>NC_042616.1:605740433-608191253 GCF_901001135.1 Rhinatrema bivittatum | reverse complement strand
CAACACTCTGCTATCCAGCTTGAACCTCATACTTAATCCAAACAAAACAGAAATCCTCATCATCTCACCTGACGAAAACAATACCCTCATCAACTCCCTAAACGCAACTCAATTCTCAAAACTAACTATTAACCACTCCACCTCAGTCAGAGACCTGGGAGTGCATCTCGACAACAAATTCAACCTTAAATCCTTCATCACCAATACAACTAAAGAATGCTATTTCAAACTCCAAGTGCTAAAAAATCTTAAACCTCTTCTTCACTTCAGTGACTTCCGGCTAGTAGTCCAGTCTTTAATCCTGTCTAAACTGGATTACTGCAACTCTCTACTGCTAGGTCTTCCAGCCTTATCCACAAGACCATTACAGATGGTGCAGAATGCCGCAGCGAGGCTACTCACTAACACAAATAAAAGAGCCCACATAACACCTATTCTTCACAGCCTCCACTGGCTTCCTATAAAAGCTAGAATCTCCTACAAGACATTATCAATGATCCACAAGGATATCATGGGCATCGCTCACCTAAATCTAATCACACAAATCCGCCCTCACACATCACAAAGACCCATCAGATACAACTACAAAGGTTCCTTATATGCTCCCCCGATCAAATCTACACTAACAAAACGAGCACTCTCCACAGCTGGGCCCACCCTCTGGAACTCATTACCGCCGGATCTACGCCAAGAGACCTGTCATCTAACTTTTAAGAAAAACCTAAAAACGTGGCTTTTCAGGCAAGCTTATTCAGAGTCACAAGATCACTCAGACACCGGTCAAAGAGGAAAATAGTCCAACATCAGACCATCGATCACCCATATTCCCCTCAAGAACCAACCACGCCAGACCTGAACAACTCACCTGTTTAAGACTACTTCTCTGATTCATCAGTCTTCTTTAATTCATGCATAACTCGGTTTTTGCATTTCAACAAGGTATATGTACCCTCACATCACAATTTAGACTGTCCCTCCAATTATTCAAGATATTTATTCACGCTTTAAACTTTCCTGATATTGATCTTCGTCCTGTTGACGAGTTATTATTATCATCAGTATTATTATTGTTTATGTAATATTCAAGTTGTATTTATATTTAAGTTAAACTGTATTTATACTTATATTTAAGTTGTATTTATAGTTATATTTATATGTGATATGTTAAGAAAATATATGTTAAGAAACGCTGTTTAATGTAACGCCTTTATTGCGACAGTTAATGTTCTATGTAAACCGACCTGATTCGATACTTGTATTGAGAATGTCGGTATATAAAAATCCGAAATAAATAAATAAATAAATAAAGGAAGAAAATTACGAAAAAAAGACGAAAAAATAAGAAAAATTGATAAAAATATATATGAGTTGGCAATTTTTAATATTAGTTAAATAAAGAAAGATTTTAATTGCAAATTGCAACTTCAAAATTGAAGGACTTATTTTGGTGCCAATATAAGAAATATTAACTAGTGGATTTTCTTAGGATAATGAAAGTTCACAATACAATGGCCCCTGCGTGTCTTATATGGTGTAACACATACCACTGTACTCTACTTATGGATAGAGATGGCACCTATGTTAGCTTCCATACAGTACATGAAAACAGGTAGTAGCTGGATATCTTTAGAAAAGCAGGGGTATGTAGAAGTGCTACATGGATTTCAGTACAGGGGTCAGACATTATAAAATTCTGCTCACCTTCCTGCCCTACACGAGGCATGGTGTCAAGCTGGCCAACTCCACCCACAGCTGCCTCAGAGATGGTACTGAGTATCAGCTGCTCAGAGGGAGAGAAGCTGATGTGGCTGCCTTCTCCCTCTGTAATCCTCCTGGCCTGCTTCCACTTCACAAGTCTCCTCAGGTCCCTCCACTTGTGCATCAGTTCACCAATGCTCCGGTTGTGGTGGAACACAGAGTTGACACTGTGCCTGACCCACTTCCAGATCTGCTCCTTCCTGTATGCACCCACCGTATGAGACTGTGGACCATACAGCAGATCCTGGTGCCGCATGACATGCTGGACAAGCATATCAACCTCCTCTGGTAAGAAGTTGGGCTTACGAATCTGAACTGCACATGTCTGAGACATGGTGAAGCTGTCCATTAAGTGGAGAGGGGATCCTTTTGTAGGCAGGCCTATTTGGGCGTTTCACCACCACACTCACGTAAATTAGGTGCACAGGTAGCCGCAGTCAGTGCGAATAACACTTACGCATGCCACCAATTAAAATTGATGCGGAACTTGTGCACGCTGGATGATTTACGCGCGCCGCCTATTAATTTTAATGGAGATGTGCGCGCAACTCCTATTTTATTTATTTGATTCTTTTTTATACCGGCATTCATGACAGGTCATATCACATCGGTTTACATCAAACATTAGAAGATAAGAAAATTACATTTAACAGGGAGTAATAAGTTGGCCGGAAACGGGGGAGTACCCTGTTGAGGGCCTAGAACTGAACTACCTCACACGGGGAGGTGCCAAGTGACCAACTAGGGTAGAAAAGAGAATGAGAATAAACCAGAACAACTTATATCTAATGTTACTCATGCTATGGTATCAAGGGGTGAGGGAGGAAGGGAAGCAGGGAGGGTAGGGAAGTGTAGGGGGAGGAGTAACCACAAAGGTAACATGGGAGCAGTCGAGTCCGTGAAACCTGCAGTTTTGTTTTTTTTTTATTGTAATGGAGATGTGCGCGCAGCCCCTATTAACTTTAATTCAGATGTGCCTACCTATTGCAATTATGGCTTATAGGGTACATGTGTGTGCTGTTTCAGTTCCCCACGGGTAATTAGGACTAATCACCTACCAGTGTAAAACCCTGGGGAGGGGTTGATAGCCCCACTGGCTGTGGGAAGGCTGTTGATTAGCAGTTGTCCTTGATTGAGCTAACCTTCTCTGTGACCCTGCAATCAAGATCCTGCTGTGTTCATAACTATGTGCACATACTGGTGTGTTGACTGCTGCTGATATAGGAAGCACAGTGAAATGTGTAGGTAAGAATGGTGACTTACATACTCAGAACTGGCATTATGTATTTTTGGCCTGCTCTACTTGTGTTTGGAGTTAATGTCTCAGAGTAGCAGACGTATGTGTTTGCTCCCAAAGGGGATCCCTCCAAGGCTTTCTATGTGAACCATGTGTCCTCTGCTTCTCACCTGCCTATGAGAGTTTCACCCTAATGGTTTGGTAGTAGTAAACTTGTCTTTTCACAGTGTAGGAGCTCTACAGAATATCTACGATCTGGATGGCAGCTTCCTGTGTGGTATGTGGGAAGGTATTGAAAGTTAGAGATAACCTATATGGAACGTGAAGCTGTATAACTGACATGAGTGGCTTCATGCTGCCCACAGCTGTGAAGGAATTAGTAAACAGCGTTGTGTTTGCTCATCAGATCTATTCCTATATGTGTAGCATATATGTGTAGCTGGAGATGGTGTTTGTCTTCCTCCTGGATGGTCACTGTGCCAGAGGACCTTGGGTTCCACATGTGTTATTGCTTCTTCACCGTTGGACAATATCTTGCATTGTTCATGTACCCCTCACCCCCTTTCTCCCAACACCTCTCCCCTTACCCCCCTTCTAGGGGTGTGCATTCGGATTGACCGCATTAGTAAAACGCAACTCATATTTTTTTTTTACTTAAAAAATTGATTCGACATAAACGATCGGATTTCCCACATATCGAACATAGATATGTTCGATATGTGGGAAATCGCGATTGTTGAGCCAAAATAAAAATATAAACCCCCTCACCCTCCTTAATCCCCCCCCCCCCCCGACTTACCACAACTCCCTGGTGATGGAGCGAGGAGTGAGGACGCCATTTCTGCAATCCTTGGCGAGAAGCATGTGACGTCGGCGGCACGTCGAGTGACGCCGGCGTCACGTGATTCCCGGCTCCTTCGCGCCGGACGGCTCGTTCGGCCCAAAAAGAACTTTTGGCCAGCTTGGGGGGGTCAGGAGGCCCCCCCAAGCTGGCCAAAAGTTCTTTTTGGGCCGAACGAGCCGTCCGGCGCAAACTCGCCGGGAATCACGTGGCGCCGCGTCACTCAGATGCGGCGTCACGTGATTCCCGGCGAGTTCGCCCTGCACGCGTAAATCCGGCCGGATTTACGCGTGCAGGGCACTCGTGCGCCGGCGCGCCTATTTTGCATAGGCCGCTGGCGTGCGCACAGCCCCAGGATGCACGTAAGTCCCGGGGCTTCGTAAAAGGGGCGGGAGGGGGCGTGTCCTGGGTCAGGGGGCGGTTAGGGGTGGGATGGGGGCATGGCACCAGCCCGGGGGTGTGGTCGAGGCCTCCGGACCAGCCCCCGGGTCGGGTGATGGGGCGCCAGCAGTCCGCTGGCGCTCGCAGATTTACGCCTGCTTTCAGGAGGCGTAAATCTGCCAACAAAGGTAGGGGGGGGTTTAGATAGGGCCGGGGGGGGGGGGGGGTGGGTTAGGTAGGGGAAGGGAGGGGAAGGTGCAGGGGGGTGGAAAGAAAGTTCCCTTCGAGGCCGCTCCTGTTCCCTCCGAGTGGCCTCGGAGGGAACAGGTAGCGCACGCCGGGCTCGGCGCGCGCAAGTTGCACAAATGTGCACCCCCTTGCACGCGCCGACCCCGGATTTTATAAGATAAACGCGGCTACGCGCGTATCTTATAAAATCCAGCGTACTTTTGTTCACGCCTGGTGCACGAACAAAAGTACGCGCTCGTGCAAATTTATAAAATCTACCCCACAGAGCAGAGACAGACCCTCACCAAATACAGAATACAAAATAAAGGAGCACAAATTAGACAAAAACTGAAATGGAAACCCCAAGAAACCAGACTCTGTGTATTAACAATTGAAAAACAGAACCACCATTCCTCAGAAAACAAATAAAATCAAGAAACATAAAGCATGAGTTATAATAGTAAAACCATACTAATAAAAGAATATTTTAAAACTACTGATAAATAGAATTTCTATTAATTAAAATCATATACATTTTTTACAATTTCCCAAACACCAATAAAATATTTCAAACAGCACATATATCAAATAACACCCAATAATTAAAACTAATAAGGATTTTAAAAAGCCCCTGCTGTCAATACGTGGGAGCTCTTTATTTCCAGTCACCCTGATATTGTCAAGGATTAGGAGGTTATCCTCTCTCTCTCACACATACTCACATGTCCATTCTCTCTTACACATACATTGTCACATACATACACATTCATGCTCTTATACCCACCATAACCTCTCGCTCTCACAGATACTGACACACTCTCAGGCTCTAAGACACTCTCTCCCCCTCCACACACACCCCTCCTCCACACTCAGATTCTTACTCCCCTGGATTTTCTCATACACACTCATGCTCTCACTCTCTCTGGCTCCCTCACATACACACAAACACACACCCAAGTAAGTTCCCAATCATTCTCACTCAAACACACACACCCAGGCAAGCTCCCAGTCATTCTCACACACTGAAACTGACCCCCAGGCAGGTTCCCATTCATTTTCACACCACTCCCTCACCATCCCCCAGGCATGCACACATTCATTCTCACACAAACAGACCCCCAGGCAGGCACCAAGTCATTCTCACACACACACACACACACACACACACACACACACACGCATACACCACACACAGGCAGGCACCTATTCTCACACATACAAACCCCAGGAAGACACCCATACATTCTCATACACAGACACACCCTCAGGCAGGCACCCATGCATTCACACACGTACACCCCCAAGCAGACTCCCATTCATATACATGCACACTAAAGGCAGACCCCCTCTCTCTTTTGCCAGCAACCTCGGAGCCTCTCTCATTCCTCTGCTGCCACTGTCACTGATGCCACATGGCTATTGGGGAGGCGCTGATTGCTGCTATTGGCATTGAAGCCCATTCTGCTGCCTCCTCTGTGCAGGCCCCGTGGGTTTCCACTTCCTCCATGTTGATCTCGTACATTGTGAGATCCGCATAGAGAAAGTGCTACTCTTGCACATTTCCAAAGATTACATGTGCCAATCAGTAAAAAGTTTTTGGGTTTTTTTTACCTTTGCTGTCTGATCTTAGTTTTCTAATCGGTTGGTCACAGGCTTTTTTGTTCCACCTCCCCTTTCTTATTTTTTTGCCAATTCCTTTCATAGTCTTTTTTTCTATTTCTTTTCTCTCCATCTATCTTCTTCCCTCAAACATACAGTCAGGTTCTCATTCTCACATGCTTTCTCTCTCTCTCTCACACACACACAGGTTCTCACTCTCACATGCTCTCTCTCATACAATCATTCATACAAAGTCTCTCTCTTGCACATGCTGTCTGACTCTCACACACCAAGCTCTCTCTCACTCCCACATGCTGTCTTGCTCAAGCACAGGCTCTCACTGTCACATGCTCTCTCTCATACAATCATTCATACACAGTCTCTCTCTTGCACATGCTGTCTGACTCTCACACTCCCAGGCTCTCTCTCACGCCCACATGCTGTCTTGCTCAAGCACAGGCTCTCACTGTCACATGCTCTCTCTCATACACACAGGCTCTCACTGTCACATGCTGTCTCTCTCACACACACACAGGCTCTCACATGCTGTCTCTGCAAACATTCAGGTCTTCACTCCCACACACAATCTCTCAACTCATCTCATACACGCACTCTACGGGCCCTCAGCCTCTCTCTTACCTCTGTGCCTCCTCTTCACGCGTTGCTGCAGGATGGGCTCTGCAGCGGCCCTGATCTTCTCGGGACGATCCGCAGCAGCAGCGGCCCTGATCTTCTCGGGACGATCCGCGGTGGGGACCCTGCTACCGGGCCTCCTACTCTTCTCAGCCCGCTGCAACAACGCTTCTCCTCTTATGCACATGGCAGATGCACCTCCTCCTTCCTGCTCGTGTGGCTCCAGCAACATTTTTCTTCCGGGGCCGCGTGGACAGGAAGGAGGCGGAGCACCTGCATGTTTAGACGTGACCTTTTTCTTCAGGCTGTGGTGACGCGAGCTCCACCACGGCCCTGCCGATCTTCCTGCTGTGTGTCTCCGGCACACAGCACAGCCCAGCCCAGCGAAACTTCACTACTCAGCCGCCAGTGGGATGAAGTCCACCGGCAGCCACATTGGCTCCCACTTGAAGGTGTGTCACGTGCACCGGGCTTGCGCGACACACCGGCACACTGTAGGCGACACACTAAAGTGTCGCAACACACACTTTGGAAAGCTTTGATCTATGACAACAAATGGAGAGACAAACATGACTGTACTGTGATGATGCTGGATTCTGCAAAGTGCAAATGATTGTTCAAAAAGCATTTGGCAACCATGAAGAAGTATGACAATCATATAGCTAATTTCCTCTGCCTATTATCTTTTCACATTTCAGCCTCTATCCAAATGCCTATACTATAACCCTCTGTTTCTCACTTTTTTCCCTCCTCCCAGGCCTAACCCCATATTGACAGTCTCACAGTGCAGTAGTACACACTGTACACTTACCCCACGTGGGTGGGAGGCTCTCTCATTGTATTTCCCCTGCAGCTGCCTCCAGGTCCTCCTCAATCGCGGGAAGTTTGTCATCCGACCTCTGATGGGGAATAGCTGTTCCTCTTTCGCCACCACCAGGGACGCCAGCAGTTTGTCATCCCTGGTGGTGAAGTTGGGCTGCCTGTGCCCCCTGGCCGCCATGTTGTGGAACAAATCTCTGCACGTGTGGATCCGCCCTCGCGCGCATGCACGCACGCACAGGACGTACGCACAATTGCACTCATGCACATAAATGCATAGACGTGTACATGTGCACCCGGGAGCATAAGTGCAGTTGCGCGCACAAGGGCATTTGTGCTTGCCAACCAGCACGAACAATGTCTGGAGGATATATTCCCATATTTTGCATAGTGCACGCATCCCTGCACGACACTATACAAAATGCGTGCCACCTCCTATGCGCACTACTGAGCGCGCCCTTAGCCAACAGCGCGCGCAGGTTTGAAAATCTGCCCCTAAGAGCATGGGTATATTTTCAGTTTCATGCATACATTTTATCAGGGAAGACAAGGGGTGGTCAAGGGATGTTCCAGGATGGGGTTCAGAGTACACATGGCAGTTGCTATTTTATGAGATATACAGGTATACATTAAGGGCTAGATTTTAAAAGCCCTGCGCCGGTGCGCCTATTTTGCATAGGCCGCTGGCGCGCGTAAAGCCCTGGGATGCACGTAAGTCCCGGGGCTTCGTAAAAGGGGCGGGAGGGGGCGGGTCTGGGGGCATGGCGACGGTTCGGGGGAGGGCCGGGAGGGCGGTCCCGAGTCCCCCGGCACTGCGGCCTATGCCGGGGGATGAGAGGCGGCACGTGCAAGTTACGCCCTCTTCAAGCAGGCGTAACTTGCCCAACAAAGGTAGGGGGGATTTAGGTAGGGCCGGGGGGGTGGGTTAGGTAGGGGAAGGGAGGGGAAGTGGGGGGATGCGGAAGGAAAGTTCCCTCCGAGGCCGCTCCGATTTCGGAGCGGCCTCGGAGGGAAACGGAGGCAGGCTGCGCGGCTCGGCACTCGCAGGCTGCTGATTTTGCGCAGCCTTGCGCGCGCCAACCCCGGGTTTTATAAGATATGTGTGGCTATGCGCGTATCTTATAAAATCCGGCGTACTTTTGTTTGTGCCGATTGCATGAACAAAAGTACGCGCGCGCATACTTTTTAAAGATCTACCTCAGCGGAACTTGTTCATATACTTTTATACCTGGTAACTGACTCATGTACATGAAATTCAGCTGGTCTGTTGGCTACAGTTTTTGAGGGGAAGATCTGGGAGAACTGGTAGGGATTCAGGGTGAAGTGCTAGAGAGCCTAGGTGAACTGGAAAAGGACTGGGTAAACAGGTGGCAGCATCAACAAACTGGTGGCAGCATCAACAAACTGGTGATTCCAAGTACTCATGAATACTTTACAAAATACCAGCTACCACATTTAATTCTGGGTATTTATGCATACAGTGTTAAAATTATTGTGTGCATAAAATATATGCATGTATGTATATAAAATGGGTAGAGAAAGTTTGTATTTTCTTGTTTTGGAAATATACATGCTTACTGAAAAATATGCACATACTTTTGGAACAGAAATACTCAGCATTTTATAAACCTTGCAGCTCCTTTGGAAAGGACATACTGCATTAAGCTCTTCCACGGGATCTGCTTCAATTTTGCTTTTTACCTTTGTGGATGGTTAAATGCAAGGGGAGAGTGAGGAGGCCTATGTGATTTCACTTTAGCAGTTGGTGATCTCAGGCTCGAGTCCTATGTTATCCAGTGCATCTGCTTTGAGGGAGGGCAGAGGAGCCACTACCACCAACGCTGGAGAAAGAAATTTTGCTAAGTCTGAATGTTAGGACGACTTCTCTGGCTCCTATTTGCATTGCTATTGGCAGCAGCATGAGTTCTCTTTCCAGAGTTGGCAAGGGTACAGACCTATCTGGGAGAGCTGCTGCAGAAGAGCCTATAGGAAATGAAGCAAGGAGTTCAGTGCAGACAAATGTCACTTGTGGCTTAATTGTTTGTCCATGTTTTATGTGATTTAATTATGAGTATTGTTTTATGCGACTTGCCTTGAACTATGAAAAGGCACAGATAAATCTTTTAAAATAAATACATTTATTGGGAATGACTCAGGAGAGTGAGAGGGTGAGGGTGAGGGGAGGATCTACTGAAAAGACATCTGAGGAATTAAACACATATTTCTTAAAACTGAAAAATGAAGGAAAAGATCTCAGAACAGAGCAAAGCATTTACTTGCCAATCACTGACCAGAAAAACCTACTATATTAATTCATCCATTTTTTTCAAATAATGTTTGTGAAAATTTAAATGTATCTCATGTGAATGTGACACAGTCCA
This sequence comes from Rhinatrema bivittatum, assembly GCF_901001135.1. Lineage (NCBI taxonomy): Eukaryota > Metazoa > Chordata > Amphibia > Gymnophiona > Rhinatrematidae > Rhinatrema > Rhinatrema bivittatum. Next base: position 608,181,376 of record NC_042616.1, on the reverse strand, counting down.
TATTTCCATACAAAGGTTCATAGTGAAGCTGACATTTTGCCTTGAAGCTGCATTAAGGCATATCTAGAAAGACATAAAATCATTAGACTGAAAAAATCTCCCATATCAAATTCAAAAACCATCAATCCACTTACTTTAAATTAGACTAAACAAGGAGTATAGCTTTCAAACAAATGCATGTGGCAGCATATATTCATGTATATGGCTGTGAGCCATATACATGGCTCAAATCAACAAATATGATATAGACGCATTTTTAAAAATATGATTATCTCTGTCCTGCAAGGCTTATGCATATGTATGCTTACATACAAATAAATGCAATGCATTGAAACCACATATAGTATATTAATGCACTGAATGCTTGTACCTTTCCTACCTATTTTAAAAATATATGTGCATATATTTTACACATGACAGTAAAGTAGGAATTGCTCATGCAAGTCCTGATTTCTGTGCAGAGGGGTGAATTTTAAAAGCATTGCTCGCACTAAAAGGCCTATATATACAAATATCTGTGCCACATGTGAGCAATGCATATTTTTAAAGCCTCAAATTACATGCATATATGTGTGTGATCAAGGAAAAAAAAGGGTCATAATTGGAGGCAGGACATGGGCATCCCCGGGCGAAGCCCAATCATTATGCATGTAACTTCATATTTTAAAACCATCCACTTCAATGTGCAGTGGGCTGTTAACCATGTATGTTTATCTCTTCTCCTGGTGAGGAGTAAGTCTTCATAAATCTCTATTTAGGCCTAGAACAACTGGGTGAGCGGTGTGGATCAACCGGGTAGGGAGCGGGGGAGGGGAGTGCAGGATTAGGAACCAGAGTGGTCTGAATGACCACAAGATGAACTGGACAAACTTTTAGACTAATGGGTAAAACTGGGAATGACCTTCATGTGAGAATATTTTAAAATCCACTTCTCTACATGTCTTAAAGCAGACAAATCAAAGAAGATACCTACTATGCATATGCTCAAATAACTGCTTAAAATTAGGAGCACACATATGGCTGGTAAGCATATTTTAAACCATTCGCACATACTTGCATTCATGATTTAAAATTGCAGCATATGTTTGCTTGTGCATCTATATGTACATGTATGTGAACCTGCACACTTGTTTTAAAGTTACTGTCATAATTACTGTCGTAATTTTAAATCAAGTGCATATAAAAGAAATTAACCAGTTTACTAATTAGTCCACCAGTTCAGCCAGTCCTTCTCCAGGTTGTTGAGACCTTCTTGGTTCTTCAGTTTGAACTCCCACCATTTTATCCAGACCTCCCACCCAGTCAGTATAACATGAAGGGACGGTAACATTCAAACCTGCATACAGGCACATGTGTGTGCGTTCGCCCATGCCAGAGATGCAGCTATTTTATAACTTGCATGTGTATATGCGTGCTTGTTATAAATTAGCCTGGCCGTGTGCACATGTGCACCAAATCTTAAACAGGCACGCGCAAGTGTGAACAAATGCTGCTTGTACCTTGTAAATTGGGGGATTTTAAAAGGGGCGCACACTGAAGCTATTCTCAGTTTTACCAGTTTGTCCTTAGTTCACCCAATTAAGACAGGTCTGGCCGCATCTTTTCCTGCTGGGGTCTGGCCGGTGAGAGGCCCGCTTGCACTTACTAATTTCCGGATTCCTGCCTGTCGGTGACGTCGGAGAAAGAGGAGCTGGGTAGGCAATAAGATGATGCTTACTCCGGCGCGACGCCGCCGGCACGACGGTTAAGCTGTGCGCGGTCAAGGGGCGCGCGGCTTTGCCAGGATTAGAATGGATTGGAACGGAGAATTTTAAAGCAGCGGCCATAGAGAACAGTGTTCAGTTAAGTATAAGATTTACTTGTCTTATTGAAAGCATTCCTTTTAAGAATTTTCTGTTGGAGCTGTTATAGTTAATAGATACTTTTTGCTATGGCTCATACCAAAAGGAAAGCAAAGTTAAGAGAACTTTCCTTAACTTCTACTCCAGTTAAAATGTATCAGTCAACTATAGCAGAGTGTTTTCAAACTCCCCCCACGCGAACACCAGTAGGGGCCGTTAGCGGATTGACTCAGGAGCAGGAGATAGTCTGCTTGGCCAGTGAAACATCTCTAACTCCCGTTGCCCCAGAGAAACCAGCTCCTCCATCTGCAAGATCTGAAAAAACTGTTTTACCTTTAAGGGATTACCATGGCTCCCAAGGAGATGTTGGGGATGCAACGAAGATCTCAGAGGGCAGTGAAGATCAGAGGCCCTGGGATGCCAAGGATGGTTATACATTGGACACAGATCGAGGAAATGGGTCTTTACAACAGTTAGGATATGTAGTACCTAGTTTTAATATACAGGATATACCTATTATCAACCCTAAAAAATTCTCAATGGAGGAATTGGGATTGATGATTATTAATATGCAAAAGTCGATAGATAATTTAACTTTGAATGTTCAAGAAGTCTTCAAAAAGAATGTGTATACGCAGGGGAAAATTGATAATTTAGAGAAAAATGCTAATATTTTTGATGAGAAAATGGGAGAAATTCAGAAAACTCAGGTGAATTTGATAAAATCCGTACAAGAATACGAAGGAAAAATAGAAATGTTAGAGAATCATAAGAACATAAGAAAATGCCATACTGGGTCAGACCAAGGGTCCATCAAGCCCAGCATCCTGTTTCCAACAGTGGCCAATCCAGGCCATAAGAACCTGGCAAGTACCCAAAAACTAAGTCTATTCCAAGTTACCATTGCTAATGGCAGTGACTATTCTCTAATTGAACTTAATAGCAGGTAATGGACTTCTCCTCCAAGAACTTATCCAATCCTTTTTTAAATACAGCTATACTAACTGCACGAACCACATCCTCTGGCAACAAATTCCAGAGTTTAATTATGCGTTGAGTAAAAAAGAACTTTCTCCAATTAGTTTTAAATGTGCCCCATGCTAACTTCATGGAGTGCCCCCGAGTCTTTCTACTATCTGAAAGAGTAAATAACCGATTCACATCTACCCATTCTAGACCTCTCATGATTTTAAACACCTCTATCATATCCCCCCTCATTTGTCTCTTCTCCAAGCTGAAAAGTCCTAACCTCTTTAGTCTTTCCTCATAGGGGAGTTGTTCCATTCCCTTATCATTTTGGTAGCCCTTCTCTGTACCTTCTCCACCGCAATTATATCTTTTTTGAGATGCGGTGACCAGAATTGTACAAAGTATTCAAGGTGCGGTCTCACCATGGAGCGATACAGAAGCATTATGACATTTTCCGTTTTATTCACCATTCCCTTTCTAATAATTCCCAACATTCTGTTTGCTTTTTTGACTGCCGCAGCACACTGTACCGACAATTTCAATGTGTTATCCACTATGACACCTAGATCTCTTTCTTGGGTTGTAGCACCTAATATGGAACCCAACATTGTGTAATTATAGCATGGGTTATTTTTCCCTATATGCATCACCTTGCCCTTATCCACATTTAATTTCATCTGCCATTTGGATGCCCAATTTTCCAGTCTCACAATGTCTTCCTGCAATTTATCACAATCTGCTTTTGATTTAACTACTCTGAACAATTTTGTGTCATCTGCAAATTTGATTATCTCACTTGTTGTATTTCTTTCCAATTCATTTATAAATATATTGAAAAGTAAGGATCCCAATACAGATCCCTGAGGCACTCCACTGTCCACTCCCTTCCACTGCGAAAATTGTCCATTTAATCCTCTCTGTTTCCTGTCTTTTAGCCAGTTTGCAATCCATGAAAGGACATCGCCACCTATCCCATGACTTTTTACTTTTCCTAGAAGCCTCTCATGAGGAACTTTGTCAAACGCCTTCTGAAAATCCAAGTATACTATATTTACCGGTTCACCTTTATCCACATGTTTATTAACTCCTTCAAAAAAGTGAAGCAGATTTGTGAGGCAAGACTTGCCCTGGGTAAAGCCATGCTGACTTTGTTCCATTAAACCATGTCTTTCTAAATGTTCTGTGATTTTGATGTTTAGAATACTTTCCACTATTTTTCCTGGCACTGAAGTCAGGCTAACCGGTCTGTAGTTTCCCGGATCGCCCGGATCGCCCCTAAAGTTCATTTGGTTACTCCAATAGATTTATTTAACAACTACCTGAAAAATATTTTAAAATATTCAGAAACTTCAATTCCTAAATTATCCAAGATGTATTACTTACAGCAAGTGAGGGAGGATAATAATCAGAAAGATATGGTAAATTTTAACTTGACAGAATTTCTTGAAAAGTCATATGAATCTAAAATTGACAATAGAGCTACTTTATTAGTTCAATTCCTATTTCACTCAGAGAGAGATGCAGTGTTAAAACTGCATTTCAGACAACAAAAGCAGAATTTTTATGGTGCACCCATAAGAATTTTTCCAGATGTTGTGCGAACAACTCAGATAAGACGTAGAAACTTTATTGCACTTCATAAGGAAGTACAAGAAAGGGGTGCACAATTCTCATTAAGATATCCCTGTAAATGCTATATAAAACATTTAGAAAATACATATATCTTTAACTACCCAGACCAATTAAGAGCGTATCTAGATATACACTCCTAAGAGCTGTTATGATGGGATAATTAATTATGACTTGGGGAAAGACAAGACATAAAATTTAACGGAATATACTTATTGTTTTGCTCCATGCTTATTTGACATTCACGTTCTCTAATATTCCTTCTTATTATCCTTGGTATTGTAGGATAAGTATGAGAATAATATGTATTAGTTTTGAATTTCTTATGATTTATTGCCTTCATAAAATCCAATTGTTCTGTTTATAAAATTTTGAAATGCAATAAATAAAAAATTAAAAAAAAAAAAGACAGGTCTCCCAAACCCCCCTAGTTTAATAGCTGTCACTTCCTCCAGTTAGCCCTGACCCTTAAAAAATCACAGATCTGTATAGTTTTATTTTATAACTTACACAGCATCCATAGCAAAAACAAAGTTAGACAAAAGGGGCATCGGCATGCGCCAGATCATTTATTTACATGCACATCTCTGGTTTATGCCTCAAAATGCCTATGCCCCAAAAAGACCATGTCCATGCTCCACCCCTTTTTTGAAAACTTTCTACATGTACTTGCTGCGGGAGATGCATGTGTATCTCGCTGGCTTTTAAAATCTGCTCAATGCGCGTTAGTCCAAATAATGCACGCATCCCATAATTAATGTGCACACTGTTCTTTTAAAATTCACCTTTAAATATCTTTAATATCACTTACACTAGATAATTAGCAGGTGTAAAAATATGTAAGTTTGTAGAAGTAAGTGTTGGCCTCACTGTAGAATGCCCCTAGTCAAAAAAAGACCAAATGGTCCATCCAGTCTGTCTAGCAAGTTTCTTATGGTAGAAACTGTCACTCCATGCTGACTACCCCCAAGCCTTATGTTAACTGTAGTAATATTAACAATTAGGGATGTGCAATCGTTTAGGATGAATTAGGAAATTAGAAACCCGAAAACTGAACCAAATTTTCCCAACATTTCGGGAAAATTTGGTTTTTGAGTTAGTGCGCACTAGTGCGCACTAACCCAAAATTCGGGTCCACTGAATTACAAAGGCCTGAACCACGGGAAATACGGAATTTCCCACGGCGGGTCGAAAATGAAGCCCAAACTGAAATGTTCGGGCTTTGCTCATCTCTGTTAACAATCAAAACCAAGCACTGTCAAACCCATAAAAAAATTAGTGCTAACATGGAGGTGATTTTCAAAGGAGTTATGGGCCTAATTTTAAAAGGGTTACACATGCCGGGCCTATTTTAAAAAGGCCTGGCGACGTGCATAAAGCCCCGGGACACGTGTAAGTCCCGGGGCTTTACTAAAGGGGAGGTTTGGGGGCAGGGGCAGGGCAGGGCGGTCCGGGGCGGGGTGGGTGTGGTGCCAGAGGCCTCTGACAGAGCAGCTTTTGCCGCTCTGTCAGAGGATCGCGTGCCGGCAGCTTGCCGGCACGTGCAACTTGCACCTGCCTGGAAGCAGGCGCAAAAGGTAAGATAATTTTGGGGGGGTTAGAGTAGGGATGGGGGGGGGGAGTTAGGGGAAGGGGGTGAGAAGGTTAGGTTAGGGGGAAGGGAACTGAGGAAGGCAGTGCGGCTTGGCACATGCAAGGTGCTCAATTCGACCCTGGATTTTATAACATGTGCGCACTTCTTTTAAAATCTACCCCTATGCGTGTAAATGTAACATACTGTTGTAGCAATTTTCAAAATCCATTTACCTGTGTAAGTGCACTTTATGTGGGTAAAACCTATGGAAAATTCAATGGCATGTATGGCAGCAATTTTCAAAAGCCCACGAGTATTAGGGGAAGTAGCTGTTGTTCCATGCAGGTTACCCCCATGCGCCCTTTCTTTCATTTCCACTTCTAGCCTTTAGAGATCCACAGTGTTTATCCCATTGTTAATTGTTATGTATGTGGACCCTTGAGCCGGTAGAAGGTAGATGGAACTACTGAAGGGAAATCCCTTAAAATTACCTCCAGCTGGAATGCGGACAATACTAATAGCTTAGACAAGAACTTCACCTTACTAGGCCATGCTCCCCGCAGGTTGTACCTTTGGGTACCAGAGTCAGTAGGACTTACCAGAAAGTCTTTTAGCAGAAAAAGAGTCCAGAAAGATTGATTATACTAGGGTTAATAGTAGTCTGATGATCCAGGTTAACGATTAAAACATAAATCACTGAGGTAGCTATGACTCCAGATGTAACCATAGAAAATAGAACTTTATTCTTTTAAAAACTCTGCCAAATATACAGTCCAGAGATTACATGCTTTCTGAGACCACAGGCAATGAGACTGAAGGGAAAAAACACAGCAGAACAGAATAATAATAAGAATCCACCGGAGAAAACCCTGACAGTTGTTTACTCTAAGCAGACTCATTGCCAAAGCAACCAGAGACGCTGACAATGGCCTTACCCAACCCACACGTGATGCGTCATCCAACGTATTTCATCTGCATGGACTACCACAAGAAATCATCTCTGATTGGGGTCTTCAATTCGCTGCTAAATATTGGAGATCCCTGTGTAAAAAGTTCAATATTACATTAAACTTGACTTCAGCCTCTCATCTGCAAGCAAATGGCCAAGCCGAAAGGACAAACAATTCCTTAAAAACATTCCTGTGATCATATGTCAATGACCAGCAAGATAACTGGGCTGATCTCCTGCTATGGGCAGAACTATCCCATAACATTCACATTGCTTCTGCCACTGATGTCTCACCTTTTGTGATATCTTTGGCTGCCAACCACGCCTGCCCCTACCGGTTCCACTCAGTTTACCTTTACCTGCAGCTCAGTCTACAGCACAGACTATACGCAGACTCTGGAACCAAGTGAAAGAGAGACTAAGCCAAGCAGCTGAACGAGATAAACCCTTTACTGATCTCCATCGTCGAGCCATGCCGCTATTCCAACCTCGCCGGAAAGTCTGGCTCAGTACAAAACACATTTGACTATGACTGCCATCTCAACAGCTAGCCCCCAGATTCATTGGTCCATTCCCTATTCTTCGATGCATTTGAGCAGTCACTTACCAGCTACAACTCCCTGCCTCCATGGGAATCCACAACATGTTCCACGTATCATTACTGAAACTTTTAGACCTGTCTTGGCCTTTCCGAAGGCCTCCTCCTCCAACTCAGCATATGGCGGAACCTGAGAACACTCTGCAGGTCAAGAAGGTCCTTGATGTTCGACGTCGTTGGGGCCATTGGGAGTACCTTCTGTCATGGGAAAGTTTAGGCCCAGAAGAAAACTCTTGGGAACCCTCTCACAATATCTTTGATAAGGACCTGCTTCAAGGATTCCATTGAGACCACCCAGAAAAACCTAGACCGGTAAGGGGGAGGCCTAGAAGGGGGGGTACTGTTGTGCATCCTGGCCGCATTGGCACCGCGGTCGGGCCTGCTCACCTCGCGTTTTCATCGACCAGCTCCGGAAACTCCTCCCTTGAGGCTGCAGCCAGTTCACGGTGTCCTCGTGCTCTCCGCGCGCCATCTTCCTCGCAGACCTCACATTGGAGCTTACGTCAGGGGTCTGCATCATTGGCATCCTCGGCCATGCTCCTAGGCGCGCGGCTGATGTGCAGCCCTTTAAAGGACCCAAGGTGGGAAACCCCACAGGGGCGCCTCTCGATGACATTACCTAGACTCACTATTTAAGGCGAGGCTAGGTTTTGCATTGCCACTTATCACAGGCCTTTTGAGCTAAGCAATAATGCATTACACAGAAAAATGTATTTAGTAGGGATGTGCAATCGTTTTTGCCGAATTGGAAAATTTCAAAGAAATAGTCCAATTTGACATGGGTCGGAGGACCTGAATCCTGAGATGGATTTTCCCTAAACTTCGGGGAAAATTCGTTGTTCGGGTTAGCGCGGGGGGAGGGGAAAATTTATTAAAAAACAAAACAATTCCACACCAACCCTTCAAATTAAGTTAATTACAACCCCTCATCCTCCTAACACCCCCAAAACTTGGGGGTGTTAGGAGGCCCAAGAGCGGGAGATTGCTCCCGGGACCCGCGGGGTCCCGGGAGCAATCTCCCGCTCTTGGGCCGTTGGCTGCCAGTAAACAAAATGGCACCAGTGGCCCTTTGCTCTTACCATGTAAGCTGTAGGTCTGGTGGAGCAAGCAAGACCAGAACAGCGTAGGCGATGACAAGGCAAGGAACAGAGCCAGAATCAGAGATGTGGTCAATGGCAGCTGAGGTCAGAATCTGAGGATCTGTCTGAGAAGTAGTCAACGAGGCAGGGGTCAGGTTCCAGAGGTCAGATGAGGTCACAAGGCAGGCAGAGGTCAGGATCCAGGCAGTGGACAGAATGGTCAAGGAGCAGGCTGAGGTCAGTACCAGAGAGACAGTCCGAGGATACTACCTGGGGAGACAGGACAGATAGATGCTGGAACAGGACGCTGGAACAGAAGGACGCTGGACAAGGCTGGAACAGTAGGACACTAGAACAGGAGGATGCAAGAGGACACTGGAACAAGGCTAGAACGCGGAGGCAAACTGGTATGCATGCAGAGCCGACCCGATTTTCAAGGCAAGGAAGTACAGGCAGGGACTTCCTTATATTGAACATTCAATCAGGGTGCGCCGTGGAGCTAGGACCCTCCCCTGGCCCTACAAGAGGCTGGGTGGTCCACGCACGCACGTGTAGGGGGTGGCCAATGCCACTGGAGATGCCGAACCCTCCAGTGTGAGCCCTGGTGCACAGTGGAAGGCCCGGCGACAGCCGCCATTGGATGCCGACTGGAGGAGCTCGCGGCTGCTGCTGGGGAGGCTGACCCATGACCTGCAGAGGAACTAGCGAGGTGAGCAGGGAGCGGACGGGGCGTGTAACAGTACCCCCTTCTAGGCCTCCCTCTACATGGCTGTGGCTTTTCAGGATAATTCCTATTGAAAGTTCTGAGGAGCTCTTTATCGAGAATGTTGTGGGAGGGTTCCCTTGAGTTCACCTCGGCCCCGTAACCCTCCAAGGCTAAGAGGTATTCCCATCTACCTCAATGTTGACAGACGTCGAGAACCTCTCTTACCTGGAGTGACGAGTCTGGTCCGGTAGAGATCCGTGGAGGTGAAGGTTCTCTATGAGAGGGTCAGGAGAGGACCAAAGGCCAACAGAGAGACATGGAATGTGTTGTGGATACCCATGGCATGAGGTAGCTGGAGCTGATAAAACACTGCTCCCACTCTTTGAAGCACTGGGAACGAGCCGATGTACTTGGGAGTCAAGCAATGAGAAGGAAGTCTCAACCTTATGTGTCGGGTGCTTAACCACACCTTCTAACCAGGATGGAAGAGTGGAGTGTGACCTCTATGGGCATCAGAAGTATGCTTGGAATGCTCAGTGGCCTGGGTAAGGTGTTCATTGAATTGATTCCACACCTGATGAATGGTGTGGGCCATGGATTGCGCAGCTGGAGAAGGAACAGTCAGAGGAACCGGAAGTCATCATCCAAATATCACGGAGAACGGAGATACATCAGTGGCAGCAGCAACGTGGGTATTGTGCGACAGCTCAGCCCAGGGTAGCAGATCAGACCAGTTGTCCTGCTGGTCATTCACATAGGAATGGAGGAAAGAATTCAAGGTTCGGTTGGTCCTTTCAGCTTGACCATTGGCCTGTGGGTTATAGGCCAACGTGAAATTCAAGGCAATGTTAAACTTTTTGCATAGGGAGTGACAGTACCTGGCAGCAAACTGTGGTCCTCAGTCAGATATAATTTCCTTTGGGAGTTCATGGAGACAGAAAATGTGTTTCAGGAACAACTTGACTAGTTTTGGGGCCAATTGGAGGCCCGGCAAGGGAATGAAGTGACCCATTTTCGAAAAACGGTCGATGATGACCCAGATTATGGTAGTGTTCTGGGATGGAGGCAGGTCTGTGATGAAGTCCATTGAGATGCTGGACCATGGCTCGGTAGGTGCTGGAAGCGGTTGGAGTAGACCCCAAGGCTGTCCGGTAGGTGGTTTCTGTTGGGCGCAGATGAGACATGAATCTACATAGTTACAAGAGCCTTACACCATGTTGGGCCACCAGTAATCTCTCCACAACATCTCTAGAGTCCTGGCACGACCCGGGTGTCTTGCTAACTTGGAATCATGGGCCCATTTCAGAACTTGTTACGTATTCTACGTGGAACAATGGATTTACCAACTGGAACTGTAGTGGTCATGGCAAGGGATAAGCAGGCAGGATCTATGATGTGTCTGGGAACATCAGGAAGATCCTCTGGTTCAAAGGATCTTGATAGTGCAGCAGCACAGAGGTTCTTGGAAGCTGGGCAATAACATAGAATGAAATTGAACCGTTCAAAAAAGAGCGCCCATCGGGCTTGTTTAGGATTCAAGAGTTGAGTTTCTTTAAGGTGCTCAAGATTCTTATGGTCAGTGAAAATGGTAAATTTGTGTTGTGCCCCATCCAACCAGGGTCACCACTCTTGGAGCACCAACTTGACGGCGAGAAGTTCCCGGTCACCAAAGGTGTAGTGCTGCTCTGTAGGAGAGAACCTGTGTGAGTAGAATGAACAAGGTATCAATTTACCCATTGGAGAAAACTGACTTAAGACGGCTCCTGCTCCAATCGCAGAGGCGTCAACTTTGACGACGATGGACGTCTTGTGTCTGGATGCTGAAGACAAGGACCAGAACAGAAAACTTCTTTTAGCATCTGAAAGGCGGCTTGTGCTTTGGGAGTCCACACACGAGTGTTAGCTCCCTTTCTTGGTCATGGTGGTGAGTGGAGCAGCTAGGGTAGAATAATTGGCAATGAAGCTCCTGTAATAATCAGTAAAGCCAAGGAAACATTGTAAGACCTGTAGGCCTACTGGCTGGGGCCAGTCTCAGATCCCCTAGACTTTATCTGGATCCATGGAGAAACTCGATCAGATATGATGTACCCTAGGAAGGGTAAGCTATTCCACTGGAAGAGGCACTTTTCTAGCTTGGCATAAAGATGATTTTCCCTTAGACGTTGGAGGACAATCCAAATATGATCTCGATAGGATACAAGGTCCTTGGAAAAGATCAGGATGTCATCAAGATATACGACTATGAATGAGTACAAGAGGTCTCAGAGTATTTCGTTCATTAGATGTTGAAAGACCACAGGGGCATTGCATAGCCCAAAGAGCAATCACAGTTTATTCATAGTGACCATCCCTTGTATTAAATGTGGTATTCCAGATATCTTCAGGTTGGATGCGTACCAGATTGTATACCCCTCAGATCCAACTTGGTGAAGATCCGTGCCCCTTGAAGGCGGTCAAACAGCTTACTGATAAGGGGCAGGGGATATCAGTCTTTGTGGGTTATGGCATTCAGCCCTCTGTGGTCGATACAAGGGCGTAAACTGCTGTCCTTTTTCTTGACGAAGAAAAAGCCCGCTCCAGTGGGAGAATCAGAGGGACAAATGAACCCTTTTTCTAGGTTCTCTTTGATATACTCAAACATGGCTAGGGTTTCTGGGTGAGGCAATGGATAAGTTCTGCCCTTGGGAGGTGTCGTGCCTGCCAGAATTTCTATGGAGTAATTGAACTTGTGTAACGGAGGCAAGGTATCCGCCTTCTGCATTGAGAAGACATCTTCGAACTCAACATACTGAGTAGGCCAACCAGATAGAGTGGTAGACTTCATGACAGAGACTACTGGAGATACTTGACATAGACATGTCTTCTGGCATTTGGAACCCCACTGCACCAACTGCAGGGAATGCCAATTGAACCGGGGTTCGTGGACCTGGAGCTAGGGCAGCCCAGGATAACTGGATGTGTAGAACATTTTAACACATAGAAGGACATCTCCTCCTCATGGAGAGTGCCCACGGTAAGACAGACAGCCACTGTTCGATGGGTGATGAGCCCTGGAAGATGTTCTTCTTGAATGGAGGCGATGCGGAGGCTCACATCTAATGGCTGAAGAGGAATGTTCAAAAGCTTGACAATGTCATCCATGATGAAGCTTCCACTTGCTCCTGTATTGACAAGAACAGTGGTCATGAAGGAGTGGGCCTCGATGCCCAGAGAGACTGGAAGCAGGAGTTGGGGGCCGGTGACAGTAGCGCCTAAGCTAGGGTCCCCCACCAGGCTCAGGTATTGCAGTTTTCCGGATGGACCGGACAGGACTGCCGAAGATGTCCGGAAGTGCCACGAAGACGTTCAGTCGGAGACAGTCGCCCACGGTTCACCTCCATAGGTTCCACCATGGGAGAAGGTGGTGGTGCTGGAGTCTTGGCTGGAGGACTCTGGACATGCATGGGACATGATGTAGGTGATGTAGAAGAGTGGGAAGCCTTTACTTCTAGGCGCCTTTGCCGGAGACGATGGTCGATCTTCCCGGTGAGGGAAATCAGGTCCTCTAGAGATGTGGGAGTTTCACGGATGGAGAGCTCATCTTTGAGAGCACTGGAGAGTCCATCTAGGAAGATGGCTTGCAGACAATCTTCTTGCCACCCAAGCTCAGTAGCCAGGGTCCTGAACTCCACCGTATACTCAGAGAGGGTTGGTGATCCTTAACGGAGGTGGAGTAGATTATGGTTGGCTACAGCTTGGCAACCTGGGTCTCCAAAGGTCTGCTTGAAGAGAGCAACACACTCGGATAGCTTGGAAAGCATGGTATCAGAGCGTTCCCATAAGGGAGAGACCCATGCAAGAGCCCTCCCTTCCAGACGGGAAGGATGAAGGTCACTTTAGTGGTTTCCTTCAAGAACAAGGAGGGTTGCAGTGCAAATTTCATGAAGCACTGATTGAGGAAGCCATGACAGGAGCATAAGTCCCCGTTGTATCGAGAAGGTACAGGGAGTACCAACGATGCTTTGGGTAGCATAGAGGCTGATAGGTCCACGGGATTGGCCAGAGCTGTATCTCGCAGCTGGATTGGAGCTCTTCCACCAAAGAGACTAGAGATTCCAAAGCCCTGCAATGTTCTTGGACTGTGGTGGCCAAACCCAGTAAGGCCCTGGAGGTGGGAGACTCCACCGAGTCCATGGCCTTGGCAACCTGTTGCGCTTGGAGGTGGACCCTTGTCCTGGAGCAGTGGAGAATGGCTCCCTGGTAGGAACCAGGAAGCACCTGCTCCCAGGGTCAGAACACAGGAGGAGAGAGAGGATAGGATGACATTCACCACTGGAAGCCTGTGGTCCCCCCGGGTGGAGCCCATAGGGACCCGGGCTGCTTGGACTTAAGTGGGCCTCGCAGGGTCTCTCGGAGAGGTAACAGAGAAGCGTGCCCATGAACAACAAGGGAGTGCAGTCAGAATCTAAGCTGTAGGTCTGGTGGAGCAAGCAAGACCAGAACAGCGTAGGCGATGACAAGGCAAGGAACAGAGCCAGAATCAGAGATGTGGTCAATGGCAGCCGAGGTCAGAATCCGAGGATGGGTCCAAGGAGTAGTCAATGAGGCAGGGGTCAGGTTCCGGAGGTCAGATGAGGTCACAAGGCAGGCAGAGATCAGGATCCAGGCAGCGGACAGAATGGTCAAGGAGCAGGCCAAGGTCAGTACCAGAGAGACAGTCCAAGGGTACTACCTGGGGAGACAGGACAGACTGATGCTGGAACAGAAAGACGCTGGACAAGGCTGGAACAGTAGGACACTGGAACAGTAGGACGCTGGAACAAGGCTGGAACAGTAGGACACTGGAACAGTAGGACACTGGAACAAGACTGGAACAAGGCTGTGAATGTGGAAGCAAACTAGTACACATGCAGTGCTGACCCGATTGCCAAGGCAAGGAAGTTAAAGCAGAGACTTCCTTATATTGAATATTCAATCAGGGCGCGCCACAGTGCTAGGATCTGCCCCTGGCCCTACAAGAAGCTGGGCGGTTAGCGCACGCATAGGCGTGTGGCCAATGCCACTGGAGATGCCGAACTCCAGCGTGAGGCCTAGTGCACAGTGGAAGGCCTGGCGACCACCGCCGCAGGATGCCGAGGCCTGGAGGAGCTCACGGCTGCTGCTGGGGATGCCGGCCTGTGACCTGCAGAGGAGCTTGCGAGGTGAGCAGACCCGTGCGCAGGCCGTGCGCGGACGGGGCGCGTAACAAAAGTACATAGTGATAATCACAGACTGTGGATAGCGGATGTTATGGTATAAAACATCCTCATAATGATTATTGGAAAAGTTCATAATACTGTAGGCTGTTGCCCATAGGAATAAAAAAATTTCTCCTATGCCATTTTCATTCATTTAAATTGCTAACCAGTTTTCTCCGGGAAGGTCATGGGGATAGGTATTTACTACCAAGCTTGTAGGTTTCCTTTCTATTTGTTCATCTGACAGCCAGTCATTGGGCAGGACGACTACAAAAGATTTTGTAACTTAAGGATCCTTCTTTAAGATACAGAAGATCTGTATGGTGTTCATTATCACAGATAATTAAAAAGGATGTTCCTTCTGTGGTTAATTTCTATCACATTGCCAAAGACATCATACACAATTATATTCACTGTGTGTGGCAAAGCTTTGGCAAAATGGATTTCAGTCCGTAGATTAGCAATTTTAATCAAAGAGTAGTGGTCCGTGCACTCCTGGTCGGGTGATAGGTTAAAGGCCAGTAAAGTATAATCTTGGTAAAACTTATGACGATCAATCAAGAGAGCACTGTCTTTCAAATGTTACCTGTTGCTTGAATCAGCTGCATGTATTCTCTGACACAGCATCCATGCTCAAAATCTGATTGGAGAGGTTTCCTGGGGACTTGATCGCCATCCACATACAGCGCAACAAAGTTAATATCGTAATGTTTTCCTGGTTAGTGACATGGGCTAAATACTTTCAGCCTTGCACAGTCCGCCGCGTACTTGGCATTAGCTCTCAGTAGAGCTTCTGCAAGCCCCAAACGCACTCCCAGAGACACTTTCACTTTCCTTACAAAGAGGGCACCAGGAGTTTGTGGTGCTTACCAGCATTGCCACTCATTAAACAGAATGTATCTTTGTTCTGCATTAATTTAATTTTCATATCCAATCCATTTATGAGCAGCTTTTCTTGAAAAAAACAAAACAAAACAGATTGCTATATAAATTAGAGATGTGGTTCGTTTTTCGCCCGAGTTAGGAAATTCAACGAAATTTCCTAACTCGTTGTGGTTTCGGAGGCCCCGAAACCCGAAAAGAATTTTCCCCGACTTTTGGGGAAATTTCGTTTTTCGGGTTTGCATGGGGAGAGGGACACTTTTTTTTTTTAAATTAAAACCCACCCCAAACATTTAAATAAACTATAATACAACATCCCCCCCTGATCCCGATCCCTCCCCAAGACTTACTAAGTACATCCCTGGTGATCCAGCGGGGTCCCGGGTTCCATTTGCCCTCCGTGCCCGTGCTACTTGCAAACCGTGCTCTTTAAAATGGTGCCAAATAGCCTCTGAACTACCATGTCACAGGGGCTACCGGCGCCATTGGTCAGCCCCTGTCACATGGCCATCGGTGCCATCTTGTGCTCCTGTCATGTGACTGGAGCTGACCAATGGCGCCAAAAGCCTCTGTGACATAGTATGGGCAAAGGCTATCGGCGCCATTTTGATTACTGGCAGCCGACAACGAAATCGCTTTCGGACCCCCGCTGGACCCCCAGGGATTATTGGCAAGCCTTGGGGGGGTCAGGAGGGGGCTCTTGACCTCCCCAAGGCTTGCCAAAAGTCCAGCGGGGGTCCGGAACGACCTCTTGCGTCGAATCGTTTTCCTGCCGCGAATCGTTTTCCGTACGGAAAATGGCGCCGGCAGGAGATCGACTGCAGGAGGTCATTCAGCGAGGTCCGGAAATCTCGCGAGGGTTCCGGACCTCGCTGAACGACCTCCTGCAGTCGATCTCCTGCCGGCGCCATTTTCCGTACGGAAAACGATTCACGGCAGGAAAACAATTCGACGCAAGAGGTCGTTCCGGACCCCCGCTGGACTTTTGGCAAGTCTTGTGGGGGTCAGGAGGCCCCCCCAAGCTGGCCAAAAGTTCCTGGCATCCAGCGGGGGTCAAGGAGCGATTTCCGGAAATCTCACGAGGGTTCCGGACCTCGCTGAACGACCTCCTGCAGTCGATCTCCTGCCGGCGCCATTTTCCGTACGGAAAACGATTTGCGGCAGGAAATCGCTCCTTGACCCCCGCTGGACCCCCAGGAACTTTTGGCCAGCTTGGGGGGGGCCTCCTGATCCCCACAAGACTTGCCAAAAGTCCAGCGGGGGTCTGGAACGACCTCTTGCGTCGAATCGTTTTCGTCTATGGCCGCCGCCATTTTGCGGCGGCCATTTTGAAAAATGGCGCTGGCTGAAGACCTCACGATGTAGTGTGCTGGTTTTCGTGCTCTCCCCCTTCCCCCGATTTAGCCACGGACCGCTGCTATGGAGGACTCCCAGGTAATTTAATGCATTTGGGAGGGGGGTTCGGGAGGGTGGGGGATTTAATTTAAAGGGTCGGGGGTGGGTTTTAGGGGGTTTTAGTGTGCCGCTGGACCACCAGGTAATTTAAGGCATTTGGGGGGGGGATTTAATTTAAAGGGTCGGGGGTGGGTTTTAGGGGGTTTTAGTGTGCCGGCTCACGATTTTAACGATTATGACGATACTTTACACACACAAACGGCAACAATACGATTCCCTCCCCCTCCCAGCCGAAATCGATCGTTAAGACGATCGAGGACACGATTCACATCTCTAATCTTGCTTCCTGGTGGAGAGGTTTCTCTTCTTAGCCTTGTGGTTAGTCTTTTGAGACTTGACATGTTTGGGTTTCTTTGTTTTAAAAAGTTCAGGAGGCTCCTGTTGATTGGCTTTCTTTCTTTTAACAGCTCTTCTAATAACCACTAATCCTGACCCCTCCTGATCTGTGTTATTTTTCATTTTATTCAGAATGTCTGTTGTGACATGGCCCATAACATCTTTGGCAATGTTTTTTTCTGCATTTTTCATGTGTGGTTTAACAATCTCAAAATCCCTTCTCAAATGATGTATTGCTTTTCTAAAGAGACAATGCAACATACTGCCTATCAATGCCCCATACATGACTAGAGCTCCATAACACCCCGAAAGACCATGACCGGCCTGAGCTGTATAATAATTTCTGTATGCGTCAGGGTCCCCATCATGTTTAACCACAACCATTTTAAAAAACAGCTTTCTGGGCTCACAGGTGTAGCTTAAGGATGACTTTCCCATAGCGAAATGAGATGTGTTGGCTCTGGTCTGCCTTTATTTTAAATGTTTTGGTGTCAATGTGCTGCTTGTTCACAGAGATGTAATATAGCTTATCATAAGTGAAGGTGATAAACTCATCCTTATCTGCTTTAGCTGGAACACAGTGAAGTAGCTGCATAAAATGGTCCCCCACCAGCTGATGCTCTACAATATCTGAGTACAGGTAAAAGGTATTTAAACCCTTCTGTAATATCTGCTGGAAATAGAGAGTGCTGCATATTTGTTTTAGCTTCTAGTGTTGCATTGGAGGTGGACTCTTGGGCCGAGGTGGGGTTGATGCAACCCGTAGGTAAGGAGTTTCGGGTCCCTACCGTCGGCAAGTGGAGTGGGCTGATAGGCAGAGGCCGCTGAGGCTTCACCTATACCAGCCCTCATTCCCTGTGGGTTGAGCCTTTGGGTGCCGGGGCCAGCAGGACTTAGGTGCGCTTCGAGATAGAATAGCATGAGAAGTTGGTTCAGCCAAGAGACAGCAGGCGAGGGATGATGTAGTCCTACTCTGGACTGGATAAGGTTCTAGAAACTCAGGTGCCAATGAAACAAAGGCAGACTGAGGACGCTCGAGCAAAGGTAGGCCAAAGCCTAATAAGTCCAGGTTCAGGAAGTAGGCAAAAAAAGTATCCAATGGTAGGCTTGAGTCAGGGCCGGTGGCAATCCAGGGGCTTCGGCAAGCAATGCTGAGGTCTGATCACGAAGATAGTCAATAGCGTAGTCAATCAAAGCTGAGGTCTGATCACAGAGAAGTCAATAGCATAGTCAATTGAAGCTGAGGTCTGATCATGGAGAAGTCAATAGTGTAGTCAGACAAAGTGAAGGTGAGGGTCTGGAGATAGGCAATACGTGGTCAGGCGAAGCGGAGGTCTGGGTATGGAGATAGGCTGTAGCGTAGTCAGGCAAAGCGAAGTCAAAGTCCGTGTAATCAATCCAAAGCATAGGCAGGGCAGGAATAAGAAAACAGGAACCAGGAACAATGAGGATCAGGAACGAAGAGTAGAGAAGAATCTCTTAGTAGCAGCGAGTACTCGACCAGCGAGGAGACCTGTTGCAAAGGCAATGCTATGGAGCAGAGCCTGATCTTAAATACTATGAAGAGGTTGACGTCATCATCTGGGGCCACGGCCAGGTTCTCACCACTGTCCCTACATAAGAATCAGCGATGTGCACGTGCCTAAGGAGTAGTGGCATCAGGACCAGTAATGCTGGAGACTGTAGCGGTGCAGGAGACACTGGGGGAGGCCCGAGGGCGGAGCTGGTAGCCCACTTCTGCCAGCGAGGAGGAACCAGAGGCTGGAGTCCTTGTGAAAAGGTGAGAAGGCCGTGCCGCGGGTTTGCCACGGACGGCACGCATAACAGTACCCCCCCCCCCCCCCTTTACGCCCCCTTTTGGAGGTCGGGGTTTGCCTGGATGGGCAAGATGATAGTTCAGGAGGAGAGTTTTGTCCAGGATGCTCTGAGCTGGTTCCCACAAATTTTCTTCAGGTCCATAACCCTGACAAGAAAGGAAGTATTCCCACCGGCGGCCCCTACGGCAGACATCAAGGACTTCGTGTACTTGTATGTCATATCTATTTCCACCACCACCAATGGAGGTGGTTCAGGAGACTTCCAGGCAGGCCAGGATAGGCCCACAGGTTATAAGTACTTAACCAGACTTTTTGGCCAGGGAGGAATTCAGAAGCCGAGTGACGTTGACTGTCAGCAGTTCTCTTGGCCCGGGAAGTGGCCTGATGTAAGCAAAGATTCATCTGCTCCCTTAAAGTCTTGAAGGCATCTGCAGAAGCCTGTGCCGCAGGGGACAGCACTGATAGAGATATGGGCAGTGGTGGTCGTGGTTGTTTTCCATAGACAATAGAGAACAGTTCTGTGCCTGTAGCAGTGGCAATGTGGGAGTTGTGACAAAACTCCGCCCAGGATAAAAATTCGGACCAATTGTCTTGGTGGTCATTGATGTAAGCACGCAGGAAGGCCTTCAAGGAGTGATTCATTTGCTTGGCTTGTCCATTAGCTTGGGGATGATAGGCAGTTGTTAGGCTGATATTAATACCGAATTTTCGGCAAAGAGTGCGCCAATATCTAGCAACGAACTGTGGACCTCTGTCTGAGACAATGTCCTTGGGTAGGCCATGCAATCTAAAGGTATGATGGACAAAAAGGCGTGCTACATCTGGAGCAGATGGTAGGCCCGGTAGAGGGATGAAATGGGCCATTTTTGAAAATCAGTCTATGGCTACCCATATTACAGTATGACCCTTTGATGGAGGCAAATCCACGATGAAATCCATAGACAGGTGGGTCCACAGTTCCTCTGGAGCTGGAAGTGGTTTTGGAGACCCCAAGGTCAACTGACCGGGGTTTTTTGCCATGCACAGATATTACAGGATTCGACGTATGCTTTAACATTGGAGACCATAGTAGGCCACCAGAAGACCCGCTGGAGCAGTGCCAAGGTACGTGCTCGCCCTGGATGACCGGCGAATTTGGAATCTTGTGCCCAGCGGAGAACTCTTTCTCGGAGTCATCGGGGCACGACCATCTTCCCGGCAGGAACTGGGTGAGTAGCAGATAAAAAAATACAGGCTGGGTCTATTATGTGGCTAGGTTCTTCCGGAGTATCTTCAGGCTTGAAGGATTGTGATAGGGCCTCTGCCCGGAGATTTTTTATCGGCTGGGTGGTAACAAAGCTCAAAATTGAACCTGGAAAAGGACAGAGCCCATTGAGCTTGACAGGCGTTGAGACGTTGGGCTTGGCTCAGATGTTCCAGATTCTTATGATCGGTGAACACAGTGAATTTGTGTTGTGCACCCTCTAGCCACGGGTGCCATTCTTCAAGAGCCAATTTTATGGCAAGTAATTCACGATCCCCTTTGCTGTAATTTTGCTCCACAGATGAAAATTTATGGGAATAGAAGGAGCACGGAACTATAGTGCCAGAAGTGGTGCGTTGAACCAGGACCGCCCCAGCTCCAATGGCAGAGGTGTCCACTTACACTAGGAATGGGAGATTTGGGTCGGGATAATGTAAACAAGACCCCTTCTGGAAGGCTTCTTTGAGGCGATGGAAGGCTGCGATGTCCTCTGGAGTCCAATTTCACGTATCTCACCCTTTGCAAGTTAAGGCCGTCAAAGAAGCAGCCAGAGTAGAGTAATGTGCGATGAAGTGACAATAGTAGTTGAGGAATCCCAGGAAGTGCTGGAAAGCTTTAAGACCCATGGGCTGTAGCCAATCCCATATTCCTTTTAACTTGGCTGGGTCCATGGAAAACCCTTGTTGGGAGATAATATAACTGAGGAAAGGCAGGCTGGATTTCTCAAACAAGTATTTGTCCAATTTTGCAAACAGGTGGTTCTCGTGAAGGCGTTGGAGGACGGTACGGATGTCAGAGCAGTGAGTGTCCAGGTCTTTAGAAAAGACAAGGATATTGTCCAGGTAAGCCACGTCTTTCATATACAGCAAATCTCTAAAAATTTTATTCATCGTTCGTTGGAATATTGTGGGAGCATTACAGAGGCCGACAGGCATCACCAGGTATTCGTAGTGCCCGTCCGGGTTGTTAAATGTCATTGGGACGGATTCGTACCAGGTTATATGCTCCGCGTAGGTCCAACTTTGTAAATATAGATGCTCCCTGAAGAAGATTGAATAGTTCGGAGATTAGTGGCAGGGGATACTTGTCCTTATGGGTGATGGTGATTAAGTCATGGTAGTCAATACACGGCCTAAGTGACCCATCTTTCTTGGTCACAAAAAAGAATCCCACCCCAGCAGGAGAAGTAGAGGGGCAGATGAACCCTTTCGCAAGTTTTTCTTAGATATACTTAGATATACTCTGTCTCAGGCTGAGACAGAGGGTAGATGCGTCCTCGAGGATGCGTGGTCCCTGGAAGTAGATCAATAGGGCAATCAAACTTCTGAAGAGGTGGAAGGAGGTCTGCTTTTTACTTAGAGAACACGTCCTTGAAGTCTGGAGTAGGGGCAGTTATGCCAGAAGAAGTGAACAGCCAAAGGAACCACGGATGGAGGTACCACTTTCTGGAGACAAGACTGGTGGCAGGCAGGACCCCACTCCACCAGTTGCAATGAACCCCAATTAAATTGGGGAGAATGCTTCTGTAGCCAGGGGAGTCCAAAAACTACCAGATGGATTGATTTCTCCAACACTAACAGTTTGAGTTCCTCAGTGTGTACGGTACCGGTGCACCGCTGGACTGGTTCAGTAGTAAGAGAGATTTGGCCACGTAATGGCTCTCCATAAATAGATACGATACATAAGGAGGTCTCAAGTGAGTGGGTCTTTATACCCAGGAGCTGGACAAGGTCCTTGAGAATGAAATTACCTCCTGCTCCAGAATCTACCAGAGCAAGAACTGGAAAGGATCGGGAATCCCAGATCAAGGTAATTGGTACAGATAACTGAGGGGCCAGAGAGGTTGTGCCTAAGTTCAGGACCCCTATTGAACTTGGGCCGGGAAGTTTCCCAGACGGATAAGACAAGTCTGTAGATGGTGCCCAGGTGCTCCGCAATACAGACACAGACCAGTTTGTCTCCGCCGGAGGCACTCTTCCGTGTCAGCAGCCCATGACCCAACTCCATGGGCTCTTCCATCTTAGCCACCATTGTGTCCCTGCTTGGGGCAGGGTTGGTGATCGGTGGTGAACGGGACCGAACCTGAGAAGGCTTCTTGTGCATCCAACTCTCCCGGTGACGCTCTTGGAGACAGTGGTCGATTCGGCCTGTCAAGTGTATAAGGTCCTCAAGAGAGGAAGGGTGTTAGGAACCGGAGAGTGGACCCTTGTTCTGAGGTAGAGTCTGCACTGCCGAAAAGGAAGAAAACCCTCGTCGGTCTCTACCGTCAGATGGCGAGGCCTGTTGAAGATGTTGAGAGGACGACTTCACCCTGGAAGCTTGTGATCCCCCCAGGAGGAGCCCGTAGGGACACGGCCGCTGGGACTTAGGCGACTCCCTGAAGAATGAAGATGGTCTGGATGCAGGTGCCTCCTGCCGGTCGTGGGTTCCAGACAGCTGGCGCCTCCAGCAGGTCGTGAGATGTCCAGGAGTATAGCAGAAGAGTAGTCCTAATCCAGTCCAAGGGTCGAAGTCCAAAGAAGGGTCGAAAGCCGGTCCAGAAGCAGACAGGAGAATGGTCTGAAGCCGATCCAGGAGCAGAGAAGGAGAAGGGTCCAGAGCCAGTCCAAGTCAATACCAGAATACACCACTACTAGTCCGAAGTCAGGGATCCAAGAGTCAATCCAACAGGGAGGAGCAGAAGCGGGACGAAGCATGGAACCAGGAATACTAAATAATGGAACAGAGCACAGACCTCAATACCAAGGCAAGGTCTGAGGAGCAGACCTTGCCTTTATATAGCAAAACCTGGAGGAAGTGCTTCAGAAGGGAGCCACGACACTTCCTGTTGTGGCCCCTTTAAACCCTGTCTTCAGCCGCACGTGCGGCCCTAGTGCAGCTGAGAAGGGGGCGGAGTCATGGCATGGAGCAGAGTCCCGTGGCCGGCCAAGCAGCGGCCCAGGCCGCGCGGAGAACGCTGTTGGAGGCTCCCTGCTGCAGGAGCCTCTGCAGAGACCCGACGCCGCGGTTAAGTGCTTGGTCCTGGCCGCGGAGCGCCGCGGCCGGCGGCCATGACAGTCGGCCCCAGTTGTGGACTGCCGCAGCCGGCGGTCATAACAAAGGGAGCTCCCTTGCAGCCAGCTCATCCTTCAGCTGTGAGGAAAGTCCATCCAGGTAGATAGCTTGTAGGCAGTCTTCCTGCCAGGTGAGCTTCGAAGCCAAAGTCTGAGATTATTTTGACCTTGATGGAGATGTAGTAGGCTGGTGCTTGCCAAGGCATGCCGCCCGGGATCATCGAAGGTCCGTTGAAACACAGCCATAAACTGAGAGAGTTCCTTAAGCAAGGAATCCGAGCTTTCCCACAGGGAGGAAGCCCAAACCAGCGCCTTCCCTTTGAGACGGGATAAGATGAAGGTGACTTTGGTCAGTTCATCCTGGAAGACGGAGGGCTGCAGAGCGAATTGCATGTAGCATTGGTTAATGAACCCTCTGCAGAGTCTGGAGTCACCGTTGAAGTGTGGGGGTGCTGGTAGGACCAACAAGACTCGAGGCATCGATGGAGATGGCTGTGGCTGAGGAGCAGCCAGAGTAGAAGCTGGATTATTAGTAAGGGTATCAAGCCAGTCATGAAGGCGATCCATGGAAGAGGCCAATACCTTAAGGAACTGCTACTGTTCTTGCACCTTGGATGCCAGGCCTGGGATGGTCTGGAGGGCATGCAGCTCCACCATGGCCTTTGCAACCTGTTGCATCGGAGGTGGACCCTTGGGCCGAGATGGGATTGACGCAACCCATAGGTAAGGACCTACGGTCCCCCCCATCGGCAGGTGGAGTGGGCTGATAGGCAGAGGCCCTTGTTCCCCATGGGTTGAGCCTTTGTGTGCCGGGGCCGGCAGGACTTAGGTGCGCCATGAGATAGAATAGCAAGAGAAATTGGTTCAGCCCAGAGACAGCAGGTGAGGGATGATGTAGTCCTACTCTGGACTGGATAAGGTTCTGGAAACTTGGGTGCCAATGAAATAAAGGCAGACTAAGGGCACTCGAGCAAAGATAGGCTGAAGCCTAATAAGTCCACATCCAGAAAGTAAGCAGAAGAGGTATCCAATGGTAGGCTTGAGTCAGGGCCAGCGGCAATCTAGGGGCTGCGGCAAGCATTGCTGAGGTCTGATCACGGAGATAGTCAACAGCGTAGTCAATCGAAGCTAAGGTCTGATCACGGAGATAGTCAACAGCGTAGTCAATCGAAGCTGAGGTCTGATCACGGATATAGTCAATAGCATAGTCAATCGAAGCTGAGGTCTGATTACGGAGAAGTCAATAGTGTAGTCAATCGAAGCTGAGGTCTGATCAAGGAGAAGTCAATAGCGTAGTCGGACAAAGCGAAGGTCAGGGTCTGGAGATAGACAATATGTGGTCAGGCAAAGCAGAGGTCTGGATCTGGAGATAGGCTGTAGCGTAGTCAAGCAAAGTGAAGTCAAAGTCCATGTAATCAATCTGAAGCATAGGCAGTGCAGGAACGAGGAAAAGGGAACAATGAGGATCAGGAACGAAAAGTAGAGATGATCTCTTAGCAGCAGCGAGTATTCAACCAGTGAGGAGACCTGTTGCAAAGGCACCGCTATGGAGCGGGGCCTGAGCTTAAACACTATGAAGAGGTTGACGTCATCATCCAGGGCTGCGGCCAGGTTCCCGCCGTGGTCCCTATATAAGAATTAGTGATGAGCGCAGGCCTAGGGAGGATTGCGGCGCAAGTGGTGGCATCTCTCCACGGGCCATGTGGAGAGGCCCGACGTGTAGTGGCATCAGGACTAGGAATGCTGGAGACTGTAGTGGGGGTGGAGGCACCAGGGGAGACCCGAGGGGGGAACTGGTGGCCCACTGCCGCTAGTGAGGAGGAACCAGAGGCTAGAGTCCTTGTGAAAAGGTGAGAGGGCCATGCCGTGGGTCTGCCACGGACAGCACGCATTACATCTAGCCCCAAAATGGTCATTAAATAACCCTCTGCAGAAATTACTGCATTGTCCTCTGATTTTAATTTGCTTCTTCAGATAATAGGGTCATAAATGATTCGTGGTGGCATGGGTTTAAGGAGACAATTCATGTCATAGTTCATTTTGTTCACTAGACTTTGAATGGTTGCATAATACCCTCTTCATACAATAAAATGGTGCTTCATGCTTCCTTCTCCGGAGGTGATAACGTACTTATGGTCTTCTTTAGTATTATCCCATGTATGTGAATACTGTATTTCCACCAGCCCCTTCCTATGGTTCCTGTAGGTTCAAAGGCTTAGCTAATTGTATCATGAAATTAGAGCTGGTGTTTTGTGGAAATATCCTCACAGAGGTATTACTAAGCACCATTATGTAAAAACTCCTTTCATTCATTTTTTTCTTCTTTATGATACAAGCCCTTTTCAAATCAAACGTATTGAATCTCTGATGCTTTCATCCAAATGTTAAATTTTTCAGGCCACCCCTGCCATTTCTCAAAGCATTGCTTGTTCCTACCTCTCCCTTTTACCTTTAGAACCTTATCAATGCAGTATATTCTATCCTGTTAAGCGTTGACTTTCAGTAATTCTTCAGGATAAAAAGAACCTTGAACAGCTACCTCACCATAATCTTGTACACTGTTTTCTGCCCCTTGTTTAAGAAGCTAGTTATTATAATATCTCATCTATTCATGTTTGTTGTTCATAACCTTTTTCAAATTTCCCTTTAGTTTTTGACAGTCTAACAGGATCTCCCTTTATAAAAAATGGCTTAGCAGGTTCATGTTTGTCGTTATTGTTGTAGGTTACTTTCCAGACCTGCATAGAGTTTGAGGCTGTTATATCGATGGGGTGGGACTGTATTGTTCTGTGAAAGCTGTGGTTATAACTATTCTCAAGAGCCTGAAGCACATCTTCATATTGAAAAGTGTTGTGGAATGTAAAGTATTTTGGATTTTAAAGTCCTGTTAAATCTCTCCACAACTGCTGCCTTAACATCATTGTTGGTCACAAAATGATGAATGCCTGTGTATTTTAACAAATTCTTCACAGAGCTATTTGAAAACTCTTTACCCTTGTCTGTTTGCATTTTATTGGGGACCCGGCTGCCTTTAAATATATTTTCAAGTGCCTTGGCCACTTTGTGAACTATTTTTGTTTTTAGGCTCACAACCGATGCATATTTTGACAAAGATTCAGAATCTATCACCATCAAGATGTATTTGTAGCTGCTGTTATACCCAGACAAAGCAGTCAGATCAACCAAATCAACCTGCCATTGTGCATCCACATCTGACACTATGGTTTTGTTTCTTTCAAAATGTGTCCTAGCAGGTCTGTGTAACAAATAAGCATCTTGATCTGTAAGCCATTCAATTACTTGTTTTCTGATCACTGTTTCAGTACATGCTTTAGCAGCCTGAAAAAGAAGATTTATTCCACCAAAACTTCCTACAGCGCCGAGGTCATAATACATTTTTCCTAATAGCTGTTTGTGCGTGGCTGGTTTCTAAGGCTGTAAACACAGAGGTCTGTTTTTTTAAAAGAAAATGAAATCCTTTTCTATTCCCTTTTGCAGTCCCTCAATCTCCAACAGCCAAACACCCTGTTAATTATCCTTTTAGTATACTACAAAAGATCTGCCCAAATTTCACCCTGCAAAGATTGAGGCCATTGGGCATGCATATCTACAGTGAGGAGAGGAGGGAAGGGAGTGATTCTCCCTGTTACTGTGTACAGAATGAGAGAAAGCTTTCTGCCACATCACAGCTAGTAACTTTTAAAACAGAGGGGCTAGAGGAAAAAACCCTGCTTTTCATTAAAAGTGACAGGGACATTTCTGATGATGTTCTAGGGGGCACATTTTTGGGTGAGGTTGGGTTTGTGCTGTACTTCCAGTGAGATCATCAAAAACGGCCAGTCTATTAATTCTGTCATTATTAAAAAGCTTTTTCTGATGACTTTCTAGGGGGTGTATTTTTTGGGAGTGTGTTGAGGGTTAGAATTCTGGTGATGTCATACCAGTGAAATCACAGGGGGTTTGGTTTGGGGTAGGGTGTAGGAACGAGCACTCCAGTGGGAGCACTGAGAGGAGAGGATCACCTTGCTGGTGGCTGAAAGGAATCAGTAAGTTTTTGCTTGGGACATTGTCTTTTTTAAAAGTTTTGGGGCAAAGTAAACTATTTGGGAATATTATTTAGTGTGTTTGTGTGTTTGTGCTTTTAATAGTCAGTAAGGCAGCAAATAAACAGAAGTCAGACTGTTTGTATTTTTAAATAGTCTGGAAGGCAGCTAGTAAGCAGAAGTTAGAGTGTTTGCATAATAAAAACAAAAACAAAAAAAAGAAAAAAGTAGCCAGAAGCTAGAAATAAGCTAGGAGCAGTGTATACCTAAGTAAAAAGGTTGAAAAGATCAGTTCAGTTACTCACCTTAGAAAGGTGTTGAGATAGTGTGATTTGGATTGATTAGGTACCAACATTTGTTAATCAAGAGAGCAGTGAGTCACTTTGGCTGACTAACTGAAGTTAGACTGTTTGTATTTCCCAACACTCACCCACCCACCCCTAGCTCATCCTTTAATTTACAGGCAGGTGACACTTTAAAAAAACAAAACAAAACAAAAAAAACCCCTTCTTGAGAGTTTGATCATTCCCCTGTAGGCCACTACTAGACATATAGGGGCGGATTTTAAATGCCCTGCGCGCGTAAATCTGGCCGGATTTACGCGCGCAGAGCCCCGGGACACGCGTAAGTTCTGGGGCTTTGTAAAAGGGGCGGGGAGGGGGCGTGTCGGGGCGTTCCCGAAATGACACGGCATTTCGGGGGCAGACCCGGGGGCATGGCGCCGGCCCAGAGGCGTGGTCAAGACTTCTGGACCAGCCCCCGGGGCCCGCTGGCGCGCGCAGATTTACGTCTGCTTTTAGCGAAGGAAAGTTCCCTCTGAGGCCGCTCCGAAATCGGAGCGGCCTCGGAGGGAACAGGCAGCGCACGCTGGGCTTGGCGCGCGCAGGTTGCACAAATGTGCACCCCCTTGCGTGCGCCGACCCTAGATTTTATAAGATACGCGCGGCTACGCGCGTATCTTATAAAATCCAATGTACTTTTGTTCGCGCCTGGTACACGAACAAAAGTACGCGATCGCACACATTTTTAAAATCTACCCCATAGTGAATTCACTAATACATTTAAAGGACAATAATTAGACACATTCTTAATCCCATAGCAACCTAAAACTTAAGTAGGAACTGAACAAATTTGAGATGAAGACAGCAGTCCAGAAGCAAGAGGGGTCTACCCAGTCTTTTGCATCGAGTATCACAAGTATGATTCTTTAACCGCTGGTGAGAAATTGTACATGTGCATGTGATGCAAAGAGCTCCTGGCTCTCAGAGAATGAGTCTGATCTCTGGAGGCTAGACTGGCAGACCTGGAGGAGCTGAGGCAGAAAGAGAGGTATATAGATGAGACCTTCAGGGACATAGTAGCCAAGTCCCAACTTCAGACTGGCAGCCCTGGTGCTGCCTTGGAGGAAGAAGGTCTCATGATTGGAGATCATCAACCTGGTACAGCAGGAAAGGATCCTGTAGGAAGGACCTGTTCTCCAGGTGATGCATTGTCCTTTTGCACTGAGGATATCTCCCCAAGGCCTACTGCCCAGGAGGTTGGTTGGCTGTCATAGTTGGTGATTCGATTATTAGGGATGTAGACAGCTGGGTGGCCGGTGGGTGTGAGGATCGCCTGGTAACATGCCTGCCTGGTGCGAAGGTGGCAGACCTCACGCGCCACCTAGATAGGATTTTAGACAGTGCTGGGGAGATACATGTGGGCTGTCGTGGTACATGTGGGCACCAATGACATAGGAAAATGTGGAAGGGAAGTTCTGGAAGTCAAATTTAGACTCTTAGGTAGAAAGCTTAAATCCAGAACCTCGAGGGTAGCATTCTCTGAAATGCTCCCTGTTCCACGCGCAGGTCACCAGAGACAGGCAGAGCTCCGGAGTCTCAATGCGTGGATGAGACGATGGTGCAAGGAAGATGGATTCAGTTTTGTTAGGAACTGGGGAACCTTTTGGGGAAGGAGAAGTCTCTTCCAAAGGGATGGGCTCCACCTTAACAAGGGTGGAACCAGACTGCTGGCGCTAAACTTTAAAAAGGAGATAGAGCAGCTTTTAAACTAGAACAAAGGGAAAAGCCGACAGTCACTCAGCAGTGCATGGTTTGGAGAGAGGTGTCTTCAAAGGATACTAATGATGCAATAGAATTAAGGCATCCCGACAGTGAGGTTCCAATAATAAGAAAAGTAGTCCAAGTGCCTGTAACTAAAAACTCACCTGAGCTAAAAAATTCTAACTTATCCCTATCAATCAAAAAGCAGAATGAAAATACAAACAAAAAACAAACTGAAATGTTTGTATGCTAATGCCAGAAGTCTAAGAAGTAAGATGGGAGAATTAGAATGTATAGCAGTGAATGATGACATAAACTTAATTGGCATCTCAGAGACATGGTGGAAGGAGGACAACCAATGGGACAGTGCTATACCGGGGTACAAACTATATCACAATGACAAAGAGGAGCACCCGGGAGGCAGTGTGGCGCTTTATGTCCAGGATGGCATAGAGTCCAACAGGATAAACATCCTACTGAGACTAAATGCACAATTGAATCTTTATTGGAAGAAATCCCTTGTGTGTCGGGGAAGACTATAGTGATAGGAGTTAGGGGTGTGCATTCAGTCCCTACATATTGGCAATCCGCAACGGATGTGCCAATATTCGTTGTATTCGTGGGGAAGCGAAACGTATTGCGATTTCCCACAATACAATGAATTTTCACCAAATTATTCAGCCGCCAATTTAAACAACCCCCCCACCCTCCTGATCCCCCTCAAGGCTTACCAAAACTCCCTGGTGGTCCAGCGGGGGGGTGGGGGGGCCAGGACCCATCCCCTGCACTCTCACACCCTCGGTACCAGTTCAAAATGGCGCCGATAGCCTTTGACCTGCTATGTCACAGGGGCTACCGGTGCCATTGGTCAGCCCCTGTCACATGGCCATCGGCGCCATCTTGTTTTCCTACCATGTGACAGGGGCTGACCAATGGCACCAGTAGCCCCTGTGACATAGTAAGGGCAAGGCTATCGGCGCCATTTTGGTTCCTGGCACCTGACTGCACGAGTGCAGGAGATCACTCCTGGACCCCTGCTGGACCCCCAGGGACTTTTGGCCAGCTTGGGGGGGGGCCTCCTGACCCCCACAAGACTTGACAAAAGTCCAGCGGGGGTCCGGGAGATACCTCCTGCACTCGGGCCATATTGCCAGTATTCAAAATGGCGGCGGCGCTAGCCTTTGCCCTATGTCACAGGGGCCGAGGGTCAGCCCCTGTGACATAGTGAGGGCAAAGGCTAGCGCCGACGCAATTTTGAGTACTGGCAGCCACTAGCCTTTGCCCTCACAATGTCACCAACCGTCAGCCCCTGTGACATAGTGAGGGCAAAGGTAGCAATGGCGCCATTTTGAATACTGGCAATATGGTCCGAGTGCAGGAGGTCGCTCCCGGACCCCCGCTGGACTTTTGGCAAGTCATGGGGGTCAGGAAGTCCCCCCAAGCTGGCCAAAAGTCCCTGGGGGTCCAGCGGGGGTCCGGGAGCAATCTCCTGCATGCGTGCCGTCGGGTGCCAGGAACCAAAATGGCGCCGATAGCCTTGCCCTTACTATGTCACAGAGGCTACCGGTGCCATTGGTCAGCCCCTGTCACATGGCAGGAGCACAAGATGGCGCCGATTGCCATGTGACAGGGGCTGACCAATGGCACCGGTAGCCCCTGTGACATAGTAGGGAAAAGGCTATCGGTGCCATTTTGAACTGGTACCGAGGGTGTGAGAGTGCTCCCGGACCCCCGTTGGACCACCAGGGAGTTTTGGTAAGTCTTGGGGTGATCAGGAGGGTGGGGGGATGTAGCAAATTTAATTTTAGTCGGGTAATGAATAGGATTAGACGTATAACCGTATCGAGATGCCATACGGACGTATGCAATGTATCTGCCCCCTGACGAATATGTATCCTGAATGCAACGTATGGCGTCCCTCTGCACATCCCTAATAGGAGTATACTACCGTCCACCTGGTCAAGATGCTGAGACTGACAGTGAAATGCTAAGAGAAATTAGGGAAGCTAACCAAATTGGTAGTGCGGTAATAATGGGAGACTTTAATTACCACACACTAGAAACAGTTCTGATGAAACACAACGAATACAAATCTTCTCTAAAAAGACGTCATGTAAATATAATTTTAATTTTACTTAATGTGCTAATTACTTACAGAGCCATCATAACACCTGCAGGCATACCAGCGTTTTTTGCTTTGAGGTCTTGCCACTTCAGGTCACATTTAATCATTGGCTCTAGTCCTTTATTCTACGACGTATTTTTTAAGTTTTTGCATTTTTCATAAAATTCTGTATCGGGGTTGAATCTTCCTTGAAGTGACTCAAAATGTCAAAATCACAAATCAGTCCCTGATTTGTGATTTTGACATTTTGAGTCACTTCAAGGAAGATTCAACCCCGATACAGAATTTTATGAAAAATGCAAAAACTTAAAAAATACGTCGTAGAATAAAGGACTAGAGCCAATGATTAAATGTGACCTGAAGTGGCAAGACCTCAAAGCAAAAAATGCTGGTATGCCTGCAGGTGTTATGATGGCTCCGTAAGTAATTAGCACATTAAGTAAAATTAAAATTATATTTACATGACGTCTTTTTAGAGAAGACTTTAATTACCCCAATATTGATTGGCTAAATATATCATCGGTACATGCTAGAGATATAAAGTTCCTGGATGGAATAAATGACATTTTTATGGAGCAATTGGTTCAGGAACCGACAAGAGAGGGAGCAATTTTAGATCTAATTCTCAGAGGAGCACAGGATTTGGCGAGAGAGGTAACGGTGGTGAGGCCGCTTGGCAAAAGTGATCATAATATGATCAAATTTGAATTAATGACTGGAAGGGGACAGTAAGCAAATCCACAGCTCTCGTGCTAAACTTTCAAAAGGGAAACTTTGATAAAAGGAGAAATATTGTTAGAAAATATTGAAAGGAGCAGCTACATAGGTAAAAAGTGAGCAAGAGCCATGGTCATTGTTAAAAAATACCATCCTAGAAGCAGAGTCCAGATGTATTCCACGCTTTAAAAAAGGTGGAAAGAAGGCAAAATGATTACCAGCATGGTTAAAAGGGGAGGTGAAAGAAGCTATTTTAGCCAAAAGATCTTCATTCAAAAATTGGAAGAAGGATCCAACAGAAGAAAATAGGATAATGCATAAGTGTTGGCAAGTTAAATGTAACACATTGATAAAACAGGCTAAGAGAGAATTTGAAAAGAAGTCGGCCATAGAGGCAAAAACTCACAGTAAAAACTTTTTAAAATATATCCAAAGCAGAAAGCCTATGAGGGAGTCAGTTGGACCATTAGATGATCGAGGGGTTAAAGAGGCACTTAGAGAAGATAAGGCCATCGCAGAAAGATTAAATGATTTCTTTGCTTTGGTGTTTACTGAAGAGGATGTTGGAGAGGTACCCGTACTGGAGAAGGTTTTCATGAGTAATGATTCAGATGGACTGAAACAAATCAAGGTGAACCCAGAAGATGTGGTAGGCCTAATTGACAAACTGAAGAGTAGTAAATCACCTGGACCGGATGGTATACACCCCAGAGTTCTGAAGGAACTAAGAAATGAAATTTCAGACCTATTAGTAAAAATTTGTAACCTATCATTAAAATCATCCATTATACCTGAAGACTAGAGGATAGCTAATGTAACCCCAATATTTAAAAAGGGCTCCAGGGGCAATCCGGGAAACTACAGACCTGTTATCCTGACTTCAGTGCCAGGAAAAATAGTGGAAAGAGTTCTAAATATCAAAATCACAGAACATATAGAAAGACATGGTTTAATGGAACAAAGTCAGCTTGGCTTTACCCAAGGCAAGTTTTGCTTCACAAATCTGCTTCACTTTTTTGAAGGAGTTAATAAACTTGTGGGTGAACCGGTAGATGAAGTGTACTTGGATTTTCAGAAGGCGTTTGACAAAGTTCCTCATGAGAGGCTTCTAGGAAAAGTAAAAATTCATGGGATAGGTGGTGATGTCCTTTTGTGGATTACAAACTGGCTAAAAGACAGGAAACAGAGAATAGGATTAAATGGACAATTTTCTCAGTGGAAGGGAGTGGGCAGTGGAGTGCCTCAGGGATCTGTATTCAGACCCATACTTTTCAATATATTTATAAATGATCTGGAAAGAAATACGACAAATGAGCTAATCAAATTTGCAGATGATACAAAATTGTTCAGAGTAGTTAAATCACAAGCAGATTGTGATAAATTGCAGGAAGACCTTGTGAGACTGGAAAACTGGGCATCAAAATGGCAGATGAAATTTAATGTGGATAAGTGCAAGGTGATGCATATAGGGAAAAATAACTCATGCTATAGTTACACAATGTTAGGTTCCATATTAGGTGCTACCACCCATGAAAGAGATCTAGGCGTCATAGTGGATAACACATTGAAATAATCGGTTCAGTGTGCTGAGGCAGTCAAAAAAGCAAACATAATATTGGGAATTATTAGAAAGGAAATGGTGAATAAAATGGAAAATGTCATAATGCCTCTGTATCACTCCATGGTGAGACCGCACCTTGAATACTGCATACAATTCTGGTCACCACATCTCAAAAAAGATATAATTGAAAGGGAAAAGGTACAGAGAAGTGCAACCAATATGATAAGGGGAATGGAGCAGCTCCCCTATGAGGAAAGACTAAAGAGGTTAGGACTTTTGAGCTTGGAGAAGAGACGGCTGAGGGGGGATATGATAGAGGTGTTTAAAATCATGAGAGGTCTAGAACAGGTAGATGTGAATTGGTTATTTACTCTTTCAGATAATAGAAAGACTAGGGGGCACTCCATGAAGTTAGCATGTAGCACATTTAAAACTAATCAGAGAAAGTTCTTTTTCACTCAACGCACAATTAAACTCTGGAATTTGTTGCCAGAGGATGTGGTTAGTTCAGTTAGTATAGCTGTGTTTAAAAAAGGATTGGATAAGTTCTTGGACGAGAAGTCCATTAGCTGCTATTAATTAAGTTGAGTTAGAAAATAGCCACTAGTAACAGTAACATGGAATAGACTTAGTTTTTGGGTACTTGCCAGGTTCTTATGGCCTGGATTGGCCACTGTTGGAGACAGGATGCTGGGCTTGATGGACCCTTGGTCTGACCCAGTATGGCATCTTCTTATGTTCACTTCTATGGGGTGGGAGAAACATGGGCGGAGATAGGGTTGTGGCCAGGGTTGGAGTTAGAGTTGTGACTAGAGGCAGAAGGGGTGAGGTTTGGAGGTGGGGTGCAGATGGGAATACACCCATTCACTTCTATTTGGATAGGTGGAGTGGGCGAGGCTTAGACCAGATGTGAAGACTGATTGGCTGACTTCAGTTTTGAGTGGCACTGTACTCATAGACTACTCAGGGCTAACTGCATAATAATGGAGACAGAACAAGGTGCCCAAAGAGATATACCTGCCTCCCGAGCCACCTGACGCTGTATTCACTGGTTTTTTCCTCCCATTTCTCTCCCATCTCTCTCTATTTCTCTCCACAGGTTTTCGCAGTGCTCCTGAGCCCTCCTCCTGATGTCACAGAAGCGTGCCGAGGTTAAAAGCGCTCCAAGGACCCGGGAGGCACCGCGCGCCGGAATCGCATACCAAAAGGGCACAACAAAGGGGCATGCCCCATTGCATGCCCCTTTGTACAGCCCCTCGTACACACCGAGAGAATACTAATGGAGAAAGACCACCACTTGCCTAGCAACAGGACAATGCTAATGACCATAACCTCGGCATTCACTATGCAAGTATGCACAGGAAATGGTAAGTATGTAAATAACACAAGGAGAAAACAATACAAAAACCATCACAGTAAAAAAAAAAGTAGCAATCCAATTACAAATAACTTAATTCCAGTAAAACGTGCCAACAGTATCAAATTAAACAGCCTACTAATGATCTCTTTCCTTCTAGTTAATGCCCAATCAGTGACAAAAACATTTCCCATCATCACTGACCTGCTATATGACACAAAACCTTATAGCAATAACAGAATCATGGCTAAAAAAATCAGATGTAGTCTTAAAGAATCAGCTACTAAACAAAAACTACTAGGTCTTCTTGATCCCTAGAATAAATAAAAGAGGGGGCAGATTAATATTAATTATTGAAAAAATATTTAAAACTAAACTACTCTCGAATCGATCACAGTGCCAGCAAATCATGAAATTGCCTTTTCGACACCAACCATTTTCAAATCTGCCTGGTCTACCGCCCACCCAGTCGCCTTGAACTAAACAACTCCCCACTAGTAGAATTTTTTACAACTCATCTAAACCCACCATAATATTAGGTGACTTTAATCTTCACATGGACGTTCACCTCCTATCAAATACCTGCCAAACACTAATTGACATAATGACTGCATTAGTTTTCAAACTTATCACAGATAAACCAACAAACAAAGCGGGCTACTCATTAGATCTAACCCTCATTAACAGTAGCCTCCTAGAAAACATAAAAATCGAATACATACAAATCCCATGGTCAGACCACTTCCTCATTAACTCTCAGATCAAACACACAGGCCCAATAAGGAAACAAAACATGGAACCAGTTGAATTCACATACCGCCCCCCCTTCAACACAGATATTCTAAAAGCAAATTATATGAAGAATTAACACACATCAATTACCATAAATGTCCACACCACAACAACTGACTGGATAAACAGAACCACTACTTTGGCAAATGAATTAAACCCTCAGAAATGGCCCACATTAAAGAACCAAAACAGAATAATCCATGGTATAGCGAACAAATCAAAGAAGTAAAACGGATCCTTAGAAAGAAAGAAAAAGAATGGAAAATTAACAAAACAACTGAGAATTTAACAAAGTACAGGAAACAACTAGCCTATTATAAAAAAACAATTTTAGACACCAAAAAGAAATACTAAAGCTCAAAAATAGAAAAATTTGCAAATAACGCCAGAACCCTATTTAGCATAGTAAAAAATAGGGATGTGAATCGTGTCCTCGATCGTCTTAACGATCGATTTCGGCTGGGAGGGGGAGGGAATCGTATTGTTGCCGTTTGGGGGGGTAAAATATCGTGAAAAATCGTTAAAAATCGTTAAAAATCGAAAAATCGAAAAATCGAAAAACCGGCACATTAAAACCCCCTAAAACCCACCCCCGACCCTTTAAATTAAATCCCCCACCCAAATAACTTAAATAACCTGCGGGTCCAGCGGCGGTCCGGAACGGCAGCGGTCCGGAACGGGCTCCTGCTCCTGAATCTTGTCGTCTTCAGCCGGCGCCATTTTCCAAAATGGCGCCGAAAAATGGCAGCGGCCATAGACGAAAAAGATTGGACGGCAGGAGGTCCTTCCGGACCCCCGCTGGACTTTTGGCAAGTCTCGTGGGGGTCAGGAGGCCCCCCACAAGCTGGCCAAAAGTTCCTGGAGGTCCAGCGGGGGTCAGGGAGCGATTTCCCGCCGCGAATCGTTTTCGTACGGAAAATGGCGCCGGCAGGAGATCGACTGCAGGAGGTCGTTCAGCGAGGCGCCGGAACCCTCGCTGAACGACCTCCTGCAGTCGATCTCCTGCCGGCGCCATTTTCCGTACGAAAACGATTCGCGGCGGGAAATCGCTCCCTGACCCCCGCTGGACCTCCAGGAACTTTTGGCCAGCTTGTGGGGGGCCTCCTGACCCCCACGAGACTTGCCAAAAGTCCAGCGGGGGTCCGGAAGGACCTCCTGCCGTCCAATCTTTTTCGTCTATGGCCGCCGCCATTTTTCGGCGCCATTTTGGAAAATGGCGCCGGCTGAAGACGACAAGATTCAGGAGCAGGAGCCCGTTCCGGACCGCTGCCATTCCGGACCGCCGCTGGACCCGCAGGTTATTTAAGTTATTGGGGGGGGGGGTTCGGGAGGGTGGGGGATTTAATTTAAAGGGTCGGGGGTGGGTTTTAGGGGGTTTTAGTGTGCCGGCTCACGATTCTAACGATTTATAACGATAAATCGTTAGAATCTGTATTGTATTGTGTTCCATAACGGTTTAAGACGATATTAAAATTATCGGACGATAATTTTAATCATCCTAAAACGATTCACATCCCTAGTAAAAAACCTAACCAGCGACAATACAAGCAATCACCGGACCTTACAAGAGAACCAATGCAATGATGTAGCTCATTTCTTTAAAGATAAAATTGAGAACCTAAGAAAAAAAATCCCTAACACAACAAAACAAGAGATTAAGATGCTCACAAGGGTCGTCAGCAACTGGTCAGAATTTGATGAGATATCACACAATGAAGTTGAGAACATGATAAAAAAAACTGAACCCTGCTCCCCACGTAATTGACACCATACCCATAATGGAATTAAAAAAACTAGCCAACACAGTAGCCCCAACATTAACTAAAATAATCAACCTCTCCCTAGATGAAGGATTAATGCTGGATACCTTGAAAGGAGGTATAATCAAACCAATCATTAAGAAAAAGAACCTTGACCCCCTAATTCTCAGCAACTATAGACCAGTTTCCAACTTACCCCTAATAGCCAAACTAATTGAAAAAACAGTACAAAAATAACTGTCAAACCACCTTGAAAGTAGCAACATTTTATATCCAGCACAACATGGATTCCGCAAACACTACAGTACAGAGACTTTACTATTAGCTCTATCAGATAATATCTTAAGAGGCTTCGATACAGGAACATATTACATTCTGGTTCTATTGGATCTCTCCACAGCATTTGACACTGTAAATCACAAAATACTAATCAATAGACTAAAAGAAATAGAACTCAATAACAAAACAATAAACTGGTTCGAGTCATACTTAAACAATAGATGTTTCCAAGTACAAATCAAAAACACACTTTCAGACAAAGTCAAACTACAAACAGGAGTCCCACAGGGATCAGCCCTGCCGCAACACTCTTTAATATTTACTTACTTCCAATATGTCACCTACTCGCAGGACTTGGAATCAATCATTACATATACGCAGATGATATACAACTACTTTTACCCATCGTAAACACAATTGAAGAAACAATGAAACTAGCCAATATGTATCTTGAAATAATCAAACAGCTCCTAAACCAAATGGAACTTGTAATAAACATTGACAAAACTGAATTCTTACACCTAGAACGAAAAAACATACACCATATACAACCTACAATCGCAATCAAAAATAATCAAGCCATGGAGTTAGCAATAAAAGTACGGAATCTAGGGGTAATAATTGACCCCGAGCTAAACATGAAACAACACATCTCACAGAAATTTAAAAAAGGCTATGCCAAACTAATGATCCTGAGAAGACTGAAACCCCTGATAACGCTAAACAATTTTCGCACAGTTCTACAGGCAATGATATTTGCAAGCACAGACTATTGTAACTCCCTGCTACTAGGGCTACCTCAATCTACGATTAGACCACTGCAAATATTGCAAAATTCCACTGCTAGAATTTTGACTGGCAAAAAGAAAAGTGATCACATTACAGGAACACTTGCTGAACTACACTGGCTTCCAATTGAACAAAGAATACAATATAAGGCACTATGCATAATTCATAAACTAATCCATGATGAAAAAGCCGACTGGCTTAATGTTGGTGTTTGGAGTAGTTGTGGGTAGATCCTTGGGCTGGTGGCAGATGACCACGCCCCCAGGGGAAGATCCCGAGAGGGACCACCGGTCAGGCTCAGAGTATGGAACAGATACACACTAGTTCTTTTATTAGACAGTATATGGAACTACCAGAGGTGGCAGTAGTGAGCTGGAATGCCCAGCTGGGCTGTAGTCCCTCAGATACTGGAACAGCGATCCTGGATAACTGAGCTGTAGAGAAACTGAATATAGTGACTAGGCAGGGTATGCAGAGTTCAGGAACAGAACCTTGATGGTAACTCTCACACAATAGTCTCTTAGAAGCAGCACAAGAGCTGGAAAGAAGTAGGCCCTCGAGGAGCGAGTTCCTGGTTCCAGGGAACGCACTGAGAGAGAGATGGTAACTCACTGGTGTTGCAGGCAGCGATGACTTCCTGGCAGAAGTGGTATTCAGTAGCAAGTCCGGGTATGTGGGCCCTCGAGGAGAGAGTACTGGTTCCAGACTGCGACCTGAAATGCAAAGAGAAACGAGGCCCCTGAGGATCGGGTACCCCTGGTAAGTCCGTGGAGGCAGAGTAGCTAGGAGCATAAGGAAACCTTTCTCTTGTAATCCAACTCCTTGCTAACTCGATTAGTTAGCGAGTTCAGAGACCTTAAATATCCAGTGGAGATGACGTCACCTCAGGGGGACGCCCCTGAGGTTCGCGCCACTGCTGGTACTTGAGAGTCGGGGCCGCGCCACGTGCGCACCCTTAGGCTGCTGGGAAATATGGCGAAGTGCGGCGTCTAGCCGGTCCGGGGACGCCAGAGGGGAATGGCACGATGACGCCGTGGCAGCAAAAGAGGGAGTAGCCAAAGAGGTAAGGTGGGCGTAGTGGAGATGTCGGGCAGCGACGGTCGCAACACTTAACACAGCACTGTGCGTACATGTTCCGCACAGAAACCTGAGATCTGCTAATAAGGCTCTACTAACTGTCCCCTCTGTTAAATCAGCATGCCTCACTCAAGTAAGGGAAAGAGCACTGTCGCTGGCTGGACCTGTGCTTTGGAACACCATGCCACTCGAAATAAGGCTGCAGAGAAATTTGAAAATATTCAAAACTAACCTGAAAACCTGGCTCTTTAAACAAGCTTTTTATAAAGACAAAGAAAAGGAAAAAAACAGTTGATAGATAAGGACGCACCAAGCAAGCAGTTGTTTGTTTTTTACCTACAAATGCATATTAATGTTAGATTTGAAACGCTTAACAGTTTCCTAACCAACATATAGGCTTAACTTAAACATATAGTTTAACTATGTTACCGTACTATGATGGCACATGTTTAATTTGTAATCTATACCACTTATAATTTTCTTTATCGTGCCCTTCTGTAAACCGTTGTGATGGTTATATAACTTAACGACGTATAGAAGAGTTTTTAAATAAATAAAATAAATAAATAAACAATCAGAACAGGGGAACACTGGACAGACAAACACAGAAGACAACCAGAAGGCCAAAACAGAGGCCACAAACAAACAGAACCAAACAAGAAACAAACACAAGCAAGGAACACAGAGAGAGCAGGCCACAATAATGGGGCCAACACTAAGAACAAAAATAAGGCAAGGCAGTACTAAAAACAAGAAACTAAGAAACCAGTGGCCACAACTAGGTCTAGAGAGACCCAAATGAGTTGAGGGTCTGCGAGCAAGGCAAGGCTTATAAGAGTGTGGCAGTGTTTAAAGATGGCCACCATGGATTGAAAAGCAGGACCCCTGCTAGTGAAAGGTGGTACTGCACACAGGTCCTTACACCCATATCTTGTACCACTATTGTTCTTCCCTTAACCAAAGGTTTAATTACATTAGATGAATCTTGACAATGAGGTAATAGCCTGATGTTCCTCTCTAGAGATATTATCAGTGTATTTATTATAACAAAAAAATAAAGTGCCTTAATAATTTTAACAATATATGTTATCAACAAAACAATCAAACATAAAAATGACACATAAGTCCCATATATACACATACAATACAGTATTATAACAGTTCTCACATTCCCACATTAATACAGTATTGTATGTGTATATATGGGACTTATGTGTCATTTTTATATATATACATATATATATATATATATATATAGCGATCAAAAAATATTGGCAATATCGTCTCTAGTGCTATGACTAGTAACCTACAAAAAACCCCCTGTACATTAATAAATGTAAGGGAGACCACTAGCACTTTTAGTTCTTTCAAAAAATTAGAAATTAAGATATTATTAAAAAATTTTTTTGATTTGTTTAAATTGTTTATTGAAAACTTAATCACTATCACTATTGCACATATTGAATTTTTAACATAACACAAAATACAAATTCACGAAGACTAACATATATACCTCTAAAATATGCCCCTCAATAATCTCCTACTGCTTGCCCTAAACTGGACCCTGTATCTCCTGATCCCTATAGATGTTATTCGGGTCTTTATAAACATATACACCTCTAATATGAAAAACCTTATATATTTTTTCTTTAGATGGTAAGTCTATATTTTTTTTCAAAACAGATTTTTCTTTGGTGTATATCTATTCAACCAGTTCTTTTGTCCATCCCGACAAGGACCTCGTTTCGCCAATGTTGGCTTCTTCAGGGGAATATTCTTGTTAAGACCCAACATCAAGAAACACCCATGGCTCCCACTACTCGTGTCTAAAAATGAAGGAGCGTACTCAGACACAACACACTCAATTCACTCCGGCTCAATAGCTCCCGTTGTTTGTCATGAAAAAACTCCCGAATATGAGTGTTATCCTCTCCACACTTTCAAAAGCTCAGCGCCCTCCATGTAAACCAAAAGTTTCACTTCTTAGATCTTCCTCGTCACACTCCCCACCTTGTTTAAGCAATGACCGCTTTCAAAAAAGCCCGCATTCAAAAATGGAGTCGCCAGACCGCCAATCCTCTAATTTGTTCCTCTAATTACACGGTGAGCAATATGTACCTGCTCGGATAATTTCAAACGGTGCTCCAAACCATGACCCACACCTCCTCAATCATGATCTATTAATCTTTAATGTTTTACCACCGTGTTCATGTACTCAGCGTCTCCTCAGGAGACGCTGAGTACATGAACACGGTGGTAGAGCGTACTCAGTTTTACCACCGTGTTTACCACCGTGTTCATGTACTCAGCGTCTCCTGAGGAGACGCTGAGTACATGAACACGGTGGTAAAACATTAAAGATTAATAGATCATGATTGAGGAGGTGTGGGTCATGGTTTGGAGCACCGTTTGAAATTATCCGAGCAGGTACATATTGCTCACCGTGTAATTAGAGGAACAAATTAGAGGATTGGCGGTCTGGCGACTCCATTTTTGAATGCGGGCTTTTTTGAAAGCGGTCATTGCTTAAACAAGGTGGGGAGTGTGACGAGGAAGATCTAAGAAGTGAAACTTTTGGTTTACATGGAGGGCGCTGAGCTTTTGAAAGTGTGGAGAGGATAACACTCATATTCGGGAGTTTTTTCATGACAAACAACGGGAGCTATTGAGCCGGAGTGAATTGAGTGTGTTGTGTCTGAGTACGCTCCTTCATTTTTAGACACGAGTAGTGGGAGCCATGGGTGTTTCTTGATGTTGGGTCTTAACAAGAATATTCCCCTGAAGAAGCCAACATTGGCGAAACGAGGTCCTTGTCGGGATGGACAAAAGAACTGGTTGAATAGATATACACCAAAGAAAAATCTGTTTTGAAAAAAAATATAGACTTACCATCTAAAGAAAAAATATATAAGGTTTTTCATATTAGAGGTGTATATGTTTATAAAGACCCGAATAACATCTATAGGGATCAGGAGATACAGGGTCCAGTTTAGGGCAAGCAGTAGGAGATTATTGAGGGGCATATTTTAGAGGTATATATGTTAGTCTTCGTGAATTTGTACTTTGTGTTATGTTAAAAATTCAATATGTGCAATAGTGATAGTGATTAAGTTTTCAATAAACAATTTAAACAAATCAAAAATTTTTTTTAATAATATCTTAATTTCTAATTTTTTGAAAGAACTAAAAGTGCTAGTGGTCTCCCTTACATTTATTAATGTACAGGGGTTTTTTTGTAGGTATATATATATATATATATATATATATATGCATATATTATATTTGGGAATGTGGGAACTGTTATAATACTGTATTGTATGTGTATATATGGGACTTATGTGTCATTTTTATGTTTGATTGTTTTGTTGATAACATATATTGTTAAATGTATTCAGACACTTTATATTTTTGTTATATGGTACCTGGTTATACCTTTCTAATTTTTTAAACTCTGAGTATTTATTATGCCCAGTTTCCAACAAGGTAACTTCTTTTAATATTAATTCCTT
The DNA here is from genome assembly GCF_901001135.1 of Rhinatrema bivittatum. Taxonomy (NCBI): domain Eukaryota; kingdom Metazoa; phylum Chordata; class Amphibia; order Gymnophiona; family Rhinatrematidae; genus Rhinatrema; species Rhinatrema bivittatum. The sequence goes on along the minus strand of NC_042616.1, from coordinate 608,137,979 downwards.
AAATTTGTGCAGCATAGGATCAAGCAGACTCGGTGGACTTCAAGATGAAAGATTATACATGCAAGAACTAGAAAATGACTCACCAGGAAGTGTGGAAAATATAATCTTAATGATAACCTTAAAAAATGATGTAAATTCACACAGGAATGAAAAGCATCATGGGGGCACTGGGAACAAATGACAAACTCTTGTATAATAATGAGGATTCAGCCTGATTTAACACTATCTGAAATATTCTGGGTTTTTTTGTGTGAGACTGATGAATGTGTCCACATTTCATTCCCTCTCTGATTTATCCAGTTCTCTCATTTTTTTCTCTGAATCATAACTAGCCAAAGAATTATCACATGAAGAGTCAGAATTCACTCTCGTATTAACAGGACTGCATTTATGGATTCATGAAACCTTTCCGATAATCAGCTTCATCTCCATGAAATTTTGGTAATTTTAATTTCCTAAGCTTTAACATGTGGAGGAGTAGCCTAGTGGTTAGAGCACAGGGGCTATAAACCAAGGAAACCAGTATTCAAATCCTGCTACCACTTCTTGTGACATTGGGCAAGTCATTTTTTCTCTCTGTTGCCTCAGCTACAAACGTAAGGCCAGATTCATTAAGGCTTTTCTCCCATTTTGTGTCTATGGGCAAACCCTTAGTGAATCAGGTATCTAGGACCTCATTTGCTAAGCATTTTTCCCATAGACACAACATGGGAGGAAATCTTTAGTAAATCAGAGCCTTAGACTGTAAACCCTCTAAGGATAGGGAGATAATATAAATAATAAGTACCTGAATGTAATCCACTTTGAAGTACTAAAAAGTGGAATTTAAATAAATGTATTATCTCCAACTTGTTTGCTAGCCATTAATTTAATGTAATCAATCTGTGGAAAAACTCACTTTATTTAATGACACATACAGATTGAGTTTTACAGATGATCTATCTATTTATCGACAGATTATTTTTATGGAAATAGCTTATGTTGATGGTATATCCTTCCAATCCTTATCTGATTAAATGTTTTTAATCTTTAAAAACTAATCTTCTTCAGTATCTCTTAAAATGAGCACATGCAGTTCCCTGATTTACAATCAAGTATACAGAAAATGTTGAGCAGTCATCAACTTCTTTTTCAGATCTTTCCACCACTGTATGTAAAAATGTAAGAAACCCAAATAAAGCTCTTTAGAAAAGATAGCTGTGCCTAGGTATAATGAACGCTGCAGTAATTGGTCTCAGGAACAGAGTTTCAGTTACCCTGCTAGTCATCATCTCAGGAAGTATAAAGTAACTGCAGATAGCACTGATATTTTTACTCTACAATAACATTTCCAATGCCTGATGAAGAAAGTGGGTGAATACATATTAAACAAAATTAATGCTGTTGGAGACTTGGACTATGGGACCTAGGTAGAGTTGGTGCAACCTGCAGGGAGGAGCCCTGGAGGTCTTCACCAACAGCTGTTGGAATTGGCTGTGGCAGAGGCCCAAGTGGAGTTTCACCTATACCAGCCTTATTGCTCTTAGGTTGAGCCCTCAGGTGCTGGGACCAGCAGGACTTAGCTGCAAGCCTCTGTTGATGAGGTGGAGATTTGTTGGGATGGTTGAGTCACAGGCCAGGGTCCAGGGCAGGTGGAGCAGCAGTGTAGTCAAAGTCAGACAGTTGTCAGGGCAGGTAGCTTTCAGGCTTGGTCTAAAGTCAGGCAGTAGTCAATGGCAGGCTGAGTTCAGTCATAGTCAAGAGACAAGCAAGTTGATGTCAGAACCAGAGATCTGTCGAAGGGAAAATAAGATGGATAGGCAGGCAGAGAGGCAAGAACAGCACAGGCAGGCAGGAGAAGATACTGAAGAACTGAAGATTGACCACAGGTCGAAGATGAAGAACTTAGGAATGAAGATAAGGGGCTGCCAAGATGAAGCCCAGGAACGCAGGAATGAAAACCAAGAATGCAGGAATGAAGACCAGGAATATGCTGAGACAACTTTCACTACCAATAGTACTCAGCCTATTGCTGAGGCATCTTGCTGTGAGAGAGCTTCTCTTTTTATAGGGCATCAATGATGACAACATCATCAGCAGAGGCTGCAGAGTTTTTCCCATATGGTGCCTTTAAATCTGCCACAATATCATGCAGGCATGCCTAGGGACAACACAGCATGCGGAGGCCGGTGTTGCTGGAGGCAATGGCAAGATGAGTGTGGAGGCTGGCCGCATGTTCTCCAGGAGGCCTTCCCTGGTGTTGGTATTTATCCCATCATTTTTGGAGCTGGAGGTAAGCGTGGTGTTCTGTGGCCTTGCCCTGTGAATCACCAAATGCAAGAATGCAAAATATTTAATAAGAATGGAGAACAGTAATATGCAGAAGAAAAAAGTTTGTTTCTTTCCATTCATTCATATTATGGTGACTTCAATTTGTTTCAAAAAGAAAAAAAGTTATTTATTTGTAGATTTATATTCCACCTTTCATCCAGTTCAAAATGGATTACCGTCTAATGTGTGTTTTTAATTTGCCATTAAAATCAATAGGGGAAGCATTGCAACATATTTTGGACTCCAGACTTGGGGTTTTCAAAGCAATTCTCATGAAACTTGTGGGAAGAAATCATCAGAAAGGGGAAAGAACACCAAGGTACCTAGACTGTGGAAAAGTGGCACCAAAAGTAGCATAAATAACATAAGTCCCCAAAAAGGGCAAAGGGATACCAGCAATGGCTGGAGTTCTCCAAGGTATTGTCAGATGAACAAAGAAACAGCAAAAGAGGTAAGGATACCCCAAGGCTCCAAAAGAGGGCACAAACAAAAGTGGCATGAACCTTTGAAAGCAGCATGAGAGGCAAAGAGGCAGCAAGAAAGGTATCAGCATCCTAAGAGTGGCAGAAAAAAACCCAAGGTGTAAAGTCTGGGTATGACAGCAAGGCTGAGTAGCATAGAAACTCCCAATTTGTAACATGAGGGGTATAGCAGCAAGGCAGAGTGGCATGGGGATATGTCTGTATTCCTGTGAAGTTTTTACCACTTGTCAGATTTAGAAGAAGACAAAAATCTGATGTCAATATAATTTTTGAGACGTGAGTTTTTATTTCATTCCCTACTTGAGCTTTATCTTGCTACTGGGTAGAATTATCGGTTTGATTTATCACATTCAAAACATGTTAATGGGTATGAATCAGTCTGGTTTTCCTAGTAAGTTATAAGGTTTGCTTTATTAAGAAAACTTTTCTCCTATTCAATCTGTAGCTGAAGTCAGGCTGTTCCATTTCTTGATGTTCTGTTTTGCATTAGTTCTATCTCCCTATTAAAACTTTTACTGCATTCTAAACATTAAACTTGTTTCTCTATAGTACAGGTGGCAAACTCTGGTCCTCGAGGACCACAAACAGGCCAGGTTTTCAGGATATCCACAATAAATATGCATGAGATAGATCTACATGCTCTGCCTCCAATGTATGCAAAACTATCTCATGCATATTCATTGTGGTTATCCTGAAAACCTGGCCTATTTGTGGCCCTCAAGGACTGGAGTTAGCCACCCCTCCTCTATAGCATCTTTTTGTTGCGAATGTGGAGGCACAGTCACTTGCTCAGAGATATGTGAGCCCTTGGGCCAAGGCGCAGCTCAGGGAGGAGTCCTAAGACACACTCTGTTGGAGGTGAGAGTGTTCAAGCATGGGCTGGAGCTGAAACAAGATGAAGGCAAGGAACATCAGGAACTGGAACAAGGCAGGCCCAGCCCTCCACTGGACTTGCATGCATTGGTGAGACCCAGCAACGCAATGCTGATCTCAAGAGTAGCCCTCCGGCCACTTGGTAGCCCTTCTGGACCCGCCACTTGGGAACGATGACTGAGTGAGGCCAGACAGAGGCTGAGGGCAGGAACAAAATGAGACTTGGAACTCAGGATCTAGGAAACTCAGACGACGATATGTGGAACTTGGAAGGCTCAGACGAGGTTTCAAGATATTTGAAGGCTCAGAGGAGGTTTCAGGATTCTTGGAAGGCTCAAACGAGGTTTCTTGGAAGACTCGGACAAGGATCCAGGATACTTGGAAGACTCAGCAAGGATTCAGGGTTTGGGCACTAGTACAGGGTGAGTACTGCACTGCAGCGCGCCCTACACAGTCGCCCATGGCTGGTTGCAGACCATACCAAAAGCAAAGCAGACTCCATGACAGATATGAAGAATTGGAACCAGAAACATGTCGAAGATTCAGGAGAGGCCTGCATCGAGGCGCGCCCTACACAGCCGCCCATGGCTGTTCGCGGACCACGCTGAAGTGGAGCAGATTCTGGCTTGAGTCCTGGGCATGGAAGGAAGCAGGCACAAGGTACTCCAAAGACCAGGAACAGGATTCAGGCTCAGGATTCAGACTCGGAACTCGAATTCAGGAACAGACCTCGGCTTTAAAAACAAGGGCCTTCCGGAGGCTTGCGCTGTAGAAGAGAAGTCAGGCCTTGTGCCACAAAGCACCCTACACAGCCCCCCATGGGCTGGTCAAGGACCACAATAGTGGCATGCCAGGAAAGATAGACAAGCAAGGAATCTGGAAGAAGGATGAAGAGAATCCAGGCAATGAAGGAACAGGATCTAGCCGGAACGGGGCTCCAATGACTGGCAATAGGATCAATACGGATTTACCCTCAGGATGGTCATCTGGAGGTGGAATCCGGCAGGCAAAGCTAGACAGGAATACCCAGAGCCAGGAACTGGAAAAACCAGGACATCAAGGCACAGGAACATTAGGAACTTCTGGACATGGAGCACCGGGCAAGAAACATCAGGACACCGAAGAGACAATGAAAGAGGTCCAACAAAGAACAGGACCAGGATCGTCAGGACAAAGGAGACCAGGAACATCAAACAAGAAGCCATCAAGAAACAAGAAGACCACAGAGGACCTTGACCAGAGAGAGAAGCATGGACAATCATGGATCTGATTCAAAGGTCCTGAAGTGGAAGAGAGCCCTTTTATAGGGCTGGACTAAGGAGCAGGCTGATGATGTCATCGTTGGGGCCACTGGGCTTTTCCCGCCTCTGGCCCTTTAATTGTCATGGAGAGGCACAAGCCCGCGTCTAGAGGAGCCTGGGAAGCAGGAGCAGATAGCGGCATCCCTGCCACTTGGGGAAGCAATGGTGGCGGCACCAGGGCTGCATAAGGAGGCATCCTGGCAGCGGCTCCAGGGCCATGAAGATGCATGGTGCCGGTGGCAGTCCAAGGTGGTGGTGGCGTGGCAGTCCAGGCCATGCAAAGAGGACATCCTGCAGCGTCAGGCCGCAGCCAGGCCACGTTAGAGTGGCAGCAGCGGTGACGTTGGGCTGGGGTAAGTGAGAGCATGCTCCTGGGATGGGCTCCGCGAGCAGGATCATAACACTTTTCTCTTGTGCCTGTCTTCCTTTCTTTAGACTGAAAGCTTTTGTGGACAAACCATCTTAGTATAATGAACAAACAAACAGGGTGAGAGAACCAGATTGGAATTGTGGAGGGCAGAAGAAAAAGAACTATAGAACAGGTGCTGTGATAGGAGAAATATATCTTTTGTGTTTTTTTAACATTTTTGTTCAGGAAACAAAACACCCCAGTACAACAAACAAAGTAGAAAGCTAGAGTGGGAAGAACACTCCAAGGCTTAAAAAAAGGGCACCAACAACAGTGGCATGAAGCTTTGAAGGCAGCATGAGTGGTAAAGTGGCACCAAGTGTGGCATCAGAATCCTAAGAGTGACAAGAAAATCCTCCAAGGTATAAAGACTGTCTCGGTATGGCAGTAAGGCTGAGTGGCATGGAGCCAACCAAGGTATAGCAGTACAGTACATCAGTACGGGTATAGTTGTTTGGTAGAGTGACATGAAAAATCTCCGTCTTCTTGTTTAAGTCCTTGCCACTTGCTAGATTTAGTGCAAACAAAGATTTAATGTCAGTATAATTTTTTTGACATGAGCTTTTATTTCATTTCCTATATGAGCTTCATCTTGCTACTGGGTAGAATTACTGGTTTCTTGTGAAATGTGCTTGCTAAATTAAACTTTTATTACATTCAGAAAATGAAAATGGTTTACAACCCATATGTTTTTCCTAGTAAGTTGTGAAGTTTGCTTTATTAAGAAAGCTGCCTGTGAAAATCCCCACACGCCCTCAACACTCCCCTTTCACCTGGCACATCAGCTGGATTTGGTGGGAGTAGGGAATGCATATCTTGCCACTGTTCCTGCCACTGGCTACCTTTGGTAGTTGCAGTTTTGCAATGAAGACCAAGAATATGAATGGTAATAGCCATCTTTAAAAGGGGCAGGTGGAAGGAGGATAGCAACAGCCATTTTTGAAAGGAGATTGCATACCAGCATTTGCAGTGGCCCTCTTTGAAGAAAGAATTGCCATTTAAAACAAACATGCCATCTTAAATGAAGGCTTATTTTCACTTCTGTAAGCAGCCACCTTCTCTTTAGCCCATTTATTGATATTTAGACAGTTTTATCAGAAAACAAAATGTCGATTCTTGTCAGTATAGGAACATATATACAGCTTTATTTGATAAGATACTTTAACTATTCCAGTCAATCAAGAAGGTGAATTTACAATATAATAAGAAATATGTACAAAATATATAGAATTAAAGGAGCAAACACAGGGCAGTGAGCTGGTTTTGTCTCACATTGCATTTCCAATTAACAAGTGTCTCCATTGAAGCAAAGGTTCTTGGAAGTAAATATGGACATTTGCGAGTATGGCCAAGCAGTGTCATCCATTTATGTTTATCTCTATAATTGAGGCTTCTCTTCTTATAAGAATATAAGACTTGACATACTTGGTCAGACCAAAGGTCCATCAAGCCCAGTATCCTATTTCTAACAGTTGGTAATCCAGGTCACAAGTACCTGTCAGGATCCCAAGAGTAGACAAATTCCAAGCTGCTAATCCCAAGAATAAACAGCATATTTCTGCTAATCCCAAAAATAAGTAGTGGATTTATGCAACTCTACCTTCAGAATGGTTTATGGGCATTTCCTCCAGGAACTTGACCAACCTTTTTTTAAACATAGCTACACCAATAGCTTCACCACATCCTCTAGCAATGAATCCCAAAGCTTAATTATGCGTTGAGTAAAAAATATTTTCTCTTATTAGTTTTAAATGTATCACCTAGTGACTTCTTTGTGTGTCTTCTGGTCTTTGTACTCTTTGAAACAGTAAACAAGTGGTTAACCTTTACTCATTCCACTCCATTCATTAGTTCATAGACCTCCCTTCAACCTCATATTTCTCCTCTGCCATCTCTTCTCCAAGCTGAAGAGTCCTAACCTCTTTAACCTTTCCTCATAGGAGAATCATTCCATCCCTTTATCATTTTGGTTGCCCTTCTCTGTACTTTTCCTAGTTCTGCTAGAGCTTTCTTGAGATGTGTTGACCTGAACTGCACACAATACTCAAGATGCGATTGTACCATGGAGTGATACAGAGGCATTTTATATTTTGTTTTATTCTCCATTTCTAACATTCTATTTGCTTTCTTGGCTGCTACTACTACACTTTATATAAATATCACCAAAAAAGAGGATACGTTTAATTTATTTATTCATAAATAACATTCACCTATCTAACATTAAAAACTATCTAATCATTCATCTCACACATACCCCCACCTAAAACCAATATATTTCAAAAAACATGAAACATGTATCAAGTATAATATACATGACAGTGTATTGTTACAAAGTTCATCTTAATTATGATCTTAAACCAGTTATGAAAAAGTGCAAATGCTTTTATATGAATCTATAAATATATAATATTAATCAAATTCTTAATTTAAATAAACGTATAATGTTCTCTAATCATTAATACAAATGAACAAATGTTAACTCATGTATATTCCATTAATACAACTAAACAAATGTTAGCTCATACATATTCCAACAAAGATTTTCGTTTCGCCTGATCTCTCAAAGGCTTCTTCAGGGATGAACCAACACCTTGAATTCAACAACTCCCATATGTCTCTTAACGGGTGTGCTTATACACGATCTTATCCACTCGTTGATACTCTCCAACCAACCTAATTTGTTCAAATTCTTAAATGTTATCCCAACCGGGACTTCATCTTCTCTCAAAATTCTAAAAACGAATATAGCAAAAATATCAAAGGACAGGCACCCAATAAACATGCAAAAAATTTCTCAAATTTAAACCATTCCCAAAACATCTTGATTCAAAATAGTTACAATTATACAATAACGAACTCACCACTCACCCAAACCCCCAAATTAAAAAATGCTGATATTACCTGCAAAGATCACATTCACATAGAAGTTCCCGACAAATTTAATTCAAATTTTGGCGTCTATAATACAGCATCTAGAACGCAGAAAATTAGCGAAAATGAATCTCATAGTATATAAAGAAATCCTTGTATAAACCCCACGGATCATACCTTACCTTCAACCAAGGCTTTAAAAACTCATTATAACAGTACTTATTCAGAAATTCACGAAGTCAAAATCACTTCACCTAAAACACAACGACAAATCATGAATCATTACCAACCTTGAAAGAACTAGTTCTTAACTCACCAACGCGGACTCCCAACTGCTCCTTACCCGGAACTGACATCATCTTCATGTTTGAAAATAGCGGAATTACCACTAATTTCTCATGCCTTATATACTACCAGAGTCATTCAAATGCTTAAACTTAAAGGCACAACCAAGTTTTCTCAAAAAAAAGCACGTTGGGGGTTTGGGTGAGTGGTGAGTTCGTTATTGTATAATTGTAACTATTTTGAATCAAGATGTTTTGGGAATGGTTTAAATTTGAGAAATGTTTTGCATGTTTATTGGGTGCCTGTCCTTTGATATTTTTGCTATATTCGTTTTTAGAATTTTGAGAGAAGATGAAGTCCCGGTTGGGATAACATTTAAGAATTTGAACAAATTAGGTTGGTTGGAGAGTATCAACGAGTGGATAAGATCATGTATAAGCACACCCGTTAAGAGACATATGGGAGTTGTTGAATTCAAGGTGTTGGTTCATCCCTGAAGAAGCCTTTGAGAGATCAGGCGAAACGAAGATCTTTGTTGGAATATGAATGAGCTAACATTTGTTTAGTTGTATTAATGGAATATTCATGAGTTAACATTTGTTCATTTGTATTAATGATTAGAGAACATTATACGTTTATTTAAATTAAGAATTGGATTAATATTATATATTTATAGATTCATATAAAAGCATTTGCACTTTTTCATAACTGGTTTAAGATCATAATTAAGATGAACTTTGTAACAATACACTGTCATGTATATTATACTTGATACATGTTTCATGTTTTTTGAAATATATTGGTTTTAGGTGGGGGTATGTGTGAGATGATTGATTGTGTTAGATAGTTTTTAATGTTAGATAGGTGAATGTTCTTTGGGGCGGATTTTCAGTGCCCTGCTCGCCTAAATCCGCCCAAAACCGGGCGGATTTAGGCGAGCAGGGCCCTGCGCGCCGGTAAGCCTATTTTACATAGGCCTACCGGCGCGCGCAGACCCCGGGACTCGCGTACGTCCCGGGGTGTTCGGAGGGGGGCGTGTCGGGGGCGTGTCGGGGGGCGGGCCCGGTCGACGCGGCGTTTCGGGGGCGTGTCGGCCGCGTTTTGGGGGCGGGTACGGGGCGTGGCTACGGCCCGGGGGCGTGGCCGCGCCCTCCGTACCCGCCCCCAGGTCGCGGCCCGGCGCGCAGCAGGCCCGCTGGCGCGCGGGGATTTACGTCTCCCTCCGGGAGGCGTAAATCCCCCGACAACGGTAAGGGGGGGGTGTAGACAGGGCCGGGTGGGTGGGTTAGGTAGGGGAAGGGAGGGTAAGGTGAGGGGAGGGCAAAGGAAAGTTCCCTCCGAGGCCGCTCCGATTTCGGAGCGGCCTTGGAGGGAACGGGGGGAGGCAGCGCGGCTCGGCGCGCGCAGGCTATACAAAATCGATAGCCTTGCGCGCGCCGATCCAGGATTTTAGTGGATACGCACGGCTCCGCGCGTATCTACTAAAATCCAGCGTACTTTTGCTTGAGTCTGATGCGCAAGCAAAAGTAGGCTGTTCGCGCGCCTCTTAAAATCTACCCCTTTATGAATAAATAAATTAAACGTATCCTCTTTTTTGGTGATATTTATATAATGTTGGGATAAAGAGGTTGTGTATTGGTTGTGACCCGTGTGTGACTATACTACACTTTAAGCAGAAGATTTCAACATATTATCAAGAATGATGCCTAGATCATTCTCCTAAATGATGGTTCCTAATAGTGAAATTTGCATTGTGCAGCTATAATTTTGGTTATTGTTTCCTAAGTGCATTACTTTGTACATGTCTATATTAAATTTAATTTTATTTTTGCATACCAGTCTCCAAGGTCCTCTTACAATTTCTCACAGTCCTCTTGGGATTTAACAAATTTGAATAATTTTGTGTCATTGGCAAATGTGATCACCTCCTTTGTTCCCATTTCCAGGTCATTTATAAATATTTTAGAAAGCAGTGGCCATAGATCACATCTCTGGGGCACGCCACTGTTCACCTTTCTCCCTTGGAACAATTTATCATTTAACCCTAGCTCTGTTTTAAATATTTTAACCAGTTTGCAAACCAAAATAAGATACTTCCCCTATTCTATGACATTTTAATTTCCTAAGAAGTCTCTCATGAGGGACTTTGTCAAATCTTTCTGGAAATCCAAATACACAATACCAGTTAGTTCACCTTTATCCATATATTTATTTACACCCTCAAAAAAGTAGCAAATGGGTGATGCAAGACTTCCTTTGGCTAAATCCTTGTTGGCTTTATCCCATTAAATTATGCCTATCTATATGTTCAGCAAATTTGTTCTTTATGATAGGTTCTACTATTTTTATGAGACAGATGTCAGACTCATTAGTCTGTAGTTAACTGGATCACCCTTTGATCCCTTTATAAAAATTGGTATTACATTGGCAACTGTCCAGGTACCATAGATGATTTTAATGATAGTTTACAAATTACTAATAGCAGATCCACAATTCCATTTTTCAGTTTTTTCAGTACACTGGGATGTACACCATCTAGACCAAGTGATTTGCTACTTTTTAGTTTGTCAATTTGCACTATTATATCTTCCATGTACAATGAGATTTTGTTTCAGTTCTGCAGAATCACCTCTGAATATCATTTCTAGCATGGGTATCTCTTTAACTTCTTCCTCAGGGAAGACCAAAGCAAAGAATTAATTTAATCTCACTGATATGGTTTTGTCATCCCTCAGTGCCCCTTTTACCCCTTGATCTTCTAATGGTCCAACTGACTCCCTCACAGCTTTTTACTTGATGTACCTGAAAAAGTTTTTACTATGAGATTTTGCTTCCACAGTAAGCTTTTTTTTTTCAAATTATCTTGTTGCCTTCCTTATCAATGCTTTGTATCTAACTTGACAGTGCTTTATCTGTTTCCTGTTTTCTTCATTCAGTTCCCTTTTACATTTCTTAAAAGATGTTCTTTTAGTTATTGCAGCCTCTCTCCCTTCTCCTTTTAACCATTTTGGTAGTCATTTATCCTTCCTTCCACTTTTTCTAATTTGTGGAATACATCTGGTCTGAGCTTCCAAGATGATATTTTTAAACAACAAATTCAAATGAACTTGATATCCTAGATATTTATTTAGAAGCAATTCTATTTTTGAGTTTCACCATGGAAAACAATGGATAAAGAGGTGTGACCATGCACTGCCTGTCAGAAGATCAGCCACAGAAAAGATGAGAACATTGCACGGTTGACCGTTGAAAATTAAAAAAAACAAAACAACAAAAACTAAAAACATGCTGGTGGGAAATACAGTGGCTACCATAGAAACATAGAAACATAGAAATGACGGCAGAAGAAGACCAAACGGCCCATCCAGTCTGCCCAGCAAGTTTTGCACTTTTTTTTCTCATTCTTATCAGTTACTCTTGGCTCTTAGTAACTTTTTGATACTATTTCCCTTCCAACCCTATTATTAATGTAGAGAGCAGTGTTGGAACTGCCTCTAAGTGAAATATCTAGCTTAATTAGATAGGGGTAGTAACCGCCGCAATAAGCAAGCTATACCCATGCTTATTTGTTTACCCAGACTAAAACATTCAGATCTTGTTGGTTGTTGTCTGTATATAGATCTACTTTTCTTCATTCCCCCTGCCGTGAAGCAGAGAGTTATGCTAGTTATGCATTGAAAGTGAAGTATCTGACTTTCTCCTCTGCTGCTGAAGCAGAGAGTTATGCTGAATATGTGTGAAGTATCAGTCTTTCTCCCCTGCCGTAGAAGCAGAGAGTTATGCTGGATATGCATTGAAAGTGAAGTTACTGACTTTCTCCCCTGCCGTTGAAGCAGAGAGCTATGCTGGATATGCATTGAAAGTGAAGTACCAGGCTTATTTGGTTTGGGGTAGTAACCGCCGTAACAAGCCAACTACTCCCCGCTTTTTTGTGAATGCAAATCTTTTTCCACGTTTCCTCTTGCCATTGAAGCTTAGAGCAATGTTGGAGTCGCATTAACCGTGTGTATGTTTATTGAATAAGGGTATTATCTCCAGGCAATAGCCATCATTCCCATGAGCCACCCACTCTTCATTCACATCCTCTATGCTTTATGGATCCATAGTGTTTATCCCACGCCCCTTTGAAGTCCTTCACAGATCTGGTCTTCACCACTTCCTCCAGAAGGGCATTCCAGGCATCCACCACCCTCTCCGTGAAGAAATACTTCCTGACATTGGTTCTGAGTCTTCCTCCCTGGAGCTTCAAATCGTGACCTTTGGTTCTGCTGATTTTTTTCTGACGGAAAAGGTTTGTCGTTGTCTTTGGATCATTAAAACCTTTCAAGTATCGAAAGTCTGTATCATGTCACCTCTGCTCCTCCTTTCCTCCAGGGTGTACATATTTAGATTCTTCAATCTCTCCTCATAAGTCATTCGATGAAGACCATTCACCCTTTTGGTCGCCCTTCTCTGGACCGCCTCCATCTTGTCTCTGTCTCTTCGGAGATACGGTCTCCAGAACTGAACACAGTACTCCAGGTGAGGCCTCACCAAGGACCTGTACAAGGGGATAATCACTTCCCTTTTCCTACTCGATATCCCTCTTTCTATGCAGCCCAGCATTCTTCTGGCTTTAGTTATCGCCTTGTCACATTGTTTCGCCGACTTCAGATCATTAGATACTATCACCCCAAGGTCTCTCTCCTGCTCCGTGCACATCAGCCTTTCTCCCCCCATCGAATACAGTTCATTCCGATTTCCACTCCCCATATGCATGACTCTGCACTTCTTGGCATTGAATCTCAGCTGCCATATCTTCGACCACTCTTCCAGCTTCCTTAAATCCCGTCTCATTCTCTCCACTCCTTCCGGCATGTCCACTCTGTTGCAGATCTTAGTGTCATCTGCAAAAAGACAAACCTTACCTTCTATCCCGTCCGTAATGTCACTCACAAAGATATTGAACAGGACCGGTCCCAACACGGATCCTTGCAGTACACTGCTTAAAACCTCTCTCTCTTCAGAGAGAGTTTCATTTAACATCACACATTGTCTTCTGTCCGTCAACCAGTTTGCAATCCAGGCCACCACCTCGGCACTCATTCCTAAGCTTCTCATTTTATTCACCAGACTCCTGTGCGGCACCATATCAAAAGCTTTGCTGAAATCCAAGTAGATGACATCAAGTGCCCTTCCTTGATCCAATTCCTTGGTTACCCAGTCAAAAAAGTCTATCAGATTTGTCTGATAGGATCTTCCCCTGGTGAATCCATGCTGCCTCTGGTCCATCAATTCTCCCGACTGTAGATAGTTCACTATTCTCTCTTTCAACATTGACTCCAATACTTTTCCCACCACTGAAGTGAGGCTAAATGGTCTGTAGTTACCAGCCTCTTCTCTGTTCTCTGTGAAGTGGGACCACCAACGCTCTTCTCCAATCACTCGGCACCACTCCCGTTTCTAGGGATCTATTGAACAGGTCACACAGCGGACCCGCCAGCACATCTCTGAGCTCCCTCAGTATCCTGAGATGAACTTCATCAGGCCCCGTGGCTTTGTCCACTTTCAGTTTCTCCAGCTCTTCCCATACATTTTCTACTGTAAATGGAGTTACATCTACTCCACTCCCCTCCAGTTTCTTGTTAACTAGCGACGGTCCTTCTCCAGAGTCCTCTTTAGTGAACACAGAACTGAAGTATTCATTTAATATTTCTACCATTTCTTCATCTATCTCCACACATTGATCCTTTCTATCTTTCAATTTCGCTATACCACTTTGAACTTTTCTCTTTTGGTATTGGTATCAGTACCAGTTATTGGTATCAGTATTGGTATCAGTAGCATTGATATATCTGAAAAATGTTTTGTCACCTTTCTTTACCTCCTTGGCAATCCTCTCTTCCACTTGACTTTTTGCCATCTTGATTAATTTCTTCGTCTCCCTCAGTTCTACCAGATATTCTTCTTTGTGCTCCTCCCTTTGGGATCTTTTATATTTCTTGAATGCTGTTCTTTTAGCCTTTATTTTGTCAGCCACCTCCTTTGAGAACCAGATAGGTTTCATTTTTCTTTTGCTTTTCTTTACTTTTCTAACATATAGATTAGTTGCCTTGGTAATTGCTCCTTTTAGATTGGTCCATTGTTGATCCACATCTCTCTTGTTCTCCCAGCCTTTTAATTCTTCCTCCAGGTACTTCCCCATTTCATCAAAGTCCGTGTTTTTGAACTGCAAATTGTTATTATACTGGCCTGCATGATCTAACCCATGTTTGCTGTATCTTTGCATTCCCAGCTCTTCAGCCTTAAGAACAAAGAACATAAGAAATTGCCATACTGGGTCAGACCAAGGGTCCATCAAGCCCAGCATCCTATTTCCAACAGTGGCCAATCCAGGCTACAAGTACCAAAACACTAAGTAGATCCCATGCTACTGATACCAATATTAGCAGTGGCTATTCTCTAAGGCACTCATTGCTTAGGCAAGGCAATGCAGCAGGGCCTTTGCTGACATAATCAAGAGTCACCACTCTGAGTTTCCTGCTGCAGGGCCTATATAATGTACATGTTTATGGGGAGGTGACGGCCTGGCTGGATTGACAGCATCAGCAGCTTTCTGTGACATGAAGGCATCCTACCACAACAGGACGCCTTCAGCAAAATCAGGCAGCAACTGGGGTGAGTGCAGCTGCTCACAGGGCAGTCCCATGAGTTGCCAAATGTAACATCAGCTTTATGCACCTCTTGGTTGTCTCTATTAGAGTTATGGTTGCGGCCATGCTACCTCTAATATCACTATTATTTTGCTAGCTCAAATGATGTTCCCAACTTTGAAATGAGAGGGATGCCTGGAGCTAGATTATTGGGCTGAAACACTCTGGGAATACCAGTATTGCCCAGTGGGGGCTTCAACTTTACTGCAAACTATTCAGAACACAGTCACAATTGTTTTTGTCTCAATGAGATGGCATCCAGTAGCTTACCGCTTGTCCTTTGATTTTGGTCATTATCAGACAGCAAAAGCATCTATGGTTCCATCCCCTTTTAGTAGTTGTCAGTTCCTACTGTTACATAAATCTTTTGCTTTCCTCATTCCTATTCTTGACAGTAGCTCAAGCTTATTGCTTTCGTTCACCAAAAAATGTACATCTTCATCCCTCAATGGTCAAATAGAGTGTACAATAATGGCCATACAAGAAAATGGTGCCATCTGCTCCAGAGGAAAGTGCCTCAGTGAAGTCATTCTTGTGCATCCCTCAATTAGACAGCATAATTTTTAAAACATCATGGTTGCAGAAGACTTTGGGAGGTTGGTTCTAGGCCTACGCCCAGAGCTGGGGCTGGTACAAGATCCAGTCCCATCACCTAGGCCAAGGCATAGGCCTTTGGCAATGGGATCAAACAACCTTCCTTCCCCCTCCCCCCCATTAGCAAACCTCCCTCCCCATGTGCTAGTTTCGTAGTTTCGCTCTAATAGTGCATACTGCTACTGTTCCTAGTTATGTTATGTTATATTATCCAAGTTGTTCACTCCCTTGTTCATTGTAAGACATATGTTGTCATTGTTTTCTACTTGTTATAATGTAAACCGGAGTGATAAGTAATTCTGTTAGCTGAACTTCGGTATAAAAATAGTTATAAATAAATAAATATCTGAAACAGGAAACATGTGAGGGTTGGATCATTAGATGATTGAGAGGCTAAATGAGCAATAACTTTTAAATAGGCATGCGGGTGCACATGGGCTCACGTTCTTCGGGATACGCGCAAGGACGCATCTGTTTTATAACATACACGTGTAATTGCACAAATGGTATAAAATAAGCTGAACGTGTGCACATGTGCACAATTTTAAATGGACACACGCATGTGCACACAAATGCTGCATCTGCCATGTAAATATGGGAATTTTATAAGGGATGTATGCCAACACCTTAGGTAGTTCTTATTTCATTTCCAGTTCACCCAGTTAAGGGATAATTTAATAATCTCCCTTTCCCCCTGTTAGCTGCGACCCTTAAAACCCTGCTGACTAGCCTAGATTTTATTATTTTATTATTTACATGCCATCCAGAGCAGTAGTAAATAGGGATGTGCAGGGAAAAAAAATTAGTTTTTGTTTTGTTTTTGGGAATTTTTTTCCCCACAAATTTTGTTTTGTGAATTTTTTGATTCCATTTTCATTTGTGAGAAAAAAATGAATCAAACAATAAAAAAAAGAAAAAAAAGATAACAGCCAAAAAAAGAAAACTAGGCCTCCCAGGGCCTCCTGCCCACCAGCCCCCAAAAATGCCAAGGTCAGGATTCTCCCCGGCCCCCATTTACCCGGTCTGGTGCTTCAGCCTAGGCCCAGGCCAAAGCCTCGGCCTTGTACAGCCCAAGGATGCAGTAGATTGCCACAAGTATAGCCTACTCAAGGCTGAGGCTTTAGCCTAACCCAGAGGCTGGGTTCTGATGCCAGGGCTTTGGCCTGGACCCAGGCCTGATACCATGACCCGACCCAAATGCTGGGTTCCCAATGCTGGAGCCTTGGCCTTGACCCAGATCTGATGCTGTGACCTGAATGGGAAGCCAAGTCCCAATGCCATGGCCTTGGCCTAGGCTGGAACCCATGATATGCCCCAACCTGGAAGCAGAGTCCTGAAGCCAGGGCCTCAGACTGGACCCAGGCATGCTGCCACTACTGGACCCGGAGGCTGGGTCCAGACACCAGGGCCTTGGCCCAGATGGTTTTTAAGGGTGATGATTCATGTGAACTGAACCAAATCACAGTGAACCTAGAAGATGTAAGGCCAGACTAACAAACAAAGAATAGCAAATCACCTGGACCATATGGTATACATCCCAGATTTCTGAAAGAACTAAAAAATGAAATTTCATATCTATTACTAGTAATTTGCAACCTATCATTAAAATCATCCATCTTACCTAAAGAATGGAAAGCGGCCAATGTAAGCCTGCTATTTAAAAAAGGCTCCAGGGGTGATCCAGAAAACTATAGACTGATGAGCCTGACTTCAGTTTTTTGAGAATTCATGGAAACTATTCTAAAAGAACAAAATCACAGAACATATAGGGGTCGATTTTAAAACCCCTGCGCGCATAAATCTGGCAGGATTTATGCGCGCAGGGCTCTCGCGTGCCGGTGCGCCTATTTTGCATAGGCTGCCGGGGCGCGTAAAGCCCCGGGACGCGCGTATTGTTTTAAAATCTGCCCCATAGTTAGACATGGTTTAATGGGACAGAACCAGTATGGATTTACTCAGGGGAAGTCTTGCCTCATAATCCTGCTACATTTTTTTGAAGTAGTTAATAAACATGTGACTAAAGGTAAGCTGGTAGATATGGTGTATTTGGATTTTCAGAAGGTGTTTGACAAAGTCCTTCATGAAAGGCTTCTAAGAAAATTAAAAAGTCAAGGGATAGGTGGCAATGTACTTTTGTGGGTTGTAAACTGGTTAAAAGACAGGAAATGTAAAGTAGGATTAAATGGTCAGTTTTCTCTGTGGAAAGAGGTAAACCGTGGAGTGACTCAGGGATCTGTACTTTGGCCAGTGCTTTTTAATATACATTATTTGTAAATTATCTGGAAAGGGGAACGACAAGTAAAGTGATCAAATTTGCAGATGACACAAAATTATTCAGACTGGTTAAATCACAGGCGGATAGTGATAAATTGCTGGAGGATCTTGTGAGACTGGAAGATTGAGTGTCCAAATGGCAGATTAAATTCAATGTGGAGAAATGTAAGGTGATGCATAGAAGGAAAAATAACCCATCCTGAAGTTACATGATATTAGGTTTCATATTAGGAATTAGCACCCAGGAAAAAAATCTAGGCGTCATAGTGGACAATTTATTGAAATCGTCATCTCAGTATGCCGCACTGCTGCGGCATACTGAGATGTTATGAATTATTAGGAAGGGTATGGTGAATAAAATGTAGAATGTTATAATGCCTCTGTATTGCTCCATGATGATGAAAGAAAAGAAATAGATGCCTGTAGTCTTAAAACAATCCTTTATTGCAGTGGAGACACAAGGGTAGCCCGACTCTGGCCGAGTTTCGCCGTTTCAAAACAGCTGCCTCAGGGGCTAAAAACATAAATAAAAAACTTTAAGAATAAGAATAAAATAAGAAATGGCATCATCAATAATTGTATAGTTATTTGAATCAATCAACCACATTTGAGTGAATCAGTCATTTAAAAGTTAAAAAATAAAAAAGCCAAGGTGACATATAGAGGATAAATACACTAAAAAGATGGGTTTGTAACACACCAAGTGAATTTGTACATAGCCTCACGGTAGAATAAATTGCATAAAAACAAAATCCAGAATATTAATAAAAACATCATCATTACCTTACAATAATCTTCTTGAATTCATTAGTTATATATCGACTAAGAATATAATGTGATCATATAAAGAGCTGTATGATCTCTTATGTTGCGTCTGTAATGGTGCAGAAAAAACTAATGTAAGAGAAGATAGGAATGACAAAAGATTACCAGCCAGTCCAAATGTAGATAGGAATGCAAAAAGAGTACGCAGTAACAACGAAGCAGATATTGATCCGTCCGCTCCGCTTTTTACAACTGTTGACAAAGATAGACCACACACACGACTCAATGAGATAGGTAAATTCTGGAGACGTGATTCAGATAGAGAAGATATTATTCCCAAACCATCAACTTCTTTTTTCAGGGGAAGAGGAGAATGGAGAGGGAGAGGGAGGGGGAGAGGAAGGAGACCGAGTTACAACAACCATTACCAAGCACAACAAGATCGGAGAGATTGGAATTAGGAACAACTACAGCTAACTTTACATTGAGTAAAGACAGGATTGTTAACCTTTCATCAAGAATTCTGAGCACAGATGAAGTTAAATTATTAAACAAAGGTTTCTCTTTTATCCCTACTCCTTCATATAATTCATTCCGTACCAGAATAGAACTATACAAATTTATAAGGAAGTTAAAAATTGCGGATTTATTTTCTAATCAACAACATTCCAATACAGATATGTCAATCGTGCACAAATCCAGTACATGGATCCCGCCAGGTGTGGTGAATCCGGTCATACAGACATATGAAACATTGATTCTACAAGAGATAGGCAAACTTGAAGATGGTGGAATAAAGAAATTTTATAACATTACAAAAAAAGAAAGAGAAGCAATACAAGAATTGAGGAAAGATGATAAAATTGTGATCAAACCTGCAGATAAGGGAGGAGCAATAGTGGTTATGGATACAGTGAAATATGTAGGTGAAATTGAACGGCAACTTTCAGATAATACATGTTATCTTAAATTAGATAATAATCCTACCGCTAGCATCAAAAATGAGATTGACTCCTTACTTTCCCAGGCACGTGACAGAGGCTTTTTAACAAATAAAGAATTAAGATTTCTAACAGTCGATAACCCTATTATGCCTACTCTGTATGTATTACCCAAAATACACAAATCACTTTCAGACCCTCCTGGCAGGCCAATAGTTTCTGCAATTGGTTCGTTACTAGAACCCCTCTCAACCTTCATAGATCAATTTCTTAAAGTAAAGGTAATAGAGACATCTTCTTATATACGTGACTCATCACATTTTATCAACATTTTGGAAACATTCACATCATTAACAGGTGAAATATTGTTGGTGACACTTGATATAGAGGCTTTATACACGAATATCCCGCAGCAAGCGGCCTTGGATATTGTTACTAAGGAATTAGAAATACGTTTGATACACAAAAGAATACCTGACGATTTTTTGATACGAATAACAGAGATAGCTCTCACAAGAAACTTTTTTAGGTTCAAGAACAAAATTTTTCAGCAAATCAAAGGGGTGGCCATGGGTTCTACGATGGCGCCCTCTATTGCCAATCTGTATGTTGCTAAATTTGAACACGACTATTTAATTGAGCATGAATTTAAAGAAAATGTCATTCTATGGAAGAGATACATAGATGACGTCTTTTTAATATGGAAGGGTGATGTGGACACACTCAAAACATTTTTCACTTGGCTCAATTCCTTAGATCAAAATTTGAGATTTACAATGAACTATAACAACAGCTCGATTCCATTTTTGGATATTCAAGTCAGTTTCACCAATGGGTTGTTCCTTACAGATCTATATAGAAAACCCACAGATACGAACAAAATATTGCATTACAAGAGTTGCCACAATAAGTCATTACTCAGGAATTTACCGTATTCACAATTCTTAAGGTTAAAGAGAATATGTGCAGACGATTCTATTTTCCATCAAAGATCAAAAGAGATGAAAACAAGATTTTTAGAAAAAGAATATCCTATCAAATATATAGAAGACGGATATATGAAAGCAGCAAAACATAAAAGAAAAGATTTATTGACTAAAAAGAATAGAGCTCCCATAGACCGTATGGTTTGTCCACTCACCTATACACATTTTTCACACAGTATTATTTCCATTTTGAAGAAATTTTGGCCAATTATTCAGGTATTAGCCACATTTAAAGATAAAGGGTTACTAATAGCCAATAAACGGGATAGAAATTTAAAAGATATGTTGGCCCCTTCAGCCTTACCATGTGCTCCAATTCAAGATAAAAGACCAGCAGGACATCGCCCATGTGGCTCTTGTTCAGTCTGCACAGTGAATCTTAAAACAGACCATTTACTGATACCGAAACAACAGAGAACTATCAAGCTCACTTCTTTCACCAATTGCAAGAGCAGAGGAGTAATATATATTGTCATCTGTCCGTGCAATAAGTTTTATATAGGGAAGACTATTAGAGAACTGAACAAAAGGATTATAGAGCATAAAAGTGCTATCACACGTAATGTTCTGTCCAAACCCTTAGTGGCACATTCTATTGAATACAAACACAAATTTGCTGATTATAAATTTTGTGTACTTCAGAAACCAGTTTTAAATTGGAGAGGAGGCAATTTAGACCAGTTATTGCTAAGACAAGAACAGAAATTCATATATGAACTTGATACTCTCCATCCTAATGGACTTAATGCTGAAATAGATTATTCTGTGTATTTATAAAATTTTCCAATATGAGTTTCACCACATGGTAACACCCTTTTATGATAAATTTTTTACCTCACGGTTTTTATGTATTTATCCATCATAATTATTTATTACTGTATATATTTTTTATAATATTTCTTACAGTAATTTTATTGTCTGATAACTTTATTAGGTTCAGTCCGTCTTTCAATAGATATAATGTGTATACTTGATATATATTCATTTTTTATTGCTCTTAGATGTACATTTGATTTTATCAAATTATATATTACATTTCCTGGTGATTGCAGAAACACGAAGACAATGCACATATCATAATTTTTGCAAATATTCAAAAAATGTTTCTACAAATTATTATTTTTTAACACTTTGATGTGTGGGATATGAGTTAAATTTCGAACTCACTCTTCACATATTAATCCTTTTTATGGCTGATTTATTGCTTAGCCACAAGTAGAAACATATTTCCAAGTTCACTTAGACAATGCAATGCCTTGACACTTTTGGCATATACACACGTTCTTTCAGTCAATAGCTATCTCTATAGCACCCACACACACACATCATTCATTTTTTAATATAATACACACTACTTCACTTCAATACATTTATTACACTGACTTGTGCCCACTATGTTTTTACTTTCATTGTTTTTATTTTTTGTTTTGACACGCCCCCTCAAATGATTGACAGTTCATTCCCTTTTTTTAGTTTTTAATCTTTACAAACAATTTTTCACATCACACATTATAAACTTGTTTATTTCACCTTTTCACACACAATATATTATTTTTTGATGTTTTTTGGGTTCACTAAATTTATTCGTCAATGATTGACAGCTGTAATTTGGCGCCAAATTTGATTATAAACTTTTCCTGCACAGCACTGCCGTCCATGTTTGCCTTTGCTAGTGGAGTTCTGCTATCGCGAATGCTTCAAGGTAAATTCACTTCTTTGATGTCCTGTTTGCTCTGTTTAACCTTCTCAGTATGTTAAATAGCATTGTTTGTTTCCATTCCTTTATCAAACACTTTCCTGAGCACTTTTAACAATGTTTCTTTTGCACTCTGATCGCTACATCAGTAGCCCTCCTGCCGTTTGCAATCTGCACATGATTTAAACTATTTCAAGGTATCAGTCAGAACACTTCTTATTAGTTATGTCATTAAGTACACATATGTACATTGTTCATCGGAGAGCTATTTTGAAAGAAAGTAATATCAATATATATCTTTACTCATCACGGTGATTCAGTTTGATATTTACATCTTGCTTCTATATGGCTTTTAATACACTCACAGCACCGCGTTTTTTTAAAAAGGTTTTATAATTTATTTTTCACAACATTTAATGAATTCATTTATGTTTGCATATGTGTGGTCTTTGATAAAAAATTTTTTTGGATAATATAGCGTTTGGAAGGCTACACAATGAAATATTCATGACGCATATTCATTTACATAAGCACTTAGTAGTTCTTTGCCACTTTCTAAAATAGTCTAAGGAATATTTGGCACACATATTAGAGCAAGGATTAATTTACAGATATTAATTTTGAGATGCATATTAAATTATTATAGTCAACACTGACTGTAATCTTAGCACCTTTATGCATCACCCCTCTTTCATGCACATTGGTCAGTAATTTAAATCGACATGCTCATCATTATTTATGTATTCACTTTTCCAATTTTTAAATTTCAAGTATTTCGGCATGAATTTTTAAGCCCTTATATTTAGCATGTTTGAACATTATTTACTAAGATCACAATTTTCCTTTATGGGTCTATAAAAAAGGAATGTAATGGCTTCATTATTCATTTTCATATTTTTTATGATCGGACTCCATCAGCAAAGCACTCATGTCTAAAAGTTTTTATACTATAGGGATGTAGCATTTTTGGTGCGCTTGTTATAGGTATAAATTGTACATAGAGTGCAATTTGTAGTGCAATTGTTGTATTCACACATGTATGAGAAGTTGTTCTCCCCAGTTTGTATTGCTCTTTTTTAAGTTTTTTCATTCATATTCATTTAAATTAATAATTTTATCATACACTATCTTATAATGTTCACATACACATACATCACAGATCTTCACATAGCACAGAGATTCTTAACAATCATTTTTATTCTCATAGGTTCTTAATTTGTTTCACTTTCACAGTTTTAAGCTCAATATTTTATATAAATACATCAGTAAGACACATTATAATAACAATGATTTTATCAGAGTACAGTTTAACCACACACAACAATAAGTGATATATCTATTTATATTAACAGAGATACATTGATATGTACAGTTAATGTTCATAATATCTTGATTAATGTTCAACTATAATGTATAATACATCATGTGATATTGTCATCTTTTTTCTGCACCATTACAGACGCAACATAAGAGATCATACAGCTCTTTATATGATCACATTATATTCTTAGTCGATATATAACTAATGAATTCAAGAAGATTATTGTAAGGTAATGATGATGTTTTTATTAATATTCTGGATTTTGTTTTTATGCAATTTATTCTACCGTGAGGCTATGTACAAATTCACTTGGTGTGTTACAAACCCATCTTTTTAGTGTATTTATCCTCTATATGTCACCTTGGCTTTTTTATTTTTTAACTTTTAAATGACTGATTCACTCAAATGTGGTTGATTGATTCAAATAACTATACAATTATTGATGATGCCATTTCTTATTTTATTCTTATTCTTAAAGTTTTTTATTTATGTTTTTAGCCCCTGAGGCAGCCGTTTTGAAACGGCGAAACTCGGCCAGAGTCGGGCTACCCTTGTGTCTCCACTGCAATAAAGGATTGTTTTAAGACTACAGGCATCTATTTCTTTTCTTTCATCCTGACGGCTATTATAGATCGCCTTCCTTCGTGCTTTTTGCTCCATGATGAGACAGTATCTTGAGTACAGTGTTCAATTCTGGTCGCCCTATGAGGAAGGGCTAAAGAAGTTATAGGTCTGTTCAGCTTGGAGAAGATATGGCTGAGGGGGGATATGATGGAGATCTACAAAATCATGAGAGGATTAGAATGGGTGAATGTAATTCGGCTGTTTACTGTTTCAGATAATACAAGGACTAGGGGGCATGCCATGAAGTTAGAAAGTAGCACATTTAAAATAAATCAAAGAAAATTCTTTTTCACTCATGCCAGAGGCTGTGGTTAAGGCAGTTAGCTTATCTATGTTTAAAAAAGATTTGGAGGAGAAGTCCATAAATTGCATTTAGTTAAGCTGACTTAGGAAATAGCAGCTGCTAATTACAAGTACCCATATAGCCTCTACATATTACCAGTATTAAAAGTATGGGATTTATTTACTGTTTGGGTATATGCTAGGTATTTGTAACCTGAATTGGCCACTGTTGGAAAAATGATGCTGGGCTTAATAGAGGTGTGAATCGGAACTGGAATCGGTTCTGATTCCGGTTCACATCGTGATTTTTTTTTAGTCCAGCCCGATCAGGTTTTTTTTTTTTTTTGGCTGCGCCCGAGCCGGTAAACAAAAAACCCACCCCAACCTTTTAAAACTAATCCCTTAGCTTCCCCCACCCCCCAAAACATTTTACAGGTACCTGGTGGTCCAGTGGGGGTCCCGGGAGCGATCTCCCGCTCTCGGACTGTCGGCTGCCACTAATAAAAATGGCACCGATGGCCCTTTGCCCTTACCATGTGACAGGGTATCCGTGACATTGGCCGGCCCCTGTCACATGGTAGGAGCACTGGATCTCCCGCGTTTTGGGGGGGTGGGGGAAGCTAAGGGATTAGTTTTAAAGGGTCGGGGTGGGTTTAGGGGTTATTTTTGTGTGCCGTTTTTCCCGCCCTCCCCCAAAACAATAAGAGAACCCCCACGAACAATTTCGTGGGGTTTTCCTATCGGTTTTGGGGAGCCCCCGATTTCTGACGATTTTGAAAATATCGTTTGATATTTTCAATCGTCAGAAATACAATTCACATCCCTAGGGCTTAATGTATCCTCAGTCTGACCCAGTATGGCAATTTCTTATGTAAAATTTTTAAGCTGCACATCTGTGCTGTTAAAACTTTGGCTTTGATCGTCAGGGTTGGCCTGCTCACCACCTAATAGGGATGTGAATCGTGTCCTCGATCGTCTTAACGATCGATTTCGGCTGGGAGGGGGAGGGAATCGTATTGTTGCCGTTTGGGGGGTAAAATATCGTGAAAAATCGTTAAAAATCGTTAAAAATCGAAAAATCGAAAAACCGGCACATTAAAACCCCCTAAAACCCACCCCCGACCCTTTAAATTAAATCCCCCACCCTCCCGAACCCCCCCCCCAAATAACTTAAATAACCTGCGGGTCCAGCGGCGGTCCGGAACGGGCTCCTGCTCCTGAATCTTGTCGTCTTCAGCCGGCGCCATTTTCCAAAATGGCGCCGAAAAATGGCGGCGGCCATAGACGAAAAAGATTGGACGGCAGGAGGTCCTTCCGGACCCCCGCTGGACTTTTGGCAAGTCTCGTGGGGGTCAGGAGGCCCCCCACAAGCTGGCCAAAAGTTCCTGGAGGTCCAGCGGGGGTCAGGGAGCGATTTCCCGCCGCGAATCGTTTTCGTACGGAAAATGGCGCCGGCCATACGCGTATGGCCGGCGCCATTTTCCGTACGGAAAATGGCGCCGGCAGGAGATCGACTGCAGGAGGTTGTTCAGCGAGGGTTCCGGCGCCTCGCTGAACGACCTCCTGCAGTCGATCTCCTGCCGGCGCCATTTTCCGTACGAAAACGATTCGCGGCGGGAAATCGCTCCCTGACCCCCGCTGGACCTCCAGGAACTTTTGGCCAGCTTGTGGGGGGCCTCCTGACCCCCACGAGACTTGCCAAAAGTCCAGCGGGGGTCCGGAAGGACCTCCTGCCGTCCAATCTTTTTCGTCTATGGCCGCCGCCATTTTTCGGCGCCATTTTGGAAAATGGCGCCGGCTGAAGACGACAAGATTCAGGAGCAGGAGCCCGTTCCGGACCGCCGCTGGACCCGCAGGTTATTTAAGTTATTTGGGGGGGGGGTTCGGGAGGGTGGGGGATTTAATTTAAAGGGTCGGGGGTGGGTTTTAGGGGGTTTTAGTGTGCCGGCTCACGATTCTAACGATTTATAACGATAAATCGTTAGAATCTGTATTGTATTGTGTTCCATAACGGTTTAAGACGATATTAAAATTATCAGACGATAATTTTAATCGTCCTAAAACGATTCACATCCCTACCACCTAAAATAGTGCTGCTTATTCAATCAAGACTCTTGCTCTTATACATACCTGGTCATAGGAGCATTGCAGAGAACTTTTATCCGGTATTCAAGGATTGATTTGCAGACTAACTTGAGGGGATGAGGTATCGATGGCCCTGCGACCCTGACTACAAAACATTGTAGAAGGAGTTGGCTTCAATGTTTGCAAATTGAAATTCAGTAGGCAAGGCTATAGTGCACTTTGTAAATATATGAAAAGTTATTAAGCATACTTGTTTATATTCAGCAATTAATTTGTTGTATGAAATTGATGTATGCTCTGGCCATATACATTTAATAATGATTTTCTTTCTTAAATACTGGTGTGCTATAGAGTTCTTTTACGGGTTTGGTTGAAAACGGAGGTTGGGCAATAAATAGTCTGAAGGGAGGAGGCACGCTGTACCTGTCATTGTTGTGCATTTTCTTGCATTGGAAATATAAGTGTACTGTAACATATGTGTGTACTTTCAGAGCAGAAATATATGTTATTTTATAAACTGTCCAGTGCCTGCCAAACAATTTATAAAGTACTAGCTGTACCCGGCCACGCATTGCTGTGGCTCAGTCTGGTTAAATGGAAAAGAAAGAAAAGAGAAAGCGCACGTTTTGAATATGTTTAATTTCACAATGCTTGTGGGTATACCATATTTTTTGTTGTTCCATTGTCTGTGCAGATATAGAGATTGTCTGGTTTGCCGACTCTGGAACACGCAACATATAATTCTGCATGTGAAAAGCAATCTGTGTCTAGATGTAAACCGCATAATTCTAGAATTGAAAAAGAATGAAAAAAGAAAAAACAAACTATACTCACTAAATAAACGGTATGGTAAATGACACAGCTCAATTCCAATGCAATGTCACACGAAATAATTAAATCAAAATGAAAATAAATCTAAATCTATGAAAATTCAATTTAACAATGCAATCGGAAACATTGAAATGGAATCATAAAATATATAGTCCAAGCCATTAAGCCCGTTAAAATGGAAAAGATTTTGTCCCCTCTCCTCCTACATCTTTGGTCTGCTCTGCTCCTCCCTCCCCCCCCCCAGCACCATGAAGAGCCAGAGGCGGCAGCGGTGGTAGGAGCTGCAGTGGTGGCCTGTCCCTCCCCCCTTCCCCAGGGGCGGAGGGACAGGCTCAGACCCCTTTCACTATATCCTTACTGGCCCCAACTCCTTTGCTCTCCCATTCCCCTCTACACTGAACCCCTTCCACTGTAACCTATAAGTGGAGAGCTGGGGGGGGGGGGGTAGAGAATCTCTCTCTCATACAGTTCCCTACATAGGTTTCTTCTCTCTCTCTCTCTTGCACATACACTCTCCCTCTGTCCCTCACACACGCACACCCAATCCCTCTCACACACATACACAATCCCTCACGTAGTCCCCCTCTCTCTCTCTGGCACTCACACTCGCCTTCAGTGCACATTACCACACTTCTCTCTCACACAGTTAAAACAGGCGGGATTTTTATCCCCTCCCCACCTAAGTCTTTGCTCTGCACTCGCAAGAGCTTGCAAAGTTCCCACGCCAGTTGTGTCTGGGAGAGTGAGGAAAACACTCCGTCCCCCCCCTCGCAAAGGGCAGGCGGCAGGCACTGCAACAGATTTGGGACACGTTGTCTAGCTTACTTTGCTCTTTTTGGGAGACCTGTGCCTTTAAGAAATCCAATCGGGGGCTTGAGAGGGAGGAGGGAGCAGGGCTCTGGCTTTCACTTTTGTCACGGTGCTTTGCTGGGAGTGGGGGTGGAGCGATGCCCATGTAAACTCTTCCCGTGGCGCCTGAGACCCACAGGCAGGTTGATAGCACTGCCATCCCCCCCTCCCCCCCCCCCCCACAGTTGCAGGATATTTACTTGGCTTATCCTTCTCTGCATGACTCAGGGGGCAGGGGAGGAGGGCGAGCTGTTCTCTGTTCAGCTCTTTGTGCTTTTGCTACTGCAGGTTGCAGCTGCTTGTGATCTCTTCACAGCCGCTTTCTACTGCATTTGCTCTGTTCCGGCCATCCCAACTCCCTCGCCCCCTTCCCCAGTGGTGGACGGACTGGGTCGGCGACTCTTCTACCCTGTCCTCCTCCTGTGTGTAACTGTCCGGCAGTCCCTACTCCCTCCCCCCCTTCCCCAGCAGGGAGGAATGGGCTGAGCCATTTCTTGGAGCGGCGACTCTTCTGCCCTTTCCTCCTCCCCTCTGTGACACCCAGCACGTAGCGCAGAGCTCAATGGTCCGCACATGTGCAGTAGAGCTGCTCTCTACTGCGCATTTGCGGGCCATCTGTCAGAGCCCATTTATATTGTAGATAGCGTGTGTTGCTTGTATGTCCAACAGATGGCGCTGTTTTTCCAAAAAAAGCATGATTTTACCTGTCACAGGTGTGACATCTATATAATATAGTTATATAAAAACACGCGCGTATTGGAATCAACGTTGTGTCAAAATTTCAAAGCAATCAGTGAAGAACTTTCAGAGATTTAAGATTTTGAACAAACAAACATTTACATTTTTATTTATATAGATTAACATCTTCTCACATCATTTTGCATAAAAATGCTCTGTGGATATATGTGTGAAAGGCTCCCTGCGTATGAACTTGGCCAAGCAATATCATTTCTTTGCACTTTAGTTTATTCAAATATAACTGGACAGTAAACATTTTCTTTTCCATTTAATCTTTAAGTTCTAAATTATACAGCTTGTTTTGATCTTCTTTTGATGATATAATAATAATAACTGAGTTTATATAGTATTATATCTTAAAGAATCACCCAGGTGAATCACAATATTAAAAATTCTCTTATCGTACCTTCTGCTCGTTATCCATGCAGTATATGTGCAGAAGTAATTGCATTGTTCAACACATCAAGAGGAAAAAATACAAAGGTTAATGTGTATATTTTGCTTTCACTTATATATATTTCCTTTCTTACTTAGTTGCTGCACACTAAAAGATCTACTACAAAACAATTCATTTGTTCTAAAACCGATCTTCCATTTCTAACTTGCTGTTTCTTCCTTCCTCATGAATTCACTCAGCCTGAGAAAAGTCAAGGCGGTGGAAATTAGGCATGACAGTGTTATTATAAGAATGCATTGGCTGTGGCAAAAGCCTAAGAAGAAATAGAAATGAACAGCTTCAAAGTTTCTAGATTAATCCTGCAGAGCTATTAAGTATTAAACTACTGTGCTCCTTTGCGGATTTGTATATGTAAGTAATCTAAATTGCTTGTGCCCTTTGGAAAATAAGAATCCTTCTCCAATCCAGGCAACTACCACCATATTTTAAAACACACAAGTTCCACTGATTCTTAAGTATTTCTTCCGATGAATCAATAGTTATTCAGCAACCAGCTGCTAATAATGCTGGCACCGTATTGATGCAAATGTTTAATTAGATCTTAAACACTTCAACTGGAGATGCGCCTCTGGGAGACAAGGAAGTTTTCATGTCATGTAATATTCTTGAAACTCGAGCCTGAGCTCCAGAGGGTGCCCAGGAGTGACACACATAACCAATTTCTCCAGCTGCTGTGCTAATAATTGTATCTTGCACAAGGCATTTCCCTGCATGCCTTAAATCAAAAATTCACCAGTTGAAAATCTATTTTAATATTTTGGATTTTTCATTCAGAACTCAGAAATGATTTTTTTCTTCAGATGTCATCAACAACAGTTTATTTAAACTGTATGTAGAATGCCACTTTGCTGTAACTGAGCTAGCTACAGCAATTAGCACTGGAGTTAATTAGTATTAACAACTTGTGTTTAGTTTGAGATTTGCATCCATGAAGAATCTCACAGTAAATTACAGCTTTGGAAAATTCAGAGAACTGAAATAAGGCCAGATTTTTTGGACAGGGTGCTGTTTAATAATGCACATTAAAAACACACAATATGCATTTCCGAAGAAGGAGGTATCTAGCCAGCCCCTATGAAGACTGCTAGAGGTGGACTTTCCCCACCAGCTGGCCTGGCAATGAAGGGCTGTGCAAAAGGGCCTGCCACTTTGTGGACACCCAAAAAGGGAATCCTGAGGAGGGGATGGAGGACACTGCCCAACCTAACAAGGATCCAAAAACACATTCTCTAGTGAATCTCCACACTAACCCCAGAAGCATCATTGGAAACAGGAGAAGCCAGCCACAGGGGGCAAGTGACCACTGGGCCATCTTTCCCCTCCTACCACATGCTCAAGACGAATTACTTGCCGTACTGCCATCCTTGCTGGGATCACTAAGGAAATCTGCCCCGCCATCATCAGTGGCTGCCCAACCCTAAAGGGCTGCACTGTGGATTTACAAAGTTAGAAGCCAGTTGCAGGGGTGATGACTACCGACGTGAGCCCAGCTGAAGGTTTCCCCCTTGCTCAACATCAGCTCCTCACCACACCACCAGCCCAGCTGGGAATGCTGGGGGAACCTTACCTCCACCAATTTCAGCAGCTTGGCCATTGAGAGCTACAATGTAGGCAGGCCCAGCCCTAAAGAGTCTATGCCTTTGTGCGCGTCTATCTCCCCTGATACACCGTAATCAGAAAGTCAACCTGCGCCCACCAATAGGAAGGTGCAAGCTAAGGAGGAGGCAGCCAGTACTACTTCAACACAGTGAGTGTTTAATCTCATGGACTTTCTGTAACTGCCTAACATGCCCTCCTTCTCCTATCTCACCAACTTCTAAATCAGCAGTAGCCTGCCATACTCTTTCCCATTTGACTTACTCTAGCTATTTCACTCCAAAATGTGTTTTACATATATCGTTGTACACCTTCCCCCTTACTT
Source organism: Rhinatrema bivittatum (assembly GCF_901001135.1). Classification (NCBI taxonomy): domain Eukaryota; kingdom Metazoa; phylum Chordata; class Amphibia; order Gymnophiona; family Rhinatrematidae; genus Rhinatrema; species Rhinatrema bivittatum. The sequence continues at coordinate 608,106,392 of NC_042616.1, read as the reverse complement.
TTTTCCCATAAGCACAATTTTGGATAAGGTTGACACTTCGCCCTCCAGACATCACAGCTTTGCAAAAAAAAAAAAAAGGAACTCACAGAACTGACAAAGACACACACAATACAAAGCACCCAGTGGTACCAACCAGAATATCCCCTGCAAAATACTTCTCCTAAATGCCAGGTCCATTCACAACAACTACTGCAATTCCCTCTAAATAGGGTTGCCTAAGAAACTCAACTATTAGCTGTACAGAGTGCAGCAGTCAGATGATGTAATTTCTAGAAAGTTTGATCAGATCACCCTCTTCCTGAAAACCCTACACTGGCTTCCAATACACTACAGTGCTATTTTCAAAATCCTGCTCCTAACTTTCGGCTCGATCCAGTAAGGCCGCGGTAAAAACAGTGCGGTAGTGTCAGGCGCACCCTTCCTCCCCGCATGCACAGTTCTCTTCACTAACTCCCCGATACTCTCCTCTAATCACATGCAAATGCATGCCGCGGCTTTAAAGCGGTAGGGAAGGGTTATGGCCGCGTAACCCATTTTACTGTATAGGCGCTTAATACAGCGCCTATACAGTAACCAGGGTGCGCTGGTACCTGTCATTTCAAATGACATTTGAAATGACAGGTACCAGGAAGTGTAAAAATCAAAATTTTTAAATACCTGTCGGAGGGCCGCGTGGGTCCAGGCGGCCGGCGGCGGCGGGAGCCGGGTGGTCGCGTGTTAAATCTAGGCCGCGGGCGGGTGGGCGCCTGTTCCGGGCGGCGGGGGGACACGCGTTAGTTCGAGACGGCCGGCGGGTGGTCGCGTGTTAAATCTAGGCCGGGTCCGCACAGGCGCGCATTCACTGCCGGTGGGGGCTGCCGGGAGAGGCAGCCCCCACCGGCAGTGAATGAATTCATTCATCCAGGCGGAGGAGCCGGTGGCGAAAGCAGCCGGCTCCTCCGCCTGGATGAATGAATTCATTCACTGCCGGTGGGGGCTGCCTCTCGGCAGCCCCCACCGGCAGTGAATGAATGCGCGCCTGTGCGACCCCTGCGATTCGGCGCTGAAGGCAGTCACATGCCGTGACGTCACGCCTTGAGCGCCCAATCGCAGGGGTCGCACAGGCGCGCATTCATTCATCCAGGCGGAGGAGCCGGTGGCGAAAGCAGCCGGCTCCTCCGCCTGGATGAATGAATTCATTCACTGCCGGTGGGGGCTGCCTCTCCCGGCAGCCCCCACCGGCAGTGAATGAATGCGCGCCTGTGCGACCCCTGCGATTCGGCGCTCAAGGCAGTCACATGCCATGACGTCACGCCTTGAGCGCCCAATCGCAGGGGTCGCACAGGCGCGCATTCACTGCCGGTGGGGGCTGCCGGGAGAGGCAGCCCCCACCGGCAGTGAATGTGCGCCTGTGCGGACCCGGCCTAGATTTAACACGCGATCGCCCACCGGCCGTCTCGAACTAACTCGTGCCCCCCCGCCGCCGCTGCCACCGCCGCCCGGAACAGGCGCCCACCCGCCCGCGGCCTAGATTTAACACGCGACCACCCGGCTCCCGCTGCCTGGACCCACGCGGCCCTCCGACAGGTATTTAAAATTTTTTATTTTTTCTTCTGACAGGTTTTATGTGTCCCACATCATTACATTTTCTCGATCATCTCTGTATCGCTTTTTTTTAAATTGTGTTTTATTGTTTTTGAGTATCTTAAGCGGTGTCGATGGATTTATTACTAGACTCACAGTCCTAACTCCTACTAGGGGGAGGCGGTAAACTAACACGTTACGGCCGCGGCAAAACAGTGCGTTACTAATGAGAGAACCTGAGCGCACGTTACGGTATCGGAGGGGAATAGCTAATTCCTTCATTATACAGCTAATTCGTTCATTTACATGCCGGGTGCGGGAAGGGTTACGCGTCTGTTTTAAGAAGCACTACGGATGCGCATAATTGGAGACTGTATCCCTGGTTTGCCTTACGCGTCCGAATTGTGCGCAGCGAGCTCGTTACAGACGAGAAATCTTCAACTGAACTTTACTGGATCGACCTTTTGGAAGTCTCAAAGGCAGGGCACTACCTTAGCTCAACAGCTGACTCCCTATGCACACCTCTCTGTCACTGTGCTCACAAATTCAAGACCACCTAGTTGTAAATAAAATAAAAAAAGTTACCTCACAGGGAGCTGGTGGGCACTTTAGGCGCTGGTGATTTTTTTTTCTGCTGCTACCGGTGTTGTCGACCCCATTGCCGATCGGCAGGGCTGAGTCAGGCCTGGTGCCGCCATGGGAAACAATGGGGCGGGCCGAGAGTTGTGGGAGGGCCTGCGATCAGGGCAGGCCGTAACTTAGAGGTGGGATGAAAGTGGTAGGGGGGCTGTGATCAAATTCAGGGCAACGATTTCCAGGTGGATCGAGTTAGGCAGGCCGTGAGTAGTGGGCAGGACAGGATTTAGGGGAGGAGCTGCGATCGGGACAATAGAGGAGAGAGAGAGAGAGAGATTGTGGGTGGTGCAGGGCATTGCGGCCAAAAGAGGAGGGAAGTCCGGCAATGAGGGAGATGCAGGAAGGCCTCCTGGACGATGACGGTGAGAAGAAGCAAAGAAACTGGTGCAGGAGGGATCAGCTGACCGGCAGCGGCCAGCTGAGCTGAATATCTTGACCACTGCTGGCGGCCTTCCCCTTCCACACACAGGACCTCGGAGATTATGTCGGGATGATCGGAGAACTGCTAGGTGAGTTTTGGCTGGAAAAGTGATTGGGAGAGAGGGGAAAGGAGAGTGGTTTGAGGGTGAGGGGAGAATGGTTAGAGAGAGAAGGGGAAGAAATGTAATTTAAAATAAAAAATGTGACTAACATTGGAGGACTGGGGTCCCGATGCAGGCTGTGATTGTGGCAGTTTAGATGACGTCATCAATGATGTCAGTGAGAGCCTGATTTCAAGTGTGAGGGGGCTACCAATTTTTAATCAAAAAAAGAAAAAAAAATACTTTTGAAATGAAATGACAGTGGTGCTCAAGTAAAGTGACCCTGACCACCTGACTGGGACCAACTCCACTGTCCCAGGAACTGTTTTAAATATGCAAATGACCCCATTGGGAGTTCTAATCATTTGGGAATAAAATAACGTGAAACTCGGGGGAAAGTTTGTTTTTTTTTAATATAGAAAAAGGGTTATTAAAACTTTAGGGCTTAAGTTGAATTATTAGGAATTATTTTGAATTTGAAGTTTAACTGAGACACATATTCATGGTGATTGTGCAGACTGTATAGGTGTTTAGAGGGAGAGAAAAGTAGGAAAAGTTAAAAATAAATATAAGAAATGTTTTTAGTGGGTTTAGAGAAAATGTAAAAGTTTGGAAATGGTACAGAAATTAAATTAAAAAGTCTATTGGTATGGTCCGTACATCCCTAATTGGGATGGTACATTCCACAACATCTAAAAAAAAAAAAATAAGGAGCTAACCATGAAGCCTTGATGATGGCTTCCCTAGAAACCAGTGAAGAGGTGAGTGCAGGTATACAAGGTTAAGTGCAGCGCAAGATTAAAAGGAGAAATAAAAGATCAATAAAAGATGTACCAAAAATTTTCTAAAGGATGAAAATAATAAACCCAGATAGAAATTCTCTTGATACTACAAAATAAAAATATCTAGTAGATAATGTATAGCACTATTTAATAGAGTGACATCAGCAAAAGTAGGGATCTGCTGAGCTCAGAAAAAGGAAAAGCAGTTATAGAATCCAACAGTTGTGAGCCAGAAGTCTAAGTAAGTGGAGGTACTGTCAAGGTCCTCTGACCTCTAGGCCTATAAAAAATAAAATAAACCCTAAATAAGTAATGAAAGAACATTCACACTAATAGGGATGGATGAATGAATGAATGAATAAGAGTAGTTTCCTGCTAAAGGTAATGTAATAGTGAGGGAAGTTTAAATATAAAGTCGATGCTGTTCTGCGTATTAGTACAGCAATTAGTAGAATGAATGCTAGAGCGTGAGTGGTTGTTATCCCTAGTCTTGAAGAACACTGGAAAATTGAAAATTCAGAGTGATTCATCAAATGAAGTAAAGATCATACAAAATACACTCCATGCTGAAAAAAGTTATTAGTGATACTGTTAAATGACAAAGTGTTGAGTCCATTGCTGTCCGATGTCTCTGCTCTGCCCACCTTACCTCGTTGGCGACTCCCTTCGGGGTTGATGGAAGGCTAGCTGCTGCGACGTCTCCATGCCGTCCTCCTCCGGCGTTCCCAGACTGCCTCGACGCTGCAAGCCACCATGTTGACCAGATGCCTAAGGGCGAGCGCGAGCATCCGCGCGGCCCGACTGATGTACCAGTGTTGGCGTGAACTTCAGGGGCGTCCCCCTGAGATGACGTCACCAGCTCCAGATATTTAAGGTCTCAGTTTTTGCTAACAAGATGAGTTAGCAAGGGATTGGATTACCTAGCTTCCTCCTGGTTGCTGCGGATGGGATTCGCTCTCCGCAACCCTAGCTACTCTGCCTCCTCGGACTTCACTAGAGGTACCCACTCCTTGGGGGCCTTGCTTTCTCTTTTCAGGTCGCAGTCCGGAACCGGTACTCGCTCCTCGAGGCCCACGTCCTGGACTTGCTCCTGCATACCACTTCTGCTAAGAAGTCATCGCTGCTTACAACATCAGTGAGTTTCCATCTATCTCTCAGAGCTTTCCCTGGGATCAGGTACTCGCTCCTTCAGGGCCGAATGCATTCCATCTCCTGGGCTGCCTCAAGAGACTATTGTGTGAGTGTTACCATCAAGGACTTGTACCAGAACTCTGCATATACTGCTTACTCACTTTCTTAGTTTCTCTACAGCTCAGCAACCTGGGGATCGCTGTTCCAGTACCTGAGGGACTACAGCCCAGGCGGGCACTTCCAGCTCACTACTGCCACCTCTGGTGGTTTACTATATTGTCTAATAAAATAACTAGTTTGTGTCTGTCTTCTGTGCTTGCTGCCCATTCTGAAGACTACATTTTCAACACCAATCCTGGTCATGACAGCAATCCCATCCCACATGGGCAGTGGTTTACATAGTGATAACTGCTCCCAAAGGAATCTGACTTTCCAATACAGAAAAATAATTTTCTCAGGATCTGCCCCCACTTTCTGGAGCATTCTGCCACTTGACATCAGACTTAGTCCAGACCTCCTCACATTCAGGAAACAATTGAAAACCTATTTGAAATAGCTTTCAGCCACAGCCATGTCCTAAGTCCCTAACCAGTAGGGATGTGCAGAGCAAAAGTTTAAGTTCATATGTCCATATGTCCAAAAGGGGGTCCCATTTGCGGTCAATATGGACATAAACAGAATTCAATGAGTTGAGTATATGTCCATATGTGCAAATAAAAATTTAAACCCCTCACCCTCCTTAATCCCCCCCCCCCCAAGACTTACCACAAACTCCCTGGTGGTCCAGCGGGCTCAGGACGCCATTTCTGAGCAACTTTGCAAGGAGCACGTGACGTCGGCGTCACGTCGGAGTGACGCGGTGTCACGTGATTCCCCGCGAGTTCCCTCCGGCACCCTCGTTCGGCCCAAAAGGAACTTTTGGCCAGCTTGGGGGGGGCCTCCTGACACCCCCAAGCTGGCCAAAAGTTCCTTTTGGGCCGAACGAGGATCCCGGAAGCGACCCCGCGGGGAATCACGTGACGTCGGCGTCACGTCAGAGTGACGCGGCGTCACATGATTCCCCGCGAGTTCCCTCCGGCGCCGCGTCACTCTGACGTGGCGCCGACGTCACGTGATTCCCCACGGGTTCGCGCCGGAACGCTCGTTCGGCCCTCAGGGAGATGCTCGTTCGGCCCTCAGGGAGATGCTCTTACCTGCTCTCTCCACTCATAGTCACTGTGAATCCATGACTCAGCAGGGTCCATACTATTTAATCCTGTCTCTGGTAATGCTCAGGGCCTTGTCATGGAGTCTGCTTGTCTTCCTTCTTGGCCCCAGGTCTCTAAATGCTCTGTGGTTTCCCTACGTCTTCTTGTTCCAGCTTTGGCTTTCTGGCTTTCCCAAGCCTTCTGCCTCGCTCAGTGGCCTCCCTAGGCCCCCTTGCTCTTTCCTTGCTCTGTGGCCTCCTTAGGCGTTTGGTTACCTATCTGGTCTAGCATTTCTCTTGTTCGTCACGCCCTGCTCCAGTGTCCCAGCCTACTCCAGTGTTCCAGCATGCTTCAGTGTACCATGCCTTCCTACATCCAGTTTCAGACTCCAATTCCATGCCTGCCTTGGGTTTCAGCCTCACCTTGGCTCCAGTCTCCAGTCTCGAGTCCAGCACTAGCTTCAGTCCAAGCCCCTAAGTCCTGCCAGCCACCAGAACCCAAGGGCTCAACCTGTTGGGGAGGTGGCTGGTTTAGGCTTAAGATTCCCTGACTTATGTCTTGCCCTAGAGTCCTGGACTGCTCCTCTGGGGGGTCTCCAGTCTAGCTGTGTCCTCAACCACAACAGGATGACAAGGCCATACCATCTCTGCAGAAGCAGGTCCAGGCTTTCTCATCTGTCCTGTAAGCCTAGTAAAATACTTTTTGGTTCAATTAATCTCTCCGTACACTACTGGGTTTGCACTAACTGCCAAGGGCATCTCCCATAGGAATTTTAAAGTGTTGGAGGTGTAAATCTCCCAACCCAGGCCTGTGGGAGTGCCAGCAGTGCGCCTATCAAACCCCATGTCTCGATGGACTGGTTTTGGTTGTGGGATACATAAACTGACTTTTGAAATACCTGATGTTTCCTTTCCCCATAATGAGAACGTTAAACCAATAGTTAAAAAGCAGCACCAGTCACAGAAAACTGAAGTATGTGATCTTTTGTTAAAGTTACTTGTTTTAATTGCTTCTGAAAGAAATATTTCAGCAGAACACAGAGAGAAAAAGTGCAATCAAGTTAAAAAGGTATATTCTTTATTAGAGGACTCCAGTATTCCTGTTGTCAGAAGTAAAAAAGGAAACCATGCAGCTGAAACCTGATTCCAGTGTGGCTTCAATCAACAACACACATTAGAAAAGAGTTAATTCACAGCATCATTCCTTAGAAAAAGAAAGGCAGTTTCACTCTGCTTCTGAAACATCTGCTCTGACTTTTCCTGAAAATAGTATCTCTGTGCTGAACTCTGTGGAGGAAAATCATGACAAAGAAAAGTACTAACAGCTCCATGTGTTTCAGCTTCTCCTACCACCAATTTGACTTTTGATTTTTGCCTGCATTCAATCCCCAGCTCTGGTTGACTTACCTATTGAATCTGGGCTTGAACGAGAAGTGGTCAAACTCCATTCTACTGCCTCAGAGGTTTCTACTCTGTTAACTAATACTGAAAGCCCTGCCTTGAAACTCAGAATTTAATTAGTGCTTAAGCCCCAGCTTGCACGTTTTTTTGTCAGAAGCCTGGTTCAGCTTGACCATGTGAAGGAAATTTTAAAGATTACTTCAGGAGCACAGCTTACCTCCAGCCCTGATCTTGTAGTAGAGACACAGTCTACCAAAGCAAATACCTACCCAGAGCCTAACTCTACTCCAGATCTTTTGTTTCACTCTTCTGAAAAACACCCTTTGCCTGAGAAGAATCTGGTATTCAGAACCCAGAGTTTGCATTTACTTTCTGAATAAAAACCTCTAACTGTGTTCCAGTCTCTACCTTTCTCCCAGATCCCACCTTGAATAATACAGTCCAGGAGGTGAATACTACTACAGCCAGTCAAGTCCCATGTCCCTGGGAGGGGAGGAGTGCAGCCAAGTTCCACCTCTCAGACTACTCTTCTCCTTTCCAGTGGGACCTGGGGGAGAGGCACTTAAAAGGAGGAGGGGGGGGGTTATGTTGTGATTCTATTTGTTTTGCAGCCTCCCAACCAGCAGTAGAGAGCTGCTCTTACATGCTCTCTACTCATAGTCACTGTGATCCCATGACTCAGCAGGGTCCAGGCTATTTAACCCTGCCTCTAAGCATAACCCTGGTTATGCTTAGGGCCTTGTCATTGAGTCTGCTCAGCTGCCTTGTTCCAAGTTTGCTCTGTGGCTTTCCTTAGCTGCCTTGTTCCAAGTTTGCTCCATGGCTTTCCCAAGCCTTCTGATTTTACCTCACTCTGTGGTCTCCTTAGGCCTTGAATAACCTGGGTCTTGTCAATCCTGCCCTGCTCCAGTGTCCCAACCTGCTTCAGTGTGCCATGCCTTCCTGTATCTGATTTCAGACTCCAGTTCCACGCCTGCCTCGGCTTCAGTCTCCAATCTGGCACTAGCCTCAGTCCAAGCCCCTATCTAAATCCTTCCAATCTCCAGAACCCAAGGGCTCAACCTGTGGGGGGAAAGAGGCTGGTATAGGCTAAAAATCTCCTAGCTTAGTTATATCTTGCCCTGTAGCCCTGGACTGTTCCCGAGGGGGTTCCCCAGTCTTGCTAAGTCCTCAGCTGCAACACTCACAAAGTCTCCAGAATCTCCATCCCTAGACTAATATTCCACTGTAACTACACTAAACTCACTTTTGCTTTTTGAATCTCAGTGGTGTGTATTTAAAATATTTATAGTATATCTTTCCTTTCTATTTATAATATTTGTTTATAATATCCATTTCTATATACAGTATATTATCTAACTATAGCTTACATTCTGTAATATTTATTGATTCTAATTTAATGCCAAAATTTTTGCTGGGGGAATTGGGCAGATATTGATAGGCACCAATCTAAAAAAAGACGTCCCAGCCGCCAAGTGGAGCATGGAGAGCCAGGAGGAATGCGCCAGTAGCAGCTGGCCAGAGCTGCGAGTTCATCAGGAGTGGAGAGCCAGACATGACATGACGTGAGTTGGGCCGGCCGCTGCCGATGGTCATAACAGCAAGGATGCATAGGAAGAGGCATAACCATCAGAAAAAAAAAAAAGGAATTGTTAATGCCACTGTACAACTTGTTGGTGTAAATTCATCTGGACTATTTTGTCCAGTTCTGGATTCCATACTTCTGAAGGCTACAGAGATAATAAGCACAGTCTAGAAGAGGACTAACAAAATGGTGCTTTGCCTGAATCAAACACCCTATGAAATTAGGATGTGGATAGTGCAGTTAGTGTAGCTGTGTTCAAAAAAGGTTTGGATAAGTTCTTGGAGGAGAAGTCCATTAACAGCTATTAATCCAGTTTACTTAGGGAATAGTCACTGCTATTAATTGCATCAGTAGCATGGGATCTTCTTAGTGTTTGGATAATTGCCAGGTTCTTGTGGCCTGGTTTGGCCTCTGTTGGAAACAGGATGCTGGGCTTGATGGACCCTTGGTCTGACCCAGCATGGCAATTTCTTATGTTCTTATGTTCTTATGTTCCCAGAGGAAAGAAGAGACGAGAAATGATAGAGACATTCAAATACCTGAAATGTTATAATAAGGAGCAAAAACAAACTTTTTCAGTGAAATGAAATTTCTAGATGAAATGTTCATGGGATAGACTCAGAAGTAATATCTGTAAACAATTCTTCACAGAAAAGATGGTGGATGTATGGCGAGCCTTTCAGGAGAGGTTGTCTAGGCACCAATAGTTGTTAGATAGAATGGACCCAATGATTAACAGTCTTACCTTAATCTGGTGACTGAGCGGAGGCTGCCAAGATGCCTGGGTGGGAGCGCAAGTAGGTCCAAGTCCAAACCAGGGTCAGAGGCAGGCGGCAGCAAAGCACAGTCCAAATCCAAACCAGGATCAGAGGCAAGCAGAATCCACATCCAAACCAGGGTCAGAGGCAGGCGGCAGGCAAAGCAGAATCCAAATCCAGGCTGGGTCTCAAGGATCACAGAGTGAACACGGAACGAACCATCACCAGCACAAGCAAGCCTGTAGCCGAGGCAAGGATTGTACTGGAACGCTGTGTTTAACTATCCTTGATTTATTGCGCTAGCGCGGGGGCTCCCAGGAGGGACGTCAACATGCTGCAGGGAGAGGGGCAAAGACGCCACACATGCTGAGCCAAGCAGCACCGCAAGGACGCTGTTGACGAGCGCCCATGCCACCTCAGGAAGCCGTCGGTGGAGAACAGGTACGGGTCCTTGTCGTAATAATAGTATTATAATTCAAGATTGCCAGACACAAAGAAACCTTTGTCATGGAGTGAAGAGAAAGTCCTAGATCAACTGTAGTCTATGATGCCACAAAAAGAATCAAACAGGGCCTAATGGTCCTTGTCTGCAACCATTTTCTCTGTTTCTATGTTACATGCCCCTCGTTCTAAACCCCTGCCACTTTTTCCTAGACACTGTTCCTTCTCCATTCTCCTCTTCCTAGGTCCTCCATTCCTCTTCGTCTGCTTTTGCTCATGTACACATCCTCTCTCTTTAGGCTGCCACCTATTTCCCCTGATGATCTGATTCTTCTCCCCCCACTACTTTTCCCTTCCCCTTCCCTTCCATGGTTGCTCTCTCCTGCAGGTCCTTTTCCTAGCTGTAGTCTTTCATTCTATCCCCACTTTCTTCCTGCTACCTCCTACAGGTGTCACCATTTGTTTTCCATACTCTCACCTACAGTGTACAAGACCTGCTGTGAGAACCTTTAATATGCATGGAAGAGATTTGGAATTAGGCTTCTTTCCTCATCTGGAGGATTACATGGTCTACATTACCATACTGTACTTCAGCATCAAGCTTGGTTATGCATCCAACTGCTCATGTAAAGCTTAGAGGGAAAATGTTAATCTACTGAAATACTGACAAGCAACAATTATCATTTGATAAATACTGAGTGCTTTAAGGATTTTTAATAATGTATACAGAAAAATACATATTTATACACTTACATAATTAAATAACAAAACTGTCGCAGGTTGCTAGTATCAGCAAGCTCTTAAAACTGCACCATAATACCTACTACACATTACTCATTCAGACTATCAGACTATAATTTGTTTGCAGAAAAAAGTCAAAATATTAGTTTTTGTTTCTTTAATTAAAGAAACATCCAAATGATAGGATGCATGAAAGAAAATTTGTGACATCCTACTGATTTCATCCTGGCTGCTGGAAACACCAGACATTCCTTAGCTGTTAAGGATGTGTATTTGTTTTCATTAAATGTGTTTCCCAAAACACAACAGGACATTTTCATTTTGTTTTATTAAATATGAAATGAATTGATAATGGCCCCTAAACCCCCTAAAATTTTAGTTTTTTATTCATTTCAGGAAATTACACACACTATTTGCAAATAGTGCATTCTATTTTCTGAAATGAATAAAAATGAATAAAAAAAATAAAACCCATGAATGAAATTAGGCTAAAAAGTAACAGGCTGAAAATGAATATAAGAAACCAAAACCATACATTTTGGCTGTATACATCCCTATTAGCTATCATAAGAACATAAGAACATAAGAACATGCCATACTGGGTCAGACCAAGGGTCCATCAAGCCCAGCATCCTGTTTCCAACAGTGGCCAATCCAGGCCATAAGAACCTGGCAAGAACCCAAAAACTAAGTCTATTCCATGGTACCATTGCTAGTAATAGCAGTGGCTACTTTCTAAGTCAACGAAATTAATAGCAGGTAATGGACTTCTCCTCCAAGAACTTATCCAATCCTTTTTTAAACACAGCTATCATGCACAAGGACTTTATGGGTACTTGTAAATAGAGACATTCATGATCTTTTTGTGGTAAAAGGGATGCATCAGGTGAACATCTCCACTCTGCAGATCTGTTTCTTTTTTTTTTTTTTTTGCAGCTGTTCACTTGCTCGGTCACATCAGTTGCTGCTGCTTCAGTGGTTCTCTTCTTCTCTTTTTGCTCATGCTATCCAAATGTGTCTTGTTATCCAAATTTGTCAGCAGCATGGTAGGTTATAGGCAGTGCCTCCAGGCTCCTGCAATTCTGCAGCTGCAAGAGAAACTGCATAGTTATAGCCTCTTGCCAAATACTTTACAATCTGCAGCACTATCAACATTCCTGGAGCTCACCCATCAACTTATTCAATTATCTGATGAAAGCTACAAGATGCCTGCCTTCAGAATTTCTGCTTCCAGTTCCAGCCCCCTTCCTCGCAAGCAACCTCTAGGGGGACATGAGGGCCGTGGCTGGAGCACACAGATTTAAGGAGAGAAGTACTCTGCTCCTTAATTCAGCACTCCCTCCCCTGTTGTCCCTACCCCCTGCTTCTGTCCTGAAGAAAACTGGAGGAGCACGGCGAGGACAGAGTGGAAAGAGAAAAGCAGATATCTTAAATCAAACCAAATATGATTTTGATATAATTCTTGGATGGCGTGATGCAATTCTTCTAAAGGAATATTTTTATATGAAGGTTCTTGCACCTGCATATGAGGCCAACCAAACACCAGCTACAAAGATCTGGATGTGTTTTATGAAGTCTGCAGATGCTGATGCTAAAGCTGGTAGAGAGGGCATTCATTTCAATTCCTAGACGCCATAATGAATGGGACTGCTGAAAACAAGTTTCATAGTTGTGCTGATTCATCTTCTTTTTGTATCTGTAATCTCATCCCTGCATGCTGGCTGCATGCCGATAGAGGCATAAAAGTATTTGTTGTCTCTTGGGGGTTGGATACTCAGGCCAGCTCCCACACAAGTCTCTTTCCCCAGGGCCTGAGTCCTTTGCTGGCGAAGGGAAAGGAATTTCCTTTCAAGGCGAAGAGTGACTGGGGTGCCTTTTTACTCATTCCCCAGGGGAGAGGTAGAGTGTTCCTTCACTACTCTGAGTGCTGTAAGTGCCAATAACAATGCAGGAGTCTTTAGTTTAGTGTCCAAAATGAAAATCTTTATTGATGAGTAATCAGGTGGGTAAATGGCACAATAAACACAGTTCCCAACATCATAGATTTTTTTTTCTTTCTTACAGTTTCTTTTTTCTGTCTGTGCGTGGTTCACACACACACCAGGACGTGGGACACACTCACCCTCCAAGGCTTGGCTAAGTGAGGTCCCCAAATGGCTAGCTTTTGCCACAGTATATTGAAAAATCTGCTACAGGAAACTGAAGGTTGTAGTTAAAGGCCAACTACTCTCCTCCTCTCCTGTCCCTGCTGGCATCATTTGATCAGGGGAAAATGTTGCTGACAATGCTTGACCCTGTCTTCTCCAACTCTATGAAAACATGGGGTGAAGAAAAATGAGTCTTGTTCTCCAAAAGAACTAAAAAAATCCCAAAAAAACCATTTACAGTTGAGGAGAAAGGACAAAGGAAACTTGCAATTGTGTAGGTTCATAATCAAATATATCCTGTGTGTATGATTTAACAAGGAGCTGTATGAACATTTCATAATGACTAGTTTCCTAGTTTGATCATGTAGTATCATTGCTGAGGTTTTTTTTTACGTGTGTGTCTTTCCCTTTCAATTTTCAGGTGTTAAATACTAGGGATGTGAATCATTTTTCAACAATTAAAATTATCGTCCGATAAATTTAATATTGTCTTAAATCGTTAAAGAACACGATACAATAGGAATTCTAATGATTTATCGTTAAAAATCGTTAAATCGAGTTAGTGCGCACTAACCATTGTTAGTGCGCACTAACAGAAAATGATACAAATTGACACTTTCCAGGTCAGTTAAGGTCAGTTTAGGAATGAATATGTATTCCTATTGGCTGGCTGCCCTCTTATTTATTGATGTTACCAAAGTTCCCACTGAGGTGATGGTTGGGGGGATGGGAAATGGAAACGGTTGGTAGCTTGACAAAAAAAGTAATGTGATCAGTCAATGTGACTAGAACTTGTGCCCTATCCTTGATACTGGGAGTGTTGTGATCTTCCTGCATGCAGTGTCCTATTCCTAATAGGGATGTGAATCATGTCCTCGATCGTCTTAACGATCGATTTCGGCTGGGAGGGGGAGGGAATCGTATTGTTGCCGTTTGGGGGGGTAAATATCGTGAAAAATCGTTAAAAATCGTTAAAAATCGAAAAATCGAAAAATCAAAAAACCGGCACATTAAAACCCCCTAAAACCCACCCCCGACCCTTTAAATTAAATCCCCCACCCTCCCGAACCCCCCCCAAATAACTTAAATAACCTGCGGGTCCAGCGGCGGTCCGGAATGGCAGCGGTCCGGAACGGGCTCCTGCTCCTGAATCTTGTCGTCTTCAGCCGGCGCCATTTTCCAAAATGGCGCCGAAAAATGGCGGCGGCCATAGATGAAAAAGATTGGACGGCAGGAGGTCCTTCCGGACCCCCGCTGGACTTTTGGCAAGTCTCGTGGGGGTCAGGAGGCCCCCCACAAGCTGGCCAAAAGTTCCTGGAGGTCCAGCGGGGGTCAGGGAGCGATTTCCCGCCGCGAATCGTTTTCGTACGGAAAATGGCGCCGGCCATACGCGTATGGCCGGCGCCATTTTCCGTATGGAAAATGGCGCCGGCAGGAGATCGACTGCAGGAGGTCGTTCAGCGAGGCGCCGGAACCCTCGCTGAACGACCTCCTGCAGTCGATCTCCTGCCGGCGCCATTTTCCGTACGAAAACGATTCGCGGCGGGAAATCGCTCCCTGACCCCCGCTGGACCTCCAGGAACTTTTGGCCAGCTTGTGGGGGCCTCCTGACCCCCACGAGACTTGCCAAAAGTCCAGCGGGGGTCCGGAAGGACCTCCTGCCGTCCAATCTTTTTCGTCTATGGCCGCCGCCATTTTTCGGCGCCATTTTGGAAAATGGCGCCGGCTGAAGACGACAAGATTCAGGAGCAGGAGCCCGTTCCGGACCGCTGCCGTTCCGGACCGCCGCTGGACCCGCAGGTTATTTAAGTTATTGGGGGGGGGGTTCGGGAGGGTGGGGGATTTAATTTAAAGGGTCGGGGGTGGGTTTTAGGGGGTTTTAGTGTGCCGGCTCACGATTCTAACGATTTATAACGATAAATCGTTAGAATCTGTATTGTATTGTGTTCCATAACGGTTTAAGACGATATTAAAATTATCGGACGATAATTTTAATCGTCCTAAAACGATTCACATCCCTAATCCCTAATACCAGGAGCGTTGTGATCTTCCTGCACACAGTGCCCTATCCCTGATACTGGGAGTGTTGTGATCTTCCTGCACACCGTGCCCTATCCCTGATACTGGGAGTGTTGTGATCTTCCTGCACACAGTGCCCTAACCCTAATACCGGGAGTGTTGTGATCTTCCTGCATGCAGTGCCCTAACCCTGATACCAGGGGTGTTGTGATCTTCCTGCACACAGTGCCCTATCCTTGATACTGGGAGTGTTGTGATCTTCCTGCACACAGTGCCCTACCCCTGATACTGGGAGTGTTGTGATCTTCCTGCACACAGTGTCCTATCCTTGATACTGGGAGTGTTGTGATCTTCCTGCACACAGTGCCCTATCCCTGATACTGGGAGTGTTGTGATCTTCCTGCACACAGTGCCCTATCCCTGATACTGGGAGTGTTGTGATCTTCCTGCATGCAGTGCCCTATCCCTAATACCAGGAGTGTTGTGATCTTCCTGCACACCGTGCCCTATCCCTGATACTGGGAGTGTTGTGATCTTCCTGCACACCGTGCCCTATCCCTGATACTGGGAGTGTTGTGATCTTCCTGCACACAGTGCCCTAACCCTAATACCGGGAGTGTTGTGATTCTCAGTGGAAGGGAGTAGACAGTGGAGTGCCTCAGGGATCTGTATTGGGACCCTTACTGTTCAATATATTTATAAATGATCTGGAAAGAAATACGACGAGTGAGATAATCAAATTTGCAGATGACACAAAATTGTTCAGAGTAGTTAAATCACAAGCAGATTGTGATAAATTGCAGGAAGACCTTGTGAGACTGGAAAATTGGGCATCCAAATGGCAGATGAAATTTAATGTGGATAAGTGCAAGGTGATGCATATAGGGAAAAATAACCCATGCTATAATTACACGATGTTGGGTTCCATATTAGGTGCTACAACCCAAGAAAGAGATCTAGGTGTCATAGTGGATAACACATTGAAATCGTCGGTTCAGTGTGCTGCAGCAGTCAAAAAAGCAAACAGAATGTTGGGAATTATTAGAAAAGGAATGATGAATAAAACGGAAAATGTCATAATGCCTCTGTATCGCTCCATGGTGAGACCGCACCTTGAATACTGTGTACAATTCTGGTCGCCGCATCTCAAAAAGATATAATTGCGATGGAGAAGGTACAGAGAAGGGCTACCAAAATGATAAGGGGAATGGAACAACTCCCCTATGAGGAAAGACTAAAGAGGTTAGGACTTTTCAGCTTGGAGAAGAGACGACTGAGGGGGGATATGATAGAGGTGTTTAAAATCATGAGAGGTCTAGACGGGTAGATGTGAATCGGTTATTTACTCTTTCGGATAGTAGAAAGACTAGGGGACACTCCATGAAGTTAGCATGGGGCACATTTAAAACTAATCGGAGAAAGTTCTTTTTTACTCAACGCACAATTAAACTCTGGAATTTGTTGCCAGAGAATGTGGTTCGTGCAGTTATTATAGCTGTGTTTAAAAAAGGATTGGATAAGTTCTTGGAGGAGAAGTCTATTACCTGCTATTAAGTTCACTTAGAGATTAGTCACTGCTATTAGCAATGGTTACATGGAATAGACTTAGTTTTTGGGTACTTGCCAGGTTCTTATGGCCTGGATTGGCCAATGTTGGAAACAGGATGCTGGGCTTGATGGACCCTTGGTCTGACCCAGTATGGCATTTTCTTATGTTCTTATGTTCTTAAGTTCCTGCATGCAGTGCCCTAACCCTGATACCGGGGGTGTTGTGATCTTCCTGCACACAGTGCCCTATCCTTGATACTGGGAGTGTTGTGATCTTCCTGCACACAGTGCCCTACCCCTGATACTGGGAGTGTTGTGATCTTCCTGCACACAGTGCCCTAACCCTAATACCGGGAGTGTTGTGATCTTCCTGCCCACAGTGCCCTAACCCTGATACCGGGAGTGTTGTGATTTTCCTGCACACAGTGCCCTAACCCTGATACCGGGGGTGTTGTGATCTTCCTGCATGCAGTGCCCTAACCCTGATACCGGGGGTGTTGTGATCTTCCTGCATGCAGTGCCCTAACCCTGATACCGGGGGTGTTGTGATCTTCCTACACACAGTGCCCTATCCTTGATACTGGGAGTGTTGTGATCTTCCTGCACACAGTGCCCTACCCCTGATACTGGGAGTGTTGTGATCTTCCTGCCCACAGTGCCCTAACCCTGATACCGGGAGTGTTGTGATCTTCCTGCACACAGTGCCCTAACCCTGATACCGGGGGTGTTGTGATCTTCCTGCACTGAGCAGGGATACGGCACTGCATGCAGGAAGATCACAACACTCCCGGTATCAGGGTTAGGGCACTGTGTGCAGGAAGATCACAACACTCCTGGTATTAGGGATAGGACACTGCATGCAGGAAGTTCACAACAGCCTGGTATCATGGATAGGGCACTGTGTGCAGGAAGATCACAACCCTCCCAGTATCAGGGATATGGCACTGAGTGCAGGAAGATCACAACACTCCCTGTATCAGGGATATGGCACTGAGTGGAGGAAGATCACAACTCTCCCAGTATCAGGGATAGGGCACTGTGTGCAGGAAGATCACAACACTCCCTGTATCAGGGATATGGCACTGAGTGCAGGAAGATCACAACACTCCTGGTAATAGGGATAGGGCACTGTGTGCAGGAAGATCACAACACTCCCGGTATCAGGGATAGGGCACTGTGTGCAGGAAGATCACAACACTCCCTGTATCGGGATATGGCACTTAGTGCAGGAAGATCACAACCCACCCGGTATCAGGGTTAGGGCACTGTGTGCAGGAAGATCACAACACTCCTGGTATTAGGGATAGGGCACTGCATGCAGGAAGATCACAACACCCCTGGTATCAGGGATAGGGCACTGTGTGCAGGAAGATCACAACACTCCCAGTATCAGGGATATGGCACTGAGTGCAGGAAGATCACAACACTCCCTGTATCAGGGATATGGCACTGAGTGCAGAAAGATCACAACACTCCCGGTATCAGGGATAGGGCACTGTGTGCAGGAAGATCACAACACTCCTGGTATTAGGGATAGGGCACTGCATGCAGGAAGATCACAACACTCCCGGTATCAGGGATACGGCAATGCATGCAGGAAGATCACAACACTCCCGGTATCAGGGATAGGGCACTGTGTGCAGGAAGATCACAACACTCCTGTTATTAGGGATAGGGCACTACATGCAGGAAGATCACAACACTCCCGGTATCAGGGTTAGGGCACTGAGTGCAGGAAGATCACAACACTCCCGGTATCAGGGATAGGGCACTGTGTGCAGGAAGATCACAACACTCCCAGTATCATGCATAGGGCACTGTGTGCAGGAAGATCACAACACTCCTGGTATTAGGGATAGGGCACTGCATGTAGGAAGATCACAACACCCCTGTTATCAGAGATAGGGCACTGCGTGCAGGAAGATCACAACACTCCCAGTATCAGGGATATGGCAGGGCACAAGTTCTAGTCACATTGACTGATCACTTTACCTTTTTTGTCAAGCTACCAACTGTTTCCATTTCCCATCCCCCATATATTGTCAGTGGGAACCTTGGTAACATGAATAAATAAGAGGGCAGCCAATAGGAATACATATCCATTTCTAAACTGACCTTAACTGACCTGAAAAGTGTCAAATTGTATTATTTTCTGTTAGTGCGCACTAACAATGGTTAGTGCGCACTAACAATGGTTAGTGCGCACTAACAATGGTTAGTGCGCACTAACTCCTGGTTAGTGTAGTGCGCACTAATCGGAAAAAACAATTTTTTAGCTAAAAAATCGTGCCAAACACGATTTTCTTCTCCTGCCAGTCGATTTTGATCGTTAAGATGATCGGGCACACGATTCACATCCCTATTAAATACCTTATGAAATATCTCTTGATGGCTAAGAAGTGTTATCTGCACTGTGTATATTTAAATATGTAACAGCCTTAGTTCCTTGTGACCAGAATCTTAGCCCCGACTATTTCCAGTAGGTAAGAAATACTATTAGTTTCTCTGCTGTGTTTAGAGTACATTTATTTGTATGCTGGTCTGGCCAGGATCCAGCACCCATAAGCTTCTAGTACAGATGGATAATATGCTTCCTAACTGCTTCATGTTAGACAAGTCTCTCTCACTGCTACTTATGTTCTTCTCATCATCTTGATCTTTTTCTCTCTTCTTCCTCCATATCTCCAACTTGCAAACTTTTCATCCTGCATAGCTGTTGCTAAAGTGACTAAATTGGTTAGCAGGCTAAATGAGAACAGATTAAGGTTCTTTAAGGGGCATAGGTGGCCAGGATCCACTTAAATATGTTGCCTGCAATTTAAATCTTCCATTTTTAGTCAGCTATTAGCAACCTAATTGATTGCCACTTAGCTGGCCAAATTGCATATTATCATAAGGATAATGTCTGATATTTAAAACCTAGCTGACTAAAAGCCAACCTCTTTCCTTGAACACTGCCATGTCCCTCAGTCAGGGCTGGCTTGCTTTGTAAACTTAATTTTACTGTTGCAGAAAAAAAGTTGCTGTTGTCTTTGGTCCTGGTCTGTGAGGACATGTTTCTTGGATCAGAATCCCAGCAAGTCTCTGCATATGATGGACAATGTGCCTGACAGCCCATTGCTAGCTATATTAATGCAGTCCATCACTAACAGAGAGATGATGTACATACAATAAGGTGGTTAGGTATCAGGACCCAGGCCAAAGAAAACCAATTTGTCAGCTTATGCCAACCTCTCTCCAAACAAGTGCTACTCATCAGGCTTGTGAAGAGCATCCGGAAAACCCTTGAGGAGGTGTCTATCAAGAGGGCTGCAGGCCTTGACACCTCAGCATCTGCAAGGGGAGAGAATAAGTCATGTCTTAAAGCTTCACCTTTACATTGAGCTCATGAACAACTAGCAAATGGATAGCACATAAGGGCCAAGGGTCTATGTAGGCTTGAATAACTTGTTAGTCATGTCCTTAATAACCATAATCTTAATCTCTGCCCTTCTCTTCTCCTTATCCAAAACTAGCATTCCCATAGTTTATACCATAGCTTTCAGAGGTCTGGTTGTGCTTTAACCTCCAAAAGCTTCACTAGAAGCACTGTTGCATGCACCTAACTCCCTTTCTGCCAATACACAGAATTATTTTATTACTGTTGTTGTTAGATGTTGTTATGTTTGCCTCTATTTTTATGTTGTACTTTTATAATACTCTGAGAATCAAATCCTGCTGACATTCCTTGTGACCTTAGGCAAATCACATCATCTTCCATTGTCTCAGGTACAAAGTTAGGGATCTAGTCAGTAAACATTTTTCCCATAGACATAAAATGGGAAAATTGTTTAACAAATAGGCCCCTTAGATTGTAAGCCTTCAGAGGATAGAAAAATATCTACAGTACCTGAATATAATCTGCTTTGAAGTATCATGGACGGTAGATTATAAATAAATGATAAAATATAAAACTTATTTCCATCTGATAGCATGTGAGACCAACCTTTGAGTTACTGCAGTAGGTAGTGAGATATTGAATAGATCTGCAGATGACACAAAATTATTCAGTGCATTTAAAACATAAGCAGACTAAAGGAATTGCAGGAGGACCTTGCCAAACTGGGTAAATTACATAGTAACATAGTAAATGATGACAGAAAAATTGGTCCCTCCAGTCTGCCCAGTTATGATTCCTCCTCTTTGTGTAGATGTGTACATACACTCTCATCTCTAGCTTCCCAACCTCCTTGTTTTTTACCTGAACTCTCATCCTTCCTTTTCCTAACTCTGCCTTCCATTTCGGTTCCAAGTGTACCTGGAAACTGGGCTTTGTCATCTTCTTCTGTAATTCTTACAAGACTAACACTTCATCCAACATTCTTCTTAGCAAGCATTCTAATAATCCACACAGCTCCCAAGCCTAGTGAAAACATTATCCAAAACATCCCGCCTCCTCATGCTTCTCGAAGTTTGGGTTTTCACCATGGTTATTTTATTCAGGTTTTCTCAATGTTTCTTGGACGTTTGTTGCAGTTTTGCCATTGCTGTTAGGGTTGTAATCACCACACTGTGCAAGTTATCTCTTGACTACCTACCCTGATGGCCTGAGTTAGTGTCACCAGGTTATGCTTCCTCTGTCTTTTCTCTTTTCGCAAGGAAGGATCTGCTGTGTTTATCCCACAACATTTTGAAGTGTGTTACCATTTTAGCTTCCCCACTGGTTCTGGGAAGGCATTTCAGGCATCCACCACTCTTTCTCTGAAAAAAATATTTCCTGACATTTTTCTGGGAGTCTACCCTCTTGGAGTTTCATATTATGACCCATATTTTACACCTTCCATTCCACTGAAAAAAGGTTTTATTTCTTGCACATTATTAATTCCACCCCCATTCCTCAGCATCATCATCAACAAATGCGGTCCTTTAAAGGATAATGCCTGAGGTAGGCCTAGCAGGTTCCTACCGTCAGCAGGCAGACCTAGGCAAGGAAGAGACCTGACTGGACCTTCACCTATACCAGCCCTTGTTCCCCTAGAGTTGAGCCTTCAGGTGCCAGGGCCAGAAGGTGGGATCTCTGCTCATGGCAGAAGAAGAGGTCAGTGGCTGGCTAGGGTCATAGGCAGGCAGCAGTCAGCTGTATTCAGGGTCCAGGCAGTGGTGTGAGACAGGCAGCAGTCAAATGTATCTATCCATGGCAAGGCAGTGGTCAGAGACAGGCAACGGTCAAGTGTATCCATGGTCCAGGCAGTGGTGTGAGGTAGGCAGCGGTCAAGCATATCCTGACTCCAAGTCAAGGTCAAACCACATATCCATCAAAGGAAGAGAGGGATAGATAAGCAGGGCAGGTGTTGCGACCTTCGCTGCCCGACATCTCCACCCCATCCACCTTACCTCTGTGGCGACTCCCTCTTTGCTTGTTGGAAGTTTGGCTGCCGCGGCATCATCTTGCCGCCCTCCTCCGGCGTCGCTGGATCGGCAAGATGCTGCACTCCGCCATGTTTTCCAGAAGCCTAAGGGCACATGCGTGGCATGGCCCCGACTCAAGTACCAGCAGTGGCTGAACCTCAGGGGCGTACCCCTGAGATGACGTCATCCACACTAGATATTTAAGGTCTCTGAATTCGCTAACTAATGAAGTTAGCAAGGAAAGGTTTTCTTACGCTCCTAGCTACTTTGCCTCCTCGGACTTACCAGGGGTACCTGCTCCTCGGGGCCTCATTTCTCTTTTGCCTTTCAGGTCACAGTCTGGAACCGGTACTCGCTCCTCGAGGGCCCACATTCTCCGACCTGCTTCTGAATACCACTTCTGCCAGGAAGTCATCGCTTCCTACAACACCAGTGAGTTATCATCCTTCTCTCAGAGCTTTCCCTTGAACCAGGTATTCGCTCCTCGAGGGCCTAATCCATTCCAGCTCCTGGGCTGCTTCAAGAGACTATTGTGTGAGTGTTACCATCAAGGTTCTATTCCTGAATTCTGCATACCCTGCCTACTCACTATACTTAGTTTCTCTACAGCTCTGCCATCCTGGGATCACTGCTCCAGTATCTGAGGGACTACAGCCCAGCCGGGCGCTTCCAGCTCACTGCTGCCTCCTCTGGTGGTTCAATATACTGTTTAATAAAAGAACTAGTGTGTGTCTGTCTCCAAACTCTGAGCCTGACCGGTGGTCCCTCTCGGGATCTTCTCCCAGGGGCGTGGTCATCTGCCACCGGCCCAAGGATCCACCCACAACTATCCCAAACAATAACAGCAGCTAGGCAAGGAGAGAACAAGCAGATAACACAGGAGAAGAAAAACTGGGCCAGGAGTGAAGACAAGGTGGACACAAATTGAAGATAAGCTGGAATTAAGACAGGACACTGGAGCAACATGCACTAGGATACATAGGTGGACCTGTTCCTGAAGCAGTGAAGCAAAGGCAGTGAGGGCGTTTTATGGGCGTTATGTTTTGTGTGTCTAGAGTTAGACAGTGGGCCCCTGGGTTGTGGTAAGTGTAAACTCCACCCAACGGGAGGATCCCTGAGGTGACTCACCATGACAGGCGGAGTCTCAGTGATGATGGACAACAGAGAAATAACTTTATTATACTGCAATGATACCCGAGTAACGGGTAATGAACTTAGTCCAAGATGTAGGACCTGCAAGTAGGTCTTTTCCGATGATAGCCCACAGCTTGGGATGGTCCTGGAAATACTTCCTCTCAATAGAGCTTGTGTAGGATATCTCTGGTAGAGGCCCATAGTGCAGAATAGGCCGGAGATAGTAGATGGATGTACACAAGGTAATAGAGAGCCTGTGATAACCTACAGCGCGGGGTGCCCTGAAGAATACCTTCTCTTGCTGGTGTCTGTAGAGGCGATATCCGGTAGTGGTCTGCAGTAGGGATGTGAATCGTTTTAGGACGATTAAAATTATCGTCCGATAATTTTAATATCGTCTTAAACCGTTATGGAACACAATACAATACAGATTCTAACGATTTATCGTTATAAATCGTTAGAATCGTGAGCCGGCACACTAAAACCCCCTAAAACCCACCCCCGACCCTTTAAATTAAATCCCCCACCCTCCCGAACCCCCCCCAAATAACTTAAATAACCTGCGGGTCCAGCGGCGGTCCGGAACGGCAGCGGTCCGGAACGGGCTCCTGCTCCTGCATCTTGTCGTCTTCGGCCGGCGCCATTTTCCAAAATGGCGCCGAAAAATGGCGGCGGCCATAGACGAAAAAGATTGGACGGCAGGAGGTCCTTCCGGACCCCCGCTGGACTTTTGGCAAGTCTCGTGGGGGTCAGGAGGCCCCCCACAAGCTGGCCAAAAGTTCCTGGAGGTCCAGCGGGGGTCAGGGAGCGATTTCCCGCCGCGAATCGTTTTCGTACGGAAAATGGCGCCGGCAGGAGATCGACTGCAGGAGGTCGTTCAGCGAGGGTTTCCGGCGCCTCGCTGAACGACCTCCTGCAGTCGATCTCCTGCCGGCGCCATTTTCCGTACGAAAACGATTCGCGGCGGGAAATCGCTCCCTGACCCCCGCTGGACCTCCAGGAACTTTTGGCCAGCTTGTGGGGGGCCTCCTGACCCCCACGAGACTTGCCAAAAGTCCAGCGGGGGTCCGGAAGGACCTCCTGCCGTCCAATCTTTTTCGTCTATGGCCGCCGCCATTTTTCAGCGCCATTTTGGAAAATGGCGCCGGCCGAAGACGACAAGATGCAGGAGCAGGAGCCCGTTCCGGACCGCTGCCGTTCCGGACCGCCACTGGACCCGCAGGTTATTTAAGTTATTTGGGGGTGGGGGATTTAATTTAAAGGGTCGGGGGTGGGTTTTAGGGGGTTTTAATGTGCCGGTTTTTCGATTTTTCGATTTTTTCGATTTTTTTTAACGATTTTTCACGATTTTTCACGATATTTTACCCCCCCAAACGGCAACAATACGATTCCCTCCCCCTCCCAGCCGAAATCGATCGTTAAGACGATCGAGGACACGATTCACATCCCTAGTCTGCAGTGTGGGGTAACCCGAGAATCCACACAGTGAAGGTAGAGGCAGGTGGAGAGCTGGCACTGTATTCATTCGGCACTAAAGAAGTAGATTAGAGCATAGGCACCGAGAAGACCTGGAACGGAGCAGGGCCAAGTTGTCCAAGGAATGATGAAGGACTCACTGAAAGAGAGCAGAGGCAGTGAGAGAGGCCCTCCGAGGAACGGATAGCTCTGAATGTGGAATAAGCAGGACTGGAATCCTTGCTAACTCATCGTACTAAAGGTCAGCTGAACTTAAGTAGTAGAAGCGGGTGATGTCATGCGGTGGGGACACCCCCGAGATTTCCGCCATGACGTGCTCAAGAAGGGGCCAGATGCGTGTGCACATGCCTTGGGTTACCCTGGAAGCAAGATAGCTGCCAGGAGCGCCCATGCCGTCCTGGGAACGCCATGAGGGTCAGAGTGGAGAAGCGGAGAAAGCTTTCTTCCCCAGACTAGAAGCAGAGGAGAGAAAAGAGATGAGCAGTAGAGGTTGCAGCCACCTATGACCAATGGGCGCAACAATAGGCCTATGCATGTGATGTCATCCAGAGGTGCCACAAGGCTTTTCCTAATGAGGGCCCTTTAATTCAGGTAGTGGCAGGCATACACATGCCAAAGGAGGAGTATGGCTGGCCACTATTGGTGGCGTCCTGCTGCTTGGAGCCTTGGTGGCAGCTTGCTACATCAGAACACGGAATTCCACTATGAGAAGAGCAGGGGAACTTCAAGCACATCGGAAACTAGAGGGAGTGGCCCATCCAGGAAGGTGATTGCAGCAGTTTGTGGGAGCAACCTGCAGACTGCCAAATGTAACAGAACTGAGGAAGTTCACAAGAAAGTTCAATCTAAACGAAATGGCATGAGAGCTGAAAATAAACCAAAAGAATTGCCCACAGCAATTTATGGCCTTCAATGCCAAGCAGCTGCCCATTTCCAAATAGGTATAGTGTGTGTTCAGGTAAGGC
Organism: Rhinatrema bivittatum; assembly: GCF_901001135.1. Lineage (NCBI taxonomy): Eukaryota > Metazoa > Chordata > Amphibia > Gymnophiona > Rhinatrematidae > Rhinatrema > Rhinatrema bivittatum. The sequence goes on along the minus strand of NC_042616.1, from coordinate 608,080,970 downwards.
TGAAAGTAATTTGAAGGAAATAAAGCCATGATGATTCTTCCTTGCTTTGGATATTTGGTTATTTTCAGGTTTGGGTGGAAACTAAAGAGGCAATCACTAGGTATGTGCATTCATTTTCAACGAATGCACAATCCACAACTAATAGGTTTTTGTCTGCACTATTCATCAGCTATTTTTGTTGCATTCGTGGGTTCGTGAAACGAATGGCGAACCCCCACGAATGCAACATATCATTAGTTTCATTCTTTTGGTTTGCGGTGTTTTAGTGGCCGTTTGAAATAGAAGGCCATGTGAGAGTATTCACCAGGCGCGGATTGGCCTATCAAGGGATTGGGCTTCCCCTGGTGGGCAGGACTAGCTGATCACGTGGCCTCCTCTGCTCCTGCTCAAATTTGAGGGCGCTGGGCCGAAGAAATGAAGATAGGCGCAGCCAGCTGCCACCGACCTCCAGCGGGGCCGAAGAAAAGAAGATCGGCACTGCTAGCCACTGCCCGAGACCAGGCCGGCAGGACCGAAGAAAAGAAGATCAGCACTGCAAGCCACCGCCAGAGACGAGCTGTTCAGCTGGGGGCCTTTGTGTGTATATGTATTTGAGATCGGAAGGGTGCTTCTGTGTATGTGTATGTGAGAAAGGAATAGTGCTTCTGTGTGTGTGTGTATGTGGTGTGTATTGAGAAAGGAATGGTGCTTCTGTGTGTGTGTGTGTTTGTGTGTGTGTGTGTGTATGTGGTATGTATGTGAGAAAGGAATGGTGCTTCTGTGTGTGAGACAGGGAAGGTGCTTCATGTATGTGAGATAGGGAGGGTGCTTCTGTATGTGTGTGGTGTATATGTGAGTCAGGGAGGGTGCTTGTGTGTATCAATGTGTGTGTCTGCGAGAGAGAGATGGAGCATGTTTGTGGCTGTGAGAGAGGGCATGTGTGTGATTGAGAGCTTGTGTGTAAGTGAAATAAAGAGAGCATGTGTGTGATTGAAAGCCTGTATGTAAGTAAGAGAGAGCAAGAGCATCATGTGATTGAGAGAGACTGGCCAGAGAGGTGACGTGTGTATGTGTAAGAAAGACTGATCAGGGAGATGACTGGTTTGTGTGTGTGTGAGAGAGAGAGAGAGACAGGTTGGGGAAATGACTGGTGTGCGAGACACAGAAACTTGTCCTGAGGGTGTGAGTGCTGTGTGTGTGTGAGAGATAGAAGAGACTGGTTGTGATCCCTAAGGAAGAGGACTGTGAGGACAGCTTCAGCAGCTACTGCTGCTTCTGGTGTGGCCTGCAAGGGAAAGGAGTAGGAGAACTGCTGGAGAGGGTACGTAAAGGTGGCTTTTTAAGTTCATGTTTCTTGATTGACTATCATTTTAATTATTGGGTAGTATGTGATGTGTCTGCTGTTTGAAATATTTTATTGGTGTTTGGTAAAGCTTTCAAAATTTGCATGAGTCTTTAATTATTGGATATTCTATTCATCAGCTATTTTGAAATTATTTTATTAGTATGATTTTACTATTATGATTAATGATTTATATATCTTGATTTTATTGATTGTTTCATGAGGAATGGTGAGATTTTTGTTTTTCCATTGTTGCACTGTATAGAGTCTGGCATGATACGTTTTACAGTTCAGTTTTTGTCTGCACATTTCTATTTATACTTTATGTGGCTTTATTCTGTATTTGGTGAGAGTTTGTGTTCTGCATGCAAAGACTGAGAGGAAGCATTCTTTTAGCATGTGGTTTCTCTGTAGGGATCTGTAGTAGCTTGGCCTGTTCTGTTTTCCTGATAGGAGGTGTATTGATATTTTAGATTCTGGTGTAATATTTGTGGTGTTCTTTTTCATAGGTAGGGTTGTTATTCTTTGAGGGGTAGATTTTCAGAGCCCTGCTCGCCTAAATCCGCCCAAAACCGGGCGGATTTAGGCGAGCAGGGCCCTGCGCGCCGGTAAGCCTATTTTACATAGGCCTACCGGCGTGCGCAGACCCCGGGACTCGCGTACGTCCCGGGGTTTTCGGAGGGGGGCGTGTCGGGGGCGTGTCGGGGGCGGGCCCGGTCGACGCGGCGTTTCGGGGGCGTGTCGGCCGCGTTTTGGGGGCGGGTACGGGGCGTGGCTACGGCCCGGGGGCGTGGCCGCGCCCTCCGTACCCGCCCCCAGGTCACGGCCCGGCGCGCAGCAGGCCCGCTGGCGCGCGGGGATTTACGTCTCCCTCCGGGAGGCGTAAATCCCCCGACAACGGTAAGGGGGGGGTGTAGACAGGGCCGGGTGGGTGGGTTAGGTAGGGGAAGGGAGGGTAAGGTGAGGGGAGGGCAAAGGAAAGTTCCCTCCGAGGCCGCTCCGATTTCGGAGCGGCCTTGGAGGGAACGGGGGGAGGCAGCGCGGCTCGGCGCGCGCAGGCTATACAAAATCGATAGCCTTGCGCGCGCCGATCCAGGATTTTAGTGGATACGCGCGGCTCCGCGCGTATCTACTAAAATCCAGCGTACTTTTGCTTGAGTCTGATGCGCAAGCAAAAGTAGGCTGTTCGCGCGCCTCTTAAAATCTACCCCTGAGTGTTAGCAGATAGTACTATGTTGATACGGGAGGACCATGCCAAAATATATCACAATAGGTATGATGCCATATGAATTCCAAGATGCAAGGTTTTCTTGTTGGCATCACAACAGTGCATGAAATTATCACAATAACATATATATTAATTTTATCTCAGAATGTCACTTTTCATGTAAAATATGTGTTAAATGCATAATTTAAAATTGTGTATGGGGAGGTGGGGGTACGGTGCCAGGCTGTAAGGTTTGCCTAGGGTGCCTAATATCCTTGCACCGACCCTGTGCACAGCAGCAACGCTCCACCCCACCCAGGCATAGTTCATCATGTTTCAGGTCCTAGCATGTGTGTTAGACTCCTTGGTCCGTGTTTCAAGATGGGTCAGGTGGACAGTACACCCCGGTTGACAGTCGCACCAAATGCTGAGCCTCGTTTTGTCTTGCTTCCTTGTTTTTCCCCTATCAACACCACAGCAACCTGACTACCTCCACTCTGCCGTCCTGTCTTGCCCCTATCAAAACCACAGCGACCTGACTACCTCAGCTCTGCCAGCCTTTCTTGCATCTATCAACTTTCTGCCACTCTGCCTTGTTGCCATACAGCAGATGATTCTACTCCTTGTGGTGTTCTTGCCACTATCATGGTTCCTCAGTGTGTTGGTGCTAGTCTTTCTGCTGCTTTGTCCCTATATCAGCACCTTGTGGTTTTTTCTTATACCCATTCTGCTTGCTATGTTCCTCCTTCATTGTGCTGTAGGATGCTGATGCCACTTGTCTTGCCACTTTGCCTTTCATGCTGCCTTCGAGGGTTCATGCAGCTGTTATCAGTGCTCTCTTTTGAAGCTGTGGTGTGTTTTTGACACTCTTGCTGCTGCTTTGCACCGTTGTTAAAGCACTCTTGCCACTCCTGGTACCCCTTTGCCCCTTTACAGTGCCTTAGGCTATTCATGCCACTTTGGTGCCACTTTGCCACAGTCTAAGTACCTTGGAGCTCTTTTCTCGTTCTGATGATTGCTCCCCAGAAGTTTCATCAAAATTGATAAGAAAATCGCAATTCTGCAGCCAAAAAAAGACTGCAAATACTTTCCCATTGAATTTAATGGCAAAACGAATGAAACTAATGAACTAATTGGTTTTTCCCCCTATGAAACTAATAAAACAAATTTGGGTCCCAGCGAAACGAAAACAAAATGAATTTTTTCCTTCTGCACATCCCTAGCAATCACTGCCTGTAGAGGTGCAGCAGTGCACCACTAAGCTCTTCCTTCGCAGGCAGTGTTTGTCTTCCTTGAACCTCTTCTACAGGAACCAAAAATGCAGCAAAAATATTTTTACTGCCTCCTTCTTGAGTTATTCTTCTTCTTTTTTTGTGTTTAAGGAAACCTTTTATTCTTTCTAACACCTCAGATATTTTCTTTTTCTTCTTCTTCTTTTCCTCAACTGGTATCAAGATTAAGATGTTTTGGGATAAGGACAAAATCATATGGAGACCAAAAGAACCTTATTAGATAAGAACTGATCTTCTTTATTCATTCTTTTTCATAACTAACTATATCTAAACGTAATTAAGACCAGAGCAGTAAATGATGGGTTTTTTTGTTTGTATCTCTACAAGAAATATATGAAGTAGTACTGATTACAAGATGCTGATTTGAACCCAAGCATACCAAATCTGTGTATGAAATGGGCTTTGACAATACATACTTTTCAATCATTCTCCAGGGAAGAAATAGTTAAACAACCTGTGGTGGGGAACATCCCTGGTGAACATTTATCTACATTGAAAACTCACCACATAATTTACCACAAATACTCATGATTGGCAGGATCATCTTGTTCAGAGTCTTGGAACCACAGAAGCTCAGTTAAGAGGCTTTAGCTGTACTTTTAAGATGTGACTGTGAAAGAACTGCACCTTTATTAAAAGCCAAACATAGGTGTTCATTGTTAGCAATATAAGGAAAAATGAACTGAGTTCTCTATTGGTGACCTATTCGTATACAATGCCAGGCCACATCGATCATTTTGTGACTGGAGGAAAAAAAAAAAGAACCAACCTGCTTCTGTTTCATTACTGAAAATGAAAAACAAAGCCAAAGAAAGTTTGCTAAAATTTCAAGCTTCAGACTTCGTAACCACACTCAGACCAACAGGAAAGCCTTCTTACCTTGTCCCCATCTTAGACTATGGCTATAATCTCGTCTGGTCACGTTAATCATTTAAATTACTTTTGCTATATCATGCTTGTTTCATTTTTCATCTTTAAAAACTAAATAGTAAACCATGTATTATGTTGTAATGGCAGTGAAAAAGCACTTGGCCAGTTCCAGCCAATGATGAGGTGAATCAGTCTGCACTAATGTCCAGTCTGGGTAAAGTTAGAGATGAAAGACAAATCCATTTTTTATCTCGTCTTCAAAAAGTAATATGTTTTTATTTTTATACTATCTCTGGGGCACATTTCAGACTTTTTTATATTGGTGATATGGGGTTACTTTTTGGAACTTTATTCCCCAGAAAAGCCTGTATTGCATAGGGATGTGCAGCAGGAAAAAAATGGTTTCATTTTAAAATTTGTTTCTTAGGGGCCCAAATTTATTTCTATAGTTTTAAAATGAAAAAAAAAAAGTTTTTTAGTTTGATTCATTTTTGTATGCCATAAAATGTCAATGAGAGAAGCATTACAAGTAATTTTGAGCCTATATTGGGGCTCCAGAATAGGGATTTTGTAATCAGTTGTCTTAGAACCTGCTGGAAGAAATCAACAGAAGGGGGAAAGAACTCCAAGATACCTAGAAAGACTAAGGAGACTGGATAGTGGCACCAGAAGTGGCATGAATAGCCTATGACTCGGTAAAGGGGCAAAGGGGAACCAGAATCGGCAGGATTTCACAAGTCATTGTAAGAGAAGCAAAGAAGCAGGAAAAAGTGGGAAGAATGCCCCAAAGTACAGAAAGAGGGCACCAGGAACAGTTTCATCTGAGATGGCAAACTGGCACCAAAAGAGGCATTAGCATCCTAAGACAGCATGCTGGAACAAAGCAGAAAAGGTGGCAGTAAAACCGCAATGCAGGCACTGAAGAGCTTTGCACAAAGAATGACGTCAAGGCTCTAAACCACCAGGGTACAACAGCAAGGAGCAAAGCCTTCCTGGCAAGGTGTTAGCTCTAGGGTACAACAGCATGGTGCAGTGTAAGGGCTAGGCATGGAAGCAAAGCTGAGTGGCACAGAGACCCCCTAGGTGCAGGGTTGAATTTAGATTTTCTTAAGAATGGGTTTGCCAAATGTAAAGGTTGTTATCACACTTAGTACAGCACATTGATTTTTCTAATGATGGTGGGGTGATTTTGCAAGAAAGTAGTGAGGGCTGCTGTATCTAGATACCTTTTCTCACATCATTGAGCTGCCCTCAGCCTATTACTTTTCCTGATTTTCTGGTTTTGCATGAAATCTCGGGCACTACTCTAAGTGTTATCACATTCAGAACAGTGAAATGGTTATGCTTGAGCATCTTTTGTCTTGCATCAGTATTATCTCCTTTAGAATGAAGGCTTTTCTGGGCAATAAAATGTCTCATATTCTGTACCCGAATGCTGCCAGATGTCACTTCCTCATTTATTGGTTTTGCATTAGTTTTCTCTTGCTACTTTAAACTTTTAAGGCATTCAGTTCAGCACATAGTTTCTCTTGAGCATCTTTTGTCTGGTAGGAGCAGTTCTTCCTCTGAATGAGGGCTTTGTTGAAGAAACTACCCCAGTTTAGTTAAACATACAACAGCATGGTAGAACCAGACTGACATTGTAGGAGGAAACATTGAACCATAGAACAAGCATTGGACTCTAGTAATGAAAACTGTGGGGCAGATTTTAAATACTTGCACGAGTGTGTACTTTTGTTCGCTCTGCGCGCGCCGGCGGCCTATGCAAAATAGGCGCGCCGGTGCGCGAGGGCCCTGCGTGCGTAAATCCGGAAGGATTTATGCGCGCAGGGGGGCAGATTTTAAAAGCCCTGCTCGCGTAAATCCACCCGGATTTACGCGAGCAGGGCCTTGCGCGCCGGAATGCCTATTTTCGATAGGCCGCTGGCGTGCGCAGATCCCCGTGACTCGCATAAGTCCCGGGGTGTTCAGTCGGGGGTGTGTCGGGGGAGTGTCGGGGGCGGGGCCGATCGGCGCGGTGTTTTGGGGGCGGGACGCGGCGTTTCGGGGGCGGGCCCGGGGGCATGGTTTTCGGGCCGGAGCGGTTCGGGGGCGTGGCCGCGCCCTCCGGAAACACCCCCGGATCGCGTCTCGGCGCGCCAGTAGCCCGCTGGCGCGCGTGGATTTACGTCTCCCTCCGGGAGGCGTAAAACCATGGATAAAGGTGGGGGGGGGTTTACATAGGGCCGGGGGGTGGGTTAGGTAGAGGAAGGGAGGGAAAGGTGAGGGGAGGGCAAAAGAAAGTTCCCTCCGAGGCCGTTCCGATTTCGGAGCGGCCTCGGAGGGAACGGAGACAGGCTGCACCTGGAGCGCGAACAAAAGTAAGCGAACGCGCCGTTTTTAAAAATCTACCCCAGGGGTATTAAAATCCGCCCCTATGTGTTTTGTTTTTTTTTACTTCTTTCAGATTTATTTATTTAAGAACATAAGAAATTGCCATGCTGTGTCAGACCAAGGGTCCATCAATTTATTTATTTATTTATTTATTTAATTTTATATACCGGCAACCGTTTGCACATCGTGCCGGTTTACAGATAACTTACAAACAAAGATATGTAGGCAGAGCCTTTACAAGGAACAGTGTTTAAAACACAGCTCAGAAACAGAGCAAAACTAGCAAACTTGTGGAAAGAGGGGTAGGGGTGGTCGAGACAGGGGAGGGGGCGGGGGGGGAGGGTGGGTGGGTGAAAAACAGGTACAAAAGGAGTAATATGTACAGGTCCTGTTTCCAACGGAAACAGGACCTGTACAGCAGGACCTGTACAGCAGGACCTGTACAGCATCCTGTTTCCAACGGAGGCCAAACCAGGCCACAAGAACCTGGCAATTACCCAAACACTAAGAAGATCCCATGCTACTGATGCAATTAATAGTAGTGGCTATTCTCTAAGGGGCGGATTTTAAGAGCCCTGCTCGCCGGTGCGCCTATTTTACATAGGCCTACCGACGCGCGCAGAGCCCCGGGACTCGCGTAAGTCCTGGGGTTTTCCGAGGGGGCGTGTCGGGGGCGGGCCCGATCCGCGCGGCGTTTTCGGGGCGGGACGTAGCGTTTTGTGGGCGGGTCCGGGGGTGTGGTTATGGCCCAGGGCATTCCGGGGGCGTGGCCGCGCCCTCCGGACCCGCCCCCAGGTTGCGTCCCAGCGCGCTAGCGGCCCACTGGCGCGCGGGGATTTACGTCTCCCTCCGGGAGGCGTAAATCCCCCGACAAAGGTAAGGGTGGGTTTAGACAGGGCCGGGGAGGTGGGTTAGGTAGGGGAAGGTGAGGGGAGGGCAAAAGAAAGTTCCCTCCGAGGCCGCTCTGATTTCAGAGCGGCCTCGGAGGGAACGGAGGTAGGCTGCGCGGCTCGGCGCACGCTGGCTATACGGAATCGGTAGCCTTGCGCTCGCCGATCCAGGATTTTAGTGGATACGCGCGGCTACGCGCGTATCTACTAAAATCCAGCGTACTTTTGTTGGCGCCTGATGCGCCAACAAAAGTACTCCAAATCGCGCTTTTTGAAAATCTACCCCTAAGTATAATTGATTAATAGCCGTTAGAGGACTTCTTCTCCAAGAACTTATCCAAACCTTTTTTGAACCCAGCTACACTAACTGCACTAACCACATCCTCTGGCAACAAATTCCAGAGCTTTATTGTGCGTTCAGTGAAAAATAATTTTCTCCATTTGGTCTTAAATGTGCTACTTGCTAACTTCATGGAATACCCCCTAGTCCTTCTATTATTTGAAAGTGTAAATAACCGATTCACATCTACTTGTTCAAGACCTCTCATGATCTTAAAGACTTCTGTCATATCCCCCCTCAGCCATCTCTTGTCCAAGCAGAACAGCCCTAACCTCTTCAGCTTTTCCTCATAGGGGAGCTTTTCCATCTCATTTATCATTTTGGTTGCCCTTCTCTGTACCTTCTCCATTGCAACTATATCTTTTTTGAGATGCGGTGACCAGAATTGTACACAGTATTCAAGGTGCGGTCTCACCATGGAGCAATACAGAGGATTTATGACATTTTCTGTTTTATTAATCATTCCCTTCCTAATAATTTCTAACATTCTGTTTGCTTTTTTGACTGCTGCAGTACACTGAGCCGACACTTTTAAAGTATTATCCACTATGATGCCTAGATCTTTTTCCTGGTTGGTAGCTCCTAATATGGAACCTAACATCGTGTAACTACAGCAAGGGTTATTTTTGCCTATATGCAACACCTTGCACTTGTCCACATTAAATTTCATCTGCCATTTGGATGCCCAATCTTCCAGTCTTGCAAGGTCCTCCTGTAATATATCACAATCCGCTGCAAATTTGATAACCTCACTTGTTGTATTCTTTTCCAGATCATTTATATATATATTGGAAAGCACCGGTCCAAGTACAGATCCCTGAGGCACTCCACTGTTTACCCTTTTCCACTGAGAAAATTGACCATTTAATCCTACTCTCTGTTTCCTGTCTTTTAACCAGTTTGTAATCCACGAAAGAACATCACCTCCTATCTCATGACGTTTTAGTTTTCTTAGAAGCCTCTCATGAGGGACTTTGTCAAATGCCTTCTGAAAATCCAAATACGCTACATCTACCAGTTCACCTTTATCCACATGTTTATTAACCCCTTAAAAAAAATGAAGCAGATTTTTTAGGCAAGACTTCCCTTGGGTAAATCCATGTTGACTGTGTTCCATTAAACCATGTCTCTCTATATGCTCTACAATTTTGATCTTGAGAATAGTTTCCACTATTTTTCCCAGCACTGAAGTCAGGCTTACTGGTCTATAGTTACCCAAATTGCCCCTGGAGCCTTTTTTAAATATTGGGGTTACATTGGCCACCCTCCAGTCTTCAGGTACAATGGATGATTTTAATGATAGTTTACACATTTTAACTAATAGATCAGAAAATACATTTTTGAGTTCCTTCAGTACTCTAGGATGCTGTTGAATTTGTGGACCTTTGAGCCGACTAGGACAGATGATGACACACTGTGGAAGGTAGTAGGTACAGAGTGGATGTCGAAGCCAAGAGGCAGCACTGGCAGGGGACTAGGAGAATCTTCAACACTGGTGACCCGAGGTCCCCCCAGGAGGAGCCCGTGAGGACCCGGGCCGCTTGGACATACGAGTGGTCTCCGGCGGGTCAGTTTCCAGAGGATAGAGAAGTAGAGCTGGAGCCAGGAGGCCAACTAGAACGTCACCACTGGAAGCCCGCGGTCCCCTCGAGAGGAGCTCGTGAGGACCCGAGCTGCTTGGACTCATGTGAGACTTCCTGGACGAGAGCCGAAGTCAGGAACTAGTGGATGAAAGCTGAAGTCTGAAGTCTGTGGATGAAAGCCAGAGTCAGAAGCCAGTGGACGAAAGCCGAGGTCAGTACAGCAACTAGCAACTCTTAAACAAGAGAGAACCTTGTTGCAAGGCAAGGCATAGGGCTACTGCAGGGTTTAAATACCCCTGCAGTGTCTGACGTCATCTCAGAGCTGTCCTCCATCTTCCCGCACTGGCCCCTTTAAATGCTGAGCCCTGCGCATGCGCGCGCCTAGGGGGTGGGGCCAGGCATGCAGATTCGGCAGCATCTCCCTCAAGGAGGGAATGCCGTGGCAGGAGCCAGGCCGAGCCTTGCCATTCAGAGAGAGGTTCCAGCAGCCCGGGCTGGCCCCGACGTAGGTGGAGGGACCGGGGCATGGCCTAGGACTATAACAGTACCCCCCCTCCTATGCCCCCTTCCCGAGGTTTTGGGCTTTGCAGGATGATCCAAGTGGAACTGGCGGAGAAGGTCATTGTCCAGGATGTTAGAGGCCAGTTCCCACGTATTCTCCTCAGGACCGTTGCCCTCCCAGGAAAGGAGGTACTCCCATTTATGATGGTGGAACCGTACTTGCAATACATCCTTTACTTGGTAAACCGTGTCCTCCTGGGCCGCAGGAGTGGCAGATTCAGGGATCTTGTTGTGGAAGACGGACAAGACCAACGGCTTGAGCAACAAGACATGAAAAATGTTATGAACCCTGAGCGTAGAGAGAAGGCAGAGCCAGTAGGAGATAGCACCCACCCGTTCTGTGACTAGGAACAGGCCAATGTACCTTGGAGCCAAGCACATAGAAAGAACCTGCAGATCAAGATATTTGGTACTTAGCTATACCTTGTCCCCGGGAAGGAATGCTGCAGCTGGATGTCGCAGACGGTCCGCATACCTCTTCACCGTGATTGCCGTGCATTGAAGTTTCTTCTGTGAAGAGCCCCAGAGACTGTGTAGCTGTTGGGCTGTGAGTTGCATGGCTGGAGATGGGACTGTCAATGGCAAAGGCAAAGGAGGTGGGAGACATCTCCCATAGACTACCTGGAAGGGAGGCCTACTGGTGGCCGAATGCCTATGGTGGTTGTAGGAGAATTCTGCCCACGGGAGTAAGGCCACCCAATCATTTTGTAGGTCTCCCATGAAAGCTCAGAGGAAGGTTTTCAATGTCTGGTTTGTGCGCTCCGCTTGGCCGTTGCCTTGAGGGTGAAAGGTGGTCGTGAAGTCCAGTTGAACCCCAAATTTCTTGTAGAGCGCTCTCCAATATTTAGCCGTGAAATGCGAGCCCTGCTCAGAGGCTATATGGAGAGGATGTCCATGTAGGCAAAAGATGTGTTGGGCAAAAAGACTAGCGAGATAAGGTGCCGATCGTAATTTAGTGAAAGGGACGAAGTGTGCCATCTTCAAAAATCTATCGATCGTGACCCATATCACTGTTTTCTCTTCTGAAGGTGGTAAGTCCACAATGAAGTCGGTTGACAAATGGGTCCATGGTTCGGTGGGGATAGGCAATGGTTGAAGGAGCCCCCACGGGTGACCAGTCAGTGTCTTTTGTCGAGCGCAGGTCGGGCAGGAGCTGACATAGAGACGAACATCTCTCCTGTCCTGAGGCCACCAGTAATATTCGGTTAGCAGATCCAAGGTCTGAGCAATCCCCGATTGCCCTGCGTTCAATGAGTCATGAGCCCATAACAACACCTTCTTGCGCAGACAAGCCAGTATGACCGTCTTACCCATAGGGACCACCTCTGAAGCTGCAAGAAGGACCTTGGCTGGATCGAGGATATAACGAGGCAGATTAGGGTTATTCTCCATTTCTGCCATGCGAGAGAGAACTGGTATCTCCCCAACATCCTCATTAGTAAACATGGAAGCAAGGAATTCATTTAGTCTTTCTGCAATGGCCTTATCTTCCCTAAGAGCCCCTTTAACCCCATTTTATATATCATCATTCCAAGTGAAGATTACAATGGTTTACATCATGACATAAATATAATAGATATCCAATTACATTTTAGTGAAAGACATGTACGTTGACTAAGGTGGGCAGGGGAGGGGAGATATAAAGGGGTGAGGTAGCAGGGATTATGTAGCACTTTTTGAAAAAGGTGTTGAGGCATATAAAGGGGGGGTTGAGAGAGAGTGTTTCAGATAGGTTTATATGTGCTGAGTTGGAAAGAGAGTGTTAATTAGGTCTAAATATAAGTTCATCATCACTTTGTCAGTGTAGGAGCAGGTGATGATTTCAGAGATGTTAAGTAAAATTGTAAGCATTTTGAAATAACCATGTTTTGAGGTAATGTTTGCTCTGTGGACAAAATACCCCAGTATAACAAACCAAGAAGAATGAAAATATGTGGAAAACACCCCCCTAGTCTCCAAAATCAGGCACCGGCAATATTATGGCATACGACAGCAAGTGTTTTATGGTGGTATGGCAGCCAGGGGGGTATGAATTATGCAGTAGCAAGTCCATGGAAGAAGAGACTTGCTCTTTTGTCATTTTTCACTGTTATCTGCACTCTGCAGTGGCACATAATCATCTCCATATGCCAGTTTCTTTGGCATAAAGCTGCCTCCTTCTGCCTTAGTAGTCCAGAAGAAATCCCTTTTCAGTTTTGGTGCAGAACATCTTTATGAACTCTTGCTGGACAGATCTGTCCAATTTTGTTCACATTTACATTTAATTCATCTTCTTTTCCTTTCTCTATCCCTTCTATGATTGCTTTTATGTCACTGGGGATATGAAGATTACAACAATTATTTAATATTTTGCAGTGGTATTGTATGATGTGGGCTGAGGAGATGTGGACCCATTGCCTGGGAGAAGTTGGTACTACCTGAGGAAGCGAACTCCCCCAGGTTCCCACCATCAGGAAGCGAGGCTGGGCCGAAGCAATGGCCTACAGAAGCTTCACCACTGGAGACCCGAGGTCCCCCCGGGTTGAGCCCTTGGGGACCCAAGCCGCTTGGACTTAGGTGGGCCCTCTGGAAGATGGAAGGTTTGTCAAAGTCCAGTCTTAGGCTGAAAGCCAGAGAATCGCCAGTCACCAGTCTGAGGTCCAAAGCCAGAGAATTGCCCGTCACCAGTCTGAGATCCAAAGCCAGAGAATCACCAGTTGCCGGTCCGAGGTCCAAAGCCAAAGAGTCGCCAATCACCAGTCTGAGGTGCAAGCCAGAATATCAGTCCAGAAGCAGCCGGGGGAACAATGAGTGCAGGGCTCGGGAAGGCAGGGGCAGGACTCGGAGAGGCAGGGACAGGACTCAGAGAAACAGAAACCAGGAACAATAGCACCAGAGGCACAGAGAACTCACTGAAGCAAGCAGACTCGTTGCCAGTCGAGGAATGGAAGAAGGAAGCTCCTATAAATAGTCCCTAAGCCCTGACATCATCCAGCAGTTGAAACCATTTGAGATGATGTTGGCCCTTTAAGAGAGAGCAGGAGGTGTGGCCGCGCACCTAGGAAGGGCAGCTTGAAGCAGGAAGTGCTGTGTGGCTCGATGCCATGGAGAGGAGGTCGAAAGCCGTTGCTCCCTCCATGGAGCACGGGAAGAAGTCAGCCGCTGGAGCAGCCAGGCAGGCAGAGGCCAGCAGCCTGCATCGAGGACGCTTCCCTGCTGCTGCGGGCATGCTGGTGGTGGTCCCGACGTCGCGGCTGGAAGTAGGAGGGGCCAGCCGCGGCCACCCATGGCTAGAAATCCTAACATATTGTAATGCCCAGACTATGCCAGTACCACACTGCTGTGAGGAGAACACAGATAAACTGCTACAGTGAGTTTGTGACAGACAGGCTTCACAGCACAGCCTGCTGCCCTCCCTGCCCTTCCCTCACTGCTCACTTATGCCCACTGCCTGGTGCCCAATGCCACACTGTGCCCACTGCCAAGCAAAAGGTGAGTGTCAAACTGTCTGCTCTGCATGTTTTCTCTGACACAGATAGGCTTCACAACACAGTCTGTTATGTTGCAGTCTTTGCCCTGCCTTCACTGCTCACTTATGTCAAGAGCCCACACCAGGCAAACAGGATAAATGACTAATCTCAAGTGTACCAGAAAGGAAAAGTAGAACAGCAACTGCAAGTGAAGCAACTAAAATCTATTCATAGACACAAATATTGTGAAGCAGCATTGTCTCACTGGTCTCCTCTTTTGTGTGACAGGCTGTTGCTGGCACAGTGAGACTATAAAATATGCTGCAACAAAAAACTTTAGCAAGAACTCAGAGAGAGCTCAGAGCAATACTTTCACACAGAAAATGCCTTGAGAAACAATGCAGAGAAATTCTCTGTCATGCTCAGTCTTCAAGATCAAAATACATAAAATCCAGCTCAAGGCGAAAAACGGAAATGTTTGTGGAAGCTCTGGGGAAACCTCATATAGTGCAACTAGGGGCTAAAAGCTTAAGCATGCAGCTCTAGAAGGTGCTAGGGCTTTTTAATCATTGGCAACCCAGAGTTAATAATTCTTTCTTAGAAGCTATCATATTGCTTAGGTGAAAAAAGTTCACTTAGGACGATTTGTGTTTTATGATAGCTTTATGATAGCTTTATGGAGCAATTGGTTCAGGAACCGAAGAGAGAGGGAGCAATTTTAGATCTAATTCTCAGTGGAACACAGGACTTGGTGAGAGAGGTAACGGTGGTGGGGCCACTTGGCAATAATGATCATAATATGATCAAATTTGATTTAATGACTGGAAGAGGAACAGTGTGCAAATCCAAGGCTCTCGTGCTAAACTTTCAAAAGGGAAACTTTCATAAAATGAGAAAAATTGTTAGAAAAAAACTGAAAGGAGCAGCTTCAAAAGTAAAAAATGTCCAAGAGGCATGGTCATTGTTAAAAAATACCATTCTAGAAGCACAGTCTAAATGTATTCCACACATTAAGAAAGGTGGAAAGAAGGCAAAACGATTACCGGCATGGTTAAAAGGGGAGGTGAAAGAAGCTATTTTAGCCAAAAGATCTTCATTCAAAAATTGGAAGAAGGAACCAACAGAAGAAAATAGGATAAAGCATAAACATTGGCAAGTTAAATGTAAGACATTGATAAGACAGTCTAAGAGAGAATTTGAAAAGAAGTTGGCTGTAAAGGCAAAAACTCACAGTAAAAACTTTTTAAAATATATCTGAAGCAGAAAGCCTGTGAGGGAGTCGGACCGTTAAATGATTGAGGGGTTAAAGGGGCACTTAAGGAAGATAAGGCCATCGCAGAAAGATTAAATGATTTCTTTGCTTCGGTGTTTACTGAAGAGGATGTTGGAGAGGTACCCGTAATGGAGAAGGATTTCATGGGTAATGATTCAGATGGACTGAATCAAATCACGGTGAACCTAGAAGATGTGATAGGCCTGATTGACAAACTGAAGAGTAGTAAATCACCTGGACCAGATGGTATACACCCCAGAGTTCTGAAGGAACTAAAAAAATGAAATTTCAGACCTATTAGTAAAAATGTGTAACCTATCATTAAAATCATCCATTGTACCTGAAGACTGGAGGATAGCAAATGTAACCCCAATATTTAAAAAGGGCTCCAGGGGCGATCCGGGAAACCTCAGACCAGTTAGCCTGACTTCAGTGCCAGGAAAGATAGTGGAAAGTGTTATAAACATCAAAATCACAGAACATATAGAAAGACATGGTCTAATGGAACAAAGTCAGCATGGCTTTACCCAAGGCAAGTCTTGCCTCACAAATCTGCTTCACTTTTTTGAAGGAGTTAATAAACATGTGGATAAAGGTGAACCAGTAGATGTATTATACTTGGATGTTCAGAAGGCGTTTGACAAAGTTCCTCATGAGAGGCTTCTAGGAAAAGTAAAAAGTCATGGGATAGGTGGCGATGTCCTTTAGTGGATTGCAAACTGGCTAAAAGACAGGAAACAGAGAGTAGGATTAAATGGACAATTTTCTCAGCGGAAGGGAGTAGACAGTGGAGTGCCTCAGGGATCTGTATTGGGGCCCTTACTTTTCAATATATTTATAAATGATCTGGAAAGAAATACGACGAGTAAGATAATCAAATTTGCAGATGACACAAAACTGTTCAGAGTAGTTAAATCACAAGCAGATTGTGACAAATTGCAGGAAGACCTTGTGAGACTGGAAAATTGGGCATCCAAATGGCAGATGAAATTTAATGTGGATAAGTGCAAGGTGATGCATATAGGGAAAAATAACCCATGCTATAATTACACAATGTTGGGTTCCATATTAGGTGCTACATCCCAAGAAAGAGATCTAGGCGTCATAGTGGATAAAACATTGAAATTGTCGGTTCAGTGTGCTGCAGCAGTCAAAAAAGCAAACAGAATGTTGGGAATTATTAGAAAGGGAATGGTGAATAAAACGGAAAATTTCATAATGCCTCTGCATCGCTCCATGGTGAGATCGCACCTTGAATACTGTGTACAATTCTGGTTGCCGCATCTCAAAAAAGATATAATTGCGATGGAGAAGGTACAGAGAAGGGCTACCAAAATGATAAGGGGAATGGAACAGCTCCCCTATGAGAAAAGACTAAAGAGGTTAGGACTTTTCAGCTTCGAGAAGAGACGGCTGAGGGGGGGATATGATAGAGATGTTTAAAATTATGAGAGGTCTAGAACGGGTAGATGTGAATCGGTTATTTACTCTTTCGGATAATAGAAAGACTAGGGGGCACTCCATGAAGTTAGCATGGGGCACATTTAAAACTAATCGGAGAAAGTTCTTTTTTACTCAACGCAGAATTAAACTCTGGAATTTGTTGCCAGAGGATGTGGTTAGTGCAGTTAGTATAGCTGTGTTTAAAAAAGGATTGGATAAGTTCTTGGAGGAGAAGTCCATTACCTGCTAATAAGTTCACTTAGAGAATAGCCACTGCCATTAGCAATGGTAACATGGAATAGACTTAGTTTTTGGGTACTTGCCAGGTTCTTATGGCCTGGATTGGCCACTGTTGGAAACAGGATGCTGGGCTTGATGGACCCTTGGTCTGACCCAGTATGGCATTTTCTTATGTTCTTATGTTCTTACCAGTCCTGTGGTTTACAATCAGGTCGTGCAGGGCTTTATGCATAGAGAATCTTATGCTGTCTGTGAGCTGTCCGACATTGCAATTTTTCAGAAGAGGATTCTTCTTCAGGGAAACAGGATTTACTAGATGCCTGCGATTGACTGGTAGATAACCTAAGACAATATATGACAAACAACCCTTTCAGAGATTTGTAACATCTTTAACATAGGCGGAGTTGGATATGTTAGAACACCTACTTGGTCTGATGCAGGATGGTCAATGAGTCAGTGAGACAAAGACTTCAAACGTGCTGAGAAATGTAAAAATTAATCGGTTAGCATTTGTTGAGAATTGCTAAGTTCAAAAGATATAGTAAACTTAAACATTGAGAACTTATAAGCGTGGTGAAGACCTACTGCATCCGATGAGTCTGTCATTGACAGTGACTTGTTGAAAGACGCTGACATTTAAAGTGAAAAAAATCCCGCCAATTTCGGGGATTGACAAGCGGATATCAATGAGTCCAAAAAACGACATGTACATCAGACGGCGGCCATTTTTTAAAGGCTGGGGGAAGCCTAACCATCCTTAAATGGGTATCTACGTCATCTGGTGGCCATATTGAAACAAAGAGAGGGCATTTAAACCAAAGAGTACCATTCTACTTTCTCATTCAAACCTGCAGATTCAATGCATTGTAGCCGGAAGATCCACTGGTTCTCCTTAAAATTGAGAATAGATTACCTGTCCCCACCACACCACCACGCCACCCCACCACATCTCCCTATTGGACAATTTTTCCGAATCCACAGAATACGCTCAGAAAAAGAGGAATTCCTTGATCAGGCAAACACATTAAAACATAGATTTTGTGAAAGAGGCTATCCAGATTACACTATTAAAAGAGCATTTAAAAGAACAAATTCTCTGACCGCGACCAGTTGTTACAATACCGTCACAGTCCACAAGCTTCCAACCTGATATGTGTCTTACCACATACCGTGTGAACTCAGCAAATCAAACAAATTATTCAAAGGAACTGGCATGTTCTCAATCCACACTCTATTTTCCAATCTCCCCCTATGTTTGCTTATTCTAGGGGAACCAACATTAAGCAACATGTTGTGAGGGCGGCTCCCCAACCCAAACCAGCAATTAGCACAGTAGGACAAATCCAATGGGAGATGTATTTTTTGCACACTAGCACTCACAGGTACAGAGTGGATCGATCCGAAAAGTGGAATCCAAATATATAGAAAACAAGAGGTGGACTGCAACACAACCCATGTATTCTTAGGTTTAGTATGTCCCTGTCCCTTGATATATGTTGGCTGCACCAAGCAGCAGATTCAGACCCGGTTAAGTGAACACAAAAGCTGTATCAACAACAAGGACATCAAAGCACCCATTGTACAACATTGTATCACTTTCAATCATTCTTTTGAAGATTTCAAGTGGTTGATATTTGAGCATGTTCCCCACCTGTGGCGTGGTGGGACAGGCACTCGATTCTCAATTATAAGGAGAACCAGTGGGTCTTCCGGCTACAATGCATTGAACCTACAGGTTTGAATGAGAAAGTAGAATGGTACTCTTTGGTTTAAATGCCCGCATTTAGTCCTCTCTTTGTATCAATATGGCTACCAGATGACGTAGATACCCATTTAAGGATGGTTAGGCTTCCCCAGCCTTTCCAAAATGGCCACTGTCTGATGTGTATGTCCTTTTTTGGACTCATTGGTGTCATATCTCCTTGACAATCCCCAAAATTGGCGGGATTTTTTTCACTTTAAATGTCAGCGTCTTTCAACAAGTCACTGTCAATGACAGACTCATCGGATGCAGTAGGTCTTCATCGTGCATGTAAATCCTCGATGTTTAAGTTTACTATATCTTTTGAACTTTGCAATTCTCAACAAATGTTGACCTATTAATTTTTACATTTCTCAGCACATTTGAAGTCTTTGTCTCACCGACTCATTGACCGTCCTGCATCAGACCAAGTAGGTATTCTAACATATCCAATAGAGATGTGAATTGTGTCCTCGATCGTCTTAACGATCGATTTCGGCTGGGAGGGGGAGGGAATCGTATTGTTGCCGTTTGGGTGTGTAAAGTATCGTGAAAATCGTTAAAATCGTGAGCTGGCACACTAAAACCCCCTAAAAACCCACCCCCGACCTTTAAATTAAATCCCCCACCCTCCCGAACCCCCCCCCAAATGCCTTAAATTACCTGGGGTCCAGCGGCACACTAAAACAACGGCAACTAAAACCCCCTAAAACCCACCCCGACCCTTTAAATTAAATCCCCCCCCCAAATGCCTTAAATTACCTGGGGGTCCGTAGCAGCGATCCATAGCTTAAATTACCTCCGTAGCGGCGGTCAGGAACCCTCGCTGAACGACCTCCTGCAGTCGATCTCCTGCCGGCGCCATTTTCCGTACGGAAAACGATTCGCGGCAGGAAATCGCTCCTTGACCCCCGCTGGACCCCCAGGAACTTTTGGCCAGCTTGGGGGGGCCCTCCTGACCCCACAAGACTTGCCAAAAGTCCAGCGGGGGGCCGGAACGACCTCCTGCGTCGAATCGTTTTGGTCTATGGCCGCCGCCATTTTGCGGCGGCCATTTTGCAAAATGGTGCCGGCTGAAGACTACACTTAGTGTGCCGGTTTTCCTGCTCTCCCCCTTCCCCCGATTTAGCTACGGACCGCCGCTACGAAGGTAATTTAAGCTATGGATCGCCGCTACGGACCCCCAGGTAATTTAAGGCATTTGGGGGGGGATTTAATTTAAAGGGTCGGGGTGGGTTTTAGGGGGTTTTAGTTGCCGTGTTTTAGTGTGCCGCTGGCATTTGGGGGGGGGGGTTCGGGGGGGTGGGGGATTTAATTTAAAGGGTCGGGGGTGGGTTTTAGGGTGTTTTTAGTGTGCCGTTTTCCTGCCCTCCCCCTTCCCCCGATTTACGATTTTTTGACGATAAATCGTGGGAATTGGTATTGTATCGTGCCCTAATGATTTTTGACGATTTAAAATATATCGGACGATATTTTAAATCGTCAAAAAACGATTCACATCCCTAATATCCAACTCTGGTCTATGTTAAAGATTACACATCTCTGAAAGGGTTGTTTGTCATATATTGTCTTAGTTATCTACCAGTCAATCGCCAGCATCTAGCAAATCCTGTTTCCCTGAAGAAGGATCGTCTTGCGAAACATTGCAATGTTGGACAGCTCACGGACAGCATAAGATTCTCTATGCATAGAAGCCCGCACGACCTGATTGTAAACCACAGGACTAGTAATATAAAAACACAAATCGTCCTAAGTGGACTTTTTCACCTATGCGATATGATAGCTTCTAAGAAAGAATCATTACTCTGGGTTACCAATGATTAAAAAGGCCCTAGTGCCTTCTGGAGCTGCATTCTTAAGCTTTTAGCCCCTAGTAGCAACTATATGAGGTTTCCCCAGAGCTTCCACAAACATTTCCCTTTTTTGCCTTGAGCTGGATTGTATGTATTTTGATATTTAGTAGTTCTCAGCAATTTCTTGCAGTCTTCAAAATCAGCATGACAGCGGCATTGTACTCAGCCTGCAGCGATACCTTAGACTGGCAAATTACTTCACTGTGATACGTCATTCCTCTCATCTCCTTGAGAACATGCCCATCTCCCCTTTTCTGCTGATTGCCTACTCTACACTGTATCAATTTCTAACTGTGCACATGCACTTGTTGCTTTCCTATGATTTCTATGGGTCCCTTGATTATAATGGCTTATAGAAATCATTCTATTTCAAACAAATGAAAGAAATACGATTTGTTTAATTTAGGGGATTCACTTAATTTGTTTCAGGATCCTCAGAAAGAAACATATTAGTCCTTATTTGTTTCATTCTTCAATTTTGTTTGAAAATAATGCACATCGCAATAGATCAGATTGGCTGATCCAAGCACTCACAATGAGTGCAGTCCCTATGCACTGTTGCATGCTGTCTACATAAAATATATGAATCAGGATCTATAGACAAGAGAAAATCATATTTAGCAACAGCTTATTTCTGCAAATGGAATTAAAATACTGATCTGCTTTGAATTGTGTTGCTATAAAATGAGACTCTCTAGTCTAAGGAAGAATAGGTCCACAGGCAGATTCTTGAGTAGTTTATTTTGAATCAGTGCTGAGTTCCCATAAGGTACTTCCTGATAAATTTGCCTGAGAGCTTTTGCAGGATTTGGTGCCAGATTTAGAGGTGGCAACTAGCCAAAATGAGGTTAAAACATTTCTTGCCAGAATAAATGAAATTTACCAAGATAGCATCCAGCAAAATTACTGTTGCATTTCTTAGCGGTTCTCACTGAATGGATAATGTAGGTATACATTTTTCAACAAACGGCTACTGCCCTAGTGTCTAGGCATACAACTAGATTCCTATTTGGCACAAACATATTTCATAAGTATCAAGACAACAAAACATGAAGGAGAGATAGACCATAATTTTGTGGCTTTAGTCTTCTCCCAGTCATTAACAGAAGGTCATGATTAAGATTAATATTACTGTTGCTACCACCACAGAAAGCATGTTTTTGGTGGGGTTTTTTTTCTTTTTTGTTCTGTATTTCTGGCTTCAAGTACCACTGAGAGTCACACCTCCCTGGAAGTTTGAGAATTGTAAGCATTCTCAGTGAGCAGGTGACCACAGCCTTCCAGTCACTATGCCATGTTACAGTTTTGATAGGCATATTTATTATTTTTACTATGGAAATCAACTTTCAGTAGCCTGAACCTTAAGCTGAAATGACAAATTTTCAGCAAACAGACCTCTTTATGTCTGGTCTAAAACTGATTTTTAGAGTCCTTTTGAGAAACCACTGGGCTGGGAGATAGGTGTACAATATTTGGGAACTTACAGAAAGAAAGGTAACAAGCTGGAATCGGGTCTGAAGGGAACCAAGAAGTAAGACTTCATTCTGCAGGTGTAAGCTGTATGGGCTTATTTGCCAGAGCTGGAATCTTTAGCAAAAAACTAGTTTGTAGCTCCAAACCAATAATGGTTGTAACACTAAAGTTAAGAAATTTGCAATATATGGAAAGCCAAGCCCTTCAAGTACCGTACTTTAGGACATTGTAAGATCTTTGTCATCTTTCTTATTTCAAAATGAAAAATTGTTCAACAGATCTGCTTTTTTCTTTGCCTTTCCTTCCCACCATTCCAGTGAATCTCATAGGAAAGCCCCTTCCATTCATAATTTTCAGAGGTTTTTTAAAGTTGTGCTTGGTCTCAGAACTACACCACATCACATAAGCTGATGTCAAGTTTTAAATTATCTTGAAAGTACAACAGAGCACCAATTTCAAATTAAAAAGCTAGCCAATTTGGTTGGGATGTTTCAAAGCTAGTGATCCCACAGCTTCAGCTTTAATCCTCTGACAAAAATGTCAGACCTCCTAACTTACCATAATATTCCTGGCATTAATAAAATTCTCTTTTGATTTTTATTTACATTTATGCATACTGTGGGAGGCAAATTTACTTCCCGCTTCCCACAGGGAGGACACAGCAAGTTCCAAGACATCTGGAGACCTGATTGCTAACGTTACCAAGTATTTTTCTTCATTTTCTCTGAGCCTGTGCTGTGTTTACACTATATCAGCTCAGGGTGCACAGTCTTCTGCTCCAGAGAAAGCTTCAGGACAGATGGGCAGACAGGGTTAAGATTTTATGCTTCAGTAAGGTGAAAACCAGAACGCTTTGGGGCCGATTCACTAAACATAACTAACAGAATGCTTGTTAAACCAGTTAAGCTTGCAAAATAAACAGCATTCTATGCACCAGAGCCTTACTGTATGTGCTAAAGCCACCTGTTAACCCTTTAGCGAGTGGGCAATAAATCATAACAGCTAGGCGCATGCTAATAAACATAATGGGATGAAAATGTAATGCATAATGAAACTCATGCAAATTATCACCCTACCCCACTAAACCATGTACTATTTAGGCAACCACAGTCTAGTACTGAGAATTGATCAAACCATTCCAGATCACACATCTGGCACCGATTTGCAGGTGTTATAAAAGCCACCTGTTCTCCAGGACACTTTGTTGGAAAAATGGAAGAGTTTCAGTTCCTGCAGCAAGCAAGGAGAAGACTGGAAAGAGAGACAAAGGGAGTGGAAAAGAGACAAGGGATGGAGAAATAGGAAGGAAGGAAGAAACAGATGGGAAAGAGAAAGAAGGGGAAAGAATGAGAGAGAGGGAGAGATCGCAAGTAGAACAAGAAGGCAACCATCCCTCCCTTTATACCTCTCCAACTTTCACATCCATCTTTTTTCTTACCCACTCTCAATCACCTCTAAGGGAAAAGGACTTTAAAAGAAAGGTTTCTTCCCCTTACATTCAAACTTACCTAAAAAAAAATCACAAGATTTTTAAAAAATTGTATTAAGAAACCATAGGGGAAGACATTTGCATATGATATACACAGCACAAAAGGCAACAGTGTGAGACAGAATGTGCATAAGACAGCACAGCATAGTCCAGGATCTCCCACTTGGCTCTCACTTTGTGAGACAGGAAATAGCTGGTTGCTTTTCACAGTTTTGGTTCTCCTCTCCTGTGTGGTGGTGGCCTGAGTCTGACAGGCTGTTAAGAAACACCAGGATTACGTATACCCCTGGAACAGAATCACTGCATTAAAGATTCAGCCTCATTGTCTTTGTTTCTGATTTTCAATGGCAAAAATGACTACTTTTAAAGTTGTGCAGAAGCAGTGGCATGGGATTACCATTGCATATTAAATATTTTCATCTACATGAGCCTTTGCAGTGTTTTAATTAATTCCTTCATCTCTAAAGCACATTCCTGAAAATCTGCTACTTCACCAAATAAGATATTTGATGATAGCACAGTGAATCAAAATATAAGCCATAAACACTATAAAGCAAAAAAGAAAAAAAAAAAGCTTTATGTATAGTTATAAGAAATATTCTGGGACTTAATTAGAAATTTTAATCAGAATGTTCAGTTTCATGGAGAAAATGTGTCTCCTGTGCCTTGTTTTAATAGCTGACCAGTTTGAGGTATTTTTTTAAAACATTTCAAAAATCTATGCTGCCAAGTATATGGTGTAATAATTCTTCCTAGTACTCACTGTAGACTAAAATTATAACTTTGTGGTTAGCAGTTTATAACCACACTAGCTATCATAACTCTAGCACCACAGATTGAAGTCTGCTATACTACTATCTATCAAGCGAGCTGACACATGCATTTTATCTAGTAGCGGTGTACATAGTTACCAGCGGCATATCTGTTGATGTTTTAGATAAGGCTTAATTCACTCTCTGTTTTGGCTGCTAGAGGGTGAAAATTTCCAGATTTTTGGGTTTTGAATATATTGCAAATGTTCTAAAAGAGTCAATACTTGTGAAATATTCAAAGTGACTAGAGTTACTCAGCACAACTGAAAGAAAAGAAATATTTGGGACATGCTGAAAAAGGACTCACCACAGACAGCCTAAAGGGGTCATTTTCTATTGCTTATCGCACGCGAAAAGTCCCTTTTCGCATGCGATAGCTTGCCGGGGGGCGGAGTCAGGGCAGGGTGGCGAGGAGGCGGATGCTGCGATGTCTTCACTGGCAGTGATAAGGTAAGCACCGTTATCGTTGCCAGTAGCGCGCCCAATAGCACTACCTTTCACGATGGTGGTATTGGGTGTGAAAGTCGGCAGCGATATCACCACGGTGGTGCAATGGCTGCCGGCTTTCGCAGGCCTGCCCCCCCCACCCACCGTTTTCGCTGGATTCACCATTCTGCGTTAGAATGGTGAATCCAGGCCTAAGATCCGTCTTCAAGTGGTTTGTCTGGCTAAGTTCAGGATTTAGTTAGACAAACTTGCAGGATTTGAATTTCCTGTTATGGTGACTGCTGCTGATTTATCTAGGTAAGTTTTTAGCTGCATAACACTTACCTGCACAAGGTATTGGCTGCAGCTGCTTAACTCCCATTATACTCAATGGTAGGAATTTGAAATCCTTTTTCCCCTTTCATGACAAAAATAGGAAACCTGCCTACAATAATCCATGCCATCTTTAACTCTTCACTTCTGATCAGTAACTCTCCCACTGTGATGGCTAAGGGGACTAGGTTCACAATCAGGCTTCTGATGTTATCGCAGGAGTTACTGTCTGATGTAATCAAGGATGAGAACTAGAAGAATATTGCCCTCCTACTGAGTCTGCCTAATTAGAAAATAAAGCACCAAACCTACTCAGTTGTTCGCAATGGGTAAGGAGAAAAGGCAGGGTCTTATAAATATTTAATCAGATGGCATCAGTAATCATTCAGAGTAGCAATTTAGAAAACAAGATTCAAACTGTATTAAAGCAGAGAAACTTTCTTAAATCAGTTACAAGCTGTCAATAAATCATTTAGAATTAACAATTTTCCTTCTGTGTACTAATAAAGATATTTTCCTAATCTTATCAGAATTATATGAAGATTGTTAAATCAGCACAGTTGTACTATCAGATAAGTATTCTGTACAAGTCTTTTCCTTTATATTCTTATGTTCTGTCCAGATGTTAAATTAATTTAATTGTAACACTTTACTAGGGAATGTGTCCAATTACAAAGGGCCAAAAAAGAAATTATTAACCATGGCTAGCTCCTCAGTCTCTTGCCCCACATTCTTTTCCCAAGGGGTGGGTTCTTTCTGTGTGCGGTGAAAGAAAACCTTCTTGAGACCAGGCAGGTTGTTGTAGTATCCCATAGGTGTGTGTTTACTCTTGCTCTTTGGGGACAGGCACACTTACAAACCAGGCAGGACTCGCTGAATAGGTGTTAACATTGAAGTTCACTTTGCCAGAGTTCAAAATAAGCAAGATGTGCAACAAATGAAATGCCCAGTTACATCCAGGGTCCTTATATTTACATGAGCCAGGATTTAATTGATCTCTAACTCTGTGGATGTGTCCCTCCAGGCAGGGGCTTGAAACTGACTTATCCTCCATGGCAGGGAATGATAGGTATTCCAAGTGGGCTGGGGGGGTGCCCTAACCATGATGAATACCCTACCCAGTACCTGAGGTCTGCGAAGAATCCTGAACTCCAACCTAACAGTGTCCTGTGCCTGGGATGGAAACCCCATTGGGGGTCTCCAGATGTCCTTCTTCACTTTTCTCCTTCCGACTCCTCTTCACAAAACAGATGCAGCTGCCCAGGAGGGAAAGGCTTGCTACTGAAAGCAAGCCCTTCCAGCTTGGGCCAAGGAAGGGTGACTGAAAACAGCTTTCTTCCCTCTTGGTGGTAAAACTCAGACTATTATCAAGACACTTCTCATTGCACAGTCACTGCAACCTCCTCTTGGACTGTGCAAGAGGTACATAGAGATCCTGGCTTAGGTCAAAACTGTGAAAAACTTCAGAAAAACTGAAAAAACCTTTTGTTTTCTCTTTCCCCTCCAGTCCACTTCTGGGGAAGAGCAGTGTCTTTCCCTCTCTATGCTAAGCTGAGGGCCTAACTTGGAGAGCACACTGGAAACACTTCTCATCCCTTGAAATCAAATCTACACTGGCACACTCTCACAAGGGCTCAAACCCCCCCCCCCCCCCTCCTACCTTGTGGCCTGGGAGATCATCATCCATAGGCAGCCTCTGGGGGAGGGCCTATGCAGGAATGCTGTTTCCACTTAAGCAGATATAAATCCTAAGGGCCAGGAGCTATAGTCAATTACTGGCTGGCCAAAGGTCCGACCTCATAATATTCTAAGGTTTTTGTCTTCCCAAGAGTTTGATCCTTTGTTCAATTTTTCCTTTCAGGTGTTCCAGTTTCCTCAGAAAAAGGTCTCTATTTCTTTTCTCTTCTTTTGACTCTCCCTCTCTCTTTATTATTTCCCTTTACTAATGTCAATATCTTTCTCCACTGATGTACTTTTGTATTGCCTCTGCATTCTCTTTTGTCTTTCTGTCTGTCACTCTGTATTTATAGATTTACAATGTCAATAGTTTTATTTTGTTTCTCTAGAATTTTTGTATATTTGGATTATGTGTACACTTAACTTTGTCTAGTTTAAGTAGATGATGGATGTCTTCGTCTCCCCTCCCCCCCTTCCTAGCTATTGAAGTTGGTGAGCACAGTTGGTGAGTATGGCTGGTGTAGCTAGAGGGGCAGTGGGTTAATGCTCTGCAGCTCCTCTTCTTCTGTCGACTAACTGAGAACATTGTCTGAAGAAGTGTCTTCTCCTGACTAACTTTAAATGAAACAATAGCATGTAACCTTATTACACTATATTGCCTTTCTTCTGTTGATGTTCTATCATATTGCTTAGTGTGTTCCATTATAGCTAGTTGAACTTGTACAATTTATTTATCTATATATTAATTAATTTATTTATTTATTTAAAGTTTTTTTATACCGGTATTCATCGAAACATCATATCGGTTTATATGTAACGTTTAACAGAAAGGAAGTACATTAAACAGGGTGAATGTTGAACTTGGAAGGGTATATAGAGGATAGCTAACAAAAGTTGTTAGAGTCAAACATTGCATATCTTAAGACGGGAAAAGCTATAGCATTGCAGTTAGTATTTACAATTAATTAGTTAACGAGTAGTCATTAAGCTGTGTTGGAGAATAAACATTGCATATCATAAATAAGGCAAAAGCCATGACATTGAAGTTAGTTTTTACCATTAGATTGGGCAGATAAGTGTGATGGGCAGGATGGAGCGGTAGTGGAGGGTGGGGAGGTAGGGGGGGGGGGATGGATACATGAGGTTAATCTGGGAAGGCTTTTCTAAAAAACCATGTTTTAAGCTTTGTTTTGAATTTTTGCATACTAGTTTCCAGTCGCAGGTCTGATGTCATGGAGTTCCAAAGTGTGGGACCCGCTATAGAGAAGACACATGTTTTAGTAGTGAGGTGGGATTCGGAGGGTGCCTTTGTGGATTGCTCTGATGAGGCATTCAGAGGCATGTTCCTTTGTTATGTTATGTTACACTGATCTACCCCTGTTCGATGTAAACCGACCTGATATGGTATTTAACCTTGAAGGTCGGTATAGAAAAATGTTAAATAAATAAATAAATATAGGTGAATGTCATGGTTAGTCCAGCTAATGTTGTTGTTGTGTATGGATTTGTGTATAATTTATTTATTTATTTATTTATTTATTTAGAGTTTTTATATACCGACCTTCTCGATATACATAATCGAATCAGGTCGGTTTCCATAAAACAAAACTTTCGCAAGTAAGGCGTTACATTAAACAATAAACAGAGTATTGAACTAAGGCGTACAGCATAACATAAACAATAAACTGCGAATAGAACAATAAAACGTAAATCAATAAATATAAATCTTATATATAGATATATATACATAAATATATATATAAATATATATATAAAATATAAAATAAAAATGCTTATACATTTGTCAAATGAGTAAGTTCTTGAGAGGATGCAGGCAGAAACTGGTAGCCAATGCAGATCCTTAAGGATTGGAGTTATGTGGTCAGTTCTACGCGTGTTAGTATCCTGGCTGCAGCATTTTGGGGTATTTGTAGGGGTTTAATGTAAGATGCAGGGAGTCCCAGGAGGATTGCATTGCAGTAGTCCATTTTCGTGACGATGGTAGCTTGAAGGATGGTGCAAAAGTCATTGAGGAGTAGAAGGGGTTAAGAACATAAGAACATAAGAAAATGCCATACTGGGTCAGACCAAGGGTCCATAAAGCCCAGCATCCTGTTTCCAACAGTGGCCAATCCAGGCCATAAGAACCTGGCAAGTACCCAAAAACTAAGTCTATTCCATGTTACCATTGCTAATGGCAGTGGCTATTCTCTAAGTGAACTTAATAGCAGGTAATGGACTTCTCCTCCAAGAACTTATCCAATCCTTTTTTAAACACCGCTATACTAACTGCACTAACCACATCCTCTGGCAACAAATTCCAGAGTTTAATTGTGCGTTGAGTAAAAAATAACTTTCTCCAATTAGTTTTAAATGTGCCCCATGCTAACTTCATGGAGTGCCCCCTAGTCTTTCTACTATCCGAAAGAGTAAATAACCGATTCACATCTACCCGTTCTAGACCTCTCATAATTTTAAACATCTCTATCATATCCCCCCTCAGTCGTCTCTTCTCCAAGCTGAAAAGTCCTAACCTCTTTAGTCTTTCCTCATAGGGGAGCTGTTCCATTCCCCTTATCATTTTGGTCGCCCTTCTCTGTACCTTTTCCATTGCAATTATATCTTTTTTGAGATGCGGCGACCAGAATTGTACACAGTATTCAAGGTGCGGTCTCACCATGGAGCGATACAGAGGCATTATGACATTTTCCGTTTTATTCACCATTCCCATTCTAATAATTCCCAACATTCTGTTTGCTTTTTTGACTGCCGCAGCACACTGAACTGACGATTTCAATGTGTAACCACTAGGATGCCTAGATCTCTTTCTTGGGTTGTAGCATTTAATATGGAACCCAACATTGTGTAATTATAACATGGGTTATTTTTCCCTATATGCATCACCTTGCACTTATCCACATTAAATTTTATCTGCCATTTGGATGCCCAATTTTCCAGTCTCACAATGTCTTCCTGCAATTTATCACAATCTGCTTGTGATTTAACTACTCTGAACAATTTTGTGTCATCTGCAAATTTGATTATCTCACTCGTCATATTTCTTTCCAGATCATTTATAAATATATTGAAAAGTAAGGGTCCCAATACAGATCCCTGAGGCACTCCACTGTCCACTCTCTTCCACTGAGAAAATTGTCCATTTAATCCTACTCTCTGTTTCCTGTCTTTTAGCCAGTTTGCAATCCACGAAAGGACATCGCCACCTATCTCATGACTTTTTACTTTTCGTAGAAGCCTCTCATGAGGAACTTTGTCAAATGCCTTCTGAAAATCCAAGTATACTACATCCACCGGTTCACCTTTATCCACGTGTTTATTAACTCCTTCAAAAAAGTGAAGCAGATTTGTGAGGCAAGACTTGCCCTGGGTAAAGCCATGCTGACTTTGTTCCATTAAACCATGTCTTTCTATATGTTCTGTGATTTTGATGTTTAGAACACTTTCCAATATTTTTCCTGGCACTGAAGTCAGGCTAACCGGTCTGTAGTTTCCCGGATCGCCCCTGGAGCCCTTTTTAAATATTGGGGATACATTTGCTATCCTCCAGTCTTCAGGTACAATGGATGATTTTAATGATAGGTTACAAATTTTTACTAATGGGTCTGAAATTTCATTTTTTAGTTCCTTCAGAGCTCTGGGGTGTATACCATCCGGTCCAGGTGATTTACTACTCTTCAGTTTGTCAATCAGGCCTACCACATCTTCTAGGTTCACCGTTATTTGATTCAGTCCATCTGAATCATTACCCATGAAAACCTTTTCCATTACGGGTACCTCCCCAACATCCTCTTCAGTAAACACTGAAGCAAAGAAATCATTTAATCTTTCTGTGATGGCCTTATCTTCCTTAAGTGCCCCTTTAACCCCTCAATCATTTAACGGTCAAACTGACTCCCTCACATGCTTTCTGCTTCGGATATATTTAAAAAGTTTTTGTGAGTTTTTGCCTCTACAGTCAACTTCTTTTCAAATTCTCTCTTAGCCTGTCTTATCAATGTCTTACATTTAACTTGCCAATGTTTATCCTTTATCCTATTTTCTTCTGTTGGATCCTTCTTCCTAATTTTGAATGAAGATCTTTTGGCTAAAATAGCTTCTTTCACCTCCCCTTTTAACCATGCCGGTAATTGTTTTGCCTTCTTTCCACCTTTCTTAATGTGTGGAATACATCTAGACTGTGCTTCTAGAATGGTATATTTTAACAATGACCACGCCTCTTGGACATTTTTTACTTTTTTAGCTGCTCCTTTCAGTTTTTTTCTAACAATTTTTCTCATTTTATCAAAGTTTCCCTTTTGAAAGTTTAGCACGAGAGCCTTGGATTTGCACACTGTTCCTCTTCCAGTCATTAAATCAAATTTGATCATATTATGATCACTATTGCCAAGCGGCCCCACCACCATTACCTCTCTCACCAAGTCCTGTGCTCCACAGGTGTGGAGTTTGAAGAATGAATCCTTTATCGTAGCGTTGATGAATTTTTTGAAATTGACTTGGCTATCAATGGTGACGCTTAGGCTACGAGCTTGTGGTTGGAGGGAAATTGCATGTGCATGCAGAATCCTGTCTGTTAGATCCTTGGTGGTGTTATGCAGGGAAATGAGGATGAGTTCTGTTTTTGCAGTGTTCAGAGCAAGGTGTAGTCTGGTGAGGAGGTGATTATTAAGCTGAGAAAGTTCTCCCATGTTTTTATGGTTTTGTCTAGTGATTCTTGGATGGGAATGAGAATTTGGACATCGTCTGCATTGAGGAAATGTGGGAGCTCTAGGTTGGTGAGTAGTTGGCAGAGGGGAAGGAGGTAGATGTTAAATAGTGTGGATGAGAGTGCAGATCCTTGGGGGAGCCATTGGGTGAGTAGGATGTGTGTGAATTCGGAGTTTTCAATTTTGACCACGTAGCACCTATCCTTA
This sequence comes from Rhinatrema bivittatum, assembly GCF_901001135.1. Taxonomy (NCBI): domain Eukaryota; kingdom Metazoa; phylum Chordata; class Amphibia; order Gymnophiona; family Rhinatrematidae; genus Rhinatrema; species Rhinatrema bivittatum. The sequence continues at coordinate 608,049,393 of NC_042616.1, read as the reverse complement.
AGGTAGGAGGTAAACCAGAGGAGGGCTGAGCCAGTGATACCGATTTCAGAAAGGCGTCTTATTAGGGTGTCGTGGTTGATGGTATCAAAGGCAGCAGAGATGTCAAGAAGGGCTAGTATGTAAGAGTGGCCATGGTCCATTCCTTTTAACAAGTGTAGGTAAGGGAAAGCTGCAGGATTTCAGTGCTCAGGAATTTCCAGAATCCGAATTGGCTGGGTGCAAGAATGTTGTGGGTTTCGAGGTAAGTTGTGAATTGGGCGTTGACCACTTTTTCTATGACTTTAGCGAGGAGGGGGAGGTTGGATATCGGTCGGTAGTTGGCAAGATCTGAGGTGTCAAGGTTAGCTTTTTTTAGGATGGGTTTGACTACTGCAGGTTTTAGGGGATCGGGAACTATGCCAGAGGTGATTGAGCAGTTGATTATTTGTGCTAAGGGTTTGGCGATGATATCTGGGATGTCTAGCAGTGCTTTGGTGGGTATGGTGTCAAGGGTATGTGAGGATGGCTTGAGTTTTTTTAGTATGGTTTCAATTTATAGAGCAGAGATAGTGTCTAGTGTGTCCATCGTTGGGTTATTGTTGCAATGTATAGTGAAGGTTAGGGGGCAGGGGGTTGAGAAGCGCAGCAGGATGTTCCTTATTTTGTTATGGAAGAATTGTGCGAGTTCTTGGCATTTGCTTTTGGGATCGATTTCTAGGTTATTGGGGGGTTTGGTTTTGGTGAGTTCCGTGACTAAGGCAAATAGGGCCTTGGGGTTAAATTGGTAGTCATGAATTTTTGTTGTATAGTGGTTGCGTTTAGTTTTGAGGATTGTTATTCTGTAGGTTTGCAGGGCAGACCAGTATAGGGCGAGGTGGGTAGGTGAGGGGTTCTTGCGCCATTTTCATTCAAGAAGTCTAAGGTCAAGTTTAAGGTTTTTTAGGAGCGGGGTATACCAAGGATTTTTTGTATGTTGCGTATGGTTGATTTCTTTGGAAGTGAGAGGGCAGAGTGTGTTGGCAATGTTTGTGGTGATGTTGTTCCAGGAAGCCAGGGCTAGGTCAGGGTTGGTAAGGTCTAAGTTGTGTAGGGAGTTAGTGAGAGCAGCTGTGAGGTCCTCTTTCTTACAAGGTTTCCTGAATTGTATGTTTTTGTCATGAGTTGGAGGAGTTGTGGTGGGGGAGTTGATGTGTAAGTGTGTTTCTATGAGGTAGTGGTCAGACCTTGGCACGGGTGTGCAGGATGTGAGTTGGGATGCGTGGATGGGGGAGTTGGTGAATATTAGATCGAGGGAGTGTCCGGCTTTGTGTGTGGGGGTGTTAATGAGTTGTTGGAATCCTAGTGCATTGAGGGCGTTAAGTAGGGTTTTGCAGGAGGTGCAGGGATTGGCGTCATCTATGTGTAGGTTAAAGTCACCTAAGATGATGGTGGGGGCATCAGTGTTTAGATTGACTGTGATGTATTTGTTGCTCCAGGAAGTTTGGAGGGGGCGTATATTAGGCAAATTTGAAATTCTTGGTATTTGAAAAGACCAACCATTATAATTGTATAAAAAATAAAACAATGATTGATTAACCCTAGATTCACTATCTCAATGAGGAATGTCTATCCAAAACAGGTGGGTATGTATTCATACACTCATTCACTCTTCTTTACTAATGTTGCTAGATATTTTATGTGTTTTTGCTCTCAATTCCAATAGTGTTATTCTATGAAATGGTTAGTTTCTTTAGAAATGGAACTTTAATACTCAGTCTATATTCTTTTGAACAGCATAGGAATATATATATATTTTTTATGAACCTGTGCTTCGGTTGTTATGCAATCTCTGCACTGGTGTGCTTAATATCAATGAAGGTATTTGAAATTGCTGAAAACTTCAAAATAGCTTTCAAGCACTTTATAGTATTAAATTTAAATACAAAATGTTTTACTTTATCACCATTGTTGCCCATTTGCTACACATCCGTTTTAGAATTTCACATGCCATCAGAAGGAAATCTTAACATCGTCTGGATCTGACTGTAAGAGTTCCTGAACAGATCACTAATCTCCTCGCTGTGTCGGAAATTTCATAGATAGCTGAACTTCCATACAGAATGCTCTTATTTTGTATGGGGAGGTTAAAGTGATAACAGTTTTTGTATTATGGGGATACTGACTGCTTCCAGAGGGTAGCTAAAGATATAACTGGCATCAGTCCTCTGTCTCCATATGTGTGAAGTCTTCTGAATGACATGACTGCCTATGTGCCTGACTATATCTCTATGCAGGAGAGGAGAGGCAAGAGGTAGAAAAGGAAAAGGCTGCTCTGAGATATCTCACTTGTCTAATGTGATTGGTACCATCAGTCTCACTCAAATAGGTTTGGTGTCTCCAGAAATTCAGGAAGCCATCATTTACTAGATGTGTAATTAGAATTATAATATGATCACACAGATGTGCATTAACCATTTTTTATTGGTGATAGATTTGGTGGTCAAATTTTCTAGATCCTTGCCATAATAAGGTCGATACTGAGCAAGCTGGAGAGTAGGGATGTGTATTCGTTTTCAACATATGGGCAATCCGCAACACATAAATCCCTATTCATTGTATTCATGGGTTCGCGAAACGCATCGCGATCCTCCACGAATACAACATATCATATTAGTTTCATTCTTTTGGCTCGCAGTGATTTCTTAGCGGCCGTTTGAAATAAGAGATAGCAAAAACCAGCCCTTTCCTTTGAGTCATAAGTGACCTCACAGCCCTGCCATAGAGTGGGTCAGACAGGTTGGCAAGGAGATCAGAATGCAACCTATCAAGCTAAGCATTTTTTAATGCAGCCAATCGCCGCTCTCACTCTGTGCTCTGTGACGCTATTCCTGATGACACAGCAGTATTTATACCTTAAGCACACGGCGTGCCACACACTTTCTTTGCAACGATGGTTTGGGAAGGTGGTCCGGGGAGGTGGCTGCACTCAGAGCTAGTCTGAGTGTCTCAAATCTGTATTCAATTGCTAGCTACTTTGATATAATTTTCCATTGAAAAATATATTGCTTCGATTTGGCTGCAGTGCCGCAGCTAGCCATGCTTTATTTGTCCGCACTTCTTTTTTTATTGATTTGAGACGGTCTCTCTGTCTGTGTCACTGCTAGCAGTGGCATGTTGCTGGTTATTTTTATAATTTACCCCCTGGGGTAGGTTGCAATCAGAATTTGGGTGTTGTGGGAGGGAGATATATTCAATTTCTAGCTAGTTTGATAGAAGAAATATATTTTTCAATGGAAAATTCTATTTGCTACTGTGCCAAGCAAGCTATCCTTTTTATTTAACTGCAGTTTTATTTATTGAACTCAGGCTGTCTCTTTGTGCTCTTTTAAGCCAAGAAGTCAGTGCACTGGGCAGTTTTGCAGACTCACATATATTGGGACAGGGGTGCTCTCTGAAGCCAAAACCCCAGTGGACCTCTTTTGTACTTACAAGCTTGGTGCCTGCCTGCAATAGCAAACACAGAGGTCTGTGGGCAGTGTTGCAGACTCACATATATTGGGACAGGGGTGCTCTCTGAAGCCAAATCCCCAGTGGGCATCTTTTGTAGTTACAAGCTTGGTGCCTGCCTGCACAAGCACATAAAGAGTCTGTAGGCAGTGTTGCAGATCCACATATATTGGGACAGGGGTGCTCTCTGAAGCCAAATCCCCAGTGGGCCTCTTTTGGAAATAATTCTTTTAATTGAAATCCCTAGTAGACAGTGACATTAAATCCATAATGTCAGGGAACGTTAAACGTGGTCGAGTGATTGGGACTGGCAAAGGAGGCATTTCAAAAGGCAGTGCTAGTCCCCCATTAAAGTTAAAAAGGGACCTGTTCCAATCTAAAATCTCTGGAGGGGCATGCAGTTCCATCCAGAAAAAAATGAAATTTAAAGATGATGCATCACCACCACCTGTTTCTGACCCTGTAGTTTTGGAGATGAGGGAAGGGGAGGCTGAGCCATGCAAGACTAAAGGGTGGCACCCAAAAGCAGCAGTGCGACAGCAGATTCAACTTAGCATTGACAATGTAGCGCAGGCACTGTTTGCTTCTGATTCCAATGAAGACTCATCTTGTGTGGGATTCTCATCATCAGAAATAGAAGATGTAATAGCTGAAGAAGGTTTAGGAGGATTAGTTAGTCCTGTCTTAGCCTCCAGTGCTGCAGGGGAGAGATGAAACTGATGATGATGAGGAGGAAGAGCAGTCAGCACAGGCATGGATTGTGACTGATGCCCCTGGCATTGCTTCTCAGGGTGCACCCACTACTTCAGCTCCAGTGCCTGCATCCATCCCGAAAGCTATAGAGAAGGGATCATGAAAGAAATCTGCGATCTGGAGCCACTTTAAAATGACAGAGGACCCGCATTTTGCTCACTGCAATTACTGTGCCAGGGCTATTAGCAGAGGCAAGCAAATGGGACATCTAACCAATTTTGGCATGATGCATCGTATGAAGAGTCAACACCCAACAACAGTACTGCCATTTGGGGATGGTGGCAGTACCAGTCAGGGGACCACTTTTTCCAGGCAGTGTAAAGTGGTTGAAAAGGAGCAGAGTCACCCCACACCCTCAGCCCCTTCTAGCAGTCAGGTGGCAGGCCAGCAGCCCCCTGCCATGTGGCAGAAGTGACAACCCACCATAGAGGAAATGGCGTGGTGTTCGGTAACACTATCACGGGGAAGGAGGCTGGCAGCCTCAAAGGTTATAACCAGGAGCATTGGGGAAATGATTGCCCTTGATGACCAGCCCTTGCAGATAGTGGAGAATGTGGGTTTCAAGCATTTGCTGAAGGTCTTAGTTCCAAATTACAAAGTCCCCTCCAGAACCACATTTAGCAGAAAGGTTATCCCCAGTGTCGCAGTCACATCCAAGTGCTGCTAGCTAAGGCACAGGGGAGTGTGCATTTTACCTGCGATATCTGGACTGCTATAAATGCCTCTCCCTGACAGCACACTGGTGGGACCTGGCTGAGGCAGGGGCAGGCAGCAGCTCTAGTACTGAACAAGTATCAGGGTGGAGGTACACTTTACTGCACACCCACCTGATGGACAAGTCCCATACCTCAGCCAATATTCTAGCATGCATGAGACATATACTGGCGGCCTGGGAACTACACCAGCGAGACAGGAATCCTCAGGCAGGGTTCTTTATCACAGACAATGGTGCAAACATGGTAAAGGCAATATACGACGAGTGCTTTCAGAACATCCGATGTTTTGCACACACTCTACACCTGGCAGTGAAGTCAGCTCTGGGGTTGGAGCCCAATCAGCAAGATAATGAATACATGCATACAAGTGCAGGAACATAGCAGCACACTTCCACAGAAGTGTGACAGCAGGGCAGGTTCTCCGACAAAAGCAGACTGATTTGAAGATGCCTCACAAGCATCTCATTCAAGACATTGCCACCCGGTGGAATTCCACCTTTATGATGCTGCAGAGGTTAGTGGAACTGCAGACACCCCTTCATGAACTTACTTAGTCAAAGGACATAGGTGTGCAGAATCCCCTAGGGCATCATGATTGGTTAGTCATGAGTCAGCTGGTAAAAATCCTGCAGCCCTTCAAGGATGTCATGGAGGAGCTGAGTTCCAGAAGTGCCACCTTGGCTGACATCCTATAGTTAATTTTCTGGAGGAAAAATTGGAGGGCTTTAAACAGGAAGACAGAATGACAGCTGAGGAGCTATATGTCTGGACGTTTTGCAGCAGCAGGTGGAAGAGAGGTTAAGTCCTTTAACAGAAGAGAACACATACATGCTCGCCACAGTCTGTGATTCCCTGTGTGAAAGGGAAACTCGCCCTACAATACGATTGTCTCCTATTGGTGAAGGACCTGCTGTTAGCAAAAGTCTGTGAACAGGAGCGCCATAGGCAGAGACAGATTAGGCGTGAAACAGAGGAGAAAACAGTGGCGGGCACTTCAAAGAGTTGTGCTAGCCCAACTATGAGCAGCACTCTGTCAGTGATAGCTAGTACCTCCTCCTCCTCCACTTCAGTACGCCAAAGGCATGTTGCCCATAAAGATTCATCTGTTCTGCTATGGGCTAGAGAGAAAGCAGCTGGCATGAGTGACTCTCAGCCCACCCAAGCAAAGGAGACACCAACACAAATGTCAATGACATGGTATCTCTCAGAGCCCACAGAAGACATGCAGACAGATCCCTGGCATATTGAGCACACAAGTCCACTGTCTGGCCACACCTAGCCAAAGTGGCTCAGCGATATCTGTCATGTACACCAACCAGTGTGCCCAGTGAACGTGTATTTTCAATGACAGAGGATATCATGAGCCCTCACCGCTCAAGGCTGGCACCATAGTTGATGGAAATGCTAGTGTTTTTGAAAATAAACATGCCTTTTAGAGATGTGAATCGTGTGATCGATCGTCTTAACGATCGATTTTGGCTGGGGGGGAGAGGGAATCTGATCGTCGCGGTTTTGTTTTTAAAAATCGTTTAAATCGTAAATCGGGGGAGGGCGGGAAAACCGGCACACTAAAACAACCCTAAAACCCACCCCGACCCTTTAAAATAAATCCCCCACCCTCCCGAACCCCCCCAAAATGTTTTAAATTACCTGGGCCCGAGTATTGCAAAATAGCACTGGCCGTATTGCCGTATTGCAAAATGGCACCAGCCGTATGGCCGGCGCCATTTTGCAATACAGCAATACGATCCGAGTGCAGGAGGTCGCTCCTGGACCCCCGCTGGACTTTTGGCAAGTCTTGTGGGGGTCAGGGGGCACCCCCAAGCTGGCCAAAAGTCCCTGAGGGTCCAGCGGGGGTCCGGGAGCGATCTCCTGCTCTCGTGATGTCGGGGGACAGGAACCAAAATGGCTCCAGCGCTACCTTTGCCCTGTCATATGACAGGGCAAAGGTAGCGCCGGCGCCATTTCTATTAACGCAGCCGTGGCCCAAGAGTGGAAGATCACACCGGGACCCCCCGACTGGACCCCAGGTAATTTAAAACATTTTGGGGGGTTCGGGAGGGTGGAGGATTTATTTTAAAGGGTCGGGGTGGGTTTTAGGGTTGTTTTAGTGTGCCAGTTTTCCCGCCCTCCCCCTCCCCCGATTTATGATTTTTTATGATAAATCGGGGGAATTCCTATTGTATCGTGCCTCTAACGATTTTTGACGATTTAAAATATATCGGACGATTTTTTAAATCGTCAAAAAACGATTCACATCCCTAATGCCTTTGTTTGGGTTTCCAAATTTTCCTAGTGAATGGCAAGATGAATAAAAGCAATTGAAAGCCTTGCAGCAGCTCCAACTGCCTCCTATGTTCCAGATAATATCAGACTATATAACTACATCAACATTCATCCATATATAATAAATTTAGAAGCTCACTCTGCAATGCATTTGCCGTAACATGACCCTCATACTAGGCATCATTGTGTTAGCTTGCGCTTTTTAGACTCTGCCTTATGCTTAATCATAGGTCATTCAAATGGAAAGTCCCACAAAAATCCCTTTTTTTGAATCAATTTTTTTATGCTATTAAAACTCTGAATAGTGAAGTACTTAACTTAGTAATATCAGTCTTTCAATAAATTCATGATGGTCCTTCATCTCCCGACAAGACTGGCAACCCGAGACGCGTCCTTGTTTCGGACTGCTGGTTCTTTTTGCTAGTCCTTTTTCAAGGGTAATATTCCTGCGTCAAACAAAAACTTATAAGTATTGCTATTCGAACAGAATATGCATATCACAGAGGTGGATAGAATGTAAAACGATGTGGACCAATGTATATAGTTATTCCGAACAGCAGATCACAGCGGCACTCCAGGGGGCATTATTACTAGATGACACAGGAACAACAACTGAAGGACAATCATGGGATCAATTACAAAATTTGCAGAAAAGATTGACAAGGTCTGAATTGCATTTGGCAACCTTCTTGCAATATATCAAGTCAGAGCGAATACCTCAGAGGCTTAGGATAAATTTGGAGCCTTCCATTTATCTGGATAAAGAAGACTTTGTTTAGAAATGGATTGTGTGATGCAGTGCAGCACTGCCGGGGTCAGGAACAGCCCCCTTACCATACGATGAAGGCAGATAATACCAGAGGCAGACAGCAGAGGGTGTTGCCATAGACAGGAAAAACTACAACTCCCAGATTCTTAGAACCACCACCTGACCCGTGGGCAGAGCAAGAGGGGAAACAGGTGTCATAGTTAACAGATAACGAGTCAGACACAGCTGAATCAATGGAGTTGGAGGAAGGGGGCATGCCAGCATGGTGACAATGGCCAGAAAAGGCTAGCTCCTCGGGACAAGAGGAGGAAAGGATGGAGGCAGGTTCTGGGGGAGAGGAATCCTCCAGCTCAGCCATGGACACCGAGTAACCAGGAAGGGAGAGAGTTACAAATGGTACCTTAAAGGAAGTTTGGGAGGAAGGGCTTTAAAGAACATGTTGGGTTTAAATACTGAAAAGAGGGTTTTTGACTTATCAGTAACACTGGTCAAGCTCCAGCCGTTAGGGAGCGGGAGTGCCTGGATACTGAACTGCATATTCAGGCATTGAGTTCCCAAGAATGGGTGGAGGTGGGGTTGAAGAAGCAAATGTAAAGAACATTTGAATTGCCTTATAAACTGTTTTGAAGAAAACTGTGTCTTTGCACTATCTTTTGATTGGGGAGTGGTTTCACCACCCACTCCTTTTAAGGAGAACCTTGAAGCCAAGCAGAGACAGGGCCTGCTTAGACCAGGACCTGGGGAGTTACGAACACCTGGCGGCTGTAGCGGCAAAGAGTGACTTGCAGAAGATGTAACCAGGGACACAGAGGAGTGGCAGATCCAGGCAGCGCTGGCAGTGAGCCATTACAATTGCCATTCTGAACAAATGTTCACTGGATTTAATGTTGCTGTTGGTGGAAACCATGAATCAACTGGCTGAGTCTATTCGCCCGGAGTGTGAATTAATGAAGACAGGTTTACAACAACAGGGATAATTGGAAGAATATGATCATAAATTGCATGACTTTAATCTTACAATCGATAAATTTAGAATGGAGTTAAAAAATAATAAAATCACGAAGTTCAAACGTGATGAGAAAGACCACAATACTGGCAGCATATATCTGTGGCAGCATCGAGCTAATTCCAACCAGCCTAAGAAAGTTGCATTTGCTGGCTCCTCCTCCGACTCGTCAGGTTCCGAGGAAGATTTACCCCAGGGTGTTAATATAAGTTACAATAACATAGGGAGAGGCAATTTTAGACTGACATATCGTGCTCAGAACAGGCGGTTTTTTTGATACACATGACAATCTTTGGGACAGGATTTGGAACAGAGGCCATTCAACCGGTCGCAGACTCGGAATGTAATGTCATAAATCTTTCGAATGTTCAGTTTTCTCAGGAACAGATCAATCTTTTGCATAAAGGATTATCATTCATTCCCTATCATCGGTATGATCCCTTTCTTGGCAGACGTGCATTATATAAATTTTTTCGCAAATTACAATTAAAATTATATTTTGCCCACAACGCTTCCACTATCGACCTCTCCATTGTACATCTTAAATCCAATTGGATGCCTGGGTATACCATTGATCCTTATATAAAAACATACATAGATCTTGTGTTGATGGATTTGGAGGATATCGAAGCATTGCAGATAAGGCCCAGATTTAATCTATCTAAAGCTGAATTTCAGGCATTTCTTACATTAAAACAAGAGGAGACTATTATCATCAAAAAGGTCGATAAGGGTGGCTTCGAAGTGGTGCAGAATAAAACTGATTATATTTCTAAAGTTTTAAGAACATAAGAACATAAGAAAATGCCATACTGGGTCAGACCAAGGGTCCATCAAGCCCAGCATCCTCTTTCCAACAGTGGCCAATCCAGGCCATAAGAACCTGGCAAGTACCCAAAAACTAAGTCTATTCCATGTAACCATTGCTAATGGCAGTGGCTATTCTCTAAGTGAACTTAATAGCAGGTAATGGACTTCTCCTCCAAGAACTTATCCAATCCTTTTTTAAACACAGCTATACTAACTGCACGAACCACATTCTCTGGCAACAAATTCCAGAGTTTAATTGTGCGTTGAGTAAAAAATAACTTTCTCCGATTAGTTTTAAATGTGCCCCATGCTAACTTCATGGAGTGTCCCCTAGTCTTTCTACTATCCAAAAGAGTAAATAACCGATTCACATCTACCCGTTCTAGACCTCTCATGATTTTAAACACCTCTATCATATCCTCCCTCAGTCGTCTCTTCTCCAAGCTGAAAAGTCCTAACCTCTTTAGTCTTTCCTCATAGGGGAGTTGTTCCATTCCCCTTATCATTTTGGTAGCCCTTCTCTGTACCTTCTCCATCGCAATTATATCTTTTTTGAGATGCGGCGACCAGAATTGTACACAGTATTCAAGGTGCGGTCTCACCATGGAGCGATACAGAGGCATTATGACATTTTCCGTTTTATTCATCATTCCTTTTCTAATAATTCCCAACATTCTGTTTGCTTTTTTGACTGCCGCAGCACACTGAACCGACAATTTCAATGTGTTATCCACTATGACACCTAGATCTCTTTCTTGGATTGTAGCACCTAATATGGAACCCAACATCGTGTAATTATAGCATGGGTTATTTTTCCCTGTATGCATCACCTTGCACTTATCCACATTAAATTTCATCTGCCATTTGGATGCCCAATTTTCCAGTCTCACAAGGTCTTCCTGCAATTTATCACAATCTGCTTGTGATTTAACTACTCTGAACAATTTTGTGTCATCTGCAAATTTGATTATCTCACTCGTCGTATTTCTTTCCAGATCATTTATAAATATATTGAACAGTAAGGGTCCCAATACAGATCCCTGAGGCACTCCACTGTCCACTCCCTTCCACTGAGAAAATTGCCCATTCCTGTCTTTTAGCCAGTTTGCAATCCACGAAAGGACATCGCCACCTATCCCATGACTTTTTACTTTTCCTAGAAGCCTCTCATGAGGAACTTTGTCAAACGCCTTCTGAAAGTCCAAGTATACTATATCTACCGGTTCACCTTTATCCACATGTTTATTAACTCCTTCAAAAAAGTGAAGCAGATTTGTGAGGCAAGACTTGCCCTGGGTAAAGCCATGCTGACTTTGTTCCATTAAACCATGTCTTTCTATATGTTCTGTGATTTTGATGTTTAGAACACTTTCCACTATTTTTCCTGGCACTGAAGTCAGGCTAACTGGTCTGTAGTTTCCCAGATCGCCCCTGGAACCCTTTTTAAATATTTTTGTTACACATATAGGATCCTGTAAATTATGAAATTCTCAATGAAGACCCTACAGAAGTTTTACAGAAGAAGATAAAAATCTTAGTGGATGACATGTTTGCATTTTAGTGTCTAACTACAAGAGAGGTCTGTTTGTTATGTATTGAACATCCGGTGGCCCTTACAATATACATGGTCTCTAAAGTTCATAAAGATCTTGGAGATCCCCCCGGCCGTCCCATTGTTACAACAATTGGATCTCTTTTAGAGCCACTGTCTACATTTGTAGATTTTTTTCTACAGCCATTTGTTTCTGAATCTCAATCATACTGTACAGATATTAAACATATGTTATCTAAATTAGATTCCATTGATAATGTCACCGATGCCATCTTTGTTACTATGGACATTCAGGCTCTCTACACCAGTATTCCACAACAAAAGGCATTGGAAATAATCCAACTGATACTAGATAAATGCATTCGTCATCACAGGATACCCATTGAATTTCTTATGGCTCTTACAGAAATAGCATTGTGCCAGAATTTTTTCATTTTTCAGAATGTCCAGTACAAACAAATTCATGGAACTGTGATGGGGCCAGAATGGCCCCCAGTTTAGCAAATTCATATGACATGTTGTTCAAAGAGCAACATCTTTATAACGCTGAAGAATTTCAATCAATATCAGAATGGACTAGATATATTGATGACACTTTTTTCTTGTGGCATGGAGATGAGGAAGTTTTGCAGGAATTTCATCGATGGATTAACACATTAGATAATAATCTGCAATTCACAATGTCATATCATGTCCATATTGATTTTTTGGATATACACATACAAAAAGATGGAGACAAAATACTATAAGCCTGTTTAGAAAATCTTGTGAAAAAAATACTCTTCTCCATTATACTAGTTTCCATCCCCATCATTTACGCAAGAATTTACCTATTGGCCAATTCTTGCGGTTGAGACAGTTATGTAGCAACAAAGAAGAATTTGTCTTCCAAGCAGAAATCTTGGCGAGCAGATTGTTACAGCAGGGCTACCCTATCCAATATATAAAGAAAGCTTTAAAACGTGCTTCTAATGTAGAATGCCATTGGCTTCTATTGGATAAGGTATGTGATGATAGCAAGTCTTCCTTAGTCTGCACAATACCTTTTTCAGATAGAGCTACTTTGATTTCATCTCTCATTATACGTCATTGGTTTATCTTGAAACCTCATATGGCGGTATTTGAAGAATGACCCCTGATTACTTACAGTCGGGGGCGGAATATCGGGGATGTTTTGGTACATTCTTTCCTTAAAGAACCAGTCACCAATGATTTGAGTCAACCCTGTGGTCATTGGCCCTGTCAACGATGTTCAGTATATGATCAAGCAATTATGGGGGAAACATGGGTACATGTTAAAGGATATATACATAGAGCTTTTCAATATACAGATTGCTTATCTACACATGTAATATATCTGATTGAATGTCCATGTAAATTGTATTATGTGGGAAGGACTAAGAGGATGGTGCGTACTAGGCTCAATCAGCACAGAGGTTGCATTTCTACTGAAATACAGCTCCGATGGTTACACATTGCAAAGGATTCCAACACAAGTTTGCCGAGCTTCGTTAGAGAATTTTAGAGAAAATACAGGTGCAACTGCGAGGGGGAGATTTAAACAGGATCTTAAATTTTAAAGAGCAGCAATGGATATTTAAATTGAGAACTTTGTCACCTGAAGGTTTAAATGCCTCTGTTGAATGGTATTCCCCCATTTAGGAGGGGAGGAGTCTAGTGATGTCATTATGTTTGTATTTAAGCCAGTTCCGGAGGTTCCCGGAAATGAAAATAATGATTTGAATTGAAACACTGGATCGCCATCTTTTGAAACATCTTGTGAGTACCCTGGTAGTGCTGTTGATCTAGGAATAAACAATTGGTCGTTGTGATATGCATATTCTGTTCGAATAGCAATACTTATAAGTTTTTGTTTGACGCAGGAATATTACCCTTGAAAAAGGACTAGCAAAAAGAACCAGCAGTCCGAAACACAGACCCGTGCCAGGTTACCAGTCCTTGTCGGGAGATGAAGGACCATCATGATTTTATTGAAAGACTGATATTACTAAGTTAAGTACTTCACTATTCAGAGTTTTAATAGCATTAAAAAATTGTTTAAAAAAAAGGGATTTTTGTGGGCCTTTCCATTTGAATGACCTATGATTAAGCATAAGGCAGAGTTAAAAAAGTGCAAGCTAACACAATGATGCCTAGTATGACGGTCATGTTATGGCAAATGCATTGCAGAGTGAGCGTCTAAATGTATTATATATGGATGAATGTTGGTGTAGTTATATAGTCTATTCATGATGACCAACAGATCTAACCAAGCAACGTCTTGATCTCACCTACTGATTCTAATAGTAGTCGGCACCAGTTAATATCAGCAGATGTACCTGACCTCAATCGCTGTGCCTGTCTGAGTTTAATTCTAGTATTTCTAATTTCAGTTTCATGTATTTGTGCACCACATCTTTCCAGAATATTATTTTTCCTGTTTTGCAACATTTGGAATGTAAGAACATACAAAGCTGATTTAAGATGTTTGGAGCTTGCATATTTCATATGCTTGTTTTCATCACCTTTATAATATGGGCCATTTTCCCTAAATCTTTCTTAGGTGCCAACATTAATGTTTCTAGTACTGTAGAAAACTGGTGGTAGTTGCACTCTAGTTCATCCTCTGTGTTCCTATAGTTTACAGAGGCACTGTGTAAACTAAAAGTCAACATAGGTTGATTTGGACTTGATTAGCAGTTTTCTTATTTCTGAGAGCTCTTCAAGTTCCTTTGTCATCAGCTGAAGTGTATAAGTATTAAGTACAGTTAATAGCTTCTGGGTATTTACAAGGGCATGACCTCAAATGCTATGCCTATGTGTAGTGTCCACTGTCCGGCCCTTACGTCCCAAAAGGGCCTGACCTCAAACGCTGTGCCTGTCTGTGCAGGATTTACATCCCTATAAGGGCTTGACCTCTATCTTCGAATGCTATACCTGTCCGTCCAGGCCTTAAGTCCCTACAAGGGCTTGGCCTCTATCCATGAATGCTGTGCCTGTCTGTTCAGGCTTTACGTCCGTACAAGGGCTTGACCTCTAATGCTGTACCTGTCCATCCAGGCCTTATATCCCTAAAACGGCTTGACCTCTAATGCTGTGCCTGCCCATCAAGGCCTTATGTCCCTATAAGGGCTTGACCTCTATCCTCTAACTCTGTTCCTGTCCGTCCAGGCCTTACATCCATACAAGGGCTTGACCTCTAATGCTGTACCTGTTCATCCACTGTCCAGGCCTTACGTCCCTATAAGGGCCTGACCTCTAATGCTATGCGTGTCCATCCAGGCCTTATGTCCCTAAAAGGGCTTGACCTCTAAAACTGTGCCTGTCTGTTCAGGCCTTAAGCCCCTACAAGGGCTTGACCTCTATCCACGAATGCTGTGCCTGTCCATCCAGGCTTTACGTCCCTTCAAGGGCTTGACCTCTAATGCTGATCCTGTCCGTCCAGGCCTTATATCCCTAAAACGGCTTGACCTCTAATGCTGTACCTGTCCATCCTGGCCTTACGTCCCTACAAGGGCTTGACCTCTAATGCTGTGCCTGTCCGTCCTGGCCTTATGTCCCTAAAAGGGCTTGACCTCTAAAGCTGTGCCTGTCCATCCAGGCCTTATGTCCCTAAAAGTGCTTCACCTCTAATGCTGTACCTATCCGTCCAGGCCTTATATCCCTACAAGGCCTTGACCTCTATCCTCTAATGCTGTGCCTGTCCATCCAGGCCTTACATCCCTACAAGGCCTTGACCTCTAATGCTATACCTGTCTATCCAGGCCTTACATCCCTACAAGGGCTTGACTTCTAATACTGTGCCTGTCCATCCAGGCCTTACATCCCTAGAAGGGCTTGACCTCTAATGCTGTGCCTGTCTGTCCAGGCCTTATGTTCCTACAAGGGCTTGACCTCTAATACTGTGCCTGTCTGTCCAGGCCTTACGTCCCTACAAGGGCCTGACTTCTAATGCTGTGCCTGTTCATCCACTGTCTAGGCTTTATGTCCCTACAAAGGCCTGACCTCTAATGCTTAGAAACATAGAAACATAGAAATGATGGCAGAAGAAGACCAAATGGCCCATCCAGTCTGCCCAGCAAGCTTTCACACTTTTTATTTTCCTCATACTTATCTGTTACTCTTGGCCCCTATTAGTAACTTTTTGGTTCTAGTTACCTTCAACCCCCGCCATTGATGTAGAGAGCAGTGCTGGAGCTGCATCTAAGTGAAGTATCTTAGCTTAATTGCTTAGGGTTAGTAACTGCCACAATAAGCAAGGTACTTCCATGTTATTTGTTTACCCAGCCTGTGCCATTCAGTTCCTTGTTGAATATAAATCCTCTTTTCTTTATTCCCCCCTGCCATTGAAGCAGTGAGTTGCACTGGATATGTATTTCAAGTGAAGTATCAGGCTTAATTGATTTGGGGTAGTAGCCACCGTAAAAAGCAAGCTACACCCATAATTATTTGTTTACCCAGACTATGTAATTCAGACCTTGTTGGTTGTTGCCTGAATATAAATCATATTTTCCTCTTTCCCCCCTGCCGTTGAAGCAGAGAGCTATGCTGGATATGCATTGAAAGTGAAGTGTCAGTCTTTCCCCCCTGCCGTTGAAGCAGAGAACTATGCTGGATATGCATTGAAAGTGAAGTATCAGACTTATTTGGTTTGGGGTAGTAACCACCGCAACAAGCAAGCTACTCCCCCGCTTTTTTGTGAATGCAATCCCTTTTTCCACATTTCCTCTTGCCATTGAGGCATAGAGCAATGTTGGAGTCGCATTACAGTGAGTATGTTTTATCCGAACATTAAGGGTATTTATCTCCAGGTAGTAGCTGTCATTACCGCAAGCCATTCCTGCTGTGCCTGTCCGTCCACTGTCCAGGCCTTACTTCCCTACAAGGGCCTGACCTCTAATGCTGTGCCTGTCTGTCCACTGTCTAGGCCTTACGTCCCTACAGGGCTTGACCTCTAATGCTGTGCCTGTCCGTCCAGGCCTTACGTCGCTATAAGAGCTTGACCTCTATCCTCTAATGCTGTTCCTGTCTGATCAGGCCTACGTCCCCTGCAAGGGCTTGATCTCTAATGCTGTGCCTGTCTGTCCAGGCCTTATGTCCCTAGAGTGGAGCACGAGCCTTCAAGCATGGTGAGTCGATATGGAAGAGGTTTCCATGTGAATAGTGGTTCAACATGGGTCAACGGGTGCTGACTACACCTGGGGAGGCTGACTACACCTGGAGAGAGTTTCCCTTTCCTTTGCGTAGGAAAGGGCTCCCTGAAATGGGTTGGGCCCTAGAGTGTGATGGTTCCGTTGGTGTCTAGTGAATACCCAGAAGCTATTAACTGTACTTAAGCACTTCAGCTGATGACAAAAGTACTTGAAGAGCTCTCAGAAATAAGAAAACTTCCTTGTAGGCCTTATGTCCTACAAGGGCCTGACCTCTATTGCTATGCCAGTCCATCTAGGCCTTATGTCCCCACAAGGGCCTAACCTCTAACGCTGTGACTGTCTGTCCAGCTTGGAGCTGGATATTTCATATGCTCAATAGTTTTCATGACCTTCATAATACGGGCCATTTTCCTTAGATGTTACTTAGGGTGCCAACATTAATGTTTCTATTGCTATAGAAAACTGGTGGTAGTTGCATTCTATTTCATCCTCTGTGTTCCCATAGTTCACAGAGGCACTGTATGAACTACAAAGTCAACATAGGTTTATATTGCAGATTTGGACTTGAATAGCAGTTTTCCTATTTCTGAGAGCTCATATACATGAACCTAGGCTATTTTATAACATACAGGGGTATGTGCGCAAATGTTATAAAATTGTCATGTCTCTGGGCGCACACCAATGCACATGCATATATATATGCACCTGCAGGCCTGTTTGAAAGTTCCATCACTAAGTGCGCTTACACACGAAAAACCTATTGACAATTCCATGGCATATATTGTATCGATTTTCAAAAACCCAGAACTCAGTTTTATGCCTTTGAAAATGTTCCCCTATGTGGGAAGTCTAATGATTGGCATCAATGAAGGTAATTTTATCACTATCTGGCCAATTCAGTAAATCCCGCAGGAGAGCCAGCACTCCGAGGCGAGCACCCGCTCTCTCAACATGCTCCCAGGCCACTCTCCTGGGTGCGCAGTCAAGTATTTAAATGAGGGCCCACGCGCCTCCTTTTTGACAGGAGTGGCGGCTGTCAGTGAGTTTGACAGCCGTCGCTCAATTTTTCTGGCATCGGTTCTCATGCCCGCTGATAGCCACGGGTTCGGAAAACGGACGCCGGCATAATTGAGCATCCGTCTTCCGACCCGCGGGCCGCAGGCGCATTTTACATTTTTTTTTTTTAATTTAAAATTTGTTTTTATTTTTGGGGCCTCCGACTTAATATGGCTATGATATTAAGTCAGAGGGTGTACAGAAAAGCAGTGCCGGAAGAAATTAAAATGTGCGGCTTGGCTGCACATTTTATTTTCTGTATCTCGTGGGAATAACTAATAGGGCCATCAACATGCATTTGCATGTTGCGGGTGCTATTAGTTTCGGGGGGTTGACCGCTCATTTTCAATGCAATATTTTTACCCAACACGCCCCCGACACCCCCCCCCCCCCCAGGAAAGCCCCGAGGCTTGCGCTCACCACCGAGCCTATGCAACATAGGCTCGGCACATGCAGGAGGTGGAAGGGGCAACTTTTCGGGGGGTTACGTGCGTATCTTACGCGCATACCCCTTTGAAAATCTGCCCCATAAGTTTGCTTTGAAAATGTGTGGTAAAGTCTGCATGTAAAAGTTGCACACAGACTTTACCCTTACTCACATACAGGCCGATACAGTACAGTGTGCTCCGGTGGAACGCACTAATAGCCCGCGTTTGGCCACGCGTTTTCGATGCATTATTTTTACCGCGGCTTGGGGCACACGCGCGCGCCCCAAGCCGGGTGCGCAAACAAAAGTATGCACGCGCGTACTTTTTTAAAATCTGCCCCTATATACAGAAGTTCACTTTGAAAATTCATGGGTAAGTACCCTGCTATGCACACAAACTCACTTGTACAAATTTACATCCGTTCTAATAAGGATATGCCTTATTTGAATAAAGAAGCATGCTCACCCCATCTTTTTTCCCTGGACCACCTTTCCCTGTGTCTGTAAAAGTATGTACGAAATCAAATTATGTGCATATTTTTATGCACACTGAACCAAGTTCTGTTTTATAGCCATTTATGTGCATAGAACTGGGTTTTATACATGTAAATGACTATTGAAATTCACCCTATTATGTATAAGGATATAATTTAATCTATTAAGGAGAAGGCAACATGTATCTACAACTCTCATTTTATGGCTTCATGATTAGACTTCTGTTACTGAAGATCATTATACTTTGTACCTTTCAATGGCATAGGAGTTCCTTTTCTGCCTGGAAATATTCTGCTGTTCCTCTTATTGTCTCCTACGGCCAGGGATGTGTGTTTTAGAGCATATTTAAATGAGACTGAATGATTGTATTGTGATCTGTCTTTCACAGTTGTTTACACTAAGGGTTATGCTGTAAGCAAGCTCTGTGTGCTGCCTGTGCCCTATACTAGATGTTACTAACATTATGAGAATAACTTTGCATGTCTAAAGCAAAGGATAAAGAGGATCATACATATGATAATGAAGCTGATAAATTTACATACTGGAGAATAGAGGCTAGTTTATAAACACACATGCAAGTGGTTCTCTGCGATGAATGGAGTGGTTGCCTTTCTGCAGAAAAATAACTTTTGGAAATTTTCCAAATTACAGGTGGGACTGAATCAAGCCCATAATGCATAATTCTTATAGTCTTTTTGGTCCTTTCTAAGTGTGAACTACCGTGAATGCATAATTTTTGCCAGTGGGGATGGGATTCCCCTCCCTCTCATTCTGCTATAGGCATATTAATTCCAAAGGGGGTAAAAAAATATATATATATATATAAATTAGGAATGATCATCTTTAAAAAAAAGCAATATTACAAAGTACACCTGAAAAAATCTTGAAAGGCAGGAACAAAAATTAAATAGTCTTGAAAAATGCATTAATCTAACATAGTAACTCAATAAAATGATTATATCACTACATTATACTTTTTTTTAAATAAGCAAAATAATAGAAGCATAACTTTTTTTTATCCTTTCCCCAGCTTCCATTGTTTACATAGGAACATGGTAATAATGGCAGATAGGGACTATATGGCCCATCCAATCTGCTCAGCAAATGGCTTATGGGAGTATCTTTCTTATCCATCCCATCTGGGAGGTCCCCAGCACCCTCTGCTCCCTGTCTCATTCTCCCACTGTCCACAATTAGTGCTGACAAGGGGGAGAATTTTTAAGAGGAACATTTTCAGATCATGGCATTGCAAACTGTCACAATCTTCTCTCCTCATCCCCCCTCGCCCTGCATCCAATCCTTGTGGTAAAAAGCATGTGATAAACACCTTTACACAAATACTCATTCACTGGACTTTTGTGTGTGCGTTGAAGGATTTATATATATATTTAAATCAGTGAAATTTCTTGAATCCCAGAATCCATTTTCTTAAAAGAAGTTAGATTTAAATGACTTAATTGTTTTATGAAAATCTTTATAGGTTTGATACCTTTTAAAGAACTGATAAAAAGAATGTATCTTAGCCTACAGAGTCCAGTTTTCTCTAGGACCAAAATGGCTACCGCAGCTATCATCAGTAATCAGATGAAGAAATCACCAATGAAATAGAAAATCTCAATCAAATATGCCAGGCAACAAACTTTGCTGAGCAGGCTGAAGCTCCCTCTCTCAATCCTAAAATAAAAGTGTAGCAGGCCAAGTTGCCCATCTGCCTTCTAAAACAACACCACCACTCCAACCCACAAATCTACCATCTCCAACTGTGAAACCCCTAAAGTTCTTAAGCTAGGCTGAATAGTAAATGCCAATTTCTGAATGGGGATTGGTCCTTTCACTGACAGTTGTCTGTGAAGGGAACAATGAATGCATAGTGAATACCAGTAAAGCTCCCAGCTGTATCAGCATTTACTATTCCGGTTAGTGAGAGAAGAAAAAAGCCTCTTCTTCTCACAGTTAGCATAGGCCACTTATGAGGTTTCACGGTTGGGGGGGGGGGGGAGTTTTGGGCGGGTCATGGTCGATTTTGGAGGGGTGGTTGGCAGATCGGCCTGCTACACTTTTGCTTTGTAATTGGTAGGGAGGACAAGGGTGGGTGGGCAGCTTGGCTCACTACAATTTTACTTTTGGGGTAGCCATGGTGCCTACAATTTAAAATTTCATGGGATTGGGAGAGGGGAGCATGGCAAATATCGAGTAAGATGCTATTGGCAAAGTTACCTGGATACCTTTATCTAGGTAACTTTAGCCAAGTATTGTCAGCAGGAGACTTGTCCCGTTGAATATTCGGCTAGAGTTATCTGGGTAAGGTTACCAGGATAACTTTATCGCTGACTGGCCTGAAGGACTTTAATGCAAATCCTTCCACAAGCTAGGCCAGATCAAATCTTGTCAGATCCTCCCTGGATCTCTATGAGCGAACTCCAACCTAGTGACAGTTGTTTCGAAGCCAATGTGTTTCAGCTGGGCCTATTACTTCTCTTTGTGAATGACGTGCATCTTCACAGGCTGCAAACCACATTGTTATAGAAGGCCTCAGTTATTCCTGCCCTGACAGTCTCTCAGCATTCAATGACCTTTCCTGAGTTTGGGTTTGTTTTCTTCCTTATGAAATATCACCTTAGTGTTTATTTTGCAGAAAAATACATTAAAAGTAAAGCTGCACAATAAAAATACAGTATGTTTCTTATGTTTTATGAATAAGTGAAGGAGAAAGAATGCAATTGGATTCTGCAGTAGGCTGTTTTTGTACTGCAGTATATATGTTGATTTACACCTCCCTTGGACAAATAACAGGAAATATTCAGGTTTTCCCAAATAGAAATGGCTGTAAAAAGGCCTGTTTGAGAGATACTCATGATTGATGAAAAGATATTCAGCACAGCTTGAGAAAAGATCTACGGGGCGTGCAAGAGGGAGAACCATTGTGTCATAAGTCATTATCCAGCAAAATGTATATGAATTAAAAAAGAGGTGTCCCTAAGTTATTGGGCTAATATAACTGAATTTCAGAGCCCATCTAAGATTATCTGGCCTTGTATGGTTGGATGGCATGCCATCTAACAGAAATCTTCAAAAGGTATCTGGTTATTATTATTATCGTTAAAAATTGATTATGCACTTGCTCAGTATTTCACAGTGGATTACATAAAAACATCCATAATTAAACAATTGAATGAAACACAAACACATGTAAAAAATCATCATCATCATCATCATCATCATCATCAATCCAACATTGTTCCATCTGAAGATAGAGAAATAAAAGCTTGTCAAGTAATTGCCCAATCAAATTTACAATACTTGTCTGTAACAATCAGGCTTTAAAAGATTATTAACAACCAATAATTCATAGACTGTACAAATGCCTGTTTTAAAAAAGTGTGCCTTAAGTTGTTTTTAAATAATTTAGGACATTTGTTAGCACAGGAACACTGGACCTTGGTCAAATACACTAATTTAAGAACGTACTATCCTAAGGACTCCTGGACTGCTAGACTGGAGTGCACAGGAAGGCCAACAGATTCTTAAAGCAGTGCTAATACACAATGGAGCCTCATTATTGAGGGCTTTATACATATATAATAACCATCTTAAATTTTATCCATCACATGATAAGGTGCCAGTAAAGTGACTGCACAGCAGGGGGTTATGTGATCTCTCAGCTGAATACCAGCCAATATTCTGGCAGCTTCATTCTGCATAATCTGAACAGCCTGGATCTACTTGCTGGTAGACCCATATAAACAGAGTTATAATAGTCCATCCCCCGACACCACCAAGGACTGCAATACAGTCCAAAGACCATCAGTTTATAAAAGTGGCATCAATCTGTGCAAAGGATGCAGCTTATGAAAACCTGCCTTCATCACACTACTCACATGAGCATGGAAGGATAAATCAGAGATGAATAAAGCACCAAGGTTCCTGAGCTTATAGGCAATTGGGATTATCTTATAGGGGTGTGCATTCGTTTTGAACTTAAATGGAAAACGCAACTTATTTTTTTTTTTTTAACTTAAAAAAATGATGAGGCGTAAACGATCGGATTTCCAACTTATTCAACATAGCTATGTTGAATACGTTGGAATCGCGATTGTTGATCTAAATAAAAATTTAAACCCCTCACCCTCCTTAATCCCCCCCCCCAAGACTTACCAAAACTCCCCAAGCTGGCCAAAAGTCCCTTTTGGGCCCAACGAGGGTTCCCGGAGCGAACCCGAGGGGAATCACGTGACGTCGGCGCCACGTCAGAGTGACGCGGCGTCAGGTGATTCCCCTCGGGTTCGCTCCGGGACCCCTCGTTGGGCCCAAAAGGCACTTTTGGCCAGCTTGGGGGGGTCAGGAGGCCCCCCCAAGCTGGCCAAAAGTGCCTTTTGGGCCCAACGAGGGGTCCCGGAGCGAACCCGAGGGGAATCACCTGACACCGCGTCACTCCGACGTGACGCCGACGTCACGTGATTCCCCTCGGGTCCGCTCCCGGAACCCTCGTTGGGCCCAAAAGGCACTTTTGGCCAGCTTGGGGGGGGTCAGGAGGCCCCCCCAAGTTGGCCAAAAGTTCCTTTTGAGCCCAACGAGTGGTCCTGGAGCGAACCCGAGGGGAATCACGTGACGCCGCGTCACTCCGACGTGACGCCGACGTCACGTGCTCCTTGCAAAGGAGTTCAGGAATGGCGTCCTGACCCCGCTGGACCACCAGGGAGTTTTGGTAAGTCTTGGGGGGGGGGGAATTAAGGCGGGTGAGGGGTTTACATTTTTATTTGCACATATGGACATAGACTCAACTTATGGAATTCTCCATATGTCCATATTGACCGCAAATGGGACCCCCTTTCGACTTATGGACTTATGAACTTAAACTTTTGGTCTGCACATCCCTATTATCTTACCCTTATGATGGTTTACCACAGGGGTTTCTGGTCTTGGAACCCGGCACAGGATCATTGCTTCAGTTGTATTAATATTTATAGCCAAACAATTCTGACTCATCCATTGCTTGATTTCAGACAAGCAGGATGATGCATGCTTCATGGTGTCAGCCCATGAACTACTACTGGCTACAAGAAACTGGATATCATCAGCATAAATTTGATATATTACACCGAGAAAGGGAAGTTTCTTACAAATAGGAGATAAGTATATATTAAATAGTGTAGCTGAGAGGGCAGAGCCCTATGGCACTCCATACATATCTGAGACCAGTTAGGAACCATCTGACCTTGTTTCACTTGTTGTTGCCTTCTTTCCAAATATGAGAATTAAAGGAATACTGTCCCTGATACACCAATCTCAGTGAACTAGGCCAACAAAATCTGATGAGTTAGAATATCAATGTTGCAGAGATGATAAATGATATCAAAACCTTTCCTAATGATATCAAGGCAAGACAAATGCAAAGTTTCAGTACTATGAAACATTTATAGAATTTATTTTGAGTTATATTCTGCCTTTTGGCACTTCAAAGTGGATTACATTCAGGAACTGTAGGTGCTTCCCTATGCCCAGAGGGTTTACAATCAGGGACGGTAATTTTCAAATTGGTGCAAGGGTGCTCTTTGACGGGTGTGCGTTGGTACGCGCTCAGATACATGGCCATTTTATAACTTGCACGCATGTTATAAAATAGCCTGACCGTGCATTTGTCGCCCAATTTTAAGTAGGTGTGCACCTCTGTGCATAAATCCTACTTCTACTACGTTAGTCAGGGAATTTTAGCAGGGCGCATGTCCACATCATTGCCAGTTTTATCAGTTCATTCACCAGTTTGCCCATTTAACAGCTAGGTGCTCCAAATCCCCCCCCCCCCCCCCGTTACCCCACACCCTTTGAAATGGCTCTTTCTTTTTATTTTTTAACTTTCACCTTGTCCCTAGCAGAAGTAAACCTATACAGCAGGGGATCTGGGTGCTCGTCCAGGGACATAAGTATTTACAAGCACGTCTCTTGGCCACACCCCAAAATGCTCATGAATTGTTGCAATTATTTTGCTTGTAAGAGAAAGCATGTGTGTTTCTGTATTACAAATATATGTGTGTACTACAGTGTAGGTGTGAACTTTCAGGGCAGAAATACGCAACTCCCACCACACAGTTTATACAAATACTAGCATAAATCTCCACTCATCCACTTACACATGCAAGTGGCGGATTGTGGAATGTTATGAAAGTCTGGCTGTCAATGCTCATTGACCTATTGTATTTGCTGTGATTCAGGATCTTGATGAGCATTTTTTAACACTCACTATTGCACATCAGACATCTCTACCTGACCTTCCCACTTTACTATTTGCTACAGACTGCTTTCTGGTTTCTAAATTGATGAATCATCCTGCAAGTAACTGAAAAGTCATTGAGCTAGCATGTCCGCTGTATGCATTCTTTTTGCCTAAATCTTACAAAATAGCTTGTTCATAGTCTGGAAGCTTGAAAAAAATACAATTGCCTTCACTGGCATTATCAGTTTTCACCAGTTTGTCACATACTTGCTTTAAGTCACTCATATGTTATGATTAAGCAAGCTGTTAGTGAATGAGATGCAAGCTTACCAGAACTGGCGATAGGAAAATTTTAAAGAAAACCGTGCTAAAGTATGGGGAAAAGGAAAGTTGGCAGCAAAATGAATTTTAAGTCAGTGCACAAGAATAAACAAACGCTATTGTTATAGCTCATCTAGCGTATTTACAGTTCCTGTTGAAAGGTGAATTATTGAATGATACCTATATTTACCATGGGCATAGATTTCAGAAACACACGTTGGTACAATTATCTTCACTCAAGCATAGAACACTTGGACAGTTATCAAATCTTAAAGTCGTTTATGAATTGAATTTGCTTTTATAAGCTCAGCTCAATTACATTTGCAGCATACAAAGCACTATCACTAGCAAGGCAGCCTGCACAACTGATGTTGCATAGTTTGTGCTTGGAATCTTGTACAGAGTATTCAGTAAGAAAGGGTGGTTTAACATCCAGAAATAACAGTCCGCTACAGACCACTTACCACTCTATTGTGAATTCAGGTCTAAGCAGCAAATTTAAAATCAGTCTGTTTGTTTTTTGCTTTTGTGCAGTGTCCAGCAATCATTTAGTAATTTTTTTAAAGATTTATATTCCACTTTTCACAGCACTTCAAAGTGGATTAAATTCAGGTACTGTAGGTATTTCCCTATCCCCAGAGGGCTTAAATCTAAGTTTGTAGCTGAGGCAATGGAGGATAAAGTGACTTGCCCAAGGTCACAAGGAGCAAAAGCAGGACTCAAACACTGGTCTCCTGGTTTATAGCCCACTGCTCTAACCACTAGGCTACTCAGAGATTAATACACCAGTGATGAGTTATTTTTGAACCTGTGGAGGGTGATTTGTTAAAGCCATTTACCTGGGTTAATAGTGATTTAACCAAATCAGTTGACTGTCTGAAAATTGTCTTCACTCAATCCAGTATGTACAGGGTCCTAGAGTGCATGCACTTTTTGCTATATTAAAGGGAGGCATTCCTAGGGGGCATGTTGTGTGTGTGTGGCAGGAGAGAGAGGAATTGTAAAATAACACATACAAATAACATTTTCAAATCACTATTTACTTTATAGAAATTTTATCTGTAGAAAAAGCAGGTACTTTGTACATGTGGCAATTTTCTAAGTGGCCAATGTAATAAGATCCCCCCCCCCCTTGTGAAATTGGTGCTAGTTGTCAGCAAGTATTTCTTTAGCACACACAGCAAAAGCAGGCACCTTCTTGGGCTGTAATAAAGGGCCTTTATGCAAATGAGATGCATACAGATAATCCATGCACAAGTGAAACCCATGTGAAAAAGTACACAAAAATGCGTGCTCATAGCCCTGTGTAATAAACTGCACAGAAATCCACACTGAAACCCGCTTAATGGGGTGACCCATGAGTGATTCTCAGGATAAAGGCCTTCCCTTTTTATAAAACAGTGAAGAAGGTAGCGGTTTCGGGGGGTGAAACTGAAGATGAGTAGAGCAATGTCTAACCCTTTCATGTTCAGTCTCCGACTGCATGGCAGCTGTACTGGTGGATGCCAGCAGGCGCTGGAGAGCAATAGAGTTTTCTACAGCTGAATCCATGTTTACCCTAGAGTAAACCAGTCTCCAGACATGCGCTTTAACTTAACTACTGCCTTGACCCCTATTCACGGGCTACGCAACTCCCTGCATAGCCCGTGAATAGTTAATTGCCTCATTTGCATGATCTCACGCTAAATCAGCCGCGAGTTTTAAAACAGGTTTATGCAAGCATTTTTGTTATGATGAACACTTTACTACATACCTGTGTAATGCCAACACGGGAAAAACATGTGCAAAACCCCATGCAAGTACGGGCAAAAACCAGTGGCAGCTTTAGCGCTGCTTATTACATTGGGCCCCTAAGTATGGTGGGTACTTTCCCTTTGAAAATCCTGTCTAAGGTCTGTGGCTACAAATTACCCAAGAACTTTACACCTAGGTGGACAATTAGAAAATTGCCTCCTTATTATGAATGTAGTGAGGACTGGATCACAGAATCTTTCACTTCCTGATCATGTCTGATTCTTGCTCCTACATTGGTGATTTTATTATTTTATTTACAAAATTATGTATTCCACAAATCCTAATATGTTCAATGCAGATTACACCTGTTAAACACACATTCTAAAATACAAATATTAAAATGAACATCAACAAAAATGACATACAAAAATACAAAATGAAGCATATCGCATAATCAAATCAGAGGGACTTTATCAAAGATAACATACAGCAATAATAGATGTCGATCTGGATAGGTCTGTGTAAACAAATGGGCTTTTAATTTTTTTCAAACTCTATAATCTACCTCCAGCCACAGCTCCAAAGGCAACAGATTCCATTGACTGGGACCTACAATAGGAAATGCTCTTATTGATTTATTTCCAAATACTCCTATACCACAATATCATAGAATATCATAGAATCTTAAAAAACATATACATAAAAATGTTAACATAAAATCCACAAAACAAACAGCTTGATCGCTGCAATCTAAAATCCTGGCTGGAAGGAATGCACAATAATTTTTGGCCTTCAGAACGTAAAGAATGATTTGGTACATACTGTACACAGAAACCGTGCCTGATAAGCAGCTACAATCATCATATATTGCTTTATATACTAAAGAAAGAAACAAATTGGGAATGCTGCAAAACTGGAAGCCAACGAAGAGCTAAAGTTAAAGTTGTTATCTGATGCCTATTTAATGATTGATTTGACATGAGTTACTTATATCTAATTAGTTCCCACTTGACAATTTTCCAGAATAGTTATCGGCTGATTTTGGATTGAGATGATCTCAGTTAGAAAAAGCAGAACTTCATATCAATATTTTGGATTGCAATGATCTCAGAAAAAGCAGAACTTCATATCAATATTTTCTGGTGACTAGAGATTTGGATGAGAAGTTTAGTTATTCTTAAACCAATTTTTCATGACTGTAAAACCCCAACACACCATGCAACTATACCAAGTAGCAACTCTACCATTTATAATTGTAATAATTGAAAACCAAAATCAGAACTGAAATATTAAATATTGACAAGTGACGACCTGCTTGGATAGGCCAATGATCAAATATATGTGGGCATGAATATTCAGACACTCAGAAGAAGCCTCTTGAGAACAGGATTGAAATGTAGTGTTGGTACATTTCACCGCTGTTGTCTGTTCAGTACCAATTCTATTAAAAGAGTTTCCTGTTTTGTTTATGGGGCTCCCTTTCATAGATGCTTAGCGTCTGATTCATCAAGGTATTTTTTAATATACACAGAATGGGAGGAAAGCCTTAGTGAATCAGGCAATTAGACGGTAACTTGCAAATGGGCGCGTGGCTGTACATGTACACATGAGTGTCGGTATACATCCAGGGAAGTAGCAATTTTATAACATATGCATGTATGCTATAAAATAGCCTAGGCACACATATGTGTGCACCCAATTCATGCACAAGTTTGAGCTGCATAAGTGGGGGAATTTTATAAAAGGCATGCATCCATGCCATGATCTTTTAAAATTCACCTCTTAGGGGGTAAATTTGAAACCCTATATGGGGATTACAATCCCATGCATATATGGGACTGCAAACTCATTTTCAAAGGGAAAACCTAGATGAGATTAGGGCTATCATAAAGTTCTTCTTCAGCTGATCAAATGCAAATTGCTGTTCATGGGTCCACTTGAAAGAGGTACCTTGCTTAAGAACCTCCATTACAGGAGCTGTTATTTTGGAAAAGCCCAGGATATAATGTCGGTAAAATATTATGAACCCCAGGAAGCACTGGATTTACTTAATGTTTTTCAGGATAGGCCATTGGGACAATGTGCTGACATTACTGGGGTCCATTTGTATTACTTGGGATAAAATTATATGCCCTAAGAATTCCATGAATCGCTTGTCAAATTCATATTTCTCAAGTTTGCATACAATTTGTATTTCCAGAGATGGTCCAGCATCTGACAGATCCACTATCTTCAGAAAATATCAAGTTGTCATCTAGATAGATAACTATGCTCTGATTTAGTATATTTTTAATATTTTATTCACTAGGTTTTGGAATGTAGTAGGAACATTTCTTAAACCAAACATCACCAGGCATTCAAACTGACATGTTCAATGTGTTGTCTTCCATTCATCTCTCTCTAAACTGGACAAGATTACATGCTCCCCTCAAATCTAGTTTAGTGAATATTTGGACCACCTGATGGCATTCTAATAGTTCATTAATAACAGGCAGGGGTAGCAGTTGCTAATTGTTATGGCATTCAAGGCTTGATAGACAATACAAGGCTGGAGGAACTGTCCTTCTTGGAAATGTATTTATTTATTTATTTTTCTATACCGATATTCGATTTGAAATTTCACACCGGTTTACATACAACGGGATGTCTAAAGGCAAGCCTTTTGGTGTCACGATACAGTATAACAGATTAACCGAGTAAATATAAAGAAAACTTGCTTTACATAATAACTTTTCTAAGTGGAAGAAGATGGGTGCCCCTGCTGGAGAAGTCAAATTGTCTTTCTGAAAATTTTCCTTTAGATATTCTTGGAAGACCTTCAGTTCTGTCAAAAAGTAGTGTTGCCCCTAGCAATAGATCTGTGGAACAGTCATATGGTTTTTCTGGGGCAGAATGTCAGCTCCCTTTTTGTTGAAAATATCTTGATATGCCACATACTTTTCTGGCAATTATCCAATCCTATCTTTGAGTGCCAGACAACATAAAAGCCCAAATTCTCTTTTTCAGACCTTACTTCCTGGGGTACTTGATTGGGCATAAAATTCTTCTAGCAATATGTTGATGGGAATATCACCTGCTATAACTTCCAATTGATGTGTGGCTCATGTCATTCCAGCCATGGAAGACCAAGAATGACTGGAAATGGGGCACTCTGATGTGATCAAAAATAGTTTTCTGGTGGGTATATATTGTTATTAAAGCAAGAGTTTATGTCTCAGTGGCTACAGGCCCTGACAATAAGTGTGAGCCATCAAAGGTCTCCACCATGATACTTAATCCTTCTGTCATATGGGGACCTAGTGTTGCTGAATTAACCTAAGGTCCCAAAAAACTGATGCTCCAGAATCAGTCATGGCCAGAACAGGAATTATGTTATTTTCCTAGGACAGTTTGACTGGAATAGTGACATGAGAGAGACATGGCCCCAGTGCAGTGTTAATACTCAGAGGAATAACAACTTCCTGATACATTTGATCTACTGGGACCAGGAACCTGTGTTTCCTTACTGCGGATACTTTGATTCTGAGGTCTGCTGTGGTAGGAATCCCAAAAATGCCTTAAAAGGCCACAATAGAGGCACAAACCTTCTTGACAGTGCCACTCTTTTTTTCTCTT
Organism: Rhinatrema bivittatum; assembly: GCF_901001135.1. NCBI lineage: Eukaryota > Metazoa > Chordata > Amphibia > Gymnophiona > Rhinatrematidae > Rhinatrema > Rhinatrema bivittatum. Next base: position 608,019,024 of record NC_042616.1, on the reverse strand, counting down.
CAGAGAGGTGGCTTTTCATGCCATCAACCAGCATGGACTCTTCAGAGGTTAACTGACTGTTCATGGAGGTAATCTGTCCTTTCAGGACTCCATTATCAGAAGTATCTCTCAATTTTTGTGCTTCTAGATTGGCCAATTCGTCCTTGATATGGGCACTAAACCCCACTGAAAATGAACATGCAGAGAAGGTTCATTCCAGTCAGAAATCATTCACCAACTGATTGAGCTCTATATCTTATTCAGTTACACTGCACCAGCCCTGATGAAGCCTCAGGATCTTACTTTCTGCTAATTGAACAATACTTGGATCATCAAAGGGCTGGGTGAGGGCATTTATGAATGACTGCTTGATTCAGGACAGGAAGATCTCTCTCCAGAAATGTTGCGGGCTTTCTTTATAAGCAGGCTAATCATAAAACTCGCCTTCAGTGACACTGAGAGATAGGCATGAGGATGTAAACAGAGCCATAACCTATACTGATGCAAGAAGCCCTGCAGGTAACCTCGATTCCCATCAAACTTATCTGGAAGTGCTAAACAAGATTACAGAGTTGGTATGCTCTGACCAGCAGTAGGCATCTGGAGAGATTTCATCTTTATTTGAAGGGCATGGAACTGGACCTGCAACCCTTGCACTGCCTCCATAAGTTCCTTTACGCATACATGAAGCTGCTCCATTTAGCCCTACCACTGTTTTGGGCTGGTCCAAGCTGTCATGGCCCACTCCACTGTACGCAATATGAGAAGTTTGGGAACCTATCTGCTAGTGTGCCCTTTGTATCCCCCTCCCCCACACTTATCAGAGCAGCAGTTCTACAGACTGTTCTTCCCTATTACTTCCTATACCACACACAATCCAAATTGTTCAGGAATGACAATGTGTTTTATTCATAGAATTAGACTTTTATTTGTCAAACTTTGCAGGCTTATGGGCAGATTTTAAAAGCCCTACGCACGTAAATCCAGCTGGATTTACGTGCGTAGGGGGGTTACATGTGCCGAGCCTATTTTGCATAGGCCCGGCGATGCGCGCAAGCCCCAGGATGTGCATATGTTCCGGAGCTTTGTGAAAGAGGTGGGGCGGGGTGGGCCAAATCGGGGGCAGGACTGAGGCTTCTGGCACAGTGGCTGTGCCGGGGGATCGTGCGCCAGCACTCGGCCGGTGCATGCAACCTATGCCTGCCCAGAGGCAGGCGCAGCTTATGCAATAAAGGTTAGGGGGGTTTAGGTAGGGCTGGGGGGTAGGCTAGGTAGGGGAAGGTGGGGGGGGGGGGGTGGAAGGAAAGTTCCCTCCGAGGCCGCTCTGATTTTGGTGCGGCCTCGAAGGGAACAGGGAAAGACATCGGGGCTCCCCTAGGGATCGGCACGTGCAAGCTGCACCCCCTTGCTTGCACCGACCCTGGATTTTATAACATGCGCTCAGCTGCGCGCACATGTTATAAAATCGGGCGTGCCTCTTAAAATCCGGCCCTTAGCATTTAGAAGAAGATAAACAGTACATATCTCTATCATCCTAGCTACTGAGCACCAGTTTATGCTAAATGAAGATCTGCATCATAGCAGCTTTAAACATGCCAGAAACCTTAGCCTGCATAATATATATTAAGACCAATAATTAATTTACTATCCCCAATAACATCAAGAGATTCCCTCTATTTACCTCTAGAGCCATCTCTGACAGATCTTGGGGATTGTCTCGATCAACAGGCTTGCTTCCTGGGTTCGGGTACTGGATGCTGAAGAGGAATCTCTCTCTGATCTGGACTGTCCAAGACTTTTGGGCAGGATTTCAGATACCAAGGGAGGGCTTCCCTCTTGTCGGTCTCCTGAACACTTTACTGGTTGTCTGATACTAAGCAGGGCTTTCCTTTCTCTTCGGTCTCTTGGCCACTCCCGGTCCTCTCCTTCCTCCACATGAGGAGTTGCAGGGGATCCTTTGTACCATCTCCCTCCTTTGGGTAGTCAGCTCTCTAGGTAATCAGCTCTCCCTTCAGTTAGCCAGCTCTCTCTCTTTCTCTTCCCTCTTTGCCTCTTCATATACTAGCTAGCCTATGATTATCATAAGGTTCATGCATAATCATGCTGTGAGTGGAGAGTGTTTTCTCTGGTCTTTGCCCCCCCCCCCCCAAAAAAAAAAGCTCTCGGGGGGGTACTGTCACTTTTTCTTATGTCTGCAAATACTTCCTTCATTCCTGTGTGGGACCCAGCCTGTCCTATGGACTCTCCTTGGGTGATTCTGACCTCTGCTCTCAGGGAGAAGTGTTTTTTTTCTCCTCTGTGCCTTGGTTTACTTATCCAGTTGATTATAGTCAACAGGCTATATGATATGTGGTTAAAGTTCTCATCCAGTTTTTTTTTCTCTGTGGTGACAGGATCTTGGCAGGAGGATACCTGTCAGTATCCATCTTTAGCAATCTCTGTCCCTCTGTGGCCAAGATTCATCTTTGGGGCCTCCAGTGGTAAACTATTGGGTATACTCATACACCACTAAGGATGGAGGGAAAATGCAATGGCTAAGCAGGGGGCATAATTTGAGAGGCCAGGTGGTCTGCAGCTGCTGACTGCTGCCTAAGACAACCATCATTGCCCTCAGGTTCCCCACCCTTAGGTGGAGGTAGCTGCCAGGACTTCCAGGTGAGTTCAAGAACCAGGATGAACTGAAGATCAGGACTAGAGCAGGAAGCAAGAACATAGCTGAAGGCCATGACTGGAGCAGGGATCAGGACTATTGATGAAGGTCAAGACTAGAGTGGATGCAGCTTCATAGTTGAAGGCCAAGACCAGAGCAGTAACCAGGAATTAGGAATGCAAGAACACAGTCAGGCAACAGAACACCATAGAAAATTCTGTGTTGACTGTTGTATGAGCAAAGGTGTGGTTGGCTGGAGCTCCTTATATACAGCTGTTTATGTAGTCCATACCTAATGCTGGTCTCCCTAACTTTTGTTCACTTGATATTTACTAGGGGATTTTATCTGATTCAGAGTGCCTGTGGCTCTACTGCAAGTTTCCTATGGTCTTGAACATCTTGGGCTGTAGGTTTGAGCCTTGTTTCCCCTCACACCCACTGTGACTAACACACATACTTTACCTACTTGGGAAGGGGACAATTTTCATATGGAATATTTCCCCTCTGTAAACCCTATTTATCCCTTGAAATCCATTTGTAGTAGTAATAATGCTACTTTGCTTTGCTCAGTATCAGTAGCAAGAACCACAGGGGTTAAATCTGCGCGCCCATGCGCGGTGGATTTAACATCCATGTGCACATATGTGGGTGGATGGTCTCCTCTGTGCGCAGGGGGTAAAATTTTAAAAGTCCACATGCAGCAAGAGGAGTATTTTATTTATTTAGCATTCGTTTATATACCGAGGTATAGCAGACATTGCCTTCACTCCGGTTTACATAATAACAAACCAGTTACATTTAAATCCATAACAGTATAACAGTAAAAAATTGAATCAGAACAATAACTTAGTAATGGTCAATAAATACATTAAATATTAGAAAATATGATTGTATAAAAAATCTTGTAGGGGGACGGTTGATACCGTAACAAAAGCGAGAAGGTTTCTGTGAGTCAGGGCGGTCGTCGTAGGAGGGGGATTGCTCACGTAGAATGGAACGTACAGAGGATGAAATCAAAGATTTATGTTCTGTTGTCATTAGGTGAGCAACCATTGTAGGACTGTGAGAGTAGCCAGGCTTTAAGTTCTTTTTTAAAAGATTTAACGTTTACTTGCGAATTGAGGTGATGAGGTAATGAGTTCCATAATTTTGGGCCGACGATGGAGATGGCTCTATTTCTTGTGGAGGATAATTTGGCTTGTGGTAATGAAGGAACATCCAGCTGAATTTTATATGTTGACCTTGTTGTACGTGATGAATTATGTAAATGTATAATATTGTCCAGGGCAGTGTAATCTACTTTATGAATTGTCTTGTGTAGGATTGTGAGGATTTTGTACTCTATTCTTTTTTCAACCGATAACCATTGTAAGTTGTAGAGTACTGGGGATATGTGGTCGGATTTTCTTTTGCCAGTCAGAATTCTGGCAGCTGCATTTTGGAGTAACTGCAGTGGTCTTAAGGTTGATTTAGGAAGGCCAATTAGAAGGGAGTTGCAGTAGTCCAAACTGGAGAAGATGAGGGCTTGAAGAACGGTTCTGAAGTCCTGGGGGTGAAGCAGTGGTTTTAGGTGTTTGAGAATTTGAATTTTGTGGAAGCCTTCTCTTGTTCTTGTTGTGATGTGTTTTTTGTAATTTAGTTCATTATCTAGCCAAATACCAAGGTCTTTAATGTTGTCTTTAAGAAGAATTTGAATGTTGTCGAATTGGAAGGGTGGAGTGGATGTTGTACCAGAGGTTTTTCTTGTCATTAAAATACATTCTGTTTTGCTCATATTTAAGCATAATCTTAGGTTGTTCAGCAATTTTCGTATTGCATCGAGGTGTGAAGCTGCTTTTGACATTGCGTCTTCTAAAGACGAAGTTATAGGAATGAGCAGTTGTATGTCATCAGCATACATATAGAAAATGATGTTAAGGCTTGAAAGGAGTTGGCATAAAGGTAGAAGGTAGATATTAAAGAGAATAGGTGATAAAGCCGACCCTTGAGGAACTCCTGTTTCCAGAGGTATGGCCTCTGATGAAATGCTGTTGTAGGAGACTTTGAAAAACCTGTTATTAAGGAAAGAGGTAAACCAGTTAAGGGTTTTTCCAGCGAGAGCGATGGATTCCAGGCTAGAAATAAGCCTTTTGTGGTCCACTGTGTCAAAGGCTGCTGACAGATCAAGGAGGATCAGAAGATGATCTAGTTTGTTATCGAAGCCTCTTAGTAAGGTATCAGAAAGATTGAGTAGAAGGGTTTCTGTACTGAGGTTTTTCCTAAAACCGTGTTGTGTGGGAAATAGTATATTGTGGTCGTCAAGATGTTCGTTTAGTTGTTTCAGAACCGCCTTCTCTGTTAGTTTAGCAAAGAGGGGTAAGTTTGAAATTGGGCGGTAATTGTTTAAATCTTCTGGGTTCAGGTTTTTTTTCTTTAGTAGTGGCGTGATTGTAGCGATTTTTAATTTGGTAGGAAGCTCACCCTCTATAAGAGATTTGTTGATGATTGCTGCTATTGTTGGGGCAATGGGATGAGCGATTTCCTTTAACGCTCTGGTCGGGATGGTGTCCATGTCATGACGTGCGGGGTTTATTTTTTTCAGCATTTTCTCTGTTTCCATGTTGGAGATAGGATTGAATTCAAGCCAAGGACTTATGTTTGTTAATGTTTGCTTTTCTATGATAGATGGGGTGTTGAAGGCATCAGTAATTTTTGAAATTTTGTTCTTGAAGAAGATGGCTAAGTCTTGGCTCAAGTTTTTGGTTACAGTTGTATTGGGGTTGTTGTTTTCGGCGATGATGTTGTTTACTAAATTGAATAGGGATTTAGCTTTGTTGGCGGAGTTATTTATTTTTTTACCATAATAATCACGTTTCGTGTTCTGAATAGTTTTTTTGTAGGCGGCTAGTTGTGTGCGGTATTTCTGCTGTAATAAGGGCTGCTTGTTTTTTTGCCATTCTTTTTCGATTTTCCTGAGGGCCGTTTTCATGTTTGTTAGAGTGGTGTTATACCAAGGGTTTTTGTGTTCTCTTTTATTCTTTAAACGTTTGATTTTCTCTGGGTTAATGTTGTTGGCGGTTTCTTCAGTAATTTGATGCCAGGATTGGATAGCGTTATTTATGTTAGAAAGGTCGAGATTAGTCAGCTGATAACCCAGTTCTTGTAGGAGAAGATCAGATTGAAATGGAGGTCGGTATTTGAAGAAATTTTGTGTATCCCTAGTGTTGGTTAAATTGAAATTTATTTGAGTCTTACATAGTAGTAGATGGTGATCAGACCAGGGGACTGGACTATGGAAAATTGAGGTATTTGAGAAGTAGCTATTAGTGAATATTAGGTCCAGTGTGTGACCTGCTTTGTGTGTGGGGTTGTGCACTTGTAGGAAGCAATTTAAGCTTGAGAGCATGTCTAGAAAGGTTTGGCAGTTTTGAGATCTTGGGTTGGTATCTATATGGAGGTTGAAGTCGCCAAGAATGATTGTAGGTTTTTTCAAGTTAATGTGGGTAATAAGGAACTCAAGGAGTGGAGAGATGTTACTATCGAGAAGTTTAGGAGGGCAATAGACAAGGCAAATTTGTAGGTTTGGAGAGTCGAATAGTGCTACTTCAAATTGTTTTGGGAGGTTATGTGGGATCATTTTCATTGAAAGATGTTTTTTGATAAGAAGGAGAAGACCGCCTCCTCTTCGGTAATTGCGAGGGATTGAGAAAGAGTCATAGGCGTTGTTGTCAAGTTGGTTCAGTAAGGCTTGATCGGTGTTTTTGAACCAGGTTTCTGTAATGGCGATGAAGTCAGGGTTTTTTTCTTGTAGAATATCAGATATTAACATGAATTTTTTGGTTAATGATTGTGCATTGATGAGGAGGAAGGTGATGCAAAGTAAGTTTTTGTTATTTTTTATTAGTGGGATGTTTGCACTTTGCACACATTATCATTCCCAAAAGGATTATTAGGTAAAATACTGCAAACATCTCAATAAATAAGGCAGAAGTTCAAGTCATTGAGTTTTATTAAAGGGATAATATATTTATTTTTTCAATTTATATTCCGCCTTTCAGACATTTAAAAGTAGATTACATTCAAGTAGTGAAGGTATTACATTCTGAGATGGTTGATCATTAGACAAGAGAAAGGCAGTAATGAATGTCAGTGATGAGCAACTCTTACAGGTTGACTTTTAAAGCATTGCTCATGCAAAAATGGCCAGTATGTGAGTCACATGAGAGCAACATGGATTTAAAAAAGTTGCAAAATACATGCATATTTACCCATGAGCACATGAGGAATAAGGGGGGTGAAAAAGAGGTGGAGAATGGGCGAGGCATGGGCATACCAGGACGTGGCCAAGAATTATGCAAGTAACTACAAATTTTAAAAATGGAACATGCAGAGTGTGTACACTAGATATTCACATAACTTTACTGCTGCTCCTGAGGAGGAGCAAGTCTGTAGAGTTCATGTTTTAGGGCTTATAGGATAGGGGAGGTATCCAGGTAATCTGGGCAGTGTGCAGGATGCAGAACCAGAGAGGTCTGAAAGACTTTACTATTAACTGGACATACTAGAGGACTAATTAGAAAATTGGCAATGTGCCTCCCACAAACATGTTTTAAAATTTGTTGACATATGCATGTAAAAGGTCCTCTTGAAAACAAGGTAACTGTGCTCGAGCAACCTCTTAAAATTAGGAGCAAACTTACGTGCAGTTTGTGCATTTTAAAACATATGTGCAGAAGTGTGCGCACGATTAAAAATTCTAGTGTATTCTCACTTGCTTGCTGATATGTGCATGGATAGGTGTACACATGCTCTTTTTAACATCGACCTCTCAGTCTGTCAAAGAGCAATACTTTTGGCAATAGGCTTTCCTACAGTCTATATAAAATCCTTTCAGGTACATTTTCAAGAGGTGCATAGTAACATAGTAATGATGGCAGAAAAGGACCAAATGGTCCATCCAGTCTGCCCAGCAACCTTCTTATGGTAATATTTGCCATGCTATTCAGGTTGCCCCTATGTTTCTCTTAAGGATAGCAACTTTCTCTCTGTACAATTATTCCCAAGCCTTATGACAACCCATAAAAAATTTACTGCTAGCAACTTTTTTACTGGGTAATATAAAGTCTGCTTGTCAACAGAACCGGAGGGTCAGGCTGTGTGACGGTATGTGAACTTGAACATGTGTCCAGCATGTGTGGGCAATGGAGAGAGAGAGAGCCTTGCAAAAGAGGAACAAGAAGAGTGCCTCAGACAGTATGAATAACGAAGTGTTTTACTACAGATTACATGATGAATTTTATCAGTACAGATCAGCACATTATACAATACTAAGAAACAGAACAATACTGAGGGTAGGGAGGGGTGCACAGTAACTGAAGTTAATGGTTACTTAAAATTTACAAGAAATCTAATGATGAAGGATGTAAAGGCTAAAAATGGTTAGAGAGCGCAAAGCTTATAACCTGAATAAGTGTATATAAACTACCAGTGAAACAACTATTCAGGGAAGGTGTCTTAGACCTCAGCATTGTCAGATTCTGCACTACACCTTCCTATTTCTCAAAGCTTTTTGCATTGCAGTAAAGATAATAAAGCTTTAACTCTATCACTGGCTCTAAAACTCATCTATTATAAACCTGGGGACAAGCACCTAGGAGGCAAAAGCCCTCATTTTTGGTGACTCTGGCATGATCCCAGGCAAAGTCACTACAGGCCCGCATGTCAGAAGATTCCAGTACAGCCTCAGCAGAGACATCCAGGAGGTATGTAAGTGAAGCTATATGAAGACAACTGGAGGTTATAAGTATACAATCAATTTCTATTGTCCTGTTTAGTTTAATTTATCTTTTTATGTTGTAGGGTACCCACTGAGTTTTAGAAAACTTTTGTTTTTACAATACAAGGTTTATTATTTCTGATCCCATTTCTAGTTTGCCTGTAGATGTAGTTTGTGCAACATTTCCTTTAAACAAAAAGCTTGTACTGGAACACAACAAAAAGTGCTTTAAGTTGGTCACAGGAAGGCTCCTTGATGGATGCCTCACTTTTAGGGCTCCATGATTACTTATAGGTGCAAAAGAAGGATAAGAGTCTTGAAAAGCATTTTCTGGTTTTAGACTTGTGGGAGAACTATCGTCAGACTAGGGCAAGAGAAAAGGATACCCCCCATAAAAAGAGAATGTTGATTTAAAGAATTTTTTAATTCTAAAACAAAATTCTGATTTGATTTTTAAAATGAATTGCCTTTTCCAGAGAAGGTTGTCAAATGTCAGTATGTTTATAATTGGGCCTTATGTTTATGTTTGATTACTGCTATGGTGTTACTATGTTAACACCTTTCAGTGAAGAACTGCTTTCTGCCCAAATCCCAGAGTGGGGATTCACTCCAGGAATTATAGCCCAGAGTTAATTTACATTTGCGTGGAAGTTTTAGAACTTGAAAGGACATGGGGAACTGAAGATTAGTTTGAAGATAAGGGGAACAGAGCTAGTGAGAAGAAGGAAGAAGTAGGAAACATGTAAAACTGAATATGTTTCTCATAAGAAAATACAAATGGAGGAGAAAACATATTTAAATGAATTGACTTTTCAGTTTATATGTTATAAATAGTCTGATGGGGATTTAAGGTGTGGAGTTAATTTTTGCAGAAAGTGAATTTAATTTAGTAGATTATATAAGAATGTTTAGTTTCATTTGTTCTGAAGTATGATCTGTAACTTATCAAAGTGACAGCAGAGAAGGCAAAGCACTCTTAATAGCTTGCATTGAATTTGTACAGAAATAAATAACATATGGTTTCTTTAAACATTGGGTAAAAACGTATATGTGAGTTAGATAAGAAACATGAATTGCTCTGATCAGGAAATAGAGAGCAGCTGTCTGTCTATTTTCCCTAAATATAATTTAAGTTTGTTTAAACTATTTTTTTTGTTATTTCTGTCTTAATCAGAATTGTCTATTAGTTTGTATGTCTGATAATGAAACACTTTTACTGTTGACATCGTACTACAAAAGAAAAAAAAAGTGCATCCTACCAGTATTGAATTAATGGACCATAATGCCTGTCATGTGCCTAATGTGTTTATAAGTTTTTTTTTTATTTTTGTATCCCTATTATATGTAATGAAATACAATTGATATTGTTTATTTAGTGAAGGACCATGTATATTACAACATGCATGGCAAAATGAGTTGAAAAATGTAATTAATTTTCTGAGTGCTTTGATCTTTGAATCATTGATCTTTGTAGCTGTTTATACAGAAATCTGATATAAGAGATGAGATAAGCTTTCTTTTTACTTTTCTGCTGTTAGCTTTCTTTGCCTAATAAATCAAAATCATATAGTTAGAATATAGTGGGATTTCTTTCTTTCTTTCTTTTTTAAGTTGTGTAAAATAATCACAGTAGTTTTCTACTTTAATTATTTAGAATTATTTAGCTGTTTTTGTCCTGCCATGTGATTAGTTTAAAAGATGAATCAATTTTTCTTCATTTGTGAGATTGAATTTCTACAAGTTAACAAAATGATGTCTGATCTTCCAGATGCAGAACTAAAGGGTTATTTTCCCCAGTTTTCCTTTTATTTTAATATATCTAATTTTTTTTTAATTCTGACTTTTGGTTTAATTTTGGATCGATCCAAATAATTTTATGCTCTACCTTTTGAGCTCAAATTTTTGTTGATTATTTTTCTGTCTTTATGCGTTGTGTTTGTGTGTCATTACAAATGAAAACAGCAAAGTTTGATGAGAAAAATGCAATGAATGCATATTTGTAGTCAGTTCAGTGAAATATATGTCTTTATGTAATGTCTGACTAGATAAATGAGAATCTAGGTTGTTTGTGGTTTTGAATATTGTGTGTTACCTCATAGTAAAGTGGGAACAATAAGCAGATTAATAATATTGCATGTAGGGATTTTTAGATGCAGGGAGCTATTGACATTTATTATGGAATTTTCTTATTGAATAATTTGGATTTTGTTGTTCTTATATTAGGCCTTAAACCATAACATACACATCTAACTTAATGATGAGAGTTAAGAGGCTATGCTTCGATTTAGAGAAGTGCCATACTGAGAGAACTGTAATCACCATTTGTCATTGATCTCAGAAATCATCCCATCCTTTGCCATAGAAGACATCTTGCACCATTCATTTTATGTACTGAAGTGGGCACACTTTATGCCAAATGCTCTATCTTCATGTTTTTCTTGTTATATAGGAGTGGCCTTACTTAGATAATGTTTTCTTTTGTTTTATGAAGCAATATACCTTTATTTGACATGTAATAACTGATTATGATAATGACATATTTTTATGATATACTTATTTAATATCTAGTTACATGCCTGCTTGCAGATGCCATTATTTAGATTTTCACATTAATGATTCAATCTGCGTTAATACAGTTTTATTAGTCCTTAGTAGAGATGTGCTTTGGGTAAAAATTTCGAGTCAGGCTTCATTTCAGGGCCCCCCTGCAGGAATTTCAGTTTTCCTGTGGTTCGGGTTTTTATTTTTGGGGGGGCCCTTATTTTTGGGTTAGTGTGCACTAACTCCCGATAGTGTGCCCTATCCTGGCAGAGATAGTGCACACTAATAGGAGTTAGCGTGCATTAATGGGAGTTAGCACTCTTTAACTCAAAAATGATTTTTTTCTGAAATTTTGGAAAAAATTCAATCGTTTTTCGGTTCTCCCGAACCATTCCAAATTAGGCAATTTTGTTGACATTGCCTAATTCGGGAAAAATGATTGCATATCCCTAGTCCTTAGTGACTTTACATCTCTGTGTTTATGGTCAACAGCATATACTATATGCATGTCCATCCATTGTTCGGATAGTAATTTTTCTTTTTAGAAAGAACAATAATAGATTTTTGACACAGGGGTTTTGTTTTTCTTTTTGCATTGCACCACCAATGTGTATGGGGAATTTATTTGATGCATCTGAGTTTATCTGTTCCAGATGCCTAAAATATAATGAGTAGCAAGCTATGCCCAGGGGGAGCTGCTAAGAAACAAGATGCTGAGCCAATACTTCATTGCAGGATGGAGAGACATTCAAATTGATGGCAGAAAAAGAACAAAATCTGGAAATCCTCCCTCACAGTCATCAGTACCCCTCTTTCTGACAATTTCCTCGCACTCAACACTTCTAAAACAGAGCTCCTCATAAGGATGTCCTCACAACATCAAACCCTCTTTACCATCGATCAACGCACCCCACACCAACATCACCTGCCTGCAACATGTGCGTAGCCTTGGCATCACCCTTGATAATCATTTTAACCTCAAAAAATTAATCAACGTCACACTTAAAGACTGTTTCTTCAAATTGAATACCCTAAAAAAACTTAAACCCCTTTTACACCTCAATGACTTTCGTATAATACTCCAATCCATCATCCTATCAAAAATAATTTACTGCAATGCTATGCTCCTGGGATTACCCAAAAGCACTATCCAACCCCTCCAATTACTCCAAAATGCAGCAGCCCCTATCCTCACCAACACCCATAAAAATGACCACATTACCCCTGTTCTCAAACATCTGCACTGGTTACCCTTTACATCAAGAATCACATACAAATCCCTCACCCTCATCCACAAATCTCTTCACAACCAAAACATGCACTGGTTTAAAGAACATCTCGCCTTTCGTAACCATGACAGACCCACCAGAATGCAACACCTGGCAACTTTGCATACCCCTTCACCCAAACTCACTAAGCTCTACTCCACCAAAGAATGGGCATTTTCCTTAGCAGGGCCCACCCTGAGGAACAAGCTACCATCCTCACTCTGCCAAGAATCATGCCCGAAAAAATTCAAGCAGAGCCTTAAGGCTTGGCTCTTCAAGCAGGCGTATACCAAATTGCACTCCTTCACCACTTCTATCTCTAACTTCTCCCCTCTCAACTGCCCCGTAGGACCTTGTGCTTTACAACTGCTGTCATTGGCTCTACTTGCTAATGACAGCAGTTGTAGCATAATCTCCATTGTAACCAAACTGAAGTATGATATGCATTATAATCTTTTATATTCCATTGTAACTTAACTTGTATATAATTCCTCCTCTGTCAAAATTTTGTATATAATTCCTCCTGGTCAAAATTTGTATATAATTCCTCCTTGTAAAAATTGGATTTTAAATGTAAGCTCCTAAAACTCCCTGTTACTTGATCTTTACCTCTATTCCCTCCCCTCCAAGTTCTCACTACACTCTGCCCCCCTTATCTTTTTCCATAACATACCCCCTTACTCCCATTAATATATCCACCAGTTCTATGTTCATTGTAGAGCCTGTTGCTAATTTTTGTTTCTTGTTAACCAATGAGATGTTCCCAATGACCATCGGTATATAAAAGCTGTCAAATAAATAAATAAAATAACTGCACAAGTGGAATTTTTGTTATGCAGACTATGCTAAGTGCAGTAAGCTTGACATTGAACATACAATGAAAGGTGGCAGATAGATACATAGATAAATAGATAAATATAGATAGATATTAGGGATGTGAATCGTTTTTTGACGATTTAAAATATCGTCCGATATATTTTAAATCGTCAAAAATCGTTAGGGCCACGATACAATACCAATTCCCCCGATTTATCGTTAAAAAATCGTAAATCGGGGGAAGGGGGAGGGCAGGAAAACCGGCACACTAAAACCACCTAAAACCCACCCCGACCCTTTAAATTAAATCCCCCACCCTCTCGAACCCCCCCCCCCCAATGCTTTAAATAACCTGGGGATCCAGCGGTGGTCCAGAACGGCGGCAGTCCGGAACGGCCCCCTCAATTGAATCCTGTTGTCTTCAGCCGGCGCCATTTTGCAAAATGGCCACCGCAAAATGGCGGCGGCCATAGACAAAAACGATTCGACGCAGGAGGTCGTTCCGGACCCCCGCTGGACTTTTGGCAAGTCTTGTGGGTGTCAGGAGGCCCCCCCAAGCTGGCCAAAAGTTCCTGGGAGTCCAGCGGGGTTCAGGAAGCGATTTCTTGCCGCAAATCGTTTTCCATACGGAAAATGGCGTCGGCAGGAGATCGACTGCAGGAGGTCGTTCAGCGGGGGTTCCGGACCGCCGCTGAACGACCTTGATGCAGGTACAGAGGAAAATGTCTGTGTTGCACATTTTCTATTTGTTTCTTTTTTTTTTTCTTGAACTACATTTATGGATATTCTATACAAAATACTTTTTGGTTTGATTGCTTTTACTTTTTGATATTGCGCTTTTCATGCTTAATATTAGAATCATTTACAAATATCACATGAATTATGGTAACATACATTAGAGATGTAAATCGTGTGCCCGATTGTCTTAATGATCGGGTTCGGCTGGAGGGAGAAAAAAATCTGATCGCTGGAGATGTGAATCGGAATCGGTTCTGATTCACATCGTTAATTTTTTTTTAGTGAGGCCTGACCCTTTAAATTGACCCCTTACCTTCCCCCACCCCCGCCGAACCCCCCCAAAACTTTTTACGAGTACCTGGTGGTCCAGTGGGGGCACGGGGACCGATCTCCCGCTCTCGGGCCATCGGCACCATTTTGACTGCCACTCAAAAATGGCGCCGATGGCCCGATTAAAAATAAACCCACCCGACCCTTTAAAGATGACCCCTTAGCTTCTCCCACCCTTCCGATCCCCCCAAAACATTTTAAAATTACCTGGTGCTCTAGTGGTGGTCCTGGGAGCGATCTCCCGTTCTCGGGCCGTCGGCTGCCAATCATAAAGTTGGCGCCAATGGCCCTTTGGCCATGTGACAGGGTTACTGTGCCATTGGCCGGCCCCTGTCACATGTTAGGAGCACTGGATGGCCGGCGCCATCTTTAAAGATGGCGGCGGCCATCAGTGCCATCTTTATGAGTGGCAGCCGATGGCCCGAGAATGAGAGATCGCTCCTGGGATCACCACTAGAGCACCAGGTAATTTAAAAATGTTTTGGGGGGATCGGGAGGGTGGGAGAAGCTAAGGTGTCACCTTTAAAGGGTCAGGTGGTTTTTTTTTTAATCGGGCCATCGGCGCCATTTTTGAGTGGCAGTCAAAATGGCGCCGATGGCCTGAGAGCGGGAGATCGGTCCCCGCGCCCCCACTGGACCACCAGGTACTCGTAAAACGTTTTGAGGGGGTTCGGAGGGGGGAGGTGGGGGAAGGTAAGGGATTAATTTTATAGGGTCGGGGTGGGTTTAGGGTTGTTTTGGTGTGCCGGTTTTCCCACCCTTCCCCCAAATAACTCACTTTAGTGGACACTAACGGGAGTAACGATTTTTCACGATAAATCGTGAAAATTTCTATTGTATCGCGCACTGTACCGATTTTTGATGATTTAAAAAATATCGGATGATTTTTTTAAATCATCAAAAAACGATTCACATCCCTAACATTCATACACATAGTAAGCACGCTACCCTAGCAGAAGCAATTCCTTTGGATCTTTTACCCCTGACCTAAAGAGATAGCCTTATTGCAGCCACAGTATTTATATTT
This sequence comes from Rhinatrema bivittatum, assembly GCF_901001135.1. Lineage (NCBI taxonomy): Eukaryota > Metazoa > Chordata > Amphibia > Gymnophiona > Rhinatrematidae > Rhinatrema > Rhinatrema bivittatum. Next base: position 608,003,920 of record NC_042616.1, on the reverse strand, counting down.
GGTGCTGGCCACTATAAAGCCAGATTGGTCACCAGTAGTTATTGGGCACCAGTAGTTTGTGCTCACAAGCTATTATGGAAATCTTTAAAAACATTACTGTAGAAACCCACAGACACCCTGCCCTTCAATTAAGAGGGATAACAGAAACCTTACAAGACCAAAGATTAGCCCTGGATTTACTTTTAATGGCCTAGGGAGGCCTGCGCCACATACTGAAGACAAACGTCTGTCATCAATGTTGTGTTGAAATCACTGACTGTACCTCCATTATTTTTAATCTGTCTAAACACTTAGAGGATAGTTACAACTTGTCCTCTGGTTGGTTACCTGAGCCCGAATGGGAAAACCCCTTCTTTCTATGTGGGATCAGATAAAGGTATGGAGAGTCCAGGTATTAATATACTTTGTTATAGCTGTGAGTATCTGCATAATTCTGGCTTTAATTGTTTTTTTTTTTTGTATTAAGACTTTGTTTCATAAAGCAGTTGATCATTTTTTACCAATTGTTGTTCCTACCACTTCATCCTTATTTGATGATGCTGATGATGCTAATACTGTTCCAGTTGCTCTTATGATATACGGTAGTTGCTTGCCCTATTTTTCCATTAAAACATTTATACATGCCACTTTTGCAAGACTTAGAAATGCAGGTTTAGTTCCACTTGTCATTTATTCATCTTTATAATATATTTTGATGTTACTTCTCTTCTATAGGATGATACTTCTACTATAAATGCTGATCCTACTGTTCTCAAGGATATAGTTGCTTTCCCTATTCCCCCTTCCTCAGCAGAAGGTCTATATAGGCCAATCTTGCATGGTTTAGAAATAGAAGTTTAGCTTAGCAGATCAGTTATTCATTTTTATTTTTTTTATTCATTTTTGTATCATTGTTTTAGCAATACTCATGTTACTGCTCTCTGCCCATTCTTTCTGACATGAACGTGCCTGATTTCTATACTCAGCTCTGCTGCAGTTATCACAAATTTTGGGTTCTAGGTTAGGGGTGGTGGATAGTATTGTTTCTATTTCTTTACGTCATTATGGTGCCTGTTTCTGCTGTCTACTGTCTGGAAATGCTGTCCTGTACTTGCTGCTCCTTCACCACTTCTCTCATGCCACTCATAAATCATCATTTCTCACTCTTCCCAATGCCTATGAACCTTGGTTTGACACATATTTACCAAGGTTCAAGAGGGAAGATCTAAAGTCTGTCTGGTAACAGAACCAGATCATCAGGCTGTGTGACCTGTGTGTGAACCTGAACTTATGTCCAGCTTGTTTAGGCAATGGAGAAAGAGAGATCCTTGCATAAAGAGAAACAAGAAGAGTGCAACAGACAGTAGGAATAATGAAGTGTTTTACCATGACACTGTGGTGAAACTTATCATTACAGAACAGCACATATACATTACAATACTAAGAAACAGAACAATACTGGGGGTAGGGAGGGGTAGGGAGGGGTGCACAGTAACTGAAAATTAATAGGTACTGGAAATTTATAAGAAATCTAATGATGAAGGATATAAAGGCTAAACATGATCAGAGAGCACAAAGCTTGTAGCCTGAAAAACTGTAAATAACTATAGTGAAACAAGTATTCGGGGAAGGTGTCTTATCAAACTTCTGAATTGTCAGACTCTGCATTACTCATTCCCGTTTCTCAGAGCTTTTTGCATTGCAGTGAAGAATAATAAGGCTTTAACTCTATCATTGTCTCTGAGTCTCATCTACTATATACCTGGGGATAAGCACCTAGGAGGCAAAAGCCTTCAGTGATGAGCCTTCTTGAAAATTCAGACAGTGCTGAGGTGTTTTTTTTAATGGACCTGACCTTAAAAGCAGTCCTGTGAATCAGTACCCCCAAACTGCAACTGTCAGGACCTATGTTGCTTATCTTTTCAATCCAATTCTTCTTCCACCCCACCACCTCCGTCAAAGAGGAGAATGATGTTGTTGTTGTTGTGTCAAAAGCATCAAGCCTTATTGGTTAAGGGTTGTCTTCAGTTAAGGGTAATAATTGCTACTTCATGTAGGTCACCCCCCATGCTTATCAGTTCTCCAGACCAAAATATTTGAGGCCCTCATTGATTATTGTCTGGATATAACTCTCCTTTTCCCCCTGCCATTAAAGTGGAGAACAATGTTGGAGTTGCATCAAAAGTATCAAGGCTTATTAGTTAAGGGTAGCAACCACTGCACCAGCAAGTTACCCTGATGCACCTTTTTCTTTATTTGCATCTTCTAGCCTTTAGGGATCCACAGTATTTATCCCATCCATTTTGAATTCTTTGACTGTTTTTGTCTTCCCCACCTCCTTTGGAAGGGCATTCCAGGCATCCACTACCCTCTCCATGAAGAAATATTTTCTGGTGTTGGTTCTGAGTCGTCCTCCCTGGAGTTTCATTTTGTGACCCCTAGTTCTATTGATTTCTTTCCAATGGAAAAGGTTTGAAGTTTGTCCATCATTAAAATGTTTCAGGTATCTGAAAGTCTGTTTCATTTCTCCCCTGCACCTCCAGGGTGTACATATTTAGATCCTTCGTTCTGCTCATAAGCTTTCCAATAATGACCCCACAACATTTTGGTCATCCCTCTCTGGACTGACTCCATCCTGTCTCTATGTTTTTTGAGATACCTGCTCCAGATCTGAACACAGTACTCTAGGTGAGGACCTGTAGAAGGGCCTGTACAAGAACCTATACAAGGCATTATCCACTCCTTCTTCTTACTAGTTATTTCTCTCTATATGCAACCTAGTATTCTTCTGGTTTTAGTTATCACCTTGTCACACTGTTTTGCTGCCTTCAAATCACCAGACACTATCACACCAAGATCCCTCTCTTGGTCCATGCACATCAGTCTTTCACCCCTCATTACATACAGCTCTTTTGGATTATCACATTCCAGATGAATGACTCTGCACTTTTTGGCATTGAATCCCAGATGCCAAATCTTCAAACATTCTTCAAGCTTTCTTAAATCACTTTTCATTATCTGTACTCCTTCAGGCTTGTCCACTCTGTTTCAGATCTTAGTATCATCAACAAATAGACAAACTTTATCTTTTACCCTTTCACAATGTTGCGAACAGAGCCGGTCAGAATACCAATCTCTGTGGCATTCCACTTAACAATGTTTTCTCTTCAGATAGGTTTCATTTACTATTACCTGATGTCTCCTGTCAGTCAACTAGTTTGTAATCCACTCCACAACCATGTTGTTGACTCCCAAGCTTCTCATGGACATTTTGGTAGGGGTGTGCATTTGTTTTCGCCGTATTGGTGATCTGCAACGTATACTGCACTATTCGTAGTATTCGTGGGGAAGTGAAACTTATCGCGATTCCCCACGAATACACAAATCTTCCCCGAATTATACGGCCACCTAAATACAAATTTAAACAAACCCCCCACCCTCCTGAACCCCCCCAAGACTTACCAAATCTCCCTGGGGGTCCAGCGGGGGGTGGTCCGGGAACCATCCCCTACACTCACACCCTCGGTGCCGGTTTCATCATGGCGCCGATAGCCTTTGTCACAGGGGCTACCGGTGCCATTGGTCAGCCCCTGTCACATGGCCATCGGTGCCATCTTGTGCTCCTACCATGTGACAAGGGCTGACCAATGGCACCGGTAGCCCCTGTGACAAAGGCTATCGGCGCCATGATGAAACCGGCACCGAGGGTGTGAGAGTGCAGGGGATGGGTCCCGGACCCCCCGCTGAACCACCATTTAGAATGTCTAAAAACAAACTATTAAAACAATATAGAGTAATCTAAAAAACGGTGCCGATGAGATTTATTATGTAAAGAACAAAACAACTTGCAATTACAGACTAAGTTCAAACCCATAAAAACAAAAAAAGGGGAAAAAACTCAAGTGATATATCTAATCTCATTCAGAAAAAACACACGGTTGTGAGCGGCATATAAAACAAGTACAAGATTTTAAAGGTTTGCACTTTGCCTTAATGTGTCTACCATCAGTAGAACCGGCACTCAAACAAATACTGTGCAAAACTTGAAAAAAGCTCAAGTGATATATCTAGTCTCATTTAAAAACTCCGGTTGTGAATGACATGTAAAACAAGTTAAAAACTTTAAAGGTTTGCACTTTGTCTTAATATATTTACCATCAGTAGAAACAGCACTCGCGTATTCGCCTCTCAAACAGATACTGTGCAGAACTGAAGCAAGCTGTCTGGCGGCGTAGTTTTTAGACATGCCTATGTGCACAACTCTATATATAACAACTATATTTCAACACCGGCAACATCAGCTACAAGAAATTATAATTAGTCACAGGGCAATGGCCACATAAAAATGTTCTAAATGAACTGATTTTATATTTTTTCTTTAAAGAAATGTGATGTCACTGCTCTTACAGTGTTTAGCCATTCAAAGCATTGTTTTTGAAATAGTTCCAATAGATATAAATGTTAATAAATTGAATTTATACTGGTTGGTTGTATCCTATTATCGTGATAATTATGGTCAAGCAATTTTTGATTAATCAGTGTTTCCTACTTTCCAGTCAGTTCGCTGATTAATATACATATACAAACATTTTAGACACATGTTTATGATTTTATTTCAGTGTGAATATATCTTTTTATATTTATGTCATATGATTTAATATGATTTTTATGACATTTTTACATTGCAATTTATTTGTTAGTTCAAATATATATGTTTGTATGTCTTTTTATTTGTTTTTTATCTGTTTTACAATAGCCCCTGAGGCAGCTCGATGAGCGAAACTCGGCCAGAGTCGGGCAAGATCAATAAAGTCCATTTTACCAATTCCACCTTGTTGTTTGTTTGCTGTTTGCCATCTTGGATCGGTTTGAGATACAGATGGTTATAAAGTTTGACAAGATCAACCAGATAAAACTGGGGAGAGAACCTATTGAAAGATAGCATTTAGTCATCAGTATAATTTCTCTTCACAACCCATCACTGATATAAAGACATTTTGCTTACACAAGCAAAATTAAATGGTGTGCTTAGCTTATTAATAAACAAATGATGTTCCACAAACTTACAGAGCACAACTTCGAGCAGTTCATGCATGACATAGTTCATGGTAGGCTGATATGTTTATTTAAGTGTTTATTTAATTTATATTGTACCTTTTGTGACTGATCTGCCACTTCAAAGAGGATTACTTTTGGGCATCATAGGTATTTCCTGTCCCTATAGCATCATATTAGAATTCAAACTTAAAACTTATTTATCAAAGGGTTGTATTGATGATTGTCTTTATGGATACAATAGCCATGGAATAATAGCAAATAGATATTGTGCTCAACAAGCATAAAATCATCACTATGCCCAGTATATCTTTTGATGTTATATGATATGGATCCATGTTGGTAAATATTGGTAGGTGAAAGAGCTATTATATAAAGCCTGTGTTAAGAAGAGATACAGGGCTTGAGCTTGCCATATTGCTAAACAAAAGCCCAGCAATAATTCTGGTGAGAAAGAGAAGAATTCCAACTTTAAATCAGGCATGCATAAATGTATGAGAAGATATTCCAGGAGCACAAACATAAAATGTGCTCTTAATGTGATTGTAGAATTCAGAATTTCTGATGATTTCTGGGTGTCATCAGTAGATGAGGGAAAGCCATTATGAATGGAGATTGAGAGAGGAACTGCAGTGTTATTAGTTTCTATGGAAACTTATCATAGTTTGCTAGCTCAAGTGCTACTTAAAGAGACATTGATGGGTTTTCAGACTTATTTTGTCGAAAGAAAATGTGACCGGAGGGGGTTGATTATAAGATGTCTTGTAAGTTTCTGCATCTTTGTATGGGTAAACTGCAAAACTGCCCTTGGATGTATTTCATGGAAATCACTCTCCACAGTTTGGCAGCTCTTGGTAGAAAGAACTGAAATTCACTGCATATCTTGTTATTTGGCAAAGACAGTCTATGTACCAGTAAATTACTCACCAAATCTTTATAATTATCTAGTGGTACCTTATACCTTTAGATCCCTGACAGAGGGGCCGATACAATAAAATTTGCGGAAAGTGAATTTTCAGCGCCCGCTTTCTTAGTGCATGCATGGCGCCCGCAAGGGGGGGCACCATGCAATAAACAAATTATGGGGTGGCACTAGCAAGGAGGCGCTAGGGTCGTCACCTTAGCGCCTCCTTGCTAACGTGACCCCGTGATTACCGGCGGTCTGCCGGTTATGAACACCGATGCCGATAAACTCGGCATCGGTTTTCATAACTGCAGTCAGCTGGTTATAAAAAGTGACACCGACTTTATCGGCATCAGTTTTCATTACTGCAACCGGCTGGTTATGAAGACAGTCGAAGAGCATATCAGCGTCGGTCTTCAAAGCCGCCAGCAGAGGTTTTTTTTTCTTTTTTTTTTAACTGTAAAAAAAGTACAGAAAAGCAGTTTTTTCTGCTTTTCTGTACTTTTTTTCAGTGTGCTCAGCTATTAACGCCTGCTCCAGGCAGGCGTTAATACCTGAGTGCTAAATGTGCATCTGAGATGCACATTTATTTTTTTGCATTTGGAGTGAATGAGTAATAGCCTCATTCACATGCATTTGCATGTGATGAGCGCTATCTAAGTCACTCCACATTAGACGCGTGTCAAATAGGCGCTAATCCCCCTATTGCATTAGGGGGTGGATTAGCGCCTATTTAACCCTAGTCCAACAGCGGGTTAAACAGTGCGCTCAGCTGAGCACACTGTATTGCATCGGCCCCAGAGACTGAATTGGACTGGCTTGAAATCTGGAAAAAATTTGCTAGGGGCCACCATTTGTTCTAAGCCCTTAAAGAAAATGTGTCCAACAAAATTTATGGTGGATTTAAAATAACTCTGAAGCAAGCTCAGTGCATGCATGAAGCAATGGTCATTCTTATTCACTCGAAATGTATTCACATTCTTGCTTTGAGGATTCTGCTCTAACAAACCGGATCACCTTAATGCTCATCTGTACATAGAGGCATAGTAAACCTTGTTAAAATGGTTGACCATTAAAGCAGAAAATGGTTATCATTTGTAATCACCTTTGTTCCAGCACTGTTTTTTAAACACTAGCAATTAGATTCTTCCTGGGCTTTCTGATATTTGAATTAACTTACATAAAATTGTAATTACAAACCATGAAATACTGAAATGTTATAGAATTTAAATCAAGTATTACAATATAAAAGTGATTGGGGTTGTGCATTGATAAGGAAAAAAAAATCATTGTTCACACATTCTAAAATATATTGGACATGTAATTCATATCAATGAAATGTTTAAGTTATATGTCATCCCAGAATCAGACAGAGTGTGAGTTATTTCACTAAAACCTAATAGAGATTAATTGGAGGGAAACAATGCAAAGAGAAATATTATCATTTCAGTCAAGGTATAAGAAGCAATGAATATAGTCATCTTGTTGAAAAGTGTTTTAAAAAGGGTAAGTTTTGGATAAAAAGCTAGTGATTGCTTGTTTTAAGCAGTGTAATTGGAAAAAGTGGTTGCGAGATAAGAAGGCTAACTAGGACAGTTCCAATAATCAAAAATGAAAATGTCACAGGGAAGTTGTTCACTGAACGAAGTGGTGAGAAAATGTCACAAATGGAAAAGACGTAGTGACCAAACGTCCATCTCCATCCTGCCAACTGGGCATAGTTGTGTCTCTGATCCACAGAACCTCAATTTTATTGCCCATTTAGCTTAAGTTTACTTGACACCACCAAATGTGTTGTTTAAAAAGACATAAATTGAGAGAGCGCACAGTATCCTGATGATCATTTCCCAAGCTAAAGAGGATCAGGATAGTCATCATCATATATGTGAAAAAGAAAACCAATAATATGTAAGAGACCAAAGTTTAGACCAGATATTCAAAGTGCAAATGCAAAAAGAGATCACATACTGACAGCAGTGCTATAACACCCAACAGAAACTAGTAAATCTTTATCTTAACTGCATATAGAGCCTGATTTACAAAGTGGGTTTTTTTTCCCATAGATACAGAATGACAGAAAAGCCTTAGTAAATTTGCTTGTAGTTTGTTAGTCCAACAGGATCTCCAAAATATATTGGGGTAGTTTTTGTCCTTGACCTAAAACCTCCCTGAGGAACACTTAGGGGTAGATTTTCAAAGGGTTATGCAAGTAAGATACGTGCCTAACTCTTTAAAAACCCTCCTGCATGCGCCAAGCCTATATTGCATAGGCTCGGTGGCGCGCGCAAGCCCCGGGACATGCGTATGACCCGGGGCTTTGAAAAAGGGTCAGAAAGTGGGCGGGGACAGGGGCGGGGTGGCGGTCCGGGGGTGGTCCCGAGTCCTCTGGCACAGCGGCCATGCCAGGGGATGGCGTGCCAGCAGCTGGCCGGCATGCACAAGTTACACCTGCCTTAGGCAGGCGTAAGAGAACAAAGGTGGGAGGGGGGATTTAGGTAGGGCTGGGGGTGGGTTAGATAGGGGAAGGGAGGGGAAGGTGGGGGGAAGGTGGGGGAGGAGCGAAAGGAAAGTTCCCTCCAAGGCCGCTCTGATTTCGGAGGCCGCTCCGATTTCAGAGCAGTCTCGGAGGGAACGGGGAAAGCCATCGGGCCTCCCCTAGGGCTCGGCGCGCACAAGGTGCACAATTGTGCACCCCTGGCGCGTGCCAACCTCGGATATTATAACATGCACGCAGCAGCGCGCGCATGTTATAAAATCGGGTGTACATTTGTGCGTGCTGGGTAGTGCGCACAAATGTACCCCGTGCACACTCCTTTAAAAATCTGCCCCTTATTATTTATGCAGTTAGCAAGCTAAAGTCTTTTGAAAATCTACCTCTTAAATATCTTCTCAGTATCTTATGTAGTGCTATTTATTTTTTGGATCTGCATTCATTCTGTTGATTTTGGCAGTTTTTGTACCTACATTTTTGTAAGCATAAAATGGCATTTTATGTGTGATAAACAGCATTTATGTGCATAAACATCAGAAAACAAATAGAATGGGTATTTCAAATGAATATGGGAGCTGTTTGTTTGAATAGAAAATAAATCAAACAAAAAGTTTTCCCATGCATATCTCTATTATTGTTGTATTCCCTTGTGCAGTTCTTCCTATATGACTCAGCTCTATGGAAAAAGCCACCACCAAGTAAAGGCCTTGCTGACTTTTGCAAAAGCTTGAATAAAGAAATCATCCCAATAACAAAGCAGAAGACAATTGAGAAGGAACAGGACCTGATTTCTGAAAATATTTCTACCATTTTATTATCTCAGATAAATCATTTTATAAATGAGGTCCCTAACATGTGGTTAAAATAGCCAGTTGTCTCAAGCATTTTTGAAAGTATTATTTCTGGTAAACCAAGTGTAGTATATCCCTAATTAAAAAATATAAATTATCACTTTCCCAAGATGAAGTGCTGCAATAGGTACATTCAATGTACTCTCAACCTAGCTTGATGTTACCCAGGTAGAGAGTCCATCAAGCTACGTTGAGACAACATTGCACAAATATCATCTTTGAGTGAGTTTTCTCACTCCGAGGGTCATCAAATCTTCATAAGAGAGCACTGTTCTGTTTGTACGTCTCACTTTGAGTGTCAACGTGGCCCCTAAGCCCCTACAGTAATACCTAAACCTCACCTCGTGTTACTAGGTGGGCCTCCCATAGAGATATATATATAAATCTAGGGTGAGGGCATTATGGCTGCTCTCTTTCTCTCTCTCTCTCTCTCTCTCTCACACACACACACACACATAAACATGGGCCCCACCAGTGGTTGTATGTAGAACTTACTGCATTCTGGCATTTATCTCAGTAAGAGCGATCTCCTGCACTCGTGACGTTGAGTCACAGGAACCAAAATGGCGCCGGCGCTACCTTTGCCCTGTCATATGGTAAGGGAAAATGGCCACCGGCGCCATCTCTGTTAATGCAGCCATGGCCCGAGAGCGGGAGATCGCACCGGGACCCCCCCACTGGACCCCAGGTAATTTAAAACATTTTGGGGGCGTTCGGGAGGGTGGGGGATTTCTTTTAAAGGGTCGGAGTGGGTTTTAGGGTTGTTTTGGTGTGCCGGTTTTCCCGCCCTCCCCCGATTTATGATTTTTGATGATAAATCGGGGGAATTGTTATTGTATCGCGGCTCTAACGATTTTTGACGATTTAAAATATATCTGACAATTGATCAATCCAGGTCTTAGAAAACTAATAATACTTTGTATGTCACTAGTAAGGCAGTTTCCCCTGCTCTAACTGCTTCAAAGTATCAATGGAATAATTTCAGTATGGATTCATTGCTTATATATTATTCTTTCAAAATTAGTGATGTGCATTCATTTGATTTGGTGTCATATTTTAGTGTATGCTAATGGTTATTTTGTGTGTGTGTGCACTAAAACAATTAATGCTCACTAAATAAAAAATAATGCACATCAAATGGATTTAGAGTACACTACTTCTGATGTAGTGCACACTAAATAGAATTGAAAACAAAACAAATTTAAAAAAATGAATACAATTCTCCCTCCCCCAAACCAAACTCACAAAAAAAAACCCCACAGATATTTTCTGACTGTGGCACTCCCCTATTCAAAAACCTAAATAGTAAATCTGGTTGTTGTACTCCAGTTTGATGCGACATGGTAGCACTTGTCCTCCTTCTCCTCATAAACCTGCCTTGCCACCAAACTAAATATCAGTTAAAGTGATACATTTTGTAACTAAAGAACTATGCCTCTAGTCAAGTTAGAGCATGGAACAATGAACAAGTAATAATTTATATTTTCCAAGTAACATTCTAACCTTGGTTTCTCAAGGCACAATTTGCTTCCTGGATTGAAATTTTAAAACACAATTAAAATTATCAATGTTAAAAAAAGAGACACATTCTTCAATTCTCTTCTGAACTCTAAAACTGATCTTATTAGTCATTAGAAAAGCACTTTTCTTTTTTCCATGCTTCTGCATTGTGTTCCATGTCTGCTTGTAATTAGGAAGACTAATGATAAAATGTTTAGCCCTTTGTTTCCTCCTATCTTTCTTTCCTTCTTTCGCGCACCAATGTACATGAGAGTTCTATTTATTCAAATAACTCTAACTTAGGTCTGGATTCATCATTCTATCGCAGAATGATGAATCCTGCGAAAACGGGGGGCGGGGGGGGGGGGGGCAGGCCTGCGAAAGCTGACAGCCTTCGCACCAACATGGTGTCTTCGCTGCCGAAAGGTGGTGCTATTTGGCGCACTACTGGCGACGATAAGGTTACTAACCTTATCACCGCTGGCGAAGACATCGCTGAGTCTGCCCCCCTCGCCGCTCCAGTATGCAATTGCACGCGAAAAGGGCCTTTTTGCATACGATAGAGGCTTATCGCACGCGATAAGCCTTTGAAAATGACCCCCTTAAATGGATATAATTTTCAAAGGGTTTAGGCACATAACATTGGGAAATTGACACCTAAATTGGCCCCTTTGAAAACTAGCTGGGGCTGAGATCCTAAATGTAAGGACCAATGTAAGGAGATAGCGTGGAGACAAAGAGATAGCTAGAACAGATTTTCAGCAATAACTTTGGTGTCCAGATTTTCAGTAATAACTTTGGTGTCCAGATTTAAGAGAGGAATTGAAGTCTTAAAGAAGATAGGTCCCTAAGTAAGCAACTAAATTTAGACAAAGTTTCAGCTGAAAATTTAGGCATTTAATTCTGGCTTTAAATTCACCAAAATTTTGGTACTGACAACATAGAATTCTAAGTGAAGTGCTGAGTATTATTTGAATATTTACCTCACAGCTCATTCTGATTTATGGAATTTTAGACAGAATTAAATTCTAACCAACTTCTAGATCAGATAGAAAACTAAAACTTTGTACATTTAGGAGTGAATTTTCAAAGGCGTTACATGCGTAAAAGTAGCATATATTGCAGCAATTTTCAAAAGCCCATTTGCACACATATGTGCAAATGTCTGGTCCATCCAGAAACTTAGATGGATAATACTTATTCATCTAAGTAAAAATTTGTCCAGGAACACTCAGTTGCACGTCCCATCCACGCTCGGCCCACTCCCAGGCCTGCTCACCTCACTAAGTCCTCCACAGGTCCCGGGTCATCCTCCCCAGCTGCAGCAGCGAGTACAGCCAGGCCTTGGCGTCCCATGGCAGCGGACGCCAGGCCTTCCACCTCCAGTCAGGCATCACGGCAGGGCTCGGCACCCTCTGTGGCATCGGCCCCATCCCTAGGTACGCGCGTGCGGACCACCCGGTCCCTTGGCCAGGGGCGGATCCCAGCTCCACAGCACGCCCTGATTGAATGTTGTATAAGAGGAAGTGCCTGCCTGCACTTCCTTGCCTTGGCAATTGGGTCGATCACACTGTGAGATCTAGTTTACCTCTACGTTTCCAGTCTTTGTTCCAGTCTCATTCCAGCCTTATTCCAGTCTTGTTCCAGTCCTGTTCCAGTGTCCTTCTGTTCCAGTGTCCTCCTGTTCCTGCGTCCTCCTGTTCCTTCATCTCCCCAGGTAGTACCACTGGGACCGTCTTCCTGGTACTGACCTCTGCCTGTTCTTGAGTAAGTTGATCACCGCCTGGATTTGACCTCTGCCTGTTTCCTTGACCACGTCTGCATGCTGCCTGGAACTGACCTCTGCCTGACTACTGACCACATCTGCACGCTGCCTGGAACTGATCTCTGCCTAACTACTGACCACGTCTGACTGCTGCCTGGAACCTGACCCCTGCTTTTGATGACTACCCATGGATTGACCACTGGAACATGACCCCTGCTTTGGCTGACCATCCATGGACTGACCACTGGTATTGACCCCTGCTTTGGCTGACTTTATTACCTGCCATACATTCAGTGACTCTCTTCTGGCCTTCTCTGGCACCCCGGACTTCTAGCCTGAACATCAACTGCGCACCCTTGATTGTGGTGGGCACACCCTGAACTTTCTCTCAAGGAGATTCTGCAGGGCCCACCTAAGACCAGGCAGCCCGGGTAACCGAAGGCTCAACCTGAGGGAACCCTGGGTTGCTAGTGGTGAAGCTTCAGCTAGCCTCTGTCTCCTCTTGTGCTCCACCTCCTGGTGGCAGGTGCTCTCTGGGTCTGACCAGGGAGCCTACCAATCCCACAATAGGCCAAGGGTCCACCTCCCGACACAACAGGTTGCCAAGGCAATGGAGTCAGCGGAGTCTCCCACCATACGGATCATTTGGGGTCTGGACGCAACTGTCCAAGAACAACAACGAGCCATAGAGACACTAGCATCTTCAATAGAAGACCTCCACTCTCAAATGCAGGGTGCAGCAAGGGCTACTCCCACAGGCCTGACTTCTGCCCTGCTACCGAGAGCATCACTGGTGCTGTCAGCTTCTACTCATTTCAATGGGGATCCATGCCTCTGCTGAGGCTACCTCAACCAGTGCTTCATGCAATTTGCCCTTCAGCTGTCCTTGTTTCTGAAGGAATCAACAAAAATCACTTTCATCCTCTCTTGCCTAGAGGAGAAGGCCCTAGCATGGGCTTCTCCACTTTGGGAGCGTTCTGACCCTATCCTCATGCAACTGTCCCAGTTCATCATCAACTTCAAGCGGACCTTTTAAGATCCTGGTCACCAGACGGTTGCGGGTCATCACCTTCTCCACCTCCATCAAGGCTCAAGATCCCTCTCCGAGTTTACGGTGTTCCAGACACTGGCCATGGAACTGGGATGGCAAGAGGATTACCTCCGGACACTCTATCTAGAGGGTCTATCTCCTGCTCTCAATACGAGCTCACTGTCTGTGAGATTCCCATGTCTCTAGATGACCTGATTTCCCTTGCTGAAAAAATTGACCATCACCTCCGGCAATGGCACCATAAAGTGAAAGCATCTCGGCTTCCTGCTCAATTCCCAGCACATGCCCCAAGCCCTCAGTTGAAGGCTCTACCAGTACCACCTCCTTCTACCGAGGAACCCATGCAAGTCAACTGTGGGTGGTTGTCTCCCAAAGAATGTCTTTGGCCTCTGTCTTTACTGCGGTGCTTCTGGACACCTGAGGCAGTCCTGTCTGGTCCATCCAGAAAACTTCAAGGCCTAAGCCCGGCGGGGGTCCCGAGCTTGGGCACTACTGTCACCACCCACCAACTATTACTTCCAGTTTCCCTTTCCATGGAATCCCGTTCCTTTGCCACCACTTTTCTTATTGACACCGGAGCAAGTGGCAGCTTCATCATGGATGATATCGACAACCTCTTGAAAATCCCCATACAACTCCTAGAGGTGCCTCGCCGCATCGCATCTATCCAAGGGGAACATCTCCCTGGATGCATCACGCATTGCATGGTGGTCTTCCGCCTCACCATGGAAGCCCTCCATGAGGAAGAAATATCCCTGTATGTCTTGAAACACTCCACATACCCAGTCATACTGGGCCTTCCTTGGCTTCAAACACACGGACCACAATTTGACTGGCAATCCCTCCAGCTGGTTCAGTGGGACCTACAATGTCAGAAACACTGCTTAAAGCAAGTATCCCCAGCAGTGACTGTCCTGAAAACCACAACCCTCGCCGGCCTCCTGGTGCAGTGCTCTGACTTTGAGGACATCTTTTCAAAACCAAAGGCAGATACACTACCTCCACTCTAAAAGTACAATTGTCCTATCAAACTTCTACCTGGCACTACACCTCCCAAAGGTAGAACCTATCCACTCTCACTTCTGGAGACCCAGGCAATGTCTGAGTATATCAAGGAGAACCTCAAGAAAGGGTTCATTAAACCCTCTGAGTCTCCAGCAGGAGGATGGAGGACTTCGTCCCTGTATTGACTACCAGGGGCTGAATGCCATCACCCTCAAGGATCACTATCCCTCATCAGCGAATTGTTTGACCACCTGCAAGGGGTCCAGATCTTCACAAAACTCAATCTACAAGGAGCGTACAACCTCGTACGCTTCCAGCCCGAGGACAATTGGAAGACAGCATTCAAAACCAGGGATGGCCACTACGAGTACATAGTGATACCTTTCAGCCTTTGCAATGCTCCTCCGGTGTTCCAATGCCTGATGAATGAAATCCTCCGAGATCTACTTTATTCATTCATACTGGTGTACCTAGATGACATCTTGATATTCTCAAAAACCTGAAGTCCCATCACTCCCATATCAGAACTGTTCTCCAATGCTTCCGAGAGAATCACCTTTACGCGAAACTAGAGAAATGCATCTTTGAGCAAAATCATCTACCCTTCCTGGGATATATCATTTCCAATCAAGGATTTACAATGGACCCTGAAAAGCTTCAAGGGATCCGTGACTGGCCCCAGCCACTAGGCCTCCGTGCCTTACAAAGCTTCCTTGGATTCACAAATTACTATAGGAACTTTATCGCCAACTATTCCACATTAGCTGCTCTACTCACCGCGATGACCAAGAAAGGAACCAGTCTCCGGGTTTGGAGTCTCAAGGCTCAAGCCGCCTTCCATGCATTAAAGGAAGCCTTTTGTTCTGGTCCCTGTTTATGACACCCTGACCCAAACAGCCCATTTGTCATTGAGGTCAAAGCATCCGCCATTGGAGCTGCGACGGTGTTGAGTCAGTACTCTTCCAAAGGTACATTGGTACCGTGCTCTTTCTATTCCCACAAATTTTTGCCTGTGGGCAAAATTATACCATCGGAGACCGCAAACTCCTAGCCATCAAACTAGCACTTCAGGAGTGGTGCCCATGGCTAGAAGGTGCCGAACACAAATTTACTATATTCACAAGAATCTGGAGCACCTAAGAGAGGCACAACTATTAAATCCTAGACAAGCCTGATGGGCATTATTCTTTGAGTGATTCAATTTCAAGCTGCGCTACCGGCCAGCCTCAAAGAATCTCCGTGCAGAAGTGCTATCACGCTCCCTTGAGCCAGAGGACACCCCAGAAACTCCAAGACACATTATTGATCCGGCCTGTGTGTCCCTTGCGCTTACGACCACAGTACCCGCCAGAAGGATGGTCGTTTCACATCGACTAAAAGAATGTGTACTCTGCTGGGCCCATGACTCAAAGCTTGCTGGACATCCTGGTCGAGCCAGAACCCTGGAAATGTTAAGATGTTTCTACTGGTGGCCCAGCATGGTAACAGATTCCCGCAATTACGTTGACTCATGTCTTGTATGTGCACAACCAAAGCCCTCTACGGGTCGACCATGGGGACTTTTCCAACCATTTCCAGCACCCACCAAACCCTGGTCCAGCATATCAACCGATTTTATCACTGACCTGCCTCCATCGCAAGATAACACCATCACCTGGGTCATCATCGACCAGGATTCAAAAGATGCACTGGTCATATAATGCAGCAAAGGTGATTAATGCTCCTGACAATCCACTTCCGGATACGAGTCTCCACTTGTAATATCATCTTTTGAATCCAGGAGTTATTAGATACAATGTATTTAGAAGAATATGATTGACTGTTCAAGCGATAAGATCTAGTACTTTTGCGGATCAGACAAATACAAAAACAATTGATAACCAAGCAAAAGACTTGATCCACCATTATGAGTCCATGAATATATATTTAAGCCCCTGAGGCAGCCGTTGTGAGAATGGTGAAACTCGGCCAGAGTCGGGCTGTAATATTCTTTAACGTCTCCACTTCAATAAAGGATTTGAAAAAGACCGAGGCATCTATTTTTCTTGCTTTTCCAAACGGTTTTCATAGATCGCCTATCTTTGTGCTTCTTGGGACCCACAGATAGGCTAAGGCATGTAACTGATAGTCACAAATCAAAGAACCGGTATTCTATGTGATAGAAGTATAAGACAAAATATAAAGAAATCACATATATTAAACTTGAATTACTGAAAGTGGTAAACCCTCATAAATGAGCTATTGCACACTTACGCTGTAACAGCATTTTAACATTTGTGCACTCATTGCAATTCTGCGTGCTTAATGGACATAATCATGGGGTGATCAGCGGCACATGTAAAATCTTGAACATGCTGATCTTGAACAGAAAAAATCTTGAACATGCTGATCTTGAACAGAAAAAAATTTTTTTGGGAATTTTTTTTTAAACAATTTTTTAGAACTTTGACATCAACTCCAACTATTTCATTGGTAAAAAGACATCTATGGAAAAAAGACTTATCTTTTCAAAGCAAAATGCTAGAGCTTAAGAGCTCATCAGATCTGCTCTGCCAGATGCCTGAAACCGCTGGTGTTTCGGAGGCTTCATCAGGGGCTTTAGTCACTAAAAATTAAATAGAAGACATGTCTAGTAAGAAACGCCTACATTTCAGTTGAAAGGTTCAGTTAGTTAAACTTACATACATGTCTAGAGTTGGAGAGCGATTTATTCATTGTGCAGCATTTCAAGAGAAGGACCCGCCATCTTAAGAATGACATATTTAAAGCCTATGCATGGTTTCAGTTACGACCAATCAAGATAGAGAAACATTTTTTTGAATGGAACCACTAGAAGGCTTGTACACAGCCCTTTAAATCAACGAAGACCATTCGATAATATCATTCATGCCCTGGGGAAATTCAGTGGATAGTTTGAAGATCCATCTTTTCTCTTTATAATTCAAGAGGGTATTAAGATTTCCTCCTCTGATGTTAACCGGGACCATATCCAAAATGGTGCAATGTTTTTCCCGGCACTGAATTCAGGGTCACTGGTCTATAGTTATCCAGATTGCCCTTGGAGACCTCTGTAAATATTGGGGTTACATTGGCCACCCTCCAGTCTTTGAATTGTATTTCGCCGGGTTGGGGGGGGGGGGGGGACCAGGAAGGTGTGCTTGCATATTTAAACTATTCTTTGCTGATGCTGTTCATTTGGGGTAAAAAAAACCAAAAAAAACACAAACTGTAACCTTTACTGCTCTGTTCTGTTTTTTCAACTTAACCAGGCTCAGCTACTGCACCAATTGCTTTCAAATTTGGACACAACCTTGCTTTCACTTTCGGCAAGGTTCTTCTCTATCTAGATTGCATAGATGTCACACAGTTACAGAAAAAAACATGTGAATCGGTTATTTACACTTTCGGATAATAGAAGGACTAAGAGGCAATCCATGAAGTTAGCAAGTAGCACATTTAAGATTAATTGGAGAAAATTCTTTTTCACTCAATGCACAATTAAGCTCTGGAATTTGTTGCCAGAGGATGTGGTTAGTGGAGTTAGTAGAGCTGAGTTCAAAAAAGGTTTGGATAAGTTCTTGGAGGAGAAGTCCATTAACTGCTAGTAATTAAGTTTACTTAGGGAATAGCCATTGCTATTAATTGCATCAGTAGCATGGGATCTTCTTAGTGTTTGGATAATTGCCAGGTTCTTGTGGCCTGGTTTGGCCTCTGTTAGAAACAGGATGCTGGGCTTGATGGACCCTTATTCTGATCCAGCATGGCAATTTCTTATGTTCTTTAGTCAAGTCTG
Source organism: Rhinatrema bivittatum (assembly GCF_901001135.1). Lineage (NCBI taxonomy): Eukaryota > Metazoa > Chordata > Amphibia > Gymnophiona > Rhinatrematidae > Rhinatrema > Rhinatrema bivittatum. Next base: position 607,985,526 of record NC_042616.1, on the reverse strand, counting down.
TTATTGATGCTTTTAACTGACAAGTTGTAGCTTCAGGCTGTGTGCTCAAGTAGCTGAGGAACTTCTGATTTCTAAGATTTCTAGAGCAGTTGGCCTCCATGTCCTAGGCCCTGTTGGAATTCCATCATACTTATGCCACTATCTTTCCAACACGTGAGGTCTAGGACAGGGTCCAAGGCATAGCCCTGGCAAGCAAGAAGGCAAAGCTAAAGCAACCTATACGAACACTATTGCCAGACAAGACCTTTTTAGACAGACAATCATTCAAAATACATTAAGGCATCCACATGTCTTTGGTGTAATCTTTATTTTCTGTCTAGATGATATACCCCAGTCTATTGTTCCAATGTCTGGATATAGTCTTACTAGGCCTAACTTGTTTCTGTGACACAATGACCCAAACAAAAGACCAGTGATTAAAAAAAAAAAATTGCGAAGAAACCCAGATGGAAACACTGCTGGGATGTCTTCTATGGAAGTGGAAGGAGAAGTTGAGGACTAACAGGGAAAGTAGCATTGTATGACACTTTGCTGAAGCTAGCTGCCAGACAGTGTGGTGTCCCCATCTACTATGGGGAAACATGGGAGATCATCTGGTAGATCTGGAGCTATGTCTATTGGGATATCATGGTGTAGAGCGAGATTATGGAATACACAGCAGAGCAGCATTATCTCAGCGATTCTGGGTGCGGCATACATTAAGGTGGGTAGAACAAAAAGCCTTGTTGCACCTCATCTCTGCGGGCATATTGAGAATAGCGATATGTGTGAGAAGCCAGGTCCTGCAACTGTATCCCGAATCTCTTGCAGCAAAGAGAGAATGGCAGCATCATGCACAACCCCGTGACTTTGTGATATCACTGCCAACCCACAACATGCTATAAGTCAGTAGAAGCAACACTCTAGCCTAGCATGAGCCTCAAAAAGCTATTTCCAAACCCAAAGTCCATGTCGCCTTTTACTGGCTCATACTATGTCAGATCTTCCTGAATGGAAACATGCATCTGGGGTTCCTAGCAAATGTGTCCATGTCATTCACAACCAAGCTACTGTGAGCCCTTTCTAGCACTCCTGTAACACTGAAGCAGTTCATCAGAATTGCCATACATGTCATAGTTAAAAAACATTAACCTCGTGGTATGATTGTGCATGCCCTGTCTGTTCTGCTGTAGGTCCTCCAGAGATACACCTTTGTCTGACCTGACACAGTGACTATGATAGTGCCTTAATATACAGCCTTCATCTTCTATAGAACTTGTGAGATGGTGAAGACAAACTGTGGCTGACATCCTGGCTGACTGATCACTAACACCTGACCTGGGAGTCCCTGCATTGGGCACACAAAATGGTTTGGGTTAACAATTGACATTTCACCAGTTCCAAATGGGAGGATTTGAAAAGCCACTTGCTTAAAGTCAACCAGTAGAAATGTTATAGTACCTGGTCACACACAATTGCCTTATTTGGTCAGGACACATTAGCAGGCCTCTCCTGCATGGAGAAAGAAAGTCAGGGCCTGGCTCAAAGGCTGGTAGACCTAACTGAACAAGCCACTTGTCATATAATTAATGCTCTCATAATCCCAACAGCCCCCACCCCCCATCAGTGCCATTTGCTATTAACACATAGCTGGAGAGAGACTAGAGAAACAAGCATCACTCTTACCTAGGAGCCAGTTGACACCACAGAGGCCATCCTTAACATTTTCAAACAGGGTCGATTGCCTAAGGGTAAAGAAATTGTGCATGGCTCCCGGGGACCTGGCCAATCGAGGATGCACATTTGAGTGTCACAGACCACTTGCATGTTGATGGAATGGAAGAGCTTTCTGTTGCGTAGATCTCCTGCCTGACACAAGGTGGGATGATGGCTCTGTGAGTGCAGTCAATAGCTCCAAGTACATCTGGAAAGTTGGCAATGGCATAAAACCCACTCTTCAATTCCATAAAGTCCTGTGTTTCACATGGGGATGTTATGTAGCAATCAACGTGGTCATGTACAGCTGTTATGACCTGGCCCAGACAGTGGGAAAACAGGGTTTGGGACATTCCCCCTGATGACATTGACTGTCATTTGGAAGGAGCCAGATGCCATGAAACATAGGGTACACAATATTTTGATGAGGCCCGGTATAGCAGGGAACCTTTCCATGACCAGATCCAGATCCCCTCTTTCATATCATCTCATTATAGCTTGAGAGCTAAAGCAATACTTGGTAACCACATGTCCCTCAGGCATGCTCAGCAATGTGGTGCATGGATGAAAGATGCGCTCCCTGTATCGCTGCCGTGCCCTCCTGCATGCAAGGCCTGCCATGGGCCAGGATGCTTTACCAGGACAGCTGGTGGCTCAGACTCAAGTACAGGCACTTCCCTAGGAGGAGCTTCATCTTCCCTTGCCTGTTGTGGTTCTTGCTGTTCTTGTTGTTGTCGCCATTTATCTGCCTGAAGCAGCCAGTATCCCGGTAAAGGTAAACTTCCCACAAACATAGCAGATTTAGGAAGACAGGTCAGGTAAGAAAAGCTGTTTTTATAGGACCATGAGTGCTTTGTAGGTGTGTCCAATAGAAGGCCTCATTTTATCATGCGTGATAATAGCCGTAATCCTCAATAACAGGCTCTGTAGATCGATAACATTTTTCCCCCTCTACCGCAAGTGAAAAGGCATTGTTATTTTCCACATTAAATCCCATGTTATTGTACTTTATTTCAATGTGAAATGCATTTAGGAGTCCCTCATTTACATAATTTTCTAGCTTTTGCATACTAACACAGAATGCAATAAATATTGCATATTTATTGCATGTTAAACCCCATTTATCGCTCCATAGGGCCCTAACGTGATATGAGGAATAACCCTGTTACTTAGCCGAATTAGTAGCAGTTTTTAAGACTTATCAAGCTGAGCGACAGCAAAACTGCCACTTACCTGGAGGTCAAAATTTATCCGGATAAGTGGTATAAATCTGCTATACATGAATATTTGTGCTCCTCATTTTAATCATTTATACAAGAAGATTTAACTCACATATTTTTCTTACAATTGTCGGCTTTTCCACGCATAAATACTCAAATTTTGTCATAAGTGGGCAATAAGGAAATTATCAGTTTATCAATTAGTCAACCAATTTGCTCAATCTATCTGCAGCTCATGCAGACCCTCGTCAGCCTGACGTTCCCTCCATGTTACGTAGACTCCTCGCCCAGTCATTTTTGTACTTTTAAGATGTTTATGATCGCTTACAGTAGATACTGAACAGAAATAAATATACGCAAGTATATTAAGCAGCTTTTATACTAGCAAGTTCAGCATGTGCTTGTTGGCCCCTCCCTGGAATGTCCCCTGGCCCACCCTATTTGTACATGTGCCAAGGTACACATGGTACCTGTTTTACATGAGCATGTAGCAGTTTTTAAATAGCACGTACTTGCCCATGAGCTATTTTACATGTGCCTTTGCCATTTTTTATGTGCCCTTTATTTGAAAATGTACTTAAAAATGTTGTAACTAGTACAGATAAAGACCCATCCCACAATTTTCAAGTGAATGTAGTGATTGTGCTGAAACACTGCACTGCCTGCATCCTATAGCTGCATGATCTCAGATAGCATAAACAGCCTGCAGGAAAGGTGTTCTATCAGGCAAAAGGCTGCATCAGTAGAACTGCAAGCCTTCACAGAAGGCATCAAATGGAAACCTGGAGGGATTTCTCACCCAAGGACTTCTCATCCAAGGTTGGACATCCCTCTAGTCTTTCTACCTCTGGTCCATGGCTCTATGAGATGGCCACTCCTGTATGGCATGGTGTGGACATTATGGCAAACGCAAATATCATGACAAATGGCACAAAGGGTAGTGTTGACAGTTACAATTATAGGATTCGTTACAGGTGAATGTGCTGGAGTGGACAGAACAATAGGCAAAGAGGAAGATGGAGACTTAACTCACTAATACAGGTTACATCCTGTCTAGGTTACCCTCACAGTTCCACTCCTTCCCATACAGGTCAGCTGACACAGCTAGGAAATGATAATCCCTGGCAGTCTGCTCTGGAGGGTGACCTTTTGCTATCAAGTCCTCTAACCATCTCTGCCACATTTTAAGTCCTAGTGTGACTGTGAACAAAGTTGTTTAAATGTATTCCTGAAACTGAATTGCAAAAAAGAAAGGTTTTTTTTGCTTGGATTTTCTATTGCTTTGTGGCTTTTAAATGTCCCTCATCATGACTGATCATCACCATTTCAGATCCAAATGTTCCTATATCTTTGACAATACTGTTCTTTCCTTACATTAAAGTTCTGTATATATTATGAGGAACAGTGAATTCTGAAACTGAAGACAGTGATTAGGTTGCACATTATTTCAAGCTTCCTCTTCAATTGCCCTGTGTTGTACTTTTCATATTATGCAGCAGGGTCACACTAAGCTTTTCCAAGTTGAAAGGTGTGTGTTTAACATGCAGTTGAAGTCAGACCGCATGAAAAGGACTCATTAGTGCCTGCTAAAGATCATTAAAAAAGAAAGGAAAGGGCTGTCTGGTCAGCATGCAATGGATTTGTTGCTTCTGGTTATCCAAGAAATACTAGAATCTATTACATGGCAAAGAAAGCATCAGCCTGCAAATTAATATGAATGGTGTTATAGAAATCTTTATATATTTTAGAGACATCTTCTATAATACTTAGAAACAAAAATTATACTGGCTAGTGATAAAATTGAGAGTTAAATATTTTTTTCATTCATCAATGGCTTGTGGCAGGGAAAAACTCAAAGAAGAATTCATGGCAGAACCTAGTTTCATGTCTGAACAAATCTACTGATGGTTTCCACTTCAGGAAACATTTTGATTTTATTGGATTCTTAGTGTACACACTAGAGATAGAAACATATAGCTGTTTTTATATAGTAATTCCTAAAATCACACAGTTTAACTTTTAGTACTTGCAGGGGATAATTTTTTTTTAATTGTTACATGGTTTGTAGGTCTATTGAGAACATTATATCCTGAGCCTGCAAGTACATTTTCAAAGGGAATCTTCCTTCAGAATTTTCCTTTGAAATTGCAGTTTTCAAATACAAATTTTGTGCCATATAGCTTGTGTGTGGACTTAAAGATAACATTTGTATTGTTTGCTTGACATTCTGCCCCTTTATGGTGTGGATAAATCTACCCACATTGTTTCATGGAATGGGTATTTTTACCTGCAGAGCAGGAGGGCAATTTTCAGCCCCTTTTACCCAGATGACTGTTTAGTTATCCAGTTTAAAATACTTTGATAATGGTCCTCTCTGTCTCTTGATAACATAGCGGCCTAAGCAGCCTTCTTGTCTTGCCTTATTTTTATGTTACCTTAATGACTTTCTTGCCTTGCCTTGTTTCCGTGTGGCCTGTTTAGTCTTTTTTGCCTGAATCTGTTTTGACCATGTGCATTCCCTAGCTCCTGTATGGGTCTCCCTGCGGCCCTCCTTATCTGTTGCCTGTCTTTTCTTTTCTAGTATTTACCTTGTCTTGCCATTGCTTCCTATTTGCCTGTGTATGTGTTTACCTTGCCTTGTTCTTGTGTTCCTGTCTCATCCTTATCTTATCCTGTATGGGCTTCCCTGTGACCCTCCTACTTCTCTTCAATCTCTCGGTGGCTCTTCTTGCCAGTGGATCTAGGTCTCCCAGTAGCCTAGCCTGTCTGTATATCTTTGCCTTGTTCATGTTCCAGTGTTTTTGTTCTTGTATTGTTCAGTTTGTTCCTGTGTTCCTTGTTTGTCTGTTTGTTTATATGGTTCCTTGTGGGCCTCCCACTGGCTCTCCTGTGCCATGTCTAGGCCTCCCAGTGACCTATCTAGATGCTGTCGTGCACTCTTGAAGCAGTTTAGTTCATTTTATACCCTGTTCCTGCCTGTGTGTTTTACTCAGTTCCTGCCTTGTTCCTCTGTCCTGCTTTTGCCTTGCCTTCCCAATCAATTTTTCTCAGACTGATCTTTGTTGATGACTTGGACTGTCTCTGAACTTTGGCTCTGTTTGATGTTTGCCTACCCCAGCCTCTGCCTGGACATTGACCCTGTTTGATCTCCACCTGCCCTGACCTCTGCCCAAACACTGACCTTGCTTGAACACTTCCTACCCTGAACACAGGTTGCCATGATCACTGTCAGAAAAGTTCTGCCAACCACCAGAACCTGCAGGCTCAACCCAAGGAGAAGGGGGTCAGTCAGGCAGAAGACCCTGCCCTGTTCTGCCATAGAGCCCTATACCGCTCTTGCTGGGGGAATACCTGCATCCAGCATGCCTGACCATGACAGCTTACATGAAAAACTACTGCTGGGTTAAGGCAAAAAATATTCTTGAAAGATATGCTGTATTTATCAGACCTGAAAAACAGCAAGGGCATCACTGTCCTTTTCCACAAGGACATATGCATGATTAAAAGTGAGATGATATAGTGACACAAGGACTTATGGGTGACAACTTGTATAGAATTGCCTGCACAGATAAAGAAGCCATACCAGCTGTCCAAACCCACAGCAGAATGGCATATACATATTGCACAGGTGCTTTGGGCACAGATGCCCAGATACAATAAATGACTTGCTGAATAAATAGATGACAGCAGATTTAAACATATCGCTATGCACAGAGACACTGACATTTGTATGCTGACTGAAAGGCAAAATGACACATGCACCACTGTCCAAGGCAAGCCACAGCAGAGCAAGTCAACCATTGGAACTAATCCACAGTGATCTGTGTGGATCAATGAAGACAGTGACATCTGTTGGAAACAGATAGTGCCTGATCATTGTTGATGATTTCTCCAGGTAAACGAAAACATTCCTCTTGAGACACAAAACACTAGGAAATTCAAGGAGTATGTGGTGGTGACAAGCAGCAAGTACCAGCATAAACCTGGACAATGGAGGAGAGTACATGGGCAGAGCAATTTAAGTGCACCTCAGGTGACAAGTGATCAAATATCAAACCAGTGTAGCCAGGAGGAAGAGCCACACACTGATGACAATAGCAAGGAACATTATTCTGGATGCCAATCTTCCTGACAAGTTCTAGAGACAGACAATGATGATTACAAACTATCTACAGAAGCTGCTACCAACAAGGGCAAAGAAGATTACACTGCATGAAATGTGGCAAGGCAGAAAACCTCACATGAGTCACCTGAGGGTATTCAACTTCATGGCCTACCTACATTTCCTGAATGGAAAGCACTGTACACAACAAGCAGATTGAGCCAGACTAGTACCAGATACAAAGAAAAATCTATCAGATACAACTCATGGGATAGATTTTAAATTAAGTTCTTAACTTAAATCTAACCTAAAGATTGAACTGCATCTTAGCTGGCTAGGTTGCAAGCTACATTTAAACGAACTAAACCAGTGTGAGGGTATAGACACCTAATTCTATGTATGTATGTATTTGGATTTATTACCTTTTAGGATTAAGAAATTCGCTCAAAGCAGGGTATAATATATTAGGAATCATGGAGGTGCCACATGTATGATTATCTATAAGTTAGTGAGAAGTGGTTATATTTGTGCCAGGTGCAAATTGCTCATGGCTCTTAGAGGACAAATCCAATCTCTGGAGGCTAGAGTGTCGGATATGGAGGAGCTATGGCAGACAGAGAAGTATTCTGTATAGAGGAGATCTTCAGGGACATAGTAGCTAGTTCATCAGCCCCTGTGCTGCTTTGAAGGATCAGGATCACCTGATGGGAGAATATTATCCTGGTGTAGCAGGAATTTAGCCTTCATTTTTTCATTTCATTTCATTTTATTAAAATGTATTAATTGCTTAACACAATTAACTAAACATACAAATAAAACCATAGAAATGTAAAATTGAACCATACAAATAAAACTATAAACAAAGCATAAATAAACATAAATTAAACCGCAGATAAGGTTTTCATGAAGAAAGAAAGTATTGCAGATGTATTAATGGAAAGCTTGCTTTAACAAAAAGCTTTTTAAGGAAAGTTAGTCTATATCTTTTGAGAGAGTCTTCAAGTTGAAGTTCAAAAGCTAAAGAATTCCAGAGTGTTGGTGCAGCAACTAAGAAAGCAGATACTTGCGTAATGGAGAGATGGGCATGGCGAGGAGAAGGATCTTCAAGGAAGCCACGTTGAGATGATCTCAGCTCACGAGAAGGTTTATATATTTTGAGTACTGCATTGGACCATGAACAAGAATGAAGACTTAAAAGTTTGAAAGTTGTTATGCAGATTTTGTAATGAATTATCAAGCAGGCGTAACTTGCACAACAAAGGTAGGGGGGATTTAGTTAGGGCTGGGGTGTGGGTTAGATAGGGGAAGGGAGGGGAAGGTTGGGGGACGCGGAAGGAAAGTTCCCTCCGAGGCCGCTCCAATTTCGGAGCGGCCTCGGAGGGAATGGAAGCAGGCTGCGTGGCTCGGCGCACGCAGGCTGCCGATTTTGCGCAGCCTTGCATGCGCCGACCCCGGATTTTATAAGATACGCGCAGCTACGCGCGTATCTTATAAAATACGGTGTACTTTTGTTTGCACCGGTTGCGGAGGAGTAAAAATAAACTAATAAAATACTACCATAATGGCTACATAAAATGAATTTAACGTAAAATAATCCTCTCTATATATAATAGACCCACTCTTGATGTTTTAGGGATTGATGACCATGTTCCCTGATCTAGCATCCAAGAAGCTCCCAAGCTGTTCTGGAGCAAAAAATATATAGCTTTCAGCATGTAACTTAATCAAGGATTTATATGGATACCTTAACAAAAAGGAGGCTCCAATCACTTGAACCTCCTGTCATACAGTAAGAAAAAGCTTTCCTTCAATCCTGAGTAGCCTTATCCAAATCAAGATAGATTCTAACAATGCACCATGAAAATTAGCACTTGGTTGAGCCAGTCCCTGTTGACCCATTCAGGATTTGTAAGGAAAGAAGAAAACCTTATTGAAATCTGGGATTTGATCTTCAGAGATTTTTAAAACCTCCACCAAATATTTCCTCAAGATAATATTTATTTTATTTTATTTATTTAACTTTTTTATATACCAACATTCAAGACGGTGGTCCCATCATGCTGGTTCACAAGAAACAGGGGTGTAACTATAATAAACTTTACCATTTAAACAATAGTGCAGAAAAGCAGTTACAAATAACAAGGAAACAATAACTTGGAATGAGAAGTGAAATGAAGATCAGATAGTTATATATAAGTATAAATAACATTGTAAGAGGTGGCTATTAACGCTAATGCTAGCGGAGCGTGTTGAAAGAAGGAAGTTAGATGGAATTGGAGTTAGGAAAGGCCTGCGTGAACAGCCACGTCTTGAGTCTTTTCTTGAATGTTGAGATGTTGGGTTCCATTCTAAGATCCGGGGGAATGGAGTTCCATAATGTTGGACCGGCTGTGGAGAATGCCCGATCTCTGAGCGTGATGTGTCTGGTAGTCTTGGCTGGAGGTACTTGAAGTGATCCTTTGTAAGCATCTCTTGTCGGTCTTGTGGAATGGTGTAATCGGAGGGGGATATGTAGATCGATTGGGGCTAATTGATGGATGTTTTTGAAAATGGTGAGAATGGCCTTGTAGATTATTCTGAAGTGGATGGGCAGCCAATGGAGGTCCATCAGGATAGGTGTTATGTGTTCTCTTCTCCTGGTGTTGGTGAGTATACGGGCGGAGGCGTTTTGGACCATTTGTAATGGTTTGGTATGTGATGAAGGTAGACCAAGCATGATGGTGTTACAATAGTCCAGCTTTGCGAAAATGATTGATTGTAGGATTGTTCTGAAGTCATGTGTGTGGAAGAGGGGTCGTATTCTTTTCAGCACTTGGAGCTTATAAAAGCAGTCTCTGGTGGTTTTGTTGATGTTAGCTTTCAGGTTTAGGTGATTGTCAATTTGAACTCCTAGATCTCTCACTTGTGTGGTGTTTGGTAAGGTAGGATGGGTGTATGAGATGGAGCTGTTTTCTGGTGTGATGAGTAGAAGTTCTGTTTTTGATTAATTTAGTATCAGGTTGAGACTTGTAAGAAGTTGTTTGATATTTTGGAGGCAGGATTCCCAGTGCAACAGTGTTTTTGCGAGCGACTCTTCAATGGGGATCAGGACCTGAATATCGTCAGCGTAGAGAAAATGTTTGAGATTGAGGTCAGTGAGAAGTTTACATAAGGGTAATAGATAAATGTTAAACAAGGTAGGAGACAGGGATGAGCCCTGAGGGACTCCTACTGATGCGGGGTGTATAGAGGATTCTTTATTATGAATCTTAACCTTATAACCTCTGTTGCTGAGGAAGGTTCTGAACCATGATAGGGCAGTGCCTGAGATACCTATGGCTGATAATTGGTTGACGAGAAGGGAGTGATTGACCGTGTCAAATGCAGACGAGAGGTCGAGTAGTATCAGAAGGAAGGCTTGTCCTTTGTCTAATCCTAGGATGATGTGGTCAGTCATAGAGATGAGGAGGGCTTCCGTGCTTAAGGTTTTACGGAATCCGTATTGTGATGGAAATAGAAGGTTGTTGTCTTCAATATGGTTTGAGAGTCGTGAGTTTACCCATTTTTCCATTATCTTGGCTATGAATGGGAGGTTAGCTATCGGTCTAAAATTGTTAGGATCGTTTGGGTCGAGATTTGGTTTTTTGAGAAGGGGTTTGAGTGAGGCAAGTTTGAGGTTGTCCGGGTAGAATCCTTGTGTGAGGGAGCAATTTATGATGTCTGCCAGGGTTTTGGAGATGGATTCTGGAATTGCTAGTAGTAGTTTGGCTGGGATGTGATCCGAGGGATGAGAAGATGGTTTCATTTTCCTTAGAATTCCTTGGATCTCGGCGGATGAAGTTGTGTCAAGTTCTTCTAACCGAGTGTAGTTGATTGAGGATTGAGGAGTGGTTAGTGGAACAGTGGGGTTCGTGGGGAGCTGCGATAGGAGAGTATTGATTTTGTTGTTGAAGAATAGAGCTAATTCTTCTGCTTTTGATTGAGCTTGGTCATGTGTAATCTCTGGTTGGTTTACTTGTGTGAGGTTGGCTACATAGCTGAAGAGGGCTTTGGCATCGAAAACAAGGTCGTGTATCTTCGAGGCGTAGTAGTCCCTCTTGGATCTTAGGGTGCTTGATTTGTATTGATGCAGAGATGATTTGTAGATTGAAAGGGTGTTGGTTCCTGGGTTTTTGCACCATTTAGCCTCATTTTGTCTTAGTTGGAGTTTGAGCTTTCTTAATTCTGCTGAGAACCATGGCTGTCTTTTGGAGGAATTCTGGTGTGGTTTTTTTGTGATAAGAGGGCATAGCTTGTTGGCTATAGTTTTGGTGATTGTGTTCCAAGATTGAAGTGCTGCGTTCGGATCAGTAAGGTCCAGTTGGTGGAGTAGTGGAGATAGGTGATTATTAAGGTCTTCTGGGGAGCAAGTTTTCCTATATTTGAAGGAGGGCAAAGGAATGCAAGCCGGGTTGGTATCTTTTATAGAGAATGAAGTAGTTATTAGGTAGTGATCTGACCACGGGACCTTTGTGCAATTAGGTATAGATACGGGCTTGATTGCAGTGTTAACGAAGATCAGGTCTAACGTGTGGCCGGCTTTGTGGGTAGGTTTATTAACTAATTGAGTGAAACCTAGCGCTGTGAGAGCTGTGAGTAGAGTTTCACAGTTGGGTGAGGGGGTAGAGTTATCAATGTGCATGTTGAAATCCCCTAGAATGATGGCTGGCGAGTCAAAGTTGATGAGGGCAGAGGTTAATTCAACCAGTGGTGAGGCATCTGATTCCAAGAGTCCTGGGGGGGCATATACGAGAAGGATTTGTAGCTTGTCTGAGGTGAAGAAGCCAAATTCAAGTTTTGAGTTGGAATTGGATTGCTGTAGCGAGAATCTGAGGTCCTTTTTAGTTGCTAAGAGAATGCCTCCTCCCTTTTTTTATGACGAGGTAGTGAGAAGAAGTCGTACACCTCTGTAGGTAGTTGATTAATTATTGCTGTGTCTGATGGTTTTAACCATGTTTCGGTAATTGCACATATCTCCGGTTTCACATCGATGAGGTAGTCATTCAATATTACAGACTTTTTCGTGAGGGATTGAGCATTGAAGAGGCTTAAAGAGAAAAGGGTGAGGCCTAGAAGTTGTGTGGAAGGAGTGATTAAAATTGAAGAGAGGGATTTAAGGTTGTGTTGTTGGGCATGTCGGAAAGAAATTCTTTTAGGTGGAGTATTATGTTGGAGAATTGGAATTGTGAAAAATGGGGCCATTTGTGGGGTCTACGTTGTATGAATGTTTGTGGCTTGTTGGAGAGGCTGGATGAGTGCTGGACGCTTGCTGGAGAGGCTGGATGAATGCTGGACGCTTGTTGGAGATGCTGGATGAGTGCTGGACGCTTGTTGGAGAGGCTGGATGAATGCTGGACGCTTGTTGGAGAGGTTGGATGAATGCTGGACGCTTGCTGGAGAGGCTGGATGAGTGCTGGACGCTTGTTGGAGAGGCTGGATGAATGCTGGACGCTTGCTGGAGAGGCTGGATGAGTGCTGGACGCTTGCTGGAGAGGCTGGATGAGTGCTGGACGCTTGTTGGAGAGCTTGCTGGAGAGGCGGACTTTTATTCCATACGGCTGAAATGGTTAAATTTGTATCTTTGCTGGCTGTTGCCTTTGTTGAAGATTTCGGTTATTCCGCGGGTATGGCTCGGGGCCTCCTAGGGGCTCTACGAAGGGGCGAGACAAAGGGGCAGGCCCCTTTGTCGCGCTCCTTCGGCGCGTGACGCTCGGCGCGCGGCGCCTAGCAGGGTAAGATTTAAAGCCCTGCCGGGCTCTCTCTGGTTGGCTGCCTTCTGATTCAGGGCGGGCCTAGGCGTGTTTTTTGTTTTTTTATTTTTTTCAGCTTTTCCTTCGCCGGAAACGGCCTCGGCGATCGCGGCTGGCGTCGGGGTCCCCCGGGTGGGGAGGCCGAACACTGACCTGACCTTCCCCCGGTGGGGCTCCTGCGCCGGTTGCGCAGGTCTTCGGTCGCCGCGTGGAGGAGAGAGAAGGTGCCTAGCAGGGTAAGAATATGAGGTAGTTCTTCCATAACCTTAGGAAAATTAGTCAAACTTAGATTGAAATGTCTAAGATAATTTTCTACATTCTCCACTCTCCTGGACAGGAAACTTTGCTTTCGTATAATTTGACATTAAAATCCTGAATTTCCTGAACATTTTTACACAAAGCTTGGAAACTCCCAGAGTGTTCAGAAAGAATATGATGATGGTTTGAGTGATAGCGTCTACCTTATGGTAACAGCCTCAACCCTGTGCAAATACTCCATTATTGACTGGGACAAATTGGCTATCAATTCTCATAGAGAATCAAATATCACAATAGCCAGTTTTGATAGAATTAGAAAGCCCCCAAAAATACAGGACTCACCATCTGTATGGGCTTGAGTTGATGTTAAGGATCCCTCAGAGTCATGATACTGAAAGATGACATCTTCACTACCAGTCATGCTGAAAGGACTTGCCCACAGAGAAGAAACCATTTTTAAAGCAGTAATGGTGCTGGCCACTTCCTCTGAAGCAGCTTCTGTGGTGAGCTCATCTCCCAGAGTTGCAGCTATTTCAGCGTCACCTCGCAGGATTATCAGCGGTAGGGTAAAACAGTCAAGCGGACTAAATGAAACGTCTTCAGGAGAAAGGGAAGCTCCTCTCTCCTCCTCTCCAGTGGGGCTCAACACCCATGTTGTTAGACCAGTCAACAAGAGCTCTGGGATATTGCGCTGATCCAAAGGAAGAGAGGTAACAGAGGGAAAAATCCTCATCCTTCCTTTTCATTTAGGAGAAATGTTGAGGCAAAAATGAAAGGAAACCAAGGAACAGCAGGCAAATGTATGGGGTTATGCTGCCATCAACTCCACCCCTCTTTTTGGCTATTTATTGTTTGAGGTTTTTTGAGTTCGGGAAACAAACATACAAAAAAACAACATTAAACCAACTGAAAATGAAAAAGTCCCTCCAAAATGAAAAAAATAAAAATAAAATACAATACAATGTTCTATGTGTATGTTTCTAAAGAATAGGATTTAAATTAGAGGATGACACATTTACAAATTTCAAATAAAATCTTTTCTCATTAGAGGTAAGCCAGTAGTGATAGAAAACTTTAAACAAATTTACAAATCTAAATTAAATCAATACTAATGCCTAACCTTAAAATTAAATATAATAACTTCCAAATAACTAAATAATCAACAATTATTCCTAGGTTAATTTCAGAAATTCAATAAGCTTTTAGCTGCATGTTCAGGCACTCAGAAAGTGTTGTCTGACAGTTCATAGCAGTCAGTGGCTGTAAGTTTCAATTCTTTAGCTGTTTTTGAAGGTGGAGGCAGCACTAGATTTGACATTTAATACCTAACTAAAGAATCAGGCTTTCACATATTTTCAGAAACTGAAGTAGTCATTCATTTGGCAGAGCTCAATTGGGAGATTATTCCATAGGGTGGGTGCTGCTTTGGATCATCAGCAGGAATATGTTCTTTTGATTTTTTTCATCACTACAGTTGTTATGGAGATAGTAAGTGATAAGGATATGCATTTGTTGGTTGGTTTATTTCGTTAGTTTCAGTAGTGCACACGAATCTCATGAATGGAGAGTAGACATACAAAACTGATGGTATGTGCATATGCAGGCATCCATTCACATACACACATACCAACAGTTTTGTGCTCCTGCTCTCATTTTGTGGGATATGCGCAAACAGCTGAAATGAATTGACTATCAAATACACAACCCTACTATGAGGTAAATTTTAAAAGCCTTGCACGTGCAAAAACAGCCACATACATGCAGGAGCTCCACTAATTTTAAATAGCTGGGAAAGATGCTCATATATTGATGTACCCTGAAAAGGACATTACAGCACTGAGGGGTATAACCCCTAATTTTTGAGAGAGATACAGAGACAGAGAAAGACTATAAGGCACAGCCTGGCACTCGATATATGGACCATTTTAAGGGGGGGGCACTTTGATTCAGGGTGAGTTTTCGGTAGGCAGGTTGGGATTTGGATGGTTGTGTTACAGAAACATTCAGAGGTATTCATTGTAAAATTGACATCATTAAATAATTTTAGACCTTATAAGTGATGAAAATTCCAACAAGAGAGGTTGATTTGTACACTGCAGTCTTTGCTAGCTGCATTATACAAATCAACTCCTTTTCGTCACTTAAAAGGACAAAAATTATTTAATGATGTCAATTTTACAATGAATACCTCTTAATGTTTTTGTAGCAGCACTCCCCAAACCCCAACCCACCTCCCGAAAACTCACCCTGATTCAAAGTGCCCCCCTTAAAATGGTCCATCCATATATTGAATGTCAGGCTGAGCTTTATAAAGAGTCTCTCTCTCTCTCTCTCTCTCTCTCTCTCTCTCTCTCTCTCTCTCTCTCTCATTTTAAAACCTATACATATACTTTATAAAACAGTATGGGGTAGATTTTCAGACTGCGCGAATAGGCGTACTTTTGCTGGCGCATCAGGCGCAAGGAAAAGTACGCGGGATTTTAGTAGATACGCGCGTAGCCGCGCAAATCCTGGATCAGTGCGCGCAAGGCTATCAATTCCGTATAGCCGGCGCGCGCCGAGCCGCGCAGCCTACCCCCGTTCCCTCCGAGGCCGCTCCGAAATCGGAGCGGCCTCGGAGGGAACTTTCTTTTGCCCTCCCCTCACCTTCCCCTCCCTTCCCCTACCTAACCCACCCGCCCGGCCCTGTCTAAACCCCCCCCCTTACCTTTGTCGGGGGATTTACGCCTCCCGGAGGGAGACGTAAATCCCTGTGCGCCAGCGGGCCGCTAGCGCGCCGGGACGCAACCTGGGGGCAGGCCGGAGGGCGCGGCCACGCCCCCGGACCGCCCCGGGCCATAGCCACGCCCCCGTGCCCGCCCCCGGAACGCTCCCGACACGCCCCGAAAACGCCGCGCGGTTCGGGCCCGCCCCCGACACGCCCCCCCTCAGAAAACCCCGGGACTTACGCGAGTCCCGGGGCTCTGCGTGCGCCGGTAGGCCTATGTAAAATAGGCTCACCGGCGCGCAGGGCCCTGCTCGCCTAAATCCGCCCGGATTTGAGCGGATTTAGGCGAGCAGGGCTCTTAAAATCCGCCCCTATGTTTATAGGCACACTTGCAGCTCTTTTAAAATCTGTTTGTGAGGATCTTAGGTGGTCTTGAGGACACGTACTAGGACAATCTTTCTATCAATTAACTTGATTCATCTCTTATAGCATATCTCCAGAATATTTGGAGGGGTTGAGCTTATCTTAGATTCCATGTGGGAAAGATCTTGATCATCTTGGTGGAGGCTCTTGATTTTGTTTTCAAAAAGAGGAAAGATTGTTTGATGTTAGTTTATTGTTAGTTTAAATTCAGGGGTCTGAATCTGTTGAGTTTTGGGTTGTATTAGATCATTTACTATTTCAAACAGTTTCTTGGTTGGGTTTAGGGCTTATTCAATGCATTGAAAAAATATATTCATTTTTAGCTTTTGTTTTGGCCTTATGGTTAAGACAGAAATGGAGAATAAAATGGAAAATATCATAATACCTCTGTATTGCTCCCTGTTGTGATCACATCTATATTATTGTGTGCAATTCTGGTTGCCAAAACTCAAAATGATATAGCAGAACTAGAAAGGTATAGAGAGGGGGACCAAAATAATAAAAGAGATGGAAAAGCTTCCCTATAAGGAAAGACTTAAGAGATTAACGGGTGGATTTTATAAATTTACGCGAGTGCGTACTTTTCTTCACGCACCAGGCGCGAACAAAAGTACGCTGGATTTTATAAGATACTTGCGTAGCCGCATGTATCTTATAAAATCCGGGGTCGGCACGCGCAAGGGGGTGCACATTTGTGCAACTTGCGCGTGCCGAGCCCGGCGCGCGCTGCCTGTTCCCTCCGAGGCCACTCCGAAATCGGAGCGGCCTCAGAGGGAACTTTCTTTCCACCCCCCTGCACCTTCCCCTCCCTTCCCCTACCTAACCCACCCCCCCGGCCCTATCTAACCCCCCTACCTTTGTTGGCAGATTTACGCCTGCCGAATGCAGGTGTAAATCCTCACGCGCCAGCGGGCTGCTGGCACGCCATCACCTGACCCAGGGGCTGGTCAGGAGGCCTCGACCACGCCCCCGGACCGGCGCCATGCCCCCAGTCCTGCCCCGAACTGTCCCTGCCCCAGGACATGCCCCCGGACACGCCCTCTCCCCGCCCCTTTTACGAAGCCCCGGGACATACGTGCGTCCCGGGGCTGTGCGCATGCCGGCGGCCTATCCAAAATAGGTGCGCCGGCGCGCGATTTCTCTGCATGTGTAAATCCGGCCGGATTTACGCATGCAGGGCTTTTAAAATCCGGCCCTAAGGTTTTTTAACTTGAAGAAGAGATAGCTGAGAGGAGATATGATACAAGTTTTATAAAATCATGAGTGGAATGGAACAAATAAATGCAAATTGGTTATTTACTCTTTCAAAAGATAGAATGGCTAGAGGACACTCCATGAAATTACTAAATAGCACATTTACAACAAATCATAGAAAATATTTTTCAATCAACACACAATTAAGCTCTGCAATTAATTGCTAGAGGATGTGATAAAAGCAATTAGCAAAGCTGTGCTTAAAAGTAGTTTGGACAAATTCTCGGAGGAAAAGTCCATAAACTGTTATTAGCCAGGTAGACTTGGGGGAAGTCAATACTTATCTCTGGGTGTAAGCAGCATGAAATCTATCTACTATCAGGGATCCTGCCAGGTATTTGCGACCTGGATTGGCTACTGTTGGAGACTGGGCTTGGATACTGGGCTTGGCCTGACCCAATATAATGGTTTTATGTTATTATATTCTTAACTTATTGGAGTTAGCTTTATAAGTTATTTGGCTAACTCATCTCCACCCTGGAACTCCCCCAAAATATCCCTTTCTTATTCAGCTTTTAGCTGGATAAAGATGTATCTGTTGCATAGAAGGTGGATCCTTGGGCTGAGGTGGGGTTGACGCAACCCGTAGGTGAGGGCCTATGGGTCCCCACCATCAGCAGGCGGAGTGGGCTGAAGCTGGAGGCCACTGGAGCATCACCTATACCAGCCCATGTTCCCCTTGGGTTGAGCCTTCGGGTGTCAGGGTCGACAGGACTTAGGCGGGTCTCAAGGTTAAGTGCAGGTAGTAGATGGTTCAGTCCAGAGACAGCAGCCAGCAGATGACATGGTCCTATCCTGGATGGGATATGGAACAGGAACTCAAGCACCAAGGAACAAGAAGGAACTGAAGGTGCCTGAGCAAAGGAAGGCTGAAGCCTTAATAGTCCATGTCCAGAGGATAGGGACAGAGGCATCACTGTCAAGCTTGAATGGAAGCTGGTGGCACTTGGAAGGTGTAGCAAGCAAAGTGGAACTCTGGACTCAAGAAAGTCTGAGGCAAAGTCATTTGTAGCAATGGTCAAGGCATGGAGAAGGCAGGCGTGGTCAAACATAGCAATGGACACGCTTGGAGAAGGCAGGCATGGTCAGGCATAGCGATGGTCAGAACCAGGAAGACAATCAGCACACAGACAATACGAACATGGAACAGGAACCAGGAACTTGGAGAAACAGGAACACGAATCAAGGCTCTCTGAGAAGTAACGAGTAAAAAGAAACCTGGAACAGGAGACCAAGGAGACCTGTTGCAAAGGCAACACTTCAGTGCGAGGCCTGAGCATTTAAGCGCTGAGGGAACTAACGTCAGCATCTGGGTCCGCGGCCAGGTTCCCACCACGGAACCTTTAAAGGTATCACTGATGCGTGCGCATGCCTAGGGAGAGGCCCAATTGATGGAGGCATCCTGGCTGGAGGTCCTGGGAAGCAGAGCAGGGCTGGAGGTACTGGCAGAAGTCTGAGGTGGGGACTAGCGGCCCACCACCACCAGCGATGAAATGTTGGAGCTTGAAGCTTGTGTAGAGAGGTGAGAGGGCCGCACCGAGGGGCTGCTGCGGGCAGCGAGCGTAACATTATCTGGCTAACGTTAGACAGATAAGTGCCAGGGATATCCAAATTTTGTCATTTAGTTGGATAACTTGTGAGTTATCCAGCTAAATGGCTTTGCTCTTTTTTTTTTTTTTTGGCATAGCTAAGATGCATATGCTTCTGCGGTACATCTCAATGGTACTGTGTGCTTCCACTTTTATGAATATTGCAGAAGACACTGAAATACCTAAAGCAGAATCTTTTCATCCCAGGACACATTAAAGTTGTTCATAGAAAGAGAGAGAGTCTGAGTAGATGCAGTCTAACAAGTGTTCTCATCTCCCAGAGCTGTGATTGAGTGTGTGTGGATACCTGGCCTTGTGTATCCATCATTTCTATATTTGTATTATTTACTTGTTTATTTTTAGCAATTGGAGAACAATTTAGTGTAGCCTTTCCCCGTTCTGCTCAAGGGTACCCTGTAGCATTCTAGCTACACTTTAAGAATTGATAACCAAATAAATGTTTTCACTGCATGATACTTTCTGCTTTTTGCACTAATACAAAATAGAAACGTTGTATTAGGAAAACAAAACCTAGATTGTTAAATCGTCTCTATTCAATTCAGTTTTAGGTTCTATAGCAGAAAATAAAAATGTATGTATGTGCTACCAGCTTTTCCTATTTCTTAATCTTTTCAAGATTAGTCTAAATTGAAAAGGTTATATTAGCAGGGGAAAAATGCTCTCTCTCTCTCTCTCTTTAGTCTCCCCTCCCCCCCCCCCCCCCTTCTGCTCTGAGAACTGTGAAACACATTCTCAAAGAAAAGAACTTGCTGCGTGTCGGGTTTCTGTGCATCTGTTTTTCGTGTTAGACTATGTGAAGTCAGCATCCGAGTCCAGCTGTACGGCCAGGAACAGCACCCTTAGGACCTGGCACAAAATGCTCTGACCCTGTTCTGTGACAGGGTCTTGCAGCCATCAGTCCTCCAGACATTTCAGATAGAATGTCATCACCCTTTCTAAACTAGCAAAAAGAAGCACGAGACACTGACTCTTTTAAGACGTTTAACTGCAGCAGTTGATTAGAGAGCAAGTACAATATCCCAGGTGAGGTTCCCCTGTTACTTAACAGTAATCTGCTGTTACAACTTCGGCTTCTGTAGGCTGTATGAGAGGTTTTCATTTCTCACACTGCAAGCTAAAAGGCATAGTCTGAGTTTGCAAACAATTGTAAGTCTTCTGCCTGGCCAATCATCTGTGATTTAGGATGAATAGAGACACTATATACAAAGTCAAATTCTAGTTGCTGCCCCTTTTTAGACCTCTTCCTGGGCCACTGGGTACAGAATTCTGGGACAATGTGCTTAAAAATAATGTGAGTTTAAATTTTTAGTTGGCATACTTTATATGTAATATTATTTTATAGAAATGTGTGAAGTATTTTATTATCATTCTGTTGGTAGTAGGCATGGTTATGGATGGGGTAATCTCTGAAATTTTAAACTGGAGAAGTTATGGAGGCCTTTCATCCAATGGGAGAACCATTATAAGGATAAGGGATAGAACTTTGGTTAATTTGTGATGGTCTCAGGAAGAAGGCATGAATGTTCATTGTTATAATGCTGGTTCACAGATATTAGTTATACTAATTTGAGGTTGGTGAACAAGAAAGAAAATAGCTCTGATATTAGCTCGCAATATAAAATTGATATATTGTTAATCAAATATTCTTGGCATAAAGATTATGATACATATCGTATTTATTAAAACAAATTTGTCCAGAAAGTTACTCTTATATGCAACATGTTACCCAACAAAATGTTGCGGGGGGAGGGGGGTATATTTATTAGGGATGTGAATCGTTTTAGGACGATTAAAATTATCGTCCGATAATTTTAATATCGTCTTAAACCGTTATGGAACACAATACAATAGAGATTCTAACGATTTATCGTTATAAATCGTTAGAATCGTGAGCCGGCACACTAAAACCCCCTAAAACCCACCCCCGACCCTTTAAATTAAATCCCCCACCCTCCCGAACCCCCCCCAAATGAGTTAAATAACCTGCGGGTCCAGCGGCGGTCCGGAACGGCAGCGGTCCGGAACGGGCTCCTGCTCCTGAATCTTGTTGTCTTCAGCCGGCGCCATTTTCCAAAATGGCGCCGAAAAATGGCGGCGGCCATAGACGAACACGATTGGACGGCAGGAGGTCCTTCCGGACCCCCGCTGGACTTTTGGCAAGTCTCGTGGGGGTCAGGAGGCCCCCCACAAGCTGGCCAAAAGTTCCTGGAGGTCCAGCGGGGGTCAGGGAGCGATTTCCCGCCGCGAATCGTTTTCGTACGGAAAATGGCGCAGGCAGGAGATCGACTGCAGGAGGTTGTTCAGCGAGGCGCCGGAACCCTCGTTGAATGACCTCCTGCAGTCGATCTCCTGCTGGCGCCATTTTCCGTACGAAAATGATTCGCGGCGGGAAATCGCTCCCTGACCCCCGCTGGACCTCCAGGAACTTTTGGCCAGCTTGTGGGGGGCCTCCTGACCCCCACGAGACTTGCCAAAAGTCCAGCGGGGGTCCGGAAGGACCTCCTGCCATCCAATCGTGTTCGTCTATGGCCGCCGCCATTTTTCGGCGCCATTTTGGAAAATGGCGCCGGCTGAAGACAACAAGATTCAGGAGCAGGAGCCCGTTCCGGACCGCTGCCGTTCCGGACCGCCGCTGGACCCGCAGGTTATTTAACTCATTGGGGGGGGGGTTCGGGAGGGTGGGGGATTTAATTTAAAGGGTTGGGGTGGGTTTTAGGGGGTTTTAATGTGCCGGTTTTGCGATTTTTAGATTTTTCACGATTTTTTCACGATTTTTCACGATATTTTACCCCCCCAAACGGCAACAATACGATTCCCTCCCCCTCCCAGCCGAAATCGATCGTTAAGACGATCGAGGACACGATTCACATCCCTAATATTTATAAACCGAGTCTTCCTGTTAGAAGGATAGATGTTGAGACCTCCACACCAATAGAGTTATTGCTGATTAGACTCTGTGATTGGACGGTTCATGTTGTTTACCATTCACCAGGTTACATTATAAGAGAGGTAAATCAACATGCAGAATATTTGTCTTCCATTCAGTGCAAGTTTGTTAAGTCATTTATTATAGGTGATTTTAACATACATGTGAATGATGTTTCTCTATTTATGCCAAAGAATTATTGTCACATGTCTGCTAGGGATGGGCATTTGGGAGAAATGGAATAGGAAATGAGAAAAAATGTCCTATTTTGTTTTGGATTTTTTTCCAAATGGAGCTAGTTCAATTTTGACAAAATTTTGTCGGAATCTTGTTTTGTTTTGGAAACTTATTAAAATAAAATGTCACCGGTTGGACATAGGCCTAGGACCAAAACCGAGAGTAGGCTGAAACCCAAAGCAGGGGTTCTAGCCTGTGATACCTTGGCCTAGATCCAGGCTTGAAGCCCCTGGGGTTTCTTGCTGGTGGCAATTGATTCTGTTCAAGAGGGGGCTGCATCCCTGTGCTCTCGCCCCTCCCAGGATTTTTTGCCACTGCTTTAGATTCACGTGGTGGACCGGATCCCTAACCTCTCCCCCAGCTAGCGGGCGGTCCATAAGGTCGGGATTTGCATGTCCCATCCGATGGGTACCACATTATCAGGAGAAACCAGCATTCCTGTTTTACACTGTACTGGGGCCTGCCGAGCTGCAGCCAAGGGGTAGGGGGCATCGATTCCAAATGCTGGCACAACACTACAGACATTGCCACTACCTGAGACCCATAGCTGTCCTCTATGATGTGGCCTTAATCAAATAATAATGCCAAAAGGAAAACACTTTTTTGTTTTTTTGGGTAGCGGGTGGGTTAGGTAATGTTTTGCGAGACTTGATCTGGATGAAGCAGAGACAAACGGACCATGAAGTAGCCGCTAGCTGACCTTGAGGGGCAGAGATGCTATCTGCCACTCTGGGCAGGGATCACTCTTCTCTTTGTAAATGTTTTTATTCTGTGATCCCTCTTTGCCTCGTCCTCACTAGCTGCCCCTATCTCCCACTGCTCTTCTGCTTCAGCAAGTGCTGGGTGGTAGTGGAGACTCCTGATTCCCCACTCCTTTCTTTGTTTTTAAATATGGCTCATACCGCTCACTGCTATTTGATTCCATGTGCCTCCCTCTGTCGCTGATGCCATCCGATGCCTGCTGGCTTGAAGAAGGAGAGCAGGGGGCTGCTGGAATGCTGGGTCCCTGGCGCACAGACCACGTGGAATGCTGCATTCACTGGGGCCAAAGACGAAAATGGAGAGATTCTCTAGCTGGAGGGATATAAATCTCCCACTGGCCGGCCCCTTTTGGGGACATCACTCATAGCCCCTCTTGACCAAGCACGTGGTCTGGCTCTGGGACGAGTATAGATGATCTCATTGCATCCAATGCTGGACATACTGGGAGAAGGCATGTCATCCCGCCAAGATGCCCAACCTGCCGTGCCGTCCCCCATGCATTCGTTCTCTGGCATGATGCTGGCGCCATGTCAGGAGCTGCCCCGAACCACAGCGAGGTAAGTATGGACCGTGGGTGGGGATGGCCACCCAGCCAGGTACTCTGGGTGCCCAATACTAGAGGCACCACACTAGGGGGCTGCTCAAAATTCCTAGGTTATTACATGCTGAGAATTTATATGCGACAGGAAAAATGTTACCATGGTATGAAACTATACATGTATTAAGATATTCTGTGACATGGCTTTTATCTTTCCCAGCTAATAGTGAAGTTAGGTTGCAGAGTACATGTGCATGGGCCTTTTCCTGTGCTCTCCTTGAGCTGAGAGATGAGAGAGGCTTTTAATTTCAGTGAACATTTTAAATAATGATCTTTTAGTTTTATTTTCAACTATTTATATTTTATACTGCATTTAAATAGTATACCTATTATTATGTCATTTTAATATTATGTCTGTATTTTATGTATTTTATGAATTTGTTTATAGGTAAATACATGCTGAATGATATTATGGAAGTGGTACAATATAAGCTTGTATAAAATAAATAAATAAATAAATAAATACATTGTTTATGTGGATTTAAGGTGCCTGTAAAATCATAAAAGCATTTTAGTTTTAAGAGATTCACTTTGCAGCTCTTTCATATAAGAACATAAGATATGCCAATCTGGGCCAGACCAAGGGTCCATCAAGCCCGGTATCCTGTTTCCAACAGTGGCCAAGCCAGGTCACAAGTACCTGGCAAGTACCCAAACATTAAATAAATCTCAGGCTACTATTGCATATTAATTAATAGCAGTTTATGGATTTTTCCTCTAGGATCATATCCAAATCTTTTTTAAACCCAGTTACACTAAGTACTGTAACCACATCCTCTGGTAATGAATTCCAGAACTTAACTATGCACTGAGTGAAAAATAATTTTCTTTGATTTGTTTTAAATGAGCTATTTGCTAACTTCATAGTGTGCCCCCTGGTCCTTCTATTATCAGAGAGTGTAAATAACTGATATACACTGACTTGTTCAAGTCCTTTCATGTTATTGTAGACCTCTATCATATCTCTTCTCAGTCGTCTCTTCTCCAAACTGAACAACCCTAACTTTTTTAACCTTTCCTCATAGAACAGCTGCTCCATGCCACTTATCATTTTGGTCGCCCTTCTCGCACTTTCTCCAGTGCAACTATATATTTTTTTAGATGCAGTGACCAAAATTGCTCACAGTATTCAAGATGCAGCCTTACCATGGAGCGATAGAGTCATTATGACATCCATACTTTTATTTGTCATTCTCTTTCTAATAAATCCTAACATTCTGTTTGTATTTTTGATTGCTATAGCACACTGAGCTGACAATTTCAATGTATTATCCACTATGACGACTAGATCTATTTCCTTGGTGGTAACGCCTAATATAGAACCTAATATTCTGTAACAACAGCATAACTTTGCACTTGTCCACGTTAAATTTCATCTGCCAGTCTCACAAGGTCCTCTTGCAATTGATCACAGTCAGCTTGAGATTTAACTACTCTGCATAATTTTGTGTCATTTGCAAATTTGATCACCTTACTCATCATACCCCTTTACAAATCATTTATAAATATACTATAGAAACATAGAAACATAGAAATGACGGCAGAAGAAGACCAAACGGCCCATCCAGTCTGCCCAGCAAGCTTCACATTTTTTTCTCTTACTTATCTGTTTCTCTTAGCTCTTTGGTTCTATTTCCCTTCCACCCCCACCATTAATGTAGAGAGCAGTGATGGAGCTGCAACCAAGTGAAATATCAAGCTTGATTAGTTATGGGTAGTAGGGGAAGTAACCGCCGCAATAAGCAAGCTACACCCATGCTTATTTGTTTTACCCAGACTGTGTTATTCAGCCCTTATTGGTTGTTTTTCTTCTCCCCTGCCGTTGAAGCAGGGAGCTATGCTGGATATGCGTGTAGTATCAGTTTTTCTTCTCCCTTGCCGTTGAAGCAGAGAGCTATGCTGGATATGCGTGAAGTATCAGTTTTTCTTCTCCCCTGCCGTTGAAGCAGGATATGCATTGAAAGTGAAGTATCAGGCTTATTTGGTTTGGGGTAGTAACCGCCGTAACAAGCCAGCTACTCCCCGCTTTGTGAGTGCGAATCCTTTTTTCTTCTCCCCTGCTGTTGAAGCAGAGAGCTATGCTGGATATGCGTGAAGTATCAGTTTTTCTTCTCCCCTGCCGTTGAAGCAGAGAGCTATGCTGGATATGCGTGAAGTATCAGTTTTTCTTCTCCCCTGCCGTTGAAGCAGAGAGCTATGCTGGATATGCATTGAAAGTGAAGTATCAGGCTTATTTGGTTTGGGGTAGTAACCGCCGTAACAAGCCAGCTACTCCCCACTTTGTGAGTGTGAATCCTTTTTTCCACATTTCCTCTTGCTGTTGTAGCTTAGAGCGATGTTGGAGTCACAGTAACCATGTGTATGTTTATTGAATAAGGGTATTATCTCCAGGCAGTAGCCGTCATTCTGGCGAGCCACCCACTCTTTATTGACGGCCTCTTGATTTTATGGATCCACAGTGTTTATCCCACGCCCCTTTGAAGTCCTTCACAGTTCTGGTCTCCACCACTTCCTTTGGAAGGGCATTCCAGGCATCCACCACCCTCTCCGTGAAGAAATACTTCCTGACATTGGTTCTGAATCTTCCTCCCTGGAGCTTCAAATCGTGACCCCTGGTTCTGCTGATTTTTTTCCTATGGAAAAGGTTTGTCATTGTCTTTGGATCATTAAAACCTTTCAAGTATCTGAAAGTCTGTATCATATCACCTCTGCTCCTCCTTTCCTCCAGGGTGTACATATTTAGATTCTTCAATCTCTCCTCATAAGTCATTTGATGAAGACCTTCCACCTTTTTGGTCACCCTTCTCTGGACCGCCTCCATCTTGTCTCTGTCTCTTCGGAGATACGGTCTCCAGAACTGAACACAATACTCCAGGTGAGGTCTCACCAAGGACCTGTACAAGGGGATAATCACTTCCCTTTTCTTACTTGATATTCCTCTCTCTATGCAGCCCAGCATTCTTCTGGCTTTAGCTATCGCCTTGTCACATTGTTTCGCCGACTTCAGATCATTAGACACCATCACCCCAAGGTCTCTCTCCTGCTCCGTGCACATCAGCCTTTCTCCCCCCATCGAATACAGTTCATTCGGATTTCCACTCCCTATATGCATGACTTTGCACTTCTTGGCATTGAATGTCAGCTGCCATGTCTTCGACCACTCTTCCATCTTCCTTAAATCCCGTCTCATTCTCTCCACTCCTTCCGGCGTGTCCACTCTGTTGCAGATCTTAGTGTCATCTGCAAAAAGACATACCTTACCTTCTATCCCTTCCGCAATGTCGCTCACAAAGATATTGAAAAGGACCGGTCCCAACACTGATCCCTGCGGTACACCGCTTAAAACCGCTCTCTCTTCAGAGAGAGTTCCATTTACCATCACACATTGTCTTCTGTCCGTCAACCAGTTTGCAATCCAGGCCACCACCTCGGCACTCACTCCTAAGCTTCTCATTTTGTTCACCAGTCTCCTGTGCGGGACAGTGTCAAAAGCTTTGCTGAAATCCAAGTAGAATACATCGAGTGCTCTTCCTCGATCCAATTCCTTGGTTACCCAGTCAAAAAGGTCAATCAGATTTGTCTGACAGGATCTTCCAATGGTGAATCCATGCTGCCTCTGGTCCAGCAATTCTTCCGACTGTAGATAGTTCACTATTCTCTCTTTCAACAGTGACTCCATTACTTTTCCCACCACCGAAGTGAGGCTAACCGGTCTGTAGTTACCAGCCTCTTCTCTGTTCCCACTCTTGTGAAGCGGGACCACCACCGCTCTCCTCCAATCATTTGGCACCATTCCCGTTTCTAGGGATCTATTGAATAGGTCACACAGCGGACCTGCCAGCACATCTCTGAGCTCCCTCAGTATTCTGGGATGAACTTCATCAGGCCCCATGGCTTTGTCCACTTTCAGTTTCACCAGCTCTTCCCATACATTTTCTACTGTAAATGGAGTTACATCTACTCCATTCCCCTCCAGTTTCTTGTTAACTAGTGTCGGTCCTTCTCCAGGGTCCTCTTTAGTGAACACAGAACTGAAGTATTCATTTAATATTTCTGCCATTTCTTCGTCTCTCTCCACACATTGATCCTTTCCACCTTTCAATTTCACTATACCACTTTGAACTTTCCTCTTTTCACTGATGTATCTGAAAAATGTTTTGTTACCACTCTTTACCTCTTTGGCAATCCTCTCTTCCGCTTGACTTTTTGCCATCTTGATTAATTTCTTTGTCTTCCTCAGTTCTACCAGATATTCTTCTTTGTGTTCCTCCTTTGGGATCTTTTATATTTCTTGAACGCTGTTCTTTTAGCCTTTATTTTGTCAGCCACCTCCTTTGAGAAACAGATAGGTTTCATTTTTCTTTTGCTTTTCTTTACTTTTCTAACATATAGATTAGTTGCCTTGGTGATTGCTCCTTTTAGATTGGTCCACTGTTGATCCACATCTCTCTCGTTTTCCCAGCCTTTTAGTTCTTCCTCCAGGTACTTCCCCATTTCATCAAAGTCTGTGTTTTTGAACATCAAAACTTGGGTTTTTGTGCTTCTTTTCCGTGTCCTTTTTGTGATATTAAACCATACCGTTTGATGATCACTGGTGCTGAGGTGGGCACCCACCTGGACGTCTGAGACATAATCTCCATTAGTGAGCACTAAGTCGAGTATAGCTCCTTCTCTCGTGGGTTCCATTACCATTTGTTTGAACAAAGCTACTTGCAGGGCATCTACAATTTCTCTACTATTATTAGATTCTGCAGATGGGATTCTCCAGTCTACATCTGGCATATTAAAGTCTCCAATGATCACCACTTCTCCTTTCTTTGCTATCCTGTGGATGTCTTCAATCAGATCTCTGTCCAGCTCTTCCTTTTGGTTTGGTGGCCTGTAAACCACTCCAATAAAAATGGATGCCCCATCTTTTTTTAAGTCAGCCCATAGTGCTTCTTCTTTGCCCCATCTTCCTTGCAGCTCAGATGCTTGGATATTGTTTCTACCGTTAAGCCCGTAACAACGGGCTACATTAACATTTTTTTTTCAGTCCATTTCCTTACCCCTCATTCTCCCCTCCCTCCCCTCATTCTCCCTCACCCTCTAGTCTCCCACCCACCACTCTTCCCCCTCCCCCTCACTCTCTCCCCCTCCCCCCTCCCCTCAGTCACTCCCCCTCTGGATGGCGCAGACGGAAGATCTCCGGGGGAGGTCCCTCCCTCCCTCGCTTGCGCCGCCGCCACTACTGGTCCTCGCCGCGCCATTTTTGTTACTGGCAAGCTCTGACCGACGTGCTGCCCGTGCATGCGCGGTAGAGTTGCTCTCTACTGCGCATTACCGGCACGTCGGTCAAGCTTCATTTATCTAGTAAATTAAAAAGCACAGGTCCAAGTACAGATACCTGAGGCACTCTACTGTTTACCTTTATCCACTGTGAAAATTGACCATTTAATCCTACTCTCTGTTTCCTGTCTTTTAACCACCTTGCAATCCAGAAAAGAACATTGCCTCCTATCCCATGACTTTTAGTTTTCTTAGAAGCCTCTCATGCGGGACTTTGTTGAATGCCTTCTGAAAATCCAAAAACACCACGTCTACTGGTTCACCTTTGTCCACATGTTTATTCACCCCTTCAAAAAAGTGTAAGAGATTTGTGAGGTAAGATTTCCTTTGGATAAATCCGTGTTGGCTGTGTCCCATCAAATCATGTCTATCTAAATGATTTGTGATTTTATTCTTTATAACAGTTTCCACAATTTTTCCCGGCACTGAAGTCAGGCTCACCGGTCAATAGTTACCTGGATCCCTTTTTAATTATTAGGATTACATTGTTGACCTTCCAGTCTTCAGATACAATGGATGATTTTAATGATAGATTACAAATTAATTAAAATAGGTCTGAAATTTCATTTTTTACTTCTTTCAAAACCCTGGGGTGTATACCATCTGGTCCAGGTGATTCACTACTCTTCAGTTTGTCAATCACGCCTACCACATCTTCCAGATTAACTGTGATTTGGTTCAGTTCCTCTGAATTGTTACCCATGAAAACCTTCTCCAGAACGGGCATCACCCCACATCCTCCTCAGTAAATACCGAAGCAAAGAAATCACTTAATCTTTTATTTATTATTTATTTGTTTGTTTTTATATACTGACGTTCAAAAAATATATCACATCGGTTTACAGAACAATATAAATTAAGTAGTTGAATAACATAAAAAACAAATAAAACAATAAAATAATTAAAATC
Organism: Rhinatrema bivittatum; assembly: GCF_901001135.1. Taxonomy (NCBI): domain Eukaryota; kingdom Metazoa; phylum Chordata; class Amphibia; order Gymnophiona; family Rhinatrematidae; genus Rhinatrema; species Rhinatrema bivittatum. The sequence goes on along the minus strand of NC_042616.1, from coordinate 607,955,729 downwards.
TATCAAATCACAAAAAATGAATCTGATTAAAACATAAAATACAATTCTATCATATCATAAAATGTAAATCTGTCATGTCCTAAAATGCAAATCAAATAATATAAATCAAATAATATAAAATACAATGTAAGTGCGTAAGATTCTTAAAATCTAAACATAGCTGAAATGTTGTGTGTAAAATAAGACATAAAATAATCTACTGTTCAGTGAAGGCACGATGGCCTTATTTTCTCTAAGTACCCCTTTAATCCTTCGATCATCTAATGGTCCAACTGACTATCCTGCAGGCTTTCTGCTTCTGATATTTAAAAAAACTTTTATTGTGAGCTTTTGCCTCTACGGCCAACTTCTTTTTATATTCTCTCATTAGCCTATCATCAATATCTTACATTTAACTTGTCAATGCTTATGCTTCATCCTATTTTCCTCTCATGGATCCTTCTTCCAATTGTTGAATAAATATCTTTTGGCTAAAATAGCCTCTTTCACCTCCCCTTTTAACCATGCCATTAATCATTTTGCTTTCCTTCCACCTTTCTTAATTTATGGAATACATCTGGACTGTGCTGCACTGAGACGAGTGGAGTGTGCCCTTGGACCTCTGTGAACCAGGAGAGGAGCTCTGGGGAAGCACCGAGGGAGGTGAGATGGAGCCTCATCTGGGCAGAGACCATAAGCCCAGGCCACTGCCAACCTGCATGGCCTCTGGGAGGCCAACCATGAAAGGTTGGTCTCTGAATAGTCCTCCGACCACTCCAAGCCCTTTCGGACCTGCTGCTGGGTAACGGCAGAGGCAGCAGGCAGGAGAGGAGGCAGAGGTGGAAGAAGACATCTGGCAAGGGTGGACACTGGAGACAGAAGTACTGGAGGAGATAAAGACTCAGGGTTCTGATGAAGACGAAACTCAGGTGCTGTTGAAGACAAAGACTCTAGAGCTGAAGAAGATGAAGACTCTGGAATAACAAAGACTCAGGTGCTGATGAAGACTCAAGCACTGGAAGCAAGGCAAAGCTAGACATGCCAAGGCATGGCATAGCAAGGCAAGGCAAGGCATGGCACAGCAAGGCATGGTATGGCAAGGCAAGACATGGCATGGCAAGGCATGGCATGGCAAAGAAAAGCAAGGCATGGCACAGCACGGCATAGCATGGCAAGGCAAAGCAAGCTAAAATCAGGCAAGTAAAACTCAGGATGGAGTGGAATCCGGATAGCACGCTAACTCACTCAGCCGGAACAGAGGCTTCAGTGGCCAGAACAGCCCTCAGGCTATCCACTGACAGTAGAATCTGCTGGAGGCTAGGTGAAGCCAGATTCCAGAACATTGGATACCTCAAGACCAGACATCAAGAGGTAGGTTAAAACATCAGGTTTGGGCAGTTTTCGTTCTTCTGTTAAATTAATATCAACTCTTCACTGTTCCAAGTTGTATTACGTCCCTGTTATATTGTAACTGCTACTTTTTTCTGTTGCACCTGTTAATGTTATTATTATTCTCCCTTTCTGCACACCTTGTTTATTGTAAACCGGCATGATGCGATTTCCATCGCGAATGCCGGTATAGAAAAAACTCAAATAAATAAATAAATAAAATCAGGCCTCCACGGCGAAGGTTCAGGACATCCACTAAGGACTTCCAGGACACTCACTGAAGGGCAGCAAGGAAGATCAAGGTGAGGACATCAGGGAACTCCGGGCCATGGTAGTGGACTGACGAAGGACATGGAGGATCCTCAACCCAGACGGAAGGAGTTATCCCACCAAGCACCCTACACACCCCAGCTGGGGTGGTCACGGACCACTTAGACCACTGCGCACCATACACAACCCAGCTGGCTGGTCGCGGACAATGCAGGGACAGCTGGGACAGCATGGGACAGCATGGAGCTTAGGCAGAGGCAGGACAGGGTGGACATAAAAACCTCAGAGAAGAGACATCTGGACATCAAAGAAGAAACACCAGAATCTTGGAGGCATGGCGGTGTTTGAAACCTCGGACAAGAAAGACCAATAAACACCTGCTCTAAAAGTCAAACAGAGAAGTTTAATATAAAGAAAGGCGTGGTTTCTTTAGGAGTAGCAAGCGTTACAAGCAAGTGGTGTAAGCTCAAACCTACTCAGTGATTTATCGTTCGTGCACAACTTTATAAGGATTTGCCTTCAGCCAATCACCAGGTGTCTGTGTTTCCCCGCCCCTTATCCCATGTCCAATTATTAAATTTTGCGTATGTACTTGCCCTGCGACTAGGGGTGTTCTCACTGTTCCTCGTGCTACTTGTGACGTACGCGGAAGCTGGTTTCTTTTCTTTGTCTGTTTAAGTTTCATTTTCTTTGTTCTGACGTCTCTCATTGCTTCATCATTCATACATTCCCCCCTTGAAGGATTTCACCTAGGAACCCTTCACACCTATCTGCATCGCACATTGCCTGTCTTAGGTTGGTCCGCCTGACCAAGGCTATTCCTTAGTGGCTAGAGACTTACCCATCTTCGTACCAATGTGCTCTTTTTCACAGATGGCTATTTCTTGTGGTAGGGAATGGTGTGTTGATATCATTAGAGTCCAGGAGCATCAGGTTCAGGGTTTATGCTTGATTTAACATGATCCGTGCACTGGACTGGGTTACCAACATTTCAGACACTTGATCTCGACATCTTCGTAGGCAGATACAGAGACATGGTAGACATAGACAGACACCAAGTCTTAGTAAAGCAATTGTACATATGGAGCCAATCAGAATTTTCAAACCTGAGCCTAATCCAGAGAACCATGTTCCAAGGGATCCAAAAGGATCGCTGACTTCGAATCCTTTCCATGTCTGCACCGGCACGTGAGAAATAGACATCATGTTTTGTATGATCACTTCAATTACAAGCTAGTATGTAATAGGGATGTGCAGACCAAAAGTTTAAGTTCATAAGTCCATAAGTCGAAAGGGGGTCCCATTTGCGGTCAATATGGACATATGGAGAATTCCATAAGTTGAGTCTATGTCCATATGTGCAAATAAAAATTTAAAACCCCTCACCCGCCTTAATCCCGCCCCCCCCCCAAGACTTACCAAAACTCCCTGGTGGTCCAGTGAGGTCAGGACACCATTCCTGAACTCCTTTGCAAGGAGCACGTGAAGTCGGCGTCACGTCGGAGTGACGCGGCGTCACGTGATTCCCCTCGAGTTCGCTCCCGGACCCCTCGTTGGGCCCAAAAGGCACTTTGACCAACTTGGAGGGGCCTCCTGACCCCCCCAAGCTGGCCAAAAGTGCCTTTTGGGCCCAACGAGGGGTCCGGGAGCGGAACCGCGATGGACCACGTGACGTCGGCGTCACGTCGGAGTGACGCGGACATCACTTGATTCCCCACGCGTCCGCTCCCGGACCCTCACGGAACTTTTGGCCAGCTTGGGGAGTTTTGGTAAGTCTTGGGGGGGGGGATTAAGGAGGGTGAGGGGTTTAAATTTTTATTTAGATCAACAATCGCGATTTCCAACGTATTCAACATAGCTATGTTGAATAAGTTGGAAATCCGATTGTTTACGCCTCATCATTTTTTTAAGTTAAAAAAAAAAATAAGTTGTGTTTTCCATTTAAGTTCAAAACGAATGCACACCCCTAGTATGTAATCTAACGCTAGATGGTTCTGGTAGATGGCATTCTGGAAACCCTTTTGCTGTGTAGCTAGTATTCAGTGCTTTTGCAGTTTCATTAGTATTTATCTCAACAACAGCTTGTAATCTTATAATGCGGTTTAACATATATATTGGGGTTCTGTAACCCCAGGAGCCATCCTGAGCCCAGGAGGCAGGATTGTAATAGGCCATGATGCATTCTGGAGGCCATTCATCATCCTTCGAATTACCTATCTTAAAGTCTTGTTTCCTTCTTGAACCGGAGTAGATGCTGTTCAGGGGCATTCCTAACTGTTGACCCATTTGTAGGGGGATTAGGAAAAATGAGGGATGAATGGTACTCATGGTGCAGGTTCCAAACCATCCCTTTGGTAAGGAAGAATGCGCTTAGGCACCACATATCCAATATAATCTGTGTGGAGCGAGCCAGCTCATAGGAGGTGACCCATCTTTCAGGGAAAGGAAGGGCTCGCTTTCCCACTCGGTAAAGTTCGGGGTTATGGAAGAATTGGGCCAATGGGAAATCACCATTTGAGCTTTCATGGTATAGTTGAGGGAGGATTGCAACAAGCAAGAGGAATTGCCAACAGCTATAGTATGCAATGTTGTGTAAGGCCTATGGATACACCATGTTGCAACAATGGAGTAAGCCAATATCCACTGTGATTTCCATATCTGGGTGGTAATTGAATACTGGAGGCATTATAAGGAGTCTTCCAATCCCATTCTTTCGCTTCCCAAGGCCAATTATCTCCCATGTTAGTACCTCCACAAACATAACAATTAGAGACATTTAGGGACGCCGTTATAGCATTGACAAGATCAATAAACAGGTTTCAGGCGGTCTGGGATACGGGGAAAGGTTCTTGGACATGTTGATAGAACTCCTTAAAAATAGCGGAATGATCCAACGGACTCTTATGGGTAGTAACCTTCTGAATGTAAAAGAACCCTCCTGGGTTGGTTCCCGTGGCATAGATTTGGATGCAAAAAATGTTGGCCCATGTGCGGAGGAATTCAGATGGTTTGAAAAGGGTAAAGTTAACCTTATTACAGGTGTTCAGGGTGCAGCTTGAAAGGCCTGGTACTAATGTTAGGGAAGCTGACTTATGTGTAGTATGCCAAGTGGCAAAGGCAACATAATCCCAATATCCACAACAGGAATGTGCTATCATGGAGGCACAATGTCTCTTGGTTCTGTATGTATTGGGCCACTGTTGTGGACATATGTATTTATGGTTATGCATGTAAGTGTGGTGCCATTCTAGGGAACTACCACAAATCTGAATAAAATCCTTGTCCGGAATCAGGGAACATACCTCAAAGATAAGGGAAACAGGCTTATCAAAAGGGGGCAGTAAGACAGATGCTAAAAGCTGTCCCTGGGACGAGCCTCCTTTATGAACTTGCAGCCATTGTTGGGCGGGATTTTCAGTGAGATCAAAACAAGTGGTCTCTCCTTCATGTGTGCACACACTGTACTGGGTGAAATTATATGTATAATGCGTGACGGTCCCTTGACATTCGTACCTTGTCTTATATAGCAATGGGAATGTTTTGGTCATACCATCTATGGTTATTGTGATACAAGCATTACATGAGGTCGGATCGGTGTTTATGCATATGGGTAACACAAGTATACCAACCAGGAGGGATAATCTAGCAGAGCAATTGAACGTCATTCTTGATTACAAAACTCGTATACCAAACTGGAAATACAGGAGTAGACCAAGGGTGGTGAAAATAACAAAAAGGATCAATATAACACACATCCAGGTATCAAAAGAAAGGAACAGAGGTTTTTGAAACATTTCAGTCGTTCAGTCTGGGTCGTCAAACGGGAGCAATTGTCCTTGAGAGTCCACGTCGTGATCTGGATCTGTTAGCTGTGGTTGTGGGCAGATGTCTTTAATATGAGTCCACACTGTGTCTTGTCAAATTTAACGGTTGTCGGGGTAACAGCAGAAACGGGAAAGGGTCCCACATACACGGGGTCTTTCCAACTCTTGTGCATGTAGTTCTTTCTCCACACTAGATCACCGACCTTTATAGATGGGATGTGTTCTAAGTTGGACCGTTTCTCATCCGGAGTACCTGCAAAGGAATGGATGTAGGTTAGAGCAGCACATAAATTCTTCCAATATACAGGGAGACGATCCATCATAGCCATACTTGGGGTTACCCAAGGCATAAACCTACCTGTTTGTAACTAGAATGGTGACAAACGCAAATGGGAAATGGGCACATTTCGCAAGTATAGTGATGACAAGGCAAACAGTCTAACCAAGTACTTTTGGTCTGTTCCATAAGTAGCCGCAAATGGGTTTTTAATAACCCATTATATCTCTCTATGAGACCATTGCTCTGGGGCATGTAACCTGTAACTCTGCAGTGGTGGCATCCCAGTAATTACGTAATAACGTCCACTAATTTGTTGACAAAATGGGTGCCGTTGGTAATGATGCAGTGTGGATATCCATGCCATGGAAAGATTTCTTGACATAGTACTTTTGCCATAGCGTCACTGGTCTTATTTCTGCAAGGAAAGGCTTCTATCCAGTGCGAGTATCTGTCCACATAAACCAAAAGGTATCGATGATGGTTTTCTCTGGTTCCCATATTGGTGAAATCACAGTGCCATTCTATGCCAGGACCTTGTGGTCGTGGAATATGACCACGGTTGAGAAGGGGCCCTCTTCATGGGATGTTACCAGTCAAATGTGGTGCGAATTTTCGGGTTCCACCATGCGGACAGTAGTTCTATAAGTTGTGTGGCGGACCTATGGGCAGGTAGGTGTAAGCTGGAGGTGATATGCTTAATTGCTGTCAGGGGTAAACATGGATTTCCTGATGGATGGGTATATAGGAAATAGTCCTCACTGGGGTGGCTGATAAGCATGGTCCCAGCACGTAACCATTCTTCAATCTCAGCACCAGTTGCTTCTTGCTGAAACTGGTAAGCGGTTCATATGGGGGAGGGAACATCATCTTCTGGGTACCACAAGGGCATTTCCTCATCTTCTCGGAATGGGCCATGAGGGTGGATTTCTTGTGCTATTGCCTTTGCTCTAGAACGGGTGGTAACCATGATATGGTATGGGCTAGATGTACTATCTCTTTGTTGTCGTCTGAGGTCTTGGAGTTCTCTGTTGACTAAATGATTACCGAGGGCCTCCCATGATGATGTCGGCTTCTGGTGACCCTTGACCCAAGTTATAGCGATGTGTTCTCCTCTGTCGCTAAATTCTTCTAAGGATGGAAATAGTTTTTGCCATATTTTCACACTGTTGAGGGAGGCACCTGTACTCATTATAATCCCTCTCTTTTTCCATTTGTGTCGGTGCTGGTATAGTGAGGAAAAGACATCATGTGAGTCTGTGTAGATGGTCACAGGGAATAACGGAGAACGGTGTTCCAGTAGATGGGCCAAGACCCAAGTTACTGCAATTAACTCTCCTTCTTGTACACTTGTGTCTGGGGGCAAAAGATTGTCAGATTGTGGCAAAAGATGGAGAGCAACAAAGCCAGTAGAAGTCAGGAGGGTCCCTCCAGCATCTGTAAACCAATATTCACCAGTTTCTAAGGGGGTGGCAAACAAGTGAAGGTCATCCGGCTCGGGAATTTGCCAGGTACAAGTATGTGGTTGAGCATCAAAAGGATCCGTAGCCATCAGTATTTTATCCAGGCAAGCAGGACATATTAAAGTTGTTGATAGAAAGAGAGAGAGTCTGAGTAGATGCAGTCTAACAAGCGTTCTCATCTCCCAGAGCTGTGATTGAGTGTGTGTGGATACCTGGCCTAGTGTATCCATCATTTCTATATTTGTATTATTTACTTGTTTATTTTTAGCAATTGGAGAACAATTTAGTGCAGCCTTTCCCCGTTCTGCTCAAGGGAACCCTGTAGCATTCTAGCTACACTTTAAGAATTGATAACCAAATAAATGTTTTCACTGCATGATACTTTCTGCGTTTTGCACTAATACAAAATAGATATGTTATATTAGGAAAATAAAACCTAGATTATTAAATCTTCTCTATTCAATTCAGTTTTAGGTTCTATAGCAGAAAATAAAAATGTATGTATGTGCTACCAGCTTTTCCTAAAGTCATTTGAGAAGGTGTAAGAAGGAAACTTACATCATGGCGAGTATGGAGAAGCACCGTGGCATAAGGGATATAGTGGTCTAAGTTTTCTTGTGTGGCAGTGCAAGCAATTGCTCCTCTTTCACAGGTAGTCATTTCTAATTCAACTGGGGAGAATTTGCCAGAAAGGAAAATAACATCTTCCATTTGGTCCTGTGTACCAACAGCAGACCAAGTGTGGTGGCCAGCGATAACCCAGAGATGCAAGGACTGGGTATGCTGGTAGGTGAGTAAAGTATTGGCTTGCATAACTTCAGTGATAAGGGTTTTCAGGCGGGACGTGTCTCGGGCAGTAAAATGTATGGGCAGGGAACCTTTCCCTTTTCTTGTGTATATGTATACATGAAAAGGGCCTTTTCACTAAAGGCCATAAATGACAGAAATTGAGCAAACCCAGTACTGCTCAGGTCTGGGTAACCATGAGGGGTGGAACTGGAAGGGACACTAAGGATCGCACGAGGTCGTCATTGATGGAGTGCACTCCGTTCCCCAGATGAATACCTAAGAAAGAAACGGAGGTTTGGGCCAAGAGAAATTTGCGATGGTTGACCTTATATCCCAGATGACACAAAGTTGTTAAAAGTTGAACAGAAAGCTGATGCAGATATCCTCATCCATAGCCGTAAGTAGTAGGTCATCAACATATTGGCAGAGGCTAGCATTGGCAGGTAAGGTTGCCTCAAACAGTTCCAAGTCTTTGCAGAGTTGGGTGCTAAAAATTGTTGGGCTGTCTCGAAAGCGCTGCGGAAGACGTGTCCATTGGAAGCTACGGGGTCCAAACTGGAAGGACGTCAACGGACGGCAAGAGGGGTCAAGAGGAATGCAAAAGAAGGCATTAGAGAGGTCAATGCATGTCTTAAATTGATGGACCGGTGTGCAATGCAGAAGGGTTACTGGATTGGGGACATTAGGATAGATAGGTATGGTGAGATCATTCAGCAGTCGCAAATCTTGGACGAGTCTCCATCTCCCGTTCTTTTTCTTCACTGGGAACAGAGGGGTATTAAAGGGGGAATCACTGGGTTCTAGGACACCTGCGGCGAGCAGACCTTGGATCTCTTTATCGATAGAGAGGAGAGCTTCAGAGGGCAGGGGGTATTGGTCTTGTTACGGACCAATATTGTCATCCTTGAGACAAATTCACTGGTTGCGTGCCGAGTGAGAGAAACCAAATTTGTTTTCACCATCTATGGACCACAAGTCTTTGGGAATGAAGCTAGTGCAGAAGTACGTTGGTCGATAAAATGATCGATGATAGCCATGATTAAGGATGGGTTAGCATGGGAGAAGTTTAACTGAACCTGGAATTTCGTAAGAAGGTCTCTTCCCAAAAGATTGACGGGGCAGTTTTGGGTGTAGACGAAACGACCCTCATGTTGTTCATCTCCACACTGCAGGGTACAAATCTGGGTGTATCGTAAAAGGGTAGGGGTGCCAGAGAGACCCGTAACAGGCTGTGAATCGAGTGATAGGGAAACGGAAGGGGGTAAACAGCGAAGAACAGAAATGGAAGCTCCCGTGTCTACTAGGAACCGCACGGAATGTCTACCGTTCAATGTGAGTTCAAGGGTAGGCTCATGGAAGTCAGTGGGAATGGTGATTGGTGCGATAAGGGGGGCAGTAGTTCGGAGTCATTGGGAGGATATTGGCTTCTCGGGCCTGTCCATGTGTGGGGGTTGAAAGTCGGGCATTGGAATTGTCCTCGAGGGTGACTGTCAGGGTATTGGCTCTCGGGTTCGGAGCAGAGTGACAATCTCTGGCATAATGGCCGAACTGTCCACATTGATAACATTGCTGTCCAGTCCCCCTCATCTGAGGCATAGGCCAATCGGAGGTGTAATCCTGATGTTCCCAATCACGAGGACTTTGATCACGATTCCAAGTTTGTGGCGGACGGCGCTGTACTGATCTGCTCCTAGTTCCACGAAAAGAACCACAAGAAACAGGAGCTTGAAAGAAACAGGATTCCTCGTCAGGGGTGGGGGTAGCGGTGGTATCAGCTGAACTTTGCCTGGGTTTAATAAAATCCTCTTGGGACTTATCTCTAACGTCTAGGAATTTCTGAACGTGGTGCAGGATATTACTGTGCATAAGACCCCATGTCATGTTTTGCAAACCTACGACATTTCCCAAAGCTTGGTGAACCTTATCTGGTAAGGTTTGGACAAACATGTGACAAAACATGGGTAGAGAGTTGGCATCATAGTATGATCCACCCATTTTCTGGTTGTACAGGTCTTGATAATTATGCAAGTAGGCGTCGAACGGGGTGAGCTTGGGGTCCCATCGGGCAGAGGTCAGTTTAGAGAAATCCCGTTGTTGTGGGAATAAATGACGACGAGCATCCCACGTAGCAGAGCGGTGGGAGTTAAACGAATCTCCATCATAGTCCTGGGTTAACAGTATGGACAAACGCTGGGCCACGGTCCAGACAGCAGATTGATCTAAGCCAGGGGTTTGGGCAAAGAGGGCCTTCATATCAACAACGGCGAGCTGCATACCCATGGTCAGATTTTCAAATTTAAGAATCCAGGCAATGGCACCTCATGAAATAGAGGGAAGGTTAGAAAGAATGGCGTGTAGATCGGTAAAAGACCAAGGTAAGTATGACTGGATGGGGGTGCCTCTCGCAGTACATGCCTTGGTTAAAATGGGGAGAACCACAGCAGGGGTCGGAGAAGGAGCTCCTGTCATGACTTCGGTGGTAGCGGGGTACTGGCCTTCGTATTTTTCCCACACTTTCAATCCTTTTTCCATGTAATTTTGAATTTTGGAGGACCAGGAGGGGTTTGGGTTGTCTCTAATGGTGCTACGGGCTGTATTCATGTCTGCGGTGGAAAGGGATCTGACACTCGGTTAAAGCCTCATTTGTGGGCTCAGGGCTTCTGTCCAGCCAGACAAGTTGTCAAGTCAGGGAAAAATAAAAAAGTAAGATCGCTCTTGTCGAGCTATGAAGTCACCGGGAGTCAGTATCAATGGAGACGATAAAGGGGTAGCATTCGGTCCTTTAGCAGAGGCAGCAATGAATGCCGAGGGGCTGTCATAAATCGGTTCTCTTAAGGCGGCACACTCAGCGATATATTGATGCAGGGCTGAGACTATACGAGCCTGTGCTGTAGTGGGTGGTATAGGTGTCGAGGTGGGTGGATCCCCAAACATCAACTGATCAAGTGAGTCATCAAAAAGGGTGGAGCCACTGGGATGGGTGGCTGAGGGGTCTCCGTAGTCTGCGGAAACCGGAGTACAATGCAGGGTACCATGGACAGAAATGAGGCCTCCTTTGTCGTCTGAAAGCGGTGGTGCTATGGGGATGGAGGCGGACACTGTAGCAGCATTAGTATAGACGGTAATCACCGGCTGCAGCATAGATGAAGGCTGTGGCAAGGTATGATCTGGGACCAAGGGGGTGTAACCAATGGCCGTCATAGGGGCGGAACACTTGAGAGGTATGGTCAGGGGTGGGGCGGTCGCAACAGCGGGGAACGCCATTTGTTGTAGGTGGGCTTGGACATCAGCGTATGGGTGAGAACTAGATGACGTATCATAAGGGGGTGGGGCACCAAGTGAAGTGGCGGCAATGTTGAGAGGGGCAGGGGACATTGTTTCAGGCTCCGGAAGAGGAGAAGGAAGAACCGGAAGAGGAGTAGGAAGCGGACGGGCTCCGTCATCATCCTTCGGCAAAGAGGAGGGTCCCATTTCCAATAAATGATTTAATCAAAACAAACCAGCTATGAACTTGTCGGTGTTCCCACAGCTTATCAGCATTGGAAGCATACTTATTCTCAATAAATTCTTTCAAGAGAGACAACAAAACGGTGTCGAACAAGCCATGCGCAGGCCAAGCAAGAAAATCATCTCCCATTAGAGATGAGCTTCGTTTTTTACTACCGGGTCATTTTTTAAGTCGGACACTTTGGGGTAAAGTTCATTTTTCCTTGGTTAGTTTTTTGGAAAAACGAACAAAAAAACTAAGTGGGAAAAAAGAAACCGGCCAAAAAAACGCCGCGGGAAAACGAAGCTAAAAAACCCCACCTCAAGCATTAAAATTAACTATAAAACATTAAATACAACCCCCCCCCCACCATCCCGATCCCTCTCCAAGACTTACCAACATCCCTGGTGGTCCAGCGGGGTCCCGCGAGTGATTTGTCCCTCCCTGCCATCATGCCTGCCTCGCTCAAAATGGCGCCGAAAGCCTCTGACCTACTATGTCACAGGGGCTACCGGTGCCATTGGTCAGCCCCTGTCACATGACCATCAGCGACATCTTGTGCTTCTACCATGTGACAGGGGCTGACCAATGGCACCAGTAGCCCCTGTGACATAGTATGGGCAAAGGCTATCGATGCCATTTTGATTACTGGCAGCTGATTGCAAGTTCACTCCCGGACCCTCGCTGGACCCCCAGGGACTTTTGGCAAGTCTTGGGGGGGTCAGGAGGCCCCCCAAGCTGACCCCCCCAAGACTTGCCAAAAGTCCCTGGGGGTCCAGCAGGGGTCCAGGAGCGATCTCCTGCCCTCGGGCCATCGGCTGTCAGTAATCAAAATGTCGCCGATAGTCTTTATTTATTTATTTGTTTTGTTTATTTATTTTTACATTTTTCTATACCGTCGTTCAGTGGGGACCGTCACAACGGTTTACATTAAGGCACATAAAAATGATAGTAAAGAATATAAATTTCATAGGTGCCAGTAAGGATCGGTAACATACAGGCCGATACAGTAAAGCGCGGTCATGATTACCCTGTTTCTAACCTGCTTTCTACCCACAATTTGGCCGCATAAGTGTAACCCACGATTCACTATCCGTTTTTACCAATCTTTACCGCTTCTTTAAATCGACGCGTATCCCTTTCCGCCTGCAGCATGTATATGATGTGTAAACGATCAGATTAGCTATTCCCCCCCATACAATAATGTGCGGCCCGATTATCGCCTTTTTAACCAACTGTTTTGCCGCGTCTTTAACCCACTAATTTACCGCCTACCCTGACCCTGGCGTTAGAGGGATGTGACAGCAATAGGCAGGCTCCGGTCAAATAAGTGGGTGGGTTGGAGCAAGCGAGTAGCATGGTGTGGCCTGGTTCTCCTACGCTCGGGCATCGGGGATTGCCACTCCTCTCTTCCCCTCTCCCGAAGCAAGGCACAGGGTGAAAATCGACTCAACATGTTATTAAAGCAAATAGAAATTGTAACAAAAGTAAACTTACTGCATGCTTCCAGCAGCCCCAGTCCTCTCTCCCCCCATTCCGAAGCAAGGCACAGTGCGAAAATCGACTTGACGTGTTATCAGCATTCATCCAGCCACCCTCAGCATTCATCCAGCCATCCCAAGCTTTCAATCAGCCAACTCAGCATGCATCTAGCCTCCCCACCATTCATTCAGCTAAGGATCAGCACTGCCATACTACATTAACCATTTTCCCTCAAAGAATACTTCCACAAACCTTCACCTCCTTCACGTCATAGAATATCATCTGCTGGCAAATCCCATCAAAGTGTTCTCTTTAGTCCTGTCAAGATGATTGCATACCCGATACACACATTACACCACAACATCTGCTTCAAGATGAAACCTATGTTACGATACCAACTCATAACTCGCAGAAATTTAACTCCGGTGAAGATCTTTCCCGTTACACAATTACTGGGGCTGGCCCTCTTCACTTTAACACTATTCAACGCCCAGTCAATTACTAAAAAAACTCACATCCTTCACAACTATCTGCTTGATGCCAAGCCAGACATCTGTGCCATCACGGAGACCTGGCTGAAGCCCTCAGACACAGTCTTAATAAATCAACTCCCTACACAGATATATGATGTCTTCTCCTTACCCAGAAAAAAGAAAAAAGGGGGAGGTCTCCTCATAGCTGCCAAAAAATCTCTTAACCTCACTCTTCAATCTATCAATACTATACCCAAACTGGAGATAGGCTTATTCAAATCTAAGTCGCTCCAAATCCTCCTCACCTATGCTCCTCCTGGACTTTTAGAACAAGACACCTCTCCTATGGTGGAAATCATAGCCAAATACGTAAAACTAGATTCTCCAGCCATAATCCTTGGAGATTTTAATCTTCACATCGATGCCAATCCTCGATCTTCTAACTGTGAAGCCTTCCTATCAGCCCTTTTAGACATGGGCTTCAAACAACACATCAACCAACCTACACATAAAGCAGGTCATACCCTTGACCTTATCTTCACAAATTCCAACCTCATTCCACTTTCACCCCCTCTATGCCTTCCGGTTCCATGGTCAGACCATTTCATGATCACCTCCACCATCAGGTCATTGACAGGATTCTCTGCTCCCCTTCAGGCGACCACTTTGTACTACAGGAAACCATGTCCTTCAGAAGACCTTGGCAATTCTCTAATCAAATAACTTCCTAATCTGGATCTATATAACCCCAATTCTGCCATTACCTCCTGGCAAAGTATTACCGAAATGATAGCTAATAACTTATGCCCACTGTCTAAAAAAACCATAGATCCTTCTCGAAAAAATAAGCAGCCATGGTTCTCTAAGGAGCTCCGTACCCTTAAGCAAAACTTAAGACGGAAAGAAAAAGAATGGAGGAAGAACCCTAGTCCCCATTCTCTAACCATATACAAAGCCGCCGTCCACCATTACAGAACGACAACGCTTCAAACTAAAAGAGATTTCTATGCCCACCGTATCCACGATATGATATTCGACGCTAAGGCTCTTTTCTCGTACGTATCGGAACTCACCAAAACTGCTCCCCCTACTATCCCAGATGATACAGCCCAATCAAAAGCCAATGATCTGGCCTTATTCTTTCAGAATAAAATCTCAAACACCCTGGCTAGATTACCTTCCAGCTCAAACTCACTATCTCTGGATACCCTCCACCTACCGAACACAGACATAAGCTTGGAATCCTTTGATCCTACACACACTACAGAAGTGGAAAATCTGATAAAAAGAATTAAACCTTCCACCCACCCTCTGGACCAAATTCTCTCCAAATTTCTGATCCTCATACCAGAATACATCTCCAAATATCTAGCCGATATTATCAATTGTTCCCTTTCACAAGGAATATTCCCAGATGCTCTCAAATCGGCTACCCTCAAACCTATACTCAAAAAACCGAACTTGACCCGAACGACCTCAACAATTACCGCCCCATTTCAAATCTGTCATTTGTATCAAAGATCATGGAGAAAATCGTAAATAAGCAACTTTCAAATTACCTAGAAGACCATAACATTCTACGCCAGTCACAATACGGTTTCCGTAAAGAACACAATACTGAAACCCTCCTCACCTCACTCCTTGATCAAATTTACATTTGCTTTCATAAAGGACAATCGTTCCTCCTAGCCCTTCTCGACATCTCTGCAGCTTTCGATACCGTAAATCATAATACCCTTCTAAACCGGCTATCAAACATAGGAATTACAAGATCAGCTCTCAGATGGTTCGACTCCTTCCTTAGCAATAGAGGCTATAAGGTTAAAATCAATAATAAGGAATCCTCTCACACTAACGCCCCATTTGGAGTCCCGCAGGGCTCCTCCTTATCGCCCACCCTGTTCAATATCTACCTACTCCCTCTCTGCCACGTACTCTCAAATCTAAAACTTAAGTTCTATATATACGCAGACGATGTCCAAATTTTAATCACCATATCCAAGTCACTGGACTCAACACTCAAATTATGGAACTCTCACCTGCAAACGATCAACCATCACCTTTCAAGCCTCAACCTGGTTCTCAACACTTCCAAGACAGAACTATTGCTAATTACCCCAGAAGGCAGTCCCTTCCATCACCAATTGCAATCTAACATACAAATATCCCACGCTAGAGATCTGGGAGTCATAATTGATAGTCACTTGAACCTAAAGCAATTTATAAAACACACCACAAAGGAATGCTTCCACAAGCTTCAAGTACTTAAAAAACTCAAACCGCTCCTTTTCCATTATGATTTCAGATCTGTACTTCAAGCCATTCTGTTCTCCAAGATTGACTACTGCAATTCCATCTTGCAAGGTCTCCCGGCTTCTACCACAAAACCCCTCCAGCTCCTCCAAAATGCAGCGGCGAGAATTTTGACGAATACTAATCGGAGAGCGCATATCACTCCCATTTTAAAAGATCTTCATTGGCTCCCAGTAAACTTCAGGATTCTCCATAAATCACTGACAATTATCCACAAAAATATTCACCATCAGACCCCACTCAATCTTCTACACCCTCTCAAATTGCACTCGACGACCAGACCCTTAAGAGATGCCTACAAGGGATCCTTACATGTTCCTCCAATCAAAATTGTACACCACTCAAATATCAGAGACAGAACATTCTCTATCACAGGTCCCTCCATCTGGAACGCCATGCCTCCGGACCTCAGACAGGAAACTTGTCTTCCAACTTTCAAAAAGAAACTAAAGACATGGCTGTTCTGCCGTGCCTTCCCCGCCACTAGCCCAACAGCCTGACCTAGATCTGTTTCATCACTTATGTAAATAAACAAACGACCTAGAACTGTTTCATCACTTATGTAAATAAACAAATGCTAATTACGCTCACAAGTCATCATGAGGTTGGCCCCTTACCTCCCTCCCATTCTCCATTGTATTTAGTACTTTTATCTTGTTCCCCCTCTTTTTTTCCTACTCCCAGTTAAGGCTTCCTTGTTATTATGTAACTTTATGCTCCTTTAATTTATCTCTTGTTGATTGGTTGGTTATAGTTACTGCTTTGTTTGATGTAAACCGAGTTGATTTGATTTGTATCAAGAAAGTCGGTATATAAAAGCCTTTAATAAATAATAAATAATAAAATAAAATGGCGCCGATCGCCTTTGCCCTCACTATGTCACAGGGGCCGATCGTCAGTACCTGTGACATAGTGAGGGCAAAGGCGATCGGCGCCATTTTGAGTCCTGGAATCGGATGGCTGGCGTGCAGGAGGTCGCTCTCGGACCCCGCTGGACTTTTGGAAAGTCTTGTGGGGGTCAGGAGGCCCCCCAAAGCTGGCCAAAAGTCCATGTGGGTCCAACGGGGGTCCCGGAGCGACCTCCTGCACGCCGGCCGTCTGATGCCAGGACTCAAAATGGCGCCGATAGCCTTTGCCCATACTATGTCACAGGGGCTACCGGTGCCATTGGTCAGCCCCTGTCACATGGTAGGAGCACAAGATGGCGCCGATGGCCATGTGACAGGGGCTGACCAATGGCACCGGTAGCCCCTGTGACAAAGGCTATCGGCACCATGATGAAACCAGCACCCAGGGTGTGAGTGCAGGGGATAGTTCCCAGACCCCCCACTGGACCACCAGGGAGTTTTGGTAAGTCTTGGGGGGGTTCAGGAGGGTTTGTTTAAATTTTTATTTAGGTGGCCGAATAAAACAGAAATCCGTTAAATACGTGGGGAGTCACGATGCGTTTCACCTCCCCACGTATTTAACAGATAGGACAAAATACGTTACGGATCACAAATACGTGGAAAACGGATGCACACCCCTAGAACTTATCCAATCCTTTTTTAAACACAGCTATACTAACTGCACTAACCACATCCTCTGGCAACAAATTCCAGAGTTTAATTCTGCGTTGAGTAAAAAAGAACTTTCTCTGATTAGTTTTAAATGTGCCCCATGCTAACTCCATGGAGTGCCCCCTAGTCTTTCTACTATCCGAAAGAGTAAATAACCGATTCACATCTACCCATTCTAGACCTCTCATAATTTTAAACATCTCTATCATATCCCCCCTCAGCCATCTCTTCTCCAAGCTGAAAAGTCCTAACCTCTTTAGTCTTTCCTCATAGGGGAGCTGTTCCTTATCATTTTGGAAGCCCTTCTCTGTACCTTATTATCATTTTGGTAGCCCTTCTCTGTACCCTTCTCTGTACCTCCTTATCATTTTGGTAGCCCTTCTCTGTACCTTCTCCATTGCAATTATATTTTTTTTTAGATGCGGCGACCAAAATTGTACACAGTATTCAAGGTGTGGTCTCACCATGGAGCGATACAGAGGCAATATGACATTTTTTGTTTTATTCACCATTCCCTTTCTAATAATTCCCAACATTCTGTTTGCTTTTTTGACTGCCGCAGCACACTGAACCAACGATTTCAATGTGTTATCCACTATGACGCCAAGATCTCTTTCTTGGGTTGTAGCACCTAATATGGAACCCAACATTGTGTAATTATAGCATGGGTTATTTTTCCCTATATGCATCACCTTGCACTTATCCACATTAAATTTCATCTGCCATTTGGATACCCAATTTTCCAGTCTCACAAGGTCTTCCTGCAATTTATCACAATCTGCTTGTGATTTAACTACTCTGAACAATTTTGTGTCATCTGCAAATTTGATTATCTCACTTGTTGTATTTCTTTCCAGATCATTTATATATATATTGAAAATTAAGGGTCCCAATACAGATCCCTGAGGCACTCCACTGTCCACTCTCTTCCACTGAGAAAATTGTCCATTTAATCCTACTCTCTGTTTCCTGTCTTTTAGCCAGTTTGCAATCCACGAAAGGACATCGCCACCTATCCCATGACTTTTTACTTTTCCTAGAAGCCTCTCATGAGGAACTTTGTCAAATGCCTTCTGAAAATCCAAGTATACTACATCTACTGGTTCACGTTTATTCACGTGTTTATTAACTCCTTCAAAAAAGTGAAGCAGATTTGTGAGGCAAGACTTGCCCTGGGTAAAGCCATGCTGACTTTGTTCCATTAAACCATGTCTTTCTATATGTTCTGTGATTTTGATGTTTAGATCACTTTCCACTATTTTTCCTGGCACTGAAGTCAGGCTAACTGGTCTGTAGTTTCCTGGATCACCCTTGGAGCCCTTTTTAAATATTGGGGTTACATTTGCTATCCTCCAGTCTTCAGGTACAATGGATGAGTTTATAGATAGGTTACACATTTTTACTAATCGGTCTGAAATTTCATTTTTTAGTTCCTTCAGAACTCTGGGGTGTATACTAGAGATGTGAATCGTGTGCCAGATCGTCTTAATGATCAGATTCGGCTGGGGGGGGGGGGTAATCTGATCGTTAAGATATGTGAATTGGAATCGTTTCCGATTCCAATTCACATCGCTAATTTTTTTTTTTAGGGAGGCCCGCGCCGCTAAATAAAACAACCCACCCGACCCTTTAAATCAACCCCCATCCTCCGGACCCCCCCAAAACCTTTTAAAATTACCTGGTGGTCCAGGGGGGCCTTGGGGGGCCTCGGGGAGAGATCCAGGGGGGCCTCGGGGAGAGGAGAGATCCAGGGGGTCCTCGGGGAAATATTTCCCGTTCCCAGGCATCAGCTGTTCTAAATAAAAATGGTGCCAATGCCCCTTTGCCCTTACCATGTGACAGGGTATCCGTGCCATTGGCCGGCCCCTGTCACATGGTAGGAGCACTGGATGGCCAGCGCCATATACTATACTCTATAATAGGGGCTGATGAGTAAAGATAGCCGGCGCCATACAAACAGTCTAACTTCAGTTAGTCAGCCAGAGTGACTCACTGCTCTTGATTAACAAATGTTGGTCCCTATTCAAACCCAATCACACTACCTCAATACCTTTCCAAGGTGAGTAACTGAGCTGAACTATTCAACTTTTTTACTTAGGTATACACTGCTCCTAGCTTATTTCTAGCTTCTGGCTACTTTTTGGGGGTTTTTTTGTGGTTTTTTTGGGTTTTTTTTCAATACAAACACTCAGTTCTTTAAAAGTCTGCAGAACACTCAGTTCTGCAGACTTTTAAAAATAAACACACTACCTACTGCTTACTAGCTACCTTATTGACTATTTAAAAGTACAAACAGTGTAACTTGTTTATTCACTGCCTTTCTGACTATTAAAGGCACAAACACACAAACACACTAAATAATATTCCTAGATAGTTAACTTTGCTCCAATACTTTTAAAAAAGACAATGTCTCAAGCAAAAGCTTACTGATTCCTTTCAGCCACCAGCAAGGTGATCCTCTCCTCTCAGTGTTCTTGTAGTAATCTACAAGGGAATGATCAAAATCTTGATAAGGTGTGGGAAGTTTTTGAATTATAGTTAAAAGGCAGATTTTAAAAATATATTTATTTATTTATTTTTGTTTTGTGTGAAAGTGACACCTGCCTATAAATTAAAGGATGAGCTAGGGGTGGGTGGGAGAGGGGTGGGAAGGTTAGGAAATCCAAACACACAAACTTCTGTTTATTGCCTGCCTTTCTGACTACCTATTCAATACAGATGCATGAACACACTAAATAATATACCGCAATAGCTTACTTCTCCTCAATACTTTTAAGTTTTAAAAATTCCCCCAAGCAATACTTACTGATTCTTTTCAGCCACCAGCAAGATGATCCTCTCCTATCAGTTGCTCCCTTTGTGAATTGTGTGCGGTTTTAAATTAGATACAGAACTTCAATGACAATGATGGGAAGAAGATCTTGAGAAGTACAGGAACTGACCCCTTGAGTTTATGGGCATTGGGTAATTGGCATGTATTGTAAATCTATCTCTTCAGCATCAATGCCATTTCTTGATCAGGCTCAAGAGATGGGATATGTGCTGTAGGGATAGATATGTGATACATGCAAATACATGCATGGGTGCTGAGGGGAAAGATTTGCGATCCATGTCATTGCATGCATAGGTGCTGAGGGGATAGATTTGCTATACATGCCAATATATGCATAGGTGCTGAGGGGATAGATTTGTGATACATGCCATTACCTCGTAATGAAGTTCTGTTTTAGAATGCTGATACAATGATCAAAGCAAGAGAAAAACCTATATCTCCTGGTTCTCAGTCCATTATTCTAACCCAGGGGAAGGTAACTCTGGTTCTGGAGTGTCACAACCAGGTCTGATTGTCAAGACATCCACAGTGAATATGTTTGTTACATTTGTATACAGTGGAGGTAGTGCATGCAAATATACTTCATGCATATTCATTGAGATACCCTGAAAACCAAATCAAGGTGTCATACTCCAGGACTGGAGTTGTTAACCCCTGATCTAACTACTTGGCTATCTGTTCTTTCCCCACACTATGCTGTTTTAAGGATTGTTGAGAAAAAAGTTAATGAAAAAATGCAAACAGGAGGATTCTGATGTTCTACATGAAAATGAGCACTTTAGCAGGAAATGTGCCTGGTAACATTTTGTCTTAAGGTCTGATCAGCACTGACTTCATTTATGCTAGAAACCTCAAACAGAAAAAGCAACCTCTAAAGCACATAATTGCTGACCTACAAAGACTTCACATTGAGTGCTAACACAGCTAGAAATAAAGAACACAACAGTTTTAAACTTACCTGTGTTCATGAAAATAAATTGCTTTGGAAATCTTTGCTTAAAAAAAATAGATATTGCTTATATTCATTTCCTCTTCAATTTTAAATAAAGACACAGCGTTCTCCCCAGCTTCAGCAGACCTCAAGGTTTTTTTTTTTTTTTTTAATGTATGTTCTTTAGCATTTAAAACAAGGTCATCCTTTTGATGAGTGGCTTAAGAATGTTTCTAAATTGGGATAGATGGAATTCTTCAGTGTCTCAAACTGATAATTTAAGTGAACGTTTTGATTTCAGTATGAATTTAAAACTTCAAAAACTGTAAGGGCAATAACATTTAAACTACAGGGTCAACTACAGCATGTTGGAAGTGGCACCAGGATAGCTGTGATTACACTCTAGTTGTCTACCAAAAGAAGGTGTGTCAAAGAATAAGATTTGGATGTGTTGTAAGTATTCAGATACTTATTTTAGTTTTATACTTTGAAAATGATTTCAGAACTCACAGATCCATTGAACCATTTTGAGGCTGGAAAGAAGATGGTAGCAAATAATGTTTTGAGAGGGTTGGCCAAAATGTGACAACATGAGTCAGAGTTTGAGAAAGTCAGCCTCAGGAGGCCGACTAGCAGAAAGTAAGCTAAAAATGAGAATATAATGAGGCATTTGGGAATGGGCCAGCTCTGAGATGTGGTTTGCATTGTTGGCCTCATGAAAGTATGCATAAATCTCATTATCCATTTCTGGAATCCAAGGTCACTCCAGTGACATTGACCCTTTTAGAAAAAGGTGGAGAAAGCAAATGAAGCATGCATAGCCCATGACGTCAGGTCATGAATCCAAAAATGTTTCTCACACTATAATTACAACGCTGTCTTATTTGAGAAATTCTCCAACACTTGTTCAATCTGTGTCCATTTTTATAGTAGTCCAAGATAATATCTGTCATTCTGTCCTTGTTGTATGTAGAGGGAACTCCGCAGACATTTCTTATCAGATTTCAATGTGTTATAATTAAGATGGATAGGCTTCTGAGCTACTTCTCAATGGTGCTTAGTGTGTTCCTATTCTTTTATGCATATTGTATAAGACACAAATACCAGCTGCAGAATCTCTTGACCTTAGGACAAATTAAATTTACTGACAAAGAGAGAATCTGTTTAGATTCAGTCTAACTAGAGCTCTCATCTCTTGCAA
Organism: Rhinatrema bivittatum; assembly: GCF_901001135.1. NCBI lineage: Eukaryota > Metazoa > Chordata > Amphibia > Gymnophiona > Rhinatrematidae > Rhinatrema > Rhinatrema bivittatum. The sequence goes on along the minus strand of NC_042616.1, from coordinate 607,933,459 downwards.
CTGATGTTGCAGATATGCAGCAATGAAAAAGTTTTTGAAAACTTTCAATTTTTGTTGAATTTTCAAATCACACATTAATAGGAAAATCAATGATATACATAAAATGTTATTCCTGCATTGTGTTGTTTATGCAATATGCTGGCCTTTCTGCTCACAGAAGCAGAAAACAAAGACAAGTGGTGAAACGGCACAGAATCATGCTACATCATAAATAAGACATAGTGAAACAGTTGATAAGACTCAGTAGTGTTGCACTGCAGATACTGCCAGCACTAATCCTCAGGAACAATCAGCTGACATGAGCTGCACCACCAGTACTAGCACCAATAGTCTGAGGACATGGTACTGGTCTAGCTTATTAAATAGACATATCGGCAACAGCACAAACTAATGTTTCCATCAAACTGCAACTCAGGCAGTAGTAAATGGTATACCTGACTGATTAAAAATCTCATTCCTGACATTTTTAATATACTGTTTTAATCTAATATAATAGAAAAGAAGGAAGCAAGGTGCACGGCCAAGCTTTTATAATTTTCCATGGGAGAAAAAAAATAAAAACAATATTTTCCTCCATGGAAACAATGGGACCTATATTGCAAAAAAGAGGCCCTAAACATTATTACTTCCCCAAATAAGAATAAATATATTTTGTAGGGGAGGGGAATAAATGCTTTGAGAGTTTGGATAATTAACCTCTGCTGGGCTGGGTTGGGGCAGAGTAGATGGTTTTCACGGAGTATCAATGGCAGCTCTGTCTCATTCATGCCTCAAATTTCACTTCCTGGTCATGCATCATAATTTTCTCTGCTCTGAATAGCCCCAAATATCTCAAGAAAAAACTCTTTTAAGATGGTTGATATTTGGCAAAAACCTAAATATCTGATATTATTGGAGCCCAAATTAAAGTAACATCGGGCTCGTTTTTCAATAAGCTGCTGAATGGCAAAGACAACCAGATAATTTTTCTGATTATTTAATTTTCAGCCAAAACTAACTGGATAGTGTTGCGTCCAACGGTCGAGATGGCTGCGACCACTCTGCCTTACCTCTTTTTCTCCCCTTTCACTCTTTTTGGGCAAGATGGCTGCCTCCGGTGCCGAGTGCCGAGGGCCTAGGCGTTCCAAACCAGCATGGGCATCCCATCCGCCATGCTCACTCCTGTGGCCTCCTAGGGCGCGAGCGCGCACATCTCCTATGCTCAAATACACGTCATGGCGGGAAGCTCGGGTGCTGCCCCACCACATGACGTTAGTACCTCGGGTATATCTAGCTTCTGCCTCCGCTACCACTTTGTTAGCAAAGACTTTGCTTCGCTACTCTGACTGCTCTAAGTTGCATGCTTAGACGCTGCGTTCACACTAAGGGCCTCGCTCCAGTAAGAAGCTCGAGACACCTGCTCCTCAGGGGTCTCTCGCTTCCAACTTCCCTTCAGGGTTCCTCACTAACCAAGACAACCGCTCCTCGGGAGTCTTTCTCTCTATTCTACTTTCAGGATATTGAACCATTGGGTACTCACTCCTTGAGGGCCTATCTACCTTTATATCCTGCGCCCTGGACGTTCGGTCCCATCATTCTACCATTAGGAAGATGCCTTCATTCTGTGAGTACCTCTACGATCCGGCACTCCAACTCCACCCACCAGCCGCGGTGTTACACGCACTGTGGGCTCCCGCCTATCGTGAATATCTGGGTGAGACTGAGACTATACTTCTGAGCATGTTGAACGTACTGGCACTTCGCCTTACCTTCTTGCTTTCACCATCTATCTACAGTAGTACAATAAAGTCTCTATCCATTCTGTGTCTGCTATCTGTGTCAGCCTATTGCAGTGGAGTCATTGCCATTGTGACCAAGGGTCCACAATGCCTCAAACACAACAGATAGGTTTGTGAGCAATGTATCACTGAAAATCTATGCTGATCTAATAACTTGAAAAGGCTCCCTAGAATAATTCCAGAGTAACTCCTTTTCTGTCTAACTAAGGGGGTTATTTTGTAAGGCTTATCGCGTGCAATAGCAAGCAGGGGGCAGAGTCGGGGAGGAGTCAGGACGGCAAGGGGAGGAGTTGGGGGTGGCGAGGAGGCAGACTCGGTGCTATCTTCGCTGGCGGTGATAAGGTAAGCCACGTTATCGCCGCCAGTAGCGTGCCCAATAGCAGCAGCTTTCACAGTGGCGCTATTGGGTGTGAAAGCCGGCAACGATAACACCGCGGTGGTGCAATGGTTGCCATCTTTCGCAGGCCTGCCTCCCCCTTCCCCCCCCCCCCCCCCCCCCCGCTCCCTTTACCACTGGATTCACCATTCTGTGCGAGAATGGTGAATCCAGGCCTAAATTTGGGCTCCTGTCAATCTTCGTGGATAAATTTAGCCAGTCATCAGGGACATTTTTCAAAGTCAGATATTTACCCAACTAACTTCTGTAGTTAGTGAGGTGAACCTTTTTGAAAAGTAACCTGAGAGTATATGATGACAGACAAATACCACCTAGCCCATCTACTCTTCACAGTTTTTCTCCTGGGTGAATTTAGTCTTCATTAGAGTGAACACATTATCAGGTTTTGAGCATCTACTGTATAACAGCCAGCCCCACCTTTGAAGACATCAAGCTTGGTTTTATTCTGAATAGCATCATAAGCATGGCATATAGGTTTACAGAATGCAGGATTAAAAATAATAGGGATGTATATTTGAAATAAATGCAAAAAATAGGATGAATGAGGTACCAAATGGAAGAAACTGAATAGAAATAAGGCATCTAACTAAAATACCAAAAAATTGTCAGGTATTTTCATTTTTGTGTGGGTAAAAAAAGAACAAAAAAAGACTTCCTGGAGGCCATTGACACCTTCCTGCCTCACACACCTCAGGCCTCAGACTGGGCCCAGTCAGACTCTCTTACCCTCCTTGTACTGGCCAAGAACCCTGCAGGGCCCAAGCTTACATGGCTGGGTTTAATCAGGTCCAGCCAGAGCTCCCAGGCTCCTCTATCCCATCTTTTAAAAAAATTCCTGAGGCTGGGAACCTCCCTGCCCCCACATACTTCTTCGATGTGGGTTTGACTCATTGTAAAGAGTAGGAGCGATACACACTTGCTCCTTCTTTGACTCTATGTATTTAAACATGGTGGTGCTGGTGAGTGTCGATATAGAGGTTGATGGAATTATTTAAACATTTTGAACCATCTTCAGTCCAGAGATTTGAGGTGTTCAAAATATTATAAGTGGATGATCACCAGAACTCTGATATGCTAATCAGTGATCACAGGTATAGGAAAATCAGTACAAGTTATAATTAAATTTGCATTGAAATATCCTCATAGGTATTCTTACAGATTTCTGGCTACTCAGAAGCTCTCATCAATTTTCACTGCCAATTTAGAAACAGATCTCTGTGGAGAAAGTCAGGGTGGGTTGATTTCTGTTTTGGGAAGGATCGAAGACAGGAAATAAAGCTAGAGGCAAGCAGGGAAGTAAAAGCAGAAAAACAGCTGACTGTGAGGAAGGTAAAGATTGTCATTGCACATTCATTGTGTATATTTTAGTTGGTATTTCATGTTCCATTTTTCTGGGAGCTGTGCCTGAAAGTCATTGTCTATGAAGTACAGCTTGCTTGCTCATAACCTCTGAACCTCTACAGCTTATCTAAAGCAAATCAGTGGTAACACTACTGCAGTGCCAAACGCTAAGGCCTTGAGCACTCACTGATGGAGAAGCAGCCTCTGTTTTGTGTAAATGAGCTGTTTCATAGGTGTCAATGAATGCTGTTTTCAATTCAACGTTCCTTTATAGCTCAGAATAATTAAGGTTCCCTGTTTTTTTTTTTTTAATTATTGTGCCTCTGTGTTATCATTGAATTGTGTAATTCTAATTCATGGGTAGCTTCTTTTGGGTTTTACCTGTCTATCTACCCTCCTCTGAGTGCATGTATCATTTTGGCTGTAAGACAAAACAGAAAGAGGAGAGTGAGCTGATGCTTCAAAGAGCAGAGACAGCGAGCTGCAGATATGTCAGAAGAAAAATTAATAAAACCCTGCAGCAGTATTTGTAGCTATAAAAGAAAAGCTTCCTTAGACTTCTCTGATACAGGAAGTGCAAGGGGAACAGAAAGAAATACTAGAGAAATAAAACCCAAATGCATTTCCCCATGCACTGTGCAAAATATCAGAGATGAACATTTCAAAAAGCACAAAAGAAGGAACAAGAGAAACTTTGTACAATACAGCTGTAGCAGTAACATATTTTCTACTCTGCCATCAGGTCAGAAATATAACATGACTAGAGACAATGTGCACATCACCAGAACCCTGGAATTGTCTTTGCTATTTCTTTTTTGTACCCTGTAATATTTTTCCTTTTACTATTTTATGTATTACTTTGACAACATATGTACAAATTTGGCATGATAATAAAGTTTCTTGACTCTTGAGTAAAATGGCACGACTGGAAAAAAGATACCGAGAAAAAGAAGAATGAGCTTCACTGAAGGTGAAGGACCCCTACTGAGCTGGCTGCCAATGACAGCCAAAAGTGTGCCCTGGGGACATTGTATGTGTATGAGGTGACAGGCTGAAGAAGATCCATAATCAGCTGAATTCTCTGCATGCCTATAGGGGCATGGCTTAGAAACATGCAAGAAGGATAAGGATTGACAGGTCCCTTAAGCAATGGGAATAGTGAACACAGAGAAAATCTACTAGAACTATGAGAAGAGTGACAGTATGAGGGGTTTTATCTGACAACTGGAGAGAAGAGAAAGAGAAAAAAAAGACAGCAGCTCTCTGCCTATAATTTCCTCAATCTCAACCCAAGGTATTGCCTTGGATTATATATATATATATATATATATATATATATATATATATATATATATATATATATATATATTTCTGAATAGAATGTGTAACCCCATGTTACTGGTCAAACTGGAATGTTACACAACCGCCCTGTGCAGAATGCAATAATGGTCTAGCTAGGTGTATTCTAGGCATCCTCCTGAAAAGGGAGCCTGCCCCTCTGAGTTCTTTGCTAAAAATTGAAACAGTTGGATACGTGCCAGCAGCTCTCTTTAATGATGTCAGCCTAGAGGATACAACTCCCCACAGACTGATATTAAGCTCCTCCTCCTGGAGGTCGATTTTACAGTATTTTGTTGTATGGGAATGAGGGCATTTCAGTGCACCAATGGGCGATAAATAACTCAAGAGTGATAGCAAAGGGATTAAATGGCAATAGGGTTTAACTGCTCGGGCTAAATACCATCTATAAAGTACTACCACATCAGCCTCAGATGTGTTAAAGGTTCAGTGTTAACTACCCCATTTTGTTATCCTATGGATAATAGTATCTATGCATGCCAAATCTGTACATTAAAGCAAAGCATTTTGTACCTTAATGAGAGTATACAGGACTAATTATTGATCTGCATGGCACAAACACATAATACAAGAAGAAGGGAGAGCTTCCTTGGCAGGGAGGAGAGAACCCAAGGTCCAATCTACATTTGCATGACCGACATTTTCGCAAGCATCCTGTGTTCTGTCTAGCTGATTGATATATTGACCCAGGAAGGGAAGACTAAGCTACGTGTTACAATTGGAAGAAATGACTAATGAAATTTCTTCTGAAGTAAGATTTCTGGAAATACAGACTGGGTTAATAGGAGAGAAAGCAGATGATCAAGATAAGTATTTGATAGAAAAATTCAAAATTTTGTAGGCCAGAGTCAAGCTTTTATTAAACATAAAGCCGATACAATATTAATGTGCTAAAAACATATGCCAAACTGAATGCACTTTTTTAAACAGGTGCACAATCACCTCTCCTGGGTGCTTGATGTAATAGACAAGAGAGCCGCCTTTCTAAAAAGAATGCACTAGGGATATATTGACCGTCCCTAGCACATCCATGGCTTTGGTCGCCCAGGAGAAATGGCTGTGTGCAGGTTACGAAAATGGATAGCCACAGGTTAGGGAAATGGACGCTTGTTAATTGAGCATCCATTTTCCTAACCTGATTGCCAGTAAGGATTTTTTTTTTTTTACGTTACTCCTTTTTTCGGTTTCTCTGTCTTAATATCGCCACAATATTAAGTCAGAGAAACTACAGAAATTCAGTATTTTCTGCTTTTCTGTTAACTTTTGGGGCTCTTCAAAACTTAATGGCAACTTCGGAGCTGGCGTTAATTTTTGAGGGTAAAAATGAATGAGTTGGGTACACATTTATTTTTTATATAATGGGGGGTACCTTCTAATAGGGGTGTGCATTCAGATTGACCGCATTAGTAAAACACAACTCATATTTTTTTTTTACTTAAAAAATTGATTCGACATAAACGATCGGATTTCCCACATATCGAACATAGATATGTTCGATATGTGGGAAATCGCGATTGTTGAGCCAAAATAAAAATATAAACCCCCTCACCCTCCTTAATCCCCCCCCCCCCCCCCGACTTACCACAACTCCCTGGTGATGGAGCGAGGAGTGAGGACGCCATTTCTGCAATCCTTGGCGAGAAGCATGTGACGTCGGCGGCACGTCGAGTGACGCCGGCGTCACGTGATTCCCGGCTCGTTCGCGCCGGACGGCTCGTTCGGCCCAAAAAGAACTTTTGGCCAGCTTGGGGGGGCCTCCTGAGTCAGGAGGCCCCCCAAGCTGGCCAAAAGTTCTTTTTGGGCCGAACGAGCCGTCCGGCGCGAACGAGCCGGGAATCACGTGACGCCGTGTCACTCGACGTGCCACCGACGTCACATGCTTCTCGCCAAGGATTGCAGAAATGACGTCCTCACTCCTCGCTCGATCACCAGGGAGTTGTGGTAAGTCTGGGGGGGGGATTAAGGAGGGTGAGGGGGTTTAATTTTTTTTTTTGCACATATGTACATATACCCAACTCATTGGATTTTTTTTATGTCCATATTGGCCGCAAGTGGGACCCCCTTTCGGACATAAAAAATATGAACATAAAATTTTGCTCTGCACATCCCTACCTTCTAATAGCCTCATCAACATGGCATTTACATGTGATGAGTGCTATTAGCTACACTCTAATTTGGATGCACATTTTGGACGTGCTAATCCCCTTATTGCATAAGAGGTTATGGATGCGCATCCAAAACACGTGTCCAACCACAGGTTAACCTGTGCACTAGCCTGAGCGTATGGTATTGCATCTTAATAAACTTTAAAAAAACTTTAAAAAACTATTATTACTACTACCAATCACTTCTATAGCATTACTCAATGCATGCCACACTGTACAAAAATGAGACAGTCCCTTCTATGAAGAGCTTACAGTCTAATCATGACAAAGAGGACAAAAGAGACTTTGTGAATTTAATTTATTAAGAAAATGATAAAAAACAATAAACCTGGAAATGGGATAATCAGGTGTTATGATATAAAAGCAGCCTCAGAAAGATTGGGTTTTAGATTGGATTTAGACAACACCAGAAAGGGAGCATGACTCAGCAACTTAGGAAGTCAATTCCAAGCATACAGTGCAGCATGGTGGAAAACATGGAACTGGAATTTGGCAGTGGGGAGAAGAAAATAGATAAGATTTACTTACCTGATGAGTGGAGTTCATGAGAAGAGGTATAGGGACAGATAAGAGAGGAGAGGTAGTGAGGAGCTGCAGAGTGAAGGCTCTTGTAGGTAGGTAAGAGAAGCTTGAACTGAATGCAGGAAGAAACAAGGAGCTAATGTAGTAATGTGAGAAGAGGAGTTATATGGGCATAGTGACTTTAGCAAAAGATAAGTCACACAGCTGAATTTTTGATAGAATGTTGTGAAGTGAGATAGTTCACCAGGAGACCTGTGAGAGGCAGGTTGCAGTTGCCTAAGAAAGGATAGGAAAGTGAATACTGGTAGTGTGTTCATAGAAAAAGGTATGGATTTTGATGATGTTATAGAGCTGATGTTCCCAAACCTGTCCTGGGGGATCTCCAGCCAGTCGGGTTTTCAGGATATGCACAATGTGTTGTGATTCTGCTCACGGCTAGACAGCAAGCAGCCTCTCACCTCCTTGCTGCCTGCTCCCCCACCGTCTGCCTGCCTGCTTTGCGCAGCCGGAGCCACTGTCTTCGATTCCTTTGCGGCCAGGAGGCCGCTGATGCAGTCTCCATGGGTTGGAGCCACCGCCATCGTCCTGCCTTCATGGCAGGAGTCGCCGGCATGTTCTTCCTTCGGCGCTGGTGGGGCCATTGCCTCTAGCTTCCTCCCTTGTGGCCGGGAGGCTGCCCTGGAGCTCCTCTTCATGGCCTGGAGGACGCTGACAGCGTCTCCTTTCCTTGGCAGGGGGTCTCCGCCTTCAGTTACTCTCCAGCGGCCGGGGTGCCATCTCCAGCGCCTCGGACCTAGTCGTTCTCTGCAGCATAGCTGCCGCTGTACCTGGTCCTGCCTCCTAGGCGCACAGCCACGCCTCTTCTTTGGATTTAAAGGGCCAGCTGTGGGCAGTCTTCCTGGCTCCTCCTAGTGATATCATCAAGGTGTTTCTTCTTCAGCCCTACAAAAGGACTCAGCCTTAAGTTTTTTGTTGCCTTCGCAAGGAGCTGCCTGCTCCTGGACTCCTCGTTGTTCCATTTCTTCAGTCCAGGGGGCTCCGAAGTCCGTCTTGCTTCTTCAAAGCATTCTGTTCTTCATGGGAATTCCCTTATCTAGCTTTGTGGTTCCTGGTCCTTCATCTTCATCTTCGTTCCATGTCCTGGTCTCTCGTCGGATCCTGTGACTCCATCTGATGCCTTCGTCCACAGATTTTCCATCTGATGTCTTCATCCACAGATGTCTCCATCTACAGATAACCTTGCTTCTAGATGTCTTGTCTCCCCTGATGTCCCTTTTTCAGATGCTCCTGTTCGCAGATGTCTTCCTCTGAAGTAGTCCTCATCAGTAGATGTCCAGTTATTTGGTCCTTTCGTGAAACTCTTGATTGAGTGCCTTGCAGATCTGATGTCCGGAAGGCCTGGCGTCCGGATGTCCTGTCTTGTAGCACCTCCTTGTTGCTCTTGATTGAGTGCCTTGGAGGTTCGAGGTCCTGATATCCTTTTCTGGGATACCCCATATGAATCTGCCTTCAGATGTCTTTGCTTTGATGTCTCCAATGTCCTTGTCTCCAGATGACCCCGTCATCTAGTCTCCAGATGTTCCACCTTTCTGCATCCACTATTTCCGGCTCCTTTCTTTCAAGCCTTGTCCTCCGATGTCTTGGGTTCCGGCTTCGCCTAGCCTCTGGCGGATTGTGCTATCAGTGGATAACCTGAGGACTGGCCTGGCCACTGAAGCCTCCTCTCTGGCTGTGTGAGTTAGCATGCTATCCAGATTCCCTCCATCCTGAGTTTTACCTTGCTGTCGTCTGTCCACTCATCAAGAGTCTTCGTCTTGCCTCAGCCTTGCCTCAGACTTACCTCAGCCTTGATGTAGCCGTGCCTTAGCCTTGATTCAGCCTTGCCCCAGCCCTGCCTTAGCCTCACACTCTTGTCTCATGTCTTCACCTGACCATGTCTCCAAGTACCATTGTTTGTCTGTGTCTTCTAGCTTCATCATCTGACCATGCCTTCATATGTCCTCTTGTTCCAGTACCATCGCCTGTCCTTGACCTCAGTCCATCCTGATGTATTTGCGGTTCCCATACAGCAGGTCCGAAAGGGCTATCAAGTGGTTGGAGGGCTACCCCAGAGACCAGCATTGTGTTGTTAGGTCTCTTCTGATGCGTCAGGTTCGATGGAGGTCAGTCCTTGGTCATAAGCTTGTCCACCTGTTTTTGGACATGTCTTACCTGCCTCGGCACTTCCACGGAGCTCTCTGCAGTCATGCCCTGGTCCAAGGGCACAATAACCTCTCCGGATTTGGGAACGCTCCCTAGTGCTCCCGCAACACAATGAATATGCATGAGGTAAAATTTGCTTACTACGCAGGCAGTGCATGCAAATGTATCTCATGCATATCCATTGTCAATATCCTGAAAACCCGACTGGCAGGTCCTCCAGGGCAGGTTTGGGAACCATTGTTATAGAGTAATAAATCACATGGATGAATGTGTGCAGAACTGAAAATATACTGTCCAAATAGTCCACAAGGTAGTAATTTCAAAATTCAAGTTTGTTTATTCAAGGATTCAGATGTTAGTACAATATACAAAGAGGTCAGCTCTTGACATGGTCCAATTTTCACCAGAGGGGTTGCATTGGGAGGGACAGTGAAGTTATAATATACCTTAAATTATTATGAAAACTGAAAGCAGCAAGAAACTCTACTTACAGTACAATTAAAATCTAGACACTTTATAGGAAAACTACCTTCCTATTCCCATTAATCTTCACTTCAGCTAGTGAATCAAGTTCCCTGATGAATGTCTTGACATCTTACTGTACTGTGAATTGCTAGCTAATAAATAAAAGGTTAATTGAAATCACCCTGTCTAATTTCCAGTGAGATGGGTTATAAGATGAGAAACTAAAAGAGAAGAGACACTACCATAAATGAGTTGAGACTAGAGAAATGGAGACATAAATACTTCAAACATTTATACATCCAAACATTTACTCATAGTGGGGTTTACTTTTGTTTCTTAGTATGAGTTTTAATCTCAGAGGAAAATAGTTTAGAACCACTCCTCTGTTTCAGTTAAAGCAACTCTTAAATGATTTCTTAAATTTTATGATATCACAGGCTAACTGTTGTGCTTCCCGGCTGTGTACGCTCCGTGGCCGGGCCTGCTCACCTCACTACACCCTTCCACCAGCTCTGGGCACGTCCCTTCCTCAGCCACATCCAGCTCAAGGCGACTCTAGTCCCCCTGCACAACGGGGCTCGGCATCCTCTGTGGCGTCGGCCCCGCTCCTAGGCGTGTGCACGGGGACCATCCAGCCTCTTAAAGGGCCAGGGGTGGATTCCAGCTCCGCGGCACACCCTGATTGATCACTGCTCAAAAGGAATTTCTAAACCCCATGTTACAGATAAGGTAAGAGGGTTGCCCAGTTGTCTTGACGTTCATTTGAGTATGCTCTAAGGAAGTTCTTAAGGGTGCAGTTGGTCCACTCAGAATGCCCATTTCCCTGGGGGTGGTACACTGTTGTAAAATCCAATGAAATGTTACATTTTTTGCAAAGAGAATACCAGTATTTAGCTGCAAATTGGACCCCTCAGTCCTATGTGTTTGAGCAGGCAGTGTAATTGGAAGACATGATGTGTGAATACCTGGGCCAACTCCGGGGCCATGGGAAGTTCAAGGAATGGAATGAAGTGAGCTATCTTTAAGAAACTTTTGACAATGACCCAAATCACTATGCAGCCATTAAAGAGAGGGAGATCCACTATAAAGGCAGTGGACAAATGTGTCCAGGGTTCCCTAGGGGCTAACCTGTAAAAGCTCCCAGGATCATCCCAACAGGGGTTTCTGCTGTACGCAGGTGGTACAGGAGTCCATATATGCCTGAACATCCCTTTCCATCTGAGGCCAACATTAGTATTGCTGGAGAAGCGCAAGAGTTAAGGCCCATCCAGGGTGACCTGTGATATGGAAGTTGTGGGGTCATTTTAATTCATTTTTTTCTGAGTTTACCAAGAACGACCATCATCCCTGGAGGAATGGTCATGGTAGCAGCCAGAAGGATCTGAGTTGGGTCAATAATATGCCTGGGAAGTTACACTCTGGAAGAACCAGGAAAGGCATCTGCTGAAAATTTCTTGCTGGCTGGTCAATACTTTAGATCGAAGTTTTCCCGTATTCAGTCATTGCGCATGATGGAGGTGTTCCAAGTTTTTGGGATTGGTGAAGATGATAATACGATTTTGAGCCCCTTGTTATGGTTATTGATGTTTGGGTGGATCCTTGGATACTGTGGCAGCTGACCACGCCCATGGGGGGCAGTCCTGTGAGGGACCATGGTGTCAGGCTAGACTCTGGACACACAAACACAGATTGAAACTTTATTTAAACAGCTTTGAATACCACCAGAGGTGACAGTAGTGAGTAGTAGATGTTGAGCCCGGCTGGGCAAGTATCCCACAGGATGCTGGAACATCTGCTTGGCTGTTCTGTAGTGGAAAGAGACTGAGAGTTATGAGTACACAGTGAGAAACATACAGAGTCCCAGGTAGAATAGAAGAAGTTCCAAGACAGGGAGAGCAGGCCCTCGAGGAGCGAGTACCTGATCCCTTAGAGCAGGGAGACTCAGAGGTATTGTACTCACACAGCGATTCCACTAGACAAGAGGTCTGGCACTGGAACAGAGGGCAGGCCCTCGAGGAGCAAGTACCTGGTTCCAGGGAAGTAGTACTGTGGAATAGATGGAAGTTGTACTCACAGATGGAAACTGTTACTGAAGTCTTCCAAGTAGAAAGGGCTGTAGATGCAGGCAGCGACTCAGGGAACATGGGCCCTCGAGGAGCGAGTACCAGTTTCCTGATAGCACCTGAAAGAAGCAGAAGAAGCCCCCGAGGAGCGGGTACCCCATTAGTGATAAGAGTTCCAGATAACGCTGGAGTGGCAGAGTAGCATTGGTAAGGAAACCAAATCCCATCCGTAGTATTCCAAGAAGTTCCGGATTGCTAACTCGATTAGCTAGCAAAAGTGGTAGGCTTATATATCTGGGCAGCATGACGTCATCTCAGGGGGACGCCCATGAGGTTCATGCCAACGAGGAAATAAAGATGAGGGTGACGTGCGCGCGCACGCCCTATGGTACCTTTGAGGAGCATGGCGGGAAGCAGCACCAAAGCCGGTCCGGGGACGCCGAAGAGGTCGGCAGACAGATGCCATGGCAGCCAGTAGTCTGAGGTGAGCGGGAGGAGCTGCAAGAAGTGAGGTAGGTGGGGCGAAGCCATCGCAGACTGACGGTAGCAACACCCCTTCAAGCCATTGGCACCACTCTTCGAGCACAAGCTTAATAATCAGAAGTTCCCTGTCACCAATCCCATTGTTGTATTCTTCCAGCAAGAACTTTCATGAAAAGGAGCACAAGAAGAAAACACCAGTAGTAGAGTGCTAGCTTTGCACGGCCCCTACCCCCAGAGTGGATGCATCTACTTTGAGGATGAAAGGGAAAGTAAGTTCTGGATGGTGAAGGCACGGTTTTTGGAGAAAGGCATCCTTACGGTTCAGCGCTGTGAGAGGGGCTGCAATCTTGGAAGTAGTTAGAAATGAAATGCCAGTAATAGTTGGCAAACTCTAAGAATCTTTGCAGGGCATGTAGGCCAGTTGGTTGAGGCCAATCTTGGATAATTTTGACTTTATCCAAATCCCACGTAGAAGCCCTTGCTGGACACAATGTTCCCCAGGAAAGGAAGACTCTCCCCTTCAAATAAGCACTTCTCTAATTTAGCTTGTCTCAAAGTCATTGAAGCACCCAATGTATATTCATCAGCGGGAGTTCAGGTCCTTAGAAAAGATAAGGATATCGTCGAGATACACGACTATACAAACAGAGGAGGTCTCTCAAGATCTCTTTCATCATTTTTTGGAATACAGCTAGGGCAATACATAAACCAGGGGCATTATCAGACAGGTACTCATTGTGCCCATCTCGTGTATTAAATGTGGTCTTCCATTCATCACCAGGGCACATTCGGATTAGGTTGTAAACTCCCTGAAGTTCCAGCTTGATGAATATACTCACCCCTTGGAGGTGGTAAAATAACTCAGTGATTAGTGGACAGGGGTATCTGTCCTTTTTGCTAATCACATTTAGTCCATGGTAGTCGATGCATGGATATAATGACCCATCTTTCCTGGAAACAAAGAAGAAGACTGCTTCGGTTGAAACCCCAGTCGAGGTTTTTTTGATATACTCAGGCATTGCCTTGGACTCCGGGATGGATAGAGGGTACACCTAGCCACATGGTGGTTCAATAATAGGCAGCAGGTTGATGGCACAGTCATATTCCTTATGGGAGGGAAGCGTCTTGGCCTCCTTCTTAGAAAATATGTCGATGTAATCACTGTATTGTGAGAGAAGACCTGCTAAGGTGGTTGCCAAGGGTAGACAGAGCGGTGGTTCTACTTGTTGGAGAGCAGTGGGTACCCCAGTGGGCGAGCTGTAATGAGGCCCAGTCAAAATGAAGAGAGTGGAGTTGTGACCACAGAAGGCTCAGAAGGATAGGTTGAACCACTTTATCGATAATATGGAACTCCAGGATCTCCTTGTGCAGGATGCCAATGTGTATGGTCAAGGGAGCGGTAGCAAGAGTGATCCAGCTGGGTAACAGATTTCTGTGAATGGAAGAGATAATGAGTGGGGTTGCCTGGGAACCATAGTAAGTTACAAGTGATCAACAAGGGCTTTCATGACGAAGTTTCCCCCCATAGCTATATTCAAGCAAAACCTGGGTGTTAAACTCCATGTCATTCACAGCAATTGTCACTGGGAGGGTCAATTGAGGAGCTAGAGCCGTGAAGCCTAGAATTTCCTCCTCTCCTGATCCTAGGCTCTGTATTTTCCTGGCTTTATTGGGTACTGTGTGAGCCGGTGCCCGGTCCCGGCACAGTAGAGGTTGGTGTTGGCAAAGCCTCTCCTTGGGGGCAAGATGACGCTGGCCGAGCTGCATGAGTTCTTCAGGGCATATATGAGCAGACAATGATGTCAGTGGAGGAGAGAGAGGATGCTGGAAATGGGGAGCTAGTGCAATAGGTCTGTGTGGAGGGTGGAGCTCACTAGCCTGTTGGAGGTGATGGTTTATCCTTCCATCTAGATTGATGAGACCATCCAGGGATTCATGAAGATCACAAGTGGCCAGCTCATACTTGAAGCGAGAGGACAGATCTCCAAGAAGATGCAGCGAAGACTCTCCTCTCTCGTTAAGCTCCATGGCCAGTGTCCGGAATTCACTAGCATAGTCCATCAAGGTAAGATTTCCCTGCCGTAGGTGGAAGAGATCTGAACCCACCATGACTAGCTGGCCAGGTTCATTAAAAATGAGCCTAAAGGCCTTCACAAACTGTTGCAGATCCTGTAGAAGAGGATCCGTTCATTCCCATAACAGGGAGTCCCATGCAAAAAAGCCTTCCCATCCAGAAGAGAAAGCACAAAGGTGGTCTTTATTGAATCACTGGGAAACAGTGCTGGCTGAAGGGAGAAATGCATAGAGCATTGGTTCAGGAATTCTCAAAATTATTTCAGGTCCCTGGCATATCAAGGTGGAGCTGGTAGCCAAAATGTGGATTGAGGTGGCGAGGCCACTGCAGGTGAAATAGGGGCAGCCAAAGCTGTTGTTGCATCTAGGCAGTTGCTGAGTCACTCCATTGAAGCCACCAAAACTTCCAGAAAGTGTTGCTGCTCTTGAATCCACTGTATGAGACCGGGAATAGTCTGAAGGTATGAGGCATCTGCCAGTCCATGGCCTTGGCAATCTTGCTGGTATGGACCATTAGGCCAAGGTGAATTTGGCACAACCTTAAGCGAGGAGTCCTGTAGGTCCTCATCATTAACAGGTGGTGCTGGCTGAAACAGAGGCCTAACTGGAGCTTCACCAATACCAGCTCTTATTCCTCTTAGGTTACACCCTTAGGTGCTGGGGTCAGCTGGACTTATGTGAAAATCCATTGAGATGAAGATGTTACAGGCCAACACTAAGAAGAGAAGTAAAGTTTGAGTCTAGCAGTGGTCAGGGCTGGCAGCAGGCAATCAAGGTAAGGTCCAGGCTGTGGTCAGAGGCGGGCAGAGTTAATTCAGAGTTGAGGTTCAGGCACATGTCAGTGGCAGGCAGAGTTCAGACAGAATGGCAAGCAAGCAGTGGTCAGTGGCAGGCATAGGTCAAGCAGCGACAATGTCCAAACCAAAGTCAAAGCCAGAAGTTCATCCAGACAAAGAATGGAAGGAAGGATAGAGAACGAGAAATCACACAGCAGGATGAAGACACTGAAGACTGATGTGGAGAAGAATGACCACAAGGAAGTCTCAAACTTGGGAGCACGGACCAAATTGCCAACACAGGAATCAGAAACAGACACATGAACTTAGAAACTCAGGAGCACAGCTGGAATTGAGGAATGTTGAAACTCTGAGGCAATGCATACTTCTGGAGAAGACAAGCTATTGCTGAGGCATTGACTGCAGAGAGAGGCAATCCTAAGTAGTGAGGAACTTTGATGTCATCAAAGGGCGCCGTGGGGAATTTCCCACAGCGGTTCCTTTAAATAGTGGCAAGTTGGGTGAATGCGCGCCTTAGAAACTCCCCTGTAGAAGTTGACAGTGGCGGCAGCGGCCGAGCAATGTTGCGCTAGAGGACTGCGTCTTTGCTGGAGAGGCCGGCAGCAGTGTTGGGAGGCAGTGTTCATGGGCCTGGCTGGAGGTAAGAGCGGTCATCCATGGGCCTGTCCCGCAGACCTCTGAATGCAACAATTTAACAACTGGGAATAATGTTATATCATCAGCAAATTTGACCACCTCTCTCATTTCCCTTTCTAGATCATTTATAAATATATTAACAAGCATAGGCCCCAGTACAGATTCTTGAGGCACTCTACTGTTTACCCTTCTCCACTCAGAAAACTGACTATTTAATCCTACTCTGTCTCCTTCTTTTAACCAGTTGGAAATCCACACGACATTGCCTCCTATCCAATGACTTTTTTTTTTTTTCAGAAGTCTGTCATCAGAGACTTTATCAAGCACCTTCTGAAAATCCAAATACACTAATCTACCAGCTCACTATTATCCTCGTGTTTATTAACCCCTTCAAAAAAACAGCAGATTGGTGGGGCAAGATTTTCCTTGTTTAAATTCATGCTGGATGTGTACAATTAAAACATGTCTTTTTATATGTTTTGAGATTTGGTTCTTTAGAATAGTTTCTACAAATTTTCCTTGCACTGAAGACAAACTCAACAGTTTATAGTATCCAGGATCACTCCTGGAAATTTTTTAAAGATTATAGTTCTGTTTGCTACCCTCCAATCTTTAAGTACAATGGATGATATTAATGACAGGTTACAAATTGTTGCGCGCCCCGTCCGCGCTCGGTCCGCGCACGGGCCTGCTTACCTCTCCAACGCCTCTGCAGGTCACGGGTCAGCTTCTCCAGCAGCAGCTGCAAGCTCCTCCAGGCCTTGGCGTCCCGTGGCGGCGGTCACTGGGTCTTCCTCAGTGCACCAGGCCTCACGGCGGGGCTCGGCGTCCTCCGTGGCATTGGTCCCGCCCCTAGGCACGTGCATGGACCGCCCAGTCCCTTAAAAGGCCAGGGGCGGGTCCTAGCTCCACGGCGCTCCCTGATTGAATACACTTCCTTGCCTTGGCAATCGGGTCGACACAGTGTGTGTGCTAGTTTGCCTCCATGTCTCATCGTTTGTTCCAGTCTTGTTCCAGCCTTGTTCCAGTCCTGTTCCAGCGTTTTCCTGTTCCAGCGTTCTTCTGTTCCAGCATCCTTCTGTTCCAGTGTCCGTCTGTTTCTACGTTCCCCCAGGTAGTACCTCTTGACTGATTCTCAGGTACTGACCTCTGCCCGGATTCTGACCTCTGCCTGTTTGTGACTACACTGCCCGCTGTCTGGATACTGACCCCTGCCTGTCTTCTTGACCATGTCTGACCTCTGGAACCTGACCTCCGCTTTGGCCTGACTACTCTCAGACTGACCTTTGGAACTTGACCCCTGCTTTGGCTGATTACTCTCAGACTGACATTTGGAACTTGACTTCTGCTACTACTAACTTTGCTTCCTTGATTCTGGCCTTGATCCTAGCCTTGTCATCTCAGACACTGTTCTGGCCTTCTCTGGTCCCTCGGACCCCTAGCCTTGATGTCGACTGTGCACCCTTGATCCTGGTGGGGACACCATTGAAATTCCTTTCTGGGAGACCCTGCGAGGCCCACCTAAGTCCAAGTGGCCCGGGTCCCCAAGGGCTCCATCTGGGGTGACCACGGGCTTCCAGGGGTGAAGCTCCAGCTAGCCTCTGTCTCTTCCTGTGCTCTGCCTCCTGGTGGCAGGTGCTTCCTGGGTTCAACCAGGGAGCCTACCAACCCTGCTCCAGAATAAGGGTCCTCCTCCAGGCGCAACACAAATTACTGGTAATAGATCTGCAGTTTCATTGTTTAGTTCTTTCAGAACTCTGGGATTTACACCTTCTGGTCTGGGTGATTTTCTACTTTTTAGTTTGACAATCTGCCTTATTATGTCTTACAGCTTCACTGTGATTTGTTTCAGGTCTTCTGAATAATCACCATTGAATAGTTTCTGGCATAGGTATTTCCCTAACATTATCTACAGTAAACACCGAAGTGAAGAATTAATTTAGTTTTTCTGGGTGGCCTTATCTTCCTTAACCTCCCCTTTACACCTCAGTCATCTAACGGTCCAACCAGCTCCCTCACCGACTTCCTGCTTTGGATATATTTTAAAAAGATTTCATTTTGAGTTTTTGCTTCTATAACCAGCTTCTGATCATATTCTCTCTTAGCCTGCTCTAACAATGCCCCACATCCAACCTGGCACAGTCCATGCGCCATCCCCTACTCTCTCTAGCTGGATCCTTTTTCCTATCTTTGAAAGAAAATTCCTTAGCTAAAATAGCCTCTTAACCCCTACCTTCCAACCTGTCATTGCTGATGTCTGTAAGTTGCCCCAGAGACCAATAGCCTAGTGCCCAGAGCATTGAATCTAGGCTACCAATAGTAGGGGTACTTCTGTCTAGACCAGCCACCTTCCCTTCAGTGCAGCCCTCCAATGCTGGTGTCTAAGGAGGCATGAAAAGTGGGGTAGCCCAAACAGGAACAAAGGAAAGAGGCCTGGAGCATGGTGAGATGCAAGAACAAACCACATATCCAGGAATCCAGGAAGGAAACAAGCAAGAGCACTGAATGGATCATTAATGGCTTAAAGAAAGGGATGGTATAATATTTCTGCATGGGGTAACCTGCAGAGTGGCAGGATAAAGGTGAACCGGTAGATATAGTATACTTGGATTTTCAGAAGGCGTTTGACAAAGTTCCTCATGAGAGGCTTCTAGGAAAAGTAAAAAGTCATGGGATAGGTGGCGATGACCTTTCGTGGATTGCAATCTGGCTAAAAGACAGGAAACAGAGAGTAGGATTAAATGGGCAATTTTCTCAGTGGAAGGGAGTGGACAGTGGAGTGCCTCAGGGATCTGTATTGGGACCCTTACTGTTCAATATATTTATAAATGATCTGGAAAGAAATATGACGAGTGAGATAATCAAATTTGCAGATGACACAAAATTGTTCAGAGTAGTTAAATCACAAGCAGATTGTGATAAATTGCAGGAAGACCTTGTGAGACTGGAAAATTGGGCATCCAAATGGCAGATGAAATTTAATGTGCAAGGTGCAAGGTGATGCATATAGGGAAAAATAACCCATGCTATAATTACACGATGTTGGGTTCCATATTAGGTGCTACAACCCAAGAAAGAGATCTAGGTGTCATAGTGGATAACACATTGAAATCGTCGGTTCAGTGTGCTGCGGCAGTCAAAAAAGCAAACAGAATGTTGGGAATTATTAGAAAAGGAATGATGAATAAAACGGAAAATGTCATAATGCCTCTGTATCGCTCCATGGTGAGACCGCACCTTGAATACTGTGTATAATTCTGGTCGCCGCATCTCAAAAAAGATATAATTGCGATGGAGAAGGTACAGAGAAGGGCTACCAAAATGATAAGGGGAATGGAACAGCTCCCCTATGAGGAAAGACTAAAGAGGTTAGGACTTTTCAGCTTGGAGAAGAGACGACTGAGGGGGGGATATGATAGAGGTGTTTAAAATCATGAGAGGTCTAGAACGGGTAGATGTGAATCGGTTATTTACTCTTTCGGATAGTAGAAAGACTAGGGGACACTCCATGAAGTTAGCATGGGGCACATTTAAAACTAATCGGAGAAAGTTCTTTTTTACTCAACGCACAATTAAACTCTGGAATTTGTTGCCAGAGAATGTGGTTCGTGCAGTTAGTATAGCTGTGTTTAAAAAAGGATTGGATAAGTTCTTGGAGGAGAAGTCCATTACCTGCTATTAAGTTCACTTAGAGAATAGCCACTGCCATTAGCAATGGTTACATGGAATAGACCTAGTTTTTGGGTACTTGCCAGGTTCTTATGGCCTGGATTGGCCACTGTTGGAAACAGGATGCTGGGCTTGATGGACCCTTGGTCTGACCCAGTATGGCATTTTCTTATGTTCTTATGTTCTTACCACCCTTAATAAAACACATGGGGTAACCTGCACAGAGTGGCAGTTACTACCCTTAACAAAACACATGGGGTAACCTTCATGGAATGCCAGTTACTACCCTTAAAAAATGGTAACCTGCACGTAACGGAAGATACTACCATAAGCAAATTGCTGGCAGACTAGACAGACGATTTGGTCTTTATCTGCCATCATTTCTATGTTACTATGTTTAAAGGGAAACTAATAAAATTAATAAATGAAAATAAATTTTCAATTTAAACATACCTAATGAATAATTATGACCTAGAAAATGAATAAACAAACCAAAATAAAATGTTTGCCTCTGCACATCACTAGCAATTAGTGCTAGTTTGGTATAGTATGTTTACTATATTGTAATTGTGGTGTTTACTCATGGCTTTCTGACGGCTAATCCCACATTCAATGCATGTTATAGTTGGCCTGATATTATATGAGTTCCAAGTGTCTTTTTACAATTCATGTAAATGTATGTTTTTTGGGGTTTTTTTACTATTTATTTGGCTGTATTTCCTATCTTTTCATTGGTAGTTGTAGCCACTGAAATGGAAGGGTTGAGCTAGGAGGAAGTGATTGTGCAGTGTTGGGGAGGCTTGAGTTGGAGGTTGAACCAGTTGGTATCCTGGAGAGTGGGGTTGCTGAGAAGGGGTGGAAATGATAAAAGCAGGGAAGGGGGCAGCTTCAGGCTGGGGAAAAGCTGGCAGCAAGCAAGAACTTTACTGTACATAAATGATGTGGCAGAGCTGGGGCAGGGGTACTCACTATGAGGATAACTTTCAGACAAATGTACACAGTGGAATATACATGTTTAAATGTCCCCAAGCAGATCTTCACAAGTATTTTATAACCCCTGCGTATGATATATGTGCATTTTATGAAATTTGTTTATTTCTACCCTGCAACAGACGTATATATGTTTACACACAAATACCTGCAATGTTCTGAAACCATATATATCAATGCCTTGTGTAATTTTCCCACCTATTGTAAAATTAAATTTTATTCATGAAAGTAAAGTAGGACTTACTTATGTAAGTCCCAATTTACGCAAGTAAGTTGTCCAAATTTAAAACATTCACATGTAAATGAAAATAATCAGTTTACCAATTAATCCATCAGTACACCTACTCCTTCTCCAGGTTATTAAGACTTTCCTGGGACTTTGGCATGAACTTTCCCCACTTCACTCGAGCCAACCACCCAGTCAGTACTACATATTAGGGGTGTGCATTCGTTTTGAACTTAAATGTAAAACGCAACTTTTTTTTTTTTAACTTAAAAAAGTGATGAGGCGTAAACGATCGGATTTCCAACTTATTCAACATAGCTATGTTGAATACGTTGGAAATCACGTGATGCCGCGTCACTCTGACGTGACGCCGACCTCACGTGCTCCTTGCAAAGGAGTTCAGAAATGGCATCCTGACCCCGCTGGACCACCATGGAGTTTTGGTAAGTCTTGGGGGGGGGGGGGATTAAGGCGGGTGAGAGGTTTAAATTTTTATTTGCACATATGGACATAGACTCAACTTATGGAATTCTCCATATGTCCATATTGACCGCAAATGACCCCCCCTTTCGACTTATGGACTTATGAACTTAAACTTTTGGTCTGCACATCCCTACTACATATTAAGCTTGTTTAATACCACTTATGCTGGATAATTAGCAGGTGTAAAAATTACGTGAATAAGCTGGCAAATGTACGTTTGGTCTTTTAAAATAGCAAATAGCAATTAGCATGTGTAAGAATATCTGAAGCAAGAAACTTGTGAGGGAGTCGTTTGGACCATTAGATGAACGAGGGGTTAAAGGGGCACTTAGGGAAGATAAGGCCATTGCAGAAAGACTAAATTAATTCTTTGCTTCCGTCTTTACTAATGAGGATGTTGGGGAGATGCCAGTTCCAGAGCTGGTTTTCAGGGGTATTGAGTCAGACGAACTGAACGAAATCACTGTGAACCTGGAAGATGTAGTAGGCCAGATTGACAAACTAAAAGTAGCAAATCACCTGGACCAGATGGTATGCATCCTAGGGTACTGAAGGAACTAAAAAATAAAATTTCTGATCTATTAATTAACATTTGTAACCTATCATTAAAATCATCCATTGTACCTGAAGACTGGAGGGTGTCCAATGTAACCCCAATATTTAAAAAAGGCTCCTGGCGCGATCCGGGTAACTATAGACCAGTGAGCCTGACTTCAGTGCCAGGAAAAATAGTGGAAACTATTCTCAAGATCAAAATCGTAGAGCATATAGAAAGACATGGTTTAATGGCACACAGTTAACATGGATTTATCCATTGGAAGTCCTGCCTAACAAATCTGCTTCATTTTTTTTGAAGGGTTTAATAAACATGTGGATAAAGGTGAACTGGTAGATGTAGTGTATTTTGATATTCAGAAGGCATTTGACAAAGTCCCTCATGAGAGGCTTCTAAGAAAACTAAAAAATCATGGGATAGGAGGCAATGTACTTTCGTGGATTACAAACTGGTTAAAAGAAAGGAAACAGAGTAGGATTAAATGGTCAATTTTCTCAGTAGAAAAGGGTTAACAGTGGAGTGCCTCAGGGACAATTTGTGGACAATACAAAATTATTCAGAGTAGTTAAATCACAAGCGGATAGTGATATATTACAGGAGGACCTTGAAAGACTGGAAGATTGGGCATCCAATTGGCAGATGAAATTTAATGTGGACAAGTGCAAGGTGTTGCATATAGGGAAAAATAACCCATGCTGTAGTTACACAATGTTAGGTTCCATATTAGGAGATACCACTGAGGAAAAAGATCTAGGCATCATAGTGGATAATACTTTAAAATTGTCGGCTCAGTGTGCTGCAGCAGTCAAAAAAGCAAACAGAATGTTAGGAATTATTAGGAAGGGAATGGTTAATAAAACGGAAAATGTCATAATGCCTTTATATCGCTCCATGGTGAGACCGCACCTTGAATACTGTGTACAATTCTGGTTGCCACATCTCAAAAAAGATATAGTTGCGATGGAGAAGGTACAGAGAAGGGCAACCAAAATGATAAAGGGGATGGAACAGCCCCCCTATGAGGAAAGGCTGATGAGGTTAGGGCTGTTCAGCTTGGAGAAGAGATGGCTGAGGGGGGATATGATAGAGGTCTTTAAGATCATGAGAGTTCTTGATCGAGTGGATGTGAATTGGTTATTTACACTTTCGAATAATAGAAGGACTAGGGGGCATTCCATGAAGTTAGCAAATAGCACATTTAAGACTAATGGGAGAAAATTCTTCTTCACCCAATGCACAATTAAGCTCTGGAATTTGTTGCCAGAGGATGTGGTTAGTGCAGTTAGTGTAGCTTGGCTCAAAAAAGGTTTGGATAAGAAGTCCATTAATGGCTATTAATCAAGTTGACTTAGGGAATAGCCACTGCTATTAATTGCATCAGTAGCATGGGATCTTCTTAGTGTTTGTGTAATTGCCAGGTTCTTGTGGCCTGGTTTGGGCTCTGTTGGAAACAGGATGCTGGGCTTGATGGACCCTTGGTCTGAGCCAGCATGGCAATTTCTTATGTTCTTATGTACTCAGAATACCCTTAGACCACCTCTTTTTTATGCATGTTTATGTGCAAACAAAAGTGAAAATACATGCTGATTTTCTACTTTTATAAAATACAGAGTGCGTGAGTAGAGACTACTTCTTTGCATATATGCTTATTTTTATACAGTTACATTTTGAAAATGCATCCTTATGTGAGCATATCAACAGCAGAATGTGTGTGTCAGAGGGTTTGTGAGTGTATCTTTGTATCTGAGAGCAAGTATGAGTGTATCTGCATATTTGTATAAGACAGAAGACATCCACACACACTCTCTCTGATACAATATGTGTATGAGGTTTTTTTTAACTCAAAGACGCAATCAGAAAGAGAGATTGTATGTGTCTGAGCATTTCTGCATGTGTAAATAAAGTTTCTTTAATCTAAACATGTGTCTGTGTGAGCATGTGTGCCTGACACCGCAGTATGGCATTGGTTATTTCATTGCTTGGCAACTGGTTCAAGAACTGATTAGATGGCAAGAGAATTTAACACCAAACCAGGAATCCAGGATATGTATATTAGGGATGTGTATGGTAAAAAATACAATTGTTTTTCTTTTCTAATTTCATTATTGGGCTGCTTTTTATACAGGAATTTCATTTCGTTTAGGGGTGGATTTTCAAAGGGTTACGCATGTATATTATGCGCGTAAACCCGAAAACCCGCTCCTGCGAGCACCGAGCCTATTTTGCACGTATGTCCCGGGGTATGTCCCCGTGCGTATGTCCCGAAGTTTGAAAAAAGGGGTGAGCAGGGGCGTGGCCAGAAGCCTCCGAAGGCCTGCTAGGCCGGGGAATCGCGTGCGGGCACTTGGCCAGCATGCGCAACCTACGCCTGCCCAGAGGCTGGCGCAACTTAAATAATAAAGGTAGGGGGGGATTTAGGTAGGGCTGGGGGGAGGGTTAGA
This sequence comes from Rhinatrema bivittatum, assembly GCF_901001135.1. NCBI lineage: Eukaryota > Metazoa > Chordata > Amphibia > Gymnophiona > Rhinatrematidae > Rhinatrema > Rhinatrema bivittatum. The sequence goes on along the minus strand of NC_042616.1, from coordinate 607,908,813 downwards.
TAGGGGAAGGGAGGAAAGTTGTGGGGGGACGAAAGATAAGTTCTCGCCAAGGTCGCTCTGATTTCGGAGCGTCCTCGGAGGGAACGGGGAAAGCCCTCGGGACTCCCCTAGGGCTCGGCGCGCACAAGGTGCACAAGTGTGCACCCTCTTGCGCATGCCGACCCCGGATTTTATAACATGCGCGCGGCTGTGCACACATGTTATAAAATCAGGTGTAGATTAGAAAATCTGGCCCTTAATGTTTATTTTGTTTTCTTTAGTTTACAAAATAAAACAATAAACTCTCCCACCAAAATAAATTTAAAAAAAATAGGGGCTTCCCAAGGCCTTCCATCCCCACCACCCAACCCTCCCACCCATAAAAATTCCTTGGCCAGGATCCTTCCTGGTGACCACTTACCCAATCTGGTGTGGGGATCCACTGACAAGGCCAAGGCCCAGGATGAAGCTTCGGACTTGATTAGGCCTAGGCTGCAGTAGATTGCCACGTCCTTGGCTTAGGGCCTACATAAAGGCCAGATTCTGATTCTTAGTCCTGATGCCTCGGCCTAGGCCAAACATCAGGCCAAGGCCCAATACCAGGCTGGGTCCTAATACCTGGCCCTTGGCCAAGGTACAGGATGAATGCTGGGACTTGGCCCAGAGATCGGGTCCTGATGCTTTGTCTCAACCTAGATCAAGGTCCAGGCCCAGGCCCAATGCCAGAGTCTGGTCTTGGCAACTGGACCTTGTCCTGGGTCTGATACAAGACCCTGGCCCAGAGGCCAGGTCTGATGCCTGGGACTTCACCTAGACCAAAGCCCAGGCCCAGGTCTGATGCTGGGGCATGTTCCGGGGGCCTGGATTCATCCCAGGCCTTGGTCCTATGCTAGGGCTAAGTCTGGACGCCTGATCTTGATTCCTGGCCCTTAGCCCAGGCTCCAACCCAGTTCTGAGGCCTGGCCTGGAGGCTGGGTCCCAACATCTAGGCCTCGTCCTAGGCCTAGGCCCGGGCCCAGACCTGACAATGGGACCCAGATCAAATGCCAGGTCCCGATACCAGGGTCTCAGCCTTGGCCCAGGCCCAGGCCCATAGACTGGAGTCCAGGCCTCATATGCACATCCTCTTCTTTCTTCTTTAAAATGAAAGTGTCCGCTGGGGATGTGCTGGAGTTAATTAATTCTGGCACCTTCCTCCTCAGCAGAGGATGCCATTTTTGCGTATGGCTCCCCTCGAGCTCGGCACGCGCAGGGTGAACAAGTGTGCACCCCCTTGCGCACGCCGACCCCGAATTTTATAACATGCACATGTTACTACAGATTTTTCTATTATCAGCAAATAGGCATATTTTTCTTTCAAGTCATCTGCAATGTTGCTTGCCAAAGCCCCAAATTATGTTTTCTCGCCAAAAATTCACAGCTCTTTATTGATGCAAACTCTTATGGCATTTGAATATGAATATTTCATAATGCTTTCAGGGTAAATAAAACAAATCTTCCCACTGTTCAAGGTTTTGTTTTTGTTTTTTTAAATTGCTATTTGTTGATATGTCACTCTATGGAAGCATCAGTATATACCTGGTGGCAAGATTAACACTCCCAGAATATTTCTCCTATGCATCTGACAGTTTGGTGACAAGTTGTCACAGATTTTGTACCATCTCTTGAAGTGCCTGATTCACAATAGAAAATGTGTGTTTAAAGTTTTTACAAATATTATAGGGAATGATTCACTGATTCTCACTAACAATTATCATGGGAGCTTAATCGGTTTAGTATACAGAATAAATAATGTACTAATAATTAAACCTTAGAAGTCAATTTTCAAAAGCCTTCGTGCCTGTAAGTTTTTGAAAATTCATCCCTACTGACCGTATAAATTTTGTGTGCACAAATGTCTGTGCATATAAAAAGGATCTGGACATTCAGGATGTGAGCAAAATTGTAACTAGTCAGTGCACATATTCAGGCCATTGCAATGTTGTGCACTCAGGCTAGCGCACAGGTTAACCCATAGTTGGATGCATGTTTTGGACTCCTGTCCATAAACTCTTATGCAATAAGGGGTACATTTTAAAAGGTACCGCAGGCATACATGTGCGCGTGGTTCCATGCACGCGCACATGGATGCACCGATTTTATAACATGAGAGTGTCACTGCGCGCATGTTATAAAATCCGATACCTGCACACACATGCACTGCTGGTGGTCAGGTTAGGAAAATGGACACTCAATTACAGGCAGATTTTATTTCCTGGCGCGCGTAAATTCCGGCCTTTATGTGCAAAGCCAGGCCTTTCGTGCGCCGGGTGAATTTTCAAAGAGGCCCAGCCATGTGCGTAAAGGCCGTTATGCGCTCAAGTGCCAGGCCTCTTAGAAGGGGCGGGCTGGGCGGCTTGTCCTGGTTGGGGAGGGGTGGTCGGGGGGGGGATAGGCCGGGACAGCACCATTTATTGCTGTCCCGGACCTTCACGTGACGGCTGGCTGCCGGCGCGCGCAAATTACATCAGGTAAGTTTGAAGACAAAAAAAAGGAAAAAGGTAGGACAAAGGGGAAGGGAGGAGAGGGGAAGGGGAAGGGAGGTTAGGGTAGGAGGTAGGGAAGTTCCCTCCCAGTCCGCTTCTTAATTGGAGCGGACTGGGAGGGAACTGGAGATGGGCGAGATGCGTCGCCATGCGGAGATTGCATAATTCACCCCCCGTATGCGCCACACGCATATGCGCGCACGGATTATAATATCTGGCACGCATGTGCTTACGGCCCCCGAATTTTATAACATGCGCATGCCGGCTTGTGCATGTTATAAAATTGGCGCATCTGTGTGTGTGCCTGGAAGCGTGTGCACATAGATGTGCGCGCACTTCTTTAAAAATCTACCCCTTAATGAGCATCCATTTTTCTATCCCATGGCTATGCACAGGTTAGGAAAACAGACGCTCAATTAATGTGCATCCATTTTCCTAAACCGCGACTGTGCACAGGTTAAGAAAATGGACGCTTTTAAATTGAGCGTCCTTTTTCCTAATCTGTGCACAGCCATTTCTCATGGATGCCAGATGCTGAGGAGGCGCTAGAGACACACAAATTTCCCCTAGCATCTCCTTTTTAATGCAGCCGCTCATTTGCCTACTGCATCACGTGCCCAGGAGAGTAGGATGAGCGCGCATTTGATATGTGGGTGATCAATCATGAGTGCCTGTTTTTGCACACGATGTGAGAGAGAGCTGTTCTAACTATATCCAGATAAAGTTACAAAAGAGCTTTATCCAAAAATATTCAGTGGCAGACTTGTGCGCATTAGGGGTGTGCATTCGGATTGACCGCATTAGTAAAACGCAACTCATATTTTTTTTTTACTTAAAAAATTGATTCGACATAAACGATCGGATTTCCCACATATCGAACATAGATATGTTCGATATGTGGGAAATCGCGATTGTTGAGCCAAAATAAAAATATAAACCCCCTCACCCTCCTTAATCCCCCCCCCCCGACTTACCACAACTCCCTGGTGATGGAGCGAGGAGTGAGGACGCCATTTCTGCAATCCTTGGCGAGAAGCATGTGACGTCGGCGGCACGTCGAGTGACGCCGGCGTCACGTGATTCCCGGCTCGTTCGCGCCGGACGGCTCGTTCGGCCCAAAAAGAACTTTTGGCCAGCTTGGGGGGGCCTCCTGACCCCCCCGAGCTGGCCAAAAGTTCTTTTTGGGCCGAACGAGCCGTCCGGCGCGAACGAGCCGGGAATCACGTGACGCCGGCGTCACTCGACGTGCCGCCGACGTCACATGCTTCTCGCCAAGGATTGCAGAAATGACGTCCTCACTCCTCGCTCGATCACCAGGGAGTTGTGGTAAGTCTGGGGGGGGATTAAGGAGGGTGAGGGGTTTAATTTTTTTTTTTGCACATATGTACATATACCCAACTCATTGGATTTTTTTTATGTCCATATTGGCCGCAAGTGGGACCCCCTTTCGGACATAAAAAATATGAACATAAAATTTTGCTCTGCACATCCCTAGTGCGCATATGTACTGCTGAATATCCAGGAAAAGTAACCCCTGTCTCATCTATGCAAAGGTGCACCATAATACTTTGGTGAGAGGTTTATAAACTTGAGGAGGGAGGAGCAATGTTCAGATGTCTGTGGGTAGTTACAAAGTTTGCAGGAACTTTTCCCTATGGTCTTTGCACCAGTTGTCAAAGGGAATGTATGCTAGGGATGTGAATCGTTTTAGGACGATTAAAATTATCGTCCGATAATTTTAATATCGTCTTAAACCGTTATGGAACACAATACAATACAGATTCTAACGATTTATCGTTATAAATCGTTAGAATCGTGAGCCGGCACACTAAAACCCCCTAAAACCCACCCCGACCCTTTAAATTAAATCCCCCACCCTCCCGAACCCCCCCCCAAATAACTTAAATAACCTGCGGATCCAGCGGCGGTCCGGATCGGCAGCGGTCCGGAACGGGCTCCTGCTCCTGAATCTTGTTGTCTTCAGCCGGCGCCATTTTCCAAAATGGCGCCGAAAAATGGCGGCGGCCATAGACGAAAAAGATTGGACGGCAGGAGGTCCTTCCGGACCCCCGCTGGACTTTTGGCAAGTCTCGTGGGGGTCAGGAGGCCCCCCACAAGCTGGCCAAAAGTTCCTGGAGGTCCAGCGGGGGTCAGGGAGCGATTTCCCACCGCGAATCGTTTTCGTACGGAAAATGGCGCCGGCCATACGCGTATGGCCGGCGCCATTTTCCGTACGGAAAATGGCGCCGGCAGGAGATCGACTGCAGGAGGTCGTTCAGCGAGGCGCCGGAACCCTCGCTGAACGACCTCCTGCAGTCGATCTCCTGCCGGCGCCATTTTCCGTACGGAAACGATTCGCGGCGGGAAATCGCTCCCTGACCCCCGCTGGACCTCCAGGAACTTTTGGCCAGCTTGTGGGGGGCCTCCTGACCCCCACGAGACTTGCCAAAAGTCCAGCGGGGGTCCGGGAGGACCTCCTGCCGTCCAATCGTGTTCGTCTATGGCCGCCGCCATTTTTCGGCGCCATTTTGGAAAATGGCGCCGGCTGAAGACGACAAGATTCAGGAGCAGGAGCCCGTTCCGGACCGCTGCCGTTCCGGACCGCCGCTGGACCCGCAGGTTATTTAAGTTATTTGGGTGGGGGATTTAATTTAAAGGGTCGGGGGTGGGTTTTAGGGGGTTTTAATGTGCCGGTTTTTCGATTTTTCGATTTTTCGATTTTTAACGATTTTTAACGATTTTTCACGATATTTTACCCCCCCAAACGGCAACAATACGATTCCCTCCCCCTCCCAGCCGAAATCGATCGTTAAGACGATCGAGGACACGATTCACATCCCTAATGTATGCCTATACTTTCCCTCTCCAAATTGCAGGCAGAAAAAAATACCCACAGAGAATTGAACCCTACTTTTTCTTTGAACATAAGAACATAAGAAAATGCCATACTGGGTCAGACCAAGGGTCCATCAAGCCCAGCATCCTGTTTCCAACAGTGGTCAATCCAGGCCATAAGAACCTGGCAAGTACCCAAAAACTGTCTATTCCATGTAACCATTGCTAATGGGTACCTTTTCCCTTCGAAAAATCAGGCCTAGTTTTGCAAATGTAAAACTGCGCACACTGTTGCAGTTCTTACCCAATCTTCATTCTCATGAATGCCTCCATTCACTGTTGGTAAGAGTATGTGGATTGCTCTACAACGAATGTGCTTTTACCCAAAGGGATGGTTGGTGGGCATTTTTCAAAAAACACTTTTGCCTGGGTAAATGGCTTTTGAAAAATGCGCTTAGGAAGGGCAATAATGAAAGCCATTTCCACAGACAAAACGTTGTTTAATCCATAGAAATGGGCTATTTTGATTATTTACCATTCTTTATGGGAGTAAAATGATGTACATTTATCAACAACATACATACTTTTACTTGTGTATTTCTGTAGGTATTCCCTGTTTGGGGAAGGCAAATATGCATGCACATTTGGATAGTCAAAACTATGTGTATTTCTTTTCCTAAAAAAAATACCCACACAAAAAGCAGGCACAGATACTTTTAAGAAGGCAATAATAAAAGCAAAACTAACCATGCAGTTTTGCTTTCATTATTGTGGCACATGCTGTGAGAAAAAACAACCCATAGAGTTTGCCAGACCATGGAAAGTTTGATTATTGCTTCCTAAATGTGTAGGAACATGCTAATGAGTGTAACGAGATGCAAATGAAAGCATAATGAGCTTGTTCAAATTATCAAACTATTCACAAAACTATGCACATTAGTAAGAAAAATGAATCATCCACTCTAAATCATACATTAAGCACTAATTGCACATGCTGTAAAAAAAAAACTGCTGACCGGTGTTACAATTCTGCCTCTCACCTTTCTCCTTCTGCTGAAGTCCCCATGTGGCCTGGAGGCCACCGACACCTGCCTTCTCACGGGCTGGAGGCTGCCGCCAGTTTTGCCACTTCCCACAGCAGGAGTCTGAGGTCGAGCACCACCCTCACTCCTCCTCCACAGCCAGGAGGCCGCCGCCAAAGTCTTCACTCATCGCAGCTCAAGCCGCTGCTGATTTCGCCTTCCATGTGGCAGGGAGTCACCACCAACCAGCTCTCTTCGCGGCCTGGTGCCACTCCTGCTGCTCCTTCACGGCTAAGGAAGTCGCCGCCATTGCTGCTGCTTTCTTCGTGGCCTGAGCACTGCCTCCACCATCTCCCTGTGGCTAGGCCGCTGCCGAAGCCTTCCTCTTCAGCAGCCTGGAGGCCACCCAGTAGTTCTCCTCCATGCAGCCAGGAGGCCGCTGTCAGCCGGGTCCTCTTCCGCAGCATGGAGGATGCTCCGGAGCTCCTCTTTACGCAGCAGGAAGCTGCCATCAATCTTCTTTCTTTGCGGCAGGGAGCCACTGTCATCAAAGCCTTGCTTCTCCTGCAGCAGGACTTCACTCTCCAAGGTCCTGCCTTCTACCTCCTTAGGCATGGGGCCGCGCCTCTCCAGCCTTTTCAAAGGGCCAGTCCTTCTGGCTCCTCCTTGTGATGTCATCCAGGTGTTTCCTCTTCAGCCCTGCAAAAGGGCTTAGCATTCAGTCAGTCTTCGCCTTCGCAAGGAGTTGGTCATGGAGTTGGACCTCTCTTGGATCTTCAGTTCCAGCTCTTCATTCCAGGAGTCCTTCGTGATCCCTCTTCACTTCTTCAAGGCACTCTGTTCTTCGTTGGTCCTCCTTATCTTCATCCATGGTTCTTGAACCTTCGTCGTCATCGTCATCATCATCATTCCATGTTCTGGTCTCTTGTCGAATCCCATCCTCTTGTCTTCAGATGTCACCATGTCTCCAGATGTCTTCTCGTCTTCAGGAGTCCTGACATCTCTCTATCTCCAAATGTCCTGACGTCCCCTTGTCTTCGGATATCCAGACATCCCAGTCTCCTGATGTCGTCATCCATCATGTTCCAGTTGTCCCTGTGGTCCTCCTCTCTAGACATCTCCTGATGTCCAGATGCCATAGATGTCCTACATTATAACCCTGATGCTCCAAGTCTCGCTTCTGATGTCCTTTGTCCGGTTCCGATCCTGAGTTACCCTCAGTCCTTAAGTTACGGGTTCAGCTCACTTGCCCCGGACCTCATCTTCGACTGACCTTCCTGGGAGTAAATCCGTTTCTATACAGTGTCTGAGTTTGGTGGATGGAGCCCTCTTCTGACAGGATCTGTCTTCGAGCAATGCCCGTATTCATCCTAGTTCCTAAGCTTCTGTTTTAGTCTGAGTATCCTGATTCCTTATCCTCGTCTGAGTCTTCCCCAGTTCCAAATCCTCATTAGAGTATCCAGAATCCTCGCCAGAATCTAATTCTGATCTTCACCTACGTCTGAACGTCTTGTCTGAGTTCCAAGTCACCCCATGTCTTTGTCTTGTCTGAGTCTTCAAGCATCCTCGTCTCATCTGAGTCTTCAAGTGTCCTTGTCTTGTCTGAGTCTTCAAGTGTCCTCGTCTCGTCTGAATCCCAAACTCCACGTGTCTTCATTTCATCTAAGCCTCCGAGCAACCTTGTCCTCTTCAAGTTGTCAGCCTAGCCTAAGGCCGAGGTCTCATCTTGTTCCAAGCTCCAATAACATCACCTGTCCTCAACCTCTGTCCATCCTGCCGCATCTGCCGCTACTCAGTGGCAGGTCCAAAAGGGCTATCGAGTGGCCGGAGAGCTACCTCAGAGACCAGCATTGTGTTGTTGGGTCTCTACCGGTATGTGCAGGTTCGGCAGAGATTAGGGTGGTGGTCAGCCTGCTCCTCCCATTCTGGGACATATCTTGCCAGCTGCGGCACTTCCACGGAGCTCCTCTCTGCAGTTGCATCGTGGTCCAAGGGCACACATCTCCCCGGAATCGAGAGCACTCCTTAGCACTTCCTCCCACAGATTCCAACAATGGGAGACAGGTTGTAGGGAAAAGTAGGTACTATCCCTAGATTGCTCAATTTATTTATGAACCTCCTAAGTGAGACAGTATCAAAAGCTAAAATCCAAGTATACCATATTCAGCATCCACCCTCAATTCAATTATCTAATATCCTAATTGATTAGATTCATCTGACACAATCTCCTACTGGTAACAACCAGATTGCCTTGGATCCTAAAACCCACTGGATTCAAAATGCTTCACTAACCTTTCCTTCAGAAGAGTGTGCAGCATCAATGTCAGCTTGTCCAATCTGCAGTGTCATCAAAGATGAACTTCTGGACCATCATTTTGATTGTCTGCTTGAAGCACTCTTCTAATTCATCCATTTTTAAGTGATAGACTACTGCTGAATAGATTTCATCCCAAACATTTGACAGGCTTCCTTCAGCAGTTGGGACATAAAATTAATTTCCCATGTGAAGATCTTTCTCAGGATCCTTACATGACTAACAATTTTGGTTAACTCACTTGCTATCACATTGGTGAAAGTGGATCAGAGTAGTACCACTCAGGGCTGATGAGTTTCAAAGTCCACAAAGACCACAATATATTTGAAAGGTTTTTGTGCTTTGATACATCTTTATCTTCACAATTGTTGTCTCCTTGGCTAGTAATGGGATCAAAGGTACCTTCCCCATATCCCTCTACGACATCAGCTAGCCTTCTGAACAGGAGGTACAGAGCTCATTGACTCAATGACCCTTTATAAAAGCAAGGCCAAAAAAATGTAGCAGCAACTGCACTAAGATTTTGGCATCCCCCAAAATGGTCTTCAAGAGGGGTTGGTGTGGGTCATTTCTAGAAGGTTCCATGGAAAACTCAAGGGAATAGTATACTTCCCCAGCTTATTAATCCCATATTGCTGGTACTGAATATTTTTGTTTTCTTCAAAATAGGGGTATTCTGATCTTTTTATCTAGATTTATCTTCTACCGCTACCTAGTTGAATAAGGTAATAGTATTGACTCCACCTGTTGCTCTGCCACCAAGGATGGGAAACACCTAATTTTTTATGGTACCCATTCATCCCTCTCTTATTTTCTTCCTGGTTTGAGCCCTCTACTTCCATCTTCTATACCCAGGGAGGGTATCCATGTATGAGAGCTTACCTTTCCTGGCTTCCAGCCTTCATCTGACTTTGATGTGTGGTACTCACTTCTTGTCAGGTTGGCACTCTACTATTCTTAGGTTACTGGCCTCAAGGCCCAAATAAAAAAGAGGGGGGCAAAGATGGAACCTCTTTTATAGGAGTATCTGTCACCATCTCTCATTTCCACATAACTCATTCCCTGATGTTGGGATGGGGTAGGGGCTGAGATCAAGTTACTGGGACCAGATCTCTGGGTCAGGCCATGTGTTGGGTCTAGGCCTGGCCTTGGCCTAGGCTGAGGTCCAGCATTCAGACGTCCTAGGCTGAGTCCATGTCCCCAGTATACAGTCTAGGCCCTGGATTTGGGCCTAGGCTGAGGTTTCAGGGCCAGGCTTCAAGCCTGGTCTATATGTAGGGCCTAGGCTGAGATAATGGTGACCTACTGAGACCTAGGCCTTCGCAAGGCCAAGGCTTCATTCTGGGCCATAGGCCTTGTTTGCAGACCCACCCTAGACCGGGTAAGTGGGGGCTGGGAAGAACCCTAGCCCTGGCATTTTTTCGGGTGGAAAGGATGGGTGGTGGGAAGGGGCTGCCTCAGGAGACACCATTAATTTTTTTAATGTGTTTTTTAAATGTTTATTTCATTTTGTAAGCTAAAGAAAATACAATAAACATTAAATGAATCAAAATTAATGGAACAAAATACCCTAATAATGAAATTAAATAACAAAATAAACATTTTACCCTTCTGTACCCCTATGGTGCATTAACGAGAAAGTCTACCAAATGTGGCTATCCAAGATCTTTTGCTTTCCCTCTACAGTTGTGGACCTGCATTGTTAACTCAGCATTGGAAAAGAGAAAAAAAACATAGTAATAAAATACTGGGTGCTACCTAACATTCTAGATCAGAAGGTCTGCACTTATTGATGTGTATAGTGAGTGTTTTTGTGTCTCTCCATTCTGGTCACTGTCTCAGTTCTGAGCAGTGCTGTTTCTGGGATGTTTTTCGACTTGTTTAGTTTTTAATTTTCTTTTTTGAGGATGACAATGATATGCTGGTATGTGAGGCAGCACCCCGAGTGTCCCCTTGTAAGCATGTGCAGGACGAGGCTGGGAGCCAGGCTCCTTTTGAATCCCTTAGAGGGAGAATATCTAATGGGTGGGAACCTGTTGAGTGGGAGGTGCTTGGAGGGTATACCAGTATAGGGGAGGATATGTTGCTGAGCCAAGGGAGAAAGGATGGGTATGTGGATCTGGGATCATGAGCTCCAAGTCCTGTCTGAGAGTAGAAGCTCCAGACCCCTCTCTGGCAGGTCAATACAGTAAAGTGCGGCCGCGGTTACCCTGCTTCTAACCCGCTTTCTACTTACTTTTCGGCCGCGTTAGTCCAACCCGCGATACACTATCCCCTTTAACCCATTCTTACCGCCTCTTTAAATCACCGGGTAACCCCTTCCGTCCGCAGCATGTATATTAGTTGTAAACGATCGAATTAGCTATTCCCTCCCATACAGTAACGCGCGCCCCGACTATCGCTTTTTTAACCTGCAGTTTTGCCGCGCATTTAACCTGCTAATTTACCGCCTACCCCTACCCCTGCGTTAGAGGCAGGGGTACGGGTAGACGGCAAACTTTCCCCCAAAAGGAAACCTAAAAACCTAAAATCCCCTCCTCCCGAAGTGACTCGACATGTACCAACTTACCTTTTGTTGCTTTTTCAGCCCTTTCAGCCTTCTCTGCCGTACTCCGGAGGTGGCAGCCGGCGGCGAAAGTGGCTTCCATTGGTTCCCCGCGCAGGTCCTGGTTCTCCTGGCTCTCGATGATGTTCCAGCAGGTACTCCGCGATGCGGTTCGGGCTCTCGGCTCCAATGGCTAGAGCCAGCGAAGCGCCTGACGTAATGGCGCGAGCGAAGCAAAGCGTACTTTCATTGGCTAGAGCACCCAAATTGACGGGTGCTCAAGCCAATGAAAGCACATGGACGGGCATGCGTGATGCACGCTGTGACATTTTGCAATACAAAATGGCGCCGGCATATGGCCATATTGCCGTATTGCAAAATGGCGCTGGCCGTATGGCCGGCGCCATTTTGCAATACGATTCGAGTGCAGGAGATTCGAGTGCAATACGATTCGAGTGCAGGAGGTCACTTCCGGACCCCCGCTGGACTTTTGGCAAGTCTTGTGGGGGTCAGGAGGCCCCCCAAGCTGGCCAAAAGTCCCTGGGGGTCCAGCGGGGGCGCCATTTCTATTAATGCACCTGTGGCCCGAGAGTGGAAGATCACACCGGGACCCCGCCACTGGACCCCAGGTAATTTAAGATATTTTGGGGGGGTTCGGGAGGGTGGGGGATTTATTTTAAAGGGTCGGGGTGGGTTTTAGGGTTGTTTTAGTGTGCCGGTTTTCCCGCCCTCCCCCTTCCCCTCCCCCTTCCCCCGATTTACGATTTTTGACGATAAATCGGGGAAATTCCTATTGTATATCGCATCTAACGATTTTTGACGATTTAAAATATATCGGATGATATTTTAAATCATCAAAAAACGATTCACATCCCTACTAGATAGTGGTCTTTGTGTTTGTCAATCCTGACCATGTTGAGTGTGGCACTGCAAATAAATGCCCTGAAGTTACAGCAGAGTCTGAGTGTGATTCTTCTGGCTGTGACCAAGACCTTGACCGCTCGAGTGCCACATATGGTGTCTTTGTGGGATCCCTCTAAAGATGGAGGAACCAGTCTCTAGAAGAAAAGACTGAGATAAAGAATTTTCTTTTTTTTTCTGTACAGTGCTGCTGAGGGAGGGTGTGGCTCTGGGAGTACACTGCAGAAGGCAGTTCGAGCTGCTGGGTAGCTCTGGGAACATACAGAGTATTTATAAAAGTTTGTTTACTAGTGCGCATTAGGGATGTGAATCGGGCTTTGGACGATTGAAAATATCGTCAATATTTTCAAACTCATCAGAAATCGGGGGCTCTCCCAAAACAATAGGAAAACCCCACGATATTGATTGTGGGGCTTCCCTTATCATTTTGGGGGAGGGCGGGAAAACGGCACACAAAAATAACCCCTAAACCCACCCCGATCCTTTAAAAGTAACCCCTTAGCTTCCCCCACCCTCCCGACCCCCCCCCCCAAACCTTTTTACAGGTACCTGGTGGTCCAGTGGGGGTCCCGGAAGCGATCTCCCGCTCCAGGCCGTCCTCCAGCTACCGGGCCGTCCTTTGCCCTTACCTTGTGACAGAGTATCCGTGCCATTGGCCGGATCCTGTCACATGGTAGGAGCACTGGATGGCCGGCGCCATCTTGTGCTCCTACCATGTGTCAGGGGCTGACCAATGGCACCGGTAGCCCCTGTGACATAGTAAGGGCAAGGCTATCGGCGCCATTTTGGTTCCTGGCACCCGATGGCACGAATGCAGGAGATCGCTCCCGGACCCCCACTGGACCCCCAGGGACTTTTGGCCAGCTTGGGGGGGCCTCCTGACCCCCACAAGACTTGCCAAAAGTCCAGCGGGGGTCCGGGAGCGACCTCCTGCACTCGGGCCGTATTGCCAGTATTCAAAATGGCGCCAGCGCTAGCCTTTGCCCTCATATGTCACAAAGTGAGGGCAAAGGATCGCTCCCGGGACCCCCACTGGACCACCAGGTACCTGTAAAAAGGTTTTGGGGGGTCGGGAGGGTGGGGAAAGCTAAGGGGTTACTTTTAAAGAGTCGGGGTGGGTTTTTTGTTTATCGGCTGGGCAGCCGATAAACAAAACGCGAACGGGCCCGATGGGAAAAAACCCACATGTGAATCTGAACCGGAATCCGAACCGATTCCAGTTCCGATTCACATCTCTAGTGCGCATTACTGAGGGAGGGTGTGGCTCTGGGATAATACCACAAAAGCAGCTGGGAGCTGCAGGGCATGGCTGTCAAAGCACTGAAGCCAGAGAGCATTAAAGAAAAAAAAAACCAACCTAAACTGCTTTAATCCTAAATAGAGATATAAGGGACCTTTTGGGTTTATTTTTACTGAGAGTAAAGGGGCTAGACATGTCTCGAGATAGGGGTACAACAAAAGTATAGCCAGAGATGGTCAAGCAGGATTTTGTTTGGCTGGGTTTTTTTTTGAGAGAGAAAAAACAGAGAGGAAAAGCAGGAGGAACCTGTTATGCTCTGGGCTGATTATGTTATAAAAAATGGAGATAATCCAATAACTATTATACCATATTTAGATCCATTTGAATCAACTTTTTTATTAACCATTTACAATGCTCTGGGCTGAAGCAACTGCTGGAAGCATAGGCAGTATCCCAGTAAAGGCTGGTTGGGAACCAGTGACGATTACTGAAGCAAAGGAAAATGAAAGAAATAGGAGCCAGAGGGCTGGAGAAGGAAGTGAAGTGCCTTTATTTACAAGGTCAAGGCATCCTGATTTCCTTGAAATTCCTTCCCCAAAGGTGGTGCAGCTACACATCACTAGAGAGTTTGCATTTTCAGTTGCTGGACTCGCATTTTGGAACACTCTCCCACTTGATTTAAGACAATCTGACTCACTTAAATATTTCAGAAAATTAGTAAAAAAATATTTGTTTAAATTATGCTATTTTTAATGATTTATTCATTATGTTTTTATCTTCTGATTTCTGATTTTATATTAGTTTTAGTTTCGCAATATTAATTTTAGTATTTTTTTATGATTTTACAGTATGCTATTTTATTTAAAGTGAGTTTTTAGTTGATTTTATAATTTTATTGTGTCCTTATTTTATGTAAATTTTATTATGTATGTATTTTCTGTTCATAATGTTGCAGTCTGTGAAGCTGCAGACCAGGTGTGAACCCTTGGGCCGAACTACCCCAAGATAGGGCAGGTCGGGAGGCGGAGCCACAGGCAGAGATCTTCACCCGGGAACCAGGAACCCCCCAGGAGGAGCCCGTAGGGTCCTAGAACCTTGGGACTTAGGAGCACAGTGTAAGTCTCTATAGTAGAAGAAGGCCTGGGCAGAGAAAAGGGTAAGGAAGTCCAGTAGACTGTGGCCTAGTTGGGTCCAGCGGTGCTGGAGCAGATGGTGAGCAGATACAGAGTCTCTAGCCTGCCGAGCACTGAAGCACGCTGAAGCAATCCGTGAGCAGGAACGGAGTCTGTAGCGTGCTGAGAACTGAAGCAAGCTGTGAGCAGGAACGGAGTCTGTAGCTTGCAGAGAACTGAAGCAAGCTGTGAGCAGGAACGGAGTCTGTAGCGTGCTGAGAACTGAAGCAAGCTGTGAGCAGGAACGGAGTCTGTAGCTTGCAGAGAACTGAAGCAAGCTGTGAGCAGGAACGGAGTCTGTAGCGTGCTGAGAACTGGAACAGACTGTGAGCAGGAACGGAGTCTGTAGTGTGCTGAGAACTGAAGCAAGCTGTGAGCAGGAACGGAGTCTGTAGCGTGCTGAGAACTGGAACAGACTGTAAGCAGGAACGGAGTCTGTAGCGTGCTGAGAACTGAAGCAAGCTGTGAGCAGGAACAGAGTTGAACCCAGGTCAGGCCGGCAGCCGGCTAGAGCGGAATCAGGCACGAGCAAGGTCGGTGGCCGGCGGCAAGCAGAAGCGGAGTCAGGAACAGGCTGAAGTCAATGGCAGGCGGCAAGCAGAAGCGGAGTCAGGAGCAGGCTAAAGTCAATGGCAGGTGGCAAGCAGAAGCGGAGTCAGGAACAGGCTGAAGTCAAAACAGGAACGTGGAACAAGAGAAGTGCAACTTAGAACTACTATCCAGTAGCGACCCTCGTTGCAAGGCAATGAGATGGTAACCGAACGCTGGTTAAATCGGGCTTGGGGCGTGGCGTCGTTAAGCTGGGTGTGGTCAGACTTCCGGCGGCTGTGCATCCATAGTGCGCGTCCTCACGCGCGCGCGTGGCGGCTGGGAGGTGAGCCGGTAATGGCGGACGCCCTGAAGGGTCGGCAGAGCCGCGGGAGCAGCGTTTCCAGCACTGTAGGTAAGCGCCGTGCCGAGCAGGTAGAGGGGAAGCGGTGGAGACCGCAACACATAACTCAAGCCTTTATTGTGTTGAGCGATTAAAAATTCATGAAATGTAAATATAAGTGTGGTACAATGTTCTGCTGTGTAGTCAGAGTACCCCATGCCCATGAGACGGGTGAGAGAAAAACCTGGATGGGCAGGTTTGGCAGTGGGAGGAGCGGTGCTGGCATAAAGTCTGGTAATAAACATGATCAGTAGGAATGCAAATTGTGAAAATTTCCTTTAAATGAACTTCAAAAGTAGTAAATAATATTCCTTAAAAAAAAGAAAGAACACTTTTTTCCCACTCTTTTCTGGACTTAGACCTTGAGACATAAGTTCTAAGGGTTTTTCTTTCCCAAAATAAAGAGAAAATAAGCAGGAACTAAAGCAAAAGCACTCCTGCTTCCTTTAAAAGTGATTCTAAAAATCCACATTCTAAAATGTCTCCAATGTTTAGAGAAGCAGAACATTACCATTACAACAACCCACGTGGAGAAGGTGTAAAATAAAAGGCACGCCTATTCTCTACCTACACTGAGGCTTATTAGAGACCCAGTAGGACTCTACATTCAGGTTCTTCTCCTCCTCCTGTCATTGCAGCCTTTCAGACAAACCCAGCCATGTGGTTGCCTACATTTCAGCCAGCACTTCTAATGTTTCATGTTACCCATTTTGCTATGTATTCTGGCTAAACTGGTTGTTGCATCATTTTAATAGGGTCCTTTAAACACTTAAACACATACCACATGATTCATGCTTCTGCGATCTCTTCACTTTTTGCAACTAAGGATCCTCTGATCTTAAGTCCATTGCTGTTTTAGTGTCTAGCACCTGGGTTGGGAGTTGAGAACCTGAATTCAAAAAAGAGAAGCTCTATTTAAAACTGAAGAAGTCACATTCTGGGATGTGTGCACAATTTCATGAGTCTCGGGTATGCATGAGCTAAAACCAATAACATGCTTCCCCTGACATGTCCTGAAAATGATAACATTTCTTCACTTGTTTCAGACAAGCAGAAGCATGAGGGATAATTTTAGTATATGTTTCTTTGAACCTTGAATTTCCTATATGTTTCTAAAAAATGCCATTTGGAAGAGTTTCCCTGTGTCCTGCAGCCCCTTCTTATCTTGATTTACATATTACCTTTTCATCAAATTAAGGGAATACAATAAAAAGGGATGTAGCCCAAATGACACATTCATGATCATGAATCAGAAACCACAAAGTTAGGCGTATGCAGAAAAAGCAATATTTCAGCAGTAGATATCTTATGGGTTATATTTCAAATTTACTGACATTTTGAGCTGGCGAGGTTGGCATGATCCTTCAAATAGATATATCAACCTAGCTGATTCACAGAAACAGAGAAAACTGTCCTCATTTACTTTTGTACTCTGAAAGTATGACAAGTTTTAAAACTGGCAACGTTTCCAAAAGGACTTGAAATTGTATTTGCATGAAATTTAAATGAGAACTATGCCTGGAAAAAGTAAAGATAGGGTTTTCTGCAAGCAGACTTTAAATCAGGACACTAGAGGACCAGAACTGTGCATCTCTGCTTTAAATAGTCTCCAAATAACCCAGTAACAGAGCATTATGGGGAACAGATTTGAAACCAGAACAGCATTTTTCTTGAAATAGAACTCCTCACTTTGACCTAAAAGAAGTCAAAATGATGGGTTCATATATCTTTATTTATAGTAAGAGAACGTTATCATTTAAAATCTATCACTACTTAGCATCTTTCTTTTCTTCATGTCTACCCTACCAACAGATACTTGAAATGGAGTATAGTTTTCTGTTCTTTGCTGACTTACCTTATTGAATTAGATAGTCATCTTTACTCATTCATAGTTGGGACTGTCAGAGGTGGCTTTGCCCCCTTGATCTTCTATGATTGGCACCATGCTGGACTTTCTTGGTGCCCTGTGCTGGAGATACTCAGGACCATTATACATCCTTCTGGGTGTAACTAGTACCAGCTTTAACTGAAGGTTAGGCACTAGAGTACCTGATCCAAAAACTGGTGGAGACTGGAGAGTGCAGATTGGCAAAAGTTTTTGGACAGTAGTTGTAATGCCTTTGTGTTCATTTTTCCTCTGTTTGCTATTTTTTGGAAGCGCCCTTCATTTGTTCATTGTTTCTCAATGTGTTTGTCTTTTCTGTTGGTCACTCATTATGTCTCGGACTTTAGGTATTTTTCTGTGTTTGCGTACCTTTGTGTGTCTGATTGCATTTGGAGAATAAATGTGTCTAATGTTACATGGTGGATTTGGTCTTCCTGGATGTGTGTCTTGTATTACTCGCCTTAGCACAACCTAAAGGCTAGGATATAGGATCATAGTACCAGATTTACATAGGAGCATTAGGCAGCCTGTATGATGTGGAGGTCTGTAGCCCCCATCTGCCTGCAAGGTAATTTTAAAAGAAGAGCTGTTTGCATTTTACCTAATAGTGCCATTTAGCTCTTTTGAAACACTGTATTAATAGACGTTTCTTATGTGTGTTTGTTTTGATGAAGAACTTATGTAATGATAGGAAGTTCTGCCTATATCTTGTACATTGGGACTGAGGTAGCATATTTTACTAAATCACTGCTGTTCTTGCAGCTGGATTTTGATGATTAGCACGTGTGGCAAAGTGCTTTTGCTCCACAGAGCATGGACCAGTACTACTACTACTACTACTACTACTACTACTACTACTACTACTACTACTAGTAGTAGTATATGGCACCTCTTTTCTCCCAAAATATATTCATCTGGAAGTTACGTTTTGTTGGTTTAAAGCTCATGCTATTGTTACACTTTGAGTGTTTCAGAATTTTTTTTAGCAATACACAAGCTCTTATACACTTGGTTGGTGCAAGAATAGACCTTATTGATCTTGGATGAGTTAAGACCAAAGAATAGTAGATGTTGCATGGGAGAAATATGGGCAGAAGACAAAACAATACCATGGGTCCTTGGCTTCTACCGCACATGCCTATATCATGCTGCAGAAGTGAAGCTGCAGATGGGTTATGTGTGAGGAGGAGAAATTTGTGCAAGGGAATTACTAGGTGATACGTTTAGGACAAATCGTAGAAAATACTTTTTTACTCAACATATCATTAAACTCAGGAATTTGTTGCCAGAGGATGTGTGTAAAAGCTATTACTATAGCTGGATTTTAAAAAGGTTTGGACAAGTTCCTAGAAGAAAAGTTCTTAAATAATTATTAAGGTGGTCTTGGGGAAATCCCCTGCTTGTCCTTGGGATAAGCAGCATAGAATCTATTGTACTTAGGAATCCTGCCATGTACTTGTTGTGACATGGATTGGCCACTGTTGTAAACAGGATGCGGGGCTTGATGGATCTTTGGTCTGATCCAGCATGGCAAAACTTATGTTCTTTTGAAAATGATGCTTTTGTAGATGCATGTAAGTGTTAGAGGAACCTGGATCTTGCCAACTTTTCATGCTCTATCTGTTTGGCCATGATGAGGCTGGTATAATACCCTCCCTATTGACTTGTGCAGTTTTAATTTGGTGAGAGTGGGATTCAAATAGGTTCCCTGGGTAGGAAGATAGCTTAAGTACACTGTTTCCTGAGGGAACTATTTTTAGGACTATATTAAGTTTAGGAAGAGCATCAAAATCTGTTCATTTAACCAGGCTTTTAATAACTGTTGACTGTGGAATTTGGCAAAAAGGAGAGAAGAAGGTGAAAAAATACTCAGAAATTATCCAAAGAAAAATGTCTATAAACAATTTGAGGAAATAAATCATATCTCTTTATTAGGGATATTTCTGTTTTTTCTATCATTTTAAAAAAATGATAGAAAAAACACAGAATGTAGTGTTTTTTCCCCAAAAAAGCAATATTTTATTCAATAAAGCGCTCACAGGACCCACCCCAGCCCCTTCCCCTCTAATAAAATATTCAACCTCCCCATGCTGACCCTATCCCAGTCTCCCAGGCCCTCCCAGATTTACCAAAATGTCCCTGGTGGTCTTGTGGGGGCCTGAGAATGACTTCCCACTCCCAGGCTCAGCAGCTGCTATTGCTCAAAATGGTGTAGGCCACCCTTTGTCCTTATCATTTGACAGGGGCTACCAGTACCATTGGGTAGCCCCTGTCACATGATGGGGCAAAGGGTTGGCCAATGCCATTTTGAAAAATGGGCTCATTGCCCTTATGTGACAGGGGCTGCCTGATGGCACCGGTAGTCTCTATCACATAATGGGGCAAAGGGTGGTCTGCTCCATTTTGATTAATGGTAGAAGTTGAGTGGAGTGGGGGGTAGCTTCTGAACCCTCACTAGACAAACAGGAACATTTTGGTAAATCCTGAGGGGCTCAAGAGGGTGGACTAGGGTGGGCAAAGGGGAGGCCAGCTGGTGAGGGATGAATATTTTAGTAAAGGAAAAGGGTTAGAGATGGGTTCTACCAGCATTTTTTTTTCAATAACTAAATGATTAAAAAAAACCTGGTATGGGGGAAAGCCAAAATGATACAATCATGAAATGAGATGCCAGACAAAATTTCTTTTTGTGTATGCCCCTATTCTTTACTGAACATATCCTATGCTCTTAAGTTATAATCATTGCCAAAGATGGAAAAGGCCACTGACAAGTGCCTTGTTTCACAAGAAAGTTGTTTCAAGGGGAAGGCAAAATAATTTTCATTAGCCGTACACATGTGTACAATGGCTTAAAGCTATTTAAGAGTATTTTTGCACTTTCCTTTCTCTTTTTTACCAGTTTTGTAGAGGCTCTGAGCATGCTTTATATCCTGTTTCTTTGCTGATTGTGGAATTCTCCATTGACCAACTTTTAGCGAGCTAATGCTTCTTCTTTTTTTCTTTATTTATATTTACTTAAATATATTATTTTACTCTAGGGCTTCCAAAACTTTTAGCGAATGAGAACTCATTTTAGCATTTGAAAATTCACATGACCCCAGAAGATGACCAAAACAAATTAGCAGGGATGTGGTTTTCCACTTTTATCCTCACCACATTCAAGGCTTTCCCCTTTCTTTACCTCCATCCATTTTAATTGATCCTTTCTCTCAACCTCTTCACCTCCAGCAGACCCCTCTTTCAAACTCTACCCTTGCTGATCCACTTCTATATCATCCATCCTCTCTCTTACCCTTTCCAACCCTTTTCACATCCCCAGATGATCTTCTCTTCTTATAATCCCCAACTGATCTTCTTTCATTCCCTCCCTCTCACACCATCTCCCATTCCCTGCTGACTCTCATCCCCATCTTATTTCATTTCCCAGCTTCATCTCCTCCCCTACAATCCTTCTTTCACATCCCTCAGATGATCCTTTTTCACTCCCCAGTTCCTCTCTTACATTCCTCAGTCAATCTTCTGTGATGCTCCACTTTCACCCTCCACAGTCAGTCCCTCTCCACCTGATCTAACCCTTCTGCATTTGTTCCCTCCCTTCAAACAGCCCCTCCTCCAAAAATCACATTGGCCAGAGTCAGTGGCAACTTTTTCCTTTGGACCCCCAAGCCAAAGGTGGATGACAATAGTTAGTTAGAGAAGGCATGCTAATGACAGGGATAACATTTTCCTCTTTGATAGGTTTGGTGGTGAATGAGGAGAGAGGAGTAGTTTCAAATTCCACTTGCCCGTGCACACACACATAGCCCTCTCCTTCCCTCCATTCATGACTGGTCCAGAGACAAATGGTGATCTACAAGTGACAGCACATTCATATTGAAAGTCAGCATAGGATCTTTGAGCCAGTAAAGCTCACAGGCTTTGCAGTAGACACTTTCTCTCCTCAAACAGGGATTCCTATTACTACAGAAACTCATGCAAGAGCAGTGCCACTGAAGGGTCTGGGAGTGCTTGCTGGCTCACAGGCCCTAAGAAGACTTCCATTGCTAATGGTACTGCTGCTGGCACCTGAAGAGCACTGTTTTTTGAGGCACTTGTATCACCTGATGAAGGTTTTAGGATCCCATTTGAGTTCTAACCCACAGTTTGAAAAGCCTTGATATTTACTGTATTTTTATTATATTATATTATATTTATTGTATGCTTATGGTTTTTATCTATTGTATTTAACTACTATGTAGTTCATGTAAACCTCTGATTTATTTTGTGACTGGAAATATATTAAAATAAATTAATTAAATGAAATTAGTTGGAGGCATGTCAGAAGAGCTGACATTAGAGGCAACTTAGGGTTTGCCCTCCGCTCTTTGCGCTGCAACTCCTGGGCCTTATTCTTCTTCAGGTCTTCTGTTTGCAGAGAAAGAGAGATAGGAAGTTATGGAATTAGATGAGAGATGCAGCATAAGAGCCATACTTAAGAACAGATAAGGCATACGCTACACTTCTGTTAGTTCAACAATGGAAGCACCAGGTCAAGACATCAAAGGTCCCTTTTTCACAAGACAAGGGCAATTGGGAACCACTCTTATTGATCTAGAAGCCACCATGATATGGTTGTAGTAACTGTGTCATGGCTAAGTGATAATCAGGATTGGAATGTGAAATAACTAGGGCATACTCTTTTCAAGAAGGTGAGATAAAATAAGAGGGATGAATAGCTTTCTATGCGTTCTGTTCACTAATCTCAGTGATGCATGTTAATGTGTGATTGCACTGTAGGTTAAGTTTTAGGGGTGCATAAATCTGTCTGCTACAGGATACTTCTGGTTCCCCTCCCACCTCAACTCACAATCCTAACTTCAGGAAAAGACAACATTTTCTCCACAGAATTAGACTTTTATTTATCAGATTTGGTAGGATTAGCATTTAGAAGATAACAACAAGCCATGTCTCTAACATCCCTGCTACTAAGCACCAGGTTACCCTAAAAACAATTCTTTACCATAGGTGGCTTAAAACATGTCATGAACCTTAGCTTGCCTAATATATTAATACTTAGGACTAACTTACTTACCCTTGGTCCAAACTTCAGGTGATTTCCCTGTTTACCTCTGAAGTAGGCTCTGGCTGGAGGTCTGGAGAATGTGGGCAGGGGAGGAGGCTTGCTTATGGATCTGGTACTGGCAGAGCTGCCGGGCTTTTCTCAGCTTCTCACCACCTCAGACTCCACGCCACTTTCCAACCCTAGGCAGGATGTTTCCTGGTCACACCTAGTCTTCTCCCTCCTGAATAGCAGTGGATGAGAGGGCTGCTTCAGGTCTCTTCCCTTTCTCCTTATTTGCCCCTGTCTTTTACTTTCCAGCTAATAAATATGCATAAGCTCATGCATCATCATGTAGTGGGAGGAGGGTCTTTGCCACATTGCAGGTCTTCCCCCCCCCTCCCTTTTTCTTCAGGGGGGGATCCTGCCACATCTGGACCAAGGCTGTTCAGCCCCATCAGCTTTTTCTCCATTTCAGAGTGCTTCCCCTTTTGTCCAGGGTGGAGTCCTCTCTGACCTCTGGACTTCCCTTAGACAGTCAGATGGTTCTGCTTTTGTGCTAAAGTTGCTGTATTGTCCCTATGCCTTGGCTTTATTTACATAGGAGCTTACAAACCAGCAGATCTTGATAAGTGTCATTCAGTTCTTGCTAAAGTTTTCAGCTGGGCAAATTTTCTTCTTTTTCCATTGCAACAGAATTTTTTTGGCATGTCAGCTTACTTGTCAGCAATCCTTCTTTGGCATTATGATTCATATTGAGTGCTTTCAATGGTTAAACATGGGATATATCCTCCAGTACATTACTACTGATAGGCCCCCCATTGCTAGTAATGGGATCTGTGGTAAATGATATATGTTAAGTATTAATATGTATCATAGGTTAGTAAACAGAGCCATATATTAGGGACAAAATTAAAGTGAGGGAAATACTGTAGGGTCCCTTAAAGGAGCTGTGCTGTGTGAGCCATACAAAATGGAGTTCAGCAACATAAGATGGATACCTCAGAACTGTAAGAAATGCTAAAGCTGGAAACTTGTAATTTATTCATTTTTGGTTCTCACACAAATTGAAAGATGCAGAAACTAAATCCAGGAATTATGAAGCTAATTTTCTCAGTAGTTTGGATTTAGAATTGTTGTCTTAATTTATATGGTTATATTTCAGTTAGAAAGGAAAGAATGTAAAACTTTTTTTTTGCAAAAAGTTTAATTACTTATATGAATTAACAGTGATAAATAATGTCAGAATAAGAACAAAATATTTAGTACATGCTCAAAAAATAAATAAATCATGTAGGCAAAAAACAAAACAAATGAATTTGTTCCCAGATTTTCCAAGTCACATGTACATGTCCTAGTTAAAAACTTCATATTTGTAAATCATGAAAATGGTATTCCACCATAAATTCTAATTGATGGATTTGTCTTCCTTTTAGTAACTTGGAATAAGCCTCAGGGCTGAGGATAGTAAAATATCCAGTATGGATTTGAAACATTTAGGGTATTTAAACACTATGCAGGCTGATTTAAGAAATATCAGACTCAAATTGCAATATAGTCTTACTGTGCCCCCATACTTTTTGCCAGTATACAGACACTCTAAAACAGGGATAGTTAACTCTGGTCCTCATGAACCATAAACAAGTCTGGTTTTCAGGATTTCCACAACAAATATGTACAAGAAATATTTGCATACTATAAAGGCACAGCAGACCCAGTGGTGGATCTTAAAGCCTTCCCTATGGCAACTAAAAATGATGTGCTCAGGAGAACGCATAGATATATTATAAAACCAAGTTGGAGTGATATCAATTTTCTGTACTTTAACAGGGATTCAAATTGCTTTGTGAATTAAAACATACAACTATGAAACATTTGCAGTAAACATCACTCTATTGGATTTAAATAAACAAAAACCAAAAAGAATCACTGGGTACTGGTAACGTCAACTGCATCATGTTCCCATGTCTTTTGCAATCCTAGACACAAAGTTTTGCTTTGAAATGCAAACATTTCCAAAACTGAGATGCTGTATTCCTAGACAGAGTCTTCACATTTGCCTAACATATTGGGAGAGCCTTCATTCAAGTAGAGGCAAACAGATGTTTAAGTTGCACCTATTTAAAGAGATGAGAAGGCAGCAGCCTGAAAGTCCTCATTAGGTCTGAGGAGGATAATAGATGGTCATTCTACATAACTTTTTTAAATGAAGAAATACTAAGGTCAGACCAAGATTTCCAATAAAATAGGGCTTATTAATCTTCTACAAAGGTTTGTTCAAAAGTGGAGAGGATGAGATATCATGCCACTTTAGATCCATATATTTATCAAAGGTACTAAATGTCCTATAAGTACTATTATTGCAGCCTAGGAGGGCATAACATTATTGAAGCTAAAAGTGTTTAAAGGAGCAATAGCATCAATCTCCAATTGCCGCCACTAAGGCACCAACTCAGGATGAGTGTCAATGACCCACTGACAGTTTTGTTTCATAAAAACCTCAATGATAAGTTTAAAAAAAAGTCTGGAAATCCAATCCTTTCTTTATTTTTACCTAATTTTAGCTTAAAAATGTTACATTTTTAACTGTGGGGAAGCTGTGACCACTTTGCAGAAACAAAACTCTTGTTAGAACTATGTGACATGCCTATTGCACCATGTTAGACCATCACAAAAGAGAAAAGAGTTCCTCGAGTCAAAACACAGACATTCATAAGAAAATTAATTTTATGAGATAAAGTAACTCTATGAAACAAGTTGAAAAGTGAAAGAGATATGTTCATAACAGCCTTAAGATGCCCTTATACAACGCGCAATGTGAAAGGATGTATAGGTTAAATTACCGGAATGCCTTAAAGGACCAGAACTGGTTATCTAGCCCGGAACACCTTAAGAGCACCCAGGAGGAAAAATCAAGGCTGAGGACAGTTTCCTAGGAAGGAAAATAAAAGTACAAGCCAAAAAGGGAGCAGACAGGACCAGTAGCAGAAGAGGAGGCATCAGACAGTACGCAAAGAATGTATGTCTGAATACCCTACTTGTTTGAGACAAAAACTGCTAAGCAAGCTGTTACTGCTTTTCTTTTTGTTAAATAAAAATTATTTGTTATGTGAGAGAGGCTGAACTCCAGAGTGATTCTTTTGTCCTCTGGTACCCTCTCATATGGTGGTAGAGATGGGATTTCTTGTCTAAACCTCTCAGTAGATCAAGGACCAATGCTATCACTTTTTGACTTTTGGGCATGGCCATAGTGGTAGCCCTGTGAATTGATTCCATTAGGCTAAAGTTTGTAGCCCTGCCAAGATAGAGAAGGAATTTTAGTAAGTCAGAACCAGTCAGGCTAGATTTAAAAAAAAAAAAAAAAAGAGGGGGAAAAAGAGGTCTTCCTTTTCCTGTTGTGCAAGTGCTGAGGGTCTGGGAGCAGAGAGGTACTTGCTACACCCAAGCACTTGCTGAGCCAGCATGAAGCATTTTCTCAGATCTTTACAGATTGACAGCAGCAGCTGCAAACTTATACAGGCCAAGTGAACCCAGCAGCAAGCACTACAAGAGTGTTTTGATCAGTAACACATTTTGTTGACACAGATAGAGCAAGTTGTGACAGCCCAGCCTACCCTTTGGCTCCCATGATTTCTAAGATGGTCCAGGAGTGGACCCAGACCATTTCCAAGTAAGGATGGCTAGAATCCACTTACTTACTTACTTACTTACTTATTTATTTATTTATTTGAAATGTTTTATATACCGACAA
This sequence comes from Rhinatrema bivittatum, assembly GCF_901001135.1. NCBI lineage: Eukaryota > Metazoa > Chordata > Amphibia > Gymnophiona > Rhinatrematidae > Rhinatrema > Rhinatrema bivittatum. The sequence goes on along the minus strand of NC_042616.1, from coordinate 607,882,658 downwards.
CCGTTTGCACATCGTGTCGGTTTACAGATAACTTAAAAACACGGTATAGGTAGGCATAGCCTTTACAAAGAACATAGAACACTTGAATCCCTTATCTGAGCAATTTGCTGATAGCAGTCAAACTAGCTTCTAAGCCATAAATCCAGATAGAGTCACCTACATGGAGATTAAAGCTGCCATCCTTGAATGTATAGGGTATAACCTAGAACTATACATGCAGAAGTTTCAGAGGGGAGTCCTCCAGCCCAGAGAACACCCCTGGAGTCTCTCCTATGAGCTGAAGGATGGAAGATGGAAGTGGCTACAGCTGGAAGGAAAGACTGGCAGTGAGCTGGCCAAGCTGATCTTTATGGAGCAGTTCTTAGATGGCTTGGACCTGCCTATGTGATAGTGGGTATGCCAACATCCTAAGCTTATCCTCAAAGCCTAGAAGTCATTGATGTCTTCCACCAAATCCAGTCAATAGACTACTGAACAAGAGAGTCACCTTTGGATCCTGGCCTCCACAGTCAGAGAGCAAAATGTCCACTGTAAGACTTGGAGAAAGATCAGCCTGGGAGCTCACACCAGCTAAGGGATCCAGGTTTACCATCATACTTTATTTGTGGCAAGAGAGGCCCCTTTGCCAACGAATGTCCCTGGACTGCGGAATAACCTATGAATGTCAATTTAATGACACTCCACTTTTGTAACTTCCTGGATACTCCTTGGCCTGGAATTAATACTTATGTGGTCCTAATTGAGCTGATGGGTCCCCCACAGGTAGGCTCTGGAAGCATAAAAACCATAATCAAGATGGAATTAGTTAAGCAGATCCAGATTGATTATAAGTATATGGTAACTCTGGCCTGCATTCATGGATACCAATGATAATACCCCACTACCCAGGTCTCATCAAAGACACTGGCTGGACAAGTCAGCCTTGAAGTAGGACTACTTCCATGGATCCTATGCCCTACTATCTTTGGATGTAATTTCCTAGAATTTGGGATTCTATGGGCCCAGCTTAATGCTGGACCATAGGTTCAGCAAATAATGAGGAGACATTTCCTAAAATCTTCCTAGACTTATGTCAGGAAACCCAAAACACCCAAACTCCAAAGACAATGCTGCCGGGAAAAAGTATTGCATACACCTAAGGGCTGCAATAGATAGGATTAGTAGGACAGATGAGGAACCACAATTACCCAAGGAACCCTTAGTTATTCCTCTGGAATGGGCCAGGGAGGGTAATCCTGGAAACCTTAGGTAAGCCAAAGCTGAAGATGATTCACTGAAGTTTGCCTGAGAGCATGTAAAGATGGTAGATGGGAGGCCAGTCCCTGGTTTAGAATCCAGCTGCTGCATCCATCAGTTGCAGGCGGCTGCGACCGCTCTGCCTTACCTCTTTTCTTCCATTTCCTCCTCCTTGGGCAGATGGCTGCCTCTGGTGCCGAGTGCCGAGGGCCTCGGCATCTCCAGCTTAGCATGGGCGTTCCAGTCCACCATGCTCACTCCCTTGGTCTCCTAGGGCACGTGCACACACATCTCTAATGCTCAAATACACGTCATGGCGGGAACCTCGGGGGCGTCCCCACCGCATGACGTCAATACCTCCGGGTATTTAAAGCCTCCGCTTTACTACCAACTTTGAGTTAGCAAGAACTTCAGTTTAAGCTACTCTGACCACTTTAAGCTGTACACTTAGATGCCACTCTACTCTCCAAGGGCCTCGCTCCTTTAGAAGCTAAAGACACCCGCTCCTCAGGAGTCTCTCATAGAAACAAAGAAACATCAAAATGATGGCAGAAGAAGACCAAATGGCCCATCCTGTCTGCCCATCAAGCTTTCACACTTTATTTTTTCTCATACTTATCTGTTACTCTTGGCCTTTAGTAACCATTTGGTTTTATTTCTCTTCTACCCCCACCATTAATGTAACCTTTGGTTCTATTTCCCTTCCACCCCCACCATTAATGTAGAGAGCAGTGCTGGAATTGTTTCTAAGTGAACTATCTAGCTTAATTGGTTAGGAGTAGTAACCACCACAATAAGCAAGCTACTCCCACGCTTATTTGTTTACCCAGCCTGTGGAATTCAGTCCTTGTTGGTTGTTATCTGAATATAAATCCACTTTTCTTCATTCCCCCCTACCATTGAAGCAGAGAGCTACTCTGGATATGTATTGAAAGTGAAGTATCAGGCTTAATTGATTCGGGATAGTAACCGCCGTAACAAGCAAGCTACACCCATGCTTATTTATTTACCCAGGCTGTGTAATTCAGTCCTTGTTGGTTGTTGTCTGAATATAAAACCATCTTTTCTTCATTCCCCCCTGCCATTGAAGCAGAGAGTTATACTGGATATGCATTGAAAGTGAAGTATCAGGCTTGTTTGGTTTGGGGTAGTAACCACCATAACAAGCAAGCTACTCCCTGCTTTTTTGTGAATGCAAATCCTTTTTTCCACATTTCCTCTTGCCGTTGAAGCATAGAGCACTGTCGGAGTTGTATTAACAGTGTGTATTTCTATTGAATAAGGGTATTATCTCCAGGTATTAGCTGTCTTTCCCGCAAGCCATCCTCTCTTCATTCACATCCTCTAGACTTTATGGATTCACAGTGTTTATCCCACGCCCCTTTGAAGTCCTTCACAGTTTTGGTCTTCACCCTCCGGTGTTGCAGATCATAGTGTCATCCACAAAAAGACAAACCTTACCTTCTATCCCTCACTCATAAAGATATTGAACAGGACTGGTCCCAATACCGATCCTTGCGGCACTCCGCTTAACACCGCTCTCTCTTCAGAGCAAGTTCCACTTACCATCACACATTGTCTTCTGTCCATCAACCAGTTTGCAATCAAGGCCACCACCTCGGCACTCACTCCTAAGCTTTTCATTTTACTCACCAGCCTCCTATGCGGGACCATATCAAAAGCTTTGCTGAAATCCAAGTAAATGACATCGAGTGCTCTTCCTCTATCCAATTCCCTATCCAATCCCTATCCAATCAGACAAATCTGATTGACTCAAAAAAGTCAATCAGATTTGTCTGACAGGATCTTCCCCTGGTGAATCCATGTTGCCTCTGGTCCAGCAATTCTCCCGACTGTAGATAGTTCACTATTCTTTCTTTCAGCAGCGACTCCATTACTTTTCCCACCACTGAAGTAAGGCTTAGAGATGTGCAGTCGTTTATCACGAATTAGGCAATTACAACGAAATTGCCTAATTCGTAGTGGTTCGGGGGCCCCGAAACCCGAAAAGGATTTTCCCCGAACTTCGGGGAAACTTCGTTTTTCGGGTTTGCATGGGGAGAAGGGCACATTTTTTTTTAAAAATTAAAAACCACCCCAAACCACCCCAAACATTTAAATTAACTATAATACAACCCCCCCCCCATCCCTATCCCTCCCGAAGACTTACGAAGTACATCCCTGGTGGTCCAGCGGGGTCCTGGGTTCCATTTGCCCTCCATGCCCGGTGTGCTACTGCAAGCCGTGCTCCTCAAAATGGTGCCGAATAGCCTCTGAACTACCATGTCACAGGGGCTACCGGCGCCATTGGTCAGCCCCTGTCACATGGCCATCGGCGCCATCTTGTGCTCCTATCATGTGACTGGAGCTGACCAATGGCAAGCCTTGGGGGGGGGGTTAGGAGGACCCCCAAGGCTTGCCAATAATCCCTGGGGGTCCAGCGGGGGTCTGGGAGCGATTTCGTTGTCGGCTGCCAGTAATCAAAATGGCGCCGATAGCCTTTGCCCATACTATGTCACAGAGGCTTTCGGCACCATTGGTCAGCTCCTGTCACATGATAGGAGCACAAGATGGCGCCGATGGCCATGTGACAGGGGCTGACCAATGGTGCCGGTAGCCCCTGTGACATGGTAGTTCAGAGGCTATTCGGCACCATTTTGAGGAGCACGGCTTGCAGTAGCACACCGGGCACGGAGGGCAAATGGAACCCAGGACCCCGCTGGACCACCAGGGATGTTCGTAAGTCTTGGGGAGGGATCGGGATGGGGGGGGGGGGAGTTTGTATGTATGTAGAAAAATGATTTTAAATGCTTGGGGTGGGTTTTTTTTAAGCTTCGTTTCCCGTTTCGTTTTTTGGCCCGGTTTCAGGTTTCCTCATTTCGTTTTTCAAAAAAACTAAACGAGAAAACCCGAATTTTACCACGAAGTATCCGAGTCAAAAAACGACTCGGTAGAAAAAAGTGAAGCACATCTCTAGTAAGGCTACCCGATCTGTAGTTACCAGCCTCCTCTCTGCTCCCACTCTTGTGAAGCGTTACCACCATCGCTTTTCTCCAATCTCTCTGCACCACTCCCGTTTCTAGGGATCTTGTTCAGGATCTGATGCTAGGAGTTAGCAATCTGTTATTTTCTGTTATTTATTTAGGAGAGTAGTGGGTGGATCCTTGGGCTGGTGGCAGATGACCACGCCCCTGGGGGAAGATCCTGAGAGGGACCACCGGTCAGGCTTAAAGTTAGGAGACAAACACACATTAGTTCTTTTATTTAGACAGTATACTGAACCACCAGAGATGGCAGTAGTGAGCTGGTAAGCCCAGCTGGCTGTAGTCCCTCAGATACTGGATCAGCGATCCCTGGAGGCTGAACTGAAGAGAGACTGAGAAATAGTGAGTAGGCAGGGTATGCAGATGGTAACACTCACACAACGTCCCAATGAAGCCCAGGAGCTGGAAAGTATAGGCTCTCGAGGAGCGAGTACCTGGTTCCAGGGAAAGCTCAGAGAAAAAGACGTTAACTCACTGATGTAACTGATATAGTTGGTAGTGATGACTTCCATGCAGAAGAGTATACGAAAGCAAGTCTGGGATCAGGGCTCTCGAGGAGCGAGTACCGGTTCCAGACTGTCGCCTGAAAAAACAAAGAGAGAGCGAGGCACCCGAGGAGCGGGTACTTCTGGTAAGTCCGAGGAGGGAGAGTAGCTTAGGTGGCGAAACCCAACCCTTGCTAACTCGATGTGTTAGCAAATTCTGAGACCTTAAATATCCGTCGCAGGTGACATCAGCTTCGGGGGACGCTCCCGAGGTTCGCACCAATGCCGGTACTTCAATCGGGGCCGTGCCACACGCGCGCCCCTAGGCCTCCAGGAAACATGGTGGTTACAGCTTCAAGCTGGTCCGGGAACGCCCGAGGACAAATGGCAGGAGAACGCCGCGGCAGCCAATCTTCCCGCGGACGGAGAGGGAGGTGCCAGCGAGGTAAGGAGGGCGGAGAGAGGGCGTCGGGCACCGATGGACACAACAGATCTATTGAACAGGTCACTCAGCGGAGCCACCAGCACATCTCTGAGCTTCCATCACCCTTCGGGGCCTCTTCTAACTGAGAGAACCGCTCCTTGGGGGTCTCTCTCTCTCTCTCTCTTATTATTTTCAGGATTCCGGACTATCAGGACTATCTCCGGACTATCAGGACTATCAGGTACTCGCTCCTCGAGGACCTACCAGTACTGTACCATGGACCTTCGGTTCCACCATCTCACTACCAGGAAGATGCCTACACTCCTGTGAGTACCTCTATTATCTGGTGCTCCAACTCTACCCACCAGGCTCGGCGTTGCCCGCACCGTGGGTCCCCACCTCTCTTGAACATCTGGGTGAGATTCTACATCTGAGACTGTTGAATGTGTTGGCACCTCACGGACCTCATTGCCTTACCTTCCTGCGTCATACCATCTATTTACAGCAGTACAATAAAGCCTTCCATTCATTCCGTGTCTGCTATCTGAGTTTAACCTATCACTGTGGTTCCCCACGGGGCCCCTCCCTGTGGGAAGAGTCATCTCCACAGTGACCAAGGGTCCACAATGCCACAAACACAACACCAACAACCCAATTCTTTCCTTCTCTATAATAATATGGGGCCCAGTATACTTGGTAGCTAAAGGATATTTTGAAGGAGTGGTCTGTGAACAATTCATGTTGCCCCGGCTCTACCACCAACAGATACATCAGTATTCCCATAGCCACCTTCTAGGACACCATTTAGTGGAAGAGAAGACTTGGGAGAAAATTCTGCTCCATTTCTATTGGCCAGGCATTTACCAATAGGTTTAGAGAATTGTCAATAATGACTTTACATGCCAGCTAACTAAACCTGACATGGTTCAAACAACTCCCATAATGCCGATGGCCATCTTAGAGATCCCCTTCAAAAAAATTGCCATGAGCCTAGTGGGACCTTTGGAAAGGTCACTTTGAAATCCAATATATTCCAATCATTCTCGACTATGCCTCCTGCTACCTGTAATCTATACTCCTATGGAATTTTAAAATAGCAAAAGTAGATATCTTCTCATGAGTTGAGTTGCTGGAAGAGATATTGAAAGACTAGGAGATCCCATTTATATGCTGGGTAATGCATCAAGTCTATGCTGTGTTGAGAGTGAAAACCTTCCAGACCTTACTATATCATCCACAACATATGGGCTCATTTAATGCTTCAACCAAACTCTCAGATAGATGTTGAGGAAGTTTATTGCTGAGGATGGCAAGGATTGGGATTCATTGTTGCCCTACATATTATTTGCTATCTGAGAAGTTCCTCAACACATGATCAGCTTCTCTTTGTATGAACTGTTGTACGGGAGAAGAATAAGAGGAATCTTAGATGTAGCCTGGGATCCAAGCTTAGGACATAACATTGCCAATAATGTAATCCAAATGCAAGAATGGTTAAGGAAGGCTGAAAAGCCACCCACCTATGTCTGGAAAAGACTCAAGCTACCCAAGCCTGTGAGTATAATCACTGTCCAGCAGATCTTCCAGCCAGAAGACTGCATCCTGGTACTATCACCATCTTCTAAAAACAAATTTAAATCCAACTGACAAGCCCAGAAATCTCACTGGCCCTGTACCACTATGAGTCCCTTTCGGGACCTGCTCTTGGTATAACAAAAGACGGATTTGGACCAATTGGGAAACCAAAATAAAAATGTATTTTTTCGTATTCCTGGGTGAACCCTCCTCATTTGCCATGATATTGTCACATACCTAAGAGTGGTGGTTTGACAGTGGCTGTACCAGATCCTGGAACCAGGAGTTATACTATAGAGGCTGAGGTAAATGAAATACTCCAACGCAGCATCCACTTTTGCATCAATTTTTGGAAGGTCAACAAAGTTTCAAAACTGGAAGAATATCCCATATTCTGAATAGACAAGCTCATTGAGAAGCTGGAGACCACCCAATTTATATCCACTCTGGACCTAACAAAGAGATATTGGCAGATGCCAGAATTCCTTCATAAAATTAGACATAAGCAAAATTTGTGGAGATGTGTTTATTGTCCAAAAAAATGTTTTAAGCCACAATAGTCCTCGACTATGTCCTCACTGAGGCAATGGCAAGGTTGAAATTAGACAGGCAAAGCAAGTATTGAAAAGGTTATGGAGGCTCACACGAGAAAGGATTTGAATCATTTTGTTGGCACCAGATGGAAATCCTTTCCATTTGAAAGCATAGTATTTCATAGTTGAAGGTTTTCTAGAGGAAATTTAATATGACTTTGATGGCCGATGATAAGTGAAGATTAATAATCACTGAGCATTAAACATCCATGCTGTGAAGTTGAGGGCTGAGAGATTGGTATGAAAGAGTGCCCCATCATCTTGAGTTAGAAGAGCAGGGTCTGATCCCAGAGGAGAACTGCTGGAAAGTTTGACGAGATATACATACCAAATTAGTCTGGGTATGCCAATTCTATGAGGTTCAGGTGGGCTTGATCTCAGAAAACTTTCTGTATTGTCTTAGCAATGAGTGGTACTGGTGGAAAAGCAAACATGAGGCACTGTCCCCAGTCGAGAAGGGAAGCACCTTGTGTTAGCCTGAGATCACTTGGAACAATGCAGCAAAATTGATTTATTTTTTTGTTTTGCTGTGATGAAAACAGGTCCACTGTCCATAGGCCCCAGAAGTCAAACAATTTGTTTTCTACTGACTACTAAAGAGATCACTTGTAAAATAGAAACACTCTGCAGAGACTATGCGCTAGAATGTTGGAAACACCTGAGAAGTAAGTTGCTTGCAGGGATGCCTAGTGTCACTCTGACAAGGACCAGATCTTCAATCCTTCTTGGAAGAGAAGCCACAAACCTGTTTCTTACTGCTTGTTGACATAGAATATGGCATACTGATTGTCTGTTTGAATCGGAATGCTATTTTTGCTTAAGAGGTGTACGAATGTGGTGAGATCATGCCATATCACTCATAGCTCCAAGAGATTGATCTAGAAAAGAGATTCCTGCAGAAACCATAAAAGAGGTAAGAAAGAGTGTCACATAGGCTCCTCAACCTCTGATTGGTATATCTGTTGTGAGGATGAGCTGATGAAGTCCTAAATGCACCAGAGCACATCTGGAGTACATATGGATGTAACCACCATTGCAACTCCCTTTGAGGTTGTGATTTGTATTATGGAAGAAAGTGGTTAAGTGAGCTGAACCCTCTGAGATTGCAGACCCCACTGGAAATAATATATGTGAATATGAGTTAGTGAAGGTACATGGATGGACGCTACTATATGGCCGAACCTTCTGGCCGAGGTCATTGGATTGGCAAGTTGTCTTTGAATGAGCAAGATCATGGTTGTTCTCCAGTTTCTGGGCAAGAATGCTTTCTGAAGCAGGGTGTCTCTGCAGGCTCCTAGGATCTGAAGGATCTGTGTAGGTTCCAGTTTCACTTCTAGAAGTTGATGAGAAGCTCTAAGTGTTGTGGGACTGCCCATGAGGTGTGGACAGCCCTCCTACCTCTCTCCAGCTGAAAATGCGGCCAGCCAGGCCTCGGCTGATGCCGTTCTGCAGCAGGCAGAGCCGCGATGCTCTGGGCCTCCCCACAGTCCTAGTGCTGCTGGCGGAGGTCTCCTCGTGGCACGAAGCCACTCCTGCAGCATGCCTCGTCTTCCTTCTTTGCAGCAGGGCTGCCGCCACCAAGAACTCTCCTCCGCGGCCCGGAGGTCACTAGCATTGCCTTCACACTGAGCGGCAGGGAGGCCATTCAGTTCTCCTCTTCGCGGCCTAGTGCTGATGCTAGGACCCTTGCTTCCTGCAGCAGGGGGTTGCTCTTACCACTGCTGGTCTGCTGTTCATCTTTGCGGAGGATACTGCTGTTGGGCCTCACTCCCATGCGGCAGGGATGCTGCCGACATGTTTGTCTTCTCTCCTGTCTGTCCATAGGTGCGGGCGCGCGCCTTTCCTTCTCTTTTAAAGGTCCAGAGGTGGAAAAAGCCCCGTGGCCCACCTTGATGACATCATCAGCCAGCTCCTCGACCAGCCCTATAAAAATGCCCTGCCTCAGTTCATCAGGGCCTTCGGATCGAGTTTCACAGTCGTCTGTGTCTTCATCTTCAGTCCAGGTCCTCCGTGGTCTTCTTCTGCTTTGATGGCTCCGTCTTCATGTTCCTGATGTCCGATGTCTCTTTGTCCGTACCTCCAGATGTCTTCATGTTCCTGATGTCTGATGCTCCTTCGTTCGTACCTTCAGATGCCTTCATGTTCTTGATGTCCTGGTCCTTCGTTGCTTTGATGTTCCTGATGTCCTGGTCTCGTCCTCTGTATAGAGTCTACGGCGGCTCCAGCATGGTTCGCGACCAGCCCCGTGGGTGAGCTGTGTAGGGCGCGCTGTGTCGCAGACTCAACTTAGCTCTTGCTCTTGACTTGTTGTCTACAGAACCTTGTTCTTGATTCTTTGTCTACAGAACCTCGCTCCTGACTACATTGGTTCCAGCGTGGTCCACAACCAGCCCCGTGGGTGGGCTGTGTAAGGCTTACTGCATTGCAGTCTCAACTTAGCTCTTGCTCTTGATTCTTTGTCTACAGAACCTCACTCCTGACTATGTCGGTTACAGCATGGTCCACGACCAGCCCCCTCAGGTGGGCTGTGTAAGGCGTACTGCATCGCAGTCTCAACTTAGCTCTTGCTCTTGATTCTTTGTCTACAGAACCTTGCTCCTGACTACGTCGGTTCCAGCATGGTCTACGACCAGCCCTGTGGGTGGGCTGTGTAGGGCACGCTGCGTCGCAGTCTCAACTTAGCTCTTGCTCTTGATTTGTTGTCTACAGTACCCTGCTCCTGAACCTTCATCTAAAAGACATCCAAGAGTCTTTGCCTATGTCTATGTCCAAGAGTCTTCCATGTTCCAAAGCCTCCATCTGCCCTTGTCCTCTGGTCGGCCTGCCGCCTATTGCCATTACCCTGCGGCAGGTCCGAAAGGGCTTGGAATGGTCGGAGGACTGTTCATTGACCAACATTGCGTTGCTGGTCTTCTTGGGGCATGCAGGTCCGGTAGAGGGTCAGACCTTCTATCTCCTTGTCTCCGCTTCAGGCTTCTTCTGTTTCTTGCTTGCCCATACTTGCATTGGCTCACCTCTTGCTGCGCTCTCGGGGCTCCTCCCTGAGTGGCGTGGCGATCCAAGGGCTCACATCTCCCGTCAGAAGTGACCACACCTCCGAGCTCGCAACAGTATTCGAAGGCCATGAGCTCAGTGAGCTGTGCCTGTGATGGGTTCCAGTTTTTTGGACATTTTTTTGGCCTTGATTTTGCCCGGCAATTGTTTACTTCCGTTTCTGGACTTTTCCAACTTGCTTTGCCCAGAGAAATTTTTCACCTTAGTTCTTGGACATTTAATACTATGCCTTAACCAAATTTTTTTTTCTCTCCATGTCTTCCCTCTATAGCTGTCTGGTTTCCACGACCTGTAGGAGGCGCCTGTCCAGACCATCTCAGAGTTCAATTCCTCCTGGAACTTTCACAACCAGCAGGAGGGGCCTGCCACTTTTCCAGAGTTCATCTCCGTTCTTCCCACTATGATGTGGTCCAGTTCCCTGGGTTCCATTCGACCTGCAGGAGGTGCCTGCACCCAGCTTCCACATCTAACATCCAGTATCTTCAATGATCAGAGTTCTCAAGCATCAAAGAGTACGTTTCATTAAAGCGTATTCAAATCACATACCAGGTCTTTGGTTCATACGACCAGCAGGAGGCACCTGCACCCTAGACCTGTCTTCATCTCCTTGATTCTGACTCCACTCCTGCTTGCATTGTTTGAGTGCTTGTCTTGGAGCCAGCTTCAACCAGATGTTTTTCTCCACGTTCACAAGGGAGACTCCAGCTATGGATTACTTCTCGGTTCTTCGCAGATGTCGCCTTCCTGGGTTTCACTTTTTGACCTCATCTCAGCGAATCCCTTGCATCCACAATTTTATCCAGCTTCCACTCCATGCAAATGGATCATGCCCAGGATCACCATCATGAGCTATCCTGCACCCAGAGTTTGCCACCATGGGTCCTTTAGCATCCATCACGCTACATTCCAAGCCACCAGTATCCAGGTTGGAAGATCCTGATTCCTTGCCATCTGGTCTGCTGTATAGCCTCGCTGCCAAGCTAAGGACTGCATTACTATCTTCCAGTGGTCCAGTATGCCTGCACTGTCGTGCTATTCATTTCCCTGAAGAGACATTGTCTTCCTTGAGACCACAGGGTGAGTCAACCCTACTTCCTTGGATCCAGGGGAACCCATGCAGTTATCTGCAGTCAGTCACCCCATGGAATTCTTTGCTGTCTTCGAACCTGGCCTCCTGAAGCTCCATCTATCTCAAGTGGCTCCTTGACCCAGCCCTAAGGGAACATAAGAACATAAGAAATTGCCATGCTGGGTCAGACCAAGGGTCCATCAAGCCCAGCATCCTGTTTCCAAAAGAGGCCAAACCAGGCCACAAGAACTTGGAAATTACCCAAACACTAAGAAGATCCCATGCTCTGATGCAAGTAAACTTGATAAATAGCCATTAATGGACTTCTCCTCCCAAGAACTTATCCAAACCTTTTTTGAACCCAGCTACACTAACTGCACTAACCACATCCTCTGGCAACAAATTCCAGAGCTTTATTGTGCGTTGTGTGAAAAAGAATTTTCTCCAATTAGTCTTAAATGTGCTACTTACTAACTTCATGGAATGACCCTAGTTCTTCTATTATTCGAAAGTGTAAATAACCTTCATAGTCATCGAAGCAATCCTCTTTACCAAAAAGTCTCTTGCATAAGTGCCATGGCAACACCTACTGACCATCAAGTCTGAGAACAACTTCACTCTTGGACCAAACTGTAAAGACTTTTCTCTTCTAGCCATGCAAGTCTGGAAGCTGTAATCCTGAGCTTCTTCAGTCTCTGCTGCCTGCCTAGCCTCGGACTTCCCTTCGGACTCCTGCCTTCCACAGACCCCACCTAAGTCCAAGCGGTTCGGATCCTCAAGGGCTCCTCCTGGGGGGATCTAGGGTCTCCAGTGGTGAAGATTATGTGGGTCTCCCGGCTCCAACTTCCTGCTCAACTCATGTCCTCTGGAACTCTCATCGTATATTTGTCCCCAGGTGACTGCTTCTAAGTTCAAGCGGCTCGGATCCTCAAGGGCCCCTCCCAGGGGTATCTCAGGCTTCCAGTGGTGAAGATCCTAAGGGCTTCCCGGCTACGATCTCCGCTGAGGGCCTTCCCTCAGTATTGAATTCACCATCTCTTTAGACAAAAGTTGCCTCCAGGATCAACTCTCCATCATCTGAGCTTGTGCATCGGACTTCCATTTGAGTCCTCCTGACACTACTGCTATCTAAAAGCAGCTGGCACTAGTAAGTTTGTCTACTTACTCTCCTGGAGTTCCATCGTCACAGCTAATCCAGCTTGAAGTCTGATCCGTCTTTTCCATGCTACCACTGTGAATCAACTTCACTCTTGGCTTTTTGTCCAAGCCTTCCCTCAAGCATAACATCGCAACAGTGCTTTGATTTAGCTCAACTGACTAAATGAACAAATTCAGTAATTGCTAATTCCTTCATGTTCATTCTCCAGTTTTTTTCTCTGTCCTTTATTTCCTGGCTACTCTAACCTCCAGTTATTCGTAACTGCGCCTCGGCCTTCTTGTTATACAGTTTTTACTAATTTAACCCCTAAGTTTGATGTAAACCGGACTGATATGACGCCTGTCATGAAGATCGGTATAGATAAATGTTAAATAAATAAATAAAATAAATAAATCAAGAACTGGGTTTCACTCCAAGTTGCTACTCGTCTATGCCTTCTGTTTATCCTAGACCTCTGGGTTCCTGATCTCTGCCACCTTGATCTATTGAACAAGATGCAAGCCTGCTGTCCAGCAGTCCTGTAGCCTGCTTATTTCATGTCTTCAGTGTCTTCTCTACATCTTGCCAGGATCTTTGACATTCTTCACCATGTTTTCAGCTACAGTATTGTCATCGCTACAGTTCCTCACCAAAACTTCCAACTTCAGTCCTTGGACCCTTGATTGTTCCATGATGATATGGAGTGTTCCGCCACCCTTCCAAGCTGTTGATAGGAGGATGGGAATGGGGTCCTTGTGGGGGGGGTACTGTTGTGGGACTGTCCGCGAGGTGCGGACAGCCCCCCTACCTCTCTCCAGCTGAAAACGCGGCCAGCCAGGCCTTGATCGATGCAGTTCCACGGCAGGCAGAGCCGCGATACTCTGGGCCTCCCCGCAGTCCTAGTGCCACCGGCGGAGGTCTCCTCACGGCACAAAGCCACTCCTGCAGCACGCCTCATCTTCCACCTTTGAGGCGGGGCTGCCGCTGCCAAGAACTTCATCTCCACGACCCGGAGGTCTCTATTTATTTATTTATTTATTTATTTATATTTCAAATCTTTTATATACCGACGTATAGCAATCTGCCTTCACTCCAGTTTACATGAAAACAACTTATTACATCGAGTTAACATTGGAACAGTATATTACAGTAAATTTTACACTTGAACGAGAGACTTCTTAATTGACCAACTATAATATTTTAACAGAACAAATTCTAACAACAAGCTAATTGAACGGTATGTTGGGACTGATATAAGAGTCCGAAATTCGGTAGGTGGTGAGGACCATATCTCTAATTAACTAAAAAAGGGGTACGTTAGAAGGAGATCGTGGGAGGTAGAGAGATGTGGATAGGTGAGAGGAGAGAGAGGAGAACGTTCAACAAGTCTAGTGTGTGCAACCAAAAATGGGTAATGGGTCATGGTAGTTGTATGCCACTTAGCCCACGCCATCTCTGAACGCTTGGCTGAATATCCATGTTTTGAGTTCTTTTTTGAAGGATTTGATGTCGCTAATTGAGCTTAGGTATTGTGGTAAGGAGTTCCATAAGTTTGGTCCTGCTATGGAGAAAGCTCTGTTCCTAGTGTTAGTAAGTTTCGCTAAAGGAAGAGAGGGTATTTCTAGGTGTAGTTTGCAGGTGGTTCTGGTCATTCGTTGAGGTTTGTGTTGCTGAATCATGTTGTTGAGTGCGGTGTTGTCTGCTTTTTGTATTGCATTGTGAATTATAGTTAGAGTTTTGAATTCGATTCTCTGCACGATTGGAAGCCAGTGAAGATTTCTCAGAACAGGGGTGATGTGTTCTGATTTCTTCTTGCAGGTTAAGATTCTGGCTGTGGTGTTTTGTAACAGTTGCAGTGGTTTTAATGTAGATTTAGGTAGGCCAATCAGGAGTGAGTTGCAGTAATCAAGGCTGTTGAAAATGAGAGATTGTAGCACTGTTGGGAATTCATGTTGGTGAAGAAGCGGTTTTAGGTGTTTCAGAATGTGAAGTTTGTGAAAGCCTTCTTTAGTTTTATTTGCAATGTTCTTTTTTAAGTTGAGTTCATTGTCGATCCAGATGCCGAGGTCCTTTGCTGAGTTTTTCAGTTGGATGTTGATGTTATCAATTTGTAGGGAGTGTATTGGGGTTGTTTTGTTCTGAGTTGTTTCTTCCTATGAGGATGCATTCAGTTTTATTCATGTTAAGGCATAACTTTAGTTGGTTCAGCATGTTTCTGATTGAGATTAGGTGTTTGGCTGCAGTGCTCAGCCAAACACCTAATCAGCCAAACAAAGTGGTGGTTACTGGGATGAGGAGTTGGATGTTGTCGGCGTACATATAATATGTTACGCCGAGACTTGAGATGAGGTGGCAGAGTGGGAGTAGATAGATGTTAAAGAGAGTGGCCGAGAGGGCGGACCCTTATGGTACACCAGTTTCAAGTGGAAGGGGATTTGAGGATTTGTTGTTAATGGTGACCTTGAAGAATCTGTCTTTTAGGAACAATGTGAACCAGTTGAGAGTTTTGCCGGAAAGACCAATGCTTGCAAGTCTTGATAATAGGCTTTTGTGGTCTACAGTGTCAAATGCCGCAGAGAGATCGAGTAGAATTAGAAGGTGACTTCATTTGTTGTCGAAACCCCTTATTATTTTGTTTGAAAGGTTGACGAGCAGAGTTTCCATACTACGATTTTTCCTGAATCCATGTTGTGCGGCATGTAGAATATTGTTGTTCTCTAGGTGTTCGTTAAGCTGTATCAATGCTGCTTTCTCAGTCATCTTTGTGAGTAAAGGGAAGTTTGAGATAGGACGGTAGTTATTCAAATCCGCAGGATCTAGGTTCTTCTTTTTTAATATAGGAGTGATAGTTGCAGTTTTTAATTCAGTTGGAAGCTCACCTTCTTCGAGTGATTTGTTGATAATAGCAGCTATGGTTGGGGTGATGATGTGTGCCATTTCTTTCAGATTACGTGTTGGGATTGTATCTAGATTGTGACATGCTGGGTTGATTTTTCTTAGCATTTTTTCAGCTTCGATGCTAGATATTGGATAGAAATCCGACCAGGGGGTTATGGATTTTGTTTTAAATTTTTCTTTTGTGGATGAGGTGTTGTTGAAGGTGCCTGTTATTTTGCTTATTTTGTTTTTAAAGAACATGGCTAGGTCTTGGCTTAGATTGTTTGTTTTGATTGTGGTGGCGTTGTTGCTGTTCTCTTCAATGAGGTTTCTGACGATGTTGAACAGTGAGTTTGAGTTATTTGAGGAGTTTTTTATCTTTGACTATAGTAGTCATGTTTGGTGTTCAACATCGTGTTTTTATAGGTGGCAAGTTGTGTGCGGTATCTTTGAAGGGTTGTTGAGCACTTGGATTTTCTCCATTCTTTTTCCATTTTTCTGAGGTTTGTTTTCATTGATCTGAGTTGAGAGTTAAACCATGGGTTGTTTTTACCTATGGTTATTTTTAGCTGTTTTGTTTTTACGGGGTTTATGTTATTTGCAGTTTGTTCAGTAATGTGGATCCAGGATTGTATAGCACTGTTGATGTTGGAGAGGTCTAGGTTTGCAAGTTGTTTTCCTAGCTCTTGTTGGAGTAGGTTTAGTTGGAAGGGAGGTCGGTAATTGAATGATGTAATATCATTTTTGCACTTGTTGTGTTGTTGGTCTTCATGCTGAGCGGCAGGGAGGCATAAGAACATGAGAACATAAGAAAATGCCATACTGGGTCAGACCAAGGGTCCATCAAGCCCAGCATCCTGTTTCCAACAGTGGCCAATCCAGGCCATAAGAACCTGTCAAGTACCCAAAAACTAAGTCTATTCCATGTTACCATTGCTAATGGCAGTGGCTATTCTCTAAGTGAACTTAATAGCAGGTAATGGACTTCTCCTCCAAGAACTTATCCAATCCTTTTTTAAACATAGCTATACTAACTGCACTAACCACATCCTCTGCAACAAATTCCAGAATTTAATTCTGCGTTGAGTAAAAAAGAACTTTCTCCGATTAGTTTTAAATGTGCCCCATGCTAACTTCATGGAGTGCCCCCTAGTCTTTTTACTATCCGAAAGAGTAAATAACCGATTCACATCTACCCATTCTAGACCTCTCATGATTTTAAACATCTCTATCATATCCCCTCTCAGTCATCTCTTCTCCAAGCTGAAAAGTCCTAACCTCTTTAGTCTTTCCTCATAGGGGAGTTGTTCCATTCCCCTTATCATTTTGGTAGCCCTTCTCTGTACCTTCTCCATCGCAATTATATCTTTCTTGAGATGCGGCGACCAGAATTGTACACAGTATTCAAGGTGCGGTCTCACCATGGAGCGATACAGAGGCATTATGACATTTTCCATTTAATTCACCATTCCCTTTCTAATAATTCCCAACATTCTGTTTGCTTTTTTGACTGCCGCAGCACACTAAACTGACAATTTCAATGTGTTATCCACTATGACACCTAGATCTCTTTCTTGGGTTGTAGCACCTAATATGGAACCCAACATTGTGTAATTATAGCATGGGTTATTTTTCCCTATATGCATCACCTTGCACTTATCCACGTTAAATTTCATCTGCCATTTGGATGCCCAATTTTCCAGTCTCACAAGGTCTTCCTGCAATTTATCACAATCTGCTTGTGATTTAACTACTCTGAACAATTTTGTGTCATCTGCAAATTTGATTATCTCACTCGTCGTATTTCTTTCCAGATCATTTATAAATATATTGAAAAGTAAGGGTCCCAATACAGATCCCTGAGGCACTCCACTGTCCACTCCCTTCCACTGAGAAAATTGTCCATTTAATCCTACTCTCTGTTTCCTGTCTTTTAGCCAGTTTGCAATCCACGAAAGGACATCGCCACCTATCCCATGACTTTTTACTTTTCCTAGAAGCCTCTCATGAAGAACTTTGTCAAACGCCTTCTGAAAATCCAAGTATACTATATCTACCGGTTCACCTTTATCCATATGTTTATTAACTCCTTCAAAAAAGTGAAGCAGATTTGTGAGACAAGACTTGCCCTGGGTAAAGCCATGCTGAATTTGTTCCATTAAACCATGTCTTTCTATATGTTCTGTGATTTTGATGTTTAGAAAACTTTCCACTACTTTTCCTGGCACTGAAGCCAGGCTAACCGGTCTGTAGTTTCCTGGATCACCCCTGGAGCCCTTTTTAAATATTGGGGTTACATTTGCTATCCTCCAGTCTTCAAGTACAATGGATGATTTTAATGATAAGTTACAAATTTTTACTAATAGGTCTGAAATTTCATTTTTTAGTTCCTTCAGAACTCTGGGGTGTATACCATCCGGTCCAGGTGATTTACTACTCTTCAGTTTGTCAATCAGGCCTACCACATCTTCTAGGTTCACCGTGATTTGATTCAATCCATCTGAATCATTACCCATGAAAACCTTCTCCATTATGGGTACCTCCCCAACATCCTCTACAGTAAACACCGAAGCAAAGAAATCATTTAATCTTTCCGCGATGGCCTTATCTTCTCTAAGTGCCCCTTTAACCCCTCGATCATCTAACGGTCCAACTGACTCCCTCACAAGCTTTCTGCTTTGGATATATTTTAAAAAGTTTTTACTGTGAGTTTTTGCCTCTACAGCCAACTTCTTTTCAAATTCTCTATTAGCCTGTCTTATCAATGTCTTACATTTAACTTGCCAATGTTTATGCTTTATCCTATTTTCTTCTGTTTGATCCTTCTTCCAATTTTTGAATGAAGATCTTTTGGCTAAAATAGCTTCTTTCACCTCCCCTTTTAACCTTCTTTCCACCTTTCTTAATGTGTGGAATACATCTGGACTGTGCTTCTAGAATAGTATATTTTAAGAATTACCACGCTTCTTGGACATTTTTTACTTTTGTAGCTGCTCCTTTCAGTTTTTTTCTAACAATTTTTCTCATTTTATCAAAGTTTCCCTTTTGAAAGTTTAGCATGAGAGCCTTGGATTTGCACACTGTTCCTCTTCCAGTCATTATATCAAATTTGATCATATTATGATCACTATTGCCAAGCGGCCCCACCACCGTTACCTCTCTCACCAAGCCGTGTGCTCCACTGAGAATGAGATCTAAAATTGCTCCCTCTCTCGTCGGTTCCTGAACCAATTGCTCATTTCTCCTCTTCGCGGCCTGGTGCCGCAGCTAGGACCCTTGCTTCCTACAGCAGGGGGTTGCCCCTGCCACTACCTCTGCTGTTCATCTTTGCGGCAGATGCCGCTACCGGGCCTCACTTCCATGCGGCAGGGATGCCACTGACATGTTTGTCCTCTCCTGTCTCTCCATAGGCATGGGCACGCACCTTTCCTTCTCTCTTAAAGGGCCAGAGGCAGGAAAAGCCCCATGGCCCACCTTGATGACATCACCAGTCAGCTCCTAAACCAGCCCTATAAACAGGCCCTGTCTCAGTTCATCAGGGCCTTCAGATCGAGTTTCACAGTCATCTGTGTCTTCATCTTTGGTCCAGGTCCTCCGTGGTCTACTTCTGCTTTGACGGCTCCGTCTTCATGTTCCTGATGTCCGATGTCTCTTCGTCCGTACCACCAGATATCTTCATGTTCCTGATGTCCGATGTTCCTTCGTTCGTATCTTCAGATACCATCATATTCTTGATGTCATGGTCCTCTGTTGCTTCGATGTTCCTGATGCCCTGGTCTTGTCCTCCATCTAGAGTCTACGGCAGCTACAGCGTGGTCCGCGACCAGCCCCGTGGGCGGGCTGTGTAGGGCGCGCTGTGTCGCAGACTCAACTTAGCTCTTGTTCTTGACTTGTTGTCTACAGAACCTTGCTCTTTATTCTTTGTCTACAGAACCTTGCTCCTGACTATGTCGGTTCCAGCGTGGTCCATGACCAGCCCCGCGGGTGGGCTGTGTAGGGCACGCTGCATCGCAGTCTCAACTTAGCTCTTGCTTTTGATTTGTTGTCTACAGTACCTTGCTCCTGAACCTTCATCTAAAAGATGTCCAAGAGTCTTCGCCTATGTCTACATCCAAGAGTCTTCACCTATGTTTATGTCCAAGATTCTTCCATGTTCCAAAGCCTCTGTCTGCCCTCGACCTCTGTGTGGCCTGCCACCTATTCCCATTATCCAGTAGCAGGACCGAAAGGGCTTGGAACAGTTGGAGGACTGTTCATTGACCAACATTGTGTTGCTGGTCTTCTTGGGTCATGCAGGTGTGGTAGAGGGTCAGACCTTCTATCTCCTTGTCTCCACTTCAGCCTTCTTCTGTTTCTTGTTTGCCCATGCTTGCATTGGCTCACCTCTCGCTGCACTCTCGGGGCTCCTTCGTGAGTGGCGTGGCGATCCAAGGACTCACATCTCCTGTCAGAAGCGACTGTGCCTCCGCGCTCGCAACACTAAGCTCAAAAGAAGATGTATTGTCACATTCAGAGAATAAAGGATGGCTTCTCAATAATTTACTGTAATCAGCCACCTTGAGTCTACCAGAGCTTCGGTAGGGACCTCATCCAGCTCCAGAACATGGAATATCAATGAAGTTACAATAGTCAAGCTCCTTGTGGAGCTTCGCTAAATTGCTCTCCCACTTTAGATCCTCAAGCCATGGAAAATCCTCAACAGCATGGTCTTTTGCTGCACACCTCAAGGTCCTGTTCCTTTTTAATTTCAATGCTTCCTATAAAAGGTTCTTTGGTTTCTGCATTATCATGGGGCAAAACTCCTTATCATGTCCATTGCACAAAGTGAGCAAAAGTAGACAATACCTGCCTCATGCTATATTTTTATGCCAATACCTCAGAGATTCCTTTTCCCTTCTGTGCAGGCAGTCATTCCCCCCCCCCCCCCCAACCCCTCGGGAGGTTTTCCTTTGCCAGTGTGAAATTTAAACTTTGATGTTGGCTACAAGTTGATGTCCAACCCTTTTGTAAAGACAGTCTCTGGCCAAATAACCTCTCTTCCCACAATTAAAACAAGCTGGCAGGCTTAGGGTCTGTATCCAGCATAAGGAACCAGAGCTATCCTATTCTGAGGACCATTATTAGGATTTTGAACTCTCACTGCCTCATCGGAGAGTCTGTACAGGTTGCCTTTCAAGCTTAAAGGAAGGTCAATTTCTCACAGTAATTTCTGAGGGTACAACAGTGTTATACTCCCAGAAATGGGCTTTTTGAAAACTGCCCATGCTGTATGTAGGTGGAGGATTATGCATAATGCCACTAAGCATGTGCATCTACCCACAGTAAGGGGAGGAGCTCTTAGGGGCAGTTTGGGGAAGTGTTGGAACTTATATCCATGTTTTTTGAAAATTCAAAGGCATGTGCATATTTTTCATAAGAAAAATTAACGCGCACAAAACAGCAGGTGTAAATATGTGCGGATCATTTCTCTTGGAAAATCAGTTTGAAAATTAAAGTCCATGGGTAGAATTTACCTGTGGACTTTGCAGATATGGGGCCAGTCTGGAAACTGCCCCCATAGCTATTAGGATACAATGTAGGTCATGAACAAGATATGTCCCTGTCTATGACATAATTAAAGAAAAGGATTAGGCAATTGTAAATACAGCTGATAAAACTCTGATGGTTTGTTGTCCCTATTTCTTTGAGATTTTGCCATTTTCTTGGCATTACATCATTTTCAACAGGCAATTAAGTCATATAAATACCCATCGAGTTAGCTGAGGAAATAACTCTCTTCAGAAGATAATGCTTTTTATGCACCATAATCCAAGACTGAAGTAAATATCTTTAAAATGTAATTATATTGTTAAATTGTCAGTTATAAAAAAGATAATTTGCTCTTTCATTTGGAGCTATGGCAGCATTTCAGGTCATAACTAAAGATATTGAGCAATTATTTTAAAACTTTATATCCAAGTGAAGTATATTTACTGCAGAGGATTCTAAATTTCATGATATAATTCTTCACGTTTATATCAGCTAATTGACAGATAATTCCATTGGTGCTTATAGATGCGATCCACACGCAGTTGCACATTCTCACACATGTATACAATGTGTCTCGCAGTGCAGTGTTCCATTCAAGATTTATTTTTACTCATTTGGTGACTGCTTCACTCATACATGGAAGACAATTGTAAAAGCTATGAATTTTTAAATCAAGCACCCAAAGAAATAAAGATAATTCATGCTTAACATTCATGCTTACCTACATCTTATATTCAGTATTATGTGATTGTTCTGTTTCTATTTTCATACTGTTTTCTGTTGATCAGTAACTATGAACAGTCATGCCTTATGTTACTGTGATGTTCCTTTATAACACTAATATAACAGGAATGGACATAATTCCTCTTGACACAGCTAGATACATATAATAGATAGAAAAGGTTCATTAAAGACTATGAGGGTAATTTTATAACTGTGTGTGAAGGGCTAAAGTAAGTGAGCAAAAAGCACAAGCTTACTTTAATCCAAAAGTGGCAAGGGTCCAAGCCATCATTAATAGTTCCCTTGTAATTTGAATATTTAATGCTTTTGGGAAGAGTTTTGTGATTTATATTCTTCCCTGTGTGATAACTCCTCCTTTTGGGGGTAGGGCATCTGGGGTATATATTGCTTAGGAGCATGCCCAGAGCTTTAGAGGATTAGGCACGGCTGAAGAAACCAAGAGGGAAGGAGGCAGCTAAAAATTCCTATGGGATCTTGAGCAAAAAGGAGTTAGTCTTTAATATTCCTCCCAGGATTTCAAACACTTTTTGGGAGAGCTTTGGATCCTCTCCGGATCTGTGAGAAGGAGAAATGAGTTTTTGGACTTTCTAAAGGATCTCAAAGGAAGAGTGCTGAGTACTTTTTGGATGGGCCTTCTGCTCATCAACTTGAGTATTTTTGCTATTAAAAAACTTTGAATTAAATGATTTTTTGGACTTTGACTTGACCAGTATGAAGGAAAGGATGGTATCCCTGAGGATTTTTTGCAAGAGTGAGGATTTGGGGCAAGAGTCTGAAGGTCTGAGCAATCTGAAGAAGCAAGGGTAAGACGATTTTGATACGTTCTGATACAAGAACTCAAAGGGCACACCCATTGAGATAGTGTTGCAGTTTTTCTAGTTTGAAGAAAAGTTAAAACTTGAACCAATTGCAGTTGGATGTTTTTGTACATGGGGACAGTTCTACAGTTTTATGTTTGAGGATTTTCTTAGGTTTGCTGATTGACTTCATGCTGGAACCCATTCCAATTTTCCCACCTTGCAGTTTTTCTTCATGGAAAATGGTGAAAGAAAAGTGAGAAGGGAGTTAACCTCTAAGATGGACAAATTAACAATCATCTTCATTGCTATTATATTTTTTAGGCTGTTCTTTATTTTTGGCATTGGGGTTTGGATTATTTTATTTAAATTGCACTAAATACTATTTTATTTGAACACCACATTTGAACTTCTGTGAGTGAATTATTCTATTTTACTGCTCAATCTATTGCTAGAACTGTATGTTTATGTGGCTAACTTTAGGACAGGTCAGCAGCACGACTAGGATTATGTAGCTAACGCCACTCTTTCCCAGAATGCCCCAGATTTATGCATCTAAATTCTAGCATAAGTCTTTTAATATGCCAGTTTAGCCATTTAGATGGCTAACTTTTGAGTTTCTATCAGCTAATTGAGTTAACCATCTAAATGGCTTTTGACTGTGGACTTCCGAGTTATTACGGAAGTTGCAGCCTGCCAGACAGATCCAGCTGCTAGTTTTTCATCACAGCCTGTTAGATAACCACTCATATGGATGCTTGTCTTACTTTTAGAACTTTTACAATTTAATATTAACCTCTCTGCCATATATTCTGGCAGTTCTAGCATACATTATTGACTTCAGCACTATGAATTGAATTCCTAAATATGGGTTGCTGGGTTGAGTCTTCTGATTTCTGTCCACTTTCAGTAACTAAAATATCTCAGTGTTTATCCCATACCCTCTTGAACTCCATTACTATTTAGATACTACTAGCTATCTCATGCTTTCTCTACCCTTTCAATGAAAAACATTTTCCTGGCTTAACTCCTTACTCTACCAACTTGGGGCCTTATATCATGACCCCTTGACTTAGAATATCCTTTTTCTTCAAACAGGTACATTATTAATACCGTTCAGATGTTTGAATTTTTTATGTATAAAAAGCACTTACATTTTATAAGGAAATAGCAAGATGTTATACCAGCATGAGAAAAATATCTTGTATACTGAAAAAAAAAATATCGATGGAAATATATCAATACATTACACAGCAGTTATTTAGGTCTATGCATCATACCAGTAAAGAAAAAGAGAAAAGTGAACTGGGAAATCATATCTGACTGGTCCTATAGAAAACACTGTTAAAACACTGTTCCTTTTAGAGATCTGAATTTGTTTGAAACAAATGTGCAATCTAAATCAAAAATGCCTATTTTTTATTTCATTTCATTTCAAATGAAATTAATCCTAGTGCCTCCAAAAAACCTGAAAATGTTTAGTTTTTTATTTAAATAGTATGTGTTATTGGCAAATAACCTACTATTGGCCAAGAAATAATAACCCCACACACTCAATACATCAATCCTTTATCTGTTTCATGGCTGTTGAAAGGGACAGGAGTTATCTTCAGTTGCTCCTGCCCTGCTGGTTCTGCTTTAGAAATGGTACTGGTCTCAGGACCCACTAGCACAAAGTGGTTTTATGGCCATAATACAACAGAACAGTATAGCAAAAAGACTGTAAAACATTGATAAAACACAGTAAAAGTCAATTCCCAGTTCGATGCAGGTGTAACATTTTTGACATTAGTGAGCACATGGTAAATAGGGGTCCTTCTATTCAGTGCCATTTAGCTAAGTTCAAACATAACCTGCTAAATGGCACCATTTGAATATCCAGCTGCAGTCAATGGCTGTCCCTTGCCTGTTAACTTTTTAACTGGCTAAAACTGGCTAAAAAATGAAGCAGATTTGTGAGGTAAGACTTGCCTTGAGTAAAGCCATTCTGACTTTTTTTCCATTAAATCATGTCTTTCTATATGTTCTGTGATTTTGTTATTTAGAACACTTTCCACTATTTTTCCTGACACTGAAGTCAGGCTGACCGGTCTGTAGTTTCCTGGATTGCCCCTGGAGCCTTTTTAAATATTGGGGTTACATTAGCCACCCTCTAGTCTTCAGGTTCCAAGTCACCATTAGAGATGCAAAACAGCCACCCCGAGTGGCGAGAACACCCCAAGGTATAGAGTCTGGGACATGGGAGCAAGGCAGAATGTCAGTAAGACCCTCAAAGGGGTACATAAGTGTGGCAGCAAGAACCCAATATATAACATAATGGGTATAGCAGAAAGGAAATGTAGCAGTATGATCCCCAAGGTATAGCAATGGGGATGGATAGCAATAAGGCAGAGTAGCGGCAAGACTCCCAAGGAGTAGCATAAGGGGTATGGCAGTAAGGCTGAGTGGCAGTAAATCCCCAAGGTTGTATATCAGGAGTATGGTGGTAAGGCAGAGAGAAGCAAGGCCTGCAAGGTGTGTAGCATAGAAAATATAGCAGCAAGAAAGAATTGCAGCAAGAACTTTGTATTCTAGAGTATGTCAGCAAGGTTGAGTGGTAGCAAGTCTCCCAAGGTAGTACCTTAGTGGTTTGGTGCCAAGGCAGAGTGGCAGCAAGCCTCAAGAGGTTTAGTGTCAGGAGCTTCACCTTGATTGGTCCTCTATCCTCGACATCCTGTCCACTTCCTTATATCTCCTGCCTTATCTCTGTCCTGGCTTCTACTTCATTCAGGAGTTTCTTGGTTGTTATAGTTAATAGACTCACTACAGCACTTTTCAATTGGCCATAGATTTGAATGGGAAACATAAATGAAGGAAATATTTTCTTTTAAATTAATGGGCATTCTTTTTTTTTTTTTTTTTTTTTTGAGTTGAAATCTTTTTATTAAGAAATTAGGTATACATGGTGCCATACAAAGTAAAATCAAACATGATATAGAATGTACAGCCATTATAGATTGAAAAACATACAAAAACTAAGAAATGCGTACATACCTAAAGTATAGCCGCGATCATGATACATTTAAAAAAAAAAATAACTTGACCATGAATACAAAACATTATTAGCAAGGTGACTCTGCGAAAATGGCCAGCAGCAAAGTAGGCACCAATAAAGAAGGAATGAAAAGAAAAAAGGAACAATTGAAAAAGAGAGAGCGAAAAGTAAAGATAAGGAGAAAATAGAAGATAAAAAGGAGGAAAAAAAAAAAAGAGAAAAACAGAAAAAAGAAAAGAGGAAGAATGGAAAGAGAAGAGAAGAAATACGAAAGTGAAAGAAAGAGTGAAGACCCAGAAATTAGTGAATGGACCAGCTAGCAGGGGGTATTAAGAGACAAGATTAGGGTGAGAAGTGAGATAAACGTCCATAGGTTTCCACACTTGTGACCAGGACGCGAGGCGTCTAGCTTTAATAGCCATAGCTTTTTCATATTTCACAAAAAGACAAACCGAGTTCCACCAAAGGGACTCGGATAAAAAATCACTCCGTTTCCAATTGGATAGAATGTTATGATGCGCAACTGTGAGAAGAAAATCGAGGAGTTTACATTGAGCAGGAGATAAAGAAACAGCTGGATGCGCTCCTTTTAAAATAGTGAGGGAGTAAGATAATGGAATATCCAAATTGAGGATATTAGAAACATAATGCCAAATTTGTTGCCAAAAGGAAAGCGTATATGGGCAAGAGTACAGCATATGTTGTAAAGTGGCTTTTGGGTGATCACAGGACCAACAATTATGAGTAAGAGATACTCCGGCTCGATGAAGCTTCCACGGAGTCCATAACGCCCTATGCATAATAAAAAAAACCGATTGGGTCATACTCGTTGATAAAGAAATACGCATCATAACATTCCAAATATGTTTCCAAGCATTTGGGGAAATAGGAATATTTGCATCCTCCGACCACACTTTAGACAGTGTAGAGGAAAATGTAGTGGGGGACAAATTTCTGAGTAACTTATATATCCTGGAAGCCAGATGTCCTTGCGGACCATGTTCTCCATAAATCTCCAATAAAAAAGGAGTTGCATTAGTGTATATAGTAGTGCCTTGCAATGACGAGAAAGTGTGTTTGAGCTGCATCCAGGCAAATAATTGGGAGTGGGGTAAGGCAAATTGATCTTGCAAAGATGAAAAGGAGTGAAAATTAAGGCCATCAAAAACATCAGACACTAACCAAATGGAAGCTCCGCTCCATATAGACCAATGAAAGGGACGGTTGTTAATACAAATAAGAGGGTTATACCAAATCGGACTGTATTGTGTAGATTTCCAAGTGTATCGTTGTGGCGGGCACAGCCTTTCCAGGTCCCCAAATGCTTTATGTAAGGAGCACAGGATAGGATTTGAGTCCTTAAAGAAGGAAAGCAAAATACCAGGAAAATACTCTATAGGTAGCGGAGCTAAAAGATTGCGTTCCAAGACAAGCCATCTGGGACTTTCTAGAGCAGGGAAAAAACGAGAAAAGTAGAAGAAGCCAGGTTGCAGTATAAATGCTTGATGATATTTATAAAAATCAGGAAAACCGACTCCTCCCTCCTGTT
Source organism: Rhinatrema bivittatum (assembly GCF_901001135.1). Taxonomy (NCBI): domain Eukaryota; kingdom Metazoa; phylum Chordata; class Amphibia; order Gymnophiona; family Rhinatrematidae; genus Rhinatrema; species Rhinatrema bivittatum. The sequence continues at coordinate 607,855,510 of NC_042616.1, read as the reverse complement.
TACTCGCTTTCAATTTTCGTAAAGCGATCCTGGGAGTTTTAGTACGCCAAAGAAATGAGGTCAGGATCCTGTCCACATGGGAGTAAAAATCAGCCGGGAAGAAAATTGGTATCATGGCCAAAATATAATTGAGTCTAGGGGCAAGTACCATCTTTATTGTTTCCAAACGACCCCACCAAGTTAAATATAAAGGAGACCATTTAAGTGTGGCATCTCTAAGCTGTTGCAAAATGGCTGATGCAGAATGGGTGACCGTATCATCAGGATCTGTAAAAAATCGAATCCCCAAATATTTCAGACCTTGTTTAACCTTCTGTAACTGATACTGTGAAAGATCTATTACTGAACCAGTATAATTGAGTGGCAGCAGCTCTGTTTTATGCCAATTAATTTTATATCCCGAGAGGGAAGAATATTCAGATATAGTCGAGAACAGTGCAGGCAAGGAGGAGTCAGGATTTGTGAGAAATAGAAGAACATCGTCAGCATAAGCAGACAATTTAAACTCATCAGTATTTACCTTAATTCCGGTAATATAAGGGTTAACACGTATGGCCGTGAGTAGTGGTTCCAAAGCTAGGTTAAAAAGGAGTGGGGATAGGGGACATCCTTGTCTCGTTCCTCTATACAGTGGGAAATGAGTAGATCGCCGGTTGTTAATGTATAAAAACGCAGAAGGGCAATGATAGACATGTTGGATCCAAGAAATAAATGTAGGTCCGACGCCATACCATTGTAAAATATGAAATAAGTAAGGCCCCTCGACTCTATCGAATGCCTTTTCTGCGTCTAATGATACTGCTACTGACGGTATAGATGAATGAAATTGGGAGTGACTAAGTTGGAGAAAGAGCCGGGAGTTATTGGTAATCAGACGGCCTTTTATGAAACCGGATTGGTCTAGATGAATGACAGAGGGCATTAAAGTGGACAGCCGGGTAGCTAAGATTTTTGCAAAAATTTTGTAATCTGTGTTAAGAAGGGAGATTGGGCGATAATTAGCAGTATCTGACTCATCTCTCCCAGGCTTTGGAAGCACTATCACGGACGCTTCAGTGAAGACGGTTGCAGAATGCGGATGACCCAACATAGAAGAGTAATACTTATGTAAGTAAGGAGCTAAAGTAGACTGGAAAGTCTTGAAAAAGTCAGAGGTGAAGCCGTCCAGTCCCGGAGCTTTCCCTGAAGACAAAGAGGAGATAGCCACTTTCAGTTCTGGTAAGGTAATCGGGGCGTCCAATTTCATCGATTGAGCGTCTGAAAGTGGGGATCGCGGCAGTGTATGGAGAAAGTTGGATAACTGCGTTGGAGAAAAATCAATCTCTGATTGGTATAGAGTCGCATAAAAGTCTCTAAATGCTTGTAAGATGTCAGCTTCTGAGGTCAATAGTGTTTGAGATGGAGATCGAATCTTTACAATCTTCTTCTTGTCTGTTCGTTTTTTCAAAAGAGAGGAAAGAAGATGACCACATTTATTATTTTCTGCATAGTATCGAGCTTTTGTATGAAATAAGTGAAGCTTCACTTGTGCACTAAGAGACTGATTATACCGGTAACGAGCAGCGATCAGTGTTTTTAGAGTAGTAGGAGACGGATTCTGAATGTGAGCTTTTTCCAATCTTTCTACTTCGTGGGAGAGATCTGACATTTCCGCTTTATGAAGCTTGTGTTTATAGCTAGTATAGCTGATAACTTCTCCCCTAATAGTTGCTTTAAAAGCTTCCCAAACGGTAGGGAAAGGGGTATCCGGTTGAATATTAAGATGAAAGTATTCTTCCATTTTGTGTTGAAGAGAGGTAACAAAGGACTGATCGGCCAGTAGAGAGGAGTTAAAACGCCATTGACGATCTATCTGGATAGGAATTTGAAAGGCGCATGTGAAAGTCGTTGCTGCATGGTCTGAGATGAGTATGGGATGTATCTTAGTATCTTGAATCCTAGCAATCAAGGCGTTGGAGACCAAAAAGTAGTCTATTCTCGAGTAGGAGGAGTGAGGAAAAGAGAAGAAAGTGAAATCAAGTGTCGTAGGGTTGAGGATCCTCCAAGGGTCGGATAACCCATATGTGCTAGCCAGATGTTTAAGGACTTGTGTAGATTTAGATATTGAGATTTTAGCATGTGATCTTTTATCAAGGAATGGATCCATAGGTTGGTTGAAGTCTCCGCCAATTATGAATGAAGCTGGATCTAAATCTAATAAGTGAGTAAATGTCGTTTGGAAAAAATTGGGATCGTCCTGGTTAGGTGCATACAAATTGAGAATGGTAAACTTCTCATTCTGCAGAAGGATTTGCACAAGATTCCAACGACCTTCCAGATCGGACTGTTGATGAACAATTTGAGCTCCCAATCGTTTGTGTAGCAGTATAGCCGTGCCCCGCTTTTTCTTGAGCGCAGGACTAAAGCAAACCTGTCCAACCCATTGTTGTTGTAGCTTTTTCGATTCCGCTGGGGTTAAATGAGTCTCTTGGATCAGTGCTATATCCACTTGAAGTGAATGGAGATATGTAAGAATTTTCTTCCTTTTGATGGGGTGTGAGAAACCATTGACGTTAAGCGATACCAACTTGAAATTAGAGATTAGAGTCGCCATAACATGAAACTACTGTGAAGAACAGAGCAGCTGGTACTTCTTGAAAAAACGTGAAGAACAATTGAACCCATGGGTCTTCAAAGGAAGAAAAAAGCAGAAAGTTGAAGTAAAAGTGCAAAGTAGCATAGGAAGAGCTTCCATCCATAATTCCTGGGTTTGCCAAGCAGAACAAGAGCATTGATGGAAGATTCAATAGTGAAGATACAGTGATGTAACACATCCAACAGTATAAAGCAATGAGCCTCTCCGCCAACAAATGGCTCCTCTCCTTCCGCATCCATGTCAGCAGAGTAGCTATCATAATATCTTCGCCACATAGCCTATGAACCAATGCCAGTAAAGGAAAAATAAGGCAGACGGAAAGAAATCAGCTGCCGTTAACAACAAATCAAGGCAGTATAATACCCATCAGGAGTCAGGTAATAAGCGAACAACATGGCAGCCATAAGTCAGTAGTAAGACTTAAAAAAAAAAAAAAAAAAAAGAAAATAATCCCAGTCCTGGGGAGCGGAAAGAAATACCATAACACACAGAGCCTTAATGCAGGCAACTTTTTTTGGTAAATATATTGAAACAAAAAAAATCAGCAGTAAATGCAGCCAGGAATCCGAAAAGAACGTAGTACGATTCCTTTGCATCATGCTGCTGAAAACAGTTAGTATGCCGAGAGATCCTCTTCAAACGGCATAAGGGAAGAGAAAAATACCCAAATCAGCATTTAGTCAGGTTATCATTTCGGCAGCTGCGTCGTGTTCTGTCAAAAATTGTTCAGCATCAGTAACTGTGTGAAACAATTTCGTTTGGTTGGAGATAGTAATTTTCAATTGTGCAGGGTACAGAATACCATATTTTGCCCCCATAGCTTGTAGGCGCGGTCTCATGGCAAGGAAAGCCTTCCGGCGGTCCGCTGTCGATTTTGCTAAATCAGGCACAAACAGTATCGATTGCCCTTGGTACATAAGAGGGGCCTTAGCACGAGCCGTGGTTAAGATCTGTAAGGCTTGCGGATATCTGAGAGTCTTGAAGATAATCGGCCGAGGAAATTTTGAGGTACGTGGGTTTCTAGAAGGAACCCTGTGTGCGCGTTCTATTTCGAATGGTTGTTCAAAAGTAAGATGCAGTAATGATGGAATACGTTCAGTAAGAAAAGTAATCATATCCGTACCTTCAGCTCCTTCTGGTATGCCCAGTATCCGCACATTACTCCGACGATTTCTGTTCGATAAGTCTTCAACTTCCTTTTGTAATCGTTCTATATCTTTTGTAATACGCGGCAGTGGTGCAGTAGCTATTAGTAATGACGCAGTTTGCGTTTCCAAGTCGTCGAGTTTGAGTTGAAAAGAACCCAATTGCGATGTTACTATCTGTAACTCCGATCTAATCGCTGATGTTGCGTCAATATTAACTTGAATCAACTCTTTCAAGTGTTTAAGTTTGGCTAGCACTAATTCTGCGGACGCCATAGATTTTGGCGGTGGGGCCTTGTCCGGCGTGGGCGGATCTTGTTTAGCCCTTTTAGTACCCGATGCGGCCGCGAATGCAGCTTCAATCTTACCAGACTTTGGAGTAGTCATCATCAGCCTGGTATTAAGGTAAAAATAAAGAAAAAGAGATACAAAAATATAGGCTATGTGGCACAGGATGGACGGGAGTCTCACGGAGCAGAAGGGTTAGGCAGCCATCTTGTTTCAGCGCGAGAGCGCCCCCCATTAATGGGCATTCTTAACTCATTTCTGGGATCCATGAATGAAACAAAGAAAGTCTCATTCATTGCATTTTGCCGATTGATTTCAAATGACAGCACATTCCTACCTTTAAGATATTCAAGTGTGTTTAGTGGTGCAGTCGTGCCGTTGAATATATCAACTTAGTTAGCTAGATATGTTTATATGGCTAACCTAGGCAGCCATCTCAGTATTAGGCCCTATAATTGAGTGGCCCTGTTCTTCCCTTGTATGTGCAGGACCAGGCTAGAGACCTGGCCCACCTGTTATGAACCCTCCTGTAGCGGTGCTACGGGAGGCTCCTTACCTCTTCCTGGAGGCCGCTCCGAAGCCGGGGTCTCGCCTGCGAACTGTCCAGGATTTGCTCCAGGGCCTGGGAGGCCTCGATATCCTTGGGGCCTGCCTAAGGCTGTTTGTGTTTGCATGGACTTCCTGGTTTGAGCCACGCCCTTCTCCCTAGGAGCCGGCCCACAGCACTCCTCCGTAGTTATAGGGCCAGCTAGGTGTGGGCCACCCAAACTCCTCCCAGAGAGTCACCGGTCTGCAGCCCTATTAAAGGACTTCAACTTCCAGTCAGCCTTGCCTTGCATCGGAGTTACTTCTCTCTGGAGTTACTTCTCTCTTCCTGCCTGCCAGAGCTCCGCCAGGTCTTTTATCTTCTCCATGGAGTTCCTCGTCTCGTCTTTTCCTCGTCATGCTATGCCTTCATGCCTGAGGTCCTCGACCAGGTGTCCTGGTGTCTCGTCTTGATCTTCTGCTTCCTGATTTTCCTGCTCCCTTGGTGGTTTGCTCCTGTGTCGTCAGAGCTCCTGAGCATTCTGGTCCTGTCTGTCCTGCTCCCTCGGACGACGTCTTTCCCGGGTTGGAGAGGCCGGCAGGTGGACTGGTGTCCTGTGCTCCTGAGCCGTCATGTCCTGCCAGCCTTTGTGGTGCTTCGGGTGACATCTGGCTTCGTCGTCGGAGTCCCACTTCGACTGTAGAGACAGTGCCAATGTCTTCCTTCCCAGCTTCTTGTCTTGTCTGGACTTTGTCAAGTTCCTCATCTCTGATGCTGTTGCATCAGCCCTGGTGTCATGTCTTTGCCTGTGATGCCATTGCATCAACCTCGATGTTATGTCTTCGTGTCAAGGCCCATCTGCCCTCGACCTCAGGCCAGGCCTGCTGCTCCATGCCGATCCAAGCGGCAGGTCTGAAAGGGCTTGGAATGGTCGGAGGACCATTCACATTCCAACATCATCCTGTTGTTGGCCTTGGGAGCTTGCAGGCCTGGCAGAGGGTAAGACTGTCAGCCATGCTGGAGCACGCTGTCAACCCTCGGTTCAGTCCTGGATCCATCTGGGGTCGGGCTGAGGCCCAAGGGCACACTAAACACCCCTCTACGTAACACCACCTTAAATCCCACAGAGGGAGAGAGGTCTGTGAATGTGACCCTGCTGAGGGCAGGAACAGCTGGGAAGCATAAGAGTGTAAGCCCAGTTGGGTTCAGGAGGCCCCAATGTCTCCAGGAGAAGCAGATCCTGCAAATCTATGCTTATCCAAAGCCCAGGGAGTGGGAAGTATACTGCAAAGCTAAGCAGTTATTCTATTGTGTTGAAATGCTGTAACTTGAATACAGTTTTATCTGCATTACAAGAGTCTGGAGTCTATGTGGCTTTATACCTCCAGCCTGGAAACACTGCTCAGACTACCACATATGGTGTCAGGATGGGGATTATTTTTCTCTATGCTAGGCACAGAGAAAAAAATCCAAATCTCCAAGGGAGGACTGTGAAGTTTGTTGTGTGGCCTGCCAAAAAAGTTGGAGGAAAAGCAGTGCATACCGAAGTAAGGCAGGCTGCATGAAGAAAGATTGTCTAGACTTGCTTAAGGAAGGGGGGTAGGACAGAAGAAAAGCAGTACTCTTAAACTGTGAACTGGAAGATAGAGGCTTGTTGGCTCATAGAGGAGCACAAAAAACCCCAGAAACCTTTAAACTAGTAGTGATCTGAGGGGCCTGCTGGGGGTATGGCTTTTCTTTGCAGACTAAGGAGAGGAGGCCTGTCTAGTGTTAGAACTGTTTATTCAGTACAGTCAGCACCGGTGAGGCAGGGATTTTTTTCCCCTTTAAAGATAACATAAAGCAGTTGTGTTTGTGAATGATGGCTGAAGCAGGACATGGCCCAGAATGAAAGTGAAACTGTTAGCAAGTTTAAAAGCCAGAGAACTTAAAGGCTTGGGCAGTACTACCAAAAACCTGGTCTGGACCCAGTTGATGTACTGCAGTGAAGGTAGAAGAAGAAAGAGAAGCCAGTGTGCTTAAAGGAATGTACCTCTGTGTAGTGGAAGTTACCCAGTCCCAAGAGCAGGCTGAGAGGGGGACCCTGAGACTGCAGCTGTGGCAGATGGAAAGGCCAGCCAGGTCAGTGGGCCCAGCAAAGCCACTCCCAGATGTCATAGATGTCCAGCGAGAGGAGTGGCTATAGACAATAGCTGAAATACAGGTGTTGGATGCAGATATGGACCAAGTGCTAAGTGAGAAGTTGTAATGCATCCTTGAGGAACCAAGGAGCACTATTGCAGTTGGAGACACTGCCGGGAGCCGAGAAATAGCTACCACGGAAAGCCCAGAGAAAGGGGCTGTGGAGACCCCTGAGAGAGGTCTCAGAGTGAGCCAGGAATGCACCAGGAAGAAGCCTGAGATGGATGCTACAAGAAAGCCTGAGGTTGGTGCTACAGGAAGTCCCAAGGGAGGCGCTGTAGGGTGCCTAAACATTGAAAAGAGCCTTGGAGAGGGCAACACAGACTGCACAGAAGGGGGCAGTACTAATGGCTAGTGAAAGGCAGTATCAAGGAGCCTGAGAGAAGCATTGGCAAGTGTCCAATTGCAGAGGCCAGGGAGCCCTTAGTGAGAGGGAGTACAGAGGATCAAATGAGTGGTAGTGATGAGGAGTCAGCAAAAGCAACAATAGAGTTGCCAGAGGGCGCTGGTCATGACAGTGCAGAGGAGGCACAAATCACTACAGAGATGACTGAAGAGTTCTCTCTGCAAGTCTCACAGTCAGCCCAAGGAGTCCCGCTAGGGTGGAAGTGAAATCTGGAGCTACAGATGGACTCAGAAAAATGACTGTGGGTGTACACTGAGTGAGAGCCACAGTGGGAGGTACTAACAATGTCATCTGGGGTAACCCTAAGGTGTGGGGGTGAGTCTAACTTTAGATCGCCATCCCCAAGCCTAGCTGGTAGGAGGCCAGATGAAGGGGAGTGGAGTGTGTGGTACTTCTCTGGATGGGATCCAGGGGGAAGTAGTGATGCTTGGACCAATGAGTCCAAGCTAAGGGCGGGGGTATATAAAGGAGTGACCCCGTTCTCCCCCTTGAATGTGCAGAACAAGGCTAGTGGCCTGATTCACCTTAAATCCCACAGAAGGAGGGAGCTCTGTGGGTGGGACCCTGCTGGGGCAGGGAGAGGCCTGAGGATGGGACCAGCTGCGAAGCATAAGAGTGCAAGCCCAGCTGGGTTTGGGAGGCCACTATGTCTCCAGAAAAGGCAACTCCTATAAATCTATGCTTAACCAAAGCCCAGGTAGTGAGAGGTGTACTGGAAAGGTATACAGTCATTCAATTGTGTTGAAGTGCTGTAACTTGAAAAAAGTTTTATCTGCATTAGAAAAGGCTGGAGTCCGTGTGGATTTGTGATTCCAGCCTGGGAAACACCACTCAGTCTCCCATAGACCCAGAGTGTGTAGGACATCATATCATGCTATATCCCATTCACTCACTAAAGCCTCATTTGCATGCAGCATCCCTTCATTTGCATGCATTTTCAGATTAATTTTAGTGTGCTTACACTAAAATCTTCAGATGTTAATGTATATGTTAATCTGTCATTACATAGCATACTGTTTTTAGCATGTGCTAAAAGGTCTTAACTTGCTTGCATAGTTTTATTGTGTAGCACCTTAAGTTTAGAAATATTTCTATGTATATACCACCTTTTCTTTTAAAAAGTATTTCTTTATGCTTCATTTGCATTTGCTGCCTTTCGGACTAACCCTTTGTTCAAGAACTTCATTTCCACTGAAAAATGCCACTATTTATACCTTTGAGGTATTTAAATGTCTTTTCAAAACCCCTCTCCTCCTACTCCTTTCTTTTTGGATATAGTACATATTTTGTTCTCTGCTACTAAAAAGTGTTCTATAACTTTTGTTCTATATTGGCAAAAATCTTTCCTCCTTTGTGATCCTTTTCAAATTATCCATCCATCCTTACATTCAGGCATCCATCCATCTCTTTCATCGCTTTTCTTTTCCTTTCATTGTTTCCAGCTAAAGTCATTGCTAATAGCTTTCACTAGAAGCCTCAGATGACATGATCTGCATGACAACTCTTTCTCCTCTTGATGGTAGTAACCCATTTTCTTTATAGTTTTCTGTTTAAAATGCAATTGAGTCATCTTTTCTGTCCAAATCATTTTATTTTTACAGTACCTTGCTCTATATGTTCCCATTTTGTTGATATTTGTCTTATGCTGTCTTAAAGCCATGCATGAATATTGTCTAGACACGACACTTAGTCTTTCTAACTTGAAGCCTTTTGTCATAATGTAACTTACTTGAAGGAACACTCACAAGAGGCCTCATTTTCCTGTTACAAGCAGTTTTAATAACTCCATTCTACTTTTCTTCTGTTCAATATTCATTTTGTTCAGGCTACAAACTATCCCACTTGTTTGATCTTATATACATATATTTTTAAAATGAGTATTTTTTTTTTAAATTTCCATCATTGCTAAAGTGCCATGCCAATATTTTAGAAATGTAAAAATGTAGTGGTCCATATTCAGAAGCATTAAGCAGCTATGTAGAGAGTGGATCAAGCTATGTCAAGAGTACATTGAACAAATTTCATCTTTTTATACCTTTTATCACACCAAAGCACATAAAATCTTCACTGATGTCTACTGCGTGTTCGTACCTCTAACTGTGCATGTAAAACTGCCCCCCAAAACCTAGGCCACCACCAAAACCTCACCCTGAGTTCAGAATAGTCCCTCTGATGGTGGTATAAAAAGTTGACTAATATTTGTGCCTTCCCAGAGGTTCTCTCTCTCTGCCCCCCCCCCCCCCCCCCTTCTGCCTGAAATGGGATTTGAGAGATATTATACATCCCGTTTTGGGCATAATGCAAAGCATAATGCTAGGAAAAAGGGTATAGTTATTTCTGGCATTATAGTGTGCATTATGCTAAGCACCTCTCATTTTCATATACTCTACCCAAACTCCTCCCTTTTCGCTACATTTTTAAAATTTGAATATGCATCTCGCGATGTATTATCACATGTGTTATGGCGTTATCTCGGGCATTAGGGACCTAATGTCCACGATAACGCCATAACACAATTTGATCAATGACCCTCTAGGTTCCAGGGTGTAACTGGAAAAGGTTGAGTTAACCAGCTAAGTTATCCGGTTAACTCTGATACTCAAAGTTAGCCGGCTAATTGAGTGAAAAATCAAGCCACAGTAGTGCTTTAGCATGAGTTATATCACCATGAAAGAGCACTATTGTAGCAATATCACATGATATATGTGATGTTTTGCATCTCCTCACCCAAAGTCCCTCCCCCATTATATTAACCTTCTTTGCATGTAATTTGCTTGCATGAATAATGCAAATGCATGCAAAGAAAGTCATTACTAATCAATTCAATACCTCTAACATTGAGAAGTTTAAGCAATCAAAAAGAATTTTTAAAAGCCTTAAAAGACTACTTGTTCAAACAAGCTTTTCCCTGCTTACATGATCCTAAATAGACACGAATCACTCTTTCAGTTATTTGATTCTTTTCATGATAATTGTGTTTATTTTTATTTATATTGTGTTTTACTTTATTACACTTTTATGTTTTATTTTATTGATGTATCTTATTTAACTTTGTGTTTTATGACAACTACTTATGAATGTATCATTGTAACCCGCCCTGTACTTTGGTAGGCGTGAGATATAAATTGCTTCAAATAAATAAATAAATAAATAATTTTTGCAGCTGATCGAGAAGGTGGGCAGCCATGATAAAATAACTATAGCTATTTGAAATGCATTAAAATATGCAACAGGAGGAATGGGACCCTCAAGGCTCCCTCCACACATTTAAAGTGGCAGAAAAAAGATTGCAGCAAATGGGGAAGTTGAGCAGGGCTCAGTGTTGACCCTCCCATCTCAACCTGGGGCCGCCAGTTGAGATGGTGCCGGCTCCCTGGAAATGTTAAAAATAAAAAAAGATAATGCGGTGATGGCCCCAGCCCCCTTCCCCCTTCCCCAATACACAAAAGTGAAATGTGGCTCTGTCCCCAGTCTCCCCACCCCAAGTGACATCCAGATACCTCCCACAGCCCAATGACATCAATGGCCCTCTCCCCTAGGTAACTTAGCTATCTGGACAGTGTTTGAAGATGGACCTTGTAATGTCCACTACTGTGATTGATTTTGCTCAAGATGTCTATTAACCCACCCTAAAAATATGACATTAGACTCAGGAAGAATAATTATCTGAGCCTTTTCTGTAGTAAAACAGTACTTGACCTGCATAAATGACCTTTAACAAAATTACCTGCCCTTACCTTATATGCAGGTAAACATCATGTGAACAAGGCCTATATATGCTTATGTTTCCCTGCAGTGAACAGAGGCATTTGAAATGATGGGATTAGGGAGAGATTTGCACTTATGTGCCTACTTTACATTTTCAGACGTAAGAACATATTTTTCCTTGAAAAACTCATGCATGCATATTAACACCTACAAATGTGTGAAGTAGCTCTGGTGGGATAATTTTCAAAGGGAATGTACACTTTCTGTTTGTCCATGAGTAAATTTACTTTAAATCCATGTGAATTGTTACAAAAATACCCCCATTATGTAGGATTTTTAGATAATAGAGAGCTTGTCTGTTAATATATGGTTACTATTTTGCCAAGTGTTTTGTTTTCCCCCAAAACTGGTAAACTGATAAAAAGAAGTAATGTGTCACTCGTGCATAGCTATTAGGGATGTGAATCATTTTTTGACGATTTAAAATATCGTCCGATATATTTTAAATCGTCAAAAATCGTTAGGGCCACGATACAATACAAATTCCACCGATTTATCGTCAAAAAATCGTAAATCGGGGGAAGGGGGAGGGCAGGAAATCCGGCACACTAAAACCCCCTAAAACCCACCCCCGACCCTTTAAATTAAATCCCCCACCCTCCCGAACCCCCCCCCCCAAATGCCTTAAATTACCTGGGGTTCCAGCGGTGGTCCAGAACGGCCTCCTGCAATTGAATCGTGTTGTCTTCAGCCGGCGCCATTCTGCGCCGCCATTTTGCAAAATGGCGGCAGCCATAGACCAACACGATTCGACTGCAGGAGGTCGTTCCGGACCCCCGCTGGACTTTTAGCAAGTCTTGTGGGGGTCAGGAGGCCCCCCAAGCTGGCCAAAAGTCCCTGGGGGTCCAGCGGGGGTCCAGGAGCGATCTCCTGCCGCGAATCGTTTTCCATACGGAAAATGGCGCTGGCAGGAGATCAACTGCAGGAGGTCGTTCAGCGGGGGTTCCGGACCCGGCTGAAGTCCAATATCTGGAGGCTAGAGTGGAGGAGCTGAGGCAAACAGAGAAGTATATAGATGAGACCTTCAAGGACATAGTAGCTGAGTCCCAACTCCAGTCTGGCATCCCTGGTGCTGCCTTGGAGGAAGAAGGTCTCATGATCGGATAGCATCAACCTGGAATTGATCATGTAGCAAGGACCTGCTCTCCAGGTGAAGCATCATCCTCTCGCACTAAGGATATGTCTTCCAGGGCTTCTACAAGGATGGAAGGGTTAGGTTGGCCATCATAGTTGGTAATTTGATTATTAGGAATGTAGACAGCTGGGTAGCTGGTGGGCGTGAAGATCACCTGGTAACATGCATACCTGGTGAGAAAGTGGTGGACCTCACGCATCTCCTAGATAGGATTTTAGACAGTGCTGGGAAGGAGCCAGCTGTCATGGTACATGTGGGCACCAACGACATAGGAAAATGTGGGAGTGATGTTCTGGAAGCCAAATTTAGGCTCTTAGGTAGAAAGTTTAAATCCAGAACCTCCAGGGTAGCATTCTCTGAAATATCCCCTGTTCCACGCATAGGTCCCCAGAGGCAAGCAGAGCTCCAGAGTCTCAATGCATGGATGAGATGATGGTGCAAGGAAGAGGGATTCAGTTTTTTAAGGAACTGGGAACCTTTTGGGGAAGGGCGAGTCTTTTTCAAAGGGATGGGCTCCAACTTAACCAGGGTGTAACCAGGCTGCTGGCGCTAATCTTTAAAAAGGAGTTAGAGCAGCTTTTAAACTAGAACAGTCACTCAGCAGCACATGATTCAGAGGGAAATATCCTCAAAGGATACTAATGAAGCATTAGGGTATCCCAACAGAAAAGTTCCAATAATAAGAAATGTAGTCGAGGTGCCTATAATTAAAAACTCACCTGAGCTAAAAGATTCCAATTTATCCCTGTCAACTGAAAAGCAGAATGTAAATGCAAACAAAAAACTCACTTTGAAATGTTTGGATGCTAATTCTAGAAGTCTAAGTAGTAAGATGGGAGAATTAGAGTGTATGGCAGTGAATGATGACATAGACTTAATTGGCATCTCAGAGACATGGTGGAAAGAGGATTACTAATGGGCTAGTGCTATACCGGGGTACAAATAATGTCGCAATGTCAGAGAGGAGCATCTTGGAGGCGGGGTGGCACTTTATGCCCAGGATGGCATAGAGTCCAACAGGATAAAGATCCTGCATGAGACTAAATGCACAATTGAATCTTTACAGGTAGAAATCCCTTGTATTTTGGGGAAGAGAATAGTGATAGGATTATACTGCCATCCACCTGGCCAAAATGATGAGATAGACAATCAAACTCTAAGAGAAACTAGGGAACTTAACCAAACTGGTAGTGTAGTAATAATAATGGGAGATCTCAATTACCCCAGTATATTGACTGGGTAAATGAAATATCAGGGCATGCTAGAGAGATAAAGTTTCTGGATGGAATTAAAGACAAATTTATGGACCAAGTGGCTCAGGAACTGATGAGAGAGGGAGCAATTTTAGATCTAATTCTAAGTGGAGCACAGAAGTTGGTGAGAGAGGTAATGGTGGTGGTACCGCTTGGCAACAGTGATCATAAGATGATCAAATTTGAATTAATGATCAGAAGGGGGACAGTATATAAATCCATGGCTCTAGTGCTAAGCTTTCAAAAGGGAAACGGATAAAATGAAAAAAATAGAAAAATCTGAAAGTTGCAACTACAAAGGTAAAAGTTGTGCAAGAAGCATGAACATTGTTAAAAAATGCCATACTATGAAGTACAGACCAGATGCATTCCATGCATTAAGAAAGGTGGAAGGAAAGCAAAATGATTACTGCCATGGATAAAAGGTGAGGTGAAAGAGGCTATTTTAGCTAAAAGATCTTTAATCAAAAATTGGAAGAAGGATCCCTGTCATTGAAGCAGAGAGCTATGCGTTGAAAGTGAAGTAACAGACTTTCTCCCCTGCCATTGAAGCAGAGAGCTATGCTGGCTATGCTTTGAAAGTGAAGTAACAGACTTTCTCCCCTGCCGTTGAAGCAGAGAGCTATGCTGGCTATGCGTTGAAAGTGAAGTAACAGACTTTCTCCCCTGCTGTTGAAGCAGAGAGCTATGCTGGCTAGAGATGTGAATCGTGTGCCCGATTGTCTTAACGATCAGGTTTGGCTAGAGGGGGGAAAAAATCTGATTGTGGGTGATGTGGGTGATGTGAATCTGAATTGGTTCCAATTCACATCGTTATTTTTTTTGTAGTGAGACCCGACCCTTTAAAATTAACCCCTTACCTTCCCCCACCCTCCTGAACACCCCGAAAACTTTTTACGATTACCTGGTGGTTCAGTGGGGGCGCGGGGACCGATCTCCCGCTCTCGGGCCATCGGCACTATTTTGGCTGCCACTCAAAAATGGCGCCGATGGCCTGATAAAAAAAAACACCCACCCGACCCTTTAAAAATGATCCCTTAGCTTCCCCCACTCTCCCGAGCCTCCAAAACAATCCTGGTGGTCTAGTGGTGGTCCCGGGAGCGATCTCCCATTGTCAGGCCGTCGGCTGCCACTCATAAAGATGGCTAGAGACATAAAGTTCCTGGATGTAATAAATGATTGCTTCATGGAGCAATTGGTTCAGGAACCAACAAGAGAGGGAGCTATTTTAGATTTAATTCTTAGTGGAAAGCAAGATTTGGTGAGAGAAGTAACGGTGGTGGGGCCACTTGGCAACAGTGATCATAACATGATCAAATTTAAATTAATAACTGGAAGGGGGACAATTGTGGGGGTTGGGTGTTTGGCTTCCCTGACAGATGGCACGCCACCTCAGAAGGTCAACATCTGTCCCATGTCTAAAACCTACTCGTAGCGTAAAGAAACTGTTTGCTCCGACCGCAGCAAGTTTTAGCAAGCAAACATACTTCCTGTCTATAGCTAACAGGAAGTCTGCAAGGAACATATCTGCAGCAAAAGCTTTGCAGCACCAGCTTAGTTTATGACCTACTAGCATGTATGTGGTTTTTCACACCTAGATAGCTCAGTACCATTGCCTCATGACCAGCTAATGACCTCCCCCCTCCCTGCCTGAAGATTGACCGTTTGCACCTCTCTGCACCCACGTAGTAAAAGGTCAGCATAAACATTTATGTGGAAATATTGTAGCAGTAAATATGTGACGTATGTATCATATCAAATACTATGAGATCATTTACAATAAAAGAGCAGCCTTCCCAAAAGCCTGAGAGAGCACGCTTCACCCTGAAGACCGTCTGAGGTGTTTTCATTGCGACATGTGGTGACCCCGACGTGATGTAAGTCTTGATCCAAGGAGTGACCCGAGACGTGACAACTCCCTGCTCATTCGGCTGGACAGAAAGCCTAGATGCGCATCGTAAAACAGCAAAACTCGCTCCTGCAAACGTAAGTATTTTTTTTCTCAGCGAGTTTGCTCCCTACAACAGACCCGTCGTAAGTATTTATTCAGCGAGTTTGTTCCCAAACATTCGTGAGTATGGGAGATAGCATTTCAATTCAGCATAGAAGTCATGCGGAAGAACTGAAAATATTAGTGAAGAATCATTATTTAGTCACCAAGGGAGAAAGGGTACATATCAAATTGGGGGATATGGAAAAATTGATGAAAGAAATAGTTTGTCGTTGTCCCTGGTATCCCGAATCAGGAACTCTAAATGTAGAAGATTGGATCCAGATAGGTAATAGTCTGCATACATATCCACGAGCTCCTTTAAAGCAGTTATTGCTCTGGAAAAAATGTACAGAGACTTTAGAACACATCAGGACTAAAAATCTCAAGGCACCACTTTTAGTTCATGCGTCCTTAGACACAGACAGTAAAGAAACAGACAGACTGTCCGTCAGCACAGCTAGTACACATACTCATGCCTCACCATATTTGCAAAATCCCTCAGGAACAGCAACTTCGCTGTATCCTCAGCTTCCCATGCCAGAACCCATGACGCAGTCCATTCAGACCTCCCAGTCAGATTCAGAAAAACAGCTCCTAGGCATAATTGAACCACAACCTGGCCAGTGTGGTCCAATTTGCAAAGAAAATCTTACAGGAGAAGAATTATTAGAAGGACTTCAAGTCTTTCTCAGTAGAGAAAGGACCAATGAACTAGGGAGGACAGTATATGAATCCATAGAACATCTGGGAACACACACTCACAAGGCACAGTCCCCAACCACGGCTCCCGTGGTTTCCTCTGCGTTCATCTCAGAGAAAAAACCTCAGGAAACTAAAGACACTGAAATCAGAGAAGCTAGTCTCTCTCCGCCTTACCCTAAAGCTCTTTCACCACCCATAAATTCCCTGTATCCTGAGCTGTCACTGCCTAACTTCGCACAAGCATCAAGGAGACAGGGTTTCCCTGAGCTTCCTGAATTGTCACTGATTGAACCTCCTGACCTGTCACCTAACCCTTGCCTCCAATCCATGCCTATTTTCCTTGAGAATAATGAGGAAGGCACGGACAGTAGTGAGGAAGTTGAAAAAGTCATTGTACCTTCGCCTGTCGCTGGTCCTCCAGCAGCACAAGTTGCCAAATTAGAACGTTCATTTTTTTATGTCACCATTTGGGTTGATTCATTTCATGGATGGACGCTTGCCTTAAGCCCACAAAAAAGAGTCTGTCCACTGGAAGGATCTCTGACAACAATTGAATTGAACACCGCCCGGAGTGCCGTACGCAGTAAAAATGCTCCCAGGTCTTCCAAGAAATTAGCCAGGTACTTGGGCCAGGTACTCCTAATATCGCAGCAGCGATATAAGCAAGAACGGTTCCAACGTGAGAGAAATGATTTAATAAGACAGTACAATGCTCTATTGGAAACCAGAATAAACAAAACATACGTATTTAAAGCACATTTCCCTACAGGAAATGATAGGGGCCCCTCGCACATCAAAAAAGATTCAATGTATGTTACAACTGTGTTGAAATTTGGCCAAGACACTATAAATTTCATGTGACATGTTTCCCTTTTCACAAAGTTAAATCGGACCAAAATTAAAATGACCTCGTGATTCTGAACCTTATATTTCATAGCTATTGATTACATTAATAGTGCACGGAATTAGTTTTTTTTAGGATAAAGTAGATTAGGATAGAATCTGGCTATTGATTCATTGAATGGAGTTTTTTCCTCTGTTTCTTTTTCTCTTGAGAAACACTGTTCCTCCCACACACTGTCTTTCTGTTGTTAACTCGTGTGGGGGAGGGAGAACTTTTGAAAATAAAAAAACTGAACTTAGTACTGCAGTTTATCTCTCTAATTTTGTATTTGTATATATCTGATACATTTCTTTAACTGTGCGCTGAAGCTCAGATCTTCTGCTGATCCAAATCTATTTTCCCTCAAGCTTCAAAACTAAAACTTTTTAATGCTTTCAAACTGTGTTAATACTGAATTGAGGTTACTGACAATCTGAAAGGACATTTTAACCACAGAGTTAAACTGTCTCTTAGGGAAGCAAAAGTTGCTTTACCGTAAAAGCACTGTTCTAGGAAACTGCTTCTGTCAGTTCAGTGCTGAGCAAAGAAAAAAAAAAAAAGACAAAGAGGAAGTACGTTTTGTGGTGACAGGCACAGCACTGCTTATAGAAGTATTCTTGTCAGTGACTTGTGCGGCGAACGGAAATAAGAAAAAAACAGTTACTTTTGTTTAAACGGAGCATATTCCAGCTCTACTCATTTGATAATTAACTGATGTTTAAGTTCTAATTATTCTAATTACTTAGTATTGCACATTATACTTCAGCTCAGAATCTTATTGCTTAAATTTATTCTAGGTTAACATCTATAAAGTGATGATAGTGCATCCACTAGGAGGCACTGTGTTATTCTACCAAATGTTACTACCAGATGTACCGTATTGTTTTAGTTATCTTCATAATTCTTTGAATACTAGTTTTATTTCAGGAAACTTCAGTTTTATTTTCTTTTTCTAAATTTTATTCAGAATTCTGAACTTTTATTTTTACTCATAGAGGGTGCTACATCTAAAGCAATCCCTCCCAAGTTTTTTCTTGCAAATCCAAATTGATTTTATTAAATGGTATAATTGAATTAATTCTCCAAGGTTCAAAATGTAACAATTTCACTTTAATCATTGCCTTAATAATTTTTTGCTGAGTGCTAGATTTTAATATTTTCCAGATTGACAGTCTTCCTGTCATGAGACATGTGAAGATGAACGCTTTACTTTGCAGCTTATTTTAACATTTTTTCACACATTTCTTACACATCCTTTTGATTTTTGAGTTTTGATCTTTTGATCTAATTTTATTTCTGTTACATCTTGCTTTGACACTTAAGCTGATGCTTCATTGTTTTTACTCCTAAAGTGGAAAAACATTATATAAGATTAGTAATAGTAGAATTATAGCCATAATGAAATGTCATTAATTAATCTGAATTTCAGTTTTTTCCCTATATTAGGTACCCGACGCTACAAGAAACACATATCACAATTTAAGCCTTGATGAATGAAAAATTGATACACCTTGTTGTAAGATTGACTATGACATCATTAAATTTTATTAATCTTGCTGCAGCAGTCAGCGCAAAAAGCAGAACTAGCTGCAGTCATTCTACCCTTGCAATTTTTATCAATGCTAATTTAAACATTATTTCTGATAGCCAGTAGGTTTGTACTGTTGCTTCTTCTCTTCCTGGAGCATAAACACAAACAAACTGAAAGCGGGAAATACCATGCCATTGGACTTTGCCATTGGTCTTCCCCCCAAAACACTTTAAATCATCTAAATATATCAACTTCAAATCAGACCACAGTCGCGAATAATCATTATGGGACTAAAGTTAGTCACCCACAACCATCAGTTTTGTATTGCCTAATACTGTCTGGCATGGTCCCGTTCCTGGGCATGCTACTGTGCTTTCTTTCACAGGTCCAATTTGGGTGCCAATCCATTGTATGAAGCCGTGGAAAGATGGAAAGGTGTCCGGATCCACAAACCCGATCCCAAACTTCTCCCTGAGCCTCCACAATCCACAGACGGTCAGAGACCGGACTCCCCGCAAAAAGCAGCCCCTGATGACCTGGAGATAGATCAAAGCCCTATCCCACCAATCTGCACAACTCTTGGAACAGCAAGGCTTTGAGAAAACTCCAGAGAACTTCTTATTAGCTGCCTTTTCTTGCCTGAATGCCAACTCATTAACAATTGTGTTCTGTATACTCATATTTAGCTTCATCTCTCCTGCCATTGCGATGTCTGAACAAGAACTATTGACAATCCAATATGTACATTACCGATGCACAGACTTTATCACAACTATTGAACAAACAGATTGCTGGGTTTGCATACACATGCCAACCCATTCCAGAGAAGGACTATTGATGCATGCTAGGGATGTGAATCGTTTTCCATATCGTCTTAACGATAGAAATCGTGTGGCAGGGCAAGAAAATCGTCTTAGGCACGATTTTTTAGTTAAAAAATCGTTAAAAATCGTTTTTTCCGATTAGTGCGCACTAACTCGAGTTAGTGCGCACTAACGGGAGTTAGTGCGCACTAACTGGGAGTTAGTGCGCACTAACTAAAAATGATACAATTTGACACTTTTCAGGTCAGTTAAGGTCAGTTTAGGAATGAATATGTATTCCTATTGGCTGCCCTCTTATTTATTCATGTTACCAAGTTTCCTACTGACAGTATATGGGGGATGGGAAATGGAAACAGTTGGTAGCTTGACAAAACAAGTAATGTGATCAGTCAATGTGACTAGAACTTGTGCCCTAACCCTGATACCAGGGGTATTGTGATCTTCCTGCACACAGTGCCCTATCCCTATTAATACCAGGAGTGTTGTGATCTTCCTGCACACAGTGCCCTATCCCTAATACCAGGGGTGTTGTGATCTTCCTGCACACAGTGCCCTATTCCTGATACTGGGGGTGTTGTGATCTTCCTGCACACAGTGCCCTATTCCTGATACCGGGGGTGTTGTGATCTTCTTGCACACATCCCGGTATCAGGGATAGGGCACTGCATGCAGGAAGATCACAACACTCCTGGTATTAATAGGGATAGGGCACTGCATGCAGGAAGATCACAACACTCCTGGTATTAATAGGGATAGGGCACTGCATGCAGGAAGATCACAACACCCCTGGTATCAGGGATAGGGCACTGTGTGCAGGAAGATCACAATACCCCGGAGGAGTGAGGGTCAGGCAGCTCCCCCCTGTCTGTGAAGCCAGCCTCTCACTAGTAATGCAGGGAGGGAGCTGTCTCAGACTTCACCATCCTCCCCCCCCCTCACCCACACACCATTCACTAGCTGGGACATGGGGGAAGTCAGGAGTGAGGGTCAGGCAGCTCCCCCCTGTCTGTGAAGCCAGCCTCTCACTAGTAATGCAGGGAGGGAGCTGTCTCAGACTTCACCATCCTCCCCCCCCCCCTCACCCACACACCATTCACTAGCTGGGACATGGGGGAAGTCAGGAGTGAGGGTCAGGCAGCTCCCCCCTGTCTGTGAAGCCAGCCTCTCACTAGTAATGCAGGGAGGGAGCTGTCTCAGACTTCACCATCCTCCCCCCCCCCTCACCCACACACCATTCACTAGCTGGGACATGGGGGAAGTCAGGAGTGAGGGTCAGGCAGCTCCCCCCTGTCTGTGAAGCCAGCCTCTCACTAGTAATGCAGGGAGGGAGCTGTCTCAGACTTCACCATCCTCCCCCCCCCCTCACCCACACACCATTCACTAGCTGGGACATGGGGGAAGTCAGGAGTGAGGGTCAGGCAGCTCCCCCCTGTCTGTGAAGCCAGCCTCTCACTAGTAATGCAGGGAGGGAGCTGTCTCAGACTGGTATCAGGGTTAGGGCACTGTGTGCAGGAAGATCACAACACTCCTGGTATTAATAGGGATAGGGCACTGTAAGAGATGACTGTAGTAGATTGAATAAAGATCTGATGTTTCTGCTCTCCTCACACCAAACAAAAACAACACACAAGCAGAGAAGCCCTTCTTACAAAGCTGAGCTAGTGAGTTAAGTAGGAGGAAAAGTAAACATACTTGTGCCAGTGTGGCTACTTAAAAAATACACTTGCCAACAATCAATTACATATATTTGAACTGTGTACAGTTCCAGCCAGGACCACCTTTCTAAAATGCACAGTGATTGGCAAATTCAACATGCACTAGCATTTCAGGTGCCTGCTAACAAAAATAATAAACAAACAAGTTCTAGTCACGTGAGTGCTGATCATTACATTACTTTTTTGTCAAGCTTCCAACTGTTTCCATTTCACATCCCCCCAACCATTACCTCAGTATTAGCCTTGGTAACATCAACAGATAAGAGCACAGCCAGCCAATAGGAATACATACATACCTATTCATTCCTAAGTGACCTTTACTGACATGGGAAGTGTGAACACTTTGTTTCATTTTCTGTTGGTGTTCGTTAGTTTCCAGTTCCATTTCCCATCCCCCCAACCATCACCTCAGTGGTAACCTTGGTAACATCAATAGAGGGCAGCCAGCCAATAGGAACACATATTCATTCCTAACTGACCTTCAGTGACCTGGAAAGTGTTTATTTGTATCATTTTCAGTTAGTGCGCACTAAATCGAGTTAGTGCGCACTAACGGGGAGTTAGTGCGCACTAACTCGAGTTAGTGCGCACTAACACGATTTAACGATTTTTAACGATAAATCGTTAGAATTTCTATTGTATCGTGTTCTATAACGATTTAAGACGATATAAACATTATCGGACGATAATTTTAATCGTTGAAAAACGATTCACATCCCTAATGCATGCAGTTCTTTTTAACCTATCAGGATGGACTACTTACCCATGGACTTACCAATGGGTCCTTTATAAATTCACCAGTCAATTACACAGTAATGTATTTGAATAGTAGGGTACAAATTAATGCTGTTTTTGTTGGAATAAAATAATGACAGTATCACAGGGCTCAGGCTAGGGAAATACTCATATTGCAATCAAACCTTCATTCTGCACCACATCATATCTAGAAAATACTCCTTCCCTAATGCAACCATCACTGACCACATGCACAATTTCACAAACATCTCCTGGCTCCAAGTCTCAGAAAGACTATTCTCATTGCTGTATATATATATATATCAGATTATAAAGCAAATCTCACACATACCATAGAGCAGATGGAGACCATGATCGCTGAGGCACCGCTCTCAAAGGAGACCACACTGATATCCTCCTGGGACTGGCTATGGTCCTGGTTTCCTAATATCGGTGGTATCATACGACTTATTCCTGTTGTATTCTTGATAATAGGTTTCCTTCTTTGTTTGGCTTGCTGCCTTCGGTGCATACCCCATCTCATATCCATTCTAAAACCCCAATCTCGGCCTGGATACAGGGATGTACTTCATGCTACTTAAAATTAAAAACAAGAAAAAAAGGACCAGATGTGGGGGTTGGGTGTTTGGCTTCCCTGACAGATGGCACGCCACCTCAGAAGGTCAACATCTGTCCCATGTCTAAAACCTACTCGTAGCGTAAAGAAACTGTTTGCTCCGACCGCAGCAAGTTTTAGCAAGCAAACATACTTCCTGTCTATAGCTAACAGGAAGTCTGCAAGGAACATATCTGCAGCAAAAGCTTTGCAGCACCAGCTTAGTTTATGACCTACTAGCATGTATGTGGTTTTTCACACCTAGATAGCTCAGTACCATTGCCTCATGACCAGCTAATGACCTCCCCCCTCCCTGCCTGAAGATTGACTGTTTGCACCTCTCTGCACCCACGTAGTAAAAGGTCAGCATAAACATTTATGTGGAAATATTGTAGCAGTAAATATGTGACGTATGTATCATATCAAATACTATGAGATCATTTACAATAAAAGAGCAGCCTTCCCAAAAGCCTGAGAGAGCACGCTTCACCCTGAAGACCGTCTGAGGTGTTTTCATTGCGACAGACAATATGTAAATCTGCAGCTCTAACACTAAATTTTCAAAAGGGAAACTTTGATAAAATGAGGAAAATAGAAAAAAACTGAAAGGTGCAGCTGCAAAGATTAAAAGTGTTCAACAGGCTTGGACATTGTTTAAAAATACAATCCTAGAGGTGCAGTCCATATGTATTCCGCGTATTAAGAAAGTTGGAAGGAAGGCAAAACGATTACCATCATGGCTAAAAGGTGAGGTGTAAGAGGCTATTTTAGCCAAAAAAAACATCCTTCAAAAATTGGAAGAAGGATCCATCTGAAGAAAATAGGATAAAACATAAGCATTGTCAAGTTAAATGTAAAACATTGTTAAGACAGGCGAAGAGAGAATTTGAAATGAAGTTGGCTACAGAGGCACAAACTCATATAAAAACTTTTTTAAATATATCCAAAGCAAGAAACCTGTGAGGGAGTTGGTTGGACCATTAGATGACAGAGGGGTTAAAGGGGCTCTTAGGGAAGATAAGGCCATTGCAGAAAGACTAAATGAATTCTTTGCCTCCATGTTTATTAATGAGGATGTTGGGGAGATACCAGTTCCAGAGATGGTTTTCAGGGATGATGAATCAGACGAACTGAACGAAATCACTGTGAACCTGGAAGATGTAGTGGGCCAGATTGACAAACTAAAGAGAGGCAAATCACCTGGACCGGATGGTATGCATCCTAGGGTTCTGAAGGAACTCAAAAATAAAATTTCTGATCTATTAGTTAAAATTTATAACCTATCATTAAAATCATTCATTGTACCTGAAGACTGAAGGGTGGCCAATGTAACCCCAATATTTAAAAAAAGCTCAAGGGGTGATCCGGGTAACTATAGATCAGTGAGCCTGACCTCAGTGCCGGAAAAAATAGTGGAAACTATTCTCAAGATCAAAATCTTAGAGCATAACATAACACAGTCAACATGGATTTACCCAAGGGAAGTCTTGCCTAACAAATCTGCTTCATTTTTTTGAAGGGTTTAATAAACATGTGGATAAAGGTGAACTGGTAGATGTAGTATATTTGGATTTTCAGAATACGTTTGACAAAGTCCCTCATGAGAGGCTTCTACGAAAACTAAAAAGTCATGGGATAGGAGGCAATGTCCTTTCATGGATTACAAACTGGTTAAAAGACAGGAAACAGAGAGTAGGATTAAATGGTCAATTTTCTCAGTGGAAAAGGGTAAACAGTGGAGTGCCTCAGGGTTCTGTACTTGGACCGGTGCTTTTCAATATATATATAAATGATCTGGAAAGGAATACACCAAGTGAGGTTATCAAAATTGCGGATGATACAAAATTATTCAGAGTAGTTAAATCACAAGCAGACTGTGATACATTACAGGAGTACCTTGCAAGACTTGAAGATTGGGCATCCAAATGGCAGATGAAATTTAATGTGGACAAGTGCAAGGTGTTGCATATAGGGAAAAATAACCCTTGCTATAGTTACACGATGTTAGGTTCCATATTAGAAGCTACCACCCAGGTAAAAGATCTAGGCATCATAGTGGATAATACTTTAAAATCGTCGGCTCAGTGTGCTGCAGCAGTCAAAAAAGCAAATAGAATGTTAAGAATTATTAGGAAGGGAATGGTTAATAGTACGGAAAATGTTATAATGCCTCTGTATCGCTCCATGGTGAGACCGCACGTTGAATACTGTGTACAATTCTGGTTGCCGCATCTCAAAAAAGATATAGTTGCGATGGAGAAGGTACAGAGAAGGTCAACCAAAATGATAAAGGGGATGAAACTGCTCCCCTATGAGGAAAGGCTGAAGAGGTTAGGGCTGTTCAGCCTGGAGAAGAGACGGTTGAGGGGGGATATGATAGAGGTCTTAAGATCATGAGAGGTTTTGAACGAGTAGATGTGACTCGGTTATTTACACTTTCGAATAATAGAAGGACTAGGGGGCATTCCATGATGTTAGCAAGAAGCACATTTAAGACTAATTGGAGAAAATTATTTTTCACTCAACGCACAATAAAGCTCTGGAATTTGTTGCCAGAGGATGTGGTTAGTGCAGTTAATGTAGCTTGATTCAAAAAAGGTTTGGATAAGTTCTTGGAGGAGAAGTCCATTAATGGCTATTAATCAGTTTTACTTAGGGAATAGCCACTGCTATTAATTGCATCAGTAGCATGGGACCTTCTTAGTGTTTGGGTAATTGCCAGGTTCTTGTGGCCTGGTTTTGGCCTCTGTTGGAAACAGGATGCTGGGCTTGATGGACCCTTGGTCTGACCCAGCATGGCAATTTCTTATGTTCTTATGTTCTTATGTACCCCATGCTGTAGAAACATTGTTCCATTAGCACAAGGTTGAAACTTGCAATATTAATACCACTACCATGTTCTAATGTCCTGGCATGAGTCTTACAGTTAAAGGTTCAAATTTGTGCTCATTTTAACATTACAAGTTATACTAAAATGAAACAGTTTTCACCAGATAGTTATGGCAGTGCTGAATGAGTAAAACCTGTTATGTTTTTTGCAGTTGTAAATTATCTTTTTTAATTTAAAATTATTTATTTCCCACATCCTTCAAAGTTAGGGACGTAATGCACTGTTTTCACCCACAAAAACATCAAAAAAGTTCATCAAAGAGCCAACAAAACCATCAGAACATCAAAATTACAACTTCTTCATACTATTTATAATTCTTGCCCACCTATGGAGAAATAACTGAAGAGAGTTAATTTGACAATTTAAATGCCACTTTAAATAAATATTTTTTTAATATATTCATATAAGGCTTTAACTTCTTGGATGTTAATAAAACGGAAAATGTCATCATGCCTCTGTATAGCTCCATGGTGAGACCGCACCTCGAATACTGTGTACAGTTCTGGTCGCCACATCTCAAAAAAGATATAGTTGCAATGGAGAAGGTACAGAGAAGGCAACCAAAATGATAAAGGGGATGAATAGCTCCCCTATGAGGAAAGACTGAAGAGGTTAGGGCTGTTCAGCTTGGAAAAGAGACGGCTGAGGGGGAATATGATAGAGGTCTTTAAGACCATGAGAGGTCTTGAAGGAGTAGATGTGAATCGGTTATTTACACTTTCAAATAATAGAAGGACTAGGGGGCATTCCATGAAGTTAGCAAGTTAGTGTAGCTGGGTTCAAAAAAGGTTTGGATAAGTTCTTGGAGGAGAAGTCCATTAACTGCTATTAATCAAGTTTACTTAGGGAATAGCCACTGCTATAAATTGCATCAGTAACATGGGATCTTCTTAGTGTTTGGGTAATTGCCAGGTTCTTGAGGCCTGGTTTGGCCTCTGTGGAAACAGGATGCTGGGCTTGATGGACCCTTGGTCTGACCCAGCATGGCAATTTCTTATGTTCGTATGTTCTTATGTTCCTTATATGTGTAGGGAGAGAATTCCACAGTGTGGGTCCTGCGAGGGAGAAAGCCCTTTCCTGTCTCTCAGACAGGCAAGCCAGTTTGAATTATCGAACCTCAAGCAATCCTTGATTAGAAGATCAGAGAGATCTTCCAGGAATATATATTCTAAGTCAATCTTATCCATGGAGAGCTGTCATTTTTCATGAAGTTATATATATTAGTATAGTCACTTTGCATTTTATTTTCCATAACACGGGGAGCAAATGTAATGACTGTAAAATGTATATAGTAGTAATTGTAATTAGAAATGCCTGTGAACTAAGGGAGTCATCTTCTAAAGGGATCGCATGTGGGTTCTGGACGGAATCCACACCGGAAGGGGAGGAGTCAGGGCGGCACCGGGGCAGACGCCACGAAGATATCGCTGACGGCGAAAAGGTAAGGACCCTTATCGCTGTCAGTAATGAGCCCAATAGCACCACCTTTCACGGTGGTGCTATTGGTTTGAGAAAGCTGGCAGTGATAGCACCATGGTAGTGCGATCGCTGCTGGCTTTCGCAGGCCTGCCTCCCTGCTCCCCAGTACCACGCGATTCACAGAGCCGTGTGACAATAGAAAATCTAGCCCTAAAACTCAAGCAGACACACAGTCTCAAATTAGTGATTAAACAGGGCTTAATATAATCATGTACAAGCATGAGTCCTATTGTTTTTAAGCTATTTCAAATAAATAAAAAAAAAATGTATGCAAATAAAAACTGTTTATATATGAGCTTGATTAGGAAAATGACCAATGCACTTTCGATAAATTGCACACTCTCATTAAAAAAGACTACCAGTAAATACTTAGCTAATATGTACTCAATGTGCCTACTTGCGTGTTCAGTACCATACAGTGCTCCATACTTTGTGTACTCATTAACACAGTGTTATTCTTTATAAGGTTTTGGATGGACCCTTGGATACTGTGGCTGCTGACCACGCCCATGGTGGGAAGTCCCATGAGGGGCCACAGGTCAGGCTCAGCTTAGGACACATAAGACAAATAGATCTTTTATTAACAGTATTGAGGAGCCACCATAGGTGGCAGTAGTGAGCAGAGATGAAGCCCGGCAGGGCTTGTAGTCCCTCAGGCTCTAGAACAGCGATCCCACAATGGCTGTGCTGTAGTGAAGAGAAACTGAGATAGTGAGTACAATGAAGTATATGCAGGGTTCTGGAATTTAGCCTCGATGGTTGAGTACTCACACAGCGGTTTCTCTTGGTAGGAATCACAGGAGCTGGAATATAAGCAGGCCCTCAAGGAGCGAGTACCTGGTTCCAGGGAACAGCTCTGAGAGAAGTAGATAGTAACTCACTGATGGTGTAGGCAGCGGTATCTTCTAGGCAGAAGTGGAGTTCAGGCAGCGAGTCCAGGAACATAGGCTCTCAAGGAATGAGTACCGGTTCCAGGCAGTGACCTGAAAGAGAAGAGAGACGCCCCCGAGGAGCAGGTACCCCAAATAGAGAAAGTCCAATAATGGAGAGGCAGAGTAGCTAGGTATGGAAAGCGAATCCCATCCGTAAGGAGTTCCAAAATACCTGACTTTGCTAACTCGATTAGCTAGCAGTAGTGTAGGCTTTTTGTATCCGAGATGCCTGACATCATCACAGGGGGATGCCCATGAGGTTCGCGCCAAAGAAAGTATTTGAAGCAGGGCCATGCCGAGCGCGCACCCTAAGGCAGCTGGACAGCATGGCAGGAGGCAGCACTCAAGCCGGACCGGGGACGCTGGAGAGGATGGCAGGCAGACGCCGCTGCAGCCAAACATCGGTCAACCGTGGGAGGAGTCGCCAGAGAGATAAGAAGGGTGGAGTGGAGACACTGGGCAGAGACAGTCATAACATACAGCACAGTTGTTTAATCTTCCTCTTCACCACTCACGTTGAAAGTAGCCCTGCACAAATGTTGGTACCTGTGCATGTCACCAACACTGAAGATGCCAAACACTGCCACTTTTTTGGCAAAACGTGCTTGCTTCAGGGGCTACGATTCTGTAGGAAATAAAAACAAATGTTACATTCCTATAATCATAACTCTTTATCTGGTACACGTCAAGTAAAACTCACTGGTCTTTTGATCAGAACGTCACCTCACATCTATCATTGAACTGACGGTAAAAACCACTATTTTGAAAAGGGTCATGGACCAATGAGCTTACTCCTTTTGATGATGTCACTGAATTCAAACCAGAATTCTGCCAAATGTCCTCTACTACAAAAAAAAATCTAACAAATATCCATTAATAAAAAAACTGGTCCTGAGCTTAAAGATTAATATCTGTTCACATTATAATAACACTCCAAATCGCCAGCATGCAAACTTCACTCTGGATAGATATTCAAGAACTGCAGCAGTGGCTTAAGATGGTGCAAGAGCCTTAACACTGGAAAAGAAGATCGAGCTAGAACTTTAATATGAGGTCTCGTTAAAGAGGTCCAAAACAACATCTAGATTTCATAAGATATGTGATATGGGTATATAATGATTTAACACAGAAAAAGCCTCCTCTCATTATCACCTATCACCGCAGTAATATGTACGTTAAATGTTAAATTTTAATATTGAGGCACTGTTCTACTTGTGGGCAACATTTGCTCATAATTTCATGTTGCAAGAATACTTGTGCCCCTTTTATATTATTATCAGTATCTCCCTGAATGATATTACAATAACGTTTTGTTGAAAATTTTCATTGCAATTAAAGTACTTGAAGCAAACAGAACTTATCTTAAAGGTCGATATGAAATTATAACAACTCCATATCAACCTTTAAGATACATAATTTCATATCGACCTTTAAGATAAGATCTGTTTGCTTCAAGTACTTTAATTGCAATGAAAAATGTAATCAACAAAAAGTTATTGTAATATCATTCTGGGAGATACCAATGATTATATAAAGAGGCACAAGTATTGTTGGGCATTAAATTATGAGCAAATGTTTACCACAAGTATGATGGTGCCTAAATGTTAAAATTTAACATTTAAGGTATATATTACAGTGGTGAAATTGAGAGGAGGGTTTTTCTGTGTTATATATCAACATTTATTGGCCTTTTCCTCTTGGATATATTATGACCATGAAAGGTGAACACAGAAGGCCAAACAGAGGAAAATAATATCCTCAGTATAGAAATCTCTGTGTTTGTTTTTTTTTTACATTTAAAGATAATTTATTGTGATGCAGCCAGCTTTTCAGGGATGATAAACAGATTGAGGCAAACTGAAAGGTTAAAGACCAGCCCCACCATAATGGAAAATAAAACTGAATATCATCTGCACATAAGTTATATGACACAGAAAGTGTTGAAAGTATTCTGCAAAGAGCTGATAAATAAATGTTAAGTAGTGTAGCTGATAAAACCTAGCCTTGAGGTGCATTAGTGAGCATAACATGCCATGCAGAGGTTTCAGAATTTAATCTGAGTTGTTGGGATTGATTATGAAGGTTGGATTGGAACCAGTACAAGACCCATCCTCTAACTCCAGCCTCAGCTAAACGAGCAAGCAATATATGATGATTAACAGTATCAAAGGCAGCGGAAATATCAAGGGAAAATAACATATAGTATGTAACAGAATCAAAGCCAAGATGGACTTAGTTGAAGTTGGAGAAAAGTGTTTAGGTACTGTGATGCTTTCAAAATCCAAATTAATACTGATCAAGCACTGGATAATCATTTTAAAAAAGTCAGTAAATTGCTTCAAAATATCACCTTTTATGGCTTTGCTAGAAATAGGAGGGATGAGTTGAGTCAATAGTTATCGAAAACCTTGGGATCAACAGAAGATTCCCCATCTCTTCAGTTTAAAAAATGCAGTGAGATATGGCTTGCTTCTAATTTTGCTATTGTAAAGAAGGGGAGAATCTGCATTTTTTGCACTGGAACTGATGTCTCAAAACTCTTCACAGTGCTCTAGCAAAGCAAACCCACACATATCAATTTAATTTTTTGAAAATTCCACCAAAAAAATGAACTCAATTTGTCACCATTTCCAAGCCAGCTGTAGATTCAGAGAAAAAGCACTTTATTTAGTTACTGTTAATACGTAGCACATTTTAGGAGTTTGCACTGGGAAAAGGATAATGCATCATAGACAAATCTCGAGCTAAAGTCCAAAACTATGGCACAGACTTAGTTTACTCTAGTACCAATACTGAATAAGGGAAGTAATTTAGTAAATGTGACCAACTGCAGTTAGAATTTCCTTTGTAACTCATGTTACATCAAGCTAGACAGTTCCTCCTTGTAAATCAGATTCTTGCACTTGGAAATCATAATGGGAACTCAATGCTGTCTTTCATCTTCAAATCCAAGCACTCTACTTGCCAGCAGAAAAGAGGATAGCATTACTAACTGTAAGGGATATCCCCCCCCCCCCCCCCCCCACACACACACCTCCCACCACATGTTCTTTTTTTCACCATTCTTCTTTCCTTGCACTGTTAGCTGGTTTCCCTCCTCAGGACTTGTCTCATGCCTAGCATTTACCCCATCTACTCAACTTATGCTGATCCTCTTTACTTCCCTAAACTTCACCCATCTTCAAACTTCCCAGGCTTTTACCCACTCTTCTCCTCCTTCCCAGGATTCACCTTCTGTGATTTCACACCTCCACATCATTCAACAATTCTCATCATTTTCTACCCCTAGCATTTATTACCTCCTCCTCTTCATTCCCTTATCTGCAACATTTATCCATCCTCATCATTCTCCCACCATTTACTGCTCCTCATCACTCCACCTTCCTCATCATTCACACCCTCCTCACTTTAGTCTAATGTTGCTGTTAGGGAAAGTGAACCACCTTGTTGCAGTTCTGGCCGCGAGCAATGCGGCCAGGCCCTTACCTCCGGACCTGCTCCTGCTTCCAGAGGCCTGGTTTGAGGCGTGCTTGGCAGCATCCCCGTTGGGGCTGTGCCACTGCGAGTACTCTCATGGGTGCCTGGCTCCTAGGCGCGCGCGCGCACGCCACTTGGGCACTTTTCTAGGCCGTTTTCCGCCAGTGGTGACTCCGCCCAACTCCTGACGTCAGACGCCGCGGCCTTGATAAGCCGGCCACGGTCATCCAGTCTTTGCCTTGCAATGGGTTAGCATCCTGGTTTCCTGTTGCGCTGTGCCCCGGAGTGACTCGCCTTGCTTCATCGCTCGGTCCCTGCTACAGTACCTGCCTGGTTCCTGCCTGCTTGCTACAGTACCTGCCTGGTTCCAGCCTGCCTGCTACAGTTCTTGCCTGGTTCCAGTACCCGAGTCTTGCTACAGTTCTTGCCTGGTTCCAGTACCTGAATCCTGCTACAGTTCTTGCCTGGTTCCAGTACCCAAATCCTGCTACAGTTCCTACCTGATTCCAGTATCCGAGTCCTGCTTCAGTTCTTGCCTGGTTCTAGTATCCGAGTCCTGCTACAGTTTCTGCCTGGTTCCAGAACCCAAGCCCACTTACAGTGTTGCTGCCATCCTAGTCTGGTTCCAGTTACATGTCCTGAGCCACAACCCACCCAAGTCCCAGCGGCCGGGCCCCTACGGGCTCCTCCCTGGGGGGGGGGGGGGCCTTCGGCTTCCAAGGGTGAAGCCACCTAAGTCCCAGCGGTTGGGCTTCTACGAGCTCCTCCCGGGGGAGTACCAGCTTCCAGGGTGAAGAGCATCTACCTCCTGCCTGAACATCTGCCTCCTGGCCTGCTATTCATTAGAGACAGTGACCACCTTTCCCAGTCTCCAGCAGGTCGGCCCAAGGGTCCACTAAACAGAGACTCCCATAACATACCTGTTGAGATGTAGTTAGCGTTCCCAAAGAAGTGGGACTTGTGATGTTTTTCCAGCCATGCTGCTCACAATGAATTTCTTTGCATGTATTTGCATATGACATAACTCCTTATCTGGCCCTTGTTGCATATGATATTTTTTGTTTTGAAATGTACAATTTTGCACTATTTGGAAGTACTGTATGCAAGTACTGTATTATATTCAAAAAAGAATATAATAATTTGTTTTTAGCATGTGTTAAATGCCAATTTCAGCATTTAATATGTATAAATGCAAGATTACAACTTAGTAAAGAAGGCCCTTAGTCTCACAAAGCTTTGTCTATAAATATTAGAGATGTGCATTCATTTTAAATGAAATAGATAATAGCAACAACATTGTCTATTTTGTCTCTTTTCAGAAGCGCCATGAAACAAAAAAAAAAAAGACAAAATTTTGTAAAAATTAGTATTTTATGTTAGTGCACATTAACAGGACTTAATGTGCACTAACCAGATGTTAGTGCGCACTAACTATAGTTATGGGACTTAGTGCGCACTAACTGAAAATGTTAGCAATCAGTTAAAAAGTGTAAATTGTGGGAGCAGTTTGTTACATAGAGTTATGGTTCTGCATTCTCATAGTTATTGTTTGTGTTACCAAGGACTACTTCAAGTAATATAATTAATAAATAAAGGCAGATCCATAAACATTTCTGATAACCGTAACATGTTCTATTTGTGTGCAAGAATAGGAGAAGCACTGCAGCACAGATCACACTGACAGTCACAGTTGGTTCTAGCTTGGGTTTTTTTTTAATTATATTTTTTTAAAGAATGGGCATAACTTTAATAGTTTTTGAATTGAATTAAATTCATCCACATGTCCAAAGCCTTTCAAAAAATTTTAAGTAAATTAAGAATTTAAATCCATCATGTTCATGAATATCTAGATGACATGCACCCATAGTAACTGGTGAAGTTTGGTGCGGTTTCAAAGTAAATTTGTGGGTTCATATAGCTACACAATTTTTGTAAAAAATATTCTCCTCTCCTTAAACTGCATAGATGTAACCCCTATCTTTTTATATATTAATAAAAATGTTCAATCCCCTAGATATGCCTTAGACACGCCCCTATAATGATGGACAGATGATTTGGTGCCAATTTTTCCCTTTAAATGCAATTCAAAAACAGTATACATACATTTGCCTGAACGAGTGGAGACTGAACATCCGGTCGCGGCAACCTCGGTAAACAAATACTGACTTGTTTTAATTTTGTTTCCTGCCATGCAGTACTTTGACTTTTAAATGCATTAACTAATATTAACTTGTTTAATATAGCACAAACACTCGCGTTCCCTTCTGAAAACAGTCACACCCCACAGAGTTGTTCTCGATGTAACTGTCAATATGCTCCTTCTAAATTTTGAAGGTGCATTTTATTTGTTTCCCGATAAGCCTAAGCATTTTACAATAATTTAAAATAATTAGGAAAACCAAAGCACGCTCTAATTTTGTGCATGAACGGGAGAAGCACAGCAATATAGAATGCATTCACAGTTGTAGGTGGTGGCATTCCATGTATTATATGCAGAACAGGCTAAAGAAGTTCAGGACATCACTACTCTTTACCAAATCGCACCTTTACAGACTGGTCTTCTATAGCAACTATAAGACTAGTTCATACCGCACAGAGCCGTAGATTTTTATTCATCAGAACTATATAGATGGAAGTATAGCACAATTCAAACGTCTCAAATTTACATCGCGTTTAAGAATATTCTCAATATTTATTATTTTTTATTGATAATAGACGCAACTCTTAACAGTGAGATCTATATACTTGCATACTAAAGAAACAAGATCATGCAACATACTATCCACAACTTAAGGTTGGTGCCTCTTAATATTCTTATCTGCATCTTATGAAAGATAATACCAATGCTCACCTTGAAAGCATAAACGGAGTATCTGTATAACAATCATACATAATAATTATTTGATCTTTCCCTCCTTTTTATTCCTGTACTTCCACTGAGTAATTTTTATTTTTAAATTTTAATCCCTCAAGTTGATTTTTTGCAGGGTAGACGGCACTGTGCCAACTTTTGACTGCATGACAGTTATATGAAACCATAACCATAACCAATAACAAGTATTTAATGCACTGTCATATTTTTGCAGATATGCCCTCACTACGGATGTTTCTTAAATGATATTGCACTACAAATTTGATCTATTATGAATGGTTTTTGGTCCAAACTAGAGATTTGAGGTAACAATTATTGACATTCAAATACATATGGGGTTTGGTATTTGAAATTGATTAATTATAGCACTAACACGGTTTTAACAATTTTTTTAGTAATCTCTTTCACGATTCATTAAGCTACATCCTTTTATAGTTCTTACTTGTTTTTACTATCCATATGTTCGGCGTCCTGTGTAATTACATATATAGGTATTTTTCTTACCTTAATTTGAGAAAATGAAGATTGATGTTGCAGAATTGCTCATTTATGTCTCCTGTTTTATGTCACCATTCTAATTTTTATCCTTTTATATGTCTGTATATTTATGCTCGATTGAATTGTTTAAAGTTTCTTTATGATTTTATTTATGACTTTATGTGTTTTAATAATTTTTATGTTATGTGATTTTATTATAGCCCCTGAGGCAGCCACTAAAAGAGTGGTGAAACTCGGCCAGAGTTGGGCAGTTTTTAACACGTCTCCACTAGAATAAATATTTGTAAAAGACATCTGGCATCTATCTCTTTTTATTTACACTCACGGCTTTCATAGATACCTACCTCTTTGCTTCTTGGGTCCAGCTCTTAGAAGAGCCAGCGTTCCAACATCAATGGCAATTCATGCTCCAGCATTGACACCGATAAACCCACAAACTTTAAATTACTTCCCCTTGATCGGTTTTCAAGGTCATCTAATTTATTTTCCCTTTCCTCTGCAGTTTTTTCTAGGGTTGCAATTTTCTTCCCTGATGAATTTATGCAAGCCTCTGCCACATCTAAGCATGTGCCAATATCCAAAATTGAAAATCCTCACTTCTGTGATTTGTTTACTGATACTGTCAAGCTTATTATCTAAAACTGCCACTACTGCAGTGGTTAGTTCACTCACTGCCGCTTCTTCTAGAACATGCGATGCTGTCATTTTTGCAGAATCAGCCATTTTCTAGTCAGGAGATTTTATTTTCTCTTGATCCTTTCTCTGTAATTTTGAGGTCATTCTCACAGTGAGCACAGCAAGGGATTCCTCCATTATTTACCTCAAAGCTGTTAAGTTGAAATCGGTTTATTTTGTGGAATGTAGAGGTTAAAAAGTGTTTGTTTTGGGGGATGGTAACTCGAGCTCAGCAGTTGCATGTCCTGCTAGGCTCACCGCATCACATGACCTTTCCCTCCATTGTTTTAGTTTCTATCAGACTTTTTTCCATTTTACTTTGTATACTGTTTTGTCTTTTTGAAATTAATTGTTTATATTTTATATTATTATTAATAAAAAAAATACTTGTATTGTTTTTCTATTTGAAGCAAGTTACATAAAAATATACACAATTTAAAATCACATCACAACAAACAGCCACAAACAGCGATCATGCCAAGGGAGCAATTTTTCTATACTAATGGCCAATAGAGATGTGAATTGGAACCAGAATCAGTTCCGATTCCCATCGTTAATTTTTTTTAGTGAGGCCCGATTGCATTTTTGTTTATCGGCTGTGCCTGAGCCGATAAACAAAAAACCCAGCCTGACTCATTAAAACTGACCCCTTAGCTTCCCCCACCCTCTCGAACCCCCCCAAAACTTTTTATAAATACCTGGTGATATAGCGGAAGTCCCGGGAGCGATCTCCTGGTCTCGGGCTGTCGGCTGCACTAATAAAAATGGCGCCGATGGCCCTTTGCCCTTACCATGTGACAGGGTATCCGTGCCATTGGCTGGCCCCTGTCACATTGTAGGAGCACTGCTTGGCCGGCGCCATTTTTATTAGCGCAGCCGACGGCCCGAGACCGGGAGATCGCTCCCGGGACTTCAGCTAGATCACCAGGTATTTGTAAAAGTTTTTTGGGGGTTCAGGAGGGTGGGGGAAGCTAAGGGGTCAGTTTTAAATGGTCAGGATGGGTTTTTTGTTTATCGGCTCGGGCACAGCCGATAAACAAAAACGCAATCGGGCCTCACTAAAAAAAATTAACGATGGGAATTGGAATCGGAACTGATTCTGGTTCTGATTCACATCTCTAAAAAATAAGCCTTAGTTGCTTCTTAAAGGAATTATGACATGGAATGGAATGGGATGCTAGTAATATGTGCTATAAAATATGGCCTACCACCAAGAAGCTCTCTCCTGAGCATCAGTCAGATAAACCAATTTTTTAGATGGAACTTCCAAAAGCCTCAAACTGCTTGAGCAAAGTGTGCATGATGGTCAATATATTTTCAGGGCAGAGCTAATGCACAAAGGGGCTTGACTTAATGCTTTATGTATAGCACTTACAACCTTGAATTTTGTGCACTATGTAAATGGTAGCCAATGCAAATATTCCAAAACCAGGTTATATGATCTAAAAGCATCCTGCTAAGAATATATGCAGTCATATCTTGTAGAAATTAGAAAGACCTGATAGTAAATTCATGGAACCCAATGTAGACTGAAATGCAAAAGTGTAAACCTGATAATACCAGTATGAAAATCCATAGGTGACAAGTAGGGCTTCAGTCTTTGTATTAGATGTAGTTTATAAAAAGAAAAACCTTTTTTCATCTGGAAGTGAAATGATAGATCTGTTTCTTAAATAAGACCCTGTGACTCAGTGAGGGACCAGGGCACAATGGGGGTGGGGTGAGCTGGAGCCACCTCACTAGGGTTGAGGGTTGGGCTAGGACTGGGAAAGGTGGGGATGTGGGGGGAGGGGGGAGGACATAAGGTGGGGGGGGGATGTAAGGAGAAAGTGAGCAGCACAGGATTGGTCAGGCTGGGGCTCTAAAGAGAGCAGCATGCGTGCAGGCTCCCTTTTGCCACAGCTCATCAGCTGAAATAGAATTTCTTTCGGCAGTTTTTGCAGGCATCGGTCTTTGTGTAAGGTCTCGTTCCCTTTGTTCCTCTCCATACCCCTCCCATGTGTGGACACACATTGTGGCCTTCCTGCATAACAACTCTGGGAATGCGGCTCTGAAGAGCCTTGCCAGAGAGGCAGGCATTGAGAGCTTCCCTGAGCGGTGAGCTGGCCTGGCCTGGCTGCGGCTGATTAGCTGAGTGGCCTCTTGGTGGCAGGAGCTTACTGCAGATTGCCTGGGTTCCTGGGTACTGCATCATCTGTGGGCCAGCAGCATCAGTCATGCCTTTGTCCTGTGGCTTGGGTGGGACATTCCGGGAGAATGTCTCGTGGTCCCACAGTTCCCAGAGGAGTATGCAGTCTCAGGGCCTGTCCCCACATGCCACAATCTATGCCCTCCTCTCTGCACCCTTTCACTGGTCCAAGTCACTCACTGCCTCTCTCCTTTGGTGGAGGAGTCATTCACTTGTAGGGGGTCACTCTCTTTCAGGCTGTTTCATGCCATGACGATGGCCCCAGATCTGCGCCCAATGAACAGCGCTTGCTGGACTAGGCCAGCGAAGATCCCTATTCCCATTTGGCTTACCAGGCCTTTGTGTCCCATGGCTTCCCATAGATGATAGAAGGGGCAAGACAGGGCATAGTCGGCAGTGTGTATGCATCTTCCAGCATCCACATATCAGCCTGAAGGTCTGATGGGATCTAGGTGGAGAAGAAATGAGCAGCACTTGCCTGACACAATTGAGGGCTTGTTTATTGCTGTCCTTCCACAATCGAAAAGATAGAATCCCTTGCAGTGGGTAACCTCCGGTGTTTCTGCCTTATAAAAAAAAAAAAAGGCCTCTTTGTGTGCCATTATAGTGAAAGGCAGGGCACTCAGCTGGGGTGGTACTGCAACCAATAGTCCAACATGGAGCACATCTCTTCTCAACATGCAAGCACCCAAGTAGTGGGAATTTGGCGGTATACCTTTATGCGGCCTATTGCTACTTGGCTTTTTATTCAAGGGGCAGCCATGTTGGTTAGGGGATGGCCATGTTTAGCAGGGAGCGGCCATGTTTCTTAGAAGGTGGCCATGATGGTTATTTGTTGGAGTAATGAAGAGGCATCAGACAGCTTTCATGGCAGGCAGGAAGAGGGAGAAGGCAAAGAGGGTTTGTCCTCAGAGCCTCTTCCTTTTATTGTACATTCATACAAAGGCAGATGATGTGTCATTACATGAATGGCTACTTTCCCATAGCAACAGAAGAGTCATTACACCATTGGCTTTGGCTCAGGGGGTGTGCACGGATCATTTCATTGGCTGCTGAAATCTATACCTCCTGACTTTGTCCTGCCTCTGACTAGGGAACACCCAGCCCCTCTTTCAGGCTATCAGGATTAATTATAAGCCAGAGAAATACATGAAGTCAGGTATACTCTCCTTGGCAGAGACTTAAGCACAAGTGATGCTTTTATTCAGGCAAATGTCAGGGAGAAGGGAAGTTAGTGTTTAACCCTGATGAAATGGCTTGCTGGCAAGCGCATATTTCCCACATCTCACCCTTTCTGTTTTTGTTTAGGGCAGCTCAGTAAAGCTTTAGACCCTTACTGAAATCTGTTATGTCTTGGTATGGGCTGGAAATAGGGGAAGGGGGCTATGAAGAGAAGAAAGCTAATTCGACGTGGTGTGCCAGCTGCCGATGAGCTTCTGAATCTCCATATCACCCAGAGCTGGTGCAGGTGGTGTGCCAACTCTGCAGGGCTCATGATTCCCTATTAGGCATCTTACAAGACATCTTTGTATTCGGGCTGAGAGCAAGGTTTCAATATGGATATGAGGTTTGGGTATTCACTGAATACAGCATCACAGGCAAATAATTAAGACAATTATGGTCATTATAATAAAAATCACCCTTTTGAGACCAGAAATATCAGGGAGCCAGGACCTTAGCCAGTCCCAAGGAGAAGTTGGTATTCTGTCTGAAAGTGGTGCATCAGCAACCATGGTTTCTATCTGCTCTATGGTATGTGTGAGGTTTGCTTTATAAACTGATATGTACACACAGCAATGAGATCCAATTAATGCACAAACACCACCCTTTAAGGCTAAAATGGTTTCTAAGGTATAGCTGTTCTGAATGCTACTTCTCTAATCTGAGAGACTTTTGTTGTAAGTAGTTTTAATGCATGGACTGTCTGATTAAATATGGCAGTCGACCAGTTAGCTAAGATGTGTAAGTCTCTGTAATTCATATCTGTCCCCATTGGGGGAAACAGGCTTCTAGCTATCTGAGTTTCTGTAAACTTTTCTATGGGATTATTTATCGCCTCCCTTTTGTTACAGAGCCTTGCTTTAGGTAAATTTTTGACTGCATAGTATGAGGGGAGGATGTAGCCTAAAGTGCATCTGTCTCTCCCTCTTGGGGAAATGTACATATATGCTCTACGCCCACATAACATCCATATGTTTCCTAACAGATTAGTGGACATGTCATTGGTTATCATTTGGGCTATATAACTACAAAAGGTAAATCCTTCATCCCCTCTATACTTTCT
This sequence comes from Rhinatrema bivittatum, assembly GCF_901001135.1. Lineage (NCBI taxonomy): Eukaryota > Metazoa > Chordata > Amphibia > Gymnophiona > Rhinatrematidae > Rhinatrema > Rhinatrema bivittatum. The sequence continues at coordinate 607,815,879 of NC_042616.1, read as the reverse complement.
GTACTTGCTTGGGACTCCCACTGCACATCCTGAAATCTGCCAATTGCATACATATATGTGGTATAATTATGTAGGTGTTCAGTGATTAATACAAATGTTTCAGTTACAATATGGATATTTCCCACCTGAATTCCCTTTCCCATCCCCTGTATCATATGCATCATTAGTCCCAACAAAGAGCGGCAGTCTCTTGAATACAGCTACCAATGTGTAGTATGATATTATTAACTGGAGAGTTAATGAAAACCTCTCTGTAAAGGATAATTAGTCCATACTGTAAGGTTAAATGGTACAGCATGCATCAGTAGTAGGGATGTGAATCGTTTTAGGACGATTAAAATTATCGTCCGATAATTTTAATATCGTCTTAAACCATTATGGAACACAATACAATAGAGATTCTAACGATTTATCGTTATAAATCGTTAGAATCGTGAGCCGGCACACTAAAACCCCCTAAAACCCACCCCCGACCCTTTAAATTAAATCCCCCCCCCTCCCGAACCCCCCCCCCAAATGACTTAAATAACCTGCGGGTCCAGCGGCGGTCCGGAACGGCAGCGGTCCGGAACGGGCTCCTGCTACTGAATCTTGTTGTCTTCAGCCTGCGCCATTTTCCAAAATGGCGCCGAAAAATGGCGGCGGCCATAGACGAACACGATTGGACGGCAGGAGGTCCTTCCGGACCCCCGCTGGACTTTTGGCAAGTCTTATGGGGGTCAGGAGGCCCCCCCCAAGCTGACCAAAAGTTCCTGGAGGTCCAGCGGGGGTCAGGGAGCGATTTCCCGCCGCGAATCGTTTTCGTACGGAAAATGGCGCCGGCAGGAGATCGACTGCAGGAGGTCGTTCAGCGAGGGTTCCGGCGCCTCGCTGAACGAGGAGGTCCGGAAGGACCTCCTGCCGTCCAATCGTGTTTGTCTATGGCCGCCGCCATTTTTCGGCGCCATTTTCCAAAATGGCGCCGGCTGAAGACAACAAGATTCAGTAGCAGGAGCCCGTTCCGGACCGCTGCCGTTCTGGACCGCCGCTGGACCCGAAGGTTATTTAAGTCATTTGGGGGGGGGGTTCGGGAGGGGGGGGGATTTAATTTAAAGGGTCGGGGGTGGGTTTTAGGGGGTTTTAATGTGCCGGTTTTGCGATTTTACGTTTTTTCGATTTTTCACGATTTTTCACGATATTTTACGATATTTTACCCCCCCAAACGGCAACGATACGATTCCCTCTCCCTCCCAGCCGAAATCGATCGTTAAGATGATCGAGGACATGATTCACATCTCTAATCAGTAGTTCTCCGCAGGCATGGGTTGGCATGTGTGTGCAGATCCAACAGTCTGTTCGATTCAACAGGTGTGAAAAGTTCTGTGTATCGAGGATGTATATGTTGTTCTGTCAGAGTCCTTGTTCTGAAATCACCATAGCTGGAGAAATAAGGCAAAAGATGAGGATGCAGAACACAATTGTTAATGAGTTGGCATTCAGGCAAGAAAAAGCGGCTAATAAGTTCTCTGGAGTTTTCTCAAGGCCTTGCTGTTCTAAGAGTTGTGCAGATTGGTTGGATAGGGCCTTGATCTGTCCCCAGGTCATGTGGTGCTGCTTTTTGCAAGGAGTCCGGTCTCTGTCCTTCTGAGGGCTGTGGAGGCTCAGGGAGAAGTTTGGGATCGGGTCCTGTAGACCTGGACACCTTTCCATCTTTCCACGGCTTGATACCTGTGGAAGCAAGCAGAGAAACATATCCTCGTTCCCCATTTTAAGGGAACAGGACCGTACCAGACATTAAATATTCTATACAAAACTGATGCCTGTGGGTGACTAACCCTAGTCCCATAATGATTACTCATGGCTGTGTTCTTATGTAAACCTGATATGTTTAGATGATTTAAACAATACTTTGTTCAGCCAATCCTTCTTAGTGGGAATTACTTTGTTCAGCCAGTCCTTCTTAGGGGAAAATCCAGGGGCAATCCCCCCTTTTTCTTTTTGTTTGGTCCAGAGCTCTTAAGGGTATGATTTGCTCTCTCCACAATGGCTTGCCCTGTGGTGTTGTAGGGGATGCCAAATAAGTATTTAATGTTCAATTATTGACAAAATTCATGTAAAGGAATGGCTGCAGTAAATAGAGCCATTTTTCAGAAGAGAGGGTAGTCCCATTATCAAGAATGTTTTTATGCAGTGATCAATTTTCATTCAGGAAAATAGCAATAAATGTAAATTAATCATTTAAAGGAAAAGTCATTTGCAGTAAGCAGAATCAAATGACAAGTATATTAGACATTACATTAAACATATGTTACACAAGACTGACATATATTCATTCATCTTGCAAATATTAATTTACACAAAACTGACACATATTCATCCATCCTGCAAATATTTCTTGCATCAAGACAGACAACAGATAACACATAATTTGAGCTAAAAATCTTACCAAAAAGTTATCAAAAACAAAATTAGATCAAGGATCAAAAATCAAAAGTCAAAAGGTGTTAGAAAAATGTTAAAATAAACTGCAAAGTGTCCATCTTCACATCTCTTCATGGCAGCGTCAATCTGGAAAATATTAAAAACTGGCATACAGCAAAAAATTACTAAGGTAAGGATTAAAGTGAAATTCTTACTTTTTTAACCTTGGAGAATCAATTCTATCATTCAATTTAATAAAATCAATTTGGATTTGCAAGAAAAGGTTTGGGAGGGATTGCTTTATATGTAGCAACCTCTGTCAGTAAAAATTTTAAGGTTCAGAATTCTGTATAAATTTTGTGAAAAAGAAAATAAAACTGAAGTGTCCTTAATACAGAAGGTCTGTAGGCCTGAAAAATAAAAACTATTATACAACAGAATTATTAAAACAATAATATAATATAACTTGTAGAATAACATAGCGCCTCCTAGTGGAGACCCCATCATTACTTTATAGATTGCAACTATTGTTCCAGGTTGTAATCAGTAATACTCTGAGCTTACTTTCAATGTGGAGTATCAGAATAGAATTTCTTCTTATAATTATTAGAATAGGAAATTAAACACGCTGTTTGCTCAGCTCTGTCTGCTACATGCTAAAGTTTGAAAGTATTAAAAGATTAAAGACATATAGAAAGTAGAGAGAGAAATTGCAGGACTAAGTCCAGGTTTTTTTCTTTCTTTTCAAAAGTTCTCCCTCCCTCCCCCATGAGTGGCTAGCAAGAGTTACAGAAAAGGGGGGGAGGAGCAGTGTTTCTCAAAAGAAAAGAACTGCACCCAAGGAATTAATCCTTCAGTCAATAGGAACTTAAAGATAGCTTTGTTTAACAATTGATACCATCAACCACAGACAATGGCTGGCTGATTCCTTGCAGACAAACACCACTTCAATTCACTTTAGGGAGAATCACAGTAAGAATACAAGTTCTGTGTGCTGGCAATTCAAACTATAAACTTAAAATCTCAGAGAAATGGAGTCATTTTAAATGTGAGCCAAATAAACTTTGCAAAAAGTGAACTTTCACATGAAATTTACTCAGTAATTGTTCAAATCTCAGTACAGTTTTAACATAAGGCTATGCATATAGGGGTAGATTTTAAAAGAAGCGCGATCAGCCTACTTTTGCTTGCGCATCAGACTCAAGCAAAAGTACGCTGGATTTTAGTAGATACGCGCGGAGCCGCGCGTATCCACTAAAATCCTGGATCGGCGCGCGCAAGGCTATCGATTTTGTATAGCCTGCGCGCGCCGAGCCGCGCTGCCTCCCCCCGTTCCCTCCAAGGCCGCTCCGAAATCGGAGCGGCCTCGGAGGGAACTTTCCTTTGCCCTCCCCTCACCTTACCCTCCCTTCCCCTACCTAACCCACCCACCCGGCCCTGTCTACACCCCCCCCTTACCTTTGTCGGGGGATTTACGCCTCCCGGAGGGAGACGTAAATCCCCGCGCGCCAGCGGGCCTGCTGCGCGCCGGGCCGCGACCTGGGGGCGGGTACGGAGGGCACGGCCACACCCCCGGGCCGTAGCCACGCCCCGTACCCGCCCCCAAAACGCTGCCGACACGCCCCCGCAACGCCGCGCGCTCCGGCCCCGCCCCCCCGACACGCCCCCCTCCGAGAACCCCGGGACGTACGCGAGTCCCGGGGCTCTGCGCGCGCCGGGAGGCCTATGTAAAATAGGCTTCCCGGCGCGCAGGGCCCTGCTCGCGTAAATCCGCCCGGTTTTGGGCGGATTTACGCGAGCAGGGCTCTGAAAATCCACCCCATACTTTGTGGGGGAAAATACTCTCAAAGTATGCAGATTTTTTGTAACTGAATTCAAATAGAAACTACTCCTTAAGCATGCAGTCCCTCTGCAACTGAACATCGAAGACCAGGAGAAACCATTTTTTCCAAATTTGTACTGTCTGCACAGTTACTTTGCCTAATCTGGTCTGCAAGAGGTCATTGAAGTGTATAATTAAATCAATTTTTTCATAGTGATATTTTCTTTGCTTGTAACGCATGAGTCTAATTAAATCCTTTTTTTCATATTGATATTTTCTTTGCTTGTAACACAGGAGTGCAGCTGCCTGGCCCAAGGTCTTACACGCTGATTTCTTTGAAGACCTGGGGGCATAGTCACTGCTCATGGCACTCAACTCTATTGCTGCCACACCTAGTTCTTTGTTTCTTTCTGTAATGGGAAAGGCTTGAATCCCTTTCAATAATTCCTCTCTTGTGAGATTTCCATGTAATTTACCTGGACAAATTGGTGATGCAGAATTAATGACTGTCTCAGGCAATGGCAAATGAATGGGCAGGGAGTGGTTGGTGGGGGAAGGGGTTTGCAGGCAAGATGGAGGAAGGCTAGTTTTTCTGACCTCAGTGTTTTCTATTTCCTGGGGCCTTTTCTCTGAGGTGGACGCAGAGGAAGCCTCAGGAGCCATGTGATTGTGTGTCCCCAGATGTTCTATTTCATTTTCTGTCCCCCTTTGTTCATGGTTCTTTTCTGTGATGGGGAAGGCTTGAAGTCCTTCCAACAATTCTTTTTCTGTAAAGTTTTCTTTCTGCGGTTTCTGCTGAAATTCAATGCTAATCGCCCCACCCAGGCCAGGTGGTGGCTCTATTGTTCTCAAGGGTTGCTTTTCTAAAGAAATGGGGAAGGTGTGAATTGTCTTGGGTGTGGGTATGGAGAGCTGAGGATACAAAGAATTTGCTGGCTCTGAGGAAGACTGAGAAGATGGGGGAAGGGTATGTCTGCCTGCTTCTAAAAGCACATGGTTTGAAACTGCTGTCTTGGAACTTTTTTTTTCTTCCATGTGTTCGATGGCCTCTGTACATTTTTGCCATATTAATCTTAGCTTTATGGGAGCTCTGGGAGCCGTATGAAGACAATTGCCGATTGAGATCCATTCCTGGGTATTTAGAGTATTTAGAGTTCCAGCCTCCATCGAATACCAAGGGCAACGGCAAGCTATTTCACTTATTAATTTTTCTATGTCCCCCAGGCTGACTTGCGCTATTTTTCTTCTGGTGATGAAATAATGATTATTGATGATTTTCTGCAGCTCCTTGGCATGTAGCCTCTGCTGCATAGATAAATCACTGCCCATGCTTACGAGTGTGGGGAACAAACTTGCTGAGAAATACTTTAAAAATTACTAAGAAGTACTTTTTTTAAAAAAAATATTACGATTGCAAATCTGTTGAACGGTACGTACCTTTAAGCTATGACCAGCCAAAATAAGCATGGAGTTTATCATCACGTCGCAAGGGTCACCAGATGTAGGAGTAATGAAGAGGCCCATCAGACAGCTTTCATGGCAGGCAGGAAGAGGGAGAAGGCAAAGAGGGTTTGTCCTCAGAGCCTCTTCCTTTTATTGTACATTCATACAAAGGCAGATGATGTGTCATTACATGAATGGCTACTTTCCCATAGCAACAGAAGAGTCATTACACCATTGGCTTTGGCTCAGGGGGTGTGCATGGATCATTTCATTGGCTGCTGAAATCTATACCTCCTGACTTTGTCCTGCCTCTGACTAGGGAACACCCAGCCCCTCTTTCAGGCTATCAGGATTAATTATAAGCCAGAGAAATACATGAAGTCAGGTATACTCTCCTTGGCAGAGACTTAAGCACAAGTGATGCTTTTATTCAGGCAAATGTCAGGGAGAAGGGAAGTTAGTGTTTAACCCTGATGAAATGGCTTGCTGGCAAGCGCATATTTCCCACAGTTATTGGTTTCAAGTGAACAACATAAATCGTTGGAACTTTGAAGCGTAACATTTCTTGCCATACTTCATGTTTTGAACGGTGTATTCTGATCGTGACAGTTCCTAGAAGTCACTATGGCCCCTAAGCAAAAAGATGCATTGGCGGTTTGACCTCAATCTCATGCGAGCAAGGCGAGGATGGTGGCCCAGAAGAATGAGGTTTCTAAGAGAGGCAGAGCTCAGAAGAGCAACCAGGTTGTGGATGGGGCCCCGCGCGCAAGGAGAGGATTATCCAACTGTGGTCGCTGTTGTGGTGGAAGTGACTCAACTCAGGCAAAGCGATTCGATATTGAGGAACTTATGTCCAAGCTTCACGAACAGGATGAGGCTCATGGCACAGATTGGCTGAGACAGCACTTGGCGAGACCTGTAACACCGGAAAAAGACAGGCACACAGGTGGAGCTGGGCCCCCTAGGCAGGATTCCGATGACTCTGCCAATGCATGAGGCAGGATCAGCCCCCTGGGAGTGAGCAGAGGTAAGGTGGCAATCGGCATCAGTGACTCTGACACCGGTTCTTCTTCCGACAGTAGTGATGAAGATCTAGCCCTGGCCACGGTGATGCAGAACGCCTTGAAGTCATTCAAGAAGAAGCGGGTGTCTGAGTGAGGCAGTTCCACAGCAAAGATATGGGGCACGGGTTCCGAGGCTTCCTTGGACATGGGTTCAGGTGTCTCTCCTGGCCTTCCTATGGGTTAGGCTGGGGCATCTACCTCTACAGTACCTGAATGTAAACCGATGTGATATCTCAGATCGAATGTCGGTATATAAAATAATAATAAATACTAATGAGGAGGTGTTGTGCGGGGTTAGCTCATTAGCACATGGCATCCCTAAAAAAATTAATAAGGAGATCTAGAGGCACGAGTTTATCAATATATTCTCATTGTTAATAAAGGATTTGGAGGCAGGTGAGTCAGAGACATGGAAGAAAGACGGTGGGTGTGATCCTAAAGAGAAATGATCCAAGATCTCGAAGAATATACATAATTGGGTCAATGACTTCCATATATTCTTGAGTGTAGTAGTAGAGTGTGAGACTGACCAGGCCCCAATTTGATCAGGTACCTAGACACAATTATGAAGGCGCCTAAGTGTGGTGGGTGGGTATGGTTAAATTATGATATTAGGTTCCAGAAGACCATGCCCAAGATAGATCTATTTCTTGGAGACACAGAATACTTGACCTCTGGTTGGACGAGATGACACTCCACAAGTCTCCCTCAGCTGATAGGTCAGGATTCAACCCGGGTGTCTCGCGAGACAAATTCAATCACCATCCCAGTGGGAGGTGTGATGTGTGTAGACAGTTTAATGCAGAGCACTGCACATAGTCAAACTGCAAGTTCAAGCACAAATGCTCTACTTGTGGCTCCCACCCGGCAGCTCAATGCCGAAGCACCAGAGAGCGTAAGGTACAACCACACTCTGCCATCTGCCCATGTGAGGACCCTGGCTCCGACACCAGTCAGCATTAGCGCCATGATGCCTTGGCTGCAACTGTACCCATTTCTGGATAAGGCCGTGGAGCTGATCAAAGGTTTTACACATGAGTTTCATATTCCATGCCAAAAGGACCCGCCTGCCTTGGTGGATTCCGTCCGGAATTCTAAATCTCTGTCCACCCATGAGGGCGAGTCAGAAAGAAAAATTTTGTATGAACTCACCATGGGCAGAATGGTGGGCCTCTTCCCATCCTCCACTTCCCAAATATGGTAGTGTCACCTTTGGGCATGGTTCCCAAAAAGAACCTGGGTGTTTCTGGTTCATACATAATCTGTCCTTCCCTCCTAGTAATTCCATTAATGACCTGATTGACCCCCTATTATGCTCTGTTTCCTACACATCATTCAGCTCTGCTATAGCAACCATCAAGGCAGCTGGAGACCAGAGCTGAGCTGGGAAAGGTAGACACTGAGTCTGCCTTTCAGCTGTTACCCATTCACCCGGACTCATTTCACCTTCTAGGATTCCAATTTAGAGGTCAATTTTATTTTGATTGGTGCATACCGATGGGCTGCTCAATATCCTGTGCATACTTTGAGCTATTTAGTTTGTTTCTCCAATGGGTGGTCAAGCAGCGATCAGGATTCACATGGGTCACCCATTATCTTGATTACTTTTTTATTGGTGGTAAGGGATGCAGCCGACTGCCAACACCTACTGGCAACATTCCAGGTCATTGTGCAGGATTTCAGTGTTCCCCTAGCAAGGAGAAAACAGAAGGGCCTTCCAGAATGATAACATTCCTGGGGATAGAGCTAGACATTTGGTCTCAGATCTCGAGGCTCGCCGCAGACAAAATTATTAAGTTGCGCAAGGCTATTGAGGCCCTATGTAACATTAAGAAAGTGACCCTACGCCAGTTTCAGTCTCTGATTGGCTTCCTTATCTTCGCTTCCAGAGTCATCCCAATGGGAAGGGCCTTTTTGCGTAGACATTCCTTGGCCACAGCGGGTGTGGTTAGAAAACACCATCAGATAAGATTTCTAGCTCAATTAAACAGGACCTATTCATATGGGATTGGTTCCCAAGGCAATTTAACAGGGTGACTTTCTGGCAGGATCCACCGAGGCAGAGAAGCAAATTAGAGTTATTCATGTATGCCTCTAGAGGTTTAAGTTTTGGCAATCATTTCGGAGGAGCTTGAAGAGACTTGACCTTTTTGGAACTGTTCCCCATCATAGTGGCCCTTAAGATCTGGGGGAAGGAATTATCCATGTCATCCATCATTTTCAGATCTGATAGCATGGCGGTGGTGCAGGTGATCAATGGGTTGTCTGTACGGGCCTTCATGGCCAATGCTCTCATCAGGAAATTGGTGCTCACGTGCTTACACTACAATATTACTTGTCGCGCATCACATATTTATTTATTTATTTATGTATTACTTTTCTATACCGACATTCATGGCAGGTCATATCACATCGGTTTACATCAAAACTTAGAGAAATGGAGAAATTACAATAAACAAGGGGGTGATTAACTTGGAGAGAAGGGTAAAGGCTGGCGGAGGCGCCAAAAGTGCCTCGGGGGGTGAGAAGAATAGAAACAAAAGTCAATAAACCAGAGAATAACTGAACTCAAAATAAACCAGAGGATAATAGAACTCGAAATAGAAACGAGGGGGGAAAGCAGGGTAGGAGACTGGGAGGCAGGGAAGGAGGGAAGGAGGGGGCAGGGAGCAAGGATGGAGGGAGGAAGGGGATAGGTCGTGTTAAGAATAATATTGAAGATTCTCTTTCCCGCTTCCAGTGTACGATGTTCAGAATATATGCTCCAGAGGCCGATCGTCCCCTAACCCTGATACCAGAAGAAATATGGCAGCTTGGCCCCCTGAAATTTGGGAACTGATCATGAGCTCCCTAGCTGAAAACACAAGAAGGAGTTATGAGCAGGCTCTGTCCAACTTCCAGACCTTCCTCAGGATTGAAGAGCAAGGTGATATATGGCCATTATCAGTAACCTCATTGATAAGATACATCCTACACTGCAAGGGGCGGGGCATAGCCAGATCATCCGTGGTCACTCGTTTGGCAGACCTTTCATTCTTCTCTAGGGCACTGGGATTCGCTAGTTGTGCTGAGCTTTTCCTGATTAAAAGAATAATGGTGGGCTGGGCAAGGGAGGCGGGCAAGGTTCAGGATTCCAGGCACCCCATCACATGCTTATTGAGGCATCTGTTAGTGGCCCTGGAATCTGTCTGTTTCAATAGTTTCAAGGTCTGCTTGTTTCAATGTGCTTTCTCCTTGGCATTCTATGCAGCATTGTGGGTTAGTGATTTAACAGCCCACTTGGCCACTAGGTCAGGCACTTTCAGTCTACAATGAGCTGATTGGTGCTCAGGAGGGGTAAGCGGTGCTGTTCATTCGCAGATCAAAAACAGACAGAACTGGTACAGGTGCTAAGACAGTCTTACAGAAATGGCAGTGAGAGGCCTCCTGCCCAGTTCACTGCACAAAATTATACTTGGAAAGGCACCCACAGGTGGCGGGCAGTTATTGGTACATGCTGATGCTAACCTGGTCTCCAGATAATTCTGTAAACTGCTTCACTCAGCCCTACAGACATCAGGCATTGATGTCAGAGGCTATGCATTCATTTTACATTGGAGCCGCCACCACTGCAGCAGAGATAGGCCTGCAAGCAGAAAAAATAATGTCCATCAGCAGATGGTGGTCTAAGAGGTTTAACTTGTATGTAAAGCCACAGGAATATTTTATGCATTAGCTCATAATATACAGTTTCATTGTAAAGCCCTGTTGGCTACTTTCTTGTTCCATGGAAACCGATGTGATGCTTTCTTAACGAATGTTGGTATACAAAAACTTTAAATAAATACATAAAATATTGTCTCTTTCATATCTGGGGCTTCGGTTGCACTTCATCTGGATAATAGGCACCCCCAGGTGGCGAGCAGTTATGTGTGGTGGGCTCATAAAAGAACCATCCATCGGCCAGAGGGCGAACACCTAGGCTTGGATCCTTGTCGCTTGTTGCTGATATAGAAAGGGCTTCCGGAGATGAGATGGGACCAGCTGATGCTGACTGTCTTGGATATGGGAAAAAATCATGCGCCCCCCACTGGCGATGATTATTCATCTGGGAGGCAATGATTTGATGGCAACCCAGAGTGTGCAACTCACACAAAAGATACAAAACAATTTCATCAGTTTGCATAAAATGTTCCCACAGTCTGTCATCATTTGGTCCTGTATCGCTCCCCTGTCAGGTCTGGAGTGGGGAGCAGTCCCATCGGATGGTTGAGAGGGCTAGGAAAAAAATGAATAGGTGGGATAGCAGATTTATGCCCACTATACAAGGGTTGTATGTCAGACACGAATTGCTAGATGAAAGCCCAGGGTTGTTTAGGCCACATGGAGTGCACCTGTCGGATATAGGTTAGGGCATATTTAATACTGACCTACAGGATGTCATCGAGCCCCTTTTGGGTAGACTGGCAGCATCCGGGGTTGTTGGGGGTCCCCTGGTAAGCAGTCCCGCTACCAGGTTACAGTGGCACGGTGACCAGCGCATTAGTAAGGATTCCTCATAGATTGTACCTCCAGGCATCACCATATTCATTGGAGGGTGGCTGCCCTCCAGCGAGAGCAAAGTGAGCAGGGGGACCAGGGTTTTGTTGGGCCAGCAGCTCAGAATGTTAGAGTAGGCAAGTTCTAATCAGGTCGATGGCCCAAATGATTACGATCCAGACCCCTTGATGCTTGTACGGCAGAAAGGTGGGTAGGGACAGCATGTAGGGTACTGCGAATGAAGGCTCTGACTTTTACTGTTGGGGTCTTGGCAAGCACATCCTCCAATGATGCTTTGGCGCCTACGGCGAGGTGGATTCAGCAGCACTCTGGCTTCTATGACTGGGTGTTTCTCGGCTCGCCAGTGGAGGTCCTGCTCAAGTGGGGGCACTGGTCACTGGGAGTAACTGGTCACTGGGAGTAACCCCTTTTAGTTGCAGTGATAGGGCATAATCAGAATTGTTATATTGATGTCATTGCATTATGTGTTGAAGTTTATTTGCATTGTGGCCTGCGGCCAGAACTTTATCCAACAAATAAAGAAAATACTTTCGAATTTAGTCGTGTATGTGAGCTTAGTTATGTCGCAAGGGGTCGGGAGTCAGGGTATGAGAAGAGAAAGGGGTGGGAGAGGATGGGTGGAGGAAAGGTAAAGTGGATTGGGTGAATGCCTCATCCCTACCCCTTATTGTGCCTAATTTTTTTAATTGATGAACAATATGGATTGTCCATGCCTCATGCAAAATCACATCTAGGAAACCTACTGAGAATGATGGTTTTGCTCTTATTAACTCATTATATCCCAATTTTTTTAAAGAAGCTTTGCTCTAAATAAGACACTGGGTCATAATGGGTGAATATTTCAAGCCAATTTGTTTGACAATATCCACTTCTTATCTATAAAACAATGTGACAATAGCTGTAATGTTTTAAGCCGTGTCTTTTTTTTTTGAGACAAATAAGTGAATGTCATCAGCATATACTCTCATACACAAAACACTATATAACCAAGACATGCATTGGTCTTCTGAATTCTTTACATTCCATACTTCGGACAGACCAATTAGAAAAATGCACCTGCTAAGCTAAATACACCGACGCTTAAACAGACAAAATATGTCACAACAAGAGAACGAACATTTACGATAGCTGGTATTAACATATGGAACAAATTATCCACTGATCTGCGCTTGGAGCCCTGCCACAAGAAATTTAAACAGAATTTAAAAACATACCTGTTTAAATAAGCCTACAATTTATGAACCTTACTCTTCATATTAAATTATTTTATGAAATGTATATAATACTTTCTTCTCATTCCAATCAGTTACTTTCAATTACGCTAAACACCCCATGGTGTCCTATCTTCCTGCAATATGACTAATATGGACCTAAAAAATGTCTGTACTGTTAATAATGTTCCTTTAAGTTGATCCCCAGTACTATACGCCCTAGCTAATTCTAGGTTTTTTTTTTTATTATACTATAATTTGAATGTTATCAGCTATTGTATCCTTTCTTAAATATGTTGGATTGTAAAGCCTGTTGCTCACTTAGGGGTAGATTTTCAAATAGCGCAAATTGACCTACTTTTGCTGGCGCATCAGGCGCCAGCAAAAGTAAGCTGGATTTTAGTAGATACGCGCGGAGCCGTATCTACTAAAATCGGCGCGATCTCCTGCCGGCGCCATTTTCCGTACTAAAATCGGCGCGGAGCCGCGCGCCAGCGGGCCTCTTGTGCGCCGGGACGCGACCTGGGGGCGGGTACGGAGGGCGCGGCCACACCCCCGTACCGCCCTGGGCCATAGCCACGCCCCCGTACCCACCCCCAAAACGCTGCCGACACGGAAAATGGCGCCGGCAGGAGATCGACTGCAGGAGGTCGTTCAGCGAGGGTTCCGGCGCCTCGCTGAACAACCTCCTGCAGTCGATCTCCTGCCGGCGCCATTTTCCGTACGAAAACAATTCGCGGCGGGAAATCGCTCCCTGACCCCCGCTGGACCTCCAGGAACTTTTGGCCAGCTTGTGGGGGGCCTCCTGACCCCCACGAGACTTGCCAAAAGTCCAGCGGGGGTCCGGAAGGACCTCCTGCCGTCCAATCGTGTTCGTCTATGGCCGCCGCCATTTTTCGGCGCCATTTTGGAAAATGGCGCCGGCTGAAGACAACAAGATTCAGGAGCAGGAGCCCGTTCCGGACCGCTGCCGTTCCGGACCGCCGCTGGACCCGCAGGTTATTTAAGTCATTTGGGGGGGGGTTCGGGAGGGTGGGGGATTTAATTTAAAGGGTCGGGGGTGGGTTTTAGGGGGTTTTAGTGTGCCGGCTCACGATTCTAATGATTTATAACGATAAATCGTTAGAATCTCTATTGTATTGTGTTCCATAACGGTTTAAGACGATATTAAAATTATCGGACGATAATTTTAATCGTCCTAAAACGATTCACATCCCTACTAACAAGATCAAATTGTTTAAGGTTCAAATGCTGCAAAAATGTTGGCCTAAATATATTCAGTACTTTGATCAAACCCTCTACAAATAACATCTGGTTCTTTGCTTAAATGTAATAGAGATTGCACTATTTGATTTGATTCTGCATGTTTTATTTTATTGTAACCCACTTAGAATTATAGATAGGTGGGATAAAATGGTTTGAAACAAATAAATATCTTAATTTCCATATTTCAGTATTATTCTAATGATCACTAAATCACTCTTCTGTAGATATCTTTGCTGTTTTTAATCCTTTAGTATTTTAATCTGTGCATTTCTTTACTCTTGCTTTTGAAGATTTACCTTTTTTCAACATGCCTTTGTGTGCAAAGCCCATAGTTAAAATGCATTGTATTGTATTGTATTGTAAAAAGGAAAGAAGAATGGATAGCCCTAAGTTCTGGATTCTCTCAGCTATAAATTCTTCGTTCCTTGTTATAATACAATTCAGTCTTCGAGTCTTGAATGCTAGAGTATGTCAGAAGAACCTTTCACAGTCATTAAAATAAACACAATGCAGCCATTATAAAGGAGGAATGGATTAGATACTATAATCATACAATGTAATAGAAAAGACAAAAAATATTCAATTAGCATTTAAAGACTAGGAAGAGCTGCTGTATGAGTCAAGGTCTAAGGCTGAAAAGAAAGTATGTAACAGGGGAAGGCATTAGGAATATGCATTCATTTTAAAATGAATGGTAACCTAAACCACAACAGGCATTTTGTTTCAGTTCATTTTAACCCAAAATGAATTCACTGTCATAAAAATCCAAAACATTTTTTGGTTCATTTGTTTCAAAAATGAATTTTAAAAAAACTAAAAAAAAAACAACCCAACAAAACAAAAAAGATGAATAAAAAATGATCTGCAAATAAAAATAATAAATCAAACAAAATTTTCCTGCACATCCCTAGAAGGCAATTGTTACAATAGGTTATTATAATAAGAGGGTCCAGAAGAGTAAGATTATTATTTATTTATTTATTTATATATTTAAAACTTTTTTTATACCGACATTCATTTTCATATCACATTGATTTACAATTAAACGGGGTAAATAGAACATAATTTAGAAGAAGAAAAATTCAAGTTACATGTAAAAGGGAGAAGAAGGAGCAAGTTGGATGGAGTAGTATAACCAATAATCAAAGATTTACCGAAAAACTTAAATGGCTTACATTACTAGGTTCTTTGGTTGGGGAGGGGGGGGGGGGTGAGGGAGAGGAGGCCTCTTGGGAGAGAGTGTGGTGGGAGCATTCTTTATGTATAAGCCAAATTGAATAGCCAAGTTTTCAGGGGTTTTTTCTAAGGTTTTTGTACAGTGTTCTTGGCATAGTTCGGATGGCATAGAGTTCCATAGAGTTGGTCCTGCTATGGAAAATGTACGTTCCTTGGTGGAGATGTGGTGGGTGGGTGTTTGTGGGAGGGTGTAGACAGGGATCCTTTATAGGCAGCTCTCATGGGTCTGTTGGATATGTGTGGTAGTGCAGGGAGTCATTAAACCAATGTATATTCTGGTTGTGTAGTATTTTGTGGATAGTTGTGAGGGTCTTGTGCAGTATTCTGTGGAGGGGATTGGAAGCCAATGTAGATCTCTGAGGATTAGCGTAATGTGATCTGTTCTGTGGGAGTTGGTGAGGATTCTAGCAGCTGCGTTTTGCAGCATTTGGAGAGGTTTGATGGAAATAGCAAGAAGGGCTAAGAGAAGGGTGTTGCAATAGTCAATCTTGCTAAATAAGGTGGCTTGAAGGACGGTTCAGAAGTCATTGTTTTTTTTTATTTATTTAACAGTTTTTTATACCGACCTTCATAGTAAATAACCATATCGGATCGGTTTACAGTTTAACAGAGGGAGAACTAGAGTAACAATTCAAGTAAACGAAAGATAACAATAGGTAGGAATAAGTCAAAGTTACAATCAACAGGGGAGAGAACTTGGAAGCTTGCAACAAGCTGGAAAGAAGAAAGGTCGGTACAAAGTATTGTTACCATTGAGTATACAAGTTAAAAAAACTTAAAAACGGTGCTTTAACCTGAAAGTCTCAGAGTCCATTTTTTATTCGAGAAACAGAGTGCCAGACCGGGTATGAATGAAGGCCAACTAGTAATTGACTGGTGGTTCAGGGAAGGCTTGGTGAAAGAGCCAGGTTTTAAGTCTTTTTCTTAAAGTTAAAAGGCAAGGCTCCAGTCTGAGATTTGATGGGATGCTATTCCAGATAGATGGGCCTGCTATCGAAAAGGCTCTGTCTTTGGTCGTAGCGAGGCGTGTGGCTTTAGTGGGGGGAACATTGAGAGTGCCTTTGTAAATATCTCTAGTTGGTGTGTTAGTGGAGTGGAGTTTGAATGGTATTTCCAGGTCAAGTTGAAGTTGATGATGGATGGTTTTGTGGATTAAGGTGATTGATTTGTATAGAATTCTGAAGTTCACTGGTAACCAGTGCAGGTTCCTGAGTATGGGAGAGATGTGTTTGCAGCGGCTGGTACTGGTCAACAATCTTGCTGCTGCATTTTGTATCATCTGCAGAGGTTTGGTAGTGGATTTGGGGAGTCCTAGTAGAAGGGCGCTGCAGTAGTCTATTTTGGCGAACAGTAGCGCTTGGAGGACTGTCCTGAAGTCATGGAAGAATAAGAGTGGTTTAAGTCGTTTTAGGACCTGTAATCTGTAGAAGAAGTCTTTAGTTGTTGTGTTGACCATTTTCCTTAGGTTTAGTCGATTGTCTAAAATCACCCCAAGATCTCTAACCTGCTTACAGGTGATGTGAGAGTTGAGTGGTGATGGTTGGGAGATATTGTTATCATTTGAGGAGATGAGGAGAAGCTCTGTCTTAGAGGCGTTGAGGACCAAGTTTAAGCTGTTGAGTAGATTGGTGATGGATAGTAGGCAGTTATTCCAATGGGTGAGCGCTTTTGAGATTGATTCTGTTATGGGGATTAGAATCTGCACGTCGTCGGCATACAGATAATGAATTAGGTTGAGATCTGTTAACAGTTGGCAGAGGGGGAGGAGGTATATGTTGAAGAGGGTTGGGGATAAAGAAGATCCTTGTGGTACGCCAAGATTAGATTTTGTTAGGGGTGACTCTTTATTGTTGATTTTGACTTTGTAAGTCCTATTGCTGAGGAAGGACTTGAACCAGTTGTGAGCCGATCCGGAGATGCCGATATCTGCTAGGCGATCCAACAGGATGGTATGGTTGACGGTGTCGAAAGCCGCCGAGATGTCTAATAGGACTAGTAAGAAGGAGTGTCCTTTGTCTAACCCCATAATAATATGGTCTGTTAGTGAAATGAGGAGAGTTTCAGTGTTGCGTGATTTACGGAAACCATATTGCGAAGGATGTAAGATCTTGTGGTCTTCCAGATAATCAGAAAGCTGTGTGTTTACCAATTTCTCCGTTAGTTTGGCGACAAAAGGGAGGTTTGAGATGGGTCTGAAATTAGCTAGTACATTTGGGTCTAGATTGTGTTTCTTGAGGAGGGGCTTGAGTGAAGCAGTTTTTAGACTGTCTGGGTAACTTCCTTGGGTTAGGAGGCTGTTTATGATGCTGGTCAGAGGTCCTGAGATCAAGTTTGGGATGAGGAGCAAGAGTCTCGATGGAATATTATCAGCCGGATGGCTAGATGGTTTCTGTTTTTTTAGAAGGGATCCAATCTCTTTGGAGGAGATTGATTCGAAACAGTCAAATTTGGGTCTATTTAGAGCATTGGAATTCTCGCCTGACTTGAGGGGAGTTGTATTTTTAGGAAGGAGGGCGAGGGTATTTAAGATCTTCTGTTGGAAGAAAGAAGCGAGTTCATTAGCTTTGGAGAGAGCTTGTTCATCTGGAATAGGTGGGGATGTCGATTTGGTGATTTGTGTTACGTAAGCGAATAGTGCCTGTGCATCATATTGAAAATGGTGTATTTTGTTTGCATAGTATTCCTTTTTTTCTGTAGAATGGCGGTCCTGTAGTGATGTAAGAACCCCTTGTATGAAGAAAGGGTTGTTTTGTTAGGGGTTTTGCGCCATCTATTTTCTTTCTGGCGTAAGTCCTGTTTCATCTGTTTCAGTTCCGAGCAGAACCAGGGTTGGTTTCCCTTTTTTGTTGGGTTGAGTGATTTGGAGATTATTGGGCACCATTTGTTTGCGACTGTTTCTGTAATCTTTTGCCAGGAGGATAGGGCTGAGTCAGGATTAGCTAGGTCTAGGTTGGAGAGTTCTTTGGATAGCTGATCGCTGAGTATGTCAGATGGACATGCTTTCCTGAATTGAATGGTAGAAGTGTGTGGAGAGGTGTGTGTCTGTTTATGTGTGGAAAAGGAAGATTCTATCAGGAAATGATCTGACCAAGGGATTGGGGTACAGGAAGGTTCTGTAGTGATGGAGAAGGGGTCTTAGTTTCTTAAGGACCTGCAGTTTGTAGAAGCAATCTTTAGTGGTGTTGATAAATTTTTTCAAGTTCAGATGGCTGTCAAGAATGACCCCTAAATTCCTGATGTGCTATGGGAAAGGGGAGGGTTGATCAGAGGGGAGGGGGTTATGGTGGCTGGGGGAGATGAGAATTAGCTCTGGTGAGGTTAAGGTTAGTTAGGAGGCGGTTGATGGAGGTAAGGCAGTTGTTCTAGGACTTGAGGGCTTTAGGTAAGGTTTCCGTGATGGGGATGAGTATTTGCACGACATCTGCATAGATATAGTGTGACACCGAGGTCGGCAAGGAGTTGGCAAAGGGGTAGTAGGTAGATAATAGAGTGATGGAGAAGGAGGAACCTTGGGGAACACCGCGGGTTAGGTTAATGGGGTTAGATTCATGGCTGCCAATTTTGTCCTTATAGTGCCTGTTACTGAGGAAGGATTTAAACCAGCTGAGGGCCATTCCGGAAATGCCTATTTCTGCGAGGCAATCAATTAGTATGATGTGGTTGACCATATCGAATGAGGCAGAGATATCTAGCATGGCGAGGATGTTAGACTGGCCCTTGTCGAGTCCCCTGAGTAGGGTATCTGAGAGGGATATTAAGAGAGTTTCCGTATTGAAGAACTTACGGAAGCCGTATTGTGATGTGAATACAGTGTTGTGTTTTTCCAAGTGTTCTGTGAGTTGTAGGTAAACCACCCTTTCTGTGAGTTTAGCAAGGAGTGGGAGGTTGGAGATAGGCTGGAAGTTTGAAGGGTCAGATGGGTCTAGGTTTGGTTTCTTTAAAATGGATTTGAGGGTGGCTTGTTTCCAGGAGGTGGGAACTTGTCTGAGGGTAAAATTATACTTAAGAAGAATAGAAAGCAGGAAAGATTATAAATTAAAACAAAGAGAAGCAAGCAAGAATATATTAAAGGCCGGATTTTTATTGGCCTGCAAGCATAAAACACAGGGGTTATGGGCCAGATTTTCTAATCTATGCGCAGGCGTAGATTTGAGCACGCAACCCGGCGCGAACAAATCTATGCCTGATTTAATAACATGCGCGCGCAGCCACGCACATGTTATAAAATCCAGGGTCGGCACACGCAAGGAGGTGCACACTTGTGCACCTTGCGCACACCGAGCCTTAGGGAAGCCCCAATGGATTTCCCCGTTCCCTCTGAGGCCGCTCCGAAATCGGAGCGGCCTCAGAGGGAACTTTCCTTTCACACCCCCACACCTTACCCTTCCTTCCTTTATCTAACCCGCCACCCAGCCCTACCTAAATCCCCTCCCCCTACCTTTATTATTTAAGTTGTGCCTGCCTCTGGGCAGGCATATGTTGTGCGCGCCAGCCGAGTGCCGGCGCATGATTCCCCGGCCTAGCAGGCCTTTGGAGGCCTCTGGCCATGCCCTTGCCCTGCCCCGGACCGCCCACTCCCCGCCCCTTTTTTCAAGCCCTGGGCGTCCCGGGGCCTCTGCGTGTCGCTGAGCCTATGCAAAATAGGCTATGCGCGCGCAGGAGCGGGTTTTCGGGGTTACACGCATAATATACGCTTGTAACCATTTGAAAATCTGCCCCATGTGCACGGCCGAGTCTTGCATGCGCCACATGCATTTTAAAAGGGGCCCCGCCACTCACGTTACCCCTGTTATGTGCATGAGCCAGTCCTTGGCAGTGGGGCAGTCCAGGGGGTGGGGCAGGGCAGTCTGTGGTGGGGCTAGAGGCACCCAGTATAGTGGCCATTTGCAGGAACAAAACATAAGTTTAAAACATGGGAGGGGCTAGGATAGGGATAGGGGCAGGTAGGATAGCGGAAGGGGAAGGGAGGTTAGGGTAGGGGGTAGGGAAATTCCCTCCCAATCCACTCCTTAATTGGAGCAGACTGGGAGGGAACTGGGGAAGCCCAACAATGCATCGCCACACAAATTTGCTAAGATATATCCCTCCTTTTGTGTGCCAAACAGGATTTTATAACATTCGTGCGCCAGTGCGGGCATGTTATAAAATCATGCATCCATGAGCGTGTGCCTAGTAGCGCATGCACATTGCCACGTGCGGGTTCTTTTTAAAAATCTACCCCTAAATATTTTAGAGAAAACAAATTGGAGAACTTTGAAATAAACCTCAAAAGAAGTAAGAAGAAAATAAAGATTAATAAATAAAAATAAAGCAAAAAAATGTATAAGCTGATAATGTTTTCTTGGACTAATTTCATACATTTCTTGACCAGCTTATAAAATTTAGCCCAATAACATTTATCACCTTACATATTTTGTATTATTTTTGTTTATTAATATTTATTTATGTGCATTCACATTTATTTATTTATGTATTTATTTAGTGATTTTTTTTTATATACCGCGGCATGTTAAAAACATCACCTCGATTTACAATAAACAATAACACAGCAATAAGCTTTACATTTAACAGGAAATACAGTGTACAAAATGGTTCAATTATTAACAAAAATTTAAAACAAGTACAATAAACCAATAACTAACACATAACTAACATAGCAACCACACTACTTTCCAAGAAGTAAGCTGTCAATTAAGTTGTTTCAGGATTTGGTATTAAGTAGGGATGTGCATTCGTTTGTAACGCATTGGCAATCCGAAACATATATATCCCTATTCGTTGTATTAGTGGATTCGCGAAACGCATCACGATCCCCCACGAATACAACATATCATATTAGTTTCATTCTTTTCGCTCGCAGTGATTTCCTAGTGGGTGTTTGAAATAGGAGGTAGCAAAAACCAGCCCTTTTCTGTGAGTCATAAGTGACCTCACAGCCCTGTCATAGAGTGGGTCAGACACGTTGGCAAGGAGACCAAAATGCAACCTATCAGAGCTAAGCATTTTTCTAATGCATCAATCACTGCTCTCACACAGTGCTCTGTGATGCTGTTCCTGATGACACTGTACTATTTATATGTTAAGTACACGGCGTGCCACACACTTTCTTGGTGGGGATGGTCTGGGGAGGTGGTCGCACTCAGAGCTAGTTTGAGTATCTCAAATCTGTATTCAATTGCTAGCTACTTTGATAGAATTTTCCATTTACAAATATATTTGTTAGATTTGTCTGCAGTGCTGCTGCCAGCTAGCCATGTTTTTTTTTTTACCACACTTTTTTTTATTGATCTGAGACGGTCTCTCTGCCTGTGCCACTGAGAGAAGCTGCTAGCAGTGGCATTTTTCTGCTTATTTTACCCATTGGGGTAGGTTGCAAGCAGGATTTGGGTGTTGTGTGTGGGAGATATAATAAATTGCTAGCTACTTTGATAGAATTTTCTATTGAAAAATATATTTCTTCATTTTTGCTGATGTGCCAAGCAAACCATGCTTTTTATTTAACTGCAAGTTTTTTTTTTATTGAACTCAGGCTGTCTCTTTGTGCATTTAATCCAAGAAGACACGCAATGCACTCACTGGGCATCAGTGGGCACTGGGAAATTTGGCACATTCACATATATATTATTGGGACAGCAGTGCTCTCTGAAGCCAAATCCCCAGTGGGCCTCTTTTTTAGTTACAAGCTTGGTGTGTGCATACTGCGGTCCCAGTTTTAGCATACATCAAGGCACAGCCTCGTGAGCCAGTGGGCACTTTTGCAGACTCACGTATATTGGGAGAGCAGTGCTCTCTTAAGCCAAATCCCCAGAGGGCCTCTTTTGTAGTTACAAGCTTGGTGTGAGCACACATACAGTGGTCCCAGTTTAGTGTACATCCAGGCACTGCCTCGTGGGCCAGGGGCACTTTTGCAGACTCACGTATATTGGGAGAGCGGTGCTCTGTGAAGCCAAATCCCCAGTCGGCCTCGTTTGTAGTTACATGCTTGGTGTGCGCACACATACAGAGCTCCCAGCTTTAGTGTACATCCAGGTACAACCTCGTGGGCCTGGGGGTACTTTTGCAGACTCACGTCTATTGGGACAGCAGCGCACTCTGAAGCCAAATCCCCAGTGGGCCTCTTTTCTAGTTACAAGCTTGGAGTGTGCACAATACACTGCGGTCCCAGTTTTAGTGTACAATACATCCAGGAAGCCTCGTGGGCCAGGGGGCACTTTTGAAGACTCATGTATATTGGGACAGCGGTGCTCTCTGAAGCCAAATCCCCAGTGTGCCTCTTTTGTAGTTACAAGCTTCGTGTGTGCACATATGCAGCGGTCCCAGTTTTAGTGTACATCCAGGCACAGCCTCTTGGGCCTGGGGGCACTTTTGCAGACTCACGTATATTGGGACAGAGGAGCTTTCTGAAGCCAAATCCCCAGTGGGCCTCTTTTGTAGTTACATGTTTGGTGTGTGCACAATACAATGCGGTGCCAGTTTTAGTGTACAATACATCCAGGCAGAGCCTCGTGGGCCTGGGGGCACTTTTGCAGACTCACGTATATTGGGACAGATGAGCTCTCTGAAGCCAAATCCCCAGTGGGCCTCTTTGTAGTTACAAGCTTGGTGTGTGCACAATATAATGTGGTCCAGTTTTAGTGTACAATACATCTAGGCACAGCCTCGTGGGCAAGGGGGCACATTTGTAGACTCGCATATATTGGGAGAGTGGACCTCTCTGAAGCCAAATCCCCAGTGGGCCATTTTTGGAAATAATTATTTTTATTGAAATTCCTAGTAGGTAGTGACTTTAACTCCATAATGTGAGGGAAGTCTAGATGTTGTCGTGTGATTGGGACTGGCAGAGGAGGAACTTGAAAAGGTAGTACCAGTCCCCCATTAAAGGGGCAGGCAGTTCCATCAAGAAAAAAATGAAATTTAAAGATGATGCATCACCACCACCTGTTTCTGACCCTGTAATTTTGGAGGTGAGGGAAGGGGAGGCTGAGTCATCCCAGACAAAATGGCGACACCCAAAAGCAGCAGTGCGACAGCAAACTCGACTTAGCATTGACAATGTAGTGCAGGCACTGTTTGCTTCTGATTCCGATGAAGAATCATCTTGTGTGGGATTGTCATCATCAGAAATGGAAGCAGTAATAGCTGAATAAGGTTTTGGAGGATTTGTTAGTTCTGTCTTAGCCTCCACTTCAGTGCAGCAGGGGAGAAATGAAACTGATGATGAGGAGGAGGGAGAGCAGTCAGCGCAAGCACAGAGTGTGACTGATGACCCTGCCATTGCTTCTCAGGGTGCACCACTACTTCAGCTCCAGTGCCAGCATCCACCCTGAAGGCTATAGAGAAGGGATCACGAAAGAAATCTGCGATCTGGAGCCACTTTAAAGTGACAGAGTACCTGCATATTGCTCAGTGTAATTACTGTGGCAGGGCTATTAGCAAAGGCAAGCAAATGGGACATCTATCTAATTTTGGCATGACGCATCATATGAAGAGGCAACGCCCAACAACAGTACTGCCATCTGGGGATGGTGGCAGTACCAGTAAGGGGACCCCTTTTTCCAGGCAGCGTAAAGTGGTTGAAAAGGAGCAGAGTCGCCCCATGCCCTCAGCCCCTTTTAGCAGTCAGGTGGCATGCCAGCAGCCCCCTACCATGTGGCAGAAGCAACAACCCACCATGGAGGAAATGGGGTGGTGTGCGGTAACGCTAACCCAGGGTAGGAGGCAAGCAGCCTCAAAAGTTGTAACCAGGAGCATTGGGAAAATGATTGTCCTTGATGACCAGCCCTTGCAGATAGTGGAGAATGTGGGTTTCAAGCATTTGCTGAAGGTTATAGTTCCAAATTACAAAGTCCCCTCCAGAACTACATTTAGCAGAAAGGTCATCCCCAGCCTGTACAACCAGTGTTGCAGTCGCATCCAAGCGCTGCTAGCTAAGGCACAGGGGAGTGTGCATTTCACCTGCGATATCTGGACCGCCATGAATGCTGCACACTCTTACCTCTCCCTGACAGCACACTGGTAGGAACTGGCTGAGGCAAGGGCAGGCAGCAGCTCTATTAGTGAACAAGTATCAGGGTGGAGGTGGGCTTTACTGCACACCCACCTGATGGACGAGGCCCATACCTCAGCCAATATTCTAGCATGCATCAGACAGATGCTGGCGGGCTGGCAACTACACTAGTGAGACAGGAATCCTCAGGCAGGGTTCTTTGTCACAGGCAATGTTGCAAACATGGTAAAGGCAATAACCAACGGGCACATTCAGAACATCCGATGTTTTGCACACACTCTGCACCTGGTAGTGAATTCAGCTCTGGGGTTGGAGTCCAATCACCAAGAGAATGAATACTTGCATACATTAATATACAAGTGCAGGAACATAGCAGCACACTTCCACAGAAGTGTGAAGGCGGAGCAGGCTCTCTGACAAAAGCAGACTGATTTGGAGATGCCTCACAAGCGTCTCATTCAAGACATTGCCACCCGGTGGAATTCCACCTTTATGATGCTGCAGAGGACAGTGGAGCTGCAGACACCCCTTCATGAACTTTCTGGTTCAATGGACATAGCTGTGCAGAATCCCCTAGGGCATCATGATTGGTTAGTCATGAGTCAGCTGGTAAAATTCCTGCAGACCTTAAAGGATGTCACGGAGGAGCTGAGTTCCAGAAGTGCCATTTTGGCTGACATCATCCCTATAGTTAATTTTCTAGAGGAAAATTTTGAGGGCTTTAAACAGGAAGAGGGAATGACAGTTGAGCTGCTGCATTGTCTAGACCTTTTGCAGGATCAGGTGCAAGAGAGATTAAGGCCTTTAACAGAAGACTTGACATACATGCTCTCCACAGTCTGTGATCCCCGTGTGATAGGGAAACTCGCCCTACAGTCTAATTGTCTCTCATTTGTGAAGGACCTGCTGTTAGCAAATGTCCGTGATCAGGAGTGCCATAGGCAGAGACAGATTAGGTATGAAGAAGAGGAGAAAACAGCAGCGGGCACTTCAGAGAGTTGTGCTAGCCGAAGCATGAGCAGCACTCTGTCAGCGACAGCAAGTACCTCCTCCTCCTCCACTTCAGTATGCCAAAGGCATGTTGCCCATAAAGAATCATCTGTTCTGCTACAGGCTAGAGAGAAAGCAGCTGGCATGAGTGACTCTCAGCCCACCCAAGCAAGGGAGACACCAGCACAACTGTCAGTGACATGGTATCTCTCAGAGCCCACAGAGGACATGCAGACACATCCACTGGCATATTGGGCACACAAGTCCACTGTCTGGCCACACCTAGCCAAAGTGGCTCAGTGATATCTGTCATGTCCACCAACCAGTGTGCCCAGTGAATGTGTATTTTGATGGTCAGGGGATATCATGAGCCCTCACCGCTCAAGGCTGGCACCAGACTTGATGGAAATGCTGGTGTTTTTGAAAATAAACCTGCCTTTGCTTGGGTTTCCAAATTTTCCCTTTGAATGGCAGGAAGAATAAAAGCAATAGAAAGCCTTGCAGCAGCTCCAACTGCCTCCTGTGCTCCAGATAATATCAGCACATGTACTTGATCTGAAACGCTGTGCCTGTCCATCCACTGTCCAGGCCGAACGTCCCTACAAGGGCCTGACCTCAAACGCTGTGCCTTTCTGAGTTCAGTTCTAATATTTCTAATTTAGTTTCATGTATTTGTGCATCACTTCTTTCCAGAATATTATTTTCCTGTTTTGCAACATTTCTAATGTAAGAACATAAAAAGCTGACTTAAGATGCTTGGGCTTGCATATCTCATATGCATATGGTCCCTGTCACATGGTAGGAACACTGGATGGCCCGCTCCATTTTTATAGATGGCGCTGGCCATCCATTATTCCTACCATGTGACAGGGGCCGGCCAATGGCATGGATACCCTGTCATATGGTAAGGGCAAAAGACCATCGGTGCCATTTTTATTAGTGGCAGCCAATGGCCTGAGAGTGGGAGATTGCTCCCGGAACGCCCACTGGACTACCAGGTAATTTTAAAATGTTTTGGGGGTGGGGGGTCGGGAGGGTGGGGGGAAGCTAAGGGAGGTGTTTTAAAGGGTTGGGGTAGGTTTTTAGTTTATCGGCTCGGGCGCAGCCGATAAAAAAAAAACCCCGATCGGGCCGATTCACATCTCTACTTATTTCCCTATAAGGGCTTGGCCTCTAATGCTGTGCCTATCGGTCTAGGCTTTACATCCCTATGAAGGCTTGAATTCAAATGCTGTGCCTGTTTGAGTTTAGTTCTAGTATTTCTAATTTCAGCTTCATGTATTTGTGTATCACTTCTTTCCAGAATATTCTTTTGCTGTTTTGCAACATTTGGAACGTAAGAATGTAAAAAGCTGACTTAAGATGTTTGGAGCTTGCATGTTTGATAGGCTCAATAATTTTCAGGAACTTCATAATATGGGCCATTTTCCCGAAATCTTTCTTAGGTGCAGACAGTAATGTTTCTAATACTATAGAAAACTGATGTCCCTATGAGGGCTTGACCTCTATCCTCAAATGCTGTGCCTGTCCATCCAGGCTTTATGTCCCTTCAAGGGCTTGACCTCGAATGCTGTACCTGCCCGTCTAGCATTTACGTCCCTATGAGGGCTTGACCTCTAGTGCTGTGCCTGTCCATCCAGGCCTTATCTCCCTAAAAGGGCTTGAACTCTAATGCTGTGCCTTTCTGTCCAGGCTTTATGTCCCTATGAGGGCTTGACCTCGAGTGCTGTGCCTGTCCATCCAGGCCTTATATTTCTAAAATGGCTTGACCTCAAATGCAGTGCCTGTCCGTCCATGCCTTATGTCTCTAAAAGGGCTTGACCTCAAATGCTGTGCCTGTCTGTCCATGCTTTATGTCTCTGCAATGGTTTGACCTCGATTGCTGTGCCTGTCGATCCATGCCTTATATCCCTAAAAGGGCTTGACCCCTAATTCTGTGGTTGTCTGTCCAGGTTTTACGTCTCTATAAGGGTTTGAGCTTTAATGCTGTGCCTGTCCGTCCAGGATTTATGTCCCTATGAGTGCTTGACCTCAAATGCTGTGCCTGTCTGAGTTTAGTTCTAGTATTTCTAATTTCAGTTTCATCTTTTGTGCATCACTTCTTTCCGGAATATTCTTTTCCTGTTTTGCAACATTTGGAATGTAAGAACATAAAAAGCTGACTTAAGATGTTTGGAGCTTGCATATTTCATTTGCTCAATAGTTTTCATGACCTTCATTATATGGTCCATGTTCCCAAAATCTTACTTAGGTGCTTGACCACGAGTGCTGTGCCTGTCCATCCAGGCTTTATATCTTTACAAGTGTTTGACCTTGAATGTTGTACCTGTCTGTCCAGGCCTTACGTCCCTACGAGAGCTTGAGCATGAATTCTGTGCCTATCCATCCAGGCTTTATGACTCTACAAGTGTTTGACCTCGAATGCTGTGCCAGTCCATCCAGGCCTTATCTCCATATGAGGGCTTGACCTATATCCTCGAATGCCTTGCCTGCCTGTCCATCCAGGCTTTATGTTCCTACAAGCCCTTGACCTCAACTGCTGTGCCTGCCCATGCAGGCCTTATGTCCCTAAAAGGGCTTGACCTCTAATGCTGTGCCTGTCTGTCAAGGCTTATGCCCATAAAAGGGCTTGACCTCAAATGCTGTGCCTGTCCGTCCAGGCCTTATGTCCCTAAAAGGGCTTGACCTCTAGTGCTGTGCTTGCCCATCTAGGTTTTACATCTCTACAAGTGTTTGACCTCTAATGCTGTGCCTGTCTGTCCAGGCTTTATGTCCCTATGAGGGCTTGACCTCAAACGCTGTGCCTGTCTGAGTTTAGTTCTAATATTTCTAATTTCAGTTTCATTTGTGCATCACTTCTTTCCGGAATATTATTTTCCTGTTTTGCAACATTTGGAATGTAAGAACATAAAAAGCTGACTTAAGATGTTTGGAGCTTGCATATTTCATTTGCTCAATAGTTTTCATGACCTTCATAATATGGGCCATGTTCCCGAAATCTTTCTTAGATGCCAACAGTAATGTTTCTAGTACTATAGAAAATTGGTATTCCTATGAGGGCTTGACCTTTGACCTCGAATGCTGTTCCTGTCTGTCCAGACCTTATGTCCCTAAAAGGGCTTGACCTTTAATGCTGTGCCTGTCCGTCTAGGCTTTACATCTCTACAAGTGTTTGAACTTGAATGCTGTGCCTGTCCGTCCAGGCTTTACGTCTCTACAAGGGTTTGACATCGAATGCTGTGCCTGTCTGTCCAGGCCATATGTCCCTAAAAGGGCTTGACCATGAATGCTGTGCCTGTCCATCCAGGCTTTACATCTCTACAAGTGTTTGACCTTGAATGCTGTGCCTGTCCGTCCAGGCCTTACATCCCTATGAGGGCTTGACCTCGAATGCTGTGCCTGTCCATTCAGGCCTTATGTCCCTATGAGGGCTTTACCTATGTCCTCGAATGCCTTGCCTGCCTGTATGTCCAGGCTTTATGTCCCTACAAGCTCATGACCCCAAATGCTGTGCCTGTCTGTCCAGGCCTTAGGTCCCTAAAAGGGCTTAACCTCAAATGTCATGCCTGTCCGACCATGCCTTATGTCCCTAAAATGGCTTGACCTCTAATGCTGTGCCTGTCTGTTCAGGCCTTATGCCATTAAAAGGGCTTGACCTCTAATGCTGTGCCTGTCCATCTAGGCTTTAGTTCTCTATATGGGTTTTACCTTGAATGCTGTGCATGTCCTTCCAGGCCTTATGTCACTAAAGCTTCTTGACCTCTAATGCTGTGCCTGTCTATCCAGACTTTTGTCCTTACAACAGCTTGACCTTGAATGCTGTGCCTGCCATCCAGGCCTTATGTCCCTAAAAGGGCTTGACCTCTAATGCTGTGCCTGTCTGTCCAGGATTTATGTCCCTACGAGGGCTTGACCTTAAATGCTGTACCCTTCTGTGTTTAGTTCTAGTATTTCTAATTTCCGTTTCATCTTTTGTGCTTCACTTCTTTCCGGAATATTCTTTTCCGGTTTTGCAACATTTGGAATGTAAGAACATAAAAAGCTGAATTAAGATGTTTGGAGCTTGCATATTTCATATGCTCAATATTTTTCATCTAGTACTATAGAAAACCGTTATCCCTTCGAGTGCTTAACCTCTATCCTTGAATGCTGTGCCAGTCCATCCAGGCTTTATGTCCCAATGATTACTTGACATAAAATGCTGTGCCTGTCCATCCAGGCCTTATGTCCCTAAAAGGGCTTGACCTCTAATGCTGTGCCTTCCATCTAGGCTTTATAGCCCTATGAGGTCTTGCCCTCGAGTGCTGTGCCTGTCCATCCAGGCCTTATGTCCCTAAAATGGCTTGACCTCAAATGCTATGCCTGCCCATCCAGGATTTATGTCCCTATAAGGGCTTGACCTCGAATGCTGTGTCTGTCTGTCCAGGCCTTATGTCCCTAAAATGTCTTGACCTCTAATGATATGCTTGTCCATCCAGGCCTTATGTCCCTAAAAGGGCTTGACCTCAAATGCTGTGCCTGTCCATCCATGCTTTATGTCTCTGCAATGGTTTGACCTCATTTGCTGTGCATCCATTACTTATATCCCTAAAAGGGCTTGAACCCTAATTCTGTGGTTGTCTGTCCAGGTTTTACGTCTCTACAAGGGTTTGACCTCTAGGGATGTGAATCGTGTCCTCGATCATCTTAACGATCGATTTCGGCTGGGAGGGGGAGGGAATCGTATTGTTGCCGTTTGGGGGGGGTAAAATATCGTGAAAAATCGTGAAAAATCGTGAAAAATCGAAAAATCGAAAAATCGCAAAACCGGCACATTAAAACCCCCTAAAACCCACCCCCGACCCTTTAAATTAAATCCCCCACCCTCCCGAACCCCCCCCAAATGACTTAAATAACCTGCGGGTCCAGCGGCGGTCCGGAACGGCAGCGGTCCGGAACGGGCTCCTGCTCCTCAATCTTGTTGTCTTCAGCCGGCGCCATTTTCCAAAATGGCGGCGAAAAATGGCGGCGGCCATAGACAAACACGATTGGACGGCAGGAGGTCCTTCCGGACCCCCGCTGGACTTTTGGCAAGTCTCGTGGGGGTCAGGAGGCCCCCCACAAGCTGGCCAAAAGTTCCTGGAGGTCCAGCGGGGGTCAGGGAGCGATTTCCCGCCGTGAATCGTTTCGTACGGAAAATGGCGCCGGCAGGAGATCGACTGCAGGAGGTCGTTCAGCGAGGCGCCGGAACCCTCGCTGAACGACCTCCTGCAGTCGATCTCCTGCCGGCGCCATTTTCCGTACGAAAACGATTCGCGGCGGGAAATCGCTCCCTGACCCCCGCTGGACCTCCAAGAACTTTTGGCCAGCTTGTGGGGGGCCTCCTGACCCCCACGAGACTTGCCAAAAGTCCAGCGGGGGTCCGGAAGGACCTCCTGCCGTCCAATCGTGTTCATCTATGGCCGCCGCCATTTTTCACCGCCATTTTGGAAAATGGCGCCGGCTGAAGACAACAAGATTGAGGAGCAGGAGCCCGTTCCGGACCGCTGCCGTTCCGGACCGCCGCTGGATCCGCAGGTTATTTAACTCATTTGGGGGGGGTTCGGGAGGGTGGGGGATTTAATTTAAAGGGTCGGAGGTGGGTTTTAGGGGGTTTTAGTGTGCCGGCTCACGATTCTAACGATTTATAACGATAAATCGTTAGAATCTCTATTGTATTGTGTTCCATAACGGTTTAAGACGATATTAAAATTATCGGACGATAATTTTAATCGTCCTAAAACGATTCACATCCCTATTGACCTCTAATGCTGTGCCTGTCCGTCAAGGCTTTATGTCCCTATGAGGGCTTGACCTCAAATGCTGTGCCTGTCTGAGTTTAGTTCTAGTATTTCTAATTTCATTTTCATCTTTTGTGCATCACTTTTTTCCGGAATATTCATTTCCGGTTTTGAAACATTTGGAATGTAAGAACATAAAAAGCTGACTTAAGATGTTTGGAGCTTGCATATTTCATTTGCTCAATAGTTTTCATGACCTTCATTATATGGTCCATGTTCCCAAAATCTTACTTAGGTGCTTCACCATGAATGCTGTGTCTGCCATCCAGGCTTTATGTCTTTACAATTGTTTGACCTTGAATGTTGTGCCTGTCCATCCAGGACTTACTTCCCTAGGAGGGCATGAGCATGAATTCTGTGCCTATCCATCCAGGCTTTATGACTCTAGAAGTGTTTGACCTCGAATGCTGTGCCTGTCCATCCAGGCCGTATGAGGGCTTGAACTATATCCTCGAATGCCTTGCCTGCCTGTCCATCCAGGCTTTATGTTCCTACAAGCCCTTGACCTCAAGTGCTGTGCCTGCCATCCAGGCCTTATGTCCCTAAAAGGGCTTGACCTCTAATGCTGTGCCTGTCTGTCCAGGCCTATGTCCCTAAAAGGGCTTGACCTCTAATGCTGTGCTTGCCCATCTAGGTTTTACGTCTCTACAAGTGTTTGACCTCTAATGCTGTGCCTGTCTGCCCAGGATTTATGTCCCTATGAGGACTTGACCTCAAACGCTGTGCCTGTCTGAGATTAGTTCTAGTATTTCTAATTTCAGTTTCATCTTTTGTGCATCACTTCTTTCTGGAATATTCTTTTCCTGTTTTGCAACATTTGGAATGTAAGAACATAAAAAGCTGACTTAATATGTTTGGAGCTTGCATATTTCTTTTGCTCAATAGGTTTCATGACCTTCATAATTTGGGCCCTGTTCCCGAAATCTTTCTTAGATGCCAACAGTAATATTTCTAGTACTATAGAAAATTGGTATTCCAATGAGGGCTTGACCTTTGTCCTCGAATGCTGTGCCTGCCCATTCAGGCTTATGTCCCTAAAAGGGCTTGACCTCAAATGCTGTGCCTGTCCGTCCAGGCCTTATGTTCCTAAAAGGGCTTGACCTCTAATGCTGTGCCTGTCCGTCCAGCCCTTATGTTCCTAAAAGGGCTTGACCTCAAATGCTGTGCCTGTCCGTCCAGGATTTACGTCTCTACAAGGGTTTGACCTCGAATGCTGTGCCTGTCCATCCAGGTTTTACGTCTCTACAAGGGCTTGACCTCGTATGCTGTGCCTGACCATCCAGGCCATATGTCCCTAAAAGGGCTTGACCACGAATGCTGTGCCTGTCCATCTAGGCTTTACATCTCTACAAGTGTTTGACCTTGAATGCTGTGCCTGTCCATCCAGGCCTTATATCCCTACGAGGGCTTGACCTCGAATGCTGTGCCTGTACATCCAGGTCTTATGTCCCTGTGAGGGTTTTACCTATATCCTTGAATGCCTTGCCTGCCTGTCTGTCCAGGCTTTATGTGCCTATAAGCTCTTGACCCAAAATGCTGTGCCTGTCTGTCCAGGCCTTAAGTCCCTAAAAGGGCTTTACCTCAAATGTCATGCCTGTCCGATCAGGCCTTATGTCCCTAAAACGGCTTGACCTCTAATGCTGTGCCTGTCCGTTCAGGCCTTATGTCCCTAAAAGGGCTTGACCTCCAATTCTGTGCCTGTCCATCCAGGCTTTAGTTCTTTTTTATGGGTTTTACCTCGAATGCTCTGCATGTCCATCCAGGACTTATGTCACTAAAGTTTCTTGACCTCAAATGTTGTGCCTGTCTATCCAGACTTTTGTCCCTACGACAGCATGACCTTGAATGCTGTGCCTGTCCATCCAGGCCTTATGTCCCTAAAAGGGCTTTACCTCTAATGCTGTGCCTGTCCATCAATGCTGTTCGTCCCTATGAGGGCTTGACCTCGAATGTTGTGCCTGTCCGTCCAGGCCTTATGTTCCTAAAAGGGCTTGACCTCTAATGCTGTGCCTGTCCGTTCAGGCCTTATGTCCCTAAAAGGGCTTGACCTCTAATGCTGTGCCTTTCCATCAATGCTGTACGTCCCTATAAGGGCTTGACCTTGAATGTTGTGCCTGTCCGTCCAGACCTTATGCTCCTAAAAGGGCTTGTCCTCTAATGCTGTGCCTGTCTGTCCAGGATTTATGTCCCATTGAGGGCTTGACCTCGAATGCTGTTCCTGTCCATTCAGGCCTTATGTCCCTAAAAGGGCTTGACCTCTAATGCAGTGCCTGTCTGTGCAGGATTTACATTCCTATGAGGGCTTGACCTTGAATGTTGTGCCTGTCCGTTCAGGCCTTATTTCCCTAAAAAGGCTTCACCTCTAATGCTGTGCCTGTCCATCCAGGCCTTATGTCTCTAAAAGGGCTTGATCTCTAATGCTGTGCCTGTCCATCCAGGATTTATGTCTCTATGAGGGTTTGACCTCAAATGCTGTGCCTGTCCATCCAGTCCTTATGTCCCTAAAAGGGCTTGACCTCTAATGCTTTGCCTGTCAGTCCAGGCTTTACGGCTCTACAAGGGTTTGACCTCGAATACTGTGATGTCTGTCCAGGCCTTATGTCCCTAAAAGGGCTTGACCTCTAATTCTGTGTCTGTCCGTCCAGGCTTTACATCTCTACAAGTGTTTGACCTTGAATGTTGTGCCTGTCCATCCAGGCTTTACATCCCTAATAGGGCTTGACCTCTAATGCTGTGCCTGTCCATCCAGGCCTTATGCCCCTACAAGGGCTTGACCTCTAACGCTGTCCCTATCTGTCCACATTTGGAATGTATGAACATAAAAATCTGAGCTAATATGTTTGGAGCTTGATTAGTTCATATGGGGGTAGATTTTTAAAAAATGCGCGTTCCGCGTACTTTTGTTGGCGCACCAGTCGCCAACAAAAGTACGCTGGATTTTAGTAGATACACGCGTAGCCGCACGTATCTTCTAAAAGCCAGGATCAGCGCGAGCAAGGCTGCCGATTTTGGGCAGCCGGCGCACGCCGAGCCACGCAGCCTGCCTCCGTTCCCTCCGAGGCCGCTCCGAAATCGGAGCGGCCTCGGAGGGAACTCTCTTTCGCCCTCCCCTCACCTTCCCCTCCCTTCCTCTACCTAACCCACCCCCCCGGTCCTATCTAAACCCCCCCTACCTTTGTCCAAGGATTTACGCCTCCCGAAGGGAGAAGTAAATCCACGCGCGCCAGCGGGCCGCTGGTGTGCCGAGATGCGACAGGGTGTGGTTTCGTAGGGCGCGGCCATGCCCCCGGACCGCCCTGGGCCGAAACCACGCCCCCGGGCCCGCCCCCGAAATGCCGCGTCCCGCCCCCAAAACGCCGTGTCGATCGGCCCTGCCCCTGACACGCCCCCGACAAAAAACCCCGGGACTTACGCGAGTCCCGGGGCTCTGCGCACGCCGGCAGGCCTATGGAAAATATGTGCGCCGGCGTGCAAGGCCCTGCTCGCGTAAATCTGGGCGGATTTACGTGAGCAGGGCTTTTAAAATCCGCCCCTTGTTGAATAGTTTTCCTGACCTTCATAATATGGGCCATGTTCCTGAAATATTTCTTACCTGCCAACAGTAATGTTTGTAGTACTATAGAAAACTGGTAGTAGTTGCAATCTAGTTCATCCTCTGTCTTCTCATTTTTTACAGAGGCACTGTGTAAACTACAAAATCAACATAGGTTGATATTGTGGTTTTGGGCGGAGGATGATGTCAGCGCTTCTTTTAGGCCTAACACCTGAACACTCATTGCAAAGGGAACCCTCAGTCTCTGGCAATTGAAAATTCTAATCCTTCACAGCATGGATCCTTAATTAAAACAAACATGCTTTGAAGGCTCGTGCTCCAGTCTAAGGGCCAACCCATTCTGGGGAGCCCTTTCCTGCTCAAAGGAAAGGGAACTCTCCCCTGGGTAGCCGGTCCATCTCTTATTACCTGGTGACCCATGTTGAACCGCTGTTCACATGGCACCCTTCTCCATATCACCATGCTTTGAAGGCTCAAGCTCCACTCTAGGGGCCAACCAATTCCGGGGAGCCCTTTCCTGCTCAAAGGAAAGGGAACTCTCCCCGGGGTACATGGTCTGCCTATCTCTTAGTACCTGTTGACCCATGTTGAACTGCTGTTCACATGGCACCCTGCTCCATATCGCCACACTTTGAAGGCTCGTGCTTCACTCTAGGGGCCAACCCATTCCGGGGAGCCCTTTCCTGCTCAAAAGAAAGGGAACTCTCTGTGGGGTAGTGGCCATCCTATCTCTTAGTATCTGTTGACCCATGTTGAACCGCTGTTCACATGGCACCCTCCTCCACTTCGGCCTTGAAGTTCTCATATGTATATTTGCTAACCACCAAATTTTAAAAGACCAGCAAGTAGAGATGTAAATTGGAACCGGAATCAGTTCCAATTCTGGTTCCGATTCACATCGTGAATTTTGTTTCGTGCAACCCGATCAGGTTTTTTTTATTGGCTGCGCCCGAGCCGATAAACAAAAAACCTACCCGACCCTTTAAAACAGCTCCCTTAGCTTCCCCCACCCTCCCGACCCCCCAAAAAAGTTTGAAAATTACCTGGTGGTCCAGTGGGGGTCCCGGGAGCGATCTCCCGCTCTTGGGACGTCGGCTGCCACAAATAAAAATGGCACCGATGGCTCATTGCCCTTACCATGTGACAGGGTATCCGTGCCATTGGCCGGCCCCTGTCACATGGTAGGAGTAATGGACGGCCGGCGCCATCTTTAAAAATGGCATGGGCCATCCAGTGTTCCTACCATGTGACAGGGCCCGGCCAATGGCACGGATACACTGTCATATGGTAAGGGCAAAGAGCCATCGGCGCCATTTTTATTAGTGGCAGCTGACGGCCTGAGAGCGGGAGATCACTCCAGGGACCCCCACTGTACCACCAGGTAATTTTCAAACATTTTGGGGGGGTCGGGAGGGTGGGGGAAACTAAGGGAGCTCTTTTAAAGGGTAGGGGTGGGTTTATGGGTTGTTTTTGTGTGCCGTTTTTCCCACATTCCCCCAAAATGATAAGAAAACCCCACGAACAATTTTGTGGGGTTTTCCTATCGGTTTCGGGTAGCCCAAGATTTCTGATGACTTTGAAAATATCATACGATATTTTCAATCATCAGAAAAATGATTCACATCCCTACCAGCAAGAGCTCACTAGATGCCAATAGAAACAACCTACTCTAGGGGTAAACCCATTCTATGGAGCCCTTTACTGCGCAAATAAAAGGGAACTCTCCCCGAGGCCAGCCTGTCTTGCCCCTATCAGCTTTCTACCACTCTGCCTTGCTGCCATACACCAGATGACTCAGTCAACTCCTTGTGGTGTTCTTGCCACTGTCATTGTTCCTCAGTGTGTTGGTGCTAGTCTTTCTGCTTGCTATGTTCCCCCTTCATTGTGCTGTAGGATGTTGATGCCACTTGTCTTGCCACTTTGCCTGTCGTGCTGCCTTTAAGAGTTCATGCATCTGTTATCAGTGCTCTCTTTTGAAGCTGTGGTATGTTTTTACACTCTCACTGCTGCTTTGCACCTCTGTTAAAGCACTCTTGCCACTCCTGGTACCCCTTTGCCCCTTTACAGTGCCTTAGGCTATTCAATCCACTTTGGTGCCACATTGCCACAGTCTAAGTACCTTGGAGCTCTTTTCTCATTCTGATGATTGCTCCCCAGAAGTTTCATCAGAATTAAAAAGAAAACTCCAATTCTGCAGTTGTTTCCTGCTGTATAATTTTTCTCCTTATTTATGGAGAAGGCGTAAGGAATTTCCCCTGGTAGGGCCAGCAGGGCTGGCACAAGCATTAGATAGGACTAGGTGGCTGCCTAGGGTGCCAGAAGAGGGTGGGGAGAAGCTTAGAATAAATTGGGAGAATGACTTTAATGGGAAATCGCAAAACGACTTTAATGGGAAATCGCAAAACAAATAAAACGAATAGATCTGGGTCCCGGTGAAACAAATACTGAATTGAAATGAATTTTTCCTTCTGCACATCCCTAGTGTTAAGGTCCCACCTATAAGAGCACCATATTAGTGTTATGTTTAGTACAAAGAGAGAGAGGTTTTATGGCAATCTACTGAATAGATTTGGTTTCTGGAAGAAATATAAAAGACAACAATGGTTAAACTGGTCTAGATGTGAAGAGTTATATGTAAAAATTATGATTACAGAAGAACAAGACTATACAAAATTAGTAGACCTGGACTTAAGGGTATTCTGCTGTAAGTAACCTTTGGGTTCCCTAATAGAAGTGTACCAACCAGCTGGGTAGGTTTAGGCAGAAATCAGTAAAGAGAGATTTGGGTTTTGCTCTCCTATGTGGAAGATGCAGATGGTGTATCCTAGCTGTTTATCATCTTTAAGCACCATCTATGCTCATGGTTTTTTGTTCAGCTTTTGTTCCAAAACATTGTGGATTTTGAGTTGGACCTTTCTACTGCCAGGAGCTTGTTGTTTCCTGCTGTATAATATTTCTCCTTATTTATGGAAAAGGAGTAAGGAATTTTCCCTGGTAGGGCCAGCAGGGCTGGTACAAGCATTAGACAGGACTGCCTAGGGTGCCAGAAGAGGGTGAGGCACCATAGGTGGATGCGAGAACACCATTTTTGAAATGCGTGAAGAAGGCTGTAGATGCAGGCGAGATATAAGAGAATTGCGGTTTACGAAAAGTGGTTTGTTGAGTGAGAGTGAGACAGAATCACATGATATCGTGATGACACTGCCTATGGTGGCTGCAGACACGTGCACCAGCACTGGAGGGCAGCCTCCTGTCTGATGTGATTCTGCTTGATTTTACTCTTGTAATCCAACTTTGGAGAAGTCTCTGCAAGAGCCTGGACCCCTTGTTACAGTAGATTTGGGCATCCCTATTTTCAAGGCTGGATCATGGGGTAGGGAAGACTTGAAATGCATTATCTCTTCTTCAGAGGATAGACCTTACAGTGATTGAGGTAGAGGACTTTAAATATTAATTATTTTTGGACTATCTCCTCTGTTGTGAGGCAAGGAAGTTTTTCTTCCCTTGCTGTCTCTTGCTTGATTTTTCTTTCTTTGGGTTCAAAGACTATTTTTATTCCATTGGAGCTGATTCCCAGGACTCAGTAACCAAAATCTTGGGAGAGTGGTGTCTTTCATCATGAAAGAATCTGATATGTGGAAAAATGCAGCTGGAAATGAGTAGTACTGCCAATGGCGTAAAGGGAAGAAGAATAAAGGATCTTAAGGGGTAAGATGTTGGAGATATTTGTTCTGAGAATTGTGGACACTAGGGATGTGCAGAGCAAAAGTTTATGTCCATATGTCCATATGTCCAAAGGGGGTCCCATTTGCGGTCAATATGGACATAAAAAAAATTAAATGAGTTGGGTATATGTCCATATGTGCAAAAAAAAAAATTTAAACCCCCTCACCCTCCTTAATCCCCCCCCCAGACTTACCACAACTCCCTGGTGATCGAGCGAGGAGTGAGGACGTCATTTCTGCAATCCTTGGCGAGAAGCATGTGACGTTGGCGGCACGTCAAGTGACGCCGGCGTCACGTGATTCCCGGCGAGTTCGCGCCGGAAGGCTCGTTCGGCCCAAAAAGAACTTTTGGCCAGCTTGGGGGGGTCAGGAGGTCCCCCCAAGCTGGCCAAAAGTTCTTTTTGGGCCGAACGAGCCTTCCGGCGCGAACTCGCCGGGAATCACGTGGCGCCGCGTCACTCGACGTGGCACGACGTCACATGCTTCTCGCCAAGGATTGCAGAAATGGCGTCCTCACTCCTCGCTCGATCACCAGGGAGTTGTGGTAAGTCTGGGGGGGGAGGATTAAGGAGGGTGAGGGGGTTTAAATTTTTATTTTGGCTCAACAATCGCGATTTCCCACATATCCAACATAGCTATGTTGGATATGTGGGAAATCCGATCGTATATGTCGAATCCTTTTTTTAAGTTAAAAAAAAATATGAGTAGCGTTTTACATATGCGGTCAATACGAATGCACATCCCTAGTGGACACTGCTGAAAATATTGAGAGGGGAGTACCCATCAGGTAATAATTAGTAGAGCTAAAGTTTTCAAGAAGAATTCTGGAAAAGGTATGGAATCTAGGACTATGTTCTGATAAATATTGGGAGGGTGGGATTTGGGTTTTGCTCTCCTATGTGGAAGATGCAGATGGTGTATCCTAGCTGTTTATCATCTTTAAGCACCATCTATGCTTGTGGTTTTTTGTTCAGCTTTTGTTCCAAAACGTTGTGGATTTTGAGTTGGACCTTTCTACAGCCAGGAGCTTGTTGTTTCCTGCTGTATAATTTTTTTCCTTATTTATGGAGAAGGAGTAAGGAATTTTCCCTGGTAGGGCCAGCAGGGCTGGCACAAGTATTAGACAGGACTAGGCGGCTGCCTAGGGTGCCAGAAGAGGGTGGGGAGAAGCTTAGAATAAATTGGGAATCTAAAAAAGTATTGAACTACCTTCAGTCTGGGAAGATTAAATAATTGGGGAAACTGTGAGGAGAAGGATGACATATGTTAATAGGGATGTGCAAAGCCCGAACCTTTCGGGAAAAATGTATTCAGGATTTGGGGTCCTCGAACCAGGACGAATTAGGCAATTTCATTGAAATTGCCTAATTCATCCTGAATTAATTCACATCCCTATATGTTAATAATAATGCTTCCAAAAGAATCTGAAGTGAGGTCACATATTTATTAATCTTACTTCTGTCTTATTTATTGACTTTAATTGGAATCTGAATTAAAGCTATAAATATTAGGGATGTGCAATCGTTTTTGCTGAATTAGAAAATTTCAAAGAAATATTCCAATTCAGCTTGGTTTGAAGGACCTGAATCCTGAGACGGATTTTCCCCAAACTTCGCGGAAAATTTGTTGTTTGGGTTAGCCCGGGGGGGAGGGGCACATTTATTTAAAAAAAAAAAAATCACACCCCAACCCTTCAAATTTAGTTAATTACAACCCCCCACCCTCCTGATCCCCCCAAAACTTGCCTAAAGTCTCTAGTGGTCCAGCACTCTCTTTTCTAAGATGATGCCGGCACCAGTAGCCCCTGTCACATGGTAAGGGCAAAGGGCCACCGGGGCCATTTTTTTTACTGGCACCCGATGGCCCGAGAGTGGGAGATTGCTCCCGGGACCCCTGCTGGACCACCAGGGATTTTAGGTACCTTTTTGGGGGGTCAGAATGGTGGGGGGTTGTAATTAACTAAATTTGGTTGGAGTGGGGGGGGGGGTTTCGGCAAAAATTGCTGAGAAAAAAACCGACTCATTGGAAAACGAAGTTTTCCATGGGTCACCCAACCCGTAGCCTGACCCGTTATAAAAAACAATTCACATCCCTAAAAAATATGCATTGGTCATTAAATCAACTATCAGTAAAAGAAGTT
Source organism: Rhinatrema bivittatum (assembly GCF_901001135.1). NCBI lineage: Eukaryota > Metazoa > Chordata > Amphibia > Gymnophiona > Rhinatrematidae > Rhinatrema > Rhinatrema bivittatum. The sequence continues at coordinate 607,775,664 of NC_042616.1, read as the reverse complement.
GGAAACCTCCTTGCTTCTCAATGTGTTTTGTGTCTGAAAATACTGAATTGGTTGTTAATGTGCTGTACACAGGATGGAGAAAGGCTTGTATTGCAAAAATTGTGTATAAGAACTACCGTTCATCCCCGATGCAGAGTCCTGGACTCAGAATGTTAATGCTATCCATGGAGAAACAGAGAGTTAAGAAGAATTGTGTGAACAAAGGATCCATCCTCTCTTTCCTATATGTCCCTGGGTGCCAACTAAAGGATCCTTCCTGCCCAAGGGTTACACTACAAAACTGAAATAATATATTTTTTGTGCATTGTCTGTTTAAGGCTTGACAATGTTATCAAAGAATACACTAAGGAGTTATATTGCCTATTGCCATGTGATAACATCAAATTTCTGATCTACAGTAAATATTACATTCATAACCACTTTATAGTAATAAATGACAGTAACCTCTTATAAGGATTAAGGTGTCATCAAGCCAGTCAGTGTAACCCTCTATCGAGGTCACACGGTCTTTTCATTCATCCACCTTAGCTCTAGTAATAAGTGAGTCAAACAGCTAATTTTAAATTGTGTTCCATTTGTCTATGTGCACTCAAAATACAAAAATTAGAATCTCTCTCTTTCAATTAATATCATTAAAAAGAACCTAACATCAGCTTATGTTTCGTCAAACAACTGTTTCAGGAGGAATGCAAAGAATTTTAACTTAACCAAAAGCAACCCTCTTCCACAGACTGCTCAGAGTCTCATATCACCTGAAAATGGATCCTCTGGAGTGACATTAATCCTCTGAAATGCTGAGTTTTTATAGACAACATGATTCCAAGAAATGCTTGGGAAACAGCATTGTTTAACATATGGAGATGAGTTTAATGACCTATGCGTTTGTGTGATTGACAGGCTTTTAAAAGACTGGCAGGGAGGGGACTTCTCGGGCAGGTTACTTAAACTGTATCAATGATGGACTAAATGCTGAATAAGATCTAACTGTATTTTCACGAAAAACTTTTGAGCAGAGCTTGAATTGATTATATTTATTTTTAGTATGGTCTTGGTGAGTGATGTCATCATGCACGGCATTTAAGAGGATTAAAGTCTCTCTGGGGGATCAAGTTTGCAGGCTTTATGAAACTCTGAGGAGTAGTGAAAGAGCATTGCCTTCAGATAAGATAACATTCTTTGCATTCCCCCTGGAGGTTCTATTTTTTGTGTTTTGTGCACACATAGATACATGGAACACAATTCAGAATTAGCTGTTTGACTCACAATACTAGGGATAAGGTGGATGAATTAGAAGACTGGGTGACCTCAATAAAGGGTTACACTGATTGGCTTGCTGACACTTTAATCCTTACAAGAGTTTACTGCCATTAATCACTATAAGGTGGCTTAGGCTGTCTCTATGATTTTGGTCATTTGAGTTATTTTGAGACAGTGGTTTACTCTTTTTTTTTTTTTATGGTTTACTAAGTCATTTATTTTGAGTGATGGGATCCAAAGGTTTGATAATGCTGTTTTTCAGAAACTGATCTTCAACAGTTGTTAGTCAGCACATCTATTCATTTTCTGTATTTCTCCATGTACAGCAGAGCAATGGTTTTCTTTACACAAGTTACATGGCTGATTGATCCACATGGAATTACATGATGATATCCTCCTTGAATATTGTAAGTCCTCTTGTATTCCACGAGGGCATCATGTCCTAATAAAATTGTGGTTATGCACGTAGGATGAAGATTTTTTGTCATGATGGAATGCAATTCTGTACAAATGTAGTTGGATCGTATGATCTTAATTGTCTGCACAGATCAGAAATCAGCTGAAATGATTTGGGCAGATAATGATCCTGCTACTAAATTATTGGGAAAAATGATGGTGGCTCCATTTCAACAGCTACAACAGAATCTTTAGACAGAATTTTAAAAAGATCAAATTTGACAAGTTTTATCATGATGAGATTGACTATCACAGAGGGTAGTTCTATCCTTGGATGCAAAACAGAGAACAAGAATGTGCAAAACAAGTTCACATTTGATTCTTCAGGATATGACTCATCAGATGAAGATGATTCTTGCTCTCGATCAGACTACCCACAAGGTAGAGGGGCAAAACCATTAATGCAATTCATAAAAGGAGAGGCTATCTAAAAAGGTTCCTCAATGAAGAGAAAACACAGTTAAATTGGAGATCAAATGGTATTGCAAATAAAAAAAGAGACTGGACAAAAAGAATAGGCCGTGTGGTCATTATCTATCATCTTTGTTTTTGTTTTATGATTTCATACTCCTTATCTCTAATGATTTCCCAGTCTCTAATATATTTCAGTAGTCAAATAAGAGCTGCTCTAAAATGGAAGTGAAGGTCAGATGGAATATGCTCAGAAGGCTGTCTTTGAAATATAAAAATTTGATTGATCTCTTGAATATTGAATATTGAATATTGAACCAGAAGGGCATACCAGAACAGAATGATTACCCAACCTGCAAAATCATCACTCAGAAAACGCGCTCTATCCACTGCGGGCCCATCTCTCTGGAACTCCCTACCAACGGACTTCCGCCTTGAGCCGTGCCATACTAATTTTAAAGTGAAACTCAAGACTTGGCTCTTCCGTCAAGCTTTCCCAGAGAGCTAAAAGCAAGTAGAACAACAATCCATACTTGTCTAACAGCAATAATTTAATATCTATACTGCTTCAGTTATATGTTTCCAAGTTGTGTTCTAAGTTGATCTTACCCTGTTTCTTAATAGACTGTTCATTATAAGAGTTTATCCGTTCATTATATTAGATATGTTCCATGTAAACCGCCCCCCCGGCGATAGTTATCTCTGTTAAATGTGAACCGGAGTGATATGTATTGTATACTAGGGATGTGAATCGTTTTAGGACGATTAAAATTATCGTCCGATAATTTTAATATCGTCTTAAACCGTTATGGAACACAATACAATAGAGATTCTAACGATTTATCGTTATAAATCGTTAGAATCGTGAGCCGGCACACTAAAACCCGCTAAAACCCACCCCCGACCCTTTAAATTAAATCCCCCACCCTCCCGAACCCCCCCCAAATAACTTAAACATTTCCTTGCCAAATCCTACCTCCTTCAATCCCCCACCCTCCCGAACCCCCCCCCCAAATGACTTAAATTACCTGGGGGTCCAGAACGGCAGCGGTCCGGAACGGGCTCCTGCTACTGAATCTTGTTGTCTTCGGCCGGCGCCATTTTCCAAAATGGCGCCGAAAAATGGCAGCGGCCATAGACCAACAGGATTCGACGGCAGGAGGTCCTTCCGGACCCCCGCTGGAATTTTGGCAAGTCTTGTGGGGGTCAGGAGGCCCCCCCCAAGCTGGCCAAAAGTTCCTGGAGGTCCAGCGGGGGTCAGGGAGCGATTTCCCGCCGCAAATCGTTTTCCGTACGGAAAATGGCGCCGGCCATATGCGTATGGCACTGGCAGGAGATCGACTGCAGGAGGTCGTTCAGCGAGGCACCGGAACCCTCGCTGAACGACCTCCTGCAGTCGATCTCCTGCCGGCGCCATTTTCCATACGGAAAATGGCGCCGGCCATACGCGTATGGCCGGCACCATTTTCCATACGGAAAACGATTTGCGGCGGGAAATCGCTCCCTGACCCCCGCTGGACCTCCAGGAACTTTTGGCCAGCTTGGGGGGGCCTCCTGACCCCCACAAGACTTGCCAAAAGTCCAGCGGGGGTCCGGAAGGACCTCCTGCCGTCGAATCCTGTTGGTCTATGGCCGCCGCCATTTTTCGGCGCCATTTTGGAAAATGGCGCCGGCCGAAGACAACAAGATTCAGTAGCAGGAGCCCGTTCCGGACCGCTGCCGTTCCAGACCGCCGCTGGACCACCAGGTAATTTAAGTCATTTGGGGGGGGGTTCGGGAGGGTGGGGGATTTAATTTAAAGGGTCGGGGGTGGGTTTTAGCGGGTTTTAATGATTTTAACGATATATCACGATATTTTACCCCCCCAAACGGCAACAATACGATTCCCTCCCCCTCCCAGCCAAAATCGATCGTTAAGACGATCAAGGACACGATTCACATCTCTATTGTATACAGGAACTTCCGGTATATAAAAACCAAAAATAAATAAATAAATATTAATTGAGGATATCTTGAATACCCAACCAACTTGTGGTACTCAAGGACCAGAGTTGCCTATCCATGCACTAGATCAGGGCTTCCCAAACATCTAGCCTATATGAGCCTATTTTAGTACTTCAAAATTCACATGACCCCAGATGACAATGAAATCTAATTAGTAGGGGTGTGGTTCACCTCCACTCTCACTGCCCCCCAGGCACTCCAACTGTTCCCTTTCTCAACCTCTATACATACTATCAATCTCTATCCACCTCTGAGGACCTCGTCTCTCAATCTCTGCCCCTTCAGCAGATGACTTCTTCCATCCCCCAACACCTCTCACCTTCCCATCCCAGCCTCTCTCTCTCACCCTTTCCAACCCTTTTCACATCCTCCCAGCTGAACCTCTCTCACCTCCAAGCCATTTTTATAACCCCCAATTGATCCTTTGTCATCCCCTTCCTCTCATCACATTCCTCATCTCCCTCTCCCCTCACCTCTTCCTCCAGCTCTCATCCCCGCAGTTGATACCTTCTCACTCCCAGCTCCTCTATGGAATCCCCTAAGATCTTCTGTCATTCCCCCTTCTCAACATATACAGTTGTAAACCACCTTTACACGGGTTACCCTCCCTTTTTTTTATATAATATATTACCCAGGCCGAGGGAAGGATGTGGGTAACCTTGGTGTTATTAGTAAAGAGGTATATATGAAAATCCTCTTTCCTTATCAGGTAATTTTATAAAGGATAGAGTGAAATACACTCTATCACCTGATCAGTTATACTCCTGCCGATTAGGAGAGGAATGAGGTAAATTAAAAAAGGATAAAAGCCAAAGTTGTGATGATTATTATCTTTTACCTTAAATGTTTTTTTTTTTTATTAACAAACAATACGTCAAATACATTAAATAACCATTAACCTCTTAAAGAAACTCAGATAACTATAACTTATAATCATTACATTTTACATTAGGTTTTCTTTTACTTATATCTTGTCTTTACTTTAAAAACTCTTTTCATCGAACAAGTCCTTCAGTTCGGTCTTTGTTAGTCAGGTGTTTATGTATTCACTTAGCTTTAATTCTTTTTATCTTTGTTTTGTCTTTTTCTTTACTCGTGTACGTTGCTAGAGCACGATGAAAAGGTTTGATTCTTCTTCTTTGCTTTAAATAATCTTGCTTCTTCTTCTTTCTTTTCTTTCTACTGTTGGTACCTACTTCCTACCTATAACAAATCAATGAGAGAGACTACCTCCCTATACATGTCCAGGTCTTCCATCAACTATGTCTGTGTGTTACCTCAGTGTTCGTGGTGTATCTAATTGTTACTGTTCTCTGACTAATTAAAACAAAAGATAATTATAGTTACCCTAGCTAGGCAAGTTTCTCTTCTCTCTATTATATTGTGGGTAGAATTTTAAAGTGTGTTTGTTGAAATTTCCCATATCCTGGTAGAAGAGTGCATTATTTTCTTCATAGTCATCAAATGAATCTTGAGGTTTAGATTATTAGCGACAGACTTCTTTTTAATAGTACAATCTATATCTGTACTATATATTTTCCAATATGTCAAGACAAAGTCTTTGTATACCCTTACAGGGTTTAAGCATAAGTTCTCTTAAATGAACAGTCAATGCACTCTCTTTATATTTCTCTCAATAACAGTGTATAAATTCACTGTCAAATGAAAAATTTCAGTTGCTGTCATTAATTACTCGCGGGACAGCTATTTCTTTAAAATTATATAAACTACTTCTGGGCCCTATTATAAATGAAGGCACCAACAATTACCAAAATAGTTTTTTTTATTTTATATTTGCTTACCCACTTGCATATTCTTATAATACTTGCCAAATTCTAAGTTCTCATATTCATCTAAGCAGATTAGAATTAACCTTCTGAGGAGCACTTGTGCAGCGCTTCCTACCTTGACGAGTTCTGCTTAGGTTCTCACTATGCTTTTCTAACTGCCACTTACTTTTCACTGTAGCTAAGGAAGCTATATTGATGTCATTCTTAGATACCATTAGGGAACTTTGATAATCACTATAGCAACCGGATTAAATCAATACATGTAGGTTATCTCTACTGTAACTTAACTGGTAAACTTCCCTCTGTCTTTCATTCTATTTAGTTTTAAAACTGTGCACTTTCCTGCCCTGTCCTCAACACCACAGCTAAACAGCTGTCTATGTCTAAATGGCAACAATGTTATTTCTTACTGGGTCAATTCAAACACAGCACCCTCCCCCTCTGATTGTAACTGTTTATTCTGCTGGGGAAGCTCAGTCGGAACCAAAGTTTCAAAACGGCACTTCAGCTGCTTTTCTCCATAGCAACCGGATACCTCTGTTCTATGTACTATGTTACATTCTGCAATAGAAACATTTCCATGCCTCGCCAGGGCAGAACAACTACCTTAGTTAACTATTTCTTATCTCTCACTTTTCTAGGATTAAAATAGCCCCCAGAAACACCATGACAGTCTTTCTTTAGATCTGTGTTTGCCCTTAGTGACCACCAAACCTCCTTCTATTCTACAGCCCTCAGTCATCAAGGATGTGCAGCACTATGATGTACTCTCTGAGAAACTGTGTTTGTTTGTTTTTATTAGCAGTAATTACATCAAGTCCTGTATATCAGCTGTCAGCTCTTCTCTCTTATTGAACTCCTTCTGATGGTAAGTACTATTTTTATTACTTTAAATTTTTTTAGTCCTATCCACACAGTCAATTCCTTATTCATTATTCCAAACTCTCCCTGCATCTGATCCCTCCTTTCAAACATCCCCTCCTCCAAACATCCCCCTGGCCAGTGTCAGTGGCAACATTTTTGTTTGGGCATCAGACCAAAGATGGATGACAATTGGTGGGAAGAGAGGACAGGCTGATGACAGAGGCAACATTTTTCTCTTGGGTAAGTTTAGTGGTGGGTGAATATAGAGCCACAGTGGCAATCTCCACAGGTCCATGCACACTTGGCATACTCTTCCCCATTGGCTAGTTCAAAGACTAATAGTGATACTTCAAGTGGTAGCAGCTAGGGATGTGAATCGTTTTTCAACGATTAAAATTATCGTCCGATAATGTTTATATCGTCTTAAATCGTTATAGAACATGATACAATAGAAATTCTAACGATTTATCGTTAAAAATCGTTAAATCGTGTTAGTGCGCACTAACTCCCCGTTAGTGCGCACTAACTCGATTTAGTGCGCACTAACTGAAAATGATACAAATAAACACTTTCCAGGTCACTGAAGGTCAGTTAGGAATGAATATGTGTTCCTATTGGCTGGCTGCCCTCTTATCTATTGATGTTACCAAGGTTACCACTGAGGTGATGGTTGGGGGGAAGGGAAATGGAACTGGAAACTAACGAACACCAACAGAAAATGAAACAAAGTGTTCACACTTCCCAGGTCAGTAAAGGTCACTTAGGAATGAATATGTATGTATGTATTCCTATTGGCTGGCTGTGCTCTTATCTATTGATGTTACCAAGGCTAATACTGAGGTAATGGTTGGGGGGATGTGAAATGGAAACAGTTGGAAGCTTGACAAAAAAAGTAATGTAATGATCAGCACTCACGTGACTAGAACTTGTTTGTTTATTATTTTTGTTAGCAGGCACCTGAAATGCTAGTGCATGTTGAATTTGCCAATCACTGTGCATTTTAGAAAGGTGGTCCTGGCTGGAACTGTACACAGTTCAAATATATGTAATTGATTGTTGGTAAGTGTATTTTTTAAGTAGCCACACTGGCACAAGTATGTTTACTTTTCCTCCTACTTAACTCACTAGCTCAGCTTTGTAAGAAGGGCTTCTCTGCTTGTGTGTTGTTTTTGTTTGGTGTGAGGAGAGCAGAAACATCAGATCTTTATTCAATCTACTACAGTCATCTCTTACAGTGCCCTATCCCTATTAATACCAGGAGTGTTGTGATCTTCCTGCACACAGTGCCCTAACCCTGATACCAGTCTGAGACAGCTCCCTCCCTGCATTACTAGTGAGAGGCTGGCTTCACAGACAGGGGGGAGCTGCCTGACCCTCACTCCTGACTTCCCCCATGTCCCAGCTAGTGAATGGTGTGTGGGTGAGGGGGGGGGGGGAGGATGGTGAAGTCTGAGACAGCTCCCTCCCTGCATTACTAGTGAGAGGCTGGCTTCACAGACAGGGGGGAGCTGCCTGACCCTCACTCCTGACTTCCCCCATGTCCCAGCTAGTGAATGGTGTGTGGGTGAGGGGGGGGGGGGAGGATGGTGAAGTCTGAGACAGCTCCCTCCCTGCATTACTAGTGAGAGGCTGGCTTCACAGACAGGGGGGAGCTGCCTGACCCTCACTCCTGACTTCCCCCATGTCCCAGCTAGTGAATGGTGTGTGGGTGAGGGGGGGGGGGGGAGGATGGTGAAGTCTGAGACAGCTCCCTCCCTGCATTACTAGTGAGAGGCTGGCTTCACAGACAGGGGGGAGCTGCCTGACCCTCACTCCTGACTTCCCCCATGTCCCAGCTAGTGAATGGTGTGTGGGTGAGGGGGGGGGGGGGGGGAGGATGGTGAAGTCTGAGACAGCTCCCTCCCTGCATTACTAGTGAGAGGCTGGCTTCACAGACAGGGGGGAGCTGCCTGACCCTCACTCCTGACTTCCCCCATGTCCCAGCTAGTGAATGGTGTGTGGGTGAGGGGGGGGGGGGAGGATGGTGAAGTCTGAGACAGCTCCCTCCCTGCATTACTAGTGAGAGGCTGGCTTCACAGACAGGGGGGAGCTGCCTGACCCTCACTCCTGACTTCCCCCATGTCCCAGCTAGTGAATGGTGTGTGGGTGAGGGGGGGGGGGGGAGGATGGTGAAGTCTGAGACAGCTCCCTCCCTGCATTACTAGTGAGAGGCTGGCTTCACAGACAGGGGGGAGCTGCCTGACCCTCACTCCTGACTTCCCCCATGTCCCAGCTAGTGAATGGTGTGTGGGTGAGGGGGGGGGGGGAGGATGGTGAAGTCTGAGACAGCTCCCTCCCTGCATTACTAGTGAGAGGCTGGCTTCACAGACAGGGGGGAGCTGCCTGACCCTCACTCCTGACTTCCCCCATGTCCCAGCTAGTGAATGGTGTGTGGGGTGAGGGGGGGGGGGGGGAGGATGGTGAAGTCTGAGACAGCTCCCTCCCTGCATTACTAGTGAGAGGCTGGCTTCACAGACAGGGGGGAGCTGCCTGACCCTCACTCCTGACTTCCCCCATGTCCCAGCTAGTGAATGGTTTGTGGGTGAGGGGGGGGGGGGGGAGGATGGGGAAGTCTGAGACAGCTCCCTCCCTGCATTACTAGTGAGAGGCTGGCTTCACAGACAGGGGGGAGCTGCCTGACCCTCACTCCTGACTTCCCCCATGTCCCAGCTAGTGAATGGTGTGTGGGTGAGGGGGGGGGGGGGGGAGGATGGTGAAGTCTGAGACAGCTCCCTCCCTGCATTACTAGTGAGAGGCTGGCTTCACAGACAGGGGGGAGCTGCCTGACCCTCACTCCTGACTTCCCCCATGTCCCAGCTAGTGAATGGTGTGTGGGTGAGGGGGGGGGGGGGGGGAGGATGGTGAAGTCTGAGACAGCTCCCTCCCTGCATTACTAGTGAGAGGCTGGCTTCACAGACAGGGGGGAGCTGCCTGACCCTCACTCCTGACTTCCCCCATGTCCCAGCTAGTGAATGGTGTGTGGGTGAGGGGGGGGGGGGGGGGAGGATGGTGAAGTCTGAGACAGCTCCCTCCCTGCATTACTAGTGAGAGGCTGGCTTCACAGACAGGGGGGAGCTGCCTGACCCTCACTCCTGACTTCCCCCATGTCCCAGCTAGTGAATGGTGTGTGGGTGAGGGGGGGGGGGGGAGGATGGTGAAGTCTGAGACAGCTCCCTCCCTGCATTACTAGTGAGAGGCTGGCTTCACAGACAGGGGGGAGCTGCCTGACCCTCACTCCTGACTTCCCCCATGTCCCAGCTAGTGAATGGTGTGTGGGTGAGGGGGGGGGGGGGAGGATGGTGAAGTCTGAGACAGCTCCCTCCCTGCATTACTAGTGAGAGGCTGGCTTCACAGACAGGGGGGAGCTGCCTGACCCTCACTCCTGACTTCCCCCATGTCCCAGCTAGTGAATGGTGTGTGGGTGAGGGGGGGGGAGGATGGTGAAGTCTGAGACAGCTCCCTCCCTGCATTACTAGTGAGAGGCTGGCTTCACAGACAGGGGGGAGCTGCCTGACCCTCACTCCTGACTTCCCCCATGTCCCAGCTAGTGAATGGTGTGTGGGTGAGGGGGGGGGGGGGAGGATGGTGAAGTCTGAGACAGCTCCCTCCCTGCATTACTAGTGAGAGGCTGGCTTCACAGACAGGGGGGAGCTGCCTGACCCTCACTCCTGACTTCCCCCATGTCCCAGCTAGTGAATGGTGTGTGGGTGAGGGGGGGGGGGGGGGGAGGATGGTGAAGTCTGAGACAGCTCCCTCCCTGCATTACTAGTGAGAGGCTGGCTTCACAGACAGGGGGGAGCTGCCTGACCCTCACTCCTGACTTCCCCCATGTCCCAGCTAGTGAATGGTGTGTGGGTGAGGGGGGGGGGGGAGGATGGTGAAGTCTGAGACAGCTCCCTCCCTGCATTACTAGTGAGAGGCTGGCTTCACAGACAGGGGGGAGCTGCCTGACCCTCACTCCTGACTTCCCCCATGTCCCAGCTAGTGAATGGTGTGTGGGTGAGGGGGGGGGGGGGAGGATGGTGAAGTCTGAGACAGCTCCCTCCCTGCATTACTAGTGAGAGGCTGGCTTCACAGACAGGGGGGAGCTGCCTGACCCTCACTCCTGACTTCCCCCATGTCCCAGCTAGTGAATGGTGTGTGGGTGAGGGGGGGGGGAGGATGGTGAAGTCTGAGACAGCTCCCTCCCTGCATTACTAGTGAGAGGCTGGCTTCACAGACAAGGGGGAGCTGCCTGACCCTCACTCCTGACTTCCCCCATGTCCCAGCTAGTGAATGGTGTGTGGGTGAGGGGGGGGGGGGGGAGGATGGTGAAGTCTGAGACAGCTCCCTCCCTGCATTACTAGTGAGAGGCTGGCTTCACAGACAGGGGGGAGCTGCCTGACCCTCACTCCTGACTTCCCCCATGTCCCAGCTAGTGAATGGTGTGTGGGTGAGGGGGGGGGGGGAGGATGGTGAAGTCTGAGACAGCTCCCTCCCTGCATTACTAGTGAGAGGCTGGCTTCACAGACAGGGGGGAGCTGCCTGACCCTCACTCCTGACTTCCCCCATGTCCCAGCTAGTGAATGGTGTGTGGGTGAGGGGGGGGGGGGAGGATGGTGAAGTCTGAGACAGCTCCCTCCCTGCATTACTAGTGAGAGGCTGGCTTCACAGACAGGGGGGAGCTGCCTGACCCTCACTCCTGACTTCCCCCATGTCCCAGCTAGTGAATGGTGTGTGGGTGAGGGGGGGGGGGGGGGAGGATGGTGAAGTCTGAGACAGCTCCCTCCCTGCATTACTAGTGAGAGGCTGGCTTCACAGACAGGGGGGAGCTGCCTGACCCTCACTCCTGACTTCCCCCATGTCCCAGCTAGTGAATGGTGTGTGGGTGAGGGGGGGGGGGAGGATGGGGAAGTCTGAGACAGCTCCCTCCCTGCATTACTAGTGAGAGGCTGGCTTCACAGACAGGGGGGAGCTGCCTGACCCTCACTCCTGACTTCCCCCATGTCCCAGCTAGTGAATGGTGTGTGGGTGAGGGGGGGGGGGGAGGATGGTGAAGTCTGAGACAGCTCCCTCCCTGCATTACTAGTGAGAGGCTGGCTTCACAGACAGGGGGGAGCTGCCTGACCCTCACTCCTGACTTCCCCCATGTCCCAGCCAGTGAATGGTGTGTGGGTGGGGGGGGGGGGGGAGGATGGTGAAGTCTGAGACAGCTCCCTCCCTGCATTACTAGTGAGAGGCTGGCTTCACAGACAGGGGGGAGCTGCCTGACCCTCACTCCTCCGGGGTATTGTGATCTTCCTGCACACAGTGCCCTATCCCTGATACCAGGGGTGTTGTGATCTTCCTGCATGCAGTGCCCTATCCCTATTAATACCAGGAGTGTTGTGATCTTCCTGCATGCAGTGCCCTATCCCTATTAATACCAGGAGTGTTGTGATCTTCCTGCATGCAGTGCCCTATCCCTGATACCGGGATGTGTGCAAGAAGATCACAACACCCCCGGTATCAGGAATAGGGCACTGTGTGCAGGAAGATCACAACACCCCCAGTATCAGGAATAGGGCACTGTGTGCAGGAAGATCACAACACCCCTGGTATTAGGGATAGGGCACTGTGTGCAGGAAGATCACAACACTCCTGGTATTAATAGGGATAGGGCACTGTGTGCAGGAAGATCACAATACCCCTGGTATCAGGGTTAGGGCACAAGTTCTAGTCACATTGACTGATCACATTACTTGTTTTGTCAAGCTACCAACTGTTTCCATTTCCCATCCCCCATATACTGTCAGTAGGAAACTTGGTAACATGAATAAATAAGAGGGCAGCCAATAGGAATACATATTCATTCCTAAACTGACCTTAACTGACCTGAAAAGTGTCAAATTGTATCATTTTCAGTTAGTGCGCACTAACTCCCAGTTAGTGCGCACTAACTCCCGTTAGTGCGCACTAACTCGAGTTAGTGCGCACTAATCGGAAAAAAACGATTTTTTAACGATTTTTTAACTAAAAAATCGTGCCTAAGACGATTTTCTTGCCCTGCCACACGATTTCTATCGTTAAGACGATATGGAAAACGATTCACATCCCTAGTAGCAGCATTAGTAATGAAAGTCAGCATAGGATCTGTAAGCCAGTGCAAGCTCACAGGCTCTACAATGGCCCCAATCCCTCCTCATGCATGGCTTTTTGTTACCATGGAAACTCATGTGACTGGGGGACCACTGCTGGACCTTTAAGTGTTTGTGCTGCCTCACAGGCCTCCATGCTGACTTCCACTACTACTGCTGCTGCTGCTGCTAGTGGGATCTGAAGAGTACTACCCTTCTAGGCACGTGTGACTCCATCTGGAGGTTTTGGTGACCCCATTTGGTCTCCCAATCTAGAGTTTGGGAAGTCTTGCACTAGATAGTACATAGTAAGTTCAATTTTCTTGTAAATATACACATTTCTCAAGAATTATGGGTGGAACTTAGCAAACACTCACTTAATTGATCTGTAAGTCTAAAGCTTTTTGCTTTACTACATGAAGCAGTAGCAAGCTTAATGAGTATTGTTCAATCTATGTTATTATAATTAAGTTAGGTCTGACATTAATTATTGTTTATGCACTGTGATTTAGGAAAGCTACTTTTTCCTCCATTTATAAACAAGTATATTCAGTAGCACAAACTATATTGACTATCAGTCTGTTTCATTATTGTTTTCATTTTATTTCTAGATTGAGTAGTTGTGAAATACACAAAGAGGGTAATTTTCTAAGGGACTTCTGTAGGGAAAGCAGTGCTTTATATTCAGAAATTGCCTTTTACAATAGTGTCCACCCAATATGCAGCTAAACTTATTTGCATGTGTCATGCTTATGCATAAGTTTATCTGGACTGAGCAGTGGCATTACCAGAGGAAATGTTGGGATGGGGTTTTGACTTACATGTATATTTTAAGATTTTAAAGAGTATCTATAAATTTTCATAAAACATTTGTGCAGACATTTAGCAGGTGTAATGTGCAGATTTGGTGAGGTAATTTTCAAAGCAGACTTAGCACATAAATCTGCTTTAAAAATTGGTGTAATTTATGTGCATATTTGCTGGCTTTTTAAATGCATGATGCTACAGCATTACCCCCATTTTGGGTGAACATTCATCTGAGCTGTTTCAAGTCCATTTTTTATTGTTACGTGTGCCGTCCGCGGCAAACCTGCGGCACGGCCCACTTACCTTTCTACAGTGACTCCAGTTCTGGTTCCTCCTCACTGGCGGTGGTGGGCTGTCAGTTTTGTCCTCGAGCCTCCCCCGGTGCCTCCAGCTCTGCCACAGTTCATGGCGTCCCCGGTCCTGCTTCAATTTCTCGTTGGGCTTCTCCGCGTAGCCTGTGGAGAGTCGCTGCTACTCGCACCGTGTCTCTCCTTAGGCGTGCACGCGCATCATTGACTCTTAAGTAGGGACCACGGTGGGAACCTATCCGCGGCCCCGGATGATGATGTCAACCTAATCATAGTATTTAAGCTCCGCTCCCTGGTGTTGCCTTTGCAACAGGTCTCCTCGCTGGTCAAGAACTCGTTACGTCCTAGAGATTCGTCTCAACCCTGCGTTCTTGTTCCTCGTTGTTCCTGGTTACTGTCTCTTCTTTCCTATCCTGCTAATGCTTCGTATTGACTACACAGACTTTGACTTTGCTTTGCCTGACATTGCCATTGATTATCTCCAGACCCAGACCTCCGCTTCACCTGACTACACTACTGCCTATCTCTAGACCCAGATGTCCGCTTCGCCTGACTACGTATTGCCAATCTCCAGACCCAGACCTCGGCTTTGTCCAACTATGCATTGCCTATCTCCAGACCCAGACCTCTGCTTCATCTGACTATGCTACTGCCTATTAGGGGTGTGCATTCGTTTTGAACTTAAATGTAAAACGCAACTTATTTTTTTTTTTAACTTAAAAAAGTGATGAGGCGAAAACGATCGGATTTCCAACTTATTCAACATAGCTATGTTGAATACGTTGGAAATCGCGATTGTTGATCCTAAATAAAAATTTAAACCCGTCACCCTCCTTAATCCCCCCCCCCCCAAGACTTACCATAACTCCCTGGTGATCCAGCGGGGAGTCAGGACTCCATTTCTGAACTCCTTTGCGAGGAGCACGTGACGTCGGCGCCACGTCGGAGTGACGCGGCGTCACGTGATTCCCCGCGGGTTCGCTCTGGGACCCTCGTTGGGCCCAAAAGGAACTTTTGGCCAGCTTGGGGGGGTCAGGAGGCCCCCCCTCGTTGGCCAAAAGTTCCTTTTGGGCCCAACGAGGGTCCCGGAGCGAACCCGCGGGGAATCATGTGACGCCGCGTCACTCCGACGTGGCGCCGACGTCACGTGCTCCTCGCAAAGGAGTTCAGAAATGGCGTCCTGACTCCCCGCTGGATCACCAGGGAGTTGTGGTAAGTCTTGGGGGGGGGGGGATTAAGGAGGGTGAGGGGTTTAAATTTTTATTTGCACGTATGGACATAGACTCAACTTATGGAATTCTCCATATGTCCATTTTGACCGCAAATGGGACCCCCTTTCGACTTATGGACTTATGAACATAAACTTTTGCTCTGCACATCCCTACTGCCTATCTCCAGACCCAGACTTCCACTTTGCCTGACTACGTATTGCCTATCTCCAGACCCAGACCTCTGCTTTGTCCGACTATGCATTACCTATCTCCGTGATCAGACCTCAGCTTTACTTGACTCTGCTATTGACTATCTCCATGATCAGACCTCAGCTTTTGCCAAGTAGCCCACCACCATTATCTCTCTCACCAAATCCTGTGTTCTACTAAAGAATTAGATCTAAAATAGCTACCTCTCTCATTGGTTGCTGAACCAATTGCTCCATGAAGCAGTCATTTATTCCATCCTGGAACTTTGCATCTCTGGTATGTCCTGATGTTACATTTACCCAGTCAAAATTGGAGTAATTGAAATCTCCTATTATTACTTCACTGCTAAAAAGTTTAGCTTCCCTGATTTCTCTTAACATTTCATCATCTGTCTGATCATTTTGGCCAGATGGCTGATAGTATACTCCTATTACTATATTCTTAACAAACACACATGAGATATCTACCCATATAGATTCTACTGATCATTTAGGGGTAGATTTTAAAAGATCATTTAGGGGTAGATTTTAAAAGAATTTTATAATATGCACGCACAGGCACACGCATGTTATAAAATCCGGGGTTGGTGCGCGCAAGGATGTGTACAATTCTGCACCTTATGTGCGCCGAGCCGAGCTGCCTTCCTCTGTTCCCTTCCCCCTAACCTAACCTTCCCACCCCTTCCCCTAATCTTCCCCCCAGCCCTACTCTAACCCCCACTGGCTCTTGACTTACCTTTTGTGCCTGCCTCCAGGCAGGTGCAAGTTGCACGTGCCGGCAGCCTGCTGGCACGCGATCCTCTGACAGAGCAGCAATGGCTGCTCTGTTGGAGGCCTCTGGCCCCACCCGCCCCCAGACCGCCCTGCCCTGCCCCGTACCACCCCTTTCGTAAAGCCCCGGGACTTACACATGTCCCGGGACTTTACGTGTGTCGCTAGGCCTTTTTAAAATAGGCCCAGTGCGCGCAGGCCCGGCATGCGTAAATCCGGAGGATTTACGCACGTAACCTTTTTAAAATCCGGCCCTTGGTTTCTTGTATGATTTTTATCCTGTTGGACTCTATGACCTCCTGGACATAGTATGCCAGACCACCATGAAGTTGATCCTCCCTGTCATCTTGATATAGTTTGTACTCTGATATAGCACTTTCCCATTGGTTATCTTCCTTGCACTAGGTCTCTGAGATGCCAGTTAGGTCTATCTCATCATTCACTACTATACACTCTAACTCTCCATCTTACTTCTTAGACTTCTTGCATGGCATACAGACATTTCAAAGTGTGTTTTTTGTTTGCATTTACAACCTGCTCTTTAGATGATAGAGAAAATTTGGAATCCTTTAGCTCGGGTGATTCTTTACCTATAGGCACATTAACCACTTTTGCTTTTATTGGAACCTCTCACTTGGGATGCCCTAACTCTCCTG
Organism: Rhinatrema bivittatum; assembly: GCF_901001135.1. Lineage (NCBI taxonomy): Eukaryota > Metazoa > Chordata > Amphibia > Gymnophiona > Rhinatrematidae > Rhinatrema > Rhinatrema bivittatum. The sequence continues at coordinate 607,758,786 of NC_042616.1, read as the reverse complement.
TTTCATTAGTATCCTTCAACGATACTTTCCTCTGAACCATGCACTGCTGAGTGATTGTTGGCTTTCCCCCTCTTTCTGGTTTAAAAATTGTTCTATCTTCTTTTTAAAAGTTAGCACCAGCAGCCTAGTTCCACTCTGGTTAAGGTAGAGCCCATCCTTTTAGAAAGTCTCCCCTTACCCCAAAAGGTGGTCCAGTTCTTTACAAAACTGAATTCATCTTCTCTGTGCCATTGTCTCATTCATGCATTAAGATTCCATAGCTCTGCCTGCCTCTGAGGACCTGCATGTGGAACAGGGAACATTTCAGAGAATGCCACCCTGGAGGTTCTGGATTTCAGCTTTCTACCTAAAATCCTAAATTTGGCTTTCACAACCTCCCTCCCACATTTTGCTGTGCTGTTGGTGCCCACATGTACCATGACAGCTGGCTCCTCCCCAGAACTGTCTAAAATCCTAACTAGATAATGTGTGAAGTCCACTTTCGCACCAGGCAATCAGGTTATCAGGTGCTCCTCATATCCACCAGCCACCCAGCTATCTATATTTCTAATAATTGAATCACCTACTGTGACAGCTGACCTTATCCTTCCCTCTTGGGCAGTAGCCCTTGGAAACACATCCTCCATGCAAGAGGATAATGCATCAGCTGGAGAGCAGGTCCTTGCTACAGGATCACTTCCTGCTACACCAGGGTTATTCTCTGCACCTGGAAGACTTTTATGATCAAAGGCCCCACCGGGTCTGCCAGACTGAAATTGGGGTGCCTGAATGTCTCATCAATGTACCTTTCTGTCTGCCTCAGTTCCTCCAGGTCTGACACTCTAGCCTCCAGAGATTGGATTCATTTTCTGAGAGCCAAGAACTCTTTGTACTGAGTACACACATACAATCTCTCACTGGCATGCATGTGACACTCAATGCAAAAGACTGGAAAGTCCCCCTCTTGCTGCTTAATTAATTAAATTTGAACTAATGGCTGGAAGGGTGACAATATGTAAATCTACAGTTGTAATACAAAATCTTATTCCACGCATTAAGAAAATTGGACCAAAGGCAAAACAATTACCTGCATGATCAAAAGCTGAAGGGAAAGGAGGCTATTTTAGCCAAAAAAATCCTTCAAAAATAGGAAGAAGAATCCACCTGAAGAAAATCAGAAAAACATAAGAAAATATAACATTACCCTAATTTTAAAGGATCTTCACTGGCTCCCAGTATCATCCCGGATCCACTACAAGACCCTTACAATCATCCACAAATCCCTACATAATCATGATATGCAATGGTTTAATGATTCCTTAAGATTTTGCACCCCTTCAAGATCCACCAGGACTCAATACACTGCCACACTACACACACCGTCACCCAAACTCACCTCCCTCACCACCACTAAAGAACGGGCCTTATCCATTGCAGGCCCAGTCCTATGGAACACCATGCCAACTGACCTTCAACAAGAACTCTGCCCAAAAAAAATTCTAACAGAAACTAAAGACATGGCTATTCAGACAAGCCTATACTTGATAGGGATGTGAATCGTTTTTTGACGATTTAAAACAATCGTCAGATATATTTTAAAATGTCAAAAATCATTAGAGCTGCGATACAATAGCAATTCCCCCGATTTATCGTCAAAAAATCGTAAATCGGGGGAGGGGGGAGGGCGGGAAAACTGGCACACCAAAACAACCCTAAAACCCACCCCGACCCTTTAAAACAAATCCCCCACCCTCTCGAAGCCCCCCAAAATGTTTTAAATTACCTGGGGTCCAGTGGGGGGGGGGGGGTCCCGGCGCGATCTCTCGCTCTCGGGCCACGGCTGCATTAATAGAAATGGTGCTGGTGGCCCTTTGCCCTTACCGTATGACAGGGAAAAGGTAGCGCCGGCGCCATTTTGGTTCCTGTCACCCGACGTCACGAATGCAGGAGATTGCAACCGGACCCCCGCTGGACCCCCAGGGACTTTTGGCCAGCTTGGAGGGGCCTCCTGACCCCCACAAGACTTGCCAAAAGTCCAGCGGGGGTCCGGGAGCGGCCTCCTGCACGTGGGCCGTATTGCCAATATTCAAAATGGTGCCGGCGCTACCTTTGCCCTGTCACATGGTAAGGGCAAAGGGCCATCAGTGCCATTTTTTTTAGCGCAGCTGATAGCGTGGGAATGGGAGATCGCTGCCCGCGGCCCCCCTGAACCACCAGGTATGTGTAAAAAGGTTTTTGGGGGGTGTCGGGAGAGTGGGGGAGGCTAAGGGGGTAATTTTAAAGGGTCGGGTGGGGTTTTTTTTTATCGGGCTATCGGTGCCATTTATAGTAGTGGCAGCCAAAATGGCGCTGATGGCCCGAGAGCGGGAGATCTTGCCGGGACCCCCCCACTGGACCACCAGGTAATTTAAAACATGTTGGGGGGGTTTGGGAGGGTGGGGGATTTGTTTTAAAGGGGTGGGTTTTAGGGTTGTTTTGGTGTGCCGGTTTTCCTGCCCTCCCCTGATTTACGATTTTTCACGATAAATCGGGGGAATTTCTATTGTATCGCACTCTAATGATTTTTGACGATTTAAAATATATCTGACGATTTTTTTTATATCGTCAAAAAACGATTCACATCCCTAGTAATTATCCCCACTACAAGTGGCTGGAACAATCCCATCTGGCCCGTAAAAAAGCCGGATGGCTCCTGGAGAATGACTGTGGATTACAGGGCTCTGAATAAGAACACTGCCCTTTTAACTGTAGCAGTTCCAGACATAGTTACTCTGGTAGAAAAGATTCAAACACACCCTGGGAGGTGGTATGCAGTAATTGATTTGGCAAATGCTTTCTTTACTATACCCATTTGCAAGGAAAATCAGGAACAATTTGCATTTACTTGGGAAGGGAGACAGTACATGTTTACCAGGCTACCACAGGGATACTTACATAGCCCCACGATATGTCATAGGAAAGTGGCAGAGGGCCTGTCCGCCACCGGTGCAGCTGACACATTACATTGACGATATACTCGTGCAAGGAGAAACTGAAGAGCAGGTAGCGAAGGTGTTAGCGCAAGTTGTTGAAACAATGGAACAAAAGGGGTGGAAGATTAATAAGAATAAAATACAAGAACCTAGTAACGTGGTAAAATGTTTGGGAATACAATGGTCAGAGGGAAAATGAGAAATCTTGCCGAAAGCTAAAGGTAAAGAGTTGTTATTTACCCCGCCATGCACTCAGAAAGAAGCACAGAAATTTATTGGGCTATTTGGATTTTGGAGACAGCATATTCCACACTTGGGACAGATATTAGCTCCCCTGTATCGAGTTACGAGGAAGAAGGAGAAATTTGAATGGGGAAAACAACAACAGGATGCATTTGACCAAGCGAAAGTTGCTATTCAGACTGCACTAGATTTATGGCCCCTGAAGGAGGGCCCAGTGGAACTGCAAGTGTCATTTAACTCCTGTTATGCTGATTGGAGTCTATGGCAAAAACAGGATGGGAAAAGAGTACCGTTAGGGTTCTGGAACAAAATGTTGCCAGATGCAGCTTGGCAGTACTCCGCCTTTGAAAAGCAGTTATTAGCATGCTATTGGGCTCTAATTGACACTGACCAATTAACACAGGGTCATGATGTGTTAATGTGTCCCCTGATTCCCATAATGCAATGGGTGCAGAGTAATCCCCATACACATAGAATTGGATACACACAAGAAGCTTCTGATGTCAAATGTCAACCACAAGAGAAAAAGCCTTTTCAATTGTTTCACCTAAACTTTGGAACACCCTACCTAAATTCCTGGGAACCCAACACAACCTAAAAATATTCAAAAAGGACCTAAAAACACTAATGTTCCGCAAATTCTACACTGACCCTCAGACGTCTGATCATTCCAACTCTCAACTGAACTCTCAGTTATAAACCTCTTAATACATTCTCTTCACCCTAAACTGCATACCCTCCTCTTCCAACCTAATAATGCTCTCTGGACTTGATATGCTTATTTCTGATATTGTTCAAATTGTTTTTTATTGTTGCACAACTGCTAAGAAAATGTATAACGTTCACATTGTTTTTTCTGTTACACAACTGCTAAGAAAAATGTATACTTTTGTAAACCGTTGTGATGGCTCTACCGAATGACAGTATATAAAACTCAACAAACAAACAAATAAATAAATAAATGGAAATGGTATATTCAGGATAGAGCAAAAAATGGGCCAACGGGCCACTCGATGTTACATGAACAAATTGCAGATATTCCCAACGAAGGAGAGGGAAATGGTATAGATAAACTAACCCTACCTTCGTCTAACGTAAAGCTAGGAGTTCCATTTGACCAATTATCGCCAGAATCTAGAGAGTATGCATGGTTCACAGACAGATCAGCTAGAATGAAAGGTAGAGAGAGGATGTGGAAAGCGGCTATTTTTAACCCTCACACTAACTAAGTATATAATGAGGAAGGAAAAGGGAAATCTAGCCAGTTTGCAGAACTATATGCCATATGGATGGCCCTACATCGTGCAGGCACTCAATGTCACTTATACACTGACAGCTGGGCAGTGATGAAGGGGCTGACACTATGGATGTCAAAATGGAAACAGGATGTTTGGAAAATACATCACCGACCCGTGTGGGGAGCAGACTTATGGCAAAAGATGTGGCAGATATTCCATGATAAAGAAGTAACGGTTTTTCACGTTGATGCACATGTCAAAGATAGTTCATTATCTAACTTGTACAACTCTGTTGCAGATAAGCATGCAAAAATCCGAACTGCAGAGATTACTGATGAATGTGGCAGAGAAAAAGGTTTAAGGCATTGGGCACACAGCAAAAGTGGTCATCTGGGGGCAGAGGCTACTTTCAAGTGGGCTGAAGCCAGAGGGATACCAGGGTCCCTCTTGGACTTCCAAAATGTGATTAAACAATGTGAATACTGTCAAATGACCCATCCTAGATCCCCGCAAGCAATAGAGAAAGAGCACATACATCGTGGCCTAACACCCGCCACGATTTGGCAAATAGATTTTATTGGTCCACTCAGAAGAAGCGGTGGTGATTCTTACATATGCACTGCAGTAGACACGTGCAGTGGAGTACTAATGGCGGTCCCAGCCCCAGACGCCAGTCAAAAAGCAACCCTTAAATTGCTCTGTGAAATGAGTCAGTATTATGGGTTACCAAAACAGATACAGAGTGACAGGGGTACCCATTTCACCGGACATCAAATCCAACAATATGCCCAAGATAATTTCATAGAATGGATATTCCATATACTCTATTATCCACAGGCGGCTGGCCTGATTGAGAGAATGAACGGGTTGTTAAAGAATATGCTCCGTACGCTGACAAAGTCAGCCTCTTTCAAAGGATAGAAAGACATACTCCCCACGGCCTTACAGTTACTTAACAGTCGGCCGTTAAAGGGAGATGGCAAAACACCCTTTCAAAGAATGTACCAAGGTAACACACAACAGCTTTCTCAAATCCGAAATATAGTCTGTTGGGTGACTGCAGAAGGGAAAGCTGAACTCCCCCAACGTAATAGTTTTGAAGCAGCAGGATATGATTTAACAAACCCTACAGCTGTAATTTCCCCCCCGAACAAATCCTTTCTATATGATTTACAAATAAGATGCAGTATCCCCACTGGACATTTTGGTTGGTTGCAAATTAAATCCAGTTGGGCCAAATACTTGGGGGCATTATTGATTCCAATTACCGAGGATCGATATTAGGGATGTGAATCGGGCTTCAGATGATTGAAAATATTGTCGATATTTTCAAAATTATCAGAAATCGGGGGCTCCCCCGAAACGATAGGAAAACCCCACGATATTGATCGTGGGGGTTCTCTTATCGTTTTGGGGGAGGGCGGGAAAAACGGCACACAAAAATAACCCCTAAACCCACCCCGACCCTTTAAAACTAATCCCTTTGCTTCCCCCACCCTCCCGACCCCCCCAAAAACATTTTACAGGTACCTGGTGGTCCAGTGGGGGTCCCAGGAGCAATCTTCCGCTCCCGGGCCGACGGCTGCCACTAATCAAAATGGCACCAATGGCCCTTTGCCCTTACCATGTGACAGGGTATCCATGCCATTGGCCGGCCCCTGTCACATGGTAGGAGCACCGGATGGCCCGCGCCATTTTAAAGATGGTGCCGGCCATCCAGTGCTCCCTCCTCTTTGCAAACACACCTGGTTAAATTCAGAGAGCAGCCTGGGCAAAGTCAGAAGCAGATCCTGCAACGTAGACGTACGTTCGGGAGTTCCCGCAGTTGACCGCTCCTGATGGCAGCCCCCACTTCTCGGCTTGAGGAAATCGGACGGTAAGGTCTTGAACAAGTACTGCTGGTGTATAGTCTATTACATTGCTTTGTGATATGATGATTGTGTGTGTGTATGTCAATTCAATCCTTTAGAAATAAATTCTTGTTTTATATATCCTGACTGCATTCTTTTTGGGACCTCGTAGATAAGTGGTCCCAGTCAAGGAGTATTCCATATTCCTTACAGTATGTATACCTGCTGTCCAAGCAGTTGGGGAGTTGGAGAAAGGACTTAAGTTCTTGCAACCAAAGAGCCTGAAATAACCTACTGAAATCCTGCCTCCTGTGGATTTCCTTTGTCTACAAGACAGATGCCAGAGTGAAGTGGGAGCCAGAATGTTCAGCAGTAGATTGAAAGGAATATTCCCTTAAAGGACAGAGTTGAGCTGCCTGGATCCTGAATACTCTTTTGGTACCAATAATTTCCAGACATCATGTCTCCCAAGACTGGAAAATGAGCTGTGGGTTTCCCCACAGAAACTTGTGTGTTAGATATGTAAAAGAATAAAGATATGAACTTTTACTAGAACTGTGAATGTCCAAAGAAAGAAAAAGGAAAGTGTACCAACTACAGATCTCTTATTTTGTTTTTGCTTGCACTGCAGATATTTTGTTTTTGGGACTGCTTCAATAAAAAGACTTATGAGGTTCTAAATAGAACCATTAATCTTTTTGGTTAGTATTCATTTGCCTGCATACTTGTAAAGAATATTCCTGCTATTTCAAAGTTCATTCATTCAGTAAACTTGTGTTGAATTATATTCTTTGAGTTTGTTTTCTTCTGTGTGAGGAGGGGAAGGGGAAGAGCACATCCAGAGAAAATCGAGGGTTTGTGCATTCAACTAGTTCTCCTATTAAAAATGAAAATGAATGAATGAATGAGGCGGAAAAATGTTTGGTGTGTAAAACAATAACCAAGAATTGGATCAGATGGTTTTGAAATTGTGCTTGGTTTCCTTCGATCCCCAAAGAACCTGCAGTATGCCTAATGAGAAAGGGCTAATGTTATAACAATTGTTCCCTATAGTGATTCCCTTTCTACAACTTTTCAAATAACCTAGGGGAAGCAGAGCAATGGCATTTCCTTCCTGCCACTGCGGGCCAGAAGAGGAAGTGGTGTCATGTGGGTCCATGTCAGTAGGAAAGTGATGCATCTTTGTGATAGGAGCAGCTTCAGACCTGCAGGGCCTAAGAAATGAAAGGCAGTAAAAGGCCAAGCAGGGCTGATGAAAAGTAAAGTAGCAGGAGCTTCAGCAGCAATGGGCCCACGAGGACGATGAAATAAAAATGAGGCAAAGCAGGGGCTTCAACACCAGCAGGCCTGCGGGGCCAAATAAACAAGGCGGCGCAGGAGGCTGAGAAGCTTCTGGCTTAGAGATAGAGGTGGAGCAGACCCTGTCCAAAGAAAGAGGAGGAGGCTGCTGCAGCTTGTGCTTCCAGAGGGGGAAAAGGTGAGTAAGTGAGAGCATATGTGTGAGCTTCTGAGGTATGTGTGTGTATGTGTGCATGTGTTTATGAATGTGTGAGAGTGAGTGTGTGAGGATGTGTGAGAGAGAGAGAGAGATCATTTGTGTGATTGAGTGTGTGAGTGAAAAAGAGAGAGGAGAAAGTTTGTGTACACAGCAACCACCACCACTGCTCACGGAAGGCCCCTGGAAATCAGGAGCTCCCAGGTATAAAGAGCAGGAGATTAGTTGTAATTGTGAATGCCGCTTTGAAATATTTTATTGGTGTTTGAAAAATTGTGACAAAATGTAAAATTATTATTTGATAAATTTGATATACTGCATGTGGCAAGAATATCCACTATTGTTATAAATGCATCATTTTAATTTGTGTGTGGGGAGGGTCAGGGAGTGTGTGTGCACGTGTGTGTGAAAATCCATAAGGTTTACGTAGGGCACCAAATACCCTTGCACCAGCCCCGGGTTACTTATTCTTAATCTAAACAGTTGGCGATAGAAACTCTGCATATCATTGATTTCAGGGATCCTGTGGTTGTTCATGAATATTTCCCCCTTCCTTTTCCTTGCACTTTTATGACTCTGGATTAAACAATGGGCCCAAGGATTCAAATAGATGACACCTGTTGCTTTCTGTTCTCTCTTCTTCGGTTCCTTTTCCTTTGGACTATTATAACTGTACCACTTTGCCTTCTTCCAACTTGCTCCAGAGAGAAAGAGGAACAGAAACCATGGTCAGCTATAGCCACTTGTCATTGTAACTGTCTGAAGCATATTATGGGTTGAAGGCACTGAAGCACTCCTCTACTTCTGAGAGGAATAGCCAGACAAGAGTCCTCAGAGAAGCTGCATGTTTATAATACTAATACACAAATTTAGTTAAGCAGGATATGACATTTCTTTATTAATTCTAAGTACAGAAGTGATTTTTTAAAGAGGGCTTATAGTTATTCTTTCTTGATTGATCTGGGGATTATTAAGATGTTACTGGAAAAAAGCATCTAATCTCTTTCAGTCATCTAGTTATTATCTACGTGCAGCTTTCTAAACAATTGCACGTAGAAGCAAATATAAAAACTAAAAGATCTGCTTAATTAGGTTTAAATACTTATATTTGAATAGTCTAATACTTTCACCTAATATACAAGAAAGCATTTTCATTCAAACAAAACCACTGTTTGACACGATGTTCATTTAGATGGAGCTGTATCTGTCAGCTGGGCAAAAAATAAATAAAATAAATCAAATGTCTGCAGTTTCAGTTCCTCAGTTCCCTTCTTTTCCATATTGTATACAAACCAGATTTCTCTCAGCAGGTAAAGTTGTGCACAAATAAGTTATATCTATCTAATGTCATACAACTGACTTTTAAAAATATTTCTAGGACTAGGGAAAGCAATTTTCAAAGCCATTTTCCACTCTACCTAAATTCCCTAAAATTCCCTGCCTGCTATGAGGGTAAACATATGGGCATAGAGTCTATGATTTTCGAATTATGTACAATCTTTAGCATTTGCAAAAGCATGTATGTAATTTCCTCCCTCAAAAAAAGAAAAATCTAAGTGCATTCTGCCCTCTCCTTCCAAGATGTCTTCAAGGTAAATGAGATTGTTGAATAGACTACAGGCATTGGTACCTTAGTGCCTGATTATTCAGTGCCACTTGACCAGCTAAGATTTGATAGCCGGCTAAGTGGCAGCAGCTGAATATCCAGCCATACTCAGCAGCTTCTGAATTGCTGGATAACTACTTTTCCAGGTAATTATTAGCTGGCTAAGTGGCGAGTGGGACTGAGACGTAAAATGGAAGAGCTAATTACCTGGCTAATACTAGATTCACCATTCCCTGCAGAATGATGAGCTGCGGCGATAAAGGGGGCAGGGGGGCGATAAAGGGGAGGGCGCTAGTGTGCAGCCGGCCGCATCACGGCGGTGCGACTATCGCCCCCATAGCACCACACTAAAAGGTGGTGCTATTTCCCGTGCTACTGCCGGCGATAATGTCCAAAACCTTATCGCCAGCAGTGGTGCCACCATCCCATTCCCCTAAACACCTCCCTAACTCCTCCCAAACTCCACTCCTTCCCCTAATTTTAATTCTACTGCCACAATAAGTCCAATAAGCATTAGGGCGTTATTGCATGCGATAATGGCCTAACGCACGCAATAATGGGCTATCGCAGCTTGCAAAATAACCCCCTTATGGTGACATTTAGACTTACAAAAAAAACCCAGTTCAGAAAATATATCAAAACAATTGTTTCATGAAAATTACACTTCAGTTATGAATTTCTAATTTTTAAAGTACAAAGTGTTTCTTGTAAAGCATTTCAAAATTTAGAAGGACCCTTATATCACCGAGTGGTTACTTTGTCATTACAACATTTCTTCTGCTTTACCAGTGATATGTAATCATCAGTTGGAACATTGACTTCTTTTTTCTTTTTTGATATATTCAAATGCTTATAAAAATGGAAACTTCCTATTTGGATGCTTAAATTCTATGTAGTACTTGTTTATGCTTCTGTGTTAGCTTGACACGGCACTGTGTTTTGAGAGCCCTGCATCAGAGGCTGAATCTCAATTTGCAACACCAGCCTGGGCTCTGTACATTTTAGAAAATGGTACCAGTTGGCCCTTTTTTCGTATCATGTGAAAGGGCTACCTGTGCCTTTGGATAGCTCCTGTCACATAATTGGGCAAAGGGCCAGCTGGTGCCATTTTGGAAAACTGCATTGGTCAGGTTTGGAAGAAATGGGGTCACTCCTAGGCCCCCACTAGAATGCCAGGGATGATTTGGTGAGTCTGGGGGTGGGGATTGGGAGGGCGGGTTAGAGTGTGGGTGCATGTGAGCCTGACTCTGTCCAGATCTAGGGGCAATGGTTTCTCCTTACCTGTTGCTGGGGTTTGGGATTATTTATTGACTTGCTTGTCCCTGTGTGATATGTGTATTGTCCCTATAATCTGTTGTTTGTTTAATATGGAGATTTAATTACTGTGAATGCTTTATTGCTAGCCGCTGAGATTTGTAGATCGGCGGACTATAAATTTTGTAAATAAATAATTTCTTGGGGGGACACACTATATTTTAACAAAAGGGTGGTTTTAGAGCTGGGTCCTGTGAATGGGTTTTTTTAAAATTAAATATTACATTTTAAGTTGAAACGGTCACCTCCTGGGATGGTGGGGATGGGACAGAGTATCTCCAGAGACCCTTGGGTTCGGATATTTGTTAGGGGTTTCTGAGCACACTCCCTAGATTAATCAAAAAGTCTTAATAATTCTGTGATAATGCTCGTGCTAAGAAAAGGGGGTGTGTTTAGGGAAATTTGGGAGTTACTGCCCCATGTGGTAACTTACTGCTTTGCATCAGTATTATTGCACTGTGCAGTAAGTTTACCATGATAAAACTGAGAGAGAAAGAGAGAGAGAGAGAGACTGAGAGAGAGAAAAAGAGGCCCTTGTAGTAGTTAGCTATTTATATCTCTACTAGCCGTTAAGCCCGTAACAACGGGCTCGGTCCGTTTCGTTCCCACTCCCTCCCCCTCATTCTCCCTCCTCCTCTCACCCCCTCTCTCCCTCCCTCACCTCCCTTCCCCTCTCTCTCACCTCCCTCTCTCTCACACCTCCCTCCCCCCTCTCTCACCTCCCTCTCTCTCACCTTCCCTCTCTCCCTCTCTCACCTTCCCTCTCACCCCCTTCTCCTCCCGCTCCTGCCGGCAGATCTCGGGGGGGGGGGGGGGTGTCACTCCCGCGCGCGCGGCGCTGCTTCTCCTGCCGCTCCTGCCGGCAGATCTCGGGGGGGGGGGGTGTCACTCGCGCACGGCGCCGCTGCTTTCCGCGCGCGCGCACGCGGCGCTGCTTCTCCTGCCGGCAGATCTCGGGGGGGGGGGGGGTGTGTCACTCGCGCGCGGCGGCGCTGCTTCTCCTGCCAGCAGATCTCGGAGGGGGGTGTCACTCGCGCGCGGCGCCTCTGCTCCTCCTCCCGCTCCTGCTTCGCGGCCGCCGCCGCTCCTGCGGCCACACCGCCATGTTTTTTGTTTCGGGCACGCACGGCTCTGACCAACGTGCTGGCCCGCACATGCGCGGTAGAGCTGCTCTCTACTGCGCATTTGCGGGCCGTCGGTCAGAGCCCATTTATAAGGTAGATAAGAGGCCCACCTAGTAACTCAAGGTGAGGTTTAGGAGTAGTGTAGGGGGTTAGAGGCCACTTTTACATGCTGAATGAGACATATGAACGAACAGATCAGTACACTCCTGTGAAGATTTGATGTTCTTTGGATGAGGAAACTCACAGAATGATGAGATTTGTACAATGCTCTCTCAGCCTAGCTTAATGGACTCCCTACTTGGGTAACATCAAGCTAGGTTGAGAGAACATTGTACAAATCTCATCGTTGTGTGATTTTCCTAACTCTGAAGGACATCAAATCTTCACAAGAGTGTACCGTTCTGTTCGTATGTCTCACTCTGTATGCAAAAGTGACCCCTAACCCTTACACTACTACCCAAACCTCACATTGGGCCTCTTATAGTAGCATAAATAGCTGCTTACTATGGTGCCACACCAGTGTCTCAGTCTCAGTCTCGCTCTCTCTCTCTTTCTTTCTCTTTCTCTCTCTCCGCCATCCCCCCCCCCCCCCCGCCAGGCCTTTCCCAGCCTAAAAATACCCAAAACAGAATTTGTGAAAAAATTGCATTATGGGCATAATGCATGATATTGCACAGCTTAATGCTACTGAAAAAGGTATAGTTATTTTTGGCATTAAAACTATGCCTTATGGCTTCGCACTTTGCGAAGTAAGCTCACTTTTGTTGAAATCCCGCTCCCGACTCCTCCCCAATCCCTCCCCTTTTAAAAATTTGCATCATGCCATGCGTTAAGGCATTTTATGCATGCAAAAACACCTTAACGTGTGTGTTAATGCCATAATGCATTTTGAAGAATGATGCAGACTATTTACAAATAGTTTGGTTTAAAAAATAAAATTAAATGTTGTAGAGAATGTTGTTGATATTCCCTATGTCATTTCAAACAAATACACATACTTATTAGTGACATAATAAGTATTTTCAGAGTCAAACATTTGTTTTAGTTTGTTCATTCATTTTGTAGATTGCAGCCTTAGGCCTGGATTTATCAAAATGCACTAAATATTGCCTGTGATAGAAAAAGGGGTGTGTTTTATGGTAATAGGCACTTCATTGCAATTATACTTCCATATAACCATTGGTGGGATGAGAGAGAGAGACTAGCCACAATGCACTCACACTAGATAGGTATTTATATCCTTATGGGAGGCCCACCTAGTAACTCGAGGTGAGGTTTAGGTATTAGTGTAGGGGTTAGAGGCCACTTTGACATTCAAAGTGAGATGTATGAACAGAACAGTGCTCTCTAGTGAAGATTTGATGACCCTCGGAGTGAGGAAACTCACCCAAAGATGAGATTTGTGCAATGTTCTCTCAACATAAGAACATAAGAAATTGCCATGCTGGGTCAGACCAAGGGTCCATCAAGCCCAGCAACCTGTTTCCAATAGAGACCAAACCAGGCCAGAAGAACCTGGCAATTACCCAAACATTAAAAAGATCCCATGCCACTGATGCAATTAATAGCAGTGGCTATTCCCTAAGTAAATTTCATTAATAGCCGTTAATGGACATCTCCTCCAAGAACTTATCCAAACCTTTTTTGAACCCAGCTACACTAACTGCACTAACCACATCCTCTGGCAACAAATTCCAGAGCTTTATTGTGCGTTGAGTGAAAAAGAATTTTCTCCAATTAGTCTTAAATGTGCTACTTGTTAACTTCATGGAATGCCCCCTAGTCCTTCTATTATTTGAAAGTGTAAATAACGATTCACATCCACTCGTTCAAGACCTCTCATGATCTTAAAGACCTCTAACATGTCCCCCCTCAGCCATCTCTTCTCCAAGCTGAACAGTCTTAACCAGCCTTTCCTCATAGGGGAGCTGTTCAACCCCCTTTATCATTTTGGTTGCCCTTCTTTGTACCTTCTCTATCGCAACTATATCTTATTTGAGATGCAGCGACCAGAATTGTACACAGTATTCCAGGTGCGGTCTCACCATGGAGCAATATAGAGGCATTATGACATTTTCCGTTTTATTAACCATTCCTTTCCTAATAATTCCTAACATTCTGTTTGCTTTTTTGACTGCTGCAGCACACTGAGCCGACGATTGTAAAGTATTATCCACTATGATGCCTAGATATTTTTCCTGGGTGGTAGCTCCTAATATGGAACCTAACATTGTGTAACTACAGCAAGGGTTATTTTTCCCTATATGCAACACCTTGCACTTGTCCACATTAAATTTCATCTGCTATTTGGAAGCCCAATCTTCCAGTCTTGCAAGGTCTTCCTGTAATGTATCACAATCCACTTGTGATTTAACTATTCTGAATAATTTTGTATCATCCGCAAATTTGATAACCTCACTCGTCGAATTCCTTTCCAGATCATTTATATATATATTGAAAAGCACCGGTCCAAGTACAGATCCCTGAGGCACTCCACTGTTTACCCTTTTCCACTGAGAAAATTGACCATTTAAACCTACTCTCTGTTTCCTGTCTTTTAACCAGTTTGTAATCCACGAAAGGACATTGCCTCCTATCCCATGACTTTTTAATTTCCTTGGGTAAATCCATGTTGACTGTGTTCCATTAAATCATGTCTTTCTATATGCTCTACGATTTTGATCTTAAGAATAGTTTCCACTATTTTTCCCGGCACTGAAGTCAGGCTCACTGGTCTATAGTTACCCGGATCGCCCCTGGAGCCTTTTTTAAATATTGGGGTTACATTGGCCACCCTCCAGTCTTCAGGTACAATGGATGAATTTAATGAAAGTTTACAAATTGTAACTAATAGATCAGAAATTTCATTTTTGAGTTCCTTTAGTACCCTAGGATGCATATCATCCGGTCCAGGTGATTTGCTACTCTTTAGTTTGTCAATCTGGCCTACTACATCTTCCAGGTTCACAGTGATTTCATTCAGTTCATCTGACTCATCACCCCTGAAAACCATCTCCAGAACTGGTATCTCCCCAACATCCTCATTAGTAAACACGGAAGCAAAGAATTCATTTAGTCTTTCTGCAATGGCCTTATCTTCCCTAAGAGCCCCTTTAACCCCTCTGTCATCTAATGGTCCAACCAACTCCCTTACAGGTTTCTTGCTTCGGATTTATTTAAAAATGTTTTTATTATGAGTTTTTGCATCTATGGCCAACTTCAATTCAAATTCTCTTTTCACCTGTCTTATTAATGTTTTACACTTAACTTGACAATGCTTATGTTTTATCCTATTTTCTTCAGATGGATCTTTCTTCCAATTTTTGAAGGATTTTTTTTTGACTAAAATAGCCTCTTTCACCTCACCTTTTAACCATGATGGTAATCATTTTGCCTTCCTTCCACCTTTCTTAATGTGTGGAATACATATGGACTGCGCCTCTAGGATTGTATTTTTAAACAATGTCCATGCCTGTTGAACACTTTTAACCTTTGCAGCTGCACCTTTCAGCTATTTTCCTCATTTTATCAAAGTTTCCCTTTTGAAAGTTTAGTGTTAGAGCTGCAGATTTACTTATTGTCCCCCTTCCAGTTATTAGTTTAAATTTGATCATGTTATGATCACTGTTACCAAGTGGCCCCACCACCGTTACCTCTCTCACCAAATCCTGTGTTACATAAGAAACATAAGAACATAAGAAAATGCCATACTGGGTCAGACCAAGGGTCCATCAAGCCCAGCATCCTGTTTCCAACAGTGGCCAATCCAGGCCATAAGAACCTGGCAAGCACCCAAAAACTAAGTCTATTCCATGTAACCATTGCTAATGGCAGTGGCTATTCTCTAAGTGAACTTAATAGCAGGTAATGGACTTCTCCTCCAAGAACTTATCCAATCCTTTTTTAAACACAGCTATACTAACTGCACGAACCACATTCTCTGGCAACAAATTCCAGAGTTTAATTGTGCATTGAGTAAAAAAGAACTTTCTCCGATTAGTTTTAAATGTGCCCCATGCTAACTTCATGGAGTGTCCCCTAGTCTTTCTACTATCCGAAAGAGTAAATAACCGATTCACATCTACCCGTTCTAGACCTCTCATGATTTTAAACACCTCTATCATATCCCCCCTCAGTCGTCTCTTCTCCAAGCTGAAAAGTCCTAACCTCTTTAGTCTTTCCTCATAGGGGAGTTGTTCCATTCCCCTTATCATTTTGGTAGCCCTTCTCTGTACCTTCTCCATCGCAATTATATCTTTTTTGAGATGCGGCGACCAGAATTGTACACAGTATTCAAGGTGCGGTCTCACCATGGAGCGATACAGAGGCATTATGACATTTTCCCTTTTATTCATCATTCCTTTTCTAATAATTCCCAACATTCTGTTTGCTTTTTTGACTGCCGCAGCACACTGAACCGACGATTTCAATGTGTTATCCACTATGACACCTAGATCTCTTTCTTGGGTTGTAGCACCTAATATGGAACCCAACATCGTGTAATTATAGCATGGGTTATTTTTCCCTATATGCATCACCTTGCACTTATCCACATTAAATTTCATCTGCCATTTGGATGCCCAATTTTCCAGTCTCACAAGGTCTTCCTGCAATTTATCACAATCTGCTTGTGATTTAACTACTCTGAACAATTTTGTGTCATCTGCAAATTTGATTATCTCACTCGTCGTATTTCTTTCCAGATCATTTATAAATATATTGAACAGTAAGGGTCCCAATACAGATCCCTGAGGCACTCCACTGTCCACTCCCTTCCACTGAGAAAATTGCCCATTTAATCCTACTCTCTGTTTCCTGTCTTTTAGCCAGTTTGCAATCCACGAAAGGACATCGCCACCTATCCCATGACTTTTTACTTTTCCTAGAAGCCTCTCATGAGGAACTTTGTCCACTAAGAATTAAATCTAAAATAGCTCCCTCTCTTGTTGGTTCCTGAACCAATTGCTCCATGAAGCAGTCATTTATTACAATCAAGAATTTTATGTCTCTAGCAAGTCCTGATGTTACATTTACCCAGTCAATATTGGGGTAATTGAAATCTCAATACCAATAAGTTGCAAGCTACAACCTTTCTCTTTTTTCATGTGCAATCATTTATTTCATATCTGTGGGACCATCATAACACCCACGGTTTGTAGGCAGTAAGCCTGAATCTAAACCGCAACGGGTCACATTTAATCATCGGTCCATTGCGGTTTAGATTCAGGCTTAATGCCTACAAACCGTGGGTGTTATGATGGTCCCACAGATATGAAATAAATGATTGCACATGAAAAAAGAGAAAGGTTGTAGCTTGCAACGTATTGGTACTGAGACAGTGTGGCTCGTTTCATACTGATAATTAACTGTTAATAGAGATGTGTATCGTGTGATCGATCGTCTTAACGATCGATTTTGGCTGGGGGGGAGGGAATCGGATCGTCGCGGTTTTGTGTTTTTAAATATCATGTAAATCATAAATCGGGGGAGGGCGGGAAAACCGGCACACTAAAACATCCCTAAAACCCACCCCAACCCTTTAAAATAAATCCCCCACCCTCCCGAACCCCCCCAAAATATCTTAAATTACCTGGGGTCCAGTGGGGGGGTCCCGTTGTGATCTTCCACTCTCGGGCATCGGGCGCGTTGATAGAAAATGGTGCCGGCGCCATTTTGGTTCCTTTTCCCCGACGTCACGAGCGTAGGAAATCACTCCCGGACCCCCGCTGGACCCCCAGGGACTTTTGGCCAGCTTGGGGGGGCCTCCTGACCCCCACAAGACTTGCCAAAAGTCCAGCGGGGCTCCGGTAACGACCTCCTGCACTCGAATCGTGTTGCCGTACGGCCGGCGCCATTTTGCTGTACGGCAATATGGCCGGTGCCATTTTAAGCAAAAGCCATTTTCTATCAACGTGCCCGACGCCCGAGAGTGGAAGATCACAACGGGACCCCCCCACTGGACCCCAGGTAATTTAAGACATTTTGGGGGGGTTCGGGAGGGTGGGGGATTTATTTTAAAGGGTCGGGGTGGGTTTTAGGGATGTTTTAGTGTGCCAGTTTTCCCGCCCTCCCCTTCCCCTCCCCCTTCCCCCGATTTACGATTTTTGACAATAAATCGGGGTAATTCCTATTAAATATCGCCTCTAATGATTTTTGACGATTTAAAATATATCGGACGATATTTTAAATCGTCAAAAAACGATTCACATCCCTAACTGTTAATATTATTGTGGTAATTGAAATCTCCCAATATTATTGCACTGCCAAATTGGTTAGCTTCTCTGATTTCTCTAAGCATTTCATCATCTGTCTGACCATTTTGTCCAGGTGGACGGTAGTATACTCCTATCATTATACTCTTACCCAACACACATGGGATTTCTACCCATATAGATTCTACTGAGCATTTAGTCTCTTGTATGATCTTTATCCTGTTGGACTCTATACCCTCCCAGACATAAAGTGCCACACCCCCACCAAGTTGATCCTCCCTATCATTGCGATATAATTTGTAGGGATGTGAATCGTTTTTTGACGATTTAAAACAATCGTCAGATATATTTTAAATCATCAAAAATTGTTAGAGCCGCGATACAATAACAATTCCCCCGATTTATCGTCAAAAAATTGTAAATCGGGGGAGGGGGAGGGCGGGGAAACCGGCACCCTAAAACCCACCCCGACCCTTTAAAATAAATCCCCCAACCTCCTGAAGCCCCCCAAAATGTTTTAAATTACCTGGGGTCCAGTGGGGGGGTCCCGGCGCGATCTCCCGCTCTCGGGCCATGGCTGCGTTAAAAGAAATGGCTCCGGTGACCCTTTGACCTTACCATATGACAGGGCAAAGGTAGCGCCGGCGCCATTTTGGTTCCTGTCACCCGACGTCACGAGTGCAGGAGATCGCTCCCGGACCCCTGCTGGACCCCCAGGGACTTTTGGCCAGCTTGGGGGGCCTCCTGACCCCCACAAGACTTGCCAAAAGTCCAGCGGGGGTCCGGGAGCGATCTCTTGCACGCAGGCCGTATTGCCAATATTCAAAATGGCGCTGGTGCTACTTTTGCCCTCACTATGTCGACATAGTGAGGGCAAAAGTCAAAATGGTGAGGGCAAAAGTAGCGCCTCAATGGGGCAAAACAGTATTAACAGTGGCAGAAGCTCTCCAAGCCACCATCAGAAGAGCAAAACAGCAACAAGAGTGGCCAGAACACCCAAAGGCTCCAAAAGTGAGGTGTAAGGCACCAACAACAGTGGCATGAATCTACCAAGGCTGTACAAGATGTGAGAACTGGCATGAAGTGTAGCATGAACAGATCAAGGCACCATGAAGGGGTAAATACAGCACCAAAAGAGGCAGAATCCCTCAAAATGCAGTGACAAAGGGTCAAAGCAACTGAAAGAGTGGCATGAAGAACCCAAAGTATCATGAGAGGTGTAAAGCAGTAACTCAGATTGACAAGATCTCCTCAGGGCTCCAATTAGTGGCAAAGGGTGCAATTCAAATTGGGAGAAAGCCCTGAGCAGGGACAATTCAGAGGAAATCTCTGTAGGGGTACTGATGTCACTTTTATAGGCTTCATTAAATTAAGGAGCTCTCTGCTCAGTCTTCAAGATGATCTTCACTAGAGGCTAAGATGCTACTGACTAGAGGCACCAAATGCTCTTTAGCTTCTAGTAGTTTAATATACTGCGATTCAGGGAATTCAGGATATGATTTTTCTTCTGAATCAATTTTTGGGTTTTTTTTTAATACTACCTCTATCACCTGAGAAGCAGTAATAATGGAGGAGCGAGATCCTGGTTTTGGGAGCTGTACTTCTGCTGTCTCTGCTTTTTGTCTTGGTAAAATCTGTCAATGGCTAAATTCCGGAAGAAACCAATAGTCATAGGAACTGTAAGGGAAGGCAGTTTGAAGAAAAAGTCTAAGGAGACATTAAATCATTAAAGGTAACTGAGTAAAACCTGAGTAAAGCAACAGATTTCCAGGGCAAGACCAAGAGTTGGCAAGTACAATAAGGAAAAGATATTTAAAGAGAACCTGAAAGACAATGGTAGCAGAAGAGAAAGCATCCTAAGGTGACAAGCCCGGCTTAGAGTGATGACAGCAGCAGAAGTACTGGAGATTAAAAACAGAAATGGTAGGAACAGAGCCATGCAGCAAGAAAAGTATCCCCTCAAGGTGCATCTGAAGGGCTGAAGTGGAAGCAGGAAGAATAGTATCAAAAGTCCAAAGCACCAGGAGGGGTAAAGCAATACCAGGAGTGGCATAAAAGATTTAAGGAGATTGCAGCAAGTGGGCTAAGCAACGTTTGGTCAGGGTACAACCAAAAGTCAGGCTAAATCTTGGCAAGTCAGAGGCCGAGGACATCTTGGCCAATTGTGACTAAGGGGCAGTGATACATTGGTCTGCCTAGGGCACAATGCTCTGTAGAACCTTGTAAGACTACCCCCCAAAACCCATCCTGAGTTGAAAGTGCCCCTCTTCCAGTCTGAGATATATAGAGTGTCAGAATGTCTCTCTCTCGCTCTCTATCTCTCTCTTCCCTCATCCCTATGGTCACTTGTGTGAGTATGTGCATAAAGGCTCCACACATATGTGCAGTAGGGATACTATAAATGATACACGTGTACTTGCATGCACAATATAAAATTCAGCTTATTTTTGCTTGCGTGCCCAATATGCGCATTTATGGGCAACACACTCTCCTTTTAAAATTTACATGAAAGTTGGCAATCATGTATATATTGTTTTCTGTTTCTTGGACCTGCTGCTGCAAGGTGTCTGCAAACTGCAAACATTCTGCTTCCATTCCCTCTTACTCACGGAAACCCTCTTATTTCTCCTCCAGAATATTTATAGTAAGTATGACTCTCTCCCAGGATAGCATTGCTAGAACTCAGATCTTTGAAGTACTTCAGGATTTATATCTGCTGCCTCATTATTACCCAATCATGATGCCACAGGTGCAATCCACACCTATTTCTGTTTTGAGAGACAGATCAGGAAAGGGTGTTACTTACCTCAGCAGCATGAGATAGGTGGAATAACAGTAGGTGCCAACATCTTATGAAGCAACCCAAATTCTTCCTGCTTCTCATGGAGAAGCTGTGCCCAATTCATACTTTGATGCAAGTAGAGTGTGGTTACTTGTGGTTTCCATTTCAATTTGCATCTGCACATTTCTATTTCTAATTTGTGGTCACTTATATTTTTATTCTTTTCATCTAACACTCCTCTCACCTGGCAGTTTCCTCTTACTCCTGGCACCAGGAGCCTTCATTCACAACTACTCCTTCTGTCCCCTATTTATCTAGTCTCCTCTCAGTGGGAACACTGAGAGGAGAGGATCACCTTGCTGGTGGCTGAAAGGAATCAGTAAGTTTTTGTTTGGGACATTGTCTTTTTTTAAAGTATTGGGGCAAAGTTAACTATTTGGGAATATTATTTAGTGTGTTTGTGCCTTTAATAGTCAGAAAGGCAGTGAATAAACAAGTTAGACTGTATTTTTAGTCAGTCAATAAGGTAGCAGTAGGTAGTGTTTATTTTTAAAAGTCTGCAGAACTGAGTGTTCTCCAGACTTTTAAAGAACTGAGTGTTTGTATTTAATACTAACTGAGTGCTTGTATTGGAAAAAAAAAACCCACAAAAAAAAACAAAAAACCCAAAAAGTAGCCAGAAGCTAGAAATAAGCTAGGAGCAGTGTATACCTAAGTAAAAAAGTTGAATAGTTCAGCTCAGTTACTCACCTTGGAAAGGTGTTGAGGTAGTGTGATTGAGTTTGAATAGGGACCAACATTTGTTAATCAAGAGAGCAGTGAGTCACTCAGGCTGACTAACTGAAGTTAGACTGTTTGTATTTCCCAACCCTCCCACCCCTTGCCCACCCACCCCTAGCTCATCCCTTAATTTATAGGCAGGTGCCACTGTCACAAAAAAAAAACCATCAACAAAAACTTTCTTGAGAATTTGATCAGACCCCGGTAGGCCACTAACAGACACATAGTGAATTCACTAATACATTTAAAGGACATTAGACACATTCCTACTCCCATAGGAGGTCGTTCAGCGGCGGTCCGGAACCCCTGCTGAACGACCTCCTGCAGTCGATCTCCTGCCGGCGCCATTTTCCGTACGAAAATGATTCGCGGCAAGAAATCGCTCCCGGAACCCCGCTGGACTCCCAGGAAACTTTTGGCCAGCTTGGGGGGGCCTCCTGACCCCCACAAGACTTGCCAAAAGTCCAGCGGGGGTCCGGAACGACCTCCTCCGTCGAATCGTTTTTGTCTATGGCCGCCGCCATTTTGCGGCGGCCATTTTGAAAAATGGCGCCGGCTGAAGACAACACGATTCTATTGAGGGGACCGTTCCGGACCGCCGCCATTCTGGACCACCGCCGGATCCCCAGGTAATTTAAAGCATTTGGGGGGGTTCGGGAGGGTGGGGGATTTAATTTAAAGGGTCGGGGTGGGTTTTAGGGGGGTTTAGTGTGCCGGCTCACGATTTTAACGATTTTTCACGATAGTTTACACACCCAAACGGCAACAATACGATTCCCTCCCCCTCCCAGCCGAAATCGATCATTAAGACGATCGAGGACACGATTCACATCTCTAATCGGGAGGGACCAAAGATAGAGTTTTTATCCGAAATTACAAAGCATGTATACATAAATAAATAGATGGAGAAATAGGGCTACATACCCTCTAAGCATATTTTAACATTTCATTCACATACCTGTAACAATGTTACCCAGAGCGCGAGCGCCCTCACAGGTGACAGATATTTAAAGGAGGAAAAAAGGCGCGAACATGGGTAGTCTCGCGAGATCTGTCAAAGATCCGATCAGCTGGCAATCAACAGATACAGTCACTCAGTCAAACAAGAACCATTCAATGTCCTTATTCAAACCTTTAGGGGAAACAGTATTCAAGGTAAAAATCCATCTCTGTTCCCTCCTCCCGAGTATCTCAGGGAAATCACCAACCCGAGATGGGCGATGAACCACCTCTATTACCGTGAAGGAGAGATCAGAGATGGCATGGCCGTGGTGGGACCAGTGAGCCACCAGGGGCTCGTCCATCCTCGAGGAATGAATATTAGAGCAATGTTCTATTATTCTAGTTTTAAGCATCCTGGTAGTCTTGCCTACATAAAGTAGCGGACAGGGACACCAAACAACGTAGACTACTCCTTTTGTCATGCAGTTTGAATCTGAGTGGAGCTTAAAGGACCGGCCCGAGATGGGATGTATAAACACAGAGGAGACAGCAGTGTGGCTGCACATAGTGCAGTGTCCACACGGGCGGTGGGTGGCGCTCAAACTAAAAGTGTTATCAGTGGATGGCAATGCTGTGTGTACTAGACGGTCACGTGAGTATTGTCCGCATCGAAAAGTGAAACGCAAGGGACTGTGGAAAAGTTCTGTGAGTGCTAGTGCTGACCAATGGCGCCGGATCATATTGGTGATGCTTCTGCCCACAATAGAAAACGGTAGGATGCAATTATTAGCTCCATCGCCTTGACTGGTAGGTGGACAAAATAACCAGTCCCTATGGGTGTACAAGGCCCTTTTGAAAGCTTTTTTAACCACCCGGGGTGGGTAGCCGCGTTCCAGGAAACTAGTCGTCATTTTTTGCACTTGTGACAAGCGAAACACGGGACCGTGTCGGGGGACTACTGAGAATTGTTGTTATGACATACGGAGTTGCCATTTTAAGTTTCCTGTTACTTCTAACGTGTTTGGAATAATAAAAGAACATTATTTGAAACTCTTGGTGGTGATAAGTTTTAGCTTGCACCAGTGCTTATTGTTACTTGCGGATGTGCAAGGGTTTGCTTCTTCTCGATTTAGACTTCAATTACCCCAATATTGACTGGGTAAATGTATCATCGGGTCACGCTAGAGAGATAACGTTCCTGGATGGAATAAATGATAGCTTTATGGAGCAATTGGTTCAGGAACTGACGAGAGAGGGAGCAATTTTATATCTAATTCTCAGTGGAGCACAGGACTTGGTGAGAGAGGTAATGGTGGTGGGGCCGCTTGGCAATAGTGATCATAATATGATCAAATTTGATTTAATGACTGGAAGAGGAACAGTGTGCAAATCCAAGGCTCTCGTGCTAAACTTTCAAAAGAGAAACTTTAATAAAATGAGAAAAATTGTTAGAAAAAAACTGAAAGGAGCAGCTACAAAAGTAAAAAATGTCCAAGAGGCGTGGTCATTGTTAAAAAATACCATTCTAGAAGCACAGTCCAGATGTATTCCACACATTAAGAAAGGTGGAAAGAAGGCAAAACGATTACCGGCATGGTTAAAAGGGGAGGTGAAAGAAGCTATTTTAGTCAAAAGTTCTTCATTCAAAAATTGGAAGAAGGATCCAACAGAAGAAAATAGCATAAAGCATAAACATTGGCAAGTTAAATGTAAGACATTGATAAGACAGGCTAAGAGAGAATTTGAAAAGAAGTTGGTTGTAGAGGCAAAAACTCACAGTAAAAACTTTTTAAAATATATCCGAAGCAGAAAGCCTGTGAGGGAGTCAGTTGGATCGTTAGATGATCGAGGGGTTAAAGGGGCACTTAGAGAAGATAAGGCCATCACGGAAAGATTAAATGATTTCTTTGCTTCGGTGTTTACTGAAGAGGATGTTGGGGAGGTACCCGTAATGGAGAAGGTTTTCATGGGTAATGATTCAGATGGACTGAATCAAATCACGGTGAACTTAGAAGATGTGGTAGGCTTGATTGACAAACTGAAGAGTAGTAAATCACCCGGACTGGATGGTATACACCCCAGAGTTCTGAAGGAACTAAAAGATGAAATTTCAGACCTATTAGTAAAAATTTGTAACTTATCATTAAAATCATCCATTGTACCTGAAGACTGGAGGATAGCAAATGTAACCCCAATATTTAAAAAGGGCTCCAGGGGCGATCCGGGAAACTACCGACCGGTTAGCCTGACTTCAGTGCCAGGAAAAATAGTGGAAAGTGTTCTAAACATCAAAATCACAGAACATATAGAAAGACATGGTTTAACGGAACAAAGTCAACATGGCTTTACCCAGGGCAAGTCTTGCCTCACAAATCTGCTTCACTTTTTTGAAGGAGTTAATAAACATGTGGATAAAGGTGAACCGGTAGATGTAGTATACTTGGATTTTCAGAAGGCATTTGACAAAGTTCCTCATGAGAGGCTTCTAGGAAAAGTAAAAAGTCATGGAATAGGTGGCGATGACCTTTCGTGGATTGCAAACTGGCTAAAAGACAGGAAACAGAGAGTAGGATTAAATGGACAATTTTCTCAGTGGAAGGGAGTGGACAGTGGAGTGCCTCAGGGATCTGTATTGAGACCCTTACTTTTCAATATATTTATAAATGATCTGGAAAGAAATACGACGAGTGAGATAATCAAATTTGCAGATGACACAAAATTGTTCAGAGTAGTTAAATCACAAGCAGATTGTGAGAAATTGCAGGAAGACCTTGAGAGACTGGAAAATTGGGCATCCAAATGGCAGATGAAATTTAATGTGGATAAGTGCAAGGTGATGCATATAGGGAAAAATAACCCATGCTAAAATAACACAATGTTGGGTTCCATATTAGGTGCTACATCCCAAGAAAGAGATCTAGGTGTCATAGTGGATAACACATTGAAATCGTTGGTTCAGTGTGCTGCAGCAGTCAAAAAAGCAAACAGAATGTTGGGAATTATTAGAAAGGGAATGGTGAATAAAATGGAAAATGTCATAATGCCTCTGTATCGCTCCATGGTGAGACCGCACCTTGAATACTGTGTACAATTCTGGTCGCCGCATCTCAAAAAAGATATAATTGCGATGGAGAAGGTACAGAGAAGGGCTACCAAAATGATAAAGGGAATGGAACAACTCCCCTATGAGGAAAGACTAAAGAGGTTAGGACTTTTCAGCTTGGAGAAGAGACGACTGAGGGGGGATATGATAGAGATGTTTAAAATCATGAGAGGTCTAGAACGGGTAGATGTGAATCGGTTATTTACTCTTTTGGATAGTAGAAAGACTAGGGGGCACTCCATGAAGTTAGCATGGGGCACATTTAAAACTAATCGGAAAAAAGTTCTTTTTTACTCAACGCACAATTAAACTCTGGAATTTGTTGCCAGAGGATGTGGTTAGTGCAGTTAGTATAGCTGTGTTTAAAAAAGGATTGGATAAGTTCTTGGAGGAGAAGTCCATTACCTGCTATTAAGTTCACTTAGAGAATAGCCACTGCCATTAGCAATGGTAACATGGAATAGACTTAGTTTTTGGGTACTTGCCAGGTTCTTATGGCCTGGATTGGCCACTGTTGTAAACAGGATGCTGGGCTTGATGGACCCTTGGTCTGACCCAGTATGGCATTTTCTAACTAATTGAAGTGATAATGCTGAGCTGGGGGCTATGCACCAGAGTTCATTCTTGCTCACACGAAAAAGATTGTGCACATACCTAGTAACTCCTTTGAGGGAGCATATGGCTGTGCAGAGATTTCAAACAATGACTCTTTTTTCTATCCAGGTTATCCCCCCAGGCTATGATATATTCCTAATTTTATCCATGCTATTGCAGAAGATGGATTTCCACTCTATGTGGCTTTGCCTGCTAATTTACTTTATGCATATTGTGATGAAGCACAACCGTATGTGAGGCAGAAAAGCAAGAATAATCTGAAGAAAAACACAACTAGCACTCAAGTCAGACACCAGGGTGTGCTAGAGAGGGCTAGAAGGATTACAACTCCCAAGCTCCCAGAGGCTCAGTATGACCCATGGATAGGGGAGGAAACAAAGCAACCAGCTGAGCATAATGACGAGGAATTAGACACACCGGAACCGAGGGTGTGCCAGAGTGGTGGAGCTGGCCTAAAAAGCCTGGCTCTTCAGAGCAAGAGGAGAGTGACATGGATATAGACAGCCTAACAGAGGAGTCCTCTTTATCCAGAATGGAGATAAGAGTAAGTGAGCTGATTGGGGAATGGGTTATTCTCTACCTGATAAAGGAATGTTTTGGTGTATAAGTTTATGAAACCTGTTTGGTGTAACATGATTTTTGGTTTGGGAAGCCCGCTGACTGAAGCTCAGCATTAGGGGAGTAGGGGCGAGTTGTGCAATCCCCTAGCAGGGAGGCAGCAGCTGGCTAAAGGAAAAAAGCCTAAGCATTATGTTGGTGTTCTGACGAACAGGGGATATTTTTCAAGGCCCAGGTGCTGGACTGGGAGAAAGGCAGCAAAGTAAAAAGACTTTTCTGGACCAATATAAAACTGTTTATATAACTTATGTTTCCATGTCATTTTTGGGGAAGCTGTGTTCACTAGCCCAGCTCAAGGAGTGGCCCTAGCCAGGCTAGGGCAGAGGAGGCCTAATTTGAAGCCTGGGACTTGGAAAGGGCTGCAGGACGGTGCAAAAGGAAATCAGAGGCCAACGACAGAAGTGGCCTGGATCGGAAGGAGTGGCGGACCGTGTCCAAGGCAACGTAGATTCCTCACAATATTTATTGTGATAATTGTGAACATCTGACTGCCTAGCTGTGTCCAGCATGACAGGATTGAGAGTGGAAGTTGTATAGGTTGGATGACAGCTCTAGCCTTCTCTTCTGCAACTTTGCCAGCCATCCCAGATTTCATTTAGCGAGACAGCAATGCGGGCAGACCAGGAAAGTTTGTCTCTGTGTCTGCAAATGAAACCTTACGTATGAAGTATGTGTGTCTAAGGCATTTATACGTGAACTATGTTCCTCAACATAT
This sequence comes from Rhinatrema bivittatum, assembly GCF_901001135.1. NCBI lineage: Eukaryota > Metazoa > Chordata > Amphibia > Gymnophiona > Rhinatrematidae > Rhinatrema > Rhinatrema bivittatum. The sequence continues at coordinate 607,731,198 of NC_042616.1, read as the reverse complement.
GTGGCCTAAGTATGTGTGTCTTAGGCATTTATACCTGAACTATGTTCCTCAACATATGTGGCCTAAGTATGTGTGTCTTAGGCATTTATACCTGAACTATGTTCCTCAACATATGTGGCCCACATTGTGTAACCTCCAAGTGTGTGCTCCTGTACCTTCCCATTCATCTTGCCTCTTAAATACGTAAGAATGTGAAAGAGCTGGTGGCAAGTATATTTCTCATCAATCTCCAGGTGTGAGCCTTGCTCTGAGGATTGCCTTCAGTCAGGGAACTTTTCTGCTCTTTTGTGTATGACATATATAAAAGAGATTTAAATAGCCAGATAATAATAGCATGGAGTGGTTGCTGTAACAGGTGTACAAAAATTCCATAACCTGCAAATCTTTTAGTCAAATATAGTGCTGGTGGACTTGCAGTGGAAGGTGGATAAGGGAGAAACCCTAATTTTCACTAGTATACAAAACAGCAAATGGATTCTCTGACATCTCAAAATGGACACTTGGCCTGTATTCTCTGAAACCAGATACAGGGGGCTGAACTTTTTTTGAACAGGTTGTGAGAATACATGCTTGGCTATCTGTCCTACAAAGAAACTGTTACTAGGGCCTTTTGCAAAGTAAAGAAGAGTTATCTCTGTAATCACAGAGAAAATCTAAGATAATGCAAACTGTTGGGTATGTGGAAATCAGAATTTCAGAAATGCCTGGCAACTAAACCCTCTGATCAATAGAGAAGAATTCATCAGGAAAGGTATCATTGGACCAGATCTCCCTATCATGTGGTTCACTGCTGACCCCTTTTCTTTTTTTTGGGGGGGGGGGGATGCCAAGTTGTCTGAAGTGAAGAAGAAGAACCAGTCATCTTAATATTCATATGCATTAGCCCACTGAATAATGCATATCCTAACTCTTAAAACAGCAGAGAAGCAAGGTCTTGGGGCTCAGCCATCAAGATCAAGTCACACCATTAAGAAGACAACACTGAGACATTGCTCTCAGCCCTCCCCATAACCACACTGATAGATGAGATTCAGTATCCTGGAAGGCACAGCACATGTCTCCTGCCCTGCTATATCGTACTCAGAGTCAAACTTGCCTAGTTCCTCTCAAGGGACCAGGGGAGTACTATACAAATTCAGCAGGGTGCCAAGACCACCAGCGTGGGCTTTGAGCAACAGAGACAGCCTTCGTGGCCTCAAGCTTCTTTTGTAATTCAGAGACGAGGACAATCTTCAGAGTGGTGAGACTGCTGTTTTCTCACGGGATCTGGTCCTGGGGGATTTATCTAGCCAATTACAAGCAAGTCCAATCAATTTGATGTATTAGTTTCTATTATCTGCTATGCTCTAATCACCATAAGTATATTCTGTACTAAGAATTTCAGTACAAGTTCCTTGTCTCAGAGGAATAATTTGTTAGTATTGTTAATGGTATATTTAAATGCCTTACAATAAAATTTCTTATCTGAGACAAACAGAATTGAGTGAATTCTTGTACTATTTGGGTTCTACATAAGGTAAAATCAATGAAAGTTTCTGTAGCAGTCTCTTCCCAGTTCAGAGGGAGGAGGAGGGTGTCTTTATACAAGTTACAGTTTATGCTTACAAACCCTTATAGGTGTTTCTCAACTAATGTGTTTGTTGCTGTTTGAAGGGATTTCCTCATGTGACCTATCAGCAGCATGGTTGGGCCTTTATGTTAAGCCAAATCCTTGTGAGGCAGGAGAGAGGTAGACTGCATATTGTTCCTTTATGACTCCTAGGCCTCGCTGCTCAATAGAAACACAAATCTAGCGTTTACAGTTATTTCACCACCACACCCAATGTCGTTTCCTCTACACCCTCCCATGACTTAATTCACTAAATGACCCCAACCTGCTCTTCTTTTTCACATTTCCCTGTGATTGCTTATCTCATTCCCCCCCCCCCCCCCCACTTTCCAGATTTACTCTCCTTCCTCATTCACCCTCTAAAGTGTGGTCACAAGCAGCACAGGGAGCAGGGCCTGGTATTCTAGCCTGATAAACATGTTGCCAACACACCCATGATTAACCGAAACTTCCTCCCAAGTTACTGACTAATGTGAAAGCTATCTCTTGTTATATATTCTGTCATTTGTAGTTTATAACCTTATTCATTTTCTTGACCCAGAAAGCCAGGATGAGAGATTGAGGAGAGAGGGAACATGAGGGAGGAGGCTGGCGATGAGCACCCCTGCTTCTCAAACTCTTAAGCCTGAAATGAAAGTGGGCAAACTTTCGTCGTGCTTATTTCCACACCAGAAAAGCCATGGAAGCTATCTGAACACTGTTACACATATACAAAGTGTCAAATATAAATATGTTAATAATATAAAAAATGTTAAACTTGTCAAAGTATTTACCAAGTATTTAATAATAAAAGGAAAAGGTGAGGGAGCGAAATATTTAACATAAAAAAAAAATGCCAGGGAAATAGGGAGGGCTGGGAATTCAGATTTAGGAGTCTGCTCAATATCGGGCGGATTTTAAATGCCCTGCCCGCGTAAATCCGGCCGGATTTACGCGAGCAGGGCCCTTGCGCGCCGGCGCACCTATTGGGGTAGATTTTCAGACGAGCGCGAACAGCCTACTTTTGTTTGCGCTCCAGGCGCAAACAAAAGTACGCTGGATTTTAGTAGATACGCGCGTAGTCGCGCGTATCGGCTAAAATCCTGGATCGGCGCGCGCAAGGCTATCGATTTCGTATAGCCTGCGTGCGCCGAGCCGCGCTGCCTACCCCCGTTCCCTCCTAGGCCGCTCCGAAATCGGAGCGGCCTAGAAGGGAACTTTCCTTTGCCCTCCCCTCACCTTCCCCTCCCTTCCCCTACCTAACCCACCCGCCCGGCCCTGTCTAAACCACCATCCTACCTTTGTCGGGGGATTTACGCCTCCCGGAGGGAGGCGTAAATCCCCGCGCGCCAGCGGGCCTCCTGCGCGCCGGGCCGCGACCTGGGGGCGGGTACGGAGGGCATGGCCACGCCCCCGGGCCGTAGCCACGCCCCCGTACCCGCCCCCAAAACGCTGCCGGCACGCCCCCGCAACGCCGCGCGCTCCGGCCCCACCCCCCGACACGCCTCCCGACACGCCCACTCCGAAAACCCCGGGACTTACGCGAGTCCCGGGGTTCTGCGCGCGCCGGTGAGCCTATGTAAAATAGGCTCACCGGCGCGCAGGGCCCTGCTCGCGTAAATCCGCCCGGTTTTGGGCGGATTTACGCGAGCAGGGCTCTGAAAATCCACCCCACTTTGCATAGGCTGCCGGCGCGCGCAGAGCCCCGGGACGCGCGTAAGTCCCGGGGCTTTTTAAAAGGGGCGTGTCAGGTGTGTGTCGGGGGGCGTCGCCAAATGACGTGGCGTTTCGGGGGTGTGACGCGGCGTTTGGGGGGCGGGCCCGGAGGCATGGTGCCGGCCCGGGGGCATTCTGGGGGCATGGCCGCGCCCTCCGTAACAGCCCCCGGGTCAGGTCTTGGCGAGCGCGGATTTACGTCTGCCTCCGGTAGGCGTAAATCCATGGATAAAGGTAGGGGGGTTTAGATAGGGCCGGGGGGGGGGTTGGGTTAGGTAGGGGAAGGTGAGGGGAGGGCGAAAGAAAGTTCCCTCCGAGGCCGCTCCGATTTTGGAGCGGCCTCGGAGGGAACGGAGGCAGGCTGCGCGGCTCGGCGCGCTCAGGCTGCCCAAAATCGGCAACCTTGCGCGCACTGATCCCGGATTTTATAAGATACGCGCGGCTATGCGTGTATCTTATAAAATCCAGCGTACTTTTGTTTGCGCCTGGTGTGCGAACAAAAGTACGCGATCGCGCTATTTTTTAAAATCTACCCCCATAGTTGCAACCTGAAGGCTATAATCTATACTGCCCCAGGCAGGTGCTGTAGTCTAAGACCGTGGTGATCCACATTACCAAGCAGACTCTCAAGGGCTCTGCTCCTCTACCATCATCTGTACCACAACCCTGAAATGTTGCTTAGAAAGAGGCTCTTCACCAGAAAATGGGGCTCCAGATGAAGAACTTCTTTCTAGTTGCAGAACTGCAGATGATGATGAAGGATGTAGAAGGGGATGATGAAGGATGTAGGATTCCCTCAGCCAGCAATGGCTACCCAGTCTGTGTCCCAGCATCCCTATATTCCTGACACGAAAGGGGATGAGACCTACTGGGATGGGGAGAGGTTGTGCTTCCTTGTGAGGCCTGGGGTGTGCTGATTGGGGGCAGAGGTGCTAGACCTCTAGCCTGCATCTCTTGGTGGTGGATGGAGTGGGAGAAGAGCGTACTGCTCCTCTCCAGCAGTGGCTGCTGTATCCGTGGGGGCTGGAGCTGGGACCTTGCTCCTGCCTGCTGTTGCTTCTTCTTCCTCCTCCTCCTCCTCCTCCAAGAAAGATGATGAGGAGGAGTTGTCATCTGTGAAGACGAGCAATTGTGTGTCATGTCATGTGTTCACATGTGGCAGGGTATGATGAATTGGATAACAGAGGAACTTAGAGGATTTTCCTTTTCTGGGAGAAGTGAAGGCAAAGGGATGTGCTCTTAGGTTTCGGACAACCATGTCATAAATTCACTGGCTTCTATATACAATGATCTATTCACATCCAGATGATTGATTTGAGCAAGATATAGTTTGATGGAGCCTCCCATGTGCAATGGGGGAAGGGTTTAAAATGTGTGACAGGGTTCAAAGCAACTGCTAGAGGTATATATAGCAAGAAATCTAGAATCCTGAAGCTACACATTATTATACAGGACAAGGGCCATGTTATTTACCTAGAAATACATGTAGGAGTGGGTTAACCCTCCTAAGGCATCCCAGTTAGGCCAGAGGGTATCTTCCAAGTAACATTTCAGGATAGTACAGCCTCTGACAGAGATGTGTATGGATCAGTGTATGTGTGAAGGAGGGTTTGTGTAAGCTGAAGGCAGAGGCAGGGTGGCATTGAGCTAGAGGGCAATAGTATAGGCAGAGACATAAAGAGGACATAGAGTAACTGTGGGCCTGATGAAAATATTACCTCCAGCCCCATCCCGCCGAGTGTGCAGGTGGTGCATCATCCTCCTTTCCTCCACCTCTTTACATGAAATTCCTGGACCTTCTTCTAGGGGTTTTCAATCTATTGGGGGAAATAGGGTGAACCCATTAAATGTGCACTATTGCTGTCAATATGAACTCCATACTGGTATGTAACAATGGATTATTCATAATTAAGACATGAGTAGTAATAGGATAATTGGCCATCCCCCTAGTAGCCCCCACATGGTCAACCTGATCATATCCACACCTCTACCCACCGTCTGCGTCTATAGAACCCCTCTAGTAGTCCCAACAAGCATAGCCTAACCTTATCCAGGCCTATTACCCCTATTCTACTTACCCCTGTGGGTAGGAAGCACCAAGGTTAAACAGGGAGCACACTAGGCACCAGGCATTCTTATTATGCCTCAGGTTCTGGTGCACCTCCATGACAAAATACAAGTTAGCTTCATGTTCCCCCAGCAAGGACACCAGGGGATTGGATGTTCCTTGTAGTGAAATTTGGCTAAAGCACAAAAAGAGAGCAGAGTAGAAAACACACACATTTAGGTAATTAGCAACAAAATAATATGCTGCAAATAATTATACTGGGCAATAACAGTTTCACAAACAAAAAGATTTTTTATTCTGTTTGTGCACACATCTATTGTGCACAAGTGTTCAATACCACAAAAGACCAATGTTTATAATTGGGAGACCCTGACACAGCCATGTATTGCATCAGGCTGCGTCAGGGGGACCAGAGTTTTCAAAATCTATAATCAAACAAACATCATATGGTTATTGTGCAGTTTGGCAGACACAGAGGTATAGGAATAAATGGTTATCAATTAAAGGAGGGACCAAGACACAGAGAATCAGTGACAATTTGTAAAAACAACAAAGCAGGTAGACAAAATATAAAAAATAAAATTGAATATAACTGAAGTGAGGGGGAGGAGGAGGGGAAGGGGGAAAGAAAAGGGAGGGGAGGGAGGAAAAGGAAAAGGGAACTAAATGAATGCATGGGGAACTGTCATAACAGACAAAGATAAGAACTTACTTGAGATTTAAGAAAGCGGACAGTCGTCAGCTGATGACTAAAACAGAAATTAATAACAGGGGATTAGTAAGTTAAAAGGCCGCTATGCCAAAGTAATCAAAAGTAACAAAACAGTAGCCAGGGGAACTGGGTGTGCAGTACCTTAATAGTAGATGTGCAGCTCAAACCGCGGCAGTGACTGTAACACCAAGGCGTTGAGGAAATCGAAAACACTATGACAAGATACAAAACTTTCGAGGTGGCATGGGATTACCAAGGCTCTAGAAGAACTGAACCAAAGAAACTCAAAAAGTACCTTCAAAATTTGAGAGAGCAAAGATGGATATACGAGTTGAACTCATTAGCTCCGTTCAGCTTAAATAAGGAAACGAGTGGTCTGCTTTTTTCTAGCTCTCATGTAATCCTTTAGTTTCCCCCCTGTTCACTTTCCCTCCTCTCGCTCCTTTTTCCTTTTCTGCCTTTCTCTCCTTTTCTTCTTATCTAAGAAAGTTTGTATCGTGAATTTTTGTTTCTTCTCTATGTTCAATTTTAGTCACAGATTTGTAGACCTCCCGGTCTGTTTAAAGGTATCTCTCTGAACATTTCCCGGTGCGGTCATACCCCGCCAGTTAAACATGAGAAAATCTTCAAACCTATAAGGTAACTTTCCTGACTTAAGCTTCCATTTCGCTTTATACCTTTTTGGTCTTCCAGTTTTGATCTATATCATTAAGTATTTTATCACCATTCAACTATATTTAGCCACACAACTTGACGGTCTCGCGGGCTTTTTTCTATTCTATGCCAACTATTTAATATCTCCCCTTGAGACATTGCGGATTTACCTGTAAGTCTTACACTATTTTGAACCATACGGTGGTTACCCTTTTTATCTTTCATCTACAATATCGGAGACCTTCGGTTCCGGTTCATAGTTTGCTTTAAGTAGATTTTGTCCAGCGATGGCACTCTTCCAGTTGTGCAGAATTATTAACACATGAAAAAGTCCCTGAGGACTTCAAATTTTGAAGGTACTTTTTGAGTTTCTTTGGTTCAGTTCTTCTAGAGCCTTGGTAATCCCATGCCACCTCGAAAGTTTTGTATCTTGTCATAGTGTTTTCGATTTCCTCAATGCCTTGGTGTTACAGTCACTGCCGCGGTTTGAGCTGCACATCTACTATTAAGGTACTACACACCTGGTTCCCCTGGCTACTGTTTTGTTACTTTTGATTACTTCGACATAGTGGCCTTTTAACTTACTAGTCCCCTGTTATTAATTTTTGTTTTAGTAATCAGCTGACGACTGTCCACTTTCTTATATCTCAAGTAAGTTCTTATCTTTGTCTGTTATGACAGTTCTCCATGCATTCATTTAGTGACCTTTTCCTTTTCCTCCCTCCCCCTCTCCTTCCTTCCCTCTCCTTCCTTCCCCCCTCACTTCAGTTATATTCAATTTTATTTTTTATATTTTGTCTACCTGCTTTGTTGTTTTTACAAATTACCACTGATTCTCTTTGGTCCCTCCTTTAATTGATAACTATTTATTTATTTATTTATTTATTTATTTATTTAGAATTTTTCTATACCGACATTCTTGAACAAAATATCAGATCATGTCGGTTTCCATATAACAGAACAGTCGCAGCTATGGCGTTACATAGAACATTTGAGCAATTGAACATTTGGGCAATGAACATAGAACAAGTCAACAATAACAAGCAACAGTAAAATAATTCATCAGTGAATAACATAATAAATAGAGCCACAGAATAACATAACATAATAACATAACATAATAAATAGAGCCACAGAATAACATAATATATAAATATAATATAATTTATTCCTGTACCTCTGTGTCCGCCAAACTGCACAACAATCTTATGATGTTTGTTTGAACCCCCTGATGCAGCTTGACGTGAAACACGGCTGTGTCGAGGTCTCCCAATTATAAACATTGGTCTATTGTGGTATTGTGTGCACAAACAGAATAAAAAATCATTTTGTTTGTGAAACTGTTATTGCCCAGTATAATTATTTGCCGCACATTATTTTGTTGCTAGTGAAATTTGGCTGCCAGGCTGGAGCAGGTACCTTTTGCTGTCATGCCCTTGAGAATTTGGAAGTTGTGTGTCGCTGAAGCCTTCAAGTAAACTGCTTGTGCACATGAGTACGCAACCTTTGTTACAAGTGTGACTATGCACGGATATTATTCACATAAGTTTATGTGTGGTTATATACGCATTTTCCATGAAGGGCGCATAATTTGGTTCATTTAAAATGCAAGTTCATGGGTGCACGTGTCCTAGTTTTAAAGTTGCCCTCTTTGATTATTTCGCCCAGTATATCTGTAAACAATAAACTTTACTAGAACTCACATTTAATTGGTGGAAAATTAAGCAATGGTCACCTTGGTAGAAGATATTAGACAATGTTAAATGTATTTGTTCTAAAATTTTGTGTATATAAGCAGAAACATCTCTTTTAGCCATCATATGAAAATATGTTAAATTTATTTTGGTGACTCTGACTACCTTTTTTTTTTTTTTTTTAATGCTATAAGTCCTGAAAACTCACTTAAATAAATATAAATAGAGTTTTACAAGTCAGTGAAGTGATAAAATCATTACTCCATTAAATTTGCCAGTATAAAAGATAGCAATTTCAGCAAAAATCAGGGTATTATCTTTTTGTATTTTTCGATTGTAAAATCAGCCTTGACACTTCTATCATAAAACCCATTTCAATTTTGTGATAACAGCAGCTTCAATATAATTTTAATGTTATGATAATTGTGGCTGTCATAATATATAGGAAAACAGTGATATGAACAGGATCATTTTAGTCCTCATCACATCAGCATCATCTTTGCATTCCTAAAATATTTCTGATTTAGGGGAAGGTATATAATAAGATGGCTGCCAAAAGCTGCATCATAATTTCCTGTAATAAATTTTCTAATGCTGCTTCAGCAAAAGAATAAAAGATCATATTCAGCTTTATTCTAAAGTTCATAATCACCTTTTTCTATGGGACTGGAATTTAAAAGAAGGCTGTAACTCAGTGCGGTCTGCAACAGAGCTTCCGAAATCTTTAGCCAATACGACCCCACTTTAGCACTTGTAAATTCACGTGACCCCCAGAGAGTGACCAAAACAAATCAGCAGGCATGCAGTTCCCCCCCCCCCCCCCCCCCAACAATCATTCAACTCTTATCCTCTCCGCGTGCCAGCTGGCCTGCTCTCTCAACCTCCAACCTCTCCAGTTGATCCCCTCTCTCAACCTCCATCCCTTCCTTTCTCAACCTCTGCCCCTCCAGCTAATTACTTCTTATATCCCCCCAGCTCGTCTCACCTTCTCATTCAGTTCTTTTTGCATCCTGCCAGCTGATTCTTTCTCAACTCCAAGCCATTTTTAGAGCCTCAATTACTTCTCTGTCATTGCTTACCTCTCACTCCATACTCTTTCTCTCAGGTCTCAGGCTCCCTTCCTCCCTTCCTCTCCTCTTCCTCTCCTCTTCCCCCTCTCACATCTGCACAAGAGTTTATCCACCTCACCTCCAGCAATTCCTTTACATACCCCAATCGATCTACTGTCATTCATCCCCACCCTCGACAGTCAATCCCTCTACAGCTGATTCAACCCTTAAACTCATCCTGTATCTGATCCCTCCCTTCAAACAGCCCTGTCTCCTAGCATCCTCTGGGCCAGAATCAGCAATATCAAGTTCCTTTGGGCTCTAGACCAAAGTTGGTTGACAACTAGTGGGAAGAGAGGGCAAGCTGATAATAAGGACAACATTTTTTTTTTGGATAGGTTCAGTAGTGGGTGAGGAGAGAGAAGCAGTGGCTACCTCATTGGCCCATGCACACTCAGTCCACCCTTCCCATCATGGCTGGTCCCAAGCCCAACATGATCTGCAAACGGCAGTAGCATTATTGATGAAAGTCAGCATGGTGCCTCTGAGCCTGTGCAAACTCATAAGCTCTGCAATGGCCCCTGTTCCTTCTCATGCAGGGCTTCTGGTTATCATAGAAATTCCTGCATGGGCAGAGCCACCACAGAGTCTGTGAGCATGTGCTGTCTCACAGGCCCCATGCCAGATATACTGAAAGGAGCAATGATAAAACCAATCATTAAGAAAAAAAACAGTGATTCCCTTATCCTGAACAACTACAGGCCAGTATCAAATCTTCCCTTATTAGCCAAACTAATTGAGAAAACAGTGCAGAAACAGCTAGCTGAACACCTGGATGACAATAACATACTGTATCCATCGCAACATGGATTTCGAAAACACTACAGCATGGAGACATTGCTCCATGGTGGTGGGTGGGAGAAAGAGAGAGAAAATGTGGATTAATTTTTTTTTTTGGGTGGTGGCAGAGCAAAAGCTGATATATATTATTCCATTCCTTCTCCCCCAGTCAGCCCTCTGCTAATCAACAGCAATCTCAGGGTAGCTATAACTCAAAAGTTCCTAGGTATGCACATAGAAATCAATGTGTTCATTATAAAGGAAGTCTGTCTGCATTGTGAGTGTGGCAGTGACCACACTTAGGCGACCGAGCAGAGACTCGCCATAGATGGAAGAGATGGTGAGGGCACTTGGCAAGGTGGTCCTGGACAGGTTATAATGCTAAACTAGTGACTCCTTGATAAAGTTACCTCCTGCCCCAGAGTCTAGAAAGGCCTCTGTGTGGACCATGATCCCCAGATGGTGAGACAAACAGGGACCACTAATTGTGGAGAGTAAGGGCTTCAACCTAAGGTTGCTCTCTGACCAATTCTAGGTGTGCATGTTTCCTGACTTCTTGGGGCAGCAGCTGGCGAATTGCCCCAGGCTGGCATAATAAAGGCAGATGTTATCTCCTTTTCTCCTCCTCAGTGAGCTTGGAGTGACCCAGCTGCATAGGTTCCTCCAAGGAGGCTGCCTGCACAGGACTGGTTGAGGGTGCTAGGGGGATGCTGGAAGCAAGGGGCGAGGTGAATGGAATGACAAGAGACTCAATTTTCCAATGCATGTTCCTGGAACCTGAAGTCCACCCTGATGTATAGAGCAATCAGGCCTTCCAGTGTGGGTGGAATATATCTGCCGATAATCCTTGCCAAAAGATGGCTGTCTAACATTTACCCCAGTGTAGCTTTGAAGCTAGAGTTCACAATTGTACCTCATAATTGCCTACAGTACTATTTTCCTTGGTGGATTCTCACAAACTACATGGCAGCAGCTAAGGTACTACCTGGCTGGTCAACACTAGCTGAAATTGCTGTAGGAAGTGATCTAAATTCTGGAGAAATGGCTCATCACATTCACACAAGGGGGAGGCCCAAGCGAAGGCAGAGCCACCCATGAGAGAAAGCACTTCACCCTGGTGCAGTCAGAATGGAAAAGAGCCACCTGGAGCTTGAAATACATTGTGCATTTGTTTATGAAATCCTACATTTGTTGGAGTCCCCAAGGTAACATAATAACATAGTAATGATGGCAGAAAAAAAACAAATGGTTGATCCAATCTGCCTAGCAAGTTTTTTATGGTAGTAACTGCTGCTTCATGCAGGTTACTCCCATGCTACGGTTAAGGGTAGTAAATGCCGCTCTGTGCAGGTTACACCCAAGTCTTATGTTAAGGGTAATAATATTTTCAAGCAAAATCAAACCCATAACTAGCAAGATTTTTACAGGGTAAGTAGTCTTCAAGATAATTCAGACAATGATGCTTGAATGTGTTTTGCTTTTGGAATTGGCCATAGAAGCGACACTGAGCTTTTCCCCTAATGTCTGCATATCCGTATCCCAGACTGTCATAAGAACATAAGAAATTGCCATGCTGGGTCAGACCCAGGGTCTGACTGTCATAAGAACATAAGAAATTGCCATGCTGGGTCAGACCAAGGGTCCATCAAGCCCAGCATCCTGTTTCCAACAGACGCCAAACTAGGCCACATGAACCTGGCAATTACCCAAACACCAAGAAGATCCCTTGCTACTGATGCAATTAATAGTGGCTATTCCCTAAGTAAACTTGATTAATAGCAGTTAATGGACTTCTCCTCCAAGAACTTATCCAAACCTTTTTTGAACCCAGTACACTAACTGCATTAACCACATCCTCTGGCAACAAATTCCAGAGCTTAATTGTGAGTTGAGTGAAAAATAATTTTCTCAGATTAGTCTTAAATGTGCTACTTGCAAACTTCATGGAATGCCCCCTAGTCCTTCTATTATCCAAAAGTGTAAATAACCGATTCACATCAACACATTCATCTGAATCCATTTCCTCTTTTTGCCTTCAGTGTCAAAGTGAAGAGCAATGTTGCTTCAAAAGTATCAAGGATAACTGGTTAAGGGTAGTAATCCCCATGCTTTCTGTTAAGGGAAGTAACTGCTTCTCCATGCAGGTTATCCGCTAGGGGTGTGCATTCGTTTTGAACTTATAGGTAAAACGCAACTTTTTTTTTTTTAAGTTAAAAAAGTGATGAGGCGAAAACGATCGGATTTCCAACTTATTCAACATAGCTATGTTGAATATGTTGGAAATCGCGATTGTTGATCCTAAATAAAAATTTAAACCCCTCACCCTCCTTAATCCCCCCCAAGACTTACCAAAACTCCCTGGTGGTCTAGCGGGGAGTCAGGACGCCATTTCTGAACTCCTTTGCGGGGAATCACGTGACGTCCGCGTCACTCCGACGTGACGCCGACGTCACGTGCTCCTCGCAAAGGAGTTCAGAAATGGCGTCCTGACTCCCCGCTAGACCACCAGGGAGTTTTGGTAAGTCTTGGGGGGGGGGATTAAGGAGGGTGAGGGGTTTAAATTTTTATTTAGGGAATTGGTGCACGTATGGACATAGACTCAACTTATGGAATTCTCCATATGTCCATATTGACCGAAATTGACCCCCCCTTTCGACTTATGGACTTATGAACATAAACTTTTGGTCTGCCCATCCCTATTATCCGCATGCACCCTTTTCTTTATTTCCAATCTTTAGTCTTCATGTTGCGCCAGAGGTAGACCCTTGGGCCGAGGTGGGGTTGATGCTACCCGTAGGAGGGATCCTACGGGTCCCCACCATTGGCAGGAGAGAGGGCTGACGGACGGAGGCCAGCTGGTGCTTCACCAATACCAGCCCTCATTCCCTGCGGGTTGAGCCTTTGGTTGCCGGGGACGGCTGGACTTAGGTGGCCTCCGTCAGTGGTCGCCGATGGGTGGATCAACATCAGCTCAGAGGCAGCAACTAGTATAGGTATCAGTCTGTACTGGATGAGGCGGAGTCCCGGAGACCCGGGCGCCAATAGGAACACAGTCTGACAGAGGGCACCTGAGCAAGAGTAGGCCAAAGCCTGAATGAACCACGTCCAGGACAAAGGCTGAAGAGGCGTCTTTAAGCAAGCTGGGTTCAGTGCTGGCGGCAGCCTGGAAGCAGTGGCAAGCAAGGCTGAGGTCTGGATGAGGAAAGAGTCAAAGGATAGTCAGACGAAGCAGAAGTCCAGGGCTGGAGAGAAGCAATGGAGTAGTCAGGCGATGCAGAGGTCCAGGGCTAGAGAGAAGCAATGGAGTAGTCAGGCAATGCAGAGGTCCGGGGTTGGAGAGAGGCAACGGAGTAGTCAGGCAATGCAGAGGTCCGGGGCTGGAGAGAGGCAAGGAGTAGTCAGGAGATGCCGAGGTCTGGGGCTGGGGAGAGACAACGGAGTAGTCAGGCAATGCAGAGGTCAAACCAGGTTAGCAATCCGAAGGGGAGACTAAGGAACAGGAGCTCAGGAACAAGGAAACAGGAACAAAGGCAATCAGGATCAAGAACCAGGAATAGAAAAAGCAACGAGCACTCAACTGGCAAGGGGATCTGTTGCAAAGGTGATTTGAAAGAGCAGAGCCTGGGCTTATACACTGGAGCTCTGCCAACGTCATCATCTGGGGCCGCGGCCAGGTTCCCGCCGCGGGCCCTATGAAAGGATCAGCTGTGCATGCGCATACGCCTAGGGAGGGGTGTGGCCCTGGTCGGGACGGCGTCTCTCCACAGGCCACGCGGAGAGGTCCGACGCGGAACATCAGGAACTGCAACAGAGCCAGAGGCCCTAGGGGAGACCCGAGGACGGAGCCGGTGGCCCACAGTCGCCAGAGACGAGGGACCAGGAGCTGGATCACTTTGAAAGAGGTGAGGGGGCCGAGCCACGGGTCTGCCGCGGCCGGCGCACGTAATACTTCAGGGATCTGCAGTGTTTATCTTAGGCCCTTTTGAATTTGTTTATTGCTTTCATCCTCACCACCTCTTCTGGAAGGGAATTCTAGGCATCCACCAACCTCTTTGTGAAGAAATATTTTGATGTTGGCTCTGGGTCATCCCCCTGGAGTTACATCTTGTGACCCCTAGTTCTATAGTTCATTTCCAACAGAGAAGTTCCAGATTTTTGCATCATTAAACCCTTTCAGGTTTCTTAAGGTCAGTATTATATGTCCTATTCTCTTCCAGAGTATACATTTTCAGATCCTTCAGCTTCTCCTCATACCATTTTAGCCACCCTTTTCTGGACCGCCTCTGATATGTCTATCCTTTTTGAGATAAGGACTCCAGAACAGAACCCAGAACTCCAGGTGAGGTCTCACCAAGGACCTGTACAAGGGCATTATCATCTCCTTTTTCTTGCTGGTTATTCCTCTCTCTATGCAGCCCAACATTCTTCTGGCTTTAGATATAGCCTTATCACATTGCTTTGCTGCCTTCAGATGGCCAGACATTATCATTAGGGATGTGCATTCATTTAAAATGAAACTGCAAAACACAACAAATAAGGCTAATTCATTTCATTGCATTACAACAAAATGGCACCATCCACTGGAGTGAATGGGACAGATTTAATTAACTCTGAGACTCCAGCAGATGGCATCATTTGGTTTGCAAGTGCCAAAGAACAAAGAGGACCAAAAAGAGGCTCTGAGGTCTGGGCTCAAAGGCCTGGGCCTGACCATGGTCCAAGGCCCAGATATCGGGACTTGGCCTCTTGGCGAAGGCCCCATCGTCAGGTCTGGGCCTGGGCCTGGGTCTAGGACCTGGCATAAGGATCCAGCCTACGCAAGGCTGAGGCTTCAACCTGGGCCTAGGCCGAAGCCAGTAGATCCCCACTGGACTAGATAAGTGGGGGACAGGGGAATCCTGGCCCCGGCATTTTTTTGAGATGGCAGGTAGGAGGCCCTGGTGTTGCATCCGTCGCTGCTCGACACCCTCAATCCGCCCTCCTTACCACTGTGGCAACTCCCTCTGGGCCTGAAGGACGGTTTGCTGCCACGGCATCTTCTTGCCGTCTTCCTCCGGCGTCCCCGGAGCGGCACGACACTGTGGATCCGCCATGTTCCTGATGATGTAGGACGCGCACGTGCCGATTGATGTACCAGCAAGGGCGCAAACCTCGGGGGCGTCCCCCTGAACTGACGTCATCCGCTTCCAATATAAAAGGTCTCAGAAATTGCTAACGGATCGAGTTAGCAAAGGGTTTCGTTACCTAAGCTACTCTGCCTCCTCGGACTTACCAGGGGTTCCCGCTCCTTGGGGGCCTCGCTCTCTTTTCTCTATTTCAGATTGCCGATAGGAAAGGGTACTCTCTCCTCGAGGGCCCATGTTCCTAAACACTCTGAAGATTCTCTACTGCCTGGAAGCTATCACAGATACAGACAATTGTGAGTTATCATCACTCTCTCAGAGCTTTCTCTGGAACCAGGTACTCGCTCCTCGAGGGCCTAACCCTTTCCAGCTACTGAGCTTTCTAAAGACCTTATGTGAGATCTGTCATCCAGTTCTGGCTATGAACACAGTATACCTGTCTAGTCACTATCTATAGTTTCTCTACAGCTCAGCTACCCTGGGATTATGGTTCCAGTACCTGAGAGTCTTCAGCCCTGCCGGGCGTAGCAACTCACTACTGCCACCTCTGGTGGTTCTACTACCTGTCTAATAAAATAATTCTGTTTCTGTCTCCATACTCAAACCTAGCCGGTGGTCCCTCTCAGGATATCCTCCTGGGGGCGCTGTCATCTGCCATAGGCCCAAGGATTCACCTATCTACATTCCTCTACAGCTGAGTGTCCTCTCCAAGCACTCCGCTGGTAACAAATGGCTAATCCTTTCCTACCAGGAGTCTTCAGCAATAGATTCATAACAGCTTGCTAACTCCATCTCCTTCTGGAGCTAGTCCTCAACAGATTGCTTCTCCTAGCTCTAACACAGAGCTTTTCTACAAGATTGCTAACTCCTCCCCTTCATAGGAGTTTAACCATAACAGAATGCTAGCTCCTTCCTCCAGAGGAGCTCGCACATAGAGATTACTAACTCCCTAGCAGATCCTTATCAGATTGCTAACTCCTATCTGATGTCTCCGCCCATCCGGCATCAGATCTACAATAGATTGCTAACTCCTCCCTTCTCAAGGAGTGAAGCATTACAGATTGATAACTCCTCCCTTCTTGAGGAGTAGATCATAACACCTGGGAGGCCTCATTTTCATTTTTTGGCCATTTTTTAATTTTTTATTGTTAGATTCATTTTTTTCTCAGAAATGAAAATGAATCAAACAATCCACAAACTGAAATTCATGGAAAAACCCTCAAAAAAATGAACTGAAAATGAAAACAAATGTTTTTCTCTTGTACATCTCTAATTATCACCCCAAGGTTTCTCTCCCAGTCCTTGCACATCAGTCTTTCATATCCCATCAAATACAGCTATTTTGGATTACTGCTCCCCAGATGCATGATTCTGCACTTCTGGGCACTGAATCCCAGCTGCCAAGTCTTCAACCTCTTTTTAAGCTTTCTTAAATCACTTTTCATTCTCTCTACTCTTTCAGACATTGTCCACTCTGTTGCAGATCTTAGTATCATCCCCAAATAGACAAACTTTTCCTTCTATCCCTTCCGCAATGTCACTCACAAAGATATTGAACAGAGCTGAAAACCGATCTATGTAGCACTTCACTTGGAAGGCAGTGGTAGGTGTGGTATAGGTCCCGGGAAACAGATAAGCTTGGGTGAAAGTGAAGCCACAGGAACTGGTGCAGGTGCTGGTGCTGGTAGCTGGGCCTGCATAATATCCATCCATACTGACAGCTTTTCAAGCAGACCAGTGACTTGATGCAACATCTCTAGTTGCTGCTAGATATGCTGAGCCAATTGTTGAATGGCCTGGACAACACGAGTCCACTGGGTTCATGGCCTCAGCAGACTTGTAATGATAGTGAACTCTTGTGCTGTGGCATGTTGATGAAGTCTAGTAGGTGAACCTACTAGGTTCACACCAACAGATGGTGTGCATGCCCTGGGTGATCAGAACTGCATACAGCACTCAAGGTGTTGTCATATAATGATCAATATAAAGACATTATGATATCTTCCATTTTATTTTCCATTCCTTTCCTTATAATATCTACATTTCTATTTGTTTTTTTGACCTCTGCTGCATTCTGAGCCAAGGATTTCACAGTATTGTCCACAGTGACTCCATGATCTTTTTCCTGTTTGTGATGCCTAAAATGGAATCCAGTATTGTGTAACTATATTCTTCCTTATATACATCACTTTTTATTTGTCCACATTAAATTTAATCTACCATTTAGATGCCCAGTTATCCAGTCTTTCAAGATCCTCTTCCAATTCCTCACAATCGGTTTGCAATTTAACTAATTTGAAAAAGCTGGTGTCATCTGCAAATTTGGTAACTTAACTCATGACTTATTTTCAGATCTTTTATAAATATATTAAAAAGTACCAGTCTAAGTATATATCTCTGGGACCAGGGGCAGATTGCAGGAAAATATCAGCCCAGGGGATTTTTTCAAAACTGGCCCAAGGGGTATCATACTCCCTTGTGCACTTTCTCTGCAGCACATGCATCAACATGCCAAGTCGACTCTGAAATCTGGCAAAATTAAGCCCAAATTTCTCCAAAATAAATGTCACATTTTTCCTAAATAAGAAATAGAGCATACTCTAGACTAGCAGTGCGTAAACATAGCTGTAGATCCCCATTCCATCCATGCAAATCAGCTGGGGCAATACCACAAGTCTGCTTAGCAGAATATCTCACCTTAGTCACACATGTAGAACATAGACAGACCCTCACCAAATACAAAATGAAGAGATAATAAGGTAAACATAGAAATACTCGGACAAAAACTGAACTTGATACCACAACAAGCCATACTGTAAGAATAGAAAAACAGATATCAATCCTCACTAAACATCAAACAATAACATCAAGAAATATCAATCATAATAGTAAAAACAAACTCATAAAAAAGAATAAATATTTCAAAACAGCTGATGAAGAGATCATCCAATGATTACAAACATATAACATTGTTTTTTTTTATTTCCAAAACATCTATAAAATATTTGAAAATAGCAGACACAGCAAACACCTCCCAATAATTAACATTTAAAGCTAAAATAAATCTCCTGCTCTCCATATCTGGGAACTTTAGATTTCAGTCACCCTGAGATTGTATTGGATTAGTAAGGGGTGGGAGATATGCACAACTTTCTTTTCTTTCTATCACACATATTCATTTTCCCTTATATTCTCTCTCACATATGCTCACTAGATCCCACGCTGTCTCAAGTAAATGCTCACTGGCTCACATGCTCTCTCTCACAGACTTGCTGTGTCACACACTCATGCTCTTGTTCACACACATGCTCACTGTCTCATTTGCTCTCTCATATACATGCTCACACACATCCTCACTGGCTCGTTCTTGCTCACACACATCCTCACTGGCTCAATCGCTGTGTAAAGATACTTTTATTTATTTATTTATTTATTTATTTATTTAAAATTTTTATATACCGACATTCATCCAGGATATCATATCGGTTCACATTGTAACGCAAAACAAACGCACGGCATGGCGCTTTACATTGAACAGTAAAACATGATAACAAAGGCATTAACGAGAGGGGGAAAAATAACATGGGAAGTTTTGCACTAAAATTATAAACAAAGTTTGCAAATATATACATATGTACAAATGAAAAAAAACTATGAGGTTAGGCAAGATCTCCGGAAGACTTTGTAACGTGAATAGACAGCTATGGATCAGAACAGACTCCAATGATTGATAGGTATGAATCAATATATTGCATGTGATTTGAGTGCAGGGATGGTACAAAGGCATGACACTATTACCATTTCTTCCACTGAGTGGCTGCCTCAGGAGCTTAATTTTAAAAACAAGTCAGAAGTCAGAAGATATCTCAAACAAACTCATCCGCAATAAAAATCTGTTTTCAGACTACCACTATTAACAGATTGACTCACGGTGACGTAGGTAGAGAGCGACAATAATATTTATAGAACGTATTTAAAGAGCCCAAGGGAGGTTCTGTGCTGGGCTATAAGGTATTATGTAGGAGGAATTAGTCTTTTTAAATCGCTTGCAAAACGTTCTGAGAGGACGGTAGCTTGTCATGCACTGAACTCTCCTTCTCCAGCTTGTTTTTGGCCAGTAAGAAGGACAGATAAATCTGTTAATAGTGGCAGGGTTTAAAATGGAGATGGAATATACATCACCTTAACTGCTTAAGCGTGAGATGTATTGAAAATTCCGGTCAGTCTATAGCAAAGATAAGCCAGTTCTTGGGTTATTTCCTTGGTGTACCTTAGTCTGAAAACAGTTGTTGTTCAACACAGCAAGAAAGATTTTTATTGCGGATGAGTTTGTTTGAGAGATCTTCTCACTGGTTTTTAAAATTAAGCCCCTGAGGCAGCCACTCAGTGTGGCGAAACTCGGCCAGAGTCGGGCTTCTTAAGAATAGTTCTATATTACACGTCTCCACTAATAAAGAATTGGAAAATACTTCTTTGTGGCATCCACCTCTTTGTTGTTTCCTCACGGCTTTACTGGATCGCCTACCTTGCTGTTTCTTGGGTCCTTCCCTCATTCCTGAGGCTTCCTGGCACCAATGTGCTGATAAAGAGAAGGGAGGCCCCAAGGAACATTCGGTGTCCCTGGATACATCAAAGGCCATGACATTTGGTATTTCTTATCACCTGGGAAGATCAAATTCTAAACACTCATACCCATACCAATGAGCTAATAATAAGTTAAACAACTGATATCCTTTACCAAATGGAAGATCTGGTACTGAAATACCTTCCTGGGTAAAAGTGCAAATTGAAACACCTAACTTGCAGAGAGGGATATTTAAAGCTTAGCATTTCCTTATTTTAGTTGGATGAGCTGAACAGACCAGAGGTGTCTTCTTCAGAGTCCCCGGATCCGAATCCTCCAGATTTCCTATGAACACTGGCTTATATATATATATATATATATATATATATATATATATATATATATATATATATATATATATATGAGGAAGGTGTATAAGGGAGGTGTTCAGGGCTTTTGTTCTTTATTATTCTTTATTAAAGTTCTATCTTTATTTCTCTCTGTCTATTTACCTGTATTGCTTTATGTGCAGCTTACTGTGATACTGTATTTAATGTTGATACTACTTTGCTGATTTATTATCCATATATTCCCAACATTTAGTAAACTAAGTTTTGTTTTGCAATATTTGTTTCTGCGTGTTCTATGACATAATATAAAATGTTTGTAGGACCTTCATGACCTCAGTTTGCAATAATCACAAACTGTATAAACCTCTGGTCCAACTTTATTTTTTATTTTCCAGACTCACTTCGGAGTAACAATTTTTTATGAAACATTTTTTTCTATTTATTTAAAAAGTCATGGAAGTCCCTGGGGCAAAATAGATCATCTCCTATTGTTTCACAAGAAAAGAGAGCATCTTGATATCAAACAATTAGCTTAAATGTTCAGTCCGTGCATCACCCCGACATGGCCATGTTTCGATTGTTCTCTGCTTCAGGGGGTCTTCACATCCAAATTAACCTTGCTCTCAGTCACTGCCTCTGCATTCTTATGCATCTTTTGATTTTTCAGACATTGTTGTGAATTTGGGTGAAGAAGGCCACACAATCTTCATCTTCTCTCTCTCTCCTTCACACACATAGGCACTCTCTTTTTCATATAGGTTCCCTGCTTGAACCATTGTCCACTTTTATAGATATGTTTCTTAAAAAACAAGTACCTTCCATCCCATCATACATCAGAGACTCACCTGATTTCATTACAATTTTGGAAAACCTCCAAAAAACATTAGGGGATATAATAATGGTTACCTTAGATATTGAATCTTTGTATACGAATATCCCACAGTCATCAGCTGTTGAAATCATTACTGATCAACTTCTACATCATAACCCACACAGATGCATTCCAAATCAATTTGTAATAGAACTTGCCGAAATAGCATTAAAAAATAATTATTTTAAATGTAATAAAGAGTTTTTCTTGCAAACGAAAGGAGTAGCAATGAGGTCAGCAATGGCCCCTTCGATAGCAAATTTGTATGTAGCCCAATTTGAAAAAAAACTTTTTGACAAAACACAAAATGATTTGAACAGTTTTCATAATTGGTTAAACACATTAGACCCTAAACTGAGATTTACGATACAACTTGATAAGAAGTCACTCTTTTCTGGATATCTTAATCTCTCTGAAAGACGGCAGACGCCGTCACCAGCTTGGGGGGGTCAGGAGGCCCCCCCAAGCTGGCCAAAAGTTCCTTTTGGGTGCAACGAGGGTCCCGGAGCGATCGCGCGGGGAGTCACGTGACGCCGCGTCACTCCGACGTGACGCCAGAAATGGCGTCCTGACTCCCTGCGGTACCATCAGGGAGTTTTGGTAAGTCTTGGGGGGGGGGGATTAAGGAGGGTGAGGGGTTTAAATTTTTATTTGCACGTATGGACATAGACTCAACTTATGGAATTCTCCATATGTCCATATTGACCGCAAATGGGACCCCCTTTCGACTTATGGACTTATGAACATAAACTTTTGCTCTGCAAATCCCTAATCAACAATTTGCCATACTTTCAATTTTTGCGACTTAGAAGGCTATGTGCAGATAAGACATTTCAATCCAGAGCTGTGGAAATGAAACAGAGATTCCTTGACAGGGAATATCCTGAGAAACATATTGTGAGTGTTATTAATAGAGCATTCAAACAAAAAAGATCTGATCTTCTAAAACCTAAAGAAAAAACATAATGAAAAAATTGTCTGTCCGCTGACATATACACATATGTCACACAACATAATTAAAATTCTGAAACACCATTGGCCTATGATACAGCTACTTGAAAGTTTTAGAGACAAAGACCTATTAATAACCAACAAACGTTCTAAAAATATTAATTATCTCTCACCATCTGCTTTACCACAAAAATAAATAGTTGACATCATACCCCCTGGTCATTGCCCATGCTATAATTGTTCAGTCTGCAATGTTAACATGAAAACTGACAGCCTTGAGATACCAGGTAGAGAAAACAAATTTGCTTTGAGACAATTTACAAACTAAGGGGCAGATTTTCAAAGGGGTATGTGCTTAAGATATGCGCGTAACCCCTGAAAAGCTGCCCCTTCCACCCCTTGCGCGCACCGAGCCTATGTTGCATAGGCTTGGCGGTGCGCGTAAGCCCCGGGACACGCCCCCGGGGCTTTACTGGGGGGCGTGTCGTGGCCGGCACATCATCTGGGGGCGTTCCGGGGGTGGGGCCGCAGGCGTGGTTCCGGTATGGGGGCATTCGGGGGCATGGCCGAGGCCTCTGAAACTGCTCCCGGGCCGTGGAATCACATGCCGGCAGCCGGCCGGGGCAGGTATAACTTTTATAATAAAGGTAGGGGGGGTTAGATAGGACTAGGGGGTGGGTTAGGGAGGGGAAGGTGGGGGGAGGTGGAAGGAAAGTTCCCTCCCAGGCCACTCCAATTTTGGAGTGGCCTGGGAGGGAACAGAGGCAGGCTGCACAGTTCGGCGCGTGCAGGCTGCCGATTTTGCGCAGCCTTTGCACGTGCTGACCCCATATTTTAAAAGATATGTGCGGCAACGTGCATATCTATTAAAATCCGGCATACTCTTGTTTGCGCCGTGTGTGCGAACGAAAGTACGCGCGCGCGTACTTTTTAAAAATCTGCCCCAAAGAGTAAAGGTGTCATTTATGTCGCCATATGTCCATGCAATAAAATTTATATAGGTAAGACAATTAGAAAATTTAAGAAACAAATTACAGAACACAAGAGTAATATCAATAGAAAAATTGAATCTAAACCATTGGTTGACCACTCTATTCTGTCATGGACCCTGCACGCTGGTCCCCCCCGGGAGCAGGCATTGCTCACCTCTCTTCACCCGATGCGGCATGGACGCCGCCGACGTCGGGCCTTCCCATGCGGCTGGAGCCGCAGACTGGATTTCCTTATGCGGCCCTGAGGCCGTCCATCTTGTGCCTGTTTCTGCGTGGCTTGGGCCGTCGATGATTACCCATGCAGCAGGGAGCCGCCACCGATGTCCGGTTTCCTTCTGCGGCCCGGAGGCTGCCCTGAATCCTGTATCCATGGCAGGGAGCCACTGTCAGCCTGCCCTCGCGGCTGGGAGCCGCAACGCCATTGAGGGGGTCCTCCTTCGGCAGTCTGGAGGCTGCCCTGGGGCCTGCCTGCCAGCAATTGCCTCCCCGGCTCTGCAGTCGTAGCGTGTAGGAAGTGTGCTGGGCCACACCTTTGGACTGATTTCCTGCCTAGCCCTATAAAAGGGCTGTCTTCACTTCAGTCTTCACCTTGCATCGGAGTTACTTCACTCTGGAGGCTCTTGCCTGCCAGAGCTCCATCAGGTCTTCTTCATGGAGCTCATCTTCGTTTTGTCATGTCAAGTCATGTCTCGTGCCTGAGGTCATCATCCAGGTGTCCTGGTGTTTGTCTCCTGGTGTTTCACCTCCTGGTGTCCTGTCCTTCTTGGTGTTCGCTTCAGCACTCCTGAGCCTTCTGGTCCTGTCAGGCCGTGCTGTCTCGGATGACGTCTTTCCCGAGCGTGGGGTTGCCTACAGGTGGAATTCGTTCCTGTGCTCCTGAGCCGTCATGTCCTGCCAGCCTTTGTAGTGCTTCGGGCGATATCTGGCTTCGTCGTCGGAGTCCCACCTTGACTGGACTCTTCCCTGCACTTGTCCCGCTCTCCACGTGGTCTGTGACCAGCCTCCTCGGGCTGTGTAGGGCATGCAGTGGGACAGAGTGGTCCGCGACCAGCCCATTGGGTCCTCCCGTGAAGGTGGGTTGTGTAGGGCACCCTGAGAGACAGTGCCAATGTCCTTCTGTCCAGCTTCTCATCTCGTCTGGACTTCGTCAAGTTCCTCGTCTCATCCTGGATGCTGTTGGTGTCATGTCTTTGCTTCAACGTCTTGTTCCTTATGTTGTCACATCGACCTTGGTCCGGGATGTCGTCGCATCGACCATTGGTCCGTGATGTCTTCGTATCAGCCTTGGTGTCATGTCCTCAACTATCTTGGTGTCTTGTCTTGTTCCAGCCCTTGTCTCTGATGCCGTCCGCATCAGCCTTGGTCTGCAATGCCGTAGCCTTGGTCTCTGATGCCATCTGCATCAGCCTTGGTCTGCGATGCCGTAGCATCGACCTTGGTGTCATGTCTTCATGTCAAGGCCCAGCTGCCCTCATCCTCAGGCCAGGCCTGCTGCTCCATGCTGATCCAAGCGGCAGGTCCTAAAGGGCTCGGAATGGTCGGAGGACCATTCACATTCCAACATCATCAAGTTGTTGGCCTTGGGAGCTTGCAGTCCTGGCAGAGGGTAAGACCGTCAGCCATTCTGGAACATGCCGTCAACCCTCGGTTCGGTCTTGGGTCCGTCTGGGGTCGGGCTGAGGCCCAAGGGCACACTAAAACACCCCGCTTACTCAACATATTCAAGCAAATCACAAATTTGATGATTACAAATTTTGTGTTCTGTTACAACCGTCGCTGCATTGGAGAGGTGGTGATTTAGCAGACTACTATTGCAAGAGGAACAGAAATTTATATATGATTTTAAGACCATGGCACCACATGGATTAAATTTAGATATCGATTTTTCAGTATTTTTATAATCAGCAAATTTATTTTTAAATTATGACTCATGCCTACAGGTTAATTACCTTGGTTTTTAATTTTGTTTGATCATTTTTATAATTTTGTTTTTTAACCTTCATATCGTCATACTCATTTTTAATTTTTATTTTTTAATTAGATTTGTAACCTTCTATTTTTATTTTTATATTATTATTTGTATATGTTTTATTTTTATATTTTAAAATACCTTTTATTAATAGGCTCAACCGATTGGATCACTAACAGTGTTTTGGTTTTAATTATTTTGGGTTTTGCTTTTTAATTTTCTATTTTTAATTTTCTATGTCTGGTTTGAAATACTTAATAGGAATGCCCTATATCAACAGGAGAAGTTTGCCCCGCCTTTATGGAAATGATTGACATGTCCCCTTTGTGCCCTTTTTTTAGGTTTAAATACCCCTTCCAAATAAGCCGGTCTTTCTTTTACAATAGCGTTAAGCACTTTTAGTGCACTGGCATCTTTACAGTCGGGACAGAAATTCTATAACCTTCAGGTAATTTCACCATTCTCCTGTATTGTTTTTAAAGTTGTCATACTTATTTAAATGATTATTTGTGGAAAGTTTGTGGCACCAATGCGATACGGCTCCGTTCAATGATGTTTGGCTCTGCTTAGTAAGGCATGACTTTAAGCCATCCTTAGTTGTGTTATTAATAAATCTCTTTAGGTTTAGTTGATTGTCCATGAAGACTCCAAGGTTTCTAACTTGTGAAGAGAAAGATGGTTGACTAGTATGGAGTATGTTGGACAATTCGAAACTGTTGTCCTGTGAGACGAGTAGTATTTCGTAGGGATGTGCAGAGCAAAATTTAATGTTCATATTTTTTATGTCCGAAAGGGGGTCCCACTTGCGGCCAATATGGACATAAAAAAAATCCAATGAGTTGGGTATATGTACATATGTGCAAAAAAAAAATTTAAACCCCCTCACCCTCCTTAATCCCCCCCCCAGACTTACCACAACTCCCTGGTGATCGAGCGAGGAGTGAGGACGTCATTTCTGCAATCCTTGGCGAGAAGCATGTGACGTCGGTGGCACGTCGAGTGACGCGGCGTCACGTGATTCCCGGCTCGTTCGCGCCGGACGGCTCGTTCGGCCCAAAAAGAACTTTTGGCCAGCTTGGGGGGGCCTCCTGCAATCCTTGGCGAGAAGCATGTGACGTCGGCGGCACGTCGAGTGACGCCGGCATCACAAGCTGGCCAAGCTGGCCAAGCTGGCCGTCACAAGCTGGCCGTCACAAGCTGGCCAAGCTGGCCGTCCGGCGCGAACTTGCCGGGAATCACGTGACGCCGCGTCTGAGTGACGCGGCGCCACGTGATTCCCGGCTCGTTCGCGCCGGACGGCTCGTTCGGCCCAAAAAGAACTTTTGGCCAGCTTGGGGGGGTCAGGAGGCCCCCCCAAGCTGGCCAAAAGTTCTTTTTGGGCCGAACGAGCCGTCCGGCGCGAACGAGTCGGGAATCACGTGACGCCGGCGTCACTCGACGTGCCGCCGACGTCACATGCTTCTCGCCAAGGATTGCAGAAATGGCGTCCTCACTCCTCGCTCCATCACCAGGGAGTTGTGGTAAGTCGGGGGGGGGGGATTAAGGAGGGTGAGGGGGTTTATATTTTTATTTTGGCTCAACAATCGCGATTTCCCACATATCGAACATATCTATGTTCGATATGTGGGAAATCCGATCGTTTATGTCGAATCAATTTTTTAAGTAAAAAAAAAATATGAGTTGCGTTTTACTAATGCGGTCAATCCGAATGCACACCCCTAGTATTTCGGTTTTCTTGGAATTTAGGATTAAGTTAAGGCTCAAGAGTAGGTTGTTGATGGCTTGGAGGCAATTATTCCAGAAATCTATAGTTTTTTGAAGCGATTCAGTAACCGGGATGAATATTTGCACATCGTCTGCATAGATGTAATGGGTTAATTTTAGTTTGGTGAGGAGCTGGCAGAGTGGTAAAAGATAAATGTCGAAAAGGGTGGGGGATAGGGAAGAGCCTTGAGGAACTCCCAGGGTGGAGCAGACGGGGTGTGATTCTTTATTGTTTATTTTGACCTTGTAAAATCTGTTATATAGAAAGGACTTGAACCAATTGAGAGCAGTGCCTTTGATGCCGATGTCAGATAGCCGCTCTAGGTGTGTTGAGTGGTTCACCGTGTCTAATGCGGCTGATAGGTCAAGGAGAATGAGTAGGCCAGGTTGCTTTTTTTATCAAGATTCATAAGTATAGTGTCTGTTAGAGAGTGTAGGAGAGTTTCTGTATTTTGGATTTTTCTGAAGCCGAACTGAGATGGGGCTAATATTTTGTTTTGGTCTAGATACTCCGAAAGTTGCTTGTTAACTATTTTTTCTAAGATTTTGGAGATGAAGGGGAGTTTAGCAATTGGACGATAGTTAGCGGGGTCGTCTGGAGACAGGTTGGGTTTTTTCAGAAGTGGTTTTAGAATTGTGAGTTTCAATGGGTCCGGAACTAAGCCTTGCATTAAAGAACAATTGATAATGTTGGCAATTGGTTTGGCGACAGTTTTTGAGATGGCAATGAGTAGGTTGGGGGGGATTGCATCTGTGGGGTGTGCAACAGGTTTGACCTTCTTTAAGAGAGTTTCAATCTCTAAGGAGGAGGTCGGTTCGAAGGTTTCCATACTTGTGTTCTGTTGAGTAAGTGCAGAATAGGATGGTGGGGGAAGAGGAACGTTGTTGGTATTTAAAGGACTGATCAGATCGGTGATTTTTTTCTTAAAGTATGTGGCTAGTTCTGAGACTTTGCTGGCCCTTGATCGTCTGGGATGGTCATGGTGGACAAATTGGTGAGAGATGAGACGAGAGAGAATAAGGCTTTAGGATTGAATATGAAGTGCTAGATTTTCTGTGAGAAGAAATCCCTTTTTGTTTGTTGAATTTTGGTTGCCAAAGCGAAGTGGTTTTATAAGTCAAGCCATTTTAGACCTTGACATGCTGACAATAATAGCACCGGTATGCATTACATTTTTTAATCTCAACTATATGCCCTTACTTTGGTGGTTTTATTATTTTCCTTTAATGCAGTTTTATCATTTGATCACGAAACACAAGATGTTTGTCCAATCTCATGTTTTACAAACTTTGAAAACACACATTCCACATATTTAATATGTTGTGTACTAAACTGGAATTGAGATCGGTTTATACTTATTGCCATAGTTTGTTCATCTTCCCATGCAGTTCCATCATTGGATCGCAGAACATAAGTCTTCTTGAGTCAGTTCTCAGCTACAATATTAACTATGAGTTTGTACCACATTAACACATTTTCTCTTTTATATCTTTTACCAATATATACACTTGTTTTAATTTCTTTTATATGCTTTTTTACATGAACCCATTTTTATCACGTTTTAATTTTTACGTTTTTAATTTTTAATTTTCTGGAATAACTTTTACAATTTTCTATAGATTCCAAGATATTGACCCAAAACACTGTGGGGCCAATTTTAAAAGTTACGGGTGGCGCGCACAAATGTACAACCGCTTTTATAACATGTTCATGCTGCCGCATGCATGTTATAAAATCTGGGGTCGGCACACACAAGGGGGTACAAACTTGTGCACCTTGTACACACTGAGCCCTAGGGGAGACCCGATGGCTTTCCCCGTTGGCTTTCCCCGTTCCTTCCAAGGCCGCTCCGAAATCCGAGCGGCCTTGGAGGGAACTTTTTTTCTGGTCCCCCCACCTTTCCCTCCCTTCCTCAATCTAACCCACCCCCCAGCCCTACCTAAATCCACCCCCTACCTTATTTCGTCGAGTTACGCCTGTCTCCGGTAGGCGTAACTTGTGCGTGCCAGCCGGCTGCCGGCATGCCATGCCTCAGCACAGGCCGCTATGCCAGAGCAGTCGGCCCCACCCCAGACATCCACCATGCCCCCGGCCATGCCCCCGGACCACTGCCACACCCCAACTACTCCCCTGGCCTCACCCCGGCCACACCCCCAGACCGCCCCTTTTTCGAGGCCCCGGGACATACGCACATCTTGGGGCTTGTGTACGCTACCAAGCCTATGCAAAATAGGCTCGGCACTCACAGGGGTAGGTTTTCGGGGGTTATGCGAGTATCTTATGTACGTAACCCTTTGAAAATCTACCCCGTGTGATCCGGAGCAAGTCTATATTGAATGTACCTGGATTATGCACACTGCTGCAGATCAAAAGGTATTAATAACATTTGAGATTTATATGCCTTTTGTTTTTTGTTTTAATTTCGTATCTGTTTTTATACTTACATACATAGGAAACATAGAAACATAGAAATGACGGCAGAAAAAGACCAATTGGCCCATCTAGTCTTCTCAGCAAGCTTCCACTATTATTTTCCCATACCTATCTGTTTCACCAACCACCAACTTCATGGCTCTTGTTGGTAACTGTTTGATTCAAATTTCCTGCCATCCCCTGTCATTGATGCAGAGATTAATGTTGGAGTTGCATCAAAGGTGAGCATAAGGCTTATGGTTAAGGGTTATAACTGCCGCATCAAGCAAGTTACCCTGATGCTTGTTTACCCAGATTGCACAGACAGATGCCTTGTTGGATGATGTCTGAATGTAAATCCTGTTTTCCTCACTTCCCCCTACTGTTGAAGCAGATAGCAATGCTATATATGCTTTCAAAGTGATGTATCAGGCTTAATTGGTTTAGGGTATTGACCGCCATGATAAGCAGCTACCCCACGATTGTTTACCCAGATTGTAAAGTTCAGTCCTTGGTTGTTGTCTGAATATAAATCCTGTTTTCCACTTTTTCCCCCTGCCGTAGAAGCAGAGAGCAGCACTGTATATGTATTCAAAGTGATGTATCAGGCTTAATTGGTTTAGGGTAGTAACTGCCATAATAAGCAAGCTACCCCCACGCTTATTTGTTTACCCAGATTATGAAGTTTAGTCCTTTTTGGCTGTTGTCTGAATGTTAATCCTCTTTTCCACATTAGCTCCTGCTGAGAAGCAGAGAGCAACGCTGTGTATGCATTCAAAGTGATGTAAAAGGCTTAATTGGTTTAGGATAGTAACCGCCGTAATAAGCAAGCTACCCCTACGTTTATTAATTTACCCAGATTGTGAAGTTCGATCCTTTTCAGTTGTTATCTGAATGCAAATCCTCTTTTCCACATTTCCCTTTGCCGTTGAAGCAGAGAGCAATGTTGGGGTTGCATTAACCATGCAAGGGATTTTTTTTTAATAAGAGTAGTAATCACCAGGTAGTAAACCTTCCAGCAAGCCATCCCCTTGGCTCTACTCTTCATTCCCATCCCCTTGCCTTTATGGATCCACAGTGTTTATCCCACGCCGCTTTGAAATCTTTCACAGTTTTAGT
This sequence comes from Rhinatrema bivittatum, assembly GCF_901001135.1. Taxonomy (NCBI): domain Eukaryota; kingdom Metazoa; phylum Chordata; class Amphibia; order Gymnophiona; family Rhinatrematidae; genus Rhinatrema; species Rhinatrema bivittatum. Next base: position 607,700,761 of record NC_042616.1, on the reverse strand, counting down.
TTTCACCACTTCCTCCAGAAGAGCATTCTAGGCATCCACCACCCTCTCCGTGAAGAAATACTTGATCTTATTTGTTTTTTAATTAATTTTTTTAAGCATCTTCAAAAAAACAGATCGGTATGACAATCACAGTTAGGCTACCAATGTACTTGGACTCTAGTTGGTAGAGTCCAAGTACATTGGACTCTACCAATACGGCGCCATTTTGCCGTATTGCAAAATGGCGCCGGCCGTATGGCCATTTTGCAATACGGCAACACGATTCGAGTGCAGGAGGTCGTTCCCGGACCCCCACTGATGGAACTGCATGGGAAGATGAACAAACTATGGCAATAAGTATAAACCGATCTCAATTCCAGTTTAGTACACAACATATTAAATATGTGGGGGTCAGGAGGCCCCCCCAAGCTGGCCAAAAGTCCCTGGGGGTCCAGCGGGGGTCCGGGAGCGATCTCTTATGCTCGTGACGTCGGGGGACAGGAACCAAAATGGCGCCGGCGCTACCTTTGCCCCATCATATGACAGGGCAAAGGTAGCGCCGGCGCCATTTCTATCAACGCACCCGTGGCCCGAGAGTGGAAGATCACACCGGGACCCCCCCCCACTGGACCCCAGGTAATTTAAGACATTTTGGGGGGGTTCGGGAGGGTGGGGGATTTATTTTAAAGGGTCGGGGTGGGTTTTAGGGTTGTTTTAGTGTGCCGGTTTTCCCGCCCTCCCCCTTCCCCCGATTTACGATTTTGACGATAAATCGGGGAATTCCTATTATATATCGCCTCTAACGATTTTTGATGATTTAAAATATATCGGACGATATTTTAAATCGTCAAAAAACGATTCACATCCCTACTAAATTTTAATATTTTTTTTCCTGTTAGGTATGAGATAATTACATCGCTTTCTGTTATATGACAAAATCTGTCTTGAACAGGTAAAAAAAGTGCCATGGTCTTCTCTTTTAGTATGACATTCTGTCCTTCTACTGTTTATTTCCTTGCATGTTGATCTCCTTTCTTTGACATTAATCTATAAAGGAAAATATTTTTTCTGTGTGTTGCTTATGAATCTTATTGTAATTAAATTTTGCAATGATTGTTTTATTTTATTTTAGCCCCTGAAGCAGCCCTTAATTGGGCGAAACTCAGGCCTTGTCGGGCACTTACTGTTTTTATCAAATAAATAATTTTGAGGACTTCGGCTTCTCTGTTTTATATTCCTCACAGCTTTGATAGACTGACTTCCTTGTTTTTTGGGTGAAGAAGGCCTCACAATCTTCATCCTCTCTCTCTCTCCTTCACACACATAGGCACTCTCTTTCTCATACGCATGCAGGCTCACTCACATGCATGATCTCTCTCTCTCATGGCCACAGTCAGGTACTCTCATACAAAGATATAGGCGTGCTCTCTCTCATACACATGCAGGCATTCACTCTCATGCACATATTCTGGCTCTCTCTCATGCATACTTGCAGGCTCTCTCTCTTTCATGCAAAATGTTAAAAGGGGATGTAGCAGCTCCCCTATGAGGAAACGCTGAAGAGGTTAGGGCTGTTCAGCTTGGAGAAGAGATGGCTGAGGGGGGATATGATAGAGGTCTTTAAGATCATGAGAGGTCTTTAACGAGTAGATGTGAATCGGTTATTTACACTTTCAAATACTAGAAGGACTAGGGGGCATTCCATGAAGTTAGCAAGTAACACATTTAAGACTAATTGGAGAAAATTATTTTTCACTCAATGTACAATTAAGCTCTGGAATTTGTTGCCAGAGGATGTGGTTAGTGCAGCTAGTGTAGCTGGGTTCAAAAAAGCTTTGGATAAGTTCTTGGTGGAGAAGTCCATTAACAGCTATTAATCAAGTTTACTTAGGGAATAGCCACTGCTATTAATTGCATCAGTAGCATGGGATCTTCTTAGTGTATGGGTAATTGCCAGGTTCTTGTGGCCTGGTTTAGCCTCTGTTGGAAACAGGATGCTGGGCTTGATGGACTCTTGGTCTGACCCAGCATGGCAATTTCTTATGTTCTTATGTTCTTATTTACCCCTTGGGATCCTGTCAAGTACTTGTGACCTGGATTAGTCACTGTTGGAAACAGGATGCTGGGCTTGATGGACCCTTGGTCTGACCCAGCATGGCAATTTCTTATGTTCTTATTTACCCTTTGGGATCCTGTCAAGTACTTGTGACCTGGATTAGTCACTGTTGGAAACAGGATACTGGACTTGATGGACCTTTGGTCTGACCCAGTATGGCAAGCCATATGTTCTTATGGGCAACCAATGAAGCTGCTTTAGTGCAGGAGTAATGTGATTTCTAGCAAAGCAAGACAGTACCAGCTGAACAGCAGCATTCAGTGATAATTGTAATGCTCACAGCTTATACTTTGTCAGGTCTACATTTAAAGAGTTGCAATAGTCCATGTTGGTGATTATGAAAGCCTGAACAACTGTTCTAAAATATTCAGTGGGTATTAAGAATTTTAAGGAATATATCAAATTATCAATCTCAACTTGAAAAAGTCAGACTTAATTACAGCACTCAAAAAGTAGAATCTACCAAAACAAATGGTCTCTGATAACATTTGAAACAATAAGAGGCATTACTTTAATGATGAGATTAAATACTTGAAAATGAATCAAATGCTTATTCATCTATAATGCCTCAGTTTTGGAAAGATTTAATTGTAAATGATTTTGCCCTAAGCAATGATTCATAGCTGAAAAAGAAATATCCATTGTCATCTGCATAGATTTTAAACTCATCCACTAAGGAGGACAGAATGTAACATAAAGGTAATATGTATTAGGGATGTGAATCGTGTGCCATATCGTCTTAATGATAGAAATCGTCTGGCAGGAGAAGAAAATCGTGTTAGGCACGATTTTTTAGTTAAAAAATCGTTAAAAATCGTTTTTTCCGATTAGTGCGCACTAACGGGAGTTAGTGCGCACTAACAGAAAATGATACAATTTGACACTTTTCAGGTCAGTTAAGGTCAGTTTAGGAATGAATATGTATTCCTATTGGCTGCCCTCTTATTTATTCATGTTACCAAGGTTCCCACTGACAATATATGGGGGATGGGAAATGGAAACAGTTGGTAGCTTGACAAAAAAAGTAATGTGATCAGTCAATGTGACTAGAACTTGTGCCCTAACCCTGATACCAGGGGTATTGTGATCTTCCTGCACACAGTGCCCTAACCCTGGCACCAGGGGTGTTGTGACCTTCATGTACACAGTGCCCTATCCCTATTAATACCAGGAGTGTTGTGATCTTCCTGCACACAGTGCCCTAACCCTGACACCAGGGGTGTTGTGATCTTCCTGCACACAGTGCCCTATCCCTATTAATACCAGGAGTGTTGTGATCTTCCTGCACACAGTGCCCTAACCCTGACACCAGGGGTGTTGTGATCTTCCTGCACACAGTGCCCTATCCCTATTAATATCAGGAGTGTTGTGATCTTCTTGCACACAGTGCCCTAACCCTGGCACCAGGGGTGTTGTGATCTTCATGTACACAGTGCCCTATCCCTATTAATACCAGGAGTGTTGTGATCTTCCTGCACACAGTGCCCTGTCCCTAATACCAGGGGTGTTGTGATCTTCCTGCACACAGTGCCCTATTCCTGATACCGGGGGTGTTGTGATCTTCTTGCACACAGTGCCCTATTCCTGATACCGGGGGTGTTGTGATCTTCTTGCACACATCCCGGTATCAGGGATAGGGCACTGCATGCAGGAAGATCACAACACTCCTGGTATCAGGAATAGGGCACTGTGTGCAGGAAGATCACAACACCCCTGGTATTAGGGATAGGGCACTGTGTGCAGGAAGATCACCACACTCCTGGTATTAATAGGGATAGGGCACTGCATGCAGGAAGATCACAACACCCCTGGTATCAGGGATAGGGCACTGTGTGCAGGAAGATCACAATACCCTGGAGGAGTGAGGGTCAGGCAGCTCCCCCCTGTCTGTGAAGCCAGCCTCTCACTAGTAATGCAGGGAGGGAGCTGTCTCAGCCTTCACCATCCTACCCCCCCCCCCTCACCCACACACCATTCACTGGCTGGGACATGGGGGAGGGGAGGAGTGAGGGTCAGGCAGCTCCCCCCTGTCTGTGAAGCCAGCCTCTCACTAGTAATGCAGGGAGGGAGCTGTCTCAGACTTCACCATCCTCCCCCCCCCCTCACCCACACACAATTCACTGGCTGGGACATGGGGGAGGGGAGGAGTGAGGGTCAGGCAGCTCCCCCTGTCTGTGAAGCCAGCCTCTCACTAGTAATGCAGGGAGGGAGCTGTCTCAGACTTCACCATCCTCCCCCCCCCCTCACCCACACACAATTCACTGGCTGGGACATGGGGGAGGGGAGGAGTGAGGGTGAGGAAGCTTCCCCCTGTCTGTGAAGCCAGCCTCTCACTAGTAATGCAGGGAGGGAGCTGTCTCAGACTTCACCATCCTCCCCCCCCCCCTCACCCACACACCATTCACTGGCTGGGACATGGGGGAAGTCAGGAGTGAGGGTCAGGCAGCTCCCCCTGTCTGTGAAGCCAGCCTCTCACTAGTAATGCAGGGAGGGAGCTGTCTCAGACTTCACCATCCTCCCCCCCCCCCTCACCCACACACCATTCACTGGCTGGGACATGGGGGAAGTCAGGAGTGAGGGTCAGGCAGCTCCCCCCTGTCTGTGAAGCCAGCCTCTCACTAGCAATGCAGGCGGGATAGGGCACTGCATGCAGGAAGATCACAACACCCCTGGTATCAGGGTTAGGGCACTGTGTGCAGGAAGATCACAACACCCCTGGTGTCAGGGTTAGGGCACTGTGTGCAGGAAGATCACAACACCCCTGGTATCAGGGATAGGGCACAAGTTCTAGTCATATTGACTGATCACATTACTTTTTTTGTCAACTACCAACAGTTTCCATTTCCCATCCCCCCAACCATCACCTCAGTTGTAACCTTGGTAACATCAATAGATAAGAGGGCAGCCAGCCAATAGGAATACATATTCATTCCTAACTGACCTTTACTGACCTGGAAAGTGTCAATAATTTGTATCATTTTCTGTTAGTGTTCCTGAGTTTCCATTCCATTTCCCATCCCCCCAACCATCACCTCAGTGGGAACCTTGGTAACATCAATAGATAAGAGGGCAGCCAGCCAATAGGAATACATATTCATTCCTAACTGACCTTTACTGACCTGTAAAGTGTCAATTTGTATCATTTTCTGTTAGTGCGCACTAACGGGAGTTAGTGCGCACTAACACGATTTAACGATTTTTAACGATAAATCGTTAGAATTTCTATTGTATTGTGTTCTATAACGATTTAAGACGATATTAAAATTATCAGACGATAATTTTAATCGTTGAAAAACGATTCACATCCCTAATATGTATAGGTTAAACAACACGGAGGAGAGGGCAGAGCCCTTTCAAGACGAGCTAACTTCATTCATCCTGACTTCAAATTGTCGCTTCGATAAATAAGACCAAAACAAGTGAAGAACACCAACACTCACTCCTAGTGACTGTAACTAATTTAAGAGGATATCATTATCCAGTCAAAAGCAGCAGAGATGTCCAGACGAATCATGATAATATATTCACCAAGATACAAATTCATCAAAGTGTAATCTGACTAAATAGCAACAAGGTTTCCATGCTCTGATTAGCTTACGCAGCATGGCAATTTCTTATGTTCTTAACTGCACTAAAACAGTTTTGTTGAGGGTTTTAAATAAAGGAGGAACATTAGAATTGTACCCATAACTAGAAATTGAATCAGTGCATTGATTACCTTTCATTAAAACTGCAGTAACTAAAGCACCAAGTGAAAAATACTGTGGGATTCACCATGCCATGGTAGATGATGTTGTGACTTGGGGAATCACCTTGTTTAGTGAGCCCCATGGTATTTTTCCCTGCAGGAAAATAACTCAGCCCACAATAATTTCTCACAGGGAAAATTACCATGTCTGCAAAAGGACCCCACAAGAAACAAAGATGGCGGCCCTGGGACTGCAGGGCAGCTACAAGCCCCCACTGCTACAGGGATGGTGGTTGGGTCAGTTAGTCTACCACCAATACCTTTTGTTTGGGGCTGCCCATTGGGGCTACGCATTGAAGAGGGGTCATAATCCCAGTTTATGAGAGCCAGGTTTTATTGTAAAGGAGAAGGATTGAGGGTGGGTGGGTGAACCATCACCATAGGTAGAAAAAAGCCAAAGTAGACCCTCAGGGGTTTTTATTAGACTTGGTAGGGTGTCCACTTTAAGGGTATGCTGTGAGTACTTTGGGATTACATTAAGTCCCGAGGCGTCCTCAAGATATTAACAGCTCTGGAGTTGTTTATTTCAAGTCAAATAAAGCATCTTGCAAAACTGTTGGCAATTCCTGTTATATGAATTAGTTAATTTAGAGTAGTAATAAACTAATTAGCATGTGTTTACATGCTAATGAGCTCCGTGAAATACACAGTGTCAAACCTACAATAAAGTGAGGTATTTGAAATACCTTGCTTATTCCCCACATTAGGCCATTTACAATGCGAAAAATATTAATTTTTGCCTGTTAAAAGTTCTAACACATTTAATGAATGGGTCTATAGTCTATTGTCTGCAGTTTTTGGGTGTGATCTCTAGGTGAACTGGTGTTCGGGGTGAAGTGCTAGAGTGTCTTGGTGAATTGGAAATAGAATGGGTGAATTGGTGGAGGTATTTTCAAAATGCATACTTTATAAAACACCTGCCTCTATATATAAATCAGGGTTATTATGGCTACATGCAATATTTTCTTTATACAGCTAATAATATACACTTGTTCGCATAAGTTTACATACCCCTGGCAGATTTTGTAAGATGTGAAGCATTTTAAAAAAACATAAGTAATCAGACAAAACAGGTCTGTTATTTTTAATATCTTTAAAATTAAAATATTATGCATCACAGAATAGCACAATCATTAAACAAACCATAGTAATAAAGGAAATAATAAAATAATCTGTTGTGCATCCCGGCCACATTGGTGCCACTAGACGTCCCTTTGTAAAAAGTTCAACATATCCCTGAATTTAACCTCTGCATATAATCCATAAGCTAACGGCCAGGCCGAGAGGACCAATCGGTCCCTTAAAGCCTTCCTTCGGTCATATGTCAATGATTAGCAAGACAATTAGGCCGATCTCCTCCCATGGGCAGAGCTGTCTCACAACACCCACGTACCCTCTGCTACAGAAGTTTCACCATTTTCTGTGGTCTTTGGCCATCAACCCCAACTACCTTTGCCGATTCCACTCAGCGTACCTTCACCATCAGCCCAGTCCACAGCTCAGACCATTCGTTGCCTTTGGGACCAGGTTAAAGAGTGGCTCCGCCAAGTGGCCGCCCGAGCCAAATGCATGACTGATGCTCATTGCCATGCTGCACCAGTGTTTCTGGCTGGGCAATGAGTCTGGCTCAGCACCAGACATATTCATCTCTGGTTGCCTTCTCAATGGCTGGCTCTGAAATACGTGGGACCATTCCCCGTTGTACGATGGGTGGGAGCTGTCACATACCAGTTGAAGTTACCTACGAGTCTTGGTATCCATAACACCTTCCATGTCTCTCTGCTCAAACCCCTAGTATTATCATGGCCTTCTTGAAGACCTCCTCCACTGACACAACTCTCAGCAGAATCCGAGAACACCCTTCAAGTGCGAGAAGTCCTTGACGTCCGATGCCATAGAGGACACTGGAAGTACCTCCTTTCATGGGAGGGCTTTGGGCCACAAGAAAATTCCTGGGAGCCCTCTCACCACATCCTGGATAAAAACCTCCTCCGTAACTTCCATCATCAACATCCAGACATGCCCAAGTCATTAAGGGGAGGCCTAGAAGGGGGGGTACTGTTGTGCATCCCGGCCGCGTTGGTGCCGCAACTGGGCATGCTCACCTCGTGCTCCCTTCTACCAGCTCCGGTTCCTCGTCTCTAGCAGCTGTGGCCAGTTCCCACCATCTGCAGTGCTCCCAGGCATCCCAAGGCCCATCGGGACTTTCTGACTCTCAGCGCTCCTCACGTCGGGGCTCAGCGTCCTCCACAGTGTCAGTCCCACCCCTAGGCGCGTGCGTGCGGACTGCGCATTCTTTTAAAGGGCCCAGCATGGGAACCCGGTCTGCAGCGTCCGATGATATCACATAGTTCCTGCATAAAAGGTGAGGCCCCATCCCCAGAACCTCGCCTTGATAATCGGGTCGACACTTCGACCCGATTGCCAGGTTTGCTGTTCCTTGTTCCTGTTCCTCCTTGATTCAATCTCGTTCCAGTGTTCCTGCGTTTCTGTATTCCTGTCATGTTCCAGTGCTCCTGTGTTCCTGTCTTGTTCCAGTGCTCCTGCATTCCTGTGTTCCCGTGGTCCTCCTTGTGTTCCAGCATCTCTCCTGATTCCTGCTCTTTGTTCCTCCTCTTGTCGTACCTCCTCGGACTGATTCACGGTACTGACCTCTGCTTGCCTGACTACGTTTGACCGCTGCCTGGAACTGACCACTGCCTGCCTACTGACCACGTTGACTGCTACCTGGAACTGACCTTTGCTTCTCTTGACCATGTATGGACTGATCTCGGAACTGACCCTTGCTTTGGCTGACCATTCTCGGACTGATACCCTGACTTTGACCTTTGCGCTACACTCGGATACTCTATTTGCTCCTGTGACAACCAGACCAGCCTGCTCGGACGCTACTACTGGCCTACCTTCGACCAGACCTTTAGGTGCTGCCTATCTCGCCTGGAGGACCTTCACTTCCTATTTCTTTCCGGAGGTCTCCAGTGATCCTGGTACAGGATCATCCATTCTTCACCAGCCACGCACCTTTGCTAGTGGTGGGCACACCTCTCCGCTACCTCTCTGGCAGATCCTCTGAGGCCCACCTAAGTCCAGGCAGTCTGGGTAACCAAGGGCTCAACCTGCGGAAACCCTGGATTGCTATTGGCGAGACTCCAGCTAGCCTCTGCTCCTAGTGTGCTCTGCTTCCTGGTGGCAGGTACTCTCTGGGTCCGACCAGAGGGCCGTACTAATCCTGCACCAGGCCAAGGGTCCACCTCTAGCGCAACATAGTCCTTCTCAAAAGATTGCATTACCTTATTTCTTAATAATGTATTCCCCCTTTTTCATCAATGATGGCTTGCAGTCTTTTGTGATAGTTTTGAATGAGGCCCTTTATTTTCTCATGTGGTAAAACTGCCCATTCCTCCTGACAAAAAGTCTCCAGATCCTGTAAATAGTTTGTTTGTCTAGTATGAACTGCATGTTTGAATTCTCCCCAAAGTAGCTCAGTGATGATGAGGTCAGGAGACTGTGATGGTGACTGTAGAGCCTTCACTTTATTCTGCTGCAGCCACTGAAGGGTCACCTGGGCTTATGTTCTGGATCATTGTCATGTTGGAAAGTCCAAGTGCACCCCATGTGCAGCTTCCTGGCTGATGAAAGTTAATTATTCTCCAATAATTTCTGATAAGATGCTGCATTTATCCTGCCATCAATTTTGATTAAATTCCTTGTGTCGCTGGAGCTCACCCTCTCCCCTCCCCCTCAAAAAAAAAGCAGTAGAGATCCACTTCCATGCTTTGGAGTATGGATGGTGTTCTTCTCTTCATAGTTTTTATGGTTGTGACCATAAAGTTCAATTTTGGTCTCATCACTCCAAATTATTTTGTTCCAGAAGTTTTGAGTCTTTTTTAGGTGCTGTTTGGTGTATTGCTAAGTGGGATGTTTTGTGGCATTGGTGCAACAATGGCTTTTTTCTGGCAACTCTACTATGCAGCCCATTTTTGTTCCAGTATCTCCTTATTTTGCATGCTGAAACACCCACACCACATTGTATCAGAGAAGCATATATTTCAGTAGAAGTTGCTTGTGGGTATTTCTTTGCATCCCAACAAATTTCCCTGGCAGTTGTGTCTGAAAATTTTCCTGACTGTGACTTAGTATTAATAGAACCCATAATTTTCAATTTCTTGATCAGCGTTTGAATGGTATCAATTGGTATTTTCAAATCTTTGGATATCTTTTTATATCTTTTTTCTGATTTATAAATAAACTACTTTTGCTCACAGATAGTTTGACAGTTCTTTTGCTTTCCCCATGCTTCAGTAACCACCAAAGTCAGTGCAGCCCTGGATGAAATGCACAAGGGTTTCTCAAGAGCTAAGAAACTCATTGACTATTTATATACAAATACTACTTACAAGGCCCAGGTGTGGATACCTACCCTTCATTGCCATGTCAATCTGTGCGTTTCAACTATTCAAGGTTATGCAAACTTTTGAACAGAACTATTTAATTATTTCCATTATTGCTATGGTTTGTTTAAATCATTCTACTATTACGTGATTCATAATAGTTTAATTTGAAGCACATTAAAAATAACAGATGTATTTTGCCTGATCACTCATGTTTTCTTACATTGCTACACTTCTTACAAATTCTGCCAAGGGTATGTAAACTTATATGTGTATATGTTAATAATACAGGTAGAAACTACATTTTCATGCATTGTAAATATGTGTGTACTGAAATATACATGCATACTTTCAAACAGAAATGTGCAGTGTTTTAGAAACTGTGCAGCTTCTACTGAATAGTTTATAAAATACTAGCATTAATCCCGGGTGTGCACTTATGTGCGTAAAAGCTATACCATGGTAAGGTTTGAAAGTTAGATTCCCTGTAAATAGGTCCCACCATTTCTTGGATAAAAGAAGCAATCAGAATAGAAATAGAAATTGCAGAATGGTCCTCATTTAATTTTTTTTTTCATTGTGTTTGAAAAATATATTTTCACAACCATTTTTTAACTACAAAGCCAATTACCTACATGAACTTAGAATACATTTAATATTATCTTGTTTCTAAGCAAATAGATGCAAAACAATTTATTTGACTTCCATTCTGGCACAGATGTTGGGTGCAATTTTGTGTAATCATTTTGAAGACCAGGAAAACTTAATAATTAACATGGATGCAGGAGAAAGAGCTCCTGTCAAACAATGTAAAATCACTAGATTGAGAAAACAGGGTATTTGAACTATTCAGACTATTGTGCAAGATAAATAAAAGTTTGGGGATTTCATTTTTATTTGTATCATACACAGCAAGAGCAAGGCTGATAGGCCTTTGGCTGAAGGGAGAGGAGGACATGATCTAAGTTAGAGGTCAGCATTCAATGAATGGCAATCAGTCGATGTGTTTTAATGGTAATTACTAGGTCAACTCCTATATAACTAGGGTTTCTATTTTAAATTGGTTATAAATTATACAGTTAGGTGTTTATTTTGCTGATAATTGGAAATTCTATGATGGTGCAAAAATTGATTGTGATAAATTGCAGGAAGACCTTGTGAGACTGGAAAATTGGGCATCCAAATGGCAGATGAAATTTAATGTGGATAAGTGCAAGGTGATGCATATAGGGAAAAATAACCCATGCTATAATTACACAATGTTGGGTTCCATATTAGGTGCTACAACCCAAGAAAGAGATCTGGGTGTCATAGTTGATAACACAATTTGAAATCGTCAGTGCAGTGTCGGTGCAGTGTGCTGCGGCAGTCAAAAAAGCAAACAGAATGTTGGGAATTATTAGAAAGGGAATGATGAATAAAACGGAAAATGTCATAATGCCTCTGTATCGTTCCATGGTGAGACCGCACCTTGAATACTGTGTACAATTCTGGTCGCCGCATCTCAAAAATGATATAATTGCGATGGAGAAGGTACAGAGAAGGGCTACCAAAATAATAAGGGGAATGGAACAACTCCCCTATGAGGAAAGACTAAAGATGTTAGGACTTTTCAGCTTGGAGAAGAGACGACTGAGGGGGAATATGATAGAGGTGTTTAAAATCATGAGAGGTCTAGAACGGGTAGATGTGAATCGGTTATTTACTCTTTCGGATAGTAGAAAGACTAGGGGGCACTCCATGAAGTTAGCATGGGGCACATTTAAAACTAATCGGAGAAAGTTCTTTTTTACTCAACGCACAATTAAACTCTGGAATTTGTTGCCAGAGAATGTGGTTCGTGCAGTTAGTATAGCTGTGTTTAAAAAAGGATTGGATAAGTTCTTGGAGGAGAAGTCCATTACCTGCTATTAAGTTCAATTAGAGAATAGCCACTGCCATTAGCAATGGTTACATGGAATAGACTTAGTTTTTGGGTACTTGCCAGGTTCTTATGGCCTGGATTGGCCACTGTTGGAAACAGGATGCTGGGCTTGATGGACCCTTGGTCTGACCCAGTATGGCATTTTCTTATGTTCTTATGTGTTTTTGCAGAGCAGGAACAATCAGTCACTGAGTAGCTTTATCAAATATATACATTTCCACAGCACAAATGTTCAGCCATAAGAAAACAATACTCACCTGCCCTCCCCTCCCAGTAACCAGCATCAATATTCATATTCTCCCAGTTTCCTCATCTCACTCATGCCATCCCTGGGCCTGTTTTCCCACACAACCCCAGCTCTCTTTCTTCTATGCCCCCAAGCCTCCATCATTCCCTCTCTCTCCAAAAGCCTCTCCTCAACTTTCTCCCCATGCTGAATAAAATCATTTAAGGCAATTTGGGGTATGAGGTGCCCAGTTCATGTCTCCATCACTCAAATTGCAAAGATGTTAGGGCACATTTTGGTGAGCAAGAAAAAGCCCCTGCACCAGGGTTTCAAATGTACTCAGGAATCCAGCACAAGTTTTATTTACAGCTTATTGTTCTTCTCCACCCTCAGCACCCTGAACAGAGGGGATCTTAAGCCTATTAATCACAGTAGCCTTGTGGGCTCATGGGAGAGAAATGTCCAGCATGGGAATGCCATGAGAGTAAAGTGACTAGTTCCCCTGGTAATTTTTGGGGCACCACGGATACCTTGAAAACTATTAGAAAATAAATAGAAATGGCTGGCACTTGTACCATGGAATGGGGAAGGCTAGTGAGTACAGGATAAAGATCTGGAAAACCTTTCGACTATTTTTGTGAGGTCATCCGAGATTCCTGCTCTTGCCGACAAAGAGTTTTGGAAAAAAGGATTAGAGGGAGGAGATGGATGTGGTTAGAATAGGACAGGGAGTCGTTCACCGGCTTTGCCTGATAAGAAGAAATAAAGAAAACTTGGAGAACCAGCCACCAATTTAAAGGGGAAGAGCTAAATAGATCAGTAGTGCTAGTGTATGCCTTAGGAAACAGAGAGAGGCACATGAGGTTTCTTTTGAATGGAAGTTAATCCTGGTTCCATGTGCCAAGATAAGGGGACAGGATAGTTAATGGTAAAGTCTTGGATAGGACCTTGCTGCTATTTTAGCCATCTTTGCCCGAGATTCATCAAGTCATGAAGCATTTCTGCAGGAGGGGTCCTACTATCATAGGGGAGTGTCACCACGATAGTGGGGCCCCTCTCCCGAAAATGCATTGTGTCATGGCCAAACACCTCAACATAAAAGAACGTGGTGAATGGCCCGTTAACGTGATGGTGGCCCCAACCTCATGGAACCACCATCATCTTAAAGGGCTGCTGCCCCCCCCCCCAGCAAAAAGCAGCCAAAAGGGGGCATTGAGCAGAAGTCAATGCTGACTCTTGTTCAATCCAGAGCCACTGATCAAGGTGGCCCTGACTCCCCCAAAATAGAAAAAAAACATGTATATTATGCACACAGTGGTGGCACCCCCCTGAAGTCCATACCCCCCACCCTTAGCCCCCTAAAGTGTCTCAACCTCACCCTATACCCTCAACAAGACTAAACCCCCCCCCCCCTTTTCCCTCAGCTCCCCAAAGTGCATTAATGCCCACCCCTGGAGCCCCAAAGTACCGTAAACCTGGCCCCGTGACAATACATAAACACCAACCCTCACCCTCAGCCCCCAAAGTGCATTATCCCCCATGCTCTGGCTCCCCAAGTGCCCCCACCTCTTGGTCCCCCAATAGTGGGGAAATGATGCTGATATAGGACCCATTTTAATTTAAGGAGGACTCTGGAGGGGTGTGTGGTTGGTGAAAGGTTCAGGAGGATGGTAGGAAGTGCTGCACTTTTTGGGGGCTGGGAGGCAGGGGGTGAGGGTTTAAGTCTTGTCAAGGGGGCCAGGGGTGGAGTTGAAACACTTGGCTAGGCTAGGGGTGGGGTGTTTCGGGGGCCACCACCACCACATACATACCTTAAACTTTGTTTTCTCTTTTGGAGGAGTTAGGGCTGCCTCAATCGGTGGCTCTGGGTTGAAACAGGGATTAGCACTGATTTCCACTCAAACACCCCATTTGGCCACATTTATTTCCCCACTTCTTGAAATGTGCAGTGGGATCCTTGGGATTGCATTAGGGTCCCAGGCCTTGCCTCCTGCCACATTCTAATGCATACCAAGGAAGTGTTATTCTTGGATTTTCAGAAGGCGTTTGACAAAGTTCCTCATGAGAGGCTTCTAGGAAAAGTAAAAAGTCATGGGATAGGTGGCGATGTCCTTTCGTGGATTGCAAACTGGCTAAAAGACAGGAAACAGAGAGTAGGATTAAATGGGCAATTTTCTCAGTGGAAGGGAGTGGACAGTGGAGTGCCTCAGGGATCTGTATTGGGACCCTTACTGTTCAATATATTTATAAATGATCTGGAAAGAAATACGACGAGTGAGATAATCAAATTTGCAGATGACACAAAATTGTTCAGAGTAGTTAAATCACAAGCAGATTGTGATAAATTGCAGGAAGACCTTGTGAGACTGGAAAATTGGGCATCCAAATGGCAGATGAAATTTAATGTGGATAAGTGCAAGGTGATGCATATAGGGAAAAATAACCCATGCTATAATTATACAATGTTGGGTTCCATATTAGGTGCTACAACCCAAGAAAGAAATCTAGGTGTCATAGTGGATAACACATTGAAATCGTCGGTGCAGTGTGCTGCGGCAATCAAAAAAGCAAACAGAATGTTGGGAATTATTAGAAAAGGAATGATGAATAAAACGGAAAATGTCATAATGCCTCTGTATCGCTCCATGGTGAGACCGCACCTTGAATACTGTGTACAATTCTGGTCGCCGCATCTCAAAAAAGATATAATTGCGATGGAGAAGGTACAGAGAAGGGCTACCAAAATGATAAAGGGAATGGAACAACTCCCCTATGAGGAAAGACTAAAGAGGTTAGGACTTTTCAGCTTGGAGAAGAGACGACTGAGGGGGGATATGATAGAGGTGTTTAAAATCATGAGAGGTCTAGAACGGGTAGATGTGAATCGGTTATTTACTCTTTCGGATAGTAGAAAGACTAGGGGGCACTCCATGAAGTTAGCATGGGGCACATTTAAAACTAATCGGAGAAAGTTCTTTTTTACTCAAAGCACAATTAAACTCTGAAATTTGTTGCCAGAGAATGTGGTTCGTGCAGTTAGTATAGCTGTGTTTAAAAAAGGATTGGATAAGTTCTTGGAGGAGAAGTCCATTACCTGCTATTAAGTTCACTTAGAGAATAGCCACTGCCATTAGCAATGGTTACATGGAATAGACTTAGTTTTTGGGTACTTGCCAGGTTCTTATGGCCTGGATTGGCCACTGTTGGAAACAGGATGCTGGGCTTGATGGACCTTTGGTCTGACCCAGTATGGCATTTTCTTATGTTCTTATGAAGTAAAATATTCACATCAAATTGACTAATAATGACCTCCTTTGCATACATTTGCAATATCCATGCATGAAAATCACATGCAAATAAGATAATTGTAATAGGGGTGAGTATCTGTGTGAGGCATTGTAAAATATTGTGTATATCACATGATATCGCTGCAATAGTGCAGTTTCATCGCAATATTATATGATATGCAATATAATATACATTAGAGTCCTAATGTGGCTTGATGAATGACCCATTTTGTTAAAGCCAAGGGTGGAGATCTTTGAAAGTCAATGTGTTCTGTACCCTTTTAAATAATATTCTAGACAGGGAACTTCTGCTTATTCTTTAATTTTGCTTAGCTAGCAAATCAGTTTAATTCGCTTGCAGAAAATTTTCAGTGCCAGGGACCTAGTCTTTCATATTGATATGGCGTAGTCAGGGTGTAAGCAATCCTGAAGGAGAGACTGACACTTATTGCCAAAGAAGCAGTTACCAAGAGACCTGCTACTATAGAGACCAGTGGACCAGATCATCTATCTGAGACCAGAGTTAAGTATGAATATCCCTCAGGTCACACACTTAGACTTGTTATTGACTGAGCTGCAATAGGGCTTGGACAACCCCTCCTCTAGCTAGCCCTAAACATGCCAGTCATAGTGGAGCAAGATAGCCTGTGCCCATGCCAGTGGGCACTTCCATGGGGCATCTTCAGAGGCATAGGTGCCCTCCCCAACCATAGATATAACAACACTTAGAACATACAAACACAAGACTTTCCATACTGGGTCAGACGAAATGTCCATTAAGCCCAGTATCCTGTTTCCAACATAGACCTCTATCATATTTCTTTTTTCTTACTCTTGCCACACTTTACCTACTGAAATGGGCTTTAAGAAAACTGCCTGCCATATATTCAGGTACAAGTACATATGTGAGGCATCTATTCTTGTACTATTACCTACAGTAGAAAGTAGCATTCCTGGGAACAGGGCTTGGTACACTTCGCATAATTTGGAATTTTCAAATGCATGCATATAGTTCTGCCAGGAAAAATACCTGCAAAAATTAACAGGCGCAAATGTTTGGAGGCACTTTTCCTAGGGTCATTTTCAAAATGAAAATATGCACTTATTTTCATTTTGAAAATTAGTACAACGTCTTCAGGTAAAAAGTATTTGCAGACTTTGCAGTTATGCAAACAGACTTGAAATGACCCCCTAGTGAATAATATGCTAGGAATGAGCTTTCACGACAAAGCATTAGCCACTTAGATTTGTTGAGTGTTGGCATGCATTAAATGAAGTGTGGAAAGTAGTAATAATGTGGTAGAATTCTGTTCACTACATTAAATAAGTATATTAAGGGGATTGCGTATTGCAATGTGCATGCAATATTTTATCATGCACATTTGCAGCTGATTTTTGGTAGTGTATTACGAGTGCTGAGACAGCCTGTGTATTTTGTACCTGTGATTTATTTGGCAGCCAAGGGTGTGGGGGGTGGGACTGAAATAGCATGCAGAATTTTGATAATCTCAGCCACACATACTTTCTTCTCCAACCTGAACAACTACCCAGAAATGTCTCATTTTAACCCAGCTAAAAGTTTGCACACTGTGGAAGACCAGGCACATTTTCAGACAAGTAAATGACTCAGGTAAGTGGCTTTGAAATTCGCCTTTTAAAAGGCTCAAAAAGGTACAGAGAAGTGGAACAGACAAGGATGGAAGGGGTGCATTATCGATAAGGCTTGTAAAAGGCATCTTTTTTTTAAATTATAACCATTTTCCTTCTAAAGTTTCTATCTACTGGCATGTTCAAGAAGAAATTAGACAAGTTTCTGGAGGACAAGTACGAGTGGATGAAATATTCTGCTTGGATATTTTTCTATGCTTTCTCCTGGATGGGTGTGAAAGACTCTTTCCACCTAGCCTACCATATTACAACCTAACTGAAATAAAATTAGTTTCAAATGTATTGCTATAAAATAAAATAGGAACAAATAAAGGTGAATTTTCAAAGGCATTCTCATGGAAAAAAGGCCATATATATGTGTGGCCTGATTGCACTTAGGACCTGATTTTAAAAAGTACTTACTTGCTTAAAATTGGGTTTTACATGTGTAAATGAACTTTATCTGTGTAAGTAGGATTTTGAAAGTTGCTACAATATTCACGTGAAAGTGCACACACATAAGCAGCTTTTTAAAACTGCTATGATTGTATGTTACATTTACACATGCAACTCCTCTTAAAATTACCTCCTTTATGCATATTTTATAAAGGGGCAACATGCGTGTGTATAAGTATGTGTATGAATAAAAGTACACGCGCAAAAGAGGGGTGTATTAGGGGGATGTTGGGGTAGGGCTTGCACATATGTGGGTAATGAAATATTTTAAAAGTGACATACTTGTGAATGTCATCCAGCTTATGCATGTTCATGTACTAATGCTCATTTACGTACACAAGTACAAACCTTCATTTTGATTTTTGTCTTGGAATTTGGAGGGTTGCCTTCTCCAAGTGAGTGGACATAGAAGCAAGCTACGGGGTGGGAGTGAGTGCACCACCAAGGACAAACTGCAACCTACTGGGGGCCAAACTGGTTCACACCTGGGTCATATGGGGGTTTGGGGGTCCCCAGGACACACAGGATCATATAGGAAGAGGGGGATAGGAATGGGTGCACCTGGGATAGACAGGACCATGATGGGTGGTAACTGTGACATACAAGTTTAAACTGGGGGTTACTGGAACAGATTAGAGGGTAACTGGGATATATATAAGGCTATACAAAGGGGTGGGAATGTGTGTTACTGAGACATAATGGGGAGTTGGATTCAGTGGTGGAGAGTCTCTTTTCAATATGACTCTAATGGCCTTATGGATACTCATTCACAATGGTTGAGGAAGGCGATAGAACAGAGGAGAAGGAAGAGAGGAGGAGGAGGAGGAGGAGGAGGTACTGCACAAGTTCAGAATCAACAAAGAAACCATTCTGTATCTACTCCAGCAATTAGCATAGGACCTGCAACCTATCACCCGAATGGTCCACACCTTGCCAGGACACATTAAGGTCACTACCACCCTGGCATTTTGACTACCAGCATCTTTTTGATACCTCTAGCAGCAATGGCTTGAATAAGTCAGTCTGCTGCCTCTATATGTATTGAGCATGAGCAGTTCCTGGCATCATTGCTCCAGAAAACATACCACTATCTACCTCCTTCCCTCAGAGCAGACATCAATAACAACAAATCATGCCTGATTTCTATTAAATAACATGCTTCCCTCTGTCTTTAGGGCAATTGATTGTATCCATATCCCTATAAGAGCACTAGGGAGAGATGAGGCTACCTACTGCAACTGCAAGGACTTCCACTCTCTCAATATGTAGGTGGTCTGTAATGCCAAGGGCATCATCCTGGACACTGTGCCCAAGATTACAGGCTCAACTCATAATGCCTACATCCTCTTGCAGTCAGAAATTCATAACCATTTCACCAGGGTCGGACTTGTAGGTGGGAATGCCCTTCACACTGCCACCACACTTTAACCATTTCTTTTTTTCACTCTCATATCTAGGTGGACTTACAACTTTGGCCCAGGAGGACTATTGTAACCCTGCCCTGTTAACTATCCTACTGTTCAACCAAAAGGCATATCTAACTGCTCTCTGCTTTTTTCCCTACAGGTGATAAGAGGATATCCATTCAAAACCTGGCTCATGATCCCACTGGCTAACCCACAGACTGCTGCCAATGTTCACTACAACAGGACCCACCAGGTCTAGGACAATCATATTGAGAAAACCTTCAGCCTACTCAAAACATGTTTCCTCTGCTTGGATAGATATAGGGGATACCTTCTCTACAACCCCCATAAGGTCTGTGAAATCCTTCTACCCTGCTGCATGCTTCATAACCTGGCCAGAACCAGAAGCCTGACTCCTCCAGAGGGACTAGAAAATCATCTAGATGAAGAGGAGGAAGAAGAGCTGAGTCCAGAAGGAATTGCAGGAGATACATTGTCAGAGTCAATGGAAGGCTATAGAGAAAATGAACACTCTGATTCAAAGACATTTTAGAAGGTGAAAGTGCATTTATTAACATGGAGTGCTCAATGTGATGACTAATAAAATAAATCCATTTAATGCTTCCTTGGCTGCATCTTTTTTAGGAGTAGGGAAAGATCTATTACCTTGGATTGTCCAATGCTGGCACTTCTCCACAGGGATGATCTGTTGCAGCTGACACTGCCTTCGGAGAGCAGAGGAGATGTAGTTGTGGCACATCAGCAGAGCTACTGGAGTGGCTTGCAGGGTTCAAAGTCAGCCATGAATATAGGTAGCTGCTGTGGTGGGTTTTTACTCCTCAGCCACCTGTTCCCTTGAAGAGGTGGGAGTATCTCTCTCTGCTAGTGGCAGTGGTGATGCTGCAAGTTGCATGGCCAGAGTTAGTGGTGGCATTAGAGGAGGTGGTACCATGATGACCATTGGTGGAGGAATAGGTGACTTGGCACTGATGTAGGTGGAATTCCAGCTTGGGAGGGTCCATCCAGTCTGGTGATACTGCAAAGGCTGGTGGTAGTGGCTGCATTCAGTGGGGCTTCATGTAGTAGGTTGAGGTAGGGACTGTGGATGCTGGGGGAGTAGTCTCTGCAGCATTTCCATAGACACTGCAGTCTGGGTCTGTATTTCTCATCAAATGCCCTGTAGTTCCTGCTGCATCCCTCCTCTTGAGGAGGGATGAGTGTCTCCTCTCCTTAGCTGCCCTCCTTCTGGCCATCTACAAGCTGCCCAAGATCACATGTGAGGGAAAGAGTAGCAGCCAACTGGGTCTCCTCCTCCTGCATCATAGGCTGTTACTGCTTCTCTACAGATGCCTCTTCCACCTCAGTGTCCTTCTCTGGGTTATCAGGCATGAGAGCTTCCTTGCCCTTTGGAAGCTAATTGGTCCCAGGCCATCAGAATCATCACTGGACTGCTCCCCTGCAGAATGGAAATTTGTACATACTTTCAATATATATGCTACATATTTCTCTTCACACTCACCAGGTTATCCTTTCTGCCTAACGTGATCCGTAACATAGTACCTCCTACTACACCACAAACTGTATAGAAAGCATTCCAGTGATATAGATATATACCCTGGAAATACTATTTGTGTACCAGCAAAGTCACAGAATGAACCCAGTACATGGTGTGGCTCTTGAAAAGAGTTGCTTACTGGCTCCAGATGTTAATAACAGCAAGATCATGCCCTTGAATGTAGCTATAACATTCCGGGACCAGAAGTTCTGACATCCCTAATGCTGTCCCTTAGAAAAGCTAGACTACAAATCCCTGCATGACTTGCCCCATTGGGACAGTTGTAAGGTGCTCCAATCGAATTGTGGTGTGTGCATTTGTAACCATGGCAGTCCAAGCACCACAGGATGTATAGCCTTATCTAAGACCAAAAAGGAAATGGTCTCCATGTGCAGTGACCCAGTGCGAAGTTGGATTGGCATGGTGGAGTGGGTAACTTTGCCTGGTAATGGCTCGCCATGAGTTGAAGACAGTAGCAATGGCGTAGGTGTCTGTACGGTGGGGATTTGTAGGTGCTCCACGAGTTGTTTGAGTATAAAGTTCCCACCGGCCCCGGAGTCCACCAGAGCTAGGGTGTGGAATTCTAGGGTGTCCGAGTTAATGGAGACGGGAGTGTTAGTGGAGGAGATGGCACAGTCAGGCCTAGGAGGAGTCCTCCAGCAGATCCTAGGCCAGAGAGTTTCCCAGACAGATTGGGCAGGAGGGTACCGCATGACCTGGTTGGCCACAGTACATGCAAAGACCTGATCTTTGCCGATGATGCCTTTCTTTAGCAGATAGATGACTGCAACCCATTTGCATTGGTTCCTCCTCCTCAATACTGGGTACAGGAGCAGTCTGAATAGTAGATGTTGGACGAATGCATGGAACCCCCGATGGTGTCCGCTTGGATCCTTTAGCCTTGTGCGATCGCTCATGCAGGCGATGATGAATGCGACTGGCCAGGTCGATAAGGGAGTCCAAGGCCTCAGGAAGTTCACGTGCTGCTAATTCGTCTTTGATGCATGAACTTAGACCTTCCAGGAATATGGAATGCAGGCAGCCCAGATCCCAATGTAATTCTGAGGAAAGAGTTCTGAACTCAATGACATATTTGATCAGTGATCTGGCACCTTGTTGCAAATGTAGGAGTATGGATCCTATGACGGTCTTGCGACCGGGGTCATCAAATATGGAGTGAAATAAGGCAAGGAAGCTTGTCAAGTCATTGAGAATTGGATCTATTTGCTCCCAAAGGGGTGATGCCCAGGCCAGGGCTTTTCCGTCCAAGAGGGATAAGATGTACGTAGTTTTGGACACTACGTCGGGAAAATATGCAGGTTGCAAAGAAAAGTGCATGCTGCACTGGTTCAAAAAGCCCCTAAACAAGGGGGTCACCTGCAAAGCAAGGGGGTGCCAGCAAGGGCACAGAAGGCCAGAATGGCAACACATGTGAAGCAGAACTTGGCTTGGCAGGTGTCGAGGCAGAGTCCAGTCGAGTGCTTAATTGATTGATGGCGTTAGCCAAAGTCTCTAATACTTTTTGCTGCTCTGAATTTCACTGGGCCAGGCCAGGGATGTCCTGAATCACTGAGACCTGTGCTGGGTCCATAGAGTTAGCAATCTGTTATGACTTATAGGTATGGGGGCCCTGGGCCGAGGTGAGAGATGGTACCACCCACAGGGAGGAGCCCCTGTGAGTCTCACTGTTGGGAAGCGAGGTCTCAGTGGATGTCAGACACAGCTGTGGAATAGAGTCTTCATTAGAGAGGTAGAAAGACACAGCCCAAGGAGCGGGAGGTGCAGGAGAGAAATAATAATGTCTGTACAAGGGGCATACCCAGAGGGAATACCTCAGACATGGAGATCTGGTAATGGTCTGAAGAGCGGGGTTACACCGAAGAAGTTACTCCGTAGGGATGATGTGTTAGTGGCGTACAGCACAGGGCACACTGAGGGATTTCTCACTCCCAGATGGTATGGTAGTGACCCGAGGCATGGGGTACACCGGTGAGGGTCCTGTAGCGATGATGCGGTAGTGGCCTGCTGAGGGTTAGGCCAATAGTGTGGCTGGTGATAGAACTGGGACATAGCCATACCATGTGAAAATCTCAATGATGGCCATATCATGAACCTACCTCTGGCCTTATCCTGGATGGCACATAGCTGGTCCAGCCATTTCTAATGCTTATGGAGTAGCTCCAGGTTGTCTTCTTCAGGTCCTCAATTATAGAGAAATAGAAATACAAAGTTTAGTGCACACAGTAGCTGCTACTGTGACCTTCATACTGGTTATGTATCTATGTTTTCTATTGACATCTGAAGTAGCCTGGTGTGCTACCACAGTTTTGAAAGTACCCCAAAACTGGGACACTCTATGAACTGACATGGTTCCCCTTTTCATGAGGGAGCAGGGTGTGCAGTCAAGCCAGTGGGAATATCCCACTAATTAAAAAGGGAGAACTCTAGTACAACAGAGAGCATATAGCTTTAGGGAGTAATAGGAACCATACTACAGGGCCAAATCTCCTTCTTCTGCTATTCATTGTACTTTCACTATTCTTCTGACTATTAGATTTTCATCCTTTGTTATCCAGCCTAGACCAGCACCCAGGCATCAGGCCTGGGCCTAGAAATTGGGCCAAAGCCTCCAGACTGGCCCTAGACTCTAGCATTGGGATGCAGCCTCCAGGCCAGGCCACGGTGTTGGGCCAAGGCTGGTTCCCAGGAAGGTACATCACAACACAGCATTCAAACCAGGCCCCGGTTTCAGGCCTGGGTCCAGGTTTCAGCCTAGGTCAGCACCCTAGGTCAGCACCCAAGCATTCTTCGCAGAATGATGAATCCAGCAAAAATGGGGGGCAGGGGGGCAAAGGGGGGAACAGGCCTGCGAAAGCCCACAGCCCATCAGCTGCCGGCTTTCGCACCGAATAGCACCACTGTGAAATGTAGTGCTATTCGGTGCGCTAATGCCGACGATAATGTTAGTAACATTATCGCTGACAGTGAAAACACTGCCGACTCCTCCCCTCCCCTCCCCTTAATTTGCATTCTATCGCACGCGATATGGCTGTATCGCATGCAATAAGCCTTTGAAAATAACCCCATTAGCCAGATAAATATTGATATTCAGTAATATGAAACCTAGCCAGATATATGTAGGATTGCTAGTCATCGGTCAAAAAGTTAGCCAGATAAACATATCTGCCTAACTATAATATAGCTGAGTATATTCTGCTCAGCTGCTGAATATCTCAGCCAAGTTACCCAGATAAATTTAGCCAGCCCCTTAGAAACCTATAATCTAAAGTGTTCTGCCTAGCCATGTAGAAAAATAAATACCTACTAGCTTTCTGTTATAGAAAGCAGAGAGTACTTATAATTCTCTTCCACTCCATATCCTTTTCTTACAAAAATTACATACCCCTTGGTATCTCTAAGCATGTAATAATACACTTGCATATGAGTGTTATTTTTTTAATTTGAAAAATCAAATTAAGAAAAACAAAGAGCAGAAGGCAAGGGTTGACTGCTCTTTCGAGCAATAAGACTGGCCAAGGGCCCATTGGACTCGCCCCTAGCCTCAGATGAAAGGTTAGGGACCAAAGATCCTTATTGTTCTGGGTCCCAGATCACTGTTATTCCACCCCAAGAACCAGACAGGCATTTTTGAACCTCCGATGCCAAATGATTAAAACAATTTGATATGAGGCATTCATTCCTCAAGCTCATTAAGATGTGACCTCAATAAAACAACCAGTGTGAGTCACAGACTTTTTTTTCTTTTTAGAGTCATATATCTGAGTGACATTAACAAAGTGGTGATATTTCTTAGTATAATAGGAATCCAAAATTAGCCTTCATGTCTGTCAGCAAAAGCATGGGAGGGTTAGAAAGCAACATGCCTAACACAAAATCTCGAGTAATATCTCTGAACTGAGCCGAAGATCCACAAGAATGGACAGTTGCAGCACAATTTGCTCATTACATTAGGAGCTAGTGAAAGCATTGTAGAAGTTACAGTAGCTCCGTGGAGTTGTGATGACTCAACAAATGCTCATAGCAGTCAGTAGTGCTAGTCAGTAATGAAATGTCTAGAAGCCCCAGGTAAGTAACCTCTTCAGAAATGTCAGATATCAGTGGGTCATTAATTATTTTTTTAATACCATCTGCTGGGTACAAAGGACAAACTTAAATGCAGAGAAAATAAACTGGAGAACTGAAATATTGAAGAATATATGCATACAAGAAATGGAAAAAATAGGGTGCCTCTTTTTAATAAATAAAGCAAATAGCAGCTTATGAATCAAAATAAATGGAAAGGATGCGAAGAATTGTAATGACAGTCATCCTAAAAGTGACTGAGACAAGCACTGATTTTTATTTTAAAATACCTCTTGCTTGCAGCATAATATGCCAAGATTATCAACACCCTTGAGATTAAATGTCACTCTTTATAATAATTTCCAAGGGAATCAAAGGTTTTAGGACCAATGTATCTGTTCCTAAGCTGTACTGCACATAAGGAGTATACAATGATTTATTCTAGCAATGCGGTTTCTCGTGGTGCTGCTATAAACTGCAGCTACTACATTTATTTTGAGCACGTATTAAAAAAACTGTAAAGGCCAGCAAGTTCATTTAAGTCAAATGATGGCATGAATAAAATAAAGTTTATTTGTTTTCAGCTATAAGCAGTAGAGAGGGCGATTTTCAATAGCAATTTGAAAATTTCGCACTCTGCATGCGGGTACAAGTGCGTGTGATGTGCCACAAAGTGCATACTTTGTGTTGTTTTGGTCAGAAAATATTTCCTCAGAAAAAAAAATGTTGGCTCAAAACTCTGTGGGTTCTTTTTCCTTGGGCAATTTTTCAAGAGAAAAGACACGTGTTTGAAATCCAGCCTTCATTATTACCATTACTGAGTTATAATATATGCATTTGAACTGGACTTTTGCCTTGTCTCCTATCACGCGGGTTTGAAATCCAGCCTTCATTATTACCATTATTGAGTTATAATATACGCATTTGAACTGGACCTTTGCCTTGTCTCCTATCACAGACTAATCCTGGGTTGAAGCTTTGGTGATTACCGCTATTGTTCACAAACGTCAAATCAGAGCAAGTTCAACCCCTTTCTATTACATTATGGGGCAGATTTTAAAAGGTATGCTCCAGAGGCATTATACAAATCCTCCATTTCATCACTTATAAGGTCCAAAATTCTTTACTAATGTAAATTTTACAATGGATGCCTGTGAATGTGTCTGTAACAACAACTCCCCTAACTCCAACACACTTCTCAAAATCTTACCCTGAATCAAAGTGCCCCCTTACAATGGTCCATATATAGAGTATCAGAGTGACTTATAAAGATACATGCATACATGCATTTATGGGCACATATGCATCCCTTGTAAAATCTACCTGTAAGGCATGGGATAAGCACAGAGGATCCTTAGTTGTAAAATTCTGAAGAGATAATAGAAGCAGCAGCAAGTTTGTAAAGTGTCCTACTCAAATAAATCAAGAATCTGTGTTGTAGCTGTCAGAATCAATGGCAAAGTGAATAATATAAAACATTAGAAGCCCTAGCAGAAACACAGTCAATCTGAAAGATTTGACATTAATAACTGGGAGGTTCATATTTAGCAGCAAAGTAGCTTTATCCCGCTAACTTTAAGAACGGCCCACCCAGAGTTAGCTGGATAACTAAATTCCTTTCTGTTATTTTCATTCCTCACCCTTGACATATCCAGCTAAGTGGTGCCCACTAACCCTAGCCAAGCATTCAGCAGGGCCACTTAGCTAGGTAAGTAGGACTTCTCTGGTTAAGTACCATTTTGAATAACAGATTCCCCAAGTCCTATAAAAAAAATTCAGGTGATTACACAGCTGGGTCTGTTTGGTAAGTTTTGATAATGAAATCAACTAGCAGACATCTGGCTGGAAAGTAATAACAAGAAGTGAATATTCACTTGGGCAAAGAGTAGATAA
This sequence comes from Rhinatrema bivittatum, assembly GCF_901001135.1. Taxonomy (NCBI): domain Eukaryota; kingdom Metazoa; phylum Chordata; class Amphibia; order Gymnophiona; family Rhinatrematidae; genus Rhinatrema; species Rhinatrema bivittatum. Next base: position 607,674,050 of record NC_042616.1, on the reverse strand, counting down.
GTTAGGTAGATATTCTTATCTGGTTAATTTATACCGGATATTCAGCAGCACAGTTATGCAGCTGAATATACCCAACTATATTGGAAAGTTAGCCAGGTCAGTATATCTGGCTAACCATAAAGTTACTTTCATTAGGATTACCAGCTGGATCCAGATTTTCAGGACAGGTTGCTTCAAGTCTGGTTTTACCCCACTGCATTCAGGGACTTGTAGGAATCCTAAAGAACTGCAATAGGGAAGTCAGAACTAAGTCCCTGCATGCAATGGGGTGAAAGCAGACATGGATCAGCCTGTCCTGAAAATCTGAAGCCAGGGGGCAATCCTAACTTTCATGCAGCCCTATAGTTATCCGGCTAAGTGCAGGTATTTAGCTCAGTCTGTCTAGCAGGCTACACACTCATTCTCATGTTGACTAAATCAGTACAGCAAGTTGGTGGTGGAGGGGTACCATCCAGAAATGACATAGGGAATTAGGAGGTCAGATATTTATTATTATTATTATTATTATTATTATTATTATTATTATTATTATAGAGCTATGAGATTAGATATGGAAGGGAAGGGTTCTATGTGTGAACTAAATTCAAATCTTGCATGGTCATCTACCCAAAAGGTTAGAATACAAAGGAAGAAGGCAACAAAAACTACAGTATCTAGCATAAAAGAAAGACATTTTAAAGCAGTCATGCTCTATGGTTGGCAGACTGGATACATCTTTGGCACTGTGGACAGAAATAAGAGGGCATATTGGATGGCCTAACTGGCCTTTTTTTGCTGTCATGTACTATATTATCATGTTAATATTTACCATACAGCAAGCAGATTGGAGTTCATTATATATTGCAGGTTATATGCAGGTTTTGGTTTCCTACTTTCTCAGACAATAGAAAAATTGGTTTAAAGAGTTCTGTCAGATGCAGTTATTTTTACCTTGCTTGGTACCCTGCTGGTATTCTCTCCTGGGACTGCCTGCGCACGTATTGCCTGAGGGATCTAAAGTCAGGTTTCAAAAGCAAATGAAACACAATTGCTATTCATCTGTTATGCACTTGACTGGAGTCATATAAAATGTGCAGAAGAAGTAACTTATGAAATTCAAATCAAGTTCTTACTATTTTCTAATGTCAGGTTTTTTTTTTTTTACTGTATGACTGAGTATCTTTTCTGGTCTTGGATGCTAACTTTTCATATACAAACAACTAACTTTAGCTTGTTTTTGAGCCATTCCTGTTATTTAAGCTCCCTTCCCTTATCATTCTGGAATGTATTCTTCTTCTTTGTTGATACTACATGGAAGTCTACCAATCTGAGTTACAAAGTGAAAAACCAGAACTAGGCCAATGTGTCCTTGATGGACTGGATTTAATTCAGATGAATCTTACAAAGGCCATGCTTGATCACATGCTATTACCCAATATATTATTCTCAATCAGTATTAAAGGGATGGTATTGAATTAGTTTCCTCCTTTTTGACTGATATTGTTCAAAAGGTAGGGCATAGTTCCTCATGGCAACCTTTAGCAACTGTGGTCCCCCAAAGGTCTTCATTATCTGTGGTATTATGGATGGATGGATAAAGATGTTAAATAATAATTTAACATCTTTATCCATCCGACCTGTAAACCATTAATGGGCCTAAGCCCTCATTATCAGCTTTATTCCAATGATATACAGCTCGTTTTTCCTATTACTTCCACCCTTCAGAATGCTTTAGCTTCTGTAACAATTTACCTTTCTGCCATCAGGCAATGGCTTTTCAGTAAATAGGTGTGCAAAACAGAGATAATTATATTGTCTCATTCTCTGATTCCATCAGTACCATCCGAGATTAAGGGGGTTGTTTTCCTACCATATCGCAGGTGAAAAGCCCCTTTTCGCGTGCAATAGGTAAAAAGGGGTGGAGTCGGGGAGGCGTCAGCACCGGAAGAGGAGGAGTCGGGGTGGCGTCGGAGCGGACGCTACAAAGACTTCGCTGGCGGGGATAAGGTAAGCCATGTTATCGCCACCAGTAGCGCACCCAATAGCGCCACCTTTCACGGTGGTGCTATTGGGTGCGAAAGCCAGCAGCGATAACACAGCAGTGCCCCCCCCCCCCCACCCCCATTACCGCCAAATTCAGGGAGCTCCGCGAAGTTAGAAAATCCAGCCCTACGTTTGATAATTGTGTAATCCCAATTACTAATAAACAGGTAGATTTTAAAAACATTGCTCATGCTAAAACGGCCCCATACACGTATCTGTGGGCTGTACACGCCAAGAAATAAGGAGGTGGGGAATTTTGCAAAGGCTGATCATGGGAGAGAGAGAGACTCTGACACTCTATATTTCCCACTATAAGAGGGGCACTTTGAACTCAGGGTGGGTTTTGTGGGCAGGGGGGGTTGGTGTTACATTGGTCTACCTAGGGTCTGTAGGCCCTTATAACACCACCACCCCCAAAACCCACCCTGAGTTGAAAATGCCCCCTTGTGGTGGGAAATATACAGAGTGCTATATTTCTCTCTCTTTATCTCTCAAAATTAGGAGTGTAAAGGCTGCACACATATGCGTGGCAGGGATATTTTAAATGATACGCATATCTTTGCTTGCATTCCAATGGGCACATGTGTGCTCGTTTTAAAATTTACCTGCAAGTGGGAAATATGGGAGTCATGTTTGACACTGATCTCTCTGTGCACAAATGTATTTATTCATTCATTTATTTAATTTGTTTTCTGCTTTTCAGACTCTGAGCCATAAACTAAACTGTAAGTTGCATGTATTTTGTAAGCTAAAGCCATTCCTATCCACTTGAGTTCAGAACTGTGAAACAGTCTTAAGTCATAACCAGTCTTGACTTTTCCAATTACATTTATTTATTTAGATTTGTTTTTTGGCCACTTCAAAGTGGATTACATTTACTTAGGTTTCGTACATTAAGTCCTTGCAGATGATACAGAATTCAGTTGCCCAAACCTTACTGGTACACACAGATCAGAACATGTCACCCCAGTGTTAAAATCTTTTCACTGGTTTCTGGTGCAATGGTGTATAAAATACAAAATACTCACTGATTATTAAGGCTCTGAGTAATGATACAGCACTATGCATCACTTCTTTATTAAAAATTCATAAACCAGTGAGAAATTTGCGCTTCTCAGGATGCTGTTTGTTTCATATCCCTTCAGCAGGAGTTGTAAACTTTAGCAGAAAATCGGGAAAGAATATTTGCAGTAGCTGGTCCATTGCTATGGAACTCATTACCTGATTCTTTGAGGAAGGAAAGCAGCCTGAAGTCATTTAAGAAGAATCTAAAAACTAATTTATTTAATGAAGCCTTCGGGTAATCTCCTCTAATTGCAGCATAGAATATTTTTAGTTAGTGTAAGCAATCTATGATTTTTTAGTGAGTGAATCTTAACTGTAACCCTGACTAAGCACAATGCCAAGTTGAGAAATGGTGGATTTAGTTTGTAGAAAAGCTGTTATCTTTTATATGTGTTATTTTATTTGTAATTTGATATTATGCATGTTTTTATATTAGCCGCTAAGAATTTAGGATTAAGCAGCATATAAGAATTTTAAAATAAATAAAGAAATACAATAAGACTATATTCTCTACCTTCTTGAGACATGGTGTCACCCATTTGACTTGCTCCCATTTTACAAAATAACTATATGTACTGTATCCTTGAATAGGCTCTTAATAATGGCTTGTACAATGATTTTGTCATCACTGCATAGGATAGTAGATTCCTAATTTTTTTACTTAATATTTTCTGGGTATGAGTTTGGGCATCTTCTAATATTATTGGAAGCTATTGGATTACTTCAATTACTCTCATTTTCTGAAGACAAGTAGGTTCACAGAATCACACTGTTATGGATCACTACTTGAGAAGGGAGGAGTTAGCAATCTGTTATGGATCACCCCTCCAGAAGGGGAGGAGTTAGCAATCTGTTGTGGATGGATTGCAGGAGCTAGCAATCCACCATGCATTACTCCTCGAGATGGGAGGAGTTGGCAATCTGTTGTAGATCTGTTGCTGGATACTAGGGGTGTGCATTCGTTTTCGCCGTATTGGCGATCCGCAACGTATACTGCACTATTCGTAGTATTCGTGGGGAAGCGAAACGTATCGCGATTCCCCATGAATACATGAATATTCTCCGAATATAACGGCCACCTAAATAAAAATTTAAACAAACCCCCCCCACCCTCCTGAACCTCCCCCCAAGACTTACCAAATCTCCCTGGTGGTCCAGTGTGGGGGGGGGGGGGGGCCGGGAACCATCCCCTACACGCACACCCTCGGTGCCAGTTTCATCATGGCGCCGATAGTCTTTGTCACAGGGGCTACCGGTACCATTGGTCAGCCCCTGTCACATGGCCATCGGCGCCATCTTGTGCTCCTACCATGTGACAAGGGCTGACCAATGGCACCGGTAGCCCCTGTGACATAGTATGGGCAAAGGCTATCGGCGCTAATTTGAGTACTGGCATCGGACGGCCGGAGTGTAGGAGGTCACTCCGAGACCCCCGTTGGATCCCCAGGGACTTTTGGCCAGCTTGGGGGGCCTCCTGACCCCCACAAGACTTGCCAAAAGTCCAGTGGGGGTCCGGGAGCGACCTCCTGCACGTCACCCGTCTGATGCCAATACTCAAAATGGCGCCGATCGCCTTTGCCCTCACTATGTCACAGGTACCGAGTATTGGCATCGGACGGCCGACGTGCAGGAGGTTGCTCTGGACCCCCGCTGGACTTTTGGCAAGTCTTGTGGGGGTCAGGAGGCCCCTCCAAGCTGGCCAAAAGTCCCTGGGGGGTCCAACGGGGGTCCCAGAGTGACCTGCACGCCGGCCGTTCGATGCCAGTACTCAAAATGGCACCGATAGCCTTTGCCCATACAATGTTACAGGAGCTACCGGTGCCATTGGTCAGCCCCTGTCACATGGTAGGAGCACAAGATGGCGCCGATGACCATGTGACAGGGGCTGACCAATGGCACCGGTAGCCCCTGTGACAAAGGCTATCGGCGCCATGATGAAACCGGCACCGAGGGTGTGAGAGTGCAGGGGATGGGTCCCGGACTCCCCGCTGGACCACCAGGGAGTTTTGGTAAGTCTTGGGGGGGGGGGGGCAGGAGGGTGGGGGGTTATAGTTAATTTTAAGTTTAGCTGGGACACGAATAGAAATCGCCGTATTAATGCATCGGGGTGCCATACGGCCGAATGCAACGTATCTGCTACCCGACAAATCTGAATCATGAATGCAACGTATGGCATCCCTCTGCACATCCCTACTGGATACTCCTGTTAGAGGAGGAGTTAACTATCTTGTTAGACTCCATAGGCAGAGTTGGCAATCATGTATGATCTGCTAGGAAGTTAGCAATCTGTATTGGAACCAACTCTGTGTAGAGCTGGGAGTTATCATCTGTTAAGGTATAGACTGCGGAGATAGCAATCTGTAATGAACTGTTGCTGAGGACTCCTGATGGAGAAGAAGTAGCAATCTGTTACCAGCGGAGTGCTTGGAGAGGGCACTGGGCTGTAGAGGAATGTAGATAGGTGTATCCCTGGGCCGATGGCAGATGACAGCACCCCCAGGAGGATATCCTGAGAGGGACCATTGGCTAGGCTTGGTTTTGGAGACAGACACAGATAGTACTTTTATTAGTCAGGTTAGTAGAACCACCAAAGGTGGCAGTAGTGAGCTGATATGCCCGGCAGGGCTGAAGTCCCTCAGGTACTGGAACGGTGTTCCCAGGATTGCTGAGCTGTAGAGAAACTATAGATAGTGAGTAGACAGGTTATGCTGTATACATAGCCAGAACTGGATGACAAAACTCACATAAGGTCTTAAGAAGCTCAGTAGCTGGAAATGGTTAGGCCCTCGAGGAGCGAGTACCTTGTTCCAGGGAAAGCTCTGAGAGAGCGATGGCAACTCACAATTGTTTGTATCTTGCGATAGCTTCCAGGCAGTAGAGAATCTTCATCTGCGATATCTTCCAAACAGTAGAGAATCTTCAGAGTGTACAGGAACATGGGCCCTCGAGGAGCAAGTACAGATTCCTATCTGCAATCTGAAATAGTAACTCACAAATGTCTGTTTCTGCGATAGCTTCCAGGTAGTAGAGGATCTTCATCTGCGATAGCTTCCAGGCAGTAGAGAATCTTCAGAGTGTTCAGGAAAATGGGCCCTCGAAGAGCGAGTACCGGTTCTTGTTGGCAATCTGAAATAAAGAAAAGAGAGCGAGGCCCCCGAGGAGCAGGTACCCCTGGTAAGTCCGAGGAGGCAGAGTAGTTTAGGTAGTGAAACCCCCCCTTGCTAACTTGATTCGTTAGCAAATACTGAGATCTTTTATATTGGAAGCGGATGACGTCAATTCAGGGGGACGCCCCTGTGGTTCGCGCCCTTGCTGGTACATACATCGGAGCGCATGCGCGGCCTACGTCATCAGGCAACATGGCGGATCCACAGTGTCATACCAGTCTGGGGACGCCAGAAGGCGAAGGCAAGGAGATGCCACGGCAGCCAACTGTCCATCAGGCCCGGAGGGAGTCACCACAGAGTTAAAGAAAGCGGAGTGAGGGCGTCGAGCAGCGACGGACGCAATACACACAAGTGGGTCAGAGTTTTCTGTAAGTGCCTAACATTGCTTGGCCTATAGCTCCCCTCATTTTTTTTCCTCCAGAAACATTGGACATTGTGAATTTTCCTCAGCAGCACCATTAATTTTGGTGTTTTGTCTGGATCCTTTCTTTCCCAAACCTCTAAGCCTCTTAATTAGAATTTTGCAATTTCCTTAAGATTGTTAAAATGTTTTTGTTGTTTTCCAGCCAGTATATGCAATTTATTTTCCTTTTCCCATCATGAGCATTCTAGCAGTCCATTTGGATGATTATATTCAAGGTATTTGGTCTTCTTTCTTAAGAAAATATTTCTTCCTCATTTGATTAAAACATGTGAAACAGACCAGTAGTTTAAGTTCTATCCCAAATCAAAACAAAAGATGTGTCTATTGCCATTCATCATGAAGTTTGCTGCAAGTGTCTGAGGCAAGGCCACAATGTCTTAGATTGCAGCACCTGCATATGGATGCTATTTGTACAGTTTGGACCAGTAAGATCAGGCTGTTAGCTTATCTTGTTAATTAGGAAAAGAACAGCTCCACAAAACTGGCACGAAGACTTGATTTATGGAACAGGGATCTACACCAAGTGCTGGTACTGAGATTGTGTTGAAGGAGCCCTCAAACTCTTCATCTTCTCATTTGGAGGATATGCCTAGGAGCTGAAACAAGTCAAACATCCTCTCCTTCAACCTTCTAGGGAAGCTGCTGAGTCTATGCCTGTCGCTCCGGCGTGGGTCCCTGGGATGGACGCCGGGTGGGGAGCCGTCCCTGCTCCTCCCTCGCAGCATCAGGCAGTCTTTCCTCCGCGGAGGAAATCCAAGATGGCTGCCACCATCTTTAGGCACGAGGCCGCACCTCCTCTCTAGATTTAAAGGGGCCTGGCCCCTTTATCTACTTACAGCTGTTTCCAATGAGCCAGAGTAGAGGAAGTATAAAGGGAGGCTTCCTCTGCTCATTCCTTGACTTGGCAACATCTCTTGTAGTGCTGTTTAAGTCTGCTGGCTTCGGTGAGTCTTCTAGTGCTTTGGATCCTTGTTCCTGGTTCCTGTCTCATCTTGGTGTTCCTGGTTCCTGACTTCGGATTGGCAACTGGTGATTCCTGGCATCTGACTTCGGACTGGCAAGCGGTGATTCCTGGTGTGTGACTTCGGACTGGCAAGCGGCGATCCCTTGGTGTGTGACCTCAGACTGGTAAGCGACGACCCTCTGGCACTTGACCTTGGACTTCTTTTGGGCTATCGTCTCCAAGGGCCCACCTAAGTCCCAGCAGCCCGGGTCCCTACAGGCTCCTCCCGGGGGGACCGCGGGCTTCCAGAGGTGAAGCTCCAGTTAGCCCTTGCACCGACTTCACGACTCCTTGACCTCTCAAAAGTCCACCTAAGTCCCAGTGGCCCGGGTCACTATGGGTTCCTCCTGGGGGGACCGCGGGCTTCCAGTGGTGAAGACACAGTTCCTCTCCTTGATGACACGACTCTTCGTCTGCCTCCATAGTCGCCTCAGTCTCCAGTGCCGAGGGCCAGCTGGTCACTTCTTCTGTTCTGCCTCGCCACCCGACGGGAGAACCTACGGATCCACTTCCTAAGGTATACCATCCTCCCATCGGTCCAAGGGTTCACAAGCCTGAGCACAACACCTAGACCTTTTTCCTGAGTGGTGACTCTTAATGTGTAACCTCGCATTATGTAGCTATAATTTGGGTTACATTTCGCTAAGTGCCTCAGTTTGCAATTGTCCACATTACATTTCATTTGCACGCCAAATCTCCCAGTTTTGCAATCTTCCCTTGCAATTTCTCACAATCCTCTTCTGTTTTAATAATTTTGAATAATTCAGTGTCATCCACAAATTTGATCACCTCACTACTTGTTCCCATTTCCAGGTTGTTTAAAAATATATTAAAAAGCAGTAGTCCCAGAACAGATCCCTGAGGCACTTCACTATTCACTTGTTTCCATTGGGAAAATTTACCATTTAGCCCTACTCTCTGTTTTCTATCTTTTAACCAGTTGGCAATCCACAATATGATACTACCCTCAATACCATATCCAGATACACTACATCAGCTGGCTCATCTTTATCCAAATGTTTATTTATGCCCTCAAAAAAATGTAGGAAATTAGTGAGGCAAGACTTCGCTTGGCTAAATCCATGTTGGCTTTGTCCCATTAAACTGTATTTATCTATATGTTCAGCAATTTTATTCTTTATGGTAGTTACTACCATTTTGCCTGGCACAGATGTCAGACTCACAGATCTGTAGTGTCCAGGATCACCCTTTGAACTCTTTTTAAAAATTGTGCACTGAGTGAAAAAATATTTTCTCCAGTTTGTTATAAAAGTGTTACCTAATAAGCTCATGAAGTATAGTATCCTCTAGGCCTAATACTATTGGAAAGGATAAATAACTGCTCCTTATTTGCTAGTTCCACCCCACTCATAATTTTATAGACCTCTATCATATCTCCCCCTCAGCTGTCTCTTTTCCAGGCTGAAGAGCCCTAACCTGCATAGTATTTGCTCATTAGGATGCCACTCCTTGCCTTCATCATTTTAGTTGCCCTTCTCTGTACCTTTTCTAGTTCTGTTATATCTTTTTTTTTTATATGGAATGACCAGAACTGCACACATACCCAAAGTGAGGTTGCATCATGGATCGATACAGAGGCATTATGATATCTTCCATTTTATTTTCTATTCCTTTTCTTATAATACATAACATTCTATTTGATTTTTTTGATTGCCGCTGCGTACACCGAGTCAAGGATTTCAAAGTATTGTCCACAGTGACTTCAAGACCCTTTTCCTGGGTTGTGATGCCTAAAATGGAACCCAGCATTGTGTAACTATAGTTTTGATTATTCCTTGTATTCATTACTCTATACTTGTCTACATTAAATTGCATCTGCCATTTAGATTTCCTGTTCCTCAATGCCACAGGCCATCTTGCAATTTTTCACAATCTACTAGTGATTTAACTACTTTGAATAATTGTGCTTTATCTGCAAATCTGATAATCTCATTCATTACTCCCATTTCCAGATCATTGATAAATATATTAAAATGACCTAAACCATGAACATAGGCACCATTGTGAAATAATTCTCTCTTTCAGAAAGAGAACAGTTACTTTCTGTTGCTTTGTGTGTTTCAGAAGAGAAAAAGTTTTAAAAAAAGATTAGGTTAGCATTTAAGAGAGAGGAGGTAGGCTAGATTTAGGGTGTTGCCTGTTATCAGAATGTAAAACGAGACACTGATCTCTCTCTCTCTCTGAAGAGTTACAGTATAAACAGGAGTAAGAGGGTTGTGGAAACAGCTGTGGAGAGACAAGGGGTTTAGTCTCCAGCAGATAAGAGCAGGCATCTGGAAGATATATACTGAACTGCAGCTTTTCCTTTTTCTGTATTTCACTTGGAAGCACACAGTACAGCAATTTGTGTTTGCTTTCACAACAAAAGTAACTGTCTACTGAGTGTGTGTGTGTGCATGTGTCTATACTAATAAGTGTGTATTATAGGATGTGCATTCATCCTGGTTCGGGGAGCCTGAAACCAGTAGGAATTTTTCCCAAAATTTCAGTAAAAATTCATTTTCGGGTTTAGTGCGCACTAAAACGAAATTCGGGTGTCTCCGAATTTTAAAGGCCCGAACCACGGGAAATACAAAATTTCCCACAGTGGGCTTCGCACATCCCTAGTGTATTATAACATTAAAGACACCAACCAGGGCCCCTAATCATCTGTACAAAATTTAATCATGAAAAGAAATGGAGCGTGCTTGGTATAAATTTCAGAAATAACTTTTCTGATTCTCACACTACAATGCTGCATTATTTAAGTGAAAAAAGGTTAGCTCATAAGGCCTTACCGAATCAATAGAGATGGAGAAAATTAGCCATTTGGTAATCACTGCTAAGCCAATAACCACCCTGCTTAAATGTGTTCTAAATTTTATTCATTTTTGTTTTTCTATTAAATATAATATGCATATAAGTAATGCTCTTCAGCTTTCAAAAATGTGCTGCTGATAAATTTGAAAAAATATTATTTTATAAATATAACATTCTGTTAAGATGTAATGATGATGTTCTCCACTTGTTGTGATAAACATCTGATGACTTAATTGTATCTTATTCTCTGACTTGGCCCATGGTTTTGCGTAGGACTGCCAACTGGCTCCAGATTTTCAGGGCAGGCTGATCTGGTCCTGGTTTAACCCCTGCACATACAGACTTGGAGTCTTTCATTTACTTAGGGAAAGCAATAGAAAGACAGAACTACATGTCTGCACACAATGGGGTAAAACCAGGACTGGATCAACCTGTCCTAAAAATCTGGAACCAGTTGGCAACCCAGTTTATTGATAGCTTGCTTTTTCAAGGAGGAGATAATACAGTAAATTCAAATGCTTTTTTTTCTAAATAAATCACTACTTTCTCAGTGTATATTTTCTTCCTTTGGTTGATATAGCACTTCAGAAAACCATAGAGCTGATCTTTGTAATTTACAAGGGCATAATCACTAATCACTAATCATCACTAATCATAGTTAGCTTGATATCTCACATAAATGTTAGTTTATTTGCTGCTAACACCTCCCATATGTGCAAGAGTACATAAAAATATAATCTATAGTGAATTTATTCCAAGCACAGACATTGTTATATAAACATTTCTGATCCACAAACATAACTAAGGGCTGGATTTTCTAAGATCGCACGGCTTTCTGAATTCCATGGTAATGGGTGGCGGGGGGGGGGGGGTGAAGCGGGGGGCGGGCCTGCGAAAGCCAGCAGCTACTGCACCACCGCGGTGTTATCGCTGCCGGCTTTCGCACCCAATAGCACCACCGTGAAAGGTGGCGCTATTGGGCGCACTACTGGTGGCGATAATGGGTCTTACCTTATCATCACCAGCGAAGTTACTGCCGCGTCCGCCCAGATGCCACCCCGAATCCTCCTCTTCCGGTCCCGACTCTGCCCCTATCTAGCTATTGCACGCGAAAAGTCCCTTTTCACGTGTGATACCAATAGAAAATGACCCCCTAAATCTTTCAATGTGAATTTTATCAAAAAGTTGCCCAATCGTGAAATAGGAAAACATTTTATTCTATTTCTATTTTCTTCTTGGTCTAAACCTGTGAAAACCAAACCAAGGGTATAGCCAGCAGAATGAGCATATTCTTTAATAAGTGGTAAGAGCCACACCACTGTCAAACCACTCTGAAAATCAGTAATCCACAGAGGAGTCTGGCTCCATATCTTCACCATAGATATCAAAACCTCCTGACACTAATTACCTTTTTGAATCAGTAGCAGGCTCAGTAATACATAATAACTCTGATAAAGATGTAGCTAAATAACCAGGGGATTGATAGACTAGTAGAATAACTATGCTAACCTTTATCCCTGAATGCAACAGTAAATACTTACATCCTAATGGTTGGCATACTGGAATTTTTACAAAGGGAAGGGCATTTTGAAAAATAATTGCTACACCACTGCCTCTGTTTCTTCCTAGACTGTAATTTAATAGAAACTTTGGGTGGGCAGAACTGGGAAATATTCACAGAATCATTTTATTTTTATTTTATTTTGATTTAATATCATACCTATCCCTTTCATTTCAAAGCGGCTTACAATAAAATCATTACAATTAAGGTCTGCCAACTATGTTTCAAGCAATGTCATAAACTAAAGGGATTTTTGTATTTACAGATCTTGTATTTAGTAATAAAATCTATATCTGAAGGTTAACTAATCAACTATTATCAAAACGAGGATAGTATTCAGTGGAGAGAATCCGCTCATGGGGTTTTTGTTTAGCACAGTTTTCTTAAAGGTAAGGCTTGTGGTCCAGTGGAAATTCCCCTGGAACCCTAGAATAATGCATGATTAGTCCACCACTTGGAGAAAAAAAACACCCTGCATATCATCTATAATTATTGAAGAAAACTGCCTCACCACAATCATAACATCACAACTCAATCTGATACTCAGAGTATTTACCCCACCCCACCCCACCCAGGGCCACGTCCTCCCAGTCAATTCCCTTCTCCAGCAACCTGCTAAATTTAGACCAGTTTTCAAATGCCTGGATGTGAGGTGCCACTCTTCCCTCCATTCATACTTCCACACTCTCCTTTCTAGCCCCTGTACCTACAGTAGTGACACAGACCTTTAAGACTGCAAGCACTAGGCAATGCACTTCTCTTCCTCAGATCATTGAGCACACTATACCTCTTTCCCTCCCTCCTCTCTCTTACATATTACAGCAGTACTGCTAGCAAGAGCAGCAGCAGACTCCATGCTTATCGATGCATGAGTGGGGAGGACTGTAGGGTAGCAGTGATATTGCTGTTGACTTCTCCCTGTGGTAGCAGAAGGCAGGCAGATGATCCCTTGCAAAGAGCAGGTGACAACACCTTTTCCACTCCTCCACTTATTCCCAGACCCTAGGAGGCTCCCCACTCCCCTCCCCTCCACTCTGCACTCTCCACCTCAGAGGAGCACAATGGTCTAAGCTCTGTATCTGTGAGTGGACAGCATAAGTCTGGATCAGTGAGTCAAACAGGAGCAGGAAAGGCAGACCATGATGCTGAGCTCCACCCCTCTCACATCCCTCCTCTCTCGCCAAGAGACTCCACAGTGCACTGAGGGCCAAAGGAGTGGAAGCAGTTGATAGCCATAAAATTGCAGCTCTCAAGCCTGCCCTAGCCTGAGTAATCCAGCATGAGAGAGGGAAGGGGGAGGAGGAGCTGAGTGCCTGTTATTTTTTGTATCACTTGTATGAGAAGCTGCAAATTGGGAAGGATAACAGAAGCAGGGGCAATAGAGAAAGATGGGGTATGCAACACACACAGCAGGATACATACACATTCTGACCAAGCACAAAACAGGCATAGTACATTAGATGCAGTTTAAGCTACACACGTACACGTATATACACACACTCTAAGAACTTAAGTGCCATGTTGGGTCAGTTACATAAGAACATACATAAAACATAAGACAGGTCCTAAACATAAGACAAAGGTCCATTGAGCTTAGCATCCTGCCTCCGATAGTGGCCAGTCCGGTTCACCAGTACCCAGAAGATACTAAATAGATACTGTATATACTAATAATTATCTATAAGTCTATCTCATGTATAAGTCTACAGGCGATTTTGAGTCCAAAGTCCATTGAAAATGCAATGACCCGTGTATAAGTTAAGGTTTAAAATGAGTGATATGTCAGGAAAGTAGGCCTAAATTGCATTTACACAAGGGGTCGAACAGATGAGCAAGCAATGTAATAACTGATTTGCAAGCTGGTGTGGTTTAACAGTCCCCTGCATCTTGGTGGCTGAATGTCACCAAAGGTGAATAGCCTGTTCCCTGGAACAAAGTTGGAATGGTAATAGGACTCAACAATAAGGATGAGGTAGTGATTGAGTGCAGTGTGCTCAGGTTGAATTTTTTATCAGGCATTAGGAAGAACCTGTGGCTTGTTGCATGTTGGGTATTGTCAGCACTTATAAATCTGAACTGCCCACACGATGTAATAATTAACATATAATCAAATCGAATATCATCTATAATTTGGAAACCTTTTTTTTAGTATTTGTGAAACCAGACCTCATATATTATATGTAAGAGCTTTTTTTTGAGTGCATATACTTTCACTTCTTCAACGGTATTAAATACCTATTTACTACACGAATGTTTTCGTATGTAGTCACTTTAACTTTTATAATCATTGGTCTTGGTTACATTTTTTCTGAATATATATATTTTTTTGACACTTATCCTTTTAAGATGAGCAATTAGAACGCTGAAGGAGCACTCATGTTTTTCTGCCAGCCTGCCCGACATGGCTCGTGTTTCTTAAATGCTTCGTCAGGGGCGATATATCATCTCTTTTTTACTTGCTCCGAGATTTTATGCTGTCACTCATTCCATTCTTTCAGCATTTCCAAAGTTAAAGTGACTACATACGAAGACATTCGTGTAGTAAATAGGTATTTAATACCGTTGAAGAAGTGAGGGTATTGTCAGCAAGCATGCTGCAAGCTGTGACAGGCATGACCCATGCATAATAGGGATGTGAATCGGGCTTCGGACGATTGAAAATATTGTCGATATTTTCAAAATCGTCAGCAATCGGGGACTCTCCAAAAACAATAGGAAAACCCCACGATATTGATCGTGGGGCTTCCCTTATCATTTTGGGGGAGGGCGGGAAAAAATGGCACACAAAAATAACCCCTAAACCCACCCGACCCTTTAAAAGTAACCCCTTAGTTTCCCCCACCCTCCCGACCCCCCCCAAAACCTTTTTACAGGTACCTGGTGGTCCAGTGGGGATCCCGGGAGCGATCTTCCGCTCCGGGCCGTCTTCCGGCTACCGGGCCGTCCTTTGCCCTTACCTTGTGACAGGGTATCCGTGCCATTGGCCGGATCCTGTCACATGGTAGGAGCACTGGATGGCCGGCGCCATCTTGTGCTCCTACCATGTGACAGGGGCTTACCAATGGCACCGTTAGCCCCTGTGACATAGTAAGGGCAAGGCTATCGGCGCCATTTTGGTTCCTGGCACCCGACGGCACGAGTGCAGGAGATCGCTCCCGGACCCCCGCTGGACCCCCAGGGACTTTTGGCCAGCTTGGGGGAGCCTCCTGACCCCCACAAGACTTGCCAAAAGTCCAGCGGGGGTCCGGGAGTGACCTCCTGCACTCGGGCCATATGTCACATAGTGAGGGCAAAGGTAGCGCCGGCGCCATTTTGAATACTGGCAATACGGCCCGAGTGCAGGAGGTCGCTCCCGGACCGCCGCTGGACTTTTGGCAAGTCTTGTGGGGGTCAGGAGACCCCCCCAAGCTGGCCAATAGTCCTTGGGGGTCCAGCGGGGGTCCGGGAGTGACCTCCTGCACTCGGGCCATATGTCACATAGTGAGGGCAAAGGTAGCGCCGGCGCCATTTTGAATACTGGCAATACGGCCCGAGTGCAGGAGGTCGCTCCCGGACCGCCGCTGGACTTTTGGCAAGTCTTGTGGGGGTCAGGAGACCCCCCCAAGCTGGCCAAAAGTCCTTGGGGGTCCAGCGGGGGTCCGGGAGCGATCTCCTGCACTCGTGCCATCGGGTGCCAGGAACCAAAATGGCGCCGATAGCCTTGCCCTTACTATGTCACAGGGGCTACCAGTGCCATTGGTAAGCCCCTGTCACATGGTAGGAGCACAAGATGGCACCAGCCATCCAGTGCTCCTACCATGTGACAGGATCCGGCCAATGGCACGGATACCCTATCACAAGGTAAGGGCAAAGGACGGCCCGGTAGCCAGAGGACGGCCCGGAGCGGGAGATCGCTCCCGGGACCCCCACTGGACCACCAGGTACCTGTAAAAAGGTTTTTTTGGGGGGGGAATCTAAGGGGTTACTTTTAAAGAGTCGGGGTGGGTTTTTTGTTTATCTGCTGGGCAGCCGATAAACAAAACTCAATTGGGCTCAATGGGAAAAAACCCACATGTGAATCTGAACCGGAATCCAAACCGATTCCGGTTCCTATTCACATCTCTAATGCAGAAGTCAAACTGACTTTTTAAGGCCTATTTTTCATCATAAAATTCTCAATCTATACATACTGTAACTTATTTCTTGAATCTCAGTCCTAGGGTTAAGCACTGGCTTTCCCAAGTCTAACTGGCTAATAACTGTTTATGGACTTATCCTTCAGGAACTTGTTCAACCCTCTTTTGAATCTCACTAGATTATCTTAACCACATCCTCTGGCAACAGATTCCATAGCTTGATTATATCCTAAGTGAATATATACTTCCTATGATTTATTTTAAATCTGCTAGTTGCTAGTTTCATGAAGTGTCCTCTAGCCTCAATGTTGTTTGAAAGGGTAAATACCAGTTCCCTAATTATCCATTCCACCCCCACTCATGATTTTATAAATCTCAATCATATCCTATCTCATTCATTTTTTTCCAAGCTAAAGAGCCATAATTTGTTAATCCTTTCTCCATAAGGGAGCTTTTCCATCCCTTTTATCATTTTTGTCTCTCTTCTCTGTACCTTTTGTATATCCACTTTTTGAGATGAGTCAACTAGAACTGTACACAATACTCCAGGTGTATTCACACCATGAATCTATACAAAAGCATTATGATATACTCAGTTCTCTATATAAAGGCTTTGAATATTGGCCTCTCTATTTCCACTAACCCTTCTGCAATATAACTTGCAAAACTATAAAACAGAACTGGCCCTAGAACTAACCCCTCTTTCTTTGGAGTGAACTCAATTGACCACTATCCTCTGTTGTCTATTGCTCAACTAATTTTTAACTTTAAGGCCTGTCCCTAGGCTACTCATTTTATCTATGAATCTCCTGAGTATAATGATGGCCAAAGTTGTTATGCTCGCCGGCCACGACCGGCATCCCTCAGCTCAGGCCCTGGGGAAGCCACTCCGGTGCGCTTCCAGTCTGCATGGGGTTCCTGGTCCCCGTCAGGCCATTCCTCCGTGCTTCCCGTCTTGGCCGGCTGCACCACTACCGACACCGATGCTACAATGCCCCCCCCCCCCCCCCCCCAGGTGTGCACGATCCTCTGAGGCTTTTAAAGGGCCAGCAGTGGGAAAACCCTCTCGCGACCCTCATCGATGATGTCAGGACAAGGGACTATTTAACCCTTGCCTGACCATTAGGTCTTCGCCTCAGCAACGGGTCTTACTCTTTCCAGCGTGAGAGTTGGATGTTCTGGTTCCTGATTCCTGCTCCCGGTTCCTGAATCGTGTTCCTGGTTCCTGCGTTCCTGATTCCTGCTCCCAGTTCCTGATTCCAATCTTGTCCTTGCTCCTCGCCCCCTCAGGCTGTTCTCCTGACTCTGACCCTGACCCTGCTTCATTCCTGGATTCTGCCTTGCTTTCTGCCTGTCCTGACCACCTGCCAGTTCTCTGAATTTCCCTGTTTGCTGCCTGCCCCGACTCTTGGACTGTGCCTGGTTCCACTTGTCCCCTGCCTGCCCTGATCTCTGGTATGCCTGATGTTGCTTCTGCCTCCTGTCTTCTGGGATTGTCATCTTCGAGAGACCCGCACATAAGTCCTGCTGGCCCCAGTACCCAAGAGCTCAAGCTGCGGGGTACATGGGCTGGTATACGTGAAGGTCCTGTTGGGTCTTCTCTCCCGAAACCGCTTTCCAATGATGAGGCCATACCTGGAGGTAGCATAAACCTCGTGTTGGCTTGGGTTCCACCGAACAACAGTTTCCTGAGGCCATGGACCCAGCAGATCTTCCCTACTTACAGGCCATTCTGGACCGGGCCTAAATGATTCAGCAGCAGCAGCAGCACTGCCTTGAGATGCAGACCAGCACTGTGGAACATCTCTCGGTTTGCTTGGATGCAACCACCTTGGCCGGTTCCAGTGCTTCTGTGACCCCAGCACCAACTCTGCTTGCAGCAGTGACAGCGACCATCCGCCTTCCAGCTGCCCCCCAGTACTTTGGGGATCCCAGGCAGTGTCAGGATTTCCTCAATCAATGCTTTATGCATTTTTCCCTGCAACCCACTCAGTTACCCAGTGACAACAATAAGACAAACTTTATTCTCTCCTTGCTGGATGAGAAGGCCTTGGCTTGGGCCTCCCCTCTATGGGAGTGTGGTGACCCTATACTGCAGGACCTACAACGCTTCATGCAGACTTTCAAGCAGGTTTTCGATGAACCTGGACACCTAACTCGGCTGGCTCTGACATTCTTCATCTCTGGCAGGGCTCCAGGACCCTAGCTGAATATGCTGTTGAATTCCATACCCTGGTGATGGGGTTGGGCTGGCAGGAGGACAGCCTCCAAAGCATCTTTCTGGAGGGCCTGTCTCTCAGGATTAAGGATGAGCTCGCCACTCGAGACCTTCCGGATGGTTTAGATGCCCTCAATGACCTAATGGGAAGAATCAACCATCGCCTTCAGCAACGGCTTCAAGAATCTTGACCACCCTGCCAACCTGTCCAGCTGGGTCCAACCTTCTCATGTTCTCAGGCACAGACCCTTTCTGCTGACATAGGCTCCCAATTCTCCGAGCAGCCCATGAAACTGGGACCTACCCACCTCTCTCCAGAGGAACAACAGTGGAAATGTTTCCTGGGACTCTGCCTCTACTGTGCCGGGCAGGGTCACCTCTTTGCTCAGTGTCCAGAGCGGCAGGGAAACCTCTAATCCTAGGTATCAGTGGGGAGATGACCCTAGGTTGTGCCACTTCTGCTCCCCAGTGCAATCTGCCAGTCTCCGTCATCCTCCCACAGCGAAATTCACCCTACCTTGGTGCTGGTGGATTCTGGCACTGGAGGGAATTTCATCTCCAGTGAATTGGTGACCCAATTAGACCTTCCCACCTTACCTAGGATCCCTCTGATGATGATCTCCTCGATCCACGGAGAGCCCCTTCCCGGTCGTATTACCCGGATCACTACCCCGGTCCGTTTACGCACCGGAGCTCTTCACGAGGAGCTGACCCCATTTCTTGTCCTGGAGAAATCTATTCACCCCACCATGTTGGGGTTACCTTGGCTGCAGGCATACTCTCCCCTCATCAATTGGAGCACTCTCCAGCTGACCTCATGGGGGCCTCAGTGACCATCTGACTGCTCCGTCGAGGTCAACGTATTTCGGTTTCCCTGGCTGCTACCTCCAGTGCCCTACCTCCCCAGTA
Source organism: Rhinatrema bivittatum (assembly GCF_901001135.1). Classification (NCBI taxonomy): domain Eukaryota; kingdom Metazoa; phylum Chordata; class Amphibia; order Gymnophiona; family Rhinatrematidae; genus Rhinatrema; species Rhinatrema bivittatum. The sequence continues at coordinate 607,654,746 of NC_042616.1, read as the reverse complement.
CACTGACTTTGAGGATGTCTTTTCAAAGAAAATGGCAGAGACGCTTCCTGAACATTGGCCTTTTGATTGCACCATCGATCTGCTACCCGGCGCCGTGCCTCCCAGGGGCCATGTACACCCCCCCTGACTCTTCCTGAGACCCAAGCAATGTCTCAATACATTAAAGAGAATCTGGAAAGGGACTTTATCTGGCTGTCCACTTCCCTTGCAGGAGCCAGGATCTTCTTCGTCGCAAAGAAGGACGGGTCGCTCTGGCCCTGTGTAGATTGTCGTGGTTTAAATGACATCACCAAGAGGGATCACTATCCCTTGCCCCTTATCCCTGAACTCCTGGATCAAGTGCAAGGGGCAAAAATCTTCACCAAGTTAGATCTTCAGGGCATCTACAGCCTGGTCAGAATCAGGCCCGTCAATGAATGGAAGACCGCATTCAACACCCGAGACAGCCATTATGAGTACCTGTTTATGCCATTCGGCCTGTATAATGCCCCCACTTTATTCCAGCACATGATGGATGAGGTCTTTTGTGACCTGTTGCATACCTCGGTGCTGGTATACCTTGACGATGTCCTGATTTACCCTAAGGATCTCCAATCACATGCCGAGATATCTGATTGGTGCTCCAACATCTCAGGACTAACAAACTCTATTCAAACCTCGAGAAATGCCTGTTCAAACATGAATCTCTCCCATTCCTGGGGTATATTATATCCAGCACTGGATTCCATTTGGGTAATTGCCAGGTTCTTGTGGCCTGGTTTGTCCTCTGTTGGATACAGGATGCTGGGCTTGATGGATACTTAGTCTGACCCAGCATGGCAATTTCTTATGTTCTTATGTTTTTATGACCTGGAGAAGACAGCCTGCATCCAGGAGTGGCCCCAGTCATCAGGCCTCCGGGCCCTACAGCGCTTCCTAGGGTTTGTGAACTTCTGCAGGCACTTTATCCCATGCTATTTACAGCTCATGGTGCCACTCTCTGCCCTCACTAAAAGGGAGGCAAATCCCAAGCAGTGGCCTCCGGATGCAGTCACAGCCTTTAACCAGCTGAAACAAGAATTTTTTCAAGACACCTGCCTGTGCCACCCGGACCCCACACGTCCATTCATTACCAAAGTCGATGCCTCTGCCACCGCGGTGGGAGCTGTGCTGAGCCAGCATTCCAGCAAAGGAACCTTACTGCCTTATCCTATTTTTCTTGAAAATGTTTCCCAGCGGAAAAGGATTATGGGATCGGAGATAAGGAATTGCTAGCTATTAAGATGACGTTTGAGGAATGGCATCAGTGGCTGGAGGGAGCCCAGTACACCATTACGGTGTACACAGCCCATCTCAGCCGGCCGACTACTGCCGACGCTACACCGGTCCCCCAAGGTGCGCGCGCACGATCCTTTGAGGCTGTTAAAGCGCCAGCGGTGGGAAGACACTCCCGTGGCCCTCATCGATGACATCAGGACAAGGGACTATTTAACCCTTGCCCAACTATTAGGTCCTCGCTTCAACAATGGGTCCTACTCTTTCCAGAGTGTGAGTTGTCTGTTCTGGTTCCTGATTCCTGAATCCTGGTTCCTGAATCCTGTTCCTGGTTCTTGTCCTTTCTCCTCGCCCCCTTGGACTACTCTCCTGACCATGCTTTGTTCCTGGATTCTGCCTTGCCTGCCACCTGCCCTGTCCACCTGCCTGTTTTCTGATTCTGCCACTTGCTGCCTGTCCCGACTCTTGGACTGTGCCTGGTTCCTTTCCTTCGCTGCCTGCCCTGACCTCTTGTATGCCTAAAGTCACTTCTGCCTCCTGTCTTCTGGGATTTTTAAAGATGGCGCCGGCCAACCAGTGCTCCCTCCATGTGACAGGGGCTGGCCAATGGCACGGATACCCAGGTACCTGTAAAAGGTTTTTTGGGGGGTCGGAAGGGTGGGGGAAGCTAAGGGATTAGTTTTAAAGGGTCGGGGTGGGTTTAGGGGTTATTTGTGTGTGCCATTTTTCCCGCCCTCCCCCAAAACGATAAGAGAACCCCCACGAACAATATTGTGTGGTTTTCCTATCATTTTGGGGGAGCCCCCAATTTCTGACGATTTTGAAAATATCGTACAATATTTTCAGTCATCTGAAGCCCGATTCACATCCCTAGCATCAACTTCGTCTCGGCTAGGGATCCATCGAACAGCAAAAGTTTTATTCAAATCCAATTATATCCATCCATTGCTCACCCCAATCTCCTTCTTTGATCCCCAAATAAAATAGATTAGATTTATAGACAATTTAACATTGTCCCTCCCTAAAATTAACAAGCACTAGAGAATTCTTTAAAAGAACCAATATATTCACCAAAAATCCCAGCACTCAATTTGTTTGAGGAATTTTTAAATGGTAAATATTTGTCCTAGGTATAAATTCCCATCATTAAAAACGGAATGCACACAAGCTAAATCTAATGCTTATAAAGCAGTGTAGCTTTTGCTTTCTGCCTAAATCTGGCCCTAAATATACCATTGTGTTAAACAGTGAAAGCAGAAGCTGACCAGAAAGTTATAATTTCAACATAATCAGGGGTGAACTGACGTTTTTCCATTAAGCTTGTTTATGCTTTGCAGAATTAATACATGATAGCAGAAAATATTTTACATAATAAGAATTGTTCTAGGATGTGAAGAGAGAAAACCTTTCTAAATTAATTTCTTCAGCCTGCACTTCTTCCACTGTTACACGTTCAGTGACATTTAGAGCACTGTTAATCACTGTCTAAGGAGGAAGCGAAAACATTCCCTATGGCAAAACTGAGTAATCAGAAATTCCCAGCAGAACTGGATAACTTCTACAATGAGGAGTTGCCTGCTGGATCAACACATAGATTAATCAAATGATATGATTATTCTTACATTTTCAAACAATGATTTTGCATTGTAAAGAATACCCAGGATATCTCTTGTAGAGATTTTAAGGCATTTTAGCAATGTAGTCACTTGTGACCTTCTAATGGCTTTGCTAGGGGATTTTGGGAATGGGAAGAGATCAGAGAAAATGGATTAGGGGGCTATTTTTTTTTTAATTGGACAGGAGAAAGAGAACATTAGGGATACACTGTAACTTTAAAACATGAAAACATTAAAAATATTTGTGTTGTTTCCCATCTGAAATAACACAAGAAACTAATGGATATCTTTGGTTCTACATGTTGTTTTGGCATGTGTTAAAAGCATTTTAACATGTGCTATTCAAAAAATAGCATGCATTGTAAAAATTAGTGCATATTGTAAAAACTAGAGCACACAAAAATAAAATGAAAAAAAAAATGTTATTTTCAAAATAAAATAAAATAAATGGAAAATGAAATGAAAAACAAAACAAAATGACATTTTTTCTATGTACACCCCTAGGATGCTTTGCGAAGGGGATCAGGACCATTTTTTTGCAATTATCCAGTGGGTTTGAGGGACATTAAGGGCCATTTTTTTAATGGTCCAGTGGCTGGGAAGGGGATCAGGAACTTCCAACAATCACCAATAAACAGCACTGACCATCACTCCATGCACCAAGTCTCAAAATACAAGTAGGTTTGAATTTTGCATCTTAAATAATAGGTATAAAGGCACCTGCATGTATTTTATAAGGTAGATGCATACTCCATTTATAAAATCCTGAAATGTGTACATATTTACACTCCAGAACATCCTGAACATGTCTTTTTGTATACACCCCCACACACAAGCATGCATGTAATCCAGTCCTTTTGAAAAATGTATATGCACGTACTGCAGGGGTGGGCAATTCCAGTCCTCGAGGGCCACAAACCTATCGAGGTTTTAGGATATCCTAATGAATATGCATGACATAGATTTGCATACAACTGAGGCAGAGTGCATGCAAATCTCTCTCATGCATATTCATCAGGGGTATCCTGAAAACCAGACTGGTTTGTGGCCCTTGAGGACCGGAAGTGCCCACCCCTGACGTACTGCCTAGTTACATGAACATACACAATGATTTTATGAGCATAAGCCCTATATAGGTCTTTGAGAATTAACCCCTAAAAGGGTACTATTTAAGCAGATCACATGGTCTAAATTAAGTGGGGTCTTTTTACCTGCAGACTTTTATTCAAATTTTCAAAGTAGATTTATGCACATAAATCTACTTTGAAAATTTGCAGTTGTGCATGGAGTTGACATGCACGAATGAAGTTACATCTGCTCAAGAGCAGATGTCATTTTTTTGCATGTATATTTGAACACATGCTTTCAAATGTCAATCGTGCTGAGCGTCCCGTCCGCGCTTGGCCCGCGCCCGGGCCTACTCACCTCACTAACTCCTTCACAGGTCCTGGGTCGTCTTCCCCTGCAATAGCCGTGAGCACAGCTAGGCCTCAACGTCCCGCAACAGCGGTCGCCGGGCCTTCCACCTCCAGTCAGGCCTCATGGCGGGGCTTGGTGTCCTCCATGGCAACGGCCCCACCCCTAGGTGTGCGCGCATGGACCGCCTGGTCCCTTAAAGGGCCAGGGGTGGATTCTAGCTCCGCGGCGTGCCCTGATTGAGCACAGTACAAGAGGAAGTCCCTGCCTTCACTTCCTTACCTTGGCAATCGGGTCGATCACTTTTGATTTCTAGTTTGCCTCTGCATTTCCAGTCTTTGTTCCATTCTCGTTCCAGCCTTGTTCCAGTCCTGTTCCAGTCTCGTTCCAGTCCTGTTCCAGCGTCCTTCTATTCCAGCATCCTCCTGTTCCTTCATCTCCCCAGGAAGTACCTCTCGGACTGTCTTCTCGGTACTGACCTCGGCCTGTTCTTGACTACACCACCTAGATTTGACCTTTTGCCTGTTTCCTTGACCACGTCTGCACGCTGCCTGGAACTGACCTCTTCCTGAACTCGACCACGTCTGAGTGCTCCCTGGAACCTGACCTCTGCTTTGGCTGACTACCCATGGACTGATCACTAGTACTGACCCCTGCTTTGGCTGACCATGTTACTTTGACTCTGGCCTTGATCCTTGCCATACATTCAGAGACTCTCTTCTGGCCTTCTTTGGCACCCCGGACTTCTAGCCTGAACATCGACTGCGCACCCTTGATCGTGGTGGGCACACCTCTGAACTTTCTCTAAGGAGATCCTGCGAGGCCCCCCTAAGACCAGGCTGCCTGGGTAACCAAGGGCTCAGCCTGAGGGAACCCCGGGTTGCTAGTGGTGAGGCTCCAGCTAGCCTCTGTCTCCTCTTGTGCTCTGCCTCCTGGTGGCAGGCGCTCTCTGTGTCCGACCAGGGAGCCTACTAGGGATGTGAATCGTGTCCTCGATCGTCTTAACGATCGATTTCGGCTGGGAGGGGGAGGGAATCGTATTGTTGCCGTTTGGGGGGGTAAAATATCGTGAAAAATCGTGAAAAATCGTTAAAAAAATCGAAAAATCGAAAAATCGAAAAACCGGCACATTAAAACCCCCTAAAACCCACCCCCGACCCTTTAAATTAAATCCCCCACCCCCAAATAACTTAAATAACCTGCGGGTCCAGCGGCGGTCTGGAACGGCAGCGGTCCGGAACGGGCTCCTGCTCCTGCATCTTGTCGTCTTCCGCCGGCGCCATTTTCCAAAATGGCGCCGAAAAATGGCGGCGGCCATAGACGAAAAAGATTGGACGGCAGGAGGTCCTTCCGGACCCCCGCTGGACTTTTGGCAAGTCTCGTGGGGGTCAGGAGGCCCCCCACAAGCTGGCCAAAAGTTCCTGGAGGTCCAGCGGGGGTCAGGGAGCGATTTCCCGCCGCGAATCGTTTTCGTACGGAAAATGGCGCCGGCCATACGCGTATGGCCGGCGCCATTTTCCGTACGGAAAATGGCGCCGGCAGGAGATCGACTGCAGGAGGTCGTTCAGCGAGGCGCCGGAACCCTCGCTGAACGACCTCCTGCAGTCGATCTCCTGCCGGCGCCATTTTCCGTACGAAAACGATTCGCGGCGGGAAATCGCTCCCTGACCCCCGCTGGACCTCCAGGAACTTTTGGCCAGCTTGTGGGGGGCCTCCTGACCCCCACGAGACTTGCCAAAAGTCCAGCGGGGGTCCGGAAGGACCTCCTGCCGTCCAATCTTTTTCGTCTATGGCCGCCGCCATTTTTCGGCGCCATTTTGGAAAATGGCGCCGGCCGAAGACGACAAGATGCAGGAGCAGGAGCCCGTTCCGGACCGCTGCCGTTCCGGACCGCCGCTGGACCCGCAGGTTATTTAAGTTATTTGGGGGGGGTTCGGGAGGGTGGGGGATTTAATTTAAAGGGTCGGGGGTGGGTTTTAGGGGGTTTTAGTGTGCCGGCTCACGATTCTAACGATTTATAACGATAAATCGTTAGAATCTGTATTGTATTGTGTTCCATAACGGTTTAAGACGATATTAAAATTATCGGACGATAATTTTAATCGTCCTAAAACGATTCACATCCCTAGAGCCTACCAATCCTGCACTAGGCCAAGGGTCCACCTCCCAGCACAACAAATAGTATACATGTAAAACCTGCTTCTGCCTACATTTTGCCCCCAGAATGTCTCTTTGTGATGCATGTAAATGAATACACAAAACTGCTTTGGGCATATGTTTATGTGCAGAATCCTTGGGTAATTTTTTTTTAAAAAGCCTTTTAATACTCAGAAAACCAGGGTTTATGCATTTGAATCTCTTTGACGATTACCCCTAAAAATAAACATATATTTCCCTTTGCATATTATAGTAGAGTGTGTGAGGTTTGTGTAAAATTCTAGCACTCATATTAGTCCTTGTGAAAATCTGAATCCATGGTAGGTTGTAACACCTTCGAATGAATAAACAAATAATATTTGTAAAAGAAGATATATTCAATTGATTGTTTACCAGCTTCTTGCTGTTTAATATATGGCACCAGATCTGGCATACCTCTTGGTCACCATGAGTCTACATTCACTGGCCACTGGGTTTTCTAGCTGCTCTAGCTCTCCTCTCACTCCTTTTCTGCTTATCTGTCACAGCGACGGTCTTCACTATAGATGCACAGACTATATCTCCATTTAAAATTAGGTACAATTGCACTCTGTATCTGTTAGGGTCTGGATATATTGGATGGTTGGTAAGGCTTGGGGGCAAGGCGCGATGTGTAGCTCTAAGGAGGAATGGATAACTCCTAGTGTGCTGACCCTCCCTCCTGAGATTGGTCGCCATGCTAGCAGTGTACTACAGCCCTGGACCAGAAGTTAAATTGCATTTGCTAGAAGGGCACATGACATTCTTCTTCTGCTAATGCTGGCCTAGCATGGTAAATACAGTTTGGATTTAGGCCATAAATCCCCTAGTCAAATTGCCCACATTTTGTAAAACCCAGTGGGCAGTTTTTAGTTGAAGGGTTTATTGAAATAAACAAATCTAATAATAATAATTGCCCTGTGAGAAATTCCTGCACAGGTTTGTGCCTGCTTTTTGTGCAGGGACTTATTTTTAGACAAACGTATGCAGGTAGATTGTATGATTCAAAACTAGCAACATAAGTGCATCCCCCAACCAAACCCCACCTTGGTAATGCCTCCGAAGATACATGTGATAAAGTACCCATTATGCTGACATCATACACAGGTACTTTTACCTCCCAAACCGGTGCAAATAATCATAAAGCTCATTTATGCTGGCAAAACAGCATTTTACCCACAGAAATGACTTTGATTATTGTTCTTTTAACCATTGAATAGGTACTGAGCAATAATAATAAAATAGGAAAACAGTCTGTCATTGTGAAAGTCAGTAGTGATTGCCCAGAGGGAAGATAAACAAGGGAACGAAAAATGGGAAATTGAATTGAAAGTTTGGAAGAAACAATGTACAAAGTTGGTGGCAAAAGCCCTGTGAGGTTAGAGAATAGGAGATTTTGTCCAGGAAACTGTCAGGAGGCATCTACAGTCATCACTCTAGGCAGTTGTACAGCGGGGGAATGAGAACAGTTAAATGACTTTGAACACTAGGCCTCTGTTGTTTCAGTGTCACCAGCGTAAACCCAGATCTCGGGAAGGACTAGTGGGTGAAGATGGCTGGATGAGAACAAACCATTGACAAATGATGACTTGCTGACAGCTGAATGGCAGTTTCATAATGGACAAGTCAGAGAAATTGAAGTCAAATGAAGCAAGGTATAGAAGAAATAAAGAACAGCGACAGGAATGAGTTTGTAGAAAAATATCTGAAAATATATCTTCCAATTGAAACTACTCAGTCAAATGTCAAAAGATAAATCTTGCAGAAGTAGCTCAACACATCTTTATGTGAATAGACCAAAAACAATTTCCTTTTCCCATAAAAAGATTCAAATATTGGATTTTAAAAGTCCATCTCTAGTGCAGATCTCATACCTAATGTGCGTATATACTCACTCCTGAGTCTCTATAGGCAATTTCTTTTGCACTTATCCACAGAAACGTTTTGAAGTACTTTCTGAAGTTCAAACACTATGTTTTTTTCAAATGCAAATGCCTATTGTTCTAGTACTGATAAACATCTGGGCGTGTACCAGTACCCATCATTCACCTACCTATAATTATTCCTCTCCAGCAGGAAAGCGTGGGCATATATATTGGACACATGGTAACAGACACAAAAAGGGATTGAATTAGCACGAGTTTGTAAAGGCTTCAATCCTGGCTCCTGTCCTTTCACACATTTTTTTCATATTCTTTCATAATTGAATCATCTTTTAAAAATATATATCTAAAGTGTAGAGTTTGACAAAACACACTCGTTTAGCTCATGCCAGGATCAGAAATAGCTGGCCAGCATGCAGGCTGGAACTCTTTAAGGAGTTGCCTTGGGGAATTTGAATATCAATACGTGACCAGTTTATGGGTGAATATGATTGTTCAGGGAAGGAGTGGGCAGCTAGGAAAGAAGCATGTGTTTTTAAAAGTAGCTGGGATGGAGTCCTAGGGAACGGAGCTAAAAATCACAAAACAATCAACAGGGATCATACATTGCTACTGATCCTACCACAATCCGCATTCTCTTATTATATACATTTCAAAGCTTATTTAATACATTTTAGGCTTTTAAACTGTCCAATTTAATTTACAGTACTCCTGGCACACTCACAAAAATAGTGACAATCTGAGCCACACAGGAGATCCATTTCCTTGGAAAGGTAAGAAGAGTTCCATGACACATATGCAGTTTCTGCCTGACTGTAATTACACTGAAAAGAGCTTGTACATATATTGATAACAGACACAAAAAGGGCTTCAATTGGCCACGTTTGAAACTTGGGAACATTAGTACCAATCATGAAGGCTTGAACCCTGGACAGCTAAAAGCCTAAAAAGAATTTTAAAAGCTTTGAAATTTACAGTAAGAGGATGAGTACTGTGTCAAAATCAGTGGCATTGTATGATTCTTGCTGAGTATTTTATGATTTTAGCTTCATTCCCTAAGACTGCATCCCAGCTATTTTTTTTAAAAACATGTGATTATCTCCTAACACTACCATCACCCCCTCCCCCCCCTTCACTTTTTCCTGGACAATCATAGCCACCCATAACTTGTCACTTATCAATTTTTAAATTTCCCATGGCAGTGCCTTAAGTGTTCCATCGTGCATGGTGGTCAGCCACTTCTGAACCAGGCATGAGGAAAGTGAATGCATTTTGTTATGCTCTCTACTTTAGATTTTGTAAAAGATAATTGAATTATGATTGTATCTGAAAGAATCATGAATGGATATAACCAGGGCTGAAGCCTTGACAACTGGCCCTACTGCTCACAAGTTACAAACTTGTTCTAATTCAACTCCTTTTTTGTTTCTGTCCTCTTCAGCATAAACATGATTTTATTTAAAAGCATAATGCATCAGTGCTGATAAAATAGAGCCTTATATTCAAAGCTACTTAGCCAGTTAAGTAACCACTTATCTGGCTAAGCTACAGCTGTTGAATGCAATGCTCAGAGGTATTCACCACCATGGATGGTGCCATTTTGATATACAGCATATGTAGGGCATTGCCATACATCAAAATGGCGCTGTCTGCGAGGGTGAATTCACCAGAGTTAATTCACTCCAGTGTGACCCCAGCGGACACTGTTATTTGGCAGTGAAGAGCTGATGAAAGAAGACGTCGGACAGAGGAGCTCCCAGGTCTGGACACTGAGGCTGGGCTTGACCCTGGGCTGAGGCCCAGATGTCGGGATCCGGCCTCCGGGTTGAGTTGCAGCCTTGGGCCTGGCTCAGGGCAGAGGCCTTGATTTTGGGATCTGACATTTGGGCCGGATCATTGCATTGGGCTTGGCCCCGGCACCAGGACCCAGCCTCTGGGTCAGGTTGTGGCATCAGGCTTAGGACTGATCCAAGGTCCCATTGCAGGGACCTGGCCAATGCATGGTAGAGCTATACAACTATAACACAAAAAAACATATATTTCAAAATAGCTGACAAATAGAATAACATCCAATAATTAAAAACTCCTGTAAACATTTTTTAAAATGTCCTAAACATCAATAAAATATGTCAAAACAGTAAGTACATCACCCAATTAATTAAATCGATGAGGGTAAACAAATTGTTTCCTCTCCATACCTGGGAACTTTAGACTTCCAGTCAGCTCAATCTCCTGGCAACCGTGGTACCTCCTCCATTTTGGCCACCAGGCAGGTCGCAGTCCCACAACAGCCATGGGGCCTTCTCCATTTGGGCTGCAAGGCAGGACACAATCCCCCAGCAGTGCGGGCCTTCTCCAATTGTTGGTCTGAGCAGGATGGGATCCCCTGGCAGCTATTGTATCTCTTCCAGTTGGGCTGCCGGGCAGGATGGGATCCCCCGACAGCCCCAAGACTCTTTTCTCCTTCAAACATCGTGGGATGAGCTCCCCCATGGCCTTAAGAACATAATAACATAAGAAATTGCCATGCTGGGTCCATCAAGCCCAGCATCCTGTTTCCAACAGAGGCCAAACCAGGCCACAAGAAGCTGGCAATTACCCAAACACCAAGAATATCCCATGCTACTGATGCAATTAATAGCAGTGGCTATTCCCTAAGTAAACTTGATTAATAGCAGTTAATGGACTTCTCCCCCAACAACTTATCCAAACCTTTTTTGAACCCAGCTACACTAACTGCACTAACCACATCCTCTGGCAACAAATTCCAGAGCTTTACTGTGCATTGAGTGAAAAAGAATTTTCTACGATTAGTCTTAAATGTGCTACTTGCTAACTTCTTGAAATGCCCCCTAGTCCTTCTATTATTCGAAAGTGTAAATAACCGATTCACACCTACTCATTCAAGACCTCTCATAATCTTAAAGACCTCTATCATATCCCCCCTCAGCCGTCTCTTCTCCAAGCTGAACAGCCCTAACCTCTTCAGCCTTTCCTCATAGGGGAGCTGTTCCATCCCCTTTATCATTTTGGTTGCCCTTCTCTGTACTTTCTTTATCGCAACTGTATCTTTTTTGATATGCGGCGACCAGAATTGTACACAGTACTCAAGGTGTGGTCTCACCATGGAGCGATACAGAGGCATTATGACATTTTCCATTTATTAACCATTCCCTTCCTAATATGTAAACCGGAGTGAAGGCAACTCTGCTATACCTCGGTATATAAAAAAATGCTAAATAAATAAATAATAATTCCTAACATTCTGTTTGCTTTTTTTGACTGCTGCAGCACACTGAGCCGATGATTTTAAAGTATTATCCACTATGATGCCTACATATTTTTCCTGGGTGGTAGCTCCTAATATGGAGCCCAACATTGTGTAACTACAGCAAGGGTTATTTTTCCCTATATGCAACACCTTGCACTTGTCCACATTAAATTTCATCTGCCATTTGGATGCCAAATCTTCAAGTCTTGCAAGGTCCTCCTGCAATGTATCACAGTCTGCTTGTGATTTAACTACTCTGAATAATTTTGTATCAACCACAAATTTGATAACCTCACTCATCGTGTTCCTTTCCAGATGATTTATATATATATTGAAAAGCACCGGTCCAAGTACTGCTCTTACTGCACCAGGAAGGGGTGGGGGGCAAGCTATGCCCTGCAGCACCATGCATAACTTAAGGAATATTTGCCGGTGGCCATGGGCAAATCTTCACTTTGGCAGGAAGGATGAGATCTCCCAGCGGCCGTGTGTTACCAATTTTGTTGGCAAATAAAGGCCCCTGGGTGCCCCATACAGCCTGGTGCTTGGGGGCCTTGCACCACCCCCTCTCCCCTTATTAGACTGCATTGCAATGTCTGGGCTAAGTAAAACTGAGAGGTGAGATATCATAGAGGAAAAATCCCTGGGTAATTGTAAATGCAGGATCCTGGCTTTGTTGCCCAACAGAGGCCAGTACTGTTTGAGCAGTAAGTTCATAGGAGAAAGAGGCAACTACTGGACTAAAAAAAAAAAAATGGTTCATAAACTATTTTTGAACCTTCAGATATTACATTACATTTACATGTATATACCATCTAATCCAACCCAATAGTTTAAAGAAAATAAAAATGCCTTGAATAAAATGCAGTAAATATTCTGAATTCAATAAATAATACAAAATGAAAGGATATTCAATAATCAAAATATACTAAACAATAAACAAAAGCTAACACACAGTTGTAACTTAAGTCATAATCTCACTAGAGAAAGGTCAAAGGAATTTCTAAAAATCATGAATTTTAATTAAACATCAGTTACTAAACACCCAAATCCCTTACACTCCTACCCTCCCACTAATTGAGCTTAAGTTCAAACTTAGGATAACTACCCTCCTCCCAACTTTCAAAAATTGTCTAATACAGGAGAAAACAACCATTTTGCTTAATCCTTCCCCCACCACTGAAAGTTTGCATCTAATGTTAGATTACAGACCTACATAAACTAAGGTCAATCATGCCCAATTAACTCCTTAAGGAGCTCTCCAAGGAGCAACTCCCTTTGGGTCATTCCTTTGAGGTCAGCCTGTGATGATATCACAAAGACTGGGAGATATCAAATGTTGCTGAGATCCCTCAGCAGAGGCTGGAAGGCAGTGGGACATCTTCAGTAGGAAGAGGAGCATGATGGGACGGTTTCTGTCTCTCGACATGGCCAGTCCTCCCCCTATCATCTTCACTCCAGTAAGAAGGCCAGTCTTTGAGGTCAACCTGCAACAATATCAGTTAAAAAATGTATCCTAATCATTTAGGACCTGATTTACTAAGGCTTTTCTCACATTCTGTGTCTATGGGAAAAATGCCTAGTAAATAAGGCCCTTAGTTTATGAACTTTCTCTAAAGAAATCTACACATCCCTAGTAATGGCCAATGCGATTCAGATGACCTATAATCAACTGTTGTGTTGTGTTGTATTATGCTCTTTCTTTGCAGGCAGTAACATTCTGTGGCTGGAAGCTTAAATGTATATAGGTGTGAACAGAATAACTGAGCAAGCAAACACTGATTGGTCATTTTAACAAACATCTACTGTGTGTGTTACTATGTAAAAGAGTAATGTGAGTGATCTTTCCTCCCTTGTAGGGTACTCGTGACATATGGAGTTACTTGGCACTTAACAACTAAAGCAATACATGACCATCTGGCTTTACATTTGGCTCTTCTTGTATTTTTCCTCAGCCTTGCTGGTGACACTGGGCACCTTCCTTGAGATCCAAATTAATGTTAAGGTAGAATGTGATAAGCTTACATTCTATATTTCTGAATAAAAATCCAATTCAAAGTGGATTACAAAACTTAAAATAGAAGTAATAGAGGAGAGCTCATGCAGCAGCTACCTTCTGCCATACCAGTAGTGGAAATCAGTGAATTGATGCAGGATAAATACAAATTAAAAAATGTTCATAAGCACATCACACTCCTTCTGCACATTCAGGGAGTGATACAAATTTTTGTTAAGAGTCCTAAGAAAAGAAAGAAATTTCCAAGTTATACTTTCAAATACATTATTTGACCATCATAATAGACACTGCAGGTTAAAAGCTTTTATTTGCCATACCATTAATCATTTGGCACAGTCCATATGACAGGTGTTAATATTAATTTGTTGTTAATTTTTTTACAAATAAAATATCAACTTATCCTGCTTCTGAAGCAATTCTTCAAACCACACTGCTTAATGCATCTTCTCAACACTAGAGCCATTCTATTTCATGAGGTAGCATCAACATGACATGTGCAATCCATCACATTAGGTACTATATATTGGCTATGGGATGGAAATCCCTTTTTAAAGTGTTGCATTTTTGATCTCTGGTAAGAAAATATGGTATACTTCCTAAATCGTCTTTGCATGGACTGTAGTACTTGACAAAAAAAATCTGAAGATCGAGCCATGTCCTATTATACCAACTACAGCCACAGTGCTTTGAAAAGATCTAGATGCAAAACATGTGATGAGCTCATGAGCTTAACAAACCCAGGTATAGCATGAGATCTGGGTGTCAAAGGATCAAAGTCATACTTTAAATCCTCATAAAAGGGCATAATAGATTCTGAACTTGAGAAGTACCTCTGCAGATTACTTTAGTCCTGATAAGGCCCAGCAGGGTGGGGCTGAAAATCTGGGGACATGGTTGTCTTCTTGTTCTTCACCTTCTATCTCTGTCTGATTCTCTTATCTCTTTTTCTTCTCTACCCTGTTCTTTATCTTTATATTTTTTTCAATCCTCTTCTCCTCTCTATCTTATTGTTACCTGCTATAGCTTTTCCTGATGCAGCACCCAAAATGTCTCAATTTTCTCCTATAAGTTGCTAGGGATTGTGATACTTCTATCATGATTCTATCAAGAGGAGCCTGACAGAAGCAATAACTGTTAGGGATGTGCAGGGACATTTTTGTTTTGCTTGTTTTATTTTGTTTTCATTAATTTTTGGATCATTTTTAATTCATTTGTTTGTTTCTTGAGATGTTCTTGTTTTATAATTTTTATTTTGTTTGGAAAATAGCATGCACTATTTTCCAAAATGAATAAACCAAATAATATCCAGGATTTGGGGGGAGGGGGGGGGGAGGATGTGCATTAATTTTGAGATAAAACAAATTGAAATGAAAATGACCAATAAGGTTTAGATTACTATTTATTTTAAAATAAATGCACATCCCTAAAGAGGGCTATTTTACTTTGAGGGATATATGTTAAACTTTGGGATTTCTCAGGGGGGATCAACAATTTTTCATGTGAAATTTTGTTATGAAGCTTATCTGCATATTTAGCACACTTTTGCATGAAATTGCTAACAGCATCACACCTCTAGGAGATTAAATGCAAACTGCCAAGAGATGAACCTTTAGATGTTGACTATAATCTGAATTTTGATGAAAGAGTTTTATTTTATCTGTTGATGTCTGAAGGGGTGGTTCATTGTTAAAAAGAAATCACTTGCACATTTTTGCCATCTTCAAGTACACTATTTGACCTTTAACAACTGCTTTTCCAACTGTCTATGTCTCTTGACAATAAACATGGCAGGTTGCCAACATGTGACAAACAATTTACTTTCCATGCCAGGCTTTTATGGGCTATGAGAGCTCATGTGGAACAATATTTTAAAAGAAATTGTAAATTAGCACCATTGCAAAATGTTAAGATGACTGAGGTCTTGGTGTATGTGTTTTATGGTTACAATTAGAACAGTCTCAGACAGTTATATGACACATATTACAATAGGTTCAATCCTTCACTGATCATTTGAATTTAGCATGCCACATTACCTCAGTGGATATGCCTTTTCCTATGTTGCACACCCATGGTCACTGCAGGGAATCCTAGCAAGTATCATTTCATTAGACTAATCAACTAATTTCGTGATAACCTTATGATGTGGAATAGTTCTCACTGTAAACAAAGTGAGGGATATGTGGAAAGATAGCTCCCTTTATTCCATCAGAGAGAATGGATTATTCACTGACAAATCTGGAGAGATTGGTTTGGAATCTGACAAAGGTTCTTGGTGGGATGAGAGAAATTCCTCCAGGATCATGAAGTCAATCACATGTGTTTATTTCCTATAGATGACCATTTATATAAACTGTATTTATAATGTGTTTATAAACAGCAGTTTGTTTGTTTTTTTTTTTTTGTTTTGTTTTTTTTTTGGGGGGGGGGGGGGTGGAAACAAGATTCCCCCAGCTAATTAAAGTACCTCAGGGACTCCATAAGGTCAAAGAAGAGGTCGAGAATGATAAGAATTCCCCCAGGGAATTTTGGCCAGCTTGGGGGGGCCTCCTGACTCCCACAAGACTTTGCCCTCCCTATGTCACAGGTACCGACGGTCGGCCCCTGTGACATAGTGACATAGTGAGGGCAAAGGCGATCTGCTGCCAGTATTCAAAATGGCGCCAATCGCCTTTGCCCTCACTACGTCACAGGGGCCGACCATCAGTACCTGTGACATAGTGAGGGCAAAGGCGATTGGCGCCATTTTGAGTACTGGCATCGGACGGCCGGCGTGCAGGAGGTCGCTCTCGGACCCCGCTGGACTTTTGGCAAGTCTTGTGGGAGTCAGGAGGCCCCGCTCCCCAAGCTGGCCAAAAGTCCCTGGGGGTCCAACGGGGATCCCGGAGTGACCTCCTGCACTCCGGCCGTCCGATGCCAGTACTCAAAATGGTGCCGATAGCCTTTGCCCATACTATGTCACAGGGGCTACCGGTGCCATTGGTCAGCCCCTGTCACATGGTAGGAGCACAAGATGGCCCCAATGGCCATGTGACAGGGGTTAACCAATGGCACCGGTAGCCCCTGTGACAAAGGCTATTGGCGCCATGATGAAACCGGCACCGAGGGTGTGAGTGCAGGGGATGGCTCCCGGACCCCCCGCTAGACCACCAGGGAGTTTTGGTAAGTCCTGGGGGGGTTCAGAAGGGTGGGGGGTTTGTTTAAATTTTTATTTAGGTGGCCGTATAATTCGGCGAAGATTCGTGTCTTCGTGGGGAATCGTGATACGTTTCGCTTCCCCACGAATACTACGAATAGTGCAATATACGTTGCGGATCGCCAATACGGCGAAAACGAATGCACACCCCTAGAATTTTGCAGTGGGACCTTTGGCTGCACAGCCCTTAGGCTCAAAATTTAGAGTTGCCCGCCACTTTTCGCTGCACTCCTGCTGGTTCCTGTCATTCTCCAAAAAAAAAAAAATGTATATAAATCTTATCTTAATTTGTTTCTGATTTGGCCACTACCCATTTGGGTTGCGCTATCATAAGAAGGTGCTGCCAATGTTTGTACAGATGTCCCTGAGTTCCAACTCCTCAGCTGTAGCTTGGCAGGCCACAGCACTATGTCATATGGGGTTTTAGGCACGCCCATCCTGGAGGTGCCCACTGGTCCTGATCCCTCTTGTCCTGACCCTGTGGTTCTCCTGCCCACTGGCGTTTTTGACTGCAGAGGAGCTAGAAGTCGATGGGGAAGAGGTAGTGCACCCGGGCCTCCTCAAGGAGCAAACGTTACTAATAAGGGAGCTACAAACCATGGGGGAAAATCCCAAAAGACCCCTATGGGAAAGTATAATCTTGATAATTTGCAAAAAAACAGGGCCAAGGAGGAAAAGCATCGGAGGGTGGCAGCAGCGGCATTGGTGCTCTCAGCACTATTACGACACAGCTCGCCCCCGAAGAAATCAAGGATGGGCAGTCATTCAGATGCAAGTTGTCCTTACTATCCTTAATAACTCTGTACTTATACGGGTGTTCAAAGTCCAGCTGGCTATGCGGAACATGCATCGATATCTCCTCGTGAGCTCAGCATTAGGAACTTACACAGTCTAAGGGATGGGATGCGGTACAGATCCCCATGGGATGAGATACAGTATAGATCCCTATTCTGGCCTGCCTCCCGCTCATCATCTGAGCATTTCCACACCAGCTTCAGCCCATGGCACAGACCGTAAAAGAGGGTCCTCCTATGAAGGTCACCCCTATAGGGATCCAGACAGTGTCATGCATTATTGGTAATATAGGCCTTACGACATCAACCCACAGCCCAGGTGGCATAGATCAGCTTGCTATTCATCTATTCATTTCGATCTCCACAGCCCTCACACTGAGATTTCTCACCATAACTTGATTGTGGTGAGGAATATGGAGAGCATAGTCACTTCCATGCCCAATTCAGAGTCAGTCACAGTCACAGGAAGTAGCCTGCAGCTCATTTGGATGTCCCACAGTGAGACGTAGATGGCGACGCTTGCAGTCTGAGACATCACTTGTCTTCAGTGCACTCTGCAGTCTCTCATCACAGAGCCAAAGCTCACAGATCCTTGAAACCAAAGCTGCCTCCAAGGATCCCTTCACTGTTGGTATGGCCAGACGAGGAACAGGATAAGCTTGATGCACAAAGTGTAGAAGAAGTTCCACTAAAAGAGCAAAAGGCAGGAATAGCTGCAAGTGGCTGAGGCACAGGCAGGCACCATTTTCGTCTTCCTCACTTAGCAGCTCATCCAGCTCCTCCTACTCTTCCTCCCAAAGTTCAGGATATGCTTCTACAGTGTGCAGATGTGACCGGGAGGATGTTGTCTACCCCACAAACGACCGGAATCGGAACATGAACTATGGGAACTGGTGTCCAGGTCTCTTAGGCCGCATATCAGACACAGACACTACATCGACATGTTCCACCTTATGGAGGGACATAGGAGGGGAGGCCAGGGAAAGGAGAAACGAGCTGGAAGCAGCCAAGCACACTCAAAGAGAGATCATAAATTGGGTGCTTGCTTTTGAGTGTCTGGCCTCAGTCATGGTGTGTTCTGAGCCTGCTGTGATGCAGCGTTTGCCCTCTTACTTAGACACTATCCTGTGTGCATACAAAGAATATAGTGGTTTAGCATGGCTCAACTATGACAAGGCTTTCCATGAGAGAATGGCCAGCAGGACCACCATGTCGTGGGGAAGACAGGATGTCAGCCTGCTCATAAAAATGACTACTTGGCTATCGATTTGAAAGCCAGTTTGCGGCCGTTTCATAGAGAGCCGATGTGCAGTGGGCAAACAAGTGTACGCAAGGCACAAGTGGCACCTACTGGAAATACAACCGTGGTGCCTGCTCCATGACAAATTGAAAATATAAACACATCTGCAGTTGATGCACCTCATTCTGCCAAGCTAACAAATGTCCACGCTGCGACAGGTGAGGGGAAGGAACTGGCCCTAGCTCCAACCCCCGTCAGGTGGGTTAGTGATCCATGGTTGGATCACTAACCCAATAGGGCTGGGGTAAATACTGTATTGAGCAGTTTTTGAGAAGGTTTCTTTTTTCCATTCATGGGTCAGCCACAATACACTAAGGTGGTCAGTGCTCCTTCAGCATGCATTCTGGATGACATCGTCCAAGAGAAGCTCAGAAAGGAGGTTCAGCTGGCTCATAGCCTGCCCCTTCGCTGAGCCTTTTTTAGAATACCTGGTGCTGTCCCCTCTAGCAGAAATTCCCAAAAAGAAGCCCGGAAAATATAGGCTCATACACAACCTTTTTCAGCCACTTGGAGTTTCAGTGAACAACCATATTCCCTTGGAATACTGCTCAGTGCAATATTCGTCCTTTGATATTACATTGGACTTATTAAGATCCTGTGGCCAGGGCGCCTTTAAGGCAAAAGTGGACATCAACTCTGCATTTAGACTGTTCCTGGTTCACCCGAGCAATTTCTATCTATTTGGCTTCCAATTCGAGGGTGGTTTTGACTATGACAAGTGCTTGTCAATGGGATGCTCAATCTCGTGTGCCTATTTTGAAACCTTCATTGGGCAACTAAGGAGGCATCTGGACTAGCATTGCTAATTCACTATTTGGATGATTTCCCATTCATTGGAAAAAAAGGGTTTGCTGGAATGCGTTAAGCTGTTTCAAACTTTCTGTGACCTGGCGAGCAGATTTGGTGTTCCTTTGGTGGAAGACAAGTCCCTGGGCCAAGTAACTGTCCACAGTTTCCTAGGAATTGAGCTTGATTCCACGTGAATGGAATTCAGACTCCCAAGTGTCAAATTAACCAAACTGTCAAAGTTGGTGGTTGCCACCTTGCACAGCAGGAAAGTCATGCTGAGACACATGAGGTCCCACATAGGTAGCCTCTCCTTCACCGTACAGGGTAATTCAGTCCATGGTAGACCTGGCTCATGACCACTACCACTTGCAGTTTAGTAAGCCCATTAAGGAAGACCTGAAGCTATGGTCCAAGTTCCTCAGAGACTTCAATGGTGTCTCAGCCAGGCTCCCTAGCCCGGTCAGCAGCAATGACCTTCAGTTATACTCTGATGCATCAGGAGTCATTGGATTTGGTGTCTATTTTAGGGGAGACTTGTGTGTTGCGCACTGGCCTGACAGCTGGGCTGCCTGCAGCTTAACCAAGAACATCAAATTTCTTGAGCTCTTTCCCATATTTTTTGTTGTACATATTTGGGGGCGCCACCCTCAGTTGTCAACAGGTGATGTTATGGTGTGACAATGCTGCAGTAGTTCAATCAATTAGCAAACAGACCTCTAAGAGCCTCCTGGTGGCAGAGTTGCTGAGGGAATTAGTTTTATGCTGCCTGAGTGTGAACATTGTGGAGTGGGTGAAGCATGCTCTTGGAATGGGCAATGAGATAGCTGACTCTCTTTCTCGTTGTAAGTGGTCCATGTTCAGGAAATTGGTGCTGCGAGTCAAGCTGAATGGCAGAGAGGTCCCAGAACGGTTTTGGTCCTTTCGAACCGGACAATGCGTGAGATGCCGTGAAGATCACGTGTCCCATCCACATAGAACTCGTACATCCACAACTGAAGAAAAGTGAAGGTGTTTCTTGTTGTAAACCACTGGTCTGGCTACTAAGTTCCAGAGGACCTCTTGATTAGCTACATAGTGCACACCAAGCAGCAGGGACTGTCCAGGAACTTGGTCCATTCACACCTCGCAGCCCTAGCATTTTTCTCAAAACTGGAAACAGGTCACGCAGAGCAGTATTTCATGGTAAAATGGGTGACACTCGGCTGGGCCAGAGAGTCCCTGCCTCAGCATGATACGCAGAGACCACTAACCCACAATCTGCTGTTATTATTGTGGCACATCCTGCCTGTGATAGTGACTGATCAGTTAGAGATCACACTTTTCTGGGTTGCTTTTGAATTGGCATTTTGCAGCGCATTGCTTGTCAGTAAGTTTACAGTGCCTTCACGCAAGGCACTACAGCTCTGTGGCTTACTGGGGGAGGATGTCAGCATTTCAAACAGCACCTTATACATAAAGCTGAGACAGTCAAAGACTGATCAGGGTTCCCGTTGCAAGTCATCACGTTGTCAGCTGTTAGAGGTTTGGAGACATGTCCGCTAACAGCAGTAAACCTATACTTAACCCTACACCCAAAAGGGGACAGTTTATTTTTGCTACACCACGATAAATCCCCTTTAATTTGCTACCAGTTTTTGGCGGTGTTCAAAAAAGCCCTAACAGAGGCAAGGCTTGAGAGTGAATGTTTTGGCACTCACTCATTCCACATTGGAACCACTTCCAGTGCCGCCACTGCCGGATTCCCACAGGCAATGACACAGCGGTTGGGCCGATGGAGGTTGGGGGCTTACGCGTCATACATTAGGCACAATGATGGTTCCCCTGCACTGGCACCAGGCTGGGTATGTGACATGACCTAGTTTTCTATTTCACTTGCAGCTGCCATTCGCTGTATGGATCGTCAGCCACTCATTCATCACACATGCTTGGAAAAGCGCCAAAGAAGGGAAATTTGGTCATGATCTTGGGCTGTCAGGAAAAGGATGGACACCCAAATGGCTGGGTCAGGGAGACATGTGATGGCACCAGCTGTAGCCCATGCTGCAGTCGAGAAGAGTCAACCCGACACCACCTGACCTGATCATTATACACCTTGGCAGCAATGACTTAGGCAAAGGCATCATCATCGCTCTGATGAATACGATCAGGGAAGACTTTATCCGCCTAACCTCATCATGGCCTTCCACAAAGATCTGCTGGTCTGAGATCATTCCCTGACATAGCTTGATGTGCACTGGTTGGTGGGGAAGGTAACATGTCAAGTTCATTCGGCAGGTAGCTAAGGCCATACAACTCCAGGTGGTTATCATTTGTGTCATTAATGGGTGGACGGACATTGTGCAGAAATATATGGCCCAGATGGTATATACTTGTTGAACTTGGGAAACAACCTGTTCCTTCAAGCTATGCAGAGGTTAGTCATCCTTGATGCAGGAGCCGTAGAGTCATCCATTTGATATATGAGCCATAGCCGTGGTCTGGGTTGGTGCCATCACGTGCGGGCGGAAGGGTACTTCCATGCCCGTGCGTGCCAAACCCCTATGGTGGTGGCGACTCGCACAGAGAAAGCATTTATAAATGCAGAGGCATAGAAGGAAGCTGGGATGATCCAATTGTATGTGAGAGGCTAAGGGCCCTCACTCATTTGCCACAGATGATCAATGTTGGGCCCGTGCCCATGGCCTCGATGGATCAATGGCTGGATCAAAGGGAAGGGCTCCAGCAGGGCTTGCTTTGTGGCGGCTGAGGCCGAGATTCCATCCGGTGCTTGGCGGTCACGATGCCTGTTCAGAGGGCTTGCAGCACATGAGACCCCGCGACTCCACTTGGGCAGAAACCTGAGTTATTGGCACCTGCCCAGCAGCAATTTTGTAAACATTATTGACCAGACTCAGAGCCTAAGTTAGACTCCCCTGTTAGCGACTCTAATAAATGGCTGCGGCATTTACATCCAAATTATGTGTCATGTTTTACTTGTGTGTAATTGGCGGAGTCCAGCTAGGCTGGGTAGGGGTGGAATAGAGCCCATAAGTGTCCCAGCTGCCTGGTTAATGGGCGACCACCCAGCATGAATGTGCAGGCATCATGAGTAACTGGGAGCCCGATGCATCTGTGCTAAATTTTTCTCTTTTTTGTCTTTTTATTATTTATATAGCACACAAACATGCTTCAAAAGTTGATCAAGCTGATTTACAACATATAAAATACATCAAATAAAACATATAAAACAAGTTAAAAATACAGCCGCTCCACCTCAAAATTGTAATCCTCATACCACCTTGTCATCTTGCCATACTCACGTAACTAACTCCTGCACTATATATCTCTATTTAAACAGCCATGCTTTCACCTTTTTCTAAAAGGTATATGATCCATTTCCTGCTGTGCTTCTTTTGGAGCCAAATTCCACAATTCTGCCCCAATTACGGAAAACATCCTCCTACGGTTTTTTCTTTTTTCCAACCTCTCGCCAAGAAAGCACTTGCAACTAATTTTCATCCCCTGACCTTAGTTTTTTCGAAGGAATGTTGTGTTTCAACAAATTGTTCAAATATCCTGCACCCCTGCCATATATTGCTTTAAAAACTAGGCACATAATCTTAGAATTTATTCATGCCAACCATTGTAATTGAAGTAATATGGATCTTACACTAACTTTCTTGAAGTATACAAAATTTTGCATGGCTGACATAACTTTTTATCTGGCTAAAATTTGTCCAGATAAGTTGGGATGTTCTGGACACATAACTGGGAGGATCTGAGTTAGCTGGTTAAGTTGTTCATGGAAGAGTAAATAATGAGGGATTTAGAGTTGAACAGACATGGTCTACATTATCAGGTTTAATACAGTACATATGATACTTATTATGCATTTTTGTATTTCTAAAGTCTCTCCAGTGATGGTACCTATAGAAAATGTCAAAGAAGACACAGTAAACAAGCATGGGCCAAGGTATACATAAAGCCAAAAAGAGTTGCCCATATTATCAATAACAATACTGCCTTGTTTGCATACCCTCTCCAACATTTATTCAGTCTTGCATTATAGCATATAATAGGGTCAGTAATGAAACTATCTGCTGTAGTACAAATTCCACAGGTATTTTAAATCCTAGAGATTTGCACCACTAATCATCAAAACTGATTTACTTTGATAATTGACAGTTTTGCTTTGATTATTGACCCTGGCAAATGTGCTTACAGAGATTTGCACCTAGACCTATGCTCAGGTTCTGAGGTCCAAGACCAGGCCTTCTGCGATATGATTTCTTCTTCCTTCAATTAAACATAACACTGTCTGCCTGAAGGAAGTACTGCAGTGAATCCATTGCAGTGCCTTCCACCTGATTAATAGCGCTGTTTTGATATACAGCCATTGAAATGCACAGCCTTACATCACTGAGGTGCATTCTTTGGGCAAGAACCACTCCTTTAATACTGAAACTAAACATCACAGCTGCAACAAATGTCATAGCAGAAAGACATGGAATGATTGCGCATGTCCCTGGCTGTTCTGCAGTATGTCCTCCAGAAATACACATTTGTCTGACATGAGACGGTGACATGAGACGGTGACTAAATGCGCAGTGATGGCCAAGACAAACTGTGGCTGACATCCTGGCTGACTGATCACTAACAGGGCACACCTGACCTGGGTGACTCTGTATTATGGAAAAAAAAAAGGTTTGGATTAACAAGTGACATTTCAACAGAATTTGAAAAGCCAGTTGTTTAAAGTAAACCAGTAGAAAGTATGTAGTGCATGCCCATACACAGAACTTTGTGGCAAGTGCAGTGTTTGGACATACATTTGCAGGCCTCTCCAGCATGAAGAGAGAAAGCTTGGCTCTGGCTCGATGGCTTGTAGACTTAACTGTACAAGTCACTTGTCATTTAACCAATGCTGTCACATCCATGACAGCCCCTCGTGTCAATGCTGTATGCTGGAAAAACATAGCCAGAGAGGGACTAGAGAAAGAAGCAATGCTCTTACCTACCAGAAAATCGTCACCGTAAAGGTCAACTTCAAAATTACAAAATAGGTTTGATTGTCTAAGTATAAAGAAATTGTGCAAGTCTCCCGGTTAATTGGCAACCACCTCAAGCATCACAGACTGCTGCACGTTGATAGAGTAGAAGAGCTTTCTGTTGTGGTAGATCTCCTCCTTGCCATGGGGTGGGATGATGGCTATGTGAGTGCAGTTGCTATCTCCCAGAACATTTGGAAACTTAGCTATGGCAAAAAACTCTCTTTTTAATTCCATCAAGTCCTGCCTTTCAAGAAGGAATGCTATGTACTAATCAATGCAGCCATGTACAGATGTTATGAAGTGGCCCAGAAAGCAGGAAAGAGCGGTAATTTGGAAGGAGCCAGATACCATGAAATGCATGGTGCACAAAAGGATTGGTGAGGCCCGGTATGGTGTGGGACCCTTCCATGACTGTATCCAGATCCCCTCTGAGTTCTTTATATGATTCCATGATAGCCTGAGAGCTGAGGCAATAACTGCTAACCACATGTTCCTCTGGCATGCCCAGCAATGAGATTCATGAATGAAAGTTGTGCTCCCTGTATCGCCGCCATGCCCACCTGCGTGACAAGCAATGCCGTAAGCCAGAACGCTCTAGTGTCAGGGCCACTGGCTCTGGATCTGGTGCAGAATCTTCCCGTGGTGGGGTTTGAACTTCCCTTGCCTGTTGTTGTGGTTCTTGTTGTCATCGCCGAGCAGCCTGTGGCAGCCAGAATCCCGCTACAAGTAAGCTTCCCTCTAATATTGTAGCTTTAGGAAGACAGGGCAGGTAAGAAAAAGTATTTTTATTAGCTCAGCGGGGCTTTGTAGGTGTGTCTGATAGAAGGCCTCATTTTATCATACGATAATAGCTGCGATCCATGATAGTGGCCACTATTGTACGATAAAAACTTTTTTGCCCTCTACTGCAAAAAAGGTGCAATTTTCCATGTTAAAACCTATATTATTGTGCATTATTTTACCTTGAAATGTGGAAGGGACCTCTAATTTGCATAATTTTCTAGCTTTTGCATACTTATTATCATATTTGCATTCTAGCATGTGACACAATAAATATCGCACATTCGCCTTCATCCAATTTCATACCATATTATATGATAATTATCTAGTTAATTTCTTTCGCTCCTACTCCATCTTCACTTATTCCTAGCTACTCTAGCTCCCAAGTTTTAATACCCCTGTTTTATTGTAACTTTGATTGTTTCGACCTTTCTTATTTATAGTTACTTGGTTTTTCCCTTGTTTCATGTAAACCGGCCTGATATGAATCCCATTCATGAAGGCCGGTATAGAAATATTTTAAATAAATAAATAAATTTAGCCTGTGCCAAGGCCATAACACAATTTGATGAATGACCTTGCAAGTTTTTTGAATCCGCACACTCCCAAATTGTGCATGCTGTAGAACAACGTGCTTAATTTTACCAGCATTGAGCGTGATTAGTTTCCAAGACCTCATTTCTGTGAGTAAAATGCTGTTACTTTCAGAAATTTCTTTGATTATTGCCCTCACTGTGACAAATTCAAACACTTGCACATACATACAAAAGTGCTTATTACAGTAAAAAAAAAAAAAAGAGAAAACCACCAGTAGCTTTGCAATCAATAGTACATGAGGAACTGGCAGCATGTAAGTTTGATGTGTGTCAAAATTCAAAAAGCACCAGTTACCATCTGGAAGTTCTTTAGTCTCTATTCTTCACTGACCTCTGTTCTCCATCTTTCATTCACAGTTATCATGTCTATGAAGGGACAGCATTCTTAGGACTCTGGCAAAGCATACCTCTCCATAAATTCTGTAATAAAAACCGAGATAGAGACATGGACATGATTAATTAAATTTAACATTACTGGAGATCACGTGATGTGGTGAGCGAAGGTGGACGTGTGCAGGAGAGCTCCGGGTGCCTCGATCCATTTTTTTTTGATAATCTGCAAGTAATCCGGCACGAAAGCCCTCCCCAAAGAGCTCAATCTACATTGCTGACCTTTTACATGTCGATCACCAATTACATGAACCGCTCGCCAACAGCCATGCCGATCAGATCCGTGCGAAGAGATAAGGACAAGGCAAGTGCTGGGGATCCTAAGATGGCGGCGACCCCAGGATCTGCGGGGCAGAAAGGCCAGGATCCTGATCTGACCGAAAATTTCAGGGTCATCCTCATGGAAGCTTTGGACTCTAAGTTGGGGGTCATATCTACACAAATCGCGGATGTGAAATCGGTCCTAGATGAGTTAAGTCCGCGTTTGGACAGACTTGAGGGTCGGGTAAGCCTTGTGGAGGATGATACGTTAGCATTGACGGGTAAAATCATGGCCCTGGAGAAACTGGTCGATGCGCACGCTTCTAAATTAGACGATCTTGAGAACCGAGCACGGAGATCTAACATACGGGTGATGGGCTTACCGGAATCTTTAGTGGAAGGAAACTTGGGAACCTTTTTGGAGAGCTGGATCCCGGAGGCTCTTCACGTGCCGGAGCTAAATAATGTCTTCCGAGTGGAAAGAGCACACCGGCTGGGCCAGCGTAAGGAGGGAGAAACCAGGCCGAGGATGGTTATCTTTAAAGTTCTAAACTTTGCCCATAAGCAAGTCCTTCTCCAGGCTTATCGCAAAGTCCCGGACTTGGCCTATGACGGAAAGAAGATTCGTTTGTTCCAGGATTATTCGGCGAAGGTTTCCGGGTTGAGACGGGGCTTCTCCCCCATCTGCACAACTCTCTTTGAAAAGCAAGTTCGGTTCGCCTTGCAATTTCCCGCCCGCCTGAAAGTTTGGCACGACAATCAAATTTCTTTTTTTGAATCACCGGAGGAAGCGCAGAAGTTTATGAAGATGACCCTACATATTTGAATGGAACGGTACGGCAGCCATTTTGGTTTCACAGAGACATGCTCGACGAGGACCCGTGGGGACCCTGCAGCTAAGTTGCTTTTTTCACTTGACTTTGGGACTCTTTTCCTCTGCCCTGCTCCCCTGGGTTAACTTTTCGATGGTTTTTCTATGCCCTGCCTGGTACGATATTTCGTTGCGCAGAGACTGCTCCCTTCAGGGGGCTATGGACCTTCTCGGCGTGGCTGGCGCAAGATCACGCTGACTATCGGGGGGTGCTATCAACCGGGGGACTTATCCCTGGCTGACCATTAGAGAGGAGAAGTTCAGGGCGCTTCATTGGTACTGCTGAGATGTCCGCACATGTGTACTTTTGATCATAATGCGGCGGGGTCACCACAGTCCTTCTGTTGAAAGAGCTATGTTTGTTCTTTTTACTTGCCTCTCTTGGGGGAGGGGGGCAGGAAAGAGGCACCTGAACACATGTCGACGTGATCTCTTCCCCTATATACGGGGAGTTCATTGAGAGACTGGTTTCGACCCTACAAGAGAGGGTCGAGGCAGATTCTGTTGCGTTTGGAACTGTTTGGTTTTGGTTTCTAATGGGGTGGGGGGGGGAGGGGTACTATAATTGGGGTAGTGGGGAGGGTAAGAGGGGTGGGGAAGGGAAGAGAACTTGTGTGTGTGGAATATTTGGGATGCGTGTGGGTTGCTAAGGAGTGTGAGTGTTCCCGATGGGGCGTTAGACACAGAGTGAGTGCGTACGGGGGATTTGGATTTGGGTTGGTGTCTTTCAACTGGAAGAGGGCACGTGGGGAATTCACATTGTCTTTTTATTCGGTGGAGGGTAGAGTCATAGCATTAATCACTGTGGTACGATTCTTACCTTATCTTACAATGGGTCCTTATTTTTCTCATGGCTGATAACACCCGAATAATATCTTGGAATGTCAATGGTCTGGGATCACCGGTTAAACGCTATAAAATCCTCAAACAACTTAAATCCCATAAACCGACGGTCGCTTGTTTGCAGGAAACCCATCTCTCTGCACTAGAAAGCAGTAAACTCAAAAGGGATTGGGTGGGTGATTGCTATTACACTCAGGCTAAAGGGAAGAAAGGGGGAGTAGCTATTTTAGTAAATAAAGCTGCTTCTTTTACTGTCTCTAACACGGTGCGAGATGAGGAAGGTAGATTTCTCTTGGTGTCAGGCCATCTTAATGGTCAAGAAGTGACTATCTGCACTCTCTACGCTCCTAATGCCTACTCTCACCCCTTTTTCATTTTTGTATTGGAACAGCTGGTAGAACACGCCAAGGGTTATTTAATTGTGACGGGGGATTTCAACCTACCAGCGGATCCTTGCATAGACAAGACGCCTTCGAGTGCCTTGCTCCCTAACAGGGAGGGTAAGGGGGTCCCATTCTTATGTTCAGAGTTCTCTTTACTGGACATATGGCGGACGTTACATCCCACAGAAAAAGATTTTACCCACATTTCTAGGGTGCATGCCTCCCTATCACGTATAGATTATATCCTGATACCGAAAGAAGGGCTACATTTTGTTTCTGATGCTGTGATTGGCTTACAGGGGGTGTCTGACCACGCAATAATTTGGGTAGATATACATTTTCACGCTCGGGACAGTGGAGAAAGGCTGTGGAGATTTCCTGGGTTTCTTCGCTCTGACTTGCACTTCAAAACTTTTTTGCAAAACAAATGGGAAGAGTTTGTCAATCACAATAGCCAACATACCTCGAATCCGCAACTGTTTTGGGAAACAGCTAAAGCCGTTATACGGGGTGAAATTATTTCCTTTGTAGCGGCTAGAACGAAAAATCTTAACAAAACTATTCTGGAATTGGAAGGTAAATTGGGTAAGCTAAAACAGGAGTTTGCCTCCCACCCGTCTCCTACTTCTCAGAGGGCGTATTTCGCTGTCTTGAGGGATCTGAACTGTGTTCTACATCAGAGGGCACAAAGGGCCTTTCAAGTAGCGGAAAGGAACTTTTTTAAGTTTGGTAACAAAGCGGGGAAACATCTTGCCAATTTGGTTAGAGCTCATAGAGGGAAGACCTTTATTCCTGCCATGCGTACTGAGGGGGGCACTAGGGTCTCCTCCCGAGCTGAAATCTGTGAGGTTTTTCGTAAGTTCTATGAACAATTATACACAGATGACGTAGAAGGAGGCAGAGAAGAAGAAGAAGCATTCTTTGTGAATCTTAAGTTACCGAATCTAACTAAATCTCAGATATCGTTCCTTAACCGACCTATAATACCCCTGGAGGTTTTAGCTGCCATCTCAACTAGTAAACTGGGGAAGGCGCCAGGTCCTGACGGCTTTTCTTTTGATTTTTACAAGCTCCTACAACATCATGTTGCCAACCATTTGACTGATTTTTTTAATGATGCAGTCCATAAGGGGGCATTCCCCTCATTTTTCAATACGGCATATATAACGGTTCTCCCCAAATCCGGTAAAGATCCGCTACTTCCGGCGTCTTACCGCCCTATCTCACTGCTGAACTGTGATTTAAAGTTACTTGCCAAGCTCTTAGCCAACAGACTTAACGTGATACTCCCGCAATTAATCTCAGAATATCAGGTGGGATTTGTTAAAAACAGACCAGCCTGTAAGCACATTCTTAAATTGCTTTCAGCTATGAGCTCCTCCCTCTCGCAGTGTTCCCCAGCCTTAGTGATTGGTCTAGACTCGGAAAAAGCATTCGATCGAGTGTCTTGGCCATATTTATTCTCTGTATTACGGAGATACGGATTCGAGGGACACTTTCTGACCTATCTTCATATGTTGTATGCTCAGCCCAAATCGCACATAACGGCTAACGGTGGTAAGTCAGGAGAGGTACTTATACAACGAGGGGTGCGACAGGGCTGCCCCCTATCACCCCTTTTGTACATTTTGGCTATTGATCCCTTACTTAGGAAAATAGCGGGTTCTCCCTCCATACCGGGTTATGGCACAGTCCATCAAACATTCTCTATCGCTGCTTTTGCGGACGATATATTAATATACCTTACGGAACCACAGCGGTCCATAACTCCTTTGTTGGGTATCCTGGAGCAGTATGGGGAATTTGCTGGCCTCCGTATTAACAAGGATAAATCGGAAGCTCTGGATGTTGGGGGAAGAGTGAAGCCTATGTGGCGAGGCCCTTTTCCTCTTAAATGGGTAACTACACATATGAAATATCTTGGTATTCAGATACCGTCCGATGTGCGGGATTTCCATAGATTGAATGTGGAACCACTTTTAGAGGCTACATCGTTTTTATTGAGGAAATGGCAAGGTTTACCCTTGTCTATCTCTGGAAGAATACAATTACTCAAAATGATGATTCTCCCCAGATGGCTTTACGTCCTACAAATGACCCCGATCTGGCTGACGGGGAGGGATTGTAGGGGGGTAAATGCTCTATTTCGGAAATTCATTTGGAATGGACGTAAAGCTCGTTTATCCTTAACGATTCTATTTCAGCCCCCCAAAAAAGGAGGTATGGGATGTCCCAATTTACGTAGATATAATCTAGCGTGCCTTCTCAGATATGTGAAAGATATTCTGGGTAATACGTCACAATACACTCCCCTTACACTCCTTTGTTCTTGGTGGCAACAGCAGTCCTTAAACCCCCTACTCCAACTCTCTAGAGCCCAAATGCCTGCGGGGTTACTAACGCAACCGCTGATTTGGGCAAGTCGGAAGGCCTGGGCGTATCTATGCGTTCAGGCGAAATTTTCCCCGTCACTTACACCTTTCCTAACGATCTGTGGTAACCCACTTTTTCCTCCAGCGATGTCTACTTCCGTCTTTCACAGATGGAGGGAGAAGGGATTAACCTGGTTGTATCAGTGTTTTTCTTCTGAGGGGGATCAGTTTCATCCCTTCTCGGACTTGCAACAATTATTCGACCTGGCGCCTTCAGACCATTTTGCCTATAGGCAATTGCGTGATTTTTGTAATACGCATAAGATGACCTCGCTGATTACGCCTCATTTCTGGGTGGTTCACAAAGTAGTCTCTATTCACAAACCGCAAAAGTTCACGATTGCGACTTTCAATCAGGCCCTACTGTTACATCTTCAGAGTGATGTAGTCACCAAAATCTGGCAACAATGGGTGCAGTGGCCTGAATTCACTCTTACCAGTCAGGAGTTTTTATCATGCTTTGAGAAGATCCCGGAATGGTCAGCGAATGTGCTGTATCGGGAGATCCAATTTAAATTTTTGAGACGGTATTATATGGCGTCTGACAGGGCTTTCTTGGCCCACATTACGTCCTCTGCCAAGTGCCCCAAGTGTAATGTAATGACGGGCACCTTTACCCATCAATTTTGGTCGTGTAATGCTATTTCTTTGTTTTGGACGGAACTTATTGGTACCTGCAGTTCTTTGCTCTCCATGGAGCTCCCTGCAGACCCTATTCTCTGGCTCTTTGGGCTGATGCAGACTTCCACTGTGGGACTAGGAAAGTATGAGCTGCAATTTTTACGTAGAGTAAGCCTGACTGGGAAAAAGGCCATTTTAGCTTGTTGGATTTCCGCAGATCCTCCTCAACATGACTTATGGTTCAGGTTGTTGATCAAGCTATTCACTCTGGAGTATACCTGTGCCCAAACAGCTACTGAACACAGACAGAAAATTATGGGTAATATTTGGAAGCCGTTGGAGCTATATCTTAAGCCTAACATAATACCCTGATTAGGTACTAGATGGGGAACGGTCTTTGTGGGCACTTGGAATCATTCAGTGGAGTAATTCACACTCATAGCTAGACTCACACCCATGGGCATTTTCGTACCTCATCCAGATATTTGCTGTGTTAGTCCAGTACTATGGCTTATCCCTCACACAAGTTCCAGGGGTGGGGGGGGGGGATGGGAAGGGGAAGGGGGGGGGGGGATTGGGGATTAGTTGGAACTGTTAATCTGTTTATAACTGTTTATCTTGAATGCCAAAGTGTGTGCTACTGATTCTTCCACATTATGTCTGCCTTGTTCTTTTATGATATCGGTTGATTTAGTATTTGAGATTGGAACCCGCACACCTAGAACCTTTTGCTTTATTGATATGCTGGCGCTTCTTGACTACATGTGGTTTACAGAATCCTATGTCATTGCTACAAGTGTCATTGCGTTGTCTGTCGTTATTGTAACAGACCTGTTATTGTGGGTTGCTTGTACATTTTACATTTTGGATTTCTATGTTCAAAACTCAATAAAAATAAGTTACAAAAAAAAAAAAAAAATTTAACATTACTGATCACTAACTATGTTACCGAACCTTATGGCACTCTTGTAAATGTGCAAATTACAGTATCATTAATTTTATGTGCCTCGATGTAAACCGTTGTGACGGTCTCCTCCAAACGACGGTATAGAAAAAAAAAGATTTAAAAAAAAAGATTTAAATAAAATAACCAACATCATGCAATCTTCATTCCCAGCTTTGCTGTCAAGGCTTCACAACACCCATTCATATATTGACATAAGGGCAGCAAGTTTAAGGTCACCGAACATAAAAGACTCGTCTGTCATACAGAAGGTCTCTATCATTGCATCACCTACCCCGCATCCATAGTAGAAATGAAATAATAGATGAGGTTCCCCCATTATTTGCTCCACTCTTGCTAGCACCCTGCCACCAAGTACATGACATTGATAACACCTAATGGAATAGAGCCCCTTTTAACAGCAAGTCCTGCACACCTCCTAATTTACAGATTTTACTACTATTACGTTTTTGACCCATCAGTTTCCTCCTTGTCCTTTTGTATGTCCAGCTCAATCAAAACAAAGGCTGGGATCTGGCACCATTTCCTTCACGTAAAGCTACCTGGGAATTTTTTTCAATATTTTGTATTCCTTCCCCCCACCCAGTCCCCATCAAGTTAATCTACCCCTTGTAGTAATGGTTCTCAGTCAGGGGCCATGTCCCAGGGCTCCTTACAGAAGCCTTCAAACATGGGCCCTGAATCCAGCCACTAGGTGTCACCCTTCATTAATGCCCTTAATTCCTTATTGCCCAGGGCTATGAATGTTGCCTCTGCAGCATCCCCAGCCCCAGCTAACCTGGGAAGTGGCAGACTGAATTTGGATATGAAACCAGGAACTTTTCGCATGGCAACGCACTGCATTTGCAACTTGAGCCTCTAGGCCGGCCTCATTTACAGCTAATATAAATAGCTGTTAGAGTGATTTTTCTTGTATTATATTTATTTCATGTTTACTTTTCTGTTGTTATAATCTTTTGAGATTGGATTTAGCAGCTTTTATAAATATAATAAATTGAATTCAATATATGTGACAATTTCATGTACCCACAAATGTATATCTCTGGAAACTATAGAGAAACAATTGTCATTCACTCATTTTTCCCCTTCTCTACATGCTGCTCTTTATTGTGACAAAAGAATACAGAATGCCTTTTGTCCATGGCAAGAGAGCACAAATGCACATAGTCTCTCTTGTCACAGAGAAAAGGCATTCTATATTATTTATAGCAATAAACAGCAGCATTTAGAGAAGGGTGACCAAAATTATAAAGGGGATGGAATGGCTCCCCTATGAGGAAAGGCTAAAGAGGTTAGGGCTGCTCAGTTTGGAGAAGAGACGGCTGAGGGGGGATATGATAGAGGTCTTTAAAATCATGAGAGGACTAAAATGGGTAAATGTGAATTGGTTATTTTTTCTTTCAGATAATAGAAGGGCTAGGAGGTACTCCATGAAGTTAGCAAGTTGCATATTTGAAACAAATGGTAGAAAATTCTTTTGCACTCAATGTTCAATTAAGCTCTGGAATTTGTTGCCAGAGGATGTGATTAGGGCAGTTAGTGTAACTGGGTTTACAAAAGATTTGGATAAGTTCCTGGAGAAGAAATCCATACATTGGTATTAATCAAGTTGACTTAGGGGCAGATTTTAAAAGGGTTACGCGTGTACCCTTTTAAAAGCCTCCTGCGTGTGCCAAGCCTATTTTGCATAGGCTCAGTGACGCGCACAAGCTCCGGGACGTGCGTATGTCCCGGGGCTTGAAAAAATTGATGGGAGTGGGCGGGGCAGGGGTGGGGCCAGAACCTCCAGGCACAGCGGCCATTTGCCGCTGTGTCCGAGATCATGGGCCGGCCGTCGCAGGCGTGCGCAACCTACTCCTGCCCAGAGGCAGGCGCAACTTAAAAATTAAAGGTAAGGGGGGGGTTTAGGTAGCGCTGGGGGTCAGGTTAGGTAGGGGAAGGGAGGGGAAGGTATGGGGGGTGGAAGGAAAGTTCCCTCCAAGACCGCTCCGATTTCGGAGTGGCCTCGGAGGTAACAGAGGAAGGCTGTGTGGCTCGGCATGTGGAAGTTGCACAATTGTGCACCCCCTTGCGCGCGCACCGACCCTGGATTTTATAACATGTGTTTAGCTGCGCACGCATGTTATAAAATCTACACCCGCACATATTTTTTAAAATCTGGCCCTTAGGGAATAGCCTCTGTTATTACTGGCATTATTAACATGGAATCTATTTAATGTTTGGTTACTTGTCAATTTCTTGTTACTTCAATTGGCCACAGTTGGAAAAAAGGATGCTGGCCCTGATGGATCCTTGGTCTGACCAAGTATGGCACCTTTTTATGTTCTTATTTTCTTAAGTGCTGGTAATGTGTCTTATTTACCAGTGGTATTGGACACTGTTTAAACATACAGGCATCAGATGCCTATTCTCATTAACTGATTGGAAGGGAAGATGGCCAGAGCCTCCATCATGACCTCAGCTGCTGTCTTCCAGGCTTTCCTTACCCGCCTTCTGAGACCAGTATCAGGATGAGATAGGTTACCCTGTTAGATCCTTTTCCCAATGCTGGTAAATCTGGCATGAATTGTCTCTTATTTTTTCTCTTATTTTCCAGAGTAATTATTTTGAATACATTGTTTGATGAATACAATATGTACAACCAGAGTGACAGTGTTTTCTTTAGACTAATATTTTACTTTGCATTTTTCGATTCATCCTACTAACAAGTATTTTCTTGTCTGATATATTTCAGAATGATCTTCAGAATAAGCTCTCCAGGTGTGGCTGAGAGTGAGTCTAAAGTTATCCAGCTTTCTGTAACTAGATAACCTTAGATTTAATTAGCTATATATAACTGGTTAAGTGGCAAGAACTTTTAAAAAATAGTGTATCAAAGGTAGGGATGTGCATTTGTTTGAAATGAATAGGTAAAACATAGCCAATGGGATGCTATTCCTCTTATTTGTTTTTCCCAAAAATGAATGAAGGGGATCCAGCGAATGAAATGAATATTATTCTTACCATGTGTTTATGTTGCCCATTGATTTCTATAGCCTGTTGAAGTCTATGGCTTTTCTGTGTGAAAAAAAAACAGGTGTAAGTAACTAAACTAGCCCGTTCCTATTTGAGCTCATTGCCTTATCATGGCTGAGTCAGAGTAAATTGGTAAGGAAACCACAAACATGACAAATCACAGTGAAGCATTTCTCTAATCTATCCTATTATTGTTATCTAGATCCAGAGATGCTGACCCACTCCTACTATAAAAACTGAGCATGTTCAAGAAGCACTGACTGAGCATGTTCAGAAGCACTGACTGCTTGTTCAGAGCATGTTCAGAAGCACTGACTGCTTCAAGAAGAAGTCAGAGAAAAACATACTATTTGGAACACTAACAGAGTTAACATTTTGAATTTTTTGGCACTGGTAAAAAAGAGTTGCTTCTAATCCTTTCTGTGCTGTACTGGATAATTCACTGTGCCAGTCACCAGAGAAAGACAGGTGCTGGTGCTTGCTGTTCATTTTTCTCTTCACTAGGGGAAGGATTGGCTTTGGGTTGGAAATATAGTAGGCATCAGTGCTAGTGATTTTTTTAGTCTTTTTCTGAGAACCACACTAGTGAGGTGATTGAGTAGTGCATAGAGACTGAAAAGAAGAGTCCAAACCAGGCACCAGTCTTTTTTTTGTGTGGAGTCTATATCAGCATTAGTGTATATGTTCATGGAACTGCACACAGCACAGTGTACATACACTGTTTGACATTAGAATGGTACTGTCAGTAGGGGTACAAAATTCTTTGTTATATCCAAACCCCCAGTAGACAATGAAATAAAATGACTAAATTCCATCATGTCAGAAAAAGGGAAAGAACTTACAAGATTGGCAGCAGTAGCAATAAGAAGGAACTCCTATGCCTAAATTAAAGAGGGACATTGTAAGTCCAGAATGTCAGAAGAGGGAGCCAGCTCCAGCAGGAAAAAATTGAAATTTAGAGAAGATGTGCCACCACTATCTGTTTCTTTCCCTGTTGTTATAGAGCAGATGGAAAATGTGGGAGACCTATCCAATGCAGACAATATCAGGGCAGTAAATGTATCTGTTGCGTTCATACCTCTTCTCGCCCCTCGCTCCACCCTCTCTACCTGGGATGCGACTCCCTTCGGCTTTGACAGACAGATGCAGCTGTGGCTTCTCTCCACCTCTTGGTCCCGGTTCCCCCGGGCTGGCTTGATGCTATGGATCCGCCATGTTCCTGATGACGTAAGGGCACGCGCGCATGCTCCAGGCTTTGTACCAGCAAAAGCGCGAACCTCGAGGGCATTCCCCCATAGTGACATCATCCATTTGCACTTTAAAAGGTCTGTTTTTGCTAACCTCTAATGAGTTAGCAAGGGACTCCAACGGGACTTGCTTCGGCAGTCCACGATACTTGCAACAACGATCCGAGTCAGCGAGGGGAATCCTTCTCCACTGCTCGGCCTTTTCAAACTTACTAGGAGTACCCGCTCCACAGGGGCTCCACTCTCTCTTCTTGATTTCAGATTGCCAGAACACTCGGAAGACTCCTCATTGCCTGGAAGCAATCGCAGATGTGAACCCAATAAGTTCTATTACATAGGAATTGGTACTCGCTCCGCAAGGGCCTACATTCCTATTGCTCTGAAGACTCCCTTCCGTCCAAGACATTATTGCAAGTACAGAGATTAAGAGTTACATTGGCAAGATTGCAGATAGGAACCGGTACTCGCTCCACGAGGGCCTATGTTCCTAGAATCCTTTACAGACTCTCTTCTACTCTAGAAGCCATTTCATATACAGCAATTTTGAGTTTATATTACAAACTGTTTGTGGAAACCAGTGCTCGCCTAAGGCTCCTGTTCCTGAATGTACTGAAGACTCTCTGTGGCATAGAGACCATTGCAGACATCCACTATTGTGAGTGTACCATCTTGTATCCAGTATACCATGTCTACTCACTACTTCTAGTCTCTCTCTACAGCTCAGCGACCCAGAGATTATATTCCAGTATCAGAAGGACTTCAGCCTTGCCGAACACAGTGACTCACTACTGCCACCCCGGTGGCCCAGCTTCCAGTCTAATAAAGAACTATTGTGTTTATCTCATATTCTAGCCTAGCCGGTGGTTCCTCTCAGGATCTCCTCCTGGGGGTGTTGTCATCTGCCATCGGCCCAGGGATTAGGGGTGTGCATTCGTATTGACCGCATATGTAAAACGCTATGCATATTTTGTTTTTAACTTAAAAAAGTGATGTGACATAAACGATCGGATTTCCCACATATCCAACATAGCTATGTTGGATATGTTGGAAATCGCGATTGTTGAGCCAAAATAAAAATTTAAACCCCCTCACCCTCCTTAATCCCCCCCCCCCAGACTTACCACAACTCCCTGGTGATCGAGCGAGGAGTGAGGACGCCATTTCTGCAATCCTTGGCGAGAAGCATGTGACATCGGCGCCACGTCGAGTGACGCGGCGTCACGTGATTCCCGGCGAGTTCGCGCCGGAAGGCTCGTTCGGCCCAAAAAGAACTTTTGGCCAGCTTGGGGGGGCCTCCTGACCCCCCCAAGCTGGCCAAAAGTTCTTTTTGGGCCAAACGAGCCTTCCGGCGCGAACTCGCCGGGAATCACGTGACGCCGCGTCACTCGACATGGCGCCGACGTCACATGCTTCTCGCCAAGGATTGCAGAAATGGCGTCCTCACTCCTCGCTCGATCACCAGGGAGTTGTGGTAAGTCTGGGGGGGGGGATTAAGGAGGGTGAGGGGGTTTAATTTTTTTTTTTGCACATATGGACATATACCCAACTCATTTAATTTGTTTTATGTCCATATTGACCGCAAATGGGACCCCCTTTGGACATATTGACATATGGACATAAACTTTTGCTCTGCACATCCCTACCAGGGATTCACCATTTTTTCCAAGTGGTCATTCATTTCCCTATTATCACTCTGTGGGAGCCAACCATTACAAACCACTAACTCTGCTCACGGAAGTATTATATAGACAGCTACTCCTCTTTCATTGAGACTTGCCAGCAACTTATATATACAGATTGCTACTCCTTAGCGGAGGCATGATAGATTGCTATCTCAGTAGCAAAGTACAATATACCTATTGTTAGCTCCTCTCCTCAGAAGAGTATTATTATACAGATTGCCAACTCCTCTTCCTTGGAAAGTTGATCCATAACAGATTGCTACCTCCTTTCCTTACAGGAGCATCTAACAACAGTTCGCTAACAGATCTACAGATAGCTAACTCCTCCCCTTTGGAGGAGCAGGTCATGTCATATCGCTACTCCTTCCCCTTTCAGGAGAACAGCAGTACAGCTTGCTAACTCCGCCCTCCTGGTGGGGTGAGCGACAGCAGATTTCTAACTCCTCCCCTCTGGAGGAGGAGAGCATACCAGATTGCTAAACTCCCTAGCAGATTGGTAACAGTAACAGAAAAGCAATACCCAAAACCAACAGCAAACTCCTCTTTAATTATTGATGATGAGACAATGAGAGGAGTATTTGCATCAACAGATTCAGAGGAAGAATCTTGTATTGGATTTCCTGAATCAGAAAATATTGAAGAGCTACTAGGTAAAGAAAATTTGGACATATTAGTTAGTAGCATTTTAGATTCCACTTCAATGATATAGAGGCTAGAGAAAACTAAGGATGGTGAGAAAGACTAGGCAGCATAGAGAGACAGTATGATCGATGCCTCTGGCATTGTTCTTCAGTGTCCACCCTCTACCTTAACTCCAGTGCCAGCATCAACTCTCAAGGATGTAAAGAAGGAATCATAGAAGAAATCCCTGATCTGGAGACACTTTAAAATGAGGGAAGACCTGCGTATCACTCAGTGCATTCACTGCATGAAGTATATCAGTTGAAGGAAGCAAATGGGGTGTCTCATAAACATCGGTATGCAGCATTACCTGCAGAAGGCGCACCCACTAACACTGGCATCAGGGAGGGTGATAGTAAAAGCTTGGGGACCCATTATTCCACTCTAGATCAAAGCCAGAGGCAAGGGGTTGGAAAGGGGAACAATTTTCCCCAAGCTGATCCAATGGCCACATTCAGCAGTCAGACAGAAGGCGAGCAGCCCCCTGCTATGTGTTCAAAGGAAGGAAAATGGGCAGTGTTTCTTAGCACTCTCCTGGCATAAAAGCTAGGCAGTCTTAAAAGTAGTAACAAGGAGCACTGGGGAAATCATTGCTCATAATGACCAACCCCTGCAGGTAGTGAAGAACTTGGGTTTTAAGAGTCTGCTACATGTGTTATCCCCCAGTTATAAATCCCTTCCAGGACTTCATTTAATTGGAAAGTCATCCCCACCCTAAGCAACCAATGCTGTAGTCATATCCAGGCCTAGCTGGCTAAATCAGAGGGAAGTAGTAGACATTTCACCAGTGATATGTGGACAGCTACAAACACAATGCATTCTTACTCTCCTTGATGGAACATTTGTGGGATCTAGCTGAGAAAGGAATATACAGCAGCTCTACGTGGGCTTTGCTGCACACCAATTTAATGTATAACCCCCATACCTCAGCCAATATTCAATCAACATAAGAGAAGTGCTGGGGAGTTGGCAGTTAGACCAGAGAGCAAGGAGTTTAAATGCAGGTTTTTTTGTGACAGACAATAGAATAAATGTGGTAAAAGCAATAGTATATGGGTCTTTCATTGCATCTGTTGTTTTGCACAATCATTGCACCTAGCAATGGAAGATGCCTTGTGGCTGGGCCTAAAAACAATAGGAATCCACACCTGAAAAAGGAAATAGAGAAGTTTAGGAAAATAGCAGGGCATTTCCATAGAAACATGAAAGTCAGGAAGCTTCTCTTTGAAAAGCAGGAACATTATGGAAACCTCACATGCGTCTGAATAAAGATATAGGCATCCATTGGAATTGCGATTTTTATGATGCTGCAGAGATTAGTGAAGTAGCATACACCCATTCATGATCTGTCTGTGGAAACATATAGGTGTGCATTGCCCTATGGTGCATCATTATTGCATAATAATGAGGCAGCTGTTTTAAATCCTGAAGATCTTCAAGGATACCAGAGAAGACCTAAGTTCCAGAAATGCTACCCTGGGTGGGGTCATCCATATAGTAAATATTCTGTGGGAAAATTTAGAAGGCTTCCATGAGCAAGAGGAAATGAAAGCAGAGGTGTTGCAGATGTGGACTTCTATAAACAGCAGGTGCAAGAGACTGAATCCTCTCATTGAAAATAATACATTTATGCATGCTGTCCTTTGTGATCCATGGGTGAAAGAGATAAGAACATAAGAAATTACCATGCTGGGTCAGACCAAGGGTCCATCAAGCCCAACATCCTGTTTCCAACAGAGGCCAAACCAGGCCACAAGAACCTGGCAATTACCCAAACACTAAGAAGGTCCCATGCTTCTGATGCAATTAATAGCAGTGGCTATTCCCTAAGTAAACTTGATTAATAGCAGTTAATGGACTTCTCCTCCAAGAACTTATCCAAACCTTTTTTGAACCCAGATCAAAAAGGGTAGCAGGGAGATGTTGATAACTAGGGTATATGAATAGGAGTGCCAGAGGAAGAGGCACAGTGGGGATGTAGCACAGCAAACAGTGGCCATATCAGAAACTAGTGCAAGCAGAAGTAGAACCCTGTAAACTAGCACTTCTGCCCTCACCTCATATATGCCTTGGGGGCTTTGACACATTTATAGAGTTTGCATTTCCATACACTATGTCTTCTGGCTCAGTGCTTGTCAGCATGCATTAGTTATATAATCACCACAATTATATAAGTAGAAGATAGAACCATAACTGATTTAATCAGCCATTTGCTGTTTCACAGTACTGGCCATGTATACATAATATGTGCGGTTGAACAAGTAAATATAATTTTAAGATTTGGAAAGGAATGAAGAATAACACAAAGAATATCATAATGCCTCTGTATCGAACCATAGTACAACCACAGCTTGAGAACTGTGCACTTCTGGTTTCCCTTCTAGAAAAAAAAATCTAAAAAAGACTATGTTAATACTATTTTGATATCTAAGTATATAATATATGAATGCTTTTTATCATCTCAAAGTGACCGTCATATACCTTGGGTGGTTCATCAAGCATGAATTTAACACACCCGATATTTGTCTTTAAGGTTTAAAATCATCAGTCACTTAGTTGAGATGTGACCACCAAAGAACTCAAAGCACCAATAGTCTCACACTGCATTAGTAAGGATCATCATTTTGAG
The DNA here is from genome assembly GCF_901001135.1 of Rhinatrema bivittatum. NCBI lineage: Eukaryota > Metazoa > Chordata > Amphibia > Gymnophiona > Rhinatrematidae > Rhinatrema > Rhinatrema bivittatum. Next base: position 607,612,613 of record NC_042616.1, on the reverse strand, counting down.
GAACTTAAATGGATCATTTTAGAACAAATTCCCATAATTTGGTGAGGGGAGATCGAACCGCCACATTAAATTACAAAGAAAATTACTGGATTCATCATCTGAGCCCCTGGGACTGAATGAGAAAATAGATTGGTTCACTTTAATATAACAGATAGCCACAGATTTGAAGTGAAGTCATATGGTGGAGTGATTGACAGGCATGTAATTCAATGACGGCCATTTAAAGATGGTGGGGAGCGTAACGTGGGTGATGTCATTTCCAGTGTCAGAATTTTGTGGGCTTTTGAGCACTTTAAAAAGACGATAGATATGGCACTCTGATTAGAAACAGTAAAGTTAAGCAAGAGAAGGCTTCAAGCAGCATAGGCATCTCATGAAAAGTAAGTGTCGAAGTGTATTGAAAAGTGGAGCTGTCTACTTAGAGTTTAATCTAAAAAATAGCATGATGGTTGTGGTAATATTTTGCAGAATTGACATACAGTCTACAACAAAGACAGTCTTGTAATAGAGCCAGCACACTCAAGGTGTCAATCCCTGATGAAGGATTAATTTTTCCGAAACGCTGCGGTGTGTCAGCATAGGACACTAGGGCTTTATGATGTGCATGGAGTAGAAAAGAAATCAACATTATGAGGAAGGTTGCAGATAACAACAGCACCTCGAAGTTAAGTGACTGTCGATTAATATATTAATATATATAAAAAACAACAAAAATAGTAAATAACAACACATCTCAAATAAGTGACTGATGAATATAAATCTTAAAGACAAATATCAGATGTGTTAAATTCATGTTTGATGAACCACCCAAGTGTTATGGTTTTGAGGTGTTGGTGTGGATTCTTGGGTACTGCGGTGATGGCCACTCCCACGGGGAGGAGCCCCGTGAGGAACCGCAGTTCTAGGCTAGACTCGAGACACTTAAACACAGATGATTTGTTTTTATTTATACAGCTGAATGATACCACCAGAGGTGGCAGTAGTGAGGTGATCCAGTTGTATCAGTCCAGGGGCCCTCAGCAGAGGAGACCCATCTCACAATGGTAGATGTTAGCAGCACACGGTGGTATAGGGTGTTCCAGGTGCAGTTCCCAGTGCTGAGCTATAAATGAGACAGACTGACAAAGGTTAGATTACTCACTAAGTTGGTGGCTGTATTGATGGATATTCCAGCAGACAGAAGTAGTTGGATTGTAGGCTCCAAGGCAGGGAGAGCAGGCCCTCAAGGAGCAAGTACCTGGTATCCCAGATAGGAACCTGAAAGAAAGCAAAGGGCCCTTGAGGAGCAGATACCCAGATTAGATGAATAACCCCGAAGGGCAGAGAGAGCTTCCAGTGGCAGCATGGAAGTGGCAGAGTAGTTCAGACTGGAGGCATTCCTACCCTTGCTAACTCGAATTGTTAGCAAACGAAGGGCAGGCTAAATACCCAGATGGCGTGACGTCACTCGAGAGGGATGCCCCAGAGGTTCCCACCATGACGTGGATAAATACATGGGTGGCGTGCGCACGCTCACTCTAGGAGGCCGTCAGGAGAAACATGGTGGATAGCCTTGCCATTGCCGTTCTGGGGATGCCAGAGAGAGTGGCATAAAGATGCGGTGGCAGCCATCTTCCCAAGGCTAGCAGAGAGAGCAGGAAGAAAGGTGAGGCACAGAGGTCGAAGCCATTTTGCATAGATAGCTCTATGATATGAGCAAGATCTTATAATTTTGTGTTTACTCATTTCTTGTATGTATTGGATTTATTTGAAATCATAGAAAAAAAAATCTAGCAGACCCAGAAAATGTACTGAGAAGAACAATGACGATGAAAAATGGAAAGGAATGGAATGGCACTCTTATGAAGGAAGATTAAATAGGGCATTGCTCTTCAGTTTATAGAAGTAATTGAAATGCAATACGGTAGAAATTTGTAAAACTCTGAGTCGTGTACAGCAAGTTAAAATGGAAGGAGTAGGAGACATTGCATGAAACTAACTAGCAGCAAATTTAAAATAAATTAAAGAGAGGATTTTTTTTTATTCAATGCACACTAAAGCTGAGGAATTTGTTGACAGAGGATGTTGTCAAAGTTAATAGCATAACTGAGTTTAAAAAAAAAATTTGAACACGTTTTTGAACTACAGGTACATTAAGACTTGTTAACCTGGCAGGCAAGGGGATCTCCAATTTTTATATCTGGGAATAAGCAACAGGGCAGTGATCTTCCAGGTGCTTCCAAGTGATCTGGACTGACTGTCTTTGAAGAGAGGATGCTGGACTTAATGGATTATTGATCTGACCCAGCATGGTATGTCTTGTGATCTCATTCATAGAAGGGGGGGAAACCAGTTCTAAATAGAAAGGGTTAAGTTAGCAATATCAACTCAAGAGGCAAAAATGTGAATTGGCATGTGGAAAGTACATATATACTTTGGGAAATTAATGTTGCTATAAAAATTTGTTTGAGTTATTATTCAAGCAGTGAAGGAATATTTCTTCTGTAAGCCACAAAGTCACCTAGCGAAGCTTTGCAGAATAATTCTGCATGCAAAGATTCCAGCTCTGTTCACTTTTACTTAGCTGACAAGTGCCTAAACATCTATAGTCTATTCATTCCTACCTATAATCAATAATTCATTCCTTGAATAACTCCATAGAAATGATAATGATTATAAATAATTTCACTCTCGTCTCAGTTTAAAACAAAATCCATACCCGTTTTCATCAAGTGGCAATCACTAATGCACCTTACTTAGCCGAGGATTGATTTAATTCTGGCAGGTCTTTGATATTAGTAAATTGTGGTAAACAAATACTATCCATATTAAGCGGTATGTAACATATGAATTGATCTCAATTGATGTGAGGTATCTTTTTAAAATATCTTGCAAACTGTTGCTTGAAGGATTTCCTTAGACAAGCTATTTATCATTGCTGCCAATCTGTGCTATTTAAGTATTGTGCAGAGAAAAAAAAGGCAGGAAAATAGCAGTAGTTATAATTATTCATTTTCTCCAGATACTGTTCATTTTTTACATTTGATGCTGTGCTAAATTAATGTCAAGTTTGACACATCTCGTATTTAAATTAAGTTAACAACAAATTCCCAGGGAAGTAGTCAGACATAGATTAACCCAGTTTTACTTGCTGTTTATATTCAAATATCTGGTCATCATGTACCCAGTTTTCCAGTTGTCTTTTTCATTCATTCCACTAAGATCTAAAAAAAGAATTTCAAGAAATTAATATGAATGCAGTGTATGTTTTAATTTTCTATATAGTAAAAACAAATTTCCCTTGTTGGCATGGAACCCTTTTTAGGGTATTTGCCATTGGCCTACACACATTCTTGAAGTCTGAAAGGGATGCTTTTGCCAAATATAGTGTTTTTAGAAAAATACCACAGTGAATAAAATAAGGTCTATGCAGCTTCTGTTATCAACAGCCACTGAAAAACTGGTTGCTAAGGAGGCCACACAGTTTCTTCTATCATGTGGACATTACAGGTTTTGTGGTTCTGGCTGTTGTGCAGCCTCTCCTCCAGCAGGAGTCCCCGGCGACCTCCGCTCAGGACTGTTTCCACCAGCGTGTGTCCCTGGTCTCAAGCCTCAGTTTGCTTTACAACCTCTGATCCACCGGGAGACCCTCTGTGAGCACACTCTACAGGCTGGCCAAGCTCCTCCCCACTGCGTACACCACACCCACACCCCAGCCCTAATTAATCCTGTCTGCCCTTACCTCATTGCTTCTGCATCAAGTCTCCTTTGTCTCCCTGCCTTAGCAACCTTTGCCTTGCAGCCTTTCTTAGGCCTATGCTTGCTTTGCCTTGTGGCCAATCGGCTTTCTCTTCCCAGCTTTGCCTTGCCTTGCAGCCTAACGGCCTTCCTGTGCTAATCTTGTTCTGTGGCATACCTAGGCCTTCCACTGTCTCTTACCCCTTGGGGCCTTCCTTGCCTACGCTGCCTTCTGGCTTTCATGTTCAGTGTTCTGAGTCGTCCTTTTCTTGCCTTGTCCTGTCCTAGTCTGTCCCAGTCCGTGTTCCAGGGTTCCACAGTTTCAGTTTTACTTGCACTCTGCTCCAGAATTCCAGCTCCACTCTTACCTGTACTGTGCTTCAGAGTTCCTGCCTTATCTCCACATTGCTCCAGTCCAAGCCTTGGACCCAGCCTTTCCTGCACTCTGCTTCGGTACAAGCCCCGCTCCAGCCTTACTTGCATTCCGTTCCAGCTAAGCCCCGCTCCAGCCTCACTCACCATCCTGCGCCACTCTGGAGTTGGTGTCTTCCACACTCAGTGCCACAACAGCAGGGCTTGGGATCCATTTCCCAGGCCCTGGAAGCAGAAAGTGGATGAACATGAGTCAGGAATCTCTTTCCCAGGAGCACATAGTGGTCAAGGGGGCCAAGGAATTCAGTTCCATACCTCAAGTCTAGGGATTCCCTTCTCAGGCAACAGAAGCAGGCTAAATGGAATTTTACAAGAAAGAATTTCTGTGCTTTCTTTGTGGGGTTTCCACTTGCTTATATATTAATAGCATGTTGCTTAGGGTCCTTCTCATTGCCTTACATACATGCCTGAGTTGTCTTTGGAAACAGTAAAAGCTATAGTGTTGCAAAAAACAAGTGTTTTAAGAAAAAAGTGACAAATGGTGAAAAGATAATTTTAATAAAGGGGGATTATGCTGCTGCTGTTACAGTGATCATTACGAAAATGGTTACTGCACACAGGTTTCTCCATTGCATTGTTTGCACGGTGTGAGTAATGGCCTCTCTAGAGGCGAGAGAATGAGTGCTGGCCAGGGAGCCCATCCTTGAATCACAGGAGGAGAGAGTGAATGGAAAGCAACAAATTCTGTCCTTGAGAGTACAGATTGAGTGAAGGGCCAGGGAATCATTGCTCCAGGAGGACAGCATGAGCAAGGGGGTCAGGAGGCCCACTTCCTAGGACCTAGAATGATAATGACACACTCTGAATTTTTCTCCCTGGGCCCCAAGAGCATGCAGAGTGATGTAATCCTGGATATCTACTCTCCATTCTGCAAAAGGAGAAAGATTGCGTATGGAGCTTGAAGAATCTTCTCCACAGGCCATAGTAGCACAGAGATGGAGTATTTACTTTCTGGACTGTTAGAGCAAAAAGAGTGAGTAAAAATCCAGGGGATCTCCTTCACATATCCTTAGAGCAGAGGTAATTTGTTCGCAATATTTTGCAAAATTAAGAAAAAAAAACAAAAACAGTTCCAAGATTTTTTTTTAACTAACTTAATACATTTCTTGACTTGTTTTTTTGGAACTGGCACACCCTTCCGCAGATCAGTACAGAATGATAAAATATATGATATAGACATTCAAATACCTCAATAATACATAAGAAGGAAACATTTTTTTCAGTGGAAAGTACATTCTGGAACAAGAGTTCATGAGGGAGTAGATGGGAGAAACAGTGGAAAATATTTCTTTACAGACAAAGGAAATGGATGGTTGGAATAGCCTCCCAGTGGAGATATCAGAGTGAAGACCAGTATCGGAGTTTAAGAAGCCATGGAAAAAGAAGGCATGGAATAAGCCCTCCATGCAAAGGAGTGAAGAAGAAGACAGAGATCAACTGGAAACTCTCTCATGCAATACAATAGGAATTAAATTAAGTAGATTAAATGGTTTGCACAGTCCTTATCTGACATCATATTCTATTTCTCAGTTTCAATGATGGATCACCTTTTCCACTTCTGTGTAGGGAAGCTATAAATGGACAGTCCTGTGATGCTTTACCACTTTAATATACTAATATCACATTTATAAAAATGCCCTCTACCACAAATGAGCATTACTATTGCATGTGTCTGCATTTTTTAATACATACTCTATACCACTTTTGGCATGAGTCACCTGTCATCCATTTCTATAAACATTGCCAGTATCTCTCTTTTCTAAAAATAGCGTCAAGACTGATGTGGCTTATCTAGTATTAGCTGTCTCTGCCTATGTTTCATACTAGGCTAGTGCCTCTGCACTTGTCAAACTTGTTAATGCAATCAAAAGCATTTTTGATGCTTTGTATAATGCAATCAAGATTCATGTAGTGTCCTAAATTAGGCTGACCTTTATTATTGACAAGGTAAGAAAAAACTATTCAAGTCGCATAACTTTACTGAAATAGGTCTCTGATCACTTTGGTTAATCTTAAAAAAAATCAGCTAGATTTTAAGTTCTATTTATGAAGCTAATTTTTAAACATTAGTGAAACAATATCATTGCAGAAACAATACAGTAATATACAATGGAAAGAAAACTAAAACATGCCGAACATTCAGACTATGAAATGACCAAGTGCCTTGAAGAGAGAGCTGTGTGCATCACCTGGGACTTGCTTATTATTGCTATACTGACTGTGAACATAATTTTCCACAAATATGCTATGACTGATTGCATTAAAATGTTTTCTCCAGACCCTGCGATTTAACCAGTATTCCAGAGGGAGAGTACCCACATCACCCCCCCCCCACCCGAAAAAAATCCTTTTGGGAAATCACATACATTTGATGACACACATTTCTGAATTCATACTGAGTTTCAAATTCAGAATATTCTGAAATTGGGAACAATCAGCCAATTACAAAGCGCTCTCTGCAAAAAATATCCCATAAAGAAGCAGGATAGTTCATTAATCATGTGAGCTGGGACAATGAATGACCTTTTCTAATAAGAGCTGAAGCATCTAAAACAGCTATTAGATCTCACTGCTGCCCCGATTTACATCTGCAGCATTCATCACTGGCGAGGTATAAATGTAGTGAGACCGCGTTTGCCAGTCATCCTTCACTGAGTCAGATTGTTATGAAATGTATGCTTGTTCCCCAAATTTTGGCAACATTGAGGCCATTACAGCTCCCATTCAGTTTTATAATGAAAGGGGAGCAGCTGTTAAGCAAGTAAGGTTAACAAGCCTTGGAAAAACATTAAAGATAATTTCTTTTTTTAAAGATTTTTGCAAAGCACAGTTCAAAGAAGTAGCTTTACACAGGTCCATCTCTTTTTCAGAATGTAATCAATTAGAGTCAATTCTGGAAAGGAATTGCTGGAATCTGCACTTCTGAGCATCAGAAAATCCAAAGTTCCAGGGTTCAATTCAATATGAAATTTTATAGTCAAGGGGAAATGATACATTGAAGAATAGCCAGAATTTTGGACATGTGTACAAAATTCAAATTGAAAAGAATACCAGAATACCAGAACATTTGTACATACACAGTATGTATATAAACATATACAGTATCTATATCTATCTATGTAGCTCTATATCTATTTATGTATATATATATATACTTATAGATTGATGTATACATACCCAGTATTCAAAAAAGAAGCAAGGAACACTAATGTACTAAATTACCTAAGTATATAAACAATTTTTATTCTAAACTAGCTGTACCCGGCCACGCGTTGCAGTGGCAGAGCCAGGTTAAGTGGAAAAGAAAGAAAAGAGAATGGGGATAACCGCCCCCTGCCCCCCCCCCCCCAAACATGGATGCAAGAACATCCTCACGCCCCCCCCCCCCCCGCAGGCCCGCCGATACCTGTCAAAAATGGTAGTCGGTGGAGCGGGCGTTCGTTCCGGCATGGAAGTATTAGCGCCGGGCCCTTGGCAGCCAGCACTGAAACTGTTTCCGACGGCTGTTAGAACTTACTCTGTCAGTGGGGTGGAGCAATGGGAGCGGTCGCCTCACTCAGATAGTAAGGGCGAAGGTGCGCCGGTTGCCAGTCCAGAAAATGGCATTGACGAGCCCTCGCCCTTACTATGTCACATGGACTACTGCCGCCATTGGCGTTCCCGAGTGTCCTAGTAAGGGACAGAGCCGTCGGCGCCATTTTGGTTGCTGGCAGCCGATGGCCGTAGTGTATGCGATGTGTCACGAAGCAGTGTTGCCCCCCCCCCCCCCCCCCCACTGGAGCAGCCCGAACTATTCTGCCGTTTTGCGTGCATTCGGAGGGTGTGGGCAGTAAGTAGAAAAGTCATGGGTGTGAGGAGGGTGTCTTTGTGTGAGTTCGTAGGGTGTGGGAATAGCAAACATGTGGCATGTGAGTGGCCTCCTGGTGTAGCATGCTTGAATTTTGTGGGTTTTTGTGTGTTTTGGGAGGGTGTGTGAAGTAAATACAATTGGCATGTGTGCGGGGGGGGGGGGTGTGTGAGGAGAGTGGATTTGTGTCTGGTCGGAGGGTGTGTGAATCCCAAACATTGGTCACGTGTGTGCGGGGTGTGAGCATTTGTGCAAGGTGTAAGACCTTGCACTTACGTCCAGCAGATGTCGCTGTTTTGTGGAACCAAATTTTAAAACTTTTTTACCAGCCCCCGGTGTGACATATATGTAATGTAAGTGTAGAAGAACCTTGCCGTATGTGAGGTGAAGCTTCTGTCCAAATTTGAAAGCAATCGGTTCATGTGTTGCTGTGGCTGAGCCTGGTTAAGTTGAAAAAACAGAACAGAGCATTAAAGGTAACAGTTTGTGTGTTTTTTTATTTTTTTTGTACCCCAAATGAACAGCACCAGCAAAGAATAGTTTAAATATGCAAGCACACCTTCCTGGCCCCCCCCCAACCCGGCGAAATAGAGCAACCTACGCTACAGCCCCCCTCTCGGGAGACGTGGAGAATGAGTGGCCCCCCCCTGTGAAAAACGCGCGGCGGAAAATAAGAACGGTCCCCCACTGTGCTCCTCCCCGGCTACCTGTGTAAACAGCCAGCCGGTGGCGAGGGTGTGAGCTAGGGTTTGTTCCGCCGGCTGCCATGTCGCAAAACTTCACCGGTGAAAGTGGTGCGTCAGGATTCCTGACCTAGTAAGGGGAAATGTCCGCTGTGGATATGGCGCCGACAGGCTCTTGCCCTTACTATGTCACATGGTGTACCGACGTCATTGTTGTCTCCATAGAGCATAGCAAGGGCAAGGTCCGCCGGCGCCATTTTGGTTGCTGGCATCCGACGGCCCAGCCGAATGCGATGTGTCCCGGACCTTTCCTGTGGTGCCGGCGGAGAAGCACAGACTTGTTTCAGGTGTAGTGTGTGATCGGAGTGCAGTGCGTGGGTGGATGGAAGAGGGTACTTTAATTTAAATTCGGAGGGTGTGTGAAATGCGTGGCTTCCCAATGTAGCAGCCAGGAATTCGTGTTTTGGTGTGTTTTGGGAGGGTGGGTGAAGTAAGTGACATTGGCAGGCGTGTGGGTGGGGGTGTGTGGTGTGATGAGTGTGGATTTCTGTGTGTTATGAGGGAGTGTGAATGAAAGACAATAGCCCTGTGTGGGGGTGGGGTGTGGGGTGTGAGTGTGTGTGAAAGGTGTAAGAGGTTGCGCTTGCGCTGACGGCCACCAGATGTCGCTGTTTTATGTAAGCAATTTTTAAACTTGTATTACCTGTCACAGGTGTGACCTATATGTAATGTAAGTGTATAAGATCCTTCCCATATGGGAAGTGAATGTTGTGTGTAAATTTGAACGCATTCGGTTAAGCGGTTGGCGAGATTAGCGACGACGTACAAACTATTTAACATGTTTATTTATATAGATTATTTACATAAATAAGTCCAAAAATATAGTAATACAATTCCATATATAAAAAATATTACAAATATGCCATTTGTGTAAGATTACATGTAGTTACATGAAAGCTCATTAAAAGGATGTCAAAGTCCTTTTCTCAAAAGAAAGATGGTCTTAGTGCAGCACTTAACACCTCCATAAAAGGGAACACAGTATAAAAAAAAGTCTCTGAATGACTTGTAAATAGGAACCTAGTAGATAACCAATTCAAATCACAATTTGTAACATGATACCAAACTTCAGAAGAGTTCCTTGAACCCTGATAAAGGCCTAAGGGGGTAATTTTCAAAACGTTATTAGCATAAATGTAACTACTATTGCAGTAATTTAAAAAAAAGGCATTTACTAGAGTAAAACCCTGATTTACTTGTGTAAATGCTTCTTAAAATCAGGTTCTTATTGTTTCATCAGTCATATCTTCCTCAGAGATATAAGCACACATTGAGGACTCACAACACTAAAAATGTATCATACATAGAAAACAATATATAATAAATATATAAAGGGATAGATTTTAAAAGGTGCGCGCAGGAGTAGATTTGTTTGTGCAACCCGGCGCGCACAAATCTACTCCCAATTTTATAACATGCGCACGCTAGGGGGCATTCCATGAAGTTAGCAAGTAGCACATGTAAGACTAAACAGAGAAAATTCTTTTTCACTCAACGCACAATAAAGCTCTGGAATTTGTTGCCAGAGGATGTGTTTAGTAGGGATGTGAATCGTTTTAGGACGATTAAAATTATCGTCCGATAATTTTAATATCGTCTTAAACCGTTATGGAACACAATACAATACAGATTCTAACGATTTATCGTTATAAATCGTTAGAATCGTGAGCCGGCACACTAAAACCCCCTAAAACCCACCCCCGACCCTTTAAATTAAATCCCCCACCCTCCCGAACCCCCCCCCAAATAACTTAAATAACCTGCGGGTCCAGCGGCGGTCCGGAACGGCAGCGGTCCGGAACGGGCTCCTGCTCCTGAATCTTGTCGTCTTCAGCCGGCGCCATTTTCCAAAATGGCGCCGAAAAATGGCGGCGGCCATAGACGAAAAAGATTGGACGGCAGGAGGTCCTTCCGGACCCCCGCTGGACTTTTGGCAAGTCTCGTGGGGGTCAGGAGGCCCCCCACAAGCTGGCCAAAAGTTCCTGGAGGTCCAGCGGGGGTCAGGGAGCGATTTCCCGCCGCGAATCGTTTTCGTACGGAAAATGGCGCCGGCAGGAGATCGACTGCAGGAGGTCGTTCAGCGAGGGTTCCGGCGCCTCGCTGAACGACCTCCTGCAGTCGATCTCCTGCCGGCGCCATTTTCCGTACGAAAACGATTCGCGGCGGGAAATCGCTCCCTGACCCCCGCTGGACCTCCAGGAACTTTTGGCCAGCTTGTGGGGGGCCTCCTGACCCCCACGAGACTTGCCAAAAGTCCAGCGGGGGTCCGGAAGGACCTCCTGCCGTCCAATCTTTTTCGTCTATGGCCGCCGCCATTTTTCGGCGCCATTTTGGAAAATGGCGCCGGCTGAAGACGACAAGATTCAGGAGCAGGAGCCCGTTCCGGACCGCTGCCGTTCCGGACCGCCGCTGGACCCGCAGGTTATTTAAGTTATTTGGGGGGGGGGTTCGGGAGGGTGGGGGATTTAATTTAAAGGGTCGGGGGTGGGTTTTAGGGGGTTTTAATGTGCCGGTTTTTTGATTTTTCGATTTTTCGATTTTTAACGATTTTTCACGATATTTTACCCCCCCAAACGGCAACAATACGATTCCCTCCCCCTCCCAGCCGAAATCGATCGTTAAGACGATCGAGGACACGATTCACATCCCTAGTGTTTAGTTCAGTTAGTGTAGCTGGGTTCAAAAAAGGTTTGGATAAGTTCTTGGAGGAGAAGTCCATTAACTGCTATTAATCAAGTTTACTTAGGGAATAGCCACTGCTATTAATTGCATCAGTAGTATGGGATCTTCTTAGTGTTTGGATAATTGCCAGGTTCTTGTGGCCTGGTTTGGCCTCTGTTGGAAACAGGATGCTGGGCCTGATGGACCCTTGGTCTGACCCAACATGGCAATTTCTTATGTTCTTATGTAATCTAAATAGCTTGGAGCCCTCCAAATCTCCTACCCTTAAGGAACCCCAGCCAGAGATGTCCTTAGCTCCTCTGGAAGGGCTGCTCTCTTACTGGCAACTGATTGGTCCCTCCACTATAAGCTGTCTGTGAAAGAACCAATCCCATTTTAGAATTCTGAAAGGATAGCATTCTGAAAGGGGATTGTACCTTTCACTGACAGCAGAGGGAGCTATTAGTTGCCAATGAGAAAGCAGCCCTGCTGGAGAAAGTAAGTTCTTCTCTGGCTGGCATTCCCTAGAGGCATGGATGGGGATTTGGAGTGCTTTGCTGTATTTTATATGAGTGGGAGGGGGTTCTGGAGGAAGTTCCACTAGACCTGGCTAATTTCAAGATGGGAGGGAGGGAGTTTCTGTCTGCTTTGGGAAGGAGGACTCACCTTGTATGCTCCTGCCCACTGACCACTCTTCCTTGCTCTGCTCTGGGAGAAAGGGAGGAAAGACTCACCAGGCCCAGCATGGCTTATATATATATTTAATTTGGAAAGGAGTTTGGGAATAGAGGGAAGAGTTTCCTGGCTGACCTGCTAGGCCTGTCCAAACACTGAGTGGGATTCGATGACTTGCTGTCTAACGCAAGAACTTTAACTCTTGTCTTTGACCAGAAGTTAAATTTCCCATGGTAAAAGAAGGCCCACTAGTCAACCTCCCACTAGTGTACCTCCTTGCATTGCAGGGTAATAGCTAATAAGCTTATTAACCTGCAATTTGCAAGGAGACACATTAATCTTGCAGCTTGTTTTCTCCCACTTTAATGTAGGGTTTCTCAGTGCTAAAACTCATATTATATGCCAGGTTAGGTTAGCGCCAATAAACCCATGCTACAAAAGGAATAAAAACTGGCATAGCTGTCAGCATGACTTATTACATCCTTCCCATTGATATTAACCAGAAATAGTTCAATTGCCCAGTCTGGTTAAATAATTTGTTTTTTTCCAATAAATGTGACCAAAATATGTGGGCAATGTACAGCTCCACAAATAGTTTTACTGTTAATTTGTGAGGAAACATTTCCAAACTCCATGAATTACAAAGCCAAAAGTGAACCCTATACTTAACTAATATCAGCGGCTATTGTGATTAATACCTTTTTGCATATATTTATCACAACTCATTCATATCATAAATTGAAAAATGGAAACTGAAAAGAGAAAATGGACATTACTACTCTCAATAAAATACTCTCAATGGCTGAAGCTAAAGGGATGCTAAGTTGGATAGGTTGAGGCATAACTAATATTAAAAAGGAACTAATAATGCCTCTCTCCAGGCATTGATAAGACCTCAACTAGAATATTGTATCTAGTTCTGGATGCTTTAGCTTCAGAAGAATATAGATAGATTGATGTTCAGCCAGAGAAAACAACTAAAATTATGTAGGGTCTACACTAGGGATGGGCATTCAGGAGAAACAATATAGAAAATGAGACAAAATTTCCTATTTCGTTTTGGATCTTCTACACAATGGAATGAGTTAAATTCTAATGAAATTTCGTCAGAAACTTGTTTTTCTTTTTTTTTTTTTTTAATCCTATTAAAAAAAAAAAAAAGTCACCTGTCAGGCCTAGGCCTAAGCTTGAAGACAGGGCCTTGTCTAGGGTGTAGGCGAAGACCTATAGCAAGGGACCCGGTCTACACCCAAGCTTAACTAGGCCAATATCTGAAGCCTTGGCCTTGTATGCCAGAGCCTAGGCCGAGACCTGTCCCGGGAAATTTCCCATTCACTCCCTTCCCATACTTACCAAATCCAACATAACATCCTGGCTCGGTTCTGTACATCAAAATGGCAAGACCCCAGTGCACAGCATCAGAAGAAAGAAGATGAAGAAGACAGCAACCACAGAACTGTGATGTCTGGGGTCCGGGCCTGACCCTAGCTCAAGGCCCAGGCATCAGGACTTAGACTATGAGCTGGGCCACGGCATTGGGCCTGGGTCTGGGGTAAGGCCCCACCATTGGGATAGGCCTTTGGGATGGGCCATGGTATTAGCCTTGGGTCCAGTCTCTGGCTTTGACCGAGGCCCAGGCATTGGACTTGAGTAGGCCGAGGCCGAGGTTGCTGTGACCTTCCATGGCCTTGCCCTACGCAAGACTGAGGCTTCAGCTTAGGCCTAGGCCTCACCAGTGGATCTCCTCCAGACTGGGTAAGTGGGGGCTGGATGGAATCCTGGCCTAGGCATTTTTCCAGGTGGATGGGATATCCCATTTTTGTTAAGTTTGGCTGGCTTTTTTTAATGTTTGTTTTTTTTTTTTCACACGAATGAATTGAATCAAATATTCCACAAACAAAAATTCATGGAAACAAAAACCTGAAAAGAAACCGAAAAATGAAAACACATTTTTTTCCTTGCACATCTCTACTACATGATGCAGCAAGGCTATCCCTATAAATCCCTCTATGACAGATTTCTCCCTACCTCAGTCTGCAGTCTCTTCACTGTTTGTGCGACTTGTCCGTGTATTCTTTGACTAGCATAACTACTCTGGGATTCCTTGTTCCTTTATGCCTTGCCTGGTTCTTTGCTCTGTTTTGTGTTAAACCTCTCAGTGGCTTTTCTTGCCTGTGTGTTCCTAGCTTTGCTCTATCCTATATTTTGTCTCCCAATGGCCTTTCTTACATGTGTGTTCCTAGTTTGTCTCCGTCCTATGTTAAGCATCCTAGTGTCCTTTCTTCTTTGTGTTTTTGCAGCTTTGCTCTGTCCTGTGGTAGGCCTTCCAGTGGCTCCTTGTGCTATCTATTGTTATTCTCTGCTTTATCTGGTTCCTTGTTTGGTCTCTTGACCTACCCTGTCTTGCACTTACTTATCGTTCCCCATCTTGTTGGTGCTCACCCATGTTTGTATTCAGTGTAGCTAGGGCTCTTTCTAGTTCCTTGCTTCTTGCTACCTACTGGTTCCGATGGTTGCTCTGTCCCTGGCCCTGTGCATCTCCTCCCATAAAATCTGCTAGCTACCAGCACTGGAGCCCCAAACCAAAGAGAAGAAGGCAGGTCAGACATAACCCCTGCCTGCTCCTGATCTTTGCAGAAGATGTCACACCTGACCTGCCTGCTCCTAATGCCCACATACACCTGCCTAGAGCTCTACCTTCAGTTTGGCCAGTACAGCTGTGACAGTCCTCTCTGCCTCTGGTCCCAGTTGTTGTTGTTGTCATCTACTGCACTGTTGGTATGCACTAGGTGGATCATGAGCCAGGTTTTGAGGGGATAGCCTCTATCATTTGTGAGGCAGAAGGCAGAGAAGAAGTCAAGGTGGTAAGATGTGTCACTTGGCCTTGATGAGGCTGAAGTGGGTCTCCTTGTTAAGTGCTGCAAGATCTGCTAGAAAAAGAATAAGAAAAAAAGTAGTGGTTAGTTTTAGAGAGATGGTATTGTGAGCTGCTTACATACCTAGAGACGTGCATCAGTGATGTGGTCACCCTGGACGTGGTCATGAATGCCTGATAGTGGCAGAATGTAGGCATCATGTCAGAAGCCGAAAACTTAACTGTGACATCAGTTATGAGCTCTCTGACATTACAGTCCACCTGCATGTTGAGGAAGTAGAAGCCCTTGAGGTTGCAGAAGCCGGCCTCACTCCCCAAGGATGATCTAAGTGCTAAGTATGGGCAATCTATGGATGGAAAATGAGCAATACCATAAAACTCTGCCATTGTTTTCTGTTGGAGCTGCCAACAGAAAAATAAATATATTGATTTAGTTCTTCTAAGAAAATTGGGCAATAAATGATCAATAGAGAGCAAGGTGGCCAACTGGTTTATTATTCTGTGACCCTGAATGGCGTCAGAAAAGTGCTGGGGGCAAAAAAGATCAGAGCTGTGGTGACTTTGGCAGACAGGCAAAGCATGGCTTCTTTGCGAGGAAGGGCACAAATCCTCCTCCAAAGGCTGACAGAGGTATACAGTGGCTTCTGGCTTCCTTATTGAACTTGAACCTTGCTTCATGACATGCTTATCATACAGATCCCAAAACTGCATTTGGGGCCTATGTAACCTCTCTCTGGTGTACCTTCTCTTTCTTCGTTACTGTCTTTCCCTCTGCATATGCTGCTCCCACAGATTCCACACATTTGTTGCACTTTTGGAGTCTAGTTTGCAGATGCAGCACTATATTAAGGCTGTTGTGACGTCAGGTTTTTATGAGCTGCAATTATTGTGCCCTTTGAAACCTCTTTTGAACCAGCACAAAGTTTGTTCTGTTTTTCAGGCCTTGATATTTCATAGTTTAGATTATTGTAACTCTTTATATGCTGGTCTGCCGGCTACTCTCTTGTGAGCTTAGCAAGCTCTTCAAACCTTGGCCACACATTTATGCCCAAAATTTCAAAGCACTGTGTGCGTAAAATCTGGGGGTTGTGCACATGGCTAGACCATGCACATGCCGAGCACATTTTAAAAACAGCCCGGCCACACACATAACCCCCGGTATGTGTAGATGTGCCGGGCCAATGAAAAGGGTCAGGCTGGGGGTGGGATCTGGGCAGGGAGGGGTGGGGAGGGGGGCCAACCAGGACAGCGGCCATTAGGCCATATCCTGGGGAAGCATGCACTGGCAGCGGGCCGGCACACTGAAGTTATTTCTGCTCTGAAGGAGCAGTAAGGTAAAAAACAAAAAAGATTTGACTATCTAGGTGTGGGTTAGGGGTCGGGGAGAAGAGAGGAAAAGGGAGGAAGGATAGGTAGGAGGATAGGAAAGTTCCCTCCCAATCCAATCCTTAATTGGAGAGGATTGGGAGGGAACTGGGCAAAGGCCCAAATGTGTGGCTGTGCGGAATTTAACAAAATTCCCCTCTGCGCGCGCAAGAGGCCACCCACCCGCATATGCGTGCATGGATATTAAAACCTGACATTGGTGGGTGCACTGGAATAGTATTTTATAAACTGCGCGTGCCAACGTGTGCATGTTATAAAATAGCTGCATTCATGTGCATACACCGGGAACCGCGCGTACATGGACGCCCACGGGGGCCTTTGAAAATCGCCCCTTTAATATCTAGATTTGGCAGACGTGATCATATCACTTCTGTCCTGATGGAACTACATTGGATCCCAGTTGCCTAGCAGTTTCAATAAATAATTGCATTGCTTGTGCATAATTTGTTGGGTAATAACTTACTATCATGGGGAAATTCCATGCTTATCACCTAGACCTTTCTATCAGCACAACATTGACCTCTGTGTCAACAGGACTGAGCTTTTAGATCCTCTCAAAAATGTTTATTGGATATCCCCTCTGTACGATGTGTAAGATTTGGCAAGGTTTGGGAGAGGACTTTTTCAGTTCCTACAGTATGGAACTCTTTGCCCATATCTTTGCAACTGTCTATTTGTACCAAGGACTTTAAAAAGTCACATGACAGGGGCAAGGTCTAGTTGGTACCATTTTGGAAAATGGTGCCAGTGAGGCCAAGGGCTAGAGAGCACCTTAGGCTCTCTATCTTTGTAGAAATTCAGATTTTTAGGTAATAGGATCTGGGAGTGTCTAGGAATACCACTAGGTCACAATCGGTATTTTTGATTTGGGGGTGGAAGGTTTGAAGGGGACCCTACTGGCCTAATTTCCTGATGGTAAGGATTGTCTGGGGGCGAGGGTTACTATTTGGGAGGAGGAATTTGGATAACTAAGGATCTGGTGGCTGGGGGGAGGCATTGTCATGCAGCAACTTTACCATTTATTTTGTTTTATGATGGGTGGCCCTGGAGTAAGTGCGACAGGGTGTCTAATAAGTCTCCTGGTGAAGTTTTTGCTTAATTCTAGGGGTGTCATGTTAGGCTACAGGGACCTTTAAATCTTCCATAGGAGCATGAGACCCATGTTAGGGTCTCAGCACTCTCGCGGTAGATTAACATTTTACAAAAAGGTATAGAAGAAATAAAGTGGTTGACAAATTTCTAATTTGGCTGTATTATCTATTTATAGAGGACTAGATATGCATGAGCTGCTTTGAATGAATTTGCAAAATTCATTCAGACAAATGCCATGTAAAGCAACTCATTGTAATAGGACAGGTTTCTGGCCCAAACACCACACAATATTGCCACAATAGGTGCAGTATCACATGTTATACAGATTTATCATGCAATATATGCTATTTAATGTGCATTATAGCCCTATCTCATCTCGATAAATCTGCCCCTTAGCTAGGCAACTTAGTTCTGTTCCAGAATGCCTCTTTTTTATCCTGCTAAATTTTAACTGAATAATGACCTATCTGGCTAAAATCTAGCTGGATGAGCATCCCAGCATTCAAAAAGTTGCCATTTAACCAGAAATTTTGTGAGGTGGATGTGGATTTGGGTCAGGGAGAGAAAGTTAGGTGACTCACATTGATTTTCAGCACTGCAAGAGCAGGCCTATATCTGGCCAGCCACCCTCTCTCCATACTTAAAAAAAATGTGACCAGAACCCCAAACTCTTCCTTTTGCTCCTTCTTCCTTTATTAACATTATCAAAGAAGTCAGATAAGCGAGATATAACTTCCCTTTTTTGAAATCATTTTGACCCTTCCCCAATGCATCATGTTTTCCTGTTTTACTAATTATTCCATTCTATAGTATAGATGCTATTAATTTGCCCCTAAAGCAGCTTTCCTTATGGATCTGTTGTTCCCTGAGTTACCTTTGGAAGCTTTTCTTAAGATGGCTGATACATTGTCAAGCCTTCGGTCCTCTGGCACCAAAAGAAATCTTAATTATCTACTGTATTATTATGTTAGTTTTCATTTTGGTCAACTGCATCTGAGTTAATGCAGAAAAGTAATATCAGACATACTCTGTGAATGAAGAAAATGATAAATGTAAACATTATGCAATATTTGCTATATCATTTCATACAGGAAACAATCAACACATTAATATTCAGAATACTGTATACATGCTTTCTATAATTTCCTTTAGTAACAACATATTCGCATTTTCTTATAAATATTATACATTTAAGTCTCATACACAACACTTTCATCTCAGGAGTACATAATTTCTTGCATCATAATGTGGCTGATAAATATTTGAATATGTTACCGTCCCAAACCTGCTCTTTATTGTTCATGATATTGCTTAATCATGTTCACAGCAGACTATTTTGTTGGAAGAAAAAAAATGCCATTTTATTTTTTGCCATACATATTTTCATCTAGTCCATAAAATTATCACTTTCCTACTTCAGTCCTAGAAATAGAACATATATTGATAAAAAACATAGGGAAATACGTGGTATGTAAGACAAAGGGAAAGAACTGGAGATCAGAACAAAAGATGGAGTAAAGAAGAAAAGAGATTGACAAACAGAGATAAATAGTCTGTGATGAGATATATATATCATACAAACAGAAGCAGTCTGGATAGAAAGTAATTTGCTGGAGAACCCAAGAATAGGATTATGAGGATTGAAGTCCTAAAAGGGGGAACTGAGAACAGGAAGCTGATGGAGATTGTGGTCATAGGAGAAACAGGAAGTGGGTGGTTGATGTAAGTTATTGCTCCAGGAAAGGTTGGACTACAACAAATCAGAAGAAAGGTGCCAATCACAGTGGGGCATGGTGGACAATAGGGATGGGGATAATTGGGGAGTTTCTTGGGAGATTGTTTTCTCTTGAAAACACATACTGCCTGGCAGGCAGACATTAGAGGGTTGGAAACTTGTCTAAGGATGATGATTGATGGAAGCCTTAGATGCCTTGTTGCTTCAAGCATCTCATCAAGGTTTTCTTACCTCCAAAGAGTGATCATTCTTGCAGGTTAAGTAACCATGTACACTGGTATTAAATAGACTCCCCAAAGTTCATAAATCCCTTTTGAATCCGTCATGCTGACTGATAGTGTTAGCGAACGGATCCATATTAGAACCACTTGCAATTTTTGTTGATCAATTCTTACCACCATATGTGCAGGATACTCCATCTTAGCTCATATATTGAGAAAATTTCACATCCTACATCTGGTGCTGATGCGCTTCCCGGCCACATCCACTCCACGGCCTGTCCTGCTCACCTCTCCTGTCCGTCAACCAGCTCCGGGCTCACTCCCTCTTCTGCTGCAGCAAGTTCACGGCATCCCCGGCTCTCCCGCCCACTGTCTCCGACGCCGGTCTCACAGCAGAGCTCCCTCAGAGGCTCCACATCTTCCTGCTCCTCTGCCCCGCCCTTAGGTGTGTGCGCAGCTGACATCCTCCATTTTAAAGACCCAAGCATGGGAAACCCAGGCCCGGCGCTCACCAATGATGTCATGACTCTCTAGTATAAAAAGGAAGGTCCATTCCCTTGAACAGTGCTTGGCAATCAGGTCATACATTCTAGTTTGCCTTCCTGCATTCCAGTGTCTTTGCTCCTGTGTCTCCTGTTCCAGTTCCTTTGTTCCAGCATCACCTGTTCCAGCGTCACCTGTTCCAGCATCTCCTGTGTCTCCTGTTCCAGCGTCTCCTGTGTTTCCTGTTCCATCATCTCCTGTTCCTTCTTCTCTCCATTCCTGGTAGTAAACTTCGGACTGATTTCATGGTACTGAACTTTGCCTGTTCTCTGACTACTCTTGATTGCTGCCTGACCTGACCTCTGCCTGAACTCCAACTACTCTTGATCACCACCTAGAACTTGACCTTTGCCTGTGACCTGACTACTCTTGATCACCACCTGGAACTTGACCTCTGCCTGACCTGACTATTGATTGCTGCCTGGAACTTGACCTTTGCCTGACCTGACTACACCCGGACTGACTTCTGTTAGCGACCCTGGTTTGACTGACCATTCTGGACTGATACTCTGGCTTTGATCCTTGCTATACACTCGGACACTCTTTTCTGGCCTCCTGCGACCTTGGGACTTCCCTGTTTGCACACCGACCGTGCACCCTTGTTCGTGTTGGGCACTCCATTGAACTTTCTCTCTAGGAGACCCTGCGAGGCCCACCTAAGACCAGGCTGTCCAGGTAACCAAGGGTTCAACCTGAGGGAACCAAGTGTTGCTATTGGCGAAGCTCTAGCTAGCCTCTGTCTCCTCCTGTGCTCTGACTCCTGGTGGCAAGCGCTCTCCAGGTCCGACTGGAGGGCCGTACCAATCCTGCACAGGCCAAGGGTCCACCTCCAGTGCAACAGGTGCCTGAAGATTCCATTTTTATGACTCTAGATGTAGTGGCATTATATACTAATGTCCCCAATTAGAAGCATTGGACATTGTGGAAAAAGTCCTGAAACAGAGACCCGTTCCTCAACGCATTCCTTCAAGCTTTATATTAGCCAAGTTGGTTCTCTATGAAAATTTTTTTAGTTTTCAAACAGATTTACCATAAACTCCATGTGATTTATATGTAGCAGCCCTTGAAGAAAGCACTTTATATTCAGCAACTTTCTACAGTCAAATATAATCATGGAATAGACATATTGATGATGACTTTTTTATCTGGACAGTCACTGTAGTTCATCTTTTAGTGTTTCACACATGGTTGAATATGTAAGATACTAATTTATCATTTGCTCTCAACTATTATCAGGCCAGTATTTCCTTTTTAGATATTAACATATGTAATAATGATACATCTATATCAACAGTGCTGTATTGGAAATCTATAGAACACAACAATTTTTTATTTTTCCAGAGAGTTCACCTCCGGGCAGTCAAATGTGGCTTACTGGTAAGCCAATTGTTTAGGGTCAATTGCATTTGCTCAGATCTGTCTGACTTCAAATGTCAAGAAAGTGATCTTACCAACAGATTTCTCAAAAAGATATATCCCAAAAAAGTCATCAGGCAAGCATATTTAAGAGCAAAGTTTGCCAACCATGATCAACTTTTGTTGGATGAAGTGACCTATGTTCTAAAATTTTCTGAAAAATCACATAGCATTGTATCTTCTATAAAATGTCTTACAAATGCACTTGGGGTTTCAATTTCTGCCAAGATTCTCTTATCAAAGGTGTATGAATATCAGGGAACAAGTAGTTCACGCAACAGATCCCAGTCCTCAGTATTCCATAGACAACTTGGGTCATCATTAATGTGGACATTGTGATTTCTGTTCACAGACATTGACAGGCAAGCATTGCTGCCACTCAGTTACTGGGGTAACTATCAGATTGACAGGCTGTACAGATGGTAAAACAAAATCTGTGGTTTATAACTTTATATCATACAGTGCCCATGTACTTTAATATAAATAAGCCACACTATTTATATTTATATTTATAGTGTGGGTTTGGCTGTTAGAACATCGTAGTTGCCTCAATATCAAGTAATTACAAGCACCCATGGTGCAACACAGCTTTCAGTATGGTCACATTTTCATTGAGTTTCAATGGACAGTACTGGAATATATTCAAGCATCTCCAAGGGGAGGCGATCAGGCAGTGCAGATCAGTTGAACAGTGTGTCACCCTTTGGTTTGAATGATAAGATTGAATGGCAGACATAGTTTCTTTTCAAATTCATTTCAGTTATTTTTTTCTTTTGGGAAGTAATCGCCAGTGATCAACAGATCAAGTTTACTGGCACCATACTTTTAAACATGGCATCAGCTCTGTCCTCTAGTAGCTCACACTGGAAAGAGATCGCCTTCGTGTTATATCAGCAAGTTCAGTTTAAGTTAGCATGGCTTCTCTCATAGTGAGTATTCCTTTCAGCAAGATAAAATGTATATAAATTACATTTCACAATCGTAAACACGGCACTATTTAGTCATTTTTGGATGATATAATCTCGGGGAAACTTTTCCTGCTGTTCACATACCAATATAATCAGCTGGGTCTTCAAATTCATTGAATGTTTTCTTTGTTTATTTTGTGCATTATTATTTCAACTACTGAATGTTGTGCATACCTGTGAAATCATAATAATGTTTAAGCAGTTGAGTACATCATGTTAAGACTTAGGGGGTCATTCTCTAATGTGAAAAGGGAAGTTTCACACATGAAAAGTCCCTTTTCACATGTGATAGCTAGCTCGGGGCGGAGTCAGGGCGGAGTCGGCCCCGGAAGAGGAGGAGTCGGGGGCGGCACCGGGGCCGATGCTGTGGACACATCGCTGGCGGCGAAAGGTAAGATTCCTTATCACTGCCAGTTTCATGCCGAATAACAATACCATAAAAGCGCGAAAGCCGGCATCGATCACACCGCAGAGATGCGATTGCTGCCGGCTATCGCAGGACCACTCCCCGCTTTGCCCCCCCACCCCCCGTTACTATCGGATTCTCTAAGGTCTGCGACCTTAGAGAATCCAGGCCTTAGTGTTCATTTACAGGAACATGGAGGACTTATAAATAATCTTTTGAAAGCAAGATTGTGTCTACATAAGTTATGCAGCATTTTGGACGAAAGACTTTTACATTTCTCATACACTCCTTATGCAGAAATACTTAATTTCAAAACATGGTGCCAGTATCAGGGAATTGTTTATAAATATTATACTGCTGCATTTATGATAATTTAATCATTGAAGTATCATGGCATGCCTTGCCAGTTTTGATGGATACTCATCTCTCCAGATAAATTCTTTGCTTTTATTTGAAAATTTATGAAAAAAATTACATATAAAGGATTAACTCAACTGACCTATGATTAAATTGACAAACTGCTTCACTGAAAGTTTTCAGACGTATATCTAATCTGCTATCAGAGGTTTGCAATTATGAAGGTCCTTATTCAATTTTCTTTTAATCTTTAAATGATTACCTATTAATTAGATGCTTAAATAATCTAGTGTGATTTCTATATAGTTGATTTGCTTCCTATCTCTCTAATTTTTGCTTGTTTTTGCTCCAGTTAGATGAGGCCCAGATAAGTCAATGGCTACCATTTTAGTAGGGATGTCAGTGAAAGCAATTTGGGTGAGTCTGCTGCTAGATGTAGGGCCTTAATTTGAAAAGCATTTGCATGCTTAAAACCTGGTTAAATATGTGTAAATGCACTTTAACCATGTAAGTGGGCTTTTGAAAACTACAATAACATGAATTGTCAATTGATTTTACCCAGGTTACATGCAATTAATGCAGATAAATTACTTTTGAAAATTGCTATAATAGTATGTTATATTTACATGCATAACTCTTTGAAAATTCACATGTAAGTCATTAGAACAGGGTATGGAAGCAAGATATGCTTAGTTGTGGTGTCACAGTGCATAAGTTAACCTATATAGGAATTGCTTGTTGTACTATCTGGAGAAGACTTTGTTATTGCAAGGGGTGGAACTGTGTTGTTGCCTGTGAAGATATAGGCTATATAAGAAAATAAAAGCATTTTTTTTATAGCAAGTATGTAGCTGTGTGGTTGTTTCTGGCAATTTGGCCACAAGCAGTTGCATAGTCTGATTTATAAATGTTTTGCCACATTTTGTGCTGTGAAAAGCAATTTTTTATAATACAGGACAAATAGCTTAATTTATCATGAGATTATAGTTTGTTAGCGGCTGTGATAAAAAAAGGAGCATGACTGGACACATTTTTGACATTCCTCATTGCAGAAGAAAAAACAGTAACCTGCAATAATTTTTTGCATCACAGGATGCAGTATCGCAGTGTGATTCAATAGAGAGTCACACATCCAAACCGGGAGATACATCCACAAGTCAGGCCATTATGTGCAGAACGGGTTTTCAAAGACGCCCAAGTACACAAGTATCTCCCACTAGGGGTGTGAATTCATTTTCGCCATATTGGCGATCCGCAACGTATACTGCACTATTCGTAGTATTCGTGGGGATGCGAAACATATCGCGATTCCCCACAAATACACGAATCTTCGCCGAATTATACGGCCACCTAAATACAAATTTAAACAAGCCCCCCACCCTCCTGAACCCCTCCAAGACTTACCAAAACTCCCTGGTGGTCCAGCGGTGGGTCTGGGAGCCATCCCCTGCACTCACACCCTCGGTGCTGGTTTCATCATGGCGCCGATAGCCTTTGTCACAGGGGCTACTGGTGCCATTGGTCAGCCCCTGTCACATGGCCATCGGCGCCATCTTGTGCTCCTACCATGTGACAGGGGCTGACCAATGGCACCGGTAGCCCCTGTGACATAGTATCGGCAAAGGCTATCTGTGCCATTTTGAGTAATGGCATCGGACAGCCGGCGTGCAGGAGGTCGCTCCGGGACCCTCGTTGGACCCACAGGGACTTTTGGCCAGCTTGGGGGGGCCTCCTGACCCCCACAAGACTTGCCAAAAGTCCAGCGGGGGTCTGGGAGCGACCTCCTGCATGCCGGCCTTCCGATGCCAGTACTCAAAATGGCGCCGATTGCCTTTGCCCTCACTATGTCACAGTACCGATGGTTGGCCCCTGTGACATAGTGAGGGCAAAGGCGATCGGCGCCATTTTGAATACTGGCAGCAGATTGCCTTTGCCCTCACCATGTCACAGGGGCCGACCGTCGGTACTTGTGACATAGTGAGGGCAAAGGCGATCGGCGCCATTTTGAGTACTGGTATCGGCTGGCCGGCGTGCAGGAGGTCGCTCCCGGATTCCTGCTGGACTTTTGGCAAGTCTTGTGGGGGTCAGGAGGCCCCCCCAAGCTGGCCAAAAATCCCTGTGGGTCCAATGGGGGTCCCGGAGCGACCTCCTGCACTCCGGCCGGCCGATGCCAGTACTCAAAATGGCGCCGATAGCCTTTGCCCATACTATGTCACAGGGGCTACCGGTGCCATTGGTCAGCCCCTGTCACATGGTAGGAGCACAAGATGGTGCCAATGACCATGTGATGGGGCTGACCAATGGCACCGGTAGCCCCTGTGACAAAGGCTATCGGCGCCATGATGAAACCGGCATTGAGGGTGTGAGAGTGCAGGGGATGGTTCTCGGACTCCCCGCTGGACCACCAGGGAGTTTTGGTAAGTCTTGGGGGGGTCAGGAGGGTGGGGGGTTGTAGTTAATTTTAATTTTAGCTGGGACACAAATAGAAATCGCCGTATTAACGCATCGGGGCGCCATACGGCCAAATGCAATGTATCTGCTCCCCGACGAATCTGAATCACGAATGCAACGTATGGCGTCCCTCTGCACATCCCTATCTCCCACTATGTATACATGTGAAAGTATTGAAAAAGGGGCAGGGCATAGTCATGTGGGGGGAGGCCTATAGATGGGCACGTATATATATACTTACACGCACAGGCACATGCCGGCGTCCCTACCTCATAACTTTACTACTGCTGTGGATTGTGTGTAGGTCTGAAAGGAAAAATTCTAGGCTAGTCAGCAAGCTATTATGAGTTGGGGTTAACAGGGATAAAGGAAGAAAAATAAACGAGGGGGATTTGGAATTTCCTATCCCTAGCCTGGGTGAACTGGGAGGAAACTGGTGAAACTGGCAATGGCATCAGTGCATGGTCCTTTTAGTGTAAAAAAGTTTTATTAACCAAAATTACCAAATACACAGACGTTCAGAGTGCAGGGTCTCTCATGCATTCCAAAGGCAAATCATAAAAACAATCACATATTTGCCATTTTTGCCTTCTTGTTTCCTCTCTACTCTCCCCCCCCCCCCCCCCTTGCAGCCCTGAAGAAATCCATGGGACCCTATCCCATCCTTAACATCCCTCCAGTTACATGATGGAACTGGGATTTGCATGCACATGTGCATGTGCATTTCTATAGTGCACACATGTATGTGCTTTCAGCCAATTTGATACCATGCACACATGTAAATGCTTATGTTATTATGCCAAAATACAAAAAAATCCAGTTATGTGTAGAACTCAATGGAGACTTACTTACATTGCAACCGTCATACGTAGCCTCAGTAGAATAATGGCTTATATTGTCAAGCCCTTGCAACTCTGGGCTTGAATAATCATAGGTTGCTGTAAGTATTAAGATGCAAACATTGTGTGGGTACTACTAATGTTTGCTCTCATCGCTTTCCACCAGTTTAGTAAATGATATCTTACGTCCTGAAGTGCTCGCTCCAACACAGCAGTGTTTCGGAGTGTTAGACTCCTTCCTCCACTCCGAAACACTGCTGTGTTGGAGCGAGCACTTCAGGACGTAAGATATCATTTACTAAACTGGTGGAAAGCGATGAGAGCAAACATTAGTAGTACCCACACAATGTTTGTATCTTAATACTTACAGCAACCTATGATTATTCAAGCCCAGAGTTGCAAGGGCTTGACAATATAAGCCATTATTCTACTGAGGCTACGTATGACGGTTGCAATGTAAGTAAGTCTCCATTGAGTTCTACACATAGCTGGATTTTTTTGTATTTTGACAGTTTCTGATTTTCAGCTATCTTGAGTTTTTTATAAATACTATGTTATTATGCCTGCAGACATTGTATTATATATGTGCATATATGTGCGCATGGTATTAAACAGGCTGAAAGTGTGTACATGTACACGCTATTTGAAATGTCTGTATACATGTGCATGCAAATCCTGCTTCCATCCTCTAACTGGGCCAGTGAAGCAGCCAGTATTTCACTACTAGTACACTTCCCCCTAACATAGAAGATTTAGGAAGATTGGACAGGTAAGAAAAGGTTTTCTTTGGCCCAGCAGGGCTGTGTAGGTGTGTGAGAAAAGCCCTCATTTTATCACTCGCGATTATAGCAGCTATCATAGCCACGACCCACAATAATGGCTGCTATCCTGTGATAAAAACTTTTTTCCACTCTACCGCACAAATAAAAGGTGTTATTTCTGACGTTAAATCCCACATTAGTGTGCAAAATTTTCGTGGCATGTGGTAGGAGTCACTCATTTGAATAAAAAGCTAGCTTTTGCATACTTTTATAAAATATGCATACAAACATATGACAGGATAAATATCGTGTATGTAACATACGTTAGACCCATTTTATTATGCGATAAGTCCTTAACGCAATTTGATGAATGACCCTGGAAGATGACTAAGATTCAAAACTGATATATATATATATATATATATATATATATATATATATATATATATATATATGCTCCATCATCTATCTCTAGGGATGTGCATGGAATAATTTTTTTTTTCATTTTTCATTTTGTTTTCAGAGGTTTTTTCCCCATGAATGTCTGTTTGTGGATTGATTGATTCATTTCATTTGTGTAAAACAAACAAATCAAGCAATTTAAAAAAAGTAAAAAAAAAATAGCCAAAAAATGAAAATGAACCCTCCCTCCCACACTCCCAGAAAAATTCCAGGGCCAGGTGTTCAGACTAGGTCAAAGACTTGTGTAGGCAGAGGGCATGGTAGATCACAATTTCTGTACATCAAATTGGCACCGTCCACTGAGGTGAATGCGCTGGATTTAATTAACTCTGGCATGACCCCAGTGGATGCCATCATTGTGTTTCAGGAAGAAGAAAATAGAGGATGCGTGAAGAGGAGCTTCCAGGCCTGGGATATGAGACCTTGGCATTGAAACCCAGCCTCCTGGCCAAGGCCCCGGTTTTGGGCCTAGGCCTGGGCTGAGGCCCCAGTGTTGGAACCCAGCCTCCCGGTTGGGTCATGGCATTGGGCCCGGGTCCAGGCTAAGGCCCTGGCATCGGGACCTGACCTCTAGGTCGGGTCACAGTGTTGAACCTGTGGCCTAGGCTGAGGCCCTGGCATCAGGACCTGGCCTCTGGGTTGGGTCATGGCATCAGGCCTGGGTCTCGGCTAAGGCCCCGGCATTGGGACCTGGCCTTCGTAGGATACCTAACGGATCAGGTAAGGTTTTGTTTTTGTTATTTTTTTTAATTTTCAGGGGTCTCAACCAAGATCCCAGCATCATTCTAAGGCCTATTCCACTGTTCTTGCTTTGGGCCTCAGCTTATGTCCAAGCACAATGCTAGTGTCTCAACCTACACCCAAACCTAGGGCCTTGCCTAGTGCCACGATGCATTTGTTGAAAACAAAATCAATGAATAAGGTTTGTTTCATTTTGGGGGCCCCCCCGGATGAAATATTAGCCTTATTCTTTGTATTTTGCATTTTCATTTTAAACTATTGCGTTTCCCTAGCTATTGCAGCCTTCCTCATAGCCAGGTTAAAAGTACACATGCTAAGGATGCCCGCATGCATTTTAAGCTGGACTGAAAAAGGCAATTTTCTGTCAGGGCAATATAGGCATATTATTTATGTTCTATTATTATTATTACTTTTTATTTATGAATTTTCAAAATTACAACTGAGAAAAATCATCTCAAGGTAGTCTGTATCTAATACATTGCTAATAGATCACTAACAGTATGGAGAATCTACCCAAGTAGAAACAACATTTTAAGAAAAATGAATGGTCAAGGTAGCCTATGATGACTAATTACAACTTGCTATGAACCACTATCATTCTTTCTCTGAGGAGGTAGCTTTTAGAACTGAAGATACAGATAGTTCAATCTGATTTTGCCTTTGGGTTATAAACATAACAAGCTGTGGATGGGGGGGGGGGGGGGGTGGTTGTCAAGAAAAATATATTTAACCTCCTTAAGCTTCACAACATATACACACACAGATAATTTAGCCAGGACAAGGCTCCCAATTGCAGAACACCAGAGCTCAATAACAAAAATGTATTTCTTTTAAGTTGAGTTGCCTTGGCAACACCAGGAAAAATGTTTATTTTTAAGTCCAAGAAAGGAATAAACTTATTTAAAAAAAAGCTTCATTACAAAATCTCTATCAGACTCCACCAGTAAGCAACAAGAGTCAATATAATCTGCGGATTTTTCTTAAATTCAATGGGGTCCATATTCAGCTATTGTGTAACTCAGCAAGATAGACTTATCCAGCTAACTTAGACCTAGATTCATCATTTTGCCTGGGGGGGGGGGGGGGGGGGGGGGGGAGGGGGAGGGGGAGAGAGAGAGAGAGAGAGAGACTCATGTAGGTAAACTATTTATACCACTGTAGAAGGGTCAACTAGTAACTCAAGGTGAGGTTTGGTGCTGACCTAGGTTTTGGAAGGCAGTTTTACATGCACAGTCAGAGGTATGAGCAGCATAGTACACATCAGTGAAGATTTGATGTGATTTGGAGTGAGGAAAGTACATAAAGGTGAGATTTGTACATTGTACTCTCATCCTAGTTTGATGCACTCTCTGCCTAGCTGCTATCAAGCTAGGTCATTAGTAGGGATGTGAATTGTGTGCCCGATCGTCTTAACGATTAGGTTCGGCTAGAGAGAGAAACAAATCTGATCGGTGGTGATGTGAATCGGAATTGGTTCCGATTCACATCATTAATTTTTTTTTAGTGAGGCCCGACCCTTTATAATTGACCCCTTACCTTCCCCCACCCTCCCGAACCCCCCCAGTGGGGGAGTGGGGACCGATATCCCACTCTCGGGCCATCGGCACCATTTTGGCTGCCACTCAAAAATGGTGCCGATGGCCCGATAAAAAAAAAAACCCATCCGACCCTTTAAAAATGACCCCTTAGCTTCCCCCACCCTCCCGAGCCCCCAAAAACATTTTAAAATTACTCGGTGGTCTAGTGGTGGTCCCAGGAGCGATCTCCCGTTCTCAGGCCGTCGGCTGCCACTCATAAAGATGGCGCCGATGGCCCTTTGCCCTTACCATGTGACAGGGTATCCGTCCCATTGGCCGGCCCCTGTCACATGGTAGGAGCACTGGCTGGCCGGCACCATCTTTAAAGATGGCCGCCACCATCATAAAGATGGGCACCACCATTTTTAAAGCTGGCCGTCACCATCGTAAAGATGGCTGCCGCCATCTTTAAAGCTGGCACTGGCCATCCGGTGCTCCTACCATGTGCACACACTGGGTAGCACGTGCACATGTAGGCCGTGTGTGCTTCTTTTAAAATCCACCCCTTACTTTTTAGTTAAACTGTGATGTGCACAATTAGGGCCGGATTTTAAAAGGATTACGCGTGTAACCAGGTCTACACACACCGGGCCTAAATTAAAAAGGCCCGGCAACGAGCATAAAGCCTCGGGATGCGAGTAAGTCCCGGGGCTTTACAAAAGGGGAGGGGTGGGGCGGTCCGGGGGTGGGGTGGGGGCGGGGCAGGGGTGGGGCCAGCCCATTGCAGCTGTGTTGAGGGATCGCGCGCTGGCAGCCTGCTGGTACGTACAACTTGCGCCTGCCCAGAGGCAGGCGCAAAAGGTAAAATAAAAATGTTGGGGGCGGGGCTAGAGTAGGGCTAGGGGCAGGAAAGGTTAGGGGAAGGGGTGGGAAGGTCAGGTTAGGGGGGAGGGAATGGGGGAAGGCAGCGCAGCTCAGCACACGCAAGGTGCACAATTGTGCACCCCCTTGTGTGCGCTGACCCTTGATTTTATAACTTGCATGCACAAGTTATAAAATTGGGTGTACATATGCGCGCGCTGGTTAGCATGTGCACCTTTTTAAAATCTACCCCTAAGAGTTAATCTACCTTTGGCTGGAATAGCTCATTCTGTCATTTCCGCAGTCTCCAGAAAAGAATAAGTAGAACAAAGGTTTAATTAACTGTCCCCCAGTTAAGTGTCATTAGGTCAGGAAGCTGTCTTCTGTATAGGGCAGGAAGTCATTAAAATAGCCTGTGTGAAGCCCATCTAATTCTTTCCTGAAACAGAGAGATGCTATGGAACTTGTGGCTGAAGGGATGATGAAGCATGAAGATGGAGTTTACTTTTTGAAGTATGAAACACAAAATCTACCAAGCTATTATTTGTTACATCCAGTTAATACCATTTAATAGCTGAAACTAGGAAATAAACTATGTTATTGCCAAAAAGGAACAATTCAAAAGCTGCAATCATAATAATTGTTTTATGCTTTATGAGCCTCAACTCATTTCTATGCTTGAATTGCCAGTATACTATTATAGCACTCTATTACACACATACACAAACATATCAGCTTAATATATAGGGGCTGGATTTTAATACCTACGTGCGGGCGTAGATTTGTGCGCACAACCCGGCACGTACAAATCTACGCCCATGAATGTTATAACATGTACGCGCAGTCGCGCGCATGTTATAATATCCAGGGTCGGCGCATACAAGGGGGTGCACACTTGTGCACCTTGCACACGCCGAGCCCTAGGGGAGCCCCGATAGCTTTTCCTGTTCCCTCCGCCCATCTTCCTTCCCCTCCCTTCCCTATCTAATCCACCCCCAGACCTACCTAAACCCCCCCTAACCTTTGTTCCATAAGTTGCGCCTGCCGGCCAAGTGCCGTGCATAATCCCCTGGCACAGCCACTCTGCTGGAGTCCTCGGTCCTGGCCCTGCCCCTTTCACAAAGCCCTGGGACATACGCGCATCCCAGGGCTTGTGCGCATCGCTGGACCTATGCAAAATAGGCTCAGCGTGCGTAAATCCAGTTGGATTTACGTTCATAGGGCATTTAAAATCTGCCCCTAGGGGTAAATTTTCAGTAGCAGATGTCGCTGCAGAGTTACATAAGAACATAAGAATATGCCATACTGGGTCAGACCAAGGGTCCATCAAGCCCAGCATCCTGTTTCCAACAGTGGCCAATCCAGGCCATAAAAACCTGGCAAGTACCCAAAAACTAAGTCTATCCCAAGCTACTGTTGCTAATACCACCAGCAAATCAACTGGGTCAAATTTTTACTTTCTGGCTATTACTGTGGCCCTTTCACCAGATCTGCCCCTTCTATCACACTTCAGGTAGCATGCTAGCAGGGGAGGGGAACTGAGACTCACCTCAGCCTGAGAGACATCTCCTCCAAGGTTAGTACATAAGATCATAAGAGCTGCCATATGGGGTCTGAGCGAGAGTTCATCAGGCCCAGTGCCCCGATTCTAACAGTGGCCAATTCAGGTCATAAGTATTTGGCAGGATCCCAAACAGTAAATAGATCCCATACTGCTAATGCCCAGGAGATGCTACTGATGTGGCCGCCACCTTCTCTGTGCCTAGATCCACCACCATCGTGGCATGCCCAGGCCAGGCCAACCCTGAGTTATTTAAAAAATGCACAAAACCAACCTGAGTTTCAGGCATATGATGCACCACAACAAATTGTCTTTGAAGACAGGGTTAGTATACAGCTAAATAACAGGGGTGAGCACTGGTCCTTTTTCATTTCATTTGTTTTGCCTTTTTTTTTCAATTATTTATTTTTCAATTCATTTCTTGTTTTTCATTTTGTTTCATTCATTCAAGACCAAATAAAGAAAAAAACGATGAAACAAAAGATTATATAAAGCAAAATGTTTTAAAAAGGTGGATCCGCTCCCCCCCCCCAGCCAAGCTATGGCCAGGCCCTTCCGGGCCCCCCTTATCCTGTGCCTTACCTCATCACTGACATTCAGGGGTAGGGGTGATCCCAGTCACTCCTACTCCACCGGTCCTGTTTTTCAAAATGTCACCTGCTGACACGAGGCCTGCACCATTGTAAATTTTTGCTGTACAAGAAAATGGTGCTGACCGTGACCGTCTAGGACAGGGGTGGGCAATTCCGGTCCTCGAGGGCTGCAAACCAGTCGGGTTTTCAGGATATCCTTAATGAATATGCATGAGAGAGACCTGCATACACACTGCCTCAGTTGTATGCAAATCTATTTCATGCATATTCATTAGGGGTATCCTGAAAACCCGACTGGTTTGCAGCCCTCGAGGACCGGACTTGCCCACCCCTGGTCTAGGAGGCCTCAGGTTGGCAGGTATCATTGTGCATTACATGGACTATTAGTGCAGAAGCAAGATGAAGACCCGCAGATGAAATATGGGGGTGGGTGGAGAAACCCAGGGAGCCAGGTACAACCACAGGGTATTTTTCAACAGGAGCCCTGGGATGGAGCTGGGGCTGTCTAACTTTGAAAATGAAAGGAAAGAAAAAGAGCCACATTTTGTGTGTTTTTCTTTCATTTCATTTTCACAATGTATTAAAATGAATTCACATCCCTACTAAATAATAAATATATGTGCATGTAACTTCATTCACTACTAAAAGAGATGACATCATCTATAAATCTTTGACATATCCATGAAATACCCCCCAGGAATTGTGATAAATTGCAGGAAGACCTTGTGAGACT
Source organism: Rhinatrema bivittatum (assembly GCF_901001135.1). Taxonomy (NCBI): domain Eukaryota; kingdom Metazoa; phylum Chordata; class Amphibia; order Gymnophiona; family Rhinatrematidae; genus Rhinatrema; species Rhinatrema bivittatum. The sequence goes on along the minus strand of NC_042616.1, from coordinate 607,579,020 downwards.
GGAAAATTGGGCATCCAAATGGCAGATGAAATTTAATGTGGATAAGTGCAAGGTGATGCATATAGGGAAAAATAACCCATGCTATAGTTACACAATGTTGGGTTCCATATTAGGAGCTACCACCCAAGAAAGAGATCTAGGTGTCATAGTGGATAACACATTGAAATCGTCGGTTCAGTGTGCTGCGGCAGTCAAAAAAGCAAACAGAATGTTGGGAATTATTAGAAAGGGAATGGTGAATAAAACGGAAAATGTCATAATGCCTCTGTATCGCTCCATGGTGAGACTACACCTTGAATATTGTGTACAATTCTGGTCGCCGCATCTCAAAAAAGATATAATTGCGATGGAGAAGGTACAGAGAAGGGCTACCAAAATGAAAAGGGGAATGGAACAACTCCCCTATGAGGAAAGACTAAAGAGGTTAGGACTTTTCAGCTTGGAGAAGAGACGACTGAGGGGGGATATGATAGAGGTGTTTAAAATCATGAGAGGTCTAGAACGGGTAGATGTGAATCGGTTATTTACTCTTTCGGATAGTAGAAAGACTAGGGGACACTCCATGAAGTTAGCATGGGGAACATTTAAAACTAATCGGAGAAAGTTCTTTTTTACTCAACGCACAATTAAACTCTGGAATTTGTTGCCAGAGAATGTGGTTCGTGCAGTTAGTATAGCTGTGTTTAAAAAAGGATTGGATAAGTTCTTGGAGGAGAAGTCCATTACCTGCTATTAAGTTCACTTAGAGAATAGCCACTGCCATTAGCAATGGTAACATGGAATAGACTTAGTTTTTGGGTACTTGCCAGGTTCTTATGGCCTGGATTGGCCACTGTTGGAAACAGGATGCTGGGCTTGATGGACCCTTGGTCTGACCCAGTATGGCATTTTCTTATGTTCTTATGTTCTTATGTTCTTAGGAATGTCCCTTCTTTTGGGCAGTTGGGAGGATGAATCCTTTAGCTGACACCCAGGGGCACATAGAAGAAAATAGAACGGAGCCTTTCTGCACACAACTCCTCTTTACAGTTTCTGACTCTCACAGATAGCGTTCATATTCTGAGTTCCACGATTCTCCATGTGGGATGAACAATACTTCTTATCCCCAATTCTTTGCAATGCAAGCCCTTCTCCATCCTCTGTACACAGCACTGATGAGTATCACAGTCCTTTCATTTAAAAAACACACTGAGAAGCCGGGTGGTTTCCAACTTCTTTTACTGATAGTTGATTAGATGACTGAATAGTTTTTACAGCTTCAATTCTGATTTTGATTAAAGTTAATACATAAGACAGCAGAAAGATTAATAAACTCGTGATCTCACTTCTTTAGTAAAGTTTCTCAATTTCTTTGGACGCTCACTTCTCAACAATTCCTTCTTCTTCATAGTTAATCCAATTACTTAGATTGAATGTAGTTCAGTCCTCTTTTAGATTCCCACTTCCTATCCCAGCTCTTCCCTTTGTAGATGGTTAAAAATTTGGTTTCAGTAGGTTACCATCATTTATTCCCAGTTTCAATCATTTTACAAAACAAATCCTTTAACTCCTTATGTAGTACCAGGTGGACAGTTTTCTCTCTCTCTCTTGTATCCTAGTTAATTTTGCAGCAAGAAAGTTCTTCTTACCTTTAGTTTGTGTCCTCTAGTTTCCCTTCCTCATATGCAATTGGCAGAGATCCTCTCCTCCAGTCAAACTCCTCCATACTTCCAGCTTCTTTCAGTGTGAAAGACATCACCCTCCAAAAGGTTGGGTTACTGAGTCCCGGGTACCAAGGGCCATCAGTTTCCAGTGGAACAAAATAGTCTCTGAATCCAAAAAAGGGGAAAAATCAAGCAAGAAACAGGAAGAGTGGAATAAAACTTCCTGGCCTCAAAAAAAGGTAATAGTACGAAAAGACAGTTCATTCAAAGTAAAATCTCCTCTGCATTGGGTCACTATCAGGTCTATCCTCTGAAGGAGAGATAATACACTGTAGGTCTTCCCTACTCCAAATCCAGCCTTGAACACAGGGATGCCCCAATCCACTGCAACAAGGGGGATTGTCTCTCATAGGGAATTCTCCCAAAATTGCTTTAAAGAGTCAAAACAAGTCTGAAGCAGGTCAGATGGGGGCTGACACCAAAAGAGAAAATTCCTTACTTCTTTCCCACAAATAAGGAGAAAAAAATAAAAGACTGGAAACAGAGTACTCCTACTTTAACAAAATCCAAACTAAACTTCACAAGGGTAGATGGTGCTTGGGAATGATAAACAGCTAGAACACACCATCTGCTGCTCCCACATGGGAAAGGAAACCCCAAACCTTTCCATCAATTTCTGTCTAAACCTCCCCATCTAGTTGGTATATTCCTATTAGTTAGGGAAACCAAGGATTCTCTATACAGGTAAATTTATGCTTGCGATGAAATTGCACACATATTGAGGGTGACTGCAAATCCATGTTGAGTGTATGGGGTCAATTCATTCAGGTGTCTGCTGTAAAATAATATTTTAAATGCCTAAGTTTTGGAAAATTTATCCCATATTGGATGTATGAAGTTTTAGATGACCGAGTATTTTGAAAATGTCTGAGAATATATGCATAACAGGAACCTAGACTAAGTCAATTGTGATGGTATTGAAATGTAGGAAGTGCTTCCATTAACAGCTGTTACCTCACCTTGGCAATGAAATATACAGTAGTGTTAATTAGCATGATCAATTGTGCAATCAGTGTATACATTTAGTGCAGTCTTCATTAGGCTTTCCATTCCACACACTGCAACCAGTTTGAAAGGAGAAATGCTGTCAATCAGGTTGCAATCATGTCCATTGTGGAAAGCAAGAGCAACATAACTATGAAATTAAGTTTAAACAATTTTCAAGCTTTTAAGAATATGCATAGCACTTTAACAGACACTATAGCTAACCTGCAAAAATTTTGGTAGGATTCTGCATAATTTGTGTTATATTAAATATCTATCCGAAGAAGCATCAGGGATTCCTGCATATAGAATTGTTTGTATTCCTAGATCATGCTCAAGACCAATTGTTCAGCACCAGGGGCGGATTGAGGGAAAATAGTGGCCCGAGGGATTTTTTTCCATACTGGCCCATGGGTACCCAATTACATATACAATATAATTTACATATGTAATTTACATATATAATTTACATATATATGTACACACCCCTATATTTCAGCATGGTCCTCCCGTATCAACACAGTACTATTTGCCAAAACTCAAAAAATAACAACCCCACCTATGAAAAAGAATACCACAAATATTACACCAGAATCTAAAATATCAATACACCTCCTATCAGGAAAACAGAACAGGCCAAGCTACTACAGATCCCTACAGAGAAACCACATGCTAAAAGAATGCTTCATCTCAGTTTTTGCATGCAGAACACAAACTCTCACCAAATACAGAATAAAGCTACGTAAAGTATAAATAGAAATGTGCAGACAAAAACTAAACTGTAAAACGTATCATGCCAGACTCTCTACAGTGTAACAATGGAAAAATAAACATGTCACCATTCCTCATGAAACAATCAATAAAATCAAGATATATAAATCATGAATCATAATTATAAAATCATACTAATAAAATAATTTCAAAACAGCTGATGAATAGAATATCCAATAATTAAAGACTCAAGCACATTTTGAAACCTTTACCAAACACCAATAAAATATTTCAAACAGCAGACACATCACATACTACCCAATAATTAAAATGGTAGTCAATCAAGAAAAATGAACTTAAAAAGCCACCTTTACTTACCCTCTCCAGCAGTTCTACTCCTTTCCCTTGCAGGTCACACCAGAAGCAGTAGTAGCTGCTGAAGCTGTCCTCACGGTCCTCTTCCTTAGGGACTACAACCAATCTCTTCTCTCTCTCTCTCATACACACACACCAGTCATACCCTCAAGTCCAGTTTCTGTCTCTTACACACCAATCATCTCCCCAACCAGTCTCTCTCTCTCTCTCTCTCACACACACACACACATACCAGTCATCTTCCTGATCAGTCTCACACATACACACGTCACCTCTCTGACCAGTCTCTCTCAATCACACAATGCTCTTGCTCCCTTTTACACACAGGATTTCAATCACACATATGCTCTCTCTATTTCACTTACACACAAGCTCTCAATCACACATATGTTCTATCTCACTTACAAACAGGCTCAATCGCACACATGCCCTCTCTCACAGCCACAAGTCAGCCAAAAACATGCTTCATCTCTCTTGCACACACACATTGACACACAGAAGCACTCTCCCTGTCTCACATACACATTACACTCTCACAAAAGCACCTTGCTTTCAGATTTGCAGCATTTTTCACTTTTACTAAAAGTGAAAGTGATGATCCCAACCATTATATAAGAAAACCACATTCCTATCAGAAGGCGAAATGACACCCTTCCTTCAGGTTCTGTCCTCCCAAGAGACAGCCACCCACACCGTACAGCTTCTCTTGTTTTACGCTTTCAGGCAATAAAGAAAGTGTCTTTCTTCAAACTATCAGTCATATGATTATTCATGTGGGAGATATGGAACCGAAAGACATCCTTAGTCAACTTCCCTTTTAAATGGGAAGATTCCAGTCTTAGTCATTTAAAAATATACATTTTCTAAAGGCTTAAAAAAAAATAGCAAAACCATTTCAGATTGGAACTATTCTAGTCTTCATGCTTAAATTATGCTTAAAAAAAAAAACCCAAACCCCACCTGGCATCAGTATCTTAAATTTGTGATTTTGCTGAGATGAACATTTTAAATAGTTTAATTTTTTTTTTGCTTTAGTATTTACCTCTACCCACTTTGTTAAATTTTATTTTCCAGAAGAGGGATGCTTAACATTCAGTAATTTCATCTTTCATCCAACTTTTCAAAAGGTGCACCCTCCAGCACAAAAGTTGAGGTATATGTACTATCACATTTCATTTTTTTTTAAACTGGCAGATTCCTTTCTCACATACATAACACACACACACACACAGAAGCACCATTCCTTTCTCACATTTACACATATACATGCACACACACACACACACACACACACACACACAAGCACCGTTCCTTTCTCACATTTACACATATACATACACACACACACACACACACACACAAGCACCGTTCCTTTCTCACATACACACAGAAGCACCTTCCAATCTAAGGCCCCCAGCTGAACAGCTGGTCTCCGGCGGTGGTTAGCAGCACCAGTGTTCACTTCTTTGGCCCCCGCCGGCCTCAATTTTAATTTCTTCGGCCCCCCCGGCTTGGTCTCTGGTGGGGGCCGAAGAAATTAAAATCGAGGCCGGCGGAGGCCGAAGAAAAGAAGATGCGTGCTGCCCAGCCAGCCCCCGCTTGAGGCTGGCTGGGAGGTGCCCATCTTCTTTTCTTTGGCCTCCGCCACCGCCAACCTCGATTTTAATTTATTCGGCCCCTGCTGGCTTTCTTTTCTTCAGCCTCTGCTGGCCTCGATTTTTATTTCTTTGGCCCCCGCTGGCTTGTCTCCGGCGGGGGCTGGCTGGGAGGCGCTGAGGCTGGGCTGAGGAAGAGCCACGCGGTCGAGACCACGTGACCAGCTAGACCGGCCCACCGGGGGAAGCCCGATCCCCCGATAGGCCAATCGTCCCCTGCTCAGCACACTAAAGCATTTTTCTGCAACCGAAGTTGCTGCTGCTTGTAAGCAATGAGAACTGCGGCTTTAACAACCGCATCCGCCATTAACATATTTATACCTCTCATCCCTTACAGTTGTGGTTCCAATTTTCCAACAGTGAAGCCTCAGCTGATGAAGGCGGGAATGTTTTGAGCATCATCAGTCCCAGTCAGGCAGGTATCAGGTGCAGGGCTGATGGCAACTGGAGCTGATAACAATTCAGGATCTTGCTTTTGTTACTTCCTTAGGTATCTCTTGACATCTCCCTCCCTCTATTATCCTTCCAGCTCTAACTATCTTTTGGGGTTTTTTTCCTACTCACTTCTTCCTCTATCTTTCTCCTAAGTCTCTCTTTGTCTCCATCACCTGTTCAGTTCCTTTCCCTCTCTGTCTTGTCTTATTCATCAACCTCTATCCCAATCCAAGTTATTTTCTTTTCAATCTCCATGCTCCCATGTTCCACACTCTCTATTTCCCTCTGTCTTCAGGGTTGCTAAACCAAAGAAGAAGAGACAAAACCTGGTCACCCTTCTTCCTGCCTGTATTGCCCTCCTCCCAAACCCACACTAGGAATGGGAAAATGGAAAAGTAATCTGAGACAATGCTAAAAATTGTCTTGGGGCTAAGAGCTAAACATGAGCTAAACTGTTGGCAAAAAACACAAAGGGCCAGTAGAAAGCATTTTTCCTATTGACACAATATGGGAAAAACCTTTTAGTGTATATGGGCCAAAAATGTAAATGATTAAAAATAGATTTTTACTCTTCATGTTGATGAGAAGGGTTGATGTGTCTATGATCTGAACTTTTTTCACTTTTCATTTCAGCATTCATGGGATACATATGAGAATATTTATGACACTGACCTGAAGGACCTTTTGATTTCACCTACTATTTTGCTATACACAACATCATAACTACATACTCTTGGTGCTCACTTTCTTTCTTTCATAAAGATGGATATACAAACATAGCTTCATTTTCAAATAATGCACAAAATTGTCCATTACATTTACTTTTAGGAAGTCTCATTCCTTAGTTCAAATTCAGTTTTGGATTCTTATGAAAAGAGTGCCCACTGGAAACACTGGAAACACTGTAGTGTAGCTGAGGAAGCCCAAATCACCCTCCTATTTACCCATTCACCTTTCAAAACAAGAGTTATAATCAAAGTTTCTGATGTATATATTTGCTTAGCTCCTAGAAAACCAGAGACCATAATACTCCAATTACCAGCAATCCTCATTTCCTACTCACCTGTTATGACCATCAGTTGCAGACGGTTGCGACCGCGTCTATTTACATCTTGTACTGCCCTGCTTCCCTCTCCGGGTCTGCTCACGGCTGCGGCGAGCCATCCATGCTGATTCCGTGCCTTCCTAGGCACGCACGCATGCCACCGGGCCATCTTTTGAAGTTGCTACGGCGGGAACCTCAGAGGCGTTCCTGACTGATGACATCACTGGGTCAGGGTTCTTAAGCACCGCCTTCACCCCCTTCTAGCCGACTTGGCAATGAGTTCCATTGCTACTTTACTAGCTCCTGTCTACTCGGACCTGTGGTGTCTGTCCCGGACCCTTCTTGGACTCTTGACCCTGGCACATGTACCCGCTTCTCGGGGGCTTGTGTGCGCTATCTCCGGAGACCAGTTTCCTGACTTCCCCCGCTCCTCAGGCTAGCCCTGTGCCTCCCAGGACTCCTACTCGCCGGCTTCTTGCTCCTCGGAGTTGCCTCTGGGAACACCCTCACCACTTGAGAGACCTATCTCTGCGCTTCCCCGCTCCTCAGGGTAGTGCCTACATTCCACATCAGAGACTGTCTGTGCTTTCCTGCTCCTCAAGCTAGTGCCTATGTTCCACATCAGAGACTGTCTGTGCTTCCCTGCTCCACGGGGCAGTGCCCACGTTCTACTACAGAGACTGTCTGGGCTTCCCCACTTCTCGGGGTTGTCTGCATCATTACCTGGGGACCAGACTCGGGCTTCCCTTTTCCGCAGGTTAGCCTACATCATCGCATCAGTACCTTCTTCGCTACACAGGTCCACCCCTCGGGGTTGCCTCTGCAGTATACCTTGTGCTCTTCCTGCCTTGCACTTCCTGCTCCTCAGGCCTGCCTAGTGCTACCCTCTCAGAGATCTCTGCCCAGGTACTGCTCTCCACTCCAACCTGCTTACTGTGGGGTTCCTGGTAAACAAATAAGAATGAGGGTAGCTTGCTTATTTGGCGATTACTACCCTAAACCAATTAAGCCTCATACTTCACTTTGAATGCATATACAGCATTGCTTTCTGCTTCAACGGCAGGGAGAAATGTGGAAAAGAAGATTTACATTCAGACAACATCCAACAAGGCATGGATCTGGGCATTCTGGGTAAACAAGCATCGGGGTAACTTGCTTGATGCAACAGTTACTACCCATAACCATGAAGCCTTATGCTCACCTTTGATACAACTCCAACGTTACTCTCTGCATCAATGGCAGGGGGTGGCAGGAAATTTGAATCAAACAGTTACCAACAAAGGCCCTGAACTTGGTGGTCGGTGGAACAGATAAGTATGGGAAAATAAGTGTGAGACCTTGCTGGGCAGACTGGATGGGCTGATTGGTCTTTTTCTACCGTCATTTCTATATTTCTATATGTTTCTATGTTTCCTCACTGTTGTGTCTTGCACTCGCTCCTCAGGGCCTCCCCACAGATTCTCTCCCAGAGCTCCAGCTGTACCTGATCTCACCTCCTGATGGTGTAACCCTGTGGTGCTCCTCCCCACAGGCAGTAACAAATCTCACCTTGGGCCAAGGGTCCACGAAACCCACAAACCATAACAGATTGCCAAGTCCATGGACCTGGCCTGGCACAAAGAATTAGAGAACAGCAAAAATTACTGTAGTCTCTGGCAGCAGCCTTTGACAACTTGAGCACTTGTTTAGACACTACTGTGACTACCACCACAACGCCTATCAAGCTGAATACCTCTACCTCTACACCGATTCCCTGGCCTACTGTGCCATTGCCAGCATCTCCATGCTTTTCAGGGAACCTTCTTATGTGCAGGGGTTGCTTGAACCAATGCAATATGCACTTCTGTCTGCAACTAGCGCACTTCCCAGACATGATCACCAAGAATACCTACATCCTTTCCCTTTTGGATGGTAAGGCCTTGGCCTGGGCTTCACCTCTGGGATCATGCTGACCCAGTCCTTCAAGATCTCTCAGGGTTCCTGGCTCTATTCCATTCCGTATTCGAAGATGCAGGCCGAAGAGCTGTTTCCGGGTCATCACTCCTCCATCTCCAGCAAGGCTTGCGCTCATTAACGGACTATGTTATTGACTTCAGAACACTTTCTTCGGAACTTCACTGGGACTCTGACTGTTTACATTCCTTCCTTCTCGAAGGTTTAAGCCCTCAGATTAAAGATGACTTGGCGACTCGCTAATTGCCCACGTCATTGGACTCCCTGATAGACCTTACTGGACGTATTGACTGCCATCTGCAAGAATGCTCTCAAGAGTTCCGAGCATCCCAGAAGTCTACCTCAGGCTCATCCCAAACTCGACATTCTTCTTCACCCAAAATGAACACAACTCAGAATAATGTAGAGGAAGAGCCTATGCAGATGGGCCAGAGCAGACTTTTTCCTAAGGAATGCCACCGCCGCCAGCAATCCGGTCTTTGCCTGTACTGTGGCCAACCTGGACATGCCAATGCCTCGTGTCCAGTCTTACCGGGAAACTCCCAGGCCTAGGTTCTGCTGGAGGACTACTCCTGGGTCTGACTTCACCATCTCCTCCATTGACTTCCCCGTTTCCATTAAAATGAATAACCAGGAATTCCACACTTTGGCGTTGGTGGACTCCAGGGTTGGTGGGAACTTTATATTAAAACAACTAATGGAACATCTGCGGATCACCACCATCCGCTCCCCTGTGCTATTACTACTCTCATCCATCCATGGAGAGCCTCTTCCTGGCAAGGTTACCCACACCATGGTCCCCATTCAGCTTCGCACTGGGACTCTACACATTGAAGCCATTAATCCTATGGTCTTGGGGCTGCCGTGGCTGCAGCAACACACTCCGCAGTTCGACTGGGCTACCCTACAGCTCTCTCATTGGGGCTCCTCCTGTTATGAGAACTGTCTAGAGTCCATCTTGCCTCTGCCTTGTATGACTACCTCATCCTCTCTTCCCGGCCTTCCACCGCAATACGATTATTTTGCCGATGTATTCTCGAAAAAGGCCGCGGAAACTCTACCCCCGCACCGCTCATATGATTGTGCAATCAATTTGCTGCCTAACACAGAGCTTCCTTGGGGTAGGATTTATCCCCTATCGCAGACTGAGACCCAAGCCATGTCTGAGTACATCCGTGAGAACCTAGCCAAAGGCTTCATTCAGCCCTCTAAGTCTCCCGCAGGAGCAGGATTTTTCTTCGCAGGGAAAAAAGATGGCTCCCTTTATCCCTGCATTGATTACTGAGGCCTAAATGAAATCACACTAAAGGATCGACAGGCTGGAGCAAAAATCTTCTCCAAATTGGACCTCTGGGGAACCTACAATCTGGTCGAGATTCGCAAAGTTGACGAGTGGAAGACCACCTTTAACACACGTGTCGGTCACTTTGAATACCTTGTGATGCCATTTGGCCTATGCAATGCACCTGTGGTATTTCAGAACCTGAAGAACAAGGTTTTCAGAGATATGCTTTACCAGTGCGTAGTCATGTACCTTGATGACATTTTCGTCTTCTCGCAAGATCTTCAAAGCCATCGCCAGGATGTCTCTCGTGTTCTCCAGCATCTGCGGGATAACCAACTTTTTGCCAAATTCGGGAAGTGCTCCTTCAAGCAAGAAACTGTTCCTTTCCTTGGCTACGAGGTGTCCAGCCAAGGGTTCAGGATGGACCCTCAGAAATTGAAGAGCATCCATGATTGGCCTCAGCCTACGGGCCTCAAGGCCTTCAAAGATTCCTTGGCTTTGCCAATTATTATTGTTCTTTTATCCACCATTATTCTACCCTGACCATGCCACTCCCAGCCATGACTCGCAAGGGGGCAGACCCCTCTCATTGGTCGCCAGAAGCCTTGACCACCTTCCAGGACCTTAAAGCCGCTTTTTTCAAGGAATCATGTCCACCATATGGACACCACGTGGCCATTTGTCGTCGAAGTCAACACCTCCGATGTTGACATAGGAGATGTTCTATGGCAATACTCAACTATCCATACTCTACACCCGTGTTTTTTTTTCCCTGCGCTTCACTCCAGTGGAACATAATTATGCAATTGGGGATAAAGAATTGCTAGCCATCAAGCTGGCCTTTGAGGTCCAAAGGGCCTGACAATGGTTTAAATGTTGAGCATGATGTAAATACTCGAGGTTTTTGTGATCCATGTATACTGTGATCTGGTGTTGGGCTCCCTTGAGCCAAGGTCGCCAATGGATGGCTGGCGCCATCTTGTGCTCCAACCATGTTACAGGGGCCGACCAATGGCACCGGTAACCCCTTGTGACATAGTAAGGGCAAAGGCTATCTGCGCCATTTTGAATCCTGGCAGGCGACGGCGCAAGTGCAGGAGATTGCTCCAGGACCCCCGCTGGAACACCAGGGACTTTTAGCAAGTCTTGGGGGGGGGGGGGGGGTCAGGAGGTGATCTCCTGTACTCAAGCCATCGCCTGCCAGTATTCAAAATGGTGCCAATAGCCTTTGCACTTACTATGTCACAGGGGCTACCGGTGCCATTGGTCGGCCCCTGTGACATCGTAAGAGCAAAGGGCCATCGGCGCCATTTTGATTCATAGCAGGCCAACAGCCCAACAGCCTGGAGGGAGAGATCATCATAGGACCCCGCTGGACTACCAGGGCTTTTAGTAAGTCTTGGGGAGGAATCGGGATGGTGGGGGGATTGTAATACAGTAAATTTAAAGGGTTGGGGTGTTTTGTTTTTTTTAATAAATGTGTCCCTCCTCACTGCACTAACCCAAAAAACAAATTTTCCCCGAAGTTTGGGGAAAATCCGTTTCATGGTTCGCATCCCCCGAACCACGACAAATTAGGCAATTTCATTGAAATTGCCTAATTCGTGCTAAACGAATGCACATCTCTAATAAAAATGGCCGCGCCAATGCTCTCTCCAGATACTTCGTCACTAAGGATGTACCCGATACCCCACGGTACATAATAGACCCTGCCAAGGTCATCCTGTTTGCCACCGTTCCTGTCCCACCGAGGAAGACGGTGGTCCTTCGCCAACTACAATGGATGGTTCTTCGATGGGCTCATGTCTCCTTGACCTCAGGACATCCGGGCCAATCCAGAACTCTCTCTACATTCCAGCGGCATTGGTGGCCCACGATAAGAAAGGACACACAAGCTTACGTAGAGTCCTGTCCCACGTGTTCCCCTCATAAGCCTCCAGCAGGAAGACCATGGGGACTCTTGCAACCACTCCCCATTCTGAGCGAACCATGGACTCATATCACAATAGTGGATCTGCCTGTCTCCAATCGCAACAAGATCATATGGGTGACCGTCGACTGTTTTTCTAAATGGCCCACTTTGTGGCTCTAACCGGTCTCCCTTCTGCCCCACAGCTTGCTAAGCTGTTCATCCAGCATGTGTTCCGGCTCCACGGATTCCCCATGCATATCCTCTCGGACCATGGAGTTCAATTCACTTCAAGCTTCTGGAGATCTCTCTGCAAGAAATTTGACATCTCATTAAATTTCACCTCGGCTTACCATCCCCAAGCTAATGGGCAAACTGAGAGGACTAATAGAACCTTAAAGCAATTCCTGTGGGCCTACATGAGCTTATGACAGAATGATTGGGCCGACCTCCTTCCATGGGCAGAATTTGCTTTAAACTCTCATCAGTCTGCTTCCACTGGCTCGTCTCCTTTCCAGGTGGTCTATGGACGCTAGCCTTTGCTACCGCTACCGCTTCCTCTGTCCGTGGCCTCACCAGCAGCACAATCAACTGCTCAAGAATTGCATCAATTGTGGCACAAAACCCAACAGCTGCTCAAGCAGGCTGCCCAGAGATCGAAGAGGTTCTTCAATGTTCAACTCATCATCAGGAAGCACCACCTTTCAAACCAGGTGAAAAAGTGTGGCTCAGCACCAGGTTTATCTGACTCAAAATGCCTTTGGCTTGCTTCGCTCCCAGGTATATTGGCCCCTTTCTTGTGCTCCTCTGTCTGGGTCCAGTTACGTACAAAATCCAGCTGCCTTCCTCGCTTAAAATTCACAATTCCACCACGTTTCTCTACTAAAACCTTTGGTGGTCTCCGGATACTCTAAAAAACCACCGAAGCCTCAACCACTGTTCTCGGAAGTGGACATCACATATCAAGTCCGAGATGTCCTGGACATTAGAAAATATGGTAGAAAGTGGGAATATCTTCTGTGATGGGATGGCTTTGGGCCCGAGGAGAACAGTTGGGAACCTGCCGCCAATAACCTAGACAAAGACCTCATCCGGAAGTTCCATGCCACACATCCTTGCAAACCCAAACCCCCGGGGGTGGCCTTAAGAGGGGGGTACTGTTATGACCATCGGTCGCAGACATCTGCAACTGCATCTACTTACATCTTGTACTGCCCTGCTTCCCTATCTGGGTCTGCTTGCGGCTCCACTGCTGCGTATCTCCTGGTTACTTGTGGCGGCCGGGAAGCTGCCACCACCCACGCCAACTCTGGGCCTTCCTAGGTGCGCACGCACGCCACCGAGCCCTCTTTTGAAGTTGCTACAGTGGGAACCTCAGGGGTGAACCTGACTGATGACATCACTGGGTCAGGGTTCTTAAGCACCACCTTAACCCCCTACTAGCCGACTTGGCAACGAGTTCCATCGCTACTCTACTAGCTCCTGTCTCCTCGGACCTGTGGTGACTGTCCCTGACTCTTCTTGGACTCTGGACCCTGGCTCAGGTACCTGCTCCTCGGGGGCTTGTGTGCACTATCTCTGGAGACCCGGTCTCCAGGCTTCCCCCGCGCCTCGGGTTAGCCCTGCACCTCCCAGGAGTCCTACTCGCTGGCTTCCTGGTCCTCAGAGTTGCCTCTGGGAACATCCTCACCACTTAGGAGACCTATCTCTGCACTTCCCTGCTACTCGGGGAAGTGCCTACATTCTACATCAGAGACTGTCTGTGCTTCCCCACTCCTCGGGGCAGTGCCAATGTTCTACTTCAGAGACTGTCTGGGCTTCCCTGCTTCTCAGGTTTGTTTATGTCATTACATGGGGACCAGAGTTGGGCTTCCCCGCTCCACGGGTTAACCTATGTCATCACATCAGTACATTCCTCGCTATGTAGCTCCGCCCCTCAGGGTTGCCTCTGCAGTATACCTCCTGCTCTTCCTGCCTCGTGCTTCCCGCTCCTCGGGCCTGCCTAGCACCACTCTCTCGGAGGTCTCTGCTCAGGTACTGCTCTCAACTCCAACCTGCTTACTGTGGGGTTCCTCACTGTTGTGTCTCTCACCTGCTCCTCGGGGCCTCCCCACAGATTCTCTCCCAGAGCTCCAGCAGTACCTGACCTTGCCTTCCAACAGTGTGGACCTGTGGGGCTCCTCCCCAAAGACAGCAACAACTCTCACCTCAGGCAAGGGTCCATGAAACCCACAAACCATAACATCACCCAGATAACACTTAACAGAAATACTAATTTTTCTAATCATTCAGCCTCTGGTTTTCTTTCTCCCATTGCTGTTTTTATGACCTAATGATTGATCATTCTAAGTCAATGCCTTTATTTGCGCCTTTGATGTGCCACTGGTACTGCCATTTCTGATGACTGGTTTTGATGCCCCATCAGCAAGGATACTCCGGAGTTCTACACAAGAGAGGGAGAGAGAGATAGGGACGGTCTATCCTAGTAATGCTTAATTTTTTGTATTTCCTTCCCCAGCAAAACATAATCCTCCTCTCATAGAGGAAGCCCAGTAATCATTATCAATGCTGCCCACTCTCCTGCAACCCCATATCTCCATCTGTATCAGCTCTAGACCAGAGAAGAACAGCAGCAGCAGCAGCAACAATAGCAGAAGAAAATCCCTCATCCCCTTCCTTTTAATGCTAATTGTCCTTTGGGTCAAGATTTCAAAGAGATTCAGCCAGCTGACTAGATCCCATGTAGAAAATGTTTCACCACTGAATGACTAAATCTAGCCACATAAGTTTGGAAGTTCAAAAATGGGTTTGCTGGGGTTAGAATTTGTTTGGGGAATAACGTAGCCAGCCATCTCTGAGCATCGTCACAGCTGACTCATATCTAGTTTCCTATTCTTAAGTGAAGATAGATTTAAGTAAATTTGCAGTTGCAATTAATCTAGCTAGATTGTAGCTGAAAATTAACCTAAGACAGCCGACCATCTTGGCCACTCAGCCATTGTTTGGGTATTTGTCCCTGTATTTTTAGTAATAAAAATAAGGATTTTAATCTCCTATCTCTTTGCAATGGGGTTTCTTAGTTTGCTTTGCTTGCTCATCTCTGTGTGTTGTGTATATATTGTGTATATGTGTGTGGACACGGAAGAAAATATATTGAAATTACAGATGTTTGAGTTGAAGCATCACTGGCAGAATAATATGTGGGGGGAAGTTTAAAAAAGTGTAGATTTTGGGCTAAAGTATCTAGGAATGTATGAAGGCAGAGGGAGGTAAAACAGTAAAGGGGAGAGTGAAAAAATGAAGGACATGAACAAGAGAAAGCAATGAGGGAAGAGGCAGAGGAAAGTAGTAGGAGAAGGAATAAGGTGAGCAGGGAGAGTATACATAACACCATTACCAAATAAGTACCATTTGACTGCCCAGTTGTCCCTAAAATTGTTTCACCACAGACCCTATTCATTCTTTGGTCTTCCTCACATTTTCTTTTTTTTTTTATTTTCTGCTTATTCAGTTTATTTTATTTACTCAATGAAATAAAACAAGAAATAAGGGAAATTAATAGCAATACAAAACATTAATACACCCAATATGGAACCTAAGAAAAATAAAAAATACTAGCCCATATTAATGAGGAGGAAAAGGTCCTCACTTGTTCTTAGCACTGTTTAATTCAGAGCTGGGTGGGAGGTGTGTTTCGTCTGGATCATTGGTCACTCCTTCATCCACTGGGCTCATAGAAGGGCTAAACTGAAGCCACTGGGGGAGCACCTGGATATGTTGTTTCATCATATCTTCTTAACATGGTTAGGTCGATGAGGGATGAAATGGAATCAGTTGATGCCTTTACTGTAGCAGATCACCAGCTCCTCCCTGGGCAATAATTATTCATCTCAGCAGCAATGATCCTGCTGGCATGCACAGTGTGGAGCTGTTCAGAAGATCCAAACAGATTGCATTTAAATTCTGAGTTTGTTTCTGAAGGCACGCATCATTGGACCAAGTTGATCTCCAGAAAGGTATGGCATAGGGAAAGAATGCACCAAGTGGTGGAAAAAAACCAGGAAAAAACTGAATAGATGGAGGCCAGATTCATGCCCATTATACAGGGCTTTATTTAGCCTGGTGTATGATCTTATTGATGAGCACTGACCTACACTGTTCCATCTAGATGGAGTGTACTTGTCAGATATTGGCCTTGACATATTCAACAGCAATATACAGGATATTTTGCAATTGTTAGTTACAGAGCAGGGCTGCAGCTTATACTGTAATCCTTGCTGGTGGGTGGCAGTACCCAGGCAAACAAGAATTCATTACCAGGGGTCTGTGGAAGTAGGTGACTAGCCATTGCAAGCTTGTGCTGCAAATTCATGGCTAATGTAGCAGCAAGAGTATTCAGCTAGATGGAATATTGCATGTGCAGCTCTGATGCTGTGGAGATCATCATTCTCGGTTTAATGGTGAAGGTCTGGGACTTTCACAGATCGAAGGATCTGATATTGTTTGGGCATGTAGGGCTTCATGCAGAGCAGAACCACTTTCATGGCCAATTCCGATTAACATATCACATATCGATGAATGTTGTAGTATGGAAACTCTGGTCACCCACTTAATTTTCTGTATGAGATGCTGTTATAGTTTGGATAGCTGAATTTGTTGATAGACAATGTTATGATGTTACAATTTTTTATCTTAAATTTGTTGAGATGTTTTGATGTTATGCTGTGGCCTTTTTACTTCCATAATATTGAGAATTGTATTCTCACAGTTGTGGTCTGTGTCATTTATTGAGTGCTGTTTGATGTTTGGCCTGGTGAGTGGGCAGACAGCTCACTACATATGTTAAGATAAACACTGAGATGTCAATATTCATAATGGTTTTGTCTGGATAATTTCAGGACTTAGCCAGACAAACCTGAGGTTTTAAATATATCCTCCTGCTGAGCAGACAAGTTTCAGCTGGGAAAGTCATTATCAAGCTAAACCTTATTTGGATAAAATAAAGGCACTCCAGAGCATGGCTTAATATTAGCTAGAAAGTGCTAAATATCAGTGCTACCCAGCTAAGGTTAGCCTGATAAGTCTGGTCATCCTCGGGGCAGGTCTAAAGTTATCCAGTTAAGTGCTGTAAAACCAAAAATTATTAAAAAAAAAAAAAAACAACCTAGAGTTCCTGCAAGAAGACATCTGAGGCCTGGGATCTATAGTAGATATTGGCCTGGCCCTGGACCAAGGCCATGGCATTTGGTACCCGGCCTCTGAGTAAGACCTCAATGTCAGGCCAGGGCCCAAGTTGAAGCCCAGGCCCAGAGCCCATGTCTCAAAGATCTTCTTGTAACATCTTCTTTCATTTTTCTTCTCATTTGAAATGATGGCGTACACTCAGGATGCACCAGAGTTTTATTTTTTTAATTTGTTTTTGGACATTTTATATACCATCGTTCCATGTAATGATCATAATGGTTTATAGAAGTAACATTCTTAACTATTAATTAACAGAGTTAATTATATCTGGTGTATCCTCCCCAGTGGGGGGCACCAATTTGATGTATGACAGTTCAATTAGGCCCTGACTTGGGCTGAAACCAAGGCATCGGGACCCGGCCTCTGGGTTGGAACCTGGCATTGGGCCAACATCCAGGCCTCGGCTTAGACATCTAGATCTTGACTCTGGACTGGGCCCTAGCATTGAGCCTGGGCCTCGGCTCAGGCATCAAAACCTGGCTTCCGGTTTGGGCCCCAGAGTTGAAGCTGGGTCTGAGCCAAGGCCCAGAAGACAGGTCCCCTTCTCCAGAAAAGGCCATGGCATCAGGTCTGGGACTGGGCCTTGTCTGAGACCCAGGCATGAGGCCCTATCCTCCAGGTTGGGCCCCAGTATCAGATGAGTGCAAAGGATTTGGGCCCTGGGTCTTTGCTCGGGAAATTTTGTCTCATTTTCTATTTTGTTTCTCCCAAGTACACATCCCTAGTGTGAATATATTACTATCTACCTATCCAGAATGAGGAAACAACACAATAATAATGGGAGACTTCAATTAGCTAAGTATTGATTGGGTAAAAATCACATCAGAACATGCAAGGAAGGTAAGTTTCCTAGACACCATCAATGACTGCTTCATACAGCAATTGGTCATGAAACCAATAAGAGGGGCATGTATATTAGATCTAGTCCTCAGTGTGCAGGATCTAGTAGAAGAGATAAAGGTAGTTGATCTTGGCAATAGTGATCATAATGTAATAAAATGTGATATAATCACTGGAGTGTGAATTCTAAGGAAAATGTCTGCAGTAGCATTTAACTATAAAAAAGAAGACTATGATAAAATGAGGCAATTTGTTAGAAAAGAAACAATCCACAAGATTAAAAACTTGCAGGAGAAATGGTCGCTGTTTAAAATCATCATCTTAAGGCCCAGACAAAATGTCTTCCATGCATTAAAAAAGATTGAAGGAAAATCAAACAACAGTTTAATAGTGAGGTAGAAGAGGCAATTAAAGCCAAAAAAATATCATTCAAAGAATGGAAAGCAGACCCAAATGAGGAAATAGAGATAAGCATAAATACTAGCAAATTAAAAGTAAAAATATAATTAAGCAGGTTAAGAGAACATTGGAAAAGAAACTTGCATAGAGATAGAAACAAATCATAAAAATGTTTTCAAGTACATTTGAAACAAAAAGCCTGTGAGAGAGTCACTTGAGATGCTAGATGACAAAGGGGTAAATGAAGTGGTCAGAGAGGAAAGGGAAATAGCTGAAAAACTAAATGAATTCTTTTCCACTGTCTTTACTTAGGAGGATGTTGGGGTCATACCCACACCAGAAATGTTTTTTTGATGTTGATGACTCTGAGCAACTAGATGGAAAGATTGTGAAACTAGGGGACATAATAACTTAGACTGACAGACTAAAGAATAACTAATCATTTGACTTATTCCTGCTGGCTTCTGCTTGCCTATTCACTGATTCTGGGGGGGAAGGATGGAGGGCTCTAGGACCAAGGATGAAGTCTGGGAAATAAGTCATGGTGATTCATTAGTTTGAGGGCCAACTGAAGAAGTATGTTAGAGTAGTAGTCCATTGGATGCAACAAAAAGGTTAGATGGGTCTATTCCAAGCTAATCAGTCCTTTTACTTTGAGGTGGCTAGTGCAGGGGAACTTAAAACTTTATGTGGCCAGTTCAGAATCTTAGTAGAAAGAACTGTTTATTTCCATACAGAGAAAATTGATTTGATTCCTGGGCTAGGCTTCTGTTTCTTAGGCCAGACATGACTGAAGTTGCTGTGAAGACAGTATTTACATGATCTGGATAGGGAAGGAGTCTCTGACATCACTAGATATTATTTGTCTTATCTGTGTATCTCAATTAGATTGTAAGCTCTGTGAAACAAGGACTGTCTAGATTTTGCATCTGTGTATGTCTAGTAGCTGTTGTGTTCCGCGCCCGTGGCCACCCATGGGCGTGGCCCCCTACCTCCACCACGGTGGCGACCCACCGTGGCAACTCCTGACATGCTCCCCGGGGCCGGTGCCCATCACCCTGGGGATGGTCCACGGTCTGGCTGCCCGCTGGGGAGCGTCCCCGCGCCTCCGTTGCGGAGCTCTGCTGGCTTTCCTCCTCGGAGGAAATCCAAGATGGCCACCGCCATCTTTAGGCGCGAGGCCACGCCCCCCTGCTGGATTTAAAGGGACCTGATCCCTTTAATGATACTCACCTGCTTCCAATGATCCAAGCAGAGGAAGTATTTAAGGAGGCTTCCTCTGCTCATTCCTCGACTTGGCAACGTCCCCCAGCGCTGTCTAGTCTGCTTGCTTCGGTGAGTCTTCAAGCTTTGGATCCCGTTCCTACTCTGTCTTGGTGTTCCTGGTTCCTGACTTCAGATAGGCTTTGGTGATTCTCTGGTTCCTGACTTCGGATTGGCAAGCGGTGATTCTCTGGTACACGACTTCGGACTGGTGAGCGACGACCCTCTGGCACTCGACCTAGGACTTCTTCAAGACTCCATCTCCAAGGGCCCACCTAAGTCCCAGCGGCCCAGGTCCCTACGGGCTCCTCCTGGGGGGACCACGGGCTTCCAGGGTGAAGCTCCAGTTGGCCTTTGCACCGTTACCCTGACCTCCCTAGGTCCACCTAAGTCCCAGTGGTCAGGTCCCTGCGGTCTCCCCGGGCTCCTCCCGGGGGGACCGCAGACCACCAGTGGTGAAGACACAGTGACTCATCTCGTCTCTTCATCGCCTCCATGTTCGCCTCAGTCTCCAGTGCCAAGGGTCAGCTGGTCCTGCCTACTGTTCTGCCTCGCCACCCAACAAGAGAGCCTACGGACCCTCCGAAAGGTATACCATCCTCTCGTCGGCCAAGGGTCCACAAGCCTGAGCATAACAGATTGCCAAGTCCATGGACCCAGCAGAGGCATCCACCCGCCAGGCCATTCCGGGAATGGCCCAGCGCCTGAAGGAGCAGCAACAGATCCTCGATGCCCTGGTCTCTGCGGTACAGGGCCTGATCCAGTGCCTCGAGGCATTAGGGCCCATGAACCCCATGCTACCGTCTCCGCCTGGGGCTCAAGCAGGCCACCCTACTCAGCCGCACACCATCCAGGTTTCCGGGGGTGACCTGGGACAAGGAATTCCCACTCAACTCCTAGCACCCTCTCGATATGCTGGAGATGCAAAGCTGAGTCGAGGCTTCCTCAGCCAATGCCAGGTTCGTTTTTCCTTGCTCCCTGCGCAGTTTCCCAATGACCTGGTTAAAACCAGCTACATTATGTCCCTGCTTGACGGTAGGCTTCTGATCTGGGCCTCGCATCTGTGGGAGAGAAGGGACCCTATCTTCGAAAATTTGAGCTAGTTCGTGTCTGCCTTCCGGCAGCTGTTTGATGAACCTGTCCGCAAATCCACTGCGGTCTCTGAATTACTCCGATTGCGACAACGCACTCGGACTGTGGCCGAATACGCAATGGAGTTCCGTACCCTGGCCGCAGAGCTGAATTGGAGAGATGACTGCCTCCACGGGATTTTTCTGGAAGGACTAGCCTCACGCCTTCAGAACGAGCTAGCGGCAAAAGAACTTCCGGAAGACCTCGACAGCCTGGTAGAATTGGCCAACTGAGTAGATCGCTGGATGAGGCTTCGCCTTCCAGTAGTCAAGGCGGCGATGAGGTCCTCACCGCCTCCCATGAATGCTGCTGAAGTTCCTGGAACGTCCGCCGAGGAACCCATGGATTGGGTCGCAGAAGAGTCTCCCCACAGGAACGCCGCAGGTGGATAAGGGAAGGACTCTGTATTTACTGCGGAGCAATGGGCCATCAGATAGCGGTATGCCCGACTCAGCCGGGAAACGCCCGGGCCTAGGACCGAAAGGAGGTCTCATCCTGGGCCGTGCTTCCCCAGTACCTCCACTAACGCTACCGGTTGCATTAACCTTCGCCAGCGGCGAGTTCCACACTTTGGCCTTTGTGGACTCCGGCGCCAGGGGTAACTTTATCATGAAAAGTCTGGCGGAGCATTTGGAGTTACTTCAAGCTCGCCTTCCAGTGCCCATGGTCATCTCTTCCATTAAAGGGAAACCTCTCCCAGAGCGCGTGACACACACCATGGTTCCGGTCCCACTGAGGGTTGGAATCCTCCACCAGGAGCAAATGCCATTATATGTTTTGGAGTACTCCATACAACCAATCGTCTTGGGCCTTCCCTGGCTGCAGGAGCACGAGCCTCAGTTCAACTGGAAAACTGCAGTTGTCTCGCTGGGGGCCGAAGTGCCATGGCCACTGCCTCCAAACCGTGGTTCCCGTCCCCTGTCCCGTGGCTTCCATCAGCCTTCCTGGCCTGCTGGTCCCTTATACCTTGTTTGCAGATGTATTCTTGAAAAAGAAGGCCGAGGTCCTTCCACCCCATCGTCCCTTCGATTGCACTATCAATCTCCTCCCTGGTACTGAGCCTCCTCAGGGCCGCACCTACGCCCTCTCGCCTGCTGAGACGCAGGCCATGAATGGAAAGGGGCTTCATTCGAAAGTCGAAGTCACCCGCAGGGGCAGGGATCTTCTTCGTCGGGAAGAAGGACGGGACACTTCGCCCGTGTATTGACTACCGGGGCTTGAATACCATAACGGTTAAGGACCATTACCCTCTGCCTCTCATCTCTGAGCTCTTTGACCGATTACAGGGGGCTAGGATCTTTTCTAAGCTAGACTTCAGAGGGGCGTACAACCTCATTCGAATCAAGGAGGGGGATGAATGGAAGACAGCCTTCAACACCTGAGACGGCCACTATGAGTATTTGGTGATGCTGTTCGGGCTCTGTAACGCCCCTGCCGTATTTCAGAATACCATGAACGAGATCCTCCGTGACCTCTTGTACCAATGCGTGGTCGTATACTTAGACGACATCTTGATATTCTCCAGGGACTTAGCGGCCCACCGCCAACACGTCATCCAAGTGTTACAATGCCTCAGAGAGAATAAATTATATGCGAAGCTCGAAAAGTGCCAGTTCGAGCAAGAGTCTCTTCCCTTCCTGGGATATATATAGTCTCCAGTCAGGGATTCCGTATGGAGCCACAAAAGCTAAAAGCCATTCGGGAATGGCCACAGCCGTCTGGACTAAAGGCACTCCAAAGATTTCTGGGCTTCACCAATTATTACCGCTCTTTCATTCCCCACTACGCCTCCATTGTTGCTCCTATGACGGCCCTGACCCGAAAGAGTGCAGACCCCAAAAATTGGTATCCAGAAGCAGAAATCGCCTTTTGTCGCATCAAGGAGGCATTCATGCAACAACCTTGCCTCAGGCACCCGGACCCGCAGCGGCCATTTTTTGTCGAGGTGGATGCATCCTCGGAGGGAGTGGGGGCCATGCTGAGTCAGGCCTCCGACGGCTATAAGCTACGTCCGTGTGCCTTTCTCTCCCGCTAGTTCTCGCCGGCAGAACGGAATTATGCTATTGGCGATAAGGCGCTCCTGGTCATCAAGGTGGCCTTAGAAGAGTGGCGCCCATGGCTGGAAGAGGCTCAACACCAGTTCACAGTCTTCACAGACCACAAGAATCTGGAATACTTGCATCGGGCTCAGCGACTCAACCCACGACAAGCCCGTTGGGCCCTGTTCTTTACCCGCTTCAATTTCATCCTCAGGTACAGACCAGCTGGGAAGAACGTTAAGGCCGACGCCCTGTCATGGGTGTTTGAGTCTACAGAGGAGTCCGAGGAGCTGCAGTTTATAATTGAGCCATCCCGTATCCTGTTGTCGGCCACCACGACCATCCCACCCGGGAAGACACTAGTTCCGCCGTGTTGGCGGAAACAAGCCTTGGCATGGGCTCACGACTCACGTTGTTCCGGTCACTCTGGACAATCCTGGACATTACAGATCTTGCGACGGTACTACTGGTGGCCGTGGATGAATAAAGACGTCTGGGCATACGTGGAGTCCTGCCAGTCGTGTGCCCGCCACAATAGGATCCCCGGTGCAGTTCCAGGCTTACTTCAACCCTTACCGGTGCCCTCTGAACCCTGGACCAATGTGGCAACCGATTTTGTGGTGGACCTGCTGCGATCCAGCGGCAACACCGTGATCTGGGTGGTTGTTGACCGTTTTAGTAAAATGGCACATTTTGTGCCATTGCCAGGATTGCCATCTGCGCCACAGCTGGCCCAGCTGTTCGTCCAACATATCTTTCATCTACACAGCCTGCCTCAAAGTATTCTGTCAGATCGAGGCCCTCAATTCACGGCCAAGTTCTGGAGGGCTCTCTGTCAAAGGTTCGACGTCACCCTGGATTATACGTCAGGCTATCACCCTCAGACCAATGGTCTCGCGGAGTGAACCAACCAGACGTTAAAGCAGTTCCTCCGCATCTACGTCAATGAAAAGCAAGATGACTGGGCTAGCTTGTTACCATGGGCTGAATTTGCTCTAAATTCCCATCTCTCCGCGACTACGGGATCTTCCCCGTTACAAATTGTGTATGGAAAACAGCCACGCCCGCCTCTGCCCTTGCCCATCACAGTGCCATCTCCAGTGGCCCAGCTCTTTGCGGAAGAGCTACATCGCCTGTGGATATACACACAACGCGCCTGATCAAGGCCGGTCAGGCGGCAAAGAGGTATGCGGACCAACGGAGAAGACCTTATCCACCTTTTAAACCGGGCCAAAAGGTTTGGCTAAGTACACAATTCATCCGGTTGAAGCTGCCATCATTGCGACTGGCCTCGCGATTCATCGGGCCGTTTCCCATCATCCGACAGGTGGGCGCAGTTTCTTACCAACTGCGTCTTCCCCCGTCCCTCAAGATACATAACACCTTTCACGTACCCTCCTGAAGCCTTTAATACTGTCATGGCCTTCCAGCACGCCGCCGACTCCTCAACCAGTTGCCTCCGAGGATGATCTCACTTACTAGGTCCGGGAGGTTTTAGATATGAGGAAGCATCGAAAGAAGTGGGAGTACCTGCTAGCGTGGGAAGGCTTCAGCCCAGAGGAGAACTCCTGGGAACCATTGGCCAACATCCTGGATCAGGGATTGCTGGAGCAGTTCCACCGCGATCATCCGGATAAACCCAGGCCTCCGGGAAGGCGCCCTAAGGGGGGGGGGGGTACTGTTGTGTTCCGCGCTTGTGACCATCCACGGGTGCGGCCCCCTACCTCCACCACGGCGGTGACCCACTGTGGCAACTCCTGACATGCTCCCCGGGGCCGGTGCCCATCACCCCGGGGATGGTCCGCAGTCTGGCCACCCACTGGGGAGCCGTCCCCGCGCCTCCCTCGCGGAGCTCTGCTGGCTTTCCTGCTCGGAGGAAATCCAAGATGGCCACCACAATCTTTAGGCATGAGGCCACGCCCCCCCTGCTGGATTTAAAGGGACCTGATCCCTTTAATGATACTCACCTGCTTCCAATGATCCAAGCAGAGGAAGTATTTAAGGAGGCTTCCTCTGCTCATTCCTCGACTTGGCAACGTCCCCTAGCGCTGTCTAGTCTGCTTGCTTCGGTGAGTCTTCAAGCTTTGGATCCCGTTCCTGCTCTGTCTTGGTGTTCCTGGTTCCTGACTTCGGATTGGCTTACGGTGATTCTCTGGTTCCTGACTTCGAATTGGCTTTGGTGATTCTCTGGTTCCTGACTTCGGATTGGCAAGCGGCAATTCTCTGGTACATGACTTCGGAGTGGTGAGCAACGACCCTCTGGCACTCGACCTACGACTCCTTCAAGACTCCGTCTCCAAGGGCCCACCTAAGTCCCAGCGGCCCGGGTCCCTACGGGCTCCTCCTGGGGGGATCGCGGGCTTCCAGGGCAAAGCTCCAGTTGGCCTTTGCACCGTTACCCTGACCTCCCTGGGTCCACCTAAGTCCCAGTGGTCGGGTCCCTACGGGCTCCTCCTGGGGGGACCGCAGACCACCAGTGGTAAAGACACAGTGCCTCATCTCATCTCTTCATCGCCTCCGTGTTTGCCTCAGTCTCCAGTGCCAAGGGTCAGCTGGTCCTGCCTCCTGTTCTGCCTCGCCACCCGACAAGAGAGCCTACGGACCCTCCGAAAGGTATACCATCCTCTCGTCGCCCAAACGTCCACAAGCCTGAGCATAACAGTAGCACCATAGAAATGTTAATAGTAGTAGTAGCAGCCAGACTCAGTGTCCACATGAGGCACGCTGCATTTTTAGCATGCTTTTTAGTACATAGGTCCTATTGTTAGATAGTTCAGTTGACATAAAGGATGTGCAAAACTGACTGAATTTCAGCTTAGTATGAGTTAGAAATAAGGCATAGTTTGCTAGAATCTGCCATTCAGTTTCTGTGAATCCACTGTCGACTTTGCCAATAACTGCCCTATTTTTTTAAAAATAAAATTGCATACCTGTAAACCACGTCCTGTGTCCTCCCTCTGAAGTGGGGTATCAGTTATCGTTCTTTTCTGAGCAGAAGAAAACTTCATTTCAAGGCCCTTCGGGTGCAGTGACTAGGGCCCACTAAAACACTCTCCATAGAAACAACTTTACATTCTGCGGAACTGATACACAAACATAAGGAAAAAAGCAAAGAACAGCGTTTATGGCCAAATCCAAAAGCAAAGCACAACAGCATTGTCTGAATTTGGAAGAAGGCTCCTCACCCAGTAAAAATGCTGCTAGCAGTAGTTTTTTTATGGGTTTGACAGTTGTTTGGTTTTGATTGGTAATTTTAGTACACTTATCATAAGACTTTAGGATAACTGCATGAAGCAGAAATTACTACCCTTAGGAGAAACATGGGGGTAACCTGCACAATGCAGCAGATACTACTAGAAGAGGCTTCCTGAACAGACTTAATGGACCATTGGGTCCTTTCCTGCCATCATTGTTATGTTACTATGATCAGAGTACGTGTTCTAAATAAAATCTTTACTGTAACAAAACTTCTTCAATACAGATGATTTGACAAACAATGCATTTGTATGGTAAAGAACAAAAGAACATAAGAACATAAGAACATGCCATACTGCGTCAGACCAAGGGTCCATCATAGGGATGTGAATCGTATTTCTGACGATTGAAAATATCGTACGATGTTTTCAAAGTCATCAGAAATCGAGGGCTCCCCGAAACCAATAGGAAAACCCCACAAAATTGTTCATGGGGCTCTCTTATCGTTTTGGGGGAAGGCGGGAAAAATGGCACACATAAACAAGCCCTAAACCCACCCCGAACCTTTATAACTGCTCCCTTAGCTTCCCCCCCCAAAAAAAAAATGTTTTAAAATTACCTGGTGGTCCAGTGGGGGTCCCGGGAGCGATCTCCCACTCTCGGGCTGTCGGCAGACAGTAATAAAAATGGTGCCAATGGTCCTTTGCCCTTACCATGTGATAGGGTATCCGTGCCATTGGCCGGCCCCTGTCACATGGTAGGAGTAATGGATGGCCGGCGCCATAAAATATGCGCCGGCCATCCATTCGTGCGGTCCGATCGTGCGATCCGATTGTGCGTCCGATCGTGCGGTCCAATCATGCAATCGGACCGCACAAAGGAAAATTCACAATGTGAATCGGAACCGATTCCGGTTCCGATTCACATCCCTAGTCCATGAAGCCCAGCATCCTTTTTCCAACAGTGGCCAATCCAGGCCATAAGAACCTGGCAAGTACCCAAAAACTAAGTCTATTCCATGTTACCGTTGTTAATAATAGCAGTTGCTATTTTCTAAGTCAACTCAATTAATAGCAGGTAATGGACTTCTCCTCCAAGAACTTATCCAATCCTTTTTTAAACACAGCTGTACTAATTGCACTAACCACATCCTCTGGCAACAAATTCCAGAGTTTAATTGTGTGTTGAGTGAAAAAGAACTTTCTCCGATTAGTTTTAAATGTGCCACACGCTAACATCATGGAGTGCACCCTAGACTTTCTAATATCCGAAAGAGTAAATAACCGATTCACATCTACCCGTTCTAGACCTCTCATGATTTTAAACACCTCTATCATATCCCCCCTCAGCCGTCTCTTCTCCAAGCTGAAAAGTCCTAACTTCTTTAGTCTTTCCTCAAGGGGGTGTTCCATTCCCCTTTTCATTTTGGTAGCCCTTCTCTGTACTTTCTCCATCGCAATTATATCTTTTTTGAGATTTGGCGACCAGAATTGTACACAATATTCAAGGTGCGGTCTCACCATGGAGCAATACAGAGGCATTATGACATTTTCCGTTTTATTCACCATTCCCTTTCTAATAATTCCCAACATTCTGTTTGCTTTTTTGATTGCCGCAGCACACTGAACCGACGATTTCAATGTGTTATCCACTATGACGCCTAGATCTCTTTCTTGGGTTGTAGCACCTAATATGGAACCTAACATTGTGTAACTATAGCATGGGTTATTTTCCCTATATGCTTCACCTTGCCATTAAATTTCATCTGCCATTTTGATGCCCAATTTTCCAGTCTCACAAGGTCTTCCTGCAGTTTATCACAATCTGCTTGTGATTTAAATACTTTGAACAATTTTGTATCATCTGCAAATCTGATTACCTCACTCGTCATATTTCTTTCCAGATCATTTATAAATATATTGAAAAGTAAGGGTCCCAATACAGATCCCTGAGGCACTCCACTGCCTACTCCCTTCCACTGACAAAATTGCCCATTTAATCCTACTCTGTTTCCTGTCTTTTAGCCAGTTTGTAGTCCACGAAAGGACATCGCCACCTATCCCATGACTTTTTACTTTTCCTAGAAGCCTCTCATGAGGAACTTTGTCAAATGCCTTCCGAAAATCCAAGTACACTACATCCACTGGTTCACCTTTATCCACATGTTTATTAACTTCTTCAAAAAAGTGAAGCAGATTTGGGAGGCAAGACTTGCCTTGGGTAAAGCCTTGTGACTTTGTTCCATTAAACCATGTCTTTCTATATGTTCTGTGATTCTGATGTTTAGAACACTTTCCACTATTTTTCCTGGCACTGAAGTCAGGCTAACCAGTCTGTAGTTTCATGGATCGCCCCTGGAGCCCATTTTAAATATGGGGGTTACATTAGCTATCCTCCAGTCTTTAGGTACAATGGATGATTTTAATGATAGGTTAAACATTTTTACTAATAGGTCTGAAATTTCATTTTTTAGTTCCTTCAGAACTCTGGGGTGTATGCCATCCGATCCAGGTGATTTACTACTCTTCAGTTTGTTATTCAGGTCTACCACATCTTCTAGGTTCACCGTGATTTGGTTCAGTCCATCTGAATCATTACCCATGAAAACCTTCTCCAGTACGGGTACCTCCCCAACATCTTCTTCAGTAAACACCGAAGCAAAGAAATAATTTAATCTTTCCGCAATGGCCTTATCTTCTCTAAGTGCCCCTTTAACTCCTCGATCATCTAACGGTCCAACTGACTCCTTCTCAGGCTTTCTACTTCAGATATATTTAAAAAATAATCTGTGGTCATCATTCATACATCCAATAACTGAAGTAGACAGAATGCACATACTTCGCTATAAAATGTTTTCCTACTGATTTGGGTTTATGGAGTTCTTACACTTTTAGGGCCAGATTTTGGGCAACTGCCGCCCTGGGTAAAAAATGTTCCCTCCCTGGGCTTCTTTTTGGCTGTTGTGGGATGGCATCTCTACAGTCACCGGGCCTCTCTTCAGCCATAAGGGGATAAGATCCAGTGAAGCAATGCTGCCATGGGATGGGTGCTACTGGCAGTGACTAGGGCACACCTCCATCACCAGTTCAGAGCTTCCTGGGCAACTGCCCAGCTCACCCATTCCAAAAACATTCATAATCCATAAAACATAAACATATTGTAAGTTCCTTTATCCTCCATAAAACATAATAAACATACTATAAAAATACTGGAAAAATAAGATGAGACCATATAACTGAAACTCTGGCCAAACTTCACTGGCTACCCATAGAACAAGGAAAGCACTATGCACCATACATAAACTAATACATGATGAAAAAGCAGACTGGCTAAACAATGTACTATGGGTACACGTACCATACAGGAACCTTTGTTCAGCAATCAAAGCTCTCTTAACCATTCCCTCAGTCAAGACAGCGAGACTAATCCAGGTAAGAGTAAGGGCATTGTCTTTAGCAGGACCCATACTCTGGAACACAATGCCTTTGGAGACCAGATTACAGAGAGACCCCAAAACATTCAAGAGAAGTCTAAAGACATGGCTTTTTAAACAAGCCTTTTATAAAGAGACTGGAGAATAGAAAATACATGGAATAAATAGAAGAGCACCGGCACAGAGCACTATTCTCATAAATAAGCATTACAATATTTTAACAAATTGAGTACACAATGAATGTAATAATATAACACAGTAAATGTGATTTTTTTGACCTGTAAAACCTGGCCAGAACCTACATCACTAAACATTTGTACATATTTTTATGATTTAGTGTAACCAAAACTTTATGGCACCTGTTAGAATGTACTATAGTAAGCTTACTCCAAACTTACTAATGTGCCTACATGGAAACCGTTGCAATGGTATATAACTTAGCGACGGTATAGAAAAGACTTTAAATAAAAAATAAAATAAATAAATAGTGCCAGCGAGATAAAATACATAAAAAGGTGAATAACCAATAGAAAACAGAAAATAGCACAATTACATAACCAACAAACCTACACAATCACTCCAAGTCCTACATTGAACTGGTAATCAATCTTCAGAGCAGATTTCTTCTTTCCTCTAATATTTTGTTGATAGAGTTCTCAAAAATGTGAAGCACCATTTTAGAATTACCCAGAGATTTGAAAATTTCCTCATGCTCCCCAGAAATATTTTGTCTGGATAACTTACAACCACCATAAAATTTAGCTGATCAAAAAAGAGGCAGTGATGGAGGCATTCTTGGTTCAAAGTTAAATTTAGCTGGTGACCACTGATATTCATAACTACCCAGCTATATGTAGGTGGGTATGTCTGATTGAAATGATATCTGTCCTACCATTATTAGGATAACTTTATTCTGATAACTTTATCTGTGTTTCTCCAGCAGAGCACTTATCCAGGCATGTTTCACTGAATATCTGGGTAAAATTATCCTGGTAACTCTGCCTGTGCAACTTTCCCACTTGTCTGCCCCTTGAACATTGACATCCATGTGGGCACCTTGTAATGCTCACTGGACAAGTCAGTATAGTTCTCTTTCTCTATAGTTTGCAGCAGGCTGCTATATAGGTCACAAATCCCTCCAGGAATAGCCAAAATGGAAATCTCCTGTTCCAAGGATGGGCTTCTTTCTTTCTCTGAAAATGAGTAGACCAAGGGCCAGATTTTTAAACATACGCGCGCGGGGTACATTTCTGTGCCCTACACGGCACGCACAAATGTATGCCCAATTTTATAACATGCACATGTAGCCACGTGCATGTTATAAAATTCAGGGTCAGCACGTGCAAGGGGGTGCCCACTAGTGCAGAACCTTGTGCATGCCAAGCCCTAGGGGAGCACCGATGGCTTTCCCTGTTCGCTCTGAGGACGCTCCGAAATCGGAGCGGCCTTGGAGGGAACTTTCCTTCGGCCTACCCACCTTCCCCTCACTTCCCCTATCTAACCCAACCCCAGCCCTTCCTAAATCCTCCCCCTACCTTTATTTTGTAAGTTACGCCTGCTTCTGGCGTAACTTACGCCAGAGGCATAACTTGCGCGCGCCGGCCAGCTGCTGGCGCGCAATCCCCCGGCATGACTGGTGAGCCGGAGGCCTCGGTCCCGCCCCAACCCTACCCCGGACTGCCCCATCCCGCTCCTTTCACAAAGCCCTGGTGTGTCACCGGGCCTAGGCAAAATAGGCTCGGCGCGCGCAGGAGCGGTTAGGTGCGTAAATCCTGATGATTTACGCGCGTAACCCTTTTAAAATCTGCCCCCAACAGTTTTCTTTCAATTCATAGAAAACTCTCAATCCTACTTGTTATTGTCCTTAGGACAGGGGGGAGGCAACTCCAGTCTTTGAAAGCCACAAGCTGGTCTGGTTTTCAAGATATCCACATTGAATATTCATGAGATGCATTTGTATGCACTGCTTCAATTGCATACAAATGCATCTAATGAATATTCATTGTGGATATGCCGAAAATGAATCCAGCTTGCTGCCTTAGTAGACTTGAAATACTAGGAATGTGCAGCAGGGACGGATTTGTCCCATTCGGTATTCGAATTCATGGGGAGCCAAATCCGTTGCATCCGTTCTCGGGGGACCCCGATCTGTTTGTTAGTCACATATGTGTTAGTTTCCCCGAAAAAACCCATCCCAACCCTTTAAATTTAATTAACTACAACCCCCACCCTCCTGACCCCCCAAGACTTACCAAAAGTCCCTGGTTGTCCAGCGGGGGTCCTGGCACGATCTCCTGCAGTCGGGCTGTTGGCTGTCGGTATTCAAAATGGCACCGATAGCCTTTGCCCTTACTATGTCACAGGGGCTACCGGTGCCATTGGTCGGCCCCTGTCACATGGAGGAGCACAAGATGGCACCGGCCATCCATTGCTCCTACCATGTGACAGGGGCCAACCAATGGCACCGGTAGCCCCTGTGACAAAGGCTATCGGCACCATTTTGAGTACCGGCAGCCGACGGCCCAAGTGCAAGAGATTGCTCCAGGACCCCCGCTGGACCACCAGGGACTTTTGGTAAGTCTTGGGGGGTCAGGAGGGTGGGGGGTTTATTTGTTAAATACATTGTATTCGTGGGGGTTCACCATATGTTTCGTGACCCCACAAATACAACGAATAGGGACATATACGTTGCAGATTGCCAATACGTCGAAAACGAATGCATACCCCTATGAAATACTTTGGGAATGAAAAGCTTCTTTCTTTGCTTTCCCTCCTTTACTCCTTGATAGGGAGTTGCAGCTGCGGCTGCTCCCACTTTAACACTGAATTCTCTACAACACTAGGGGGTTGTATATGAACATAAGAACATAAGAAATTGCTATGCTGGGTCAGACCAAGGGTCCATCAAGCCCAGCATCCTGTTTTCAACAGAGACCAAACCAAGCCACAAGAACCTAGCAATTACCCAAACACCAAGAAGATCCCATGCTACTGATGCAATTAATAGCAGTAGCTATTCCCTAAGTAAACTTGATTAATAGCAGTTTAATGGACCTCTCCTCCAAGAATTTGTCCAAACCTTTTTTGAACCCTTTATTGGGTGCTCTTACAAATGGGAAACCCCACATAATCTTTATTTATAAAATAAATTACTTGTCCTAGTAAATGGGACACATATTAGCAAGGAATCTAAGTAGTTCCTACACTCCAATTCAACAATTTGCTACCCTGTTTTTAAAGAAGTTTATACATCTTTAATGAGCAGGCAGACAGTCATGAAACACTTTGACTCACTAAGATTGTCCATAAGCTGAAATATATTTAGCTTTTTATTATTGTTTTTTATTATTATGTCTATGAAGCTGACTAAATTCTGAGTCTGGAAGGAAACCTCATTTGAATGAATGAACTCATTCTACAGTAGATGAGTACTTAAGAATATGGCAACAAATGTTTAATTTTTCAGTTCCTGAGGTGGTGTCAACTGCTAAGTAATTCAACTAACTAAAAATAAAAGCATAGAGTTCATCTTTAATATGACTCATGCTCTATTTTCAGTCAGCTTGTGCAGTAACAAAAACAGACATATTTTCTCATTTCCTTACATGATCCTTTCAATCTTGCAAGCTGTTGCAAAGGTGCCTGAAGGCTCTCTTGGCAGTGAGTCGATTTAGGACAGACACAATTGCACAATTGACACTTGATATGATATAAACTTACATTTCATAAAGCAGAGTCAAACAATGAGCACCTTGGTAAGTGCCGTACAGTATTGTCCCAACAACGAAGCACATGGAACTATTAGAATACTACTCAGGATACTATTTTCTGCTAATACTAAATTGGTCCTATTGTTCAAGATGTTCAGTTCATTAAGCTGGTGATAGAATGCTGCAATTTTAAATCATATGACTCTTGTAATCACTATGCTATGTGACTGATAAATAAATAGCAATAACAATGATTATTTCAGGAAACACACCAGAGATGTGAATCGGGTGCCGGAATCATTTCCGGTTTCGTTATTATGGAACCACGGGAGATTTTGTATGTCCCGCGGTTCGTAATTTTTTTCCAAAGATTTCCACAAAGCATGTTAGTGCGCACTAACGGCAAGTTAATGCGCCTTAATAGCAAGTTAGTGCGCACTAACTGGTCTTATGGTGCACTAATGCAATCATCGGTAGTGCGCACTATTTTCACATTAAGGCCCTTTAGTGCGCACTATGGAAAAATGTTACTTAACAGTTTAAAAGTAACAATTGAGAAAGTGCTCGTTAGCTAGAGGTATGCTTCTGCATCACCATTGGCTGTCTTTACCTTGGAGACAGCCGATGGGAAAGTAGAACCATAACTGTAACTGATCTCGGTTAGTGCGCACTAACGGTGAGTTAGTTCGCACTAATGGCGAGTTAGTGCGCACTATCCCGCGCATGCTCAATGGCATTCCCCGCAGCCATTTTGCAACTTCACCGCAGTGCGCAGTAAGCAGAGCAACAGCCAGCCAGCCACTACAGCATGCACTGTAGAGTACAGACAGAGCCAGAGGGGAGACTGACTGAGTGAATGGATTGAGAGTGACTGTACACACTACAGTTTGACTGAAAATTTAAACACTGTAAACATAATAACTATTAAGATAAGTACTAGTATTATAAGCTTGTTTTTTTTAGTTTTTCTATATATTAATGTTTTGAAGCTCAGGTTGCAAGTTTCTTTATTAAATGTTTAGTTTCACTAAAGTAGCATAAATAATTAAATATTAATAAATATTAATTGAAGAGAAGTACTTTATTTCATTTTATGGAAAGTTTCTTTAGAGGAAAAAAAAGTTTAATACACAAAGTACTTCATTTTATTTTATGCTACTTTAGTGAAAAAAAAAAGGTTTAACACAGGAACTGCAAACTTGGGCACAATTTTCTCACCAATTTTCTCTGCTTGGCCCATCTGAGCTTCTGAACACTAGACAGCTATCCTTCAGAGATGGGGGTTGCTTGCCTGGCCCTTCACTCCCCTCCCCTCTCCCCTCTCCCATATACTAGCCAGTGAATGGTGTGAGTGGGGGGGGATGTGAAGGGTGAGACAGCCCCCTGCCTTCAGGTGTGAGCTTCTGAACAGACAGCTGTCCTTCAGAGATGGGGGATTGCCTGGCCCTTCACCCCCTCACCCCTCCCCTCTCCCATATACCAGCCAGTGAATGGTATGGGTGTGGGGGGGGGGGGAAGGGATGTGAAGGGTGAGACAGCCCTCTGCATTCAGGTGTGAGCTTCTGAACAGACAGCTGTCCTAAAGCACATACTTTTTTTTTTTCATCTTTTTTATTTTCTCATTGTAGAATGGAATGTGACTGGGAGTCAGATTCCCCCCCGCCATCCTCCTCCAAGAACATAAGAATATAAGAAATTGCCATGCTGGGTCAGACCAATGGTCCATCAAGCCCAACATCCTGTTTCCAACAGAGGCCAAACCAGGCCACAAGAACCTGGCAAGTACCCAAAAACTAAGAAGATCCCAAGCTACTGATGCAATTAATAGCAGTGGCTATTCCCTATGTAAACTTGATTAATAGCTGTTAATGGACTTCTCCCCCAAGAACTTATCCAAACCTTTTTTGAACCCAGCTACACTAACTGCATTAACCACATTCTCTGGCAACAAATTCCAGAGCTTTATTGTGCATTGAGTGAAAAAGAATTTTCTCCGATTCACAGCAAAACTCTCTCAGGTGCATGTTGGCAAGGAGGCATTAGGGGCATGCAATCCCCCTAGTACCTCCTTGACAGCACGAGCCCTAATTTAAATATTGCATCGCGCCCCCATGAGTAGTGCCTGTGAGCACATTAGGAAAGCGGGTACTGAACCCTCAGCACCCACTTTCAGCGCACCTTGTGTTATGGCTATGGCTGCAGTACAACTGCCTCACCACCAGGGGTCCCTCTAGTGCTGGCTCTCCTCACAGGCCCAGTCCATCTCCCCTGTCCACTCTATGTTCTGGGCTGTCCCTTATAACCGTGCCTGACAGTTCCCTCGGTGCTTCGGCATCGAGCTCGCCTGGGCTCCCTGCTCTAGCCTTCCTTCCCTGCTTGCTGTGCGTTTGGTCCCAGGACCTTGCCTTGCACGGCCTTCGGGCCTTATTCCTTTCCTTGCCTTGTGCGACCTTCGGGCCTTATTCCTTGCCCTGCTTACGGTGTGTGGCCTACGGGCCTTCTGGGTGTGTGTGGTCTACGGGCCTTCTGACCTGCCTTGCCCTGCTTACGGTGTGTGGCCTACGGGCCTTCTGTATGTGTGTGGCCTACGGGCCTACTGATCTGCCTTGCCCTGCTTACGGTGTGTGGCCTACGGGCCTTCTGTGTGTGTGTGGCCTACGGGCTTTCTGACCTGCCTTGCCCTGCTTATGGTGTGTGGCCTACGGGCCTTCTGTGTGTGTGTGGCCTACGGGCCTTCTGACCTGCCTTGCCCTGCTTATGGTGTGTGGCCTATGGGCCTTCTGTGTGTGTGTGGCTTACGGGCCTTCTGACCTGCCTTGCCCTGCTTGCTGTGTGTGTGGCCTACGGGCCGTCTGTATGTGTGTGGCCTACGGGCCGTCTGTATGTGTATGGCCTACGGGCCTTCTGACCTGCCTTGCTCTGCCGCCTGCCCTGACCCAGCCTGAACCCAGACACTGCTATCTGCCGCCTGCCCTGACCCAGCCTGGACCCAGACACTGCTACTTGCCGCCTGCCCTGACCCAGCCTGGACCCAGACACTGCTACTTGCCGCCTGCCCTGACCTAGCCTGGACCCAGACACTGCTACTTGCCGCCTGCCCTGACCCAGCCTGGACCCAGACACTGTTTCTAGCCATTCCTGTCTCTCTCCACCTGGAGCCACCCTTCTGGGTGGTGTTCACGACTCCTGACCAGAGCCCATTCGTAACAGTATGCCAAAGCCACCAATTTCCAGGGGAAGAGATAGGTCTTGGTACTACCGGTGAGCCAATTTTTTATTTTTCCTTCTACTCACATTATGCCTCAGCCTCCAAGTTTTTATGTCTGTGCTTGTTGCCAGACTTTGAATTATCCCAGTTACAAGAACTGTCTTGCCTGTCAACTCTCAGACCAGAACACTGGTATGCAGTAGTTGTCATAAGAGGAACGTCTCAGTCTATCAGGAATGTTTAAATTGTCTAAATCCTAAACCAGGGTGGTGGAAATGCTCCTGTCTTCCGTGTCTGTTACCACCAGGCAAACCCTGCCCCCGTTGTTCTGCTCTAGGATCAGCTGTTCCATTAGAAAAGACAATCAGCTCTCCTAACCGGTATTCTGCTTCTGGCTCCACTAAAACAGACATTTTAGCTGGCAGTTTGTGGATAGAAAAACCCAGGACTTACCTGGCCAAGAAGGCTTCTGTGACACCAGTGCTAGAGCCTCGGGAACAGGTTTCTCTAAAACAGAGAGAGTTGATTAACTCTAGCAGGGCTCTGCTTCCCACAGCTGCTGTTGAGACACTAACGAGCACCTTCCCTAGACGTCCTAGAACTGCCTGTGCCTTCTCTAAACTGCTCCTCCAGAAACAAAATCAGGAGCTTCAGACTTTGGCTCCAGGTATCAAGCCCACGGCAGTCCAATCTGTGTCTTCCATGCGCACTACTTCTAACCCTGCTGCTCCACCCCGAGAGGGGTCCGAGTCTGCTGTTTCACCCCGAGAGGGGTCCGAGCCTGCTGCATTACCTCGAGAAGAGTCTAACCCTGCTGTTTCACCCCGAGAGGGGCCCGAGCCTGCTACATCATCCCGAGAGGGGCCCGAGCCTGCTGTTTCACCCCGAGAGGGGTCCGAGCCTGCTGTTTCACCCCGAGAGGGGTCCGAGCCTGCTACATCGCCCCGAGAAGGGTCCGAGCCTGCTACATCGCCCCGAGAGGGGTCCGAGCCTGCTGCTTCGCCCCGAGAGGGGTCCGAGTCTGCTGCTTCACCCCGAGCGGGGTCCAAGCCTGCTACATCGCCCCGAGAGGGGTCCGAGCCTGCTACATCACCTCGAGAGGGGTCCGAGCCTGCTACATCGCCTAGAGAGGGGTCCGAGCCTGCTGCATTACCTCGAGAAGAGTCCAAGCCTGCTGTTTCACCCCGAGAGGGGCCCGAGCCTGCTACATCGCCCCGAGAGGGGTCCGAGCCTGCTGCATCACCCCGAGAGGGGTCCGAGCCTGCTGCTTCACCCCAAGAGGGGTCCGAGCCTGCTGTTTCACCCCGAGAGGGGTCCAAACCTGCTACGTCGCCCCGAGAGGGGTCCGAGCCTGCTGCACTACCCCGAGAGGGGGTCCGAGTCTGCTGCATCACCCCGAGAGGGGCCCAAGCCTGCTGCTTCGCCCCGAGAGGGGTCCGAGCCTGCTGCACTACCCCGAGAAGAACCTGAGTCTGCTGTGTCGTCCCCGGAGGTGTCCGAACCGGTCCTGCTGCCGTCCCGGATGGGTCCGAACCGGTCCTGCTGCCGTCCCCGGAGGAGTCCGAACCGGTCCCTGCTGCCGTCCCCGGAGGGGTCCGAACCGGTCCCTACTGACAGCCTTTCTGACTCAACCATCTGAGTCTACTGAACCGGTCCTGCTGCCGCCCCGGAGGGGCTCGAACCGGTCCTGCTGCCATCCTCGGAGGGGTCCGAACCGGTCCTGCTATCATCCCCGAAGGGGTCCGAACCGGTCCTACTGATAGACTTTCTGACTCAGCCATCTGAGTCTACTGAACCGATCCTGCTGCTGCCCCCGGAGGGGCTCGAACCCGTCCTGCTGCTACTCCCAGAGGGGTTCGAACCGGTCCTGCTGCCGTCCCCGGAGGGGTCCAAATCAGTCCTGCTGCCGTCCCCGGAGGGGTCCAAACCGGTCCTACTGACAGACTTTCTGACTCAGCCATCCGAGCCTGCTGTACCGGTCCAGCTGCCGACCCGGGAGGGGTCCGTACTGGTCCTACTGTCACCGACCATGGAGGAGTCTGTGCCGGCCCTGATGCCGACCCTGGAGGCGTCCGGACCAGTCCTGCTGTCGTCTCAGGAGGGATTACGGACTATTTCGCTGCCCCAGGGTGGGTTTTTGTTCCCCTTGTCACCCCAGGAGGGGTTATGGAAATCTGCACCGCCTCTGCTACCCCAGGAGGGATCTAACTCTGCCGTCTTGTCCCAGGAGGGGTTAGGGACTATGTTGCTGCCCCAGGTTGGGGTTGTGTCTGCCTTTTTACTCCAGGAAGGGTTATGGACTGCCTTGCTGCCTTGGGAAGGAGTTGAACCTGCCGCATCGCCCCAGGAGGGGTTGGACTTCATTATTGAGTACCCCCTGCTAAGATGGGACCCAGGAGGAGGGGGAGGCCTTGAGGAGGGGGTACTGTTACGGCTATGGCTGCAGTGCAACCGCCTCACCACCAGGGGTCCCTCTAGTGCTGGCTCTCCTCACAGGCCCAGTCCATCTCCCCTGTCCACTCTATGTTCTGGGCTGTCCCTTATAACCCTGCCTGACAGTTCCCTCGGTGCTTCGGCATCGAGCTCGCCTGGGCTCCCTGCTCTAGCCTTCCTTCCCTGCTTGCTGTGCGTTTGGTCCCATGACCTTGCCTTGCGCGGCCTTCAGGCCTTATTCCTTGCCTTGCCTTGTGCGGCCTTCGGGCCTTATTCCTTGCCTTGCCTTGTGCGGCCTTCGAGCCTTATTCCTTGCCCTGCTTACGGTGTGTGTCCTACGGGTCTTCTGTGTATGTGTGGCCTACGGGCCTTCTGACCTGCCTTGCCCTGCTTATGGTGTGTGGCCTACTGGCCTTCTGGGTGTGTGTGGCCTACGGGCCTTCTGACCTGCCTTGCCCTGCTTACGGTGTGTGGCCTGCGGGCCTTCTGTGTGTGTGTGGCCTACGGGCCTTCTGACCTGCCTTTCCCTGCTTACGGTGTGTGGCCTATGGGCCTTCTGTGTGTGTGTGGCCTACGGGCCTTCTGACCTGCCTTGCCCTGCTTACGGTGTGTGGCCTACGGGCCTTCTGTGTGTGTGTGGCCTACGGGCCTTCTGACCTGCCTTGCCCTGCTTATGGTGTGTGGCCTACGGGCCTTCTGTGTGTGTGTGGCTTACGGGCCTTCTGACCTGCCTTGCCCTGCTTGCTGTGTGTGTGGCCTACGGGCCGTCTGTATGTGTGTGGCCTACGGGCCTTCTGACCTGCCTTGCTCTGCCGCCTGCCCTGACCCAGCCTGGACCCAGACACTGCTACTTGCCGCCTGCCCTGACCTAGCCTGGACCCAGACACTGCTACTTGCCGCCTGCCCTGACCCAGCCTGGACCCAGACACTGTTTCTAGCCATTCCTGTCTCTCTCCACCTGGAGCCACCCTTCTGGGTGGTGTTCATGACTCCTGACCGGAGCCCATTCGTAACACCTTGTTTGCATCGGCCTCTTGGAGTCTTCAAAACTAGGTGGGCTTGTGGAAATTAGCACAGAAATTGGGAGAGAATGTATGGGGTGAGGCTCTGGCTAATGTAGAGCAAAGCATATCCTCTAAAGATCTTAAAGACTAGTGATGTGAATCGTTTTTATGACGATTGAAAATATTGTACGATATTTTCAAATTCGTGAGATATTGGGGGGTCCCTGAAACCGATAGGAAAACCCCACAAAACTCTCTGTCCCTGTCTCAGTTCTGGAAGTTATCTGTATCAGCTGCCCCAGAAGAAGTTTTGTTGTTTCTGCACCATCTGAGTCAGTTCATTATGAACCGCTATTTTACAAGGCAGTTTGCAGAGAAATATCACAGTCATGTTGGATATGTTGCAGAAATCTAGAGGGGGCAGGAAGAAAGGGCACCCAAAACCAACCCCCAAACCCATGCCCCCCCCCCCGCCATGGCCAGCACCATCTTTAAAAATGGCGCGGGCCATCCATTGTTCCTACCATGTGACAGGGGCCGGCCAATGACACCGATAGCTCCTGTCACATGGTAATAGCAAAGGGTCATCGGCGCCATTTTGATTAGTGGCTGCCAATGGTCCGAGAGCGAGAGATCGCTCCTGGGACCCCCGCTGGACCACCAGGTACTTTAAGAAAGTTTTGGGGGGTCGGGAGGGTGGGGGATGCTAAAGAACTAGATTTAAAGGGTCAGGGTGGGTTTTTTGTTTATCGGCTTGGGCGCAGCCAATAAAAATAAACTGATCGGACCGCGGGAAAAATAATTTCCCTATGGTCCACAAAACCGAAACCGTAACCGATTCCAGTTCCGATTCGCATCTCTATTAAAGACTAATATCATGATTTTGAACTTGGTGCGATAGAATATCAAGAGCCAATTTAGAGATTTTAGGATAGGAGTGATCCTTTTAAACTTACTCGCATTTACAGTAGCATTTGAGCTGCAGCATTCTGAATGAGTTGTAGCTTTTTTGGGATCCTTGTGCAGAGTGAGTTGCAGTAATATAGGTGAAAAAATCAACTTTGGATGACGGTAGCAAAGGCAAGGCTATAAAGAATGGAAATGACATAGTAGAGTTGAAAGAAAGCCAATTTAGCAACTGCTAGAACCTGACCGTCCACAGCGAACTTAGACAGTAACTTTTAAACAGACACATGGGCACATATGTGCATGTTCGTCAGCCCATGTCCAGGGACACAGTCATTTTATAACACCTCCCTAGTTTATTAGCCTCCCTTCTCCCCTGTTAGCCCTGACCCTTAAAACCCCATCGATCTCTTTATCTTTATTTTATTACTTACAGGTTTTCCATAAAAGAAATAAAGCTACATGGTGGGGACCCCATTATTATTTACACACTAATTTGTAGTTAAAATCCAGGAATGCCCATGCCCTGCCCAGAACACGCCCAAGTCCCAACCCTTTGTTGAAACTTTTCCTTTGTGCATGCAGCCAATCCAGGCCATAAGAACCTGGCAAGTACCCAAAACTAAGTCTATTCCATGTTACCATTGCTAATGGCAGTGGTTATTCTCTAAGTGAACTTAATAGCAGGTAATGGACTTCTCCTCCAAGAACTTATCCAATCCTTTTTTAAACACCGCTATACTAACTGCACTAACCACATTCTCTGGCAACAAATTCCAGAGTTTAATTGTGCGTTGAGTAAAAAAGAACTTTCTCCGATTAGTTTTAAATGAGCCACATGCTAACTTCATGGAGAGCCCCCTAGTCTTTCTACTATCCGAAAGAGTAAATAACCGATTCACATCTACCCGTTCTAGACCTCTCATAATTTTAAACATCTCTATCATATCCCCCCTCAGCAGTCTCTTCTCCAAGCTGAAAAGTCTTGTCACTCGGCACCGGAGGCAGCCATGTTGCCCAAGGAGAGAGAAAGAGGAGAAAAAGAGGTAAGGCAGAGCGGTTGCAGCCATCTGCGACCAACAGATGCAACAGACAAAAAATTGCACACTTTGTAGCATTACCAGGATTGCCCTCTGCTCCTGAGTTAGCAAAACTCTTCATTAAAAACATCTTCCGTCTTCATGGGATGCCTAAACATATCCTATCCAACAGGGGAGTGCAATTTACTGCAAAGTTTTGGAGAGCATTATGTCAAAAATTTGACATCGCCTTGGACTTAACCTCTGCCTACCATCCTCAGTCTAACGGTCAGACTGAGAGGATCAACAGAACGCTGAAACAATTTCTGTGATCTTATGTCAACTCTAGAGAGGATGATTGGGCTGAATTACTGTCTTGGGCAGAATTTGCCATTAATTCACATCCTGCTTCTTCAACGGGGTCTTCCCCTTTCCAGCTTGTCTATAGGAGACCACCATTATTCCATTGCCAATTCCATTGTCAGTAGCCTCTCCTGCTGCCCAGGCTACCGCAGCAGAATTATCCCAACTCTGGAAACAAATGAAGGAGCTTCTCCTCAAAGCAGGACAAAAGGCAAAGAAAACCTATGATGCCTATTATCAAAAGGCACCCCAGTTTCAACCTGGAGACAAGGTTTGGTTAAGCACTAAGTAGCTTCGACTTCAGCTTCCTTCTGCAAGATTTGCATCTCGCTTTATGGGATCTTTCAACATCCTATGGCGATTAGGAAATCTAACATACAGTCTAAAAGTACCTCCATCAATGAAGATACACAATAGGGATGTGCAGAGCAAAAGTTTATGTCCATATGTCCATATGTCCAAAGGGGGTCCCATTTGCGGTCAATATGGACATAAAAAAAATTAAATGAGTTGGGTATATGTCCATATGTGCAAAAAAAAAAAATTTAAACCCCCTCACCCTCCTTAATCCCCCCCCCCCCAGACTTACCACAACTCCCTGGTGATCGAGCGAGGAGTGAGGACGTCATTTCTGCAATCCTTGGCGAGAAGCATGTGACGTCGGCGGCACGTCGAGTGATGCCGGCGTCACGTGATTCCCGGCGAGTTCGCGCCGGAAGGCTCGTTCGGCCCAAAAAGAACTTTTGGCCAGCTTGGGGGGGTCAGGAGGCCCCCCTAAGCTGGCCAAAAGTTCTTTTTGGGCCGAACGAGCCTTCCGGCGCGAACTCGCCGGGAATCACGTGGCGCCGACGTCACGTGATTCCCGGCGAGTTCGCGCCGGAAGGCTCGTTCGGCCCAAAAGGAACTTTTGGCCAGCTTGGGGGGGTCAGGAGGTCCCCCCAAGCTGGCCAAAAGTTCTTTTTGGGCCGAACGAGCCTTCCGGCGCGAACTCGCCGGGAATCACGTGGCGCCGCGTCACTCGACGTGGCGCGACGTCACATGCTTCTCGCCAAGGATTGCAGAAATGGCGTCCTCACTCCTCGCTCGATCACCAGGGAGTTGTGGTAAGTCTGGGGGGGGGGATTAAGGAGGGTGAGGGGGTTTAAATTTTTATTTTGGCTCAACAATCGCGATTTCCAACATATCCAACATAGCTATGTTGGATATGTGGGAAATCCGATCGTATATGTCGAATCCTTTTTTTAAGTTAAAAAAAAATATGAGTAGCGTTTTACATATGCGGTCAATACGAATGCACATCCCTAATACACAATGCATTTCATGTATCTGTACTAAAGCCAGTGA
Organism: Rhinatrema bivittatum; assembly: GCF_901001135.1. Taxonomy (NCBI): domain Eukaryota; kingdom Metazoa; phylum Chordata; class Amphibia; order Gymnophiona; family Rhinatrematidae; genus Rhinatrema; species Rhinatrema bivittatum. Next base: position 607,535,434 of record NC_042616.1, on the reverse strand, counting down.
TACTCTCCGAGTTCTTCAGGAAAGACCCAGAGCCTACCAGCCTGGAATCAGAAGATGACACAGAATATGCTGTTAATGACATCCTTGATGTACGTAAAAGAAGTAAAACATGGGAGCATCTCCTCATGGGAGAACTACGGCCCAGAGGAAATCTCCTGGGAACCACTGCCCAATATTACAGACAAAGAGATGATACGTCAATTCCACCTGGCACACCCATGCAAGTCCAGACCACCTGGAAGAGGTCTTGGAGGGGGCCCTTTGAAGGGGGGTACTGTTGCGTCCGTTGGTCGCAGATGGCTGCGACTGCTCTGCCTTACCTCTTTTTCTCCTCTTTCACTCTACTTGGGCAAAATGGCTGCCTCCGGTGCCGAGTGCTGAGGGTCTTGGCGTTTCCAATCTAGCATGGACATCCCAGTCCACCATGGTCACTCCCGTGGCCTCCTAGGGCGTGAGCGTGTACATCTCTTATGCTCAAATACACGTCAGAGCGTGAACCTCAGGGGCAGCCCCACAGCTTGACGTCAGTAGCTCCGGGTATAAGAAGCCTCCGCTTCCCCTACCACCTGGAGTTAGCAAAGATTTCAGTTTAGCTACTCTGACCGCTCTAAGCTGCTTGCTTAGACACCGCCTTCATTCCAAGGGCCTCGCTCCAGTAGAAGCTCTAGACACCCGCTCCTCAGGGGTCTCTCACTTCCAACCACCCTCCGGGGTCCTCACTAACTAAGACAACCACTCCTTGGGGGTCTTTATCTCTCTCTACATTTCAGGATATCGGACTATTGGGTACTTGCTCCTCGAGGGCCTACCAGCCATTATATCCTGCACCACGGACCTTCGGTCCCACCATCAGGAAGACACCTTCATTCCTGTGAGTACGTCTATGATCCAGTGCTCCAGCTCCACCCACCAGCTGCGGCGTTACCCACACTGCGGGCTCCTGCCTATCGTGAACATCTGGGTGAGACTATACATCTGAGCCTGTTGAACGTACTGGCACTTCGTGGATCAGTGCCTTACCTTCCTGCTTTTACCATCTGTGTCTGCTATCTGAGTTCAGCCTATCGCAGTAGTACCCCACGGGGCTCCTCCCCGTGAGTGGAGTCATCTCCATTGCGACCAAGTATCCACAATGCCACAAACACAACATTGTCATTACAAGGGTCTGACCTCATGCACTGTGCCTGTCAGTCTCACAACGTATGTCACTACAAAGGCCTGACCTCATGCGCAGTGCCTGTCTGTCTCACGCCTTTTGTAACTACAAGGGCTTGACCTCATTGCTTTGCCTGTCTGTCTCGTGCCTTTTGTCACTACAAGGGCCTGACCTCATGCGCTGTGCCTGTCTTTCTCGCGCCTTATGTCACTACTAGAGCCTGACCTCATGCGCTGTGCCTGTCTGTCTCACACCTTATGTCACTACAAGGGCCTGAACTGATTGCTGTGCCTGTCTGTCTCGTGCCGTATGTCACTACTAGGGCCTGACCTCATGCGCTGTGCCTGTCTATCTCGCGCCTTATGTCACTACAAGGGCCTGACCTCATGCGCTGTTCTTGTCTGTCTCACGCCTTATGTCACTACAAGGGCCTGACTGCATTGCTGTGCCTGTCTGTTTTGCGCCTTATGTCACTACTAGGGCCTGACCTCATGCGCTGTGCCTGTCTGTCTCTCACCTTATGTCACTACAAGGGCCTGACCTCATGCGCTGTGCCTGTCTGTCTCGCGCCTTATGTCTATATCAACCAACACCTTTTCTGGGGTCTGATGAGCATCAGCATCCGGCGCCTTAACCTGGTGTTCGGTTCATCATGCAGTGCCAATTCTGCTTACCAAAAGTGGCCTACTAGGCACTCGCATTCCATGCCTGGCTCCACTCTAACGAGCCTGGCATCTTACCCATTTAAAGTTTGAGAATAGGTTGAGATCGTTTCAGCCCCAAGACCTCTAATCATTCACTTTACCAGATAAAACTGGGGGACAGGATGAGCGCAAGCTATCCTGAGGGAAACCTTGGAGGGAACCAGCTACTAGATGGTTTGATTAGTCTTTTGCCCCTATACCCAAGTCCGATGACCGATTTGCACATCAATTTTCTTTGGCTTCGCCCTGCCCAGGCATAGTTCACCATCTTTCAGATCCTATCATGCGCTCATGCTCCACCTCCCCAATGGGGCGGGGTGGTTTGTGGAGAGGAGTCAGGCCGCTTTTTACCCCCTCCCCCAAGGCACCAGTAATGATCCTTCCACCCTATGGAAACCTTGTTGTAACTTTTACTTCCTCTAGATAGTCAAGTTTGATCGTCTTCTCAGTGCTCTGCCAGGGCCATCACTGACCCCAGAGGTCAGTGATGGCCCTGTCAGTGCCTACCTGTCAGTGCCTACCTGTCTTGCCCCTATCAACACCAGAGGAGCCTGCCTACCTCCACTGTGCCTGCCTGTCATGCCCCTATCAACACCAGAGGGGCCTGCCTACCTCCACTGTGCCTGCCTGTCTTGCCCCTATCAACACCAGAGGGACCTGTCTACCTCCACTGTGCCTGCCTTTCATGCCTCTGTCAAAACCACAGGAACATGACTACCTCCACTGTGCCTACCTGACTTGCCCCTATCAACTTTCTGCCACTCTGCCTTGCTGCCATACACATACACCAGACAACTCTATTCCTTGTGGCATTCTTACCATTATCATGGTTTCTCAGTGTGTTGATGCCGATCTGAGGACCTCACTAAACCATCTAATCGGTAGTTGTGATGGGCAGTGTGTACAAAGGGCAGGGACTTAATCAATGCGAGCTTATGACCCGCACTTACTGGGAAATCCTTGTTCATGGGAAATAATTGCAATCCCCAATCCCTATCATGAACGGGGTTCAGCAGGTTACCCGCACTTGTTGGCAAAGGGTAGACACATGCTGATCCATTCAGTGTAGCGGTGTGCAGCCCCAGACATCTAAGGGCATCACAGACCTGTTATTGCTCAATCTCATGTGGCTGAATGCCACTTGTCCCTCTAAGAATTTGGACGTCGACCGCTGGGAGTCACGTAACTAGTTAGCATGGAGGAGTCCCGTTCGTTATCGGAATTAACCAGACAAATCACTCCATCAACCAAATACGGCCATGCCCCACCACCCACAGAATCAAGAAAGAGCTATCAATCTTTCAATCCTTTCCGCAGCTGGGCCGGTCCCGAGAATCATACACATGGTTTGCTACCTTGAGCAGTATGGCAGCAGTAATAAACTGTGAATGACGAAGAGCTGGAACAATTTCATCTTCCTGGTGGTGCCCTTCCGTCAATTCCTTTAAGTTTCATCTTGGCAACCATACTCCCCCAGGAACCCAATGACTTTGGTTTCCCGGAAACTGCTTGGTAGGTAATAGGAATAACGCCACCGGATCGCTAGTCGGCATCATTTATAGTCGGACTATGATGGTATCTTATCGTCTTTGAACCTCCGACTTTCATTCTTGATTAATGAAAACATTCTTGGCAAAGGCTTTCGCTTTGGTTCGTCTTGTGCGGTCCATGATTTTCACCTCTAGTGGCACAATACAAATGCCCCTGGCATCCCTCTTAATCATGGCCCCAGTTCCGAAAACCAACAAAATAGAACTGGAGTCCTATTCCATTATTCCTAGCTGAAGTATTCAGGCGACTGGCCTACTTTGAACACTCTAATTTTTTCAAAATAAACACTTTGATACCACGTAATACTGATGGACTGTAGGTGGCACCTGAGGGTATAGGACAGAGTCAGTCAAAACTTCTCTATCTCCATCTGGACTGACCTATGTTGAACTGCTGTTCACATGGAAATTTTCTCCAGTTATCCTGAGGGAAACTTCAGAAGGAACCAGCTATTAGATGCTTTGATTAGTCTTTCACCCCTATACCCAGGTTGGACGACAGATTTACACCCTCTCCCCCAGATTTTCAATGACCAGGGAGGGCTCACCGGATGCTGCCAAAGCACAATGCTTTCCAAGGCTCAGGCCCCTCTCTTGAGGCAAACCCATTCCAGGGCACTCTGCCATTCACAAAGAAAAGAGAACTCTCCCGGGGGCTCCCGCCGGCTTCTCCGGGATCAGTTGCATTACCACACTGGATGGCTCACAGCACCTGTCTCCGCCACTCTGGGTTCGGGGATCTGAATCTGACTCCATTTCGATCGGAGGCCATCACTGGTCCCTTCCGAATGGCGCTTGCCTATCTCTTAGGACCAACTGACCCATGTTCAACTGCTATTCACATGGAACCCTTCTCCACTTCGGCCTTCAAAGTTCTCATTTGAATATTTGCTACTGCCACCAAGATCTGCACCAACGGCAGCTCCACCCAGGCATAGCTCATTATCTTTCAGATCCTAGCATGCGTGTTAGACTCCTTGGTCCATGTTTCAAGATGGGGTTGATTGACAAAATGCCCCGGTTGACAGTCACGCCGGGAACGGGGTGCCCTGTCCCCATTCCCCCGCTCCCCGCCCCCCTTGTGAGGGGGAGGGGGTTCTGGAGGAGGGCATGGCAGCATTCATCTCTCTGTGCCTGCCTGTCTTGCCCCTATCAACACCCCAGGGACCTCACCACCTCCATTTTGACTGCCTGTCATGCCCCTATCAACACCACAGGGACATGACTACATCCACTGTGCCTACCTGTCTTGCCCCTATCAACACCAGAGGAGCCTGCCTACCTCCACTGTGCCTGCCTGTCATGCCCCTATCAACACCAGAGGGGCCTGCCTACCTCCACTGTGCCTGCCTGTCATGTCCCTACCAGAGGGGCCTGTCTCTGCCTCCACTGTGCCTGCCTGTCTTGCCCCTATCAACACCAGAGGGACCTGTCTACTAGGGATGTGCAGAGCAAAATTTTATGTTCATATTTTTTATGTCCGAAAGGGGGTCCCACTTGCGGCCAATATGGACATAAAAAAAATCCAATGAGTTGGGTATATGTACATATGTGCAAAAAAAAAATTTAAACCCCCTCACCCTCCTTAATCCCCCCCCCAGACTTACCACAACTCCCTGGTGATCGAGCGAGGAGTGAGGACGTCATTTCTGCAATCCTTGGCGAGAAGCATGTGACGTCGGTGGCACGTCGAGTGACGCGGCGTCACGTGATTCCCGGCGAGTTCGCGCCGGACGGCTCGTTCGGCCCAAAAAGAACTTTTGGCCAGCTTGGGGGGGCCTCCTGACCCCCTCAAGCTGGCCAAAAGTTCTTTTTGGGCCGAACGAGCTGTCCGGCGCGAACTTGCCGGGAATCACGTGGCGCCGCGTCACTCGACGTGCCGCCGACGTCACATGCTTCTCGCCAAGGATTGCAGAAATGGCGTCCTCACTCCTCGCTCGATCACCAGGGAGTTGTGGTAAGTCTGGGGGGGGGATTAAGGAGGGTGAGGGGGTTTAAATTTTTATTTTGGCTCAACAATCGCGATTTCCCACATATCGAACATATCTATGTTCGATATGTGGGAAATCCGATCGTTTATGTCGAATCAATTTTTTAAGTAAAAAAAAAATATGAGTTGCGTTTTACTAATGCGGTCAATCCGAATGCACACCCCTACTGTCTACCTCCACTGTGCCTGCCTTTCATGCCTCTGTCAAAACCACAGGAACATGACTACCTCCACTGTGCCTGCCTGACTTGCCCCTATCAACTTTCTGCCACTCTGCCTTGCTGCCATACACATACACCAGACAACTCTACTCCTTGTGGCATTCTTACCATTATCATGGTTTCTCAGTGTGTTGATGCTAGTCTTTCTGCTGCTTTGTCCCTTTATTGGTACCTTGGGGGTTTTTCTGACACCCTTTCTGCTTCCTATGTTCCCCCTTCATTGTGCTGTAGGATGTTGATGCCACATGTCTTGCCACTTTGCCTCTCATGCTGCCTTTGAGGGTTCATGCAACTGTTATCAGTGCTCGCTTGTGAAGCTGTGGTGTGTTTTTGATACTCTCGCTGCTGCTTTGCACCTCTGTTAAAGCACTCTTTCCACTCCTGGTATCCCTTTGCCTCTTTACAGTGCCTTAGGCTATTGATGCCACTTTGGTGCCACTTTGCCACAGTCTTAAGTACCTTGGAGTTCTTTTCTCCTTCTGACAATTGCTCCCCAGAAGTTTCATCTGAATTGATAAGAAAACCCAAATTCTGCAGCCAAAAATAGGCTGCAATACTTCTCCCACTGACTTTAAAAGGCAAACGAAAAACGAATCAAACTAATAAACAAATATTTTTTTTCTTTGAAACTAGCTTATTTGGCTAACTATAGGACAGCTAAATAGCCAGATAAGTACCTACAATCCAGTAGGGATGTGCAGAGGGACGCCATATGTTGCATTCATGATTCGGATTCGTCGGGGAGCAGATACGTTGCATTCGGCCGTATGGCGCCCCAATGCGTTAATATGGCAATTTCTATTCGTGTCCCAGCTAAAATTAAAATTAACTACAACCCCCCACCCTCCTGACCCCCTCAAGACTTACCAAAACTCCCTGGTGGTCCAGCGGGGGGTCCAGGACCCATCCCCTGCACTCTCACACCGGTGCCGGTTTCATCATGGCGCCGATAGCCTTTGTCACAGGGGCTACTGGTGCCATTGGTCAGCCCCTGTCACATGGTCATTGGTGCCATCTTGTGCTCCTACCATGTGACAGGGGCTGACCAATGGCACCGGTAGCCCCTGTGACATAGTATGGGCAAAGGCTATCGGCGCCATTTTGAGTATTGGCATCGAACGGCCAGCATGCAGGATGTCACTCCGGGACCCCCGTTGGACCCCCAGGGACTTTTGGCCAGCTTGGGGGGGCCTCCTGACCCCCACAAGACTTGCAAAAAGTCCAGCAGGGGTCCGGGAGCGACCTCCTGCACGTCGGCCGTCCGATGCCAATACTCAAAATGGTGCCGATCGCGTTTGCCCTCACTATGTTACAGGTACTGACGGTCGGCCCCTGTGACATAGTGAGGGCAAAGGCGATCTATGTGACATAGTGAGGGCAAAGGCGATCGGCGCCATTTTGAGAATTGGCATCGGACGGCCGACGTGCAGGAGGTAGCTCCTGGACCCCCGCTGGACTTTTGGCAAGTCTTGTGGGGGTCAGGAGGCCCCTCCAAGCTGTCCAAAAGTCCCTGGGGGTCCAACGGGGGTCCTGGAGCGACCTCCTGCACTACAGCCGTCCGATGCCAGTACTCAAAATGGCGCCGATAGCCTTTGCCCATACTATGTCACAGGGACTACCGGTGCCATTGGTCAGCCGTTGTCACATGGTAGGAGCACAAGATGGCGCCGATGGCCATGTGACAGGGCTGACCAATGGCACCGGTAGCCCCTGTGACAAAGGCTATCGGCGCCATGATGAAACTGGCACCGAGGGTGTGAGTGTAGGGGATGGTTCCCGGACGCCCCCCTGCTGGACCACCAGGGAGATTTGGTAAGTCTTGGGGGGGGGGGGGTTCAGGAGGGTGGGGGGTTTGTTTACATTTTTATTTAGGTGGCCGTATAATTCGGGGGAAGATTCGTGTATTCGTGGGGAATCACGATACGTTTCGCTTCCCCACAAATACTACAAATAGTGCAGTATACGTTGCGGATCGCCAATACGGTGAAAACGAATGCACACCCCTACAATCCAGAATGCTCCTGTCCCACCCCCTACTTACGGGCCGATACAGTAAAGTCCGCGGGACTGTGCGCGCGAGATTCAGTATTCAAATTAGGTCCGGCGGTAAAAAGAGGTGCGGCGGCTGTCAGCGGGTTTGACAGCCGATGCTCAATTTTGCCAGCGTCGGTTCTCAAACCCGTTGATAGCCACGGGTTCGGAAACCGGACACCAGCAAAATTGAGCGTCCAGTTTTCAAACCGCGAGTCACGGGCCGACCTCAAATTTTTTTTTTTTTAACTTTTTGTAACTTTCGGGACCTCTGACTTAATATTGCCATGATATTAAGTCGGAGGGTGCACAGAAAAGCAGTCTTTACTGCTTTTCTGTGCACTTTCCCGGTGCCCGGAGAAATTAGCGCCTACCTTTGGGTAGGCGCTAATTTCTGAAAGTAAAATGTGCGGCTTGGCTGCACATTTTCTTTTCTGAATCGCGCGGAAATACCTAATAAGGCCATCAACATGCATTTGCATGTTGCGGGTGCTATTAGGTTCGGGGGGGGGGGGGGGTTGGAATGCATGTTTTCGACCTCTTACTGAATAAGGAGTAACGCTAGCGCGTCGGAGCGCACTGTACTATATCGGCCTGTTAGTCAGATAACTTTTTTGCTGAATAAAAGTTATATGTCTAAGGGGCAGCCATACACTGTGGCTGAATATTGAAACGGTGCACCTTAGCCAGATAAGTCAGGACTGAATATCGGCCCCCTCAATATTTATATATGTAACACTAGAAGTTACACACATAAGCAGCATGTACATACATATGTAGTATTTTGCAAGAGCCCAAAGTATTATGTATTTTATCTATTTATTTATTTAAAATACTTGTATACTCCGTCATCAATTCTAGATGATTATGTACTGGCAGTGTCACAGGTAAATGTGAAAGGAAAAAAAGAGGCATTCTGAGGGCTATTTGGAAGTCTGCGCACAAGTTAGGCATTTGTAAGTTGTATTAGCACATTCATTACCCAGCTTGTCTGTACCAGCCCTGAATTTTCCAATAAGCACCCATTATGTCTATGCCTAGGGCAGGAAACATTTAGGGGTAGCAGACTGGTTAAGATTTGCTGCCTTCCAGCTTTGCTGAATCTCATTCAGCAGAGAGCAGCCTTCTACTACCCTGTAATAGACCCTTGCAAAAGATGGGGTGACGGGTGAAAACACCAAAAGTGCCTAGGGGTGGCAAAATCTTAATTTGTTGCTGGTCTGTACACTTTTACATCTGCTGATTAAACTGTAATAGGCTTTTGTTTGCAGCTTTTTGGATGTGGGATCTGTTTTCAAGGGTGGAGGGTCTGGATGAACTATGAGAAGTATCAGCAAACTGATGATTGTAAGTATGAACACAAGTAATTATTTACCTAAGTGGAGAATGTGCCTGCTTTATAAAATATATGCTTTCACATACAAGGAAAGGTTATATTATAGTTATCATGCACATAAACTATATACATTATATGTGCTTTTATAAAAATGGTAGAGAAAGTATACATGTTCCTACATTACAAATATATGCACATACTGAAACATATATGTGTACTTTTGGGGCAGAAATAAGCAGTATTTTATAAACTGTGCAGCTCCCAGTACACAGTTTATAAAATACTGCTGTAACTTTAGACATACCAACATATTCGTGTATGTGCTTACTTATGCAGTCTATTGAAAATTACCCTGTTTAGATACAGCAAACTAGGTACCATTTGATATTTTCCTTCTCATTGTGCATATTACTGCCATGTAGTTCATTCTGATTTTTGTTAGGACTTTGGATAATCGAGAAGATCACCAAAAAGTTTCCACATGATTTCCTGAATTATTTTCAGTATGAATAAACAGTGGATTTTTGCTTTAATGTCTTCTCATTAAAAATTAATTTGCATTTATTGTGCTAGCAAAGATCATTACAGATTCATTTGGAATTCATGTGGATCTTAAATGGGGCCTTACAATTTATCATTAATGGAGCTGTACTTAATGGACACTTAAAAATATTCCATCTTGCTTTTTCTGCTTAAATTTTGTTGACACATTTTAGAAAATGATCCTGCCCATTAATCCAATTGTGAGAACATAAGAAGTACTTCCACAGGCTGTTTGCACATGAGCAAGTCAGAAATTTCAAAGATAGAGCCAAATTACAATCCCATTTGGCTGTAACACTAAAATGTAAATCAAACAAATATTCAGGGCTCCACATTCAAAAGCAATGCACTGTAAAGGTTCAGATATGTGCTAATTCTGGAACTTTGTAAATTATATTATAATAAATTCCAATTACATTTATGTATTACATTTCCAACATATAGACCCAGCCCACTATATAAAATCTCAGCAATCAATCCACAATGAACAAATTATATACATCGTTACACTATCATTTAAAACCCATTACTAATCACTCCACACCTGCACCATACCCTCCCTTCCCCAGATGGGTGAACATCAAAACATATCTGCCATTGTGATTTATTCTTATGCAATTTAGACACGAGCTATTAAAACATTTTAATAAATACCAACAAATACAAATTATTTTCAGTTTGATTATTTTGCTATTCATTTGCTGTCATGACTCATGACAATTTAGGATGCAGAGTGAAAGTGGCCCCCTATGAACAATAAATATATGTCCTATCTCTCAAGAAATAAAGATTGCAGAAATCACAGGTAAATTTTGCTAGTGCCTTCTAGCCAAATTACTTTACCCCACCTGAAGCTGTAGTAAGTCAATTTTTCTACTATTTACAGGGTGTACAGGGGTACAAATTTTGTTTTGTTTCATTTTGGAGGGGGGGTTCCCCATGAATTTCATTTTGTTTAATGTTTATTCTGTTTCTTTTGTATAAAAAAATGAAATAAACATTAAAAACAACCCCTAAATGGAAAAAAAATGGGGCTTTCCAAGGCCTCAAGTGCCCACCATCCATCCCTCCCACCCATAAATATGCAGGGCCAAGGATCCTGCATGACCTTCAATTACCTGGTCCGGAGGGAGGGATCTGCAAATGGGGACTAGGCCCAGGCTGAAGGCCTAGGCCTAGTCCCCATTTGCATAGGCCAGGCTATGAAATGTCACCATGATCTCAATCTATGCCCTACTCAAGGCATAGGCTTGGAAGCCTGGTCCCAACACCTAGGCTGTGACCAGGGCTCGGCACTGGGGCCTAGTCCAGAGGCTGAGTTCTGATGACTGTGCCTTGGCCTAGGCCAAAGCCCAGGCCCAGGCCCGATGCCTCGGCTGGACCCAGAGGCTCAGTTCGGATATCTTGTCCTTGGCCCAAGGCCCGGAAGCTGAGGTCCTGGCATTGGAAACCCAGTGCTGACACTGGGGCCTCAGTTCAAGCCCAGACCTGATGACAGGGCCCAGCCTGGAATCTGGGTTCCAAAGTCTGGGCCTCAGTCCAGGCTTAGGTGTATTGCCAGAGTCCAAGTGCTGATGCCAGGGCCTATGTCCAGAGTAAGGTCCAGGCTCAGAGCCCAGGCCTCAGAGGTTCTCTTTTTTCTTTTCTCTTCAGTGGAAGTTACCAATTTGATGTATAGCAGTAATTGTACCTGGGCCTGGAACTGGGCCTGGGCTGAGGTCTGGATATTGTGATCTGACCTCCAGCACAAACACTGGCTTTGGGTCTGCACTTGAGTTAAGGCTCAGGAGCAAGGACTGGGCCTCTGGGCCTTGATCTGATGTCAGGCCTCAGACCAGGCCCTGGCCTAAGCCAAGGCCCAGATGTCAGGATACAGCCTCTAGTCAGATCCTGGTGTTAGGCCTGTGCTTGGGCCAAGGTCCAAGTATTGGGGCTGGGCCTCGGCCATGGCTTCAGCACTAGGCCTGGGTCCAGGTCCTGTCCTAGGCCAAGGCCAAGGTAACGGGACTGGGCCTCCAGGCTGGGCTCCAGCATCAGGTTTGGAATTGGATGAGTCCCAGGCATCGGACCCAGGCTCAGGGCATAGCCTGTGAGTTAGGACCCAATCTTTAGACTGGGCCCTTGCATTGGGTCTGGGCCTGATCGTGACATTGGATCCCTGATGGAGAAGGTAAATGAGGGTTGGGAATTTTCCCAACCCCAGCTAAATCTACCAGGCCTAGACCTTTGCTTGGGTCTTGGCAGAGGCACCAGCATTTGGTCCAGATCTAGGCTGAGACACTGGTGTCATGCTTGGGTGTAGGCTACAGTCCCTGCACTGGGCCATGGCCTATTCCTAGGTGAGGCCATGGCCTCAGCCCAAGGCCTAGGCTGAGGCACTGGCATAACACTCAAGTTTGGCCATGGCCCTTGTTTTGAGTCTTGGCCTATGCCCTAGGTGAAGCCCCAGCCTTGGGCCTAGGACTAGGCCTGATGATGATTTTTTTTTTTTTTAGATTTTGAAAATGAAATGAGATTCTGATGAAATTTTGTCAGAATTTAAAACATTTTGTTTTGAAATGATCTGAAATGAAATCAGAAATTTTGTTGTCATTTCCTATTTCATTTCTCCCGAATGCATACCCCTACTATTTACAGTTGTGCAGGTCCATTCATGCCAAGTGGTGTTCCTTCTGCAACCTTTTTTCTCAGCTTCTTCTTTTCTCCTACTTCCTGTATCATGCCTGGATTAACAATCTGACAACTCTGATGAATGCCAGAAGGGTCAGTCCAATAATGAACTGAATCTGTCATTCAGATTAGCTCATGAGTAAAAAAATATACAGTTTCAGTCAGGACATTTAACCCTATCAAGTTCTTATAGGTAAAAATATTTCATTCACAAATATACACATTTTTAATTTATGATCTCAACTGAAATACGCTCTGAATTCATGAGCAGCCACTAGGACCTCCTCAGCAGCCAATGTCTGGCTGAACAAATCAGTTGCATGCTCCCACAGTAATCTGAGGTTGCTATAGTGATCTTCTCCAGGATGAATTGCATGAGCTAATGGAAAAGCTACCAGTAACACAGCAGCCTGTAGTTCAGGATGTGCAGGAACTGCTCCACGAGACTATGTAAGTATAGAAATAGAGGTACATCTAGAAAGGTAGCTGCTATGCGCCCCTTGGGATCCTTCAGGTGGCACTCTCCTCTGTGCCAAGCATGAAGTCATATGAAGACACACTGCACCGTGGCCATGATCCATAGTGCTGGCATAAAGAAGATGCCAAGCTGCTGTTCTAATTTAATGGGGGAATCTTACAGTTGCATGCCTGGTAGGGAAGTCATGGGTATCCCAACTGCTGCTGCTGCTACTGTAGCTACTGAAGAGTCTGCTCCCATGACCAATACAATGCAAGCCAGTAAACTCTTTTCTTGTCATCCTAGAGAAAGAAGCAATAATATGGGAGAAAAGGGAAATGGAGAAATCTCTTATCTGTAACAGCAATGAAAAAAGAAGTGTGATCATGTAACCGTGTATGGTGAAATCCTGAGGACCTTCTGGGGTCATGTTTGTAGAAAACCCACCTGATATCTTTTAGTTAGCTCAAGGTTTCAAAGAAAACACATCATTCATGGATAGATGTTCTATTTTAGCTACAAAGTGATGCAGTTTCCTCTTTTCTGTCATTTATATCATTGTTTCCCATGTGGTGTAACTTAACACAATGGTTTGCCATGACAGAAATGTCAGTGTGCCACAAGAATTTTCTGGAAACTAGCCAGACCTGTTAGTAGGAAGAAGAGTTGCATCGGGCAAAGATGCTACAAACTCTTGTGTTTTTTCCCCCATACATTCACTGAACCGAAGGACATCCTTCAGTTGAAAGGGGACAACAGCGAGCACTGTTTATCTGTGCTGCTACTGCTGCTTCCTCCTCTGCCAGGGCCCCATACAATCCTGAGTGCAGAAGGCAACCAGCAGAGGAAGAAGCAGAGGCAGCAGGTTAATGCTGATGCCTGACTTCCCTTGCTGATTGAAGGATATCACGGGGGAGGGAGAAAGAAAGAAGGGACAATTGATTTTTTTCCAAGTGAATGGGGGTGAGGGAAAAGAAATGTAACTCTGTCTAGGGTCACTAAAGAGTTTGCTGGAAGGTTCCAGCTCTCTAGGATTCAATAAGAGGCCATAGAGCTTTATGTATGCAGAGCCCTTGCAAAATACAAGTATCCTTCCTATTAAGGAGAGTTGAAAGGGGATTGGATCAAGTGTCATCTAAGGTTGAGTGAAAGGACGGCATACATAGGTTTGGAAATAGTAAGAGGTTCATTACCCAAGGGAGATGGGGTTCTGAGAGAGGAGATAAAGGATTCTGGTAAAGATGAGAGGAGAGAGAAGCTGAAGAGAGAGTAAGATTAGTGGTAGTCCAAGCCTCCTACCCAAGAGAGAGGGGTGGTATGTTTGAAGGCTCTGCTACTTAAGATCACTGAGAGCCATCCAGAGGGAACTCATCTGGCTCTTAGAGATTAGGTGGTGTTTGTCCTTCCTAGAGAAGCCTAAGGTAAAGACTTTAAAATGATTTTTTTTGTGTCAATCTGAGGAGATGTTACTTCGAAGACTTTGGGCTTAAATACAATTGTCTTGGTTTTTTTTTTATTTAAGAAGATTTCTGCTGTAGGATACTGAATTGGTTTACCTTTAACTAATTGGACTGAATCCAGCTATTACTACTTCTGCTTTTGAGACTTGAAAAATCATTTGAACTTGACAAGTACATTCTTTTCTTTTTTTGGACCCAACAAATTGTGCGGAATTGGATTTTATTTGGTAAGTCTCCCCTCGGCCTCCCAGAAGTTTTCTGGTCCCTTTTTGGCTATCACTGGTGGATTTAGACTGCTCCCAGGGCTGCAGCAGTGTCACTCACCATCTCTGTAGAAGCTGAAGGTGACCCCCAGGAAACTAATGATGCCAGGGGCTACGGAGAGAAGGAAGGTAATGGCATGCCATGATTAAGTGAACTCAGTGCCAGCTTTGTCACAACATGACAAAGACTGGCAATCACTGGTTTATGTAATTCGGGTGATGATCCTTTTCCTTGCATCCTTAGGCTACAATGACTCAACTATTAAATGTTCCACATGATACCAAATAACAAAGCAAAGGGGATATGGAGAAACTCATGGAAAAGAGGCAAAGGTCTCTGGAGGCTAAAGCAGCAAAATATGTAAAAATAATGGATCTGTTTCACAGTCATGCAATCGGTGACAATTTTGATCCTGAAAGAGATAATGTAGCTACTGGATTAAGCATTAGCACAGATAGTGCAGTCACTGAACCTAGTATGAGTGAAGACCCACAGCGTACAGACAAAGAAAGGGGTACAGAAGCAGGTGTTACCCACATAGGTATGAGGTAAATGCTGTTCAGTAAAATCAGAATTGTTCAATAATTTTGCTCATCTTAATTCAAGTGAGCTGTCTGTTTTTATGTAGCATCCAAATCAGACCACTATGGAAACAACAGTAATAAAAGTATTCACTTGTAATGATGGTACATGCTGCATGTGGTTCATGTATTGTGCCAAGAAGCATTCTTTATTTATTTACTATGTCTAGAATTTTGTAAGAATTTGACCACACATCTGTTCATTGAAGGGATGAATGACTGAAGGCATATACATCAAAAATAGATCAACATGAAAAGCGGATCTATCATGGATCTTGTGCAAAGCCATACTTTCTGAGAGTAAATAATGCAGATATTTATAGTTTATTTACTTGAAATCAAATGTCTGCCCACCATGAATAAGTGTGAAAGAAAAAAACAGATACTGGAGCATGTTATAGCCATTGTGAAACTAATTGCCAAGCATGATTTCAGTTACAGGGGAAATAAAACAGAAGCCATATGCACATTAGAAGACATTTCTGTTGTTCATGGCAACTTTTTAGAATTGGTTCTGCTTCTTAGAAAAAATGATAGTTGCTTGAAAGAGTATGTTAGGAAGTACATATGAAAAAGCAAGGCATTGCATTTCTCAGGAGGAAAGGGCAGAGGATCATTAGTAACTCTGCTCTGTAAAACAACAGTCAATTCAATTATAGAATCAATTTGGCAACTAATTCAAGAGATTGTTGCAACCAAAGTCAATGATAGAGCCCAGAATGTTTTCAGTTCAAACTGACACCATTCAGGAGATAACATCAAAAGACCAGTACACTATTGTAGTGTGCTATCTAAAAGATTGCATTCATGAAAAGATAGTTGAAATTGTAGACTGTAAAATGTCAGCTGGGAAATACTTTCTTAAGCTGCTTATGCCGCAGCCGACTCCTCCCCAGGTACTGGGACTCTGCTTCTGGGACAGTTCAAGGTGTCGGGCATAGGTTTTGGCTGAGGTCCTGGCACCGGGACATGGCCTCCAGTTTGAGTAGCAGCATCGAGCCTGGGTCCAGGCAGAGGCCCTAGCTCCAGAACCTAGCCTCCAGGTTGGGTTGAGGCATTGGGCCTGGGTCCATGCTGAGCTCCCGACACTTGGACCTGGCCTCTGGGTCCGGTTGTGGCATCAGGCCTGTGCTCAGGCTCTGGTCTAGGCCGAAGCCTCAGCCTTGAGTAGGCTGAGGCTGCAGCAACCTACTGTGTCGGCTTACGCAATTCCGAGGCTTCTGCCTTGGCCTTGCAGGTGGATCATCACTGGACCGGGTAAGTGGGGGCCAGAGGGTATCCTGGTCCTGGCATTTTTCCAAGAGAGGGAAAGGGAGGCCTAGATTTTGCTTTTTTGCTGTTTTTTGGGGATATTTTTTTTTATTAATTGATTTGATTTTTTTCACATGAATCAAGCAATCCACGAAATGAAATTCATGGGAAAAATACTCCCAAAAATAAACTAAAAATGAAAACAATTTTTCTCCCCTGCACATCACTAGCAGATACTACTTTGATATCCAATATATTTCATAGATGAGGTGGCAATACCAACACAAAATAACACTTTAATCATACAATCTTCTTGAGTCAGCTATTCAGTATAGGAAGCCACTATCTCTCCCTTCTCCTAAGATGAGGCAGGACATGTAGGCACCAATTGTATCCTTTATTAATACTTTCTAGGGGCTATGCCCGTTTTGATCACTAATCACGCCTGTAGTAACATGTGTGTGGAAGGGTGGGGTGTATGCATGGCCGAGGGCACTATTTAGCCCTCACATACTCCTCTTTTCCCATCTCCACACACCTGTGTGTGTGAGTGTGTGCGTATGTGAGTGAGAGGACAGAAATGAGAGGAGATGTGGGTGTGTGTTTTGTTTGTGCGCACTCTTCATATGGCCCTCGAACTCTATGTATTCTCTTCTTTGTTCCCTCCAACTTTTTGTAGCTCTCTCCAACCTCCATGGGTTAGTAGTGTGAGAGTATATGAATTGAATATATGTGTGTGGGTGGAGGCACTCTTTCCTCCCTCTCCTCACCTCTTTGTGTGTGAGAACATGCTTGTGCAGCAAGAAGTGAGTGGGGTGTGTGCAAAATTTCCCTCTAGCATTTTCCACTTTGTAACCCTCTCCTCCACTCCTCTCTCATCTATGTGTGTGCAGTGTGCAGGGTGCAGGAGGAAAGGTGCAGATGAAATGTGTGTGGGGGAGGGGTAAGTGCCAGGGTAGAGTGTATGTCTGGGGCCATGTTTTCCCTCCCTCATGCTCCACTTTGTCCCTCACTTTTCTGTGGGTGCGTGTGTGTGTGTATATGTGTATTAGGGGTGTGCATTCATTTGCAAAGTATTGCTAATCCGCAACGTATATGCCATATTTGTTGTATTCGTGGGGGTCGCGAAACGTATAGTGAACCCCCACGAATACAACGTATCACTAACGAATAAACCCCTAATGAATAAACCCC
This sequence comes from Rhinatrema bivittatum, assembly GCF_901001135.1. NCBI lineage: Eukaryota > Metazoa > Chordata > Amphibia > Gymnophiona > Rhinatrematidae > Rhinatrema > Rhinatrema bivittatum. Next base: position 607,518,026 of record NC_042616.1, on the reverse strand, counting down.
CACCCTTCTGACAAGATGGCGCCGGCCGTCCATTGCTCCTACCATGTGACAGGGGCCGACTAATGGCACCGGTAGCCCCTGTGACATAGTAAGGGCAAAGGCTATCGGCGCCATTTTGAATACTGGCAGCTGACAGCCTGAGTGCAGGAGATCGCTCCAGGACCCCCGCTGGACCACCAGGGACTTTTGGCAAGTCTTGGGGGGGGGGGTGTCAGGAGGGTGGGGGGTTGTATTTAATTAAATTTAAAGGGTTGGGGTGGGGTTTTTTTGGGAAACGAATACATAAGGAACTAATGAACGGATTGGGGTCCCCCGAGAACGGATGCAACGGATTTGGGTCCCGACGAATACGAATACCGAATGGGACGAATCCGTCCCTGCTGCACATACCTAATGTGTATGTATCTATGTGGGTTCGAAGGGGGAGGTGATGGTGTAGGTGGGATGCATGTGGAGTGATGTGTGTGTGTGCCCTTTCTACCCCTCCCACTCACAATCTCCACATTATAGCTGGTTTCTCCCTCTTCCACTTCCCCAAGTGCGTGTAGGGGGAGGGGTAATGGTACAGCAGGGTGTATATGGGTGGGGGCACTCATTCCCTTTTCAATCTCTCCCCCTCACACTCTTCATTTTGTTTCTCTCTCCTCCCCCAGCAGCTCCAGGCCAGCGTCACTATGTGCACACATGCACTGACATGCCACGATGCTTACCCAGACCCCTTACATTCTTATAGTGAGACATGTCCAATTTTTCACAATTTGCTTACCTACTATATTCTCCTCTTCTCATCCTTTGGCTCTATAATCCTTATTCAAAATCTATCTTATACTCTTCTCCTTCTCCTTTGTCTAACCCAATCTATTGCTAGTTTTCTCAGGGTTGGGCTTCTCAATATTTGCTCAATTTACAGCTAATCTTTAATGGTAAAATTTCAAAGGCTTAATTATGATCTGCAATATAAAGAATTCCTCTGGTAGATTGAATAAATCCTCAAGTGGTTTTTCGGCTGTCTGAAAGTACTCCTGCACTTTCAGAATGTCTCTACTTTTGGCCACATTAAAAAGAGGTATTCCAGGACTGTGATTGCAAACTACACACATCCATTTCAATATCAAGAATGTACGCAAGTACTAGGAATGCTGCTAACATTCAACACTGTTTACATGTATGTGCTTATTTTTAGCCATGTAATATGCCAATATTAAAAAACAATATATGAGGGTACCTTCATTATAAAAATCATCTGGAATTTTTTGGGCTAAAATGTATGCATGTATTTTTGCAGTTAGGTGTGCCTATCAAAATGTATCCCACATTATCCACTGCTTGCCCTTTCACAGGGAAATGCCATTGATATTTTCTGTCTCATAGATATCTTTCATTTTTCTGAAGCCACTCCCTCCTACTACTGTCTCCTTGGACAGCCTTTGTACTCCAGGAAAACCTTTTACCTAAGAGGAAGCAGACAGGCTATTTTCTATGCACCAGGCCTCTTAAGGGCCTGCCAAAGAGCCTCTTTAACATACCTGGCTGAAAGAAATCCAAAGATCTGATAGCTATCAACGGGCCTCCTTGGGAGCAGCACACAACTTCTGAAACTCTCTCCCAGAAGAATTCTGCTAAATTCATGACTACCTCGGATTCAGGGATCAGGTATAGACCTGGCTTTTTGACCAGACCTTTAATGTGTCATACCTCTGACCAACTAGCTACTGTATCCTGTATATAAATGTTTGTGTATATGTTCATGTTAAGTGTTTTATTTATCCTAGATCCATACTTTCTTAGATCTTTGTGCTTCTCAGTATTTGCTTATTAAAGTTGTGAGGTCCATGTTGAGTAAACCAAGGAGTGGGGAAGCTATCCAAGTAACTTTACCTGGATATTCAGCAAAACCTGTTCAGGTAAGCTTTCCACCCAATATATCCAACTAAAGTTAACTGAGTAAACGTATCTGGATAACTTCAGAATAGTGTTGTTTTCAACCAGGCTTAGCTGGCAAAGTTTATCCATTTAGTACTGAATATCAGTCCTAGCTGGATACATTTTAGTCATGCACCCAGAATGCCCCTCCTACCCCCACTTTGCCTCTTTTTATCCTTGATGGACTTAATTCACTAAGGCTTTTTTCTCATTCTGTATCTATTGGAATAAGGCTAAGTTAATCAGGTCCTATGTGACTGATATACAGACATTCATTACAGGTCAATCTCATAGTGCAATGGAGTAATAATCTACAACTTTTGTCCTGGGCATTTTACAAAAATGATATACAATTAGAAGTAATAGTATATAGTACTTAACAAAGATCAAAGACTGAATAGATAGTGCCTGAATTTAAACATGTAAGCTCTAGATAGTAGAACAATCCCTCCAGCTCCATAACTGTGAATGAACTAAATTATTTATAGGCCTTTGAGTTAAATCTTCTGAGAGGAATTGTTATATCTAATATAAAGTCAGGTAAAATTATAAATCTGTGTCCATCTTCTTTTTTAAATCACTAATGTTCTTTTGATATGCATGCTCCATTTTGTCACATTTCTGTCAAAGGAAAACTAACGCTTGGTCTGTTTTTTTTACTTAATGGCTTTTATTAAAATATCGGGAGCATAAACAATGCCCCAGCTGCAGGAAATGCAATGAAGCTGGCATGAGATATTCTATTCCCAGCTGAATGAATGAGCAGATACAAAATAATAATCTATATTCAGAGATATTTCACTGATCTATGACTGTAGCCTGTGGTTTCAATTTTCCCTTGGAACACGGATCAAGAAACGTTGCCAATGCTTATTCTCCACTTGTCAAATATTTCACTTTCTCTTCAATTTTAAGAATGACTTGTGCCAGTTCTACTACAGTTTTGACTTGTTATAATTTCAAATGTGGTTCTTATTGTTTAAAGAGGAGGCATACAGGCATTATTCTTGTCAGGTATTTTCTGGTATGATTCTGTAACCTTTCTTCCTCTTGATAGATTTTCAAAGGGACTGATTTGTGAAAGAAACTGCTGGAGCTTTGTGACTCATAGGCATCTCTTCCTGTGCATTCATTTGAAAGAAGTGGGTAAAACATAATGGGCCCAATATTCAACGCACGTTCAGCGCTATTTAGCCAGATAAGCAGGACTTATGCGGATCAGTAGCGGCCGCTGAATATGCACCTACAATCAGCGGCCACAGCTTAACTATAAAAGTCCCTTTTATGGCTAAATAGTATGCACATAAAAAGTAGGTGTGTACAGGGCAAATCGGGGGCAGAGCAGTTAGCAGTATAACTTATGCAACTAAATAGTGATATTCGGAGTTAGTCACATAAGTTAGCTGCCCCATAGAGCAGGTCTAAACTTAGCCAGATAGACTTATCAGGCTAAGTACACACATACATGCATATATTCAGTGGCTTTGCCATGCTGCTGAATATACATCGCAGCTTCGCTGGATTAGTCAAATCTGGATAAATTACTTAACCGACCAGCGCTGAATATTGGACCTAGTGAATGTGCTCATATTTGTTTCATTTGTGGCCTCCAGAAACAAATAATCTTTGTTCCACTAATTTATGTTTTGCATTTATTTCTATGGCCCATTGAAGTGTATGGCTACATATCTCTGAGATTAAAAAAAAAAAAAAAAAAAAAATCAACTGGTAAATAATATACCAATCAGGTTTTGTTTGTGTGACCTCACTGCCTTGTCAGAGCTGAGGTAGGACAAGTTGGTATTATTCAGAGGACAAATAATGGTGCAGCATCTGGATATAACATTTCGGCCATCTGTGGGATGTCCCACAAGCGGCCACACTCACCTCCAGCTTTGTTTCATGTACAGGCCAATGAAGCACCACAATTGTCATACTACTGAGACTACTCTGGGACCTCCTAGGCATGAGAACAGCATGGCATCTCTTAAAGGCCCCATGGCAGGAAACACAACAGCCTGTGCTCAGGTCTGATGTCATGAGGCTGGGTATTTAAACTCCAGCCACGTATTGTCAATGCCTCAGCAACAGGTCCTCCTGCTCCTGCAGTATGCATTGCTTCGCTATCTTGTGCTTGCTTTGCCTCATTGTTCATCCTTCCTTGCCTTTTTGTCATCTCGCCTTGCCTCTGTGTGCCTTGTCCTACCTTTCCTTGTTGTCTCTATTATGCTCTGGTCCCCTTTCCTTGTCTTGTCTGTTCATCTCTGCCTGACTTCTTGGTTTTGACCCTGGCCTCGAACCCGGACTATGCCTTTGGACTGCTGCCTCCCCTGACCTCAGCCTGGACCTCAATGCTGTCTGTCTTCCACATACCCTGACCTTGGCCTGGACTTCAACACTGCTTGCTTCACACCCGCCCTGTCCTCAACTTGCTACTCAAATTCATCTGACCCCCTCCTTATAGGACCCTCACCTATGCCCTGCTAGTCCTTGGAACCCAAAGGCTCAACCAGCAAGGAACAGGGCTGGTATAGTTGAAGCCCTAGTCCTAGTCCTTGTAAGAGTTAGTCCACTGTTGTCAGTGTGGGCTTAGTGAGTTTGCCTGCTAAGCATCATCAACCACACCATAGCCCATGGGCTCACATCTGTGAAAGATTGCTGAGGCCATGAGCCTGGTAGTTCTGACTCTGGCTCAGGCTATTTCAGAGTTATCTCTCCAAGTCTAACAGCAGCATCACCGACTCTACTGCATGACCGATATACTCCAAGATCTCACGGCCTGAATTGACTCCATGTAGGCCCATGTGCTCACGCCTGCACCAGGACCTCCTCCAGCTGCACTAGCCTGAGATCCCAAAGCCTAAAGAGGTTTTATTAACCAGTGCCTGATGCACTTTGGGCTATAGGTCACATTTTCTTATGTTCTTATGGAGGAGAAGTCCATTACCTGCTATTAAGTTCACTTAGAGAATAGCCACTGCCATTAGCAATGGTTACATGGAATAGACTTAGTTTTTGGGTACTTGCCAGGTTCTTGTGGCCTGGATTGGCCACTGTTGGAAACAGGATGCTGGGCTTGATGGACCCTTGGTCTGACCCAGTATGACATTTTCTTATGTTCTTATGTTTCCTTCGAACTGGTCAAAGGTGACAATTATTCTCTTTTTTCCTGGCTGTTTCTGTCCTAGCCTGGGTTTCACCCCTACGGGAAAGGACATATTCCCTCATGGGGAATCTGGACAACTTCCTCAAACAATTTTGGCATATATTTGATGAGCCTGGTCAGTCCTCCTCAGCTGTCACTGAGCTGCTCCACATTAGGCAAAGTTCCCAAACAAGTGGAGATTAAACTATCTATTTCCAGGTGCTATCCTTGGAACTTCATTGGGGCAAAGAAGGTTTGACCACCATTTTCTGGCAGGGCCTAGTGGAGTGCATAAGGATGAGCTGGCTGGCCGAAACCTGCCACCCTGACTGGAGGATCACATCACTCTTGCCATCTGGGTGGAAATCCACTTCCAACAGTGGAAAAAGGCTTTTCAATGGAATTTCAAGCTGGTTCATAAATTTAAGTGTTACCCTGTCTCCTACCACAGATGCAATGCCAGCCCCTGCCACTGAAGAGCCTACGCAACTTGGTAGCGCCATGCTTACTGAGGAAGGGAAGCAGATATGCCAGTGGCTCAAACTCTGTCTCTACTGTGTTGCTCTGGGGCACTTTGCTGGGCATTGTCCCAAAAAGGCAGGAAACTTCCAAGCCTAGGGTCATTAGAGAAGCAACCATAGGCAGGCCTTCATCCTTTCCTCAATTACTTGTATTAATCAGCTTCATCTCCGATGATTCTGAGGTGCACATAGAGGCATTTATGGACTCTGGTACATGGGGTATTTTCATTGATGAGGAACTGGTATGCTAGTACAAGCTTCCCATAGCAACCTTGGAGAAGTTAGTTATTATTGCCTCAGTTTAACGAGAATCTCTTCCTGGCCAGCTGTCCTTGGTTACTCTGCCACTCATTCTCACACTGGATCCTGCTCAGGGAATGCATCACTCTCTACATCTTAGTGAACGTAGTCAACCCAATCATCTTTGGTTTACCTTGGCTGATGCTACACAATCCTACCATATATTGGCAAGCTCTGCAAATTGCCCACTGGAGGCCCTCCTTTCATCAACAATACCTTATCCTGCTCTTCTTGCCAGTGCCATTAGCCTGGACTATGACTCTGGTACTTCCAGAACTTCCTTCTCAATGTTGATGAAAACCTGGTATATAATTTAGAGTATAAAGACTCTCACACTATTGAACTATCAGTAGATCAGGACACAGCAGAAATTACTGACTACAATTATGATATCAGAGGTGAAGGTATTGTGCAAACTGATTATGTTCTGACTTATACCTTACCTGCCTAGACACAATATCAGTTATCCAGCTGATATTCTCTATCCTCATTTTTAGAAGAATAATGGTGCTTGTGTGACCATCCACCACCCAAGTCTTTGGAACTGTAGCTTAGCTTGACATACTTGCATATTGCTGCCAAAGCAATTAATTAGGGATATGAATTACATATTACTCTAGATGATTATATTGTCACCTGTTCATTAGGAGTTAGTAGATTTGCACACACACATATCCTAACTCAAATCTAAGATTATATAGAAACATAGAAACATAGAAATGATGGCAGAAGAAGACCAAACGGCCCATCCAGTCTGCCCAGCAAGCTTCACACATTTTTTTCTCATACTTATCTGTTTCTCTTAGCTCTTTGGTTCTATTTCCCTTCCACCCCCACCATTAATGCAGAGAGCAGTAGATTGTAGATTGACATGATTGTAAATTGACATGATGTAGATTGACATGACTGTTGTGCTGATGGTGGACCCTTGGCCCAAGGTGGGGTTGATGCTACCCGCAGGGCAAGCCTTAAGGGTCCCCACCGTCGGGAGGCAGAGCAGGCTAAGAGACGGAGGCCGGCTGGAACTTCACCAATACCAGCCCACATTCCCCTTAGGTTGAGCCCTTGGGTGCCAGGGGCCGGCTGGACTTAGGCAGGCCTCCGTGTGATGAATCCCAGTTGATGTAGACAAGGGTAAGCCAGGATCCAGCAGAGGTATTGGAGGACAGAGGACAGTCCGGACAAGGCAGGGATCCAGAGACCCAGACGCCAAAAGGAACAGAGGAGAGCAGGGGGCATCCAGGTAAAGATAGGCCGAAGCCTGAAAGGCCAGGTCCGTGGGATACCAAAGGAGAGTCCAAGGCAAGCTGGAGTTAGTGCAGGCAGCAGGAAGGCACAGTACCGGAATCAGAACTGAGGTCAGAGCCAGGAGATCAGATCAAGCATAGTCCAGATGAAGCAGGGGTCAATAGCAGTCCAATTGTAGTCCAATTGTAGTCCAGACAATAGCAGTCCAGACAATAGCAGTCCAATTGTAGTCCAGACGAAGCAGGGGTGAAGACCAGAGAATCAGTCCAAGCGTAGTCCAGATTGAACAGGGATCAAAACCAGTGAATCAATCCAAGCGTAGTCCAGACGAAGCAGGGGCCAATATCAGTGTTACACGAGCCACCCACGGCAAACCCACGGCACGGCCCTCTCACCTTTTCACAAGGACTACAGCCTCTGGTTGCTCCTCGTTGGTGGCAGTGGGCCACCAGCTCCATCCTCAGGCTTACCCCGGTGCCTCCTGCCCTGCTACAGTCTTCAGCGTTCCCGATCCTGATGCCACTACTCGTCGGGCCTCTCCGTGTGGCTCGCAGAGAGACGCCACTATTCACGCCGAGAAAGAATTCTCCACTGGGCATATGATTCCAAATTCACCGGTCATCCAGGACGAGCACGGACCATGGCACTGCTCCAGTGGTTCTTCTAGTGGCCTACTATGGTCTCCAATGCTAAAGCCTATGTTGAATCCTGTAAAATCTGTGCACAGCAAAAACCCCGGTCGGTCAACCTTGGGGTCTCCTACAACCACTTCCATCTCCCGAGGAAATGTGGACCCACCTGTCTACGGATATCATCGTGGATTTGCCTCCATCGAAGGGTCATACCGTAATATGGGTAACCATAGACTGATTTTAAAAAATGGCCAATTCGTCCCTCTACCGGGCCTACCATCTGCTCCAGAGTTAGCACACCTATTTTTCCATCATATTTTTAGAATACATGGCCTACCCAAAGACATTGTCTCAGACAGAGGTCCACAGTTCGTTGCTAGATATTGACGCGCTCTTTGCCGAAAATTCGGTATTAATATCAGCCTAACAGCTGCCTATGATCCCCAAGCTAAAGGACAAGCTGAGCAAATGAATCTCTCCTTGACAGCCTTCTTGCATGCTTACATCAATGACCGCCAAGATAATTGGTCCGAATTTTTAACCTGGGCAGAGTTTTCTCACAAGTCCCACATTGCCACTGCTAAAGGCATATCACCATTCTCTATTGTTTATGGAAAGCAACCACGACCAATGCTGCCCATACCTCTATCAGTGCCGTCCCCTGCGGCACAGGCTACTGCAGATGACCTCAAGACTTTATGGGAGCAGATGAATCTTTGCTTATGTCAGGCCGCTTCCCAGGCCAAGAGAACTGCTGACAGTTGATGTCGCTCGGATCCTGAATTCCTGCCTGGTCAGAAAGTCTGGTTAAGTACTCGGTATATCCGACTTTGAATACCATCCCAAAGGTTCACTCCAAGGTATATTGGACCTTTATGGTCACCCCATGTATTGGACCCGTTACATACTAGCTTCAGCTGCCTCCTATGCTGGGAATACATAATACATTTCATATATATCTCTTAAAACCTGAGGTCCTATCCTGGCCTGCCCAGAAGACTCCTGAACTACCTCCACTTGTGGTGGAAACTGATACGATGTACAAGGTACATGAAGTCCTCAACGTCCACCGTAGGGGCCGCCAATGGGAATACCTCCTTTCTTGGGAGGGTTATGGACCCAAAGAAAATTTGTGGGAACCAGCTCAGAACATTCTGGATAAAACTTTCCTCCTGATCTATAATCATGCCCATCTAGTCAAACCTCGACCTCCAAGAGTGGGGCATAAAGGGGGGTACTGTTACGCGTGCAACCCGCGGCAGACCCGCGGCACAGCCCTCTCACCTTTTCACAAGGAATCCAGTCTCTGGTTCCTCCTCGCTGACAGCGGTGGGCCACCAGCTCTGTCTGCGGGCCTCCCCTGGTGCCTCTGGCCCTGCTACAGTCTCCACATTCTCGGTCCCGATGCCACTACTCATTGGGCCTCTCTGCATGGTCCATGGAGAGACACCACCACTCGCACTGCACCCTCCCTAGGTGTGCGCGTATCACTGATCCTTATGTAGGGACTGTGGCGAGAACCTGGCCGCGGCGTTGGATGATGACGTCAACCTCTTCATAGTATTTAAGCTCAGGCCCCGCTCCATAGTGTTGCCTTTGCAACAGGTCTCCTCGCTGGTCAAGTACTTGTTGCTGCTAAGAGATTTGTCTCTACTCTTCGTTCCTGATCCTCATTGTTCCTGGTTCCTGATTCCCTTGTTCCTACCCTGCCTATGTTTCGGATTGATTACATGGACTGACTTTGATTTGCATGACTATGCTACAGCCTATCTCCAGACCCAGACCTCCGCTTCCCCTGACTATGCTACAGTCTATCTCTAGACCCAAACCTCTGCCTCACTTGACTATGTATTGCCTATCTGCAGACCCTGATCTTCGCTTTGTTCGACTAGCTATTGACTTTGTGATCAGACCTCAGCTTCAATTGACTATGCTATAGACTATCTCGGTGATCAGACCTCAGCATTGCTTGCCACAGCCTCTGGATTGCCACCAGCCCTGACTCAAGCCTACCATTGGATGCCTTTTCTGCCTTCTCCTTGGATGTGGACTTATTAGGCTTTGGCCTACCTTTGCTCAAGCGCCTTCAGTCTGCCTTTGTTTCATTGGTGCCCATGTTTCCAGAATCTTATCCAGTCCAGAGTAGGACTACATCATCCCTCTCCTACCATCTCTGGGCAGAACCAACTTCTCTTGCTATTCTATCTCGAGGCCCACCTAAGTCCTGCCGGCCCGGGCACCCAAAGGCTCAACCCGCGGGGAATGAAGGCTGGTATAGGTGAAGCTCCAGCAGCCTCTGCCTATCAGCCCACTCCACCTGCTCTCGGTGGGGAGATGATGCAACCCGTAGGTCCTTACCTACGGGTTGCATCAATACCACCTAGGCCCAAGAGTCCACCTCTGATGCAACAACCAGAGAATCAGCCCGAGCATAGTCCAGATGAAGCAAGGGTCAATAACAGAGAATCAGTCCGAGCGTAGTCCAGATGAAGCAGGCGTCAATACCAGAGAATCAGTCCAAGAGTACAAGGAACAGGCGAAGGAACAAGCAGGAACAGGAACCAGGAACAATGACAGGAACAGGAGACAGGAATGATGACAGGAACAGGAAACAGGAATCAGGAACGAGCAACGAGCATATGAGCAATCATAGAGACCTGTTGCCAAGGCAGGGAACAAGTGGCTGGGCCCTGTCTTATATACAGAGTCCCAGTGATGTCATCATCAAGGGCAGCGGGCTACTTTTCCGCCATGACCCCTTTAAGAGTGCATGAGCCACGCATGTGTGTGCCTAAGCAAGGGCCCAGAGGAAGCAGGGTGGCGGTGTCACTCTGTGGCCCATGCTGGGAGACCCACCAGGCACAGGGAGGAACCATGCAGGAGTGAGAAGCAGTAGAGGTAGCTGCAGGCATTCGGTGATGTAGGTGGCTACCCATCGCTGTGAGCAAAGGTGAACCAGCACTGGCAGCTGGATTCCTGGGGTGAGTAGGCCCTGGCATGGGCCTACCACGGCCGGGATGTGTAACAGTCACTGTTTCATGTTCCTACAGTATGCCCCTTTGTGAGAACTACAGTATTTATTTATTATTTTTTGCTTTTCTATTTATTACTATTATCAATTCATCTTTTATTATTCCATTATTTTCCATTATAATTATATGTTCATTATTACTCCATTTCTTAACACCCATTATTATTACTATTATCAGTATTATTTCTCACTTATTGTTACTTTATTTTTTTTATTGCCTCATTATGATGATGTCATCATTCATCATATATGACATAATGACTGAGACATGCACAGTAGTCTGGTAGTTAGGCTTAAGATGTAGTAAGCTCCCTTGCCAGCTCATCTCAGTGTAGGAATGGGGGAAAATGTAGGGAGCTACCATAGGTTTTGCCACTGTATGCAATCAAAAATGCATACTGATTCCACAAGATGGATGCCATCTTCACTTGATGGACACTGACATATATATTTCAGCAGAAATGCATCAGTGTGGAACTTTGGCCAGAATAACAATATATAACATAGACTCAAATGGTCCATCCAATCCACCCAGCAAGCCTATGTCTGTGCCATGCAGGTTATCCCATGCTTATCAGTTTCCCGGACTGTAGAAGTCAGGGCCCTCATTGGTTGTTGTTTGAATCCAATTCCCCATTTCCCCCTTCCCTGTTACCCACATGCTTATCAGTTTCCCACACCATGAAAGTCAGGGTCCTTATTGGTTGCCCTTTGAATCTAATTTCTCATTACACATTGACATTGAAGCAGAGAGCCATGATGGATTTGCTTCAAGAGTATGAAGGCTTATTGGTTAAGGGTAGTAAATGCCTCACCAACAAGTTACCCCCATTCATTCATTTCCATCCTCTAACCTTCAGGGATGCACAGTGTTTATCCAATACTCCTTTGAATTATTTTGCTGTTATCACCTTCACCATTGGTGAAGTTATCTGATGTGTCTGTTTAACAAGTGATATAGCATCTCTCCACAAACAATGAGCTAGGTAGACCAGATGTATGCATCAGGGACAGGTACCAGACTGAAAAACAGCCCCAATCTTCTTAGAGATGGGAAAAGCCTACTCAAAAGGGCAAGTTTGTTAGACAGATTTGCTCACAGGTGAGTACTGACACAGCAGGGCAGCTCTCCTCCCAAGAGGTTACTGACCCGAAATCACACATTCTGGTTAGGAGTTGCCACGTGTTAGGAAAAATGAACTTGCAATGAGAAAAGGGGACCAACAGTCTGAAATGAAGGAGAAACCTTTTTTGGTTTCTTTTTGACAATGAATGAGCTCTTACATATGCACGAACAGTCTGTTAAAAGCAGCAGGGAAGTGGGCTCAAAAAGGTAACTTGTGAAAGAAGAACCATTAATACCTGAAGACAACACCTGAGCCATCACCCCCACCCCTTTTTTTTTTATAATTTTTATAAAAATGCCATACTGGGTCAGACCAAGGGTCCATCAAGCCCAGCATCCTGTTTCCAACAGTGGCCAATCCAGGCCATAAGAACCTGGCAAGTACCCAAAAACTAAGTCTATACCATGTAACCATTGCTAATGGCAGTGGCTATTCTCTAAGTGAACTTAATAGCAGGTAATAGGGATGTGAATCGTTTTTCAACGATTAAAATTATCGTCCGATAATTTTAATATCGTCTTAAATCATTATAGAACACAATACAATAGAAATTCTAACGATTTATCGTTAAAAATCATTAAATCGTGTTAGTGCGCACTAACTCCCGTTAGTGCGCACTAACAGAAAATGATACAAATTGACACTTTCCAGGTCAGTAAAGGTCAGTTAGGAATGAATATGTATTCCTATTGGCTGGCTGCCCTCTTATCTATTGATGTTACCAAGGTTCCCACTGAGGTGATGGTTGGGGGGATGGGAAATGGAAATGGAAACTCAGGAACACTAACAGAAAATGATACAAATTATTGATAGTTTCCAGGTCAGTAAAGGTCAGTTAGGAATGAATATGTATTCCTATTGGCTGGCTGCCCTCTTATCTATTGATGTTACCAAGGTTCCAACTGAGGTGATGGTTGGGGGGATGGGAAATGGAAACTGTTGGTAGTTGACAAAAAAAGTAATGTGATCAGTCAATATGACTAGAACTTGTGCCCTATTCCTGATACTAGGGGTGTTGTGATCTTCCTGCACTCAGTGCCCTATCCCTGATACCAGGGGTGTTGTGATCTTCCTGCACACAGTGCCCTAACCCCGACACCAGGGGTGTTGTGATCTTCCTGCACACAGTGCCCTATCCATATTAATACCAGGAGTGTTGTGATCTTCCTGCACACAGTGCCCTAACCCTGATACCAGGGGTGTTGTGATCTTCCTGCACACAGTGCCGTAACCCTGACACCAGGGGTGTTGTGATCTTCCTGCACACAGTGCCCTATCCCTATTAATACCAGGAGTGTTGTGATCTTCCTGCACACAGTGCCCTAACCCTGATACCAGGGGTGTTGTGATCTTCCTGCATGCAGTGCCCTATCCTGCCTGCATTACTAGTCAGAGGCTGGCTTCACAGACAGGGGGGATCTGCCTGACCCTCACTCCTGACTTCCCCCATGTCCCAGCCAGTGAATGGTGTGTGGGTGAGGGGGGGGATGAGGATGGTGAAGTCTGAGACAGCTCCCTCCCTGCATTACTAGTGAGAGGCTGGCTTCACAGACAGGGGGGAGCTGCCTGACCCTCACTCCTCCCTTCCCCCATGTCCCAGCCAGTGAATGGTGTGTGGGTGAGGGGGGGAAGGATGGTGAAGGCTGAGACAGCTCCCTCCCTGCATTAATAGTAAGAGGCTGGCTTCACAGAGAGGGGGGAGCTGCCAGACCCTCACTCCTCCGGGGTGTTGTGATCTTCCTGCACACAGTGCCCTATCCCTGATACCAGGGGTGTTGTGATCGTCCTGCATGCAGTGCCCTATCCCTATTAATACCAGGGGTGTTGTGATCTTCCTGCATGCAGTGCCTTATCCCTATTAATACCAGGGGTGTTGTGATCTTCCTGCACACAGTGCCCTATCCCTGATACCAGGGGTGTTGTGATCTTCCTGCATGCAGTGCCCTATCCCTATTAATACCAGGAGTGTTGTGATCTTCCTGCACACAGTGCCCTATCCCTAATACCAGGGGTGTTGTGATCTTCCTGCACACAGTGCCCTATTCCTGATACCGGGAGTGTTGTGATCTTCCTGCACACAGTGCCCTATTCCTGATACCAGGGGTGTTGTGATCTTCCTGCACACAGTGTCCTATTCCTGATACCGGGGGTGTTGTGATCTTCCTGCATGCAGTGCCCTATCCCGGTTACCGGGGGTGTAGTGATCTTCTTGCACACATCCCGGTATCAGGGATAGGGCACTGGATGCAGGAAGATCACAACACTCCTGGTATCAGGAATAGGGCACTGTGCAGGAAGATCACAACACTCCTGGTATTAATAGGGATAGGGCACTGCATGCAGGAAGATCACAACACCCCTGGTGTCAGGGTTAGGGCACTGTGTGCAGGAAGATCCCAAGACCCCGGAGGAGTAAGGGTCAGGCAGCTCCCCCCTGTCTGTGAAGCCAGCCTCTCACTAGTAATGCAGGGAGGGAGCTGTCTCACCCTTCACCATCCTCCTCCCCCCCCCTCCCCCACACACCATTCACTGGCTGGGACATGGGGGAGGGGAGGAGTGAGGGTCAGGAAGCTCCCCCCTGTCTGTGAAGCCAGCCTCTCACTAGTAATGCAGGCGGGATAGGGCACTGCATGCAGGAAGATCACAACACCACTGGTGTCAGGGTTAGGGCACTGTGTGCAGGAAGATCACAACACTCCTGGTATTAATAGGGATAGGGCACTGTGTGCAGGAAGATCACAACACCCCTGGTGTCAGGGTTAGGGCACTGTGTGCAGGAAGATCACAACACTCCTGGTATTAATAGGGATAGGGCACTGTGTACAGGAAGATCACAACACCGCTGGTGTCAGGGTTAGGGCACTGTGTGCAGGAAGATCACAACACCTCTGGTATCAGGGTTAGGGCACAAGTTCTAGTCACATTGACTGATCACATTACTTTTTTTGTCAAGCTACCAACTGTTTACATTTCCCATCCCCCATATATTGTCAGTGGGAACCTTGGTAACATGAATAAATAAGAGGGCAGCCAATAGGAATACATATTCATTCCTAAACTGACCTTAACTGACCTGAAAAGTGTCAAATTGTATCATTTTCTGTTAGTGCGCACTAACTCCTGTTAGTGCCAAACACGATTTTCTTCTCCTGCCAGACGATTTCAATCGTTAAGACGATAGGGCACACGATTCACATCCCTAGCAGGTAATGGATTTCTCCTCCAAGAACTTATCCAATCCTTTTTTAAACACAGCTATACTAACTGCACGAACCACATTCTCTGGCAACAAATTCCAGAGTTTAATTGTGCGTTGAGTAAAAAAGAACTTTCTCCGATTAGTTTTAAATGTGCCCCATGCTAACTTCATGGAGTGTCCCCTAGTCTTTCTACTATCCGAAAGAGTAAATAACCGATTCACATCTACCTGTTCTAGACCTCTCATGATTTTAAACACCTCTATCATATCCCCCCTCATTCGTCTCTTCTCCAAGCTGAAAAGTCCTAACCTCTTTAGTCTTTCCTCATAGGGGAGTTGTTCCATTCCCCTTATCATTTTGGTAGCCCTTCTCTGTACCTTCTCCATCGCAATTATATCTTTTTTGAGATGCGGCGACCAGAATTGTACACAGTATTCAAGGTGCGGTCTCACCATGGAGCGATACAGAGGCATTATGACATTTTCCGTTTTATTCATCATTCCTTTTCTAATAATTCCCAACATTCTGTTTGCTTTTTTGACTGCCGCAGCACACTGAACCGACGATTTCAATGTGTTATCCACTATGACACCTAGATCTCTTTCTTGGGTTGTAGCACCTAATATGGAACCCAACATTGTATAATTATAGCATGGGTTATTTTTCCCTATATGCATCACCTTGCACTTATCCACATTAAATTTCATCTGCCATTTGGATGCCCAATTTTCCAGTCTCACAAGGTCTTCCTGCAATTTATCACAATCTGCTTGTGATTTAACTACTCTGAACATTTTTGTGTCATCTGCAAATTTGATTATCTCACTCATCGTATTTCTTTCCAGATCATTTATAAATATATTGAACAGTAAGGGTCCCATAACAGATCCCTCAGGCACTCCACTGTCCACTCCCTTCCACTGAGAAAATTGCCCATTTAATCCTACTCTCTGTTTCCTGTCTTTTAGCCAGTTTGCAATCCACGAAAGGACATCGCCACCTATCCCATGACTTTTTACTTTTCCTAGAAGCCTCTCATGAGGAACTTTGTCAAACGCCTTCTGAAAATCCAAATATACTATATCTACCGGTTCACCTTTATCCACATGTTTATTAACTCCTTCAAAAAAGTGAAGCAGATTTGTGAGGCAAGACTTGCCCTGGGTAAAGCCATGCTGACTTTGTTCCATTAACCATGTCTTTCTATATGTTCTGTGATTTTGATGTTTAGAACACTTTCCACTATTTTTCCTGGCACTGAAGTCAGGCTAACTGGTCTGTAGTTTCCCGGATCACCCCTGGAGCCCTTTTTAAATATTGGGGTTACATTTGCTATCCTCCAGTCTTCAGGTACAATGGATGATTTTAATGATAAGTTACAAATTTTTACTAATAGGTCTGAAATTTCATTTTTTAGTTCCTTCAGAACTCTGGGGTGTATACCATCCGGTCCAGGTGATTTACTACTCTTCAGTTTGTCAATCAGGCCTACCACATTTTCTAGGTTCACCGTGATTTGATTCAGTCCATCTGAATCATTACCCATGAAAACCTTCTCCATTACGGGTACCTCCCCAACATCCTCTTCAGTAAACACCAAAGCAAAGAAATCATTTAATCTTTCCGCGATGGCCTTATCTTCTCTAAGTGCCCCTTTAACCCCTCGATCATCTTACGGTCCAACTGACTCCCTCACAGGCTTTCTGCTTCGGATATATTTTAAAAAGTTTTTACTGTGAGTTTTTGCCTCTACAGCCAACTTCTTTTCAAATTCTCTCTTAGCCTGTCTTATCAATGTCTTACATTTAACTTGCCAATGTTTATGCTTTATCCTATTTTCTTCTGTTGGATCCTTCTTCCAATTTTTGAATGAAGATCTTTTGGCTAAAATAGCTTCTTTCACCTCCCCTTTTAACCATGCCGGTAATCGTTTTGCCTTCTTTCCACCTTTCTTAATGTGTGGAATACATCTGGACTGTGCTTCTAGAATGGTATTTTTTAACAATGACCACGCCTCTTGGACATTTTTTACTTTTGTAGCTGCTCCTTTCAGTTTTTTTCTAACAATTTTTCTCATTTTATCAAAGTTTCCCTTTTGAAAGTTTAGCACGAGAGCCTTGGATTTGCACACTGTTCCTTTTCCAGTCATTAAATCAAATTTGATCATATTATGATCACTATTGCCAAGCGGCCCCACCACCGTTACCTCTCTCACCAAGTCCTGTGCTCCACTGAGAATTAGATCTAAAATTGCTCCCTCTCTCGTCGGTTCCTGAACCAATTGCTCCATAAAGCTATCATTTATTCCATCCAGGAACGTTATCTCTCTAGCGTGACCCGATGATACATTTACCCAGTCTATATTGGGGTAATTGAAGTCTCCCATTATTACTGTACTACCAATTTGGTTAGCTTCCCTAATTTCTCTTAGCATTTCACTGTCCCTCTCACCATCTTGTCCAGGTGGACGGTAGTATACCCCTATCACTGTAGTCTTCCTTGATACACAAGGGATTTCTACCCATAAAGATTCAATTTTGTATTTAGTCTCATGCAGGATGTTTATCTTGTTGGACTCTATGCCATCCCGGACATAAAGCGCCACACCTCCTCCCGACTGCTCCTCTCTGTCATTGCGATATAATTTGTACCCCGGTATAGCACTGTCCCATTGGTTATCCTCTTTCCACCATGTCTCTGAGATGCCAATTAAGTCTATGTCATCATTTACTGTTATACATTCTAATTCTCCCAGCTTACTTCTTAGACTTCTGGCATTAGCATACAAACATTTCAAAGTTTGTTTTTTGTTTGTATTTTTATTCTGCTTTTTAATTGATAGGGATAAGTTAGAATTTTTTAGCTCAGGTGAGTTTTTAGTTACAGGCACTTGGACTACTTTTCTAATTATTGGAACCTCACTGTCGGGATGCCCTAATTCTAATGCATCATTAGTATCCTTTAAAGATACATCTCTCCGAACCATGTGCTGCTGAGCGACTGTCGGCTTTCCCCTTTGTTCTAGTTTAAAAGCTGCTCTATCTCCTTTTTAAAGGTTAGCGCCAGCAGTCTGGTTCCACCCTGGTTAAGGTGGAGCCCATCCCTTCAGAAGAGACTCCCCCTTCCCCAAAAGGTTCCCCAGTTCCTAACAAAACTGAATCCCTCTTCCTTGCACCATCGTCTCATCCACGCATTGAGACTCCGGAGCTCTGCCTGCCTCTGGTGACCTGCGCGTGGAACAGGGAGCATTTCAGAGAATGCTACCCTGGAGGTTCTGGATTTAATCTTTCTACCTAAGAGCCTAAATTTGGCTTCCAGAACCTCCCTCCCACATTTTCCTATGTCATTGGTGCCCACATGTACCACGACAGCCGGCTCCTCCCCAGCACTGTCTAAAATCCTATCTAGGTGACGCGTGAGGTCCGCCACCTTCGCACCAGGTAGGCATGTTACCAGGCGATCCTCACGCCCACCTGCCACCCTGCGATGAAGCATATGAACTCCAATGTCCTGGAAGGCAGCACATAAGAAAGTCCTGCTGTTATCTCGCTGCTCATGTTCAAACTATCTTTTCTTATCCATGGCTCAGACATGCCTCCTTAGCCCAGAAAGTGACAGGGGTCAAGAACATATGCTCCTTCCAGCAGAGACAGTCTCCTTGATCCCCAACCAGAGACTGGTCCAGAGCAAATCTGAAGAAAATCTCCTAAAATTATGGGAGTAGATAGCTAGCTGCACTTAGTAACATACCCTAAGCAAGTCAAGGTACCTGATATGTAGCCCTGAGTTCACTAAGGATGTAAAGTTTTAATCAGCAGAAGCCTGTGCTGTGTTAAGGATTGAAGAAGCATAATTTATCTGTCTTATTATAACTGGTAAGGCTGAGTTGTCTGATCAATAAAAGTCTGATTCTGAGGAGAACTGTGCCCATTTCTGAGCTGCTCAGATTGCACACATAATTGGTGACATGTGGTAGTTGTCTGTAGTATCACCCATCCCTATAAGTGAGGGGGGAAAGGAAGTGGGCAGTATCAGACAGTTTAAAAACACCCTTATATTGTTGTTGTCTTACAGTTATCCCGCATTCAGTTTATGATATTTTCATTTGTTCCAAATGTTCCTAATGTTCTGATGCTCTAATGTTCTACGTTCAATGTGTTCCGATGTTCTAATGTTTTATGTTCTATGTAATCGCCCCCCGCGACACTGTAAACCGGTATGATCTGTATACTTTACAGGAATGTCGGTATATAAGAATTCAAAATAAATAAATAAATAAATATTGCTTAGAATTTTGTATTTTGTATTTAAAAAAATGTATTAATCGCTTAACACAAATGGTCTAAGCGATATACATGATTACATACATAAAATTAAAACAATGAAATCACAGAAACTAAAATCAAACAATAAATTTCAAACTGACAAATATTATAAATTTATTTATTTATTTATTTATTTATTTATTGTTTTTGTTATACCGAGTTTCATGATAGGCATCACATCAACCCGGTTTACAAATAACAAGTTTATACTTGTTATTTGTAAACCGGTTTATAAATAATGAAAACCCGGTTTATAAATAATGAAAATCCCGGTTTATAATAATGAAATAATAATAATAATAATAATAATGAAATAATAATGAAATAATAATAATAATAATAATAATAATAATAATGAAATAATAATAATAATAATAATAATGAAAAACCCGGTTTATAAATAATGAAAATCATCATAATAAAACTTAAAAAAAAGAAAAAAAACACTGTCACATCTAAATATGAAGTCAGATAACATTCACTTCATTACATTACTCTTAAACACACAGGCAGATAACATTCAATTCATTGCGTTACGTCTTAAAGGCACGGGCGAGGAGAAATTCTTTATAAGATGTTTTAAATTTCTTAACATCATCCATAGATCTTAGATCCAAAGGAATCAAATTCCATTGAGAGGGTGCCGCAATTGAGAAAGAAGTCTCTCTAGTACTAAACAGACGAGCTTGACGAATAGAAGGAACTTCAAGGAAGTTTAACTGTGAACATGATGAACCATCATTGCTCAAGGATGAAACTAGAATGACTTGGGGTTTTAAAGGTCGGGGCTAACAGGGGAGAAGGGAGGCTATTAAACTGGGGGGGGGGGGGAAGTCCTATCACATAACTGGTTGAACTGGGAATGAACTGGGAAAATGGGCAAAGGCGTCAATGTGCATGCCTTTTAAAATCCCTCCACTTACACAGTAAAAACAGCATTTAAGCGCACAGGTACACACCCACTTAAAACAGAGTGCATATGTGCATGCATATGTGCGTGCATAAAGTAATGTGCACATATAGGTGTGTATGTTAAAAAAAATGCATCCCTGGGTGTGGGCCGAACTCATGTACATGTGTACCCACACACCGCTTTGAAAGTTACCATCCCTGCTTGGCATGGCAGCTCAGATTAAAGCTATACTTAGGGGGAGAAAGGAAGGAGAAGGGAGGTGGTCCACTCTCCCTGCATTTGCCATTGCTGGTAACTATTCATAACACCTGGAGGCGAGAAAGCTGCTTTTGCAGCGTTGTGACGTCAGTCGGACGTCCCCCCCCCCTACTGACTATAAGAGCTGCGGAGGGGTGGCATTGAAAGCGGGGAGAAAGGAAGGAGAAGGGAGGTGGTCCGCTCTCCCTGCATTTGCCATTGCTGGTAACTATTCGTAACACCTGGAGGCATGAAAGCTGCTGTCGCAGCATTGTGATGTCAGTCGGACGTCCCCCCCTACTGACTATAAGAGCTATGGAGGGGTGGTGCCCCACTTCCGCTGGCGCCTCGCCTAAGCCGCACGCGCCAAAGGTGTGTGGCTTGGTCTGGCTTAGGCCAGAGAAGGCTGGTGGTTGGCAGAAAACCCCTGTTTATTTGTTTAACACTTTGATTAACCTAATGGTCAAAAAGAGGAAAGCAAGGATCACAACGTCTTCTCCTATGCAACAACATTGCATAGGACCCATGAACCACCACATGGTAAGAATGGTGGAAACGCCTAAAGAGGACAGTTTGGGAGCCACTTCTTTTGTCTCCCTAAGTTCCGGCGATGGCCTGAAGTCTCCCCTATAGCCGATCAGAATGACATCAGCTGATTCGGCTGGAAATCCAGTAGGAGAAATCCAAAGGGACTCTAGCCTGTTGAATCAGGTTGACTCTCATTGGACCGAGAATATTGTTACCTCAATTATTGAAGTGATCTATCCTCCTGGAAATGCAGGTAGTGTTATGCTTCTGCTCCTGAGGAAGGAGGAGTTAGCAATCTGTTACGTTATGCTCCTGTAAAAGGAGGAGTTAGTAATCTGTTATGAACTGGCTCCTGTAGAAGGTGGAAGCCATCTGATATGCTCAGCTCCTGTAGAGGGAGTAGTAAACAATTTGTTAAGGTATAGACTGTGGAGGTAGCAATCTGATAGGATCTGTAGCTGAAGGCTCCTGATGGGAAAGGAGTAGCAATCTGTTATCAGCGGAGTGCTTGGAGAGGACACTCAGCTGTAGAGGGATGTAGATAGGTGGATCCTTGGTCCGATGGCAGATGACTGCACCCCCAGGAGGATTTCCTGAGAGGGACCACCGGTGCTGCGTTCGTGCCTATTCTCACACTCGCTCCACCCTCTACCTTATGGCAACTCCCTTCGAGTCTGACGGACAGCTGCTGCCGCGGCTTCTTCTCGCCACTTATTTACTGGAATCCCCAGGCTGGCTTGACGCCATGGATCTGCCATGTTACTGATGATGTAAGGGCGCGCGTGCACGCTCCAGAGATGTACCGGCAAGGGCGCGAACCTCGGGGGCGTCCCCCTATAGTGACGTCATCCATTTTCAATTTAAAAAGACTTTGTTTGCTAACCTCAAACGAGTTAGCAAGGAACTCCAATGGAACTTGCTTCGGCAGTCCACGCTACTTGCAACTACGATCTGAATCAGCAAGGGGAAACCTTTCTCCACTGCATGACCTTTTCCAACTTACCAGGAGTACCCGTTCCTCAGGGGCTCCGCTCTCTCTCTTCTTGATTTCAGATTGCTGAACGGGATCTGGTACTCGCTCCTCGAGAGCTTACATTCCCGAAGACTCAGAACACTCTTATTGCCTGGAGGCAATTGCAGACCTGAACACAGTGAGTCCTATTTTAAAGGAACCAGTACTCGCTCCACGAGGGCTCATGTTCCCAATCTCTAAGACTCCCTTCAGTCTAAGACGTTATCGCAGGTACGGAGATCGTGAGTTACCATTGCAGATTGCATATAGGAACCGGTACTCGCTCCATGAGAGCCTATGTTCCTAATACCTTTCTCAAACTCCCTTCTTCCTCAGAAGATATTGCATACTTATATCTTATGGATTACTATTACAGATTAAAAGATAGGAACCGGTACTCGCTCCACGAGCACCTATGTTCCTAAATCTCTCCTAGCCTCTCTTCTATTCCAGAAGCCATCCTATACACAGTGATTGTGAGTTTTATTTCAGACTGCCTATATGAACCAGTACTCATCTGTGGCTCCTGTTCCTGAATACTGAAGACTCTCTGTTGCATGAGAAGACATTACAAATATCTACAAGTGTGAGTGTATCATCTACCACTGGTTATGTCCAGCATACTCTGTCTACTCACTATCTATAGTCTCTCCTTACAGCTCAGCAACTCAGAGACCATAGTTCCAGTATCAGAGGGACTTCAGCCCTGCCGGGCACGTCAGCTCACTACTGGTGGTTCTACTTCCAGTCTAATAAAGAACTATCTGTGTTTGTCTGAATACTCCAGCCTAGCTGGTGATCCCTCTCAGGATCTCTACTGTCAACTGCCATCGGCCCAGGGATTCACTATTTCTACTAAGTGTTACTCCTTACACGAATAGAGCGGTATTATCATCTACCACTCTGTGGGAACCAACCACATCAGATCATTACTCCTTTCTTTGCGGAAGCTGATCCATAACAGATAGCTAACTCCCTGTGGGGATCATACAGGTTACTGGCTCATCTGTCTACAGGAACAAAGCATACAGTTTGCTACTCCTCCACTCTGGAGGAGCAGAGCACTAACCAATTACTAAACTCCTCCTCCTACAGGAGCCAAGCCTATCAAATTGCTATCTCCTCCCTTTGGGAGGAGCTGACCGCTACCAGACCACTCACTCTGCCCTCCTGGTAGGGTGAATGCTAACAGATTGCTAACTCTGTAACAAGGTCTATAACAAATTGCTAACTTCTCAGCAAGGTCTCTAACAACCGGCTAGGCTTGGATATGGAGATAGACACAGATAGTTCTTTTATTAGACAAGTTAGTAGAACCACCAGAGGTGGCAGTAATGAGCTGACATGCCCGGCAGGGCTGAAGTCCCTCAGGTACTGGAGCAGCGATCCCAGGATTGCTGAGCTGTAGAGAAACTATAGATAGTGAGTAGACAGGGTATGCGGTGTACATAGCCAGGACTAGATGACAAAATTCACATAAGGTCTTAATGAAGCTCAGAAGCTGGAAAGGTTTAGGCCCTCAAGGAGCGAGTACCTGGTTACAGGGAAAGCTCTGAGAGAGCAATAGTAACTCACAAATGTCTGTATCTGCGATAGCTTCCAGGCAGTAGCGAATCTTTAGCGTGTTTAGGAACATGGGCCCTCGAGGAGCGAGTACCGGTTCCTATCGGCAAACTGAAATAAAGAAAGAGCAAGGCCCCCAAGGAGTGGGTACCCCTGGTAAGTCCGAGGAGGCAGAGTAGCTTGGATTAATCCTTTCTAACTCGATACATTAGCGAATACTGAGACCTTTTATATTGGAATCAGATGACGTGATCCCGGGGGATGCCCCCGAGGTTCGCGCCCTTGCTGGTTCAACAATCAGAGCGTGTGCGTGCCCTATATCATCAGGCAACATGGTGGATCCACAGCATCGTGCCGGTCTGGGGATGCCGGAGGGAGACGGCAAGAAGACGCCGCGGCAGCTAGCCGTCCATCAGACATGGAAGGAGTCGCCAAAGAGGTAAAAAGGGCAGAGTGAGGGCATCGAGCAGCGATGGACGCAACAGGTAGCCTTACCCCTGAGGTCATACAGGGGAAGGTTACCTTGGATTATTTAGGGAAAATGATATTGAAGTTAGATAGCAATATTAAGGCTAACAAGATTTCAATTGAAGATCAAGGAAAGAAAATTGATAAATGTGAGAAAGATTTGTTGTTGGTAGCAAATAAAATGCAATTAATGCAAAATTCTGAGAATGCCTTCATCCGGGATAGTTTGGCCAAGCATAAAGATTTGGAGTATATTGAGAATTTATTTAGAGCTAAGAAATTAAGAATTATTAATTTCCCTATGACTCACCTTCACTCCCCTTGGGAGCTGTTTAAAAAATTTCTTAGACAGAATCTATTATACGAAGATGAAGAGATCCCCAAACTTTCCAAGATTTATTACTTGCCTAAAATGTCCTCTAGAGCAGCGGTTCTCAACCGGTGCGTCGCGACACACCAGTGTGTCGCCAAGCACCGGCAGGTGTGTCGCGTGGCTCCCGGTCCCTCCCGCTGCTCGTTCTTCCCTGCTGCCGTTGCCGCCGGGCTATCAGCACGTTCAAGCCCAGCGGGAACGGCAGCGGTGCAAAAAAAAAAAAAAAGCTGTGGCATCCGCGGCTGCCCTTTTCTTCTTCCCGCGCCTGCATCCCCCCCCCGGACCCGGAACAGGAAGTGATGCGCGGGAAGAAGAAAGGCCGTGCCGCGTGATAAACTAGCAGGCACGGCCTTTCTCACGCGGCACGGCCTTTCTTCTTCCCGCGCACCACTTCCTGTTCCGGGTCCGGGGTGGGGGGGGATGCAGGCGCGGGAAGAAGAAAGGCCGTGCCGCGTGATAAACTAGCAGCGGCCGCTGCTAGTTTATCACGCGGCACGGCCTTTCTTCTTCCCGCGCACCGCGTATCACTTCCTGGTCCGGGGGGGGGAAATGCAGGCGCGGGAAGAAGAAAAGGCCAGCCGCGGATGCCACAGATTTTTTTTTTTTTGCACCGCTGCCGTTGCCGCCGGGCTATCAGCACGTTCAAGCCCAGCGGCAACGGCAGCGGTGCAAAAAAAAAAAATCTGTGGCATCCGCGGCTGGCCTTTTCTTCTTCCCGCGCCTGCATTCCCCCCCCCCCGGACCAGGAAGTGGTGCGCGGGAAGAAGAAAGGCCGTGCCGCGTGATGAAGTAGCAGCGGCCGCTGCAGCATCGGCCCCCAAGCTATTGCAGCAGACGGTAATCGGGAGAGGAGAGAGCAGCAGGAGCCTCCCGCGATCGATGGAATTCTTCCTTATTGGCCTGCGGGGGCTGGAGGAGGAGGAGCAGCTACCGTTGGGGGGGGGGGGAGGGAGAGAGAGAGGAAGTGAGTGACAGAAAGAGAGAGAAGCAGCCAGCCAGCCTGTGTGTGAGAGAATGTGTGTGATTGAGAGCCTGTGTGTAAGTGAGAGAATGTATTTGATCGAGAGTATGTGTGTGATTGAGAGAAACTGGTCAGAGAGCTGATGTATGTGTATATGTGAGAGACAATGAAAGTGACTGCTCAAGGAGATGACTGATGTGTATGTGAGACAGTCAGGGATGTGTGTTTGTGTGTGTGTGAGAGAGAGAGAGAGAGAGAGAAAAAGCATGGAAGTGAGAAATCTGGGTATGTGAGAAAGCATGGGAGTGGGAAGCCTGTGTGTGTGCATGTATATGAGAGAGACTGGTTGGTAAGGTGACGGTGTGACTGGTGTGTATGTGAATGTGAGAGAGAGAATGTGATTCAGGGAATGAGAAGCCTGTGCACGTGGAGAGCGAGCATGGAAATGAGAGAGAGAGACTGGTGTGTGTGTATGTGTGTGTAACAGAGAAAGTGATTATGGGAATGAGAAGCCTGTGCATGTGAAGAGAGTGAGCATGGGAGTGAGAACCTGGGTGTGTGTGAGACACAGCATGGGAGGGAGAAGCCTGTGTATGTAAGACAGAACATGGAAGTGGGAAGCCTGTGTATGTGTGTGTATGCATGCATGAGAGAGATCAGGTGACGGGTGTGTGTGTATGTGTATGTGGGAATAAGAAGCCTGTGCATGTGAAGAGTGAGCATGGGAGTGTGTGAGATACAGCACGGGAGTGAGAAGCCTGTATATCTGAAAGAGAACATGGGAGTGGGAAGCCTGTGTGTGTGTATGCATGAGAGAGATCAGGTGACGGGTGTGTGTGTATGTGTGAGAGAGAGAAAGTGATTATGGGAATGAAAAGCCTGTGCAGGTGAAGAGTGGGCATGGGAGTGAGAAACCTGTGTGTGTGTGAGACACAGCATGGGAGTGAGAAGCCTGTATATCTGAAAGAGAACATGAGAGTGGGAAGCCTATGTGTGTGTGTATATGCATGAGAGAGATCAAGTGACTGGTGTGTGTTTGTGTGTATGTGAGAGAGAGAAAGAAAGTGATTATGGGAATAAGAAGCCTGTGCATGTGAAGAGTGAGCATGGGAGTGTGTGAGATACAGCACGGGAGTGAGAAGCCTGTATATCTGAAAGAGAACATGGGAGTGGGAAGCCTGTGTGTGTGTATGCATGAGAGAGATCAGGTGACTGGTGTGTGTGTATGTGTGAGAGAAAGAAAGTGATTATGGGAATGAGAAGCCTGTGCATGTGGAGAGAACAAGCATGGGAGTGAGAGACTGGTGAGTGTATGTGAGAAAGTGATTATGAGAGTGAGAAGCCCATATATGTAAGTGGAACACGGGAGTGGGAAGCCTGTGTGTGTGTGTATGGCATGAGAGAAACTGTTCAGGAAGGTGACTGGTGTGTTTGTCAAAGACTGGGAGATGATTGGTGTGTGAGAGACAGAAACTGGTCATGGGGGCATGACTGGTATGGTGTGTGTGTGTGAGAGACATGGGCCCTAAGGAAGAGGACCATGAGTATAGAGCTTAGCCACTACTGCTGCTTCTGGTGTGTGCTACAGCCTGCATGGAAGAGGAGTAGGACAGCTGCTGGAGGGGGTAAGTAAAGGTGGCTTTTTAAGTTTATTTTTCTTGATTGACTGCCATTTTAATTATTTAATATTATGTGATGTGTCTGCTTTTTTTGAAATATTTTATTGGTGTTTGGAGAATTTTTAATAGTTTTTATGAGTTTTTAATTGTTGGATGTTATTCTGTTCATAGTTGTTGTGAAACATTTATTCTGCTTATTAGTATAGTTTTACAATTATTTCTGTGTGGGGATCTATAGCTGCTTGTTAGTTCTGTTTTCCTAATAAGAGGTGTATTGGTTTTTAGGGCCTGATTTTAATATTTATAGTGTTGCCTTTTCATAGATAGGGTTGCTCCTGTTTGAGTGTATTCCATAATACAGGTGTAACTGTGTGTGGATTAGTTTATGTGCATTACTACAGATCCTGGGAGTATGTTAGGTCGGTTCTGTGTCTGTTACAGAGATATTTTACTAGCATGTAAGTGTTTTATCAGTCTTATTTGTTGCGTTTTCTCAAGAGGACATGCATTGGTGGTAAACTGCTGTCTTTTCATAAGTAGGGCTATTGAGCCTGAAAGTACAAGGAGTTTGAGTTGCTGTTACTGAGATGACACCAGAACCAGAATATCTTTTTTGTAGATGAGTTGAATGGGGAATGTCATAATTCTGCTTTACATCCATTATTGTGGATCAGGGGGGTTCCCGTGGATGCAAACTGTACATTTACATCTAGCCCTGTGACGATCATGGGTCAGTGTGTCACGCATGTGAGAACCATCTGTCAGGTGTGTCCCGACAGAAAAAAGGTTGAGAACCACTGCTCTAGAGAATCTAGAGGACAAACTGAAAGGGAAGCCTCATCTTCACCAGGTATATCGACCTTCCTTGAAAAATCGGTGGACCTGATTAATAATAGAGCTACTCTAATTATTTCATGTGTGGCAGAACAGGATAAGGAAAAGCTGTTTCAAAAATTCATTGCTGTAAGAGATGTATTATTTTGTGGGCATAGAGTCCAAATCTTCCCTGATGTGGCTAGGATGACTCAGGTAATAAGGAGGACCTTCTTGTCCTTAAAAAGTTGGGTATTATCACTAGGTGCTACATTCTTTTTAAAATTCCCATGTTTATGTTTGGTTAACTATAAAGGAAAGAAATTTGGTTTTGTTGACCTGATGCACTTAGAAACATTTTTAGTAGATAAAAATCAAGCTTAAATATCTGAGACAGCTGCCTAGTAAAAAGAAAAGTAAAATAAAACTCCCAACTCCTGATTAATTTACTTATCCAGCAAATTTTGCTGGATAATTTATATCATGATTACTTCATTCTCCCCATTTATAGGGAATAGTGAAATATAATAAATAATTATTGTAGTATTTTATTTGTTGAATATGGAGAATATATTACATTGTATCACATATGTTTTTGTTTTTCATGATGTGTATCATTGATGAAAATTAATAAAAATTTAAATAAAAAAAAAAAGCTATACTTAGAGCTGGTTATTATAAAATGTATCTTTTATAAACTTTGAAACATTTATTGGCTGGTAGATACTTTTGGGCAGTTGTGCTTGCCATGGGGTTACCAACATTAGACTATTGTAATGCCTTGTTAATAGGATATCCACAGTCATCAGTGAGTGCATTTCACATATTTCAAAACTTGCCTATTTCTTTGATAAAGGATGTCAGCAAATTATCTCAAATCACTCCAGTTTTAAAAGATCTACACTGGTTACTGATGGAATTCAGGATCTAATTTAAAATTGCTCTACTGATTCATAAACTATTGAATGTAGATTCTTTACCTTGGGTGATCGCCATGCTTCATATCTACAATTCTCCTCCTATATTGCGTGCATCCTAGCAAGGGCTGTTGCACATTCCATCTCTGCAGGTAATTTGGTTTGTTGAGTCTTATGAATGGGTATTTTGTTTGGCAGGACCGTCTCTCTGGAACTATTTGCCTTAGGCACTGCAGACATTGTCATGTAGTAAGTCTTTCAAGAAAATGTTGAAAATGTGTTTATTTCAATTGGAGTTTTCTGAATGAGAGCACAATAAATGCTGTGTCGGTTTAAATGTGATTCGTTAAGGGTTTTGTTCTGTTTTTGGATTTTATGTAATTTTAAATTATGAATATGCTTTTGTAAGCCATCTTGAGCTGTGTGAGGAACATCCTATAAATACAATAAATAAATAAATAGATCTAACTACTACTCATACCTTGTGCCTTTTCATTGATAGCTAAAGGTGATCTACATTCATATTGCTCTGTCTTCAAATGGCTTACAATCTAAGGGCCTGATTTACTAAGCTTATTTCCCATAGACAAAGAATGAGAGAAAAGCCTTAGTAAATCTAGTCCTAAGTTTGTACTTGTGGCAATGAGGGGTAAAATTTCCCAAAGTCACAAGGAGCTTTAGTGGGATTTGAATCCTGGATTCCCTGGGGTATAGGCTTCTTCTTTACACATTAGACACTCCTCGACTTTCAGTCAGATTGGCAAAAGGATTTCTCTCAGTACCTGCGTTTTCTAACAGGTGCAAACTGAAGTCAGTCACAAATATCATCCACCATTAAAGTTTCTAAATGTATAATAACCACTGGAACATGCCTACAGACCTAAGGATATCCCCTGCTTCACCTATTCTGTGTTTACCATAGGGGCTCAGTCCTTTGCTGTTAATTCCAGAAGAAAGGACGCTTATTAAAGGAAGCTTATTAAAAAAAGATACAGTATGTCATTTCTTTAATGATATGTCCTTATTGAAGGACTAAAGGTTCATCACTATCCTACTACTGAGGGCACTAGACAATTTGCAACTTCTCTTCATAGTGCAAATGTATGGAAAAGAGGGCACTTTTGCAGCTAGAGGATTATATTGTTGAGCAAAATCTTTTAGTCCCTAAAACGTCTTGATTTAGGAAGAAATATGGAACAGAGTATCAGTTACTGTTACTGAGCGATATGTTGTGTCAAAAAATGAATGGGGAGTACCAATATTATTAATATAACTTGATATGTCTTCTACTTTGGATGGATACCATATCTCATGGAAGCCTGATCTCCAGGTTGAGGTCAGTAAGAATAGGAGATAAAGTCTTTTCTTGGATCTCCTCATTTCTAATTAATACAGTAGGATTCAACAAGTCAGAATATTGTACAAAAGGATTGGATTTGAAGCAGATATAAACTTGCTCAAGGACTGCTTATTCAAGCCAGAGTACTGTGGATTTTTGTAAACCATTGTGATCTCCACTTGGAATGATGGTATATAATAAAACTAACTAACCAAATAAATACATAAAATAAAATAAGAACCGGACAGCCCTGATTCATCCAATTACTGATTGTCTGTACACACAAATTGTGCTATTGGAAGGAAATCCACAGATTGTATAACATCTGCATAATTAAAATAAAATAAACTTCCAAGAGGAGCTTAAACCTTAAATAAGATGGATCCCTGAGGGACACCAGTTTATATCTGCTTCAGTTGATAATTAAAAATCTCACCCTTACAGTATTGCTAGAGACTCATGATCTTGGAGTCTTCTTTGAATCATGACTAACATTGAGATCCCATATAAGGATGGTAGCAAATTGTCTTTTTATATACTTTGCTTTTGAAAAAAGTTAAGGTGGGGTCTATTGGAGAAATCATTCTTGCATTAGTTAAGAAGTTTTCTTTTCATTTTCCTTCATATAAATATTTGTGTATGACTATATTATTACGATATCCTTGCATTTCTTCTGTTAAGACACAAATTTCATATATTAAGGACAAAAATGGTTTTGATTGTATATTCGTGTTCATGGTCTGTTCAGGGTAATGGGTGGCACACCCCATTTTAAAGCTGGTGGTGCTTATGTATCACTGTACACTATGGACTATACCTATGGTGGTTACAATAATGAAGTTTGCTGAGTACCATTGCCTGCAAATAGTTCTAAAATCCTTCAGAGAAATAACGTTTTAACTGGGTTTTTTTCCAAGCATTTTTATTAAAGAAATGAGACCATGAACACGAATCTAAAGAGGTGTTGTTAAAATCGGCATTACAGCTGTGCGTTAGCTCTTCGCAGGCAGGCTAACCCAGCCCACACTCCACCTATTTTTGGAATTTGCATCGCACCATACGATATGGTGTGATCGCATGCAAAAACGCCTTACCGCATTTTGATAAATGACCCCCTAAGAGACTGAGACAAGTAATCTAAACTTTGCACAGAGAGTGTCTTAGCAAAGGAGGGAAAAGGTTTATTTCCTTGCCTTTTATCACAAATTCAGTATTTCATTTTAACTGCTTTTGTCCTTTCAACTGAAGTCAAGCATAAACCCTTGCTGGCAGGTACTGGAAAAAAAACAAACAAACAAACTGGTGAACCATGGTCTTTCTGTAAGAGACTGAAACCAGACCCTCTTTCTGTTTAATACCAAGTAAACCATTTAGAGAAGCTCCCCAGGAAAGAGAGACCATCCACACACTGCACTGCTCATCTGGTTTATCATCTAGCCAGCTCCACCATCAAGAGGGACTGCTTTATTTTCTTGATTAATTTTTCCACACTATTTTGTGCTTGGGACAGGGTGCATCCTTACAAACTGGTGAAACTGGGGTGGATATCCCCTCCCCCTTTTGAATACTCAGGGGTAAATACAATTTTTTGATAGCCGCCCCACCCCAGCCTTCTCTATTAGGATTCCTTTTTTTTTTTTAATATCCATATGAGTATGTTTGTTGTCCTGGCTAACAGGCCATACCCAGTGTTATTTTTGCTTTACTTGATTTTAAATAAGAAGACTGCAAGTTTATATTATACTTCATTACTGTACTTTTCCCATTTAATGTTCTGGTTGAATTTACTGTTCGCTTACGCAATACTAATAAAAGAGTTAATTACTGTTTTATTCTGTTGTGATGATTTTATCTGGTCAGTGGTACAACAGATGAGAGGTTGTTTGGGAAGGGCACAGAATTGTGATACCAGGGTGATAGGGCCCCTGTCTCATCTCCTACTTAGGCTACGGACCCAAAGATAAATCATATTACTAATAATTAGGGATGTGAATCGTTTTTTAACGATTAAAATTATCGTCCGATAATTTTAATATCGTCTTAAATCGTTATAGAACACAATACAATAGAAATTCTAACGATTTATCGTTAAAAATCGTTAAATTGTGTTCGTGCGCACTAACGGGAGTTAGTGCGCACTAACAGAAAATGATACAAATTGACACTTTCCAGGTCAGTAAAGGTCATTTAGGAATGAATATGTATTCCTATTGGCTGGCTGCCCTCTTATCTATTGATTTTACCAAGGTTCCCACTGAGGTGATGGTTGGGGGGATGGGAAATGGAAATGGAAACTCAGGAACACTAACAGAAAATGATACAAATTATTGACACTTTCCAGGTCAGTAAAGGTCAGTTAGGAATGAATATGTATTCCTATTGGCTGGCTGCCCTCTTATCTATTGATGTTACCAAGGTTCCAACTGAGGTGATGGTTGGGGGGATGGGAAATGGAAACTGTTGGTAGTTGACAAAAAAAGTAATGTGATCAGTCAATATGACTAGAACTTGTGCCCTATTCCTGATACCAGGGGTGTTGTGATCTTCCTGCACTCAGTGCCCTATCCCTGATACCAGGGGTGTTGTTATCTTCCTGCACACAGTGCCCTAACCCTGACACCAGGGGTGTTGTGATCTTCCTGCACACAGTGCCCTAACCCTGATACCAGGGGTGTTGTGATCTTACTGCATGCAGTGCCCTATCCCGCCTGCATTACTAGTGAGAGGCTGGCTTCACAGACAGGGGGGAGCTGCCTGACCCTCACTCCTGACTTCCCCCATGTCCCAGCCAGTGAATGGTGTGTGGGTGAGGGGGGGGGGGGAGGATGGTGAAGTCTGAGACAGCTCCCTCCCTGCATTACTAGTGAGAGGCTGGCTTCACAGACAGGGGGGAGCTTCCTGACCCTCACTCCTCCCCTCCCCCATGCCCCAGCCAGTGAATGGTGTGTGGGTGAGGGGGGGGGGGGAGAATGGTGAGCCTGAAACAGCTCCTTCCCTGCATTACTAGTGAGAGGCTGGCTTCACAGACAGGGGGGAGCTGCCTGACCCTCACTCCTGACTTCCCCCATGTCCCAGCCAGTGAATGGTGTGTGGGTGAGGGGGGGGGGGAGGATGGTGAGGCTGAAACAGCTCCTTCCCTGCATTACTTGTGAGAGGCTGGCTTCACAGACAGGGGGGAGCTGCCTGACCCTCACTCCTGACTTTCCCCATGTCCCAGCCAGTGAATGGTGTGTGGGTGAGGGGGCGGGGGAGGATGGTGAGGCTGAAACAGCTCCTTCCCTGCATTACTAGTGAGAGGCTGGCTTCACAGACAGGGGGGAGCTGCCTGACCCTCACTCCTGACTTCCCCCCATGTCCCAGCCAGTGAATGGTGTGTGGGTGAGGGGGGGGGGGGGGGAGGATGGTGAGGCTGAAACAGCTCCTTCCCTGCATTACTAGTGAGAGGCTGGCTTCACAGACAGGGGGGAGCTGCCTGACCCTCACTCCTGACTTCCCCCATGTCCCAGCCAGTGAATGGTGTGTGTGGGTGAGGGGGGGGGGGGGTAGGATGGTGAAGGCTGAGACAGCTCCCTCCCTGCATTACTAGTGAGAGGCTGGCTTCACAGACAGGGGGGAGCTGCCTGACCCTCACTCCTGACTTCCCCCATGTCCCAGCCAGTGAATGGTGTGTAGGTGAGGGGGGGGGGAGGATGGTGAAGTCTGAGACAGCTCCCTCCCTGCATTACTAGTGAGAGGCTGGCTTCACAGACAGGGGGGAGCTGCCTGACCCTCACTCCTGACTTCCCCCATGTCCCAGCCAGTGAATGGTGTGTGGGTGAGGGGGGTAAGATGGTGAAGGCTGAGACAGCTCCCTCCCTGCATTACTAGTGAGAGGCTGGCTTCACAGACAGGGGGGAGCTGCCTGACCCTCACTCCTGACTTGCCCCATGTCCCAGCCAGTGAATGGTGTGTGGGTGAGGGGGGGGGAGGATGGTGAAGTCTGAGACAGCTCCCTCCCTGCATTACTAGTGAGAGGCTGGCTTCACAGACAGGGGGGAGCTTCCTGACCCTTACTCCTCCCCTCCCCCATGCCCCAGCCAGTGAATGGTGTGTGGGTGAGGGGGGGGGGGAGGTTGGTGAGGCTGAAACAGCTCCTTCCCTGCATTACTAGTGAGAGGCTGGCTTCATAGACAGGGGGGAGCTGCCTGACCCTCACTCCTCCGGGGTATTGTGATCTTCCTGCACACAGTGCCCTATCCCTGATACCAGGGGTGTTGTGATCTTCCTGCATGCAGTTCCCTATCCCTATTAATACCAGGAGTGTTGTGATCTTCCTGCACACAGTGCCCTATCCCTAATACCAGGGGTGTTGTGATCTTCCTGCACACAGTGCCCTATTCCTGATACCAGGAGTGTTGTGATCTTCCTGCATGCAGTGCCCTATCCCTGATACCGGGATGTGTGCAAGAAGATCACAACACCCCCAGTATCAGGAATAGGTCACTGTGTGCAGGAAGATCACAACACCCCCGGTATCAGGAATAGGGCACTGTGTGCAGGAAGATCACAACACCCCCGGTATCAGGAATAGGGCACTGTGTGCAGGAAGATCACAACACCCCTGGTATTAGGGATAGGGCACTGTGTGCAGGAAGATCACAACACTCCTGGTATTAATAGGGATAGGGCACTGTGTACATGAAGATCACAACACCCCTGGTGCCAGGGTTAGGGCACTGTGTGCAAGAAGATCACAACACTCCTGGTATTAATAGGGATAAAGCACTGTGTGCAGGAAGATCACAACACCCCTGGTGCCAGGGTTAGGGCACTGTGTGCAGGAAGATCACAACACCCCTGGTATCAGGGTTAGGGCACAAGTTCTAGTCACATTGACTGATCACATTACTTTTTTTGTCAAGCTACCAACTGTTTCCATTTCCCATCCCCCATATATTGGCAGTGGGAACCTTGGTAACATGAATAAATAAGAGGGCAGCCAATAGGAATACATATTCATTCCTAAACTGACCTTAACTGACCTGAAAAGTGTCAAATTGTATCATTTTCTGTTAGTGCGCACTAACTCCCGTTAGTGCGCACTAACTGGGAGTTAGTGTGCACTAACTCCCGTTAGTGCGCACTAATCGGAAAAAACGATTTTTAACGATTTTTTAACTAAAAAATCGTGCCTAACACGATTTTCTTCTCCTGCCAGACGATTTCTATCGTTAAGACGATATGGAACACGATTCACATCCCTACTAATAATAATTTCTGCTGTGGTACGCCCCATTCCAAGCAAAGGGGTAATTCGGAGTTCAGACCAAAGGGGGGGCCACATTAGAAACAATGCATGCAAGATTTGTTAAATTATTTGATGTTCATTGGCCTTTTTAACATTTATTGTTTTTGTTAGCATGTTTTTAATATTATGAATGATGTTTTATATCTCTTGATTTTATTACTTGATGTTCCTGTTTTTGCATTGTTGCACTGCATAATACAGTCAGATTTGTGGTTTCCAGTACAGCTTTTATTGGCACAAATACAAATACCGTATTTGTATTTGGTGAAGGTTTGTCTATATTTTAGAGGTCCAGTTTTGTTTAACTTTAATTCTTGCTGTGAAAAAGATGGTATTTAGCACTGCCTTTTTCGTCATTATGGTCCTCTGTTCCTCATTTCTATTTTAAACATATATGTTCTTTATTAATTTCACTTGTATGCAACAAGCAACTTTGAATGTTCTTGCAGAAAATATATTTTCATTCACATATTTTATTGTAACTGCTGTTAGTAGATTAAGTGATTATTTTAAGGAATTAGCTAATGTTCCCTCTAAGGATTGGGTTGCTGTGAGCATAAAATTGATAGTCTTTTCGCATCAAAGAAAGTAGTGCTCACAGGATAATGTAGGAGGGTATACTCTGTTCTAGGGCACATGGCAGCAGCAAATTTCCTGGTGCACCCCCAGCTTCAGCAGTCACGCTGATAGTACCTCTCATTTCCAGAGTCTTCCAGATCATTTTTTGAAGATTTTATTGTTACCGCAGAATGGAGCTGAAGGCTGCTAGTCAGTCACAAATTCTGAGTAAGGAGAGAGGGTTGCCCTGGGTTATTGCACTCCATTGCCTCCCATCAAATATAGAATACAGTTTAAGATACTGATGATCTTCTATCAAATATTATATACTGGAGAAACAGATTGTTTTTCTGATATGTTATTCCTTTATGTTGCAAAGCAGACCCCGAGGTCTAGTCAAGAGCTACTGGCAGTTCCTTCATTTCATTATATATCACTTAATGAAAACTAGAAACAGAGCTTATTCCATGGTGGGTCCTATAATGTGGATCTTCTTACCCAGTGAGCTTATAAATAATGATGAATATTTGAACTTCAGAAAAAAATTTGAATATGTATCTTTTAAAGCAAAACTTTAATTAATTTAACTTACTGTAACTCAGACTGAGGTTTTTTTTTAGTGTTTTATATATGTTGCTGGTTATTATTTTTATGTTTTATGTTTATTTAATTTGAATTGTAATAGATTTTATGAATGTAATGATTGATCAACAGCTGGAATATCTACTGGTATAAAAGAATAATAAAATAAATATTTCTAAAAACTCACCTTTTTATAAATCTTAACCACTTGTCTAATAAATATATTTCCATTATTGCTGGCCAATAGTAAAGGTTTATGGACAGCCTGTTTCAGTGTTCTGGAGAGAGAGAGAGAGAGAGGGATTAGGTATGAGTGTAGGGGGTTGGGGGCCACTTTCACATTCACCATGAGACATACGAACAGAACAGTGGTCTCTTGTGAAGATTTGATGGCCTTCGGAGTGAGGAAACTCACTCCAAGATGAGATTTGGGCAATGTTCTCTCCACCTAGCTTGTTGTTGCCCAGGTAGAGTGTCCATCAAGCTAGGTGGAGAGAACATTGCCCAAATCTCATCTTGGAGTGAGTTTCCTTACTCCGAAGGCCATCAAATCTTCACAAGAGACCACTGTTCTGTTCGTACGTCTCATGTTGAATGTGAAAGTGGCCCCCAGCCCCCTACATTCATACCTAATCCCCACCTCGAGTTACTAGGTGGGCCTCCCATAGGGATACAAATACCTGTCTAGGGAATAGACATCATAGCAAGTCTCTCTCTCTCTCTCTCCCCCCCCCCCCCCCCTTTTGTGTGCTGTGATGATTTGTTGGGTGTTTATCGTGGCACGCAAAGTTTCCCTGCTGCACGAAAAAAGTACTCTGAATTTTGCCCACTCTGCACATGCTTAATAACATTTATGCTTATGTGATTTATAAAATATCAACTTATGTGTGTATATACAAACCATGCCTCATCCCATTCCAAACATGCCCATTTTTTTCACTGGTATATTTCCTCATGAAAATGGATATATACACATAGGTGATTCATTTGGAAAATATGG
The DNA here is from genome assembly GCF_901001135.1 of Rhinatrema bivittatum. NCBI lineage: Eukaryota > Metazoa > Chordata > Amphibia > Gymnophiona > Rhinatrematidae > Rhinatrema > Rhinatrema bivittatum. The sequence continues at coordinate 607,480,404 of NC_042616.1, read as the reverse complement.
GTTTTGTGCAAATTGTTCACATATAGATATAATTGCCATTTTTGTTCATGTAACTCTTTTGAAAATTCATCACACATTTTATAAAATACCTTCCTCCATGTATAAATACTAATAGTGGTTATTACACATACATGTTTTATTTTTTTTATGGTGTAGCTGGAGGCTGTGTCAATGTAATTGGAGTTGCCATGTGAGAAGCAGAAACATCATAGCTAGTGATGTAGCAAGAGGGAGAGCTGCCTATGGGTTAGACAGATCTACCACATGGGGAAGTACTATCCAGAATGGTGGTACAGCAAATGTGGTAGGGGCTGCATCCAGAGACCCATAGGATATCAGGGAGCATTTCATGGTGGCAGCAACTGGTAGGTAAGGCTGGAATCTGCCATATCTCCTCCCTCTACACAACTGTTTGAGCTTGCATTTCCTCGTGTATGCCCTGCAGCTCCTTCACACATGCCCTGCATCTTCTCCCAGACCATATTCTTCAGGATCTTGATGTTCTGCCTTAAGCCTGATATCTCCACCACTCATTTTCAGCATGTGTCTCTCAATTGGAGTGTATGGCACTTCTTCTCTACGAGATCAGATATCTTCCTTAGGTTGCCTGCCTTCCCCTCTTCAGCAGCATGTTGCCAGATATCTGGAGTGCATGGCTGAGTATCTATGACCTAGGTTTCCCCCTCCTCCATGAACACTCTGCAGATATGTGCACTTGGCGGGCCCCTCCTTCTCATCCTCACTTCAGGGCTTATGTGCAATACTTATGAATGTTGCCTTGCCTGTCCAAGGCCACTGGGTCTGTGAGCATTGGAGTCATGGCCTGTCTCCTCATCTGCATAAAGGAATAATGTGAAGATTTGAGATATACACCATTTGTGGCCTTTTCTCATTCACTAGCTCTTTATTTTTGGCCAAGAGAACAGTTTCACGGGCTTATGCTACCACTTCCTGCTACTCAACAAACTTATCATCAAATATCCCATGGGTGAGAAAGCTACCATGAAACACTTGCAATGCACAAGCAGGTATGGGAAGAGAGAGGACTGACATATCAGTTTGGATATTGCTTTGGCCTTATCAGCTCTGGCACCATTTAATATTTCCTAAAATGTACATATAGATATACAGTATATGTATGGTATTAGACAATTTAATTATTACCTAAGAATAGGGGTGTGCATTCGTTTTCGACATATTGGCAATCCGCAATGCATATGTCCCTATTCGTTGTATTCGTGGGGTCACGAAACGTATGGCGAACCCCCACGAATACAACGTATCTAACGAATAAACCCCCCCACCCTCCTCGGGTAGGAGCAATGGATGGCTGGTGCCATCTTGTGCTCCTACCATGTGACAGGGGCCGACCAATGGCACCAGTGGCTCCTGTGACAGAGTAAGGGCAAAGGCTATCGGCACCATTTTGAATACCTGCAGCTGACAGCTCGAGTCCAGGAGATTGCTCCAGGACCCCCGCTGGACCACCAGGGACTTTTGGCAAGTCTTGCGGTGGTCAGGAGTCCCCCCCCCCCCCCCCCCCAAGACTTGCCAAAAGTCCCTGGTGCTCCAGCGGGGGTGCTGGAGCAATCTCCTGCACTCGGGCCGTCAGCTGCTAGTATTCAAAATGGCGGTCAGGAGTCTCCCCCCCCCCCCCCCCCAAGACTTGCCAAAAGTCCCTGGTGGTCCAGCAGGGGTCCTGGAACCATATCCTGCACTCAGACCGTCGGCTGCCAGTATTCAAGATGGCGCCGACCGTCCATTGCTCCTACCATGTGACAAGGGCCGACCAATGGCACCGGTAGCCCCTGTGGCATAGTGAGGGCAAAGGCTATCAGCACATTTTGAATTCTGGCAGCCAACAGCCCGAGTGCAGGAGATTGCTACAGGACCCCCGCTGGACCACCAGGGACTTTTGACAAGTCTTGGGGGGTTCAGGAGGGTGGGGGGTTGTACTTAATTAAATTTAAAGGGCTGGGATGGGGTTTTTTTTGGGAAACAAATACAGACATAACTAATGAATGGATCTGGGTCCCCTGAGAATGGATGCAACAGATTTGGCTCCCCACGAATACGAATACCGAATGGGGCGAATCAGTCCCTGCCTCACATTCCTACCTAAGAATACTTTATATGCCTTTTCTTTATAAACTGTTTAACTTAATGACATTGAGACTGAGAGGTAACCATTTCTCCTACAGCTTTCACAGCTCCTTCCAAAATCATGCTGAGGACCATCCATTCTACTTGGGTGAAGGATATATGGCTTGCAGGCCCTCTGCCATCATCCTGGCCTGTTTCTGCTTTGTCCAGTATTGGAGGTCTCTCTACTTGTGGCTCAGGTCTTGCAAACTCTGATTATTATGGAAGTTCACATTGAGCTTGTGACAGATCTTCTCCAGGTCCTCTCTTGCTGATATGAGCCTACTCTCCTGGGCTTCTTCCCAGGAGAAGGTACAGAGAAGGAACAGAGAACATAAGAATATAAGAACATAAGAAATTGCCATACTGGGTCAGACCAAGGGTCCATCAAGCCCAGCATCCTGTTTACAACAGAGGCCAAACCAGGCCATAAGAACCTGGCAAGTACCCAAACACTAAGAAGATCCCATGCCACTGATGCAATTAATAGCAGTGGCTATTCCCTAAGTAAATTTGATTAATAGCCATTAATGGACTTCTTCCCCAAGAACTTATCCAAACCTTTTTTGAATCCAGCTACACTAACTGCACTAACCACATTCTCTGGCAACAAATTACAGAGCTTTATTGTGCGTTCAGTGAAAAATAATTTTCTCAGATTAGTCTTAAATGTGCTACTTGCTAAATTCATGGAATGCCCCCTAGTCCTTCTATTATTCAAAAGTGTAAATAACCGATTAACATTTGCTCAGTCATGATCTCTCATGATCTTAAAGACCTCTCTCATTTCCACCCTCAGCCGTCTCTTCTCCAAGCTGAACAGCCCTAACCTCTTCATCCTTTCCTCATAGGGGAGCTGTTCCATCCCCTTTATCATTTTGGTTACCCTTCTCTGTACCTTCTCCATCGCAACTATATCTTTTTTGAGATGTGGCGAACAGAATTGTACACAGTATTCAAGTTGCGGTCACACCATGGAGCAATATAGAGGCATTATGACATTTTCCATTTTATTAACCATTCCCTTCCTAATAATTCCTAATATTCTGTTTGCTTTTTTGACTGCTGCAGCACACTGAGACGACGATTTTAAAGTCTTATCCACTATGATGCCAAGATCTTTTTCCTGGGTGGTAGCTCCTAATATGGAACCTAACATCGTGTAACTACAGCAAAGGTTATTTTTCCCTATATGCAACACCTTGCACTTGTCCACATTAAATTTCATCTGCCGTTTGGATGCCCAATCTTCCAGTCTTGCAAGGTCTTCCGATAAAGTATCACAGTCCGCTTGTGATTTAACTACTCTGAATAATTTTGTATCATCCGCAAATTTGATAACCTCACTCATCGTATTCCTTTCCAGATCATTTATATATATATTGAAAGGCACCGGTCCAGGTACAGATCCCTGAGGCACTCCACTATTTACCCTTTTTCACTGAGAAAATTGACTATTTAATAGAGATGTGAATCGGAACTGAAATCCGAACCGATTCTGGTTTCGATTCACATCTATAGAGATATGAATCGGAACTGAAATCCGAACCGATTCTGGTTCTGATTCACATCTCTAATCCTACTCTCTGTTTCCTATCTTTTAACCAGTTTGTAATCCATGAAAGGACATCGCCTCCTATCCCATGACATTTTAGTTTTCGTAGAAGCCTCTCATGAGGGACTTTGTCAAACTCCTTCTGAAAATCCAAATACACTACATCTACCGGTTCATCTTTATCCACATGTTTATTAACCTCTTCAAAAAATTTTTGGCTAAAATAGCTTCTTTCACCTCACCTTTTAACCATGACAGTAATTGTTTTGCCTTCTTTCCACCTTTCTTAATGTGTGGAATACATATGGACTGTACCTCTAGGATTGTATTTTGAAACAATGTCCAAGCCTGTTGAACACTTTTAACCTTTGCAGCTGCACCTTTCAGTTTTTTTCTAACTATTTTCCTCATTTTATCAAAGTTTCCCTTTTGAAAGTTTAGTGTTAGGGCTGCAGATTTACTTATTGTCCCCCTTCCAGTTATTAGTTTAAATTTGATCATGTTATGTTCACTGTTGCCAAGTGGCCCCAGCACTGTTAGTTTTTGAGTACTTGCCAGGTTCTTATGGCCTGGATTGGCCACTGTTGGAAACAGGATGCTGGGCTTGATGGACCCTTGGTCTGACCCAGTATGGCATGTTCTTATGTTCTTACCTGTACGCAGCACACCTTGAATTACCAATGCAAAGGCATGAACAAAATTTAAATAAATACATAGGTAAATAAAGTACATTATAGTTCAGTGCACCAATCAGTACAAAAAAATAATGTCCATTAACATTAATAAAGAAACTCATTTTCAAACGGTAGTAAATCATACACACACTCTCCCTGGACATTACTATAACCTGCCTGTCTGGATACACCTCTTTTTCTTTCTATATATGTCTTTTTCTCTTGCAATATTCTAAAGCAAAGGGGCTTCTGGTTGATAATTTTTCTCAATCAGCAACAATTGAAACCTTCCCCTGCTAGGCAGACTTTCTTTTGAGTCCCACAATGGACAATCCTCTTTCGCCAATCTCTTTGAAATGCCTCTTAGAAAGAAAGGGAGTGCATAGCCCTTAATTCCCTTATTCTTAAAGACCTCCACTTTCAGTTTTTGGATGATGTCAGGAATCTACTCTTAGATCTCTTGACAAGTCATCCTCAATCATGAAGACCTGAGCACGCTAACCTTTTGCCCAGCTACCTTCCCAGGATGGGAGGCACCTCTAAAACCAAAAACCTTGAACCAGGACATCAAAGACACACTACATGCAGGGTCTGTTGAAACCACTGATGCACACTAATAAAGGACATTTTTATCACTCGCCTTATATATGATTACTTTTCATTGTATGACTTAGGCACCCATGCTTGATGCTGACCTAGGATAAATGTAAATATCATGAACTGCAGTATAGTATATGCTAAACCCAGAACATTTTATTTCTGTACTCTTTTTTCCTAATTTATTTCAGAAATCTTGCTTATTTGCTTTTCTGTTTTGGTAAGAATTGGGTCACTGCACAAAACACATGCTGGGGCTGTTGTTTTGCAGCAAAGAAGCAGAATTATAATAATCAGCTTATCTGCTATATTTGTATTCCAACTGGTTTTGTTTTGCTTTGGTTTTTAACACCTAGGCTGTTGCTTGTTCTAGACGACAGAAGATGATTTTGTGTGCATGTGAATAATGTCTTATATATAAAAGAGTAAGCATCTGGAATATGCTAGCTAACTGTAATCTCTGTATGTACCAAGAAATAAACCAAAGATGCCATTACTTTTCTAGCAATACATTTACTTTAAACTAGTGTCAAGTCCATTTTTAGATGCATTGCTGATTCCTGACGTAACCCCTCTAATGCCTATCCTTGGTGGTGGTGGTGGTGGAGGAGAGGGGAGATCACAATTTTATTCCTGCTGAGTACTGACCCAGCTATAGCAGGATAGGGACATCTGGATTCTGTAATGGGAACAGGGCAAGCCTGTCAGACCCTAAATGGGAACTCTCTCAAAAATCCATACTCAAGACGCTTTGTTCTTAATAAAAGTGAGTTTAATGATCAAAATCAAATATTAGAAACAGTGCAGAGTATAAAAATAAAGCGTCTTTATTCATGAGAAACAGAGAAACATGATGGCAGATAAAAAGACCTCATGGCCTATCTAGTCTGCCCATCCACACCAGCTGTTCTGCTTTACAATCCCTACCAATGCCTCAGAGATCCTGAGGTCTATATTCAGACTCAATCTGGATAGCAAATTTAGGCAAGGATTCATCATTCCATGTGCAGTGGTGCCGCGGCCGATTTCCATAATTCCCTCCCTAAATCCGCCCTGACTCCTCCCCTCTCCCTAATTTAAATCTTACCGCCACGATAAGACCCTATCGCACGTGATAAGGGCCTATCGTAGCCTGGAAAATAACCCCGTTAGTCAGATAAACTTATCCAGCTAACCTCGGAGGCATATTCAACAGGGCAGCCACACTATTGAATATAGTCTGCTATCTAATTGGTTAGCAGGCTAACTTCAGGATAGCTCTTTGACTCGACAAGACATAGCCGACTAAGTCATCCTGCTAACTCTGAATATTGGAGTTAGCCAGCTAATTCAACTTCTCCCAGTCTTGCCCCTTGACCACCCCTAACTTATCTGGCTAAATATAGCTGGGTAAGCCACTCACGAATAACTATTATGTTGCCCATCTAAATGGCTTTTGAATATGGACTTCCCTCTGTTTATCCCAGGCTTTCTTGAATTTAGATACTGCCCTTGTTTCCACCACCTCCATAGGGAGGCTGTTCCATGTATCATCTGCTACTGTCTCTGTAAAGAAATGTTTCCTTAGATTATTCCTGAATCTGTTCTCTTTCACCCTCACCTCATGACTCTTCATTTTAGAGGCTTCTTTCCTTTGAAAGAGGCTCACCTCCTGAGCATGAAAACCTTTGAGGTATTTGAATATCTCTATCATATCTTCCCTATCCCACATTTCCTCTAGGCCTCAACCGGTGCGTCGCGACACACCAGTGTGTCGCCAAGCACCGGCAGGTGTGTCGCGTGGCTCCCGGTCCCTCCCGCTGCTCGTTCTTCCCTGCTGCCGTTGCCGCCGGGCTATCAGCACGTTCAAGCCCAGCGGGAACGGCAGCGGTGCAAAAAAAAAAAAAAAGCTGTGGCATCCGCGGCTGCCCTTTTCTTCTTCCCGCGCCTGCATCCCCCCCCCGGACCCGGAACAGGAAGTGATGCGCGGGAAGAAGAAAGGCCGTGCCGCGTGATAAACTAGCAGGCACGGCCTTTCTCACGCGGCACGGCCTTTCTTCTTCCCGCGCACCACTTCCTGTTCCGGGTCCGGGGTGGGGGGGGATGCAGGCGCGGGAAGAAGAAAGGCCGTGCCGCGTGATAAACTAGCAGCGGCCGCTGCTAGTTTATCACGCGGCACGGCCTTTCTTCTTCCCGCGCACCGCGTATCACTTCCTGGTCCGGGGGGGGGAAATGCAGGCGCGGGAAGAAGAAAAGGCCAGCCGCGGATGCCACAGATTTTTTTTTTTTGCACCGCTGCCGTTGCCGCCGGGCTATCAGCACGTTCAAGCCCAGCGGCAACGGCAGCGGTGCAAAAAAAAAAATCTGTGGCATCCGCGGCTGGCCTTTTCTTCTTCCCGCGCCTGCATTCCCCCCCCCCGGACCAGGAAGCGGTGCGCGGGAAGAAGAAAGGCCGTGCCGCGTGATGAAGTAGCAGCGGCCGCTGCAGCATCGGCCCCCAAGCTATTGCAGCAGACGGTAATCGGGAGAGGAGAGAGCAGCAGGAGCCTCCCGCGTTCGATGGAATTCTTCCTTATTGGCCTGCGGGGGCTGGAGGAGGAGGAGCAGCTACCGTTGGGGGGGGGGGGAGGGAGAGAGAGAGGAAGTGAGTGACAGAAAGAGAGAGAAGCAGCCAGCCAGCCTGTGTGTGAGAGAATGTGTGTGATTGAGAGCCTGTGTGTAAGTGAGAGAATGTATTTGATCGAGAGTATGTGTGTGATTGAGAGAAACTGGTCAGAGAGCTGATGTATGTGTATATGTGAGAGACAATGAAAGTGACTGCTCAAGGAGATGACTGATGTGTATGTGAGACAGTCAGGGATGTGTGTTTGTGTGTGTGTGAGAGAGAGAGAGAGAGAGAGAAAAAGCATGGAAGTGAGAAATCTGGGTATGTGAGAAAGCATGGGAGTGGGAAGCCTGTGTGTGTGCATGTATATGAGAGAGACTGGTTGGTAAGGTGACGGTGTGACTGGTGTGTATGTGAATGTGAGAGAGAGAATGTGATTCAGGGAATGAGAAGCCTGTGCACGTGGAGAGCGAGCATGGAAATGAGAGAGAGAGACTGGTGTGTGTGTATGTGTGTGTAACAGAGAAAGTGATTATGGGAATGAGAAGCCTGTGCATGTGAAGAGAGTGAGCATGGGAGTGAGAACCTGGGTGTGTGTGAGACACAGCATGGGAGGGAGAAGCCTGTGTATGTAAGACAGAACATGGAAGTGGGAAGCCTGTGTATGTGTGTGTATGCATGCATGAGAGAGATCAGGTGACGGGTGTGTGTGTATGTGTATGTGGGAATAAGAAGCCTGTGCATGTGAAGAGTGAGCATGGGAGTGTGTGAGATACAGCACGGGAGTGAGAAGCCTGTATATCTGAAAGAGAACATGGGAGTGGGAAGCCTGTGTGTGTGTATGCATGAGAGAGATCAGGTGACGGGTGTGTGTGTATGTGTGAGAGAGAGAAAGTGATTATGGGAATGAAAAGCCTGTGCAGGTGAAGAGTGGGCATGGGAGTGAGAAACCTGTGTGTGTGTGAGACACAGCATGGGAGTGAGAAGCCTGTATATCTGAAAGAGAACATGAGAGTGGGAAGCCTATGTGTGTGTGTATATGCATGAGAGAGATCAAGTGACTGGTGTGTGTTTGTGTGTATGTGAGAGAGAGAAAGAAAGTGATTATGGGAATAAGAAGCCTGTGCATGTGAAGAGTGAGCATGGGAGTGTGTGAGATACAGCACGGGAGTGAGAAGCCTGTATATCTGAAAGAGAACATGGGAGTGGGAAGCCTGTGTGTGTGTATGCATGAGAGAGATCAGGTGACTGGTGTGTGTGTATGTGTGAGAGAAAGAAAGTGATTATGGGAATGAGAAGCCTGTGCATGTGGAGAGAACAAGCATGGGAGTGAGAGACTGGTGAGTGTATGTGAGAAAGTGATTATGAGAGTGAGAAGCCCATATATGTAAGTGGAACACGGGAGTGGGAAGCCTGTGTGTGTGTGTATGGCATGAGAGAAACTGTTCAGGAAGGTGACTGGTGTGTTTGTCAAAGACTGGGAGATGATTGGTGTGTGAGAGACAGAAACTGGTCATGGGGGCATGACTGGTATGGTGTGTGTGTGTGAGAGACATGGGCCCTAAGGAAGAGGACCATGAGTATAGAGCTTAGCCACTACTGCTGCTTCTGGTGTGTGCTACAGCCTGCATGGAAGAGGAGTAGGACAGCTGCTGGAGGGGGTAAGTAAAGGTGGCTTTTTAAGTTTATTTTTCTTGATTGACTGCCATTTTAATTATTTAATATTATGTGATGTGTCTGCTTTTTTTGAAATATTTTATTGGTGTTTGGAGAATTTTTAATAGTTTTATGAGTTTTTAATTGTTGGATGTTATTCTGTTCATAGTTGTTGTGAAACATTTATTCTGCTTATTAGTATAGTTTTACAATTATTTCTGTGTGGGGATCTATAGCTGCTTGTTAGTTCTGTTTTCCTAATAAGAGGTGTATTGGTTTTTAGGGCCTGATTTTAATATTTATAGTGTTGCCTTTTCATAGATAGGGTTGCTCCTGTTTGAGTGTATTCCATAATACAGGTGTAACTGTGTGTGGATTAGTTTATGTGCATTACTACAGATCCTGGGAGTATGTTAGGTCGGTTCTGTGTCTGTTACAGAGATATTTTACTAGCATGTAAGTGTTTTATCAGTCTTATTTGTTGCGTTTTCTCAAGAGGACATGCATTGGTGGTAAACTGCTGTCTTTTCATAAGTAGGGCTATTGAGCCTGAAAGTACAAGGAGTTTGAGTTGCTGTTACTGAGATGACACCAGAACCAGAATATCTTTTTTGTAGATGAGTTGAATGGGGAATGTCATAATTCTGCTTTACATCCATTATTGTGGATCAGGGGGGTTCCCGTGGATGCAAACTGTACATTTACATCTAGCCCTGTGACGATCATGGGTCAGTGTGTCACGCATGTGAGAACCATCTGTCAGGTGTGTCCCGACAGAAAAAAGGTTGAGAACCACTGCTCTAGGGTATACATGTTTATATCTTTTAAGTCTGTCCCCATATACTTTAGAATGAAAGTCATTGATCAGTATAGTAGCCACTCTCTGGACCAACCTTGATCAATTTATTTTGCTTTGAAGATGTGGTCTCCAAAACTGTGCACAGTATTTCAGATGAAGTTTCACCAGGGGCTAACATGGGGGCAGTATTATTTCCTTTATTCTGCTGATCATTCTTCTCCCTATGCAGACAAGCATCTTATTAGCTTTTACAGTAGCCTAATTTACCTGTTTGGCCAACTTATGTTTACCCCCAGATCTCATTCTTCTTTCATGCTTAGAAGAATTTCACCCCCTATACTGTACCTGTCCCTTGGGTTTTTGCATAACTCTTTAGCATGATCCAAAAACACAGATTCAAAATCCTTAAACCATTTAAGTAGTGGGTTTGGATTCAAGGATCTCCAAAAGTCCTCTTCTTATCCTGAGGCCCTTGAATTCCAGTAAATTTCTCTTCTCTCAGTTAAAGAATTAGTAACACTCCACCTAATGGCTGTATCAACTCATTTTTCCAGACAATTCTTGCTTTCTTCTACTTTGGAATATGGTACACCACTTAGATCTAACACCTTTGCACTCCCATGGAATCCTCTTTCTCCTTGGGAACTGGAAAAGAGAGGCAATCAACCCTCTCTTATTCACAAGCCCAGTGAGAATCACAGGAGCTTGGCTTCTCTTCATTGGTGCCTTGGGCACAGTCTAACTGGACCCTTACTGCAAACTCCAACAATTCCTTTCAACTCCATCCCAGTGACTCATAGAATCACCATTTATAATTCCGTTGGCTGACCCACCCTATGGGGAATGGACACACTTGCCATTCCCAGTTTATTACCCTTCTCCTGACACCTCCAAGTGATGGGAGTTTTCTAATAATATCCTACATGGTGAACCTAGCCCCACCATGCACAGAAGAAGTTTTTTTTTTTTAATTTAATATTTATTGAGTTTTATATATTAATACATCAAGTATATCACTTGAACAGCAAATAACGAATGATCAATTTCATTATCACAACATAATCTACAATTCATTTAACAGAAACAAGATATTTAAATTCCTTCATTCATTCCTGTCTTTCAAGCCCTCAAATGAGATCCTTTACACTACTCTAAGCAAATTTATACTAATATAAACTAAATCAAGCAATTTAGACTATAGGATATCTTTACTATTGGGAGATCAAAACTCTTTTTGAGTAATTTATGTTATCTCTGGGGATGAACTCATCAATGGTTTTCCTTTCTCAACTAAAAAAGATGTTTACTGATTTGGTTGTAAAAAAATATATGTCTTTCCTTCAAATTTTATTAAACACTTACATGGGTATTTTAAGATAAAGAACAATCCCAGCTGTACTGCCTGAGCCCTTGATAAAATAAATTGTTTTCTAGGTTTCTGAGTCTGACGGGAAAGGTCTGGAAATATTTGGACTTTACAGCCTAGAAACTCTTTAGTCCTATTCTGGAAATATTTTTTAAAAATCCATTCCTTGTCAGACTCTAACATAAAGGTTACAAGAAGTGTAGCTGGATTCACTATCTCAGACTCTGTTTTTTCTAACATCTCTGAAATATTTTCATTCCCATCTTCATGAGCCAGTTTTAATTCTTGCATAGAGATTTTCTCTCCTAATGCAGCTTTGGATTACAAACATATAACATTGTTTTTTTAAATTTCCCAAATATTGATAAAATATTTCAAAATAGCGAGCACAGCAAAAAACAACCAATAATTAAAATTAAAGCTAAAATAAATCCCCTGCTCTCCATAACTGGGAACTTTAGATCCTGAGATTGTCATGGATTAGTAAGGGAGATATGCACAACTTTCTTCTCTCTCTAACACCCGTTCATTCTCACACAAACTCCTTTATATTCTCTCTCACACACATGCTCACCAGATTACATGCTGTTTCTTGTATATGCTCACTGGCTCACATGCTCTCTCTCACAGACATGCTCACTGTTGCGATCTTTGCTTCCCGACTGCTTCACTCTGCCTACCTTTCCTTTTTTGTGACTCCTTCTGCTCTTCATGGATGCCTGGCTGCCGCGGCATCTGTCTGCCGTCCTCTCCGGTGTCCCCAGACCGGCTTGGGCGCTGCCTCCCGCCATGCTCTTCAGGTACCTTAGGGCACATGCGCCGCGCGGCCCTCATTCTTATTTCTTCATTGGCGCGTTCCTCAGGGGCATCCCCCTGTGATGACGTCACGCTGCCCAGATATTTAAGCCTACTGTTTATTGCTAGCCGTTGAGTTAGCAAGGGTAATCTTACAGATGGGATTCGCTCTCCGTACCCAGCTACTCCGCCTCTCCAACTTCCACTGGACTCTTTCTGCTAACGGGGTACCCGCTCCTTGTGGGCCTCTTTTGCTTCTTTCAGGCCGCTATCAGGTAACTGGTACTCGCTCCTCGAGGACCCATGTTCCCTGACCCGCTGCCTGCATCTATCTCCTCTTCTATTTGGAAGAATTCGCTCAGACACCATCAGTGAGTACTACTACCTTCCACTCCTCAGAGCTGTATCCCTGGAACCAGGTACTCGCTCCTCGAGGGTCTGCCCCAGTTCCAGCGCCAGTGCCATCTCTTACGTGGAACCACTGTGTGAGTACTTTGCCTACGAGTCTTTCTACCTCCATGGATCTGGTACTTGTTCCTCAAGGGCCAGCTCTCCCTATCTTGGGGCTTCTCCATATTTGGGACTCTGTGAATGTTCAATTGTACTCACTTTCTCAGTTCTCTCCACTACAGCACTGGTACCAGAGGAACAGCTATTCCAACGCCCTGGAGAATACCAGCCCAGCCGGGCTACATCTTCTACTCACTACTGCCACCTCTGGTGGCTTCTCAAACTGTCTAAATAAAGAACTATCTGTCAGGCTGATACAGTAAGGACGCGTAAGAAAGAGTGCAGCAGTGCCGGGCGCACCCTCGTTTGCCGCACGCACAATTTGGTTCACATACCACTCAATACAGTATTCAAATGAGATGCAAATGCAAGCGGCGTCCATGAAGCGGTAGGCATGCGCAATCCATTTTACTGTATAGAGCGGTATACAGCGCCTATACAGTATCCTGGGTGCGCTGGTACCTGTCACTTCAAATGTCATTTGAAATGTCATTTAAAATGTCATTCCACCAGGAAAGTGGATGGTTCTCTTACAGACCCGCTGCCTTGAGCGCCTGGCTGGACATCCAAGCCGGACATCCGAGGTCGCAGCTTGGACGTCCAGCCTGGGCGCTCAAGGCAGGGGGAAGGCCCATGAACATCTGTTGGCATTGAAGCAAGTACCCATGGACTGGCCTGCAGCGGGTACCCATAGCGCGAGTCCGAGTAGCTGGAGCGAGGGCCGACGTGCCGCTGGTCGAAGCCCATGCCGATGCCGCTGTACCGGTTGCTGCTGGGCTTGCTGCCGCTGTCATAGCCGGTCAGGGCGCGGCGTGCGTTCATGCATCTTCCCGCTGCCTTGAGCGCCTGCCTGGACATCCAAGTCGGGCGCTCAAGGCAGCGGGAAGGTGCATGAACGCACGCCGTGACCTCGGACGTCCAGCCGGGTGCTCAGGTCATGGCGCTCAGGTCACAGCGCTCAGCGGCAGCAAGTCACAGCACTCAGATCACGGTGCTCAGTGGCAGCAAGTCGGGCACTCAGGTCATGGCGCTCAGGTCACGGCGTGTGTTCATGTGCCTTCCCGCTGCCTTGAGCTCCTAGTCAGGCGCTCAAGACAGCGGGAAGGCTCATGACAGTGGCAGCAAGTCGGGCACTCAGGTCATGGCGCTCAGGTCACGGTGCTCAGCGGAAGCAAGTCGGGCGCTCAGGTCACCGCGCTCAGGTCACGCCTGGACGTCCAAGTTGGGCACTCAAGGCAGTGGGAAGGTGCATGAATGCACACTGCAACCTGAGCGCCCGGCTGGACATCCGAGGTCACGGCATAGGGTGTGTAGGGATAGGGCCTGATACAGGAGCTCATGCCCACTGCAAGTCAGCGGCGACAAGGAGCCCAGACCCACGAGAAGGCCAGAGGAGCCCCCAGAAACGGTGTCCGTTCTTCCCTACGGAACCGAAGTACTCTGAGGTTAAGCGCGATGGTGCCAGGTTGGGTTACTTTTTTCCCCTTTGTGCGAGAAGTATTTTTTTCTGTGGATTGGGTTGGTTTGGGACTGGGTAGCTAAGTTCACCACACTAACGCCAGGGTCAGGGTAGGCGGTAAATTTGCAGGTTAAAGATGCGGCAAAATAGCTGGTTAAAAAGGTAATAATCTGGGCGCACGTTACTGTATCGGAGGGAATAGCTAATCCGATCATTAACATATCATATACATGCGGCGGGAGGAAAGGGATACGCGTCGATTTCAGTAAGCGGTAAAGACGCGTAAAACCGGATACTGAATCGCGGGTTAGACATACGCGTCCAAAATGTGCTTACACAACGGGTTAAAAACAGGGTAACCGCGGCTGCGCTTTACTGTATCAGCCTGTGTGTTTGTGTCTCCAGAGCTGAGCCTGACCTGTGGCCCCTCACGAGACTTCCCCCCGTGGGCGTGGTCAGCTGCCACAGTGTCCAAGGGTCCACCCAAACCTCACTAACTATAACACTCACTGTGTCACATATTCACGCTCTTGTTCACACACATGCTTACTGCTTAATCGCTCTCTCATATATATGCTCATATACGTTCACTGACTCGTTCGTGCTCACACATATGCTCACTGGCTCAGTTGCTCTTTTTATACTCAGACAAATGCCCACTGGCTTATATAATCACCTTGCTCAAACATATGCTCATTGACTCATTTGTTCTCTTTCACTCACAAAAATGCTCTGGTAACCCCAACAAGCCTGACTGTATTATGCAGTGCAACAATAGAAAAACAGAAACATAATCACTCCTCACAAAACATCAAGCAATAAAATCAAGAGATATAAAACACCATTCATAATATTAAAGCCATGAAAAGAATAAATATATCAAAACAGCTGACAAACATAGGGGGGGGGGGGCAATATTCAAAGTGTGTTCAACGCTAGTTAACCAGATAAGTAGGACTTATGTGGTTCAGTAGCAGCCATTGAATATGCACTTACCTTTAGTGGCTGCTGCTTAGCCACCTAAGTCCCTTTTATGGCTAAAATGATAGCTTTATAAGTTGTGGGCAGGCAGTGGGTGGAGCGACTTAGCTGAATAACTTATTCGACTAAGTAGCAATATTCAGTCTTAGCCACATAAGTTTTCCAGCTATGTTAGATGGTTATAAGTGATAAGGCTAAGTACAAATAAATATGCGTATTTTCAGCAACATAGCCGTGCTACTGAATAGACTGTGTAATTTAGCTGGATACGTTATGTATGGCCAAGTTACTTAAACGGCCATCTTTCGATATGGGGCCCCTAATGATATAAAAAGTCACATACATTTTTTCTAATATTTCCCAAACACCAATAAAATATTTCAAAACAGCAGACACATGAAATAACATCCTAAATTTTAAAATAATTAAAAGATAAATAATTAAAAAATCTCCAGCTCATCATACCATTAAATAAATAATGATTTCTCAGAGTTTGTTGTGGATTTGTGTGAAGAAGGCCTCACAATCTTTATCCTCTCTCTCTCCTTCACACACACAGGCACTCAATCTCTTATACACATGCAGGCTCTCACACACACATGCAGACTCTCTCTCTCATGGACTCATGCAGGCTCTCACTCTCTCATGGATACATGCAGGCTCTCACTCTCGCATGGGCACATGCAGCTGCTCTCATAAAAACATGCAGGATCTCACTCATGTACATGTGCAGATACTCTCATACAGCATGTAGAAGCACTCACTCTCACATATGCAGGCAATCACACATGTGCAGGCATTCACGCTCATGCACATACTCAGGCTCTCTCTCATAAACACTTGCAGGCTCCCTGTCGTGCACCTATTCAGGCTCTTTCTTTCATACACACATGCCGGTGCTTTCTCTCTTACAAACACACATACACACACACACACACACACATACACACACACACACACACAGAGCTCTAAGGCGTCCTCCTTTCTTCTGGGCCTTGGCCATGCCTGTGCTGCTCATTTACTGTCAGAGGGGAAGTGGAAGAAAGCAGCCTTGCAACCATCAGATGTGTCCTTCTATCAAGCCTGTAGGCCTTTCTTCGGGCCACATTGTGTTGGGTCCTGTCATGGCACCGCTGAGACCTCCCTCGGACTGCGCAGCCCTGCCAACACTTCCCTTGGGCTGCAATGGATTGGGCTCTGCCATGGCCCTTCCAAGACTTTCCTCAGGCCACTTCAGGAATTGTGGCCTGCAAAAGATCTTGTTCTGCTGCAATCCCTCAGTAGATTCTGAGGTGAAGGCCATGTTACCAGGGCGACTGGCCCACCAGGGGATGCTTAATCTCCTGGTAGGCTAATCCACCCCTGAATCTCTGACAATAAAGCTGGCAGCTTACCCTTCCAGCATTGCTGCCAGAGCAATATAGGCAATTAGTGGAATCACAGTATGAGCATACTGTGATCCCAGGGATAGATCAGCTTTAGCTTAGGTAGCGGGTGTGTGGGATGGTTAGGGTTGTGGTGCTGGATAAAAGGGAAAGAAGGAGAGGAGAAGATTAATGGTGTTACAATTTGCCTAACCAGAGAGGGGGAGATGGAAGAGGGGGGCATGGTAGACCAGCATCAACCGGGCAGACTTTTATTTTTAAAATACACCTGGAAGGTTTTAAGGGGTGGGGATCAAGGAATTGAGCTATAGGTTCAAGCAAAACCTTTTTTTAGTGTATGACCAATTAACTGATTATATTCTTTTGAATATAGCTGGTTAAGCCTACAGTTATCTGACAACATGCAGATGGATAACCTTTTACCTATTGAAATATAGCTGGTTAGGTTTAAGAGTTATCTGGCTAAAATTTGTTTAATCATGGATATTCAGATGAAAGTTCATCCTGTTGAATGTCTGGGACAAATTATTTGGCTAACTTTAGCCAGATAATGTGTCTGCTCTCTGAACTCAGTTTTTCATGATCTCATCTAACAATGAGTTAACCAGTTTACATGAATTCTTAAACCAAGTTGTGTTTTTAAAAATCTTAATAAATTGATGCATTCAAATATCTCTGGTCCAACATGATTTTGAGAGTAGGCTGCAATGAAAACCAACACTTCTTTTAGATAGATATTATAGAAAAAAAGTCAAGAAACCAATTGTAGCTGATATTTTTTATTGGAGCAACTTATTATTTTGAAGGTATTTTACAAAGAATTACACACATAAGTCACTGTACTCGCATAATTACTATTTTATAAAGGTAAAAAATATGCACATAATTTACATTTCACTTGCACATATATGCGTGTAAAAAGAGAATGGTGAAAGGGTATTCTGGGGTGGGGACAACAGTGAGGTTTTGTTTTTAAAAGATATTTACTTGTGTACAGTTGACAACTTACTCGTGCACTTTTATAACTGCTGATTATGTCTTGCGTAATTGATATCAGACTTATTTATTGTGTAGTTTGGCTGGGTGGGAAAGTCCATGTGAACTGAAAAGAGTTCAGGCTGAAGAACCAGGAGGATCTTGATGACCTGATATGATAGATACAATATGATATGATACGATAAGTTATGATAGTGGTCTGTAAAATAATGAATGGTGAAGAGCATGTAAATATTAATCAGATGTTTACTCTTTCAAAGTGTACAAAGACACACAATGAAGTTACTAGATGATACATTTAAAACTAATAAGAGAAAATATTGTTTTACTCAATGCATAATTAAGCTTGTGAATTAATTGCCAATGAATGTGGTGAAAGTTATTAGTGTAGCTGCATTCCAAAAAGGTTTGAACATGTTTCTGGAGGAAGAGTCCATAAACAATTATTAGAACATAAGAACATAAGAAATTGCCATGCTGGTTCAGACCAAGGGTCCATCAAGCCCAGCATCCTGTTTCCAACAGAGGCCAAACCAGGCCACAAGAACCTGGTAATTACCCAAACACTAAGAAGATCCCATGCTACTGATGCAATTAATAGCAGTGGCTATTTCCTAAGTAAACTCGATTAATAGCAGTTAATGGACTTCTCCTGCAAGAACTTAGTTCCATATTGACCCCGCCCCCATTTACCCTTTAACACTCACAACCTTACCCCCCATTGCCCCCTGCCAACTCCTACCCCTTCATACATCCCTATTGCCCCCAACTCCCACCATACCCACCTCCACCCCACCACCTACTGAGCCCCAAAATACCCCACCTCACCTAAACTCCCTATTGAGCCCCCAAGACACTTCACCACACTCCAAGCTCCCTATTCAGCCCTCCAAAATATCCCATCCACATCAACATTCTAACTATATGCTCACCCCCCTAGGTAGTCAGATCCATGTTTGTAGAGGGTCTGGAAGTCTCTCCAGGCCCTCCTCAATCTGGAATTGTGGCACCTTACTCCCCACCTGGGAAAAAGCATATTTTCATGTCTCACCAGCAGGGACACCAGTCAGTAGATATCTCTGATGGTGAAATTATGTTGGTACTTGGGGGAAGCCATTTTGGAATGAGCACACCCTGGAAGAACTGGACGTTTGTACGTAAATGGAAAAATGTACACACATACTTTGGGGATTTTTTAATGGAAATGTGTGAACATATGACTTCATATATGTGCAATTGTGCATTTATTTAACATGCATGCATATGTTTTCTGTACAACATTTGTGTATTTTATCATCTGTGTGTACATACATGCGCCAATTATAAAATATGGGCTTACTTTTCATGGCACCATATATGCACATCTGTGGTGCAGCATGCACTTGGATGAAAATTTTCCGATTAGTGCATAGGCCCCTTGACTTTAGAATAATATCAGCTTAAAGGTCTATTTAGTGTGGCTAATTAATCAATGAAGAATTTTAGTCAGTCCCTTGTTAGTATTGTTTCTGAACACTTTTGAACTGAACAAAACAGGTCTTAATCCTATTTACAGAAATCTCCTAGAAGAGATCTTGTTGCCATTGTTGTAACAGATTATTAAATATGTCATTTTATTTGAAGGTACATTTTTATATAAATTAGACAAAGATGAGCACAGCATCTGAATGAGTAAACATAGAATCAAACTAAGACATTAGCAAATCTGTTTTATCACTTGGCAAAATAGAATTTACATAATATCTGGCTTGTAAATAGCTAAAAGCTTCTTATGATCAAGGTCACATTTATCCTTAAGGTATTGAAAAATGAGAATTGTGTATCCATCTGGTACTAACATAACAGAGTTTGTTTTCAATACTTTATCTAGCTGTTTTTTAATAGAATTTTTTATTCCGGACTCTATTACCCTGAAATCACAATGAACATGTTGAGTTCAACCTAGATCTTGCCAATTTTCAGATTCAGCAAATGGGACAAAGAATGTGCATTTGTTTAAAATAAATATGCATTCCAAATCAAATGAGTCCATTTTCATTTCAGTTTGTTAAATCTGTAACAAATTGAAAATGCCTCTGAAAAACCCATAAACCTTTGGCTATTTTATTTCAGAAAATAGGGCATGCTGGGATGTTAACGTTCAAAGGGGTGCACAGGCATACATTAATATATGTGTGTCAGCGTGTGCCCAGGGACACAGCTATTTTATAGCATGTGCAAACATACGAGTGTATGTTGTAAAATAGCCTAGGTGAGTGTATGTGTGCTCCCTATTTTGCAACTGGGCACGCACAGCCATGCATATCAGGTTATGGGGAAATTTTATAATCGGCGTGCATCCATGCCATGTCCAGTTTCACCAATTCAATTACCAGTTTGCCCAGTGTAAAGCTAGGTTCTCCAATCCACTCTGGTTTAATAGCCTGCATGTATTCCCCCAGTTACCCCAGATCCTTTAAGCCCCTCAGAAATGGCTAGATTTTTTTTTAAAGTTACATCTCCTCCATAGCAGAAGTAAAGTTGTGCAGCACTGGACCTGGGCATCCATCCAAGCGCTTATGGATTCCCACACCCCACCCAAACCATGTCCACACCATGCCCTGCTTTGAATTGGAGTGAGATATTCAAGCATCAGCAGATATGCATGCATGTAGGCAGCCTTTAAAATCTGGTGGGTGCATGCATGTCCTACATGCCCACATAGCACCCAATTATGGCACACGCCAGGCTTTTAAACTTCACCTTTAAGAGGATAACTTTCAAAACTGCTCATGTGTGCCCATATACACATTTTTATGGGCGCAAAGTAATTTATTACTGCATTTTATGACCTGCATGCATATGATACACACAGGTTATAAAATATAAGTACATATGCATGAATTATGCTCATGTATATAAAAACTGCAAGCCGCACAAGTTCGAACTTATCCTTAAAAGTAGTGGCTCTTATCCAGATAAATTCTGATTTATGTGTCTAAGTAGTGGCACTTAGCCGGATAAGAATGAAAGACACCATATGTCTGTCTAATTAGCACTTTTCAGACTTATCCAGTTATGTAAGATAGCCGTAGAAGTAAAAAAAAATAAAGTGCTATTTATATGGATAAATTCAAATTTGTCCATCTACCTAGCAGCAAAGGTACTACTTAGCCGGATAAGTTGGAATTTATATTTATATTACCTGCATATTTATATTTTTAAATTTAATTGAATATGTGAATAGATTTTACTTGCGTTATTTAGATTCATTTATCCCCCAGTAAGTCGGCTTTTATACACAAAGGCCGCGGTGCGGCCGTACTGCACACTATAGCGGGCATAGCGCCACCGTAAAAGGTGGTGCTATTCTCCGTGCTACTGCCGGCGATAATGCTCTAAAAAGTATCGCCGGAAATAGGCCGGCAGCGGTGTCACCGGCCTATTTCCCTAATCCTCTCCCTAACTCCTCCCCGACTCCTCCCCTCCACCTAATTTGAATGCTACCTCCATGATAAGGCCCTAGTGCATGCGATAATGGCCTTTCACAGATTGGAAAATAACCCGTTAGAGAATTTTATAACATATGAGCAGGCATGAAAAAAACAGATTTACAATTAGACTATCAGTTCACCCAGTCTATCTGAAGCTCATGAAGACCCTCCTGGATCTTCAGCCTGAAGTCCCCCCATTTCAGCCAGACCCCTGCCCAGACATTTTTTCAATCGGGCCCGATCGCGGTTTTGTTTATCGGCTGCGCCCCAGCCGATAAACGAAAAACCCACCCCGACCCTTTAAAAGTAACCCCTTAGCTTCCCCCACCCTCCCGACCCCCCAAAAAACTTTTTACAGGTACCTGGTGGTCCAGTGGGGGTCCCGGGAGTGATCTCCCGCGATCTCCCGCTCCGGGCCGTCCTCCCGCTCCCGGGCCGTTGGCTGCCACTAATCAAAATGGCGCCGATGGCCGGCGCCATCCTGTCCTCCTACCATGTGACAGGATCCGGCCAATGGCATGGATACCCTGTCACATGGTAACGGCAAAGGGCCATCGGCGCCATTTTGATTAGTGGCAGCCGATGGCCCGGAGTGGGAGATCGCGGGAGATCGCTCCCGGGACCCCCACTGGACCACCAGGTACCTGTAAAAAGTTTTTTGGGGGGTCGGGAGGGTGGGGGAAGCTAAGGGGTTACTTTTAAAGGGTCGGGGTGGGTTTTTTGTTTATCGGCTGGGGCGCAGCCGATAAACAAAACCGCGATCGGGCCCGTTTGAAAAAAACCCACATGTGAATCGGAACCGGAATCGGATTCCGGTTCCGATTCACATCTCTAAAAATTACCATTTTAAATGGCTGTGCATTCTGCCTGTGAAATAGAAAGATGAAAGTCATTCTAACTAATTAGAATTATAAGTTTTTCCTCAATATTTTTCCACAATGGTGACCTGTTAAAAGGTAAGAGCATTTAAACTTTTAAAATCCATGGAAACAATTAATCCTAAGGTCCAGTTTCATCAAAATGCTATAAATAAAGGAGAAACATGGCATGTTAGCATCCTGCAATAAAAAATGGACATGGTTAGGGCAATTACTGATATACCACACTGCAAATGTAAGTTTTGTAACTTTATCATGTTGCCTTTATCATGTTGCAAGACACAATATCATGTCACAAGCAACTTTACACATCATGCATCAGTTTACATCTGGCAAGTTATTTTCTTTATGTATACCGACTTCCTGCAGCTACCTCTTTGAGGGTGTGTCAGGCATGGGAAAGAGAGGAGAGGAGGTCAATTATTAGTTGGTTGGAGTTTACTGGAGGTTCTTAGCGATTTCTTAGTGAATTGTCCTGTTTTGTGTTCTCATCTGTTTTCCTGTACCTTTGTTTCTTGTCTTTATCTGTGTGTGGAAGTTTTTGTTAGTCTTGTTTGTCAGTTTGTCTTTGTGTGGTGGTGAAAGAGTGGTAGATGAGTGAAAATTGAAAGAGTGAGGAGTGGAGGAAGAGTGGAGGAGTGAGGAGTGGAGGAGGCGTGAGAAGTGAGGTGTGAGAAGTGGTGATGGAGTGAGGAATGGAAGAGGAGTGAGGAGCTGGAGATAATGGAGCATGGAAGGCAATTGGAAAGAGAGGAGGAGAAGCATAGTGTGAGGAGAAAAGGGAGGAGAAGGAGGTCAGGAGTGGTAGGAAGAATAGGAGTAGGAATAAAGACAGGAGTAGAGATAGGGAGGAGGAAAGGGATAGGAGGAAGCAAAGGAGAAAGGGATTAGGTAGGGAAGTGTGGCAGGAGGAGAACAGCAGGGTAGGGCTAGACAGAGAGGCAGGTGGGGGGAGTTGACAGATTAGGTGCAGGAGGAGAGGAGGAAGGAAAGGGAGTGATGAATGGGAATGAGAGCAAGAAAAGTGACACCTTTCCAGAGTGGAAATGCCAACCCAATCATCTGACAGCCAGGCAGCAGGTCTGCCTCATCTTCGCACATACAAGTTCAGTGTCAAGAACAATGAGCTGCTCATCACCAGGATCCTGTTTGAAAACTAGGCAGCAAAGGCATCCAGGGCAGTCAAGGGCCAGGTATGGTGTGACATACCCAGGTCATATCCCATACAGTGGAATAAAGAGGACTGGAGAGCAGGTAGCCCACTGTTACTGGGATGTAAAAGCCCAGCTGAAAAACAAGGTGGCAAGCCACAACAAATAGCGCCAGATGGGAGGAGGAGTCCCTTCCCCGATAGCCCTCAAGACTATGGAGGAGTTCCTGATTCAAGGGCTAGGTCTGGGCATGTTTGAGGGGATGAATGAGGCCTTGGACATGACAGGAGCAGGGGCCGGAAAGTTCACTTCACCTCTAAATGTCAATTATGCTACAGCTGTCAACAGATTTTGGCATAAGATGCTCACATTGATTAATGTAAAGCACACATCTTATGCCAAACAGTATATGTGCACTTCTTAGCATTCATACTTATGCTTTCTTCTTTGTTTCCATAGCTCTAGCCCAGGAAACTCTCAATCCCCAGCAGTGAAGCCCCACGGACAAGCAGCACAGACCCAGCTCTCAGCACACACTTGAAGGCCGATGCTCAGACCCAGTGGAGTGAGAAAGAAGAAGAGCAGCAGCAGTAGCAGCAGACAGAACAGCACCAGCTGCTGTAGTCCTTTGGCTTAACATTACAGGTCAATACCTGCCTTGACCTCTTCAGCCTGATGCCATGGGAGGAAGCTGGCCACTCCCCACCTGCCTCCAGCATTCCACATCACGAATGGGATGCACTAGACACTCAGCCAGCTTAGCCCACCAGCCCAAAATTGCCAGCATTAGAGCCATCTGCAGTGCCTCAGCCAGCATCAACCACAGTATCTGCACCACTAGCGACACTGGAGCATACAATCCAGGACACATTTGACTGCATCAAGAGGAGGCATGGACTCCATCTGAACCATATGTGGGTATAGATGGTGCGGTTGAGAAGGGCTCAGATCTGCCACACTTCCAGGCCATGCAGGTGCAGACAGAAGCCCTTACACAGGGCCTAACCACCATATCCACCTCCATCAACAATTTGACATCAGCAATAACCCAAATAATTCAATGATTGCCAGAGCCTGTACCCATGCCATCTCATCCTCCCAGGAATCTACTCCATGCAGCAGTCCCCAGCTCTCAGATGGCCCAAAGTAGGCCCCCCCAAAGATATGCTACCCCAACCAGCCAAATGCCCAGGCAAGGAAAAGGCACAAGAGCGCATCAAGTTGTAAAGGGTCAAAAAATTCACTCAAAGATGACTTGTCCAAAATCCTGGCCATTCCTCTGTACATAGTTCCTGTGCCAGCAAGATGAGAATACCTGTTGGGCCCATCTTGACAACAAGTTCCTGTGCTGGCTAGATAGAAGACACATGCCAGGCCCATTCTGACTACAGAACTCCTGTGCCAGGTAGATGGAAGATGCCTGCTGGTCTAGTCCTGACTAGAGTGTTCCTCTACCGGCTAGATGGAAGAAGACTGCTAGGCCTGTTCTGACTGTAGAGTTCCTGTACTAGTTTGCTGATATGGATGGTCTACTGTCTGCCTGTATTGTTCTCCTGCTTACTTGTTTTGACTTCCTCTATGCTCTGTCCATAGTCCTACCCCCTTCATGCAGTCTCTTATCTCATCCTGCTGCCTCCATGTTAGTGTCTTTTCTGATCTTCCTTCTGCCTCCATGCTGGTGTCTTTTCGTATCTCATCTTGCTGATGCCTCCATGCTGGTGTCTCTTCTCATCATATCCTTCTGCTGCCTTCATGCTGCTGTCTATCTCCTGGGATCCTGCCTCCATGTTACGTTCTCCAATCCTGGTCCTGCTGCCTACATGCTGTGCTCTCTAGTCCTGGTGCTGCTGCCTCCATGCTTCCTTCTCCGGTTCTGGTCTTGAGGCCTGCTACTTGAACTTTGCTGCCATGGCCATTAAGCTTTCCTCTTTGAGTGCACTCTTTCAACATGAATTGTCTGGACCTTCACTTGCAATCACATATTGATGCTGGCATTAGTTCTAACATTAGAGCTGTACTATAGTTATTGGGTTGCCACTTTCACTTGCTAGGTTCTTTGCAGTAATCATGATTTTGCAAATGATAAGATCATAATATTGTATATGTCATGTTGCCATTTGTAACTATTTATATACATGTCTCCAATAATTATGCTGGTCACTTCAGTTACAATGTCATGTGCTATTTGATATCTTGTCCTTGCAGAATGTGATTACCAAAGATGTTGACTTGCTTTGATTCTGGTGACTACAAATGTTGTTTAATAAAGTGGTTACATGCTTTGAAACTTCACTTTCTGATTGTGTCTTTTCATAGTGTGTTTTTTGTCTCAAGGGTTCACAATGTAAAAAGATTTGGGACTCACGTGACCTTGCATGCTAGAGTACCATTGGCCATTCCAACTAGGCACATTTCTCACATGCAAGACCATATAGGCTAGGCCATAAAACTGAAAGATCGCAAGAAATACAGCAAGAGCAAAACAGGAAACTCCTTACTGTGGAACTTCACAAGTGGCTCATGGTGTCTTCTCCTGAGAACATACTCTTAGCTAACTCTTGAGTACATGGGCATGTATGTGAAACAGCACTATCTTGCTAGTGTTCACCTCCATATACTGTCCAGAGGAAGAGGTGTAGAAATGTTGGGCTAGATGTAGTAAGGCACTGTCTTTACTCTGTTGTTGACCAATTGTTTATATAGCTATGTGAATGTCATAGTGCATTTATAACAAACCATTGGCCTCTTCTACTGTGAAGATATAACACCTCAGACCAAACAATGGGCCTTCTCTCTGGGTCTAGTATCAAATTCTGTCATCACATAAGTCTTCAGTCAGAAGCTAACTTGAAAAGTACATAAAGCACTAATTCACCTCTAGGGAGCAGAAATGTGCATTTGCAGGTTCAGACCCAGAGAGTTATTAGTGTACATATAATTATTATGTGGTGTTAGGTGACGTGACATTAATCACCCCACAAGAGATTAGTTAGGGCCTTTTGCTCTTGTCCTCAATCCACTTAAAAGGTGCTCAATAAAAAAGCTTTTTTAGTTATGCTGTAGAGAAGGAAATCTGGGTATCAGGTATATGCAATCTTCTGTCCCTGTGAGTTAATATATGTTGGGATGACAAAGAGATTAATAAAGGCCAGACTGATCGAACATAAGAGCTGCCTAAAAACAGGAAAAATGGAGGCACCATTAGTTGCACACTTCCTTGAGCAACAGCACAATTTTGAGGACCTAAGATGGACCATATTGGAATATATTCCTACACATTGGCATGGAGGCGACAGCGTGAAGCAACTAAGACAACATGAACAGCGTTGGATCTTTCAATTATGCACAGTCTCCCCCTATGGGCTCAATCGAGAAATCGAATGGACACAGTTTTTGTGAATTCACTTGATCTGAATCTAACAATCTAATCTGAAATCATCTGTGTACAATCCTGGGTATCCCGCCCACAGATTAAATTATGGGCATGCATATAAAAGTAAGACAGAAGGGACAGCTTATTAGGAGGTTTCTCCAGAGCCGCGAGGATGTAGTGAAAATGCTTGCGGATCAGTAAGTCTATTTTTGAAGTGAGAACAAAAAGTGAGATCCCAGGAATGCAATTGTGATAATGTCTTTGGTTTTTTCAGAAAAACTATTAGATAAAAGAGAATAATCCCATGATATACAAGTAACGGAATGTGAAGCAGCTGGGATGTGAAACGTGATCACGTCGAACAGTGCTCTGATATCTGCCAAAGGGAAGTACCCTGAATTTAAATAATATCAAACAGTGCTCTGATATCTACTAAAGGGAAGTACCCTGAATTTAAATTGTACTATGATTTCCATACTTCAATAATGTTTTGATCTCCACATCTTGAATGATTGATTTTAATGAAAAAAAGAAAAAAAGCAAATAGAAAAAGAAGTAAAAAATAATTTTGAATACAGGACTGAATATGACCAATGATTAAAGATGACCCCTTTCAGCGGTTTAAAAATGGAGCAGTAATGCTCAAAATACCGTGGGGTGTTATGAAGGTCTATTAAACTCATACCTGGTATATGTGAAATAATGAAAATTGGGATTCTGTCTTAACTTCAGAATTAAATTTAAAGGCACTTCAATGTTGACATTGTGTTGAATATATAATCTTGGTGTCATCAACCTAGAAAGGAGTATTATTTAATATTATTTTAAAAATATATCATCTACTTGTAGTCTACTAGAATACCGTGTCATCCCAGAAAATGGTCTCTATGAAAAGCTCCTAGAGACTGTTGTATGACAACTGAGGAGGAGTCACAGAGGTGTACAGGATAGAGATTCCCCACTTCCCAAGAGCAGTCAGTGATGAGGACTGCTTTTGTTTAGGACCAGGAGGACTTCAAGCGGAAAACTGAGTCCCACCTCTGAACTGCCTAAATCTGTTCTTATCTATTACCTAAGGATGATCTCTATATGAGAGACCATCCCGATGCTTATGACAAGGCTGAAGCCTTGGCCTTGTGTAGGCCTAGGCTGCAGTAGGTCTCTGTGAATTGTCCTACACTGTATACAAGGACAAGGCTTCAGCCTGGGCCTAGGTCTTGGTGTCCATCCCTCCCCGAACCAGGTAACTGAAGGCCAGGAAGGATCCTGGCCCTGGCATAATTTTGGGTGGGAGGAATGGCTTGGGAAGCCTTGCTTCTTTTTTGTTGTTGTTTTTTTGGGGGGTTGTTTAAATGTTTATTTCAGTTTTAGCTAACTAAATGAAAGAAACATTTAATGAAACAGAATTCATGGAAAATCAAACCTCTGAAAATGAAATGCAGAATGAAACATTTTTTTCTTCTTCTCATCCCTAATAATTAGCATGATAAAAGTGCAACTTAATCTATGTATCCAAAACTTATATAACTACACAAGGCAGATTATCTGTAGGCCTTCTAGCATGTACATATGGCAGAGTAAGCCTCAAGAGATATGGTGGCCACAAACCATTAGAGCACATAGGCTGAGGAAAAATACTATAACTGCTATTAGCAATCAGAACAAACAAACTACTCTGCAAACTTTCTATGTACCTACATAAAGTAGAACAACATGACTAGCCTGAGGTGGACAGGTAAAGGGCCTTGCAGTGCCATGAAATATCAATATTTCCCAATGGTCATTTGTGACATATCATGCTAGGTTAATAGCTTCTAACACAGCTTTGCCTTGGGTTCAATGAGGTGAACCTTTTGTCATGTGACATGTGGGAACTATTATAGGGATCACAAAATAAACTCTGACCTTTATAATTCAGAGGTGACTTTCAAAAACATGTGAAGGCATGACACCATCCTTTTCCCAATCCAGCCTTCAGATAGTCTGACCAACATCCTGAGTAGCTAACATAACCAACATGATATCCCAAGGATCAAGGCCCTCACCTTCTATACATGGGAATTGACTGCTTATCTGTGAGTAGCAGAGCCCAGCTGTGCATGGTCATGTGCAACCTCTATGAGATATGCTAGCTTGCAATGACCTGTGAGAAGTTTGGGATTGCCATATTATTTGACAATTGTTTCTGAAAAGAATGTAAGCAAAGACCTGGTATGTGAGCACTCAGATGTCAGCACTGCTTCAGAAACAGCATAGGCAATGCTTTCACCTGTGTCTTTGCAGGCCCATGTGACACTATACATTTGATGCACATGGATGTCAGCTAGGGAATCTGGCTGTAATATGTTGAGTCTGTGATTGTTGATTGTAACTTTCAACTTGTAGCTTCAGATTGTGCCTTTAAGCAGTTGAGCTACTTGTAATTTCTATGACTTATGGAGCACTTGGCTCCATATTCTAGGCCCTGCTGAAGTTCCATCATATCTATGCGACTATCTTGCCAACATGTGAGGGCTAAGATAGGGTCAAAAGTATAGCCAATTCATGCAAGAAGGTGCAAGCTATGCAAGCTATCTACAATGTGTTGCCAGTCCTACACAAACACAATGTAGAGAAGTGATTCTTTTGAACTGACAATCTAGATGAATGTTAGATTTATTTAGTGTCTACTTTGTCTACTACTGTCTATTCCACCTATTGCTCCATTATCACGATGTTGCCTAACTAGGCCTAAGTGGTTTCTGTTACACATCGACTTAGATAGAGAATTTGTGATTAAAAGAAAGATAGAGATGAGAGCAGCTAGGACCACTCTGCTGGGCTTCTTCCATGGAAGGGGAAGGACTAGATGATGATTACAATATAATTGTATAACACTTTGCTGAAGCCAGCTTCCAGTCCATATCATCACTTCAGCTTCTAAAGGGTGACATGGGGATCCTCAGGTAGATCAGGAACAATGTCCACTGGGATGCCATACTGTAGAGCTAGATAATGGAATACACAGAAGACCTACACTATCTCAGCTATTCTGGGTGGAACATACATTAGGTTTCCCCATTTTGTCCAAACAGCAAAATCTAATTTTGAGAACTCTGAAAGTGTATTCTATGGTACTGTGGGTAGAACATAAGGCCTCACTGTACCTCATCTCTGCTGGAGTGCTTGGAAGAACAACAAGTGTGAGAAGTCAGGTTTTATAACCATAGCAGGTGTCTCCTGTGCCAAAGAGAGAATGATAGCATCACTCACAACCCTGTGACTTAGTTATCTCACTGCCAACCCACAACATGCTATAAAACACTAGAAGCAAAGCTCTAACTTGATGTGAGGCATATAAAACTATGTTCAAACCTTTAGATCATGCTGCCTTTTATGAGAACACTATATATATGCTATAGCACTTTGTTATGCTGTATAAGATCTTCATGAATGGAAACATGCATCTGGATACATAAAAAATGTGTACATATCATTCACAAGCAAGCAATCTCTATCAGGTTCTAGCTTTCCTGTTACACTAAAGCTATACATTACAGCTGTCACATGTCATTGCTGTTACGACCTAGCCCAGACAGCAGGAAAAAGACATTTATGACATTCTCCTGATGACCCAGACTGTTATTTGGAAGGAGCCAGATGCCATAAAATGCAAGACGTATAATAGTTTGGTGAGGCCTGGTATAGTACGGGACCTTTCTGTGACCAGATACTGATCCCTTCTGAGATCTTGATATAATTCCATGATAACCTGAGATCTAAGACGATACCTCATATCCACGTGTTCCTCTGACAGCCCCAGCAATGTGGTTCATGGATGAAAGGTGCGCTCCTTGTACCATCTGCATGCTCTCCTGAGTGTTGAGCCCTGGCATGGGCCAGGATGCTCCACTGGCAGGGCTTCCAGCTCTAGATCCAGAGCGGGTACTTCCCTAGGAGGCATTTGAACCTCCTTTGCCTGTTGTAGTAGTTGTTGCTGTTGTTGTTTTTGTTGTTGAGCAGCCTGAAGCAGCCAGTATTCCACTGCTAGTACACTTCCCCCTAACATTGTAGCTTTCAGAAGACAGAGCAGGTAAAAAAAGCTGTTTTTATTGGGTCACCAGGGCTGTGTAGGTGTGTCTGATATGCGATAACTTCCACCCTGGCCTGAAAAAACTTTTTTTCCACTCTACTGCAATACAAAAAGGCATTATTTCCCACTTCAAATCCTGTGCTATTATGCGTTATTTTTCCACGAAATATGGTAGGAATCCCTCATTTGCATAACTTTCTAGCTTTTGCATATCCATTATCATATTTTCATACTAACGCACAAAGCAATAAACATTGCACGTCTATCGTGTGTTATACCTCATTTATCGCACCATAAGGCCCTAACACAGCTTGATGAATGACCCTATTTGTTATCTGCATCTATGCCCACATCATTGAAATTTTCTTTTTCCAAACTGCATCTAAATTGTCATTTATGTCCAATGCTTCATATTTGCCCAAGTTTAATTTAAGATCGGAGTCTCTCTCATAGCACTTTCTTTTTTCTGTGACTTACACCTTCTGCTGTGTTCTTTAACAAAAGTTAATTGAAATAAAGCAGTTGCATTTTTCAGCTCATCCTCACTTTGAGAGTGAAACCCTGATTAGAAAGAAATCTCTCACTTTACCATGTTATTTCTCTCCTCAGATGTTGGTGTCATCATGCGCATAAATAACAGAATGACTCTATTATAACTATTGAACATCATAAAATTACCTTCATTAGTAAACCAGCAGGTAGTATGGTACTAACTGTTGATTAGTTTGTCCTTTCCTTAAGCTTTTGCTGAATCATTCTGTGAAAATTATAGCTGAGAAGGTTTAAAGTGTCTTATAGGCTATTCTTTATTCCTCCTAGAGCTATTATAAAATGACAGATGTTGGATTTCCAAGATCAAGGTTCAGAGAAAAATTAGATCATAAATTGTACAGTTACTTGATTAGCATCTGATTCAGATACTACTGCTTTATAGTTGTGTGCCCATTTTTTTCATTTAGTTTTTTTTTTTTTTTTTAAATCTGTTTATTGATTGCTGAAAAAACATACACCTGAATAAAACCAACGGGGGGAGGGGGGGGGGGGAAACGTCCCCAATACATTCAATAGAATACAATGCCAAAAAGCCAGAATGTGCAGCACTATGAGAAAAGAATGCATCTTCCAGAGAAAACATCCCCTCCCCTCTCCCCCTCCCCCCACTGCTCCCGGCTTCGGCTATCCATTACTGCACCATTAGCGTATTAACAACAGAACTGCGGATTCGGCATGATACAGTGTCCAAATAAGGCTTCCAAACTTGGAGAAATAATTTCTGTCTCCTACAACTTTTCTTAAGAACAGACATTTTTTTCCATAAGCAATAGGTTATGCATCTGAAAACGCCATTCCGTTAACGAGGGACTGTCAGGAGTTATCCAATGCACTAATATACATTTTTTAATCAGACAGCAGGATTTACGAATGAACAAGGCTTTATTAGCAATCTCTTTGTTGTTTTTTTTCTTTGTAAATGTGATTTTTATTAAAGTGAATACAAAAAAGACAAATACAATATGTACCATAACAACATAACTCAAGGTACATCAGTGGCAACAGACACAGAGAACAAGTAGACTGATATTCACAAACACTATATGGCACTTTTTCTTACATCCCCCCCCCCCCCCCTTTGTATTGTTTTACTTTACTCCTTGGAATTACCCTCCCCATCTGTGAATCCCAGTCCCCAGAACACATACATACTACATGCATCCCCATGCACACCATTTACAGTAAGCTCAAATGTAATCACCATGTCCCATTCTGATATGCATATCAACTACAGCAAATTGACACCTAACAGGTCTTCCATTTTGAGACTTTTCCTCAAAATGCAAAATATCCCCTAGATACAGCACACTATGCTTATTACCAACCAAGCTCCTTCTTCCTCAGAAGTTCTATCATAGCATTTTGAATCATTGATGTCGCCAGTTCCAAAAGGCAGGTACCGCATCATTGTGCCAGCAGGATAAAACCACTCCTTTTGCCAGGGTCAAAGATATGACTATAAACCCCCCCCCCCCTCAGGTAACTGATGAGTCTCATCAAACAAGTGCAAATAAAGGAGGCCTCCATCCCAAGTAATAGAACTGTCCAGCATTCTTTCTATGGTTCTGCACACTTTTTGCCAGAATGATTGTACCTTTGTGCATTCTGTGAATGTGTGGCAAAAATCCCCCCAAAGATGTGAACATTTTATACATTCATCAGATTCCCAAAGCCATATGTGAGACCTCCTGTCTCTAGATATATAAGTACAATGAATTATCTTGATTTGTATTTCTCGCAGGTTAACTGGGCCCATGCACTTATAAATTATTTTAAATGTTCTTATTATATCAGACTCATCAAGCTCAAGGCTCAGATCCTCACAACATTGTTTGGCCAGATCATCCAGGCACAGGGATGTCATTTGCTCTGAAAGAAAATGAACCCATATGCCAATTTTGTTGAAGAGGGGAATTATTTCTAAAAACGTTTCCTCCGCATCTGAGAAGGAAGTAAGCACAACATTCCCATTGCTGATTTCCATGGCATGGTGCCTTCTCTGTAAGTAAGCAAAGACATTTTCCTGGGAATGTGCCACGTCTCCTGAAGCTGCTGGAATGACCATAACCTACACTCTTCAGAGGCTACTATATGTCCAAGGTAAGACAAACTCTTTTTCCTCCAAGTATGAAACACAGAAAGTGCAAGTCTGGCAGGAAATGCCATTTTGCTTTGAGAGGCAAAAAGGGAGTCACAGCAGTGGAGTAATGAATAAGAGCTCTCTACCACTGCCATACCTTCTGCAAGGCCCCCAACCAAAAAGTGTTTAGACATCTAACAGCAGACCTAGGG
The DNA here is from genome assembly GCF_901001135.1 of Rhinatrema bivittatum. Lineage (NCBI taxonomy): Eukaryota > Metazoa > Chordata > Amphibia > Gymnophiona > Rhinatrematidae > Rhinatrema > Rhinatrema bivittatum. The sequence continues at coordinate 607,447,114 of NC_042616.1, read as the reverse complement.
AGGTGAAGCAAATACAACCTCTGATAGGGACTGGCTCATTCCTCCAGCAACCCCTCCTCATCATATTTATTGTGAAGTGAGGCCCAATCCTGTATGTTTCGCAGAAGACAAACAACATTATACAAGTTTAGGTACGGTATTTCCAATCACCCTCTCCTTTTCTCCTGCATTAGAACATCCAATAGAATTCTAAGCTTTTCCCCATGCCATTTAAAAATAGAGACCATAGATAGAAATTGTATTACATCAGATCATTTAAGCTGTAAAAGAAGCATTTGGATGGGGTAAAACACTTTAGGGAGAATAATCATCTTTACCACTGCACAGCACCCCATTAAGGACAATGGTATAGATCTTCATCTCTCAAGCAGTGCCTGAACTTTTCCCAAAGTGGCCCCGACATTCTTCAAGTACATACCTCAGACCATGTGGGTAATTTGTATCCCCAAATACTTAATTCCCCCCACACTCCATTTAAGAGGGAAAATACCTCTCCATCTACCAAGCAGTTTAGCATCTAGAGGGAATGCAGTTGACTTGTCAGAGTTAATTTTTAAGCCTGAGAAAGAGCCATACATGTTGATTCATTCCATAATATCATCTAAGCATTCTTGTAGATTATTAATAAATAAGAGCATATCGTCAGCAAACATGCTTAACTTGACCAATTTCCTACATATCTTTAAGCCCTGGAAGGAAACTATACTGCGGAACATGATGTCAAGGGGTTCTATCGCTATTACATAATGCAATGGAGACAGAGGACATCCCTGGTGTGTTCCTCTCTCCAAGAAGAAAGGGTAGACAATGCACTGTTGACCAAGATCTACACTCTTGGAGAAACATAGAGAATTTGTACCCATTGAACAAACAGCTCCCTGAAATTGAATTGCTCCAACACCCACCACATATAGGCCACTCCACCCAATCAAACGCTTTTTCTGTGTCCAACCAAACCAACATTCTATCTCCCCTTGAATTTCCATTTAGTGAACATGTTAGTATAGGTTTTAGCATATTTGAAGTGGGATGTCTATTAGATATAAAACCTGTCTGATCTCCAGACACTATTGTTTTTATAATCTTGTTGACATGAGTAGCCAACACATCCATTAGGATTTTAACATCTTGATTTAATAAGGAAATAGGTTGATAAGACCCAGAAACCACTGGGTCCCTATCTGGTTTTAGAAAGAGGACTATCGTGGCCAGGTTATTCTTGGGCCTCATACTTTCATTGGTCAGAATCTCTAGGAACAACTCTCCTAAAGGCTCAAATATTTTCACCCCTATTATTTAAAAAAATTCTGAGCCCAAACCATCAGGTCTGGGAGATTTACCCAGTTTGAACCCCTGATCCACCATTTTAATTTCCCCCAAAGAAATTGGCTTTTCTAATTTAGCTTTGTCCAATTACGACAATTTTGGAAATGTTATTCCATAAAATAACCGATGTTTATAGGGGAGATTCTGTGGTTCACTCTTGTAAAGTCATAAAAAAAACTGTTGAAAACTCTAAGTACCTCTTCTGTACCCCCATATTCCTTATTACAGAACTTCAACCTAGGAACAAAGGTCTTTTTGGCCTGAATTTTTAAATAAAATGAGCTAACAACTTACTAGATTTGTTCCGCCACTGGTAAAGTTGTATACCTGTAGAACATTAGGTTTTGTCTTGGATTCTAGTAGTACATCTAGCTCCTTACAGACCTCCCCCAATTGTTGTTGAATATCTTGCATCATGAATTTAACATGAGTGCGCTTAAGATGAGCCACTTATTTAGATATGTCCAATTATTTCTGTGCGGCTTGCGTCGTCTTCATTACCTGTAGGCTAGAATATATTCCCTAAGCACATCCTTAGCAGCATTCCAGTAAGTAAGGGTGGTCAGATCCTGCAAGAAATTAAACTCTTTATATTCCTTCTATTTTGTACAAAGATATTTAACAAACTCTTTGTCATGATAAAGCAAGGGTGATATTTTCCACTGCAGTTTACAGTCCCCTGCATAGCCAAAGCAAATTTACAAGTGATAACAGAATGATCCAAAAAGGTAACATTATACATTTCACACAATTGCATCCAAGAAAAACATGGCTGATGTTAAGATATAATCTATTCTTGAATACACTTTATGAGCATGGGAGTAAAAAGAGTACTCTCTATCTTGGAGATGCTGCATACACCAACTATCAACAACCCCGAGTTCTTGGCAAAGAAAATCTATTCCAATATCTGCCTGCATCCTTTTAGGGGTCTTGGACAGTAAACAGTTCACCAACAGGTTGTCCGCCATATTAAAATCACCACCCACCACAAATATATAACCCTCCCAACAGAGTTTCTTGGCAACCAGAGAAGAAAAAAGCTAGTGTGAATATTGGTTTAGGGAATATATATCAGCAAAAAACATTGTAGTGCCATACAACGTACCCACCAAGAGAAGAAATCTGCCCTCAGGATAAGAGACCTGTTTCTTGAGCATAAAAGGGGTGTTTTTGTTGAAAAGGGTAGCAACTCCTCTCTGCCTAATTGAATAGGAGGAGAAAAAACACTGTCCCACCCATTCCCTATGGAGTTTAGCATGTCCCATTTATCCAGATGCATTTCCTGCAAGAAGGCTATGGATGTCCTGCACTTTTTGAGATCTGCTAATATTTTTTTTTTCCTCTTGGTCAGTGAGTTCAACTCATCAACAATGAGAGAACATACCAGAATATCAGCCATTGAGAAGCCATACCTGGTCTTGTTCATCTATCAAAAGAAAAAAACAGAGGTGAGCCCCCCAGCCTAGGCTCCCTCCACCATACTTGAGGTCAGAAGAAACCAGTGGTGACAAAAGATTGGCAATATACACAGAGACAAAATCAGACTGTTCACTATGGGTACAGTGAAACAAATTGGACAGGCATAACTGCCACACCCAAACTTTTTCACTCACTTTATCACATCCACACTCACTCACAGAAACAATCCCGCCCCTCACCTATCCCCGTGAAACTCTGAGTTCCTGAGAAGAAAGCCATCACATGATCTTCCAGTGTTGACTGGTTCCTTCTCTCTGCACTGAACCCATAGCACCATTCCCCACAAATCTCCTAGAATCACCAAGATCTTGAAATTAGCAGCCAAAGCCAATTCAGCTAGCTCTGTCAGCACCTGCCCGAAGAAGCCCATAATAGCAATTTCTTCCAGGGTGGGATATTACATAAAGGGCTATAGAAACAAAACACCAACAGGTGGGACGGCGATCAACTGGAAGTGTCCTGCAATGTAAGAGATATAATCCAGTCTAAAAAGAGCAGCTGAAGGGACATCAATTGCACCCATGCCATCACAAGCTAAGTGCCAGAGGGACCCATAGCCTAGCTACCCCGTCATTCAGTTGCTAATTGGTAGAACTGACAAGCACAGGGCCTAGGACCTCCCACCTCCAACAAGAAAACAGATGAATGTTCATGATGAATACTTCCAGTTCTATGGTTTGGTAACCTGGGACTTGAAATTACCATCCTGATAAATGTGTTCAGTATCATCACAGTAGGATGGAAGTGCGCCAATAGACAGGCCAACAAAAAGAAATACCCACTCCAGGTGCAAATGATGCATTAGTCCTTCAATGATTCCACCAACAACTTTGCTTCATATGCAGTGGCAAACAGCCTGGTTTTACCTTGGTGAAATATTTTTAATCTCTCTGGGAACTGCAATGAAAAGCATATCCCCTGCTAAATAACTGCATACAACAAGATGAGAATTCTCTCCAGGCAGCTTGCACTTTTGTCGAGAAATCAGGAAATATCAACAGCTTAGCATTGCCATACTTAAGCTCCAAAGTTTTCCTGTAGGCTGTCAAACTTTTTGTTTTATCAGCAAAGTTAAGAAATTTAACAATAACTTGATGCGGCCTTTTGCCATCTGGCCTTCCTCATCCAAGCCTATGCGCACACTCAGCAATGATTTTTCTGTCCAAAGTCGAGAGGTGAAGTGCTTCCGGTAGCCATTGTTCACAAAACGTGAGCAGCTCCTCTCCTTGAATATTTTCCGGTACCCCCACAATACAAAGCTTGTTATGATGACTTCAATTTTCCAAGTTGTTGAGCTTGTCTTCAAGCTGTTTGTTTTTCCCTCTGTTCCAAAGCTGTAGTGATTAGGGACTTGATACAGTCACCATGTTCACTCACCCTATTTTTAATCCCATACAGTGACATACTGTAATTAATGACTTTGTCTGGAGCTGATCTGATATTGCTGACGACATGGCACAGGTAAGATCTTTTAGCATGGCCTTGGAGAGGTCCTCCATGGGAGTCTCGGCATCAGATGCCATTTTGTCTTCAAGGCCCACCAAGTGATGAGGGCCCAGTCTCTTTGATCTCTTGGCCATCACACTCCGTTTTGTTTCATTTAGGACTGGCAAGCAATATGTCCAAAATATTCCCTACTGGGAGGGGGATAAAATCGATGGAAAAAGCTGCGGTTAATATCAAAAGAACAAAAAATTCTGATAATCCCGAGGGAGCAGGGTTTAGGAGCATATGCTCAGCTTGACGTCATTTCCACGCCCCTCATTTAAATGTGTTTTGTTTTTCATTTCGCTTTGTGTTTTTTTGTCTTTTATTTAAAAAACAGCAAACATAATTTAAAAAAGGAAAAGAGCAAAACAAAAATGTTGGGCCCCATTAGAGAAGGAAAGAGAAACCTTCCTGGGCTACTGTCAGTTATCCTCTCCTATTCCCCTGAACTCTCTTACCATTTTTTAGTTTCTTCATAGAGCAGGAGTGATCTCTAGTTAGTCCTGTCCTGCCAGTGCTATGTTTACAAATAGTGCTAGTAGACAGAGTACAGTGGCATTGTGCATTAGGGGTGTGCATTCGTTTTGAACTTAAATGTAAAACGCAACTTTTTTTTTTTTAACTTAAAAAAGTGATGAGGCGAAAACAATCGGATTTCCAACTTATTCAACATAGCTATGTTGAATACATTGGAAATCGTGATTGTTGATCTTAAATAAAAATTTAAACCCCTCACCCTCCTTAATTCCCCCCCCCCCCAAGACTTACCACAACTCCCTGGTAGTCCAGCGGGGAGTCAGGACGCCATATCTGAATTCCTTTGCGAGGAGCATGTGACGTCGGCGTCACGTGATTACCCGCGGGTTCGCTCCGGGACCCTCGTTGGACCCAAAAGGAACTTTTGGCCAGCTTGGGGGGGCCTTCTGACCCCCCAAGCTGGCCAAAAGTTCCTTTTGGGTCCAACGAGGGCCCCGGAGCGAACCTGCGGGGAATCACGTGACGTCGGCGTCACTCCGACGTGACGCCGACGTCACGTGCTCCTCGCAAAGGAGTTCAGAAATGGCGTCCTGACTGCCCGCTGGACCACCAGGGAGTTTTGGTAAGTCTTGGGGGGGGATTAAGGAGGGTGAGGGGTTTAAATTTTTATTTGCACGTATGGACATAGACTCAACTTATGGAATTCTCCATATGTCCATATTGACCGAAATTGACCCCCCCCTTTCGACTTATGGACTTATGAACATAAACATTTGGTCTGCACATCCCTATTGTGCATTTCTAACATAGAAAATGGCTCTGACAATGGTATGAGATTGGCCAACACAATTTTGCACAAATGAAATTAACAATGTGCCAGGCTTGATCTGCTGGCACTATTTGTAAACATATCATTGTTAGGGCCAGAACAAGCATGGATCATGGAGTTATAGTTCTGATTTTCATAGGGAAATCAATGGTAAATTCAGAACTGCAACTCTATCTAAGGAATGGCAGGGAGGGGGCACAGCCGTCAGAATCAACCTGCATGATTGACCTGGGAGGGATAGTAATCCCTTCTACCATGTGTCTGTCTCTCATTACCTCCCAGCTGGTCAGCCCTAGTCTGTAGTCATACTTTTCTCAGCCATAGTTTGAACTAGGAATGTGCACTGAAGAACTTTTTTTTGTTTTTCTTTGTTTTTTGTTTTCTTCATTTTGTTTTGTTAATTCAAAATGAAATAAACAAACTTCTTTTTTAAAAGAAATGAAAAATGAAAAAAAAAGGTAGATCTAGAAAAGTTTAAAAAAAATCTGACCTCCCCCATGATCCTTCCTCAATACCACATCTTACCCCATCCACAGGGCAGAGGGTGAGGAGAAACAGTAGGAGAGAGTTAAAATAATAATATCTATAATGTTTATAGCACTTATGGTCATATGCAACACTTTGAAATTGTGATGTTTTCAGTTATAACTCTCTTCCAAAAACACATTAGCCAAGCAGAGCAAGAGGCAAGAAAAAAAGGAGACAGACAGCTTCAAACTAGGAATGTGCATTTGTCTTTAACAAAATGGGAAATTGTAACCATTTGTTTCAATTTGTTTTTAAAATGAAAGAAAAGAAAAATGAATACAATTTCATTCATGTTTTGATTTGTTTAAAAAAAAAAAGAAAATGTTTCCAGCAGCGACCCTCTCAGAAAGCTAGGCTACCAACATCAGCCCATTCCTTTCAGCAGACCTTAAATGAGAGTCAAGAAGGAGGATCTCAGGGTGCAGCGGGGACTTGATGCTTGAAATGAGGCTATGAGATTCCTCTCCTTGCCTCCACCTGTCAGTGGCTATTTGATATAGTTTTATGAGGAGAAAACCCACATTATTGTAGACAAATGGGTCCTGGATATTATTTAACATGGCTATGCCTTTGAATTAGTCATAGAAACATAGAAACATAGAAATGACGGCAGAAGAAGACCAAATGGCCCATCCAGTCTGCCCAGCAAGCTTCACACATTTTTTTCTCTCATACTTATTTGTTTCTCTTAGCTCTTGGTTCTATTTCCCTTCCACCCCCACCATTAATGTAGAGAGCAGTGATGGAGCTGCATCCAAGTGAAATATCTAGCTTGATTAGTTAGGGGTAGTAGGGGTAGTAACCGCCGCAATAAGCAAGCTACACCCATGCTTATTTGTTTTACCCAGACTATGTTGTACAGCCCTTGTTGGTTGTTTTTTCTTCTCCCCTGCCGTTGAAGCAGGGAGCTATGCTGGATATGCGTGAAGTATCAGTTTTTTTCTCCCCTGCCATTGAAGCAGAGAGCTATGCTGGATATGCGTGAAGTATCAGTTTTTCTTCTCTCCTGCCGTTGAAGCAGAGAACCATGCTGGATATGCATTGAAAGTGAAGTATCAGGCACATTTGGTTTGGGGTAGTAACCGCCGTAACAAGCCAGCTACTCCCCGCTTTGTGATTGCAAATCCTTTTTTCTTCTCCCCTGCCGTTGAAGCTATGCTGGATATGCATGAAGCATCAGTTTTTCTTTTCCCCTGCTGTAGAAGCAGAGAGCTATGCTGGAAATGCGTGATGTATCAGTCTTTCTCCCATGCCATTGAAGCAAAGAGCCATGCTGGATATGCATGGAAAGTGAAGTATCAGGCACATTTGGTTTGGGGTAGTAACCGCCGTAACAAGCCAGCTACTCCCTGCTTATACCCTATACCAGAGGCCTATGTCCCGTCCCCTTGGAGACTGAGCCAGCTATCCAAGGGACATTATACCAGCTGCGCCGGTAGGAGTCTATAGTGTTTCTACCCAAGAGGGAGATGAAGAAAGGAAGATACTCCATTTACTTTGTGGTTCTCAAAAAGGAAGGTGTTTTGTCTGGTCTTGGCTTTAAAACATGTCAGCAGGGCACTTTGAAGAATGCACCAATTTGGAATGGAAAGCTTAAGATCAGTAATGCTAGTGGTAAGGAAGGGAATTTCTTACTTCTTTAGACCCTTCCAAAGCATATCTTAATATTCCCATCAGGCAAGAGCATCAGAGATTTTAGAAGTTAGTGATATTGAAGAAATACTATCAGTATACAGGTCTGGTAGCCTCCTCTCAAGAAACTTGGAACTAAGAAAAGTGCAGAGGAGGGCATCAAACATAATAAAAGGGATGTAAGGCTCTCATATGATAAGAAGCTAAGCAGGTTAGAACTCTTCAGCTTGAAAAATAGATGGCTGAGAGGCAATCTGATAGAAGTTTATAAAATTATGAGTGGGGTAGAACAGGTAAATAAAGGATATTTATTTATCCTTCCAAAGAATTCTAAAACAAGAGATTACTCAATGAAACTAATAACCCCAGCAGATTAAAAACAAACAGTAGAGAGTACTTTTTTCATTTAGTGCAGTTTAGTGGAAACTTGCCAAGACGTGGCCAAGGTATTTAGCTTAATAGGGTTTAAAAGAGGTTTGGTCAAATTCCTGGAGTAAATGTCTAGAAAACATTATTAGCCAGGTAGAATAAAGAAAGCTATTGTAATTCCTGGGAGTGAGTAACAAAAAATAGATCTTTTTTTTTTTTTTTTTTGGAGGGGGGTGATCTTTTGAATACTTGCGATCTGAATTGGCCGCTGTCAGAGATAGGATGCTGTGTTCGATGGACCTTGGTCTGACCAGCATGGCATTTGTTATGTTCTTACATTCTTATGTTCTTTCTACACAACCTCCATATGTGCATGGGCACCTCCATGCCATGCCAGCCAGTAACCATGATGGCCAGTCAACCTGTTTCTGTGCCACTATTTTGCTTTGCTTTATGAGAGCCGTAGGGTTTTTGCAGCCTTATTCCATCAGTCAGTGCCAGCTTGCTCCTGTGTCAGTTCAGCCCTGGATCTCAGGAGACTAGAGGGTAATCCACAGGGCAGGGTACTCACCAGATCAGGTAAATAAAAATGTCTTTTATTTTTTCTTAACCTCTATAAATCTCTTCTTCTACTTACAGTATATGTGACTTTCAGAACTAATGCATACAATACGTAGTAACTTAGGCCATGATATAATAAGGGTGCACTCAGCTGTGTGCACATATTAGCTTGAGGTTGTGCACACATTTTTTGCATAGAGCTTTACTCTTGATTCAACAAGGAGTTTGCGTACAAAAAGGTGCACAAATGGGAGTAAATCATAGGGATGTGTAGTCATTTGCAATGAAAAAGGAAATAAAAATGATATTTCCTATTTTGTTTCATGTCAGGAAGTAAAAAAAAATGATAGGAAAACCCATGAAATTTTATGTGGTTTGTCCTAACTTTTTTTTTTTGGGGGGTGTTAAAAATGCCCCTTGAAAAACACACACCCCAAAACACACCCCAAACCCATCCCCCTGACCCCTGACCCCCCCTCAGGCTAATCTAAAGTCTATAGTCATCCAGCAGGGGGCGCAGGAGAGATCTCCCTCTCCCAGGCCATGGTTGCCTTTAATCAAAATGGTGCTGGCGGTCATTTGCTACTAAGACCCTGTCACATAGGACTGGAAACCCCTGTACTATGTGACAGGGGTTTCCAGGGTCATTGGACAGCTCCTGTCACATGCTGGGGCAATGGATGACAGGCACCATTTTGAAAAATGGCATGGTCCATCCACTGCCCCTACCATGTGACAAGGGTTGCCCAATGGCATCAGGAGCCCCTGTAACATGGTAAAGGCAAAGGATGCTGACGCCATTTTAAAAAATGGTGCTTGTCATCCATTGCCCCAGCAATGAGGGTTTTATATTTAAATAAATTATAAGTGTTGGGGCAGGTTTGGGGTTGGATTTTATTTAAGATGAAATTTTTACCAGAAAATCCCCAACAATCTGGAGGTGTACCCAAACATGAAAACAACATAAAGAAAACCAAAAACTATGGACACTTCTAGTAAAACTGTGAGTATACTATAGATCAGCACTGCTTTATGCAAATCGCATGTTAAGCATTAACAATTATTCTGCAATGTAGCGAGGTGCAGAGGCTTAATTCATGATTTCTTAATACTTCAAAAGTAACTTCTGCTCTGAGATGGAGTGAAGTTTCTGGGGCTAGTGTTAGTCCATAGTTTTAGCTCTTGCATACAAGTAGTCCCAGTTCATCATGTGGAGGTCCTGTTGTAAGCAATATAAGGATGTTCTGTAACTTGTCTGATATAGTGCACCACCTTCCCCCTCCCCCACACTTGCCAGAATGGGCAGTGCTATAGACAATTATCTCTATCACCTCTTACACCTATGTAATCCGAACAGCTCAGAAAAGACCATGGGGATTTTTCCCAGAATCAGACTTTTATTTGTCAATCTTTTAAGCTTTAGCAGTTAGAATAAAATAGACAATAGATATCTCTGCAGTCCTTGCTGCTGAGCTTCGGTTTATACTGAGTAAAGCTCTGTATCATTAGTAAATTTAACATATCCGAGACCTTGACTTGCTTAGGGTTTATGAATAATTGAATATATGTAACTAGCTAACAAACTCCATAAGTTTAGGAGATTACATTCTGTTTCATCCTGAAGTATTCTGTGAAGAGGCAGTCTTTGCCAAAGGGAGCAGGCATTCTTAGCCCTAGTCACTTGCTGGGCTAAAGCTGGTCTGAACTTGGAGGATAAAAAGACAGATTCAAGATGAACAGCCAGGTAACAGCAGGGCTTCTTACATGCACAGGATACCAGATATAATCTGCTTCATTGCAGGGAGGGGTAGGAGTGCTGGCTCAGGCATCATAAGAACATAAGAACATAAGAAATTGCCATGCTGGGTCAGACCAAGGGTCCATCAAGCCCAGCATCCTGTTTCCAACATAGGCCAAACCAGGCCATAATAACCGGGCAATTACCCAAACACTAAGAAGATCCCATGCTACTGATGCAATTAATAGCAGTGGCTATTCCCTAAGTAAACTTGATTAATAGCCGTTAATGGACTTCTCCCCCAAGAACTTATCCAAACCTTTTTTGAACCCAGCTATACAAACTACACTAACCACATTCTCTAGCAACAAATTCCAGAGCTTTATTGTGCATTGAGTGAAAAATAATTTTCTCCGATTAGTCTTAAATGTGCTATTTGCTAACTTCATGGAATGCCCCCTAGTCCTTCTATTATTCGAAAGTGTAAATAACCGATTCACATCTACCCATTCTAGACCTCTCATGATCTTAAAGACCTCTATCATATCCCCCCTCAGTTATCTCTTCTCCAAGCTGAACAGCCCTAACCGCTTCAGCCTTTCCTCATAGGGGAGCTGTTCCATTCCCCTTTATCATTTTGGTTGCCCTTCTCTGTACCTTCTCCATCGCAACTATATCTTTTATGAGATGTGGCATCCAGAATTGTACACAGTATTCAAGGTGTGGTCTCACCAAAGAGCAATATAGAGGCATTATGACATTTTCCGTTTTATTAACCATTCCCTTCCTCATGTGTTAATGGTCTTCTTTCCCTGGCCCACTCAGCCCTCTCCCTGGCTGCTCTTAAAAGACAAAGCATGAATATGAAAGAAGCTCATGCATAATCAAGCAGCGGGTTGACTAAGCAGATGGTTTCATTTCTCCATTTCAGATTTTTGGGGCCCCCCCCTTTCCCATTGAGGGGTCACTTCTCCTGCTATGTGGTAACCCCAGATAAGGATATAATCTTGGTCCTGCAATCTATTGACCCGCAGCTGCTTTGTGGTGTCAGCACTTTTCTGTGAGCTGACCTGTCTGATAAACTGCCCTTTGGCAGGTTGTCTTTCCTCTCCAGGCAGATTTGGGTTGTTTTTGCTTCTGTGACCTGTCCCTGTCCTGGGCAGCATTGGTTATGGAAAGAAGCTATTGCCCTTAAAATAAACAGGCAGATCAAATATATTGGGTACGTCTTGGTATTCTGGTCAAAAGTTCCTCATCTTGCTTTTTTGTTGAAACATACATGTCAGCATCCATCTTCTGAAGTATGTGGTCCTCTTGTGGGGTCAGTATTCATTTGGTTGAATACAGTGGTAAAACCTTCTGATATCTACGGCACTTTACTAAGCATTTATGTCCATGAAGCATGATTTGTACACATTGGTAAAGAATATGACTTGCCATGCACTAAAAAGAAATGCAAAGCACATGACTTTGTTTCCCTATCCTAACTCCAACCCCATATCCATCCACCTTTTAGTGACCTAAATATAGGAGTCTAGTAAAACTAGGAACCTGAATTTAGGAATCCTTAGTACATTTTCAGAAGAGCCAATTTAGGGACCTAACTCCTAAAGATAGGTTCCTAAATTCTTTGAAAATCAGCCTCATGGTTAATGTGCATATATCATGCTTTAAACATGCTAAGTATGAGGTAAATTTTAAAAGCCCAATACATGCATTTATTTGGGAATGCACAAAGAAGTCAGAGCCACATGCCCCAAGTGGATTTTAAAAGCTGCCAAGCTATGTGCATACTTTTCTTAGCATGCATATCTTGAAAGTTTTATAAAAGGGGCAGGGTATGGGCATTTTGGGTGCGAATCAAAGATGTGTGCATAAATAACTGATGTGACAGAATGCACTCTGAGGTTCCCTGCTGCGTAATTTTATTTCTGTTATGGATACTGTATAAGTTAAAATTTAAAGAAAACTTGGCAGATCTGCAGGGTTTTAAGGATCAAGTCAAACCGGGTGGCATGAAAGCTATCAAACTAGGGGGGGGTTTGAAGGACCTCTTTCTTAACTGGGTGAACTGGGGATGAACTGGTAAAACTGAAAATGGCATTGGCATGCCCCTTTTAGAATTCTCGATTTACGAGGTAGAAGGGGGCTTTGCTCACACCTGCACACATCCACTTAAAATGTGGAGTACATGTGCACGCGGCCAGGCATACACACAAATGTGGGCCTGCATGCCAGTGTGAAAGTTACCGTCTAATCGTCCATGTCTTTGTGCACTTGGTTTCAGGTTAGTGCACTTTTTAAAACCCCTGTTGCTTTAGCTTACCATTTGCTTACTGAAATGGGAGTTAACTCTTTTTATAGAGGATAAATAAAGAAAATGTGTGCAGAAGTTCAGCATGCATTTTTCATTCATGTAGGGATCCTTATAATGTATAGCCAGGGTAGTATAGCTTAGAAGAATGTGTCATCTTTGCCATATCACCCCACTACAAGTGGCTGTATTGTTTCATTCCTTCTTGCATAAAGCAAGTGAAATCCTAGTGTCTGTGGGTTTAGATTTAAGTTTAAATGCCCAGATCCTTGACTGAGGAGTGTTAAAGAGTAAAGAGAGTAATTTCTACTTCATAACCAGTGGTTGGTAATACATATAGGAAGGAACAAGATATGCAAAGTTGCTGACCTGGTTTCACTGATATCTGGAATTGGGCAGAGAAACTGCACTGAGCATGCTCAGCTCTGACCATACTTGTCAACTCAGATGAAGAGATAAGAAGTTACAAAAACAAAACATTGGCTCATACTTCAATTACATATTGTCACAATTTCAATACATTCAGAACCACTTACATGTACCTTTTCAGTAGGCAATGCATATTCATTGTAGTTTAAGTTTCTAATCTAGTATGTGAATTTATCTATTTATTTAATGCACTTACTTAGAACATAAGAACATAAGAAAATGCCATACTGGGTCAGACCAAGGGTCCATCAAGCCCAGCATCCCGCTTCCAACAGTGGCCAACCCAGGCCATAAGAACCTGGCAAGTACCCAAAAACCAAATCTATTCCATGTAACCATTGCTAATGGCAGTGGCTATTCTCTTTCCGCAACTTCCAAAAAAGAACAGTGTGGTTTACAATATACATATACAGCAGTTTTAAATATGCATACTCACAGTTAGATAATACAGCTTAAACAATAATCAAAACATATAAAACATATAAAAATGTTAGATAGACCAAAAATAAAAACATTCTCAAATCATGAAAGCAAGTAGGTAAATAAGCATGAGCAAACATATATGATTTAAGTTTCTTCCTAAATGTTTTGAAGTCTTGCAATCTGAGGTCAACATCTAGCACTTTCCAAAGAACTAGAACATTTTGTGAAAATGTTCTTTTCCTAATTTCTTGACTATGGCACTTTTTTACACTAAGCAGTGCTAACAGGCATTGATTTCCTGAACAGAGAGCATGAACTGAATTATAAGGTTTGATCAGTCTAGCTAGAGGATGAATAAACAGCACCTTGTGTTATTCAGTGAACAAGTGTTTGTTTGTAGGCACTTTTGTCAGTGGAATGAAGGATATACTGGAATGTCTTTGGTCCTACTTCCCCTGTATGGCCCTAGCACATCTCTTCAGGCCACCATAAATGTTTTCCTTTCTGTCAAATATCTCATAAACATCTGCTTTTATGGTAATTGCTATCAGACCTTTTATCCTCAAGCAGCCAAAAAGATTTGTAGGAAGAATTGAGCCCTTGGGGCGGATTTTCAGAGCCCTGCTCGCCTAAATCCGCCCAAAACCGGGCGGATTTAGGCGAGCAGGGCCCTGCGCGCCGGGAAGCCTATTTTACATAGGCCTACCGGCGCGCGCAGAGCCCCGGGACTCGCGTAAGTCCCGGGGTTCTCCGAGGGGGCGTGTCGGGGCGTGTCGGGGGCGGGCCCGGTCATCGCGGCGTTTCGGGGGTGTGTCGGCATCGTTTTGGGGGCGGGTACGGGGGCGTGGCTACGGCCCGGGGCGGTCCGGGGGCGTGGCCACGCCCTCCGTACCCGCCCCCAGGTCGCGGCCCGGCGCGCAAGAGGCCTGCTGGCGCGCGGGGATTTACGCCTCCCTCCGGGAGGCGTAAATCCCCCGACAAAGGTAAGGGGGGGGTTTAGACAGGGGCCGGGCGGGTGGGTTAGGTAGAGGAAAGGAGGGGAAGGTGAGGGGAGGGCGTTAGAGGATTCCCTCCAAGGCCGCTCCGATTTCGGAGCGGCCTTGGAGGGAACGGGGGTAGGCTGCGCAGCTCGGCGCGCGCCGGCTATACAGAATCCATAGCCTTGCACGCGCCGATCCAGGTTTTTAGCAGATACGCGCGGCTCCGCGCGTATCTACTAAAATCCAGCGTACTTTTGTTTGCGCCTGGAGCGCAAACAAAAGTAGGCTATTCGCGCTCCTTTTAAAATCCGCCCCCTTATTTCTTCCTCCTCAATCCTTCGGAAGAGCTCATACAATCTGGGCATGGGAAATTTGTTGCCAGGTCTTGCACCCCATGAGGTGATCCTTCTTTTGGTGAAAAGTGGAAGAAAAATCCAAACAGATTATTATGTGATTCAAAAGCATGACCTGCATACCCCAGAAATATTTCAAAATGAAAATAATTGCACTCTATTGAGAATCTGCTGCATAGGATTGTGGTTGGTAGGATTTGAATGCTAGATTGAATATGCACTGTAATCATTACATGGTCTGGGTCTGTTTCTGGACTATTGCTATATTCTTGTACTCTATCGATGTGTCATGTATTTTGTTGATGTATTTAATTAACATTTCTTAAGTTTTATTGGATTATTGTAATTGTATTATACTTTTATTGTAAATTGTTTGGGGTTGAACTTTCATTTAAGGGAGGTGGTCTACAAGTCAAAAATAACATAACATGTCTAGTGATGCAGTTATTTGTTCCATGTGATTTTTGTTTAGGAAGAAGTTTTTATTCATTCTTCCTACCCATGGAAAGAGGAGAAAGAAATTAACTGAACCAAATTATGGTGAACCTGGAAGATGTAGTAGGCCAGATTGACAAACTGAAGAATAGCAAATCACCTAGACCAGAAGGTATACACACCAGGATTCTAAAAGAATAAAAAAATGAAATTTCTGACCTATTAGTAAAAATGTGTAAACTATCTATAAATCATCCATTGTACATGAAGACTAGAGGGTGGCCAATGTATTCCCTATATTTAAAAAGGGCTCCAGGGAAGATGTGGAAAGCTATAGTCCAGTGAGCCTGACTTCAGTGCCAGGAAAAATCATGGAAACTAGGGATGTGAATCGTTTTTTGACGATTTAAAATATCATCCGATATATTTTAAATCATCAAAAATCGTTAGAGCCGCGATACAATAACAATTCCCTCGATTTAACGTCAAAAAATCGTAAATCGGGGGAAGGGGGAGGGCGGGAAAACCAGCACACAAAAACAACCCTAAAACCAACCCCGACCCTTTAAAATAAATCCCCCACCCTCCCGAACCCCCCCCCAAATGCCTTAAATTACCTGGGGTCCAGAGGAAGGGTCCCGGTGTGATCTTTTACTCTCGGACCTCGGACCTCCGTGCGTTGTAGAAACAAAATGGCGCTGGCGCTACATTTGACCTGTCATATGACAGGCCAGCGCCATTTTGTTTTTTTGTCCCCCGACGTCAGGAGCGTAGGAGATCGCTCCCGGACCCCCGCTGGACCCCCAGGGACTTTTGGCCAGCTTGGGGGGGCCTCCTGACCCCCACAAGACTTACCAAAAGTCCAGCGGGGGTCCAGAACGACCTCCTGCAGTCGAATCGTTTTTCCGTATGGAAAAACGATTTGCGGTAGGAGATCGCTCCCGGACCCCCGCTGGACCCCCAGGGACTTTTGGCCAGCTTGGGGGGGCCTCCTGACCCCCACAAGACTTGCCAAAAGTCCAGCGGGGGTCCGGAACGACCTCCTGCAGTCGAATCGTGTTGCCAAATGGCCGGCGCCATTTTGCGCAAAATGGCGCCGGCGCTACCTTTGACCTGTCATATGACAGGTCAAAGGTAGCGCCGGCGCCATTTGTTTCTACAAACGCACGGAGGTCTGAGGTCCGAGAGTAAAAGATCACAGCCGGGACCCTTCCTCTGAACCCCAGGTAATTTAAGGCATTTTGGGGGGGGTTCGGGAGGGTGGGGGATTTATTTTAAAGGGTCGGGGTGGGTTTTAGGGTTGTTTTAGTGTGCCGGTTTTCCCGCCCACCCCCCCACTGGACCCCAGGTAATTTAGGGCATTTTGGGGGGTTCGGGGAGGGTGGGGAGATTTATTTTAAAGGGTCGGGGGGGGTTTTAGGGATGTTTTAGTGTGCCGGTTTTCGATTTACACGATTTACACGATATTTAAAAAACCCAAACTGCGACGATCCGATTCCCTCCCCCTCCCAGCCGAAATCGATTGTTAAGACGATCGATCACACGATTCACATCTCTAATGGAAACTGTTATAAAGAATAAAATCACAGAACATTTAGATATACATGGTATAATGGGACACAGCCAGCATGGATTTACACAAGGGATGTCTTACATCACAAATCTCCTACATTTTTATGGTGAATAAACATGTGGACAAAGGTGAACCAGTAGATGTGGTGTATTTGGATTTTCAGAAGGTGCTCGACAAAGTCCCGCATGAGAGACTTCTAAGAAAACTAAAAAGTCATGGGATAGGAAGCAATATCCTTTTGTGGGTTGCAAACTGGTTAAAAGGAAACAGAGAATATGTTTAAATGGTATATTTCACAGTGGAAAAAGGTAAACAGTGGAGTGTCTCAGGGATTTTTACTAGGACCAGTGTATTATAATCAACCTAATAAACGAAGCTTGACTGACGTGCTGCAAATGCGTAGTAGAGAGCAGCTCTACTGCGCATGTGTGGGCAAGCATGTCGGTCTCAGTGAGCGTCAGCTGGATATCAACATGGCGGCGTCGGGCGGCGTCGAGCGGTAGCGGCGGCGGCGGGTGACGAGGAGCAGCAGCGGCGGCATCGAGTGGCAGCGGCGGCGTCGAGGAGCGGCGGCCAGTAGCGAGGAAGGAGAGAGTGAGAGGGAGGGAGGGAGGAGAGATGGAGGAGGAGGGAGGGAGGGTGAGAGGGAGTGGGGGTGGGTGGGTGGGGGGAGGATGATGGGTTGGAGGGAGAGTGTGTGTGGGTGGGAGGGAGGAGAGAGTGGTGGGAGGGCGATGAGGGTGGGGGGGGGAGAGTGAGGGAGAGGGGAGAATGAGGGGGGGAGAGAATGAGGGGAGTGAGCGCAGGGGATGTGAGTAAGTGGTAGGGTAAGAAGTTGTGGAGCAGAGAAAAAGGGTGGAGGGGCTGAGGGAAGGGGATGGGATTGAGAGAGGTGGGGAGTGACTGAGGAAGGGAGGGAGGTGAGAGTGAGGGGAGGGAGGCAGTGGGAGACAGAGGGTGAGTAAGACTGAGTGGAGGGAAGGGGTTAAGTGAACGAGGGGAAGGGGGAGTGAGGGAGAAAAAGTGTAGAAGGGTGCTGTGTTCGAAAATGGACTGGAAAAAAAATTTAATGTAGCCCGTTTTAACGGGCTTAACAGCTTGTATATTTATAAATGATCTGGAAAGGGGCACGATGAGTAAGGTGCTTAAATTTGCAGATGACACAAAATTTTTCAGAGTAGTTAAATCTCAAGAGGATTGTGATAAATTGCAGGAGGACCTTGTGAGACTGGAAGATTTGGCATCCAAGTGGTAGAAGAAATGTAATGTGGATATGTGCAAGGTATTGCATATAGGGAAAAATAATCCTTGTTGTGGTTACACGATGTTAGGTTCCACATTAGGAGTTCCACCCAGGAAAGAGATCTAGGCATCATAATGGATAATACATTTAAATTGTTGGCTCAGTGTGCTGTAGAGATCAAAAAAGCAAACAGAACATTAGGAATTATTAGGAAGGGAATGGTGAATAAAAGAAGAGGAACTAAACATAAAACTTTAGAACCAAAAGCAATTTAAATATATTGTCTTCACATAATAAAACATAGCAAGAGGAAGTTATATTTTCAGCAGGGTGCCTGACTTCAGAAGTACACATTTAGATTCCAGCCCTTGCAAGTCATAAATTGCAAACACAAGGTACCCATGTAGGCTGTGTTGAAAGATTTGTTTATGTGACCAAAATGACATATATGCATTTAAGTAGTATTAAGTGAAATTGAACAAAAAGGCAATGTTCTATTCCGGATTAGTAAGTGTTTCTGTTCAAAACCGTTTATTGAATATTTGAAGCAATATAATCAACACATAAAATACAACAAACCAACAGGAAGATAACCACCCACCCCCCAAGAAAAGACAGATTACACAATAAGTACCTTATATCAATCAGGGTGATGAAAATTGCAGCTCAGAATCTCACATCCTTTCACAACCCACAGCAGCACAATTCCTGACAGCTAAATCAAGTTCATGCTTACAATATTTGTAACAAATTTATTAAATGGCATAATGTTAGATTTCTCCCAATTCACTTTGTAACCACAAATTGTAGAAAGCTTACCAACAATCTCAAACAAAGTGGGAAGAGAATGTAAAAAAACTTGGATTCAATCTGTTTAAACCTGATCCCCATAATCTCCTTCACTGAACTAATAGCAATGGCAAGGGTTTCTAAGGCTAAATTAAAAAGTAGGGGAGAAAGGGGACAACCTTGCCTTGTTTCCCTTTGTAAAGAAATCAGGTCTGAACTCAGACCATTAATGTAGAACCTAGCCATAGAGGATGAATATAAAATTAGACCCAAAGCCAAACCTTTCCAAACCAGAAAATAAAGTACTCTTGCTCCACCCTATCAAAGGTCTTGCTTGTAACCAATAATAGAGCCAGCATGGAATCCTCTAGATTGTTGGAAATAGATAGAACATCACAGAACAACCTCATATTATCAGAGGTTGATCCCCCCCCCCAGGTAGAAAGCCCTTCAGATCTCTTTGTAACTCTGAACTGCTCACCCTCGCCATTCTCTTCACCGGGATCTTTGCAAATATGTTATAGTCAACATTGATAAGTAAAACTGGACAATAATTCTACACATTTATAAGATATCCATCCAGCTTTTCCAACACAATGACTTGAACTTCACTAAAAGAACCTTTCATAGAGCCCACTTGTAAGAAACCAGTATATAAGACTTAAAGCTTTGGAGCTAACTCCTTACTGAGTCAAAATTAAATACTCATTTTTTTAACTCACTTAAAAACATTTGTGCATTGTATTGCAATGATAAAATTAAAAACTAAGGGATCAGAATGATGCCAGATTTCTGGTTACATTTTCCCGCTACTCTTACAAGTAATGATCCCACATAACTTGATGATCCCTCAAAAAATGTGTTTAGTGTTTGGGGGTCTGTTGCATATAATGATACATTTTCTCTGCACACAATACATTGTAGGGCTTTATATCTTGTGCCATAAGTAGAAAAGCAAGAGTCACTTTTAATTCAAATTCAATGAAAATTAACAGTTGGAGAACTGATGTTGATTTTAGAATCTCAGGAGCTAGTATCTCAAGCTGCTTCCATGTAAGATGCTCATCAATGCCCCCTGTTGATTAGAACATAACAATGTAAGAACCTGCTGTACTGGGTCACACCAAATGTCCATCAAGCCCAGTATCCTGTTTCCAACAGTGGCCAAGCCAGGTCATAAGTACCTGGCAGGATCTCAAGGAGTAGATAGATTCCAAGCTGCTTATCCCAAGAATAAGTGTTAGGGAAATAATGCCCATCTGGCCACTCTAGAAGCACTTTCAGACTGACTGATGATGATGTGGCCCCCCTGTCTGGTGAGGCAAGGAAATGTGCTGCATGGGTGGGCCCATGTGGTGAGCTTGACCACAGGCAGAAGACCATGAAGGGACCAATGGATACTTCACCTATACCAACCATTTTTCCCAGAGGTTGAGCCCTTGGTGTGGACATCTGTCAGGAGTTAGACAGAGAGGAAGCCCAGGTCCAGGCACTAGTCGAGGCAGGCAGCAAGCGGAAGAGTCTAGGAAGCGGCCCAAGGGCAGGGCAAGTGGTAAGCAAGCAGAATCTAGAGCTGGTCCAAGATTGAAAGCCAGAAGCAAAGTCATGAGGAGAAAGATCCCAGATGGACAGTGGGTGAAATAGGGAGGTCCAAGGATGAGTGGAGTCACAGGCAGAAGGAGCAGAACAAACAGAGCAGAGTCAGGAGAAGGAACAAGAACAATACACCTGAGGAGCAATCTTCCCAGGAGACCTAATGCCAAAACAGGGAACTCCGGTCAAGTTTGCCTTTAAGTAGGGGATGGCGAGAGACATCATCATACATGGCCACTGGGGATTCCCACCACAGCGTGCATAACAAGTGCATACAGGGCATGCACCTAGGTGCTCATCTGCTGGCTCCTTCCAGTGCAGCATGATGGCATGTGATGGCAGCTTCCCAGGGCTGAGGGCATCCAATGTAGGTTGGTTGGGGAAGACCACCACAGACTAACAGTACCCTCTCTCCAAAGTTGCCTCCCTAATTTCTTGGGTCTGCATTTCATTGGAGCAGGGGGGCGGGGGGGGGGGGCTTGAAGATGAGAAGCTGGTTTCCATGAATTTTCTTCCACACCATACCACTTCCAAACAACAAGATACTGCCGCTTGTTACAGACTCTTCTTGAGTCCATGATTTCCACAAGTTCATATTGTATCTCTTCTTCTATAGGAATCTTCTCTGGTCGGGGCAGCAGTCTAGAGCAGTGGTTCTCAACCTTTTTTTGGCCGGGACACACCTGACAGATGGTTCTCACATGCGTGACACACTGAACATGTGACTATCACAGGGCTAAATGTAAACATGCACTATGCATCCACAGGAATTCCGTCAACCCCCAGCAATAAGTGCAGAGCAGATCTAGGGCATTACCCTGTACAACTCGCCATACAAAAAAGATATTCTGGTTCTGATGACTTCCCAGTAAAAGCAAAACAAACTCCTTTTACTACTACGCACAATAGCCTTCCTTATGAAAAGACAGTAATTTACCACTAATGCATATCCTATTGAGAAAACACAACAAATAAGATTGATACAAATGCCTACATGCTAGTAAAATACCTCACCTCAGTCACACACCCTTCACCAAGTACAGAAAAACCACAAATTATAAATATGGAGACAGAAACTGGAATGGAAAACCAAAAAAGCCACTCTGCATGCAGTGCGAACCTGGAGAAATGGAAAGAGAAATATAGCACCTAACAGACTCTCAGGATTTGCAATAATGCATACAAACTAACCCGCACAAAGTTACACCTATATTATGGAACACACTCAACACTACAGTAACAACCCTATCTAAGAAATACAACTATTAAACCAGGCCCTAAACACTAATACATTTCCTATTGGGAAAACAGAATAAGCCAAGCTGCTATAGACCCCCACACAGAAATAACTGTAAAGCTATACTAAAAATGTTACAAAACAGTTGCTGAACAGAATTATATCCAACAATTAAAAACTGATAAAAATTATTTAAACATGTCCAAATATCAATAAAATATTTCAAAACAGCAGACATCGCATAATACCCAACAATTAAAATTGCAGTCAATCAAGAGCAATAAATTTAAAAAGCCACCTCAACTCTCCTACTCCTTTCCCTTCCAGGCCAATAGCACTCACCAGAAGCAGCAAGGGCTGCTAAAGCTCTGTCCTCACAGTCCTCTTCCTTAGTGCCCACAACCAGTCACTTTCACACACACACAGTTTCTCTCTCTCACACAGAAACACATCACCTCCCTGACCAGTCTCTCTCTCAATCACACTCATGGTCTCTTATATACAAGCTCTCAATCACACACAAATGCTCTCGCACCCATTCACACCAGCTTTCATCCAGGCTTCCATTCACACCCACACACGCAAGCTCGCACCCAAGCAACCATTCACACCAGCTCTCACCCAGGCTTCCATTCACACCCACACACACAAGCTCTCACCCAGGCACCCCACCACACACACAAGCTCTCACCCATGCATCCATTCATTCACACCCACAGATACAAGCTCTCACCCAGGCACCCATTCATACCCTCAGACACAAGCTCTCACCCAGGCTTCCATTCACACCCACACACACAAGCTCTCACCCAGGCACCCATTCAAATCCTCAGACTCAAGCTCTCACCCAGGCTTCCATTCACACCCACAAACACAAGCTCTCACCCAAGCACCCATTCACACCAGCTCTCACCCAGGCTTCTATTCACACCAACACACACACAAACTCTCACCCAAGCACCCATTCACTTCCACAGACACAAGCTCTCACCCATGTATCCATTCACACCCACACACACAAGCTCTCACCCAAGCACCCATTCACACCAGTTCTCACCCTGGCACCCATTCACACCCTCAGACACAAGCTTTCACCCAAGCACCCATTCACACCAGCTCTCACCCATGCTTCCTTTCACACCCACACACAAGCTCTCACCCAGGCACCCATTCACACCCTCAGACACAAGCTCTCACCCAGGCTTCCATTCATACCCACACACACAAGCTCTCACCCAAGCATCCATTCACAGCAGCTCTTTTCCAGGCTTCCATTCACACCCACACACACACAAACTCTCACCCAAGCACCCATTCACTTCCATAGACACAAGCTCTCACCCAGGCACTCATTCATACCAACACACATAAACTCTCACGCAGGCACTCATTCACACACAGACACACCAACTCACACCAAGGCACCCATTCAGACCCCACACACACAAACTCTCACCAAAAACTTCTTCTTCCTTCACTGCAGGGATGGGCTCCAGTTCTGTCACAGCGTTACTCCAGCGGGCCTTATTTTTTTGCTGCCATGGGAATGGGCTCCCATGGTGGCCTCGATTGGGTTCCCTCTTCGCCGCCACTTGGATTGGCTCCTGTTGTGGCCTTGGTTGAGGTGGGTTTCCTCTTCACCACCATAGTCCCGTGGCGGCCTTGCTTGGTCGGAGTCGGGTTTTCCTCTTCACCGCCATGGGAATAGGCTCCTGTGCAGCCTTGCTTCATCGGGGTCGGGTTTTCCTCTTCACCACCAAGGGAATAGGCTCTCATGGTGGCCTTGCTTCATCGGAGATCGAAACTGCTATTCCTCCCACCCCACCCCCGGGCTAGGCGATGCCTGCCTCACTGGCCAATCAAAGGCTTCCTCCCTTCTTCCTACTCCCACTGGCAGGTTGAAGGGAGGATGCTTCCGATTGCCCTGTGCGGGGGCAGGCAGAATGAAGGAGTTGTCCCATTGGGCAGTGGGAGTAGGAAGAAAAGAGGCTTCCAATTGGCCCGTGGGGGCTGGAAAAAAGTGAAAAGGAAAGTACAACGGGGCAGTGGGACACCAGAAGACGCGACACACCTGCCAGTGTTTGGTGACACACTGGTGTGTCGCGACACACCAGTTGAGAAGCGCTGGTCTAGAGAGCCACTAAAGAACAGCAGGCTTAAGCAGAGACATGTGAAGCACATTGTGAATGTGCAAACAAGTGGGAAAGCCCAATGAAATGAGGCATTTAATTTGAGGGAGTGGCTAAATCTCCTGATTGAAGTCAAAGGGTAAGCCTGTGCTTCTTATACACCTCCATTTTGGAGTGTGTAGCTATCTGCTCTAGGATTTAAGAACATAAAAACATAAGAACATAAGAAATTGCCATGCTATGTCAGACCAAGGGTCCATCAAGCCCAGCATCCTGTTTCCAACAGAGGCCAAACCAGGTCACAAGAACTTGGCAAGTACCCAAACACCAAGAAGATCCCATGCTACTGATGCAATTAATAGCAGTGGCTATTAGCTAAGTAAACTCGATGAATACAGTTAATGGACTGCTCCTCCAGGAACTTATATAAACCTTTTTTTAATCCAGCTACACTAACTGCACTAACCACATCCTCTGGCAACAAATTCCAGTGCTTTACTGTGTGTTGAGTGAAAAAGAATTTTCTCCGATTAGTCTTAAATGTGCTACTTGCTAATTTCATAGAATGCCCCCTGGTCCTTCTGTTATCTGAAAGTGTAAATAACCAATTCACATCTACTTGTTCAAGACCTCTCATGATCTTAAAGTCCTCTATCATATACCTCTCAGCCATCTCTTCTCCAAGCTGAACAGCCCCAACTTCTTCAGCCTTTCCTCATGGGGGAGCTGTTCCATCCCCTTTATCATTTTGGTTGCCCTTCTCTGTACTTTCTCCATCACAACTATATCTTTTTTGAGATGTGGAGACCAGAACTGTACACAGTATTCAAGGTGCGGTCTCACCATGGAGCAATACAGAGGCGTTATGACATTTTCTGTTTTATTAACCATTCCCTTCCTAATAATTTCTAACATTTTGTTTGCTTTTTTGACTGCTGCAGCACACTGAACCGATGATTTCAAAGTATTATCCACTATGATGCCTAGAACTTTTTCCTGAGTGGTAGCTCCTAATATGGAACCTAATATCGTATAACTACAGCAAGGGTTATTTTTCCCTATATGCAACACCTTGCACTTGTCCACATTAAATTTCATCTGCCATTTGGATGCCCAATCTTCCAGTCTTGGAAGGTCCTCCTGTAATGTATCACAATCCTCCTGTGATTTAACTACTCTGAATAATTTTGTATCATCTGCAAATTTGATAACCTCACTCGTCATATTCCTTTCCAGATCATTTATAAATATATTGAAAAACACTGGTCCAAGTACAGATCCCTGAGGCACTCCACTGTTTACCCTTTTCCATTGAGAAAATTGACCATTTAATCCTACTCTCTGTTTCCTGAATTTTAACCAGTTTGTAATCCATAATAGGACATCACCTCCTATCCCATGTTTTTAGTTTTCTTAGAAGCCTCTCATGAGGGACTTTGTCAAATGCCTTCTGAAATCCAAATACACTACATCTACTGGTTCACCTTTATCCACATGTTTATTAACCCCTTCAAAAAATGAAGCAGATTTGTTAGGCAAGACTTCCCATAAGTAAATCCATGTTGAGTGTGTTCCATTAAACCATGTCTTTTCATATGCTCTACGATTTTGATCTTTAGAATAGTTTCCACTATTTTTCCTGGCACTGAAGTCAGGCTCACTGGCATATAGTTTCCCGGATCACCCCTGGAGCCCTTTTTAAATATTGGGGTTACATTGGCAACTCTCCAGTCTTCAGGTACAACAGATGATTTTAATGATAGGTTACAAATTTTAACTAATAGATCAGAAATTTCATTTTTTAGTTCCTTCAGTACCCTAGGATGCATACCATCCAGTCCAGGTGATTTACTACTCTTTAGTTTGTCAATTTGATGGGTAGAGGGCCAAAGATATAGTAACTCTTGTCCCTTGACCTTGGCAACCGGACATTCCATGGTGGTAGCAAGGGGCATCGGAATCCGAGGATGTCATCCATAAATTAGGAAGAAGGGGAATGAATAGGTAGATTTGTTAGCATGATTATTATGGCTCATGGGAGGAGAGAGGCCCATATATCTTGTTGCTGGTTGACTTAGGATCATAAAATGGTTTTCAGAGATTGGTCAGTCCTTTCAGTTTGGCCATTCATCTGTGGATGGTATGCAGAAGAAAAATTTATAATGATCCATAATTTCCTGTACAGCCCCTGCCAATACCATGCAGTGAAGTAAAATCCATGGTCAGATACAATATGGGTAGTGAGGCTGTGAAGGCGAAAGACATGCTGAACAGTTGACTAATTCAGGTGTTGATGGCAGTCCTGGGAGAGGAACATAGTGTGCCTTTTTGAAAACATGTCAGCGATCACCCAGATGGTAGTATTGCCTGCCGATGGCGGAAGGTTGGTGATGAAATCTGAGGTGAGGTGGGACCAAGGTCCCTTGGGGCAGTCAGAAGCTGAAGTAGGCCCCAGAGCCCTGTTCGTGGCACAGTAGGACAAAATTCTACATAGCGTTTCATGTCTTGCTGCACTTGAGGCCACCGGTATTAGTGAGTGAATAATTTGAGAGCCCATGGTGACCCACAATACGCGAGTCATGGGCCTATTTCAGCATCTATTCCCTGAGGCGAAGTGGGACCACAGTCTTCTCAGGAGAAACAGTTACAGCAGGAGTCAGGTGGATATTGGCAGGATCAATAACAGACCTTGGAATTTCCGGAAGGTTATCCACTTCAAAAGAGAGAAATAGAGCATCAGCACATTGATTTGTTTCCGCCCATTGATAGTATAGCTCAAAATGGAACCAGTTAAAAAATAGGGACCAATGGGCCTGGTGGGAATTCAAACATTGGACTTGTGCCAGATACTCCAGATTCTTATGGTTGGTATAAATGGTTACGGAGTACCAGGCCCCTTCCAGCAAGTAGTGCCATTCTTTGACGGCCAGTTTAATTCCTAATAGCTTGTGATCCCTGATGCTGTAATTTCTTTCTACTGAGGAGAATTTTTTTGAAAGAAAGCACAGGTGACAAAACACCATGGGGATCATGTTGTAATAGAATGGCTGCCACCCCAACTTTGAAGGCATTGACCTGTATTATAAAGGACCTGGACGGGTCTGGGTTCCACTAACAGGGATTGTGAGTTAATTCTTATTTAAGAAGGCTGAAGGCTTGGATGCCTTCTTCATTCCTAACTGAGGGATCTGCTCCCTTCTTGATGAGGGCCATGAGGGTTGCCACCAGTGAGGAGTAGTCATGAACACATTGGCGGTAATAGTTGGAAAACCCAAAGTACCGCTGAAGTGCCTTGACTTGTACTGGGCGAGGCCAGTGTAGAATAGTGCTTAGTTTTTATGGGTCCATGCAGAGACCTGTTGATGAGATAATGTACCCCAGAAAGGGAAGTTCCTTCTGCTCAAAGGAACATTTTTCTTGTTTAGCATAAAGCTGATGTTGGAGGCATTGCAGTAATTGTCTGACACGAGAGAGGGGTTTTCCATGGTCTTACAGTAAATGATTATATCGACTCAGTAGATGATTATATCGACTAGATAGACAATAATGTGGAACTTAAGCAGATCTCAAAATATCATGTTTACCAACATCTGTTTCTATATTTCTATATGTTTCTATATTTCAAACCATTCTTACTCCTTCCATCCACTTTGTCTCCTCCTCCTCATATATGCATTACCTTATACTATATCATTACCATTGTATTATATTTCAATATGTATTTCTAAAAAAGTATGTATCTCTTTAAAAAATGTAAACCGTTGTGATGGCATGTCTGAACGATGGTATAGAAACATTGATAAATAAATAAATAAATCTGGAAGACTGCAGGTGCATTACACACGCTGAATGGCATAACCAGTATTTGTAATGCCCGTCTTGTCTTTTCAAAGCAGTCTTCCATTCATCACTTTCCCTGATACGAATTAGGTTGTATGCACCCTACAGATACAATTTTGTAAACACTTGTATCTCTCTCAGCCTGCTATACAATTCAATAATCAGGGGTATAGGGTACAGGTTTTTCTTAATGATCTTGTTCAGCTCAAAGTAATCAATACATGGGCAGAGAGACCATTTTTTTGGCAAAGAAGAAAAATCTGGCATCAGTGGGAGACAAGGATGGTCTGATGAAACACTTGCCAGATTATCCTGTATGTATTGTGACATGGCAGCTGTCTCAGGCTTGGAGAAGGGATAAACTCGGCCCCGGGGAGTGTTGTCCCTGGCAGTAATTCTATCACGCAGTCATAAATCCTATCAGGAGGTAATAAATCCACATGAGTGAAACAGAAGACATCTGCAAATTCCACATACTGTGGAGGCAGGCTGGGCACATCGACCAAGCATGCCTTGGGCCCAGTGTAGGGGGCCAAACCAGGAAAAGGCATTGGTCATGACAAGTGGGAACCCAGCTAGCTAACTGCAGGGTTGATCAATCAATATGAGGTTGGTGGCGGATTAGCCAAGGGAGGCCAATAATTATTGCATTCACTAATCTGGGGAGTACATAGAACAGAATGGTTTCTTGATTGAGAGGCCCATCCGCATGCAGAGTGGAATGGTGAATCATTTCTCTTGATCAGGCAGGGGTCCTCCAGAAATGGAGTAGTGGCTAGGGACTCAATAGGAATCAGATATTTCTGGACGATAGCTTCATTGATGAAATTTCTGGCAGCCCCAGTATCTAGAAAGGCTTGAAAAGGTAGCTTGGCTATTTCCAGGATAATACTTACTGGTAGGAAGAGTTGGGGAGAGATATAGTGTCAACCTAGGTTGGCCTCTCCCTCCATCCCTAGACATGGGAGTTTTACCTCTTCAAGTGACACTGGCCAGTATAATTCCTGGAGCCAGCATAGTATAAGTATAAATTTAAGCACCTCCTCTGCTGATGTTCCTCTGGAGACAAGCAAATGCAATTGACCAGTAGAGGCTCCTCAGGAGTCTCATGCATCAGCAGAGGTCTGGGAGGAGTCCAGGGCCATTGAAATTGAGGGGCTAAATATATGGGACATTGAGCTTGACTCCATTCCCTAGCCCTTTCCTGGAGACAAAGAGCTAGATGGATGGTCACTCTGATGATCTCCTCCAGGTCCTTGGGGCGGGAGGGATCCCATCCAGCTAGCTCATCCTTTAATGACTCTGACAGATTTTGCCAGAATATGACCAACAAACTATCATCTACCACTGAAGCTCTGAGGCCAGGGTTTGGAAATGGACTGGGTGCTTTGGTGGATCTGTAAGAACTCAGCCGCTACAGATAACGTTTGTCCATGTTCAAATACCAAACAAATGGGAACTTCCAGCCTCCATGGCTTGGATGAGTGAAATTCAAAGTGGGCAGAGTATTTCTTGTTGTATTAAGGAGAAAAAACCCTTTCCAACTGGTAGTTTTAGCAAAAACAGTCACTGTCTCTCTCTCCCCAGGGGCTGAAGACTCCTGATGGGGGTCCTCAAGATTCTTACCATTGATCTTACAGTTAGTAGGAATTTTCATGGCTCTTTACTTTCTTTCAGGACCCCAGAGGGAGGACCCCTTTAGTAGCAATGAGATCCAACAATTCCTCACCACAGGATGGATAGGGGCAAAACAATTTCTCCTGGGCAGCAACAAAAATATATCTGTCCCCAATTTAGATGCAACACCCATGGATGCTGCAGAAGGTAACAATCATTCCTCCAGTTCCAGACTAGGTCCCAGTGGGGCAGGGCCCCCGAAAGAGAGTTTTCACCAACATGTCTCCCAAAGCGACACCCTATGTTCTCACAGTTCTCTTTTAACAGAAGTAAACATTTAAAAAAAATCCCCAAATAACCACCCTACAACTAAGAAGTGGGTAGTAGTAGTAGAGTCCCCAACCTGTCCCAGAGGCTCCAAGATGGCTGGAGTATAAACCTCCAGGTAGGCCCAAAAATCTAACTCAGTCACAAAACTCTCCAACCTCTGTTACACTTAATACAAAAATAAGTGTTTCAGAAAGAGTGAAACCATGATTAAAAACAAACAGGAAGTATGGTCAGATCCAAGAATTTCAGTTTAGAAAAGGTTTGTTGTCTAGGGCTACTGTCTTATGGATGTTCAACCATGAGAAGCAGATTTGGCTAAGGCAAGTATATACAATTAAAAAGTAGAATCAATAAGTAAATCAAGACCACTATGTAGCTAAATTTTATAAAAATGGTAGTGGATACTTAAAGGTGAAACACTGGTCTACAGCCAAATGCTTCCAAAATGAATGTAGTCAAACTTTTCTAAATCTAGGTGTCTGAGAATGAAATTGTGCTTAAGATTGTTGATTTGTTTTAGTTTTCAAGATATGCTGCTGGATCAGTATATACGACCTTTGACTTGGGAATTGTGAATGATTTATTTATTGATTTATTTATTTATTTAATTTTATATACCGACAACCGTTTGCACGTCGTGCCGGTTTACAAATAACTTACAACCAAAAGATATATAGGCAAAGCAAGTAGCTAAATAACTTAGGGAGTGAGGGAAAGGGGTAGTCGAGACAAAGGAGGGGGCGGGGGGAGGGTGAGAACAGACACATAAGGATAAGATATGTACAAGGATTCGAGGAACAATTGATATGTACACTGGTTATACACAGGGTTGTGTAAGCGCGAAAACAACAGCCGTTGAAATGAGGTTATGTGTGAGGTTGTACTAGGTAACATTTTTTATATGCAGGAGGTTAAGTGAGGGATAGAAGTTCCTTAGAGGTTAGATAAATGAATAAAGAAGTGAAAGGATCTCAAATTAAACCAGAAATATCTAATATACAAATTTGACTGAATTTATGAATAAATGTATGAATCAGTTTGGATAGTACTTGCTGTTTGGACATAACAATGGACAAAATTAAAGCAGCATTTGAATATTTTGGCGATAAATTTCCATGGTTAAGCAAAGCTAAGATGAAGAAAAGTATATTTATTAGTCCTCAGATTCATGAATTTCTTTGAGATGATGCATTTAACTATGCATTGCTTAGCAAGGAAAGATGGTGTAGAAAGCCTTCCAGTTAGTGGTAACAATTTTTTTCTGAAACAACAAGGCAAACAATACAAGGAATTGTGGAAAACCTCCTCAAGGCATACAAAAAGCCTTAGCTGCGAAATGTCACTAAAGATACATTTTTTGCCCTCTCATCTAGATTATTTTCCCACAAAACTTCAAAGCAGTGAGCAATGAGCATGGTGAGCAATTTCACCAGGACATTGTAGCAATGAAAAAATATCAGAGTAAATGGACCCCATCAATGCTTGCAGACTATTGCTGGACAGTGAGATGTTCCATATAATGAATACACGAGACAAGCCAAAAAAGAGCTGAGTAGCCACTGAATAAGGATTAAACTATATACATATAGTTTTTGGCCTTTTGTTTCACAGTACATTTTATTTCAATAATCGTTCAGTTGATTTAATTTATAAAGTACTACATGAACAGGGCAAGTCAAATATTATGCAACCAAAAATACACAAAAAGACCTAAGTTTATCTACACACTATCAGGTCAATTGTAAAAGCTTTGCTTGCACAAAAATACCCATATATGCAAGTAGGTGGGCTGCATATAAGCAATCCGGTTTTTAAAAAGCTGCAAACTATTTTATTTATTTTTATATTCTGCTTTTTCAGAAGCTTCAAAGCTGATTACATTGTAATATTGTAGATATGTACCCATATTGTAGATATGTACCTGTATATACCCATGCGTGCATAAGGAATAAGGTGGCAGAAAAGGGGCAGGACTTGAGCATTCTGGGGCTGGGCCAAGACTTAATTGCATAACTCCAAAATATAAACTGAAATCACAGTAACTTTACTGCTGCTCCTGGTGAGGACCAAGACTGTACATATGGAGGACGATATTCAAAGCATGTTCAGCGCTATTTAGCATTATAAGCAGGACCTATGCAGCTAAGTAGCAGCCACTGAATATATGTGCGTATGTTCAGCAGCCACCGCTTAGCCATACAATCCCCTTATATGCCTAAAATGTATGCACAAAAAAGGTGGGCAGGCACTGGGCGGATCGGGGGCGGAGTGAATTAAACATATAACTTATTCGCTTAACTACCAATATGTGGAATTAGGTGTATAAGTATACGTCTAAGTTTAGACACCCCATAGAGCAGGGGTAAGCTTAGCAGGGTAGACTTATCCAGCAAGGTGTACATATATGCGGATATTCAGCGGCTTTACCATGCCACTGAATATACATCATAACAAATCAGTAAATTATATCCAGCTAAATTACTTAAGCAGCCAGCTTTGAATTTTCTATTCTATTCTATAAGCTCTCATCAAGTTTTAGGGCTTATAGAATAGGGTGAAGGATCCAGGTCAACCAGGAGGCATGTACGATGAAGAACTAGAGAGGTCTGAAAGATCTCACTATTAATTGGACAAACTGGTGGACTAACTGCAAAACTGGGAGCATGCCTTGCGTGAGCATGTTTTAAAATTTGATGACATATGTAAAAGCTGGCAAGGTCCTATGGAAGGTATATGTGCACTAGCTGTGATTGAGTAACCTCATAAAATTAGCACACTTCATGACTTCAGCATGGTTGATGCATTTTTAAAACATATGCGCTCAAGTGCACACAGAATAAAAAATTCCAGCATATCGTTGCTCACACACCAATGCGTGTTCATTTTAAAATTGACTTCTAAATATTCAATAGACATAGGCATAAAATATAAAAACTTAAATATCATGGAAACTAACCAATCAGCTGGTTTAATTATCATATAAAAATTCAGGACATCAACATCAATAATAAATGGCACATTTTATTGCTGAAGCAATTTCTAAAAATTTGTATAACAGTGTTAGTTGGCCATTGAAAAGATGGTATACCAAGACATGTATTTGACCTATCAGACATACTTGGGAAATACAGTAGAGAGGTGGGTATAAATATTCACCACAAGAAAAATAAAGTAATGATAGTAAACATTGGAATCAAAGAGTTAAGATTATGCCTGTTATTTTCCGAGTCAACATCCTGTTTGTAAATATTTATAAATATGTAGCAGCTGGATTGAATATATTTCAATATTATTCCTGTAATATCTGACTGACTGGCAAAAGAATAGGACCTTGAATGTTCAGGGATCAAAGCTGCAATGTGACCGACAGTTGAGAATGAGAAAAGCCACTGCCACATTAGGTACTTAAGACTTTTTATCATTTTGTGCCTATAGGAGACATACATGGTATATAAGGAGAGAGGGAGCAATTTTAGATCTAATTCTCAGTGGAGCACAGGACTTGGTGAGAGAGGTAACGGTGGTGGGGCCGCTTGGCAATAGTGATCATAATATGATCAAATTTGATTTAATGACTGGAAAAGGAACAGTGTGCAAATCCAAGGCTCTCGTGCTAAACTTTCAAAAGGGAAACTTTGATAAAATGAGAAAAATTGTTAGAAAAAAACTGAAAGGAGCAGCTACAAAAGTAAAAAATGTCCAAGAGGCGTGGTCATTGTTAAAAAATACCATTCTAGAAGCACAGTCCAGATGTATTCTACACATTAAGAAAGGTGGAAAGAAGGCAAAACGATTACCGGCATGGTTAAAAGGGGAGGTGAAAGAAGCTATTTTAGCCAAAAGATCTTCATTCAAAAATTGGAAGAAGGATCCAACAGAAGAAAATAGGATAAAGCATAAACATTGGCAAGTTAAATGTAAGACATTGATAAGACAGTCTAAGAGAGAATTTGAAAAGAAGTTGGCTGTAGAGGCAAAAACTCACAGTAAAAACTTTTTTAAATATATCCGAAGCAGAAAGCCTGTGAGGGAGTCAGTTGGACCGTTAGATGATCGAGGGGTTAAAGGGGCACTTAGAGAAGATAAGGCCATCGTGGAAAGATTAAATTATTTCTTTGCTTCGGTGTTTACTGAAGAGGATGTTGGGGAGGTACCCGTAATGGAGAAGGTTTTCATGGGTAATGATTCAGATGGACTGAATCAAATCACGGTGAACCGAGAAGATGTGGTAGGCCTGATTGACAAACTGAAGAGTAGTAAATCACCTGGACCGGATGGTATACACCCCAGAGTTCTGAAGGAACTAAAAAATGAAATTTCAGACCTATTAGTAAAAATTTGTAACTTATCATTAAAATCATCCATTGTACCTGAAGACTGGAGGATAGCAAATGTAACCCCAATATTTAAAAAGGGCTCCAGGGGCGATCCGGGAAACTACAGACCGGTTAGCCTGATTTCAGTGCCAGGAAAAATAGTGGAAAGTGTTCTAAACATCAAAATCACAGAACATATAGAAAGACATGGTTTAATGGAACAAAGTCAGCATGGCTTTACCCAGGGCAAGTCTTGCCTCACAAATCTGCTTCACTTTTTTGAAGGAGTTAATAAACATGTGGATAAAGGTGAACCGGTAGATATAGTATACTTGGATTTTCAGAAGGCGTTTGACAAAGTTCCTCATGAGAGGCTTCTAGGAAAAGTAAAAAGTCATGGGATAGGTGGTGATGTCCTTTCGTGGATTGCAAACTGGCTAAAAGACAGGAAACAGAGAGTAGGATTAAATGGGCAATTTTCTCAGTGGAAGGGAGTGGACAGTGGAGTGCCTCAGGGATCTGTATTGGGACCCTTACTGTTCAATATATTTGTAAATGATCTGGAAAGAAATACGACGAGTGAGATAATCAAATTTGCAGATGACACAAAATTGTTCAGAGTAGTTAAATCACAAGCAGATTGTGATAAATTGCAGGAAGACCTTGTGAGACTGGAAAATTGGGCATCCAAATGGCAGATGAAATTTAATGTGGATAAGTGCAAGGTGATGCATATAGGGAAAAATAACCCATGCTATAATTACACGATGTTGGGTTCCATATTAGGTGCTACAACCCAAGAAAGAGATCTAGGTGTCATAGTGGATAACACATTGAAATCGTCGGTTCAGTGTGCTGCGGCAGTCAAAAAAGCAAACAGAATGTTGGGAATTATTAGAAAAGGAATGATGAATAAAACGGAAAATGTCATAATGCCTCTGTATCGCTCCATGGTGAGACTGCACCTTGAATACTGTGTACAATTCTGGTCGCCGCATCTCAAAAAAGATATAATTGCGATGGAGAAGGTACAGAGAAGGGCTACCAAAATGATAAGGGGAATGGAACAACTCCCCTATGAGGAAAGACTAAAGAGGTTAGGACTTTTCAGCTTGGAGAAGAGACGACTGAGGGGGGGATATGATAGAGGTGTTTAAAATCATGAGAGGTCTAGAACGGGTAGATGTGAATCAGTTATTTACTCTTTTGGATAGTAGAAAGACTAGGGGACACTCCATGAAGTTAGCATGGGGCACATTTAAAACTAATCGGAGAAAGTTCTTTTTTACTCAACGCACAATTAAACTCTGGAATTTGTTGCCAGAGAATGTGGTTCGTGCAGTTAGTATAGCTGTGTTTAAAAAAGGATTGGATAAGTTCTTGGAGGAGAAGTCCATTACCTGCTATTAAGTTCACTTAGAGAATAGCCACTGCCATTAGCAATGGTTACATGGAATAGACTTAGTTTTTGGGTACTTGCCAGGTTCTTATGGCCTGGATTGGCCACTGTTGGAAGCAGGATGCTGGGCTTGATGGACCCTTGGTCTGACCCAGTATGGCATTTTCTTACAATGAACAGGGTAGAAGTAACCTGGATTAAAACAATGAACAGGGTAGAAGTAACCTGGATAAACATAAAATGGGTGAAGCGAGTATAGAGAATTGGGTCTGTATAACTTGGGCGAATAGCAGGGAAAATAAATAGGGGAGGACTATGAAGGCCTCAAGTTGGATAGTGTACTCATGATGCGGATAAGAACCAAGGCTGAAGTGAGTAGTTATGGGAAGGCTTGTTCCCATTATTAGGAATTATTAGGAATTATTATTAGGAATTATTAGAAAGGGAATGGAAAATAAAATGGAGGATGTCATAATGCCCCTGTATCGCTCAATGGTTAGAACGCACCTTGAATAATGTTTGCAATTCTGGTCACCACATCTCAATAAAGATATTTTTGCACTGGAGAAAGTATAGAGAAGGGTGACCCAAATGATAAAGGGGGTGGAATGGTTCCCTTATGAGGAAAGGCTAAAGAGGTTAGGTCTGTTCAGCCTGGAGAATAGATGGCTTAGGGGGGGATATGATGGAGGTCTACAAAATCATGAAAGGACTTGAATGGGTAAATGTGAAATAGTTATTTATTCTTTTGAATAATACAAGGTCTAGGGGGCATTTCATGAAGTTAGCAAGTACAAGTACCACATTTAAAACAAATCAGTGAATATTCTTTTTCACTCAATGCACAATCAAGCTCTGAAATTTGTTGCCAGAGGATGGGTTTAAGGCAACTACTGTAGCTGGGTTTAAAAAAGACTTGGATAAGTTCCTGGAGGAGAAGTCCATAAACTGTTATTAATCAATAGGCAATAGCGACTGCTAGTTGCTGGCATAGTAGCATGGGATCTATTTAATGTTTGGGTACTTGCCAGGTACTTATGACTTGGATTGGCCACTATTGGAGCAGGATACTGGGCTTGGTAGACCCTTGGTCTGACCCAATATGACATATGTTATGTTCTAAATTTTCGAAGGTGCTGGCAGTGGCTGCCAGGAGGGCATTCTCTGCCACATTTCCCTCTACACTGAAGTGTGGGCATCCATAGCATGCCAAATACCCCATAGCTCCTGCTGCATGTGCTGCATCTCCTCCCTCACTACTTCCTGGAGGCCCTGTATCCCTCCCTGACTGCTTCCCACAGTCTCTGCATCTCTGTCTGGTGATATGCAATCTCGTCTACCACTTTGTTATTAATGGCCATGAGGCTCCTCTGTGCAGGAATGTCCTGCAACTTCTCTTATTGAGTTGAGATCTCCTCTTCTTCTGAAAAGCTGGCCTCCTGCTGTGCAAAAGCATGCTGCCTGAGATCCAATGTGCTGGAGAGAGTAATCCAATCTGGGTCTTCTCCTCCTTGCCTCATGGCTGCCTGCTGCTTCTCTGCGTATCCCTTTTCCATCTATAGGTCCTTCTTAGCATTATCAAGCAGCACCTATGTGTGGCGTCTTGCCCTTAGGAGGCCACTTAGTCCTGGGCCATCTACTCATCATCAGGCAGCTCCCCTACAAAAATGAAATGTGTACATCTTATCAATAATTATGCTATATGGGTAATATCTTTTCACAGACAGTGGACCTTCCTTTTTGCATAACAGAATAGCTGTTCCTAGTAAACCATCTCCTGTTACACCACTAACTGTAGAGAAAGCATTTCTGTGGCAAAGATATATATTTGTGAAATCCTTGTTAAGCACTAGCATGCTAAGCCTGAGAGAGAACTCACTAAATGTTGTGGTTCTTCAAAAGGATTGTGAGCCATCTGGCAGCTCCACTCTTGAATACTTTGCTATCAGATTTGTGCACCAAATGTTGTTTTAACCACACACAATTTTTTTTTTGTAAGGGATTGGTCAAATGTGTACCCTCCCATGAGTTAATGCCCCCTTACTAATATCTTGTATGTGCCTTTAGTTGGTCTGAGTACCCTTAGTAGTTGTTATAGACCTGCTCCCCAGAGGGGAGGAGTTAGCAATCTGTTAGCAATCACCCCGCCAGGGGGGCGGAGTTAGCAATCTGTTATGAATTAGGCTGCTGAGTTAGAAATCTGCTAACGCTTACCCCGCCAGGAGGGCAGAGTGAGCGATCTGGTATCGATCAGCAGCTCCCAAGGGAAGGAGATAGCAGTCTGATAAGCTTGGCTCCTGTAGGAGGAGGAGTTTAGCAATCTGTTAGGGATCTTGCTAAGGAGTAGCAATCTGTTAGTGCTCTGCTCCCCCAGAGGGAAGGAGTAGCAACTGTAATGCTTTGTTCCTGTAGAAAGATGAGCCAGCAACCTGTATGATCCCCACGGGGAGATAGCTATCTGATATGGATCAGCTTCCGCAGAGAGAGGAGTAATGGTCTGATGTGGGTTGGCTCCCACAGAGTGGCAGATGATAATACTGCTCTATAGTGTAAGGAGTAACAGTGAATTCCTGGGCCGATGGCAGATGACAGCGCCCTCAAGTGGAGGTCCTGAGAGGGACCACCGGCTAGGCTGGAGTATTGAGACAAACACAGATAGTTCTTTATTAGACTAGAAGTAGAACCACCAGAGGTGGCAGTAGTGAGTTGATGTGCCCAGCAGGGCTGAATTCCCTCTGATACTGGAACTATGATCTCTGAGTTGCTGAGCTGTAAGGAGAGACTATAGGTAGTGAGTAGACAGGGTATGCAGAGCATAATCAGAGGTAGATGATACACTCACAATTGTAGATATCTGTAATGTCTTCTTATGCAACAGAGAGTCTTCAGTATTCAGGAACAGGAGCCACAGGTGAGTACTGGTTCCTATAGGCAGTCTGAAATAGAACTCACAATGACTGTGTATGGGATGGCTTTTGGAATAGAAGAGAGGCTAGAAGATATAGAAGATAGCAATAAAATACACTAATCAAAGCACACAATCACACCCACACACAAAAAACCCAAGCTACTCTCTATTGAACTTCGAAAACACATCTGCACTTGAAATCGAAACCACACTGAAAAAAATCAAACCTGCCTATCACCCCTCAGATAACCTGCCCACCAAAATACTGCTCTCAAGCCCTGCTACCACAGCCAAACACATCGCAAACATCCTGAACAAATCCATTTCTCTAGGCCAAGTTCCAAAACAACTCAAGCATGCCATTATCAAACCCATTCTCAAAAAACCTAATCTAGATCCTAATGAACTAGCCAATTATCGCCCAGTATCAAACCTCCCATTCCTCTCCAAAATACTGGAAAGGATAATCAACAAACAACTTACGGAATACATTGAGGAACACAACATACTCTCCACATCCCAATATGGCTTTCGCAAACACCATAGTACAGAAACGTTACTCATCACCCTCTCAGAATCCATACTTAAAGCCATGGACAACGGACAATCCCACATACTTGGACTATTAGATATCTCTGCGGCGTTTGACACCGTCAACCACCTCACACTCATCAAACGTCTCATGGAAATTGGCATTGCTGGCACAGCCTTACTATGGTTCCAATCATACCTCTGTGACAGAAGCTACAGTGTAAAAATTGGTTGTAACAAATCCAACCCTGTCAAGCTATCTCAAGGAGTACCTCAGGGTTCATCCCTCTCTTCTACACTCTTTAATATATACCTCCTCCCCCTCTGCCATCTCCTCTCTAAACTAGGTATCCAGCACTTCATATATGCTGATGACATGCAGGTACTAATCCCTATCACTGATTCCATTGAAAATGCAATGATGATCTGGAAATCTGCCCTATCTGAGATAAATAAGTTGCTCTCCGATAACTTCCTAGCACTCAACACCAACAAAACAGAGATACTCATTCTTTCCCCCCCTAACAACCCCGCAGGCAGTCTCTCCACTACACTACCCAACTACCCTCCCCCCCCCACTCCCTACCCCTGCACTACACAGTTACCCTACCACCCCACAAGCCCACAACCTTGGCATTATGATAGACAACCAATTCAACCTCAAAAAATTCATTTCAGGGACCATAAAAAGCGGATTCTTCAAACTCCACACCTTGAAGAGAATCAAACCTCTCCTTCACACCTCTGACTTCCGCACAGTTCTGCAAGCTATGATCCTATCCAAACTTGATTACTGTAACGCCATCCTCCTAGGATTACCAAAAAGCACTCTACAACCTCTACAGCTATTACAAAATGCTGCCGCCCGTATCCTTACAAACACTCACCGTCAGGACCACATCACACCCGTCCTTCAATCACTACACTAGCTCCCCGTAGCCTCAAGGATTATATATAAAGTACTCACGCTCATGCACAAAGCCATTCATAACCAAGACATGCAATGGTTCCCAGAACATCTCCTGCTCCACACTCCAACAAGACCCACAAGAACACATCACCAGGCCAAACTCCAAATACCCTCTCCTAAACTCATGAAGCATTCCACCTTTAGAGATCGATCTTTCATCATCACAGGAATCGCCCACTGGAACAAAATGCCTTCCCAACTACGCCAGGAACCCTGCCACAAAAAATTTAAACACAACTTTAAAACATGGCTTTTCAAACTAGCGTTCCCTGACTAACGAACTATCTCTCACCAAAGACACCTCTTGACCACCTGACCGATCCCGACCTCGCCTCTCCTTCCCTACCCCTCACCCCTGTAGGTATTCTCCTCCTCCTCCCATCCATTCATTACTTTCCCACCAAATACCGTCACTGCCTTATTTAACTCATTTGTTAAAATTAACATGTACATTTGTATATTATTCCTGTATATAATTCATGTATTGTCCCCTGTTAACCCTCTCCCTGTTAATGTTAATATTGTAAAGCTGGTTGCTAAGTTATGTTATATTGTGAACCGAGGTGATGTTTTTTTCAAACGTGCCTCGGTATATAAGAAACCTCAAATAAATAAATAAATAAATAAATATTTAGGAACATAGGCCCTCGTGGAGCAAGTACCGGTTCCTATCTGTTAATCTGTAATAGTAATCCATAAGATATAGGAATGTGATATCTTCTGAGGAAGAAGAGAGTCTGAGAAAGGTATTAGGAACATAGGCCCTCGTGGAGTGAGTACCGGTTCCTATCTGCAGTCTGCAAAGGTAACTCACGATCTCTGTACCTGTGATAACGTCTTAGACTGAAGGGCACCTTAGAGATTAGGAACAAGGGCCCTTGTGGAGCGAGTACCAGTTCCTGTTTGTAATAGGACTCACTGTGTTCACGTCTGTGATCGCCTCCAGGCAATAGGAGTCTTCTGAGTCTTCGGGAATGTAGGCCCTCGAGGAGCGAGTACCGGATCCCGTCCAACAATCTGAAATCAAGAAGAGAGAGAGTGGAGCCCCCGAGGAGCGGGTACTCCTGGTAAGTTTGAAAAGGCCGAGCAGTGGAGAAAGACTTCCCCTTGTTGACTCGGATTGTTGTTGCAAGTAGCGTGGACTGCCGAAGTAAGTCCCGTTGGAGTTCCTTGCTAACTCGATTGTAGTTAGCAAAGAGCTTTTAAATTGAAAATGGATGACGTCAGTACGGGGGGACGCCCCCGAGGTTCGCGCCCTTGCTGGTACAAAGTCTGGAGCGCGAGCATGCATGCGCCCTTACGTCATCAGGAACATGGTGGATCCATAGCGTCAAGCCAGCCTGGGGATACCGGGACCAAGAGGCGGGGAGAAGCCGCGGCTACACCTGTCCGTCTGAGCCGAAAGGAGTCGCCACAAAGGTAGAGAGGGTGGAGCGAGGGTGAGAATAGGCACGAACGCAACAGTAGTACAATGATTTAATCAGGTGTAGTCTGTCAGCCATTAGCATAGTGGTCCTTAGCAAGGGATATGCTGAATGTGATAATTGGGTAAGGTGTGTTCCATGATTACCAGCATAAGAATGGTATCTTCACAGAGAAGGCTCATAGGAGTGTAGAGAATTTTTAGAGATCTAACCCCACCCTTTTGGCATAATACAGTGACCCCCCCCCCTT
Organism: Rhinatrema bivittatum; assembly: GCF_901001135.1. NCBI lineage: Eukaryota > Metazoa > Chordata > Amphibia > Gymnophiona > Rhinatrematidae > Rhinatrema > Rhinatrema bivittatum. Next base: position 607,405,601 of record NC_042616.1, on the reverse strand, counting down.
CCTCTATAGTGGCTGATGTGTGATAATGAATAATATAAGGACTAGGGGTACTCCCTGAAGTTAGCAAGTAGCACATTCAATACTAATTGGAGAAAATTATTTTTCACTCAGTGCAGAATTAAGCTTTTGAATTTCTTGTCAGAGGATGTGGTTAAGGTTATTAGTGTACCTGGGTTTAAAAAAGGTTTGAATGAATTCCTGGAGGAGAGGACAATAAACTATTAATTAAGTAGACTTAAGAAATAGTCACTACTTATCATTGTGTGGTAGCAGCATGGTATCTATTTAAGTTTGTGATCTTGCCAGTTACCTGTGACCTGGATTCACCACTGATGGAAAAAGAATATTGGGCTTGATGGACCTTTGGTCTGACCCAGTATGACAAGTTCTTAGATTCAAATATGCTCATTTTTTAACATATGCCTATCTCACACTTGTGGGTTATAAAATACTATTCCAACCACTCTAGGCAAATGAAAGCAAAAAACGTTCACAGTAGACACACAATAAATTGCTTTCCCAAATACTTGCATACATTATTTTGATATTGGATGAATACTATTCAAATTGAGGAAAAGACCTCAGAACCCCATATTAGGGATGTGCAGAGCAAAATTTTATGTTCATATTTTTTATGTCCGAAAGGGGGTCCCACTTGCGGCCAATATGGACATAAAAAAAATCCAATGAGTTGGGTATATGTACATATGTGCAAAAAAAAAATTTAAACCCCCTCACCCTCCTTAATCCCCCCCCCAGACTTACCACAACTCCCTGGTGATCGAGCGAGGAGTGAGGACGTCATTTCTGCAATCCTTGGCGAGAAGCATGTGACGTCGGTGGCACGTCGAGTGACGCGGCGTCACGTGATTCCCGGCTCGTTCGCGCCGGATGGCTCGTTCGGCCCAAAAATAACTTTTGGCCAGCTTGGGGGGGCCTCCTGACCCCCCCAAGCTGGCCAAAAGTTCTTTTTGGGCCGAACGAGCCGTCCGGCGCAAACTCGCCGGGAATCACGTGGCGCCGCGTCACTCAGACGCGACGTCACGTGATTCCCGGCGAGTTCGCGCCGGACGGCTCGTTCGGCCCAAAAAGAACTTTTGGCCAGCTTGGGGGGGCCTCCTGACCCCCCCAAGCTGGCCAAAAGTTCTTTTTGGGCCGAACGAGCCGTCCGGCGCGAACGAGCCGGGAATCACGTGACGCCGGCGTCACTCGACGTGCCGCCGACGTCACATGCTTCTCGCCAAGGATTGCAGAAATGGCGTCCTCACTCCTCGCTCCATCACCAGGGAGTTGTGGTAAGTCGGGGGGGGTGGGATTAAGGAGGGTGAGGGGGTTTATATTTTTATTTTGGCTCAACAATCGCGATTTCCCACATATCGAACATATCTATGTTCGATATGTGGGAAATCCGATCGTTTATGTCGAATCAATTTTTTAAGTAAAAAAAAAATATGAGTTGCGTTTTACTAATGCGGTCAATCCGAATGCACACCCCTACCCCATATGCATTGTTCAACCAGGACATATAAGCATACACTCGGGTAATTCAATCACAGGTCTAAAAAAAACCCTCAAAACCATCCATTTTATTATTCTTGTATAGATCAATCCTTTCTAATTTATTTTTTTATTGATTTTTTTGTATAATTCATATAAAATACCAGGACAGATCTCTGCGGGGCAGCGGAATGCATGTTTGGTTGAGGGGGCCAATCAAGCTCCACCCCTTGCTCTACCCCAACTTTGCCCACACTGCCAATTTCTTACTTTATGTTTATAGTTATTGTCATTCTTTCTTACAAACATTCTTTGCATAAATCATAGATTAGAATTATTCATTCCCAGACCTACCAATAAAATATTTGATGCTAGAAAACCACTAGGCTCTTCTTTCTGCTTATGGACAGGGATGGCCTGCTTCTGAGAAAAACAGCATTACTAATAGAAGTGTCTTTATTACGCGACTATTCTGTACTATGCATGGAGAGAGAGAAGATCATCGAGTTACAAGAGATGTAATCAGAGGCCAAGAAAATGTAGCATACATATATCAAAACAATCCTAATTGTTGGGGCTCCACTCACCTGTTTAAAAAGAATATCCAAGCTCACCTTGAAATGTCTCTCCAGCATTTGCCCCCTGGGGAAATGAGATATGGTGAATGGTGAGGGCTTGTATGTACTGAACTCTCTCAGGGTTGATGAAAGGGTATTAGTCACCCCAGGTGAATCTTACAGCCTTGTGTTCCCCCCCCCCCTCCTCCCACAACACACTTAATTATTATGCATTTATAATATATTTTACATAAAAAATACTTTCAATGTACTTATTATGTAAAATTATCACTTACAATACCATGTATATTATATTTACATATACTGCTGTGGTACTTGGCCTTCAAAAAGCCATAAGTAAACTGTATTACAATTAGTGTATGCTAAACTTCCCATACCAAAACAACACTAACTGCCAGCATCCAAACAGTAAGAAGCCAATCCCATGAAAATGCAATACTGCAAACATTACTCCAGGCCTTAAAACACAAATACACATCCTATAAGGAAAACAGAACAAGTCAGGTTGATATTATCCTACACAGAAATTACACAGCAGCAGAATACCACATGTTGCTCACTCATGCAAAGCATATATAGACCCTCACCAAATACAGAATAAAGAGACCAAAAAAGTACAAATAGAAATATATAGCCAAAAACTGAACCAGAAACCACAACAAGCCAGTCTGTGTTTGCACTGCAACAATGGAAAAACAAAAATATCATCATGCCCAAATACAAGCATCTAGATATGCATGATAAGTAGAGAACCCAATGGAAATTTAGAAGGGCAGGGGGAGCAGTCAATGCCAGTGGTGGCCTGAATTATGAGGGATCCATAGCCCCTGTGACCCTAGCAAATATTTTTTGGCACATTTTTGTTTTTGTATTGGGGGTGGGCCATTTCAGGTCTACCCCTGGATCGTTGTATTTTTTTTTCATTTAGAATTTTGTTTTTGTTTTTTTAAAACAAACACAAAACCCACCCTACCTTTCCCATTTATTTAAATATGGAGCCCCCAACAAGCAGAGCCCACCTTCCTGATGCCTCTTCCCCCCAGGATTCACCCAAAATCCATGATGGTCTAGTGGGGAGGCCCAGGAGCAACCTCTCTAGGGTTTCCAACTGCCTCCAGATTTTCAGGACAGGTTGATCCAGTCCTGGTTTTAGCTTATTAAAAAAAGCAACACACACAATATTGAAAATGTAAAAGTATATAAGTTGTTGCCTTCCTTAATCTAATCCTGCCTCTGATCTCACCTACTCTTTCCGTGGGTAAAAGTAGGAATGTTGTTGATCCTCCATGAATACTTTTACTGAGCATGCAGAATGAACAATTTATAGACAGCTCAGTTAAAAAGTCATTTAGATGAATAAATGACTTTTGAAAAATTCTATTATGAAGACTAGATATGGTCAGCATGCAGGAAATGAAGAAATATTAAATGTACTACTTTAAACTGTGAATTTTCAAGGTTGAGTCATGGGGGTTCATTTATTCCTGGATTTATTTAATCCTTAAATATTATTTATGCTCCTGTTTGTACAAATTTCTTTATACAAGACTGAGTCTCTCTCAATTTTCTGATCCTGAAATCTCTTTTTTCCATACTGGCCTTTCTAATTTACTCTCAAGCCTCAAATATTACTCCATTATCCTAATGCAAATGATTTTATAGTTTCATAACATTCTATATTCCCTCCCTTGTACTTATTTGCATTTTCCTTACTTTCTGACCATTACAGTAATATTTAAAAGCATCTGTTATTATGATTGTAGAGTGTTTGGGGATATATTTAGATGAAATATGCTAATGCTAAGTTAAACCATATTGCATTCTACAGTAAATGTCACATGACCACCCTGCTGCTTTTAAAGGGCAGAAATCTGTCTAGAACACACAAGCACATATCCTGGAAGAGCAGAAAAGCATTTTCAAATCACAGTTGCTCTGTCAATGAATGAGATATGAAATGAATTTCACATGGATTGCCTCCCCAGAGGCTTGTCACAACAGATAAGGCAAAGTGGATAGACACTGCATTACTTCTTGTAGGCTACAGAGTAGTCAGGCTTATAACTGAATCAAAATTTTGCTACAGGATAGGGAAGATGCAATACTGTGCATTCCCCTTCATAAATTTCTTTACCAGTTCCTAGCAAACAAGAAACTACACACTAATAAATCTTTCAGAACACATCCAAAGTGAAAACAGCAATTGCATGGAAAATACCAACATCTCTTTCTGTTCCATCAACTTTAGCCCTCAGCTATCTGATGGCCTTAACATGAAGAACTAATAAGAGCATAGCAAGATGTCAAATTAGAGTTCAGCAGAGCTTTTAGGAATGTGGCTCATGGGAATGCCCTGTGAGCCGCGGTAGTCACCCTGATGCCAACTAGCACGGTTCAGGCTGCCGTCTATGCCATCTCATGGCACAGACACTGCTGTCTCCTCCGCGCTCCTGAACACAGTTCCTCATGCTACCAGACTACTCCTTCTCCAGATGCCCTAAGGTACGTGTGCGTGCACAACTCCTCCTTTTAAAGGGCCACTGGTGGAAATCCTCCGTGGCAACCCTTGATGATTTCATGCTGCCCTCACCATTTAAGGGCTTCTCAGATCATGCTCCAGTGTCTCAGCAATAAGCCTCCTGGATCCTGGTGTGTAGTTTGTCATGCTAGTTCCTGGTTCCTGATCCTATTTCTTGCCTCATCTCTCCAGCCCAGCCTGACTTGTTACTCCAATCCAGCCTTGCCTCTCCAGCTTGTCCATCCTCATCTTATCCAGCCTTTTACCTTCCTGCCTGCCCTACCTCATCAGGTCCTTTTCTTCTTCTCCTAAGCCTGCCCTCAGACTGACGTCTGGATCTGACCCTTGCCTAGAAATTGACCATCCTCGCTTGCTGCCTGCCACTGACCCTAGCCTGGCCCTGGACCTACACATATGCCACTTCCATAGAGACTCTCGCCTAAGACCTGCCAGCCTCCGGAACCTGAGGGCTCAACCGAAGGGGAAAAGGGTTGATAAAAGTGAAATTCTTGTCCAGTCTCTCTCCTGCAAAGCTCTGCCAGCTGTCGATGAGGACCTACAGGGCCTACCCCATAGTTTGAGTTAACCTCACCAGAGCAGCAAGGGTCCACAAATCTTACAAGAGCTCATCGTAAAATATCTTTATATACAAAATGAGAATATAAAATGAGAATAGTGAAAGAACATGAATCCAGTTATTTTATTCAGCTGAGGGAAGACTGTGCTTGCCTGGACATAACAGACTGCTCCCATGTCAACATTTAGTGGACGTACTCTGAAAATGAGCAGGTATAGCCAGTTTGTTTACCAATACAGAAGAATGAGTGACAAGAACATGCTCACTCTTTAAGAAGAAACTGGAGCAGGTAAAGTCGGCAATATTACATGCTCACTGTTTCAGTGAATATAATAAATGTATTCTATAAGTTCAGTAATTTTAAAAAATTCTTAACCCCTCTCCTCTGATGGTGCAATTACACAACACTTGGATAGTCAGCATGGCAAGAAGCATTTTTGTTACCAGAGTTGTTTTGCACTGTAAAGCAATAGTACTCAAACTCCCCTTCTTTGTATTACAGACTGGTCTTGAAAAAACAACTGGATTCTGTTGAGGTTAGCATATCTTATATTGGATATATATCTAAAAAACAATATTTGTCAAAACCTCAAAGTGATGGTAGAATCTCACAATGAGTATTAGAAGAAACCATCCAGTACAGTACCAAATGATATGAGCATATACATAAGAGAGACCTAATATAATAGAGCTATGTAAACGCCAACTAACTGAGACTAAATTCCATAACTACTAGGGATGTGAATCGTTTTTCAACGATTAAAATTATCGTCCGATAATTTTAATATCGTCTTAAATCATTATAGAACACAATACAATAGAAATTCTAACGATTTATCGTTAAAAATCGTTAAATCTTGTTAGTGCGCACTAACTCCCGTTAGTGCGCACTAACAGAAATTGATACAAATTGACACGTTCCAGATCAGTAAAGGTCAGTTAGGAATGAATATGTATTCCTATTGGCTGGCTGCTCTCATATCTATTGATGTTACCAAGGTTCCAACTGAGGTGATGGTTGGGGGGATGGGAAATGGAAATGGAAACTCAGGAACACTAACAGAAAATGATACAAATTGACAATTTCCAGGTCAGTAAAGGTCAGTTAGGAATGAATATGTATTCCTATTGGCTGGCTGCCCTCTTATCTATTGATGTTACCAAGGTTCCAACTGAGGTGATGGTTGGGGGGATGGGAAATGGAAATGGAAACTCAGGAACACTAACAGAAAATGATACAAATTTTTGACATTTTCCAGGTCAGTAAAGGTCAGTTAGGAATGAATATGTATTCCTATTGGCTGGCTGCCCTCTTATCTATTGATGTTACCAAGGTTCCAACTGAGGTGATGGTTGGGGGGATGGGAAATGGAAACTGTTGATAGTTGACAAAAAAAGTAATGTGATCAGTCAATATTACTAGAACTTGTGCCCTATTCCTGATACCAGGGGTGTTGTGATCTTCCTGCACTCAGTGCCCTATCCCTGATACCAGTGGTGTTGTGATCTTCCTGCACACAGTGCCCTATCCCTATTAATACCAGGAGTGTTGTGATCTTCCTGCACACAGTGCCCTAACCCTGATACCAGGGGTGTTGTGATCTTCCTGCACACAGTGCCCTCACCCTGATACCAGGGGTGTTGTGATCTTTCTGCACACAATGCCCTAACCCTGACACCAGGGGTGTTGTGATCTTCCTGTACACAGTGCCCTATCCCTATTAATACCAGGAGTGTTGTGATCTTCCTGCACACCGTGCCCTAACCCTGATACCAGGGGTGTTGTGATCTTCCTGCACACAGTGCCCTAACCCTGACACCATGGGTGTTGTGATCTTCCTGCACACAGTGCCCTATCCTTATTAATACCAGGAGTGTTGTGATCTTCCTGCACACAGTGCCCTAACCCTGATACCAGGGGTGTTATGATCTTCCTGCATGCAGTGCCCTATCCCGCCTGCATTACTAGTGAGATGCTGGCTTCACAGACAGGGGGGAGCTGCCTGACCCTCACTCCTGACTTCCCCTATGTCCTAGCCAGTGAATGGTGTGTGGGTGAGGGGGAGGGGAGGATGGTGAAGTCTGAGACAGCTCCCTCCCTGCATTACTAGTGAGAGGCTGGCTTCACAGACAGGGGGGAGCTTCCTGACCCTCACTCCTGACTTCCCCCATGTCCCAGCCAGTGAATGGTGTGTGGGTGAGGGGGGGGGAGGATGGTGAGGCTGATAACAGCTCCTTCCCTGCATTACTAGTGAGAGGCTGGCTTCACAGACAGGGGGGAGCTGCCTGACCCTCACTCCTCCCCTCCCCCATGTTCCAGCCAGTGAATGGTGTGTGGGTGAGGGGGGTGGGAGGATGGTGAAGGCTGAGACAGCTCCCTCCCTGCATTACTAGTGAGAGGCTGGCTTCACAGACAGGGGGGAGCTGCCTGACCCTCACTCCTCCGGGGTGTTGTGATCTTCCTGCACATAGTGCCCTATCCCTGATACCAGGGGTGTTGTGATCTTCCTGCATGCAGTGCCCTATCCCTAATACCAGGGGTGTTGTGATCTTCCTGCACACAGTGCCCTATCCTTGATACCAGGAGTGTTGTGATGTTCCTGCACACAGTGCCCTATTCCTGATACCGGAGGTGTTGTGATCTTCCGGCATGCAGTGCCCTATCCCGGTTACCGGGGATGTTGTGATCTTCTTGCACACATCCCGGTATCAGGAATAGGGCACTGTGTGCAGGAATATCACAACACCCCTGGTATTAGGGATAGGGCACTGTGTGCAGGAAGATCTCAACACTCCTGGTATTAATAGAGATAGGGCACTGCATGCAGGAAGATCACAACACCCCTGGTATCAGGGATAGGGCTCTGTGTGCAGGAAGATCACAACACCCCGGAGGAGTGAGGGACAGGCAGCTCCCCGCTGTCTGTGAAGCCAGCCTCTCACTAATAATGCAGGGAGGGAGCTGTCTCCGCCTTCACCATCCTCCCACCCCCTACTCACCCACACACCATTCACTTGCTGGCACTTGGGGGAAGGAGGAGTGAGGGACAGGCAGCTCCCCCCTGTCTGTGAAGCCAGCCTCTCACTAATAATGCAGGGAGGGAGCTGTCTCCGCCTTCATCATCCTCCCACCCCCCACTCACCCACACACCATTCACTGGCTAAGACATGGGGGAGGGGAGGAGTGAGGGTCAGGCAGCTCCCCCCTGTCTGTGAAGCAAGCCTCTCACTAGTAATGCAGGGAAGGAGCTGTTTCAGCCTCACCATCCTCCCCCCCCCCCTCACCCACACACCATTCACTGGCTGGGACATGGGGAGGGGAGGAGTGAGGGTCAGGAAGCTCCCCCCTGTCTGTGAAGCCAGCTTCTCACTAGTAATGCAGGCGGGAGAAGGCACTGCATGCAGGAAGATCACAACACCCCTGGTGTCAGGGATAGGGCACTGTGTGCAGGAAGATCACAACACTCCTGGTATTAATAAGGATAGGGCACTGTGTGCAGGAAGATCACAACATTCCTGGTATTAATATGGATAGAGCACTATGTGCAGGAAGATCACAACACCCCTGGTATCAGGGTTAGGGCACTGTGTGCAGGAAGATCACAACACCCCTGGTGTCAGGGTTAGGGCACTGTGTGCAGGAAGATCACAACACCTCTGGTATCAGGGTTAGGGCACTGTGTGCAGGAAGATCACAACACTCCTGGTATTAATAGGGATAGGGCACTTTGTGCAGGAAGATCACAACACCCCTGGTATCAGGGTTAGGGCACTGTGTGCAGGAAGATCACAATACTCCTGGTATTAATAGGGATAGGGCACTGTGTACAGGAAGATCACAACACCCCTGGTGTCAGGGTTAGGGCACTGTGTGCAGGAAGATCACAATACCCCTGGTATCAGGGTTAGGGCACAAGTTCTAGTCACATTGACTGATCACATTACTTTTTTTGTCAAGCTACCAACTGTTTCCATTTCCCATTCCCCATATATTGTCAGTGGGAACCTTGGTAACATGAATAAATAAGAGGGCAGCCAATAGGAATACATATTCATTCCTAAACTGACCATAACTGACCTGAAAAGTGTCAAATTGTATAATTTTCTGTTTGTGCGCACTAACTCCCAGTTAGTGCGCACTAACTCCCTTTAGTGCGCACTTATCGGAAAAAACGATTTTTTAACGAAACAATCGTGCCAAACACGATTTTCTTCTCCTGCCAGACGATTTCAATCGTTAAGACATTAGGGGACACGATTCACATCCGTACTCATTTTTGGTTTTTACCTGCCGGTGCCAGTGCAAAAGTGCACAATTTTGGACACATTTAAAGTTACTTCATCTGCTCTGCCTTTCCCTCTCCCTCACATCATTGATATATGTCACCGGGGATGTTAAGATTACTACAACGATTTAACATTTTTCCGTGGTATTATAATGCCCACTGCCTAGTGCCCACTGCACACACTTTGCCTTCTGCCAGGCAAACAGTGAGTGTCATCCTGTCTGCTCTGTCTGCACTATTTCTCTGTCACAGACAGGCTTCACAATACAGCCTGTTATGCTGCACTTTCTGGCCTGCCTTCACTGCTTGCTTATGCCCAGTACTACCTAGCTCCCACTGCCCACAATGTGCCCACTGGCAGTCATGCAGAGAATAAATAACTAATCTGAAGTGTAGCTAAGGCTTCAATCACGAAAAAGGAAAAACAGAACAACAAGCAAAGCAACACAAATCTACAATGATGCAGAGATATTGTGATGCCATGCTGCCTCCATGGTTTGTTTTCCTGTCTTGTGTTAATGGGCTGCCACAGGAAAAATCCTTACCAAGAATTCGGAGATACCTCAGAGCTATGCTTTCACACAGACAATGTCTAGAGAAACAATGCAGAGCAAGGCTGTGACATGCTCATTCTTCGAGCTCAGCATCATCTGTGGCATTATAGGAGACTAGGAAAATGCTCCGCTGCGATACATCATAACTCTCATTGCTTGAAGGTATGCCAATCCATCCCTTCTCTGCAGCCTGCCCGCTCCACAGTGTATGAACCTTTCTCCATACATTTGCAACTGTTGCTATGCCTATGATTTCCATGGGTCTTTTGACTATAATTATTTATTTATTTATTTATTTATTTATTTAATTTTATATACCGGCAACCGTTTGCATATTGTGCCGGTTTACAGATAACTTACAACAAGGATATATAGGCAGAGCCTTTACAAGGAACAGTGTATAACATAAGCTCAAAAACACAGCAAAAAACTAGATAACTTGTTGAAGGAGGGGGTGGGGTGATCGAGACAGAGGAGGGGGCAGGGGAGGGTGAAAACTGGTACATAAGGAAAAAATATGTACACGGGTCGAGGGATTATTGACATATACATAGGTTATATACAAAATTGTATAAGCGCGTAGAAACTCAGTACTTGAGGTGAGAAAGTGTGTATGGTTGCGTTAAGTGACAAATATTATGTGCTGGAGGTTAGGTGAGGGGTTTGTGTTTCCTTAGAGGGTGTGGGTGTAGGTCCTGTGGAGGGGGTGTTAGTACGGGAGGGTGGAAGGGTTTGGGTGTTGGTAGGTGATGATGATGATTGGGGGTATGCTTGGAGGAAGAGCCAGGTTTTGAGTTTCTTTTTGAAGGTGGGTGTGGAGGTTTCAGAGCGTAAGTCAAGAGGCATGGAGTTCCAAAGGGAAGGGCGGGGGGAGGGTGTGCGTGAATGTTTAGAGGAGATGAGGAGGAGTTCAGTTTTTTGCGGGTTAAGGGCTAGGTGCATGTCAGTGAGGAGTTGGTTTATGGAGGCGAGAATGGTGTTCCATTTTTGGAGAGCAGTGAGAACAGAATTTGTGAAAGGAATGAGGATTTGCACATCATCTGCGTAGATGAAGTGTGTAATCCCAGAGTTGGAGAGGAGGTTTGTAAGGGGGAGCATGTAAATGTTAAACAAGGTGGAAGAGAGGGAGGATCCTTGGGGGACGCCACAGTCGAGATTAATAGGGGGGGACGTGAAATTGTCGGTGAGGACTGTGAAGGTACGGTTTTGGAGGAAGGATTTTATCCAGGAGAGGGCAGTACCTGAGATTCCTATGCTGATGAGAGTGTTGATGAGGATGTTGTGATCTACAGTGTCGAAAGCGGCGGAGATATCTAGCATGGCGATGAGATAGGAGTTGCCAGCATCCATACCTTTGATGATGGTGTCTGTGAGGGAGAGGAGTAGGGATTCGGTGCTGAGGTGCTTTCAGAAACCATATTGTGTGGGTGGGAGTATGTTGGATTGTTCTAGGTAGTCGGAGAGGCGGGAGTTTACTAGTTTCTCAATGATTTTGGAGAGGAAAGGGAGGTTGGAGATGGGACGGAGATTGGCAAGGTTTGAGGGGTCAAGGGAGGGTTTTTTTAAGATGGGTTTGACCACGGCTTGTTTCAGGGAGATAGGTACTAGGCCGTGTTCCAGGGAGCAGTTAACGATTTTGGAGAGTGAAGTGGCTATGGTTTTGGGGATAGCGAGGAGTAGTTTAGTAGGGATAGTTTCTGAAGGGTGGGAGGAGGGTCTCATCTTTTTTAAAATGTTTTCTATTTCTAGAGATGAGGAAGGTTCAAAAGAAGAGAGGATAGTGGGTGTATGTGGGGTGGGGGGAGTGATGCAACTGGTGATGGGGGAATTTTTGGTATTCGGGGTAAATTTGGCGGTGATGTTGGATATTTTGTTCTTAAAGAACATGGCAATTTCATTGCATCGGGTTTGTGTGGAGGGGATTTGGGATGTGGACACGTTGGATTTGGTAAGATTTGAGACTAGAGTGAATAGTGCTTTAGGGTTGAATTGGAGGTGGTGAATTTTCTTGGCATAGTATTCTTTTTTTGTTGTTTGAATGGCATTTCTATAAGCGTGCATGAGTTGGTAGTAGGTGGTTTTTGTGGCAGTAGAGGGATGTTTGCGCCAGTGTCTTTCTGCTGCTCTAAGCTGGATTTTTTGGGTTTTGAGTGTCTGGGAGTACCAGGGTTTTTTGGATGATTTGGTTTGTGTGATTGTTTTGTGAATGATTGGGCATAGATTGTTAGCGATTTCCTGTGTTGTTTCTGTCCAGGAAGATATAGCCCTGTCTGCTGTCTCCAGGTCAATGTGAATTGGGATGTTGGAGCAGGCGGTGGCGAGGGTATCTATAGGGCAGGTTTTACGAAATTGGAAGGATTTAGGCTGAGAAGGAGAGGAGGTGGATGGGGTTTGTAGAGAGAGGGTTGTGTTAATGATCGAGTGATCAGACCAGGGGACAGGGAGGCATGTAGGGGAGCGGATGACGTTGATGAGTGCATTGGTGAAGATGAGGTCAAGGGTATGACCTGCTTTGTGGGTTGGGGAGTGGATAAGTTGGGTAAGGCCCATGGCGTCTAAGGATGAAATGAAGGCTTCGCATGATGGGGATTGAGGGGTGGAGTCGACATGCAGGTTAAAGTCGCCAAGGAGTATCGTGGGGATGTCGGGAGAAAGGGAGACGGTGAGGAATTCGATGAGGGGGGAGGGGTCTTTTTCTAATAGACCAGGAGGGGTATATATAAGGCAGATTTGTAGAGATTGCGATTTGAAAAGGCCTACTTCGTATTGGTTGGGAATATTGCAGGTATGTGAGGTGAGCTTGAGTTCTTTTTTAGCTAGGAGGAGTAGGCCTCCTCCTCTTTTCTTTTTTCGGGGGATGGAGAAAATGTCATAGGTTTCGGAAGGTAGTTGGTTGATGAGGGGGGTGTCGCAGGGTTTGAACCAGGTTTCAGTTACTGCAAAGATTTCTGTTTTGGAGTCAGTTAGAATATCATGGAGTAGGTGCGTTTTTTGTTTTAGGGATTGGGCGTTAATGAGTAGCAGAGAAATGAGGGAGATGGTGAGTGCTTGTGAGGTGGGAGATATGGGAATGGAGGTCAGCCGCCTTTTTTGAGGGTAATGGTGGCTGTAGGGGGGGGAGAGTTAGTTTAAGGGGGTGTCCGAGCGGGTAATTGGGGGGACAGAAGTAAGCGTGTGGGGGCATTATTGTGCAGGGGCTAGTGGAGGTGTATTGGGGAGAAGGATAAGTTGTGAGATGCAGGCACAGTAATGCAATTAACCAGATTAAGGCAATGGTAGCAGAACAATGTAGAAGCATGCACTGTAAATACAGATGAACAGCTTAAAGTAGATTAACAGCATAGGGGACTTGACCAGAGTAACGCAATATGGACAGATGACATGCAACTTCACAGCTTAAGGCAATCGATTAGAGTAATGCAGGTGAATAGATTATTGCAGTGTAACAAAGTAAATGCAGTTAAACATAGTAGGTAGGCATTTGGATAAGGTAGGTTAGGAAATGCAGATACTGTAAAGCAAGTTGACAGTAAATCCAGAGGGGGACACACTTACGTCTGATAAGCTTGCTGTGAAGGTGCAGTGTGTTGAATACTTTATCTGGAGAGGGGCGGAACTTTGTGAACGGTCTTTGGTCTGTCTTTAGTGAAAGTGTTCTCTTGGTACGGATTCTTGTCTCCGGTGACAGGCGGCGGCTTCTGTCAGGGTGTTCTTGGCTGTAGTAAGATTTCTGGAACCAGTTTAGGAGGAGAATTGGGGCACTGCTCATGGTGAGCGAGGGGCGAACCGAAGGGGCGAAACAAAGGGGCAGGCCCCTTTGTCGCGCTCCTTCGGCGCACGATGCACGGCGCGCGGCGCCGGATTTGCTGCAATTAAAAGGGCCTCTGTGCCCTTTTCGATTGGCTGCAGGTAGGAGTGTTGAGGCGGGCCTTCCTTCCGGGCGGGGCGGCGGCAGGACGGCGTGATAGGCCACGTGGTCAGCCTCGGACCCAGCGGGGGCAAGGGAGAAATTCAAGGGCCTTACCCCGATGGGTCTGTGGCGCCGACCGCGCAGGCCCTCCCTCGCGCCGGGTGCCGTGGAAGAGATGAAGAGGACGAAGTTGCTGGTGCTGCAGGAGCTGTTCGTTGCAAGGAGAATTGCTTATAGAAATCATTCTGTTTGACAGAAATGAAACAAGTAGGATTCCTTTAGTTCATGGGTCCCCTTCAGCTCATTTTGGACCCTAAGAGTTTGGAGTCAGAGTTTAAAGCTTTTAAAAAAGCTCTAAAAGCATGGCTGTTTGAACAGGCTTATATTGACTATCTTGAAAAAAAGGACTAGTTGGTTTAAAGAATCATTATTTTTATCTTTGTTTTATGTTCATTTATTAATAATTGATTAACAATTTTATTTTTTATCATATTTTACTGTACCTTTTAGATATTTCAGTTTGATTTTATGATTTGTAACATGTAAACCGTTGTGATGTATATTATGAACGATGGTATACAAGAATTTTTAATAAATAAAATAAATAAATAAAAAAGAAACAAGTTGGCTCCACTGATTTCATTTTTATATTTTGTTTTCAATGAATGCACTTCTCTAGCTGAGATGCTTGTTCAATTAGTCCTCCTTTAGTCTGGCATCAAGAGTTCAACAGTTGCTCACAGGTTAAAAGAAGAGGTTAGTTGGTTCCATAGTGTAGTGGGTATCACATCTGCTTTACACATGGAAGGGCCTGGGTTCAATCCCCAGTAGATCCATTTTTAACTTGCTGCAGAAACAGGCATGCGTCTGAGTGCAAGGATAACTTAGATACCGAAAAAGCAAGTTGAAGACCCACCTGTCAGGTTTTCAGGATATCCACAATCTATATGAGGGATGTGAATCGTTTTTTGACGATTTAAAATATCGTCCGATATATTTTAAATCATCAAAAATCGTTAGGGCCACGATACAATACCAATTCCCCCGATTTCTCGTTAAAAAATCGTAAATCGGGGGAAGGGGGAGGGCAGGAAAACCGGCACACTAAAACCCGCTAAAACCCACCCCCGACCCTTTAAATTAAATCCCCCACCCTCCCGAACCGCCCCCAAATGCTTTAAATTACCTGGGGATCCAGCGGTGGTCCAGAACGGCGGCGGTCCGGAACGGCCCCCTCAATTGAATCCTTTTGTCTTCAGCCGGCGCCATTTTACAAAATGGTCGCCGCAAAATGGCGGCGGCCATAGACAAAAACGATTCGACGCAGGAGGTCGTTCCGGACCCCCGCTGGACTTTTGGCAAGTCTTGTGGGGGTCAGGAGGCCCCCCCAAGCTGGCCAAAAGTTTCTGGGAGTCCAGCGGGGTTCAGGAAGAGATTTCTTGCCGCGAATCGTTTTCCGTACGGAAAATGGCGCCGGCAGGAGATCGACTGCAGGAGGTCGTTCAGCGGCGGTCCGGAACCCCCGCTGAACGACCTCCTGCAGTCGATCTCCTGCCGGCGCCATTTTCCGTACGGAAAACGATTCGCGGCAAGAAATCACTTCCTGAACCCCGCTGGACTCCCAGAAACTTTTGGCCAGCTTGGCGGGGCCTCCTGACCCCCACAAGACTTGCCAAAAGTCCAGCGGGGGTCCGGAACGACCTTCTGCATCGAATCATTTTTGTCTATGGCCGCCGCAAAATGGCGGCAGCTGAAGACAAAAGGATTCAATTGAGGGGGCCGTTCCGGACCGCCGCCGTTCTGGACCACCAGGTAATTTAAAGCATTTGGGGGGGGGTTCGGGAGGGTGGGGGATTTAATTTAAAGGGTCGGGGGTGGGTTTTAGGGGGTTAGCTCACGATTTTAACAATTTTTCACGATATTTTTAAAACCCAAACGGCAACAATACGATTCCCTCCCCCTCCCAGCCGAAATCGATCGTTAAGACGATCGAGGACACGATTCACATCTCTAATCTATATGCGTGGGAGAGATTTACAGGCCCTTCCTTCTATGCGTGCTACTTGATCTCATGCAAATTCATAGCAGATATTGTCTTCCCCAGAAGAAGTGTGGGAATGGTTACTGGAAACGAAATAAGAAAGCTTTAGGTAAACTCCTAAGCCAACACCTTGTGTGGTAAAAAGAATTGAGTCCCTCACAGGCTTTCTGCTTCGGATATATTTAAAAAAGGTTTTACTGTGAGTTTTTGCCTCTACAGCCAACTTCTTTTCAAATTCTCTCTTAGCCTGTCTTATCAATGTTTTACATTTAACTTGCCAACATTTATGCTTTATCCTATTTTCTTCTGTTGGATCCTTCTTCCAATTTTTGAATGAAGATCTTTTGGCTAAAATAGCTTCTTTCACCTCCCCTTTTAACCACGCCGGTAATCATTTTGCCTTTTTTCCACCTTTCTTAATGTGTGGAATACATCTGGACTGTGCTTCTAGAATGGTATTTTTTAACAATAACCACGCCTCTTGGACATTTTTTTACTTTTGTAGCTGCTCCTTTCAGTTTTTTTCTAACAATTTTTCTCATTTTATCAAAGTTTCCCTTTTGAAAGTTTAGCACGAGAGTCTTGGATTTGCACTTTGTTCCTCTTCTAGTCATTAAATCAAATTTGATCATATTATGATCACTATTGCCAAGCGGCCCCACCACCGTTACCTCTCTCACCAAGTCCTGTGTTCCACTGAGAATTAGATCTAAAATTGCTCCCTCTCTCGTCGGTTCCTGAACCAATTGCTCCATAAAGCTATCATTTATTCCATCCAGGAACGTTATCTCTCTAGCGTGACGTGATGATACATTTACCCAGTCAATATTGGGGTAATTGAAGTCTCCCATTATTATTGCACTACCAATTTGGTTAGCTTCCTTAATTTCTCTTATCATTTCACTGTCCGTCTCACCATCTTGACCAGGTGGACGGTAGTATACCCCTATCACTATAGTCTTCCCCGACACACAAGGGATTTCTACCCATAAAGATTCAATTTTGTATTTAGTCTCATGCAGGATGTTTATCCTGTTGGACTCTATGCCATCCCGGACATAAAGTGCCACACCTCCTCCCGAGTGCTCCTCTCTGTCATTGCGCTATAATTTGTACCCCGGTATAGCACTGTCCCATTGGTTATCCTCTTTCCACCAAGTCTCTGAGATGCCAATTAAGTCTGTCATCATTCACTCCTATACATTCTAATTCTCCCATCTTACTTCTTAGACTTTTTGCATTAGCATACAAACATTTCAAAGTTTGTTTTTTGTTTGTATTTTCATTCTGCTTTTTAATTGATAGGGATAAGTTAGAAATTTTTAGCTCAGTAGAGGTTTTAGTTACAGGCACTTGGACTACTTTTCTAATTATTGGAACCTCACTGTCGGGATGCCCTAATTCTAATGCATCATTAGTATCCTTTAAAGATACCTCTCTCCGAACCATGCGCTGCTGAGCGATTGTCGGCTTTCCCCTTTGTTCTAGTTTAAAAGCTGCTCTATCTTCTTTTTAAAGGTTAGCACCAGTAGTCTGGTTCCACCCTGGTTAAGGTGGAGCCCATCCCTTCGAAAGAGACTCCCCCTTCCCCAAAAGGATCCCCAGTTCCTAACAAAACTGAATCCCTCTTCCTTGCACCATCGGCTCATCCACGCATTGAGACTCCGGAGCTCTGCATGCCTCTGGTGACCTGCGTGTGAAACAGGGAGCATTTCAGAGAATGCTACCCTGGAGGTTCTGGATTTAAGCTTTCTACCTAAGAGCCTAAATTTGGCTTCCAGAACCTCCCTCCCACATTTTCCTATGTCGTTGGTGCCCACATGTACCACGACAGTCGGCTCTTCCCCAGCACTGTCTAAAATCCTATCTAGGTGACGCTTGAGGTCCGCCACCTTCGCACCAAGTAGGCATGCTACCAGGCGATCCTCATGCCCACCAGCCACCCAGCTATCTACATTCCTAATAATTGAATCACCAACTATGACGGCCGACCTAACCCTTCCCTCCTGGGCAGTAGGCCTTGGGGAGATATCCTCAGTGAGAAAGGACAATGCATCACCTGGAGAGCAGGTCCTTGCTACAGGATCCTTTCCTCCTGCACCTGGTTGGTGTTCTCCCATCATGAGACCTTCCTCCAAGGCAGCACCAGGGCTGCCAGTCTGAAGTTGGGACTTGACTACTATGTCCCTGAAGGTCTCATCTATATACCTCTCTGTCTGCCTCAGCTCCTCCAGGTCTGCCACTCTAGCCTCCAGAGATCGGACTCGTTCTCTGAGAGCCAGGAGCTCTTTGCATCGCATGCACATGTACAACTTCTCACCGGTGGGTAAAAAATCATACATGTGACACTCGATGCAAAAGACTGGGAAGCCCCCCTCTTGTGCTGGACTGCTGTCTTCATCTCAATTTTGATCAGTTCCTAGTTAAGTTTTAGGTTGCTATGGGAGTAGGAATGTGTCTAACGTCCTTTAAATGTATTAGTGAATTCACTATGTGTCTGGTAGTGGCCTACTGGGCTCTGATCGAATTCTCAATAAAGGTTTTGTTGGGGTTTTTTTTGTTTTTTTTTTGTGAAAGTGGCACTTGCCTATAAATTAAGGGATGACCTGGGGGTGGGGGGAGGGTTGAGAAATACAGTCTTAACTTCAGTTAGTCAGCCTGAGTGACTCACTGCTCTCTTGATTAACAAATGTTGGTGCCTATTCAAACCCAATCACACTACCTCAACACCTTTCCAAGGTGAGTAACTGAGCTGAACTATTCAACTTTTCTACTTAGGTATATACTGCTCCTAGCTTATTTCTAGCTTCTGGATACTTTTTGGGTTGGATGTTTTTTTTTGTGGGGGTTTTTTTTTCAATACAAACACTCAGTTTGTATTGCAGACTTTTAAAAATAAACACACTACCTACTGCTACCTTATTGACTGACTATTTAAAAATACAGTCTAACTTGTTTATTCATTGCCTACCTACTGCTACCTTATTGACTGACTATTTAAAAATACAGTCTAACTTGTTTATTCACTGCCTTTCTGACTATTAAAGGCACAAACACACTAAATAATATTCCCAAATAGTTAACTTTGCCCCAATACTTTTAAAAAAGACAATGTCCCAAGCAAAAACTTACTGATTCCTTTCAGCCACCAGCAAGGTGATCCTCTCCTCTCAGGATTTGGTGAGACAGGTAACAATGGTGGGGCTGCTTGGCAATAGTGATCATAATATGATCAAATTTAAATTAATGACTGAAAGGGGAACAGTATGTAAATCTATGGCTCTAGCACTAAACTTTCAAAAGGGAAACTTTGAGAAAATGAGAAAAGTAGTTAGAAAAAACAGGCGTGGGCCTTGTTTAAAAGTAGCATCCTAGAAGCACAGACCAGGTGTATTCCATGCATTAAGAAAAATGGAAGGAAGGCAAACTGATTACCAGCATGGAAATGTTCCCAAATTTAGCTTAGCCGGTTCAGCACTGAGAAGCCTCCAGAAGATCTAACCTCACTGAAGGGCCTGTCCCTTAATCTAAAAAAATACCCACCTCTACCCTGACTCCCAATCACTCAGTCATTTTTAATGCAGGCTTGTCTTCGTCTGTTAAAGAAAGTTTCAGACTTTAAAATGTGTAAGGCTGAATGCACATCACTATTATATACAGGGAGGACAATAATGAAAGCCATTTCTGGGGGTAAAGCGCTCTTTTATCCACAGAAATAGGCTGTTTGATTACTGTCCATCCTCTACACAAGTAAAGGTAGGAGCATATCACAAGGCATATTTCTGGTTTGGAGTTCGGACAGGGGGAAAACTATAGCCAGAGAGCAAAGTGTTAGGTCCCTTTAAGGGCTGCAGCTGGAGAGCTAAGCCAGCTCGGGATTATGATGTCTAATTATGACATCACCATAGTAGAGGTTTGAAACCAGGCAACTCCTTTCTTTCTTGCTCTTTGCAACAGACGTCCTCTGTTGCTCCTAGGCTGTGATCCCTGTGCTTTGGTGTCGTGCCTCCAGTGTCTCCTGTGTCATCGTCCCTCCAGCGTCTCCTGTGTCTTCATGCCTCCAGCGTCTCTTGGGTCTTCGTGCCTCCAGCGTCTCCTGTGTCTTCATGCCTCCAGCGTCTCCTGTGTCTTCATGCCTCTAGCGTCTCTTGGGTCTTCATGCCTCCAGCGTCTCCTGTGTCTTCATGCCTCCAGCGTCTCTTGGGTCTTCATGCCTCCAGCGTCTCCTGTGTCTTCATGCCTCCAGTGTCTCCTGTGTCATCGTCCCTCCAGCGTCTCCTGTGTCTTCATGCCTCCAGCGTCTCTTGGGTCTTCATGCCTCCAACGTCTCCATGTTCCTGTGACCATCACTTCGTCTCTTCACTATCTGCCACAGACCTTCTGCCTGGACTACGCTGTCTCTTCAAGAGATTGGTTCCTATCTTGCTGGGTGAACGCTCTATATCTTCCTTCTCTTTCCTCTCTGCCCACCTGCCCTTGCTGTTCTTTGCTTTTCATTCCCTTTCTCTGTCTTGTTTATGCTTCCCCTTTTCCTTTCCCTTACTTCTCCTTTTAGCAAAACAGTTTTAGTGGTTAATATTATTTCCCTCCCATGTAAAATTCCCTTTTATTACCATTAGAGGGTCCCTGAGGGAGAGATAGAGCTGTGGGTTAATAGGGACAGACAGGGAGAGTTTGTAAAGCTAAAGAAGCCCAGCCAGTTGTACAGTCTGAGCTGATCCTATCAGCACCCTCAGAGCCGACTGAGACAGGTGCAGCATTCAGCTCTGCAAAAACATTCACTTAAAAACCAGTTGGAGTTACTGTGAAATTCCTTTTCTTCTTCCCCTGCTTGTAATACATTCTTCATAACAAGCTCTGTTTATTAGCACTGTGGATCCTAGGTAAGTGAGTTTTTCAGTGATTCTGGTATTTTTTGGATGTGCCTTCTTTATTTGTCTGGATACTGTGAAACCCCAGGTTTAGGGAGTCACAATGTCCTCAGAAAGCCCTCATGAAGGAGCAGGTGGTAGGGTACTTGGGAAACCCAGTTGGTGGGTGGGAGGTTGTCAGGAGAGAGGCACAAGTGCAGGAGCAGGCAAGGCCTCTGCAGTGCTTGCTAGGATCTTCAAGGTCCAAGCAAGTGAGCAAGGGTTTAACCTCCGAGTGTCAGGTGAAGCAGCTTTTGCTTTACTTCTGCTAAGAATGTTTTATTCCAGGGAGGTAAAGGAAGAGATGTGATGTGTGCTCTTCATTCCTGCCATGAATATTTCATTCTGTGTGGCAGGGGCAGAGCCAGAAGCAGCACAGCTCTTGCTCTGTTTTCCCTGTGAACATTTAAGTGAAGGCTAAGCAATCTTGTATTGCTTAGCAGATAATAACGGGGGTTAGCGAGCGGTAGGATAGGGTTAAATTATAAGTTAGGAGGGAAAGGGGAGGGGGAGAAAGTAAAGCTAAGGGGCCAATGAAAAGGAAGTATTTTGAATTGAGGAGCTGGGATTGGTTGGGGTAATAGTTAGTTAGGGCAGAGAGCCCTTTCGCGCCTCAGTTGGGTGCGAGAGGGCTGAGGGAGCAGGCTGGAATAATTTCCCTCCTCCCTCCCTTATGGTAGAATCATTGGATGTTATTCAATGTGTGTTGTCTTTATTGATTGTCACAGTGGCGGGTAACCCCAGCCCAATATGGTTGATTTTGTTATGTGTTGTTAAAAGGCATTGGGGGGGGGGGGGGGGGAGGTATCTCGTGTAGCGTGGGGCTGCTACATGAGGTGGCCAATGAGCAAGAGGGGGGCCGAAGCTCTGAGGCCGGGGTACTTACCCACGCTGGTGCGAGGCGGGGTAAGGAAATGGACTCTATGGGTGTAGCTCTACCACTGGGTCGAGGTGGGGAGCAAGTTGTTAAGAAGGGGATAAAAGGGGGGGGGGTGTATATGTTGAATAGTGTATTAAGTGTTAGGGGCTCGGGTCATGTTATAATAAACTGCGGCCTTTATTTAACCAAAACAAACATTGTGTGGGATTATAAAGGGGGAGGGGAAGCAATTGAAAGCGAGTCTTGCCTCTCCCAGTTTTTCTTGGGGTGGGAGGCTGCAGGAAGGAGCCAAGGATGAGGCAGGAGCTCTCGTGCCACTCTCCAGCCCTTATGAATATTTCATTCAAGGACAAGGTGGGGAGATGAACCAAAGCTGTGGCAGCCGATCATGCTTGCTCCTGCCTTGAACATTTGATTATGGGGGGAGGGGGAGGAGGGAGTCAGAGACACGGAGCAAAAGCTCCCTCCATGAACCTCTGGTTTGGGGCTCTGGCAGTGGCTGCCTGGGACTGAGCTGTGGGTCTCATCTGGGTCTGGATGTTTCCCAGCCTTGACCTAAATAATCAAAGTATGCAAGGTCTGGCTAATCCCATCTGAATTTTAACCTGAGGTGATAAGGAATGCAAAAGTACACATCTAGATTTGCTTTGTTTATTGCCCCCTCAAAAATACCCCTGCCTGCTTTTTGTGAGGGCACGGTGTTAAAGGAAAGCTCTGCATATAGTTTTCCCCCTGTCCGAACTCCAAACCAGAAATATGCCTTGTTATATGCTCCTACCTTTACTTGTGTAGAGGATGGACAGTAATCAAACAGCCTATTTCTGTGGATAAAAGAGCGCTTTACCCCCAGAAATGGCTTTCATTATTGTCCTCCCTGTATATAATGGTGATGTGCATTCAGCCTTGCACATTTTAAAGTCTGAACCTTTCTTTAACAGACGAAGACAAGCCTGCATCAAAAATGACCGAGCGATTGGGAGTCAGGATAGAGGTGGGTATGTTTTTTAGATTAAGGGACAGGCCCTTCAGTAAGGTTAGATCCTCTGGAACTGCTCAGGCTAAGTTTTCAGGAGGCTCCTCAGTGCTGAACTGGCTAAGCTAAATTCCCTGTACGTACCCGGATCAGTCCAGACTCCTGGGTTTTGCCCCCCCCTCTAGCAGTTGGAGGCAGAAGTTTATCAAACAAACCTATGCCTTATCTAGGCTGGTGCCACCTACAGTCTGGCGGTATTCTTCTGTCTCCTAGTAGGTGGAGGAGGTGCAAAACCTACAGTCTGTGCTGAGGCCTAGTTTTTCAGTTCTAGATAGTATTGTTAGCTGGGTAAAGAGAAGGATAAAGTTAGAATAAGGTATAGGAGCGCAGTGGTTTGCCTGCAGGTCCAGTCTCCCGCCTCCCAGGGGGTTGTGAGGTCCGGAGGGGGACCATCCCCCCTGGTTTCCGAGGCCGCTGAGGTGTGGGGTGCTTTGCCCTCCTGCCAGCGTGAATTTGTGACTGGGGGTGATACCGGGGAGCCCGGCTCACTCCCCCCAGTAGGTCCAGGACCCGGAGACTATTGGGCGAGTATATTTAAAAAAAAAAAAAAAGTTAAAATTTTTTTTTGTGTGTTCTGTCGGGGCTTCATTCTCCTTCCCTTCCGGTCGCATTTGGGTGCTTGCGCGCCATTTTCGCCACCTTCCGAGCGATTTTCGGGGCGGTTTTTTGCTGCAGCATGCCGCATCGGGCCGCTTGTAGGGCCTGCGGCACCGCGCGGGCGCAACTGTCCTGGGACAATTTGTGTTCCGATTGCCTCTCCGGAGGCAAGGGGGTCTCTGCGGCCACGGGCAGGGACCTGGTGAGGGTCCAAACAGTGACCGGAGCATTTGGGGACTTACATTCTTCAGGTGCCGACCCGTTCCCGTGGGAACGCCCCAAGGCGCCAGCGGCACGGGGGGAGGACGAGCCTCCACCGCGATTGTCACCACAACGCAGAGTCCCTAAGGGGGACAGACCTGCGAGACCCAGCTGTGCTGCCAATCCAGAGGTCCCTGAGGGGGATCAGACAGATTTGTCTTCAGACTCTTCTTTTTCGTCTGATTTCGTGTTGCTTATGCATAAAGCCTTCAAGACACGCAAAGATTGCCATTTAAATACAGTCTCGAGCGGTATGTGATCCGAACTGTGCGTGCGGCAAACGCAGGTGCGCCCGGCACTAATGCACCTCTTTCTACCGCACCTTACTGTATTGGCCTGTTTGTGATAACCAAGATCAATGCCTGTAGCTCAGATGGAAAGTAGGACATCAGGAAATGCTTACATATCTCCTTTCTTTCTCTTTCCGGTTCCGCTCATCCTGCAAACTTCAGCACCGGTGCAACTATTCCCACCCCTCTTTCCACTGCTCCCTCTGCTCTCCCCTACCCCAAGCCTCTCCCTCTCTATCTTCCCTCCACCCTCTCCCATCAATCTCCCTGCCTTATCTCCTGTTCTCCCCTTCCATCTTTTTCTCCTTTGCTCCTTCCTGTTATTGTATCGACTCCTCCCACCCTCCTTCCAATGCTCTCTCTGCTCTCACTCCTCTCCCCTAGCCCATGCCTCCCTTCTCTATATCTTCCTTCTCCTTCCTCTCTGCCCACCTGCCTTTGCTGTTCTCTACTTTTCCTCCCCTTTCTCTGTCTTGTTTATGCTTCCCCTTTCCCCTTTTCCTTTCCCTTACTTCTCCTTGACATCCCGTGTGTATTTGGTCTGATTGCAGTGCATGCGCTTCGAAGAAAAAAAAACGGTAAGGAGACTTTGCAAACATCGCTTTGTGCCCTATAATACTTTTAAAGGTCCTTGGTCAGCGGATTTGTCCGGCTGAGTTCGGAATTTAGCTGGACAAACCGCAAAGTGTTAAAATTGTGGGCCAATGAATGGCTAACTTACCTGGATAAAACGGGATGACTGGGTGTGGGGCTTATGTTTAGCTGGGTAGCATATAGTTTTCCCCCTGTCCGAACTCCAAACCAGAAATATACCTTGTTATATGCTCCTACCTTTACTTGTGTAGAGGATGGACAGTAATCAAATAGCCTATTTCTGTGGATAAAAGAGCACTTTATCCCCAGAAATGGCTTTCATTATTGTCCTCCCTGTATATAATGGTGATGTGCATTCAGCCTTACACAATTTAAAGTTTGAACCTTTCTTTAACAGACGAAGACAAGCCTGCATCAAAAATGACCGAGCGATTGGGAGTCAGGGTAGAGGTGGGTATTTTTTTTAGATTAAGGGACAGGCCCTTCAGTGAGGTTAGATCCTCTGGAGCTGCTCAGGGTAAGTATTCAGGAGGCTTCTCAGTGCTGAACCGGCTAAGCTAAATTTGGGAATATTTCCAGCCGCCAAGCTGTGATTGAAAATTTATCCAGTAAACGGAATCAACTCTTGTGGTCACTTAGCAGCTCTTCTGAAAACTTACCCCTTACTTTGAATACAGAAATGGGCACAATTAACTTTGTGATAACCAATATCAATGCCTGTACCTCAGATGGAAAGTAGGACATCAGGAAATGCTCACATATCTCCTTTCTTTCTCTTTCCGGTTCCGCTCGTCCTGCAAACTTCAGCACCGGTGCAGCTACTCCCATCCCTCTTTCCACTGCTCCCTCTGCTCTCTCTCCTCTCTTCTACCCCATGCCTCCCCCTCTGCATCTCCCCTCCTCCCTCTCCCATCAATCTCCCTGGCCTTATCTCCTGTTCCCCCCTTCCATCTTTTTCTCCTTTGCTCCTTCCTGTTATTGTATCAACTCCTCCCACCCTCCTTCCAATGCTCTCCCTGCTCTCCCTCCTCTCCTTCCTCTCCCCTAGCCCATGCCTCCCTTCTCTATATCTCCCTCCTCCTTCCTCTCTGCCCACCTGCCTTTGCTGTTCTCTACTTTTCCTCCCCTTTCTCTGTCTTGTTTATGCTTCCCCTTTCCCCTTTTCCTTTCCCTTACTTCTCCTTGACATCCCGTGTGTGTTTGGTCTGATTGCAGTGCATGCGCTTCGAAGAAAAAAAACCGGTAAGGAGACTTTGAAAACATCGCTTCGTGCCCTGTAATACTTTTAAAGGTGCTTGGTCAGCGGATTTGTCCGGCTGAGTTTGGAATTTAGCTGGACAAACCGCAAAGTGTTAAAATTGTGGGTCAATGAATGGCTAACTTACCTGGATAAAAAGAGATGACCGGGTGTGGGGCTTATGTTTAGCTGGGTAGCAGCCCTGAAGTGAGATAGATAAACTTACTCCACTGTCTTTGGGTCTATACAGCGGGAACCCGTACCTGGGTAAGTCCAGCTAACTTCCTGCTCTCAGCACCGCTGAATGGACCTATTAGTTTATAAATATAAATGAAGAAACATTTTGTTGGTATTCAGGGATTTCACAGTGCTAATCAGTGATTTCTCAGAGACGAGGAGTCCCTCAGATCACAGGGAACTGTCTGCCCTCTATAGTTACTCCAGTGAGCCATAGCAAATGGTTTAGTCCACTCACTACCCTAAACTAGGTCCTCCTCTGGGAGGTGCTTAGACCTTAGAAAAGAGACCCAGAAAAGACAAAACAATAAATATAACAACTGAGGAATCACTATATAGCAGTCAAATGTTTATTTATTAGCACAATCTGTGGTCAGAAGACCTCCTCACTGATTCAGATGCTTGTTGGTTACTCCAGCTCTACCTGACACAAAAACCTGAAAGAAGTGTGAGACTTGGTGCAGGACCCTGCTGATACTCAGTAATAACCTGTCACTAATCATTCACAGAAACAGTGCTAATAAATGAATGTTATAATATATAAGAAAAGGATTTACAGTTAACTCAAAAGGCTTGGAAAACTGCAAACAGCAAAGAGGAAAAAAGGAAAGGAGCAGTAACTGCTGGTACTTAACAGTTTGTCTGCAGAGTGAAATGCTGCTTCCTTCCTAGTCAGATATGAGGGTGCTGTGTAACCTTTTCCTGTCACCCCACAGCTGTACTTCCCAGCTGAAACAGGTCTCTCTCTCTCTTTCTGCTAATTCCAACTCTCATTCTCTCAGCCCGTACTATCCCTCTAACAGATCCTCAGCAGCAGTGCAATGTCTGCTGAAACGAGCATCTCTCTCTCAGTGTTACAGTCTCTCTCTCTCAGAACTTAGCAGCAGGGTGAAGACATCGGTCCTGGGATTCATCCCCTCAGCTCCAGCTCCTGGTGCCAGTGGAACTCTGCGCTCTTATACTGCTGCCCGGCTGAAGATCATCTGAATAAAAAAACCTTCTCTCAATATACCAGGCAAATAACAAGTAAAACTCCTGCTCATCACCAACAATAATTTTCCAAGTGCGTGGCTCGACTTTTGTGCTGTACCAGAGAGACATTTGAAATTCTGCTGACTCTGCCCCTCCAGCTCTGCCTCAGCCCGATCCCTGAAACACCTCTGCTCGCTGGCTATAAAAGACTAAGGGTTAGAGCAGTGGGAAGCCAGGGTTTAAATACCACTGTCACCACTCCTTGTGGCCTCAGGGTCAGATTGTGAGCCCACTATGAATAGAGAAATAACTACAGTACCTGAATGTCATCCACTTTGAAGTGCTGAAAGTTGGAATATAAATAAAATTAAATTAAAAAAAAAAAACTCAGGCTCCTGATTGATTTACCCCATGTAACCTCTACAGTACCGGGGGGCAGGGTTAGGTCGGCCATAATAAATGTAGATAGTTGGGTGGCTGATGAACGGAAGGACTGCCTGGTAACCTGCCTGCCTGGTGCGACGGTGGCACACCTCACACGTCACCCGGTGCTGCCTTGGATCAGAAAAGTCTCACGGTTGGAGAACATCATCTTGGTGTAGCAGGAAGTGATGATCCTGTAGCAAGGACCTTCTCTCCAGGTGATGCATTGTCCTCTTGCACTGAGTACAAGACTCCTAGGGCTACTGCCCAGGAGGGAAGGGTTAGGTCGGCCATCATAAATGTAGCTAGCTGGGTGGCTGGTGGACATGAGGACTGCCTGGTAACTTGCCTGCCTGGTGCGAAGGCGGCACACCTCACGCATCACCCAGATAGGATTATAGACAGTGCTAGGAAGGAGCTGGCTGCCGAGGTACATATGGGCACCAACGACATAGGAAAATGTGGGAGAGAAGCTCTGGAAGCCAAATTTAGGATTTCAGGTAGAAAGCTGAAATCTGGAGCCTCCAGGGTGGCATTCTCTGAAATATTGCCCATTCCAGGTGCAGGTCCTCAGAGGCAGGCAAAGCTCTCGGGTTTCAATTCATGGATGAGACGATGATGCAGGGAGCAGGGATTCAGTTTTGTAAGAAACTGGGAAACCAGAATGAAATCAGGCTGCTGGCACTAACTTTTAAAAAGGAGATAGAGCAGCTTTTAAATGGTTCGGAGGAATGTATCTTTGAAGGATACTAATGAAATAGGAGAGCTATGGCATCCCAACAGAGAGGTTCCAATAAATGCAAACGTAGTCCATGTGCCTGTAAGTAAAGAATCCAAATTATCCCTATCATCTGAAAGCAGGTTGTTAATACAAATAAAAAACACACTTTGAAATGTCTGTATGCCATTGCCAGAAATCTAAGAAGTAAGATGGGAGAGTCAGAGTGTATAGCGGTGAATGATGAGATAGACATAATTGGCATCACAGAGACTTGGTAGAAGGAGGATAACTAACGGGACAGTGCTATATCAGGATACAAATTATATCGCAATGATAGGATCAACTTGGAGGGTGTGGCACTTTATATCCAGGAGGCTATAGAGTCCAACAGTATAAAGATCATACAAGAGACTAAATACTCATTAGAATCTATATGGGTTGAAATCGCATGTGTGTTGGGTATGAGTACGGTGATAGGAGTATACTACTGTCCACCTGGCCAAAATGGTCAGATGATGAAATGCTAAGAGAAATCAGGGAAGCTAATAAATTTGGCAGTGCAGTAATAGGAGATTTCAATTACCCCAATATTGACTGGGTAAATGTAACATCAGGACTTGCTAGAGACAAAGTTCCTGGATGGAATAAACTACTGCTTCATGGAGCAATTGGTTCAGGAACCAACGATAGAGGGAGCAATTTTAGATTTAATTCTTGGTAGAACACAAGATTTGGTGAGAGAGGTAATAGTGGTAGTGGTGGGGCCACTTGGCAATGGTGATCATAACGTGATAAAATTTGAACTAATGACTGGAAGGGGTCAGTATGTAAATCTACAGCTCTAACACTAAATTTTCAAAAGGGAAACTTTGATAAAATGAGCGAAATAGAAAAAAACTGAAAGGTGCAGCTGCAGAGGTTAAAAGTGTATAACAGGTGTAGACATTGTTTAAAAATAGAATCTTATGGTGGCCCCAATTTCTCTGCTTGAAATTCAGGCATCTATCAAGTTGTTACCGGAGGGTAAATGTCCTGGCCCTGATGGGTTCCCTACTGGTGGTGGGGGGCATTCCCTGGGCACTATGGCTGATGCTACGATCACTCTCATTCATAAAAAAAAGTCACCCCTAGTATGCCTCACTGGCGCTCACAAATACAGGCTATTGCTGATCTGGAACAGCTACGATACAGTCTTAAGGGTAAGCATGCTAAATTTACCAGTACTTGGGGGCCATATCTTGATTATTTGAATGATACTTAAGCTAATTTGTGGTGCCACTTAGGGTTATTTTTTTATTTCCACTTCTATTGTCCCTCAATCGTTTGCTCCCCTATGCCATGTACCTCACTGCAATATGAGTTATTGCTTCTATGTACTTTTCTCTGTTTGTTTGGAAAAATATAAATAGTTATAACAATACAATCTTAGATGCGCAGTCCAGATGTCTTCCATGCATTAAAAAAGGTGGAAGGAAGGCAAAACGATTACCAGCAAGGTTAAAAGGTGAGCTGAAAGAGGCTATTTTAGCCAAAAAAAATCCTTCAAAAATTGGAAGAAGGATCCATCTGAAGAAAATAGGAAAAAGCATAAGCATTGTCAAGTTAAGTGTAAAACACTGATAAGGCAGGCTAAGAGAGAATTTGAAATGATGTTGGCCGTAGAGGCAAAAAGTCATAATAAAAAGTTTTTAAAATACATCCGAAGCAAGAAACCTATAAGGGAGTCGGTTGGATGACTGAGGGGTTAAAGGGGCTCTTAGGGAAGTTTAGGCCATTGCAGAAAGACTAAATGAATTCTTTGCTTCTGTGTTTACCAATGATGATGCTGGGGAGATACCAGTTCCAGAGATGGTTTTCAAGGGTGATGAGTCAGATGAACTGAACCAAATCACGGTGAACCTAGAAGATGAAATAGGCCTGATTGACAAACTGAAGAGTAGTAAATCACCTGGACTGGATGGTATACACCCCAGGGTTCTGAAGGAACTAAAAAATGAAATTTCAAATCTATTAGGTAAATTTTGTAACCTATCATTAAAATCATCCATTGTACCTGAAGACTGGAGGGTGGCTAATGTAACCCCAATATTTAAAAAGGGTTCCAGGGGTGATCCAGGAAACTATAGACCAGTGAGCCTGACTTCAGTGCCAGGAAAAATAGTGGAAAGTGTTCTAAAGATCAAAATCACAGAACATATAGAAAGACATGGTTTAATGGAACAAAGTCAGCATGGCTTTACCTAAGGGAAGTCTTGCCTCACAAATCATATTTTTGAAGGGGTTAATAAACATGTGGATAAAGGTGAACCAGTAGATGTAGTGTATTTGGATTTTCAGAAGGCATTTGACGAAGTCCCTCATGAAAGGCTTCTAAGAAAACTAAAAAGTTATGAGACAGGAGGCGATGTCCTTTTGTGGATTACAAACTGGTTAAAAGACAGAAAACAAAGCGTAGGATTAAATGGCTAATTTTTTCAGTGGAAAAGGGTAAACAACTGGACAGCCCGGGACGGGTTCCCATCAGTCCTGTCCTGGTTTCAGCGAATGGCCTCGTTTCTCCAACTTGAACGTTTAGACTTTGTACTGGGCAAGCGGAAGTCGGATAAACTGTACTGGGCCTGCTGGCAGGCTTGTGTTCTTCTGATGCCGACAGCTGTTCAAGAAGGGCTGCGGGCAAGTGGCTATGAGCTTGAATGGTGCAACCCAGGGTCTCAGTAGAGTGAGGGGGCTTAGGGGGTGGAGGGGGGAAGGGGAGGGAAGGGTAGTATGTGGTGGTGTGAATGGCGTGTGGTGTGCATGAGGCAAAGTGAGGTGCAAATGTTAGTAGTATGAGGGGAACTGGTATGGGGAGAAAACAGAAAAAACAGATAGGCTGTAGTTATGAGGGAGGTCTCTGTTGTTGTTAGTTTGTTTAAACAACTTCTCTTCATTTCTCACTTAGACCGCCAGCCTTCCATCTCTCTCTGTCACCCCCTCTCCAGCCCCTTCATTTCCCCCCTTTGATTTCACTTCTCTCTCAAGCTCTTATTCCTCCTATCTTCACCCTCTCTGCTCATCCTCTCCCAGCCCTCTGACCTCTCTCACCGGCCCCAGTTCCTTCCCTGTCATTCACCTCTCCCGGCATGGGCTGTTAAGGTATGGAGAGAACTCCAGGTGGCAGCCCTGCAAATGTCAGGAAGCGGCACCGATCGTAGGTGTGCTACTGAAGTCACCATGACCCTCTCAGAGTGTGGTTTGACACGGTCTTGAAGTGGAATGCCTGCTTGCTGATAGCAAAAGGATATGCAGTCCGCTAACCCCCAGGATTATTAGAAACTAATATTTCACCAATTATAGAATATTTAACTCTTAATATCAACCCCGACAGGCCTTCAATTCTTTTAGGAGATTTTAATCTACACATGAATGCATCTCCTCTTTCTTCTTCATGTTGTATATTAGTCGAAGCCCTGCAAGCCTTAGGTTTAGAATTGTTAACTCCATGGGCAACTCATATTCATGGACATGCTCTGGATCGAATCTTTGTTAATCCAACACTAATTAAACATGAAAAAACACACATCTGGCCTGTCCCCTGGTTAGATCATTACTTAATTTGTTCTAAAGTTTCCTATAT
Organism: Rhinatrema bivittatum; assembly: GCF_901001135.1. NCBI lineage: Eukaryota > Metazoa > Chordata > Amphibia > Gymnophiona > Rhinatrematidae > Rhinatrema > Rhinatrema bivittatum. Next base: position 607,373,869 of record NC_042616.1, on the reverse strand, counting down.
CAGGCCCACTCTAACTGAAGAAAAAAAGTAGAGATGCTTGGGATTTAGATGGGTACTCAGTTAATTCTGACTGAAGTATTTTGGAATTATAGGGTTTCCTATATTCAAAAGTACTGTGGGAAACAGGAAACAGGAATGCTGGGTTTGGTCACTGTTGGAAACAGGATGCTGGGCTTGATTGACTCTTGGTCTGATCTAGTATGACAATTTCTTATGTTCCTAGTGATGACATGGACCCATGGGACAGTGATTCCTAAAGGTACAAACCAGTTTCTACTACTAATTATCATTCCCATAGTGCTACTAGAAGTACATAGCACTCTACCAAAACATATAAGAGACAGTCCCTACTCAGTAGAGCTTACAATATAATCAAGACAAACATACAGGGCAAAAGAGACATTAGGCATTTCATTTCATCTTTTAAGGAAATAGGTTCCTGTTAGTACCCCAGATCAGTCCAGACGAGAGGGTTTATGCATCCCTACCAGCAGATGGAGGCAGAGAACAAAACTTTGAGGCACTGCTACATAAATGGGAGTGCCACCTGCAGTCCTTCAGTATTGACCTGTATTTCTCTGTCTCCAGCAGATGGTAGAGGTGCAAACCTGCAGTCTGGAATTGTTTGAAAAAAAAAAAAAAAGATAAGAAGAGAGTTTGGCTCCCCGAGGTGTTAGGTTCCTTCTTGGGCTATCCCTCGGCTGGAGCAGGGCGAGCGGGGACTTGGTAATCCCTGTCCAGACTCAGCCCTTCTTGACAGGGGAAGTAGATAGCCAGGGGTCTTGGGTCTTTGCCATGGCTGCAGTTTGAGGCAAGCTCGCCCTGATGCGGCCTCATTTTGCAGCGATGTTTTCTTCCGGGGCCGCGCATTCAGGAAGGAGGAGGAGCACCTGCACGTCTAAACGTGACTTTTTTCTTCGGGCCGTGGTGACGTGAGCTCCGCCACGGCTCTGCCGATCTGCCTGTTAAGTGTCGCTGCTCAGCCGCTCGTGGGATGAGGTCCACCGGCGGCCGCCCGAGCCTCCCTGCGCCCATGGGTATTGGCTCCCCTCGGGATACCACTGCTCGCGGCGCCTCCTAATACTCGGGGCCTTAGGCCCAGGCCTGGTTCGCCTAGTGCTTCCACCGGCCCTGGGAGGGGCGGGTACAAGGTACAAAGGGAAAAGGGATTGAGGGGTAGAAAGCATATAGGGCGAGGGGGTGAGAACATTTGCAGGGAGTCAGAAGAGGGGGGGATCTGAAGGGAGGGAGTTGAGAAGAGGGAAAAGCCTTGGAAGAGGGGTGAGAAAGCATAAAAGCCTTTTATGGAGGGTTAAAAAGGAGGAAAAGCTTTTGAAGAGCGAGAGGGAGCGAGTGAGATGGAAAGACCTAAGGGGACTGGGGAGGAGCTGAAAGGCAGTGGAAGGAGCGTTACTCTCTTCATTTCTCACTTAGACCGCCAGCCTTCCATCTCTCTCTGTCACCCCCTCTCCAGCCCCTTCATTTCCCCCCTTTGATTTCACTTCTCTCTCAAGCTCTTATTCCTCCTATCTTCACCCTCTCTGCTCATCCTCTCCCAGCCCTCTGACCTCTCTCACCGGCCCCAGTTCCTTCCCTGTCATTCACCTCTCCCGGCATGGCCAAGCCCCTTTATTGTCTCTCTGATCTCCCACCTACATTCCCAATTCCCTTTTTACCTCCTCACTAGCCCCATTTCCAAATTTACCCCCTTCACAGTCCCCTCTCTTCTGTTTTGGTATTTTGCAGAGTGCAGGAAGGATTGCCTTTCTATTTCTCATCCTCCAGTATTGCACTGCTTATAGAATCTGGCTTCACGTTTTGTCCGCATGTTTTTGTTTCTGATTTGTGGTCCCTTGCTCTCTGTTAGGCGCAAGTCTGTCCATGTTCTGAATGTGTGACGGAGGGGAGGAATTCTGCTTGCCTGTCGTTCCTGTGTGGGGATCTGTAGCAATTCAGCTTGTTCTGTTTCCCAATAGGAGGTGCATTGGTATTTTAGGCCTGGTGTAATATTTGTAGAGCTGCCTTTTCGTAGCTAGGGTTTTGCTGTTTGAGTCTTGGAAGTTTATAGATTCTGAGGGTCTTTTTTCACAGTTTTATGTTACTTTACAAAGTGTCAGTGGAAGGGAGTGGGTGTTGCTCTTCCTGAGGTGACATTACAATTTGAATATAAATTTTGTTGACTGATAAGTTGTAATGGGGAAATGTTCTACCTGCTTTGCGGAGGGAATTTCTGTGGTTCTGGTGTGTGTTACAGAACTGGAGGTGCAGGGTTTTACTGAGATTCTGTCCCACTCTGTGTAGACTCCAGACCTCACTCCCATCTAGAACCAATGGTTGAACGATGCTATCAAATAAAGACAATGATAGGTTTATTTGAGGGGGGGGGGACTGAAACTGACTGGGGGGGTTCTTTGTGCAGAGAAAGCAAATGTTGCTTACCTGTAACAGGTGTTCTCACAGGACAGCAGGATGTTAGTCCTCACATATCGGTGACATATTTACAATGTAAAATAATGTAATATACCTTCAGATAATGTTATATAATACTCTACTACTGTACCGTATTATAATGTGGCAGTAATTTAATATAGTTGCTTTCTTTCTTTCTCTCTTAACGTTAACTCTATCCCTCACTAAACTCTGCTTCTCTTTTTCGACATCCCATTCCTTGGAATTTACCTTGTTAGATGTAACTATTATTTTCCTCCTACTGATGTTAATTGTTACCCCTGTTATAATGTAAACCGATGTGATATCCATTTGAACGTCGGTATATAAAAGTTTTAAATAAATAAATAAATAAATAAATCACGGAACACTTTTGTCAAAGTTTCTAGAAATTTGACTGGCCCCTACTGGGTATGCCCAGCATGGCACTAACCCTGCAGCCAGCAGGAGTCCCCCTTCAGTCTTGTTTAAAAAGCTACAGGAAGTGCCGAAAAATTAAATAAGAAAAATAACGAACCCCAAACCGCGGGGCAGTGGGCGGGTTTTGTGAGGACTAACATCCTGCTGTCCTGTGAGAATACCTGTTACAGGTAAGCAACATTTGCTTTCTCACAGGACAAGCAGGATGGTAGTCCTCGCATATGGGAGAGTACCAAGCTGAGGATGTCAGAGTATGCACCAAATGTACCCAGGTGTGCAAGGCACTGGGACTGGGGTGAATTTTGGCCGAGGGCATCCTGAACCCTACCGGGCAGTTGGAAGGGTATTGGTACGTCAAGTTGTGAATAGGTTGTGTAGGACAGATTGGCCGAAGATGGAATCTTGTCTTCCGGCTTTGTCCAAGCAAAAGTGGGCTGTTAAGGTATGGAGAGAACTCCAGGTGGCAGCCCTGCAAATGTCAGGAAGCGGCACCGATCGTAGGTGTGCTACTGAAGTCACCATGACCCTCTCAGAGTGTGGTTTGACACGGTCTTGAAGTGGAATGCCTGCTTGCTGATAGCAAAAGGATATGCAGTCCGCTAACCCCCAGGATTATTAGAAACTAATATTTCACCAATTATAGAATATTTAACTCTTAATATCAACCCCGACAGGCCTTCAATTCTTTTAGGAGATTTTAATCTACACATGAATGCATCTCCTCTTTCTTCTTCATGTTGTATATTAGTCGAAGCCCTGCAAGCCTTAGGTTTAGAATTGTTAACTCCATGGGCAACTCATATTCATGGACATGCTCTGGATCGAATCTTTGTTAATCCAACACTAATTAAACATGAAAAAACACACATCTGGCCTGTCCCCTGGTTAGATCATTACTTAATTTGTTCTAAAGTTTCCTATATCAGGCCCACTCTAACTGAAGAAAAAAAGTTATGTACTTTTGAATATAGGAAACCCTATAATTCCGAAAATACTTCAGTCAGAATTAACTGAGTACCCATCTAAATCCCAAGCATCTCTAGATCCTACCGAGATGTGGTATAAGACAACTCAAGAAATAGCTGACAGAATAAATCCACTAAGACTCAAAGCAGTGCAACTTACTAAAAAGCAGAATCCTTGGTACAATAATGATCTAAGACAATTAAAACATATTACGTAGAAAAGAAAGAATCTGGAAGAAATAAAAAACTATTTTAGCATTAACTAATTATCGTATCTTTCTTGCCCATTATCGTAAAAAAATTATTATAGCTAAGAGGATTTATTATGATAATAAGATTCAAAGGTTTGGGTCCTGAATCTTCTGCTCCAGCGGGGGTGAGTGAACCGGGCTTCCCGGTGTCACCCCCGATGCTGCTGCCTACCTCGGCCTGGTCCTCGACCCTCAGCAGCGGTCTCAACCAGGGGGGGATGGTCCTTTCAGAACCTTCCCAACCCCCCTGGGAGATTTACACCAGAGGAGAATTTTCTTCTCTTTTCTTCTTCTGAATGTCTTTTACCCTTTTTATGTATTTCTTTCTTCTTTTTTTTTTTTAACTATCCCTGACTAACTATAAAAACATGAACCAGGGATCCCAGAGACTGTGGGTGGACCTGCCTCATCTGCTGGAGACAGAGAAAGACTGAGGGGCTGTGGGTGGCACTTTTGCTATATGTAGGGAGCCCGACAGGTTTTACTCTTCCATCTGCTGGTGCGGAGTCACAACCCAGGTGTCTGGACTGATCTGGGTACGTACAGGGAACAAGTAATGACTCTTCATCTGAATAAAAAAGCACTAGGAGTCGAGTGGAATCATTTAGACTAACTGTTTTATTAAAGCATGAGCTTTCGAGGACACAGTCCACACCATCAGATGCATGAAATGATGTACAGTTGATGTGTACAATATATATACAGAACAGTGAGAAGACATGGGAAAAGGCAGGAAACGGTGTGGAGAGAGTGTGAATAGGATTGTAGTTTAGCCTACTGACAACTGAGGTAAGTGTGAATAGACAGAACGATCAGACAACAGTTCAGTTTATGCATATTTGTAGTGAGGCATGAATCCATTGCTTCTGTTCAGCCCTTGGGTGATGGTATTTAGATTTTTAATGAGTTCCAATTCAGCAGTTTCAGGCTGGAGTGCTCCTTTGAAGTTTTCATGTAGGAGTATGGCAACCTTAAGGTCAGATAGAGAATGTCAAGGAAGGTTGAATGTTGTCATTTCTAACCTCAGGTTTAAATCCTTTTCCCTTGTCCTTATAGATTGTCCCGTTTGTCCTATGTAGTCAGAAGCGGGACTTTGCTGGCAGGTGTTGGCATATATTAGATTGGAAGAAAAGCAGGAGAATGTGTCTCGCATGTTGCTGATGATGTTGTGTCCAGTGATGGCATTGTCTGGGATAATATGTGGAAAGTGTTGGCATCTCCTTTTCTGGCAAGGTCTGGCTCCTGGGTTGGTGTCCTTGCACTATTTGCAGCGGCTGATGAGTATCTTTTGAGGTTGAGGGGCTGCTACACCAGACTAGCACGGCTATCCCTCTGAAGATTTTTCATGTAAATCAGTGGAGGAAAATTTGGCTTTCACTGCAACCTCTGCAGCAACATTTTCTCTCTCGCTGAACACAGAAGATTGGAGAGAAAAACACTCACTGTTATCTGCACTCTGCAGCAGTGACACATCATCAAGCTCGTATGCCAGTTTCTTTAGCGTAAAGCTGGCTCCTGCTGTTGTAGAAGTCCAGAAGAAATCCCTCTTCAGTTTCAGGGCAGGACCTCATTTTTAGGGATGTGAATTGTTTTTCAACGATTAAAATTATTGTCCGATAATTTTAATATCGTCTTAAATCATTATAGAACACAATACAATAGAAATTCTAACGATTTATCGTTAAAAATCGTTAAATCGTGTTAGTGCGCACTAACTCCCGTAAGTGCGCACTAACAGAAAATGATACAAATTAACACTATCCAGGTCAGTAAAGGTCAGTTAGGAATAAATATGTATTCCTCTCGGCTGGCTGCCCTCTTATCTATTGATGTTACCAAGGTTCCCACTGAGGTGATGGTTGGGGGGATGGGAAATGGAAATGGAAACTCAGGAACACTAACAGAAAATTATACAAATTATTGACACTTTCCAGGTCAGTAAAGGTCAGTTAGGAATGAATATGTATTCCTATTGGCTGGCTGCCCTCTTATCTATTGATGTTACCAAGGTTCCAACTGAGGTGATGGTTGGGGGGATGGGAAATGGAAACTGTTGGTAGTTGACAAAAAAAGTAATGTGATCAGTCAATATGACTAGAACTTGTGCCCTATTCCTGATACCAGGGGTGTTGTGATCTTCCTGCACTCAGTGCCCTATCCCTGATACCAGGGGTGTTGTGATCTTCCTGCACACAGTGCCCTATCCCTATTAATACCAGGAGTGTTGTGATCTTCCTGCACACAGTGCCCTAACCCTGATACCAGGGGTGTTGTGATCTTCCTGCACACAGTGCCCTACCCTGATACCAGGGGTGTTGTGATCTTCCTGCACACAGTGCCCTAACCCTGATACCAGGGGTGTTGTGATCTTCCTGCACACAGTGCCCTAACCCTGATACCAGGGGTGTTGTGATCTTCCTGCACACAGTGCCCTAACCCTGACACCAAGGGTGTTGTGATCTTCCTGCACACAGTGCCCTATCCCTATTAATACCAGGAGTGTTGTGATCTTCCTGCACACCGTGCCCTAACCCTGATACCAGGGGTGTTGTGATCTTCCTGCACACAGTGCCCTATCCCTATTAATACAAGGAGTGTTGTGATCTTCCTGCACACAGTTCCCTAACCCTGATACCAGGGGTGTTGTGATCTTCCTGCATGCAGTGCCCTATCCCGCCTGCATTACTAGTGAGAGGCTGGCTTCACAGACAGGGGGGAGCTGCCTGACCCTCAGTCCAGACTTCCCCCATGTCCCAGCCAGTGAATGGTGTATGGGTGAGGGGGGGGAGGGTGGTGAAGTCTGAGACAGCTCCCTCCCTGCATTACTAGTGAGAGGCTGGCTTCACAGACAGGGGGGAGCTGCCTGACCCTCAATCCTCCCCTCCCCCACGTCCCAGCCAGTGAATGGTGTGTGGGTGAGTGGGGGGAGGATGGTGAAGGCTGAGACAGCTCCCTCCCTGCATTACTAGTGAGAGGCTGGCTTCACAGACAGGGGGGAGCTGCCTGACCCTCACTCCTCTGGGGTGTTGTGATCTTCTGCACACAGTGCCCTATCCCTGATACCAGTGGTGTTGTGATCTTCCTGCATGCAGTGCCCTATCTCTATTAATACCAGGAGTGTTGTGATCTTCCTGCACACAGTGCCCTATCCCTAATACCAGGGGTGTTATGATATTCCTGCACACAGTGCCCTATTCCTGATACCGGGATGTGTGCAAGAAGATCACAACACCCCTGGTAACCGGGATAGGGCACTGCATGCAGGAGGTTCACAACACCCCCCGGTATCAGGAATAGGGCACTGTGTGCAGGAAGATCACAACACTCCTGGTATCAAGGATAGGGCACTGTGTGCAGGAAGATCACAACACCCCTGGTATTAGGGATAGGGCACTGCATGCAGGAAGATCACAACACCCCTGGTATCAGGGATAGGGCACTATGTGCAGGAAGATCACAACACCCCTGGTATTAGGGATAGGGCACTGTGTGCAGGAAGATCACAACACCCCGGAGGAGTGAGGGTCAGGCAGCTCCCCCCTGTCTGTGAAGCCAGCCTCTCACTAGTAATGCAGGGAGGGGGCTGTCTCAGCCTCACCATCCTCCCCCCCCCCTCACCCACACACCATTCACTGGCTGGGACATGGGAGAGGGGAGGAGTGAGGGTCAGGCAGCTCCCCCCTGTCTGTGAAGCCAGCCTCTCACTATTAATGCAGGGAGGGAGCTGTCTCACCCTTCACCATCCTCCTCCCCCTCCCCTCACCCACACACCATTCACTTGCTGGGACTTGGGGGAAGGGAGGAGTGAAATACAGGCAGCTCCCCCCTATCTGTGAAGCCAGCCTCTCACTAATAATGCAGGGAGGGAGCTGTCTCCGCCTTCACCATCCTCCCACCCCCCACTCACCCACACACCATTCACTTGCTGGGACTTGGGGGAAGGGAGGAGTGAAATACAGGCAGCTCCCCCCTGTCTGTGAAGCCAGCCTCTCACTAATAATGCAGGGAGGGAGCTGTCTCCGCCTTCACCATCCTCCCACCCCCCACTCACCCACACACCATTCACTGGCTGGGACATGGGGGAGGGGAGGAGTGAGGGTCAGGCAGCTACCCCCTGTCTGTGAAGCCAGCATCTCACTAGTAATGCAGGGAAGGAGCTGTTTTAGCCTCACCATCCTCCCTCCCCCCTCACCCACACGCCATTCACTGGCTGGGACATGGGGAAGGGGAGGAGTGAGGGTCAGGAAGCTCCCCCCTGTCTGTGAAGCCTGCTTCTCACTAGTAATGCAGGCAGGAGAAGGCACTGCATGCAGGAAGATCACAACACCCCTGGTGTCAGGGTTAGGGCACTGTGTGCAGGAAGATCACAACACCCCTGGTGTCAGGGTTAGGGCACTGCATGCAGGAAGATCACAACACCCCTGGTGTCAGGGTTAGGGCACTGTATGGAGGAAGATCACAACACTCCTGGTATTTATAGGGATAGGGCACTGTTCACAGGAAGATCACAACACTCCTGGTATTAATAGGGATAGGGCACTATGTGCAGGAAGATCACAACACTCCTGGTATTAATAGGGATAGGGCACTGTGTGCAGGAAGATCACAACACCCCTGGTATCAGGGTTAGGGCACTGTGTGCAGGAAGATCACAACACTCCTGGTATTAATATGGATAGGGCACTGTGTGCAGGAAGATCACAACACCCCTGGTGTCAGGGTTAGGGCACTGTGTGCAGGAAGATCACAACACCCCTGGTATCAGGGTTAGGGCACTGTGTGCAGGAAGATCACAACACTCCTGGTATTAATAGGGACAGGGCACTGTGTGCAGGAAGATCACAACACCCCTGGTGTCAGGGTTAGGGCACTGTGTGCAGGAAGATCACAACACTCCTGGTATTAATAGGGATAGGGCACTGTGTGCAGGAAGATCACAACACCCCTGGTATCAGGGTTAGGGCACTGTGTGCAGGAAGATCACAATACTCCTGGTATTAATAGGGATAGGGCACTGTGTACAGGAAGATCACAACACCCCTGGTGTCAGGGTTAGGGCACAAGTTCTAGTCACATTGACTGATCACATTACTTTTTTTGTCAAGCTACCAACTGTTTCCATTTCCCATCCCCCATATATTGTCAGTGGGAACCTTGGTAACATGAATAAATAAGAAGGCAGCCAATAGGAAAACATATTCATTCCTAAACTGACCTTAACTGACCTGAAAAGTGTCAAATTGTATCATTTTCTGTTAGTGCGCACTAACTCCCGGTTAGTGCGCACTAATCGGAAAAAACGATTTTTTAACGATTTTTTAACGAAACAATTGTGCCAAACACGATTTTCTTCTCCTGCCAGACAATTTCAATCGTTAAGACGATAGGGGACACGATTCACATCCCTAATAACTACAGTGTCTAAAAAGCTCATAAATTTAATCATGGGTCTCCCAATTTTTAAAAAACTTTCTTTAATTGCATTAAAAAAGCAAAGAAAAATAGCCACACTTATCTTATGAATCAGAAACCAGCACATTTTGAATTTTCAAGACAATTATGTCCATATGTTCAAACTGCCTGACCGTTGAAAAGGCCTCACACAGGCCGTGTTTCAGTGCCTTCCTCAGGGGCCAGGAAAACAAAGTCTGCGTTACTGTCTCAAAAGCTGCATCTCTCCTGCTTCCTCTGTTAGGACTTCCTCCACATCCTGCAGTGCAAGGAATTCCCCTCTTTCCTTCATGGAGAGAAATAGAGGACTTTCTTCTAATATTCCTTGTGGTACCCTTTATTGGACCAAGATCATAATTATTTAAGCTGAAAGAAACTGCCATTAGGGATGTGAATCGTTTTAGGACGATTAAAATTATCGTCCGATAATTTTAATATCGTCTTAAACCGTTATGGAACACAATACAATAGAGATTCTAACGATTTATCGTTATAAATCGTTAGAATCGTGAGCCGGCACACTAAAACCCCCTAAAACCCACCCCCGACCCTTTAAATTAAATCCCCCACCCTCCCGAACCCCCCCCCCAAATGACTTAAATAACCTGCGGGTCCAGCGGCGGTCCGGAACGGCAGCGGTCCGGAACGGGCTCCTGCTACTGAATCTTGTTGTCTTCAGCCGGCGCCATTTTCCAAAATGGCGCCGAAAAATGGCGGCGGCCATGGACGAACACGATTGGACTTCAGGAGGTCCTTCCGGACCCCCGCTGGACTTTTGGCAAGTCTTGTGGGGGTCAGGAGGCCCCCCCCAAGCTGACCAAAAGTTCCTGGAGGTCCAGCGGGGGTCAGGGAGCGATTTCCCGCCGCAAATCGTTTTCGTACGGAAAATGGCGCCGGCAGGAGATCGACTGCAGGAGGTCATTCAGCGAGGGTTCCGGCGCCTCGCTGAACGACCTCCTGCAGTCAATCTCCTGCCGGCGCCATTTTCCGTACGAAAACGATTCGCGGCGGGAAATCGCTCCCTGACCCCCGCTGGACCTCCAGGAACTTTTGGCCAGCTTGGGGGGGGCCTCCTGACCCCCACAAGACTTGCCAAAAGTCCAGCGGGGGTCCGGAAGGACCTCCTGCCGTCCAATCGTGTTCGTCTATGGCCGCCGCCATTTTTCGGAGCCATTTTGGAAAATGGCGCCGGCTGAAGACAACAAGATTCAGTAGCAGGAGCCCGTTCCGGACCGCTGCCGTTCCGGACCGCCGCTGGACCCGAAGGTTATTTAAGTCATTTGGGGGGGGTTCGGGAGGGGGGGGATTTAATTTAAAGGGTCAGGGGTGGGTTTTAGGGGGTTTTAATGTGCCGGTTTTGCGATTTTACGTTTTTTTCGATTTTTCACGATTTTTCACGATATTTTACCCCCCCAAACGGCAACAATACGATTCCCTCCCCCTCCCAGCCGAAATCGATCGTTAAGACGATCGAGGACACGATTCACATCTCTAACTGCCATAGTGTCCTATAGTAACACAATAAAAAGTAAATGATGCCAGAAAAAGACTGAAATGGTCTATCTAGTCTGTCCAGCAAGGTTGCAACTGCTGTTCAGTGCAGGTTATCCACCATGCCTTTCGTTTGGTGAAGTTTTAGATAATCCCATTAAACCCATGATTTGCTTTCCTGTTTTTTTGTTGTTTTATGTCCTCCATGCTTCTTTCTTGCCACAAACAGGAAATTCCACAGGGATATACTGTACATTATAAGATGAATTAATGTGCTTAAGGATACAGTAATGAAATGCTATATATGTGGGTCCCAAACCTGTCCTGTGGGATACCCAGCCTGTGCTATATCACACCATCTGGCAAGGCAATTGCTATAAACTGTATGTTGACAAATTCAGAATTTATGCAAAAATACATTGACAAATATAGCAATAAATTTGCCAATTAAATTAGCTTGGGTCTCACTCTAGCATCTAAGAGGAAGGATCGTATTTTTTTGTCTCCTCTCTTTCATTTCTACTCTGTACCAGCACGAGGTTCAAGTGCTTGTACTATTCTATCTACCTCTGGAACAAAATCCACCTTATGAAATACTTTCCAAGTCTCATATGGAGAGCACTCCAGCTCTACTTTGCCAGGACAGTGATAAATAGGCAGAAATTGTAGCCACACCTGTATTACATTTCTCCTTTAAGCAGAAGCACCTGGATTCACTTCATCCATTCTTTTAGTCAGTAGTTTAAGAAAGGTCATTCTAAATGTATAGTGTGTGCGCTGCAAAGTGCTCTTATCCTTCTCAAATAGTGGATTATGGTAAACAAGCAATTATGCCTCTGAATTCTGCACCCTGATCTTTTCACAGCCAGATCCAAATATACCCTGTTGATGAAAACCTAATTATAATAACAGGGAGGTCCATATTCAGAGGTATTTAGTCGGATAACTCACAAGTTATCTAGCTAAATGGTTACTTTTCAATATTTTGGGCACTTATCTGGCAACATTTTAGCTGGATATCTCATCTATATATAGAGGCATTCCAGAGGCAACCAAAGTTAGTTGAATAACTTATCTGGATAACTGTGGTCGTGTCATAGAGCTGTTCTAAAGCTAGCCAGATAAACTTATCTAGTAGAGATGTGAATCGGAACCAGAATCGGTTCGGATTTCAGTTCCGATTCACATCTCTACAGATGTGAATCGGAACCAGAATCAGTTCGGATTTCAGTTCCGATTCACATCTCTATTATCTAGTTATCTTTAACATAGTCATCTATATTCAATAGTGCTACTGCCCCACTGAATATCCCTCCAAAGTTAGCTGGATACGTTTATCTGGCTAGCTTTGCAATCCAGCCAGTGACTGAATATGAACATCTTTTTAATGTAGTAACATAGCAACATAGGAAATGACGGCAGATAATAACCCAATTGGTCCATTTACTCTGCCCAGCAATTTGCTTAGGAGATCAAATTACTTTCTGTGCCAGTTACTCCCATGCCTTTTGTAAAGGGTAGGATCTGCTGCACTGTGCAGATTACTCCCATTTAGAAATACCCTTTTGAATTCCATTATTGTTCTTGTCTCCACTCCCTCCTCTGGGAGGGCATTCCATGCATCTACTAGCCTTTCCATGAAGAAATACTACTCATATTGATCCTTAGTCTATAGTGTTGAAATTTCATATAATGAACTCTAGTTCTACAACTTGGAAGCGGACTTGGACATTTTTGCTGTCACGGAGATGTGGTTCACAGATTCATATGATTGGGATACTACCATACCGGGATATAACTTATTAAGGAAGGACAGAGAGGACAGAAAAGAGGGAGGAGTGGCTCTTTATGTCAAAAACAATATCCAAGCATCCGAACTGCAAGGAAGATGGGGCAAAGAAGAAGCTTTATGGGCTGTCCTAAAAAAAGATGATGGGGCATCCCTTTTTCTAGGCGTGGTTTACAGGCCTCCACATCAAATGGAAGTACTAGACAGAGATCCAAAAGATAGGTAAAAAGGGAGAAGTGGTGATTGTTGGAGATTGTAATCTGCCGGATGTAGACTGGAGAGATAGTGGATGCCCTGCAAGGGGCTCTGTTCAAACAAATTGTAATGGAACCCATGAATGGAGGGAGCTATACTTGATTTAGTGCTCACTAATGGAGATAATATCTTTAATGTCTGGGTGGGTGCCCACCTCAGCACCAGTGATCATCAAACTGCATGTTTTCATATCACTAACACGATACGGAGAAGTCACACAAAGACCAGGGTTTTGAGTTTCAAAAACACTGACTTTGTTGAAATGGGGAAGTACCTGGAGGAGGAACTAGAAGGCTGGGAGAAAACAAGAGATGTGGAACAACAGTGGGCCAAACTAAAAGGAGCAATTACTGAAGCGACTAATATATATGTTAGAAAAGTTAAGAAAAGCAAGAAAAGAATGAAACCTATCTGGTTCACAAAGGAGGTGGCTGAAAAAATAAAAGATAAAAGAACAGCATTTAAGAAATATAAAAGATCCCAAAGGGAGGATCACAAGGTAGAATATCTGGTAAAACTGAGGGAGATGAAGAAAGAAATCAAGAAAGCAAAAAGTCAAGTGGAAGAAAGGATTGCCAAAGAGGTAAAGCGAGGTGACAAAACATTTTTCAGATACATCAGTGAAAAGAGAAAAGTTCAAAGTGGTAAAGTGAAATTGAAAGGTGAAAAGGATCAATGGGTGGAAACAGATGAAGAAATGGCAGAACTATTAAATGAATACTTCAGTTCGGTGTTCACTAAAGAAGACCCCAGAAAAGGACCGTCACTAGTAAACAAGAAACTGGAGGGGAATGGAATGGATGAAACTCCATTCACAGAAGAGAATGTATGGGAAGAGCTAAGAAAACAACAGGGGTAATATGATACATTTTTTCAAATACTTGAAAGGTTTTAATAATCCAAAGTCAACGACAAACCTTTTCCATCAGAAAAAAATCAACAGAACCAGGAGTCAAGATTTAAAACTCCAGGGAGGAAGACTCAGAACCAATGTCAGGAAATATTTCTTCACAGAGAGGGTGGTAGATGCCTAGAATGCCCTTCTGGAGGAAGTGGTGAACACCAAAACTGTGAAGGAATTCAAAGGGGTGTGGGATAAACATTGTGGATCCATAAAATCTAGAGGATGTGAATGAGGAGAAGCATGGGGATGGCTTGCGGGAATGATGGCTACTACCTGGTGATTAATACCCTTATTCAATAAACACACACACGGTTAATGCGACTCAAACATTGCTCTATGCTTCAACGGCAAGAGAAAATGTGGAAAAAACGATTTGCATTCACAAATAAGCGGTGGAAGAGGTTGCTTGTTGTGGCTTTTACTAACCCAAACCAAATAAGCCTGATACTTCACTTGGAATACATATCCAGCGCAGCTCACTGCTTCAATGGCAGGGGGAATGAAGAAAAGAGGATTTATATTCAGATAACCAACAAGGACTGAATTGCACAGGCTAGGTAAACAAATAAGAGTGGAAGTAGCTTGCTTATTGTGGCAGTTACTACCCCTAACCAATTAAGTTAGATTTTTTACTTTGATGCGGCTCCAGCACTGCTTTCTGTTTCAATGGCAGGGGGGAAGGAAATTGGAACCAAAAGGTTATCAATAAGGGCCAAGAGTAACAGATAAGTATGAGAAAAATAAGTGTGAAAGCTTGCTGGGCAGACTGGATGGGCCGTTTGGTCTTCTTCTGCCGTCATTTCCATGTTTCTATGTTAACATCATCTCCATCAGAAAAGGTTTGATTTTTGTGCATCAATAATTCCTTTCAGGAATTTGAAAATCTGCATCATATCTCCATCGTCACTCCTCTATTCCAAGATATACAGATTTAAGTCCTTCAGTCTCCTCTCATAAGTCTTCTGGTGTTGACCACTTCCATCCTGTCTATATGCTTTTTGAGTTACAGTTTTCAGAACTGTACCCACCATAGACTTCTCCTGTTTCCTTCGGATTATGTCTCTCTCTATGCAGTCCAGCATTCCTCTGGCAATAGCTCGTGCCATGTCACATTGTTTTGCTACCTTCAGATTGTCAAACAGTATTATCCCAAAGTTTCTCTCCCAGTCCATGCATATTAGCCTCATGTACATCTCTTAATTAATACATGACTCTGCACTAATTGATAGTTTTACTCAGAGATTTTTTTCAGTGGGTATTTGCTGGTATTGAGTACTGGCACCTTTTTCCTCCACCTGCTTGATTTGCCTGTGGTCCTTCAGAAAATAAAATGCATCCTGCATTGATGTCTAGCACCCTTTTTTCCAGAAAGAAAGTACTGTTCTTAACTGCATACTAAACAAAAGAAAAAGTGTACCCAATAAATGTTGCACCCAATCATACACACTGTTGGTTTCAGGACAAAGGTAGCGCCGGCGCCACTATGTCACAGGGGCCGACCGTCAGCCCCTATGACATAGTGAGGGCAAAGGTAGCGCCGGCGCCATTTTGAATGCTGGCAATACGGCCCGAGTGCAGGAGGTTGCTCCCGGACCCCCGCTGGACTTTTGGCAAGTCTTGTGGGGGTCAGGAGGCCCCCCCAAGCTGGCCAAAAGTCCCTGGGGGTCCAGCGGGGGTCCGGGAGCGATCTCCTGCACTTGGGCCGTATTGCCAATATTCAAAATGGCGCCGGCACTACCTTTGCCCTGTCACATAGTAAGGGCAAAGGGCCATCGGCGCCATTTTTATTAATGCAGCCGATGGCCTGAGAGCGGGAGATCGCTCTCCGTGTGCCCGCTGGACCACCAGGTAATTTTAAAACCTTTTTTGGGGGTTTGGGAGGGTGTTTTGATTATCGGATCGGGCACAGCCGATAATCAGAACTCAAATCAGGCTGGGCGATAAAAATTTTAAGATTTGGATCGGGATCGGAACCGATCAGATTCCGGTTCCAATTCACATCTCTAGAACTGACTGTCATGGTACACATGGACACCAATGAGTAAGGAAAATGTGAGAGGAAGGTTCTAGAGGATACATTTAGGCTCTTAGGTAGGAAACTGAAATCCAGAACCTCCAGGATTGCATTCTCAAAAATGCTCCCCATTGCACATACAGGACCACCGAGGAAGTCTGAGCTCCAAAGTCTCAATGGGTGAATGAGACAATGGTGCAGAAAAGAGGGTTTTAGATTTGTTAGGAACTGAGGAACATTCTGGTAAAGGGGGAGCCTGTTTTGGTGGGATAGCTGCTAGCACTAACCTTTAAAAAGGATATAGAACAGCTTAAAACTAGATGAAGACTAGAGTTGCTCAGAACTGCATGGTATGGGACGATGTATCTTTGAAGTTAAGGTATCCCGATAGAGAGAATGCAATAAATGCTAGCATGGCCCAGATATCTGTAAGTAAAGAGAAGACAGAGCAGAAAGATTTCAATTGTTGTTGTTGTTAATATAAACAAAATACATATTTTGAAATATCTGTATTCAAATGCTAGAAGTCTAAAAAATAAAATGGGATAATTAGAATACATAGCACAGAATGAAGAGGTAGATATAATTGACATCTCAGAGACTTGGTGGAAGAAGAATAACCAATGGAATGCTGTAAATCTAGAATACATATTAGAATACATACTAGAATACATATTAGAATACAAAGGGCACTGAGGAGCTTTCTATGGCGAAGTAAGAAATCAAGAATCCCGTTTTGCTATCTTCAAGCGAGATGGGGACAGGGAGGGTTGAATGTCCCAGCGTTGAAATGATATAACCTGGCTGGCAATTTAAGAATAGCCCATGATTGGCTTTTGGGAGAATCATCTTATGTTGATATCAAAGCTGAAAAAATGTTAATGGGGATGTTAGATCCACGGTTTGTCCTGCAGGCGGGGAGGACGAAGCTTTCATTGTCCCCCCTTTTCAATTTTTTTCATTTCTCCAATCCGGAGGGCCTGGAAGATTGCTACAAAAATACTCTCCTTACCCAGTCCTTTTTCCCCATTAGTGGTAATTTAGATTTCCTCCCTTGCTCTCATACTGCAGGATTTCATACTTGGGCTTCTAAGGGCATAATATATTTAGGCTATGTTTTAGATGGAGAAGGTGACTTATTATCATTCCCCTCTCTGTCTGCACAGTATAATTTACCTTCGTCACAAATATTCTCTTATCTGCAAATACAACATTGCATACTCTCACTGCCTGCTCCCTCCATGCAACCACAAACTTTCCTGACTTTAGATGATTTATTTGCCTTAGAGAGAGAGTGGAGTCCCTCCTTGGCCCATATATAAAAAATTGACCAGACGTAACGATGACAATGTTTTTTCCTTATTAGCCGCATGTTGGAACAAAGAGGCAGCGAATATAGCAACTGTAGAACTCATTAAAATGGGCTTCCGTAATATCTCAGGGATATCCACCAAATCTATTTTCGAAAGATGCAATTTAAGGTTTTGCAGTGTGCCTATATTCCCCCTACTATAGCATTCCACTACCATCTATTGTAGTCAGACCTCTGTGGGAAATGTGGGAAGGAGGCTGGTACCCTGCTGCATATGTTTTGGGGTTATCCACTGATAACATGTTATTCATTACCTATCCCATTTGCTGGATATCTCCATGAAGCACAACCTAGAGCTAGTGTTGTTTGGTCACATTCCACCATTACTGATCCGAGGGAAAGGCCCTTGGTTATTGCTACGTAAGGCTCTTTGTGTGGGGAAAAAGGTAATACTTTTACAATGGCGGAATTCTGATCCCCCCACTTATTGGATGTGGTGGAACCATTTTCATAGACTGCTCCAGATGCACAAAGAGTTGGCTCATTCCTCTTCGCAACAGCGCTGGAGTTGTCTGCAAACATGGGAACCATATATTCCAGCTTTACCACACAGACCCAGGAGTTTAATACTTAACAATTAAAGACTTTGCGAGATGAGGTTGGTGCAATGACTCACCACTACAACAGGACAGAATTGGTTTGAGGATCAGTAGCCCACGGGAAATTGGGGTCTCAAAGGAGGGGGCAGGTGATAGGTGGGTGAGGGGGAATTGGGGAGGAGACGAAAAAGCGAGTGCTATCTTAGGCACTTTGTTGGTACTTCCTCCTTTTTGATGTTTTTGATGCTTTGTTCAATTATCTGTTCTGTACTTGGGGTATCATTGTTTGTATTTTCAAACATGATAAAAAAAAACATTTGAAGTAAAAAAAAAATAAAAGAACAAAGTCAGCATGGCTTTACTCAAGGCAAGTCTTGCCTCAGAAATCTGCTTCACCTTTTTGAAGGAGTTAATAAACATATGGAAAAGGTGAACCGGTAGATGTAGTGTACTTGGATTTTCAGAAGGCGTTTGACAAAGTTCCTCATGAGAGGCTTCAAGGAAAAGTAAAAAGTCATGGGATAGGTGACAATGTCCTTTCGTGGATTACAAACTGGCTAAAATACAGGAAACAGAGGGCAGGATTAAATGGACAATTTTCTCAGTGGAAGGGAGTGGGAAGTGGAGCGCCTCAGGGATCTGGAAAGAAATACGACAAGTGAGGTAATCAAATTTACAGATGATACAAAATTGTTCAGAGTAGTTAAATCACAAGCAGATTATGATAAATTGCAGGAAGACCTTCTGAGACTGGAAAATTGGGCATCCAAATGGCAGATGAAATTTAATGTGGATAAGTGCAAGGTGATGCATATAGGGAAAAATAACCCATGCTATAGTTATACAATGTTAGGTTCCATATTAGGTGTTACCACCCAAGAAAGAGATCTAGGCGTCATAGTGGATAACACATTGACATTGTCGGCTCAGTGTGCTGCGGCAGTCAAAAAAGCAAACAGAATGTTGGGAATTATTACAAAGGGAATGGTGAATAAAACGGAAAATGTCATAATGCCTCTGTATCGCTCCATGGTGAGACTGCACCTTGAATACTGTGTACAATTCTGGTTGCTGCAAAAAAGTTATAATTGTGATGGAGAAGGTACAGAGAAGGGCGAACAAAATGATAAGGGGAATGGAACAGCTCCCCTATGAGGAAAGACTAAAGAGGTTAGGACTTTTCGGCTTGGAGAAGAGATGGCTGAGGGGGGATATGATAGAGGTGTTTAAAATCATGAGAGGTCTAGAACGGGTAGATGTGAATTGGTTATTTACTCTTTCAGATAATAGAAAGACTAGGGGGCACTCCATGAAGTTAGCATGTGGCACATTTAAAACTAATTGGAGAAAGTTCTTTTTCACTCAACGCACAATTAAACTCTGGAATTTGTTGCCAGAGGATGTGGTTAGTGCAGTTAGTATAGCTGTGTTTAAAAAAGGATTGGATAAGTTCTTGGAGGAGAAGTCCATTACCTGCTATTAATTAAGTTGACTTAGAAAATAGCCACTGCTATTACTAGCAACAGTAACATGGAATAGACTTAGTTTTTGGGTACCTGCCAGGTTCTTATGGCCTGGATTGGCCACTGTTGGAAACAGGATGCTGGGCTTGATGGACCCTTGGTCTGACCCAGTATGGCATGTTCTTTTGTTCTTATGTTCACAATGATTGGATGGATCAAATTAGTGGAGGGGTGATGCTATATGATAAAGAGGACATAGAGTTAAGCAGGATGAAAGTTTTACAGGAAAAACAATGAACTGTAGAACCTTTATGAATAGATATTCCATGTGAGAAGGTGAATAATATAGCAGTGGGTATGTATTACCATCCACTGGTGAGAATGAACAGACAGAAGAAATGCTATCAGAAAATAGGGAAGCTAACAAAATTAGCAGCAGAGTAATAATGGGTGATTCCAATTACCCCATTATTGACTTGGTAAATGTCACATCAGGACATGCTAAGGAGGTAAAGTTTCTAGAAGAAATAAATGCTTCATAGAACAGTTGGTACAAGAATCAACAAGTGGAGGGGGAGCTATTTTAGACCTAACCCTTAGTGGTATGCATGATTTGGTACAAGAGGTAATGGTGTTAGGGCCACTTGGCATTGGCAATAGTCTCAATGAGTGGATGAAATAATGATGCAAGGAAGAGGATTTTAGATTTGTTAGGAACTAGAGAATATTGCAGTAAGAAAATATATTGCAATAAGATTTAACTTTCAAAAGGGAGACTATAAAAAATGAGAAAATGGGTTAGGAAAGAACTGAAAAGAGCAGCTGTAAAGGTCAAGAGTTTATATAGGCATGGACGTTGTTTAAAAATAACATCTTGGAAGCCCAGGCCAGATGTATTCTATGCATTAAAAAAGGTGGAAGGAAGGGCAAACAACTGCTGGCATGGTCAAAAGGTGAGGTGAGAGAGGATAATCTCACCAAAGGAACATCTTTTAAAAAATGTAAAAGGGATCTGAATAAAGAAAACAGTAGAGATATGTGTCGTTTTCATCTTTCGGGTCAGCTGCTTCTTGGAAAACTTTGTTTTCCAACGGTTCTTTTTTGGTTTTTGGCGAAACAAACCGGAAAAAAAAAAAATCCCAACTCTTCAAATTTACTTAATTACAAACCCCCCCCCCCCCCCCACACACACACACACATACACCATCCCGATCTCCTCCATAGACTTACTAAAAGCCATTTTCTAAGATAGCGCCGGCCATACATTGCTCTCACCATGTGACAGGGGCCGACCAATGGCACTGGTAGCCCCTGTTACATTGTAAGGGCAAAGGGCCACCAGCACCATTTTGATTCCTGGCAGGACCGACGGCCCGAGAGTGGGAGATCGCTCCCGGGACTCCTGCTGGACCTCCAGGGCTTTCAGTAAGTCTTGGGGCAGGAGTCCCCCCCCCCCCCCAAGACTTGCCAAAAGTCCCTAGTGACCCAGTGGGGGTCCTGGAGCCATCTCCTGCACTTGAGCTGTCGGCTGCCAGTATTCAAAATGGCGCCAATAGCCTTTGCCCTTACTATGTCACAGGGGCTATCGGTGCCATTGGTCGGCCCCTGTCACATGGTAGGAGCACAAGATGGTGCAGGCCGTCCATTGCTCCTCCCATGTGACAGGGGCCGACCAATGGCACTGGTAGCCCCTGTGACATAGTAAGGTCAAAGGCTATCAGCGCCATTTTGAATAGACCCAGCCAATGGTGTGAGTGCAGTAGATGGCTCCCGGACCCCCGCTGGACCACCAGGGAGTTTTGGCAAGTCTTGGGGGGGGGGGGGGGTCAGGAGGGTGGGGGGTTGTAGTTAATTAAATTTTAGCCGGGAAACGAATAAGAATGGAACGCATGAACGGATCGGGGCCCCCTCTTGCCGAATGCAACGTATCTGCCACCCCACGAATACGAATACTGAATGTAATGTATGCAGTCCCTCTGCACATCCCTAACAAATATGCTGGAGTGAGATAGTCCAGCTGTTAAAACACAGCCCTCACAGATTCTGACTTTAAATTTGAAGACTTGCACACTGATTTCTTGGTATGTCTTATACCCCTCAGTTTTGGGTATTGAAAAATAAACTACAGAAGCTTTTGAAAAACACACCCAAATATGCCCACTCATCCCTTCTCAACACCCACACCCTCCCCTTCCCCTTACCCAACAATAAACACAACAAACCCTATCTACACCAAACCTCCTAGGTAGAAGAATCCTCGGGACTCAGAGGGGGGATAGCCAGTTTAGCCACAGTATTGTTCCTTTAAACAAGCAAGAAAGATAACTCTTCTCACCCTCAACAAAACCCTGATATCCACCCACCATCAAATCTTACCCTTTTCCCCCAAAACCCTATAACTATGAACAATATGCAAGACCAAAATGTCTGTAAATTCAGAAGCAGACAGACTCATTAAAACAAAATAAAAATGCAGATAAGAAAATCTTTAAGTGATGGGTCCATGTCACTGAGACATTGCAAAAGGGTTGAAGTGTTTCACGCCACAATAAAAGTCCAAAGGAAAAAAAAAGATCACAAAAACAAAAATAAAAATGTTTTGTAGATTCAAGGTATTATTAGTATCGTTCTGTGCAATTGTAGTGGAGCAACTCATCCATCCACTGTTCTACTTGGAGACCAGTACATTTGCCACCGTTTTTAATTGCCCAACCTGTGCCTCTCAATAGCAGGGTCGATGACTTTCTAGTCCTCTGATATTCCATTTGGCAAGTGAAGATACAGGTGAGAAATACAAGATAGCATAATGTCCTCAGCGATATAACTAAGCAAAATGTGCCAAGTACAGATATGTGGCATGCCAAACTTCCAAGGATGTTTAGCTGTGAGCATGTGAAAGCCCCTGAAAAGGTTACTAAAAATTGTGACAGAATCCAAATAAAAAGAGAAATGTAGAGTAAGACATTCATAGGCATCAAAACGAATGCATATGCCCATAAGATAGAGATCTCCAATAGTGTCGGCATTCTAGGCCTCATGCAAGCATTCCTGCTGAAGTGAGTGCCCCTCTGTCTACAGCGTGATGGGCCTATCTTCCTATGAGCATGAAGCTGACTATTATGCACTCCAATTTGTCAGCCTCTTGAACCATGTTCAGGATCATATGTTTACCATTCACATTATTTTTAGCTTTGCAGGTTAAAGCATAGTATAACAGATGTTGAGTCTCTGAAGGTCCTGCTTAACCCCACATATGCCTACCACTTCCTCTGCATATCAGATGAGAGATCTAGAAAGAAGATAATCTAGCTCCCTTGATACATGATCTCTTTCATCCCACAGGCTGCATTTAGGCCTTGGTCTTGTCAACGAACTTATGCAACCAAATTATTCAGCATGCAGTCTCTCGCCCACTGAGGGTGATTGTAAAAGCCCCATGAACCGTGTCTAACCTGCATACTCCATTACTGCACTGAATCTGTAAAATAGAGGGCAGCCATTTTGAGAAGAAATCTGTTGCTTTGGAGTCTTCAGTTTGCTCAGGGCATTATCTTGTTCTGATGTAAATATCTTGGCCACTTTTTCAACTATAATACTAAGTCAAGTGTTCAATCGATGAGATACTGTTTCAGAAAATTTCTTCATAAGCTTCTTCATAAGCCTCATGGTCCTTGGCCTCCATAGGAATGTGCTTATTCTCACTATCGATGGCAGAATCTGCCTGGGTGACATGGTTAGAGAAAACCATGGTAGTTTTCAGTTCCTTTGGAGCACGATCTGTCCATAATTCAGGTATAGATTGATTACCTGGATCTTGGGGCAGCTCGGGATGGTGGGGGGGTTGTCATTAAGTAAATTTGAAGGGTTGGGTTGGGTTTGGGTTTTTTTTTAAATAAATGTGCCTCTCCCCCCGCATTAACCCGAAAAACACATTTTTCACGAATTTTGAGGAAAATCCGTTTTGGGATTTGGGTTCCCCGAACCAGGAGGAATTAGGCAATTTTGTTGACATGCAAAGCAACAGATGGCTAGGGCAAGAGAAAGAGGTGGCAAGTACTATAGGGGAAGGAGATTTGGAAGGAACCTTGTGGACAGCCGGAGCAGTGGAACACTGGCTTAGAACATCAGCGGCAGCAGTGATGCTGGTGATTAAAAATTGAAATTGTAGGAGCAGAGAAATGCAGCAAGAAGAGTAGTCATAAAACCCCTAAGGTGTACCAAAAGAACTGAGGCAGAAGAATAATGTTATTCACAGCCTGAGAAATGCAGTAAGAAGAGTAGTCATAAAACCCCTAAGGTATACCTCAAGAACTGAAGCAGAAGAATCATGTTATGAAAAGCCTGAGGTATCGTACATCAGGCATGCAAAACAATAGATAGCAAAGGCAAGAGCAAGATTTGGCAAGTTATGTAGGGAAAGGGGATTTACATAGAAGCTCCAAGCAGCTAGAGTAGGGGATGTCTTCCTAGTCAGAGATATGGCTACCTGGTTTATCATACCAGTAGCAATGCTTCTATCAAACAGTTATGATTGTGTGGTACCTGTAGTAGCATGAAGAGCTGAGAAATGGAGCAAAATGAATGCAAAGCAATGGGTGACCAGGGTAAGAGCAAAAGTTGGAAAGTACTATAAGGCAAGGGGATTTGTACAGAAACTCCAAGACAGCCGCAGTGGGGGTTGCCTGTCCCAGTAGGAGGAATGCTGTTGATCCTCCCAATGAACTAACATGTGTGTCTGTCAAATGGGTAAAGACTGAGCCATGCACATGCTATGTACATATGGCTGTACAGTGAAATTGTGAAAGTGTTATTAATTCAGTCATGAATCTGTTATTTTTATAAATGCGGTGGCTGTAAAGCTAATATATGCTGGTGAGCGCTGATCTCTAAGACATAAAGGTGAATTTTAAAAGCTCAGTGAGTATATCAGTTAGGGGTTGCAAGAAGAAGTCGGGCTTCCACTTGCCAACTGTATTTTAAAAAGTTCACAGATATGAACATAAAATCTGCAGTGTGCACATCTGAAAAGTTTCCAAAAGAGGCAGGGTGTGGGAGTGGTGTGGGCAGGGCATGGGTGTTTCATGGCCTGGCAAGAGATGTGCATGTAAATTCTTAGGTGCCCCAGCATGCGTCAAGGTCCCCTGCCATGTAACTTTACTTCTGCTATGGATGATGTGTAAGTTATAAAATAAAAGGATCAAGCCATTTCTGAGAGGTTTAAAGGGTATGGAATAACTAGAGGGAGGGTAGGCTATCAAACTAGGGGTTTTGGAGGTCCTAGCTGTTAACTGGGTGAACTGATGGATGAACAGGTAAACTGGCAATGATATGGGCACGTGACCCTTTTAAAATCCCTCGAAATATGAGGTAGAATCAGGATTTGCATGCCCTCTTAAAAGGTGGCACACATCTGCATGTGGCTAGGCAATTATATAACGTGCACGCATATACATGCTGCATCGCTGGGTATGCGCTGAACTTGCAAGGTGTTCATTGTGGAAAATTGCAAACAGTACAAAGCTGGCTAAATCACCAAGGAGAGTAGTGAAATCCATCACAAACAGCACAAAGGTATCTAATCCTCCAAAATGAGGTATAAGATTGATTACAAACAGCACAAGTGTGTCTAAACCACCAAAATGAGAAGTGTAGTCCATTGCAAGCAGCACCATAGAGTCTACACCAGCAAGGTGAAGAGTGTGGTCTATTGCAAACAGGACAAATGTGTCTAAACCACCAAAGTGAGGAGTGCAGTGCATAGCAAACAGAACAAAGGTGTCTAAACCACCAAGATTGAGGGCTGTGAATCACAAACAGCAAAAAGGCCTAAATAGGTTTGGAGACTTTTCATGCCAGTTCAACGAGTTTGTCTGCATAATTCATGGAGATGTAGTCTTTCTTTGCTTGTCAAATAGCTGCTTTATATTTCTTGGAATATTCTTTACAGTGATGGAGGGTGATATTTGATTTTTGTTTATACCATGTCCATTCAAGTTGTCAGAATTGTTAAGGAGTTGAAGACATTCATGATACCATGGGGCATTTCTTGGGGGTCTGGTATTATTAGGTTTGAGAAGGGCGAGGGTCGCAACAACTTCAGAGAATTCATTATTCCATTGCTGGATTAGTAGTTCTGGTGAGTCTGTTGAAGCAGGGGTTGTTGGTATGCTGATGTGTTTGCTTAATTTTTTGCATGTGATGGAGGATACATTTCAGGATGGATTCTCATTTGCAAAGATTAAAACTACAAGTGTTCTCCATTATATTTGTGTTTGAATAAAAACAGAAGTTTGGGGTTTGTTTTTTTTTTAGCATTTTCTCCTGAACCAGGATATTGGTTGCTGAAACATGGCCATGTCAGGACTTCAGTTTTATCCTTAAACCATTTTTTTTACATTTGGTTTATGTATATTACTCTGACATTTGATATTTTGAGTTTAATTATTGTAAGGTTTCTAAAGTTTTTCTATTATTATTGATAATTATTTAATGATATGTCACAGTGATTCTTTTTAAGGGCTTTTCATTATGTCAGGAGTGATGATTGTAGAGGATTTGTTTATTTGTTTGACTGTACATACGAACACATACATGCATGGTGGCTATAGCTTCTGTGCATTCTGCTAGCTGCCATTGCTGCTGAATTTAATCATTACATTTTTCCTCCCACCCAATCCCTCTTCCCATGGCAAGGACAGAGTTGCAGGTTGTTGGAGGCAGGGCCATGGGAATACCCAAGCCACCGCCATTAATGGAAGAGCCAGGGAAGCAGAAGCAGAAGAAGGTGGGAGATACACTGTTGACATCTGCTGTGCTGTAGGGCAGTCCCCAGTGGAATGGTGAGACGCTGCTGTGCTGAAGAGGTGGAGAAAGAGAGGCCACTGCTGCTCTTGGGTGGGGAAATCTCTGCTGCTGAAAGGTACTCAAAGGTGAGGCTCAGCTATTCCTCCAATAGTGAGAATCCTCATCCCATCGCTCAATGGCTCAAGATGAGCAGCCATGTACTCTTCTCACCTCTCACTTCCCCAGAGGTGGATTGAAGCATCCTGCAGCCGGCACAACTAGCGAGAAATGATGGCAGAAGTGTCTTTAGCTCTTCTGACACCCATGGAGTTTTGTAAGGGGAGGTGACTGGAAATGTGAGCTAATGGGAATGCATTGCTTCTAGCAGGCACTTTATACGTTTTATATATTTTAAACATTTTGTACTTCTGTGTTTTCTTCTTATCCTTTAATTTCCACTACTCTTTTTTTTTTTTTTTATGAATCTCTAGGGTTAAACATGATCATCTATGGAGCAAGCAAAGCATCCATAAATTATTTAACACTATTTTGTCTTTGAAAGATTTTAGAAAATAAAAGCAGCAATTAGTAAGGAAAACTTTGTCATGTCTTGCATAATACTTCAAAATACAGCTTCAGGAAAATTAGCAACAGTATTGAAATGATGGTTACTAAGGTTTTCAACCTTTTTTTTTACGAGAGCTAAGAGACTGACTGAATTTAAGGAATGTTTCATTTTGTGGAGGAGGAATACTTTTAAGACCCCCAAAGCATCCTGTCAGATAGCTGAGCTTATTTTCAGTAGTGGATTGGCTTCTAGGGACGTGCATGGGTACATTTTTTATTTTGTTTTCACTTCTTTCATTACTTTATCCATATAACTTCAGTTTTAAACACATAAAGTTGTAGTTATGCATGTAAAAATGTCATCTGTTCAAAGTAAACTAAACAAATGAAATTACTGCACATTTCTGTTGGCTTCTACACGGCACAAATGCCATGAAACTATATTTCCTTCTAATAGGAATAATAGTGGAATGTGATAAGATAATCTGATTCTGATCAATAAAACCAGACCAAAAAAATTAAATTGGCAAAATCATGAAGATGGCAGAGTGCTAGATATTGTTTTCACTGTTCCCTTTTGTCAGTTTTTCAAAAGATTAGTGACATTAAATGAAAGATCGCTATTAAAGTCACCAATGCCTTTCATGTTGTGAAGATGTTGAGGGTTCAACTGGAGGGTAGGGAAACAGATGAATTCTTCAGACACAAAATGAACAAATAATATGTCACCTAGAGAAATAGTGGTATAAATTATATAGACGCTTCAGACGTTTATTCTCGATCCTAGGTTTTCTTTAAGAAATGGCTCTGACTTTGATAAATTCCCTTTTAAGAAGATTTCCTAGCTTGCACTTCAGAAAAACTTGTCCTTAATTGGAGATCTTTTTAGTTTAAGTGAATTGTTTGGACATGAAGAGCAATTTCACATGGAAGATTTATATAATAAATGACTGCTTTTGCATGCAGCAGCTCCAGTGTTTAATGAAAATCAAGAACTAATGACTGCTGAGAAATGGAGCAAAATACTTCAAAACACTGTAAGGTTAATATTCAAAGGTATTTGACTAAGTTCGGGATTTAGTTGGACAAATCTGAGGTTTACATAGCAAACCATCTTCACTCCCTTCACCCCGCCATTAAAAATCATAGATTAAAAAGAGGAAGTGCAGAGACTTTCCAGGGGTAGGGTTTAAATTTAGCCAGGCAAAGCCTGGTTATGGAAGACAACATGTCTAAAGTTATCCGAGTAAGTTTATCTGGGTAACTTTAAACCTAATGGGATATATTAAGCGGTACTTGTTTGCCACTGAATATCCTGGTCAGTCCCCTTGCTCTCCCCATTTTTAAACAAAATTATCAAGACCATAGCCAACCAATCTTGTTGCTCCTTCCAATTTTTTTTTATACTTTATATTTTATTAATTATATAATTTATATTACTTGTAATTAAATAACTAGAAATAACACCAGGAAACAAGAAAAAGAAAAAAAATAACATCCATTTTTTTACATAGCCCACTTATCATGAGGGTAGAGTAGAAATCTAAAAAGAAATAATAATTAGAAATAATAATTGCAAGTTAAATTAAGGAGAACATCTTAAAACAATGTATCTGTCAAAATACCTCAATATTAGTTCACCTTATACTCTCAGAATCTTCCCTAGTCTTATCTATTAAGAAATGGTCTAAGTGGAGTGGGTCGGAGAAAGAAAACTTATGATGAGTGACTAAACACTTACATAGAAATTTCAAATAAAAACTCATACCCAAAAGTGCTCTTTGCTTGTAAGAAAGACATAATTTTCTATGGGATTGAGTAGCCTGGGAGACATCTGGAAATATCTGTATTTTTTGTCCACAAAAAATAAATTATTTACATTGAAAATATTTATAGACCACTAAGAGCTAAATATTCAGCCGCTGAGTGGCTAGTTAAGTTAGCCGGCTACACATAGCCGGCTAACTTAACCAAGATATTCAGCAGTGCAGCCACACTCCCGAATATACCTGGATAAGTTAGAGTAAGCCAGATATGTGGTATATGGCTAATTTTAGACCTGCCCTATGGCAAGTCTAGAGTTAGCCAGTTAAGTTGACCAGCTAACTTCGAATATCCAGTCCTATTCTACTGAAAAGGGTGTGGGGCCTCTGGAAGCTGTGGCTGTGGAGTTCAAAGCCTGGAAAGCTCATGTGACATCTGGAGTCTTTAGCTGGGGAATGCTGGGAACAGTATGCAGATGAGCCTTCCAGTCCTCTTCTACTGCAAAGGGTGTGGGGCCTCTGGATAATGGGGCTGTGGAGTTTGAAGCCTGGATTGCTCTCTGTGACCTCTGGAGTCCTTTCCCGGGGGATGCTGGGAGCAGTATGCAGATGAGCCTTCCTGTCCTCTTCTACTGCAAAGCATGTGGGGCCTCTGGAAGGCTCATCTGCATACTATTCTGAACTTCCTCCGGTAGAGGACTCCAGAGGTCACAGCCATTGATTCAGGCTTTGAACTCCTAAGCCCCAATTTCCAGAGGCCCTGCACTCTTTGCAGTAGAAGAGGACTGAAGGCCCGCAAAACTCAAACCTCTCAATTGACTGAGAGAAGATCAACTTGCTGCTGTTTGAACAGGATTGGTAAGTATAGCTCTGGGAAATATTTGGTCTTAAAAACATTTGGAGAGAGGTGAAATAGTGGGATATAGTCTTTAAAGTTTGTGTGTGTTTGAGATAGTAAGCAAGCCAAAGGGAGATAATTGTAGTATCTGTCTTTCTCATCCACCCACCCCTAGCTTATCCCTTGATTTATAGGCAAGAGATACGTTTTCATTAGAAATCAATCAGTCTCTTATCTAAATCATACTATTGCATCAGACCTTATTGAGAGTTTAATGATCCCATTGTAGGTCACTACCAGATTAATTAGTGAATACACCTATAAATTTAAAGGACTCTAATTGTACATATTCAAACTCTCATAGCAACCTAAACTTAACAAGCAATTCAACACAATTAAGACAAAGGTCCAGAAGCAAAAGGGGGGCTTTCCAGACTTTCACATCGAGTGTCACATGTATGATTTTTTGCCCGCCGGTGACAGGTTGTATGTATGTACCC
This sequence comes from Rhinatrema bivittatum, assembly GCF_901001135.1. NCBI lineage: Eukaryota > Metazoa > Chordata > Amphibia > Gymnophiona > Rhinatrematidae > Rhinatrema > Rhinatrema bivittatum. The sequence goes on along the minus strand of NC_042616.1, from coordinate 607,344,056 downwards.
AATTCAAAGAGCTCCTGGCTCTAGGAGAATGAGTATGATCTCTGTAGGCTAGAGTGGCAGACCTGGAGGAGCTGAGGTAGACAGAGAGGTACATTGATGAAACCTCTAGGGTTCTAGTAGTCAAGTCCAAAATCCAGTCTGGCAGACCCGGTACTGCCTTGGATCATAAAGGTCTCCCAGTTGGAGAACAACATCCTGGTGTAGCAGGAAGTGATCCTGTAGAAAGGACCTGCTCTCCAGGTAATGCAATATACTCTTGCATCAAGGACCGTTTCGCAGGGCTACTGCCCAGGAGGAAAGGGTTAGATCAGCTGTCATAGTTGGGGATTTGATTATTAGAAATGTAGATAACTGGGTGGCTGGTGGACATGAGAACCTCCTGGTAACTTGCCTGCCTGGTGAAAAGGTGGCAGGCCTCACGCATCACCTAGATAGGATTTTAGACAGTGCTGGGGAGGAATTGGCTGTCATTGTAAATGTGGCTACCAACAACATAGGAAAACGTGGGAGGGAGGTTCTGGAAACCAAATTTAGGACTTTAGGTAGAAAGTTGAAATCCAGAATATCTAGTGGCATTCTCTGAAATGCTCCACATACAGGTCTCCAGAGGCAGGCAGAGCTTCAGAGTCTTAATGTGTGGGAGATATGATGGTGCAGGGAAGAAGGATTCAGTTTTGTAAGGAACTGGACACCCTGTTGGGGAAGGAAGTGACTTTTGCAACAAATGGGCTCCATCTTAACCAGAGTGGAACCAAGCTGCTGATGCTAACTTTTAAAAAGGAGATAAATCAGCTTTTAAACTAGAACAAGGGGGAAAGCAGACAGTCACTCAGCAGTGCATGGTTTGGAGGAAGGTATCTTCGAAGGATACTAATGAAACAGGAGAATTAAGGCATCCCAACAGAGAGATTCCAATAAAAAACAAAAGTAGCCCATGTACCTATAAGTAAAGAATCATCTGAGCTAAATAATTCCAAATTATCTCTAACAACTGAAAAACAGGTTTTTAATACAACAAAAAACACACTTTGAAATGTCTGTATGCCAATGCCAGAAATCTAAGAAGTAAGATGGGAGAGTTAGAGTGAATAGCAGTGAATGATGAGGTAGATATAATTGGCATCTCAGAGACCTGGTGGAAGGAGGATAAGCAATGGGACAGTGATATATCAGGGTACAAATTATATTACAATGATAGGGAGGATCAACTTGGTGGGGGTTTGGCGCTATATGACCAGGAGGGCATAAAGTCCAACAGGATAAAGATCATACAAGAGACTAAATGTATAGCAGAATCTATATGGGTTGAAATCTCATATGTGTTGGGTAAGAGTATAGTGATAGGAATATTCCGCTATCCACCTGGCCAGAAAGATGAAATGGGTGAAGAAATGCTAAGAGAAATCAGGGAAGCTAACCAATTTGGCAGTGCAGTAATAATGGGAGATTTCAGATACCCCAATATTGACTGGGTAAGCATGCATCAGCACATGCTAGAGATGTAAAGTTCCTGGATGGAATAAATGACTGCTTCATGGAAAAATTGGTTCAGCAACTGACATGAGAGGGAGCTCTTTTAGATCTAATTCTTAGTAGAATCCATAGGATTTCATGAAAGAAAAAACAGTGATGGGGCACTTAGTAATAGTGATCATAACATGATCAAATTGTTACACGTGCCGTCCGCGACAGACCCACAGTGCAGCCCCTCACCTTCTTACACGGACTTCAGCTCCTGGTTCCTTCTTGCTAGTGCTGGTGGGCCACCGGCTCCGACCTTGGGCCACCTCTAGTGCTTCCGGCTCTGCCATGGTCCCCAGTGTTGCCAGTCAAGATGCCATTGCAGGTTGGGCCTCTCTGCGTGGTCTGCAGAGAGACGCCGCCACCCGCATCACTCCCCTCCCTAGGTGCAAGCGTGTGCATCGCTAATCCTTTTGAAGGGCCCACGGCGGAAACCTGGCTGTGGCCCCGGATGATGTCATCAGACTCTTCAGTGTATTTAAGCTCAGGCCTTGCTCCATAACGCTGCCTTTGCAACAGGTCTCCTCGTACTCCGAGTACTCGTTGCTGATAGAGAATCCTCTCTATTCCTTGTTCCTGACCTTCGTTGCTCCTGGCTCCTGTCTTCATCGTTCCTGCCCTGTATGTTTTGGACTGGCTCTATGGATATCGACTTCGCTTTATTTGACTATGCTTCAGCCTATCTCCAGACCCAGACCCCCACTATGCCCGACTACTCCTCTGCTATCTCCAGACCTGGACCTCTGCTATGCCAGACTACTCTACTGCCTATCTCCAGACCCGGACCTCTGCTATGCCTGACTACTCTTCTGCCTATCTCCAGACCCGGACCTCTGCTATGCCTGACTACTCTTCTGCCTATCTCCAGACCCAGACCTCTGCTACGCCTGACTACTCTATTACCTATCTCCTGACCCAGACCTCTGCTACCCCTGACTATGCAGACCATCGCCTTGATTGACTACACTATATACTTCTCCATTTTCAGAATTCTGCCTTGTTTGCCACGACCTTCGCTAGCCTCCGGCCCTGATCCAAGCCTGTCATTGACGCCTCTCCTAGCCTACTCTCTGGACGTGGACTTATCAGGCTTCGGCCTATCTTTGCTCGAGCGCCTCCAGCTACTCTCCATTCCATTGGCGCCCGAGTTCCAGTTCCGTACCCAGTCCAGGGTAGGACTACGCCATCTATTGACTGCTGTCTCTGGGCTGAACCAACTTCTCTTACAAACCAACCTCAAGGCACTAGGGATGTGCAAAGGGACGCCATACATTGCATTCAGGATTCGTATTCGTCGGGGGGCAGATACGTTGCATTCGGCAAGGGGTCCCTCCGATACATTTATAGGTCAATTCCTATTCATTTCCCTGCTAAAATTAAATTAACTACAACCCCCCACCCTCCTGACCCCCCCCCCCAATACTTACCAAAACTCCCTGGTGGACTGTTCTTATATGATTCCACTGATGCATCCACTCTCTTCACAGGGGCCCACCTAAGACCAGCCGGCCCCCGAACCCAAGGGCTCATCCTGCTGGGAACGGGGTTGGTATTGGTGAAGCTCCAGCCTGCATCAGCCTGGCCTCACCTTCCAATGGTGGGGACCTAAGGGGGTTCACCCTCGCAGGTTGTGCCAACTCCACCTCAGGCAAGAGGTCCATCAGCCTCATCGTAACAGTAAGCCAAGGCCATGGATCCAGTGAAGGCCTCCGTCTGACTAGCCATTCAGATTTAATCCAGAGAATCTTGGAGCAACAACAAGCCTTCGAGGCGTTGGTGTCCTCCATCGAAACATCTCAATATTCGCCTGAACTCGGTAGCTGCTGCAGACATGGCCTCTTCCCCAGCAGTGAGTTCTCCCATGTTACAGTCATTGGCTCGTCAGGCTATCTCGCTTCCTGCTCCCCTACGTTATGCAGATGATCCTCGCCATTGTAGGGGTTCCTTAAACAGTGCCTTAACCAGTGCCTTAACCGTCTCCAGTCCTCTCTATTCTGGCCAGCGTAACCAAGACTACATACATCTTATCCCTGCTAGAAGGCAAAGCCCTGGCCTGGGCATCTCCTTTATGGGAAGTCGCCGATCCGGTATTGCAGGATCTCCCCCACTTCTTGAAACTATTCCGGATGATGTTCAAAGATCCTGGGCGGTAGATGGCTGCAGGGACCAGGCTCCTGCTCATCTACCAAGAAGGACACTCCTTCTTGGATTAAATCATTGAATTCAGGACCCTAGCTTCGGACCTCTGCTGGGATGAGAACTGCCTCCGGTCTGTTTTTTTAGATGGACTATCCATGAAAATCAAAGATGAATTGGCGGCAAGGGCACTTCCTCCTTTACTTGATTCCCTCATTGAGTTAGCGAGCAGGGTGGATCACTGCTTGCAGGAGAGGGCTCTTGAACTGTCAACCCAAAGAAAATGTACTTCAGTTTCTAACCAGCTGCGACAATCTTCTCCTGTATCATTGGAGAGTCTATGCAACCTGGATGGGGTCCCATGTCTCCTGAGGAACAGAAGAGATGCCGTCGAGCAGGTCTCTATTTTTACTGCAGGAGAGCAGGTCACCTCATTACTTTTTGTCCCATTTGCCCTGTAAAACTCCAGGGTCCTGGTCCCACTGGTAGGATGATCCTAGGCTTGACCTCTCCAGTTCCTCCACTCACTCTGCCCGTGATCCTCTATCTGGGAGAATGCAAATTCTCCACACTGGCTTTGGTGGACTCTGGGGCTGGAGGGAATTTCATCATGCGGGACATAGTGGAACAATTACTCATCCCTACTCTCCCATGCCCTCGACCCTTGTCTCTCTCTTCCATCCACGGAGATCCCCTTCCAGGTAGAATCACACATATTATGGTCCCATTGGAATGCCACATTGAGCCCAGTCAGTCGGAACATCTCGTCCTGTATGCAATCCTGAAAGCCATCCACCCAGTTGCCCTCGGCATACTTTGACTCCAACAGCATAACCCACAAGTCGACTGGGCATCTCTCCGGCTAACCCAATGTGGACCCACCTGCCAAAACACTTGTCTGAAGAGGAATTCCCACTCATCTTTTTGTTTCAACACCTCGCTTCTGGAAGGATTACCTCTGCAATACAGCAATTCACCAATGTTTTTTCTAAAAAGGTTGCCGACACCTTACCACCACACCGAGAGTTCGACTGCACTATCAATTTGATTCCTGGTTCTATACCTCCACATGGAAGGGTCTACCCATTATCTATTCCAGAGACCCGCACCATGTCGGATTATATCCGGGAGAACCTCCAGAAGGGGTTTATCAGACGGTCCACCTCCCCAGCTGGGGCGGGGTTTTTCTTTGTCGGTAAAAAGGATGGGACTTTACATCCTTGCATTGACTTTCTGGGACTTAATGCTATCACCATCAAGAATCAATACCCCCTTCTGTTAATATCCGAACTCTTTGACCATCTCCAAGGGGCTAGGGTTTTTCTAAACTGGATCGCCGAGGGGCCAATAACCTTATCCGGAATCGACACGGCGATGAATGGAAGAAGGCCTTTAACACATGTGATGGCCATTATGAATATTTAGTTATGCCGTTCAGCCTTACCATTGCACCCTCAGTCTTTCAGAATCTCATGAATGAGGTGTCCAAGATCTTTTTTATGAATGTGTGGTCATCTATCTCGACGACATTCTGATTTATTCCAGCAACTTGCATGCCCACCATCAACATGTCTCTCTGGTCCTCCAACATTTGAGGGAGAATCATCTGTATGCGAAGCTGAAAAAATGCATTTTTGAAAAGGAATCCTTACCCTTCCTTGGGTATCTTATTTCCAGTCAAGACTTCCAAATGGATCCGACTTAGTTAAGAAGTATTCAAGAATGGCCTCAACCAACTGGACTCTCTGATGTGGATCTGCTGAGATCATCACCCAGGAACGCTAGTGCCAAATCGGGGGAGGAAAGGTTCTGTGTCAGAGGCAGTCTTAGATCAAGGAGACTCAAAAACACTTCCCCAGACGAGACTGATGCTCCTCTCGCAGGATTATGTCCCCGGATGCAGGAGAGTGACAACCTAGGGCTTACCACTAACAATTTGAATATAACTATAGATAACGTTAAAAGGATAGAAATATCAAGTATGCTTAAATGTTTTTTCCCAGACTTCTTGTCAATATAACTGAGTCAGTAAACAATAAAAAAGCAGATGGGACAAGGAGGCATTGGGTAATTTAAAGGTCCAACAAGTATGGGAGGGTGAGCACTATTACATTTTGACTGTTTCTATTACTTACATATGAATAAGTCTGAGGGAGGCAAAGTAGAGGGATTACCTGCGTGCTGAGGCTAAAAAAACATTTCCTGGACTTGATCTTTTCCTGCCTTGACTGCTACTTTGCGCCATGGAAAGACCTCTGGGGATAGACTGGAGTCTGCCCCGACGGCCCCACGAACCAATTACCAGCGATAACGTCACAAGGAGGGGCCGGAAGTGGAGGTATAAGTGGCCCTTTTTTGGTACTCAGCTGCCAAAGGTGGGCAGCTTTGAACGGCTTAGGCCGGATTCGCCCAGAATTGCCTGGAAACTGCCTCCTAAAGATTTTCCGACCTCAGAACTGACTCAGCCTCATGTAGGCAAATATTTGCTTGAAATCTTGCTCTTTTGCCCTCCATAAGAGAAGCACTTTTGAATAATTAGTAAGCAACCCTCTGCCTCCTCAAAACCAAACACTCTTTTTGCCTTTAAGTATTGCTTGTTTGAGATGCTACATACCAAGAGAAAGGCAAAAATAAAGCCTTCCTCTATTATTTTGATTGTTGAGTCTGGCCAGAGGACTGTAGCAGAATGGTTAAATCCCCCCAGAAAACTCCCATTGAGGGGGCCGCACTAGGGGTGGAATCAGAGCAGAAACTGCCCCTTATGGCCGAGGACATCTCACTAAGTCCAGGAGCACCGGAGACTCCATCACCGCCTGGTAAGGAAGGGGTGATACCCCATGGAATACCAGGCATCTCCCAGGTTGACCTAGAGATCCTGGAAGTAAATGGTGAGGATTCAAGGGGAATAAATGAGATATCTAGTGAAGTTGGTTTACATACATCATTACCAACACCTGATTGAAAGGAATTGGAAACTGCCCACTTATTACAAATCAAGAGAGTACACCAAAAGATGACGGAAAACTGGAATGTAATATACATCAAGAAACTGAGAGAAAAACAAAAGCAAAAAATACCAAAGATGTAATAGTAAGACTTGCAACCATAACTATGGAAACTTCATGGAATTATATGGCTAAACTGGACTCATCTATTATGAAATTTTTTTCAAAATAATTTTTATTGTAATTTTAAATAAATACAAAAATAAAGGACAACTTACAAAAATCAAAAACACAATACAAAAACCATAATATCAAACAAATATCCCAATATATAAACCATAGTATCAATCAAATATCCCCAATCACACAACTTTCATACACTATCTTTCACCCATTTAAGACCACACCACATTCAACACAACATTCATACATTTCTTTCCACCCATTACATAAACCTCCATTTAAGACCAGTCATGTTTATAACCAGAATCAATCAAGCCAGCTTGTAAATCCTTAGGGAGTATCGCGTAATAGGCTTGCCAAAAAGCACAATACAATTTATCAGGTTTATGTGTACCGCTAAGGAAGTCCATAAATTCCATTTGTAGAAGTAATATCATTCTATTTGTCCCTGCTGCTAGGGTAGGTATAGCCATTGGGTCAGTCCAACCCGCCAAAATGGTCCTACATGCTAGCATAATAGCCATGTGCTCAAATTTCTGTTTTGAAATGTTGCCTGGTTAGTCTGATAAGTGAGAGCTATCTAATAATATTTGCCCAGTAACAGGTATAAGCACATCTGTACATTTGGCAATCATATGAAAAACAGAATCCCAAAAGGTAGTTAATTTTGGACAAGTAAACAATCGATGATATAATGTACCAACCATTGTTCCACACTTACTACACAAAGAAGTAGAAGTCAACTTCATTTTATTTCTTCGTATATCATCGTAATAAAAACAGTGAAGTATTTTAAATTGGACTTCCCATAATCCTAAATCAGGTAGAGACATGTACAATGTCTTAAAGCAATATTTCAAATAAGATAGTGTAATTTGTATTCCTATCATATTAGACCAACGAGATGCCAAGGAAACCAAACAGGTAACATTAATGAATTTCTTCACTAGTTTTCCCCAACCTGTGATTGATTTTGTTGTACATGCTGTATCAATTATATTTATAGCAAAATTTAATTCAGCAGCTTTTTCAGAGCCCCATGAGAAAGACTGTAAATAATGACGAACCTGTAGGTAAGCAAAAAATTGTTTTGTTGGAAGCTGATACGTACATGCCAATGTATCATAGTCTAATAAGATATGAGAATCAGCATCAAATAGATGAATTGGAAACATCAATCCACGATTTGCCCATGATAAATAAATACCTTTATTCTCAATCCCAGGAAGAAAATTAACATTACCAAGAAAGAGATTTAAAAGAGAAGCTTCACCTGATAGATGTGCACGATGTCGCACCCATCTCCAAGCTCGTACACATGGAGCCAATAATATTCTGGGAAATGATACAGTGCATCTATGGCCTGGACGTAATTGAATAATACTAAGAGGAGAACTTGGGAGAGACATACAATCCAACATTCCTTGCTCACAATAATGATAAATTCCCGTAATCCATTCACTAATAAAACGCAATTGGCAAGCTACATTATATAATCGAAAATCTGGCATATTTAATCCGCCCTGTTCTTTAGGACCCACCAAAATATTATAAGCCATACGGGCTCGACCACCTTTCCAAAGAAAATTGTGAATAATAGATCACAATCGTTGAAGATCTTTAACTCTCAACCAACAAGGTAATACATGGAGAAGATATAAAAGTTTAGGAACAATCACCATCTTAATCAATTCACAACGACCAAATAAAGAGAGTGGAAGAGATATCCAAACCTTCAACTGCTCCTCTAAGCGTGTTATGCAGGGAGGAATATTTAAATCATATAATTTATCTAGCTGTCTAGGAATAAAAGCTCCTAAATACCTCAATTTTTCAAGGGCCCACTTAAAAGGAAAAGTACCATGCCAAGTAGTAGATAAATTATCATTAAGAGCCAAAGCTTCAGATTTAGCAAAATTTATTTTTAAACCTGCTAAATTAACAGATGCAGTAAATGAAACTAATATAGTTGTTAAAAGAAATTCTGAAACATTAGAAATTCAGCAAAAGCAAATTAGTAATATAAAACAATGTTTGATACAAGTTGAAAAAATTCAAACTCATCAAATTAAAACAGAAGGAGAACTTCAGAGAAAGATTGAAAGCATAGAAAATCATACTTGTGCTCTAAATTTGAGGGTTATTAATTTCCCTATTATGGAAAAAATGAGCCCTATGGAATTATTTAGAAATTATATTATCCAAATATTAAAAATTCCAGAGCAATGTTTGCCCACAATTGCAAAAGCTTTTTACATCAATGCATCAACAAAGATTAAAGAATTAGACCAAATAGTAATAGATAATAAGGAATTAAATAGGCTAAAACCAAATGCTGAGTTATCTATGGATATTTCAGACATTTTAATGAAATCACACGTAGATTTGAATATTGATAATAGAGGTATTATGCTGGTTACCTTTGCATTCATCTCAGATAAAGACAACGTTTTGAAGTTCTTTTTCTGAAATAGATTAAAGACATTTTATGGACAGAAGATCTGGATTTATCCAGATCTTGTCAGAGCTACACAATTCAGAAGGAAGAAATTCCTAGCATTAAGAAAAGAAGTAACTGAAAAGGGGGAACAATTTCTACTCAGATACCCCTGTAAGTGTGCCATTAAATTCAAAGGGCAAAATTACCAATTCACTGACCCAGAACACCTTAGGTCATTACTAGGGATTGAAGTATTGGCGGAAAAAAGTTAAAAGGGGAAAAGCTTACTCTTTCCTTTCTATCTCTTTAAATGAGCTCATTTAATAGGATATTTCTCTTATTTTTCTTTTAGAAGATGCAGAATATGTATTAGTAAATATAAAGTATGTTACTATGTTTCATTATTACATATATATTTCTGAAATTTCATATTTCAAGATATACTTGTAATGTATTGTTGAAAACTTAATAAATAAAGAATTTAAAAAAAAGAAAGAATAAGTCTGAGATTCCCAAACTGTCCTCAGGAACCCCCAGTCACTTGGGATTTCAGGATATCCACAATTCAGGTGTATGATATACAGTTGCATACAATTGAGGTAGTGCATGTAACTGTATCTCATGCATATTCATTGTGGATATCCTGGAAACCCAACCATTTAGGAGTCCCTGAGGACAGGTTTAAGAAACAGTGGCATAAGTTGTTGACATTGGTTTATGATTTCAATTTGCAGCAAAATGTGAGAATGGAGATTGGCATAGTGGTGTTTCCTTCATTCAAAAATTGGAAGAAGGATCCAACAGAAGAAAATAGGATAAAGCATAAACATTGGCAAGTTAAATGTAAGACATTGATAAGACAGGCTAAGAGAGAATTTGAAAAGAAGTTGGCTGTAGAGGCAAAAACTCACAGTAAAAACTTTTTTAAATATATCCGAAGCAGAAAGCCTGTGAGGGAGTCAGTTGGACCGTTAGATGATCGAGGGGTTAAAGGGGCACTTAGAGAAGATAAGGCCATCGCGGAAAGATTAAATGATTTCTTTGCTTCGGTGTTTACTGAAGAGGATGTTGGGGAGGTACCCGTAATGGAGAAGGTTTTCATAGGTAATGATTCAGATGGACTGAATCAAATCACGGTGAACCTAGAAGATGTGGTAGGCCTGATTGACAAACTGAAGAGTAGTAAATCACCTGGACCAGATGGTATACACCCCAGAGTTCTGAAGGAACTAAAAAATGAAATTTCAGACCTATTAGTAAAAATGTGTAACTTATCATTAAAATCATCCATTGTACCTGAAGACTGGAGGATAGCAAATGTAACCCCAATATTTAAAAAGGGCTCCAGGGGCGATCCGGGAAACTACAGACCGGTTAGCCTGACTTCAGTGCCAGGAAAAATAGTGGAAAGTGTTCTAAACATCAAAATCACAGAACATATAGAAAGACATGGTTTAATGGAACAAAGTCAGCATGGCTTTACCCAGGGCAAGTCTTGCCTCACAAATCTGCTTCACTTTTTTGAAGGAGTTAATAAACATGTGGATAAAGGTGAACCGGTAGATATAGTATACTTGGATTTTCAGAAGGCGTTTGACAAAGTTCCTCATGAGAGGCTTCTAGGAAAAGTAAAAAGTCATGGGATAGGTGGCGATGTCCTTTCGTGGATTGCAAACTGGCTAAAAGACAGGAAACAGAGAGTAGGATTAAATGGGCAATTTTCTCAGTGGAAGGGAGTGGACAGTGGAGTGCCTCAGGGATCTGTATTGGGACCCTTACTGTTCAATATATTTATAAATGATCTGGAAAGAAATACGATGAGTGAGATAATCACATTTGCAGATGACACAAAATTCTTTAGAGTAGTTAAATCACAAGCAGATTGTGATAAATTGCAGGAAGACCTTGTGAGACTGGAAAATTGGGCATCCAAATGGCAGATGAAATTTAATGTGAATAAGTGCAAGGTGATGCATATAGGGAAAAATAACCCATGCTATAATTACACAATGTTGGGTTCCATATTAGGTGCTACAACCCAAGAAAGAGATCTAGGTGTCATAGTGGATAACACATTGAAATCATCGGTGCAGTGTGCTGCGGCAGTCAAAAAAGCAAACAGAATGTTGGGAATTATTAGAAAAGGAATGATGAATAAAACGGAAAATGTCATAATGCCTCTGTATCGCTCCATGGTGAGACCGCACCTTGAATACTGTGTACAATTCTGGTCGCCGCATCTCAAAAAAGATATAATTGCGATGGAGAAGGTACAGGGAAGGGCTACCAAAATGATAAGGGGAATGGAACAACTCCCCTATGAGGAAAGACTAAAGAGCTTAGGACTTTTCAGCTTGGAGAAGAGACGACTGAGGGGGGATATGATAGAGGTGTTTAAAATCATGAGAGGTCTAGAATGGGTAGATGTGAATCGGTTATTTACTCTTTCGGATAGTAGAAAGACTAGGGGGCACTCCATGAAGTTAGCATGGGGCACATTTAAAACTAATCGGAGAAAGTTCTTTTTTACTCAACGCACAATTAAACTCTGGAATTTGTTGCCAGAGAATGTGGTTCGTGCAGTTAGTATAGCTGTGTTTAAAAAAGGATTGGATAAGTTCTTGGAGGAGAAGTCCATTACCTGCTATTAAGTTCACTTAGGGGCGGATTTTAAAACGAGCGCGAATAGCCTACTTTTGTTTGCGCTCCAGGCGCAAACAAAAGTACGCTGGATTTTAGTAGATACGTGCGGAGCCGCACGTATCTGCTAAAAACCTGGATCGGCGCGCGCAAGGCTATGGATTTTGTATAGCCGGCGCGCGCTGAGCCGCGCAGCCTACCCCCGTTCCCTCCAAGGCCGCTCCGAAATCGGAGCGGCCTCAGAGGGAACTTTCCTTTGCCCTCCCCTCACCTTCCCCTCCCTTCCCCTACCTAACCCACCCGCCCGGCCCTGTCTAAACCCCCCCCCTTACCTTTGTCGGGGGATTTACGCCTCCTGGAGGGAGGCGTAAATCCCCACGCATCAGCGGGCCTCCTGCGCGCCGGAACGCGACCTGGGGCGGGTCCGGAGGGTGCGGCCATGCCCCGGGCCGTAGCCACGCCCCCGGGCCCGCCCCCGGAACGCTCCCGACACGCCCCGAAAACACCGCGCGGTTCGGGCCCGCCCCCGACACGCCCCCCGACACGCCCCCTCCGAAAACCCCGGGACTTACGCGAGTCCCGGGGCTCTGCGCACACCGGTAGGCCTATGTAAAATAGGCTTACCGGCGCGCAGGGCCCTGCTCGCGTAAATCCGCCCGGTTTTGGGCGGATTTACGTGAGCAGCAGTGGCGTAGCCAGAATTGATTTTTTGGGTGGGCACAAGGTTAACATGGGTGGGCTGTAGGCATGCAGGTCTACTAGTTGTTTTTTTACTGATAAATAATGCCAAATTATGCAGCATAGCATTCACATCTACGCCTAAGTATGAGGTTTACTTAATGATACAAACAGAATTCACGGTGATTTGTGGTACTTTAGTCTTCTTATTATTACGATTTTATACACGGCTCCTACCTGTCCATAAATTTTGAGAGAGCGGTTGTGTTGCTTATATTTAAATTGCTAACATCTCAAAATATAGATATATATTTTTACCTTTGTTGTCTGATCTTTGTATTTTTCTAATCAGTTTGTCCTGGTCTCTTTTTCCCATTTTTTCCCTTATAGCTCATTTCCTAATTCCTTTTCAGTGTCTTTCTTCTATTACTGTCTTCTTCCCTTCCACACACACACACACACACACATACACGCTTTCTCTCACAGACTCCCTCTCACACACTCAAGCTCTCACTCTCATATGCTCTCCCCCCCCCCCCCCCACAAGCTCACATTCAAGTTCTCACTTTCTCACCCCTCCCCAGGCTTATATTCTTATGCACACACAGACGCACATCCAGGCACCCATTCTCACCCACACACATAAACCCAGACTCCCATTCTCACCCACAAACCCATGCTCCCAGTCTCACCCACACATATTCAAGCTCCCATTCTCATCCATACATATACACATTTAAGGTACTATTCTCACCCACACATACACACATTCAAGCACCCATTCTTATCCACATATTCAAGCTTCCATTCTCACCCACCCACACAAACCCAGGCTCTCATTCTCACCCACATATACACACATTCAAGCTCCCATTCTCACCCACCCACAAACCCAGGCTCCCATTCTCAACCACACATACACACATTCGAGCTCCCATTCACCCACATATTCAAGCTTCCATTCTCACCCACATACACACCCAGGCTCCAGTTTTCACCCACACACACTCCCATTCTCATCAACACATATACATTCAAGCACGTGCACAGCTTCCGCTTTCTCCCCCAGAGCAGGAAGATCAGCTGCCTCTCCTGCTGCCACCGGACTCCTGCTATCTTCGGGCGTCCGAACTTCCTGTCGGGGGGGGGGGGGGGGGGAGCGGAAGCACAGCGCACAACGTCCGCTTCCTCCCTCCACCCCCCCAAGCAGGAAGATCGGCGGGCAGTACGGCCCGACGCTCGAAGATAGCAGGAGGCCGGTGGCAGCAGGAGAGGCAGCTGATCTTCCTGCTTTGGGGGAGAAAGCGGAAGCTGTGCGCGGCGCTTCCGCTCCCCCAAACAGGAAATTTGGCGGGCCGTTTGGTCCAAAGATAGCAGGAGAACGGGTGGCAGCAGGAGAGGCAGCTGATCTTCCTGCTTTGGGGGAGAAAGTGGAAGCTGTGCGTGGCGCTTCCGCTCCCCCAAACAGGAAATTCGGCAGGCCGTTTGGTCCGAAGATAGCAGAACGGGTGGAAGCAGGAGAGGCAGCTGATCTTCCTGCATTGGGGGGAGGAAGCGGAAGCTGCGCGCGGCGCTTCCGCTCCCCCCCCCCTCAACAGGAAGACCGGTTGGCCATACGGCCGCAGCAGCGCTTCCCCATGTGTGCCGTGATGGCGCGCAAGGCGTGGGTTCTCTTGTTCGCTGTCGCGGGGATGGGATCCCGCGACAGCCTTGCAGTTCCGGTGCCAGTTGGGTGGGCCTGGGTCTAAGTTGGGTGGGCACCTGCCCACCCAGGCCCACCCGTGGCTACGCCACTGGCGAGCAGGGCTCTGAAAATCCGCCCCTTAGAGAATAGCCACTGCCATTAGCAATGGTTACATGGAATAGACTTAGTTTTTGGGTACTTGCCAGGTTCTTATGGCCTGGATTGGCCACTGTTGGAAACAGGATGCTGGGCTTGATGGACCCTTGATCTGACCCAGTATGGCATTTTCTTATGTTCTTATGTTCTTATGTTCTTTTAGCGTTTTAATGATGTCATAACAATAGGGTATATTTGTTTATTTTTTAAAAGCCTTGTTCACTGTATATTCATTCTCTTACTTTTTATTGTGGTGCATTTTATCATTTGTTATATGGCTGCCCCAAAAAAACAGAGGTCTATTAACAGATAAAATAATTTATAGCCTCTAATCTAATTTTATTTGCAAGTAGTCCATTGGAAAAAATTGCACTCTACTGTGTATATCATTGTTACAAACTATAATAATATTTCCTTTACAAACTACTGTAAGTTTTTGATATTATGGAGTTAATAAAGTTGGGATAGCACATATACTATTATAGTCTGTGTATTCTTCATATCTATTCAAAAGTTGTCTTCAGCCCTAACAAAATCATTCTTTATGCATTATTTTTCAGAATCATAGACTTTGATAAGTTTGCCCTTCAAACCACCTGAATCAGCATAAAAAGTTGAATTTATCTTAACTCCTTTTTATAGGACTTCCTAAAGATTTAAATCTAAGCTTTTGCCAGTCAGTGAAATGAGTCAAAGCACAATGCAGATGCAGGGATTTTTAAATGGAGCAACTTGTCCAAGAAACAGCTTTTCATCATGAGTGACCTGGATCTATCTAAATAATCTGGGGTGTTGTGTATGCTTCAAAAGTTGAGACTAAGAATGAATTATTAAATGCATTGCTTCGGTGATTCACAATTTGATAGATCAATGGGTTATAGTGAAGGAATAAATCTAAAGATATGTTTTCAACAAAGTAGATAGACTAGGGCATTTCCTAATACATATCATTTGACATAGTCTCTCACATTTAAATTTGCATTGCCATTTAACCCAATATGATTTAATTCCAGCTCTGCAAATCATTTATCAGGAGACATTCCCTGTACAGTATATATTGTTTGTGTGGGTATTGTGGTGGGGCAGAGAGGAGGTGGGATGGAGTGGTTAGATAAGATTGCCAATTTTCAAAAGATCTTGTACTAGAGATGTTTTACTTACCACCATGGCTAACGTTGCTGTACATCATTGATACATTAATGCTACAAAAGTCCATGGATTTCTAAGAACTGTGCAGAAAATGTTGCATTTGCTCAGACAGTATCAAAGTGAGACCTATAGTAAGCTGTAACTGATCTTTACATTCTTTGTAAACAAAATATCATGTGGCACTTGCAACGTTATAATTTATTGGATAGGCAGGTGATCCATGATGTCCACTGACAACATTAAAGGGCACTTTTATTCTTTATAATTTTCATATACAGCCCCAACAGGGATCTTGTGGACCTTTAATTTGCATGTTTTCTTAAAAAAAAATAAAGCACACAAAAAAAAAAACCAAACCCAACAGCAACCCTCATAATCTAGAAAACTCAGCAAATGAGACTGAAAAACATGTCACTGCTCCAAAGTCCCAATGTACTGATGATATTAAAAGGAAGGAGGAAGTCTGCTACTGAATGTACCATAGAAAATTAGAAGTGACACAGCACAAGAAGTGAGTCAACACATTGTCTATTATCAATAGTATGCAATCTTGTGCTCTGTTAAAAGCATATTCTGGGAAACAAACTCAGTGTAATTTAACATTATGCAAGTAACTTCGAAATTCAAAGATACAGAAACACATGGGTTTAAAAAGAGCAGATAAAAGGCAGCTAGCTTGAAAGCACTTAGAGGAAAGGATAGCACTTGGAAGAAAGTGGATATGCTCCCCTTCATGAGTAGAAATAATGCAATGGAGATCAGAAAGATGTCTATTATTATGTCAAGAAGGTAAAAAACTGTTGAAACTGAAACACTGTTGAAGAATTCAACCTGCAAAAGAGACAATTTTACAAATGTTTATATGGGTAAACATGTGTTTACCCAATTAAAGATGACTTTTGAAAATTGCTCCCTCTCAATGTGGAAAAACGCCTACTTGTTTCACAATGCACATACTTTATTTGCTAGGAAAAGATGGAAGTGTTAAGCTAGGAGAAAGTAAGTATGTACAGTAATTTCATGTATGTTCTCATATGTACTTTATTTGCACCTTCTGTAAAACCCATGCAAAGTTCACAACTACTTTTGTATTTCTGGTGTGTATACTGGTGGATGAAAATGAGCCTGCAGATCCATGGTTACTGTCTTACAAGCTTCCCAGGGAGTATGAAAATTACCACCTTAATCTTCC
Source organism: Rhinatrema bivittatum (assembly GCF_901001135.1). NCBI lineage: Eukaryota > Metazoa > Chordata > Amphibia > Gymnophiona > Rhinatrematidae > Rhinatrema > Rhinatrema bivittatum. The sequence continues at coordinate 607,327,332 of NC_042616.1, read as the reverse complement.
AAACTGTAAAGCATGTCAACAGATACAGCCAACATACAAAGCCTTTGCTCAAAAGATGAGCCTAATAGGGGACTATGTATTAAGATTTAGTATTTTTGCCACACAATGGTTTATATTTGCTAAACTACATTAGGAATTTACCACATAGAAAACATCTCACAGTAGCGATAAAGTGCAATATTTTCAATACTGCATGTTATTTTATTGCAAATATCACCTAAATGGTAATAAGCTACTTTGCATGAAAATACTTTGCAAATGCATGCAAAGCAGCTGATTACTAGGCAATTTCATGGAAATAAAATAACATGACTTGCCTGAACAATTACGAGTCATGTTATTTTGCTGAAAGTTAGGTACAACTCAGGAGTTCTATCTGACTTTCCCTAAGAGCATCAGGGACAGTAATGTGCATTCCGATGCTCTTGGACAGTTTCTTAAAGGGTCAAAGCAGCCCTGTCACCAATATGTTGCAACTCTCCCTAAGGGGTTTTTGTGAGATCCCATTCCAAACTCCTACCACCTCTCAAGACATCCCTAATATAAAAATAAAACTAAAATTAAGTTTCACTCACATAACAAACACTCTCTTCCCAACCCTGCCCCTTTGCAATAAAAGATTCCCCAGGCTCAAAATCTTTTACTGCCTTGTCTTAGGATCCACCCTAGCCCACACACCAGGCATAACTCTAAAATCTGGTGGCTAAGTGGGACACAGAGTACCCCCTTAGGCTTCGAACCCTGTGCTGTCTGAATCAAATTAGTGCCTGCCAACTGCTATAAAAATTATACCTCTATCATGTGATTGGATTCTTACATGTTGAAGGGGGTTGTTCAGGGTGTTATGGCCCTTTAATAAGATGGTGTCCCTGGGCAAAGGAGTTACCATTGTGCAGTATTTGTGTCCTACTAATCCGTGGTAATTTTCCCACAATATTTTATTTCTATGGAAAATACCTCAAGGTTTCTTAAACTGCAGTACTGACTATGACAGGGAAAATATTGCAGCAGGTGATAAAAATGTGCAATGTACAAATGCCCTATGGCAGGCCTATAGTCATGGTATTTACTATATGTGACTGTAGTAACATTTAGCACAGTTGTATACTCAATATCCAAACTGAGTGATAGACAGTTCATTAAAAATTTCCCCCTCATTTACTCCATTGTGCTATTTGGGTGAATTCTATGGGAAATTTTTCACCAAGGGAAAGTCTTGAATTAAGTATCCTTATATATACTTGCCTGTTCGGAGAAGGAGGGGAGAGGTATGCCATAAAGAAAAATGATGGGGGAATTTCCCCAACCCTTTGATTCTCCATTTTTAACCACTCTCCCTGATAGAACCAACACCCTCATCTCTCCCAGAAGCAAGAAAGCAATTCTATAAGGTCAGTCCACCCTTCCCCCCCTCGTCTGATCCAACAAACCACTACTGGCAGGGGAATGCAGCTCTACTAACATCCTCCTGGTTGTCTCTTTACTGACTGTCTCCTAGGTGACACACATTGACTCATATGTGCTATAGTTCAAAATGTGAAGCACAGTAGCTGGTCTGTCTGTGAACAAGCAGCTAGGAAGAAGGGAGGTGAGTGGATCCACCTTCCTGTTTCTGACAGGGTGGCCTCAATCAGAAAAAAATGGCTAACAGAGAAAGGGATTCTATTAGGTGATTGCAAGGAAAGGATTGTGTCAGGGGAACAGAGAAGGCTGCTATTCTATTCTCCCTCTCTCTCCCCCCCCCCCCCCCCCCCCCCACAATAATAATCTCTTTCACCTCAGCCAGCTAATGGAGGGAAAGAGGAGGGAAGAAAGTTGGCAAAGAAGATCATTCATTTCCCTCAGGTACCTGGTTTTTGTAGGACAACCATCATGTCCAAGGTATTAGTGTCTGTTTTACTAGAGTGAAAATTTGGAAGTTTAATACACAATACTCTTCCAAATTTATTGAACTTCAGTACTTAGACCTCCTTTATAAGGTGCTAAAGAGTAGGGATGTGCAAAAGGAAAAAAATGCGTTTTGATTCAGTTTTTGTTTCGCAGGGATCCAAATTCATTGCATTAGTTTCATAGGGGGGAAAAACCAATTCGTTGATTAGTTTTATTTCGTTTCCATTTTCCCATTAAAGTCAATGGGGGAAGTATTTGCAGCCTATTTTTGGCTAGGTTTTCTTATCAATTCTGATGAAACTTCTGGGGAGCAATCATCAGAACGAGAAAAGAGCTCCAAAGTGTGGCAAAGTGGCACCAAAGTGGCATGAATAGCCTAAGGCACTGTAAAGGGGCAAAAGGGTACCAGGAGTGGCAAGAGTGCTTTAACAGAGGTGCAAAGCAGCAGTGAGAGTGTCAAAAACACAGGCACAGCATTTGAGGTCAAGCCCTAGTAGTGACATAAGGGCTGGACAGTGGACACTGCAGACAGGTACAGCATTTGAGGTCAGGCCCTCGTAAATACCAAGAAGCTATTAACTGTACTTAATACTTATGCACTTCAGCTGATTACTAAGGAACTTGAAGAGCTCTCATAAATAAGAAAACCGCTACTCAAGTCCAAATCTATAATATCAACCTATGTTGACTTTGTGGTTTACACAGTGCCTCTGTAAACTATGAGAACATAGAGGATGAACTAGAGTGCAACTACTACCAGTTTTCTGTAGTACTAGAAACATTAATGTTGGCACCTAAGAAAGATTTAGGGAAAATGGCCCATATTATGAAGGTCATGAAAACTATTGAGCATATGAAATATGCAAGCTCAAAACATCTTAAGTCAGCTGTTTATGTTCTTACATTTCAAATGTTGCAAAACAGGAAAAAGAATATTCTGTAAAGAAGTGATGCACAAATACATGAAACTGAAATTAGAAATACTAGATGTAAACTCAGACAGGCACAGCATTTGAGTCAGGCCCTTGTAGGGATGTATGGCCTGGACAGTGGACAGACAGGTGCAACGTTTGAGGTCAGGCCCTTGTAGAGAGATATGATCTGGACAGTGGACATACTGGCACAGCGTTACAGGTCAGGTCCATGTGCTGATATTATCTGGAGCATAGGAGGCAGTTGGAGCTGCTGCTAGGCTTTCAATGGCTTTTATTCATCTCGCTATTCACAGGGAAAATTTGGAAACCCAAGCAAAGGCATGTTTATTTTCAAAAACACTAGCATTTCCATCAACTCTGGTGCCAGCCTTGAGTGGTGAGGACTCATGATATCCCCTGTCATTGAAAATACATGTTCACTGGGCACACTGGTTGGTGGACATGATAGATATCACTGAGCCACTTTGGCTAGGTATGACCAGACAGTGGACTTGTGTGCCCAATATGCCAGCGGATCTATCTGCATGTCCTTTGTGGGCTCTGAGAGATACCATGTCACTGACATTTGTGCTGGTGTCTCCTTTGCTTGGGTGGGCTGAGAGTCCTTCATGCCAGCTGCTTTCTTTCTAGCCCGTTCCAGAACAGATGATTTTTTAAGGGCAACAAGGCTTTGGCATACTGAAGTGGAGGAGGAAGTACTAGCTGTTGCTGACAGAGTGTGGCTCCTGCTTGGGCTAGCACTACTCTCTGAAGTGCCTGCTGTTTCCTGCTCTGCTTCATACCTAATCTGTCTCTGCCTATGGCGCTCCTGTTCACGGACTTTTACTAACAGCAGGTCCTTCACAAATATGAGACAATCGAACTGTAGGGCAAATTTCCTTTTCACACATGGATCACAGACTGTGGCGAGCATGTATGTGTGGTCTTTTGTTAAAGGTTTTAATCTCTCTTGCACCTGCTTCTGCAAAAGGTCCAGACAATGCAGCACCTCTGCTGTCATTCCCTCTTCCTGTTTAAAGCCCTCCAAATTTAACTATAGGGATAATGTCAGCCAAGGTAGCACATCTGGAACTAAACTCCTCCGTGGCATCCTTGAAGGGCTGCAGAATTTTTACCAGCTGACTCATGACTAACCAATCATGATGCCCTAGCGGACTATACACACCTATCTCCATTTCCAGAGAAAGTCATGAAGGGTTGTCTTCTGCTCCACTAACCTCTGCAGCATCATATAGGCGGAATTCCATTGGGTGGCAATTTCTTGAATGAGATGCTTCTGAGGCATCTCCAAATCAGTCTGCTTTTGTAGGAGAACCTGTTCCGCCTTCACACTTCTGTGGAAGTGCACTACTATGTTATTGCACTGGTATATTAAGTCCTGCAGGTATTCATTCTCTTGGTGCTTGGACTCCAACCCCAGAGCTGACTTCACTACCAGGTGCAGAGTGTGTGCAAAATATTGGATTTTCTGAAAGCCCCCGTTGGATATGGACTTTACCATGTTTGCACCATTGTCTGTGACAAAGAACCCTGCCTGAAGATTCCTGTCCTGCTGCCAGTCCGCCAGCATCTGTCTGATGCATGCTAGAATATTGGCTGAGGTATGGGCGTCGTCCGTCAGGTGGGTGTGCAGTAAAGCCTACCTGCACCCTGATTCTTGTTCACTAATAGAGATGCTGCCTGCCCCTGCCTCAGCCAGGTCCCCCCAGTGTGCTGTCAGGGAGAGGTAAGATTGTGTAGCATTCATAGCGGTCCAGATATCGCAGATGAAATGCACACTCCCCTCTGCCTTAGCTAGCAGCACTTGGATGCGACTGCAACACTGATTGTACAGGCTGGTGACGACCTTTCTGCTAAATGTGGTTCTTGAAGATAACCTGGATTAAATAACTAAATAATGAAATTAGTGGAACAGTTTTGCACAAGAGAAGAAATGTGTATTTGTTATTAACAGGCTTTGCATGAGAAGCACAAGCAGTTTGTGTGGAGCCAGCTCAAGGCTCCACACAAACTGGTGCACCAAGATGACAGTACTTTTACATCATTAGTTTAGGTAAAGGTTGAGAAATTCTGCACTCTAAATATGGGAGTTTTCCAAAAACAAAAGAGGAAAAAAAAAAGAAAAAACGCTGTCAGCCATATATGTATATAATGTATCTTGTTTCTTGTATAAGAAGGAGACAAATTAATTATATATTTATTTCTTGCATTTTACTAATAAAGATTATTCATTAAAATAAGAAGTTGTGAGTTATTACAGAAAGACAGGCCTTCTGCCCCATCCTTTGAAATCCCAGAGTAATGGCAGTGCTCCGGTAATGAACATAATTGGTGACCCAAGACGTGATTACTCGCCATGGAGGATCTCAAGTTGGCCCTGGATAAGGATCCCTTCCAGCTGACAGTAGAAGACGTCTATGACATCTCCTCCATGATCGGCAGGGATCTGCTGAAGATCAGAGGTGACTCGCAGGGGCAGGCCGGCAGAATCTCCGAGCTGCAGTTTAAAATCATCCGCATCCTGGAACTGCTGGAAGCCCTGGTGAACCAGTGCAGCCAGAGCAAGGAGGAGGAGCTGAGACTGGAAAGAGACAATCTGAAGATGGAGCTGGAGTGACTGTCAGAGGACGGGGCGAAAGGTAATAAGGGACAGCCAAACCTTGTAATAGTTATAGAGATGGTTTTGGTTCCGGCACTTGCAGAAACGCTTACACCAGTAGCAGAAAAGCAGAGTAGGAATTCTGACAATGTATGCCAATCTCCAGATGTTTTCTCTCAGTAGGAGACTTTAGCTCCCACTGCACCTCCCTATGCTCTCCCTCCCTTCCCCCCTCCATCCTACACCACTGAATTTCCCACTATGCAGACACAGAAAGTTAGTGACCAGCCTTTAAAGGCAGCTGGATATACTCCTAATTTAACTTCAGAGCACCAACTCCCAACCCCCACTATCTCCCTACTGTATCAGCCTACAGGGAACTCTGCTTGGGTTGATATCACGGAGAGAGTTCATTGTACTCCCGTTATAGAATTAGATTCCCCAGCCTATGAATAGATTAATGAAATATTTGGAGCCTGTGGCTATCAGCATAATGACCCAGCCTCTTTAAAACCTTTAGACAAGTGTTTAAGAACAATTGAGGAAGAGAATGAAAAGTGTTGTGAGACAACAGCAGATGGGATAGATGCCCCAGTGGTACACAATACCCCAGTATCACACAATACCAGGTTTAGGAAAAGGGGGGGGTGCCTGGCAACACTCCGTCACATCTTATTGCCCCTATCATTGCTTTCTTTGCAGTAGTAGAACACTGCTTTGCTCTGCCGCATTTACATAAATGTGTCATGATTATATATCCCATTCTGTGTGTTATGTCAAACTGCTATTCCTAGACGAAGTCCACAAGTAGAGAGATACGCTTCAGGTAATGAATATTACGTGATGACATTGAGGTAGGCAAAGACAGAGCACGCGCTATCATTTGAGTATATTTTTTGTAGGTATTTTCATTTACTTTTTGCTGAATCGCTTCCTTCGTAGCTGCAGGAGCTGTTAGCATACCCTACCCTTAGGAATTTATTTATCTCAGTAGAGAAGAAAAAAAAAAGTCCAGAGCAGACAGTTTGCTTTAGAGTTAAAACGTGAAGCAAACATAAAGCTTTTATTTTCAGCAACAATTTGCTTTGATTAATTTTAGGTTATTGAGGTGCTTATCTTAGAAGAAGGGGGTGGGGGTGGGGGGGAATGGAAATGCAGGACAGTGTTTCTCTAAAAATACTCCATTCAATGAATTAATCCTTTAAGTTTCGAAACAGATTCGTGAAGCCTTTTTCTTGAAAATCCAAATTGATTTTATTAAATTGTATAGTAGAATTTATTCTCCAAGGTTAAAAACTAAAACTGGTATTATTCCATAGAGCAACTTGCGGTAGCACCTCCTAGAGGCATAACAATAGAAATAAAGAGTAAAAATTTCACTTTAATCATTACCTTAATTTTTTGCTGTATGCCAGATTTTAATATTTTACAGATTGACAGCCTTCCCGCTATGAGAGATGTGAAGATGAAAATTATCCAGTTTATTTTCTTTTTCATTTTTAAACAGAATTCTGATTTTTGTTTTACACTGGATCGATCCAAACATTTTCCAAACATTTTCCACACTTTTTGCCAAACATTTTCCAAACACTTTTTGGTTTAATTTTTTAGCTCAAATATGTGTTCAATGTTTGTCTTCAGGGAATTTGGCTTCAAAGAGCACTGCTGTCCCAATATATGTGACTCTGCAAAACTGCCCATAGATGCAGTGCCTTGATGTACACTACAACTGGGACCGCTGTATGGGCCGGATTTTAAAAGCCCTGCATGCGTAAATCTGGCCGGATTTATGCGCGCAGGGCACTCACGCACCGGCGAGCCTATTTTGCATAGGCCACCGGTGCGCGCGCATAGCCCCGGGACGCGCGTAAGTCCTAGGGCTTCATAAAAGGGGCGGGAGGGGGCATGTCTGGGGGGCATGTCCAGGGTCAGGGGGAGGTTTGGGATGGGTCCAGTGGCGTGGCGCTGGCCCGAGGGCATGGTCGAGGCCTCCAGACCAGCCCCCGGGTCGGGTGATGGCGCGCCAGCAGCCCGCTGGCGCATGCAGATTTACACCTGCTTTCGACAGGCATAAATCTGTCAACAAAGGTAGGGGGGTTAGATAGGGCCGGGGGGGGGGGTGGGTTAGGTAGGGGATGGGAGGGAAAGGTGCGGGGGGGTGGAAGGAAAGTTCCCTCCAAGGCTGCTCCGATTTCGGAGCGGCCTCGGAGGGAACAGGCAGCGCGCGCTGGGCTCGGCGCGCGCAGGTTGAACAAATGTGCACCCCCTTGCGCACGCCGACCCCGGATTTTATAAGATACGTGCGGCTACGCGCGTATCTTATAAAATTCAGCGTACTTTTGTTCATGCCTGTTGCGCTAACAAAAGTACGCACTCGCGTAAATTTATAAAATCTACCTCTATGTGCACACAACAAACTTGTAACTACAAAAGAGGCCTACTCGGGAATTGGCTTCAAAGAGCACCGCTCTCCCAATATATGTGAGCCTGGAAAACTGCCCACAGATGCAGTGTCCTGATGTACACTACAACTGGGACTGCTGTATGTGCCCACAACAAACTTGTAACTACAAAAGATACCTACAATTGAATTCAGATTTGAGACACTTAGACTAGCTCTGACTAAAGCCACCATCCCCGAACCACCCCCGCAAAGAAAGAGCATGGTGCGCCACATGCTTAAGGTATAAATAGTGCAGCGTCATCAGGAATAGTGTCACAGAGCACTGAGTGAGTGGGGTGATTGACTGCATTAGAAAAATGCTTAGCTCTGATAGGTTGCATTCTCGTCTCCTTTCCAACCTGTCTGACCCACTCTGTGACAGGGCTGTGCGGTCACTTATGACTCACAGAAAAGGGCTGGTTTATCTTATGGATACTCCCACATGGCCTTCCCCTATTTCAAATGGCCACTGCGAACCAAAAGAATTAAACTAATATGATATATTTTATTCGTGGGGGATCGCCATGTGGTTCGCGAACCCATGAATACAACAAATAGGGACTTATTCATTTCAGACTGCACATTCATTGAAAAAGAATGCACATCCCTACTAAAGAGTAAACCCTTCTTAATCAAAATTCCAGGCAAACTAACCTATAACTCACAATATCAGTAACAGACTGTAGCTTGAAACATTTATCAAACAAAGGAATATTCCCAGAAACTCTCAAAGAAATATCAACCAAATTAGTTGAAAACATCATAGTACAGGGGAGAAAAGGATCCATTGTAGGCAAAGATTCAGCATTCTTCTAAGGAAGACAACAGCATTGGAAACAGTTTTCAAGTATGCCATAGGATGAAATAAGATTAGAACTACTTGGCCAAAATGAAGCATATTATGGTGGGTTGAGTCAGTCTATTATAATATGTCATATAACATAAATGTATTTATTTATTTATCAAGTTTTATATACTATCATTTGATTTTGCCATCACAACGGTTTACAAAGTTTCGATGTTTAATAAAGTGATCAATAGGTTCGTGTAAGTCTTAACATAGGTTAGTGGAGGCGTTATAAACATAGTTCGGTTATCGAGTTATACAGGTTATATTTCTTGCTTACATTGGTTCCACATGGTTGCATAGAGCAGGGTGGGAGGTTATATTATGTGCTTACATTGGTTCCATATGGTTACATAGCGCAAGTAGGGAGGGAAAGAATAAAAAGAAAGTCATTGAGTGTTTTGGTAGGCTTTGGTGAATATCTATGTTTTTAGTTCTTTTTTGAAGGTTTTTAAATTTTGTTGTGTTCTATGTTCTATTGGGAGGGTGTTCCAGAGTTTGGGGCTTCCTAGGGATATGGCTTTTTTCCGAGCTGAGGTAAGTTGTTTGGATCGAACAGGTGGAAATTTTAGGAGAGCTTTGTTAGTTGAGCGGAGGTTTTGGTGTGGTGAGTGGAGTTTTATTGATGTACTTTGTTGTTATGATTAGCTATATCCTGTTTTGAGTTATTTGATGTCTATTGTTTTAATTTATGTTTATTTCCGTGCAAACTGCCTAACATGGGTGTCTTCATAGGCAGGATAGAAGAAATATTAATAAATAATAAATAAATACAATAATCAACTCTTCTGAAAACAAATCAGGAATAGGATTCAAAATTAAAAGGATTGGCCAGTGAGAAAGCATAGTGTGCTTTCTGTGTAGTATACAATTTAGATTTTATTTTCCTGTTTTAAAATGGCAGCATGGGCTAGTACCAGCTGCCATAGATTAAATGGTCCCCTGGGCTTGCTGGCATATGCCCTATGTTGCCTCCTTTCCTCCTGCCCCCTACACTCCTCACCCAGGTGCTGTTGGTGTTTAAATCTTACAATCCAACTCTGGTGCTATGTTTGTGTATGTTTGTAAGGGGTAGGGGGTGGGGGTGGGGGTTGTGGAGGAGAAAGAAGAAATAAGTTCAGGTGTCTTGTGTGCTTTTGAGCCATGCCTCATCACCTTATTAAATGGCTGGCTCTGAGATGCTGGGGACCATGGGAAGTGGGAGTCTGGGAAGGGAGGTATAAATAATCGAACACCCCCACCACACACACACACACACACGCGCACACACTAAGCAGCATTTTGATGTGCTGACCTCCGCTGTTTTCATCTATCTCCAGCTGATCCTTGCCACACAAGATTGTTGGTTCAGTGATGCCAGGGAGAAGCTCAGGTTGAGACAAGAAGATCCCAGCAGCTGAGGGATCAGGAAAATGCAAGCAGTCTTCCGTGCAGGCACTAGTAAGCAGGGGTCCCCCTTGGGATGCAATAACGGATCAACAATTGTTGCAATGAGGTGATCATTCCCTCCCATAGGAGCATGAGGTAACAGGGGAAGCAGGTGACAGAGACTGCTGCAAGAAAAAAAAATTCTGAGACAGATCATGATGTGAACTAGGTCATATATGATGATGTGATTGTAGGGGCAGAGCCTGCCATTGTCAAGGGCCTGGGAACAGTGGAAAGCAGTGCAGGAGTGGTTCCACCTGACGGAGGACTCATCAATGGGATACAATAGCTCGACCGGATAGATGAGACCCATGGCCTCCTGTCGGAGAGGGCGAGGGCCTTCTCAACTTCCCAGGAGACCTGTGCAAAGGTTGGTTTGGTGTAGGATCCTCCTAACACTTTTCCTTAGTGCAGGATCCTCCTAACACTTTTCTTGCTGAGATGGGACCACAGATGAGGGAGTTACCGCACATGCCCATGGGAATCTCTACATTACTGGTGCTGAGGCTGCCAGGACAACCATATCCACATCCCACCATTCTTCTCCCTGTGTTGGATGGGAAAATTCAGGTTGGCATCTGAGGACATTAAAAATATTTGTTGTATTTCTCTGTCCAACTTAGCTTATACTAGCAGTTTTATATTTTTGAAGTTATACTCAATGAACTAGTTTTTTTCTGTGCTTGCAAGAATTATGGATACAAAGTCAAGTTTTCTGAACTAGACCCTAATCCATTTTTAGATTATAATGAAAATAAAGATATGTAATAATTGTTGCAAACTTGCTCAGGACTGTACTGTTAGACTTTTTTTGGCTCCATGGAAGAGATAAAATATAATGAGGAAAGATGCTGAAGTCTAAACATTGTTTAGCTATGCATATTACCCTATATCAAGGTTGAATAATTAATTATATTTGATAGAAAATAAGATATAATGATGTATGATCCTATCTTAACAAAATGTGCAGTACATGTAGATAATTGTTGACAATTGTAATTAGAACGTTTGTCTTGCTAACCTTTTGACTGATTAAAACCTAAAACATATGTTGCTGAATCATGCTGAATCATGCAGAATCTGTATTTTAGAACACATTGTTGCGCTGGAGGTGGACCCTTGGCTTGGTGCAGGATTGGTACAGCCCTCTGGTCGGACCCACAAAGCACCTACCACCAGGAGGTGGAGCACACGAGGAGACAGAGGCTAGCTGGAGCTTCGCCAATAACAATCCGGGGTTTTCGCAGGTTGAGCCCTTAGGTACCCGGACTGCCTGAACTTAGGTGGGCCTCAGTTGGTCTCCCGGAAAGGTACTGGAGGGGTGTGTCCACCAAGAGCAAGGGTGCGTGGCTGATGCAGAGAGGCTGGACCAGACCTGAACTGGAAGCTCCAGAGACTTCAGGGAGGTAACAGTTCAGGAAGGCTCTCCGGGCGAGGCAGGCAGCGCCTGCATGTCTAGTTGGGTGAAGGCCGCGGGTAGAATCCAAGCAGGTAGTCTGGTAGTCACGGTAGGTCAGAAGAGGGTGTCTGAATGAAGCACAAAGGTCAAAGCCAGAGTATCTGTCCAGAAGTGATCAAACAAAGCAGGGGTCAATACCAAGGTCAGTCCGAGCGTAGTCAAGGCAAGCGAGGGTCAGTTCCAGGCAGCAGATGAAGAGAGTAGTCAGGCAGGCAGTGTCAGTTCTGTGCAGCAGATGAAGAGAGTAGTCAGGCAGGCCGAAGTCAGTACCAGAGATCAGTCCGAGAAGATACTACCTGAGTAAGGACACGGGAAGGAACACAGAGCGCAGAAATACTGGAATACATGGAGATGCAGGAACAAGGAGACGCTGGAACAAGGATTAGGCAAACTAGAACACCACGGTGTTGACCCGATTGCCAAGGTGAGGTCCCGGGGACAGGGCCTCACTATATATAGAGCTACTAAGTGATGTCACCATTTTGCGTTCTTTAAAGCTCAGGCCGTCGGCCGCGTACACACCTGGGGTGGAGCCAAGGCGGCCGAAGATGTGGAGCCCCGAAGGGAGCTCCGCTGTGAGGCCTGCGGCATGGAGGAAGCTGGAGAGGGCTGCGGTGAGTGTTAGGAATGCTGGAAGCTGGCAGCAGCGGCAAGAACGGAGCTCGTGGAGGGCAGTGCGAGGTGAGCAGGCCCGGTCGCGGCACCCACGCAACATTATCCCGCCTTCTAGGCACCCCCCTTACCGGTCTGGGTTTTTCTGAGTGTTGCTGATGGAACTTGAAGAAGATTTTTATCGAGAATGTGGTGAGAGGGCTCCCATGAATTCTCTTCTGGGCCGAAGCCCTCCCACAAAAGAAGGTATTCACTGTGGCCCCGACGGCATTGAACGTCTAAGACTTCTCTAACTTGTAAGGTGTTTTCAGGATCTACTAAGTGTTGTGTCGGTGGAGGAGGCCTTCGAGAAGTTACATTATCAAAGTGGCTGTGTGCAGCTACCAATGTGATGGTTCTTTGATGGCTGTGGTGAGAGTCTGCTTCTGAAATGACCTACAGTTCAGGTGATCTGAGGGTAAATATGTTGCTGGGCATTGGTGGGTTGGGGTGACAATTGAACTGTATATGTTGAAAGCTTGGATACAGTTGATTATTAATAACATTGAGGCTTTTGATCCCCACATGTTGTTTGTGGCATTATTTAGGAAATGAATGCATAAGCATATTGTGAAGCATGGGGTGAAATTGGTGGGAGCAAGGAATTCTGAGGTGCCTTCGCAATATAAAACGGCAACATGGTCTAGTGCCAGCTGCAATACATAATATGGGCCCCTGGGCTCGCTGGTGTATACCCCATGTTGACTTCTTCCCTCTTTCCCTCCTCTTTCCCTCCTCTCTCCCACCCACACCCATATAATTGTGCTGTTGGTGTGGTGGGGGAGGGATAGAAGAAAGAGAGGAAATACATTTGGGGCCATGCATTTTCGAGCCATGCCTCAAAAGATTATTGGATGGTTGGCTCTGAGATGCTGGGGACCAAGGGAAGAGGAATCCTGGGAAGGAATGTATAAATACTAAAAGCCCCCCTTCCTTAGCAGCATTTTTCTGTGCTGAACTCTGCCCACCCTCTTTTCAGTTACGCCCTTTTATTAGTTGTATTCTTTTGATGTTCAAATAAGTTGTAACTGGTTTTGGGAGTACCCAAGCTTGCTGATATGTGTCAAGGGTATAGGATTTCTCTAAACAAATTTTACATTAACAAAATGTCTGGGTATAGCTACCAATGTAGTGGCTCTTTGTTGGTTTTGGCAAGAACCAAGTTCTGATAAGGCCTACAGGTCTGATGACCTGGGCTAGATGTCTTGCTGGACTGTGGCAGGTACTCTACTGGTGCTGAGCGTTTGAGGAGGTTGGGGTGATTATTGGAATGTATATGTTGATACTGCAGGTATAGCTGATTGATAAATTTGCAGCCTTTGACCTCCACATGTTGTTTGTGGCATTATTTGGGAAGTGAATGCATACGTGTATTGTGAAGAATGGTGTGGCAATGGTGGGAGCAGGTGATCCAGGGTACATTCACATTATCAGATTTCCTTAGTTGCAGATAAATGTTATAGGTAAAGAATAATTCTTGTTAAGCAATCTGATACTATAAGCAAGAAGTAAATTTCCTGACTCATGCTACAGGATTATTTGTTTATACATTACAAATACATTGTATAATCTAAGGAAGAAGGCTGCTATCAAAGGAGAACAAGAATGCTGGAAATAACCTAAGGATCCATCATTCCAAATACTATTAAAAAAAATTCCTAGATCAGATCTTTACTAAATTTATTTTTTTTTAAGAATAGTTGGTGTGCTTTTTTTTGTTTCTATAATATATGAAGTTACTACAATAACAGTGGTACAGAACATTTTGTCTTACTGACAATGAGCTAGAACGATCTGAACTTTAAAACGAGTATGATGTGGGAGTTTAGACTCAGAGCATTCATGCTGTGCTTAATGTCCTGAGGGTTGTGAGATCAATTTGGCTGTGCTGAGCCATGTCAGCAATGTCTGTCTCAGGACTTGACATGGCTTGACTTGATAGGCTGAAAAAAATTTGTAAACACTTTGATAAGGTTAAATGGGGCATCCAACCAAGAACAGAAAACAAAACAAAGCAAAACACTGTTTAGAAGCTTGATTGCCCACTGTAGCCACTCAGTGCTTTTTGACAAATAGCTAGTACAAATTACCTTCCCTTCAAATAAAATGACCCTTTCACCTTATTCTTTCCCTGCCACATCAACACACACACATACACCTCACATTGAATAATGAGAACAAGTCATAGATGAGAAAAGGATCAAATTTCTAATTAATATCACATGAAGGTTAAATCACATTTATAAGTTACGATATTATCTTTATTTTGAAAGGAGTCACTGAATGATGAACAGTTCACTGCCAATATGCAAACCAGTCAAACAGAAAATCAATTTATTACACTGTTCTTCCATGTACAAACCTTTGGCTAGAACAACACTGCCTACCACACTATGCTGATGCAACTACTTATGTTTTGTTATATGTTTCTTAATGGAAGAGTAAAATGCAAACTAAAATTAGTTTCATATCAATAGTGTGGATTTGTGCAGTGTACTTAGTAATAAAATAATACAAAAACATCAAAACAAATAAAAAACACAATCAGTAAAACTTATCCTAATGTAAATTTATACAATAAAAGATAGCTTGTTCAATTAAAAAGTTTTACCTTTTCTGAAAGGTTAAGTAGCATACAAAATGATGTATTTCAGGAGAAATTATATGCTGCCATGTAAGTACAGTCACATTTAAAATCCTAAGAATAAGTTTCTATTAAATAGACATTCTTAGCAGTAGGAACTTTTAGGAGTATTTCTTTATGTGGTCTAAATATCCATGTTGGTATATAAACAGAGATAACAGTATGTATGTGATCTGGGACAACATAATGCAGTGCTTTTAAAACCAATATAAGGACTAGGGATGTGCATTTGTTTGCGACGAAATAGGAAATAGAGATGATATTTCCTATTTCATCAGGTTTCGGGGGGGGCAACGAAACGATAAGAAAACCCACAAAATTTTGTGTGGTTTTCTTATCATTTTCGGGGGCGGGGGGGGGGGAAAGGGCACATTAAAAAAAAACAAAAACCCAAACCCACCCCAACCCTTCAAATTTAATTAATTGCAAACCGCCCACCCTCCCGATCCCCCAAGACTTGTCTGACCCCCCCCCCAAGACTTACCGAAAGACTCTGGTGGTCCAGCGGAGTCCCGGGAGCGATCTCTCCCTCTCGGGCCGTCGGCTGCCACTAATCAAAATGGCACCGATGGCCCTTTCCCTTACCGTGTGACAGGGGCTATCGGTGCCATTGCTCGCCCCCTGTCACATGGTAGGAGCAATGGATGGCCTGCACCATTTTTTAAGATTTTTTTTACATACCAAACTCTAGACTCACATTTCCCCCAAAAATTAAAGAAATATAGAAACCAGTCTTAAACCTTCTCTATATACATCTCACAGAATGGCTGCTGAGAAGTGTACTTAGCTTTAGGGATGTGCAGAGCAAAAGTTTATGTTCATAAGACCATAAGTCGAAAGGGGGTCCCATTTGCGGTCAATATGGACATATGGAGAATTCCAATAAGTTGAGTCTATGTCCATATGTGCAAATACAAATTTAAACCCCTCACCCTCCTTAATCCCCCCCCCCCAAGACTTACCAAAACTCCCTGGTGGTCCAGCGGGGTCAGGATGCCATTTCTGACCTCCTTTGCAAGGAGCACGTGACGCCGCGTCACTCCGACGTGGCGCCGACGTCACGTGATTCCCCGCGGGTTCGCTCCGGGACCCTCGTTCGACCCAAAAGGAACTTTTGGCCAGCTTGGGGGGGCCTCCTGACACCCCCAAGCTGGCAAAAAGTTCCTTTTGGGTCAAACGAGGGTCCCGGAGCGAACCCGCGGGGAATCACGTGACGTCGGCGCTCGTCGGAGTGACGCGGCGTCACGTGATTCCCCGCGGGTTTGCTCCGGGACCCTCGTTCGACCCAAAAGGAACTTTTGGCCAGCTTGGGGGGGCCTCCTGACTCCCCCAAGCTGGCCAAAAGTTCCTTTTGGGTCGAATGAGGGTCCCGGAGCGAACCCGCAGGGACCCTCGTTCGACCCAAAAGGAACTTTTGGCCAGCATGGTGGGGCCTCCTGACACCCCCAAGCTGGCCAAAAGTTCCTTTTGGGTCGAACGAGGGTCCCGGAGTGAACCCGCGGGGAATCACGTGACGCCGCGTCACTCCGACGTGGTGCCGACGTCACGTGCTCCTCGCAAAGGAGTTCAGAAATGGCAGAAATGGTGTCCTGACTCCTCGCTGGACCACCAGGGAGTTGTGGTAAGTCTTTGGGGGGGGGGATTAAGGAAGGTGAGGGGTTTAAATTTTTATTTTGGATCAACAATCGCGATTTCCAACGTATTCAACATAGCTATGTTGAATAAGTTGGAAATCCGATCGTTTTCGCCTCATCACTTTTTTAAGTTAAAAAAAAAAAAAGTAGCGTTTTACATTTAAGTTCAAAACGAATGCACACCCCTACTTAGCTTTAGCTTCTTTGAATGCCAGAAAACAAAGTTCCAAGCCTACAAAAAAGACTCAACATGGCCCATGTTTCAGCAGGACATGTCTTTCTCAGGAGTTCAATAGTATATTTTCTGAAACAACAAAATAATTATTCAGACAATTCAAACCATATTATAAAAAACAACAAGACAATTAAAAAGCACACACACACATACTTTCAAGATGCTGCACAAAGAAGATAAAACAGCCAAAACTTCCTTCCCAAGGAGGTGACTTTGACTTGTTACTGAGAAAAGCACAGAAATGGATTTATTATTTTGACATGATAGAACCAAACAGTTTGAACAGAGAAATTGACTGATCAGTTTTTCATGAATACGTTTTTTTCTTTATTCTGATGCTATTTTAGGGGGTTATTTACTAAAGCTTTATCACGTGTGTTAGGGCCTTTTCGCATGCGATATAATGAAAATTAGGGAGAGGGAAGGAGTCGGGGCAGGGAGGGGAGGGGTCGGCCGCAGTATTGCTGTCAGCGATAATGTGAGGAATACTATCGCCGGCAGTAACACGACAAATAACTACACCTTTTATGGTGTCGCTATTTGCTGTGAAAGGCTGCAGCTGGCCCCACTGCGGCCGGCAAAATCACACTTCCACAGTGCGAATGGACGCGGCCTTTCGCAGGCCCGCTCCCCTTCACCCTGCCCCCTTTTTCACGGGATTCATCATTCCTAGTTCCAAGATGCCTGTGAGGGTCCTGTCTCCCTTTCATGTTGTCCCGGTCCTAATGCTCCATGTCCGGTGGGACCCATGCCTCCGGAGATTCCCCTGCTTTTACTTTGAGCCTGCTAGCTTCAAGCTTTTACCTGTTCCAGTTCTGACTCCGGAGGATCCTAGGGGTTTCCACTACCCTGTGCTATGAGACTTCCTGAGCTCGCCCCGATCTCCTCGTGGTCCGCGACCAGCCATCCGGCTGTGTAGGGCACAAAGGGGACAGTGTGGTCCACGACCAGCCCCACGTGCTGTGTAGGGTGCCTGAGGGTCTTGCTCATTCCTGCCTGTGTCTTGTTCCTCGCCTGAGTCTCCAGTGTGGTCTACGACCAGTCTATGTGCTGTGTAGGGCACCTGATGGACTCACCTTCCTCTCTACATTCTAGGGGTGTGCATTCGTTTTGAACTTAAATGTAAAACGCAACTTACTTTTTTTTTTTAACTTAAAAAAGTGATGAGGCGAAAACGATCGGATTTCCAACTTATTCAACATAGCTATGTTGAATTAGTTGGAAATCACGATTGTTAATCCTAAATAAAAATTTAAACCCCTCACCCTCCTTAATCCCCCCCCCAAGACTTACCAAAACTCCCTGGTGGTACAGCAGGGAGTCAGGACGCCATTTCTGAACTCCTTTGCGAGGAGCACGTGACGTCGGCGTCACGTCGGAGTGATGCGGCGTCACGTGATTCCCCGCGCGATCGCTCCGGGGGACCCTCGTTGCACCCAAAAGGAACTTTTGGCCAGCTTGGGGGGGGGCCTCCTGACCCTTGGCCAGCTTGGGGGGGCCTCCTGACCCTTTGGCCAGCTTGGGGGGGCCTCCTGACCCCCCCAAGCTGGCCAAAAGTTCCTTTTGGGTGCAACGAGGGTCCCGGAGCGATCGCGCGGGGAATCACGTGACGCCGCGTCACTCCGACGTGACGCCGACGTCACGTGCTCCTCGCAAAGGAGTTCAGAAATGGCGTCCTGACTCCCTGCTGTACCACCAGGGAGTTTTGGTAAGTCTTGGGGGGGGGATTAAGGAGGGTGAGGGGTTTAAATTTTTATTTGCACTTATGGACATAGACTCAACTTATGGAATTCTCCATATGTCCATATTGACCGCAAATGGGACCCCCTTTCGACTTATGGACTTATGAACATAAACCTTTGCTCTGCACATCCCTACTACATTCTAAGTTCCAAGGCTTCATCTCCACCTTCCAAGTTCCAAGTCTTCAGCTCTGCATTCCATGTTCCAAGTCTTCAGCTCCACATTTCAAGTCTTCAGCTCCACGATGCACACTTTGTGAGTCCCAAGCCCCACATCGTCCTCCTCGTGAGTTCCAAGTTCCAAATTCCCATGTTCCAAGTTCCTAGTCCTAGCCAGAGACTTACTTTTTAGTCCTGTGTTCCTAGCTCCATCCAGCCCTGCTCCTGTGAGGCCCATTCCTGCACACACACCTCACCATGGGTGCGACTCATGTTTGACCTGAGCCGCCCTGTGGCCCAGGGGTTCCGCTCTCCCAAGAGCCAAGTGATGCGTGCCGAGCCCATACCATCAGCCCCTGAAGGCTGCGTTCGCAACACTTCCATGTAACATCTGAAGAAGGGACATATGTGGTTTCACAAGCTCATGTACAAAATTTTTGATATTTTGGATGCTGATCTAGTATTATATATTCCATGACTGGAATATAATTTTCACTGGAATATAATGTTCTATGTAAAATGCATTCTTTGTTATATGGAGAGAGGTGATGGAGCTGGAACAGAGCTGGTGAAAGCCCTGGAGACAAAATTGGCAGCTTATCACTGATCGTGTAAGGCTTAGCCAGTACAAGGTATATTCTTTGCTCTGCCAGTGCAATTGATGCCAATTTCTTAAATTTTCCCCATAAGGCTGTATTTTTACAGGATTGTTTTTAGGCTGGTGGTATACGAGGAAGCTGATTGTCATTGTTTGATTTCAGTTATCAAAATTTCAGGAGAGACCGAATGGGCCATGCTTGAGATCTTTGAGTACTTGTTTTGTCTTCCTTCCACTTTTCTTAATGCATGGAATACATCTGGACTGTGCATCTAGGATTGTATTTTTAAACAATATCCATGCCTGTTGAACACTTTTAACCTTTACAGCTGCACTTCTCAGTTTTTTTCTATTTTCCTCATTTTATCAAAGTTTCCCTTTTGAAAATTTAGTGTTAGAGCTATAGATTTACTTATTGTCCCCCTTCCAGTTATTAGTTTAAATTTGATCATGTTATGATCACTATTGCCAAGTGGCCCCACCACTGTTACCTCTGTCACCAAATCCTGCGTTCCTTTAAGAAGTAAATCTAAAATAGCTCCCTCTCTCGTTGGTTCCTGAACCAATTGCTCCATGTAGCAGTCATTTATAACATCCAGGAACTTTATGCCTCTAGCAAGTCCTGATGTTACATTTACCCAGTCAATATTGGGGTAATTGAAATCTAAAATAGATATGTCAATTTGTCCAATGAACAACGACTAAAGGTAACTTTTAGAAATCACATTGTGTCACCAAATGTTTATCTTATATTATTGGTTCTATGGACATTTAGTATTCTTATACTTTATTATAACATTTCATCACAATTGTTATGTAATTTTGGGACCTTCATATCACCCATGGTTTAACAAGCATAGACTTGTGTTTTCACCACTGCGGTTCTTTTTTAATCATCAGTCCACTAATTTTGTTTTGCAATTTTTCTTATGGTTTAAACTTTTTTCATTCAATTTCAAACACCACAGGACACCCATCCTATAGGACAGCAACTCTGCTATGTTGGCCACAAGTCAAGGCAGCAATGTGGACAAGCAAAGGCCTCAAACCTGAAAAGACTTGAAAGATTGTAACTGTGCTTGTGAAATGACCATTCTCTAAGCTTCTGTCTCCTAGAGACCTCAGCCTATGTATTTTAAGGATGGTCACTGATAGGATAAGACCTGTAACTGCTCCTAGAAATTAGAACAAACTACTCTGCAGATTTTCTATGTAACTATAGAAAGCAGGACAACATGACTAGCCCTGAGCTGGACAGGAAAAGGGCCTGACTGTGCACTGACATGTCAATATTTTCCAGTGTCTACCTGTGACATGTCAGGCTAGCTTCATTGCTTCTAACACAGCTTTACCTTGGATTCAGTGAGGTGAACCTTTTTTTATGTGACATGTGGATGTTTTTATAATCATCACTAAATAAACTCTGACATATACATTTCAGAGGTGACTTTCAACAACATGTGAAGGCATGACACCATCCTATTCCTAATCTAGCCTTCAGACAGTCAGACTAGCATCCTTTTCTAGCCTCCCTAAGCAACTAACATAACCAAATTGACAGCCCAAGGGCCAAGGCCCTCACCATCTGTACATGAGAATTGCCTGTTTGCTTATCTAACTGGAGCTGGGCCCGGCTGTGCATGGTTGTGTGCAATCCCTATGAGATCTGCTAGTTTGCAATGACCTGTGAGGTTTGGGATTGCCATGATATTTAACATGTGCTTCCCAAAAGGCTGTAAGTGAAGCACATGTCAAATATCACTCTAATGTCATCATTGCCTCAGAAACATTTGCCTTTGTAAGCCTCTGTGACAATATACATCCAATGTACATGTGGATGTATTCGGATGCACCCAGATGTCAGCTAGGGAATTTTGCTGTAACATGTTGCGTCTGTGATTGAGCATTGTAACTGTCAATTTCTAGTTTCAGGCTATGCCTTGAAGCAGCTGAGCTACTTGTGAATTCTATAACTTATAGAGCACTTGGCTCTATGTCTTATGCCCTGCTAAAGTTCCATCATATCTATGCAACTATCTCACCAACATGTGAGAGCTAGGACAGGTTCAAAGGCATAGCTGAGGCAAGTAAGTAAGTGCAAGCTATAGCAAGCTATGTACACTTAGTCTTACACATGAACCCTATGGCAAGATGTGTCTCTTTTGAACTGACAATCAATCTGAATACATTAGACATCCACATCTCTTTGCTGTTAGGTTTATTTTGTGTCTACTTTGTCTACTACTGTCTATTGCACCTATTGCTCCATTATCACAATGTTGCCAAACGAGGCCTAAGTGCTTTCTCTTACACACTGACCCAGACAGAGAAGAGACCGGCTAGAACCACTCTGCTGGGCTGTCTTCCATGGAAGGTCAAAGGACTAGATGAGAACTAACAGGCAAAGTAGCATTGAATAATGTTTTGCCAGAGCTGGCTGCCAGTCCTTGTGGTCTCTTCGGCATCTGCAGAAAGACTGTTAAGGGGAGCGCTAGGGAGCAGTCCCCATTCCAGAGAGGTAGTGTACCTTGGACCACGGCATGACTGCAGACAGCTCTGAAGAAGCACCGAGGCAGGTGAGGCTTGTCCAAGCACGGGCGGACAAGCTGGAACCAGGAGCCCTGATCTCTGCTGAACCTGAGCACATCGAGAGAGACCCAACATCGCAATGCTGGTCTCTGGAGTTGCCCTCCAGCCACTCGATAGCCCTTTTAGACCTGCCACTTGGTATGGCAGATGCAACAGGATGGACAGAGGCTGAGAGCAGGAACAAGAAGACGAAGACTCAGGATATTCAGATTGCTCGGTCATAGACTCAGGATACTCAAGGAACACAGACAAGGACGCAGGAAACTCAAAAGACTCGGACATTGACTCAGGTTGCTTGGAGGTTTCAGGCAAGGTTCAGGATTATGGAGAAAGTACTGAATGCTGCATTGCCGCGAGCCCTACACATCCACTTGTGGCTGGTTGCGAACCACGCCAAAGGCGAAGCAGACTCTGGCAAAGACTTCAGGCGTGGATGGAAGCAGGCACCAGGAACTCTGAAGACCAGGACAGGATTCAAGAAACAGGATTCAAAACTCAGGATTCAAGGTTCAGGATTCAAGGTTCAGGATACTCGGAGCTAGGCATTAAAAACAAGGGTCTTCCAGAGGCTAGCACTGATGACTGAAGAAAGCAAACCACCACCTCTGGACATGGAACATCAGGACACCTGGACCTCGGACCCCAGGACATTCAGTCAAGAGCATCAAGGAGACACCAAGAGATGGAACATCTGGCATCAACATCTGGAGAACAGGACATCTGGATACATCAGGACATCTGGACTTTGGACCTCCAGGACACTCAATCAAGAGCATCAAGGAGGCGCCGAGAGACAGACCATCTGGGCGTCGGGACATCTGGATAACATGACATCTGGAACATCAGGAACATCAAGGAAACAACATCAGGAACCGACAAGACGGAGGCACAGGATCCGATGAGAGACCAGGAACACAAAAGAAGACGGCGACGAGGAAATTCCCACAAGGAACGGAATGCCTTGAAGAAGCTGGAAACATAGAGAAGTCCAAGAGCGGACTGGCTCCTTGCAAAGGCAATGAAGAACTGAAGAAAGGCCCTTCTTATAGGGCTGAAGAGGGACACCCAGGATGAAATCATCAGGAGGGGCCGCGGGACTACTCCCACTGCGGACCCTTTAAGAATCGAAGAGGTGCACGGCCTTGTGCCTAGGGCAGGACCCTGGAGAGCAGCGTCCATGCTGCAAAAAGGAGCAGGAATGGTACCAGGCCGCAAATCCACAATCCAAGCATCGGCCATAGGAAAAGGCTGGGGGCAGCTCAAAGCCACGAGAGAGGAGGCAGACATTGTCGGCCTCCAGGCCGCATGAAAGCATGGCGGTGGCTCCCTGCCGCCACACAGCAAGGAGAATGCTGGCAGCCTCTGGGCCATGTAGAGATGCGTCGGTGGCCTCCTTGTTGCAAGGAAACGAAACAGTGGCTCCAGCCACATGGAGAGGACGTCGGCAGCCTCCGGGCCATGGAGGAAGAAGGAAAAAAGGTGAGAGGCTGCTCGCAGCCCTAGCCGTGGGCAGAATCATAACAAAGACATTGGGGATCCTTGGGTAAATCTGGAACAAATCTTACTAGGATACCCCACTGTAGAGTCAAATTCTGGGATACACAGCAGAGCAGGACAAACTCAGTGATTCTGTGTAGGGATGCAATAAAACTCCTTCCGTTTTATTCAAACAGTGAAATCTACTTTGGAGAACTCTGAAGGTACATTCTATAACACAGCGAGTAGAACATAAGGCCTTGTTATACTTCATCTCTACAGGCGTGTTGTGAATAGTGACAGGCATGAAAAGCTAGGTCCTGCAACCATATCCCAAATCTTCTGTGGCAAAGAGATTACTGCATCACTCACACCACCATGACTTTGTGATATTGTTGCCAACCCATAGTATGCTATTAGACACTAGAATCTAACTACCTGACAACCATGTGAAGGATGTGCAGTCGAGCGTCATAGACCACTTGCACATTGATGGAGTGGAAGAGCTTTTGGTTGTGGTAGATTTCCTCCCTATCATGGGGTGGGATGATGGCTAGGTGAATGCAGTCAATAGCTCCTAGAACATTAGGAAAGATGGCAATAGTATAAAAACCTCTCTTCAAGTTTAGCAAGTCCTGCCTTTCATGAGGAAATCTTATGTAATGATTAATGTGGCCTCGTACAGCTGTTATGACCTGGCCCAGACAGCAGGAAAAAGACATTTGAGACATTCCCCCAATGTCCCTGACTATTGTTTGGAAGGAGTCATTTGCCATAAAATGCAAGGCATACAATAATTTGGTGAGGCCTCGTATAGCGCGGGATCTTTCCATGACCGGATCCAGATCCCCTCTGAGTTCTTGATACAATTCCATGATAGCCTGATAGCTTAGGTGATTCCTCAGAACCATGCGTTCCTCTGGCATCTCCAGCAATGTGGTTCATGGATGAAATATGCGATCCCTATATTGCCTGTATGCCCTTCTTTGTAGTAAGCCCTGCTGAGGGCCAGGGCACTCTACCAATGGGACTTGCGGCTCTGGTTCCAGTGCGGGTACTTCCCTAGATGGTGTTTGAACTTCCCTTGCCTAATGTAGTAGTAGTAGTAGCAGTAGTAGTGTTGTTGTTGTTGAGCAGCCTGAAGCAGCCAGTATCCCACTACTAGTAAACTTCCCCCTAACATTGTAGCTTTAGGAAGACAGGGCAGGTAAAAAAAAATGTTTTTTTGGGCCAGCTGGGCTGTGTAGGTGTGCATGAAGGAATAACAAAACTTTTCTTTTTTTGTGGTGGGGGAAAAAATTGTTATCGTGCCATAGCAGCTGTTATCTTGGATCAAAGCTATTATTGCAGTGATAAATTTTTTGCATACCATAGCAGCTGTTATCTTGGATCACAGCTATTATTGCAGTGATAAATAGAGACCTATTTTCAGAGCGGCCTCAGAGAGAACAGAGGAAGGCTGCGCGACTCGGCGCATGCAAGTTGTACAATTGTGCACACCCTTGCGCATACCAACCCTGGATTTTCACTGCAATAATAGCTGTGATCCAAGATAACAGCTGCTATCGCATGCTAACAATTTGCTGCACGACTCGGCGCACGCAAGTTGCACAATTGTGCACCCCCCTTGCGCGTGCCAACCCTGGATTTTCACTGCAATAATAGCTGTGATCCAAGATAACAGCTGCTATGGCACGCTAACAACTTTTTCCCCCACCGCAAAAAAAGAAAAGTTTTGTTATTTCCCTTGTTAAATCCCGCATTATTCTGTGTTATTTTACCATGAAATGTGATAGGAGTTCCTCATTTGCATAATTTTCTAGCTTTTTCATACTCATCATATTTGCATGCTAATGTACGATGTGATAAACATTGCACATCTAGGTCTGGATATTAAGAGTTACGCCCGATTTATAACATACGCATGCAGCCGCACACATGTTATAAAATCCAGGGTTGGCACACGCAAGGGGGTGCACAATTGTGCAACTTGCGTGCGCCGAGTCGCACAGCCTTCCTCCGTTCTCTCCGAGGCCGCTCTGAAATCAGAAATAAATCATTTTGCTGAATACTTGATTGCAGATGAAAATTGTAAAAAATACACTTTTGAATAGTGTATATCAATATAGAAATAAAACTCCAGAAGAAAATCACAGATAGAGTCAAAGGCAAATCTGCACTCCCTAGCAATAGGTCTCTTCACAAGGGACCCTCCCTGGGCACATCCCCAATGATACCTGCAAACTGGATTGTGATTCCTTCCCATTAGGAAAATGGAACTTCTGCTGACATACTTCAGAAGCTCTTAAACTGATATTTTTTTTTCTGCAGCAGCTCTGTAGGAATGTCTCCCTGCACGTCAGCCTTCCTTCTGACTCCCCCACAAAGATAATCCTTTTTCTCAAAACACTGAAGAAAACCTTCTCAGATAGATGAGGGATATGGAACTAACTTTCCTTTTCTTTAAGACCTCTCTTTTGGTTTCTCAAAATGTCTCAGAAATCTACTCTTGGATTCCAAGACAAAATACCCTTGATCCTAAGGGCTTAGGAAGCCCACCCCTGGGTCCATTAGCCATTCTGTTAGGGCAAGAGACAGGAAGAATGGAAATAAACAACTGAATTGAGCTAACAGCGCTCCAATCTCATGAAATTTGTTAAACCGTTCACCACTCCAATCCTAGCTACTCCAACTTTGGTAACCCACTTGTATTATCTAAAAATTATCTAAATCTTATTTTATCTAAATCTATCTAAATTATCTATCTAAATTATCTAAATCTAATTTTTATATTTTAATTTTAAATTTTATATTTTAAAATTTTTTAAAATATTTAAAATTTTATATTTTAATATATTTAAAATTTTATATTTTATATAAAATTTTATATTTTAATATATTTAAAATTTTGTATTTAAAATTTTAAATTTTAATATCTAAATTATCTAAATCTAAATTTTATATTATCTAAATCTAAAAGGAGCAATCACCAAGGCAACTACTCTTTATGTTAGAAATGTAAAGAAAAGCAAAAGAAAAATGAAACCTATCTGGTTCTCAAAGGAGGTGGCTGACAAAATTAAAGCTAAAAAAACAGCATTCAAGAAATATAAAAGATCCCAAAGGTAGGAACACAAAGAAGAATATTTGATTCAACTGAGGGAGACGAAGAAATTAATCAAGTTGGCAAAAAGTCAAGCGGAAGAGAGGATTGCCAAGGAGATAAAAAATGGTGACAAAACATTTTTCAGATACATCAGCGAAAAGAGAAAAGTCCAAAGTGGTATAGTGAAATTGAAAGGTGGAAATGGTCAATGTGTGGAGAGAGACGAAGAAATGGCAGAAATATTAAACGAATACTTCAGCTCTGTGTTTACTAAAGAAGACCCTGGAGAAGGACCATCTCTACACAACAAGAAACTGGAGGGAAGTGGAATAGATGAAAATCCTTTTATAGTAGAAAATGTATGGGAAGAGCTAAAGAATCTGAAAGTGGACAAAGCCATGGGGCCTGAAGGGATTCATCCAAGGATACTGAGGGAGCTCAGAGATGTGCTGGCGGGTCCGCTGTGTGACCTGTTCAATAGATCCCTAGAAACGGGAGTGGTGCCTAGTGATTGGAGAAGAGCGGTGGTGGTCCCGCTTCACAAGAGTGGGAACAGAGAGGAGGCTGGTAACTACAGACCGGTTAGCCTCACTTCGGTGGTGGGAAAAGTAATGGAGTCACTGTTGAAAGAGAGAATAGTGAACTATCTACAGTCTGGAGAATTGATGGACCAGAGGCAGCATGGATTCACCAGGGGAAGATCCTGTCAGACAAATCTGATTGACTTTTTTGACTGGGTAACCAAGGAATTGGATCGAGGAAGAGCACTCGATGTCATCTACTTGGATTTCAGCAAAGCTTTTGATAAGGTTCCGCACAGGAGACTGGTGAATAAAACGAGAAGCTTAGGAGTGAGTGCCGAGGTGGTGACCTGGATTCAAAACTGGTTGACGGACAGAAGACAATGCGTGATGGTAAATGGAACTTTCTCTGAAGAGAGAGTGGTTTTAAGTGGTGAACTGCAAGGATCGGTGTTGGGACCGGTCCTGTTCAATATCTTTGTGAGCGACATTGCGGACGGGATAGAGGGTAAGGTTTGTCTTTTTGCGGACGACACTAAGATCTGCAACAGAGTGGACACGCCGGAAGGAGTGGAGAGAATGAGACGGGATTTAAGGAAGCTGGAAGAGTGGTCGAAGATATGGCAGCTGAGATTCAATGCCAAGAAGTGCAAAGTCATGCATATGGGGAGTGGAAATCCGAATGAACTGTATTCGATGGGGGGGAAAGGCTGATGTGCACGGAGAAGGAGAGAGACCTTGGGGTGATGGTGTCTAATGATATGAAGTCTGCGAAACAATGCGACAAGGCGATAGCAAAAGCCAGAAGAATGCTGGGCTGCATAGAGAGAGAAATATCGAGTAAGAAAAGGGAAGTGATTATCCCCTTGTACAGGTCCTTGGTGAGGCCTCACCTGGAGTACTGTGTTCAGTTCTGGAGACCGTATCTACAAAGAGACAAGGACAAGATGGAAGCGGTATAGAGAAGTGCGACCAGGAAGGTGGAGGGTCTTCATCGGATAACATACGAGGAGAGATTGAAGATTCTAAATATGTACTCCCTGGAGGAAAGGAGGAGCAGGGGTGATATGATTCAGACTTTCAGATACTTGAAAAACTTTAATGATCCAAAGACAACGACAAACCTTTTCCGTCAGAAAAAAATCAGCAGAACCAGAGGTCACGAGCTGAGGCTCCAGGGAGGAAGACTAAGAACCAATGTCAGGAAGTATTTCTTCACGGAAAGGGTGGTGGATGCCTGGAATGCCCTTCCGGAGGAAGTGGTGAAGTCTAAAACTGTGAAGGATTTCAAAGGGGCGTGGGATAAACACTGTGGATCCATCAGGTCTAGAGGGCGTGAATAAAGAGGAGGCAGCAAAACACTGCATGGAGCGGCAGTAGCCACAGAGGCATTCACGGAGCGGGATGCCAGTGTCCAGTAGTTGGTGTTCCACCTTCACGGAGTGGAAGGATGGAGCGCTGCTATCTCCAAAAAAAAACAAAACAAAAAAAACCAAACAAAAAAATAAAAACAGGGGTGGGTAAGAGTATGGGGCAAGGGTGTTCCACCTTCATGGAGCGGAAGGATGGAGGGCTGCTATCTCAAAAAAAAAACCCCCAAAAAAACAAACCAAAAAATAAAAACAGGGGTGGGTTAGAGTATGGGGCAAGGGTGTGGCCTGCTTGTTACAGCGGTTGCTACCCCTAATTGAGCTGGATGTTCACTTGGATGCAGATACGGCGCTGCTCTCTAAATTGGTGGTGGGGTGGAGGAGAATTAGGGCTGGAGGGTACTGGAAGCCAATAGTAACAGGTGGGAGAGAGAAAAAGGGAAAAAAAATGGATAAAGTGCATAGCTTGCTGGGCAGACTAGATGGGCCGTTTGGTCTTCTTCTGCCGTCATTTCTATGTTTCTATGTTTCTATATTAAGAAATGTAAATGCTGCAATTACTAAATTTCAGATGATATTTAAACAAAATAGTGCAAGCAGCCTGTATGATTACTGAAACAGCAGCAACAGAAGGTTCTGTCCTTGGCTAGATGCTATTTGTTTTGTCTTTATTACAAATTACATTTTTTCAAATTCATATATGCTGTTGTTAATAGCCGACCTATTCATACTGGGCCAGATTTTCAAAGGGTTATACGCCCAGGGCTGAAGTAAGTTTCAAAATAAAAGAAAAACAAAGAAAAAGGTAGGGTGGAAAAAGCAGGGGAGGTAAGGGAAAGGAAGAAAAGGTGGGGTGGGGGGTAGGGAAGTTCCCTCCAAGGGAACTGGGGAAGGCAGTATGGCTCGGCCCGGGCTCAGCACGCGTAAGGTGCACAATTGTCCACCCCCTTGCACGCGCTGTCCCCGATTTTATAACATGCGTGCATGCCTACGCACGCATGTTATAAAATCGGATGTATATGTGTGCACGCCGGGTAGCACTCGCACATGTACGCCCACGTGCAGGTTTGAAAATCTACCCCACTCTGAATAGGCTGCTTTAAAACCTGCATTTTATACTCTCAGTCCCACTACAAGTTGGCTTGTTAAGGCTATTAGAAGAGGAATTGCTAATTACCAGCATAGTTAAAAAGTGAGGTAAAAGAGGCTATTTTAGCCAAAAAAAAATCCTTCAAAACTTGGAAGAAGGATCCATCTGAACAAAATAGAATAAAGCATAAGCAATGTTAAGTGTAAAACATTGATAAGACAGGTGAAGAGAGAATTTGAAATGAAATTGGCCGTAGAGGCAAAAACTCATAATAAAAACTTTTAAAAATATATCCAAAGCAAGAAACCTGTGAGGGAGTCGGTTGGACTGTTAGATGACCGAGGGGTTAAAGCGTCTCTTAGGGAAGATAAGGCCATTGCAGAAAGACTAAATTAATTATTTGCTTCTGTGTTTACTAATGAGGATGTTGGCAAAATACCAGTTTCAGATATGGTTTTCAAGGATGATCAGTCAGATGAATTGAACCAAATCACTGTGATGCTGGAAGATGTAGTAGGCCAGATTGACAAAATGAAGAGTAGCAAATCACCTGTACCAGATGGTATGCATCCTAAGTTATTGAAGGAACTAAAAAATGAAATTTCTGATTTATTTGTTAAAATGTGTAACCTATCATTAAAATCATCCATTGTACCTGAAGACTGGAGGGTGGCCAATGTAACCCCAATATTTAAAAAGGGCTCCAAGGGCGATCCAGGAACTATAGACCAGTGAGCCTGACTTCAGTGCCAGGAAAAATAATGGAAACTATTCTAAACATCAAAATTGTAGAGCATATAGAAAGACATGGTTTAATGGAATTAGGTCAACATGGATTTATCGAAGGGAAGTCTTGCCTAACAAATCTGCTTCATTTTTTGAAGGGGTTAATAAACATGTGGATAAAGGTGAAGCAGTAGATGTAGTCTATTTGGTTTTCCAGTAGGCATTTGACAAAGTCCCTCATGAGAGGCTTCTAAGAAAACTAAAAGGTCATGGGATAGGAGGCAATATCCTTTCGTGGATTATAAACTGTTTAAAAGACAGGAAACAGAGAGTAGGATTAAATGGTCAATTTTCCCAGTGGAAAAGGGTAAACAGTGGAGTGCCTCAGGGACCGGTGCTTTTCAATATATTTATAAATGATCTGGAAAGGAATACGACGAGTGAGGTTATCAAATTTGTGGATGATACAAAATTATTCAGAGTAGTTAAATCACAAGCAGATTGTGGTACATTACAGGAGGACCTTGTGAGACTGGAAGACTGGGCATCCAAATGGCAGATGAAATTTAATGTGGACAAGTGCAAGGTGTTGCATATAGAGAAAAATAACCCTTGCTGTAGTTACACAATGTTAGGTTCCATATTAGGAGCAACCACCCAGGAAAAAGATCTAGGCATCATAGTGGATAATAGTTTGAAATCTTCAGCTCAGTGTGCTGTAGCAGTCAAAAAAGCAAACAGAATGTTAGGAATTATTAGGAAGGTAATGATTAACAAAACAGAAAATGTCATAATGCCTGTGTCTCGCTCCATGGTGAGACCGCACATTGAATACTGTGTACAATTCTGGTCACCGCATCTCAAAAAAGATATAGTTGCATTGGAGAAAGTACAATGAAGGGCAACCAAAATGATAAAGGGGATGGAACAGCTCCCCTATGAGGAAAGGCTAAAGAGGTTCGGGCTGTTCAGCTTGTAGAAGCGATGGCTGAGGTGGGTATGATAGAGGTCTTTAAAATCATGAGAGGTCTTGAACCAGTAGATGTGAATTGGTTACTTACACTTTCGGATAATAGAAGCACTAGGGGGCACTCCATAAAGTTAGCAAGTAGCACATTTAAGACTAATCAGAGGAAATATTTTTTTCAATCAACACACAATTAAGCTCTGGAATTTGTTGCCAGAGGATGTGGTTAGTGCAGTTAGTGTAGCTGGGTTCAAAAAAGCTTTGGATAAGTTCTTGTAGGAGAAGTCCATTAACTGCTTTAATAAAGTTGACTTAGAGAATGGCCTCTGCTATTAATTGCATCAGTAGCATGGGATCTTCTTGGTGTTTTTGTACTTGCCAGGTTATTGTGGCCTGGTTTGGCCTCTGTTGGAAACAGGATGCTGGGCTTGATGGACCCTTGGTCTGACCCAGCATGGCAATTTCTTATGTTCTTATGTTGTTATGTTGGGACACCTGAGACCTGGTGGGGCCCATGTCTGTAACAATTTTTTGTGAGGAATATTGACTCTGACTACCTCATTAACAGGTAGGGATAAGCTTGGCACAGACATCATTGATTGCTGATGAATAATAGACCAGGAATAGCAAATGTAGGCCTCAGTAGTTAATCTAAGTGCTTGAGATAGTCTGCAAACAACAATGACCTAACCGATATGTGTGACTGTGTGTGTCTGGATGAGTGATGATCTGTGTTAGCCTCTGTCTATACCTATGTCTGGGGGTGATATAGGGCTCATAGTTATCTTCTTTACCACACTAATGCATTCACCAGAGCTTGCATTCTATGTGCACCCAATTAGCACACACTGGCTTTTGACACAAGTAAACCTGTGCTTAAACTCTTTATGAAGGATGCTACAGCAATGCTAATTTATAGGTGGGGAGAAAATGGCCTCACATATTGCAACCAAACATTTAATCTTGGCCTTATACTGTTTATTCATTCAGAGGAGGGGTGGTGGGTAAAAACTGGCAGCATCAGAGTTCAGATATGCTATGCCACTTTGTTGGATCAGTAGATATCTGCCTGTAGTATACACCTACCCCATCCCAATACCTTGGCTCTCTCACCCAGTCCCTGGAGTGGGCCTATTTGTTTTGGTATTGGGGGGTGTGCCTATTTGGTAGAGCTTTATCTGCTGGGGAGGCTGTGGTGTTTGGGGGATTTAGTTGATATAATGTTCACGACAGCTGATTAGGTCTACAGAGAATCTGCTATGTAGTTTCATACATTTTATGTTCATAGATTAGGTAGCACTTTTATCCTGCTGATTACAGAGGGCAGGTTCTGCTGCTAACTGTAGCCTCATCACTTGTTGAATATCCAGCATAATGATTATGCATCTCTGTCTACTTGCAGCATGCTAGAAGACTGTGTCATGCCAGAAAGTGGCCTCTATGAAAAGCTCATAGAAGCTGCTGTGTGACAACTGTGGATGGTCCTGCTGGTGTGGAGGATAGAGATTCCCCACTGCCTAAAAGAAGACAGTGATGAGGCCTGCTGTAGCTTGGGACCAGGTAGACATGACTACCCCTGCAATGCCTTGGGTTGGTGATTTGTACATAACTATTAACTGAGGCTGATCTCACATAGGCTGCAAGTAGATGACATCTATTTTAAATGGTAATACCTAAAAAAGCTTTTTTATTGAGTGCCTTTTAAGTGGAGCAAGGTCACAAGTAAGAGGCCCTAAGAATTCTCTTATGGGGTGATTAGTGTCACATCTCCTATCACCATAAAAGATTTGCATATACGGTATGCATTCTCTGGGCTTGCCACCTGCAGCTACACATTTCTTCTCCCTAGAGATGAAGAAGACCTAGTGTTTTATTTACTTTTCAAATATGCTTCTGACTAAACACTTATATGATGATAGCATTTGGCACTAGATCCAAAGAGAAGGCCCGTTGTTTGGTCAAAGGTGATAAATATTCACCTTGGAAGAGACCGATAGTTTGTTATAGCTGCTCTATGATATTCAAATAGCTATTGGTCACCAACAAAGTGAAGAAATTGCTACAGTACCTCTAGCCAATCCACTGGGCAGTATATGGAGCTGCCTATCTCACATACATGCCCATGTACCCAAAAGTTAGCTAAAAATATGCTCTATAGAGAAGGCAACATGAGCCACTTGTGAAGCTGTTTTGCTCTTGTTATCTTCCTTGAGAGCATACAATAAGCTTTTAGTTTTAGGGCCTAGGCCATTTGGTCTTGCATGTGAGAAATGTACCTAGTTGTAATAGCCAATGACACTCTAGCATACAAGGATATGTGGATCCCAAACCTTTTACCTAATGAATATTTAAGACAAAAACCACACATTGAAAAGATACAACCAGAGAGTGAAGTTTCAAAGCATGTGACTATTTTATTAAACAATTATAGTCATTAGATTCAAAGCAAGTCAACATCTTTGGTAATCATGTTCTACAAGGACAAGATATCAAATAACACATGCCATTGCAGCTGAAATGACCAGCACATTTAGTTGAGCCATGTACATAACTTGTTACAAATGGCAACATGGCATATACAGCATTATGATTTTATCCTTTTACAAAATCATGATTACTGCAAAGAACATACAGGCCGATACAGTAAGGAGCGGTAGGAAGAGGTGCGTTAGTGCCGGGCGCACCCGCGTTTGCCGCACGCACAGTTCGGATCACCTACCGCTCGATACTGTATTTAAATAGCATGCAAATGCAAGCTGCATCCAAGAAGCGTCTGTGAAGGGTTAGGCCCGCGCAATCCATTTTACTGTATAGAGCGCTATACAGCGCCTATACAGTATCCTGGGTGTGCTGGTACCTGTCATTTCAAATGTAATTTCAAATGACGTTTGAAATGACAGGTACCAGGGGGATTGTGAGTCCTCTCTCCCCCCCTCCAGAAGCAAGGTGCAGGGCCAAAATTAAAACAAAAGTGAATAAAGTGTAATAAAAGTATACTGCATGTGAATTTTCTTTGAACAGTCCTCCCTCTCTCTCCTCCTCCTGAGGCACGCACCACAGCTCCCCTGCCTCCCGGGGGCAGCCAGCGGCGAAAGCAGCTTCCAGCAGCCCCCGCCGGCGAAGGTGAATGAATGTGCATCTGTGCGTGCAATTTGGGCGCTCAAGGCGTGACGTCACGACGTTTGGCGTCACGGCGTGTGACGTCGGCGTTCACTAATGCACTGCCTTGAGCCCCGAAATTGCATTCATTCACCTTCGCCGGCGGGGGCTGCTGGAAGACGCTTTGGCTCCCCTGCCCCCGCCGGCAAAGGTGAATGAATGCACGCCTATGTGTGCAATTTGGGCGCTCAAGGCAGTGCATTAGTGAACGCCGACGTCAGTGAGCAGTCTTTGAGAGTTATTCCTGTTCATTGCATGGTAATCTGTTTGTCTCTCCATGAGATATATCTTAATTTTCTGTTATTTGCTGTTCTGAATAAAATTTATTGTTTTCTCTTCAAGATGCAGGTTTTAAGCATTTATTTTATGCCCACAACAGATTAGACCTGGGTAAAACAGAAAGAGATGCAGTCTGCTATCCAAATAGACAGTGTACATTGAGGAATATTGGGACTTGAACCCTGGTCTCTCTCTGGTTGCCAGTCCACTGCTCTGACCACTAGGCTATTCCTTACAGGATTATTATTATTATTTGTTTTTATAAATTGTTCTTACTGCTCTCCCCCCTTTTTTTATGGGACAGGGGGGGAGGGGGAAGTTAAGCAAATTCCCCTTGTTATATATATACTTATTATTTTATTTATTTTTATTTTTTTTATGAGGGAATTGAACTGGGGCCTGAAAGCTTCCCTTGTGCCCCACTTAATTTTTTATTTATTTTTTTTATATCTACCTCCATTTTTTCAGGACTCACTCAAGGCTAACCACCTCAATGGCTCTGCTGCCTCCTCGCCAGAGCCCACGGCCTTAGTGTACCTTTTAGTGGGTGGCTGCCTCGGTTGGGGGCTCCCCCACCACTGTTGGCTTGTTAAAAGTTTATATATATATATATATAATATATATATATATATATATTATATATATAACTATGGTACTGCCAGAGCACCCTGCTAACCCGCTCCTGACCCCCCCCCCCCCCCCAAGCTGGCCAAAAGTGCCTTTTGGGCCCAACGAGGGGTCCGGGAGCGAACCCGAGGGGAATCACGTGACGCCGCGTCACTCCGACGTGACGCGGATGTCACGTGATTCCCCACGCGTCCGCTCCCGGACCCTCACGGAACTTTTGGCCAGCTTTGGTAAGTCTTGGGGGGGGAATTAAGGAGGGTGAGGGGTTTAAATTTTTATTTAGATCAACAATCGCGATTTCCAACGTATTCAACATAGCTATGTTGAATAAGTTGGAAATCCGATCGTTTAAGCCTCATCTTTTTTTTAAGTAAAAAAAAAAAAAAAGTTGCGTTTTCCATTTAAGTTCAAAACGAATGCACACCCCTAATAATTAGGTCCTCCAGTCTTCTCTCATAATTCTTCTGGTATAGACACCATACCATTTTGATTGCATTTCTCTGGACTACTGCTATTCTGCCTTTATCATTTTTTAGATATGGTCTTTAAAACTGAACACACTCACAAAAATCCTGTACAGGGGCATTATCACCTCATTTTTCCTGCTGGTTATGCCTATATCTATATAGCCTATCACCTCTCTGGCCTTGGCCATTGCCTTATCACATTGCTTTGCTACCTTCAGCTTGTCAGACATAACCCCAAGGTCTCTCTCCTGATCCATGTAGATCAGTTTTTCATCCCTCACCTTCCCAATTCACATACAGCTCCTTAGATTACCGTATCCCAAATGCTTGATTTTGCAGTTCTTGGTATTGAATCCCAGCTGCCAAATTAGACCACTTGTTAAGCTCTTAGATCATTTTTTATTTTCTCTACTCCTTCAGATGTGTCCACTTTGTTGTGGATTTTAATATCATCCACAAAAAAAACAAAATTTACCTTGTAATTCCTCTGTGATATCATTCACAATGATATTTAGCAGAATGGACCAGAACTAAAACTTGAGGAACTCTCCTCATAGCAGGTTCCATATACCACTACTCACTGATGTCTGTTAATCAAGCCCACTCCCAGGCTTATTTTATTCACAACTTTTCTATACAGAACCATAACAAAAGCCTTGCTGAAATCCCAGTGAACCACTTTGAATGTTCTTCCTTTATCTAATTTTCTAGTCACCCAAAAAAAAAAAAATCTATCAGATTAATTTGAAAGGATCTTCCTCTGGTAAAACCATATTGCTTTGGATCCTGTAACCTAATACAGAAAGTTCATTATCCTATCATTTAGCAGAATCTCCATTAATTTGCGCAGCACTGAGATAACCAACCAGCCTGTAGTATCCAGCCTCCTCCCTGCTACCACTTTTGTGATGCAGGGCCTCAACTGCCTTTCTCCAATCTTGTGGCACCACTTCAGTCTCCAAGGATCTTTTGAACATGTATTTTAGTGAAACCACCAGCACTTCTCTGAACTTTCTTAGTATCCTGGTATGGATCTCATTCAGCCCTATGGCCTTATCTAATTTCAGTTTGCTAGTTCTAACCACTCTCTTTATCTACCTTACTCCCATCTGTACCCTTTCCATCCAGCAACATTCCTTATACAAGGTCTTCTTTATTGAACACTGAACTGAAGTTGTGATGGCCGCTCAGGCCAGTTTTTGGTAGCCCAAGGGCAGGGGCAGTACAAAGTTCCAGGACAGAGCCTGTATAGGTAACCCTCATGACTGGAGCAGCATAGGACTCAGAACATAGGACTGTATTTATTTATTTAAAAACTTTTCTATACTGTTGCTAAGTTAAATACCGTCGCAACGGTTTACATGTAGGCACATATTTAATGTAGGTAAAAGTGTACAATAGTATATTCTAACAGGTGCCGTCAAAGGTTCGGTTACAATATATCATTAGACATAGTCATTTAGCGAAGTAGTTCATGACCAATTGTACCAAGGTACTTACACCGGTAGTTTTATTACACATAGTATTATAGTTATGATCTACTGTATAGTCCTAAGATGAGACCGCACCTTGAATACCTTATACAATTTTGGTTGCCGCATCTCAAAAAAGATATAATTGCGATGGAGAAGGTACAGAGAAGGGCTACCAAAATGAGAAGGGGAATGGAACAGCTCCCCTATGAGGAAAGACTAAAGAGGTTAGGCCTTTTCAGCTTGGAGAAGAGATGGCTGAGGGGGGATATGATAAAGGTGTTTAAAATCATAAGAGGTCTAGAAAGGGTAGATGTGAATCGGTTATTTACTCTTTCGGATAATAGAAAGACTAGGGGGCACTAGGGGGCACTAGGGGGCACTCCATGCCTGTGGCACATTTAAAACTAATTGGAGAAAATTCTTTTTCACTCAATGCACAATTAAACTCTGGAATTTGTTGCCAGAGGAAATGATTAGTGCAGTTAGAATAGCTGTGTTTAAAAAAGGATTGGATAAGTTCTTGGAGGAGAAGTCCATTACCTGCTATTAATTAA
The DNA here is from genome assembly GCF_901001135.1 of Rhinatrema bivittatum. NCBI lineage: Eukaryota > Metazoa > Chordata > Amphibia > Gymnophiona > Rhinatrematidae > Rhinatrema > Rhinatrema bivittatum. Next base: position 607,289,662 of record NC_042616.1, on the reverse strand, counting down.
GTTGACTTAGAAAATAACCACTGCTATTACTAGCAACGGTAACATGGAATAGACTTAGTTTTTGGGTACTTGCCAGGTTCTTATGGCCTGGATTGGCCACTGTTGGAAACAGGATGCTGGGCTTGATAGACCCTTGGTCTGACCCAGTATGGCATGTTCTTATGTTCTTAACATGGCAGGTTATAGGTAACCAACTGGGCAGGAACAGTACAGGACTCAGGAACAGGGCAATGCAGGTCTTCTGTCTGACCAGCCACTTCCCATTTGGGTTGTGCCTGCAGGTTCTGGTGGCCAGCAGGTCTTAGATAGAGATGCAGTGGAACACAGGGATACAGAGCATGGAAGGACATCCAATGAGGCAGAACAGGCTGCAGAACAATAAAATATGTCTACAGAAACCAAAGAACAGGGAGTGCACCAAAGGACAGATAGACAAACAGACTGCTAGGACAAATATGAGACAAGGTAGAAGACAAGGCAGGGAGAAAACTAACAAGACACCAGAAAGCCAACACTAAGGCTACTTAAACAGGAAACAAGACACAAACAAGGACCAAGAAGGCCTCTAGATAAGCCACACAAGGAACAACAGCTAAACTAGAAACCTGGACAAGGGCTAAGACAAAAACAGATTGGTACTAGGAACTGGAATACACAGAGCAAGAAAGCCTCCCAATAGAGAGGGCCAAATCCAAGGCAAGAAACCAGAGGACCAGCACAAGGAGCAAGGAAACTACAAGATGAAGCTAGGAGCTGTGATTAAGAGAGGATTTTAAGGCCTGGCAGTGCTGACTCATGTGCCTTTGAGGCAAGCCTGTGCACCTCAGGGGGTTACAGGAATCAGCTACTTTGAAAAATGGTAGAAAATGAATAGAAGTACCTGGCACCTGTTCCATGTTTTGGAGGAGGCTGGGTGTGAAGGAATAACGTCTGAGACAACTTTTAAAATGGCACTATTTTTGTGTGATGCCAGGATAAGCTCTGTGGGGAAAACATTTCATGTGGGAAACTTGGGCAGAAGATGGGTGGTGCTGGACAAGGGCAGAAGCACTGTTTAGAAACTCGCCAGGCTCCAGAGATATCTTGGAGAAACCAACTTTCACCTAAGGGAAACAATCACAGGAACTGGTAACACCTGTGTAACTATGTGAGTGTGGGGAATCTTGAATAGAAAAAGTGATTTTTATTCAAAGTTGTTCCAATGCTCTGTGACAAGGTAAGGGGACAGAATGGTTAATCATAACAATTTTGAAGAGGAATACAGTTCAGTTTCACCTGTTATTATTAGAGGGAAGTGTGGAAGATTGTGAGAAAGAGTAAATTCTGTTTCCCTATAGAAAAATTGAAAAGAAGGAATTTCTAATTATCCTTTTATTTTTCCTAGCTAGCAGATCAGTTCATTAAGTCAATGGATACCACACTAGGTAACCCCTAACTGGTGGAAGACTCTTGGTATCATGAAGTTAGGCTTTAATATTGATATTGTAAAGCAGGCCTGGAGGAGAGAATGTCAGTGAAGAACCAAGACCCTGGAACATCTAGAGTAGCCTCTCAAGGACACCCACAGCATCTGGATATATCATCCAAGCTCTGTCATATCGGAGCTTTGACAAAAACAGATCTGAGATAAATGCACTACTATATCAAAGAAATAAAAACACTAGATTTGGCCAGACTAGCAACACTTTACTGGACTAAGCAACAGAGCCAAAGAAAAAGACAAATACCGAGAAGAAACACACAGAGAAAGTAAAAAAACAAAGATACAGTACTTACCTCAGGGGATTGATTGTACGGAGAAAAGCCTGTAAAAAGAAATGTAACAGAAAGAATCAATTTCTTAAAATTACAAACTGTGAATAAACAACCGTCAAAGTAAAGTCAAGAAAAATATAAAGGCAATACTTATCTAGTTTATAAATTTCTTGGCTTAAAATCCCATAAGAAAGAAATGTAATTGTTAATAGTGTTTCAAAGTATTTTTACACAGGTGTAATGATTATTAAAAAGCTCCACCCTCTTACAAAACCGCCCTCAGGATGGGTCCATTCTACTTTAGTGTCCCGTGCCTAGGAAATGAAGGTAAGTAGGGAACCAACCATGATGATTTCATTTTGAGGGTACAACTGAAAAGCCCTCTTTCCTTTGGGTGATGAAGTATTACCCATCCAGTCAAACTCCCAGAGATAGAGAGAGAAATCAGGGATAAAATTAGGAAAATGTCCTGTGAGAGGATATTAGTCCAGAAAACCTCTTCAATAAATGATGCCATGCATATAGTCTTAACAAATTTACTGTCCTAAAAAAGAAAGGAATTAAGAAATGGCTGGCAATAATGATTTTTTTTTAAACAATAACTCAGGAAAATATTTTTTTATATACTTAAGGCAGTTACATAGTTGATAATGGGTCGAATGTTACCTCTCACTACATGCAGTGCTCTATTGAAAACTGTCTTGACTCTGCAATGGAGCATAATTTTAAATTACTTTTTATGGTATGTCTGGAGAATGCAGTAGAAAGATGGGTAGTGCATCCTGTGTGTAATTAAAGACAAGCATCACAGGAAAGACAGCTATGGACATAATTCTACTCGTAGAGTAATGCTGGTCATTGCCACAGATAAGAAGAGATAGTTAAGTCAGGGTTCGAAAGAGAACAGGTTTGTAATCACAGGGTTGAGAAATGAAGTGACATAGTAGGTGATATCTGAGTACTGTAGGTAAGGTTGGTCAATCAAGTGAAAATATCTTTTGCTGCTATTTCTGTGTAAATGTATTGAGCATCTGCAAATCTGCAGTAACCCCACCACCACCTTCATGCTTCTATCTTAATTTAAGGCATGGATAACAGCTGCATATGTTGTCTCCCAAGCTGTAAACCTGTCACCAATGCTGTATTGTTTACATATGGTTGCAAGGCCTTGTAACTGAGAATCCTTAATGGGTGTATCAGCAAATGCTTAAATGACAGCTGTGTCAATTTGTAACAGCCCAGCCTTTGTTATTCATCTTACTGTGTCTCCAGCAGTAGCTCCCACCCCAAAGATGTTTATCTAATTCCTTCATTTTTTTTAATGATCTGGATGTTAATAAGAGAATAACTGCAGTGCAGATGGTGTAATAGAAATAGCTGGCATTTCACTAACAAAGCTCATAACTCTACTAGAAATAATGGATTTCTGTGAAATAGGGAAAGTCAGGAGCCATTGGTTAAAGCACATCACCAAAAGACTGAAATGAAGGCAAAAACCCAGGGCAACAGGCAAGGGTCTAATTTTCTACATCAGTGGAATTTATTAAGTTCCTGTTGATTCAGATGGGTTGTTGATAAGGTTGCTCAATTGGCATGACTTTGTTTTGCTAGCATAGATATTTTAAAGACATTGATCAAATTATTATTACAGCTTTTGAGACATGCAAAATTCCCTTGAAACTATACATTTATTCCTTCTGTACCCATAGTATACATAGCAATTATTAAATAGTATTTTCCTTTTCCAAATGAATGTAAGACTCTCATTTACTGATAAAAAATGCTGTGTATCCTCCTTGGCACACTCCATTTACCATGACATTTCTCAGAAAAACTCAGCTAATTCCGTAATGGCTTCTTTTGTTTATTATTAATTGGGTTTCAATTCCAAGTGGTCAATTTTCTGAGGTCTGCCTGTGTAAATTAAGGAGATCTATGAGCACATTTGGCTATTTGAAAATGTACCCCTAGAATTTAAAAATTATGCATGTGTTTCATATTGCACGTACCTTTATCTGTATAAGAAAACAAAAGTTACTTACTTGCAATAGATATTCTCAAAGGACAGCAAGATATCAATCAACACAGTTGGGTGATCTCATCTGACAGTGCCCAGGTAATTGCAGTGCCCAGGTAATTGCAATGACCACAGAGTTTCTAGAGCTTTCAACATACTCCACTGAGCATGTGAGCTGTTCTGCATTGCAGCCATACAGCTATATAAGGTGAAGCTAAGGGGAAGACGGGTAGGGTCTGTGAGGACTGATATTATTCTGTAAATCAGAAAATGCCTGTTATAGGTAAGTCATTTTTGCTTTCTCCAGGGACAAGCAAGATATGTAGACTTTACAGGTGGGGAATCTTTAGCTACAGATTGCTCTAAGCAAAAAACAAAAAAAAAGAGGGAGAGAAAATATGAAAATAACAGCAGTGTCTACAGGTAAAAATGTTTTTGGTGGCAACAGGCCATTTTTCACTTATGCTTAGAATTGTGGAGAAGCAAAATATTAATTTAAAAATAAAATAAAATAAATAAACAGAAATATATATGGGCAAACTAGAAATAATACAAATGGGCCCTAGGGTGGGGGGAGGGTGTTGGATTCTAACCTCAGATAGATCTTTCAGGACAGTAATGGGATGTGAATGTGTGGACAGAATTGCGGCCCTGCAGATCTCTTCCAGAGTCTGATCTCAGGTGGGCCACTGATGCCATGGCTGTAAAACTATGAGCCTTGACACACCATTCCAGAGTCCAGCCTGCCTGGGCAATATAAAAAAATGTGGTTAGTGCAGTTAGTATAGCTGTGTTTAAAAAAAGATTGAATAAGTTCTTGGAGGAGAAGTCCATTACCTGCTATTAATTTCATTGACTTAGAAAATAGCCACTGCTATTACTAGCAACGGTAACATTGAATAGACTTAGTTTTTGGGTACTTGCCAGGTTCTTATGGCCTGGAGTGGCCACTGTTGGAAACAGGATTCTGGGCTTGATGGACCCTTGGTCTGACCCAGTATGGCATGTTCCTATGTTCTTAAATAAATAAAGGAATGTTTTTTAGCAGTTGGGGAGGCACCCCTGCACATTCAGGAGTAGGGAGGCACCCATGCTCCTGGCACTTGCAGGAGTAGGGAGGCAGCCACAGGAGCATTTTCCTGGCTCTTGTGGCACAGTGCAAGGAAGGAGCAGAAGGGCAGCAGCTGGCAGCCACGGGAGGGTTGCTTCCTGCCTTCTGTAGCTCCCAGAGAGGAAGATGCAATGTTCAGCTGCCATGGGAGTGCTCTTTTTTGCATCCTACAACTTTCAAGTGATCAGCCATGTTGCTTCCATGGTCTATGCAGCTACAGCTGTTGAAGAAAGCCCCTGTCGTGGCAGCTGCAACTTGGGGCCAGGGAAGATGGCAGGAGAAAGTGGCTTGGAGCCTTGAACAAGCACTCACTGCTGAAATTAGGATTCAGCTGGGCCTGCGGGCTCAACATTGATCTCATCACTGCTGTAACTCTTAAAGAGGCCAAGCCGCAGTAGGAACACCACGGGAGATGAAATAAAATGAAAAACAAAGAAAAAAAGTTTAAAATAAAATAAGGCATAGTGGTGGGAAACAAAAGCAACATGTGCTCCTGGGCAACCCCGGTTATGTGAATTATGACCCCCACCATCCTGAGTTGCACTGTGCCATCAGGAGGACATGACCTGTACCAAAAGGCCATGGGAAAAACCCTGCTGGACTCTTGGGAACTCAAAAGGAACATTCAGAATAGTTTGCCAGTTCCACCTAAGGGAAACTAATTAAAAATTAAATAAATGGGCAGGATTGGTAATGCCCTGTACAAGCCCCCATCATTTGTGAAAGGATAGTTGGGCACATTCATTTGGCCAGGGAAAGCTCCTATAGCAGGGCACTATTGGAACTTAGAATTCCAGTCCAGGTAGGTCTCTGAACTGAGGAAAAGCTTACTATGGGAAACGCAGAAACATGAGGAATAGCCTTGTGGCTTATGGAAGTGAAATGGCCAGCTTAAGGACACCAGGAGTATAAAGGGATCAGCTTCTTTGAAAAATGGTAGAAAATAAATAGAATCTGCTGGCACCTGTGCCATAGTATGGAAGAGGCTGGGTGTGCAGGAATAAGATCTGAGACAGCTTTTAAAAAGGCACAATTTTTGTGTAATGCCGCTGAACGACCTCCTGCAGTCGATCTCCTGCCGGCACCATTTTCCGTACGGAAAACGATTCGCGGAAGAAATCGCTCCTGGACCCCCGCTGGACCCCCAGGGACTTTTGGCCAGCTTGGGGGGGCCTCCTGACCCCCACAAGACTTGCCAAAAGTCCAGCGGGGGTCCGGAACGACCTCCTGCAGTCGAATCGTGTTGGTCTATGGCCACTGCCATTTTGTGCCGCCATTTTGCAAAATGGCGGCACAGAATGGCGCCGGCTGAAGACAACACGATTCAATTGCAGGAGACCGTTCTGGACCGCCGCTGGACCCCCAGGTAATTTAAGGCATTTGGGGGGGGGTTCGGGAGGGTGGGGGATTTAATTTAAAGGGTCGGGTGTGGGTTTTAGGGTGTTTTAGTGTGCCGGTTTTCCTGCCCTCCCCCTTCCCCCGATTTAGCTATGGACCGCCGCTGGACCCCCAGGTAATTTAAGGCATTTGGGGGGGGGGGTTCGGGAGGGTGGGGGATTTAATTTAAAGGGTCAGGGTGGGTTTTAGCGTGTTTTAGTGTGCCGGTTTTCCTGCCCTCCCCCTTCCCCCGATTTACGATTTTTTGACGATAAATCGGGGGAATTGGTATTGTATCGTGGCCCTAACGATTTTTGACGATTTAAAATATATCGGACGATATTTTAAATCGTCAAAAAACGATTCACATCCCTAATAGGTATTTATATTTCTATGGGAGGCACACCTAGTAACTTGAGGTGAGATTTAGGTATTAGTGTAGGGATTAGGGGCCACTTTGACATTCAAAATGAGATGTGCAAACAGAACAGTGCTCGCTTGTGAAGATTTGATGATCTTTGGAGTGAGGAAACTCACCCAAAGATGAGATTTGTGCAATGTTCTCTCAACCTAGCTTGATGTTACCAGGTAGAGAGTCCATACTGAAAAAGTGCAGTTAAAGCTGTGTGATAGGGCTTCACAAAATGATGAGCCTACTCCTCCTCTTTTTCTTATTTGCTTAACGTATGCAAAAACACCATAATGCTATTTGATAAATTAACCTGTAAATTTGGCCAGACCAGCAACACTTTACTGGACTAAGCAATAGAGCCAAAGAAAAAGATGAATTCAGAGAAGGAAAAACCACACACAGCAAGTAAAAAAACAAAGATACAGTACTCACCTCAGGGGACTGTACCAGAAAAGCCTGTAAAAAGAAATGTAACAGAAAGAATCAATTTCTTAAAATTACAAACAACCTTCAAAGTAAAGTAAAGAAAAATATAAAGGCAATACCTATCCAGCTTATAAATGTTTTGGCTTAAAATCCTGTAAGAAAGAAATGTAATTGTTAATAGTGTTTCAAAGTACTTTTATACTAAAAGAAAAAGTTTGAATGTGATTGAAATTTCAAATTGTTGTCTAAGTAAATAAAAAATCTTTTCCTGAGCTATTGTTTAAAAAATCATTATTGCCAGTCAGTTCTTAATTCCTTTCTATTTTAGGACAGTAAATTTGTTAAAACTATATGCATGCATCATTTATTGAAGAGGTTTTCTGCACTAATATCCTCTCACAGGACATTTTCCTAATTTTATCCCTGATTTCCCTCTCTATCTCTGGGAGATTGACCCAAAGGAAAGAGGGCTTTTCAGTTGTGCCCCCTGTATGAAATCATCATGGGTCCCTACTTACCTTCATTTCCTAGGCACGGGACACTAAAGTAGAATGGACCCATCCTGAGGGTGGTTTTGTAAGGGGACAGGCTTTTTAATAATCATTACCCCTGTGAATGGTATATTCCAGAATGGTAAAGGGGCAGAGAAACAATCTTAAAGAGCATGCTACAGAATAAGTCATTATTCTTAAGCTTTTCATTATTCACGTTAATTTGCATTTTTGCTTAGTAATATATATAGTATCTGCAAAACAAAATCAGCATGAAAAGAAAGGGCAGGAGAAAAACTAGTACACTTTGAAAAGTTACTGAGATACATGAAATTGTTCCAAAGGACAATTCAACTATTCCATCCTAGAGTAGGGTCATTTATACGTTAATAGCAATTGCATATTGAGAGATAAGAAATTTACAAGTATCCACTTAGAGAAATGTCTTCTTAATAATAACAGGTAGAAGAGATGTTTTGCTAAATGTAAGGTGAATTTTAAAAGACTGGCAGGTGCCAAAATAGGGAGGTGTGAGCACGTCGGGCTTGCACACACCCACTGAATTTTAAAAGCCTCCCAGATGCACCCATATCTCTCGTTGGTCACACATCTCACTTGATTTCACAAAGGGGCATGGTATGGACAGGGCATGGGTGCATAAATACGTACATGCCCCAGTGTGCACCCAGGTCCACTGTCATGTAACTTTACTTCTCATATGGAGGAGGTGTAACTTAAAAAATTAAATATATTAGCGATTTCTGCTAGTTTTAAAGGGTCTGTGATAATTGGGGGGAGTGCAGGCTATAAAACCAGGCGGGGTTTGGAGGACATAGTTCTTAACTGTGCGAACTGGTGGCCAAACTGGTGAAACTGGTAATGGTGTGGATGCATGTCCATTATAAAATACCCTGACTTGTGCAGTAGAATTGGCATTTGTGCTCCTAGGTGCATCTACTTTAAATTGGGAGCACATGTGCACATGTCCAGGCTATTTTATAAGGTGCACAGATATGCACTCACATCTTTTAAAATGACTGCATATATGGACACTTGGAGATTCACAAAAGCCAAAGTAAATCCATGCATCAGTTTAAATGTTACCATCTAATAATTGACAGGCCGATACAGTACAGTGCGCTCCGACGGAACACACTGTTAGCCTGGTCTTGGACATGCGTTTTCCCTTACCCCTTATTCAGTAAGGGGAGGAAAACGCGCGTCCAACCTGTGGCACCTAATAGCGCCCTCAACATGCAAATGCATGTTGAGGGCCCTATTAGGTATGCGCGCAGGATACAGAAAGTAAAATGTGCAGCCAAGCCGCACATTTTACTTTCAGAAATTAGCGCCGACCTTTCTTCTGGCACCGGGAAAGTGCACAGAAAAGCAGTAAAAACTGCTTTTCTGTGCATCCTCCGACTTAATATCACCACCTCTAACCAATATACCAATGACTAACAAGCCGATACAGTAAAGTCCGCGGGAGAGCGGGCAAACGTGCGATGCAGTATTTAAATGAGGCCCGGCGGTAGATCCTGGCAAAAGGAGGCGCTAGGGACACTAGCTCGTCCCTAGCGCCTCCTTTTTGACAGGAGCGGCGGCTGTCAGCGGGTTTGACAGCCGACGCTCAATTTTCCCGGCGTCGGTTCTCGAGCCTGCTGACAGCCATGGGCTCGGAAACCGGACGCCGGCAAAATTGAGCGTCCGGTTTTCGGCCCGACAGCCGTGGGCCGAATTCAAAATTTTTTTTTTATCTTTTTTTTACTCTTCGGGACCTCCCAACAGTGATGGTGCAAGGGTTGCCAGGAACCAGCAGAGGTATCAAGGGACTAGCGTAGGTCCGGACAAGGCAGGGATCCAGAGACCCGGGTGCTAGAAGGAACAGGGCAGAGACAGAGAATACCCTGAGTAATAGAGGCCGAAGCAAAGGGCCAAGTCCACATAGATACCGGAGGTAAAGTCAAGACAAGCTGAGATCAGGGCAGGCGGCTGAGCAAGACAAGATACTGAGACGGACAGGCAAGGGTCAAAGGCAGAGATTCAGTCCAGAGCATAGACCAATGTAGCAAGGGTCAAAGCCAGAGAATCAGTCCAGAGCATAGTCCAACGTAGCAAGGGTCAAAGCCAGAGAATCAGTCCAGAGCGTAGTTCAACGTAGCAAGGGTCAAAGCCAGAGAATCAGTCCAGAGTGGTCCAATGTAGCAGGGGTCAAAGCCAAAGAAGCAATCCTGAGCGTGGTCCAACATAGCAAGGGTCAAAGCCAGAGAAGCAATCCTGAGCGTAGTCCAATGTAGCAGGGGTCAAAACCAAAGATCAGTCCAGCAGAGCAAGGAAGTGACCAAGATACAAATAGAGAACCAGGAATGTAGTCAGGATCAGTAACCAGGAATGAAGACAGGATCAGGAACCAGGAACGATGAGCAATGAACAACGTGGAGACATGTTGCCAAGGCAAGGAACTAGTGGCGGAGCCCTGGCTTATACACCAGGGTCCAATGACATCAGCATCTGGGGCCAGATATAGGTCAGGGTGGTGCGCATGCATGCACCTAAGGCCAGGGACCACATTGGGATGAGCGACGGCATCTCCCCATGGCACATGCGGGAAGACCCACCGGGAACTGGAGAGGTCCACAGAGGAGCCGGAGACAGCTGAGGAGACAGTAAGTGCTCGGGGGTGTAGGCAGCTGCTCACAGCCATGAGCATGGATGGTCCATGTTTAGGAGCAGTGCTGCAAGAGTGAGTAGTCTTGGTCGTGGGCCTACCGTGGACGGGGCACGCAACAGATTTATGGTATCATCTGAATTTGAGGAGGCCAGTCTTATAGCCTGTCAGGCAGGCTGGTCATCAGGAGTTTATGGGGTTTGGCCCCCCTTTTGGCTCAGTTGGATCACAAATAATGTGGGGGCAGTATGTAGGAAGACAGCCAAACACATGTACATACCTAGCTACATTAGAAAAACTAATTGCCCTCAGTGCAGACTGAAAGCTACCAAGGAAGCATGAACCCTAGTTTATTGAGTCAGGGTGCATACCTTCTTACCCATGCAAAAATCAAGTACATTATGCAAGGAAAGTATCTCTAAGCACAAGTCCCAGCTCTGTGGATACATGGGGTGTTTGAGCACCCCCAGTATTGAGCAAAGTATTTCACCTTATCCAAGAAGGGATAATTTGTGTTGAGTTTAGTACCCACAACTAGTTTTGAAAAGTTGGCTCCTTTGTCTCTAAGTATGTCCTTGAGTGAATCAGTCATTGAAAAACTATATGCCCCCTAGAGATGTGAATTGGAACCGGAATCTGATCGGTTCCGGTTCCGATCCAAATCTTAAAATTTTTATCGCCCAGCCCAATTTGAGTTCTGATTATCCACTGCGACCGATCCGATAATCAAAAAACCCTCCCCCACCCTCCCGAACCCTCATAAAAGGTTTTAAAATTACCTGGTGGTCCAGTGGGAGCGCGGGGAACGATCTCCCCCTCTCAGGCCATCGGCTGCGTTAATAAAAATGGTGCCAATGGCCCTTTGTCCTTACCATGTGACAGGGCAAAAGTAGCACCGGCGCCATTTTGAATATTGGCAATACGGCCTGAGTGCAGGAGATCACTCCCGGACCCCCGCTGGACCCCCAGGGACTTTTGGCCAGCTTGGGGGGGCTTCCTGACCCCCACAAGACTTGCCAAAAGTCCAGCGGGGGTCCAGGAGCAACCTCCTGCACTCGGGCCGTATTGCCAGTATTCAAAATGGCGCCGGCGCTACCTTTGCCCTCACTATGTCACAGGGGCCGACCGTCGGCCAACCGTCGACCCCTATATTTCTTCTCTTTACTATAAATAAAAACAGTATTCTCCTTTTCTATGCCATGTTTATTTGTCTTATTTTTAGATATCCTCTCTATACTATGAAATCACTGTACAACATACCTTGCTACCTATACAGTTTTGTATTGTTCAAGTCCCAGTTCTTACCTCCCCTCCCCTCCCCTCCCCCCATTTACCACAATTTACATCTTTGTGTAACACACTCTGTACGAGGCAACCCCTCCCACTTTGGTGTCCAAGACCAGTGGTAAGGGAGTGAGATAGGAGCTCTCAATCGGGCCGATACAGTAAAGCACGGCCCGGCTTGTGCGCTTTTGAACGCGAATTAGACGCACGTTTTAGACGCGTAAGATGGATGCGTGATTCAGTATATGATCTAACGCGTCCTTAGCGAGTGCTGAAAACGACACGTTGAAATTAGTGCCCGCCGCATGTAGATGGTATGTTAATGGTGTTTAATGACCGGATAAGCTATTCCCCTCGATACAGTAACGCGCGCCCAAAATAGCACGTCTTTAACCTGCACATTTTCCGCGTCTTTACCCTCTATTTTTACCACCTACCCTGACCCTGGTGTTGTGTGGTGCTGTGCTCTTGACAGTCGTGAACATCCAATGGACAGCATTGGACAGTGTCATGGACTACATGTATATATTAGCTTTGGCGATCTATTTTCTACAGGTGAGAATGAGATTAAGAAATGCTCTGCGAGTGAATTCTAGATGGCCTATTGGAGACAACAGCCAACAGGAGAACCCTGCACAAAGACCGGAGGAGGTATGTATATGTGGTGTTTTTTAATATCCAATGGTAGCATTTTCCTGTCTGGCCGTCTCTGAGGCTCCACAGGTCCAGCAGAGACACAGACCTGTATGGACGCCGGGAGAAGGACGCTTTACCCGACCTTCTTCTGGCATCTCGAATTAGGTGTCCCTGTGGCTCCGCTTCTATATTTGTTAATTGAATAATCAAGATGTATTAGGTTAGGCTGATTTTCTTGTGTTGTTGTTCAAGCAGGCACAGCGTGACAGAGTCGTCCGTGCTCAGGACAGGGACATCAGCAGACCAGGATGGGCCATCGGCAGATCTGGACGTATCATTCACCCATGGACAACTCTCTTTGGCATGTCCAAGTGAGATGTAGTCTGAACCTACTGGCTGAGCTCACAGGAAATCCTGTTCCTTTATGAAGATCTGCGCTGCGACCTTGAGCCCCTGGCCAATCACCAGGGCTGACAAAACTTCTTGGTGCCTTAAATTTTTTTGGTACTAGAAGTTTTCAAACTCCCATGAGTGTCATTGCGGGTATGACACAGGCCTCCTTCTCACGGCATCTGGCACAGGTCTTGAAGGCCATGATGAAGCGTATGAGGAAGTACATCTTGTATCCTACGGATCCAGTGGAGCTGCAACAGATCCGCAGTGGGTTCATGGATATTGCAAGGATGCCCAACATGTTGGGTGCTGTAGATTGCACGCATATAGCATTTACCCCCAGGTCGGAGGAAGAGAGTTCCTTCCGGAATCGCAAGTACTTCCATTCAATGAATGTTCAAGTCATTTGCGATGCACACCTTTGGATACTAAATGTTGTAGCAAAGTATCCTGGGAGCTGCCATGATGCCTACATTCTAGCACATTCATCTATGAGGACACATTTCCCAGAGGGGAAGTACGGTGAAGGCTGGCTACTTAGTAAGTGACATCAGCTACGGCCTAGGATTCTATGTCATATGTACAGGACTGGGATGTTCGGTATACAAATATGTGTGCATTTATATATGTGATGTGTTAATGATGTTAAGCACTGTGAAGTTGTTTTTAATGCATTCCTGATTATTCCTCCTATAGGCGATGGCGGCTATGGCTGTAAGCCCTGGTTGCTAACTCCACTCCAATCCCCATGCACTGCAGCCAAAAAATGCTACAATGAGGCTCATGGCAGCACCAGAAACGTGATCGAGCGGACTTTTGGAGTTCTGAAAGGACGATTCCGATGTCTGGATCACTCTGGGGGAGCCCTGCAGTACAGTACAGAAAAGGTGGTGAACATCATTGTTGCCTGCTGCATGCTACACAACATTTGTCAGCAATTTGGTGTGGATGCAGAGGTAGCAGAAAACTTGTCGCCAGATCTGCCTGTGGAGCCGGCTGCTGAGGCGGGCAACACCGCACAGGGGAATGATGTCTGACAAAGGATCATCGAAACATATTTCTCGTGTATGTTCTTATCTGTTATACATTCATTTCTTCATACTGATTTGGCGCTTTTATTGTTGCACATAGCTCTGCGAAATTTGAGATATAATACTTTTAATGCCTGTACAGTATGTTTAATATTGTGTTGTGTTTCTTTCAGGAACTGTGATCCATCCATCTAACATTTCCCAGCAAGCTGATCCATCCATCTATCAAACCATTTCCCAGCATGCAGAAAAGTTGATTTAAAATAACAAATAATAGTGAAACTAATAAAATTTTGGGGGGGCAAGATGGCGTCCTGACTAAGGCATGGACCAGAGCTACTCCTTACTTTTCTGCTAGAAAGTATTTCCTTCATTACTGATGCCACCAAAATGGAAAGGGAAGGTGAGGATATTCTCTTCTATTCCCACTCAACTTTCAGAGCAGGCTCTGATAACAACCTTCCTGTCTCAGGGAGCTGTAATTTCAGGGAGGTGTTTCCCATTGCGAACGTGCCTGGAGGAGAGGTATCTTCGCCTGGGATGGAGGTTTCCTCAGCCCCCCTGACATTTGACCGCCAGCAGACAGAGGAACTTCGACCCCTGAAGCCCTGCAGGAGTCGCAGGCTGATGATGTCAGTGGCACAAGTCTGCAGACGGCTTCATCAGGGGGAGCGATTCAACCAGGAAGCAGAGAGGAATCAGTGGGGGGGAGAAGCTATAACTCTTGCTGGTTCTACAGTTTCAACTCACTCTGGAATTAACCTCTTAACATCGGGGGAACGACCTGAGGTTCCAGTAAGATGGGCTGTCGTAATTCTTGAATCCCTGTGGGAGCTGACTGCTGGTTTATCAATGGCTGTTAAGGAAAGCAATAGTAAGTTGGATTCATTTATGTTGCAAGTGAATCAAAAAACACTAATGTAAGATAATACCCTATCATCGATTCAAACAGCGGTTGCTAAAGAAGAAACAGATATTTCACACACAAAAAATTTCAATGTGGCAACCATAAAAGATAGAGCAGCTCTCTCTCGTCTATTGGAAATGATTGAGAATTGGAACCGTTGCCTGAATTTGAGGTTACTAAACTTTCCACGAGTAATAGAAGAACTTCCGATTGTTACTTTCAAAAGATACCTTGCTGAGACATTGGAATTGACTGAAACGCAATTTCCTTTGATTAATAAGGTTTCTTTTTTGCCTCCTAATAATGCTTTAAATCGTAGAAATGAGTCGGCTGTTCCCCCATTGACTTTCAAAATTTAACCACATTTTTGGAATCTTCTGCCATAGAAATAATAGATTTTTCTACATTGATGGTTTCCTTAATAACAGAGGAAGATATAAGTAAACTAATATCCTCTTACTTTAAACATTTAAATTCTGTTTTTCATGGTAGTAAGGTCCGAATGTTTCCTGACATATCTAAGATTACTCAGGAGAGATGAAAAGGTTTTTTTCTCTATGAGACAGGAGGCTATATCTTTGGAGGCCACATTTGTATTAAGGTATCCCTGTAAGTGTACTCTAAAGAGAGAGGGTGATTCCTTTGTATTCTTTTCCCCTGAACAACTGAGAACTTACTTGGATTCTTTTCCAGAACAAGAAGCGCCATAGGGACCAAGGATATTAAAGAAGAAAAAGCTTTGTTAGCAGGTTTGGTTAACCCATTAGATGATTGCTGAACAGTAATTATTTTTGCTTTGTAAAAGTTGTTTCTAATGTGGATTAACATGTTCCCTACATACTTTAAAATACTGAATGTATTAGAAAAGTTATAAATAAAGAATTAAAAAAAAGCTTTTGGAATTTTTCCTTGTCTCCTCTGTTTTCCATTGCTTCATTAATACTTCTTGAAGTATTAAATCAATAAATTGTGCACCGATTTAATCCTCAATAAATTGCTTCCTTTCCTTATTTTATTACAAGCCGTTAAGCCCGTTAAAACGGGCTACATCCCTCTGTCTCTCACCTCCCCCTCATTCTCTCTCCCCTACCTCCCTCATTCTCTCTCCCCTACCTCCCTCCCACCCACTCACCCACTCCTCCCCAGGCTCCCTCTCCTCTCACTCAGTCCCTCCCTCCCACTCAGTCTCACTCACTCCCTCCCCCTCTCTCCCTCTCACTCACACTCAGTCCCACTCACTCTCCCTCAGTCCCACTCACTCCCTCCCTCTCCCTCAGTCCCGCTCACTCCCCCTCACTCAGTCCCTCCCCCTCACTCAGTCCCTCCCCCTCACTCAATCCCTCCCTCTCACTCAGTCACTCCCTCCCACTCTCTCTCTTCGTCCCTCCCACTTAGTCCGTCCCTCCCTCCCTCTCTCTCTCTCCTCCCTCCCTCGCTACTGGCCGCTGCCGCTACCGCCGCCGCCGCCCGCTACCGCCGCTACCGCCTCCGCTGCCGCCCGCTACCGCCGCCGCCGCCCGCTACCGCTACCGCCCACTACCGCTACCGCCACCGCCCACCACCGCTGCCGCTACCGCCGCCGCCCGCTACCGCCGCCGCTACCGCTGCCGCCCCGCTGCCGCTGCTACCACCGCTGCCGCCATGTTTTTTGGTTTTTTTTTGACGCTGCCTAAGACTGACGTGCTCGCCCGCACATGCGCAGTAGAGCTGCTCTCTACTGCGCATTTGCGGGCACGTCGGTCAAGCTTCATTTATCTAGTTAGATAGGTTCTTATGTTATATTATGTTATGTTATTTCGGCGTCCATTATACTCCAGGAACCAGCGGAGATATGGATGCCTCTACGGGCAGCGGAGAGAAGGATATTGTGCCAGGCCTTCCTCCAGAATCTACAATTAGGCATCCCTGTGGCTCTGCGGGCCCATCGGAGAAATGGACGCCTCTATGGACGCCGTGAGAAGGACGCCGCTCCAGCTTCCTCCAGTGTCCCTGTGGTTCCGCGGGTCCAATAGAGACATGAACGTCTCAACGGACATGATACGCCATCCCCTGCAGCCATGCCCGGACAGCCATTTTGTTAATGATTTAATGCTATTAGCAGGAATTGCCCAAAATGCCACGTGGGAGGCTTCCCAACTTCAGTGAGGGTGACGTCTGGCTCCTGGCCACCATGATAGTGGCCGATGAGCACCACCTCTACTTCCATCCTGGGTGTCTGCTGGACCAGGATCGAGCTCACGAGGCCTGGCGGGCACTCAGGGCACAATTCAATGCTCAGTCATCCTTCCCGAGGGAGGTAAGTTCATAGGCCTCTGTTGTGGTAGGCCAAGGTCAGGTTTATGTTAGGGGTGTGCATTCGTTTTTGACGTGAATCCGTAACATTTATACCATATTTTTTGTATTTGTGGGGGCTCAGAAACATATGGTGAACCCCCACGAATACAACGGATCACCAACGAATAGGCCCCCCACCCTCCTGACCCCCCCCCAGACTTGCCAAAAGTACCTGGTGGTCCAGCGGGGTACCTGGAGCGATCTCCTGCACTCGGGCTGTCGGCTGCCGGTATTCAAAATGGCGCTGATAGCCCCTGTGACATAGTAAGGGCAAAGACTATTGGCGCCATTTTGAATACTGGCAGCCAACAACCTGCGTGCAGGAGATCACTCCAGGACCCCCGCTGGACCACCGGGGACTTTTGGCAAGTCTTGGGGGGGTCAGGAGTCCCCCCCCCAAGACTTTCCAAAAGTCCAGCGGAGGTCCTGGAGCGATCTGCATGCGGGTCGTCGGCTGCCGGTATTCAAAATGGCAACGATAGCCTTTGCCCTTACTATGTCACAGGGGCTATCGGCGCCATTTTGAATACCAGCAGCCGATAGCCTGCATGCAGGAGATCACTCCAGGAACCCCGCTGGACCACCAGGTACTTTTGGCAAGTCTTGGGGGGAGGGACAGGAGGGTTGGGAGTTGTAGATAAATAACCTTAAAGGGTTGGGATGGGGTTTTTTGGGGGGAACAAATGTATTTTTGACATAGGAATGGATCGGGGGCCCCCGAGAACAGATGCAACGGATTTGGGCCCCTACGAATCCGAATCCCGAATGGGACAAAACCGTCCCTGATGCACATCCCTAGTTTATGTTGCTTGTCATGACCCAGCTCATACTTCCAGCTAGAAAAAAACCCAAAAAACAAAGTTCAATTAAATTTTGTATTTAGCTGTTGTTTTGCATTGCTGGGGATCAGAAAAGAAAAACTGCCTCTAAAGCAAGTAAAAGTTAAATAGCAAAATACGTTTCCTGTGTTTTATTCTCTCACCAGGTTGAGGCATTGAAGAAGAGGGACTGAAGGCTCAGAAGGAAGGAGCCCGAATACCTGCGGGCCCTGCGCGCCCACTGCAGAGCAGCAGAAGGTATGTGCTGTTAGAAATTGAAATGTCATGGTTACCATGCAAGCTGGAGAGGATAGCCCAGGATCCGCTAGCGCAGGAGCAAGGTGAGCAGGCCCGGGTGTGGGCCAAGCGTGGACGGGATGTGCAACACCTCCATTACCTGTATTATTTTCCCTTTTTTTCTATAAATACAGGTCTCATTGTTGAGGGATTTTTCTTTTCTATTCTTGCTTGAGCAGATGGGGTGAGTATGATTTCCTGTACTTTAGACATTACACAAATGGCTAATCTCTTCAGTATTTAATTTAATGTCAATGGAAGAAACCACCCTATTTGCAGAAATAAAGTTCTCACCTATTTAAAATTGATGCACCCCGACATATGTCTACTACAACAGACTCATCTCTCTTACTTGGAATCTCTCAAATTAAAACAATTGTGGGTTGGTGACATAATTTTCTCTTCTGTTATCTTCAGGAAGAAGGGTGTTGTGATTCTGCTTAATAAAGCTTTGGATGTTAAGATCCTGTCCTCCTCCTTTTATAGTCAAGGTCACTGGGTTTGAGCACTATTACAGCTTCAGGATAAGATTTTTTTTGTTTTCAATATTTATGCCCCCAATGAGGATGTTTCTGAAGTCAAAGGGTAAACTCTCTAGGACAGGCACCTACAGCAGAAGTGTATGTATTTTGGTGCTCTGCATTCTTAATGGCTGTAGTTGCCCATTCCAGAAAGCTTATCATACGATTTATCTTAGAATGCCTTGCCCAAATGGTCTTTCATGTGAGATTCTGCTCAAGTTGGGATACCCCTGTCTACTGCTGCTACCATCCCCAGCTGCATATTGAGGGGGATACTGCTTCTTCAGGTAATTCCAGAATTACTTAAATGGTCCAATGCTTCTTTCGACTGATCTCCTTTGCATAATAGTTATAACATACAAAGTGTGGGTCCTGAGTTGAAAATGGCTCCAAATCACAGATTTCTCTCATTTAATTTAATTTAATTTAAAAAACTTTCTATACCGTCGTTTAATAGAGCACCATCACAACGGTTTACAGTTAGGCACAAATATGTTTGGTTTGGTTTCTAAATTATCCAAAAGGTGCCAGTATTATACGGTTACATAGTTCAATAATATACTCTAAATGGGGAATGGTGTGGTTACCATTTATGATTGTTAGCGTAATCATATGTTTATACTGTCTTTCAAATAAAATACTAGGGATGTGCATTCGGATTGACCGCATATGGAAAACGCAACTCAATTTTTTTTTTTTACTTAAAAAAAAGATGGGGCGTATACGAGCAGATTTCCGACATAAATGAACATAGATATGTCGGATACGGCGAATCGCCATGCGCGCGCTTTCTCGCCGCCATTACCTGCGACTCGAGCTCGGAGCCCCGGATTACCTGAAAATGGCGGCGCCCCTGCGGTAACCATGCCAACCTGTCTGACCCTGTCCTGTGAGTCTCAGTGACTCACAGGAAAGGGTGGGACAGGTCGGCATGGATACCGGAACGCAGCGAATCTGCGTTCACCTTTTCAGAGAAGCACTGAATGCAGCGAATCGCGCTGTCATTCCGTGCTTCTCTGAGGATTTCCTGACGAGCCAGCAGCACTATAAAAGCAGCAGCAGCACGAGGACTGACGGACATTGTCAGCGATTCAGTGGGGAGGTGGGATCGGGATCGTGCAGGGTGGGCTTAGGCAGGCTGAGGCAGAGAAGATAGCAGAACCCGATTTGATAGACAACACAGAACAGAACCAGATTTGATAGACAACACAGAACAGATTCTTTGTTAGGGAAAAAAAAAAAAGAACATTCTTATTGAGTGAGTCTGTACATTTTATCCTGGGCAGTGCCAGGCAGGGCTGGCAGTACTCTGCCTCATATTTGCTATTTTTAAACAGACTTAAAAGCATTCTCCTTGAGTGGTTCAGTGCTGGCTGGGCAGCAGTTCCAGGGCTGGGAGTACTCTGCCTCATATCTACTTTAGTTCTATGTGCACTGCAGTGCACACAGACAGACACATTCCGTGCATTGCCAGGCAGACAGTGAGGCAGTGGGCATTGTAAACAGAGTGAAGATTGGCCTTCAGCGAGTCTGTTCAATCTGCTATTTTTAAACAGACTTAAAAGCATTCTCCTTGAGTGGTTCAGTGCTGGGTGGGCAGCAGTTCCAGGGCTGGGAGTACCCTGCCTCATATCTACTGAAAAGGAAGCTTGTTCTCTGTGCACTCACTGCACACACGCAGACAGACACATTCCGTGCATTGCCAGGCAGGCAGTGGGCATAAACAGAGTAAAGATTGGCCTTAAGCGAGTCTGTTCAATTTGTTATTTTTAAACAGACTTAACCGCATTGTCCTTGAGTGGTTCAGTGCTGGGTGGGCAGCAGTTCCAGGGCTGGGAGTACCCTGCCTCATATCTACTGAAAAGGAAGCTTGTTCTCTGTGCACTCACTGCACACACACAGACAGACACATTCCGTGCATTGCCAGGCAGGCAGTGAGGCAGTGGGCATTGTAAACAGAGTGAAGATTGGCCTTCAGCGAGTCTGTTCAATCTGCTATTTTTAAACAGACTTAAAAGCATTCTCCTTGAGTGGTTCAGTGCTGGGTGGGCAGCAGTTCCAGGGCTGGGAGTACCCTGCCTCATATCTACTGAAAAGGAAGCTTGTTCTCTGTGCACTCACTGCACACACACAGACAGACACATTCCGTGCATTGCCAGGCAGGCAGTGAGGCAGTGGGCATTGTAAACAGAGTGAAGATTGGCCTTCAGCGAGTCTGTTCAATCTGCTATTTTTAAACAGACTTAAAAGCATTCTCCTTGAGTGGTTCAGTGCTGGGTGGGCAGCAGTTCCAGGGCTGGGAGTACCCTGCCTCATATCTACTGAAAAGGAAGCTTGTTCTCTGTGCACTCACTGCACACACACAGACAGACACATTCCGTGCATTGCCAGGCAGGCAGTGAGGCAGTGGGCATTGTAAACAGAGTGAAGATTGGCCTTCAGCGAGTCTGTTCAATCTGCTATTTTTAAACAGACTTAAAAGCATTCTCCTTGAGTGGTTCAGTGCTGGGTGGGCAGCAGTTCCAGGGCTGGGAGTACCCTGCCTCATATCTACTGAAAAGGAAGCTTGTTCTCTGTGCACTCACTGCACACACACAGACAGACACATTCCGTGCATTGCCAGGCAGGCAGTGAGGCAGTGGGCATTGTAAACAGAGTGAAGATTGGCCTTCAGCGAGTCTGTTCAATCTGCTATTTTTAAACAGACTTAACCGCATTGTCCTTGACTTGGTCCGTTCATTTTGTTATTTTAAACAGACTGAGCATTCTTCTTGAGTGGGTCTGTTAATTTAGTTATTTTAAACTGACCGAACATTATTATTGTGGGACAGTGGGCAGTGTTACCACTAGTACTCATTGACATTAAATCCATAATGTCAGGGAAAGGGAGATGCAAGCGACTTAGTGGGAATGGCAGCGGAGGCACCGCAAAAGACACCAGCGCAACACCACCAGTACAGGTAAAAAGGCAACTGTCGCAATCAAACGTCTTTGTAGGGGATGGCAGTTCCATGGCAAAAAAAAAGAAATCAGACCATGAAACTTTGCAATCGCCAGCACCTGTTTCTGGCACTGTAGTTTTGGAGGAGAGTGAAGAGGAGGCAGAGTCTAGCCAGACAAAAGTTACACACCCAAGAGCAGCCAGGGGACAGAAGTGTCCTGCAAAACTTTGCGGTGACAAGGTAGCGCTGGCACTGTTAGCTTCTGATTCAGAAGAAGAATCTTCTTGGATGGGATTCTCATCAGAAACGGAAGATGTAATACCTGAGCAATCTTCGGTAGAATTGTCAGTTAGTCCTGTTTTAGCCTCCACCTCCAGAAATCTGCGGCAGGGGAGACATTCCACTGATATCGAGGAGGAGGAAGAGCTGTCAGAAGGGAGACAGAGGGTGACTGTTGCCCCCGCTGGCATTGCTTCGCCGGGTGCAGTGGGTGCACCACCCACACCCAGTAGTACCTCAACTCCAGTGCCACCATCCACCCCCAGGGCGGGAAAGAGAGGAGGATCACAAAAGAAATCTGCGATCTGGGCACATTTTAAAGTGACAGAAGACCCGCGTTATGCTCGGTGTAATTACTGTGCCAGGGATATTAGCAGAGGCAAGCAACTGGGACATCTGTCAAATTTTGGCATGGAGTATCATGTTAAGAGGCAACACCCAACAAGATTACTGCCATCTGGGGATGGTAGCATTTTCCGTCAGGGGACCCCTTCCCCTTCCAACCAGGGTGCAGTGGTAGGAAAGCAGCAGAGTCAGCCCACGCCCTCATACCCTTCTAGCAGTCAGGCGGCAGGCCAGAAACCCACTGACATGTGGGAGAAGCGACAATGCACCATGGAGGAAATGGGGTGGAGTGCGGTAACGCTATCCCGGGGTAGGAGGCAGGCAGCCGCAAAAGTAGTAACCAGGAGCATTGGGGAAATGATTGCCCTTGATGACCAGCCCCTGCAGTTAGTTGAGAATGTGGGTTTCAAACGTTTCTTGAAGGTCGTACTTCCAAATTACAAAGTCCCCTCCAGAACCACATTTAGTAGAAAGGTCATCCCCAGCCTGTACAAGCACTGTGTCAGTCGCCTGCAAGCACTGCTAGGTAAGGCAGACGGAAGAGTGCATTTCACCTGCGATATCTGGACCGCCATGAATGCTGCACACTCTTACCTCTCTCTGACAGCACACTGGTGGGACATGGCAGAGGCAGGGGCAGCCAGCAGCTCTATTACTGAACAAGCATCAGGGTGGAGGTGGGCTTTACTGAACACCCACCTGACGGACCATTCCCATACCGCTGCCAATATTCTAGCATGCATCAGAAAGATGCTGGCGAGCTGGAAAGTACACCAGCGAGACAGTAAAACGCGGGCAGGCTTTTTTGTCACAGACAACGGTGCAAACATGGTTAAGGCAATAAGCGATGGGCGGTTTAAGAACATCCGATGTTTTGCACACACTCTGCATCTGGTAGTGAAGTCAGGTTTGGGCTTGGAGTCCAAGGACAAGGAGACTGAATACCTGCGTCGGTTAATACACAAGTGCAGGAACATAGCAGCACACTTCCACAGAAGTGTCAGGGCGGGGCAGGTTCTCCGAGAAAATCAGACTGCTTTGGATATGCCCGAGAAGCGTCTCATTCAAGACGTTCCCACCCGGTGGAATTCCACCTTTATGATGCTGGAGAGGTTATTGGAGCTGCAGACACCCCTTCATGAACTTTCTGGTACAATAGACATAGGTGTACAGAATCCCCTAGGGCATCACGATTGGTTAGTCATGAGTCAGCTGTTAAAAATCCTGCAGCCCTTCAAGGACGTCACGGAGGAGCTGAGTTCCAGAAGTTCCACCTTGGCTGACATCATCCCTATAGTGAAATTCCTGGATGACCATTTGGAAGGCATTAAACGGCAAGAGGGAATGACTGCTGAGGTGCTGCAGTGTGTGGACGTTTTGCAGTAGCAGGTGAAAGACAGATTAAGGCCTTTAACAGAGGACAGCACATACATGCTCGCCTCTGTCTGTGATCCCCGTGTGAAAGGTAAAATCGCCCTACAGACCAATTGTCTGTCATTTGTGAAGGAGCTGTTGTTAGCACAGGTCCGTGAACAGGAGCACCATAGGCGGAGACAGATTAGGCTTGAAGCACAGGTGGAAACAGCAGGCACGTCACAGAGTTGTGCTGCTGCTAGCCCTGGCAGGAGAAGGACTGTGTCAGTGACAGATACTATTACTAGTGCCTCCACCTCAACGTCAGAACGCCCAAGGCATGTTGGCCATAAAGATACATCAGTAGTGCAACAGGCGAGAGAGAAAGTAACTGGATTGAGTGACTCTCAGCCCTCCCAAGCACAGGAGGAGACAGCAGCAGAGCTGTCAGTGAAACGGTATCTCTCAGAGCCGATAGAGAACACGCAGACAGATCCGCTGGCATATTGGGCACACAAGTCCACTGTCTGGCCACACCTAGCCAAAGTGGCTGAAGGATATCTGTCATGTCCACCAACAAGTGTGCCCAGTGAACGTGTTTTTTCAATGACAGGGGATATCATGAGCCCTCACCGCTCAAGGCTTTCACCGGTCTTGATGGAAATGCTAGTGTTTTTGAAAGTAAACCTGCCATTGCTTGGCTTTCCCGATTTTCCTTGTGAATGGCAAGATGAATAAAAGCTATTGAAAGGAGCCTTGCAGCAGTTCCAATTGCCTCCTATGCTCAAGATAATGTAAGCAGTAAGCACTGCAGCACATGTTCTTGACATGAATCGCTGTGTCTGACCGGCATCTACTGTGCAGCCCTAGTGTTCCCACAAGTGTTTTAACTCCGTTGCTGTGCCCGTTCCTGCAGGCCTTGTGTTCCTCTGGGGATAGGGAAATACATACAGTAACTGAGTGTAAGCAAGTATGATTTGCATTGAATACAAGAATGTCAGTATATAAAAATGACAAATAAATATAAAAATAAATGAAGTGCTATAAACTTTTTAAAAAAAGAATATAAATCCATAAAAAAAAAATTGTACTATCCGAGTATCAGTGTTCATCCATGTTCCTACTGGTGTTTTAACTCCATTGCTGTGCCTGCCTGTTCATCCAGGCCTTGTGTTCCCACAGGTGTTTTAACTCAGTGGCGGTGCCTGTTCATCCAGGCCTTGTGTTCCTCTGGGGATAGGGAAATACCTACAGTACCTGAGTGTAATCAAGTATGACGTGCTAGAAACGTTTTCGAATAAGAATATAAATACATTAAAAAAACACATAATTACTATCCGAGTATCCGTGTTCATCCAGGCCTTGTGTTCCCACAGGTGTTTTAACTCAGTTGCTGTGCCCATTCTTCCGGGCCTTGTGTTCCCACAGGTGTTTTAACTCAGTGGCGGTGCCTGTTCATCCAGGCCTTGTGTTCCCACAGGTGTTTTAACTCAGTGGCTGTGCCTGTTCATCCAGGCCTTGTGTTCCCACAAGTGTTTTAACCTGGTTGCTGTGCCTGTTCATGCAGGCCTTGTGTCCCTAACTGGAATTGACCTCTGTCCTCGAATGATGTACCTGTTCATCCAGGCCTTGTGTTCCCACACGTATTCTTATTTGTGAGAGATCCTAGGCTCCAATTCGTTTGTCATCAGCTGAAGTGCGTAAGTACAGTCTGAATTCACTAGACGCCAACGGAATTCACTAGACGCCAACGATATTCACTGGACGCCAATGTAAACACCGGGTACACACAACTCTAGGGGTGGACCCGTTCCAGGGAGTCCTTCCCTGAACAAGCATGAGGGTGGAGGTGGGCTTTACTGCACACCCACCTGACAGACCATGCCCACACCGCTGCCAATATTCTAGCATGCATCAGAAAGATGCTGGCGAGCTACCAGTGTTTTAACCTAGTTCCTGTGCCTGTTCATGCAGGCCTTGTGTCCCTAGCTGGGATTGACCTCTGTCCTCGAAGGAAGTGCCTGTTCATCCAGGCCTTGTGTTCCTACTGCTGTTTTAACTCCATTGCTGTGCCTGCCTGTTCATCCAGACCTTGTGTTCCCACACGTATTCTTATTTCTGAGAGATCCTCCAATTCCTTTGTCATCTGCTGAAGTGCGTAAGTACCGTCTGAATTCACTAGACGCCAACGGAATTCACTAGACGCCAACGATATTCACTGGACGCCAATGTAAACACCGGGTACACACAACTCTAGGGGTGGACCCTTTCCAGGGAGTACTTCCCTGCACAAAGGAAAGGGAACTCTCTCCTGGGCCAATTGATAAGAAAACCACAATTCTGCAGCCAAAAATAGGCTGGAAATCCTTCCCCCATTGACTTTAATGGGCGACATATGTACATATACCCAACTCATTAGATTTTTTTTATGTCCATATTGGCCGCAAGTGGGACCCCCTTTCGGACATAAGAAATATGAACATAAAATTTTGCTCTGCACATCCCTATAAAATACTTAAATATGAGAAAAAAATAATAAAAATAAGCAACTCTGCATTTTATACTCATGCTGGATCATTTTATACTCATGCTGGATCATTTGAAACTGTGGCAGAGTATTCACTCATCCTCTGTTCCTGCACTGTCAGTGTGGCCTGCTCTCCCTCACTAACATCAGCACCTGCCTCTCTCCTCCATCACTGAAGTAGAGGCTAACACAGTACTGACTAATTCTCCAAATAAATGGTTTGATTCTGGAAAATTTTTAAAGAAAGATACTTCTGCCTCAGATTCAGAAGAAGCAGATGAAAAAACTGCTTTTACTGCCTCTTATACACTAATGGATTGCACTGCTGGTGCTTTAACTTTAGGAAATGTACTTCTGCTGCCAATGCACTGGTGCTGCCCTGCTAGTGCTACTATCCTGTTTCCCCGAAAATAAGACAGGGTCTTATACTAATTTTTGCTCTAAAAGATGCATTAGGGCTTATTTTCAGGGGTTGTCTTATTTTTCCATGAACAACAATCTATATTTATTCTTGAACAAAAAAATCAACATTTATTCAAATATAGTCATGTCATCACATTCAGGAACATCATCATAACTCTCCAAACCCTGAATTATTTCATGGTTTTCTTGTGACTCTATTTCCTTTAGAATCATAGGCCCCAATTTCTCATGTCTAACAATAGCACTTTCCTTAAATGAGCACCTCTTGTCCTTGTAGCCTGCTTGTAGTGCATTGGCAACACAACTGTCTGTGATTTTATCCCATGAATTTTTCACCCGTCACAAGCTCTTGCAGTCTAGGCTTCACAAAGTTTCCACGCTGATTTCTCTCCATTCTATTTTCAATGTAGTCATTAAATCCATGCGCAAATAGTCCTTGAATGGCTTGTTTATTGCAATATCAAGAGTCTGGAGATAGGCAGTCATTCCTGCGGGAATCATTATTTGATCTATTTTTCTCTCTTGAAGGAAGTTCTTCATGTCTTTAGTGTAGTGTGTGCTAGCTGAGTCCCAGATTAGCAGACCTCTTTGTCCACCTTGCAAAAAAAGCAGCAGCATTAAATCGACCCACTTCCTTATAACTGCTTGTGTGCACCAGGCTTTTTCAGTTTTAAGAATATAAATGCCTGAAACACATTCAACCTTATCCTTCTTGCCCTTAGTATTGATTAGGGTTGGGGCATTATTTCCATCCAGACGAATTGCCAAAATACAGGTAACTCGTGCACTTTCATAACCAGTAGAGGGAATGCAGATTGAGGAGGCACCCCAATGATCAATTGTCGTTTGAGATCCTTGGCCCATAAACACTGAAGTTTCGTCCATAACAATCATGTTGGAAAGTTGATATTTAGAAAAGTCGATGCCATCAACAAAGGACTTGAATTCAAGTGCACGTTTAATAACTTCAGCAACTTCCAGCTTAAACAGTGTTGTCGATCTTCTTAGAGACAGTTGACATCGCTGAAGGAAGCCATCCAACCAGTGTTGTGATGCTTTGAATTTTTCTGGGGATTTTTCTAACTGTGGTGCCATTGCAAGGGCAAATTCTTGAATATCAGCCCTGCGCACAACCAGAGCCATTGCTCTTCTTTCAGCAACCCATTCACGGATCATGTCTTTCAGATCAGGAAATAATGGTTGGCAACCTGATCCACACATGTGCTTCTTAGCATTTCCATTCTAAACCTGTTGACTAAGGTTATCATACTCTGCTCGACATTTTCAGACCGTTCAGATATCCAACATCTTCTCTTTGCAGAAAACAGATTTTTGCCCTGGGAATCCTCCACGATTCCTTTCTTGTACTCAACGGAATAGCTCTTTCTTTATTCACTCATGTTGTCTGGGGGTCAAAATACCAGTACGGTATATTTCTTGTTCATCTGTTTACATATGGTCCTGTACCATAGTAAATGGTGGATAGACCCTCAACCAAGAAAAGCAGACACCCCCAAAAGAATCACACTCAAAAGACCCCAAGAGAACCAAAACAATAAGGATTAGCAAGTGCCGAGCTCTCAGACATAGATCGGGTAGTCCTGCTGGCATCACTCCCATCACAGGCGCGTTTCATGCTGTTAGATCCCTTGGCATTCCAGCTGCTCTCTTCCACGTTCCACTGCAGCCAAGTGCAGCAGTTGGCTGCCCCTGGTGACTGGGAGCAGCCACAACACTCTAATATAATGGACTCAGGAGTAGAGTGATGCCAGAGGGACTACCCAATCTGTGTGTGAGAGCTCAGAACTTGCTAATCCTTATTGTTTTGGGTCTCGAGGGGGGCTTTTGAGTGCAATTCTTTTGGGAGTGTCTGCTTTCTTTGGTGAAGGATCTATCCGTCCTGCTGTATTCTATTGCCAATTTATTTTACTTTATTACATATATACCATAGCTGCCTGGACACTCCTTAAATTGACTTTTTTTATGAACTGTAACTAGGGCTTATTTTTGGAGTAGGGCTTATATTTCGAGCATCCTCAAAAATCCTGAAAAATCTGGGTAGGGCTTATTTTGGGGGAAAAACAGTATTGCCTACCTTTCCCTCTCCTCCGACACAACAAGGTCTGGCAGAAACACAGCTGGTGGTGGCATAACCTCCCCAAATTTCAATTTCTTACTGCTTGATATGCCTGCCTCTCCTAACATTTTGGATTTGAAAAAAATCCCTGTTGATTTTGGTTGGGGGACTCACTGTTGCCTTACAAAAAAATAATCTGCCAAGTACTACGAGCTTGCCATAGCCTCTATATTTGCCTAACATGACAGAATTTTGTCAGGTGCAATGCCTGTTCCCTGGGATTTAAATGATGGAGAACAGATGTTTTAATCTTTATTATTTTCAATGAAGTGAATTTGCGTGTACTGTGTTGTATTGACAGTGGCTGAAGTGATTACTCTGTGTGCAATGATGAACAATACACACTATTTCCTATTTGCACTAGTTTTCTAGTTTTGCACTAGTTTTCTGCACACACACAGCACAGATGAATATATAATGCTCTAGAGCATGTGTGTGCTAGTACTCAGATATAAGATCTACAAAGTGACTATACCTGTGACTGGTGACTGTCTGCTTTGTAGATGCACTGACAACTCTGGTACACTGTACAGAGTTGAACCAAACAGAGAAAAAAAGCCTTTCTATGCTGTGCACCATGGATGGCACAGCTACAGCTACAGCGTAGCTGCTGCTGATTCACTGCAACAAGTCCAAAATCACTGCAGTCAGAAGGGGACAGGAAGGAAGCTTGTTAAAACAAAACAAAACACATAAGCTTTCTTTTGTCAGTGAGAGTGACAGTGAGATACTGAATACAATAAAAACTAAAAACCTGTGCAGATGAACACAGCAGCCAAAAGATTGAAATGAAGTGTTTCTGGTGTTAAACCAGAAAATCACTGTTGATTATGAACAGTGTGGAACACAGATATCTATACAACAGCAAGAAGCACTGTCTCTCTCCTCTGAAGGAATCAAATGCAGTTTGAAAAGTTAGCACATACTAAAAGTAAGGATACAGAGAGCAGTAATTCACTGATTTAGAAAAATGCTTAACTCTGATATTTTCCCTTACGTTGTCATTCTGGTTTCTTTGACAACAGATCCCGGTTATTCTCTGACCACTCACACATGAGTCATGGGCAAAGGCTGGTTGCCATAGAGACTCCCACATGACCAGCCCCAGATATCTCCATTAGAGACCATTGGCTCTATTCTTTACAATGCAGTGATGCAAGTCTATTGGACCAAAAACTAATGAAATGAATGACATATGTTTCATTTGAGGGAAACACCCCATTCATTTTCAGGGGCCCACAAATGAAAGGGGCATATTCACCACAGAATAAATATTTGTTTTAAATAAATGCACACCTCTAGTCCTTTTTCTGGGTGGTGACTCCTAACACAGAAGCTAGTATCATCTACTGAAACTTGGGATTATTTATGCCTATGTGCCTAACTTTGCACTTGTCCACATTAAATTGCATCTGCCATTTAGGTTCACAGTCTCCTAGTCTCACAAGGTCCTTCTTCAGTTTCTCACAATCTGCTGCTGTTTTAATGATTCAAAACAGTGTTGTATGATCTGCAAATCTGATCATTTCACTGGCTATTCTCTTTTCTAGAATATGCTAAATAGCACAGGTCCCACTACAAACCTATGTGGCACTGCACTAAAGACATTTCTTCATTTGGAAAAATAACCATTTAGTCCAAAGCTCTATTTCCTGTATTTTATCCAGTTATCAATCCACAATAGGACACTGCCTTCCAAGATCTCCCAAATTCCTGATGAGTCTTTCATAAGGAAATTTGTCAAATACCTTCTAAAAATCCAAATATACTATATCAATAGCTCACCTTTATCCATATGATTATTTACACCTTAAAAAGAAGATCTAGTAAATTGATAAGGCAAGACTTCTTTTTGCAAAATTCATGTTGACTCTCCGCCATTAAATCATGTCTATCTGTGTGATCAGTAATTTTGTTTTTAAGGATAGCTTCTACCATTTTGCCCAGCAGCAATGTCAGGCTCATTGGTCTATAGTTTCCCAGATCATCCCTGAAATCCTTTTTAAAAACCGGTGTTAAATTAGCCATCCTCCATTCTTCAGGTACAGTGGCAGTTTTAAATGATAGGTTGCAGATAACCAGAAATAGGTCTGTGATTTCATGTTTGAGATCCTTGAGACCTCTGTGGTTTATAGCATCTGATCCCAGTGATTTGTTATTCTTGTCACTGTCATTCTACTTATTTCATCCTCCAGTTTTACAGTGATTTCATTTAGTCACACAGAGTCATCACATCAAAAAATGATTGTGGTATGAGTATGACCCCAACATCCTCCTCAGTAAGACTGTGGCAAAGAATTCATTTGATTTTTCTGCTATTTTTCTTTCCTCCCCGAGCACTCTTTTTTCCCGTCGGTCATCTAGCAGCCCAATTGACTCCCTCACAGGCTTTTTTGCTTTGTTTAGATCCCTATGGCAAGCTTCTTGTCAAATTCTCTCCTAGTCTACCTAGTTACTTTTTACATCTAACTTGCCTGTACCTATATTCTTCCCTGTTTTCCTTATTTTGCTCTATTACCATTTTTTAAACAATGTCCTTTTAGTTTCAATTGACTCTCACCTCACTATCAAACCATGCCAGTAGTCATTTAGTTTCCTTTTTAACTTTTTTAATACATAGAATGCATTTTGCTGGACCTCAAGGATGGTAACAATATTCATACCTTCTCCAAGTTTTTAAGCTTGTACATTTCTTCTTTTAGTTTTTCTTTCTAACAAATGTCCTCATTTTATCAGTCTCCCTTTTTATAGTTAAATGCTATTGCAGTAGTTTTCCTTAGTATTCAACTTTTAGTGATAATGCCAAAGTTAATTACATTGTGATCACTATTATCAAGTGGATCCGCTACCTTTACCTCTTGTGCCAGATCCTGCACACCACTGATAACTACATTCAATACAGTTCTCCCTCTCATTGGTTCCATGATCAACTGCTGTATGAAGCAGCCATTGATGACATCTAGGCACATTACCTTCCTAGTATTTTCAGATGTGATTTGGCCCAATTAATACTTGGGTAATTTAAGTCTCTCATTACTATTGTGTTGTCCATTTTACTTGCCAGTCCAATCTCTGTTAGCATTTTGCATTCTGTCTTCTCATCCTTCTTCCCTTGAGATTTCTTTCTGTATGGATTCCAGAGTACAGTTTGCTTCCTGCAAACCTTTTATTCTTCTAATCTCTACGCCATTCTTAACATATAGTGCAACCCCTCCACAATTTTACCTGTCCTGTTATGCGAATATAATTTGTACTATGATGTCACATTGTCCTATTTGTTGAGAATTAGAAGGTGGATCCTTGGTCCGACCGGCGAAGAAGGGAAGAAGTAGTTCTCCACTGATGGAATAGGTCAGAAGGCGGTGCCACTGCTGAGGGCAGATGATCTTCACCCTGGAAGTCCGTGACCCCTCCAGCCGAGTCCTGTGAAGGCCCGGACTGCTGGGACTTAGGTGGCTTCGCCGTGGAAGCCCGCGGTCCCCCCAGGAGGAGCCCGTAGGGACCCGGGCCGCTGGGACTTAGGAGAGTGGCTAGAGACGTGAACGAGAGAACAGACCAGGTTCAGGGCAGGCAGCTGAAGATGTGGACGAAAGAACAGACCAAGATCAGGACCAGAAGACACTCCGAAAATTGGTTCCAAACCAAGGACAGGAACGGGAAGGCTGAACAGGCAAGCAGGAACAGGTAACCAGGATAAGACAGGTAGGCAGGCAGGATCAGGCAGGCAGACAGGATCAGGATCAGGATCAGGTTAAGACAGGTAGGCAGGTAGGATCAGGCAGGCAGACAGGATCAGGATCAGGATCAGGCAGGCAGGATCAGGACCGCAACTCTCCACTCAGAACGATCCGACCACGTTGCAAGGCGAGGATCTGGGGTCAGACGCTGAGTTTAAATCTCCCTCAGCGTCTGACGTCAGCAAGGAGGCCGGCTTCGCTTTCTCGCCAGAGGCCCTTTAAAAGTGTTCTCTCTGCGCGCGCGTGAGCCTAAAGGGCGGGGTTACCTCAGCGTTCGACGGCGTCTCCCCACAAGAAGAAGATAAGGGTCCGGTCATGAGGGTCGCGACCGGAACCGCAACTATTGGTTATCTTCCTTCAACTATGTCTCTGAGATGCTTATTGTCTACATATGCCCTTAGTGCAATACATTCTAATTTTCCAATCTTATTTTTCTGACCTCTTTCATTCACATACAGATATTTTAAAGTAGGTTTATTTGTATTTTTATTATATACTTGTACCCACAAATGATATGGGCAGTTTGGAGTAATTTTTATCTGTGTGCTGTGGGCTTGAAATAGAACTTGTTTTTTTCAGTTTTTACAACCACCTCTATATCAGGACATTCTAACTTACTTGGTTTACCAATATCCTTTGAAGATACCTCCCTCCAAACCACACACTGCTGCGTGACTGTTGGTTTCCCTCATGCTCTAGATGAAAAAGGTGCACTATCTAATTTTTAAATGTCAGCATCTGAGTTCCATCCTTGTTAATGTTGACCCCCATCCTTTTGTAATAGGCTCCCCCTTTCCCAAAATTGCCCAGTTCCTAACAAATTGAAAACCCTCTTCCCTGCACCATCACCTCATCCATGCATTTAGATGAGATGATGGTTCTGTCTTCCTCTGGAGCCCTGCATGTAAAACTGGAAACATTTCTGAGAATGCTACTCTGTAGTTCCTGGATTTAAGTTTCCTACCTAAAACTTATATTTCGCCTTCAGAACCTTTCTCCTGCACCTTCCTATGTCATTGATGGCCCCTGCATTTCCTCTTCATGTCATGGTAGGGTTGTGAAAGAAGAAAATCTTGCATGAGGAAACAAATATTTAATAAGGTTGTGCAATCATTTGAAGCCAGGAACATCTTATTTTGTAGTACAATGATAAAAGCAATCTATTTATTTACAGTTTTTTTTTTATATACTACCTATAGCAGAAACTGTGCTAAATGATTAACAGTAAAAAGACATAGGTGATACAGTATCATGTAACAGGTGCATCAACACAATGGGCAAAACAAAATAGAACACATGTCCATCTAAAAAATAAGAGCATAAGAAATCAGGAAAAAGCAAAATTAAAGAAGTGTGCTTTCAACTGTTTTTGGAAGCCTTTGTAGCAGGTAAGATTTCTCAACTGCATGGATAACTCATTCCAAAAGGTGAGACCAGAGCCTGCAAAAACCCTAGCATAAATTGTCTGGAGGAGACATGTTTTAACTGTGAAAACAATGAGATAACCTTTATCTTCAAATCTTAAGAGAGTGTTGAGGGACATACTTCATCAGTTTATTATTAATCTAGCCCTATACTATGGAGATGTGGAAACACAATACTGAGTAGGGATGTGAATCGTTTTCCATATCGTCTTAACGATAGAAATCGTGTGGCAGGGCAAGAAAATCGTCTTAGGCACGATTTTTTAGTTAAAAAATCGTTAAAAATCGTTTTTTCCGATTAGTGCGCACTAACGGGAGTTAGTGCCCACTAACGGGAGTTAGTGGGCACTAACTGGGAGTTAGTGCGCACTAACTGAAAATGATACAATTTGACACTTTTCAGGTCAGTTAAGGTCAGTTTAGGAATGAATATGTATTCCTATTGGCTGCCCTCTTATTTATTCATGTTACCAAGTTTCCTACTGACAGTATATGGGGGATGGGAAATGGAAACAGTTGGTAGCTTGACAAAACAAGTAATGTGATCAGTCAATGTGACTAGAACTTGTGCCCTAACCCTGATACCAAGGGTATTGTGATCTTCCTGCACACAGTGCCCTATTCCTGATACTGGGGGTGTTGTGATCTTCCTGCACACAGTGCCCTATTCCTGATACCGGGGGTGTTGTGATCTTCTTGCACACATCCCGATATCAGGGATAGGGCACTGCATGCAGGAAGATCACAACACTCCTGGTATTAATAGGGATAGGGCACTGCATAGACAACTACAACTACTCAGCATTGAATTTGGAACTTCGCCCCTTCAATATTCTCATCAGTTACTAGTCTCCTAGTATTTTAATTTAATACATTCTTAAGGTTTCTCTTTTTCCAGCTGAATTCAGCTTCCTAGTTCATGGTCCTTGTTATTATGTAACTTTCTTACTTTTCTGCTTTACCTCCACTAATTATAAAAAGTTGTTCCTTTGTTATGTTATGTTACACTGATCTACCCCTGTTCGATGTAAACCGACCTGATATGGTATTTAACCTTGAAGGTCGGTATAGAAAAAATGTTAAATAAATAAATAAATAAGATCACAACACTCCTGGTATTAATAGGGATAGGGCACTGCATGCAGGAAGATCACAACACCCCTGGTATCAGGGATAGGGCACTGTGTGCAGGAAGATCACAATACCCCGGAGGAGTGAGGGTCAGGCAGCTCCCCCCTGTCTGTGAAGCCAGCCTCTCACTAGTAATGCAGGGAGGGAGCTGTCTCAGACTTCACCATCCTCCCCCCCCTTACCCACACACCATTCACTAGCTGGGACATGGGGGAAGTCAGGAGTGAGGGTCAGGCAGCTCCCCCCTGTCTGTGAAGCCAGCCTCTCACTAGTAATGCAGGGAGGGAGCTGTCTCAGACTTCACCATCCACCCCCCCCCCCTCACCCACACACCATTCACTAGCTGGGACATGGGGGAAGTCAGGAGTGAGGGACAGGCAGCTCCCCCCTGTCTGTGAAGCCAGCCTCTCACTAGTAATGCAGGGAGGGAGCTGTCTCAGACTTCACCATCCTCCCCCCCCCCCCTCACCCACACACCATTCACTAGCTGGGACATGGGGGAAGTCAGGAGTGAGGGTCAGGCAGCTCCCCCCTGTCTGTGAAGCCAGCCTCTCACTAGTAATGCAGGGAGGGAGCTGTCTCAGACTTCACCATCCTCCCCCCCCCCCCCACCCACACACCACTCACTAGCTGGGACATGGGGGAAGTCAGGAGTGAGGGTCAGGCAGCTCCCCCCTGTCTGTGAAGCCAGCCTCTCACTAGTAATGCAGGGAGGGAGCTGTCTCAGACTTCACCATCCTCCCCCTCCCCCCCTCACCCACACACCATTCACTAGCTGGGACATGGGGGAAGTCAGGAGTGAGGGTCAGGCAGCTCCCCCCTGTCTGTGAAGCCAGCCTCTCACTAGTAATGCAGGGAGGGAGCTGTCTCAGACTTCACCATCCACCCCCCCCCCTCACCCACACACCATTCACTAGCTGGGACATGGGGGAAGTCAGGAGTGAGGGTCAGGCAGCCCCCCCCTGTCTGTGAAGCCAGCCTCTCACTAGTAATGCAGGGAGGGAGCTGTCTCAGACTTCACCATCCTCCCCCCCCCCCTCACCCACACACCATTCACTAGCTGGGACATGGGGGAAGTCAGGAGTGAGGGTCAGGCAGCTCCCCCCCTGTCTGTGAAGCCAGCCTCTCACTAGTAATGCAGGGAGGGAGCTGTCTCAGACTTCACCATCCTCCCCCCCCCCCCTCACCCACACACCATTCACTAGCTGGGACATGGGGGAAGTCAGGAGTGAGGGTCAGGCAGCTCCCCCCTGTCTGTGAAGCCAGCCTCTCACTAGTAATGCAGGGAGGGAGCTGTCTCAGACTGGTATCAGGGTTAGGGCACTGTGTGCAGGAAGATCACAACACTCCTGGTATTAATAGGGATAGGGCACTGTAAGAGATGACTGTAGTAGATTGAATAAAGATCTGATGTTTCTGCTCTCCTCACACCAAACAAAACAACACACAAGCAGAGAAGCCCTTCTTACAAAGCTGAGCTAGTGAGTTAAGTAGGAGGAAAAGTAAACATACTGGTGCCAGTGTGGCTACTTAAAAAATACACTTACCAACAATCAATTACATATATTTGAACTGTGTACAGTTCCAGCCAGGACCACCTTTCTAAAATGCACAGTGATTGGCAAATTCAACATGCACTAGCATTTCAGGTGCCTGCTAACAAAAATAATAAACAAACAAGTTCTAGTCAGGTGAGTGCTGATCATTACATTACTTTTTTTGTCAAGCTTCCAACTGTTTCCATTTCACATCCCCCCAACCATATTGGTAACATCAATAGATAAGAGCACAGCCAGCCAATAGGAATACATACATACATATTCATTCCTAAGTGACCTTTACTGACCTGGGAAGTGTGAACACTTTGTTTCATTTTCTGTTGGTGTTCGTTAGTTTCCAGTTCCATTTCCCATCCCCCCAACCATCACCTCAGCGGTAACCTTGGTAACATCAATAGATAAGAGGGCAGCCAGCCAATAGGAACACATATTCATTCCTAACTGACCTTCAGTGACCTGGAAAGTGTTTATTTGTATCATTTTCAGTTAGTGCGCACTAACTCGATTTAGTGCGCACTAACACGATTTAACGATTTTTAACGATAAATCGTTAGAATTTCTATTGTATCGTGTTCTATAACGATTTAAGACGATATAAACATTATCGGACGATAATTTTAATCGTTGAAAAACGATTCACATCCCTAATACTGAGCAGCACAGCCAAACCTCCACTAACCCACACAGTAATATATGGCAAACATGCTTTGCATTCCCCCACCACCCTATGTCAACATAAAAAATTAACCTATTTGGATACATTAATTCTGTGTATATGTGCATATTTTCATTTTGGAAATTATATCAGGAAAAGTACCCACACACATTTGCGCCTGCTAAGCTGTGCAGATATTTTTCATAGCAAAAACTACATGCATCATACATTTCAAAGTTCAGAAGTATGTTCATAGTTCCAAGCACCATCCTAAGGGATGCTTTCCCTTACTGCAGTTAAGAAAGCACTCATAGGCCTGGATATACTAACACTGCCGGGCTCTCTGAATTCCGCGGTACAGGAGGGCGAAACGAGGGGACAGTCCTGCGATAGCCGGCAGCGATTGCACCTCGGCGGTGCGGTCGCTGCCGGCGTCACGCCGAATAACTACACCATAAAAGGTATAGTTATTCGGTGCGAAAAAGGCAGCGATACGGAAGCTTACCATTTCACCGTCAGTGCCGTCTTCGCGGCGTCCGTCCCGGTGCCACCCCGACTCCTCCTCTTCCTGTCTTGACGCTGCCCACATTTAGTGATCGCGCGCGCGATTGCTTTAGTAAATGACCCCCATAGAATCCCTACATGTCTACTTTTACCAATATATAGGGTGTGGTAATTGTCATCAAGCCCATTTTCATGGGTAAAGTCCTGTTTTACCATGAAAATGACTGAAAATTACCCTCTACTTGGGAAACTTTATAACACATTGGTGCAAAATCTGCAGATAATTTTGCCAATTGATTTTATACTAATTTTCACTAAAAATTACTTTCACTTTGAAATATACTTTCATTTTGAGAATTATTTATCCCAGAAAATCTACCTGCATAAATTTGCATCTGGTAATTTGTGTAGGTAGTTCTTTCCAGGAAAATTGTATGCATACTTTTCAAAATTCAAAAGCATGTACATAAGCGCAAACTCAAAAAAGATATAGTTGAGATGGAGAAGGTACAGAGAAGGGCAACCAAATGATAAAGGGAATGGAACAGCTCCCCTATGACGAAAGTCTAAAGAGGTTAGGACTTTTCAGCCTGGAGAAGAGACGGCTGAGGGGGGATATGAGAGAGGTATTTAAAATCATGAGAGGTCTAGAACAGGTAAATGTGAATTGGTTATTTACTCTTTTGGATAATAGAAGGACTAGGGGGCACTCCATGAAGTTAGCATGTAGCACATTTAAATCTAAATGGAGAAAGTTTTTTTTTCACTCAATGCATAATTAAACTCGAATTTGTTGCCAGGGGATGTGGTTAGTGCAGTTAGTGTAGCTGGGTTTAAAAAAGCTTTGGATAAGTTCTTGGAGAAGTTTATTATCTTCTATTAATTAAGCTGACTTAGAAAATAGCCACTGCTATTACTAACATCAGTAGCATGGGATAGACTTAGTTTTTGGGTACTTGCCAGGTTCTTATGGCCTGTATTGACCACTGTTGGAAATAGGATGCTGGGCTTGATGGATCCTTGGTCTGACTCAATATGGCATGCTCTTATATTCTTATGTTTTTATGATGGGGAGAACTGATAGATGGACTGGTGAAAATAGTGGACACATGCCGATTATAAAATACCCTGACTTACATGGTAGAAAACAATTTACGTAGCTAGGCATAAGCACATTTAAAATTGCGCGCACATGTGCACACAGCCAGTTTATTTTAAAACATGCTCGCATATGTTAGCACAAGTTATAAGAACATAAGAAATTCCTATGCTAGGTCAGACCAAGGGTCCATCAAGCCCAGCATCCTGTTTCCAACAGAGGCCAAAACCAGGCCACAAGAACCTGGCAATTACCTAAACACTAAGCCGCGTCCTTGTGCGTACACCAACATACATGTACATATAGGCGCTTGTGCATGGTTTGAAAGTTACCTTCCCTGTGTATCAATCACCATTTTTCTTGGCCATAGGATGAACCAATTGAAACTAAGGTATATAATTCACAGAAAATTGAAGAACAGGTGGAACCTTCATCTTCTCAGAGAGACTGAATAATGAAACAATACATCAACTGAGACCTTAAAAATAAGTGCAAAGTTATGTAGAGTGGAAATGCTAATATGACATACAGTAGCTATGAAATATAGTGTGTCTTCTCATTATACAGTTTATAATATTCTTCACTTGACCTGTAAATTTCAGGTTATGAATTCTTAGAGCAGGGATGGGCAACTCTGAGCCTTGAGGGCACTAATTGGTCAGGTTTCCAGGAAATCTCTAATTACTGTGTATGTGAGCGATTTGCATGCAGACTGCTTAAACTATATGCAAATATTTTCCATCCTTATTTATTAGAGTTATCCTGAAAATCTGGCCAATTTGTGGCCCTCAAGGAGCAGATTTACCCACCTGTGCCTTGAGCATATTACACAGATGTACATTGTTTTTCTCATTTCTTTCTGCTTTTTTTGTATTATATTGCTTTATATTGTACTACAAATAGCTATCGGTAGCTCCTGTTCTAAGAGAGATGGAAAAGAGAAACATCTTTCAGAGTTTTACCTTGAATGAAGATAGTGTTTATGAAACACTTCTCAGAAGTGTGCCGGGTAGCCAAGTGTGCAATAAGGATAGGGTAGTATGTATCTTGTTTTGGATTTCAACAAATTTATTAGCAGTCTTAAAGTATTGTAGGACATGCTCCGTAAGTTCAATAGAAATGCAATGTTTCTTTGGCCAGGAAATAAGAATGAGAATTTTTCTTTTTATTTCTTTCTTTATCTACAAATTCCTATGGAGACATGTTTGACGTGTTTGAAAAAGGTATGGTATTTGAATTTGGTGCATGGGCAAACTTCATGCCCCGACTTCAGACAGCTGAGTGTGCTTCCTCTACCTTTTTCCAGATGTTGCTGAAGCTCACATATCTCAGAAGGGATGAGAAGAACATAAGAACATAAGAAATTGCCATGCTGGGTCAGACCAATGGTCCATCAAGCCCAGCATCCTGTTTCCAACAGAGGCCAAAACCAGGCCACAAGAACCTGGCACTTACCCAAACACTAAGAAGATCCCATACTACTGATGCAATTAATAGCAGTGAAATAGCAGTGAATAGCAGTGAAATGAGTCTGTACTGTTTAGAGCTGATGGCATATCATGGGTTTCTATGAGACTTTGCTGAGATCTATACAGCCTCAGAACAATAATTTTAAAAACGTATGCAATAATTTTTAATCACTTAAACTGCAAATACTTTTCTGCTGTGAATTTTTCTAAGCCTTATATTTGGGCTCTGAGATCATAATGATTTATGACTTTCAAGTCATGCATTATTCATTGGGGTGGCTACAACTTTTGTTGCATAAAACAAAGAAATATTTGACTGCTCTTCAACAGTAAAGATGCAAGCAAAGACCAAGATAAGATTTTTTTCCTAACCTGACATCAGCACACAAATAAATGACATGATTCAACAAGAATTAAACTATTATTGAATAAAGATCCCCTGAACTGTGCATTTCTCAATTTGCCAAAAATAAATAAATAAAATGTGCAAATGTGACCAGAAAGTAGTAGCACATAGGCAATTTAAAGACCTAATATTTATACCAAGCACTATTTTCAAAAACTGTTCTTTTTCTTCTTCTGAGCCTGTGGCAATAAACCTTTGAAAACAAGGTCAGTGGTAACTTACTATACTACTGGAAGGTCAATTGAAGCACAGACATAAACACTTTTTTTTATCTTTTAATTAG
Source organism: Rhinatrema bivittatum (assembly GCF_901001135.1). Taxonomy (NCBI): domain Eukaryota; kingdom Metazoa; phylum Chordata; class Amphibia; order Gymnophiona; family Rhinatrematidae; genus Rhinatrema; species Rhinatrema bivittatum. The sequence goes on along the minus strand of NC_042616.1, from coordinate 607,248,911 downwards.
TCTACATCCTCTGAAGACAGCTGCTAAGCCTAAGTAAAGGTATTGAATACTTTGTTTACTGCTTTACAAAATTTGGCATGCTACAGTCTTCCTATTTATTTCAGGAGGTACATTAGATCCTCTAGTGTATGATTTTCAAGATTGATTCCTGTTTTGCAGAAGAGCAGAGTTCATCTTTTCTTTTTTTTTCTTAATTTCTGATCTCATTTGATTCCAGGATATGTCATCTTTTATTTTCCTTGGAAAACTGGGAGTAAAAGATCAGCATTGCAACTGGCCAGGAAGGTAAAAGCAGAACTATTCCTAATCTGTTCCTGAGGACAGTATATCTGGACACAATATGGATGATCAGTGTCCCATCCTTATGCTCACAAATATAGCAGTCTCCAAAGAAAATCTGAAGAAAAAAACAACTGAGGTTGCATGCAGCATGGTGTAAAAACATAGCCCTCCAGTGTACCTCAGATATTGTAAACCAGTGGTTTCCAAACCTTTTCTGGGGGATACCCCAGCCAGTCAGGTTTTAAGGATATCTGAAATGAATATGAATGAACACATTTGCATGCAGTGGAGGCAGGGCATGCAAATCTATCTCATAATAGATTCTTTGTGGATATCCTGAAAAAAGAGGACAGGCTGGAAGTCTGCCAGGGCAGGTTTGGAATCGCTGTTCCCAACTGTATCACGAAACGGAGAGAGAGAGAGAGAGAGAGTTAAAGGGCAGTGTTCTACAGGCCCTCCTATGTGTCCGTCTTTCCAAAACATTGAGTCCTCTAAATTCAAGCATCAATCATGGATTTCACTTTTCAGTGGAAAAATATTTCATGTAAACCCATAATACCAACTTCTTTTATTTGCAACACCGGTTGCTTATCCCATCAGCACAGGTGCTCTGCTAAATTACCAACTTTGCTAATTACAGATCTCCGCAAGACATTAACGTAAAGGAGACAGAGCAGGATCTAAAGGCATTTTATCTTCTTGGGTTTATAAGGACCTCCATCACAGCAGGCAGAAAAAAGCTCTCCAAATGGAAATGTTTTATTGAAAAGTAAATTAAATGGCAATTGAGAGCCTATGTGGGCACTGGTTCATGCATCTGTTATAAATAATGTAGTGCAAGAACAACAAATGGGTACAGGACTGGTTAGCAAAATGCCTAACTTCAAATATAGCGCTTACAGTACTTAGGGGAGATGAAGTAATTAATGATTCCTCCATATTTACTAAATTTGTTCTTTTTCCAGGAGGGGAGGGAGGGGAGGGGGAAGGGGGCAAGACTGATACCAACAGCAGTGATTATATTTTATTAGCAAAGGGAGGGGATTTGAGGGTTCTGCAGGCTCAACCCAGCAGGGTCGAGCATTCGGACATCAGGTGGAAGGGATCATGCGAGGGAACATCTTAGGGCTAGTAGTCCTCCAAGAATGTATTTATTTATTTATTTATTTTAAATCCTCTATTCTACAATTAACCGGCTATATTATTTTGAATTTATTGTGGACCTGATAAAGCCAAAATTTTAATACCTGCCTTGGACCTGATGTTAACTTTTTAGCAGCTATGCTGCCACAAAATTTCACAATGCTAACGGGCCCGAAGTGAAAAGGCTGGTTAGCCAAGGGGATTTCAATCCCCAAAACACAAAGACTGTGTTGATATTCCCTTCCTGCTGCATAATCTGAATGTTCCATTCAAACTACTGACTTCCCTTCACAGAACAAGCTAAAAAGCCTCTTTTGGGAATACTTCTTCCTGTATCTCCCCTCCCACCCCCCCACACACACACAAATGCAGAAAACCTTTCTGAGGATTCCCAAGACCCTCCTTACCCTCTGGAATGGGTACCTATCATTTTGGATGAGTTTTCTTTCTTTCCCATAGGAGGGACTACAGTGTAGAGATGTGAATCGGAACCGGAATCGGTTCGGTTCCGGTTCTGATTCAAATCTTATAATTTTTATCGTCCGGCCTGATTGGATTTTTGTTTATCGGCTGCGCCTGATCCGATAAACAAAAAACCCACCCTGACCCTTTAAAACTGACCCCTTAGCTTCCCCCACCCTCCCGACCCCCCCCAAAAAAAAACATTTTAAAATTACCTGGTGGTCCAGTGGGGGCGCGGGGAGCGATCTCCCGTTCTCAGGCCGTCGGCTGCCGCTAATAAAAATGGCACCGATGGCCCTTTGCCCTTACCATGTGACAGGGTATCCGTGCCATTGGCTGGCCCCTGTCACATGGTAGGAGCACTGGATGGCCGGCGCCATCTTTAAAAATGTTTTGTTTTGGTGTGCCGGTTTTCCCGTCCTCCCCCCAAATAACTCCCGTTAGTGGACACAAACCCGATTAACGATTTTTCACGATAAATTGGGGGAATTTCTATTGTATCGCACTCTAACGATTTTTGACAATTTCAAAAATATCGGACGATATTTTAAATTGTCAAAAAACGATTCACATCCCTACTACAGTGCCATCTTGCTGATATGGCTATGGAATGCAGAATGATGCCACCTGGTGGTACTTCACTGTGCATCAAGTGTAGTGAAGCACCACTATGGGGCATCTCTCTGTGCTTGGTGGCTGTAGTGTTCAGGTAGGCTCTCAGTGCCTCCTGACAGAAAAGAAAGAATGCGCTTTCCGAATGACAAGTGATCATTCCAAGAGGGTTGGGTTGACATGAGAGAAGAATAGAAATCTCAGAAGTGAGCTTCTGCAAATTACCTGGTGGGAGAGGGAGAAGAGAGGGGCTAGACCTATGGGATGGTTTCTTCAGTAATTCTGCTGTTGGTCTGGACTTTGAATGGGGCACTTTGGGTCCATATGATCTTTGTGCAATGATTGGAGGAATGAAATTCTCCCTGCTATCTGGCCCTCTCATTTCTTGTTGGTTAGCAGTGGGAATTCCATGGCAGGTGGCATGGTTCTTGCACTTTTCTGTGTTAATGTTTTTACATTAGTATTGTAACTTAGTTATTGAGAGGAAGTTTTAACATGCCCTTGGCTAAATTTATTGCGTAGTATGTTAAGTTCCATTTTAAGATGCATATAAATATTTGAAGGTGTAGTAAACTAAAACCTTTTAATATGAGTTTTATTTTATGGTTTATTTTAGTCTAAGATTTCGAGGCAGTTTTAAAAGAAAGGGCCCAGAGCAGTTTTCAACTCACATTCGGGTGAATTTTCCAAGAGAAATGTATGTGTATGTTGGGGGGAGGGGTGGAGGACATGTATGTAAAAATATCAGATATATGTATATATGATACTTTAAAAACCTCTACAGTACCTGAATCTTGCAGTGTTGTGTGCAAATTTTAAAAGGGAGAAAAAGGAAAGTTTAAAGACATTCTGGAGCAGGAGTGATTGAAGCCCTGGAGGTAGATTTAAGAGTGTGTCAGGGCACCATGGGGTGACTAAAAATGCTATTTGGTGAATGGAGGGGGGAAGGATTTTTTGAGTGAATCGGGGGCTGGGGGGGGGGGTTTAAGTGTGGACATTGCACAGGCATTAAAGGCATGGCACAGGCATTAAAAGCATAATTCTTTTAATTTTGGGCCAGTTTGTGCAGGCGAACAAAAAAAAAAAAAGCCTAGATAGATAGATAGATACAGAGTCATAGAGTTGTGCTCCCATTAATACATTCCTTTGAGCAGAGCTATGTTCTGCATATAATTGACTGAGTGAATTGGGATCTAAAGGCTGCTTTAATATCTCTGCACTTTTTGGAAGGATATTAGAGATAACCTTCTGAAATAGCTTATTTTAGTGAATAGCCACCTCAAAGTTGAGACTTATACTATATATGTAGTTAGAAGATTCTTTAGATCTGTATAATAGGGTATTCATCTACAGCATTTGCAAACCAGTGTGAAGTTAGAGTTTCAAAATACTTTGAACATATATTAAAGTCCATACCTTTATTCATGTAACAAAATGTTTTGGTCTAATGATGTCTGTAGCCTCCTATTAAGAAATCATTTTACTGGAAACAGATGAAAAAGTTAGAGTTCATATCAATAGGCGTGAGATGGTAAAAAAAAACAAAGCTGTTACTGCCAAACCTTTCTCTGTTTTAAGACATATTTACAGAGAGAATATGTTGAAGGAGTCATTTTTAACACAATGGTTATAGTTTTAAATACTATAAGAGGTAACACATTTTGGCTCACATTTAGTGATTGGGCAAATGTAAGACAAAAATGATCCAAAAGACTGCATAATGATTTAATTGTATAACGTTGCTATTGCACATGTTTTATTATCTAAACATTTCATTTCCTGCAATTTCAGGAAGGGAAAAAATTCCATAGAAAATCTGATTTCAGTTTTTTACATAATGCCATAAACCAGGATGTTTTACAACACATAACATAGTAAGGGTTGCACTTAATTATTTTTGTTTTGACTATTTTTAATTTTGATTATTTTTTATATGGTTCTTACTTTTTTTATGATTTATTTTATTTTGTTTATTTGAAAATAAATTAACAAAATGAAATGGAAATCAAAGCAAACTATAGGAGCCAGGGCCCCCTCTCACCCATCAAATAAAAACATCACCAGCTCCACAAATATGTAAAAATGAAAGATCCCTTCCTCTACCCCAGGCCTTTTTCTTTCACTACCACACCTTCCAAATCTTGAAAGACTGTTGTACCAGTGGCGGCTTCAATCCGCTTTTCTGGAGAAATCCAGAAGACCCGGGGCTTTTTGAACCAGTGCTGCATGCACTTTGCCTTACAGCCATCTCTATTTCCTACAGCTCTCTCCAAGACTACCTACATCCTTTCATACCTGGATGGTAGGGCCCTGTCTTCGGCATCTACCTTGTGGGAACGCAAGGACTATTTTGTAGGACATAGAAGGATTTATGGACTTGTTTAAATCCATTTTTTATGACCCTGCTCGAACTTCTGCAGCCGGTTCTGCTTTATTGGATTTAAAGCAAGGCAACAGACCATTGGCTGAATTCACCATAGAGTTCAAAACTCTTGCTGCAGAACTTCGCTGGGACCCCAAATGTCTCAAGACTCTCTTTTGCAGAGGACTGGATAACCATTTAAACAAAGAGCTGGCTGCTCGCCAAACACCTGACTCGCTGGATGAATTAGTAGCCTTGGACACTCAGATTGATCAACGACTCTGGGACAAGGTGAAGGAAAACCGGCCTAAGGTGTTACCTGGGTTGAAACAGGCCAGTGCTATCTGTGCACCTCGGATGGTTCCAGTAATCCCTGCTGTGGATACAGATGAACCTATGCAACTTAGTCATGGACGCTTGACTTCTAAGTAGAGAAGATTTCGGAAGAATCACAGCCTTTGAATGTACTGTGGTCAACCCGGCCATGATGTATCTACATGCACCATTCGTCCAGGAAACGGACAGGCCTAAGTCCTGCAGGAGGACTGTTCTTTGGCCATACTGCAACATCTCCTCTGCTCTCTATCCCAGTCTCTTTGACCTACGGACCGATCACGGTTCAGACTTTTGCCCTGGTGGACTCAGGGGCAGGAGGCAACTTCATTCTCAGACGTCGAGTGGAAGACGTGAGGAGTCCCCTTATCAAATTAGAAGATCCACCTCTGTGTTACAACTTGAAGTGGGCTTTGGACGTTCCCCAACTTCGCCACTTCCACTGAAGATCTCAGTGACGTCCAGAGCAGTTCATCCATCACTGCTGATATCTATAACAACATACTCAGTGAATTTTCTTCCAAGACTCAAGATCTACCTGTCATCAATGCAGAAGACTACTTACAATACAAAGTCGAAGAAGTCCTGGACCTTCGTAAAAGAGGCAAGACTTTTCAATACCTTTTAAATGGGAAGGTTTCGGTCCCGAAGAAAACTCTTGGGAGCCTCAGACCAATATCCTGGATATAAAGATGCTTCGTCAGTTCCACCTCGCGCATCCTTCAAAACCTAAGCCTGGTACCCGAAGAGGAAATCGCCCTTTGAAGGGGAGTACTGTTGTGTCCGTTAGTTCCCGACGCCCTCTCTCTGCCCTCCTTACCTCTTTGGCGCCTCCCTTTTTGCCCACGGTAAGATTGGCTGCTGCAGCGTCCTTCTGCCGAAGTCCTCCGGCGTCCCCGGACCGGCTAGATGCTGCAACCCACCATGTTTCCTGGAGGCCTAGGGGCATGCACGCGGCGCGGCTCCGATTGAAGTACCAGCGATGGAGTGAACCTCAGGGCCGTCCCCCTGAGATGACATCACCCACGACGGATATATTAGGTCTTAGAATTTGCTAACAGATCGAGTTAGCAACGGCTTACTCTACCTAAGCTACTCTGCCTCCTCGGACTTACCAGGGATACCCACTTGTCAGGGGCCTCACTCTCTCCTTTGTTTTTCAGGTGACAGTCTGGAACAGGTACTCGCTCCTCGAGGGCCCTCATTCCCAGACTTGCTCCATATTCTCTTCTGCCTGGAAGTCATCACTGCCAAATACATCAGTGAGTTACCATCGCTCTCTCAGAGATTTCCCTGGAACCGGGTACTCGCTCCTCGAGGGCCTATACATTCCAGCTCTTGGGCTTCTATGAGACATTGTGAGATTGTTACCATTTGGTTCTTTACATGAACTCTGCATACCCTGCCTAGTCACTATATTTCAGTTTCTCTACAGCTCACCCTCCAGGGATCACTGTTCCAGTATCCGAGGGACTACAGCACAGCAGGGCATTCCAGCTCACTACTGCTACCTCTGGTGGTTCAGTATACTGTCTAATAAAATAACTAGTGTGCGTCTGTTTCCTAACTCTGAGCCTGACCAGTGGTCCCTCTCGGGATCTTCCCCCGGGGGCATGGTCATCTGCCACTGGTCCAAGGATCCACCCACAACTCTCCTAAAGAACAACAGATTGATAATTCCTAACAGTATTTTACGCAAGTAATTTTGCTACAGGCAAAACAGTCAGGTGAAAAGAGAGAGAGCGAGAGAGACTCTTTATAAGACTCAGCCTGCACTGCACAAATCTCTTTATAAGACTCAGCCAGCACTGCACAAATCCTCTTGTTAGAATTTTCATTGCTTATAAGGTCAAATTTCTTTAATGATATCAGTTTTACAAGGAATATCTCTGAATGTCTCTGTAACACCACCACCCCCACCCCTAACCCACCTCCTGAAAACTCACCCCAAATCAACGTGACCCTTAGAGTGGACCATATATTGAGAGTCAGGCTGAGCCTCTCTCTCTCTTTCTCTCTCCCCAATTATGAGCAAAGAACATTTTATAACCTTTTAAAATCTACCCATTAATGTTTTAAAGCTGATCCATAATGTTTGTCCCAGAAATCTTACAAATACAATTGAGTGCTAAGCCCCACAAAGAAATTTACAGTGCTCACAAAATAGACTGCTGGTGCTTCCTATGAGACAGATGGTCTGATTGCAGATGCTTCTACGCTGTGGAATAGTCTTGTCTATCAATTGCAAGGAACTTATTCTATGTTCTATAAAGCCTTAAAATCATGGCTATTCCAGTAAGTATATGATTGAGATTTTTGTGCTTTGAGGATTTTGGGGATTTTATTTTTGTGACTGCTGAGGGGGTTGGAGCCATGAATTTTATAACCCTGTGTTAGGGGGTTGTTGAGTCATAATTGAGGATGGTGAGGTATTTTTAGATTTTTTTTCCTCTAATATATACTTTATAAAAATACAAACAAATTGGGACTGCAGTGAGTTTGGAAATTAACATGCAGATGAGGTCCCATTACATTATTCCTGAAAATTCCAGTTTAGTCATGAGAGCTAATAGCCAAACACATTGGGGCGGATTTTAAAAGCCCTGCTCGCGTAAATCCGCCCGGATTTACGCGAGCAGGGCCTTGCGCGCCGGCACGCCTATTTTCCATAGGCCTGCCGGCGCGCGCAGAGCCCCGGGACTCGCGTAAGTCCCGGGGTTTTTTGTCGGGGGCGTGTCGGGGCGGAGCCGATTGACACGGCGTTTTGGGGGCGGGCCCGGGGGCGTGGTTTCGTCCCGGGGCGGTCCGGGGGCGTGGCCGCACCCTCCATAACCACCTCCAGGTTGCGTCTCGGCGCGCCAGCGGGCCGCTAGCCTGCGTGGATTTACTTCTCCCTCCGGGAGGCGTAAATCCGTGGACAAAGGTAGGGGGGGCGTTTAGATAGGGCCGGGGGGGTGGGTTAGGTAGAGGAAGGGAGGGGAAGGTGAGGGGAGGGCGAAAGAGGGCGTTCCCTCCGAGGCCGCTCCGATTTCGGAGCGGCCTCGGAGGGAACGGAGGCAGGGGGGTAGATTTTTAAAAAATGCGCGTTTGCGTACTTTTGTTGGCGCACCAGTCACAAACAAAAGTACGCTGGATTTTAGTAGATACGCGCATAGCCCCGCGTATCTTCTAAAATCCAGGATCGGCGCGCGCCGGCTGCCCAAAATCGGCAGCCTTGCGTGCGCCGATCCAGGATTTTATAAGATACGCGCGGCTACGCGCGTATCTTTTAAAATCCAGCATACTTTTGTTTGCGACTGGTGCGCCAACAAAAGTACGCGAACGCGCATTTTTAAAAAATCTACCCCATTGTGCCCCTTTCTAAAGACTCTACAAGACGTTCAATACCATATTTATGGGATGATAGGGGTTCTAAACTGAAAAGACTGGTACCCAAAACAACAAATGATACATAGGGCATGCCTTGGAGGAGGAAGTAGATACCTTTGAGACTGAGACAATTGGTGATAAGGACTATGTGCATAAGATAATGGAAGCATTTGCAACTAAAATAAATAAAAAAGATAGATATCCTCCTTGATATTCTAATTGGCCAAGTAGCTCAACTTATGGAGACAGTGCAGGAAAACTCATCCAGGCTGAATGATTTAGAAATGTGGGTCTCAGATTTGGAGTACTCACTGATGGTGGCTTGAGCAAAAATAGATAGGATGGACAGGCTCCAGAAATCTGCTCTCAAAAGGTAGATGATCCTAAGAATTGCTTGAGAAGGAATACAATTTGTAATTTAGGATTAGCACAGAAGGCAGAAAGAGTGATGCCAATTCTGTTTTTCAAAAAATGTTTGCTGGAGCTTCTGGGCATACAAAGTCAAATGGTGCCATTAAGATAGAAAGAGCCCATCATGCTCTAGTACTAGCACCTGCAGCAGGAGGAAGGCCGCATGCGGTCATTGTGAGACTGAACAATTTTGCTGATAAACAGTGGATTTTAAAGGCAGAGGGGGAGATTGGTGACTTCCAATATTGCGGCCATAGAATCATGATCTTTCAGGATTTCTCCATTGAATTACAGAAAAAGAGACAGGAGTATGGCAAAGTGAAAAAGGATTTGCAGTCACTGGGAATACACTATGCTTTGATTTATCCAACTAAATTCAGAGTTGTTGTGGAAGGGAAAGTCACACTATGTGCAGATCTGAAATCAATGGAAAAGGTGGTGTTTGAAATTAAAAATTCTGCAGCTACAGCAGCCACAGACTGAAAGGCTATATCTACGTGTTCAAGTGGCTAATTTATAAGCTGATTTACTGACATAGGTTTCTTTCTTTTATTGTTGTTGGTGATTTTGTTGGCACAATGCTGTACATTCTGCGGGCCACTTTGCTTTTTTTCTTCCTTCTTACTGGTCAGATGCAGCATTTCTTTGTTGTGAGCTGCTGATTCCTGCTTCCAAGATCTGGGAAACATCATTAAAGTCACAAGTGGCTGCTAATATTAATCACCATGGGGGAGGGGGAGGGGGGGGGGGAAGACTATTAATAGCATGCCTGCATGGATAGTCAAAGATATCATTTGACAAACACTTTTCTGAAAGTTAACATGAGAGTGATATTCATGCAGGCAATAAACTGGGCACAACAGAGGCTTACTGAGACTTGCTTTTTTCACTTTACAGGCTGGCTGTTTTATTTACTGGAGTTTTTTACCCTGAGGGGCGGATTTTAAAAGGCGCGCGAATAGCCTACTTTTGTTTGCGCTCCAGGCGCAAACAAAAGTACGCTGGATTTTAGTAGATATGCGCGGAGCCGCGCGTATCTGCTAAAATCCTGGATCGGCGCGCGCAAGGCTATGGATTTTATATAGCCGGCGCGCGCCGAGCCGCGCAGCCTACCCCCGTTCCTTCCAAGGCCGCTCCGAAATCGGAGCGGCCTCGGAGGGAACTTTCCTTTGCCCTCCCCTCACCTTCCCCTCCCTTCCCCTACCTAACCCACCCGCCTGGCCCTATCTAAACCCCCCCCTTACCTTTGTCGGGGGATTTACGCCTCCCTCCGGGAGGCGTAAATCTCCGCGCGCCAGTGGGCCTCCTGCACGCCGGGCCGCGACCTGGGGGCGGGTACGGAGGGCGCGGCCATGCCCCCGGACCGCCCCAGGCCGTAGCCACGCCCCCGTACCCGCCCCCAAAACGCTGCCGACACGCCCCCGAAACGCCGCGATGGCCAGGCCCGCTTCCCGACACGCCCCCGACACGCCCCCCTCGGAGAACCCCGGGACTTACGCGAGTCCCGGGGCTCTGCGCGCGCCGGGAGGCCTATGTAAGATAGGCTTCCTGGCGCGCAGGGCCCTGCTCGCGTAAATCCGCCCGGTTTTGGGCGGATTTACGCGAGCAGGGCTCTGAAAATCCGCCCCTATGGGCATTGCTGCCTAGGACCTTTTTGCCTTTATTTTTCCTTTTTTAAGGGACAGTCAGCCTAGGAATGGCTAATTGTTCCTTAGGTGGGAACTGTATAAAGCTGCAGTTATTTGTACCATCAATTTTAATGTTTTTGGGTTTTTTTTTTAATTTCTTGATGTATCTGTCTGGAATTGTTATTTTTAGACCTGCAGTAATTGCTGCAATTGTGATTTTTTTTTTTTTGCTTATGAACAAGGGGGTGGGGGAAGGGAGGTGGGGGGGGGGGGGGAGATGGGTGGGAATAGGTGAGGGATTTTTCAAGTTAAGTTGGTTAATGTTCTTCTGATCCCCTGGTCCAAAAGATGTTCCCACCAGGGGACTTTTCAAGATTAGTGAGGTTGTCTGCCCTTGCTGGGTCCTGGCTGGTCTGGGATTTTGGTCAGATAGTGTTAGTATCCCTCGGGTCTTGAGGGAGGATGGGAGTTAAGAGGGTTTGGAGGTGTTTGGGGTTGTATTGAAAAAGCTTACATCATACTTGCATTACTTTTGGACATATTTTGAGCTGGGCTGTATAATACTGTGTGGAGTTGAATGTTTTCTACCCTTGAAACTGATACTCCTGTTGAGAGATGCTTTGTGGGGACTTATTTTTTTTTTCTTGTTAACTAAATTACATAATAGTTAAACAGATTAATATTTTGTCCTTGAATGGGCAGGGGGATTCAATTCCCATTAAAAGAAAACATATCCTTCAATATGCTAGAAAATGCAAGGCCCATATTTTATTATTGCAGGACACTCACCCTTACTGGGTAGAATGCAAAAAAATGTGATTATGGATGGTAGGGCAGTTATAATCTGCCTTATAAAGCTCACGTAGACAGGGTATTTGTGTACTAATCAATAAACACCTACTTTTAGTGTTAACCAATTTCTTCCTGATCTTGACGGAAGATATGTCATTTTATTGTGTATGGATAACCAATTTTCATTTACGCTGGTTAATGTTTATGGCCCCAGTTCCAATGGTAGTGAATTCTTCGCTAACCTTTTGGGACAAATTGATTATAGGAGGGGAATGAAACTACTGTCCAAACTTAAAACTAGATCATGCATCTACTTCTCGGGAGAGTTCTACCCTTATCCTTGGATATCAGGAGCTGGTGAATACCTTTAGGCTCATAAATGTGTGCCATAATCTGACATGTCAGCATTTTACACACTACTCAGAGTAACATAGAAGATATATTTGAATTGACTATTTCTTGTGTACAGCAGATGAGAGCACACTGACTAGTAGGATGGATATCCTATTCTCTAGTCTTTCTGATCACCATCCTTCCTAGATATCCTTGGATATGTCTGGGGCATGTTCTCATGTATTTTCATGGTGTCTCAATACTTTCTTGTTGGGAGATATATGGTTTAAAAAGATGATTGTTCATGTTTTTTCAGCTTCAGATAATTTCATTCTGAATCAGACTATAAGTGTTGCACTTGAAGGTGGATCTTTATTCTGGAGCAGTGTAGACGCTAAACATTGGCCGCAAACAGCTATACAAGCCTTCCAAGACTTGAAAGAAGCCTTCCTCCAGGACACCTGCCTCCGCCATCCAGATCCACAGAGACCATTTATCGTGGCGGTCGATGCCTCCGACGTAGCGGTTGGAGCCGTTTTATGTCAACAATCCGAGAAAGGAAGACTTTTGCCATGCTCCTATTTTTCCCACAAGTTCTCCCCCGCTGAAAGGAACTATGGCATAGGGGACAAGGAGCTACTCGCTATTAAGCTCGCCTTTGAGGAATGGCGTCAATGGCTGGAGGGGGCCCAACACCCAATAACCGTCTATATAGATCACAAGAACCTGGAATACCTGTGTCACGCCCAGCGCCTAAATCCACGGCAGGCACACTGGTCCCTCTTTTTCAATTTCACCCTACGCTATCGACCGGCTCCCAAGAACACCCGGGTGGACGCCCTCGCGCTTACCTCTGAGACTGAAGAGGACTCTTCACCACCGCGGTACATCCTGGATCCAGCCAAGGTCCTCTTAGCGGCCGCTGAGCTGGCTCCCGCAGGGAAGACTATAGTTCCTGTTCGTTCCCGTAGGAGAGTATTAGCCTGGGCCCACAATTTTCTGACTGCCGGACACCCGGGAATAGCCAGGACCCTGAATCTCCTCTCAGAATTCTACTGGTGGCCACAACTGAAGAAGGATGTTCGTCTCTACGTCCAGTCCTGTCCCATCTGTGCACAGCAAAAACCCCTGCATGGACATCCCTGGGGTCTTCTTCAGCCATTACCAGTCCCTACCGAGCCTTGGACTCACTTATCCGCCGATTTTATCATCGACTTACCAGCCTCTGACGGGAAGACCGTAATCTGGGTCACGGTCGACCGTTTTTCTAAAATGGCCCACTTTGTGCCTCTCGCTAAACTACCATCGGCACCGGAACTGGCTACCCTCTTTACTCAGCATGTTTTCCGCCTCCACGGTCTCCCGTCACATATAACCTCAGACCGCAGCCCGCAGTTTACTGCAAAGTATTGGAAGGCTCTCTGCAGGAAGTTTGGCGTGCAGCTTCACCTTTCATCCCCAAGCCAATGGGCAAAGCGAGCGCACCAACAAGACCTTGAAGACATTCCTTTGCTCCTTTGTGGGAGATCTCCAGGACGACTGGGTGTCCTTATTACCATGGGCAGAGTTCTCCTATAACCGGCACAAGCACTCTGCGAAAGACCAATCCCCATTTCAGTTGGTCTATGGGAAAGATCCAAGACCTCCCCTACCTCTATCTCTGACGGTGCCATCTCCAGCGGTCCAATTTACGGCACAGCATTTGCACCACTTATGGCGAATTACCCAGGAGAAACTCCGTTTGGCAGCGACCAAGGCTAAGAGATCTGCGGATAAGTCTCGTCGGCCTGCTCCGATCTTCCTTCTGGGACAAAAGGTATGGTTAAGTACCAGAAACATCCATTTACAGACTCCGTCTATGCGCCTGGCTCCTAGGTACATTGGCCCATTCGCAGTACTCGAGCATGTTGGGGCGGTCTACTATAGATTACATCTGCCTTCCACATTGAGGATCCACAACATGCTCCACGTATCCCTGCTCAAACCGGTGATTCTCTCAAAATTTCACATGAAGCCGGCTGAGCCAGCGGCTGCTACGGCGATTCCTGATGCCATATACACCGTTAAGGACATCCTGGATGTTCGTTTCCACCACCGCCGGTGGGAATACCTCCTCTCGTGGGAGGGTATGGTAATGAGGAGAATTCCTGGGAGCCGTCTTCCAATATCTTGGACAAGAATCTCCTCCACCAATTCCATCTGGATTACCCAAGTAAACCCAGGCCTCCAGGGAGGGGGCGTAGGAGAGGGGGTACTGTTACGGTCCCGGGCTGTGCCCCAGTCCCTCCACCTACCTTGGGGGTGGCCCGGGCCGTTTCTGGGCTTCCTCGGGCCTGCAGGCCCTCCAGCGTGTCTCTCCCTCCTCGGGAGAGACGCCAAAGGTCCAGCGCAGCTGGCCCCGCCCCGAGACGTGCGCGTGCGGGGAGGAGCTCCTCTTAAAGGGGCCAGCGCGGGAAAACCCTCTGTTCTGCTGTGGATGACGTCAGACGCCCTCAGAGTATAAGGACCCTGCATCTAGATCACTCCAGTGCCTTGCAACAAGGTTCCTGGTCTTCGGCCTGCTGTTGCTGCGTACCTGGTTTGCTCTTCGTCCCGCTTCTGCTCTGCCCTCCTTGCTGGATTGATCCTTCTGGACTCCGACCCCTGGACTGGCTTTGTACCACTCTCTGGACTTCGACCTCTGGTTTGGCTTTGGACCACTCTCTGGACATCGATCCCTGGACTGGCTTTGGACCGCTCTCTGGACACCGACCCCTGGACTGGCTGCGGACCACTCTTTGGACTCAGACTCCTGGACCGACTTTTGGATTACCTACGACCTTCTGGTGGCGCCAGCCGTCTGGAACCCACGACCTGCAGGAGGCGCCTGCATCCAGACCTTCTTCCACCTTCAGGGAGTCACCTAAGTCCCAGCGGCCGTGTCCCTATGGGCTCCTCCTGGGGGGACTTCGGCTTCCAGGGTGATTCTCCAAAAGTCTCAGCGGCTGGACTCCTAAGGGCTCCTCCCGGGGGAGTGCCGGTCTCCAGGGTGAAGATTCTTCTATCACCAGGGTTCAACGTTGTCCGTCCTCCCAGTGGGTACAGAGTCCTTGATCGCATAGGACTCCACCATAGTCCAGTATCTCAGCTTGCTCCGAGCCTCTGAACCGCCTCCTGGTTGGGACACTTGCTGTGGACCCCTACAGTACTCCATCCTCTGTCCCAACCGGCCCAAGGGTCCACGAACACAACAGAAGTGGAGGAGTGGTCTGAGTCGTTTTAGGACTTGTAATTTTAAAAAGCCCTCCTTAGTAGTATTATTGATAAATCTCTTTAGGTTTAATTGATTGTCCATGATGACTCCGAGGTTTCTTACTTGAGAAGAAAAGGTTGGTTGACTGGTGGGGATTGGGTTTGTCATTGCATAGTTGCCGTACTGTGAGATGAGGAGTATTTCCGTTTTATTGGAATTGAGAATTAAAGTAAGGCTTGAGAGCAGGTTATTGATGGATATAAGGCAGTTGTTCCAGAATTCTAGGGTTTTTTGTAGGGATTCTTTCACTGGGATGAGTATTTGGACGTCGTCTGCGTAAATGTAATGATTTAATTTTAGTTTGGAGAGGAGCTGGCATAGCGGTAAAAGATAGATGTTGAAGAGAGTTGGGGATAATGAGGAGCCTTGAGGGACTCCCAGAGAAGAGCAGACGGGGTGTGATTCATTGTTGTTGACTCTGACCTTGTAAAATCTGTTTTGTAGAAAATACTTGAACCAGTTTAGAGTGGTGCCTTTGAAGCCGATGTAGGATAGTTGCTCCAAGAGTATTGAATGATTCACCATGTCGAAGGCAGCTGATAGGTCGAGGAATATGAGTAGGCAGGTTTGTTTTTTATCAAGATTCATTAGTATGGTGTCTGTTAAAGAAATTCATAGAGTTTCGGTGTTTCATGCTTTGCGAAAGCCGAATTGCGAAGGTGCTAAGATTTTGTTATCGTCCATCAAAGTCACCGGCCGGCGCAGGATTTTTCTTTGTGGGGAAGAAGGACAGTACCCTACGTCCATGTATCGATTACCGAGGTCTAAATAAAATCACGATCAAAGACTGTTACCCCTTTCCGTTAATCTCCGAGCTGTTTGACAGGTTGCAAGGGGCCAAGATATTTTCAAAGCTTGACCTTAAGGGGCCTACAACCTCATTCGCATTCGGAGCGGCGATGAATGGAACACGGCCTTCAATACGCGAGACGGCCACTTCCAGTATCTTGTAATGCCATTTGGGTTGTACAATTCACCCGGCATTTTCCAAAATATGATGAATGACATCTTGCGGGATCTGCTGTACAAGAACGTTGTGGTATACCTGGACGACATACTAATCTTCTCCCAGGATTTGGACACCCACATTACAGACATCAAGCAAGTACTCCACTGTCTTTGTGAACACTGGCTGTACGCCAAACTCTCTAAGTGTGAATTTCATAAAGACTCAGTGCCTTTTCTAGGCTACATTGTGTCTAAGGAAGGCTTCCAAATGGACCCTCACAAACTTGAAAGTATCAAGAATTGAGCTCAACCTACCAGCCTGAAGGCTTTAAGAAGATTCCTGGGGTTCACCAACTATTATCGAAGCTTCATAAAGAACTACTCTTCATTAACTGTACCCTTGACGCAATGACTCGCATGGGTGCCAATGCTTCAAAATGGTCAGCAGAGGCCATTTCTGCATTTGAGAAATTGAAGACTGCCTTCTCCACAGAACCATGCTTACGGCATCCAGACCCCAATAAGCCCTTCATAGTAGAAGTTGATGCTTTGGATGTGGGGGTAGGGGCTGTGTTAAGCCAAGCTGGAGACTTGAAAGCCTTATGTCCCTGTTCATTCTTCTCACGAAGATTCTCTCCAGCCATGAAGAACTACGGGATCGGTGACAAGGAGCTCCTGGCAATAAAGCTTGCATTCGAGGAATGGCAGCCTTGGCTCGAAGGCGCTCAATATCAAATAACCGTCTTCACGGATCATAAGAACCTTGAGTATCTCCGCCACACACAACGGCTGAATTACAGATGGTATTTATACTGAATTACAGATGGTCTTTATTCTTCAACCGTTTCGATTTTGTGCTCAAGTTCCGCCCTGGAGATCAAAACACCAGAGCAGATGCACTGTCACGCTCATTTCATTCAGAGGATGTGCCTGATGAGCCACAGCACATAATTGACCTGAAGAAAATCCTCTTGACATCCACTTAGTCTGTACCCATTGGAAAGTATCGTTCCAAAGTACCTCAGGAAGAAAGTGCTCTTCTGGGCACAAGATTCCAAGCTGGCTGGCCATCCTGGTCAACACCGAACCCTGCTCAGGATACAGGAGATGTATTGGTGGCCTACCATCCAAAAGGATACCTATTCCTGCATGGCACCATGCACCAATTGTGCCAAGAACAAACCGGCTTCTGGACCACTGTGGGGTCAAATATAACCTTTGCCAGATCCGGATCGACCCTGGTCGCACATTGCTACTGACTTTGTAGTCGATTCACCTACTTCCGGAGGAATGAACACCATCTGGGAGACTGTGGATCACTTTAGCAAGATGGCCACTTCGTGGCGCTCCCTGGCATACCCTTAGCCTTGGAGCTTGCAAAGCTCTTCATAACGCACATATTCCGCCTCCACGGCCTACCTTCACACATCGTATCTGACCATGGGTCCCAATTCACGGCACGATTCTGGAAGTCTTTGTGCAAGTTGTTTGACATCACTCTAGACTACACTTCAGCCTACCATCTGCAGTAAAATGGCCAGACGGAACAGATGAATCGTACAGTGAAGCAGTTTTTACGAGCCTATGTCATGTCCCGACAAAATAACAGGGCCGAATTGCTTCCATGGGCTGAATTCGCCATCAACTCTCAACCAGCAACATCTACAGGACTGTCACCTTTTGAAGTGGTCTTCGGACGTTCTCCAACACCGCCACTTCTACTGAAGATGTCCCTAGCAGCTCAATCCACTGCTGATGATATCCATAAACTGTGGGTTCAGGCAAAGGACATGCTAATCAAAGCGAGTGACCATGCTAAGAAGTACTGCAATGCGCATCAAGCACTAGCTCCAGTATTCAAGCCAGGAGACAAGGTCTGGTTGTCAACCAAGCACTTCAGACTCAAACTACCCTCCTCTCGGTTTGCTTCTCACTGCGTGGGACCATTCTCAGTTCTTCAACGTATTGGCAATGTCACCTATCGTCTGAAGCTACCACCTGGTCTCCACATTCATAACATGTTCCACGTTTCACTGTTGAAGCCACTCATACTCAGCGAATTTTCTTCCAAGACTCAAGATCCACCTGTCATCAATGCAGAAGACGACTTAGAATACAAAGTTGAAGAGATTCTGGATGTTCGTAAAAGAGGCAAGATTTTTGAATACCTTCTAAAGTGGGAAGGACAAAGAGATGCTTCGTCAGTTCCATCTTGTGCATTCTTCAAAACCCAAACCTGGTACCCGAATAGGAGATTGCCCTTTGAAGGGGGGTACTGTTGTGACCGGCGCTGCCCGACGTCTCCACTCCACCCACCTTACCGCATTGGCAACTCCCTCCGTGTTGTGTCCATCACTGCTCGACACCCTCACTCCGCCCTCTTTACCTCTGTGGCGACTCCCTCCGGGTCTGATGGACTGCTAGCTGCCACGAAGTCTTCTTGCCGTCTCTCTCCTGCGTCCCCAGAACAGCATGACACTGCGGATCTGCCGTGTTCCTGATGACGTAGGGCACGTGCCTGCGCTCCGTTGTATGTACCAGCAAGGGCGTGATCCTCGGGGGCATCCCCCTGAGATGACATCATCCGCTTCCAATATAAAAGGTCTCAGTATTCGCTAACGAATTGAGTTAGCAAGGGGATTCGTCCAAGCTACTCTGCTTCCTCGGACTTACCAGGGGTACCCTGCTCCTCGGGGGCCTCGCTCTCTTATTTCAGATTGCCGATAGGAACCGGTACTCGCTCCTTGAGGGCCCATGTTCCTGAACACTCTAAAGATTCTCTACTGCCTGGAAGCTATTGCAGATACAGACATTTGTGAGTTACCACTGCTCTCTCAGAGCTTTCCCTGGAACCAGGTACTCGCTCCTTGAGGGCCTAACCCTTTCCAGCTACTGAGCTTCTTAAGACCTTATGTGAGTTTGTCATCCAGTTCTGGCTATGAACACAGCATACCCTGTCTACTCACTATCTATAGTTTCTCTACAGCTCAACCCTTGGATCGGCGTTCCAGTACCTGAGGGACTTCAGCCCTGCTGGGCATATCTGCTCACTCTTGCCTCCTCTGGTGGTTCTACTAACCTGTCTAATAAAAGAATTATCTGTGTCTGTCTCTGTACTCAAGCCTAGCCAGTGGTCCCTCTCAGGATATACTCCTGGGGGCGCAGTCATCTGCCATTGGCCCAAGGATCCACCTATCTACATTCCTCTACAGATGAGTGTCCTCTCCAAGCACTCCGCTGGTACAGTGTGCTAACTCCTCCTTCTACAGGAGCAGAAGCATAACAAGATTGATAACTCCCTAGCAAACCTAACAAGATTGCTAACTCCTCATGGGATCATAACAGATTGCTAACTCCTCCCTCCATAGGAGTTAGTTCCTAATAAATTGCTAACTCCTCCCTTCTCCAGGAGTTGATCCATAACAGATTGATAACTCCTGTCTGCTTGCTCCTCCCACCAGACAGCAGATTCCTAACAGATTGCTAACTCCAGTGGATCCGGCTTTAAATTGGAGAAGCAGTACTCCTGGGAATCCAGCTTAAGGTATGAGATGTCAATAACCCATGGACCCAGCACACCTCTCCGCTTTGCAGGCCTGGCTCAACACATCTCAGAACACCAAGAAACCTTGGAGAAAATTACTGCAGCATTCCATCAGCTTCACACACAGATGATACAAGGCACAGCTTCTACCCAAGAAAGTCAGTTACAGGAGGTAACTTTAAAGATTGCTGTTCCACTGGCTGCTCCTATTCGCTTCTCTGGAGAATTCCAGAAGACGCGGGGCTTTTTGAACCAGTTCAGCATGCATTTCACCTTACAGCCTTCATTGTTTCCCATGGACCTCTCTAAGACCACCTACATCCTGTCATATTTGGATGGGAGAGCCCTGTCGTGGGCATCTACCTTGTGGGAATGCAAGGACCCTATTTTGCAGGACATAGAAGGATTTATGGACTTGTTTAAATCTATTTTTGAGGACCCTGATCGTATGTCTATTGTCGGGTTTACTTTCCCATAGAATTCAAGACTCTTGCAGCGGAACTTCGTTGGGACCCCAGATGTCTCAAGACCCTCTTCTGCAGAGGCCTGGATAACCGCTTGAAAGACAAGCTGGCCGCTCGCCAGACACCTGACTCTCTGGAAGAATTGATAGCCTTAGCTACTCGGATTGATTGTCGGCTCCGAGACAAGGTGAAGGAACTCCGGCTTAAGGTGTTAACTGGGTTGAAACAGGCCAGTACCCCTGCATCTCAGATTGTTTGTCGGCTCCAAGACAAGATGAAGGAATTCCGGCCTAAGGTGTTAACTGGGTTGAAACAGGCCAGTACCCCTGCATCTTGGATGGATCCGGCAATTCCTGCTGTTGATACAGATGAACCAATGCAACTTGGTCATGGTCACGTGACCTCATAGGAGAGAAGATTTCAGAAGAAACGTGACCTGTGCATGTACTGTGGTCAGTCCGACCATGATGTCTCTGCATGCCCCATTTTGTCCGGGAAACGAATGGGCCCAAGTCCCGCGGGAAAACTGTTCTTGAGACTCACCGCATCCTCTCCTCTGCTCTCTCTCCTAGTCTCCCTGACCTATGGACCAGTCATGGTTCAGACTCCTGCCCTGGTGGACTCAGGGGCAGGAGGCAACTTCATTACTAGACGTTTAGTGGAATACTTGAGGATCCCTCTCATCAAATTAAAAGATCCACTACTGTTGTCTTCCATTTATGGGGAGCCATTGCCAGGTGACGTGACTTGCAAGACCATATCAGTTATGCTTCGCACCAGAGCACTCCATACGGAAATAATCTCCTTCTTTGTACTAGAAAAGGCCATGCACCCTATCATCCTGGGGTTACCCTGGCTGCAAATGCACCAACCCCAATTTGACTGAACCTCCCTGGATCTCTCACGATGGGTCCCAGAATGTCATGGGAGATGCCTTAAGGAGATGTCACCTGTTATATGCACACCTGTGACCCCAGCAGTACCGGTGTTGCCGCTCAGTACACCCCCTTCGGGGATATATTTTCCAAAGAAGTAGTTGATTTTCTTCCTTCACTGGAGCCCTATGACTGTGCCATATGACTGAAAACCAACACTGAGCCACCGAAGGGTAGGATGTACCCTCTCCCAGCTTTTGATAATAAAGCAACGTCGGAAAACATGGAAGAAAATCTCCAGAAGAGCTTTTCCCTACCATCAGGGTCATCAGCTGGTGCAGACTTTTGCTTTGGGGAAAGAGAAAATGATACTATACCCAGTGAATGTTCTTCAATATCTCGAGACAAAGACAATACAATACTTAGTGAATGTTCTTCAATATCTCTAGACGAAGACGATTCAATACCTAGCAAATGTTCTTCAATATCTCTAGAAGAAGATGATACTATACCCAGTGAATGTTCTTCAATATCTCGAGAACCATATTCATGGATCATTAAAACTAGAGTATCTCTGTCACGCTCATTTCACTCGGAAGATGTGCCTGATGAACCACAGCACATATTAGATCCAAAGAAGATATCTCTAGCAACCACCCAGTCTGTTTCTGCTGGTGATGCCACCGTCTCTCATCCAGCTACTTCTACTGGAGAGTCATCTTTAGAAGTGGATTTTGGACATTCTTCAACATCACCACTTCCACTGAATTCCTCAGTGACGTCCACAGCAGATCTACCCATTGCTGCTGATATCATCAATAACACTCTGAAAGATTCTTCCAAATCTCAAGATCCATCTGTCACCTTTGCAGAAGACGAAGTAGAAATCAAGATCAAAGAAATTCTGGATGTTTGCAATGAGTCAAGACTTTTGAATACCTTCTGATTTGGGAAGGCTTCGGCCCCGATTTGATCACTTGGGACCCTCATACCAATATTTTAGACAAAGAGATGCTTCACCTTGTGCATCCTTTGAAACCTAATCCTGGTACCTGAAAGGTGATCGCCCTTTGAAGGGGGGTACTGTTGAGTCTGTCGCTGCTCGACACCCTCACTCCGCCCTCTTTACCTCTGTGGCGACTCCCTCCGGGCCTGATGGACTGCTAGCTGCCGCGAAGTCTTCTTGCCATCTTTCTCCGGCATCCCCGGACCGGTACGATGCTACAAATCTGCCATCTTCCTGATGACGTAGAGTGCGCATGCGTGTGTGCTCCGATGTATGTACCAGCAAGGGCACGAACCTCGGAGTGTCCCCCTGAGATGACTTCATCCGCTTCCAATATAAAAGGTCTCAGTATTCGCTAACGAATTGAGTTAGCAAGGGGATTCGTCCAAGCTACTCTGCCTCCTCGGACTTACCAGGGGTACCCACTCCTCGGGGACCTCGCTCTCTTTTCTTTATTTCAGATTGCCGAGAAGAACCGGCACTTGCTCCTCGAGGGCCCATGTTCCTGAACACTCTGAAGATTCTCTACTGCCTTGAAGCTATCACAGATACAGACATTTGTGAGTTACCACCGCTCTTTCAGAGCTTTCCCTGGAACCAGGTACTTGCTCCTCGAGGGCCTAACCCTTTCCAGCTACTGAGCTTCTAAAGACCTTATGTGAGTTTATCATCCAGTTCTGGCTATGAACACAGTATACCCTGTCTACTCACTATCTATAGTTTCTCTACAGCTCAACCCTTGAATCGCAGTTCCAGTACCTGAGGGACTTCAGCCCTGCCGGGCATATCTGCTCACTTCTGCCACCTCTGGTGGTTCTACTAACCTGTCTAATAAAATAATTATCTGTGTCTGTCTCCGTACTCAAGCCTAGCCGGTGGTCCCTCTCAGGATATCCTCCTGGGGGCGCAGTCATCTGCCATCGGCCCAAGGATCCACCTATCTACATTCCTCTATAG
Organism: Rhinatrema bivittatum; assembly: GCF_901001135.1. Classification (NCBI taxonomy): domain Eukaryota; kingdom Metazoa; phylum Chordata; class Amphibia; order Gymnophiona; family Rhinatrematidae; genus Rhinatrema; species Rhinatrema bivittatum. The sequence goes on along the minus strand of NC_042616.1, from coordinate 607,226,098 downwards.
CTGAGTGTCCTCTCCAAGCACTCCGCTTGTACAGTGTGCTAACTCCTCCTTCCACAGGAGCAGAAGCAAAACAAGATTGCCAACTCCATAGCAAACCTAACAAGATTGCTAACTCCTCATGGGATCATAACAGATTGCTAACTCCTCCCTTCTCAGGGAGTTGATCCATATCAGATTGCTAACTCCTATCTGCTTGCTCCTCCCGCCAGACAGCAGATTCCTAACACCCCGGGGTTGATGGAAGGGTGGCTGCTGCAGCATCTTTCGGCCGTCCTTGTCCAGCGTCCCCGGACCAGCCTGACGCTGCAATCTGCCATGTTGACCTGATGCCTAGGGGCGCACGCACGGGCGGCCCTGCCTCAAGTACCAGAAGTGGCGTGAACTTCAGGGGGGCCCCCTGAGATGACGTCATCCGCTTCAGATATTTAAAGTTCTCTGAATTACTAACAACTCGAGTTAGCAAGGATATGGATTTGTTCTATCTACGCTACTCTGCCTCCTCAGACTAACCAGGGGTACCCACTTCTCGGGGGCCTCATGCTCTCTTACTTTATAGATTGCAGTCTGGAACTGGTACTCACTCCTCAAGGGCCCTCGTTCCTGGACTTCTTCGGAATTCATTTCTGCCTGGAAATCATCACTGCCTACTACATATGTGAGTTACCATCACTCTCTCAGAACTTTCCCTGGACAGTGGACTTGTGGGCCCAATATGCCAGCGGATCTGTCTGCATGTCCTCTGTGGGCTCAGTTGTGCTGGTGTCACTGACAGTTGTGCTGGTGTCTCCTTTGCTTGGGTGGGCTGAGAGTCACTCATGCCAGCTACTTTCTCTCTAGCCTGTAGCATAAAAGATGAATCTTTATGGGCAACATGCCTTTGGCGTACTGAAGTGGAGGAGGAGGAGGTACTAGCTGTTGCTGACAGAGTGATGCTCATGCTTGGGCTAGCACAACTCTCTGAAGTACCCGCCGCTGTTTCCTCCTCTGCTTCATGCCTAATCTGTCTCTGCCTATGGCGCTTCTGATCATGGACTTTTGGTAACAGCAGTTCCTTCACAAATGAGAGACAATTGGACTGTAGGGCGAGTTTCCCTTTCACACGGAGATCACAGACTGTGGCGAGCATGTATTTGTGCTCTTCTGTTAAAGGCCTTAATCTCTATTGCACCTGCTCCTGCAAAATGTCCAGATAATGCAGCACATCAGCTGTCATTCCCTCTTCCTGTTTAAAGCCCTCCAAATTTTCCTCCAGAAAATTAACTATAGGAATAATGTCAGTTAAGGTGGCACTTCTGGAACTCAGCTACTCTGTGACATCCTTGAAGTGCTGCAGTATTTTTACCAGCTGACTCATGACTAACCAATCATGATGCCCTAGAGGATTCTTCACACCTATGTCAATTGAACCAGAAAGTTCATGAAGGAGTGTCTGCAGCTCCACTAACCTCTGCAGGAACATATATGTGGAATTCCACCGGGTGGCAATGTCTTGAATGAGATGCTTGTGAGACATCTCCAAATCAGTCTGCTTTTGACAGAGAACCTGTCCCGCCTTCACACTTCTGTGGAAGAACACTGCTATGTTCCTACACTTCTGTATTAATATATGCAGGTATTAATTCTCTTGGTGATTGGACTCCAACCCCAGAGCTGCCTTCACTACCAGGTGCAGAGTATGTGCAAAACATTGGATGTACTGAAAGCGCATGTCAGTTATTGCCTTTCCATGTTTGCACCATTGTCTGTGACAAAGAACCCTGCCTGAGGATTTCTGTCTCACTGGTGTAGTTGCCAGCCCATCAGCATCTGTCTGATGCATGCTAGAATATTGGTTGCATGATGGGCCTTGTCCATCAGGTGGTTGTGCAGTAAAGCCCACCTCCACCCTGATACTTGATCACTAATAGAGCTGCTGCATGCCCTTGCCTCAGCCTGGTCCCACCAGTGTGCTGTCAGGGAGAGGTAAGAGTGTGTATCATTCATAGTGGTCCAGATATCGCAGGTGAAATGCACACTCCCGTGTGCCTTAGCTAGCAGTGCTTGGATGTGACTGTAACACTGCTTATACAGGCTGGGGATGAGCTTTCTGCTAAATGCGGTTCTGGAGGAGACTTTGTAATTTGGAACTACGACCTTCAGAAAATGTATGAAACCCACATTCTCCACTATCTACAAGGGCTGGTCATCAAGGGCAATCATTTCCCCAATGCTCCTGGTTACAACTTTTGAGGCTGCCTGCCTCCTACCCCGGGATAGCGTTACCACACACCACTCCATTTTCTCCATGGTGGCTTGTCACTTCTGCCACATGGCAGGAGGCTGATGGCCTGCCACCTGACTGCTAGAAGGGGCTGAGGGCGTGGGATGACTCTGCTCCTTTTCAACCACTTTACGCTGCCTGGAAAAAGGGGTCCCCTGAATGGTACTGCCACCATTCCCAGATGGCAGTACTGCTGTTGGGTATTGCCTCTTCATATGATGCGTCATGCCAAAATTAGATAGATGTCCCATTTGCTAGTCTCTGCTTATAGCCCTGCCACAGTAATTACACAGAGCAAAATGCAGGTCCTCAGTCACTTTAAAGTGGCTCCAGATCGCAGATGTCTTTCGTGATCCCTTCTCTATAGCTTCGGGGTGGATGCTGGCACTGGAGCTGAAGTAGTGGGTGCACCCTGAGAAGCAATGCCAGGGGCATCAGTCACACTCTGTGCCTGCGCTGACTGCTCTTCCTCCTCATCATTATCAGTTTCATCTCTCCCCTGCAGCACTGAAGGGGAGACTAAAACAGGACTAACAAATCCTCCTAAACCTTTGTCAGCTATTACTTCTTCCATTTCTGATTATGAGAATCCCACACAAGATGATTCTTCATCGGAATCAGAGGTAAACAGTGCCTGTGCTACATTTTCAATGCTAATTCGAGTCTGCAGTCACACTGCTGCTTTTGGGTCTCACCATTTTGTCTTGCATGACTCAGCCTCCCCTTCCCTCACCTCAAAAACTACAGGGTCAGAAACAAGTGGTGGTGATGCATCATTTCATTTTTTTCTTGATGGAACAGCCTTCCCCTCCAGAGATTTTAGATTGGAACAGGTCCCTTTGTAATTTTAATGGGGGACTGTCACTCCCTTTTGAGGTGCCTCCTCTCCTAGTCCCAATCACTTGACCACATCTAGCTTTGCCTGACATTATGGATTTAATGTCAGTGTCTACTAGGGATTTGCCTTCAGAGAGAACCCAATTTGTGTGAGTCTGCAAAACTGGCTGCCCACAGGCACAGTTCCTTGATGTGTGCACTAATGTAATGTACGTGTACACAACAAAGTTGTAACTATAAAAGAGGCCCACTGGGGATTTGCCTTAAGAGACCACCACTGTCCCAATATGTATGAGTCTGCAAAACTGGCTGCCCACAGGCACAGTTCCTTGATGTGTGCACTAATGTAATGTACGTGTACACAACAAAGTTGTAACTATAAAAGAGGCCCACTGGGGATTTGCCTTAAGAGACCACCGCTGTCCCAATATGTGCGAGTCTGTAAAACTACCTAGTGTCCACTGTTACTGATGCCCACTGCCCAGTGCACTGCCTTCTTGGATTAAAAGAGCACAGAGAGACAGTGAGTTCAATAAAGGAAAACTGCAGTTATGCCAATTAACAAAAAAGCCTGGCTTGGCACAGCAGCAAAATCGATGAAATATCTGTTTCAATGGCAATTCTAGAAAAAACTAGCTAGAAATTGAATATATTTCCAACCCACAACACCCAAATGCTGCTTGCAACCTACCCCAGGGGGTAAAATAAGAAGCAAAATGCCACTGCTAGTGCTAGCAGCTTCTCTCAGTGGCACTGACAGAGAGACCGTCTCAGATCAATTTAAAAAAGTAAGCGGCATTACAAAAAATGCTTAGCTGTTAGCTCTGATAGGTTGCATTCTGGTCTCCTTGCCAACCTGTCTGACCCACTCTGTGACAGGGCTGTGAGGTCACTTATGACTCATAGGAAAGGGCTAGTTTTTGCTATCTCCTATTTCAAAAGGCCAGTAAGAAATCACTGCGAGCTAAAAGAATGAAACAAATTATATGTTTGTAATCATGGGGGATCGCGATTTGTTTCGCGAACCCACAAATAGAATGGATAGGGACCTATACGTTGCAGATTGCCAATACGTTGCCAACGAATGCACATCCCTACAAACCTTTGTTTCAGCATGCTGAGGGCCCAGCTAGGCCTTTACTTGTACCATGGTCAGAAGGAAGGTTTCAGAATTCCCACTGGACTTTTACTTGAGCCATGAAAGAGAGGGAAGGTGTCGGTGGCCCTATTGGGCTTTACTTTCACCGTGGAAGGGAGATATCTTTGGCCCCCGCTGGGTCATTAGTTGTGCCACGAGCAGGAGGGAAGGTATCAGCAGTTCCACTGGACTTTTAGTTGAGCCAAAGGAGGGAGGAAATGTTTTGGTGACCCCTCTGGGCATTTATTTGCACCACGGGTGAAAGGGAAAGTATTTCCAGCCCCACTGAGCCTCTTACTTTTTTACCTCTGATGGGATGGAATCAATTGGTGGCTGAAGAAATGGAGACTCAGGCACAGGCCACATGTGTCCTATGCTGTTTGCTAAAGCAGGGAGAGAGGGCATGCACAGCAAACTTCCCGGTGCGAGTGTAACTCCACCGTCAGCTGTGGAATTAAACCACAGCGCCTTCACCTATGTTAGGCAATACAGGTGCCAATGTAGCTGCTGTGCTAGACTGGAGGGTTAAAATCCGGACAATTTCCGGACATTTTAGTACTCCATCTAGCTTCTGGACATTGCCTTTAAATGCCGTACTGCCCAAAGAAAATCCGGACATCTGGCGATCCTACTTTTAAGGGATATTCAGAGGCACGACTATGCTGCTGAATATACCCAGATAAGTTCTATTTAGTAGTATATCTGGCTATCATTAGACCTTGTTCGGTTAACTTAACAGGATGTCTGAATATTGGCAATTATCTGGTTAAGATAACCAGATGAGAAGCCTAGCTACCAAGTTATCCAGCTATATACTTAGCCAGACAAATACTTATCTGGCTAAGTGGCATCCAGACATAGTCAGATATTCAGCACAGATATTCATGGGCTGCCACTTATCTAGATAAGTCCCTATTTATCCAGCTAAGTAGCATTAAATATCAGCTTTACTGTGTTTTTGTGAGAGGAAGTTTGTTTCTGTGTTTGTGTCTATGTGGGTGAAAATGAAGTTTTGTGGGTGTATATTTTAGAGATAGCTTGAATTTATGTGTTTTTCTCTGTAGCGGCAACAGAGATGCTATCACAAGGTGTGCTTATGTATGTGTATGTTCTTGTGTAATAGAAGAGGAGTATGTATGTGTGTGTGTGTGTGTATGTATGTATGTTAGAGTATGTGTGTACTTGCCAATTTCTGTCTGTGCTTTTTCAGCTTACAATTGTAGGCTTCCATTCTTGGTTAATTCATTGCCTTGGGCAGGCTTGTACCTGGGAAGATAGTATTTATAATAAAGAGGAGTATCCTAGTGGTTAGAGCAGTGGGCTATGAATCAGGGGACCAGCGTTCAAGTCCTGCTGTCGCTCCCTTTGACCTTATGCAAGTCACTTTACCTTCCATTGCCTCAGGTACAAGCTTAGGGCTTGATTTTCTAAAGGTTACATGCATAAATCCGGCCTTATGCGCACCAGGCCTATTTTCAAAAGGCCTGGCAGTGCGCATAAAGCCCTGGGATGGGTGTAAGTCCTGGGGCTTGCAAAAAGGGGTGCACTGTTAACCCTCGATTGGATGCATGTTTTCGACACACTAGCGTTACCCCTTATTCAGTAAGGGTCCGAAAACACGCATCCAACCCCCCAAACCTAATAGCGCCCGCAACATGCAAATGCATGTTGACAGCTCTATTAGGTATTCCCGCGCGATTCAGAAAGGAAAATGTGCTGCCAAGCTGCACATTTTACTTTCAGAAATTAGCGCCTACCCAAAGGTAGGCGCTAATTTCTTCGGGCACCTAGAAAGTGCACAGAAAATCAGTAAAAACTGCTTTTCTGTGCCCCCTCCGACTTAATATCATAGTGATATTAAGTCGGAGGTCCCGAAAGTTACCAAAAGTAAAAAAAAAAAAAAAAATTTGAAGTCAGCCCACGGCTCGCGGGTAGAAAACTGGATGTTCAATTTTGCCAGCGTCCGGTTTCCGAACCCATGGCTGTCAGCGGGCTCAAGAACCGACTCCGGCAAAATTGAGCGTCGGCTGTCAAACCCGCTGACAGCCGCCGCTCCGGTCCAAAAGGAGGCGCTAGGGACACACTAGTGTCCCTAGCGCCTCCTTTTACCTGTTTTTACTGCCGGGCCTAATTTGCATACTGAATCACGCACACAGGAGAGTGGCCTGTGCGCGTGCCGGGAGAGTGGGTGTTCACCCGTTCTCCCGCGGACTTTACTGTATCGGCCCATAAGTGCTGCTGACAGTAATACAGATGTGTTTAAGGTAGGCCTCCTCTGTATTACTGTCAGCAGCACTAAATGAGCTAACCCTTTTTGGAATGGTATCCTTGGTCTATGGCAACTTTAGAAATGGTTTTATAAGCAGACATCAAGCACTTTACATTGTCCAGGAGAAGTGTTTGGTTTTAAATAATTTAATTGTATTTTTAACTTTTATGTTATTTGTTTTGTACATTGCTTTTGAAAATTTTATTGTAAAAACAGGAAAGTGATTTTCAAAAAAGTCATAAATAAATAAATACATAAGATAATGTTTCCTGGCAATAGAAAGTTACATGTATAAGTTATAAAAAGGTCATGAATGAAAATTCTTGTTTATATAAGGTGTTCTCCAATATTTCCTATAAAGAATGCTGAAAAACTAGCAACCATTGACTGAAAAATAAATTTAAAGACATGGCAAATAACAGTAAGTATTAATTGATCATTGCGTAAAAGATAAAACAAGACTCCAATTAGAAACTTGCATATTAGAACTTACATTTTGAAGCGTCAACTCACCCAAATTGAGGCCAGAAAGGAGGCTATGTGGAAAAGCTATTTGGGAAGGTCAGGCAAAATCTTACAATATTATGTAACGTTTGAAAGTAGGCTACGTGGAAGGCTGAATAGCAGCAAATTTGCCAATAATGAGCTCATAATGAGGCATTTGGGAGCTGTGCTAGTTTCAAGGTATGGAATGCATTTTCAGCCTCATTACAATATACATATGAACAGCATTATTCCTTTTCACAATAAATAAACCAAGTTTGTATATTTCAATATATGCTGTTAAGAAAGGAGCATCATATGCTGAACCCAGGAACAAACTTCACTACAAGTCCAAACCAACTCTCAAAAAGTTCACAAGTCCAACAAAAGATGAATATGACCCATTACTTATCTCTTGCATTAAAGATCCTGACCTGAATTCATGATTTGAACTTCTGCTTCAAGGGAGTCACTGGTGTCCTCAGTTTTTAAGACCTAGTGGTTAAAAAACTGATACTTTGGAATGGTGTTTGAAGACTGAAAACACCAGTAACTCCCTTGAAGCAGAATGTCAAAGCATGAATTCAGGTCAGGATCATTTTTTGTTCGACTTGTGCACCTTTTGAGAATTGTTTGGGCACAGTGAAATTTGTATCATGCTTGGTTTTTTTTTAAGACTTTCAAAAATCAGACCTATGGTTACAACAGCTCTGACCCAGACAATCTTTTGACTAAGTACCTGGGTTTGGTATATGATGGCCTTTTTTAAGATCATATATTTAAATATACAAGGTTGGTTTATTTATTCTGAAAATACTTGGTACCAGTCTTCCATATATTGGGTATTTGTTTTTCAGCATTAGTTTATTTTAAGCATGCAAAGTTGTTCTCAATGGAATCATCCTCTGCAGGAAAAAAAAAAGGAGAGAAAATGCACAAAGCATGCTTGGGAAATGATGTCAGTGTGAACTAAGGCAAGAAGCCAAAAATATTTTGCCACACACTTTAATCACCACAGCATCTCATTTGCATTCACTGTACTATACTTATTCAGAGTCATTGTATAGGTTGAGATGAGAAAAATCCCAGCCTTTTAATTTACTCATGGTTTCTTTCTGATGAGGCCCAATTACTATCAAAGGTTTTATATTAATACATGTAAGGGGGGGGGGGGGGGCACACTATAAGGATTATGGGACTATTTCCAAACAGCCCAAGAGTTGTATTTGCAGTTTCTCTTTGAAAAGTAGCTAACATAAAGTGCACATACTAAAAGCATCTGAGTACTTTGCACCTGTTACTTGTTTGTGTGGCTAAAGGGTATGGGTTGGGTAAATTGATATGAGTGCTTTTGAAAATTTCAAATATGTGCACCGCTTAATTCCATGACCTAAAAACTCCCTCCAGCTGATCGTGCATGTGTTTTGAGAGGCACATCTGTTCTTTTAGCTGTTTGGAGGAAGGCAATTTTCAGATAGGCCAATTTACCTGCTTTTAGTATTTGGCTTTTAAAATTCCCTTCTATAAGAATCTTTAACGTTTAAGTAGAAAAAGTCTACCACCATAGATAGGCTGGAGGTAGTCCATAGAAATGCTATAAAAATGGAGCAGAGTCAGCACCATGAGACATATGAAATATGACTTTAGGACCAAAATCTGTCTACTTTATAGGAAAGACATGGGGGATAATATAGAGATATTCAAATACCTTAAAAGAAGAACACTTTTCTGAGGCAAGACTGTTCTTGAGCAAAAGATCACAGCTGGGAAGTCCAGGATGATAGAATCAGAAGGACCATTGGAAAATATTTCCTCACAGAAAGAATAGAACAGAATCCAGTGGTGGAGACAAAAATTATAATGAAAATCAAGAAAGTATAAAATAAGCATAAAGGATGTGAAGGGAAGATCAACTAAAAGGAATCCCTTCATCAACCACTTTGATGAATTCCGTGCTCTCATCTGCACTAGGATCTATAGGATGTAGCTCTTCAATTTTGATATCAGTATTTTCCGCAAAAAAAGTCACCTTTTAGATATAACTTATTTATATGGCATTACTGCATACTATTGGAAGTGAAAAGAAGATTATAATCACCCAAGTTTTTATCCCATCTAATAATTTATAGACAACATTTATGGGTGAAATGACTAAATTATTTTTGAAAAAAAAAATACTATCAATAACCAAAACATGCTCAATAGGTTTGATCATAACTCTTTTATTGAGTCTTTCATATGAAATGTTCCGAGTACTTTAAATTCATGAGATGCTCCCATCAATTTAGAATAATTTCATGCCCAGTCATATACATTTTTCTTTAGGAGCTCAAATAGGTGCTTTAAGAGAATGTGATTTTTCAATCAATTTATAATCAGCACACATGCAATCACTTTATGAAAAGTTCAAAAAAGAAAAAAATAGCACCCATGTAGACAAGCACTTCTACCAGCTCTTCAGTGAAAGATGCCTCTCTTGTCTTTTTACAGTATACTGGTCTCGAGTATACTGATCTTCAGGAGAAATCAAGACCTCCAACACAATATTTCTTTTGTGGGAGCACTGAGAGGAGAGGATCACCTTGCTGGTGGCTGAAAGGAATTATTAAGTTTTGCTTGGGACATTTTTTTAAAGTATTGGGGAGAAGTTAACTATTCAGGTACATTATTTAGTGTGTTTGTTCTTTTAATAGTCAGTAAGGCAGCTAATAAACAGAAGTTATTGTGTTTATTTTTAAATAGTCAGTCAGTAAGGCAGCTAATAAGCAGACATTAGTGTGTCCATTGTCATTTCGCACCGAGGATGTGTTTCCCAGGGCTAATGCCCAGGGGAGAAGGGTTCGGTCAGCCATTATAGTTGATGATTCGATTATTAGGATTGTAGACTACTGGGTGGCTGGTGGGCATGAGGATCGCCTGGTAACATGCTTACCTGGTTCGAAGGTGGCAGACCTCACGCTTCACCTAGATAGGATTTTAGACAGTGCTGGGGAGGAACTGGCTGTCGTGGTACATGTGGGCACAAACAAGATAGGAAAATGTGGGAGGGAGGTTCTGGAAGCCAAATGTAGGCTCTTAAGTAGAAAGCTTAAATCCAGAACCTCCAGGTTAGCATTCTCTGAAATGCTCCCTGTTCCACACACAGGACCCCAGAGGCAGGCAGAGCTCCAGAGTCTCATTGCGTGGATGAGATGATGGTGCAAGGAAGAGGGAATCAGTTTTGTAAAGAACTGGGGAACCTTTAGGGAAGGGGGAGTCTTTTTGAAAGGGATGGGTTCCACCTTAACCAGGGTGGAACCAGTCTGCTGGCATTAACCTTTAAAAAGGAGAGCAGCTTTTAAACTAGAAAAAGGGGAAAGCCGACAGATGCATAGCAATGCATTGTTCAGAGGGAGGTATCTTCAAAGGATACTAATGATGCATTTGAATTAGGGCATCCCAATAGTGAGGTTCCAATAATAAGAAAAGTAGTCCAAGTGCCTATAATTAAAAATCACACCTGAGCTAAAAAAAACTCCAATTGAACCCTATCAGTTAAAAACCAGAATGAAAATACACACTTATAAATGTTTGCATGTTAATGCCAGAAGTCTAACAAGTAAGATGGAAGAATTAGAATGTAATGCAGTGAATGATGAAATAGACTTAATTGACATTTCAAAGACATGGTGGAAGGAGGATAACCAATGGGACAGCTCTAGACCGGGATACAAATTATATCACAATGACAGAAAGGAGCATCTGGAAGGCAGGGTGGAACTTTGTCTAGGATGGCATAGAGTCCAACAGGATAAAGATCCTGCATGAGACTAAATACACAATCAAATCTTTATGGGTAGAAATCCCTTGTGTGTTGGGAAAGAGTATACTGTTAGGAGTATAATACCATCTACCTGACCAAGATGGTGAGATGGACAGTGAAATGCTAAGAGAAATTAGGGAAGCTAACCAAATTGGCAGTGCAGTAATAATGGGAGATTTCAATTATCAACAAGTCCAGCGTGCAAGAAACAATAACAAAGTCCATCAATAACTTTATAATAGATTTTTTATTGAACCGAGGTGTAAACTATTCTTCATGGCAACTCCATGTACCTTCAAGAATACAAATGCAAGAGTCCCCCGACACGGTCCGTGTTTCGCGGTCGCTGCATCGGGAGGGACCCACGGAATTAATTTCATCTACAACATACAAAAAACAGTAAACGATGGACCTTATGAATATGGCCATTCAAACTTACACAGAATACACAAAAACATACCTTATGTGTTCATCCTGGAGCGCATCGGCTCGTACAATAGGTAACCCATTTAAAGAAGCAGTTTGGCGCCAAGGACAGGAAATATCGCGATAGAATCACAAAATCGCGATAGAGTCACAAATCAGAGTAAAACCACGCCCCCACTGTAGACAATTCAGCTAAACAAAAACCATTCAATATCTTTATTTAGACCTTTGGATGGACAGAAGACAGTTTAAAGATCCATTTTTGTTCCCGTCTACCCAGGATTTCAGAGTAGTCCCCTCCCCGGAACGGGGGTGTCACAACCTCCAAAACTGAAAATCTTAAATCAGCAATACAGTGATGATGTTGGACCCAGTGTGTGACAAGGGGTTCGTCCATCCTGAGTAGACGGATATTTGAACAATGTTCTATAATACGAGTCTTGACCATCCTCGAGGTCTTGCCCACGTATAGTAAGGGGCAGGGGCACTGTACAGCATATACCACACCCCGGGTGGTACAATCCGATCTGTTTCGTAATTTAAACCGGAGCCCAGTGTCCGGATGAATAAAGGAGTCTGACAGGGCAGTGTGGCTACACATAGAACAGTGGCCACACGGGCCATGTTGACCCTCCCTGCTCTCCATTATTTGTCTATTGAAACTGGCATGTACTAGCTGGTCCCGGAGATTGTTCCCTCGCCGGAATGTAAACCGCAGCGGTCCCTGAAAAAGCGAGGATAAGGACAAATTTTCCCAATGTCTGCGAATCATTGCTGCAATAGCTTTGCTAGCGGTAGAAAAAGGTAAAATACAATTGAAGCACTGATTCTCATCAGCCACAGAGGGAAGAAACAACCAGTCGCGATTGGTGTACAAGGCTCTTTTAAAAGCCTTTTTCACCACGCGGGGAGGATATCCTCTATCCAGAAACCGCTGAGACATCAGCTTAGATTGTTCCAAAAAATCAGTACGGGATGAGCACAAGCGCTTCAGTCTTAAAAATTGTCCCGTAGGAATGTTATCCTTCAAGGGTTTAGGGTGACAGCTAGAATATGCCAGTAATGTATTCCTGTCAGTTTCCTTTCTAAACAGTGTGGTTACATATTGATCCTCTTCTACGGAAATGATAATATCAAGAAATGCAATTTTTTCGGGATGAATACAGAAATTGAATTGAATGTGTGGGTTGAGAGAATTTAACCAGTCGTAGAACATAAAAAATTGGATGTCTGTCCCTTTCCAGATGATCAAAATATCGTCGATGTACCGTAGCCATAAATCAACAAAGGAAAACCATTCAGAAGGATACACCAGTGAGGACTCATACTGATCCATATATAGACAGGCAAGCGAGGGGGCCATCGTGGCCCCCATTGCCGTCCCTTTGATCTGTTGATAGTATTTCTGATCAAACATAAAAAAATTTTTTGTAAGGGCAAGAGTGGCTAATTGTATCAAAAAATAAGTAGTCAGCCGGTGAGGGGCCGGGCGTTGATCCAAAATGGTTTCAATAAGCTGAAGTGCTTCTAACTGAGGAATGTTGGAATATAATGAGATGACATCAAGGGTAACAAAGAAAAAACCAGCCGGAGGGACAGTTGAGTTTGACAATTTTGTAATAAGGTGTGCAGTGTCTCTCACTGCACACCTCACCGGCTGACTACTTATTTTTTGATACAATTAGCCACTCTTGCCCTTACAAAAATTTTTTTTATGTTTGATCAGAAATACTATCAACAGATCAAAGGGACGGCAATGGGGGCCACGATGGCCCCCTCGCTTGCCTGTCTATATATGGATCAGTATGAGTCCTCACTGGTGTATCCTTCTGAATGGTTTTCCTTTGTTGATTTATGGCTACGGTACATCGACGATATTTTGATCATCTGGAAAGGGACAGACATCCAATTTTTTATGTTCTACGACTGGTTAAATTCTCTCAACCCACACATTCAATTCAATTTCTGTATTCATCCCGAAAAAATTGCATTTCTTGATATTATCATTTCCGTAGAAGAGGATCAATATGTAACCACACTGTTTAGAAAGGAAACTGACAGGAATACATTACTGGCATATTCTAGCTGTCACCCTAAACCCTTGAAGGATAACATTCCTACGGGACAATTTTAAGACTGAAGCGCTTGTGCTCATCCCGTACTGATTTTTTGGAACAATCTAAGCTGATGTCTCAGCGGTTTCTGGATAGAGGATATCCTCCCCGCGTGGTGAAAAAGGCTTTTAAAAGAGCCTTGTACACCAATCGCGACTGGTTGTTTCTTCCCTCTGTGGCTGATGAGAATCAGTGCTTCAATTGTATTTTACCTTTTTCTACCGCTAGCAAAGCTATTGCAGCAATGATTCGCAGACATTGGGAAAATTTGTCCTTATCCTCGCTTTTTCAGGGACCGCTGCGGTTTACATTCCGGCGAGGGAACAATCTCCGGGACCAGCTAGTACATGCCAGTTTCAATAGACAAATAATGGAGAGCAGGGAGGGTCAACATGGCCCGTGTGGCCACTGTTCTATGTGTAGCCACACTGCCCTGTCAGACTCCTTTATTCATCCGGACACTGGGCTCCGGTTTAAATTACGAAACAGATCGGATTGTACCACCCGGGGTGTGGTATATGCTGTACAGTGCCCCTGCCCCTTACTATACGTGGGCAAGACCTCGAGGATGGTCAAGACTCGTATTATAGAACATTGTTCAAATATCCGTCTACTCAGGATGGACGAACCCCTTGTCACACACTGGGTCCAACATCATCACTGTATTGCTGATTTAAGATTTTCAGTTTTGGAGGTTGTGACACCCCCGTTCCGGGGAGGGGACTACTCTGAAATCCTGGGTAGACGGGAACAAAAATGGATCTTTAAACTGTCTTCTGTCCATCCAAAAGGTCTAAATAAAGATATTGAATGGTTTTTGTTTAGCTGAATTGTCTACAGTGGGGGCGTGGTTTTACTCTGATTTGTGACTCTATCGCGATTTTGTGATTCTATCGCGATATTTCCTGTCCTTGGCGCCAAACTGCTTCTTTAAATGGGTTACCTATTGTACGAGCCGATGCGCTCCAGGATGAACACATAAGGTATGTTTTTGTGTATTCTGTGTAAGTTTGAATGGCCATATTCATAAGGTCCATCGTTTACTGTTTTTTGTATGTTGTAGATGAAATTAATTCCGTGGGTCCCTCCCGATGCAGCGACCGCGAAACACGGACCGTGTCGGGGGACTCTTGCATTTGTATTCTTGAAGATACATGGAGTTGCCATGAAGAATAGTTTACACCTCGGTTCAATAAAAAATCTATTATAAAGTTATTGATGGACTTTGTTATTGTTTCTTGCACGCTGGACTTGTTGATTTGATTGTTGTGCAAGACACTTCTGCTTCATGCTTTTGCTTGGTAGATTTCAATTATCCCAATATTGACTGAGTAAATGTAACATCAGGATATACTAGAGAGATAAATATCCTGGATGCAATAAATGATAGTTTATGGAGGAAATGTTTCAGGAACTGATGAGAGAGGGAGCAATTTTAGATCAAATTTTCAGTGGAGCACAGGTTTTGGTAAGAGAGGTAATGTTGGTGGGGCCGCTTGGCAATAGTGATCATAATATGATCAAAGTTGAATTAATGACTGGAAGGGGGACAGTAAGCAAATCCACGACTCTAGTGCTAAACTTTCAAAAAGGAAACTTTGATAAACTGAGAAAAATAGTTAGAAAAAAACTTAAAGGAGTAGATACAAAGGTAAAATGTGTGCAAGAGGCATGGAGATTGTTAAAAAATACTATCCTGGAAGCACAGTCCAGTTGTATTCCACACATTAAGAAAGGTGGAAGGAAGGCAAAATGATTACCAGCATGGTTAAAAGGGGAGGTGAAAGAGGCTATTTTAGCCAAAAGACCTTCATTCAAAAATTGGAAGAAGGATCCAACAGAAGAAAATAGGATAAAGCATAAGCATTGGCAAGTTAAATGTAAGACATTGATAAGACAGGCTAAGAGAGAATTTGAAAAGAAGTTGGCAGTAGAGGCAAAAACTCACAGTAAAAACGTTTTAAAAATATATCCAAAGCAGAAAGCCTGTGAGGGAGTCAGTTGGACTGTTAGATAATCGAGGGGTTAAAGCAGTGATGGCTAACCTATGACACGCGTGTCAGAGGTGACACGCCGAGACGTTTTTGCTGACACGTGCAGCATTTCAAGGACTATCGGGCATTTTTTTTTTTTAATTGGCTGCACCGAGCCTTTTCTTTTTCAGCTGCTCCGACCCTTTAAAATTTGTTATTTAGTATCCCCCTGCCCTCCGGACCCCTCCACCAATGCCCCCAGGCGCAGGGAGGCTCATGCGGCGCAGCGATTTGGCTCAAGACAAAGATCGCATTTAAACGCGCTGATGCTTCTCCTCCTTCCTGCCTGTGCGGCCCCGGTAATAAACATTGCCGGAGCCGCGTGGGCAGGAAGGAGGTGAAGCATCAGCACGTACAGAAGAGGAGCAGCATTTGCGTTTACGGGCCGCCGCAAATTCCAAGTCGCAGCGGCCCGAGAAGAGGAAGAGGCCCGGTAGCAGGGCCGCCGCGGCCCGAGAAGATCAGGGCCGCTGCAGAGCCCATCCTGCGGCAACCCGCGAAGAGGAGGCCCAGAGGTGAGAGAGAGGCTGAGGGTCTGTAGAGTGTGCATGTGTGCGTGTATGAGATGAATTGAGAGATTGTGTGTGAGAGTGAGGACCTGAATGTTTGCAGAGACAGCATGTGAAAACTGTGTGTGTGAGAGAAACAGCATGTGACAGTGAGAGCCTGTGTGTATGAATGATTGTATGAGAGAGAGCATGTGACAGTGAGAGCCTGTGTGTATGAATGATTGTATGAAGGAGAGCATGTGCCAGTGAGAGCCTGTGTGTTTGAATGATTGTATAAGATAGAGCATGTGCCAGTGAGAGCCTGTGTGTATGAATGATTGTATGAGAGAGAGCATGTGCCAGTGAGAGCCTGTGTGTATGAATGATTGTATGAGAGAGAGCATGTGCCAGTGAGAGCCTGTGTGTATGAATGTATGAGAGAGAGCATGTGCCAGTGAGAGCCTGTGTGTATGAATGATTGTATGAGAGAGAGCATGTGCCAGTGAGAGCCTGTGTGTATGAATGATTGTATGAGGGAGAGCATGTGCCAGTGAGAGCCTATGTGTATGAATGATTGTATGAGAGAGAGCATGTGCCAGTGAAAGCCTGTGTTTATGAATGATTGTATGAGAGAGAGCATGTGCCAGTGAGAGCCTGTGTGTATGAATGATTGTATGAGAGAGAGCATGTGCCAGTGAGAGCCTGTGGGTATGAATGATTGTATGAGAGAGAGCATGGCCAGTGAGAGCCTGTGTGTATGAATAATTGTATGAGAGAGAGCACGTGCTAGTGAGAGCCTGTGTGTATGAATGTATGAGAGAGAGCATGTGCCAGTGAGAGCCTGTGTGTATGAATGATTGTATGAGACAGAACATGTGCCAGTGAGAGCCTGTGTGTATGAATGATTGTATGAGAGAGAGAGCATGTGCCAGTGAGAGCCTGTATGTATGAATGATTGTATGAGTGAGCATGTGCCAGTGAGAGCCTGTGTGTATGAATGATTGTATGACAGAGAGCATGTAACAGTGAGAGCCTGTGCGTGTGTGAGAAAGAGAAATGCATGTGAAAATGAGAACCTGACTGTGTGTTTGAGGGAAGAAGATGGAGAGAAAAGACAGAAAAAAAAGACAACATAAAAGTAATTGGCAAAAAAATAAGAAAGGGAAGGTGGAAAAAAAAAAGCCTGTGACCAACCAATTAGAAAACTAAAATCAGACAGCAAAGGCAACAAAAAAAAAAAAAATACTTTTTAGTGATTGGCACATGTAATCTTTGGGAATGTGCAAGAATAGCACTTTCTCTACGGATCTCACAATGTACGAGATCAGCATGGAGAAAGTGGAAGCCCATGGGGCCTGCACAGAGGAGGCAGCAGAATGGACCAGTGTCAGTAGCAGCATTCGGCACCTCCCCAATAGCCATGTGGCAGCAGTGACAGTGGCAGCAGAGGAATGAGAGAGGTTCCGAGATTGCTGGCAAAAGAGAGGGGGGTCTGCCTTTAGTGTGTGCATGTGTATGAATGGGCCACTGCCTGGGGGTGTATGTGTGTAAATGCATGGGTGCCTGCCTAGGGGTCTGTGTGTGTGAGAATGAATGTGTGCATGCCTGGGGGATGGGGAGGGTGTGGTGTAAAAATGAATGGGAGCCAATAAAAGAAACCGACTGACAGATGAAGTTTGTAATGCTTGCTTGGACTTGAAGTGTACGAAATACCAACCTTCAATTGAAGATTTAGCCAATGAAATTCAGCAACAAAAAAGTCACTAAGCAGGTAAGGTAAAGAATTATTTGTTTTTGCTTTATTAATAAATACAGTACATATTAAAATTATAACTTTTTGTTATTGATTAGAGCTACAAATATCACAAAATTATGGATTTTTCTAGAAGTGACACACCACCCGAGTTATGCTCGTTTTTTTAATGAATTTTGACACACTGAGCTCAAAAGGTTGGCCATCACTGGGTTAAAGGGTCACTTAGAGAAGATAAGGCCATTGTGGAAAGATTAAACAATTTCTTTGCTTCGTTGTTTACTGAAGAGGATGTTGGGGAGATGCCCGTTCTGGAGAAGGTTTTCATGGGTAAAGATTCAGATGGACTGAAACAAATCACGGTAAACACAGAAGATGTGGTAGGCCTGATTGACAAACTGAAGAGTAGTAAATCACCTGGACTAGATGCCATGGTATAACCCCCCCCCCCCCCCCCCAGGGTTCTGAAGGAACTAGATCTTTTAGTAAAAACTTGTAACCTATCATTAAAATCATCCATTGTGCCTGAAGAATGGAGGGTGGCTAAATTATATTATATTATATTATATAATTATGCTGGTATTATATTATATAATATATTTAAAAAGGGCTCCAGGGGCAATCTGGGAAACTACAGACCAGTTAGCCTGAATTCAGTGCCAGGAAATATCATGGAAAGTGTTCTAAAGATCAAAATCACAGAATATATAGAAAGGCATGGTTTAATGGAACAAAATCAGCATGGTTTTACTCAAGGCAAGTCTTGCCTCACAAATCTGCTTCACTTTTTTGAAGGGGTTAATAAACATGTAGATAAAGGTGAACTGGTAGAGGTAATGTATTTGGATTTTCAGAAGGCGTTTGACAAAGTTCCTCATGAGAGGCTTCTAGGAAAAGTAAAATGTCATGGGATAGGTGGCGATGTCATTTCATGGATTACAAACTGGTTAAAAGACAGGAAACAGAGAGTAGGATTAAATGGACAATTTTCTCAGTGGAAGGGAATGGGCAGTGGAATGCCTCAGGGATCTGTATTGGGACCCTTACTTTTCAATATATTTATAAATGATCTGGAAAGGAATATGATGAGTGAGGTAATCAAATTTGCAGATGATACAAAATTATTCAGAGTACTTAAAACACAAGTGGATTGTGATAAATTGTAGGAGGTTCTTGTGAGACTGGAAAATTGGGCATCTAAATGGCAGATGCATTTTAATGTGGATAGGGGCAAAGTGATGCATATAGGGAAAAATAACCCATGATATAGTTACACAATGTTAGTTCCATATTAGGAGCTACCACCCAGGAAAGAGATCTAGGCATCATAGTGGATAATATATTGAAATTGTTGGCTCAGTGTGCTGCGGCAGTCAAAAAACCAAACAAAATGTTGGGAAATATTAGGAAGGGAATGGTGAATAAAATGGATAATGTCATAATTATTCTGTATTGCTCCATGGTGAGACTGCACTTTGAATACTGTGTACAATTCAGGTCACCGCATCTCAAAAAAGATATAGTTGTGATGGAGATGGTACAGAAAAGGTCAGGATGGTACAAAATGATAAAGGGGATGGAACAGCTCCCCTATGAGGAAAGACTAAAGAGGTTAGGACTGTTCAGTTTGGAGAAGAGTCAGCTGAGGGGGATATGATAGAGGTGTTTAAAATCATGAGAGGTCTAGAATGCGTAAATGTGAATCGGTTATTTACTCTTTCAGATAATAGAAGGACTTGGGGGCACTCCATGAAGTTAGCATGTAGCACATTTAAAACTAATTAGAGAAAGTTTTTTTTCACTCAACGCACAATTAAACTCTGGAATGTGTTGCCAGGGGATGTGGTTAGTGCAGTTAGAGTAGCTGGGTTTATAAAATGTTTGGATAACTTCTTGGAGGAGAAGTCCATTACCTGCTATTAATCAAATTGACTTAGAAAATAGCCACTGCTATTACTAGCATCAATAGCATGGGATAGACTTAGCTTTTGGGTACTTGCCAGGTACTTATAGCCTGGATTGGCCACTGTTGGAAACAGGATACTGGGCTTGATGGACCCTTGGTCTGACCCAGTATGGCAATTTCTTATGTTCTTATGTACTTCATGAAGATTTTTTATCATTCAAAAATCAGCAGAGAAATGATATCCAGCAATAATTTTCCCTGTCTTCTAAAGACAAAAAAACAATACACCTCCTAGTAGGAAAACAGAACAAACCCACGCAGAATAGCTCAGCTCAGTCTCACATTTAGAACACAGACAGACCCCTCACCAAAGTATAAATAGAAATATGAGTCAAAAACTGAACTGGAAACCAGATCAAAACCATACTAATAAAAGGAATAAATATATTAAAACAGCTGACAAATATAATAAACTCCAATAATTAAAAACTCGCAATCAAATGTTTTTAAATTTTCCAAGCACCAATATAATATTTTTAAAATGCAGACATGTCAAAGATCCAATAATTAAAAATAATAACATTAAAAATATATTGCCCTTGTTCTCCATATCTGGGAACTTTTGATTTCCAGTCACCCTGAGATTGTTATAGATTAATGAGTTGTGGGAGAAGGACACACAATCTTTCTCCACTCTTTCTTACCTATATACTCTCTCCAACACACAGATTCACACATGCTCTCTCTCTCTCTCTCTCTCTCAAACATACACAAATACTTTCTCTCTCACCCATATATTCACATGCTTTCACTTTCCATCCTCCACACATAAACTTCTCTCTCTCTCAAATATACAAACTTGCTCACTCTCTTTACTGCTCACTCATACACTCTCTCTCACATATACAAACAGATGCCCGTGCTCTCTCTGCCATATACACGTCAGCAATTGGCCCCATGGGACAGGAAAAAGGTTGGGAGGCAGAACAGCATTGTTGATTGGCCCTGTGGAACCAGAAGAAAGAAGCTTCGGGAGGTGGAGCAGCATTGCAGCGATAAGAACATTTCACACATCACGCATTCCGAGTGAGGAAGAAGCACTTTGACCCAGAAAAATAGCATTGCCACAATTTCAGCACAACATTCTATCGGTGAATTCTCATAGCCTAGACATAAGGATACCATCCATGCTTAAAAGTCATTCCCTGATGAAGAGAATCCACTCGAAACATTGCAGTGTCGGGATTAAAAGACTTATTGCATGAAGCTTTCAATACAGCATTTTTGCGACAGAACTGTGAGTTGTGAAGTGGTATAACATCATTTTGTTGTATACCACCTAAGTTACACTGGACTGCTGGGGTTTTCCAATGATTATAACCTTTCTCTAACAACCTCTATATTGGAGTTGGATTAAGTAGCCATAAGAGGCATCTTCATATAGCCCATTATTGGCACTTTATGAGGTTTCCCCAGTTCAAAATACATACTGTCATTCTCTAGCTAGACTTTTTATAATTCAGAAACTTCTCTCCTGCAGCTTGAAAGCCATATCTAGCAAGGCAAGTAGAAGCACTAAGCCCCCAGCCTCTGGCATTCAAGATGGCTGCCTAATCACTTAGTGCTTCCACTGGCCTTGTTCCAGAAACTCTCAAACTCTGGGTAATCACATCCCAGAACAATGTGATCTGGGAGATTGGAAAGAACATCTACTTCTAAACTGTTTTGTCCAGCTGGGGTATTCAGCAAGAAGTGGCTGGTTAGGTATTATTACTAATCCATTATATTAACATGCTAGAGTCAGCATCTTTTCATAGTTGATCTGTCCTCTCTTAACTAGCTCCTTGCGAATGAGAGTACTTATGTTTCCTGAGTTTATCAGGGCTTGTATGGGAGAACAATCCATTTCCACTGGAATTAATAAGGTGGAAAACTCCAAACAGGGATGGTCAATAAAGATGCAAAATTGTGGGGTCATTCCATTATCATCTGTAGGATCACCTCTTGCCCCAGGACAATCCTGGTTGAAATAATCTTGTGATCCACAGCTGAAGAAATATGGTAGACCTATGTCAATGTGACCGGTATGCCAAACTGTGGCCTCTTGATACCTGTGCTGGTGGTCTCTCAGGCTGCCTGGGTTGTGCTCTGGTATCTACTGTGCTTGACAAAAGGTATCAGCTGCTTCCAAGGATGTCTCTAGGGTGATCTTTGGGTGCTGGCATACCTTGTACTAGCCATCCAGATGTACTGTAAACAGGTTGGTTACTTCAGCACCTGCAGCTATTTCCAGGCAACATCTTTTAGGTGATAGTACAGGTTCCAAGGACTTTCCCCAGGCTGGAGAACTCCTGACGGAAACTGCTGCTGATAAACTTCTTGGGTGTACCCAGTCCTTTTGAGAATGGCAGCATTAACCCCTTTGTAGCTAGCCCTTTCATCTGCTTCAAAAGCCTGGAAGGCATCCTGGCTGTTGCCTGTAAGCAAATTGCCCAGGTACGTGGTCCATGAAGCTTCAAGCTAGCCTCTCAGCTAGCAGCTCTCTTAAAGTTCTGCAGGAAACCATCAGTATATTGTCCTGCCATCATTTTAAGTATAACTGGAGACATGGACAGTGGCCGTGACATAGCAGCTTTCACAGGTTGTGTTATTTGCGTCAATGATAGCTGGTGTTGATTGAGTTATTATTGCAGTGCCTGCTGCTGAGTGTTCTGGTTCTGAAACAGCTGTTGCGTCTCTGAAAGGGCCTTCAGTATTTGCTCTATTTCAACATACTGTGCTCTGGTAGCACAGAGGTTTTTCTTTGAAGGTCCCTGCCCTTTTCTGGAGTGCACACAAAACAAAATATTTCCCTTTTGCCTCAGAGGAGAGAAAAATACTTTGGCTTGTTGGTCTTTGATTTACTATAAGTCTCTCTCTGTCCAGACGTGGCTAGCCTTCTTAGCCTGCTATGTTTAATAACTGCCTCTGTAGTCAAGCCCCCCCCCAAAAAATAATTTATTCTTTTTTTCTCTACCATGGGTCTTTGCCTGTGCAGGTGCTGTAGAGCCGAGATCTCACGTCTATCATTATATGTGATTCTGTGTGGCACGTTCTAGACTTATGTAGAGTGCCAGAAGACAGCGGAGTTTAAACCAAGAAAGGTAGCAATCAAATATAGATAGTCTTGGCAAATTCTCTCCTACATCCAGCTCCCTGGGAACTGTTTGCTCCCTCCTGGACCTTCCCTCTTATCATCCTGGGCCCAGGATTCCCTCCTAGGTGGTCTCTTACAGTGTACCAGGCTAAATAAGTGAGCCTGGTCATTTAAGGGATGCTAATATGGTCTCTTTTGCACAAGAAAAATTCAAGGTAAACATCCAATCCACCTTCTTTAAACTGAAACAAAAAGCTGTCACACCCCTTATTCTAATTATTGAAAATTCCTTATTGAAAAAATAATAGCTTTAGAAATCCTTGCATACAGATATAGGATGATAAGCAGGTAATTCAGAGCATACACTATCATGCATTTAAACTAGTGGTTGGGGTGGCAGGAGGTAGCCAATGATATTGGCATTTCACCTCCATGTGATACAGGAAGGTGGAGGAAAAAAATAACAAAATCAATCAAAAACCAGAAAATGTGACCAGGAAGAGCACTGAACCATAAGAACATAAGAAAATACCATACTGGGTCAGACCAAGGGTCCATCAAGCCCAGCATCCTGTTTCCAACAGTGGCCAATCCAGGCCATATGAACCTGGCAAGTACCCAAAAACTAAGTCTATCCCATGTTACTGCTGCTAGTAATAGCAGTGGCTATTTTCTAAATCAACTTAATTAATAGCAGGTAATGGACTTCTCCTCCAAGAACTTATCCAATCCTTTTTTAAAACCCAACTATATTAACTGCACAAACCACATCCTCTGGCAACAAATTCCAGAGTTTAAGGGATAAAAATTGGAAATCTATGACCACAAATGCTCATTGTCTGGGCAATAACATACCAGACCTGCAGGCCCTGATGGTAGAGGCAGATTTGGACATCATTGCTGCTATAGAGACTTGGTTCACAGAGACTCATGATTGGAATATGGCCACCACAGGCTACAACTTATTAAGGAAGCAAAGAGGACAAAAAAGGGGGGTGGGAGGAGTAGCTCTCCATGTCAAAAACAATATCCAAGCAACTGAAATGCAAGGGACACAGCGTAGGGGAAAAGCATTATGGGCTGTCCTAAAAAAAAGAAGATAGTGCTTCCATTACATCGGTGTGGTCTACAGGTCTCCAATTCAGAAGACCTGGATAGAGATCTGGTTGAAGACATCTAAAAGGTGTTAAAGAAGGGAGAAGTGTTTCTTGTTGTGATTTTAATCTTCCGGATGTAGGTTAGTGGTTAGAGCAGTGGACGTTAAACCAGGGAGACCACTCTTCAAATCCTACTGTTGCTCCTTGTGACCTTGGGCAAGTCACTTTACCCTCCATTGTCTCAGGTACAAACTTAGACTGTGAGACCTGTGGAGACAGAGAAATACCTACAGTACCTAAATGTATTCTGCTTTGAAGCACTGAAAAGTGGAATATAAATAAATATGTATTAAGTCTATCCCTTCTACGGAATCTACAAGACACGGTTGCCCTCAAACAAATGGTAATGGAACCTACAAGGGAGGGTGTGATACTTGACCTAGTGCTCACAAATGGGGATAATATCTCTAATGTCCATTAGGGATGTGCATTTGTTTGCAAGGAAATAGAGACAATATTTCATTGTGTTTTAGGGAGGCCGACAAAATGATAAGAAAACCCACAAAATTTTGTGTGGTTTTCTTATCGGTTTTTTTTTTTTTTGGGGGGGGGGGAGAAAAGGCACATTGAAAAAAAAACAAAAAACCAAAACCCACCCCAACCCTTCAAATTTAATTAATTGCAACCCCCTCTCCCGACACCCCTAGACTTGCCTAAGCCCCCCAAGACTTACCAAAAGTCCCTGGTGGTCCAGCAGGGTTCCAGGAGTGATCTCTCCCTCTCGGGCCGTCGGCTGCCACTAATCAAAATGGTGCCGATGGCCCTTTGCCTTTACCATGTGACAGGGGCTATCGGTGCCATTGGCTGGCCTCTGTCACATGGTAGGAGCAATGGACAAGGAGCAAGGACAAGGATAAGGATTCGGTATCGCATACGGGATTTGTCCAAGCTACTCTGCCTCCTCGGACTTACCAGGAGTACCCGCTCCTCGGGGGCTTCGCTCTCTTTTCTTTATTTCAGATTGCAGATAGGAACCGGTACTCGCTCCTCGAGGGCCCATGTTCCTGAACACTCTGAAGATTCTCTACTGCCTGGAAGCTATTGCATATACAGACTAGGGATGTGAATCGTGTCCTCGATCGTCTTAACGATCGATTTCGGCTGGGAGGGGGAGGGAATCGTATTGTTGCCGTTTGGGGGGGTAAAATATCGTGAAAAATCGTGAAAAATCGTTAAAAATCGAAAAACCGGCACATTAAAACCCCCTAAAACCCACCCCCGACCCTTTAAATTAAATCCCCCACCCTCCCGAACCCCCCCCAAATAACTTAAATAACCTGCGGGTCCAGCGGCGGTCCGGAACGGCAGCGGTCCGGAACAGGCTCCTGCTCTGAATCTTGTCGTCTTCAGCCGGCGCCATTTTCCAAAATGGCGCCGAAAAATGGCGGCGGCCATAGACGAAAAAGATTGGACGGCAGGAGGTCCTTCCGGACCCCCGCTGGACTTTTGGCAAGTCTCGTGGGGGTCAGGAGGCCCCCCCCAAGCTGGCCAAAAGTTCCTGGAGGTCCAGCGGGGGTCAGGGAGCGATTTCCCGCCGCGAATCGTTTTCGTACGGAAAATGGCGCCGGCCATACGCGTATGCCCGGCGCCATTTTCCGTATGGAAAATGGCGCCGGCAGGAGATCGACTGCAGGAGGTTGTTCAGCGAGGCGCCGGAACCCTCGCTGAACGACCTCCTGCAGTCAATCTCCTGCCGGCGCCATTTTCCGTACGAAAACGATTCGCGGCGGGAAATCGCTCCCTGACCCCCGCTGGACCTCCAGGAACTTTTGGCCAGCTTGTGGGGGGCCTCCTGACCCCCACGAGACTTGCCAAAAGTCCAGCGGGGGTCCGGAAGGACCTCCTGCCGTCCAATCTTTTTCGTCTATGGCCGCCGCCATTTTTCGGCGCCATTTTGGAAAATGGCGCCGGCTGAAGACGACAAGATTCAGAGCAGGAGCCCGTTCCGGACCGCTGCCGTTCCGGACCGCCGCTGGACCCGCAGGTTATTTAAGTTATTTGGGGGGGGGTTCGGGAGGGTGGGGGATTTAATTTAAAGGGTCGGGGGTGGGTTTTAGGGGGTTTTAGTGTGCCGGCTCACGATTCTAACGATTTATAACGATAAATCGTTAGAATCTGTATTGTATTGTGTTCCATAACGGTTTAAGACGATATTAAAATTATCGGACGATAATTTTAATCGTCCTAAAACGATTCACATCCCTAATACAGACATTTGTGAGTTACTATTTCAGATTGCAGACAGGAACTGGTACTCGCTCCTCGAGGGCCCATGTTCCTGAACACTCTGAAGATTCTCTACTGCCTGGAAGCTATCGCAGATACAGACATGTGTGAGTTACTATTTCAGATTGCAGACAGGAACCGGTACTCGCTCCTCGAGGGCCCATGTCATCTGCCATCGGCCCAAGGACCCACCTATCTACTTTCCTTTACAGCCGAGTGCTCTCTTCAAGCACTCCGCTGATAACAGATTGTTAACTCCTCATGGAGTCGCTAACAAATTGCTAACTCCTCCCTTCTACAGGAGCAGTTCATAACAAGATTGCTAACTCCGCCTATGGAGCATAACAGATTGCTAACTCCTCCTACCACAGGAGCAGATCCATAACAGATTGCTAACTCCTCCCCCATCAGGAGTCTTCCGCATCAGATTCATAACAGATTGTTAACTCCTCCCCTCTGGAGGAGCGAACCCTAACAAATACATGCAGTTCAAAAGGTTTTCCAGAATAAGGAGGAGGAAAAGATTTTAGATCTATGGCATGTGGACATACTATGCAATTCTTGCATCAAGAATGATCCCAGTTGTTTTCTGTCTTCAAAGCACAGTGTCATGGAAAAGGGACAGTTTCATTTTTTTTTAAAGTTATTTATCCTATGAAAGTTAAACAAGTTTTAAAACAACATATATATTGAAAATGATCATTTGTGTCTTAATATTTTAATGGCAAATGGCTTAGATGAAAAAGGGAGCTCATATGCCACTCAATCAGAGTATTGTTTTTGTTTGGGATATAATAAATAATCCTGATTAACATAGGTAATCTACTAAATATTTTTATAATAATCTCTAAAGGGTTATCTTTTTCAACAAAACAACTGCTCATTTCTTTCATTTGAAATGTAAATTTTGAAAGAGATATACAGTACATAGTCTCTTCAGCCATCACAATTCCACTGGAATTAGAATGTCATCTCTTAAAGACCTCAGGCAATGATTATCATATTGCAATAAGTTATTTTTATCAGTAGTCTTCTTATAAATAGTTGTGATAAACCCATCTTCCTTTCACTTAATCAAAATGTCTAAGAAGCTTATTTGGCTCTTTTCTAAGTGATACACAAATCACAAATTATTGCCTCTTCCATTTAGTCATAAAACAAGAGACAAAAATTATTCTTCTCTGTTGTTTATGCATATCATAAAATAATCATCAAAAGAGTACATCCACACTTTAATATATGGCCTAAAAGTGAATATTTATACCTATTTTCTCTCAAAATCTATGACATTCAAGCATTCAGTGTCTGTTATCATTGTGGTTTCATCACTGTACATCTTTCTCTTCCTCACTAACCAAACTATCCATTAAAAAGAAAATAGTTTTGTATTAAGGCCACTCATGTCAACTCACTTAAAATTCTATAGGTGTTATGATTCCTCCTGTAGCTGTGCCACGGGAGGCCTCTCACCTTTTCTCTGGAGGCCACACTGAAGCTGGGGCCTTGCCTGGACAGTCTATCCCGGTTTTGCTCCATGGCCTGGGAGGCCTTCCTTGCCATCTGGGCCTGCCTGAGGCCTGCTCTGCTTCCTTCTGGACTCTCTGGTTTGGGCCTCACCCTTTCTTCCTAAGGGGCTGGCCTGCAGCTCTTCTCTCTAGTTATAGGGCCAGCCGGGTGTGGCCCATCTAAACTCCTCCAAGGGAGATGTCTGCTTCCTGCAGTATAAAAGGACTTCTCTTTCAGTTCTGCTTTGCCTTGCATTGGAGTTACTTGCTCCTGGATGTCTTGCCTTCCAGCACTCTGTCAGGCCTTCATTCTTCATTGGAGCTCCATGTCTCGTCTTGATGTTCGTCACCTGTTCCTGATGTCTGTGATCCAATCCTGATGTTCCTGGCCTGTTCCTAATGTCCTGTACCCCAGGTTCCTCGTTGCCTCCTTTCCTGGCGTGCCATGTTGTGGTCCGTGACCAGCCCATGGGTAGTGGTTGTGTGGGCGCTCATGGTACAAGGCCATCTTTACCTGCACAAGTACAAGCCTCCGGAAGACTTCTGCTTCAGTCCTGAGTTGTCTTTGCATCCTTGCTTGCTTCCATCCCAGTCTTCAGAGTTCCTTGCACTGTGTCCGTCCATGCCTAAGACTCTGACTGAACCTGTGCCATTCCAGTGTGGTCCGCGACCAGCCTTGGATGGGCTGTGTAGGGCACATCTTGGTACAGGCTTCTACTGAATCTTCGCCATGTTCCGGTTTTCACCCGTTCCATACCTCATCTGGAGCCTGCTTCGCATTCAAGCGTGGTCCGTGACCAGCCCATGGGTAGTGGCTGTGCAGGGCACGCTGCGTCACAGCCTCAACCCAGTACTTGATCTTGCTCCTGAATACCTTTTGCTGCAGTACCTTGCTTCTGAACCTTCGTCCAAAGTCCTTGCACAAGTCTTCATCTGCACACCCAAGTGAGTCTTTGTCTGTACCTCCAAGTTCCTTGTCTACGTCTAGAGTCTCTATGTTCCAGAGCCTTCATCTGCCTTCATCCGTAGTCCGGCCTCCTGCTTCTTGTCATTCCTTGTGGCAGGTCCGAAAGGGCTGGGAACGGTCGGAGGACTGTTCAATAACCAACACCATGTGTTGGCTCCAGAAGCATGCAGGTCCGGCAGAAGGTCAGACTGTCCTTCTCCACCCATGCTGGGACATGCCTCGCCAACCCTTGGTGCTGCCTTGGAGTTCTCTAGGGTCATGCTGAGGCCCACAGGCACACTATCCCCTCAAGATGGGATCACTCTCCTAGCGCTCCTCCTCTGTAACAATAGGAATTCTGTGCAAAACTGGGGCAATATCTGATAAGTTATGAATGTCTAACTATTGGAATAAAAGGAGGAGCAGAGGCTAACTTTGACATGAGGATGGAGAAAGAACAGGATAAGCTTCTGGATCAGTTAGAAGGATATTTTAAAGATGAAATAGAGGAAAGGGAAATAAGATATGAAGGAAAGAGTTCTGAGGAAAAAAGTATTATATGAAAAGATAGCAGGGAGATATAGAAGCAGAATTAAATTACTTTCATTTAAAAAATAATGTCTTCATTGTAACATACATAGTAGCATAATAAATGGCAACAGCTAATGACCAATTAACTCATCTAGACTGCCCATGCCCAATTCCTCCTCTGAGTACTACCACATTGTTTAAATGTAAATGAGCATGTAAATTCCCATATGCAAACCAACATCAAAACCCCCTCCCTATGCCATCTATTTGATCTTTCAACCCTTTTCCTACCATTACTAAGCAGGTCCAAAATCTGTTACAGTGCTGGTCTCTCTCCACCACTTCTACTGGTAAGCCATTTCAGGTCATCTTATTATAATTTTTAAAAGACTAATATTTAATCCAACACCTATAAATCCTTCAAAGTTTTATTACCTTCTTAAATAACAATCCCCCCAGTCAACAATATAACAAGGTCATTCATCAAACCGCATTAGGGCCTTATGGTGTGATAAAAGGGGTCTAATTCGTGATAAATGTATGATCTTTATTGCGTCATGCATTTGCATGCAAATATGATAATGCGAATGCAAAAGCCAGAAAATTATGAAAATGAGGGACTCCGACCACATTTCGTGGAAAAATAACACACACAAATGCGGGATTTAACCTCAGAATGAACTATACCTTTTTTTGTATGGTAGAGAGAAAAACAGTTTATGCCATATCATAGAGGCCATTATTGCGGCTACAATCACAAGTGATAAAACAAGGACTTTTCTGGCACACACCTACACAGCCCTGCTGAGCCATAAAAAAACTTTTTCTTACCTGTCCTATCTTTGATGTTAGAGGGAAGTGTACCAGTAGTGGGATACTGGCTGCTTCACTGGCCCACTTACACGACGGAAACAGGATTTGTGTGCATATGTGTGCAGCCATTACAAATAGGGCTCACATGCACCTGCCTTCAGTCTATGTCATACCATGCGCGCATATATGTGCCTATGTGATAATGGTTGTGGCCATTATATTACATGCGTACATATATGTGTGCATATTATAACATAGGCTGAAAGCGCTTACATCTGTGCCCTATTCAAAATGGATGTGCACATGTGCATGCAAATCCCCTTTCATTGTTTAAGTGGCATCAATAGCATCAGTAGCATGGAATAGACTTAGTGTTTGGTACTTGCCAGGTTCTTATGGCCTGGATTGGCCACTGTTGGAAACAGGATGCTGGGCTTGATGGACCCTTGGTCTGACCCAGTATGGCATGTTCTTATGTTCTTATGGGGGTATTTTAAGGATGGGATGGGGTTCACACTGATATGTTTTGGGATGCAGGGGATGTTTGAGAGGAAATGAGAAGGTGATAACTGAAAATGTTTGATTGTTTTTCTAAATAGCCTTTGGAGTGCATATGAGATGCTGCATTCTGAAGGTTTGTGTAAGTGGTTACTTTGGTTAATTTAAAGTTTTAAACTAAAAAGGACACACACTGACGCCACTGCTGGTTTCACCAGTTTGTTCCCAATTTACCCAGGCGAGGGATAGATCTTCCTAACCCCCTAGTTTATATGTCATCCTTTCCCCCTGTTATCTCCAACTCGAAATAGCCTGCTGACTATCCTAGATTTTTTCTTTTATGACTTATACACCATCCACAGCAGTAGTAAAGTTACGAAGCAGGGGACTCCAGCGCGCACCTATGCATGTAAGTTTATATACACACATCTATTGGCCTCCTCCCACATGCATATTCCCCGCCCCTTTTTCTATACTTTTTCATATGCACATAGTGGGAGATAAGTGCGTACACAATCGGCTTTTAAAACCCGTTCGGCACATGTTGGCCAGAGTTTTGCACGTTTCTCCCAGCTTGGATGTGCAATGAACTAATGCATCGCACACTGCGATACTTTGTCCTGCAATGCAAAGTTTAATCGCGGGTTTCAAAATTTACCTACGTGATGTGGTATTTAAGACATTTTCCTATCTATGCCCCTTTTTTTTATTGCAGCCGCTCACATGCCATACTTCCACAGAATTTATAGCAATTGGATGATTCTAGGCCTTATTGAGGTAGGTTGTCTAGCCTCTATATGCAAATTGGTATATTGGTTTTAAGTACCATGGCACCTCATTGCAGTTCACCTGAAGCAGCTGTACCAGGTTGCCCAAATACCTCACAGCCTGCAGTATTGCCATGTTGTGCTTTTTTGCCTGCCTTTTTCTTTTTATCCTACTCACATGTCCCCTTGCTCGATCTTGAAAGAGTGAAGGGTGGATACTTTGCAATACTGATTCTCCAAACTCAGTTCTTAACACTGTCAGAGAACATGATAGCAACTAGGCCCATCTAGTCTGCCCAATTTTATCCCTAGTACAAGGCCCTAGACACTGGTGGTCTCTCACATTCTCCCCATCTTTTTGCCACTAGTGGTCCTCTGTGCCTACTCTGTATCTCACTTCACAGTCTTTGAGCTATGCTTACACACTTCTTCTTCTTTCATTTTAAAATTTTACTTCAAATAAGAAATGGCATGGTTGTACCAATTTCCTTAATTTTCAAATAAATATATACTTGAAAAACTGTAGATGACAGTGTAAAAAACAAGACCACTGTAGCTAATGAAGATTCTTCTTTAACAGAACTGAAATATTTACTTTGATTTGACCTGGGTATATTCGGTTCTGATGCTGGCTGGAATACATTTCTTCATAAATGAATAATCCATGTTGACCACTTTGGGATTAATGTTGCAATCTGCCATGCCATGTGATTGTCTTGTTTAATTAGTGTAGCACATTTTAACATAAATGAAGTCATACTGTTGCATGCCATTCAGACAATAAATATAATAGGCCTTAACTGTATTAAATGTCCTCACAGGAACAGCTCTGCCCTATCATTAAAAAAACACTGAAAGCTGAATAGGACACACTATATCACCATAAGTTAAGTAAATCTAGCCTGTATTGGTCATGTAGGTATAATTAGATGTTGAAAAATAATTATCTTGGCCTTACTGTTAGCAGTTTCTTGCTTGTATCCCCTTGTGATCTATGAACAAATTACTTTATTAGGAAATAATTAAGTCATAATTTCTCTTTACATACTACAGGCATCAATATTCCTTTTTCATAATGAAACCAATGAACCATTACATTTTAAGTTACATTTATATCAATTCACTGTCAATTTTCATTTTTGTGCTTCTGCTAACATTGACCATAACCCTCATCATTCCAAATAATTCAGAATTTATAATGGCATTTTCACTATGACAGAAAAATGAAGGGTAGATTTTAGCGTCTTAATACTTAGCAGCCCGGTAGAATTCCCTAGGTTCACACGCTCCTTAAGTTGTAAAATCTCCACATAGGCAGCACATTTGAGAAAGGCTGGGAAGATTGCAGATTTATGAGTTCTTTGGGCTGGATTTTAAAACATACGCGTGCGGCCTATATGTGCGCGCGTGCACATGTAGGCCCGATTTTATAACATACACGCGCAGGCGTGTGCATGCTATAAAATCCAGGGTCAACGTGTGCAAGGGGGTGCACAATTGTGCACCTTGTGCGCGCCGAGCCCTGCTGCCTTCCCCTGTTCCCTCCCAGGCTGCTCCGAAATCGGAGTGGCTTCAGAGGGAACTTCCTTACCTCCATCCCACCTTCCCTTCCCTTCCGCTACCTCCCCCGCCCTTTCGCCCCTACCTTCGTTGCTTTCTTTTTTTTTGTTTTAAAACTTACTTCAGCCCTGGGGCTGAAGTAAGTTGCACCCGCTGGCCGACTGCCGGTGTGCGATCCCCAGCCCAGTGGCCATGCAGAGGCCTCTGGCCACACCCCCTCCCCGCCCGCGGCTTTACGCACTGCACCGGGCCTTTTGAAAATAGGCCCAGCGCGCGTAAGGCCGCTTATGCATGTAAATCCTTTTGAAAATCCGGCCCTTTGGGGCAGATTCAAAGGTACGTGCATGGCCTACATTTCTGCGCGCTACCCGGCAGGTTCAAGGCGTGCATACTAGTGCACCTTGTGCGCGCCGAGCCCTCGGGGAGACCAGCTGGCTTTCCCCGTTCCCTCCCTCCCATACCTTTCGCTCCCTTCCCCTACCTGTCCCACCCCCCATCCCAAAAAAAACCCAAAAAAACCCGTACCTTTGTTGTGGAACTTATGCCCACGAGAGACAGTCATAACTTGCGAGCACCGGCCAAGTGCTGGCGCACGATCCTCTGGCCCAGCGGCCATGGAGAGGCCTCTGGCCACGCCCCCTCCCTGCCCCCGGACCGCTCATTTTTTCAAGCCCCAGGACTTACATGCATCCTGGGGCTTTATGGTGCCGCTGAGCCTTTTGAAAATAGGCCTGGTGCGCGTAACCCCCCTACGCATGTAAATCCTCCTGGATTTACATTCGAAGGGCTTTGAAAATCTGCCCCTCTGTGTCCATGGACTTTGCCTTTGAAAATGTGGGCTGGCGGGTATAACAGCAGGTGCAAAATCTAAATCCCCATGCATACTTTCTCAATTTCACCTTTATCCTGTCCTTTTCTGTCATGGGCAAAACTGCATACTCTGTAAAAGAGCATACATACTTCTATTTGTATTGGGGGGGGGGGGGGCAGGCATTTTCAAATGGCCTCATCTTGACACATGCATTTTAACACAGCCAGTCCATCTGAAAATTGTCCTCATTGCCATTCAATGTTCTTTATGTCTGCTGTTCAGCAATGTCTCTTGTGAGTACTAAGATAGCATGAGGTAAAGAAATGTGTGTGATATTGAAAAAAATACATAATTCATAGGCTTTTTTTAACTACTAAACTCTATTCACATACAGAAATCTGTTTTGTTTGAAATTCCCTTTTGGGTGGCAGTGGTGATATTTTGTCACTACATATTTTGCACAGAGACATGCCTATAATTCTTCTATATAAACTAAAAATTATGCAGGGGCATGAAAATCCTCATCAAGAAATGAATACAAAACAAAAGAGATGAGGAACAGCAAAAATGATGTGAACACATAAAATAAAAGTAGTATCATATGCTGTGCTGAAAGAAGATGTCAAGCTCAGTTTATTCACTTATGGATGAATTTTTAAATGTTTATGCGGGAGAAAATTAGCATATACAAGCGTAAGCAGCCTCTGCTCATATTTTCTCTATTTTAAAAAATGCATGTGTATTTTCACTTTCACATGCACCTATACGTGTGTAAAAAAAGGGCAGACTAGGAGCGTTCCAGGCCGGAACCACCAGCTACGCCATCAGTTGCTACTTTAAAAGACCCTTAAGCAAGTACATTTGGCAACCTACTCATGTATTTTTACACCTGCTAATTATCTAGTGGAAGTGATCTCAAAAGGGGTTTATTGTGTAGTACTAACTGGGTGGGAGATCTTGTTGAACTGGGGTGCATTCAGACTGAGGAACCAGGATGCTCTTTATGACTTGGAGAATGATTGGGTGAATGGGTGGACTAATAGGCAAACCAGTTAATCTCTTTGATGTGTGCATGTTTTAAGATTGGCCAAATTACACCCGTAAATAGGGACTTATGCGAGTAAGTCCTACTTTACTTTCATGCATAAAATATACATGCACATATTTTTTAATTAGGAAAAATACACACGTTCAATGCATTGAT
The DNA here is from genome assembly GCF_901001135.1 of Rhinatrema bivittatum. Taxonomy (NCBI): domain Eukaryota; kingdom Metazoa; phylum Chordata; class Amphibia; order Gymnophiona; family Rhinatrematidae; genus Rhinatrema; species Rhinatrema bivittatum. The sequence goes on along the minus strand of NC_042616.1, from coordinate 607,191,435 downwards.
ATACATGGTTTCGATACATTATGGGACAGATTTTTAAACCTACGCACGGGCGTAGATTTGTGCGCGCAACCCGAAGCCGCGTGCATGTTATAAAATCTGGGGTCAGCGTGCGCAAGGGTGCTTTCCCTGTTCCCTCCGAGGCTACTCCAATTTCGGAGCGGCCTTGGAGGGAACTTTCCTTCTGCCCCCCCCACCTTCCCCTCCCTTCCACTACCTAACCCGCTCCCCATGTCCTATCTAACCCCCCAACCTTTGTTGATGAAGTTGCGCCTGCCTCTGGGCAGGCGTAGGTTGTGCGTGCTGGCCGGAGGTCTTAGTCCCGCCCCCGGCCCGCCCACTCACGGCCCATTTTATCAAGCCCTGGGACATACGTGCGTCCCAGGACTTGCGTGCATCGCAGGGCCTATGCAAAATAGGCTCGGCGCGTGCAGGAGTGGGTTTTCGGGGTTACGCGCGTAACCCTTTGAAAATCCGCCCCTATGTGTATTCACATGAAAGCATGCATAGGCCTTTATGCTGTGAGGTAAAAATATGTGTATTTTATAATATGCGAATTTGTGAAATGCTCAGGTTATAAAATATTATGGTAAAATTACTAGTGGTCATATATGGGTGTATGTGTTACTGCACATTGTTGTTTGAAAGTTATCCTCCCTTTGAACACCACAATTATAATCATTTACCACAGTAGCATATGCCAATTTTTTTTTTAATTTTTTAAATATAAATTGTTATGAAAGTAAAACTGAGTAAACCTGTCTGAATGTTTGCAGATCAGTTTCAAAGTCCCAAAGTTTTCAACAGTAACCATGCAGATGTAAAGGAATAAGCATACTCTAAGTCCAAAAATCCAAAACTCCAGTCTGGCGAACAATTAATGGAGTCAAAGGACAAAACATGCCAAACAAGCCCCACACAGACTGACTAATTTTAAAAAGAATGTGCTTGTGCCAATAAATACACATATTGGCAAGTGAGCAGAGATACACTGCAATTTTATATCTGCGCGCACATACCCTTTCAGCGTGTGATCTTAAAAGGTGGCTAGATTAAATTTCTTATGCGCTTTTGCCATGATAGCTTTAGTGGCTTTAATGCGTATGCTCATATAAGGGGAAAACCAGATTTTTCATGTCCTGCGGGGGGGAGAGAGAGCGTGAGCGAGAGAGAGAGAGAGAGAGAGAGAGAAAACTGTAGGAGAGACAATGTGACACTAAGAGGTAGATTTTCAAAGGGATTCGCGCGTAAGATATGCACGTAACCCTTTAAACACCCCCCTGCATGCACCAAGCCTATTTTGCATAGGCTTGGCGGCGCGCACAAGCCCCGGGACTCACGTATGTCCCTGAGCTTTGAAAAAGGGGCAGTCTGGGGCAGGGCTGGGGGTGGGGCAGCACTCCGGGGGAGGTTTGGGGGCAGTCCTGAGTCCTCCAGCACAGCGGTCGTACTGGAGGTTCGCGCGCCGGCAGCCAGCCGGTGCGCGCAAGTTACGCCTGCCAGAGGCGTAACTCCGTGGAATAAGGTGGGGGGGGGGGGGGATTTAGTTAGGGCTGGGGGGTGGGTTAGATAGGGGAAGGGAGGGAAAGGTGGCGGGGAGCGAAAAAAACGTTCCCTCCAAGGCCATCGGGGCTCCCCTTGGACTCGGCGTGTGCAAGGTGCACAAGTGTGCACCCCCTTGCATGCACCGACCCTAGATTTTATAACATGCGCATGGTAGCTCACGCATGTTATAAAATCAGGTGTACATTTGTGCGTGCCGGGTAGCACGCTCAAATGTACCCTGCACGCGCTCCTCTAAACATCTGACCCTCTATATACCACTGTAGGAGGGGCACTTTCAATTCAGGGTGGGTTTGGGGGGGAGGGCTGCCTTTACATTGATGCACTACAGACCCTTGCATCCTGGCTATGGCAGAGGGAATAAAGGACTTGAACATGTTAATGTAAACTGGTTATTTTCTCTCTCAGACAATAAAAGGACCAGGGAGCACTCCAGGAAGTTAGCAAGGAGCTCATTTAAAACAAATCAGAGAAAAATCTTTTTCACTCAATACATAATTAAGCTCTGGAACTCATTGCCAGAGGATATGGTTATGGCAATTAGTGTAACTGGGTTCATTAATTAATTAATTTTATTTATTGTTTATAATTTTAACAAATATATTTTAAGAAAATACATCTTGATTTGAAATCTGAGATTACACAGGAAAAAGAAAACAAGTATTATTATACATAAGAAAATTTTCTTAAGATCTCTATTCCTACCCCAAGTCCTCAATAAGAGGATCCAATACCACAACCTCAGGCAAACTTAATAAAAAAAAAAAAAAGGAAAAGACCTGTTGTATGGAGTGCTAATCCATTAATATGGACCTACATACTGGCAATTACACTCACTTACAGGACTATATGACGGAGTGCACTGTTAACCTGTGATTGGATGTGTGTTTTTAACACGCTAGCTTTACCCCTTATTCAGTAAGGACTAATAGCATGTTGAAAACGCGCGTCCAACCCTCCCCGAATCTGATAGCGCCAGCAAAATGCAAATGCATGTTGATGGCCCTATTAGGTATTCCTGCGCGATTCAGTAAGTAAAATGTGCAGTCAAGCCGCACATTTTACTTTAAGAAATTAGCACCTACCCAAAGGTAGGCGTTAATTTCTGCCGGGCCGGGGAAGTGCACAGAAAAGCAATAAAAACTGCTTTTCTGTGCACCCTCCAACTTAATATCATGGCGATATTAAGTCAGAGATCCCGAAAGTTAAAAAAAGTAAAAAAAAAATATTGAAATAGGCCCGCAGCTTGTGGGTTGAAAACCGGACGCTCAATTTTGCCGGTGTCCGGTTTCTGAACCCATGGCTATCAGCAGGCTCGAGAACTGACGCCGGCAAAATTGAGCGTAGGCTGTCAAACAAGCTGACAGCCACCGCTCCTGTCTGAAAAGAGGCGCTAGGGACGCGCTAGTGTCCCTAGCGCCTCTTTTTACCACCGGCCCTAATTTAAATAAATTAAATTACTGCATCGCGCGCACAGGAGAGTGTCCTGTGCGCGCTGGGAGAGCAGGTGCTCTCCCACGATTTTTACTGTATCGGCCCATTAGTCACGATAGGAAAAGAACTAAGAACAGGTATAACTTTATCTGAAAGAAAAGTAGAGAGCTGGTTTGGCAAGAAAAAACAATAAGAAGAGCCCTGATATTTAACAATACATTTACAGGGAAATTTAAGCAGAAACATTGATCCAAGCTCTATAACCTTAGGCCATAACAGTAGAAATTGTTTTCTTCTTTTCTGCGTTAACCTAAATAAATCTGGGAAAATACTAATTTTAAGACCCATAAACGTTTCTGAACGATGCCAAAAAAACATTTTCAGTGTCCATTTTTTTTTCAGCCTCCAAAAGGAAGGAGACAATCAATGTAGCAGGAATAACAGATTCCTTCTGTGATGTTTCAAGAATTTCCATGAGATTCAATTGAGGAGTCACAACAGGAGTTTAGATCTGAACTCCTTTTTGATCTGCCAAATCCTTCTTTTTAAAAGGGGGTATATAATAGACTTGTGATATTAATGGAAGTGCCTGTTCAGGTACTTTAAGAACTTCAGACATATATTTCTTCCACATGTCCTTTGGAGAAGTGAATTGATCTGTGGAAAAATTTACAAATTGCAAATTTTTCCCTCTTAACATATTTTCCATATTCTCCAACCTAATGGAAAGTAAATGATTTTCCTTAATCAGGGAAGGATAGAGCGATGATTTGTTTTCAGCATCCTCTTCCTATACTTCAATAGATTTCTTATTCATTAAAGTTTCCATTTCCAGAAATTTTAAACAGGTATCAAATGTTTCCTTATTAGAGTCCACAGGAGCCATTTGGTTGAAAATGTTAGTATTTAACGTTTGAATTGCATCCCAGATAGAGTCAAGGGAAATAACAGATGTCCTTACCAAATCTATCTTCATTATATGAGGCAGTAATAGTGCTTCTCCGTTTTCAGGCCAAGATTCAGTATTTCCAGCTTGTTCCCCAGGACCCGGTGACATTGAAAAAATTCAGAAATCACCTCCGATACAAAAGCCTGAGATCGTCCCTCGAGGGTTTGACCACTTTCAAGTGGTAAAGAACCAGACGGTTGATCAAATAGGGGTACATTTTAAAAATCAGCACGCGTGCGTACTTTTGTTCGCGGGGTCGGCGCACGCAAGGGGGTGCACATTTGTGCAACTTGCATGCGCCGAGCCCTGAGCGTGCTGCCCGTTCCCTCAGAGGCCACTCCGAAATCGAAGTGGCCCCGGAGGGAACTTTCCTTCCACCCCCGCAACTTCCCCTCCCTTCCCCTGCCTAACCCATCCCCACGGCCCTATCTAAACACCCCCTACCTTTGTCGCACAAGTTATACCTCGGTCACACCCGTCGGAACGCCCCCAGGCCGGCGCCATGCCCCCCGGAACGCCCCCTGAAATGCCCAGAATGTTGCGCCGCCCCTGACACACCCACCTAGCCAAGCTCCGGGACTTACGTGCATCCCGGGGCTTGCATGCACCGCCGAGCCTATGCAAAATAGGCTCGGCTCGCGCAGGGGGGGGGGGGGGGTTTAAGGGTTACGCGCATAACTTATGCGGGTAACCCTTTTAAAATCCGGCCCATAGTCTTCCTTCAGCCAGGTTACCCGGGGCCATCTGTTCTTCCGGGATAAGTTGGTTTGAAACTCAGGGGAGGAGTCTGGTAATGCTTCCTCCTGAACACCTCCCAGCGAGCCAACTCCTGGTTCGAGAGCTCTCTGCTTAATGTGGACATCCATTGAGCCAACAGTTGGTGGTAAGGGCACGGGCAGGGATTCTTTCCCTAGCCCGGCGTTTTTTTTGCAGAATGAGGCATTTTTAGGAATTTAAACAACAGACCCGAACTTAGCTCTCTCACGTGTAGCCAGCAGGATTGGCCATCTTGAATTTCAGCAAAAATTAATTTTACGCTGTAACTGGGTTTAAAAAAGGGTTGGAAAAGGTTCTTATGATTCAAACCCATCCTGAGATGAAATTGAACCTCTTACAGTGATAGATATATATTATGTCATATTGTTTATAAAAAGTGTCATATTGTTTCTCTTAAAGTGAACATAAGAACATAAGAAATTGCCATGCTGGGTCAGACCAAGGGTCCATCAAGCCCAGCATTCTGTTTCCAACAGAGGCCAAACCAGGCCACAAGAACCTGGCAATTACCCAAACACTAAGAAGATCCCATGCTAATGATGCAATTAATAGCAGTGGCTATTCCCTAAGTAAACTTGATTAATAGCCATTAATGGACTTCTCCTCCAAGAACTTATCCAAACCTTTTTTGAACCCAGCTACACTAAGGGGTAGATTTTCAAAGGGGTACGCGCGTACGATATGCGCGTATCACCCGAAAACCTACCCCAAATCCCCCCTGCGCGCGCCGAGCCTATTTTGCATAGGCTCGGCGGCGCGAGAAAGCCCCGGGACGCGCGTAAGTCCTGGGGCTTGCATGGATGGGCATGCCCCGAGTGACGCGGCATTTCGGGGCGGGCCGCGAGTGACGCGGCGTTTCGGGGGCAGGCCCGGGGGTGTGGCGCCAGCCCGGGGGCGTGGTCGAGGCCTCCGAACCAGCCCCCGGGTTGGGTGATGGCGCGCCAGCAGCCCACTGGCACGTGCAGATTTACGCCTGCTTTCCACAGGCGTAAATCTGCCAACAAAGGTAGGGGGGGGGGTTTAGATAGGGCCAGGGGGGTGGGTTAGGGAGGGGAAGGGAGGGGAAGGTGAGGGTAGGCGGAAGGAAAGTTCCTCCGAGGCTGCTCCAATTTCAGAGCGGCCTCGTAGGGAACAGGCAGCTCGCGCTGGGCTTGGCGCGCGCAGGTTGCACAAATGTGCACCCACTTGTGTGCGCCAACCCCGTATTTTATAAGATACACGCTTCTACGCGCGTATCTTATAAAATCCAGCGTACTTTTGTTCGCGTCTGGTGCACGAACAAAAGTACGCCCGCGCGAACAATTATAAAATCTACCCCTAACTGCACTAACCACATCCTCTGGCAACAAATTCCAGAGCTTTATTGTGCGTTGAGTGAAAAAGAATTTTCCCCGATTAGTCTTAAATGTGTTACTTGCTAACTTCATGGAATGCCCCCTAGTCCTTCTATTATTCAAAAGTGTAAATAACCGAGTCACATCTACTCGTTCAAGACCTCGCATGATCTTAAAGTCCTCTATGATATCCCCCCTCAGCCGTCTCTTCTCCAAGCTGAACAGCCCTAACCTCTTCAGCCTTTCCTCATGATAAGGGGAGCTGTTCCATCCCCCTTATCATTTTGGTTGCCCTTCTCTGGACCTTCTCCATCGCAACTATATCTTTTTTGAGATGCGGCGACCAGAATTGTACACAGTATTCAAGGTGCAGTCTCACCATGGAGCGTTATAGTGGCATTATGACTTGTTCCGTTTTATTAACCATTCCCTTCCTAATAATTCTCTTCCTAATAATTCCCTAATAATTCCCTTCCTAATAATTCTCTCTCTCTCTCTCTTTCTCTCTCTCTTCTCCCTGAATATATATGCTAGTTCAGCAGTCATAAAAATCCCGTTCACTTGAGATCTCCAGACTTGTGCCTCATCAGGAATAGCAGTAAAGTTATGTCGATAACACACCAGTGCATGCCATTGTTAGCTTTTCTAAAATTTGAAGTTACACATGTAGCTCTTGGCCCTGCTCAGGAACGCCCATGACCCACTCCTTTTCCACCCCTTGCTCTTGACGCACTCATGGGTATATATGCATGTACTTCATGGCTTCTTAAAATTTGCATTGTTTGCGCACATTCTACATATGCATGTATGGGGCCTTTTTTTGTGTGAGCAACACTTTTAATATCTACCTGTTAGACTGTTTTGCCTGGATTGCCTGCATCAGATGCCAAAGCAGTGCTTACTCAACCTGCTTCTCTCCTGTCCCAGAGCTTCTGCATTTCTTTTATTTATTTAGATTTTTATATTCTGCTTTTTGTACTTTTTCAGCACTTCAAGCAGATTACATTCAGTATCCCAGAGGGTTTACAATCTAACAGGGTCATTCATCAAAATGAGTTATGGCGTTATCGTACGTGATAGCGCATTAAGGCATGCTTTAACGCCATAATGCATGTGATAATAATGATATATCACATGGTGTAAATGCAAATTTCAGGGAGGGGTGGGATTAGGAAGGAGGAGTTTGGGCGGAATTATTAAAATAAGGGGTGCTACTGCACGGTTTTAATGCCAGAAATAACTACATCTTTTTTCCTGGCATTAAGCTATGTGATATGCCTGAAATGGCCATAACGCAATTCCTGATACATTTTTAGAATTGCATTTCAGCCATTTCTGGGCTGAGGGGGAGAGGGAGGGAGGGAAAGAGAGAGAGAGAGAGAGAGAGAGAGCACCTTTGAGGAGGCCATCACAGTATTCAAGTATTTATATGCCTTTAGGAGGGCCATTTAATAGCTTAAGATGAGGTGTTGTGGTGGTTTAGGGGCCAGTTTATTATGCAGAGTGAGATGTACAAACAGCACAGTACACCTCAGTGAAGATTAGACTTCATTTGGAGAGAAAAAAGTCTCACAAAGATGAAAATTTGTACTATGTTATCTTACCCTAACTTGATGGTGCATCAGCTCTGTATCCAAGCTGTTGGCCTTGTGAAGGCCAAGGCTGCGGTAACCTACCATGATCATGGCCTACGGAAGTCCAAGGCTTCAGATTAGTTGTAGCTGGTGGATCCCCATTGGACTGGGTAAATGGGAGCTGTGGGGATCCTGGCCCCAGCGTTTTTCCAGGAGTGCGGAGGGGGTTTAGTTTTCGTTATTTGGCCATTTTTCTTTTTTTATTGTTTGATTTGTTTTTGTCACACGAATAAAACAAATCAAGCAATCCACACAATGAAATTTATGGGGAAAAAACCCCCTCCTAAAAATGAACCAAACTTCCCTATGACCTCAGAATATACTGCAGAGTAGTAAGCCATGCCAACTATTTAGTTCTGATTGCATATTTGCCTTTACCCATACCAATGATATATGTGGAAACTATAGGTTCTTTACTATGTGGAAGGTGTAATGTATGCCCTGATCTGAAAGAACCCCAAAAGTTGATGTTACCTTTGCTTTCTAAACAACATACCACATATACTTCATCTTTTATTGTCTTTGATCACTTGCCCATGTTCTTTAGGTTTACAAAGAACTCTTCAACAGTTCTATTAGTGCCTATAAGTTTGTGTGTTTTTCCCACAGCTGACTGTGTTGGCATGTGTATCAGGTATTCTGCATGTTTTTCTGTGTGTATCTCATTTATGCCATTCCCTTATTACATCCCACAGAGGTACCTGCTTTTCCCAAAAGTGCTAAAATGAATATGCTCTGAAATAAAACGCTGATTTCACTGTGGGTTTATTACATCAGCCCAATAGACTTGAAAATATAATCTATATGTCTTCTGTTTTAATCCTGCCCAAACCCCCAACACACACAGACACTTATCCAGAAAATCCTCCCCAAATACAGCTAAAAGTGGAACATGCACATTTTTAGGTGTATGGAAGCAGAATGTTGGAGTTGTCTGAAAATAGACACTTAGAGTCAATAGCAGTAGAGAAAAGCTTTTTATTAAATGCTATAAAATAATATTAATCTTACATATTAAGTAATAAGTTGCCTTATGGAGAAGCAGAGTGCCATGCAAGGCACCAGCATAAATTCCCTCTCAAATGATTTTACTGATTACAAAGCATTGTAAAGTATTTAAAGTTGTATATTTCCAACCCCTAAACTAGCTTACATAATTGTCAAAATTTCTATGATTGGCTTTCTATTATAAACAAATAATCTGAATGGCTGTATGGTAATTTGCTCTCATTCTCCAAGGGGCCGATGCAATATTTGTGTGCTGAAAGTGGATGCTGAACAGTCAGTGGCCACTTTCCTAATATGCCCCCAGGCACTCCTCCTGGAGGCATCATGCAATATTTAAATTAGGGTTTGTATTATCAAGGAAGCAGCAAGCGTCGGCCATCTGCCGGTTAGGAAAACAGACGCCAAATTTATTGGCATCGGTTTCCCTAAACGGTGCACAGACAGGAGTTCAGGAAATGGATGCTTGTCAACTGAGTGTCCGTTTCCTGCACCCGACTGCTGGTGCTTTTTTTTAAAAACTTTATTTAATTTTTTTTTTTTAAAGATTTGTTCCCTAATTAATTTTGCAATGATATTAAGTAGGAGGCTGTTCAGAAAAGCAGTTTTTTCTGCTTTTCTGTACTACTTTTAGGAGTGCTCAGCAATTAATGCCTGCTCCGGGCAGGCGATATATTCTGAGCACAAAAATGTGCGTCTTAGATGCACATTTTCTTTTGTATTTGGAGTGAATAGCTAATAAAATTTGCATGTGATGAGCGCTATTAGTTTCACTGTGTGTTGGATGCTCATTGTGGAGGCGCTAATTCCCTTATTACAAAAGGGATTAGGTAGTACCTATACAACCCGCGTCCAGCTGCGGGTTATACAGTGTGCTCAGCTTAGTGCACTGTATTGTATTGGCCCCCAAGTTAATTAATCCTCATCTCATATATAAATGTTTTCTTGGAAATTTGCGGCATTAGCAGCCTTGTGTCTATTCTAAGAATGATTTTTATAATTTTAGATGAAATGTCAGCTGGCCGTATCTTTGCTCTAGATATGTTTCTATGACACTATGGGCCAGTTATTTCTGCATTTTTATCTAGCGTATATTGTCTGACTATCTAGAAATACAAGTGCAAAGTTGCAGCACAAATGTGATGTTACAATGTTATACTTGTTAAATGCTGCCTATGATGAAAAATCAAAAACTTAGGAGAGTGTGACTTCTTGTGTGATGTGTTAAAAAGTGTTTCACTATGACTAAGGGCCTATTAACACCCACATTAAGAACAATTTTCAAACAGCCAACTTACCTGCATAAAGAGCTTTGAAAAGTGTCCTTCTAATTATAAAGAAGTCACACAAGTTTGAGTTCAGTTTACTTCTATTTCTTTATTCACAAATTACTTTTCCCCATTCTGTTCTATAGAAACAGTTTTTTTTTTCTTTTTTGGTTTCTATGATCAACAGAAAGTTCAGAGTACTACAGAAATTATTCTTTTTGTCTTTGGGACTGCTCCAATTTTTAAGAAAATGCTTTTAACCCTACTCATTATCTCTTACTGAAAATAAGAACATAAGAAGTGCCATGTTTAGTCAGATCAAAGATCTTCTGAGCCCAACATCCATTCTCAAACTGTGACCAAACCAATTTGGATTGCGAGGAAGTACCTAGCAGATTCCAAAATGTAGATCCATTTCTTGTTGCTCACTCCCAGGTATAAGCAAGCGATGGCTTTCCCAAGTCTATCCAGCTAATAATGGTTTATGAACTTTTTCTCTAGGATCATGCCCAAACCCTTTTTAATCAAGCTATGCTAGTTTCCTTAACCACATCCCCCAACAACAAATTTCACAGCTTGATTATGAATTGAGTAAAACATACTTCCTCTGATTTGTTCTAAATCTGCTGTTAGTTTCATAGGATGTCCCCAAGTCTTACTACTATTTGAAAGGACCATCCCCTATTTTCCTATTTCAGCTCTCACTCATGATTTATAAACCTCTATCATATCATCTCTTAGTCGCTACTTTAGATATGTTCCTCCCTTCCAGTTTCAGTGCATCTTTCCTGGAAGCTAATGCTATGCTGTGCAGACTAAAAAGAAAAATAGCTACCAACATGAAAGATCAGAAGGAGTATATGTCTCTCTGTAATATGCTCACATGAGACAACCACATTCAGGATACAGAACAAATGATTGCTCAGGGATACAAGAAAAAGGAGAGCAAGTGACAGAGCGAGAAAGAGAAATAGAGAGGGGACTCTAAAGAAAGGTATTTCAGAACAACAACCAAAGATTATGTGTTGAAGAACCCATGCCATTAAGAGAGATATTGAGATAAGGTATCATTTATTTTTAAAGTATTATTAAAATTACAAGATATAAATTATGGTATAAGCACAGAGGTTCCTTTGTGACAATGCAAGAATATGACTGTAAAGACTGAGATCAGGCAGGCTCAGTAATATTGTATCAGGAACTGGATGAGGTAGGCCTTGTGGGCCTTATCTGCATTATTTCCTAGTCTTCTGTGTTTCTTCTAAACCAGCCTTTTGCAGTAACATAAGCATGATGTGGAAGCATTTTGAATAATTTCACTTGTTGTAAAGTGTCATGATGATGTTAATTTACAGACTGAGAGATAGTTCTCTATAATCAGACTTGTGAAGTATGAGCAAGCTGAATTTGTGCCTGATATACTCAGTCTTGAGAAATTGTATTCTTCAGGCCAATCTATTAATAACAGATTTCAGAAGACTTAGTATTATCTTCTAGATGGGTGTTCCTAGATTACACACTGCCTGCTCTGCTTCATGGGAAGCTTACAGACTTTTATTACCTTTTACACAATAGAAAGACACTACCATAAATAAATAATGCCATATGACAGAAGGAGATGATGAGCGTGCCTGTGGCCACTTTACTTTATATCCAGTTTTCCTCTGTGCTAGTGTAGCTAAGATAGTAGGGTACTATGGAAGACAATAATAAAAGCTGATAACCTATGAGCTCTGATTTTGATTTTAGTTCATATTTTCTGTTATATGAAAGTAATTTAAGTGATCTCAGCTATTCTCTGAAGATGTGAGTCTTTTTGGTAAGTTTGAAGTACACTAATGAATATGTTGTTAATCAAGAACTTATGTTTTATAGTTCTAAATCAATTAAAAATCAAACAGAACTTTATTTACTCAGATATATTAAATAGCTAAGATACAGTGATGCAATCTGCTTATCATTATTTGTTAATAATTTAAACCTTTAAATAGGTGCTACATTTTATTTATTTTTGGTACATTAACTAAAAATCCACCCATTGACTAAAAATGAACAAGTGTAGAGCTAGTGTGATGAGATAGGACCCTCACCTCGGATGTTTGACAAAACCCAAAGAATCCCCTAGTTGGGCTAGCAGCCAGAGTTGGAGGCTGGCAATTGAGACCCCAGAGCAAGCATTTGTGCTTAATGAACTACAACTTCCAGCAGGCCTAGGGTGGGAATGAGACATTAGGGCACCAGGTATAAGTTGTTTGTGCTGTTAGTGACTTTATTGTCACTCACAGCACGGGCAAATTTTTAAGGGGCTTGACTAAGAAAGGAAGGGGACTGACTTCCTTAGGTGATAGAGACAGTCAAGAGGTGACTGGTTGTATTAGAGATTGCAGCAAACCTGTGTGTTGGTCAGAGAAAAATGCTTCAAACAAAACGTACTTAGAAATGTTTATTTCTCCCTTACAGGCTGATACAGTAAAGTTCACGGGAGAGCGGGTGAGCGCCTGCTCTCCCGGAACGCACACAGGCCACTGTCCTGTGCTCGTGATTCACTAAAACAAATTATTCAAATTAGGGACCGCGCGTCCCTAGCACCTCTTTTTTGACAGGCGCAGCGGCTGTCAGCAAGTTTGACAGCCGATGCTCAATTTTGTCGGCATCGGTTCTCAAACACGCTGACAGCCATGGGTTCGGAAACCGGATGCCAGCAAAATTGAGCGTCCGGTTTTCAACCCGCGAGCCGCGGGCTGATTTAAATTTTTTTTATTTTTTATTTTTTATTAATTTTAACTTTTGAAACCTCCAACTTAATATTGCCATGATGTTAAGTCGGAGGGTGTACAGAAAAGCAGTTTTTACTGCTTTCTGTGCACTTTCCCAGTACCGGCAGAAATTAACGCCTCTTTGGGTAGGCGCTAATTTCTGAAAGTAATTAGTGGCTTGGCTGCACATTTTACTTACTGAATCGCATGGGAATAACTAATAGGGCCATCAACATGCATTTGCATGTTGCGGGCGCTATTAGTTTTGGGGGGGTTGGACGCGCGTTTTCGACCCTAACCCCCTAGTATCAGGACGCGCCGGTGATGTCATCAGACCACGACCGAGGGGGATTTAAATTTCGGAGCCTCTCCCAGGCGTCCTTTCCCGCGGCGAACAGTGCGAACAGAGGATGCCCTCAGCAGCGGAAAAGAGGTAGGAGCTGGGAGAAGGGGCCGCGCAGTCGGCGCTTGAGCCCATCGGGGTAAGGCCCTCCCTTTCTCGCTCTTACCTCCGAGGGCCCCCGCGCCGACCACAGGCCATCCAGCAGCTCATCTGCCCGCCGCTCTCGGACCGCCGAAGCCTCCAACGCCGCCGATCTCCTTTCTCAGACGCCCTCCTCTTCAGGATGCGCCGGTGATGCGCCGGTGACGTCATCAGACCACGACCGAGGGGGATTTAAATTTCGGGGCCTCTCCCAGGCGCCCTTTCCCGCGGCGAACAGCGCGAACGGAGGACGCCCTCAGCAGCGGAACAGAGGCAGGAGCTGGGAAAAGGGGCCGCGCAGTCGGCGCTTGAGCCCGTCGGGGTAAGGCCCTCCCTTTCTCGCTCTTACCTCCGAGGGCCCCCGCGCCGACCACGGGCCATCCGGCAGCTCATCTGCCCTCCGCTCTCGGACCGCCGAAGCCTCCAATGCCACCGATCTCCTTTCTCAGACGCCCTCCTCTTCAGGACGCGCCGGTGACGCGCCGGTGACGTCATCAGACCACGACCGAGGGGGATTTAAATTTCGGAGCCTCTCCCAGGCGCCGCGCGTCGGGCGTCACGCGCCGAAGGAGCACGACAAAGGGGCCTGCCCCTTTGTGCGCCCCTTAGTGCAGCCCCGCAGGACAGCCCTTCTATCGAAATTTGAAACAGCTCAGCTCCCCATTGGTGCTCAAGCCGGGCAACCTCCCCACTCCACATCATAGCGCTCCAGTCACTCTCCCTCCAACAGGGATCCGCTGTAACTGCCACAGGTTCCAGTCCAACTCTGCCTCCTGCCCCTACACTGTAGGTCATCCTGAGAAAGATTACCCGCCCGGGCCTACGCTCTCATCAGTCGAGCCTCTTCAGCATCCATCCAGCATCCATCCAGCCGCTCCAGCAATCATCCAGCCTGTCCAGCAACCCTGTGCAAACCTGCCCAGCCAGACCAGCTTCTACCACCTTCCTCTAACACTCCTCCCCCACACATCCTCTCCTCACCATCCGAGTAGGTAACATGCAAACCTACCCCATTCCTATCATCTATCAGCGCCACTCCCTCCTCTCCAAACTATCACAACGGACCTTGAATCAGTCAACAAGATCACTCATCCCAATCATGCTCTCACCCTTGACCCAACTACTAGGACTCATGATATTCTCTCTAACCCTCTTCAACGCTCAGTCCCTCACAAAGAAAATGCACATTCTTCACGATTACCTGCTCGACTCCAATCCAGATGTATGTGTATTACGGAAACCTGGTTAAAAAGCACTGACACCGCACTGATAAACCAGTTACCTATTCACCTTTATGACGTCTTCTCAATTACAAGACCCAAAAAAAGAGGGGGTGGTCTGCTTCTAGCAACCAAGAAAGAACTGAATCTCAGACAGCAACCTGTCAAGACCTCCTCCAAAAAACTAGAACTCGGATTGTTCAAATCTAAACACATTCAAATTCTCCTTGTTTATGCTCCACCAGGATCACTAGACTCTGATGCCTCACCCCTCATAGAAACCATCGCTAAATACATTAACATGGACTCACCTGCCATGATTCTGGGGGACTTCAATCTACATATTGACACCTCCCCGATCTCCCCCAACTGCGAAACCTTCTTAGCCACACTCCAGGCAATGGGCTTTGAACAAATCGTCAACAAACCCACCCATAAAGTTGGACGCACACTAGACCTCATCTTCCTAAACTCACACTTATCATACACTAATACTCCAGACTGCACCCCAGTCCCTTGGTCCGACCATTCACTAATATCAGCTACTCTCACGACTCGACGAAACCCCTCTCAACCACAACCTCACTCCACCATCCATCTCAGAAGAAAATGTACCTCCGATATTCTCAGTGAACATCTTTCCAAGGAACTCCCCAATCTAGACACCTCCAACCCCAACTCAGCCCTCCTATCCTGGCGCAATATCACGGAGTCTATAGCCAACAAACTTTGCCCCAAAGAGACAAAAACCATCAATTGGACTCAAAAAAGGAAGCAACCTTGGTACTCACCGGAACTTAAACGAATGAAGCAAAACCTCCGACACAAGGAAGGCTCTTGGCAGAAGTCCCCCAATTCCACAACTTTGTCCGACTACAAATGAAACATGCATTTCTATAGGATTTCTCTTCTACAAGCAAAAAAAGACTATTATGCCAGCAGAATCCACGATATTCAGTATGACGCTAGGGCCCTGTTTTCCTATGTATCTCAACTCACTAAACCCTCTCCCCCTACCATTCCTGACGATCTGGCTCAATCCAAAGCCAATGAACTCACACTCTTCTTTCAGGACAAAATTGCAAACACACTAGCGCTCCTCCCTACTAACCCAACACCACCTGCTCTAAACTTCACCACCACATGCTCCCCCAGAGCTACCCTTGATTCCTTCGAGCCCACCACCCCTCTGGAGATAGAATCAACACTCAAGAAGCTGAAACCATCCAGCCACCCGTTGGACCACATCCCAATGAAACTTCTGCTCCTTATCCCAGGCACCATATCCAGATCTCTGGCCGACATCATTAACTGCTCCCTAGCCCAAGGAGTATACCCGGATGACCTTAAAACAGCATCTATTAAACCTCTCTTGAAGAAACACAACCTGGATACTAATGAGCTCTCCAACTTCCGACCCATATCCAACCTCCCGCTGTTAGCAAAACTCACCGAGAAGGTGGTGAACACACAGCTTTCGGACTACCTGGAGGAACACAAAATCCTATACCCCTCCCAGTATGGCTTCCGCAAGTCTTCCAGTACCGAAACCCTCCTCATCTCACTAACAGACCACATCCTTATGGGCCTAGATAAAGGGATTTCATTCCTGCTAGTACTCTTAGACATCTCCGTGGCGTTTGACACCGTGAACCATAGCATCCTCCTCAATCGTCTCTCAGACATTGGTTTATCTGGATACACCTTCCAATGGTTCAGCTCTTTCCTCAATAATAGAAGCTCCAAGATCACTATCAATAATAAAGAATCTCCTAACTTCAAATCTACTCTAGGTGTTCCCCAAGGCTCCTCTCTATCCCCCACCCTCATCAATATTTACCTACTGCCTCTTTGCCAGCTCCTCACAAACCTTAACCTAATTCACTACTTATATGCTGACGACATTCAGATCCTGATCCCAATAAAAGAATCCCTTCCAAAAACGCTCTCCTTCTGGGAGAACTGCCTTAAGTCCATCAACCACCAGCCTGAACCTGGTCCTCAATGCAGCCAAATCAGAAATCCTTCTCATCTCCTCCGACCATTCTACCAGCCATGATCAGACAACCTCTATTCCTCAGACCACTCAAGTTAGAGATTTAGGAGTCACCATTGATAACCATTTGAACCTAAAAAAATCAATCAACAATATTACGAAGGATTGTTTCTTCAAGCTCCAAGTTATGAAAAGACTCAAACCCATCTTCCATCTCCAGGACTTCAGAACGGTCCTTCAGTCAACAATATTCTCCAAAACCGACTACTGTAACACTCTCCTCTTAGGACTCCCGATCTCTGCTATTAGACCACTACAGATGCTCCAGAACTCAGCAGCCAGGATATTAACCAACACCAACCGGAGAACTCATATCACTCCTATACTTAGAAACCTACACTGGCTACCTATTAAATACAGAATTTTGCACAAAGCACTTACCATTATCCACAAATCCATACACAACCAACTACCTTTAGACCTTCAGTTCCCACTCAAATTATACACATCTGCAAGACCCATCAGAGCAGCACACAAAGGAACCCTCCAAGTTCCCCCAACTAAATCCTCTCGTCTAACCTCCACGAATGAACGGGCAATCTCCACAGCTGCCCCCACCATATGGAACAACATGCCAACTGATCTAAGACTGTAACCCTGCCTGATTACCTTCAAAAAAAAAACTCAAGACTTGGCTTTTCATCCAAGTCTTCCCTTAAGCCTAACCTTGTAACAGTTCTATCTTTTAGCCCAATAGACTAAATGACCGACCCAGCCACTGTATATCCATATGTTCTCATTCTCCAGTTGTTTCTGTCCTTTATTTCCTGGCTACTCTAGCCCCCAAGTTCTCTCTCCCTGTTATTTGTATCTGCGCTTCGGCCTTCCTGTTATATGGTTTTGTTCAGTTAACCCCTAAGTTTGATGTAAACCGGCCTGATATGAAGATTGTCATGAAGTTCAGTATAGAAAAATGTTAAATAAATAAATAAATAAATAAATAATATCACACAACCACATGCATTCACCATTCATTCACCTTAAAACCATATACCCCACATTAGGGGGTTAGGTGTGGAGTTGTAATGATCATTGGGTCTGGTCCGGACTGCGCATATTTAAAAATTGTGTATGTATGGTAAGAATATAGTGGTTGATGTATATGCACCGTTGAATATGGTGTTATCAGCAAAACAATGTGTGTATTACAATGTAAAATATGTATTTAATCATTATTAAATGTGATATAATAACATGTTTATATGAGATGTATAATAAAGAATATGAATATTTTTGAAATGAGATAAACATTGAATATTAATGGTTATATTTTTTGGGGATTCCCTAAATGGATTGTATATTATTGAGGGGATCTAGTAGTGCCCTATAGTGATTGTGCCAGTGTATTTGGATTTGCAATCTGACTATTGTAATAGCCTTTTATGTGAGCTCTCTCAAAATCTGACTAAGCCTATCCAGCTCTTATAGAACGTGGCCGCATGACTGATATGTTAGCCAGATAAATGGTAATATAAATTCAGTCTTAAAAGCGTTGCATTGACTGCCCATATAATGGTGGGCAAGATTTAAAATAGTGGTTCTGATTCATAAACTGATTTATGGTGAGATTATGTAATTCTTTAAGAGATAAATTGCAATTCTATAGTCCAGATCATATATTGAGGTCTTTGGGTGCAATGCTGTTAGTTATTCCAACATTAAGGAATTACAGATTGTCAACTAATCCAGAGCATTTTCCTATGTGGCACAAACTTTATGGAATAACTTACCACCTAAGATTCGTGGGGAAGTAGACATTGAAACATTCAGATAAAAGATTAAGATAGTTTTGTTTGAGCAGGAATTTTTGTGACATATGATTGTTTAAGTCGATGTGTTATGATAAATGTTGTTTTGTTTTTTTGTATGTTTGCAGTTTATGAATGCTCAGCTGTAATCTGCCCTGTATACATTGTAGAAGCAGCAGAATATAAGACTTTCAAATAATAAATAAATAATTATATGTAAACTAATATTTAAATCAGCTATGATATCTAAGATTGGAGGGTGTCCAATATTAATCTCTTACAGTTTTTTGAAGACATGAATAAACATGTGGATAAGGTGAGACAATATCATGTATCATGTATCTGCTTTCAGAAAGCATTCCTCAAAATCCCTTATGAGAGACTCTTGAGGAAATTTAAAAGTCATGGGATAGATTGAGCTGGTTAAAAGATAGAAAATAGTGAATAGGGCTAAATGGTCAATTTTCTCATTGGGCTAAATTGTCAATTTTCTCATTGGAGAATAGTGAAAGTAGAGTGCCCCAAGGATCTGTACTGGGATCATTGCTTTTTAACATATATTTAAATGACCTAGAAATGGAACAATGAGTTATGTGATCAAACTTGCTGATGATAGTTGTTAAATCATAACAATTACCTTATGAGAAAAGGCTAAAGAGGAAAGAGCTCTTCAGGTTGGAGAGAAGGCGGAGGGGAGATTGATAGAGATCTATAAAATAATGAGTAGAGTTTAAAGGGTAATTGTGAATCAGATGTTTACTCTTTCAGATAGTAATTAAGTTACTAGGTAGTACATTTAAGAGAAATTGAAGGAAATATTTTTTTACTCAATACATAATTAAACTCTGGTTTATTGCCGAAGAATTTGGTAAAAGCTATAGAGTAACTGGTTTAAAAACGGTTTGTACAAGCTCCTGGAAGAAAAGTTCATAAACCATTGCTAAGGTGGACTTGGGGATATCCATTGCGTATTCCTGGTTTCAGCAGCATAGAGTCTATTGACATTTTGGGATCCTGTTAGATATTTGTGATCTGGATTGGCCACTGTTGGAAACAGTATACTGATGTAACTTTGATCTTATATTATACAGGACCACTATGAGTACAACTAAATCTCCAGGCCCTCAGTGTAGAATCAGTCCCATCTCTGCTTCTTCCTCAGCGTCTCCTGCTGTTTCTCCGAACAATAAAAAGGTATGGAAAGGGCAAGGATATGCAGGAAGTATAGTGTGCACTGGCAGTCTAGCATAGCTTTTTCTGTAAAGTCTGCATTGGTGGTGAGGCCTGCAAGAAGTAGCCAGAACTCAGTGCCGTGATGTAGCAGTCAGCTTCAGAGCTCCATTTAAGTATGGTGGTCATGTTCCTTGTTTTGTTGCTCTCTGGGAATATAACCATACTCATCAGCTAAGGAGCCCTTAGGTACTAGAAGGCAATAATTCTCCACAGAGTTCCTGCTTATCAGGTACAAGATTTATTGTGAGATAAAACTATGGAAGAGATCTTCCCAGGACCTGCAGCTTGAAGAGGCCCTAGCTGGAATTAGGGCAGGAGTCACCAATAATGGAATCATTCCTGTCACTGGATGACCAGAGCGTGACTGAGTGTGACTCAAGAGACAAAACAGAGCAAGGAAGCTGGCATCACCTGCTAGGGAGGATTCATCCATGAGATTAATTTGAAGAGAGGACCTGGGAGCCCTTAATTCAAAAGTCTAACAGGATCTGAGGCAGACTGAAAAGCAGCTAAAAGATGTGAAACCTAAAGAGGAACCTATCCTGGCAAGGATAATGAAGCCTACCAGGTTTTCCCATACATCTGGCTAATAACAGTGCCAGCAGGAAGTATTAGGAGGAATAGGGTGATGTAAGTGGGTGGGTGGGATGCTGTAGGTTGACATAAGGGCAACATTTATTTTTTTTAAAGCAAAGGAGGCGGGAGGCATTTTTGAAAGTGAAGGAGTCGTGCACTGGGACACGGATGTCAGTGAGGTCTTGGAAGGAAGCTCTAGTGATGCGGGTAGTGTGAATCTCAGGAAGGGAGGGAGAGAGAAAGAGAGAAAGGGAGATCATGTGATGGGGTGATGATATCACCACCTAGGTTGGCAGGACAGCCTTGCACCGGCACCGGCTAATCAGGATATCATTGGCACTGAGTGGGACAACTCAGATTCAGCACTACGGTTTAAGAAGCTATGGAAACTTTGTATCTGCTCCAACAGAATGAGAAGGCATGCTTACTTACTGTATTTAGAATGCCAAAGGTGGATGTCCCAGTAGAGGGAGTGTAAAGGAATATATATCAGGACATACTTAAAAGACCAAGACCAGGCATTTAGCCTGGTACACCTTAAGGCACAGCCCAGATGGGAATCCTGATCACAAGCAGGTCCATATTCAGAAACATTTATTTATATAACTCAGAAGTTATCCTGCTAAATGAATTTTTGGGCACTTATCCAGCTAAATTATTGCCCGATAGGGGTAGATTTTAAAAGAAGCGCATGGGCGTGCATGTGCATGCGCGCTCCCCTAACCTTCCCACCCCGTAGCCCTATTCTATCCCCCTCCCCCCCCGACCTCTATTGTACCTTTTGCGCGCACGTCGGCAGCCTGCCAGCACGCGATCGTCCAACACAGCGGCAAATGGCCACTGTACCAGAGGCCTCTGGCCCCGCCCCGCTCCCAGACCACCCCACTCCCTCCCCTTCCCACTCCCCACCCCTTTTTCGAAGCCCCGGGACTTAGACGCACCCCGTCACTTTATGCGTGTCACGGGGCCTTTATAAGATAGGCCCGGCGTGGATACCCCCCCTCCCCACACACACACACACACACACGTGTAAATCCTATGGCTTTATGTGCATAGGGCTTTGTGTGCGTAGGGCTTTATGTGCGTAGGGCTTTGTTTTTCACCAGCTAACATTTGGCTGGATAAGTCAGGGGCATGCTAGGAGATAATCTTATCTGGCTAGCTTTAGGATAGCTGGATATTTTCAGTGGTGTGGCTGCACTGCTGAATGTATAGGCTAAGTTAACCAAATAAGTTTATCCGGCTAACTTGCCAAGCAGCACAGTGACAGAATATGGACCTGAGTGCATTTCCTTAAGCAGGGAGATAAGAAATCTGGCCCAGGAGGGAACAGACAGGGGAGCTGGCGGTAGGAGAGAATATGCCAAAACTGCCTATGTCTGCTTGCTGTTATTTCTGGTTTAAGCACTACTGAGCAGGTCCTTTTCTGCTTTTGTGTTGTAAATAGTAAAGTATTTCTGTGAAGCAAGGTAGGATTCCAGATTGCACTGTCCTCTGGCACCCTATCTAAGCCTAGGCTACTCCCCATGGTATCACAGAGAGGCACAGCATTGAAAGATTCTCAGGATATAAAGGTGGAATCCCTGTTCAAGAAGTCATTTGAGCTAGCTAGCCCATTGCATTAGGTGGGAGTGGTATATGGGGGCTATGTGGCCTGAGCCATGATTCGCTGAATCCAACAACCTCAGTCAGACATGCAGATGTCACAAATAGGTAGGGAGGAAAAAGAGCACCTGGAGTTAGGAGGCAGCATTTTTAATCAATACCTTATATGATCTAATTAGATCATTGTCTAATTGGTGGCAACAGCAATGATGGCCAGGTGTCTGTTGAGATGATCTCCACAAAGTCAAGGCTTTGAGGCATCTTACAGCAAGCCAGAAAAAGCCTGAAGTGGTGCCTGATTAACACCAAACTAGATGTAGGAGTCAGCCTGGAGATCCCAGATTTGATTACGATAATGACAGGTACAAGCACTACTGGATGAGGAGCTCTCTGACAGGATCAGCTGGGGCAGAGGCTCTGGTCCAGGATGGAGCTAATATATCCACACACTGCCTGGAGACTAGAGCCATTAGGTTGGTCCTAATCCACTTTCTTTTTCAGATAATGGGAAAAGCAGTCAGAAACAATGCCACAGCAGTAGGTTATGTGAACAGACAAGGAGGGACCAGAGGCTCAAAGGCAGCAAGAGAAGCAGATCAGTTCATGGCCTGGACAGAAGCAAATCTGCAGGACCTCTCATCAGTGAACATAGAGGGAACAGTCAACATACAGGCATTGCCCCATCATTTATTGTTTTTGTTTATTAAATGGTTGAGGCAATCACTTTTTTTCCTTGTGCATCTGCCAGTATAGCCAGATACTATCTGCCAGTATAGCCAGATACTGTATGATCTGCCAGATCATACACTACCATGGAACCTGAACTTTGAACTGAAAGCCTTGCTGGAAGCCTTGTCTGAGTCACTGAAGAGAACTTCACTAAAGGATCTTACTCTGAAGATGATGTTTTTGGTTGCTATCTGTTCAGTAAGGAGAATATCTGAGCTCTATGCACTGACTGCCAGGATCCCTATGTATTGTTTGCAAAATAGAAGGTCACCATCAGGCCAGTAGCATCCTTTTTGTCTAAGATGGTCTCTGGGAGCCATATACACCAGGAGGCTACCTTTCAAATCAGAGTTTATGGGTAGGAGGAAGAGCCCATATTTCCTGGATGCATCAAGGGCATTGCTAATGTTACCTGAAAGCCACAAATTTGTTCTGTAAATCAGTGAGACTTTTTATTCTGTTTAGCTGGGCCAGGCAGGGAGAAGCAACATCAAAGGTGTCCATTGCTAGATGGATTAAGGAGGCAATAGCTTCAGCCTGTATAGATAAAGGGAAATGGGAAGAAATGGGAGCCCACAGGCCACATGCTGGGCAGAGTGCAGTATACATATGTAAAGATAAAGCAAGACAGATCAGTTGCCTTAGGTAGGGATTATTTATTCTCACAATTATCTTGATAAAAGAGCCCAACTCCGGCTGAGTTTCATGCAACAATGGTGGAGTAGATTGCTAATCTGCACAATTTCAGCACAATCTTTCATAATTATATCTTGGAAAATCACACATAACATTATCTCCCCGGAAGCCCCTGCAGCAGCCATGTGCGAAACCCGGCCCCAGAAGCAGCCATGGCCTATACCCACATGGGATTGTCACTGCTAAGATACATCCCATAAATTGGACTGGTCTGGCAGAATGATAAGAATAGGAACATTTGGATCTTACCTGCTAATTTCCTTTCTTTGAGTCTTGCCAAGCCAATCCAGAGTCCACCTTGAGTATAATGGGAAGAAGAGATACTTGGGAAAAAGGAAGAATTAAAAAAAAATAAAAGTAAGGAGCAAATAGAAGGTGACGCCATTAAAAAAAAAAATAAAATAAATGTATTTTCCCCTGTTCCCAGATGGGGATTCAGTCCAGGGAAGGCAGAGCAGAGAGACTATTTAGTTTTCTGTTTGCATTTTCTTAGTTGTTTTTTGGTAAAGATTTTTTTAAGTTGTTCCAGGGGAACTTAGTCGCTAGCTTGGGCAAGAGCCTACTGATGTCTTACCCTATTGTAACAGATTATAGAGGGAAAAGGAACATCAATGCTAAATTTTCACTTTCTACCTCCATCTGCTGGTAGAAAGGACAAATCCCACAAGTCTAGTTTGGCAGGACTCATGGAAAGGAAATTAAAAGATAAGGGGCAGATCTTTAAACCTACACGCGGGCATAGATTTGTTCGCGCAACCCGGCGCGAACAAATCTACACCCAATTTTATAACATGCGCGCTACCGCCCCTGGAACGCCCCCAAGCCAGTGCCCCGCCAACGGCCCTGCCCCCAGAACACCCCTTTTTTGAAGCCTCGGGACATACGCGCGTCCTGGGGCTTGCACGCGCCGCCGAGCCTATGCAAGATAGGCTCAGTGCGCATAGGGCCAGCTTGGGGTAGCTTTTCAGGGGTTACGCACGTATGTTACACGCGTAACCCTTTCAAAATCTGCCCCTAAGATTCTAAGTTTGCCTTCAAAGCATTTTTAAAACAAATGCACATCCCTACAAAGTGTAATAAAATAAATAAATAAATATTAATGTCATCAATAAGAAAACATTGAATAAACCAAAGAAATTGAACTAAATTTAGTTTTTTATAGAGACTCAAAGGAGAAAGAGTCCTCAGAATAAAAATCTAATAAGAAACTTGCTGTAATTAAGCTTTCAACGTATCACCTCTTCCTATTGAAATTTTAATTGTTTTCAGTATCCACATATTTTATGGACATCATGTACATGATCTTTGACTTTGACCTCAATTCCTCACCCCTAAGGAACTTCAGTGCTTGTCCCATGTTTTCTTGATTTTTATTCTCAGTCTAGAAAATCTGAAGATACTTTTATCTTATTTAGTATTTATTTGAACAAGTCTCACATTTATTAAAGCTTAGGTAGCGGCACTAAAAGGATTAATTAATCATAGTTCAAACTAAACCAAAGATAACAAACATAGCATTGTATGTACATATTTTTATTAACTAATTAAAAGAAGGGTAAGAATCATACTTTTTAAAATTTTTCTATTACCTAATAGTGTTATTTGTTACTATGATGATTTATTTGCTCCTATCTATATATGTGTACCACACTTAGAGACTGTGTAAAAAATAAGCTGTTAAAAAGCTAGAAACAGTGAAATAGTGGCATTTAATAGAGATGTGAATCGTGTCCTCGATCGTCTTAACGATCGATTTCGGCTGGGAGGGGGTGGGAATCGTATTGTTGCCGTTTGGGGGGGTAAAATATCGTGAAAAATCGTGAAAAATCGAAAAAACGTAAAATCGCAAAAACGGCACATTAAAACCCCCTAAAACCCACCCCCGACCCTTTAAATTAAATCCCCCCCAAATGACTTAAATAACCTTCGGGTCCAGTGGCGGTCCGGAACGGCAGCGGTCCGGAACGGGCTCTTGCTACTGAATCTTGTTGTCTTCAGCCGGCGCCATTTTCCAAAATGGCGCCGAAAAATGGCGGCGGCCATAGACGAACACGATTGGACGGCAGAAGGTCCTTCCGGACCCCCGCTGGACTTTTGGCAAGTCTTGTGGGGGTCAGGAGGCCCCCCCCCAAGCTGGCCAAAAGTTCCTGGAGGTCCAGCGGGGGTCAGGGAGCGATTTCCCGCCGCGAATCGTTTTCGTACGGAAAATGGCGCCGGCAGGAGATCGACTGCAGGAGGTCGTTCAGCGAGGGTTCCGGCGCCTCGCTGAACGACCTCCTGCAGTCGATCTCCTGCCGGCGCCATTTTCCGTACAAAAGTTCCTGGAGGTCCAGCGGGGGTCAGGGAGCGATTTCCCACCGCGAATCGTTTTCGTACGGAAAATGGCGCCGGCAGGAGATCGACTGCAGGAGGTCGTTCAGCGAGGGTTCCGGCGCCTCGCTGAACGACCTCCTGCAGTCGATCTCCTGCCGGCGCCATTTTCCGTACGAAAACGATTCGCGGCGGGAAATCGCTCCCTGACCCCCGCTGGACCTCCAGGAACTTTTGGTCAGCTTGAGGGGGGCCTCCTGACCCCCACAAGACTTGCCAAAAGTCCAGCGGGGGTCCGGAAGGACCTCCTGCCGTCCAATCGTGTTCGTCTATGGCCGCCGCCATTTTTCGGCGCCATTTTGGAAAATGGCGCCGGCTGAAGACAACAAGATTCAGTAGCAGGAGCCCGTTCCGGACCGCTGCCGTTCCGGACCGCCGCTGGACCCGCAGGTTATTTAAGTCATTTGGGGGGGGGGTTCGGGAGGGTGGGGGATTTAATTTAAAGGGTCGGGGGTGGGTTTTAGGGGGTTTTAGTGTGCCGGCTCACGATTCTAATGATTTATAACGATAAATCGTTAGAATCTCTATTGTATTGTGTTCCATAACGGTTTAAGACGATATTAAAATTATCGGACGATAATTTTAATCGTCCTAAAACGATTCACATCCCTAGCATTTAATATAATCAGCCAAATATTCTACCACTGTATGATCTAAAGGATCATCATACATTATAGTATTATATGACCTCTTAGACCAGTGATTCCTAACCCATGCCTCCACTGCATGCAAATTTATCTCATGCATATTACATTCCTTGTAAATATCCTGGAAACATGACTGCCCAGGTGAGTCCTGAAGAATGAGTTGAGAACCTCTGCCTTAGTCCATTCTATAGTGTAATATGTTTATATTTATAAAAAATTGTTCTTTTACTCACATCTTTTTATACCAGAACTACCAAGTTACCAGGATCCAGGAAGGAGCGTTTTTGGCCAGTCTTAGTTTTGAATTTACATCCCAAAGCAATGAGGTATTTGTAGTTCCTAATTCTACCCAATGAAATCAGTGCTGCAGGTCCCATAATTCAGCTGTATGTACTTCTCATATTATATTTTATATATTCCCAGGACATAGGATCAACAGTCATACAACAATCCTCAGTTCTCTCTCTCCTTCCCTTCCCCCTCATTGCCCCCTCCAAACCCCCTCACTCATTGGTTCCTATCAAAAAATGTTACCAGTAAGTTAAAAAGTGTCAACTGGGGAGCAGTTCTTTAGCTAGCAGCATGGTTCTGCATTTCTATTGGCTGTCTCCTTACTGACTCTTTAGATAGTGCTAGCTAACAACCAGTTAGTGCACCCGAAGTTCTATTAGGGCACACTAACTCTAAAATTAGAAAACTAAACGGGACTTAATGCGCACTAATATCTAGTTAGTTCACACCAAAGTCTCGTTAGTGTGCACTATGGAGTAGATTTTAAAAAATATGCATGCGTGTCCATGTGCACGCGCTATCCGGCACGCGCACATGGATGCATGATTTTATAACATTCATTTCATTTCATTTATTAAAATTTATTAATTGCCTAACACTTAACAAGGCCTAGGCGATATACAAGGGTACATACATAATAAAAACAAAATAAAATACAAACAACAGATTTCAGCTTCACAGAAACCAAGCCGCAAAATACCAAATATTAATGGTACATTTACTATTTTAGACATGAGCATATTCCAAAAATTGAATATTCAATTAATAAACCGTCATATATCTTTTAATGAGCAGATTAAGAACATTCATGCAGCCTCATTTATCATTGAACGCACGATGAAGCAGATACGTGCGCCAGTCATGCATGTTATAAAATCAGGGGCAGTGTGCGCAAGAGGAGGGGTTGACTTTGGCCACTTTCACACGGCGACGCATTGGGGTCTTCCCCAGTTCCCTCCCAGTCCGCTCCAGTTCAGGAGCGGACTGGGAGGGAACTTTCTTACCCCCTACCCTAACCTCCCTTCCTCTTCCCCTCTACTCCCCACCCTCTAAAACCTTTTTTTTTTTACCTTTTGCTTTGCAAGTTACTTCAGGGTCCAACCCGAAGTAACTTGCTCGTGCCGGCAGTCGGCTGGCGAGCGAGGCTCCGGGGTTTTAAAATCTGGCCATAAGCCTGTAAATAAGAAAACTATATTTAGTGCTCACTAATGGGACTTGGTGTGCAATAACATGTGGTTAGTACTCACTAAGGCCTGGATTCACTACTCTCACAGAGAATAGTGAATCGTGTGGTACCAGTGAGCGGGGGGGGCGGGGGGCAAAGCAGGGGGCTGGCCTGTGAAAGCCAGCAGCCATCGCACCACTATGGTGTGCTGGCTGCCGGCTTTCACACCAAATAACTACACCATAAAAGGTGTAGTTATTCGGTGCGAACCTGGCGGCAATAAGGGTCCTTACCTTTCGCCACCAGTGATGTCTCTGCAGCGTCGGTTCCGGTGCCACCCCGATGACTCCTCTTCCAGGGCCAACTCCACCCCAACTAAGCCCTGATAACCCTGTCACACGCGAAAAGTCCCTTTTCGTATGCAAAGGCTATTGAAAATGACCCCCTAAGTCACGTTAGGGTGCACTAATAGGAACTATGAAATTCCAGAACATTTTGTCAATTTTGTCAATTTATTTTTCATTTCGGGGTGCTCCCGAAACACAACGAAAAAGACAATTTCATTGCCATTGTCTATTTTGCTTAAAACAAATGCACATCCCTGGTCAGGATTAGCCAAATCCACTATTGGGGCAGAATGTTGCGGCCCTATTCATGGCCATACAATCACTGGAGATCAGGAGGCCCTGGTATTGATCTCTCCATCTTTCACCGTTCAAGACATGACATGGTCCTACCAGTGGTTATATTCTTTACATCCACCCTTGAAGATATGACAATGCTCCCTGAGATTTTTTTGATCAAGGGGTCCTGATCCATCCTTCCAAAAAATGAACACAAAAAGTCATCAGTTAGTAATCATTTTCAATGGGAGAGAAGAGATTAGCACTCCCTCTTACCCCCATTTTGTGATTTGAGGACCTCTGAAAAGGTAGACGAGTAGAGCCCTGGGGATGGATCATGGTCTCAGAGCCCTTTTTTCAAACTCTAGATATAACACCAGATTTACGAAAGGCTTTATACCTCTTAGTGAAGCAAGTACAATGTGCAGATATTGCCTGCATTAAATATCCGTTAATGCAGGTTAACAGCCAACTTTAAGACAACTTAGTAAAAGAGCCTCTTTGTCAATTTTAGCCAACTTTCCTGGGCTCATATTATCATAGTTACCAATTACAATCATATAATTATAGAATATAATACCAGATACAGCCCACAAAGACAATGTAGTCTCCACATTTTTTCTTTTTGTATACCATAAACTAAAACTACTGGAACTGCAAATTAATTTACCTTTACTTTTTCACAGCTAAAAATCCTGTATGTTTATTTTATGTTTTTTTTAATTCTGCTATCATTTTCGTCTTCGCCACCTCCACTGGATCTACCATCCTTTCTGTGAAGAAGGATTTTCTTATGTTAGCTCTGGGTCAAACCCCCTTTCACTTTCATCCCATGATCTCTTGTTTTAGAACTTCTATTCCACTGAAAAATGTTTGCCTCTTGTGCATTATGGGGTAGATTTTAAATGAAGCACGCGTGGCCTACATATGTGCACGCTACCTGGCATGTGCAAATGTACGCTCAATTTTATAACATGCATGTGCAGGCGTGTGCATGTTATAAAATCGGGGGTTGGCGTGCAAGGGGTGCACAATTATGCAGCTTGTGCGCGCTGAGCCACGCTGCCTTGCCCCATTCCCTTCCTCCTAACCTGACCTTCCCACCCCTTACTCTAACCCCCCTGTCCTTTGCCTTACCTTTTGCGCCTGCCTCTGGGCAGGCGCAAGTTCAGCGCACTGGCAGGCAATCCTCCGACACAGCAGCAATGGCCACTCTTTCGGAAGCCTCTGGCCCCGGCTCCGCCCTGCCCCCGGACCACGCAGCCCCGCCCCAACCCTGCCCCCAGACTGCCCCTTTTGTAAAGCTCTGGGACTTACACGCATCCCAGGGCTTTAGGCCTGGCGCGCGTAAGACAGGTTACGCGTGTAAATCCTCTGGATTTAAGCATGTAACCTTTTGAAAATCCGGCCCTATTTATATATTTGAAGCCTTTGAATCTCTGCATCACATCTCACTCTCTCCCTTCTCTCCTCTTTGGTAAGTATTTTTAGGTAATTAAGTCTCACTTCATAGGAATTATTATAATGTAGATGGCTGCACGATTCTAGTTGCTATCCGATGGAATGTCTATGTGTATTTATATCCCTTTAAACATGTGGCTTCCAGAATTAGACACAATATTTCAGATTAGGTTTGAGCAATGTTTTCTTGAGAGGCATTATCACATGATCTTTTCTATTGATTATAGCTCTGTCTCTGCAATTTGGCATTCCTTTGATTCTTATCATCCATGCATGGTTTGTGATCACGGTTTGGTGTTTTTTCAGCCAATCAGTAATTGAAAGAGATCACAAGCAGCTCTATGCTTGAAAGGACTGTGGATTGATGTGTATCATACTTGTAAAGAAAATTATTCATGAACGTAAAGATCCACATTTTAAAAGGCCCATATGAGTACATTTCGAAGGTTATGTATGTGGCTAGGCCTTGCGTGTGCTGCATGCTTTTTCAGAAAGGCCCAACAGCACATGTAACCCCCATTACATGCCAAAGTGCCTGGCCTCTCAAAAAGGGCAGACCGGCAGTGGGGTCTGGATGAGGTGGGGCGGAGTGTGAGGGTGGGCCAGGACAGCACCTTTAGACGCTGTACCGGGGAAGCGTGCGCTGGTAGCCAGCCAGCACATGGAAGATACTTCTGCTCTGGAGGTGTAGTAAGTATAGAAACAAAAGAATTTGGGGTAACTAGGTAGGGGTTTGGGATCAGGGTGAAGAAGGGAAAGGGAAGGAAGGTTAGGTAGGGGGGTATGGAAGTTCCCTCCCAGTTTGCTTCTTAATTGGAGTGGATTGGGAGGGAACTAGAAAAAAGGCTGATCATGTCGCCATGCATAATTTGAAAATTCCTCCCCTGCTCACGCGAGTTGTGGACCACCCCCACACATGTGTATGCAGATGTTAAAATCCAGCATGCATGTGTGCTGGACATCATATTTTATAGCATGCATACCGTGACGCATGCATTTTTTTAAATCAGCACATCCATGTGCATGTGCTCGGAACTGTGCACACATGAATGTGTGCACTGGCCATAAAATTGACCCCAAAGAACACAAAAAATCCATAATCCAATTTGAATGCTTGACAAAATAAAACAAATAAACTTGAAGAGGAAAAACAAAGAAACTGGTCATTGCTTTAGTCCACATCTGAAAAACAGTGAACTTTAGTTTAAAAATATTTACAAGGGGATAGATTCATCTTTAAAAATGGCGCGGGCCATCCAGTGCTCCTACCATGTGACAGGGGCCGGCCAATGGCACGGATACCCTGTCACATGGTAAGGGCAAAGGGCCACCGGCGCCATTTTGATTAGTGGCAGCCGACGGCCTGAGAGCGGAAGATTGCTCCCGGGACCCCCACTGGACCACCAGGTACTTGTAAAAAGTTATGGGGGGGTTCGGGAGGGTGGGGGAAGCTAAGGGAACAGTTTTAAAGGGTCGGGGTGGGTTTAGGGATTGTTTTGGTGTGCCGTTTTTCCCGCCCTCCCCCAAAACGATAAGAAAACCCCAGGAACAAACGTGGGGTTCTCGTATCGGGAGCCCCCGATTTCTGACGATTTTGAAAATATTGTCCGATATTTTCAATCGTCCGAAGCCCGATTCACATCCCTAATTCTTTATAGAAAAATCTTCAAGTGCTATTCTGTTTTAAGCATTATTTCCCTTATATTGTTCTCCTGCCTGTTACTTAATTTGCTTATTTTTAAAGTTATAAAAGCTTGCACTGTGTGGTTGTTGTTTGGTGTACTCCATCCCTTAGGGAGGGTGATTTTGGTAAAATAATTTAGTGAGCATTGTAAGACTGGAAAGGGTGTGCATAGGAATCATCTATCCCTGATTCTATTTAGTAACCCAAACCCCCATCCAGTTCTCTTTATGACTGGAATGGGTGAGGTTTTCTAATGTTAGAGTTTGCCCCTCCTTTGGCCACAGTTTATCTGCTTTACCTGAGAGGAGGGGTGCTACATGATATTTTAGAGGCACAAAAATGAAATATTTGTGTTTTTGATGGTGATACAAAGATATGCAATAGACTGGACACTCCAGAAGGCATAAAAAGTTTGAAGAGTGACCTTAGTAGGTTTGCTGAATGGTCAAGAGTTTGCCAGCTAAGTTGTAATGCAGAAATATTTTGAGTCATTCATTTGTGCTCTAAAACCACAAAGAGGGTACACCATGATGGGAATAGGGAGAGGGGGGTGTGAGGACCTGATGTCTAGCAAACATGAAAGAGACCTCAGGATGATCATATCTGTTGATCTAAAGATTCCAAACAATGGAACAAGGCAATGATAAGAACCAGAGGCATGCAAGTCTGCATAGGGAGAGGTATAACGAGCAGAAAAAAAGGCCACAATGATGTATCTGAATAAATCTTCAGTGAGACTTCTTTTGGAGTCTTGTTTCCAGTTCTGGAAGCTGTGTCACCAAACTACTTTTGTTCATTTTCACCCGATTTTTTAAGTGTTCATTGTTCTCTTGCAACATTCATACCATCTTCTATTTGTTTCTTTCATCCTTCCAGGATAGCATTATATGATCATCAGTTCCTCTGAATACAAACTATTATATTAAGCAGCTGTAGAAGATCATATGCTGGAGTGAATCAGGCAAAGCCATGATTACACTGAATTTCAGTCCTGACAGCAAATAATTCTGCATTTTAAAACTTTGATGTGAGGTAGTCCTCTCCAAATTATGCCCAAGTTGGCACCATTGAAGAGACTGAGAATATCTGAGCAAAATCTAGATATATTTTCCTACAGCATGGCAGATACGTTTACAGAGCTGACTGATTAGACTGTGTAAATGGCACCAAGACAAACTGAAGCTGACAACATACCAAGAGAAACTTGTAAAATGTCCAACCAGTTACATCAAATCAGGACACAACATTATTAAATTTATAAATAAGATAAAACCTGCAATCCAATCATTATACAAAAAAATGGATGTGGCATCAAATTCCATATCAGAAATAAACAGAAAAATCTGCAGCAGTAGAAGAAATAAACTCACTGAAAAAAGAAAAAGAGAGCATTTTGGAAAATGACTATAAATCTCATGTAAAAATGGTTCCTGAGTGTTTTTGAGGAAATTAAGAAGTAAAAAATGAAAAATGTTGATCTTGAGAACCATTTGAGAAGGAACAATAATTTAACAATACATTTTTCAGGTTTGCCAGCTTTCACTCCCTCCAATAATTTAATAGTTGTTATACTGGCTGGAAATATGAAGTGGTGTTTACATCTACCTGATGATGAAGCAAAAGGGATACTCTTGGATTTCCCCTCCAAGCCCAGACTTGGTTCCCTTCCAGGGCCAGTGGACACCTTTGTTACCTGATAGATGGCTTTTGATGCTTCAGAATTGACCTCCTTGGATGTGCTGAGTAGTGTGAAGGAGGGACTGAATTCACTGGAGACTGCGATCCTTTCCCCTGAGGAGTAGATCCTTCTGATGTCATTGCACAGAGAGGTGCCAACAATCCTGCCACATGGGTGGTTGCAGATGACATCGCCATGGAATGCATGGCAGGAGGGAAAAGCTGCAGAGGGAGATATTGAAAAGTGTGTGGCTTGCGGGACCTTAATGGAATTTTGACTGGAGCTGATAAGTTGCCCCAGACAGTCTTGAAGAGGGAACCCAGGCAGGATTTAGAAGGCTCACAATTGTGAGGCAAAGAGGATAACATTCAAACTACATGCAGCAGCATATCTTCTTTTCCAGTTTCACTGGTACACATCTTTCTCCTCTCCTAGCATCTCTGCCGTGGTTTCCTTTCTTTTTAAACCTTATAGTTATTGATTTTCAATATTATCAACAAAGCATCTGTTACATAATGAGAATGCTAGGGAGCGATCCCAGCTGAGGGGTTTTAGTGTGCCCTTGGGCCTCAGCACTATCCCCGTCGGATCCAGGACAGCACCGAGGGTTGGCGAAGCATGTCCCCACATGGGCGAAGACTAGGTCTGGCCCTCTGCCGGACCTGCATGCTTCCGAAGCCAACAAGCTGATGTTGGAATATGAACAGTCCTCCAACCGTTCCTAGCCCTTTCGGACCTTCCACTTAGGATCGGCATGAAGCAGCAGGCCGGACTGAGGATGAGGGCAGACGAAGACCTGGTAACACAGAAGACTCACAGCGTGAAGACACTGGAAGTGGGTGAGGATCTTGGAAGTCTCTCGACGAGGCAGGGAACTTGGAAGACTCTTGGACGAGACAAGAAGCTGGGAAGGTTAGACATTGGCACTGTCTTTCAGGGCGCCCTACACAGTCCACCCACGGGACTGGTCGCGGACCACCCTGTCCCACTGCGCGCCCTACACAACCTGAAGAGGCTGGTCACGGACCATGCGGAGAGCGGAACAAGCACAGGAAGGGAATCCAGCTGAGATGAAACTCCAATGATGAAGCTGGTGTCATCCGGAGAACCACAGGAGCTGGCTTGTCAAGAGGACTCGGGAACACAGGAAATGGATCCAGCTGCAATGAGACTCCAATGACGGAACAAAGTGTCATCTGGAGGACCACAAGAGCTGGCGGATCATGAGGACTTGAAATGGCGAAGGAGGGCAGAACCTCAGAGACATCAGGAAGAATGGAACATCAGGAAGTAGGACATCAGGAGGCGAGACAACAGGAAGCCTGGACGAGGAACCTCAAGACACGAGGACAGGGAACACAGGAAGCAGATGAGACATGGAGCTCCAACGATGAACAGAGACCTGACAGAGCACTGGAAGACAGGAGCTTCCAGGAGCAAAGTAACTCCGATGCAAGGCGAGGCTGAAATGCAGGAGAAGCCCTTTTATAGGGCTAACACAGGAAACAGTCCTTAGGAGGGGCCCAGGGCATATCTGGCCATGGGCCCTTTAAATCTTGTAAGGAGGTGCGGCCGCGTGCCTAGGAGCAGGAACAGAAAACTGTGCAGGACCATGGTCAGAGGCCCTGCACAGATGCCGACGAGGACGAAGCAGAGCTGGGCCGAGGAGCAGACCCTGACGTCAGCAGTGGCTCCTGCTGCTGCAGGAGGACTTGAAGGTGGCTCCGGCCGCCAGGCGAGACCAGGGACTGTGGCCTCCAGCCGCAAAGATGACATTGATGTCGATGGCGGCCCCAGCTGCATTGAGACATGGCAGCAGGCCCGCCGTGCCAGGGAGGCAGCCCGAAGTCCGTGGCTCCTGCCGCGGTGAAGATGAATAGCTGACTGCGGCATCAGCCGCGAGGAACGTCAGCGGCTCCATGCCGCGTTGGGGAAGGCAGCATGGGAGGTAAAAGGCCTGCTCGCGGGGGAGAAGCTCCGTGGGCAGGAGTCATGACAGCATCTACTTTGTACAACGCTATTGGACTCCGTTGGACCTTGGACTTTGTCTGGTACCCGCTACTCGGGGGCCAGTGGGCGCTTTCTATGGGGACCTTGCCTTCTGGCCTCCCCCGCTCCTCGGGATGGCCCTGCGCTTCCTGGAGTCCTCCTCTGCAAGGCTCCCCGCTCCTCAGGGCTGCCCCCTAGAACACCTTTACCACTCAGGAGTTTACTATTGTGCTTCCCCGCTCCTCGGGGTTGTGCCTACGGCACTTGGCCAGCGCGCGCAAGTTACGCCTGCCAAGATGCAGGCGTAAATCACAAAATAAAGGTCAGGGTGGATTTAGATAGGGCTGGGGGGGTGGGTTAGGGGAAGGGAGGGGAAGGTGGGAGGGGCAGAGGGAACGGGAAAGCCATCGGGGCTCCCCTAGGGTTCGGCGCGCGCAAGATGCACAAGTGTGCACCCCCTTGTGTGCGCCGACCCCAGATTTTATAACATGTGCGTGGCTGCACACGTATGTTATAAAATTGGGCGCAGATTTGTGTGCACCAGGCTGCGTGCACAAATCTACACTGGCACGCATGTTATAAAATCTGGCCCTATATGTTATCTTAAACTCCAATAAATGGTTTGAACTCAAATATTATGAATGTCATTTGTAAGGTGCACTGAACACAATTTTGAATGGAATTTTGGGGTAAAAAAGATTTTTAATTAATTAACACTGCAGATATAGAAAAAATCAGCCATGTAATCTGAATGTATTTCAAGATGATGTAGTAATTTTTTCAAGAGGAGATTGGGAGCTAATGCTCATCTTAACAGGATAATTCTTAAAGGGATCCTCAGCCCAAAAATATCTATAGCTTCACAAAACCAACTCCCCTGGGGGTCTGGGCAGACTCCCACCCACCCCTCCTCCCATCATCAATTGAGGTAGCACCAAGTCAAAACGTAAAAAAAAAGATTTTAAATCATGTGGCAATGCCCTGCTCCTTCTCTTACCCATCTCCTTTGTTGAAAAGCCCCTGCCCCAACCAAAGATTACACTCCAAGTAGAGGGCCTTCCTGGTGCCTCCAACCACTTCCTTCCCCCAGATCCCACCTCCCAAAATAATTAGGCCCTACTGGTCTAAGGTAGCCCCCTCTCCCTTCTGCCATACCTTAAAATCAGATCCTGGTTGTTCAGGGTGGCCTCTGGACCTCTATCCCCACCCCTGGACCCCCTATCTACAGTACATGATAGGATAAAGACCAATTGGTGCCATTTTGGAATATGGAATTGACAGACCTGGAGCTAGGTGCAGTCCATGTTACCCCTTTATTACTGAGTCTTCTTTTAAGAAGGGGGATCCAGGGGCTACCATAGACCACCAGGGTCTGTTTTTGAGGTAAAAGGGGAGAGGAGCACCCTAGACCATCAGGACCTAATTGTTTTGGAAATGAGAGTCCTAGAAGAAGTAAGGTGTTGGGAGGGCACCAAAGAGGAAAGGTTAGGGAAGAGGGTGGAGGCATTGCAGAACAATTGACATTTTTTTTAACTTTTTGAATCAGTGCCACCTCAATAGGTGGCAGTTGATGACTGGCGTTTGTTGATTGGAGGTTGTTGAGTGGAGGATTGCACAAACTCTAGGAGGTATTTTTGAGATTTTTGGGGAGGTGGGCTTTGGTCTGCATTTCTCTTTAAAATAATGGCAGTCCCATATGAATCAGGCTGCCATCGCATGTTTTTCTGGCCTCTGTCACATTCTGTTTTATTATGGAGTTTTTCTGATATAAAAAATGTTGCAGCGATTTATCGCTGCTTGATAAATCTCTCTTTAAGTTTGATTAGATAATTATAAGCTTATCAAGCTATATTAAAAAGAATATAGCCAGTTAAGTGAGTAATTAATTATAAAAAAATAAGAAGATGTGCCTGAATCCCAGCCCTCCCACCACCCAAGCAAGAAGAAAAGGGCCCCAACCCCCCTAGCCCTTCAAATTCTTTCAAGTATAAAATGAATAGAAAAATTCAGGGGTCCTCTCAGCAGCCTCCCCTTTCCCCCACCTTCTCCTCAGTTAGGAGAAATAACTCAACAATGCTTCCTCTCTCCTATCCTCTCTCTCCTTGGCCCATCCCAACCCTCTCACCCATCCAGTAACTTTGCAAAGGTTGATGATACCATAATCTCAGAAACTTCCAGCATTGCTCAGATCCTTGGGTAAAATGTGAAGCTATCCTGGTGAAACTGAAACTAAAGATTCCACTGCTTGATCTTTCTTAAATTTATGTTAATCTATTAACCCTTCTACAGTGACTAGGGATATGCATTTATTTGAAATGAATGGGTAAAACATGACAAACAAGTCCATATTTGTTTCATTTGGTCTCATGAAACAAATGGAGAGGTCCCATCAATGAAATAAATAGTCTCTGTCTCATTTGTTGATATTTCTCATTCTGTTCTATAGCTCATAGAAATCTACGGCTCTGCTCCAAGTTTAATAAACAGGTACAGGTAACTTATCAACAAACTCTTGCCTGTGTGACCTCACAGGTTAATCAGAGCTAAGCTGGGACAAGTTGGCAAGGAAACCACATATAATTCAAATCATAGTGAAACATCTTTCTAAACTAGCCTGTAGCTGCAAGTAATATTTACATCCTCCCACCAAAAGGACTGAGAATGTACAAGAAGCTGTGTATTTCCTCTAGCAGTTAGAACCTACCTTTGCTGAGAAGCTCTCTTAGTTTAAAAAAAAGCTTAGAACCTTTGGATTTGGCACTAATAAAGGGCTGCTTCTGATCTTCTCTGTACTGTAATGGTTTGGTTTCACACTTTCACTGTGCCAGAAATAGAGGCAGTATACTGCTACTGATTTTGATTTGTCTTTTTACTGGGAGAGGGTCAGGATGGGATATAGTGTGGAGATTGCATTTGCAGCAGTAGTAGTGATTTTTTTGTCTCTGTCTGGACACCAGTGAGATAAGCAGTGCACATTCAAAAAATAAAGAGAAGAGTTTTACCAGGCTACCAGTCATTTTGGTTCTGTTAGTGTTTAACAGAATTTTTTTGTGCAGAGTCAGTTAGCACTAATGCACACAGCACTGTATATGTGTCTGTGTATGTGTGTGTGTGTGTGTGTGTGTCAGACATTTCTCCCTACAGTGAGTGGCACTTTAAGTGAGGGCACAGTTACAGTATCAATACATTCACAATTCACAATACATTCACAATTCATTCACAATACATACACAATACATTCACAATACATTCACAATACATTCACAATTCATTCACAATTCACAATACATTCACTAGCACTAACTCGTATGCAATAATGGAATGTAAACACGAATCAACCAACCTCAAACCCTCTCTCACTAATTCCTGCTGAATATTTATCATACTATTACCATTCACAACTGTCATATTTATTCATTTGATTACCTATGTACCGTTTCATTTTTCACTTGCTATTCTAATGTATCAATAGGCTGAAATGTAAATATTGTGCTGTTCAATTTCTCCCCTTCCATCCCAAGTTTATTTTCCTTGTTTTTTGTAACTTTCCCTCTCCCTTTTTCTGATTCACTGTATTTAAAGTTCAAGGTTCTTATCGAAAATATTGTTTTTTACGTTACGTTATGCTTTACACTCCTTGTTATTTGTAAACCGGGTTGATGTGATGCCTATCATGAAACTCGGTATAACAAAAACAATAAATAAATAAATAAATAAATAAATTCATTTTTAGTATCCAAACCTCAAGTAAATAGTGTACTCCAACAAACTCCAGTTGTCAGCAAAAGTAAGAGGGAATATTGGCAAGGTTGGCAGCTTTGGCAGAGTCAGAGAAAGTGGTGCAGATCCAGTCCAGTCTCATAGCAGCGATAAAAAAGGCACTACTCCTGCCCCAAAATTGAAGAGAGACTTTATGAACCATGGAATGGCAGTAGTGGAAAGCACTGACAGCTCAAACAGAAGCATCTGAAATTTGGAGAGTATGTGCCACCGCCACCTGTTCCTCTCTCTCTTCTTTTGAAGCAGAGGGAAAAGGAGGGAGAGCCATCCAAGACAGATATGCCATGAGTTAAAACCACAATGGGCTCAGCCTGTCCAGATTGGCCTAGGTAAGGATGGCATCCCTAGCCCACAACAATGAGACCACACCAGTTCAAACTATTATTCACAATATCTACCTG
Source organism: Rhinatrema bivittatum (assembly GCF_901001135.1). NCBI lineage: Eukaryota > Metazoa > Chordata > Amphibia > Gymnophiona > Rhinatrematidae > Rhinatrema > Rhinatrema bivittatum. The sequence continues at coordinate 607,152,282 of NC_042616.1, read as the reverse complement.
TGAGGTGCTGCATTCAGAAAAACTGACAAACAAAATTGTTCTGAAACTGAGAACCAGTTCAGCATGCTAAGCTTTCCTTTTGATAATTCATTACATATTTAAATTAAACAAGGCTCTGCTGGCTACCGTGAAATGGGCAGTGAAGGGAATCTAATTATATTGTGATGATCATACATTGTAATTGGAATGTTCTTTTATTATAACAACTGATACTAACTTCTGGCCTCTAAGAGGTATGACTTAAAACAGATATTTGATTAGCTAACTCAGGTATGAGTGATATGAATATATAGTGTTCATACAAAAACATTTACCAAATTGTATAGGCATAAAACCATTTAATTTTGCATTTGTGTCAAAAACTCAATTTGTTGGAAACAATTGTATAATGAAATAAAAATTGAACTACATTTAATTAATATCAGTCTTGCTACTTTGCGTTTCGTTATATAAATGCCATTAAACTTATATTTTTTTTAATACACTGAGCAACACATATTTTAACTAGTAAACCCAAGGGGTAAGATTTATGATACTGAAAGCAAATCCAATATTCATAGAGCATATTTTTAAATAGATTAAGATATATGCCATGGATGATTTTTTTTTATCTTAATTGGAAAAATATAAAATCCTGACAATATATTAAAGTTACTGGAGACCTGCAAAAAACAAAGGCTGTTAAGTCTGGAAAAAATAATGTACAGTATGTTGGCTTTTGGTGATTATTATTTTTATTTCACAGTCTACAGAAGTGAAGAGCCAATATTATTAACTTTTGTGATAGCCCCTGAACTGAGAAAACTCTGTCCTCTGGCTTGCCTAATGGGTTTATATACTGCTGAGTTGTGAATACATTGTTAAACATTAGCCTGGAAGTCAGAGATAAGACAGAAGATGCTTCTTCTCCAGATCACACAAGTTGTCAATCAAAGCTGGCAAAATATAGCCAAGGAGTTGCAGAATTGAGTTCAAGGCCCAGGAGGGGAATGAAAAGAACAGACAATATGCCAATTAATGGAATTAAAATGAAAAGATTTCAAGGGGGTAGGGCTAAGGAAAGGTTCCCTGAGGGTACTATGTAAAAGAGAAGACAATGGTTAATTCAATAAAGCGAGGGGATAAATGAGCATGCTATAGGAGGATCAGAATATTTCAAGTTGATGATGTCGGAAGAATTAAAGAACATTGGTTTGTGATTGCTGGACATTTATTTTTTTTTCCCAGCAGTCTGTTTCAGCTCAATCTCTTTCATCCCTCAAATTGGCTCATCATTAAATTCAAGTAAAAAAAAAAAAAAGAAACATTCTTTTATAAAGAAATAAATAGTATAAAACTCTGAGATCAATTAGGCAGGAAAACATATATGCGGGTATGAGAATGAGACCTGCTGGAGGTGAATGGGGCTATGACTCCTCTTCCTCTAGACTCCAAATATCTTTAATTCAGGCTGTGACTAATGTGTTTTTGTTTGGTTTCTGCCAAATATATCCTGCGTACTTCTTCAAGAGTTGTTATTTGGAATGCTTACTTTATTCGACCTCCAAAGTGTGTGTGTATTTATTTATTTATTTATTTATATATATATATATATATATATATATATATATATATATATATATATATATATATATATATATATATATATTCTGTCTTGAGTTTTAAGTAATTCTGCCCAAATAAAGTCTAATCTGAAGGAAAGGCTAGTAAGACTATATGTGTCTTCAAGGCTAATGGAAAAGACTTCCAAAGGAAAAGAGTTAAATTGTCCCATAATAGTTGGAGTAGGAATGAAGTCTTAGACAGGGGAGGAGGGGGCGAATAGTAGGGGAGAATGCTGGGGTTGGCCTGGAAATCAAGGAAAACAGTGCTAGAGTCAGGCTAGGGAGGAAGGAAGAGAATTCTGGGGTAAGGCTTGGGGGAGAGGTTCCTGGTGTCAGGCTGAGGAGGGGCAGAAAGAGAGAGAGAGAATGTGTGAGTATGAATGTGTGTGTTGTAGAAAATCCCTAATGAGAAATCTTTTGGGATTCCCCAGAAGGCTCCAAACTTGAATTTGTATATTTCTGCCAAACTCTATGCAAAAAAAAATAAAATAAAATTGAATTTGTACTAATCAGTGAAAGGCAGAAGGCAGTTAGGAACTGCATCTTTTATTATCAGATTGCATGCACCCCGATGAAACAGGTTACAGTGAAAAGCCAAAAACACATGCTTTCTGAGTAGCACAGTTGAATTTCACCCATTGGGGTAGATTTTATAACATGTGCGCTACCCAGCGCATGCACATGTATGCCCGATTTTATAACATGCGCACGCATGTTATAAAATCGGGCATACATGTGCGCACAAGGGGGTGCACAATTGCGCACCTTGTACGCGCAGAGCCGCACTGCCTTCCTCCGTTCCCTTCCCCCTAGCCTGACCTTCCCACTCCTTACCCTAAACTTTCCCCTCCTAGCCCTACTCTAACCCCCCAAAAGTTTTGGCAGGCGCAAGTTGCACGCGCCGGCAGGGCTGCCGGCACGCGATCCCTCAACACAGCAGCAATGGACGCTGTGTTGCAGGCCTCTGGCCATGCCCCACCCCCAGACCGCCCTCCCCGCCCACACTCTGCCCCTTTTGTAAAGTTCCGGGACTTACACGCGTCCTGGGGCTTTACATGCAACGCCGGGCCTTTTGAAAATAGGTCCGGCGCACGTAACCTTTTGAAAATCCGGCCCATTATATATGATCAGAAGATATTGAAAATAAGCGATTAACAAATCGTCAGTCTGTATTTGCTACTTATTTCAATATTTATTAAATTCCTGTAACTAATATCTATGCATGAGCTCACATATTGCCTACCTGATCTAACAGTCAATTACAGTAAGCAACTTTCTTATTTCTATATAAGGTAAAAATTTAGCATCTAATGACTATTTACTTATTTAGTAGTATGCACTAGCTGTATTCCGTCTTTGCTTCTCTTGCCTTTAGCTGTTACTGCCATATTGGCTGCTCTACAGCACAGAAAAAGATCTTATGACAGCTGTTAGCATAACTGATAAGGAATTCAAGCTAGAATTCCTGAAATTTATGACAATGTCAAAGTTTCATTTCCTTTCATTTGCCTAGTATACATATGCTTACATGAGGCCTTGCCAAAAATTCAGTTCTGCCTAGCCATTAGGTGAGAGAGGAGTAGGGGATAAGTATGGTATTTGTGTGTGAAAAGGTAAATAGATGTGGGCAGAAAGGAAGATGGGAAGAACAGGTGATTAAAGCTGTGTGTGTGTATATGTATAGTAGAAAGGGATAAAAATCATCATGGAAGGAGGAGGGTGAGGATCATCAAAGGGTGAGGGCGGGTATAGAGGATAAGTGTGGCATATATATGTAATAGGGATGTGCAATCGTTTTTTCTTGAATTAGGCAATGTCAATGAAATTGCATAATTCAGAATGGTTCGGGAGAACTGAAAAACAATTGAATTTTTTCCCAAAATTTTGGAAAAAATTCATTTTTTAGTTAGTGCGCGCTAAGTCCCATTAGCGCGCACTAACTCCCGATACTGCACGCTAACCCGAAAATCGGGGCCCCCCCCAAAAAAAAACCCCCAAACCACGGGAAAAATTAAATTCCTGCGGGGGGACCCCGAACCGAAGCCCGACACAAAATGTTTTACCCGAAGCACATCTCTAATATGTACCATGTTGTGAGAGAAAATGGGATTAATGCCACGTGTGTGTGTATTTACTGTATATTTATATGAGAGAGAGAGAGAGTGTCAGGCTGGGTGTGTGAGAAAAGGGATCATGTCAGGTCAGGAAGAGGAGTAAAGGAGGAATTTCACCAGTTCTAGATCTCCCTTCTCCATTCATGATCATGCTTCCCTCTCCCTCCCAAGTATCTGATTTCCCCTTTTCCTCCTCTTACCTCCCCCATTTCCAATCCACCCTATCCTTATCCTCACCTATCTCCAATCCTTCCTTCCTGTCTATCTTCTTCCCATTTCCAATCCTCCTCAATGCCTCCCCATCTCCTATCCTATCCTCACTTCAGATCTGATCCTCTCCTCCCTCTTTCTACCACTTCCCCATCCTCAAGATCCCATCTCTATATCTTCCTTACACTGATTACTAATATAACTAATATACTCTTCCACAAGGGGTGCCCCAAGGTTCTTCCCTCTCCTCCACTCTATTCAATATTTACCTCCTCCCCCTCTGTCATCATCTTTCAAATCTTGGTCTCAAATTCTACATTTACGCTGATGATGTTCAAATCATCATCCCCATCCGAGAATCACTATCTGCTACTTTAAACTTCTGGGAGAAATGCTCACCTCCATTAACACTCTCCTGACCTCCCTCCAGCTTACCCTGAACTCCGCTAAAACTGAACTCCTCCTCATCCATAACCAACAGACCCTCAAACTGTCCCCTTCTAATGACCCCAGTATTGCTACACTCACTTCTCATCACCCTGTACGGAACCTAGGCGTCTTTGTGGACACGCACCTGAACCTAAAAAAACATATTTCCTCTGTTATTAAAGGAGGTTTCTATAAACATATGGTCATAAAGAAGCTCAAGTCCCTTCTCCACACACAAGACCTCAAAACAGTCATCCAAGCCACTTTAACCTCCAAGCTAGATTACTGCAACTCCTTGTACCTGGGCCTTCCTTTCTCTAACATCAAACCTCTCCAGATTTTACAAAATGCAATGGCAAGGATGATAAGCAATGCTTGTAAATCAGACCATATAACCCCCATCCTGAAGGACCTACACTGGCTCCCCATCACATACCGCATTCTGTTCAAAACGCTAACTATCATTCACAAAGCCATCCACAACTATAACTCCTTGTGGCTCAGTGAACCCTTACAACTTACTCATTCTTCCCGCCCCTCCAGAGCGAACCGCAAATACACCTTACAAGTCCCCCCACTTAAAAAGGCTCGTCTGACAGCCACCAGGGACCGTGCCCTGTCAATTGCTGGCCCCATGCACTGGAACACTCTACCCCTTAACCTTCGTTTGGAGCCATGCCCTCTTAAGTTCAGAAAAATGCTAAAAACCTGGCTCTTTCACCAGGCTTTCCCTGATTAATTTTCCTCGTTCGACTACTATCCACCTCCCCGGCACCTCTTACTCCTCCCGTCGCTCCATGACACCTCTCAATTGCTCTCTGATGACTCCATGTAGCCACATACTACTGCTTGTATATTTGTAGATATGTTTTACTTTTTGCATACTGTATTCTCTTTAGTTTTCATTTTTCATTTTGCTAATTTTCGCCTCTCTGTGCTTCCTTTTGTATTTATCAGATGCCCTGTTCCCCCTTTCTCTGTTTATTGTAATTTCCACCTTTTTTACGTTAAAATGTAAACCGATATGATGTGTATTTTAATGTCGGTATAGAAAAGCTGTTAATTAAAATTAAATTAAATAACTCATCCCCATTAGAGAAAATATCATAGAAGAAAAAATTAATTTACACATACACAACTACTACCCAGGACTGTAGAGAAATTCCTAGCTGCTGCAGTCCTTTCAAGAGAGTTTGAAACAAAGCAAAGCTTCCATACTAGCCCACTTTTGCTCTGTTGGAAACAAGGCTGGTTGCTTTCCAAGGACAATACCCTGCTCATCTTTTTCTCTCTTTTAAACCAGGGGATAATACCTGCTTGTTCAGTTGTGCAGGGAAAAATCCCCTCTCCTTTTCCACAAACCAAAACAAAATCCTGCCTGTTCAGCTTTAACTTACTCTCTATCAACTGACTACCTAGGGCAGGGCTAGCCCCATTGGCCCTATATACATTTAAACCCTTCAGCTTTTTACTGTGCCCAGGCCTTAGGGAAATGTTCTTCTTTCTTATCTGTAAGCCACTCTTTTACTTTTTCTAGCGAGGTGTATGCATGTTTACCAGCTCTGCTTCAGCACTGCTGGTAAACATGCACAGTGAAGCAGCACAAAGCAGTTTGAGCACTGCTTTGTGCTGCTTCACTGTCTGTCTGGTCCTGTGGCTTTCTTAGGGCCATGCTCTCTTATAAAAAATGTTAACACACTTCCAAACACTTCCTTTCTTCCTGAAGTATGGATTTCTGGTTGTACACTGTTTAGCACAGAAAATTCCCAAGCTAGCACCATACGTGTGATTGCACAAGTATTCTGTAACTGCCCAGAGGAAAGACACATACTGGACTCTGACTTTTCTTATATAAACTTTATTTACAAAAGTGGCTTGCCTTCAGCCATATTCAGACTCTGCATTTATCTTCAGTTTTCAATATTTATTTCTTAGCATTTATTTCAGTATTTAAATTCATTCTTTACCTTTAGTGTTTATATTCTTACAAGAGCTGCCTTCTCCTAGAGCCCCAGGGCCTTGTTTGTTTCTAGCTGGGTCCAAAATCTTAGTCCTGCTCTCTGGGGATCCACCTACTGAGTTACCTTTTTCTCTAACTTTTAAGATATATCAGGTTAAATGCCTGGTCCAGCACTGGTTTCCAGAAACAATCCTTCACAGTTGCATAGAGCTCAAAAGGCACAGTCAGAACATTATTGAACTCATTTAGTATTCAGGGGCTTTCAACTCTTTGGACTTTCAACTATGTTTTGTAGGGATGTGAATCGTTTTTTGACGATTTAAAATATCGTCCGATATATTTTAAATTGTCAAAAATCGTTAGGGCCACGATACAATACCAATTCCCCCGATTTATCGTCAAAAAATTGTAAATCGGGGGAAGGGGGAGGGCAGGAAAACCGGCACACTAAAACACCCTAAAACCCACCCCCGGCCCTTTAAATTAAATCCCTCACCCTCCCTCACCCCCCCCCCAAATGCCTTAAATTACCTGGGGGTCCAGCGGCGGTCCGGAACGGTCTCCTGCAATTGGATCGTGTTGTCTTCAGCCGGCGCCATTCTGCGCCGCCATTTTGCAAAATGGCGGCGCAAAATGGCGGCGGCCATAGACCAACACGATTCGACTGCAGGAGGTCGCTCCCGGACCCCCGCTGGACTTTTGGCAAGTCTTGTGGGGGTCAGGAGGCCCCCCCACGCTGGCCAAAAGTCCCTGGGGGTCCAGCGGGGGTCCGGGAGCGATCTCCTCCGCTCGTGACGTCAGGGGACAGGAACTAAAATGGCGCCGGCGCTACCTGACAGGGCAAAGGTAGCGCCGGTGCCATTTCTATTAATGCAGCCATGGCCCGAGAGTGGAAGATCATACCGGGACCCCCCCACTGGACCCCAGGTAATTTAAAACATTTTGGGGGGGGGTCGGGAGGGTGGGGGATTTATTTTAAAGGGTCGGGGTGGGTTTTAGGGTTGTTTTAGTGTGCCGGTTTTCCCGCCCTCCCCCTTCCCCTCCCCCTCCCCCGATTTACGATTTTTGACGATAAATCGGGGGAATTCCTATTGTATCGCGCCTCTAACGATTTTTGACGATTTAAAATATATCGGATGATATTTTAAATTGTCAAAAAACGATTCACATCCCTAAAAATTAGACAAGAAATTTTCTTAGCTCCGATATGAATAAGCAAATAATTTCATATAGCTTGAAGCTCTGCCTCTCACAGGAAGAAGTGCAAACAATGGCTAATCCGAAAATGGCAAATCAGACCCAGAAATGCAGTCTAGATTGCACACTTTTAGGTTTCAGTTAAATTCTGCCCCTCCTAAAAACCAAGGCACACAATTATGCAATTATATACGTCTTCAATACTAGGCTCAAAAATATATTAAACAGTAAAAGTTCACTTAGCAAATTCAGGAAGCTTTGTGAATCCAGAAATACTTGCAGTCAGAAGACTTTGTTCTTCCTCAACACACTAGTCTTAATGCTAGGCAAATCCAATTAGCCCCACCCCCATTAAGTACAGGGCCAGAAGATAAGATTTTTTTTTTCTCAGACCCAGAAAAGCAGTCAAGATTGCATACTTTTTTGTTTCAGTTAAAATCTGCCCCATCCTTAAAACCAAAGCACATAATTATGCAATTATACACAACTTCTATACTAGGATAAAATATATGTTAAACAGTAAATGTTTACTTAGCGAATTCAGGAAGCCTTGTAAATCCATGGAAATGAGTGCCCTCATTGACCAGGTGGTTGATAATAGGATTTTTAACTTTATTTTTTACATTTTAAATACAATTTTAAAGCGCAAGATTATTCTTACTTTAAGAAAACGTGAGGTTTAAGAGAATATAATAATAGGCAAAAAACCTATTTAAAAAAAAATGAAAACTCAAAAATCCATCTTTGTAAGACCACATCATGGGGAGAGATATTCAAGAAGAAAAAGAAAAAGATAAGTTAATTCACAAAACTACTTTGTTAGGCTCTCCTAACTAGCAGGCTATGTATTTCCCACACTAATAGATACAGATTTATTTTGTAAAAAGGCCTCCAACTGCACTGGATCTATAAATGAATACCTAACTCCTAAGTGGTCTATAATACTCTTGCAGGGGAACCTTAATACAAAAGAAACACAAAGAGGCAAACTCTCCTTCTGGATTGTTATCGCCTTCACCACATCCAGGAATATAGAGATAGAACCTCCCATAAAGTAAACATTCTTTAAAGGAAAAAAAACAAATGTCCACTGTTTATCCACTTCGTTAGCAAAAGTTGCCAACAAGGTTGATCTTTTTACATTCTCAGTCTCAGATGAAGTCTGTTCTATGATGGCAGTTAGATTAGTCCCCAGAGAAAAATCCTGAAGCTGATTTCTCATGGGAACAGACATTTTAGGAAACAAGTAATACACATTTGTAAATTCTGGTATAATTGCCTTTGAAACTTTTAAAAATTCAAAGTAATTGTTTTTCAGCATTTCCTTTGGAGAAATTAGTGGATACTGAGGAAAGAAAAGAAATCTCAAATTGAGATGTCTAAGATGATTACCTGCATTCTCCAATTTTGGTGAACAAATTGAAGATCTTTAATCAAATAAACATCACATTCCTGTAATTTTGAACACTGTTTTTCCAAGGATTTTATCTTGTCCGATTGGTCAGATAAAGATTGAGAATGACCACTCACAGACACAGAAAGATCTTGAGCCAGTCCAAAAAGAGAGTCAAAACTAGAATTAATTGTTTGATCTAGTTTGGTAACAGCTGCTCACAGTTTCTAGATCTATCACGGCAGGTTTGGTCACTGGGAGTTAAGTACTAGCCATCTCAAATCCAGGAGATGACAAGGGTAACCCTACTTTAATAGTCTTGGGGGGTCTTCCCATCCCCAGTGTTAATAGGCGACGTTGCTTCCAATCCCAAACCACTTGGAGACCTACTAGACATACCAAACTCTAGACTTGGAGGAATGAGCCCTGCAGGGCTTTGAAAGATGGCAGGCTCATCCTGAATGGGGCTGATTGCCCCAACTTCACCTATCCCCTTCATAACTTGTGACTAAAAAAACAGGGTAGACCATCTGAGGCTGATGGGCTTGACACTGATGGGATCAGTTCCATGTTCCCCTTTCTCTTCTTACCCATCAGGATACCAATGAAACTTGTGGAGGAACAAAACTGTATAAAGGGGCACACCCCTGTGTGCCACCTTTTATGTGCCAAGTCACTTGCAAGGGGAGGGGGGATGATGAAGTTGAATTCCTCCATTATCTCCCATGGAATTAGCTATGCCCTGCCTTTTATGCGTTGAGTCACTTGCAACTTGGAAGGGGGATGGTAACCTCCAGCAGCATGAAGTAGTGTTCCTCTGTTCTCTCCCCTGATAATTAGATTTAAACAACTGCTGCATGTCTTAGCTCCAAATGACAAAGATCTATCCAGGACAACATTTACTAGATGGGCGATCCCTACTCTGTACACTCAGTGCTGTGCCTGGATGCAGGCACAGTTGGCCAAAACGTATGTCCAATCACGTGTTGAGCCAGTGCATGGTATTGCATCAGCCTGTCTGTGTTTTGTGCTTTGGATGCCACTCCTCCTGCTGTCTTATCCTCGCTCATAGTCTGGCAGTGTCAATACCACTATGCTTACTGCCATATCCCTCAAACTATGCCTTAAGGTGTTGATGTCACTGGGCCGGATTTTAAAAGCCCTGCGCACGTAAATCAGGACGGATTTACCCGCGCAGGGCACTCGCGCGCCGGCATGCCTATTTTGCATAGGCCGCCGGCGCGTGCACAGCCCCGGGACGCGTGTAAGTCCCGGGGCTTCGTAAAAGGGGCGGGGAGGGGGCATGTCAGGGGCATGTCCGGGGCAGGGGGCAGTTCGGGGCGGGACCGTGGGCGTGGTCGAGGCCTCCGGACCAGCCCCCGGGTCGGGTGATGGCGCACCAGCAGCCCGCTGGCGCGCGCAGATTTACGTCTGCTTTCAGCAGGCGTAAATCTGCCAACAAAGATAGGGGGGGGGGTTTAGATAGGGCCAGGGGGGTGGGTTGGGTAGGGGAAGGGAGGGGAAGGTGCAGGAGGGTGGAAAGAAAGTTCCCTCCGAGGCTGCTCCAATTTCGGAGCGGCCTCGGAGGGAACAGGCAGCGCGCACCGAGCTCGGCGCGCGCAAGTTGCACAAATGTGCACCCCCTTGCATGCGCCGACCCCGGATTTTATAAGATAGGCGTGGCTAATCACGTATCTTTTAAAATCCAGCGTACTTTTGTTCGCGCCTGGTGCGCGAACAAAAGTACGCGCTTGCGTAAATTTATAAAATCTACCCCACTGTGTTTGCTCTTATACCCTTCACTCTGAGGCAGATTTTATGAATCTGCGAACACGCGTACTTTTGTTCACGCAGCAGACGGGAACAAGAGTACGCGGGATTTCAATAGATACGCGCGTAGCCGCATGTATCCATTAAAATCCGGGGTCAGCGCGCACAAGGCTGCCCAAAATCGCCAGCCTGCGAGCGCCGAGCCACGCAGCCTGCCTCCGTTCCCTCCGCGTAACTTTGCGCGTGCCGGGCCAGCTGCCGCACTCCATGTTCCGGGCCGGGGGCTGGTCCAGGGGCCGCTGTCACGCCCCCGGGCCGGAACCAAGCCCCCGGACACGCTCCTGAAACGCTGCGTCACTCCGGACACGCCCCCGAAACGCTGCGTCACTCCCGACACGCCCCTCGACACGCCCCCCGACACGCTCCTCCATGCAAGCCCCGGGACTTACGCGCGTCCCGGGGCTTGTGCGCGCCACCGAGCCTATGCAAAATAGGCTCGGTGCGCGCAGGGGGGGTTTGGGGTAGGTTTTCGGGGGGTACGCGCGTATCTTACGCGCGTACCCCTTTGAAAATCTACCCCTCTAAGTCTTTGGGGTGTTCATACTACTGTTTGTGCTGTTTTTATTTCTTTTGTGCCTTGGGATGTTTTGTTTATGACACTGTTAATGCTACTTTGCCCCTCTCACAGTGCTTTCAGGTGTTTCTACCATTGTTGCCCCTCTCATGTAGCCTTGGGGTGTTCCTGTTGCTTTTTTTCATGCTCATTGCTCCTCTTTTGGTGCTTTGGGATTAGTTTTCCATGCCACTTTGGTAATCTTTGCTCCTCTTTTGGTGCCTGTAGGTGTTCATGCTACTTTTGGAGTCTTGGGATCCCATTGAAGACACTGTTAATGCCTGCTGTCAAATTTCATAAGACTTAGATGGAAGATTCCAATGTTGAGGTAAAAAATAGTATGCATTGTTTATCCTTGTGACTTTAATTGAAACAATAAAACAAATGATATTAATGAAACAAATGAACTTCTGTTTCAAACTGAACAAAACAAATGGAACAGGAAACCATGCTGGAAAAAAAAAGAACTAAAAATGTTTTTCATAGATACCACGATATATATTTTTTTCCCATAGACATAAAAGGCTTGTTTCTTTAAGATCTTTACCTTTAGATACAGAATGGGAAAAATCCATACTGATTCATACCCAGAAGAAGAAAAATCCTTTACAACATATGATCTATCTTACAAAAGCCATTATTACAAATCAGCTGGCGTTTGCAAGCTCCTGTTATTTTCACAAGTGACTAATATAAATTAAGAACATAATAGCATAGTAGACGGCAGCAGCTAGGACCAACTGACTTTTCCAGTATGTTCAAGAGTCTTCTTCTCTACCATTTTGTGTAGACTAATAAATACATTTTCATACTTACACCATCAGCAGCTGTCTTTCATCCAACCTCTCAACACTGTTACTTCCACTGTTCTCTATCTCTGTCCCAAGCATGTTTGAATTTACCACTGATGGTAAATTGTTTAAGGTTTTATCATCTTCCTTTTAGGTCCTTACAAATGAATTGTTTCATCAGATCATGTCCAAAAAGATAACCCAATAGTCTGAAGGAAATATAATTCAATGAGCTAAAGTGCCAGTCTAAGTTATGCAGACCTTTTGTTTTAATTGGAATTAACAAGAAGAACAGGAAAAATAAGTTAGAAACAATCATATCATTAAAAACTTTGCAGATGTTCAGAATATTCAGATGTAAGTTATGCATAAAGGAAAGGTCATTGCCAGAAAGCAATCAAGATAATAATTTCTGAAATATACATTCTTATCTAACAATTTCATAAAGAATATTTAATAGGCTGAAGTTTAATAAGTTCATTATTTTCATGAGTTCAGTATGTTTTTATTAATTAGAAGATGAGGAGCCGTGAGGGCTTTATTTAGGGTCATCCTTAATGTGAATGTGAAAGTGAAGGTCCATTCTGCCCATTAATAATAAATAATATATTAATGTGACATTGAGTTTTCTTTTTAAAGATTATATTTTTTAATGATTTTCTGGTTTTCCTCTAAGACTATCACCTTAAGTTCTGTTTATAATTTAATTAGGAGATATCTCACTTCTTATCATCTTGGTGCCTCAAGAGGATTCTGGAATGTTTAGCATGGTGAAGCAAGACTGAGTTCCATCAATGTTTTGAGATCCTTTGAAGACACCATTCAGACAGCCAATGACCATATATTGTTGTGAAAGTCGGCCAAATGGGACTGCAGCCAGACCCCTCCACCTACCAGCTAGGCCGACTCCGCCTCCTCGGACCCGGGAACCTTGCTTCAGCCAGTGGTTGCAGCCGGCGAGCCACGCCATGGCTCTCCCTCCAGATCGCCATGCCAATACCACGTGCAGGATGGCATGCGAGCGGCTCCTGCTCTGGCCTTCCTCCTGACCCCCGGCTTCCCAGCCACATGAATGTGCCATCTGACCCTTTTTCAGGGATCACCGCAGGAGGGGCCATGACTCCTTCTCCCAAACCTACAGGTATTTAAGGCAGGGCCTGCTTCTCAGGCCTTGCCTTGGCTACTCCTGGCTCCAGTTCCTGTTTGGATCCGCCGTCGTCCGTTACCTGTTTCCTGTCTTCTGCTTCTCAGTGCCAAGACCCTTGCCTGCCTGCCAAGACCCTTGTCTGCCTGACTTCGAGATACACAGCCTGCCATGACCCTTGCCTGCCTGACTTCGAGATACGCTGCCTGCCAAGACCCTTGCCAGTTTTGCTATGAGGTATGCCCTCTGCCTACATCCTTGCCTGCTGACTCTAGTTCACCTGCGACCTGAGACCCCATGTAAGTCCAGCCAGTCTCTGTACCCAAGGACTCTACCTGCGGGGAATGAGAGCTAGTAATGGTGAAGGTCCTGAGGGGTCTCGTGTCTCCTATAGCCTCGCCTGCCATCAGAAGGGCCTCTGGGGCTCTTCCCCATTGGTTCCCTACTCTGCCAGCCCAAGGATCCACTCTCGTAATATATATAGTGCTAGCAGTTAAAAACTACCATTAGTCAAAGGGTTGCTCTGGCTCCCTTGAGATCCTGTAGGAATGTCACAAATAGCTGGTCTCTTAGAAAGGGCAGCAAAGCATGCCTATACTTTAGTATCAGAAAATTATGAACAAAAAAAATCAAAATATCCATATTTATAAAGAAACAAAATAATAGCTTGAAACAAAAAGGAAAATATACATTTTTAAGATTTTATATTCTTTCCTAATAATGGTACAGTTGCTTGTCTTCTAATTTTCTGTAAAAAGACGGTTCATGATTGCACTTCAGTTGCAGAGTTTCATGAGCCATCCTCTCTTCAAAAAAGACTGAAAATTTAATAACTGAAGAAACTGAACTGGATGATAATTTTCAATTAATCTACAATAGACATATTTTTTGCCACATTATGAGAAGAATTTTTCCTGGGACATGTTTACATCAGGGGAGGATAATAGTGCACATAAATTACATTTTCATATATATGCACATTATTTTTCATTAAAAACTACCCACAGAAAAAGGATATACATGTGTAAGGGTACTTTATACCCTCGACAAGTTTCAAAGACAAGCTTTGTGGTGTACCACCAAACCAGAGCCATCTGAAATTGGAAGAGGTGCAGAGCAGAGCTAGGACAATGTGAATTGTCCTAGCTCTGCTCTGCACTTGTTCTGATGATTAAATCTATTTTACAGTAGTTATGATGATTTCTGGCTTTCTGCAAAAAGGATTCATGAAAGAATACATCAATTTTTTTTTATTACATGATTGGTTGATCTTTGTTTTCTTTGCTTTTTACATGATATACTTGTGCATTTATAAACTGCAATAAATATAAAATAAATTAAAAAGATTAATTCAGAAATGTAATGCTGGTAAGTGCTTGAAATAATTGAGGTAAAATGTTTTAAAGTTTCATGCATAATGCATAATGGCTGCTGCAAACTACTTAGAAAGTCATTGTGCGGTGTAGTATATGGCATTATTTATGAATAAGAATACAACAAGTAGGTCTCAGACCTGCATGCCTACAGCCAACCTATGTTAACCTTGTGCCCACCCAAAAAAATCAGTCCTGGCTATGCTACTGGTAGGAAGCCAAGAGTTCTGCCCCTGCGACAAATCCACTCCCCCCCCCCCAAATAAAAAAGTCTTCATATCACACAGCATGATCTTGCCTCCCAAGAATATAATGTCAGCTTAATATTCGGACACAAACCCTGTCCCTCACCCAGTTTGCAAAGAGAGGGCCCATAGGCCTCCTTACCCAAGTGAAACCGAAGTTTTTTGGGCAGTAATGATATCCATTCAATCGTGTACCACCAGCACCACAATTCAAAATTGCACTGGCTAATTTGAGGCTCCACTCTGCCCTACATTGGAATGGAGCTAACACCATATTCTTGGATGAGTTATTTTAGGTCAGAGAGGTGGGAAGGGGACTCATTCTTTGGGGCTAGATTTGGTGCTAGAGACTGAACACTCAAGGCTGCCTGCCCCTTTAAAGACTATGGGGCGGGGGGGGGGGAGGGGAGAGCTTTAGCAGACACATTAGCCTGCTTCTGATCTCAGGGTAAGATAACTACATTTTTTGAGATGTAGCTAACCTTCTCTGGCTATAGGTGGATTTCAAGGTTTAGTTCAATCTACATTAAGCCATAAGAAATGCCATACTGGGTCAGACCAAGGGTCCATCAAGCCCAGTATCCTGTTTCCAACAGTGGCCAACCAAGTCACAAGATCACAAGCTACTATTGCTTATTAATTACTATAATAGCAGTTTAAGAATTTTTCCTCTAGGAACTTATCCAAAACATTTTTAAACCCAGTTACACTAACTGCTGTAGCCAAATTCTCTGGCAATGAATTCCAGAGCTTAACTATGCTCTTACTGAAAAATAATTGTCTTCGATTCATTTAAAATGAGCTACTTACTAACTTCATGGAGTGCCCCTGGTCCTTCTATTATCTAAGAAAGTATATAACCGATTTATATTAACTTGTTCAAGTCCTTTCATGATTTTGTAGATTTCTATCTTATCCCCCCTCAGTCATCTCTTTTCTAAACTGAATAGCCTTACTTCTTTAGCCTTTCCTCGTAGGGCAGCTATATCCTTTTTGAGATGCGGTGACCATAATTGCACACAGTATTTAAGGTGTGGTCTCACCATGGAGTAATACAGAGGCACTATGACATCCTCTGTTTATTTGCCATTCCCTTCCTAATAATTCATAATATTCTCTTTGCTTTTTTGATCATCACAGCACACTGAGTTGACGATTTCAATGTATTATCCACTATGAAACCTAGATTTCTTTCATGGGTGGTTGTTACGCGTGCTGTCTGTGGCAGACCTGCAGCACGGCCCCCTCACCTTTCTACAGTGACTCCAGCTCCTGGTTACCTAGTGGACCGTCAGCTCCATTCTCGGGCCTCTCCCGGTGCCTCTGGCCCTGCTTCAGCCCCCGGCATTCCAGGTCCAGCCACCACGCCCATTGCTGCTCATCGGGGCTCTCCGCGTGGCTTGTGGAGAGATGCTGCTACTCGGTGCTACACCCCTCCCATCACTGATGTTTAAGTAGGGACCGCGGCGGGAACCTAGCCGTGACCTCAGATGATGACATCTACAGAACTATAGTATTTAAGCGTAGGCTCCGCTCCCTAGCATTGCCTTTGCAACAGGTCTCCTCATTTGTCGAGTACTCGTTGCCTCCTAGAGATTCATCTCACCTCTGAGTTCCTATTCCTCATTTTTCCCTGGTTTCTGTCTCCTCATTCCTGTCCTGCTTCATATCTTGGATCGACTACACAGACTTTGACCTTGCTTTGCCTGATGACGGCATTGGCTCTCTCCAAGCCCTGACCTACGTTTCGCCTGACCACGCCATTGACTCTCTCTGCTTTGCCTGACTATGCTATTGCCTATCTCCAAATCCAGATCTCTGCTTCGCCTGGCTATGCATTGCCTTTCTCCAGATTCGGACATCTGCTTCATCTGAATAAGCATACAATGTTTGACTTTCTCCATGATCAGACCTCAGTCTTGCTTGCCAGTGCCTCTGGATTGCCACCAGCCCTGACTCCAGCCTGTTTTTCGACGCATCTTCAGCTTACTTCCTGGACTTGGTCTACTCAGGCTTTGGCCTGCTCTTGCTCGGGTGCTCCATGTCTGCCTTTGTTCCTTTGGCGCCCGAGTCTCCATGACACTACCTTGTCCAGTGTAAGACTGTATCATCTTTCATCTGCTATCTCTGGGCTGAACCAACTTCTACATTGACTACCTACAGAGGCCTGCCTATGTCCAGCCTGCCCCAGCACCCAAAGACTCAACCCGTGGGGAACGAGGGCTGGTATTGGTGAAGCTCCAGTTGGCCTCTGTCCACCAGCCCATTCCGCCTGCCAACGGTGGGGACCCGTAGGTCTCCTACCTATGGGTTGTGTCAACCCCACCTCGGTCCAAGGGTCCACCTCCAACGCAACAGGTTGCAAAGGCCATGGACTCTGTGGAGCCATGTGCCCTCCAGGCCATCCCTGGACTGGCATCCAAGGTATAAGAACAGCAGCAGTTTCTCGAGGAACTGGCCTCCTCCATGGATCATCTCCATGCTCGGCTTGATGCCCTCAACAGCAAACCGGTTCCTTCACTGGCCATCACCGTCGATGCCACGAGCCTTGCTGGCCCTACCAGAGCCCCCATACTTCAACGGTGACTCAAGGCTCTGCGGAGGGTTTATCAGCCAATGCTATATGCAATTTGCTCTGCAGCCTTCCATCTTCCAGGATGAGCTAACCAAAGTCACCTTCATCCTGTCTCGTCTTGAAGGGAAGGTACTGGCCTGGGCTTCGCCCTTATGGGAATGATTGGACTCTCTCCAAAGGGATTTGGCTCAGTTCATGGCAGTGTTCCAACGGACCTTTGATGATCCTGGGCCGTGGCAAGCACCAGCACGTTACATCTTTGTCAAGGCTAGAGATGTCTTTTTGACTATACTGTTGAGTTTCGGACTTTGGCTTCTGAGCTTGCTTTGCAGGAAGACTGCCTATGAGCCATCTACCTCGATGGACTTTCCTCGCAGCTGAAGGATGAGCTGGCTGCAAGGGAGCTCCCCTCCTCCCTTGAGGACCTTATAGACTTGACAGGTCGAATTGATCATCGTCTTCAAGAGCGTCACCGGGAGAGTCGGATGCCCAAGAAGCCCTCTTGGGTTCAATCCTGTTCGCCATCGACCGCCAGCCCTTCCTCGGGTAGGGTTTCCATTGTGGCTAAGACGGAAGTGCCCATGCAGTTGGGCCATAAGCTGCTGACCCCGGAAGAACGCTTCCAGCAGAGACAAACCGGTCTGTGTCTGTATTGCGGAGCACCTGGCCACCATCTACAGACCTGCCCAGTCCGTCCAGGAAACGTCCCGGCCCAAGTTCAGTAGGGGTCTCCGCTTGAGATCTAACTACTCTACACAATTTAGTGTCATCCACAAATTTGATTACCTCACTCATCATACCCCTTTCCAGATCATTTTTATATATATATTAAAAAGCACTGGTCCAATTACAGATCCCTGAGGCACTCCACTGTTTACCTTTTTCCAGTGTGAAAACTGACCATTTAATCATACTCTCTGTTTCCTGTCTTTTAACCAACTTGCAATCCACAAAAGTTCATCGACTTCTAGGGATGTGAATCGTTTTAGGACGATTAAAATTATCGTCCGATAATTTTAATATCGTCTTAAACCGTTATGGAACACAATACAATACAGATTCTAACAATTTATCGTTATAAATCGTTAGAATCATGAGCCGGCACACTAAAACCCCCTAAAACCCACCCCGACCCTTTAAATTAAATCCCCCACCCTCCCGAACCCCCCCCAAATAACTTAAATAACCTGCGGGTCCAGCGGCGGTCCGGAACGGCAGCGGTCCGGAACGGGCTCCTGCTCCTGCATCTTGTCGTCTTCGGCCGGCGCCATTTTCCAAAATGGCGCCGAAAAATGGCGGCGGCCATAGACGAAAAAGATTGGACGGCAGGAGGTCCTTCCGGACCCCCGCTGGACTTTTGGCAAGTCTCGTGGGGGTCAGGAGGCCCCCCACAAGCTGGCCAAAAGTTCCTGGAGGTCCAGCGGGGGTCAGGGAGCGATTTCCCGCCGCGAATCGTTTTCGTACGGAAAATGGCGCCGGCAGGAGATCGACTGCAGGAGGTCGTTCAGCGAGGGTTCCGGCGCCTCGCTGAACGACCTCCTGCAGTCGATCTCCTGCCGGCGCCATTTTCCGTACGAAAACGATTTGCGGCGGGAAATCGCTCCCTGACCCCCGCTGGACCTCCAGGAACTTTTGGCCAGCTTGTGGGGGGCCTCCTGACCCCCACGAGACTTGCCAAAAGTCCAGCGGGGGTCCGGAAGGACCTCCTGCCGTCCAATCTTTTTCGTCTATGGCCGCCGCCATTTTTCGGCGCCATTTTGGAAAATGGCGCCGGCCGAAGACGACAAGATGCAGGAGCAGGAGCCCGTTCCGGACCGCTGCCGTTCCGGACCGCCGCTGGACCCGCAGGTTATTTAAGTTATTTGGGGGGGGGTTCGGGAGGGTGGGGGATTTAATTTAAAGGGTCGGGGGTGGGTTTTAGGGGGTTTTAATGTGCCGGTTTTTCGATTTTTCGATTTTTCGATTTTTTAACGATTTTTCACGATTTTTCACGATATTTTACCCCCCCAAACGGCAACAATACGATTCCCTCCCCCTCCCAGCCGAAATCGATCGTTAAGACGATCGAGGACACGATTCACATCCCTATCGACTTCTATCCCATGACTTTTTAGTTTTCTTAGAAGCCTCTCATGTGGGCCTTCTGAAAATCCAAATATACTACATCTACTGGCTCAAGCCATTGTAATATTCATGAACTGCTTTGCATGTATTTGCATGTGACACAGTTCATGAAAATTTTCCTCAGTTGTGCATTATCACAGTTTAATAAATAGGTTTCTCTCTAGACAAATAGCGAAGTAAAATATTGAATCTCTGAAATAGCACTTTGAAATTGACCCATTTCTTTTGAATAGAAAAACTGAGAACTGTGTACACTAACAATGGAGAGGGCGACCCAACTACAGATATGGTGGTGCCACATTCTTCTGGTAGGCAGGTTGATCAGACAGCATATGGTGAGCCTCTGGAAATGTAGTTTGTGAGTAAGGTATACCCATGCCAAAAAAGGAACCATCCCAGCTTGAAAATATGGCTGAAGCTCAAGATTAATAGAAGTATGACTTGACTATTACCATGGCAGGCTGACAAATTTGGGAATTTTGAACTCCCTAGCTTACACACAGTGAGCAGTCAGACAACTCTGACAGATGTATAGCTCAAATACAAATATTTTTGGTGGTTTTTACAAATACAGCTGTGCCTTTTAAACTTACTCATGACTCATTGACTTACAGGACCAGTATATCAGTAGGGGGAGTTGACAGTGCAGGAGTCATGAATGCCCATGTAAAACAGACTGTATACTGGTCTCTCATTTTTTATCTCAGTCTCTCCCTTAAACTATCATTGTAAAGAACTTATATTGACTACATCCAAAACTGGTTCAATTATGGAGTGTAACTCTAAATACAAAATGCAGTAAACATGTTGTTTAGATGTGTTCAAATATATGAAATTTCAAAGTTGATAACGCATGCCTTCAACATTATTTATCGTTCCACTTAGTAGAGGCAGTAGGATTAAAAGATGTATTACTATAGGTACATCTGCCAAAAGGAAGGTAGCTTTCTAATTTGAAAAAGTTCCAAGTCCTCAGCATAATCTGGATTTCTTGGCAGTGTCAGTCACTTTTCCTCCTCTACCAGGATTAGTTGGCATGCCCCCCAGAGTTACAAGATGTCTCACAATTAAACTGCTATTTTTTTTTATGGATGTGGCATTGGCATAGGGTACAATAAGTTATTCAGGCTAAGGTGTTGCTTTAAGCTTTGCTACTTCACATTCTTTATGTTTTAAAATTTTGTAGCTAACAGAATCAAGACAAAGACATGAGATGAAAGTGATACCCTTTTAATCATGAGATATATTTTAGATCTCTAAACTGTGTTGCTGCATGTTGTGAAAATGTGAGAAAAGTGTCAATTTCTGGCCACTTTTGTTTGCTCTAGTGGAGATTCTGATATTTGAAGTGGTTCATTCTAAAAGGACAGCACACACAGAGCTTTCAACCTAACTTTTTATTGATAGTACCATTTTACTGAGTTTTGTAGTATGTTTTCTCTGGGACACCATTTTGGATTAAATGCTTTTTTATCATGAGTATTTGAATAATAATGGATAATGCCATACATTATGACTTAGATTTTTAGTTCCTAATAAGCAACATGACAGAATCAATGGAAATAGTTCTTCAATCAGTTGATTTGCTTGAAAATAAGAGACTTTTTAGGACACAAAATATTTTCCAAATGCTAAAGTAACTATATACTCCCTTATGTAAAGCACACTAATATATTTTCTTGGTGAATTGGCTTATAAAAAATGTAACTAGAAGTTTTAGAAAGATAACTTTTTTTGTGAAAAAAACTTTATCTGTTTTCCAATAAATTGGAAACTCAAATAGTAAAATGTGATATGCGCATTATTTCTGGCATGATGAGCTGATTGAGAGGATTCTCTTGTCATTTTTGTCTAGCCCCCATCCCAGTAAGCTACTGGGCACAGGATCAAACAGGTAGAGTCATGGACCAAGCAAGGCTCCATGACTTCCTGGAGTTCCCACACTGGGGGGAAGGAGTCTTTTCAAGGTCCTTAGGGATCTTTTCTTCATTCTGGGGCTCTTCTGCATACCAGTCAGTCACACTGAAAATCACTTTTCCCTGCAATTCCATTGTTCAAACTAAACGTTTTTATTGAAGCCAGTGGCAGGCAAACAAAATAAAGTCCATTACAAGTACATCAAGAAATAGTGTACTATAGCAAATAAAAGTACAATTCAGTCCCTTTTGCACATTCCTTCCTATAAATGTAAACTCCTTTGGACAGGTACCCTACAACCCTGGGCTCTCTTGGTACCTTTTGAATCTGTAGATCCTCTTAGTTTCATTCTCTCTTCTCTTGGGTGAGTGGAAGATTTGTTTGATCAGCCAGTCTATGGATTTTCCCAGGCAGATGATTCTCCCCTAGGACTCCCACATCCATGATTCTACAGAATTCCCTTCTCTCTTGGGTCTCCTCAGAATCTGATACTTTCTCAGAAACATTTCTTCCCAACTCTCAGTGGGATTTCAGAACTTCTTCCTTCTAGATGTTATGTTTGCTGGCTTGTAGGACAGGCCGCTAGCCAGTTCTCTCACCCCAATCCTGTCTTCCCTGAAGAGTGGCAGATCACCACTGCTCTTGCAGCCTTCTGACTCGACCCTAGTTGTATGCACACTGAACTCAGGCACATTTAAAGAGCCCAGGGCAGGGAAAGACCTGCATTGCCCTCAGATGACATCACATGCCTAGACCTGTAAAGGACTTTCTCACTGCCTCAGCAACAGGTTGACTATCATCCAGATAGTGTGAGTTGCTGCTTTGGTGCCTTTTCTCTTTGTCTTCAGCCTCATCCAGCTTTGTCTTGCCTCTCCTCTTCATCTTCAGCCTTGTCCAGCCTTGCCTCACCTTGCCTCTTTGTATTTAGCCTTGTCAAGCCTTCTGCAGTTCCATTCTTATCATGCCCCCCCCCCCCTTGTACTGATCCATGGTATTGATCATAGCCTATGACCTGACCATCCTTGTCTGTGCTTGCCTTGACCAAAACCAGTGACCTGACCTTCCTTTTTTTGCCATCTGCCTTGACCAGAGCCTGACTATGAAACCTCTTTTTCCCTCACTAGAGAGACATTCACCTCAGTCCTGCCATCCCCCAGAACCCAAAGGCTCAACCCACAGGAAAGGGGCTGCTATGGATGAAGCTTCAGTCAAGTCTCTGAATCATCTCCCACTCACTGGCAGTGAGGACATACTGAGCCTTCCCAGTAGGTGGTGTCAACCTCACTCCAATGAAAGGGTCCACAATTGGACTCCTTACTCTGAGCTCCCAGGAACTTCACTTTCTGAAATCATGACATTCCCCTCCTTTCTCTTCTCTCCAGAGCTTCCCTGTGAAGTGATAAGCTCCACAGGAGCAAGGAGAGACACCTGCTCTACTCAACCCTGTGCTAAGGCTGGTTTTAAATTCCCCTTGTGATACATGGGCTCTGTTTTATTAGAACTCAAACCTCTTCCAATGGGGAGTGGTACACTACATTAATACACCTTACTGACCTCACACAAAGAGGCAAGGTCTGGATAGAGACCACTGACTAATACTGCTGGCAAGCAGACCTGCTGAGGCCACTAATGCCATACCATTAAGGGGCAATCACTGCTAATAAGTGATAGAATTGTGCACTGCACCCCATCACATTTGGTTTGTAAATCCTTTCAAAAACTGACAAAAAGAATTTAGAGAGCTCTTCAGGTATGAAGCTCTTCCATGACCAAAACTGTACATACCAATAATGTAAGTTTCTCCATTTTTTTAAGACATCTAGTGAAACAATATAAACACGTGAATGATGATTACTTGGGACATTATTGCAAAAATGGAAGGTGTCTTCTGTGGCTAATAAAACCCTGCAAGTCCTTATTTTCCTTTCATTAATTGATCCATCCACTTTTCATTATATAACTTGTAGGTCTTGACATGGTACAAAATATTTTCAACAGGGAGAGCGTAAATTGCAGGCGAGATTCTAGTTGTGTTAAATTTCAAATGTCATCAAATATTATACACTAAAAAAAAGTATTGCTGTCACATGAGTGGTTGATGGCTAACTCTTTGGGGTTTCCAATAATTAAAACACAGAAGTTCGCAGATGATATAACCCAGGAAAGGATTTATATCAATGAAATAAGAAATAAATAGACATTTCTAAGATAAAGAATTTCATTTTATTCAAAAGAGAATGCAAGCTGGCAAAGAAGTGAGATGATTGTATTTAATTGAGAACTATATTTAGCTCTTTTTAAAGTTATTTATGCTTTGAGACTTAATAACAATTATTTGAGTACTTTTCAAAGATTTGTTATCACTATTAGATAAGACAAAACATTAAAATAACTGTGATCTTTAAATTACTTAAATAACTCTCAATTGTTTCCCTTTAGAATTGATTATAATGGAAACTGGTTTCTCAAAGTATCAGATGGTTTCTTCAAAATATCAGATAAGGATTTCCATATATTTAAAGTGTCTTTATTAATTTTGCATTTCTGGACGGGCAGGAAAGTTTAGTACCTGTCTGCCCATAGTAATAAGGTGCCAGGCTCACTTTGAAGCAGGCCTGGCTTTAGCAGGGAAAGGGGGGGGGGGGGGGTTGGTGGGAACTGGATCTCCAGTCATTTAGGATAGGGATTAGGGATGTGCATTTGTTTGCGACAAAATAGGAAATATAGACAATATTTCCTATTTCGGTGTGACTCGGGGGGCTGACGAAACGATAGGAAAACACACAAAATTTCATGTGGTTTTCTTCCCGGTTTTTTTTTTGGGGGGGAGAAAGGGCACATAAAATAAAAACCCAAACCCACCCCAACCCTTCAAATTTAATTAATTGCAAACCCCCACCTTCCTGACCCCCCCAAGGCTTTCCTGCCCCCCCCCCCCCCCAAGACTTACCAAAAGTCCCTGGTGGTCCAGCGGGGTCCCGGGAGCGATCTCCTCCTCTCAGGCCATCGGCTTCCACTAATCAAAATGGCGCCAATGCCCCTTGGCCCTTACCATGTGACAGGGGCTCCATTGGTCAGCCCCTGTCACATGGTAGGAGCAATGGATGACCCGCACCATTTTTTAAGATGGCACCGGCAGTCCATTGCTCCTACTATGTGACAGAGGCCAGCCAATGGCACCGATAGCCCCTGTCACATGGTAAGGACAAAGGGCCATTTTGTTTACTGGCAGCTGTCGGTCCGAGAGTGGGAGATCGCTCCTGGGACCCCCGCTGGACCACCAGGGACGTTCGGCAAGTTTTGGGGGGTTGGGAGAGTGGGAGAGTGGGGGTTTATAATTAATTAAATCTGAAGGGTTAGGGTGTTTTGGTTTTTTTTCGGTTCGGGCAGCCAAAAAAAATCAGGCCGAACCGCAGGAAATGAAATTTCCCATGGCGGGCCGATAATGAAGGCCAAACCACTGGGAAGCAGGGAATGGATTGGTTCCTGCTGGCTGGGGTGGTCAGGTAGTGAGTGGAGTTTGGTGTATTTGTGGCTTGGGCACAGCAGGACAAGAGACATTTGCCTGCTGTTGCCATTGCCGCTACATATTGGATTGCTTCTTTGTGATTTCCCCATGGATTCGGAAGAGGCTGTGATGCCGATGGAAGAGACATCTGAGGAGAGCAGTGGTTGGCATTCTTCAGTGGTGACAGTGTCTTGTGGTGGCGCGATCATTCCAGCGGGGTTGGTGCTCCTTTCAGACTCCCCCACAGTGAGTGACTTCATTGGTTCAGATTCAGCTGAGGGAGGTCAGGACGGCATGGCCATGCCTGTTCTGCCCGCTCCTGAGGGTGCAGGTGCTCGTGCTTCTTCAGGGGGTCTTAGCGCGTGCTTGCACGTGCACAGTCACAGGTCTTTGACTGTGTAAAAGACCTCATCTACTTCTGCAGCGAGGTCTTGTCTAGGGTCTACTCTCGCTGATCCTTGTGAGGCTTCTGAGCCTCAGCCATCGGCAGCTGCTCCTGATTAGATGAGGCATCTGGAGCTCTCCAGTGCTGAAGCTGTCAGTGCTGAAGCTGCTGTAGTTACTGAAGGAAGAGTTTCTTGTTTGGGTCCTGTGCATGGAACGGACCCAGCGATGGGAGTTGAGGACGGACCTCGAATGGTGTGGGGCAAGTCTAGTTCGAGGTTAGAACAGGGCAAGCCCAGTGCATAATCAGAGTGGTGTGGAACTAGTCTATGGGGGGCTCCTCGTCTGGCTGGGGAGGCCTCAGTAGGAGAAGATAGGGCTAGATCAGCTTTGGGTGCCAGATTTTTGGGTGTTTTTTTCTGGTGGTTCATTGACAATTTTCAGAGGTTCTTGGGACAATTGGGGTCCATACTTCTTGGCTGGGGGTGAGGGTTCCTTGGTTTGGGCCCTGTTCCCAGGGGAGGTTCCTTCTCCTTATGTGGTTAATTGGGGTACCTCTTCATGTTTTTGGCATCCTGCTTCAGAGGCAGGTGCTTCTGTACATGGTTCCTTGATGATCTGTTCTGGGTTCTTTTATGAGTTGGACCTCCTTTGCTGATTTTTCTCGGGGGTCCCCTGGGGGCACAGGGTCAGCTGGGTATTTGGGCCTGCTGTTTCTGCTGCTCCTTCTCTTCTGCAGATTCATCCTGTACATGAGTCATTCAATGGCCTGAGTCCTTCGCAGTGTGAAGAATGGTCTAATGACCCAGTGTCTGCAGCTTCCAATGCGAATGGTTCTTTGATCCTGGCTCCAGAGAGGCTGACCTTAGTTGTGATCAGCATGGTGAGTTATCTGCTGATCTTAGTAGGGGGGTGATATTTTTGCTCAACCTGTTTTGGCGCTCTCAGTTGGGGGTTTGTAGACTTCGGCCCCAGGGGGTGGGTAGGTGATCCTTCTGAGGTAAAGAAGAATGACAAGTCTAATTGGAAGAAGAAGCATGCTAGGTCTAGCTCTTCTGATTCTTCATCTTCTTCTTCATCTTCTGGTTTTCAGTTACTTCACCAGTAGCTGCAGTGGGGTCAGGGTGAAAAAGGGACTGATAGGAGGGCTCCTGCATTGGTTATCTTTTCTGAATTTTGGAAAGATGTGCCTAGTTCTCTTAGAAAATTAGGCAGCATAAGTATATAGACATCATTCAGCTATTGGAAGGCTGCAGAGGGGAGAGGAAGAGAAACGGGGGAATCAAGCAATTTCCGGGGACTCAAAAGAAGGTGGCACATAATGTTCTTAATTGGCTAGCATGGTTGGGCATCATGATCCATCTTAGTATGGGCCTCTTCTAGCTTATGCTGATGCTATTTTGGCCATGAGCTAAGAGTATGAGGGGTGGTCATGGCTCAATTATGATGAGCACTTCCGCGATCAGATGCAAGAGAATAAATTCATGTCATGGAGCACACAGGATGTATGGTTCTGACTGACCCAGATGAATAGTAAGGTTGTGTCCTTGTCGGGAGACAATGCTGGTGGAATAGTTGGATGATCGGGTAGGCAGTCCTTTCATTCAGGACCTGTGCTGGCCAGTGCAGTTCAATTCAGGACTGGCCTACTGGATGTGTATTCGCGGTACAATTGTTCCGCCTGCAACTTTCCCAACTGCAAATTCAGGCATGTAAGTTTGAGTTGCAGAGCCAGTCATCCAGCCTCAAAATGTCATAAGTGGTCAGGTGATCGACCTGTCGAGGGAGCCTTGCAAAAGGTACTCCTCCTTTTGTCGAGATCCTACAAATATTTGTGTTCACCTGTTCTTTATTGGATTGGACTTATTTTTTACCACATTGCAGGATGCCTTGGAAGTCATTGTTCGTGGGTATCCTGACCGTACCTTTAGGGATCGCAGGTAGTTCCTACCTATGCCTGTGGTGGGTAGCCCAAGTCGATTGGGGATATGCCTAGTTTAATGACTGGCTGACTTGACGGTAGTCATGTTAGCAATTCCTAATAGAATAACTGGGTGCAATTGTTCCACTTATGGCTCCTTGCTGTACAGTGGCAGAGGTCTACAAGCATGGCTCCTTGCTGGGTGATGGCTGGGGTCGTGGGTATGTTTATTGTTAATGATATTAACCTACTGGTTGAGTAGCCTTGTTGTGTCCATCTTACTGGTCAATGGTGGATGGATGCTGTGGTTGATTGTTATTTACATCTGGCTCTGACTCCTGGTTGTTACTTGTAATAAAGCTGCGGCCTATTTGACCCCACTCATTTGTCATGTATTTATTAGGGATGTGTATTCGTTTTAAAAATGTGCAATCTGCAACGCATAAGTCCCTGTTCGTTTGATTCATGGGTTCGCGAAATGCATGGCGATCCCCCATGAATGAAACATATCATATTAGTTTCATTCTTTTGGTTTGCAGTGATTTCTTAGCGGCCATTTGAAATAGGAGAAGGCCATGTGGGAGTATCCATAGCAAAAACCAGCCCTTTCCTGTGAGTCATAAGTGACCTCACAGCCCTGTCATAGAGTGGGTCAGACAGGTTGGCAAGGAGATGATAATGCAACCTATCAGAGCTAAGCATTTTTCTAATGCAGCCAATCGCCACTCTCACTCAGTGCTCTGTGACACTGTTCCTGAAGACACTGTACTATTTATACCTTAAGCACGTGGCGTGGCACGCACTTTCTTTTAGGATTTTGCCTGAAAAGATTGCTGCTTTTGAGCTCTTTCCGAGTGTCTCAAATCTGTATTCAATTGCTACCTACTTTGATAGAATTTTCCATTGATAAAGATATTTGTTCATTTTTGCTGCTGTCCCAGCCAGGCTATTTTACTCTACCTTTTTTTTTATTGAACTCAGGCTGTCTCTCTGTCTCTCCCACTGAGACAAGCTGCCAGCAGTGGCATTTTGCTGCAGATCTTTTGGCGTAAACATTTTGTTATGTGCACATACAGCAGTCTCAGTTGTAGTGTACATGGGTAGTTTTCCAGATTCACATATATTGGTAAAGAGGTGTTCATTCACCAATAAAGAAATAATAATTTTAATTGAAATCCCTAGTAGGCAGTGACATGAAATTCATGATGTCAGGGAAGGGAGACGAGTGATTGGGACTTGCAGAGGAGACACTTCAAAAGGCAGTGTCAGTCCCCCATTAAAGTTAAAAAGGGAGCTGTTCCAATCTAAAATCTCTGGAGGGGCAGGCAGTTCCATCCGGAAAAAACTGAAATTTAAAGATGATGCACTGCCACCACCTGACCCTGTTTTTTTGGAGGTGAGGGAAGGGAAGGCTGAGTAATGTATGACAAAAGGGTGAGACCCAAAAGCAGCAGTACAACAGCAGACTCTAGTTAGTGCTGACAATGTAGCACTGACACTGTTTGCTTCTGATTCCGATGAAGAATCATCTTGTGTGGGATTCTCATCATCAGAAATGGAAGAAGTAATAGCTGATGAAGGTTTAAGAGGATTAGTTAGTTCTGTCTTAGCCTTCACTTGAATGCTGCATGGGAGAGATGAAACTGATGACGATGGGGAGGAAGAACAGTCAGCGCAGGCACCGAGTGTGGCTGATGCCCCTGGCATTGCTTCTCAGGTTGCACCCACTACTTCAACTCCAGTGACAGCATCCATCCCAAAGGCTATAGAGAAGGGATCATGAAAGAAATCTGTGATCTGGAGCCACTTTAAAGTGACAGAGGACCCATGTTTTGCTCAGTGTAATTACTGTGCCAGGGCTATTAGCAGAGACAAGCAAATGGGACATCTAACTCATTTTGGCATGATGCATCATATGCAGAAGCAACACCCAACAGTACTGCCATCTGGGGATGGTGGCAGTACCAGTCAGGGGACTCCTTTTTCCAGGCAGCGCAAACTGGTTGAAAAGGAGCAGAGTCACCCCACACCCTCAGCCCCTTCTAGCAGTCAGGTGGCAGGCCAGCAGCCCACTGCCATGTGTCAGAAGTGACAACCCACCATGGAGGAAATGGGGTGGTGTTCAGTAATGATATCCCAGGGAAGGAGGCAGGCAGCCTCAAAAGTTGTAACCAGGAGCATTGGGGAAATGATTGCCCTTGATGACCAGCCCTTGCAGGTAGTGGAGAATGTTGGTTTAAAGCATTTGCTGAAGGTCTTAGTTCCAAATTACAAAGTCCCCTCCAGAACCACATTTAGCAGAAAGGTCATCCCCAGCCTGTACAAGCAGTGTCACAGTCGCATCCAAGCGCTGCTAGCTAAGGCACAGAGGAGTGTGCATTTCACCTGCGATATGTGGACTACCATGAATGCTGCACACTCTTACCTCTCCCTGACAGCACTCTGGTGGGACCTGGTTGAGGCAGGGGAAGGCAGCAGCTCTATTAGTGATAGTGAACAAATATCAGGGTGGAGGTGGGCTTTACTGCACGGATGAGGCCCATACCTCAGCCAATATTCTAGCATGCATCAGAAAGATGCTGGTGGGCTGGCAGCTATACCAGCGAGACAGGAATCTTCAGGCAGGGTTCTTTGTCACAGACAATGGTGCAAACATGGTAAAGGCAATATGTGCCAGGCGCTTTCAGAACATCCAATGTTTTGCACACACTCTGCACCTGGTAGTGAAGTCAGCTCTGGGGTTGGAGTCCAATCACCAAGAGAATGAATACCTGCATACGTTAATACACAAGTGCAGGAACATAGCAGCGTACTTCCACAGAAGTGTGAAGGCGGAGCAGGTTATCCGACAAAAGCAGACTGATTTGGAGATGCCTCACAAGCATCTCATTCAAGACATTGGCACATTGGAATTCCACCTATATGATGCTGCAGAGGATAGTGGAGCAGCAGACACCCCTTCATGAACTTTCTGCGGAAATGGACATAGGCGTGCAGAGTCCCCTAGGGCATCATGATTGGTTAGTCATGAGTCAGCTGGTAAAGATCCTGCAGCCCTTCAAGGATGCCACAGAGGAGCTGAGTTCCAGAAGTGTCACATTGGCTGACAGCATCCCTATAATTAATTTTCTGGAGGAAATTTTGGAGGGCTTTAAACAGGAAGAGGGAATGACAGAAGAGGTGCTGCATTGTCTGGATTTTTTGCAGAAGCAGGTGCAAGAGAGATTAAGACCTTTAACAAAAGACCACACATACATGTTCACCACAGTCTGTGAATCCTGTGTGAAAGGGAAACTCACCCTATAGTCCGATTGTCTCACATTTGTGAAGGACCTGCTGTTAGTAAACATATGTGAACAGGAGCACCATAGGCAGATACAGATTAGGCATGAAGCAGAGGAAGAAACAGCGGGCACTTCAGACAGTAGTGCAAGCCCAAATAGGAGTAGCACTCTGTCAGCAACAGATAGTACTTCCTCCTCTAGTTCAGTACACCAAAGTCATGTTGCCCCTTAAAAAGCAACTGTTCTGGAATGGGCTAGAGAGAAAGCATCTGGCAATAAGGACTCTCAGCCCACCCAAGCAAAGGAGACACCAGCACAAATGTCAGTCACAGGGTAACTCACAGAGCCCATAGAGGACATGCAGACAGATCCGCTGGCATATTGGGCACACAAGTCCTCTGTCTGGCCACACCTAGCCAAAGTGGCTCAGTGATATCTGTCATGTCCACCAACCACTGTGCCCAGTGAACGTGTATTTTCAATGACAAGGGATATCATGAGCCCTCACCGCTCAAGGCTGGCACCAGAATTGATGGAAATGCTAGTGTTTTTGAAAATAAACATGCCTTTGCTTGGGTTTCCAAATTTTCACTGTGAATAGCAAGATGAATAAAAGCAATTTAAAGCCTTGTAGCAGCTCCAACTGCCTCATATGCTCCAGATAATATCAGCACATGTACCTGAACTCAACTGCTGTGCCTGTCCATCCAGCCCTTAAGTCACTACAAGGGCCTGACCTCAAACACTGTGCCTGTCTATCCAATGTCCAGCCCTCATGTAACTACAAGGTCCTGACCCCAAATGCTGTGCCTGTCTGTCCAGCCCTTACGTCACTAAGAGAGCCTGACCTCAAACGCTGTGCTGTCTGTCCAGCCTTTACGTCACTACAAGGGCCTGACCTCAAACGCTGTGCCTGTCTGTCCACTGTCCAGCCCTTATGACACTACAAGGGCCTGAGCTCAAATGCTGTGCCTGTCTGTCCACTGTCCAGACCTTACGACATTACAAGGGCCTGACCTCCAATGCCATGCCTGTCTGTTCAGCCCTTGCGTTACTACAAGGGTCTGACCTCAAACGCTGTGCCTGCCTGTCCAGCCCTTACATCACTACAGGGGCCTGACATCAAATGCTGTACCTGTCTGTACAGCCCTTACGTCACTACAAGGGCCTGACCCCAAATGCTGTGCCTATCTGTCCACTGTCCAGCCTTTATGGCACTACAAGGGCCTGACCTCAAATGCTGTGCCTACCCATCCAACCCTTACGTCACTACAAGGGCCTGACCTCAAACGCTGTGCCTGCCCATCCAGCCCTTATGTCACTATTTATTTATTTATTTATTTAATTTATTTAGTTCAAGTTTTTTTTAGACCGACATTCGTTGGGAACATCACATCGGTTTACAAAGAACAGTAAATGCAGCAAAGGTGCTTTACAAAGAACGGATAACAATAATTAACGTAACAATACATAACGTAGGGCAGGTTGCTTAAATAAGAGGGCATTGAACTGAGTAACTAAAAAGCTAAAAACATGCAACTGGAGCGTTTGGATGCTCTTTCAACAGGACGCACTTTGAACACCTCCTATGTGGCCTATTGGGCTGCTTGTTTTGCATTACTACCTATGGATATACAAACCCAACTTTTAAATACTGGATATAATACCACATGGACCTGAACACGTCATTTGTCTGAATAGTTGAGTGTTTGAATATTTAGCTCACTTGCTATTTGTTTGTGGTGCACCATTCCCCCGGGGAAGGGGGGGGGGGCATTATAAGGGGGTGGTTTGGATGACTGCTTGTGTGTGAATGGGAAGGATGGCACGAGGGATGAGTGAGGGGAGGTAAACACATATTAGAAAATGGAGACGTATATGCAGTTGCAGCCCATGCATTGTTTTTCTTTGTTCTCTTCCAAATGTCTTATAATATGTTGATGTTTGGTGGCCGCTTCGGGCTACTATTGGTCATTTTGTCTTGCGGCGGTTGTAGTTGTGTTTATGCGTTCTCAATAAAAAAATTATTTTGAAAAAAAAAATAAAAAATAAGGGCAGAAGATATTATACATAGAGTATTTACATATGAATATAAAGGAAACACAAGTTGAAGAATCTCTGATAGCGCATATATAATTGGAGATCTTAAAATTATTCAAATGAGGGCTTACAGGGGAGTTATAATAGATGATGTATTAGGGTAGGAAAGTCGTGTCAAAGAGAATGTGCTAAATGGTAAGGTGGAGGAGGTGGAGATGTTGATGAAGAGGAGGACGAAAGTGTGAGATAGAATCAGGTGAAAGCTTGTTTAAATAACCAGGTTTTCAGTTTTTGTTTGAATTTTTTTGGGCAGATCTCTTGTCATAGGTCGATGGGCATAGTGTTCCAGATTGAGGGCCCTGCAATGGATAGAGCATGCTCTTTTGTGGTGGTAAGATGTGTGAGGTGTGTGTAAAGTTGCCGAGTAGAGAGATCTAGTAGGTCTATTGGAAATGTAGGGATGCATTGAGCCAATGCATATTATAGGTATGTAAGGTTTGTGTATAATGGATAGGGTCTTATAGAATATACGGGAGGCAATAGGGAGCCAGTGTAATTCTTTGAGGATGGGGGTGATATGTTCAGTTTTGCAAGTGTTGGTAAGAATGCGGCCTGTGGCGTTATGCAACATTTGGAGAGGGGATATTGTGTTTTTGGGGAGGCATAGAAAGAGGGCATTGCAGTAGTCAATTTTCGAAAAGACCATGGACTGGAATACTATACGAAAGTCGCTGAAGTGTAGGAGGGGTCTAAGTTTTTTTTAGGGTGTGAAGTTTGAAATAGCATTCTTTCATGGTGGTATTGATAAATTTTTTGAGGTTAAGTTGATTCTCAAGGATAACGCCAAGGTCTCGTACATGTTGTGATGAGGTGATTGTGGTAGGGAGGGTGAAGGGTTGGGAGCGGGTGAAGTGGTTTTGTTGGGGTGATATGATCATGATTTCTGTTTTGGCAGTATTGAGGGTAAGGTTGAGGTTAGTGAAGAGGGTGTTGATGGCGGTGAGAGCAGTTTCCCAAGTTTTGATGGAATTGTGTAAGGAATCAGTAATAGGGATGAGGATTTGTACATCATCCGCATATATGAAGTGCATAAGACCCAGTTCAGAGAGGAGATGGCAAAGTGGGTAGATGTTAAAAAGCGTAGGTAGATGTTAAAAAGCGTAGAAGATAAGAAGGAGCCTTGGGGAACGCCTTGTGATAGGTCAAAAAGGTCTGACCTCAAACTCTGTGCCTGTCTGTCCACTGTCCAGCCCTTATGACACTACAAGGGACTGATCTCAAACACTGTGCCTGTCTGTCCACTGTCCAGCCCTTATGACACTACAAGGGACTGATCTCAAACGCTGTGCCTGTCTGTTCACTGTCCAGCCCTTATGTCACTACAAAAGCCTGACCTCAAACAATGTGCCTCTCTGTCCACTGTAAAGCCCTTATGTCACTACAAGGGCCTGACCTTGAACGCTGTGCCTGCCCATCCAGCCCTTACGTTACTACAAGGGCCTGACCTCAAATGCTGTGCCTGTATTTCCACTGTCCAGCCCTTATGACACTACAAGGGCCTAACCTCAAACACTGCGCCTGTCTGAGTTTAGTTCTAGTATTTCTAATTTGAGTTTGATGTATTTGTGCATCACTTATTTACAGAATATTCTTTTTCCTGTTTTGCAACATTTGGAATGTAAGAACATAACAAACTGACTTAAGATATTTGTTTGGAGCTTGCATATTTCATATGCTCAGTAGTTTTCATGACCTTCATAATATGGGCCATTTTCCCTAAATCTTTCTTAGGTGCCAACATTAATGTTTCTAGTACTATAGAAAACTGGTGGTAGTTGCAATCTAGTTCATCCTCTGTGTTCCCATAGTTTCCAGAGGTACTGTGCGGGGTACAAAATCAACATAGGTTGAAATTGTAGATTTGGGCGGGAGATGACGGCAGCACTTCTTTTGGTCCTAACGGCTGAACCCTCGTTGAAAAGGGAACCCTCATTCTCTGGCAATTCAAACTACTAATCTTTCACAGCATGGATCCTTAATTAAAACAAACAATTGTCTTTTAGTTTCACGGCAGAGCAGAGAACTTCCTCCATCTTGCTCAGGAAGTCATGATCTGTTTGCACATGCTTAAATCCTAACGATTTGTACTATTATACAGGAAAAATAATAATGAAACTCCATTACAAGGCTCCTAAATAATCATAGCTAACTACAATATAATTCACATCAATGCAGATATGAATGGATTTTCTTTCCTTACCTTAATTAAAACAAATTTTGGTTTCTACCACGTTGACTCACCACACTTTGAAGGCTTGTACTCTACTCTAGGGGCCAACTCATTCTAGGGAGCCCTTTCCTGTGTAAAGCAAAGGAAACTCTCCCTGGGTGTAGCCAGCCTATCTCTTAGTACCCGCCGATCCATGTTGAACCAGAACCGCTGTTGACATGGAAACCTCCTCCATGTCAACTTGCCACACTTTTAAGGTTCGTGCTCCACTCTAGGGGCCAACAACCCATTCTAGGGAGCCCTTTCCTGCACAAAGGAAAGGGAACCCTCCCCGGGTGTAGCCAGTCTATCTCTTAGTACCCGCCAACCCATGTTGAATGAGAACCGCTGTTCACATGGAAACCTCCTCCACATCAACCCGCCACACTTTGAAGGCCCATGCTCCACTCTATGGGCCAACCCATTCTAGGGAGCCCTTTCCTGCACAAAAGAAAGGGAACCCTCCCTGGGTGTAGCCAGCCATGTGCAGCAGTCAAAAAAGCCAAACAGAATATTAGGAATTATTAGGAAGGGAATGGTTAATAGAATGGAAAATGTCATAATCTCTATATCGCTCCATGGTGAGACCTCACCTTGAATACTGTGTACAATTCTGGTCACCACATCTCAAAAAAGATATAGCGATGGAGAAGGTACAGAGAAGGGCAACCAAAATGATAAAGGGATGGAACAGCTCTCCTATGAGGAAAGGCTGAAGAGGTTAGGGCTGTTCAGCTTGGAGAAGAGAAGGCTGAGGGGGGATATGATTGAGGTCTTTAAGATCATGAGAGGTCTTGAACGAGTAGATGTGACTCGGTTATTTACACTCTCGAACAATAGAAGGACTAGGGGGCATTCCATGACGTTAGCAAGTAGCACATTTAAGATTAATTGGAGAAAATTCTTTTTTACTCAAAGCACAATAAGCCTCTGGAATTTGTTGCCAGAGGATGTGGTTAGTGCAGTTAGTATAGCTGGGTTCAAAAAAGGTTTGGATAAGTTCTTGGAGGAGAAGTCCATTAATGGCTATTAATCAAGTTTACTTAAGGAATATCCACTGCTATTAATTGCATCAGTAGCATGGGATCTTCTTAGTGTTTGGATAATTTCCAGGTTCTTGTGGCCTGGTTTGGCCTCTGTTGGAAACAGGATGCTGGACTTGATGGACCCTTGGTCTGACCCAGCATGGCAATTTCTTATGTTCTTATGTTCTTATCTCTTAGTACCCACTGACCCATGTTGAACCAGAACCGCTGTTCACATGGAAACCTCCTCCATGTCGACTTGCCACACTTTGAAGTCTCATGCTCCACTCTAGAGGCCAACCCATTCTAGGGAGCCCTTTCCTGCACAAAGTAAAGGGAACCCTCCCCGGGTGTAACCAGTCTCTCTCTTAGTACCTGCTGACCCATGTTGAACCAGAACCACTGTTTACATGGAAACCTCCTCCATGTCAACTCGCCACACTTTGAAGGCTCGTGCTCCACTCTAGGGGCCAACCCATTCTAAGGAGCTCTTTCCTGCACAAAGAAAGGAAACTCTCCCCAGGGCCAGCCTGTCTTGCTTCTATCAAAACCACAGGGACCAGACTACCTCAGCTCTGCCACTCTGCCTTGCTGCCATACACCAGACGACTCACTCTTCTCCTTGTGGTGTTCTTGCCACTCTCATGGTTCCTCAGTGTGTTGGTGCTAGTCTTTCTGCTGCTTTGTCCCTTTATCGGCACCTTGTGTTTTTATTTTACACTCTTTCTGCTTGATATATTCCCCCTTCATTGTGCTGTAGGATGTTGATACCACTTGTCTTGCCACTTTGCCTGTCGTGCTGCCTTCGAGGGTTCATGCAACTGTTATCAGTGCTCTCTTTTGAAGTGTTGTGGTGTGTTTTTGACACTATCGCTGATCCTTTGCACTTCTGTTAAAGCACTCTTGCCACTCCTGGTAACCCTTTGCCCCTTTACAGTGCCTTAGGCTATTCATGACACTTTGGTGCCACTTTGCCATAGTCTAAGTACCTTTGAGCTCTGATTGCTCCCCAGAAGTTTCATCAGGATTGATAAGAACATAAGAACATAAGAAAATGCCATACTGGGTCAGACCAAGGGTCTATCAAGCCCAGCATCCTGTTTCCAACAGTGGCCAATCCAGGCCATAAGAACCTGGCAAGTACCCAAAACCTAAGTCTATTCCATGTAACCATTGCTAATGGCAGTGGCTATTCTAAGAAAACCCCAATTCTGCAGCCAAAAAATAGGCTGCAAATACTTTCCCCATTGACTTTAATGGGAAGTGAAAAATGAATACAACTAATCAACAAATTGGTTTTTCCCCCTGTGAAACTAATGCAATAAATTTGGGTCCCAGGGAAACAAAAAACGAATTGAAAC
This sequence comes from Rhinatrema bivittatum, assembly GCF_901001135.1. NCBI lineage: Eukaryota > Metazoa > Chordata > Amphibia > Gymnophiona > Rhinatrematidae > Rhinatrema > Rhinatrema bivittatum. The sequence continues at coordinate 607,115,031 of NC_042616.1, read as the reverse complement.
AAAAATTTTCCTTCTGCACAGCCCTAGTATTTATTGTGTAGTTTTGTAAAGGGTCGGGCATGGGAGAAGTGTTAGTCCTGGCTACCCATATTATGGATGGGCAGGCAGGTTCAGACTCTGTTTGCCTTTAGTAATAAAAGGCTTGCTTTGAAGTAGGCCTGGCTTGGCAGGGAAAGGGGGGGGGGGGGGAGTTGGTGGGGACTGGATCTCCAGTCAGTTAGGATAAGGATAGTGGTTTGAATTCAAACCACTGGGAAGCAGAGAAGGGATTGGTTCCTCCTGGCTGGAGTAGTCGGATAATGGGTGGAGTTTGGTGTATTTGTGGGTTTTGCATAGTAGGGAAGTGACACTTGCCTGCTGTTGCTATTGCCACTGCATGCCACCCGCCTGCCCCTATTATTTTACCTGTTGTGTTTGGGTATGGTTTGTATGGTCGCAGCCGGGGAGGGGGCGAGTAGCTGGAGCTGATTGGGGGTTAAGCCTGTTTAATGGCTGGCTGACTTGACAGTGGTCATGTCAGCGATTCCTAGTAGAACAACTGGGTGCAGTTGTTCCACGCACGGCTCCTTGCTGGGTGGCGGCGGGGGTCGTGGGTATGTTTATTGATAATGATGTTAACCTACAGGCTGGGTAGCCTGGTTGTGTCCATCTTGTTGGTTAGTGGCGGATGGACGCTGTGGGATGATTGTTATTTACATCTGACTCGGGCTCCTGGTAGTTCATTTTAATAAAGCTGCTGTCTGTTTGACCCCACTCATTTGTTTGTGAATTTATTGTGTTGTTTTGTATAGGGGCAGGTGCGGGAGAAGTATTAGTTCTGGCTACCCATATTACAAATTTAAAGTAATCCTTTGGAATTGATTCTTTGTGGAACATTCTTATCTTTCAGGAGATTTCAAAATTTATAACATTATCCATGTAAATGAAATTTTCCTTTGCTTTCCTTGCATGCTTTTTCATTATAACTTTCTTTTCTCTCACTCCTACTCTTTGTGTCTGTATGGTATTTCTCTCTTTTCTGTTTCTGTCTTTCCTATGGAAAGGTGAATGTTATTATTGTTAGGGATGTGAATCGTGTCCTCGATCGTCTTAACGATTGATTTCGGCTGGGAGGGGGAGGGAATCGTATTGTTGCCGTTTGGGGGGGGTAAAATATCGTGAAAAATCGTGAAAAATCGTGAAAAATCTAAAAATCTAAAAATCGCAAAACCGGCACATTAAAACCCCCTAAAACCCACCCCCGACCCTTTAAATTAAATCCCCCACCCTCCCGAACCCCCCCCAAATGACTTAAATAACCTGCGGGGGTCAGGGAGCGATTTCCCGCCGCGAATCGTTTTCGTACGGAAATGGCGCCGGCAGGAGATCGACTGCAGGACCTCCAGGAACTTTTGGCCAGCTTGTGGGGGGCCTCCTGACCCCCACGAGACTTGCCAAAAGTCCAGCGGGGGTCCGGAAGGACCTCCTGCCGTCCAATCGTGTTCGTCTATGGCCGCCGCCATTTTTCGCCGCCATTTTGGAAAATGGCGCCGGCTGAAGACAACAAGATTGAGGAGCAGGAGCCCGTTCCGGACCGCTGCCGTTCCGGACCGCCGCTGGACCCGCAGGTTATTTAAATCATTTGGGGGGGGTTCGGGAGGGTGGGGGATTTAATTTAAAGGGTCGGGGGTGGGTTTTAGGGGGTTTTAGTGTGCCGGCTCATGATTCTAACGATTTATAACGATAAATCGTTAGAATCTCTATTGTATTGTGTTCCATAACGGTTTAAGACGATATTAAAATTATCGGACGATAATTTTAATCGTCCTAAAACGATTCACATCCCTAATTATTGTCATTGTCTCTGTCTCTTGTATGTCCTTTAGCTGAACATGTAGGGGTGTACACATTTGGCTGAATTTAAAAGGAATTTGTGAGTGCTGCTAGAGTTGAACACTAGCATGGATGTCAGGAGATTTTGCCACAAAGTTCAATCTTCCTCCTACTCTTTATCTTTAAAACTCAATAAGGGAAACTAACTTCCTTTCATCATCAATCTTCTGTCAACTAGAATGTTCCCTCAGTCTTGTCATGAGGTCTTATTGAACTCATCAGTTAGCTAATTTTGAGAAAAGAAATAATAATTGATACTTCCTAACTGAGAAGCAGTAGTCAGTGTGAGACAAAAACTGCAATCATTCACCCAGTGATACATTCATCTATCTCATATAAAAACTATGTTTAAAGATATCTGTGAAGGATAAATTGGTTTCACACTTGTTTATTCACTTCTATTTAAATTCATTATATGGTGATGAACTGGGATAATCAGATTCTTTGGCAGATAGTATTGAGAAAAGAAATGTAGTATCTCTAATTGTAACTCCTATGAGAAGTTTTGTTTACACTTTGCTTGAGACACTATAAGCTGCTGCACTAGCCAGTGCCTGGAAGTGATAAAGTGTTATAATTCCTTTCAAGGAACACTTTGCTCTCACTAAGATCTACTACCATTTACTAGATGCACACAGCAATATTCTTTTTTCCAGCAAGAGGGTCACTCCTCTAAGCTGGACTCAGATCTTAGGACAGGTAAGAAAGTGTTTTCTTACTTCCTTGGCACTTTATTTATTATTGATATTTAATTCAAATGTCCTTTTTCATACAAAGTTCATTCATCATCTCTAACTAAATAAAACAGACTTTTCATGAACTGCAGGTCAGCTGAAAATAAATTAATACCTTGTCTAAATGTAATCCTACTATTTTTCCATGTTTCTTTCTTTTGAAACTCACTATCATTCATACACACATTTGTTTGTATTTGAACTTCTAATCTCAAAATTCTGTTTTTATTTTTATTTTTTTTGTTTTGCATATCCTCAGAGGAGTACACTTAAAACACTCTTTCTCTGTTAACTTCTCATGTTGCTCTACTCCTCTGGTTGTAAAGCTGACTCACTTTCTACTGTGCTAGAGATTCTTGAGCAAATAGTAATGTATACAGATAGTTCCTACCCTGTCTGAGAAAATGCATAAAGAACTCAAGGTCATCTTTCTTTCCCTTATGTCACTACTTTTCTGAATAATAAATGAATTTTAAAGAACTAGTCAAAAACTTAATTCTTTCAGTGGAAACAAAAATGCAATTTGACTAATATTTATAGTCCTATCCCATCCCCATCACAACTTATTTTCCCCAAGCTCCTAAGTTTTCATGGACATGGCTTCAGAATGTTGAAATGTTCCTGCTTGTGCTGAGTTAACGGATCTTATTTTGGATTTGAAAGTGTTGCTGGAATGGAGTCAAAATTTACAGTTAATTTAAACTTTAACATCTTAAATCATTCCCAAGAAATTCCCACTTTAACAGAACACTGCCACGTGGCATCCATCATCCTGAGACAATTCAATACCCATAAAAGTCACAGAACACTCAAAAAAACACCAATGCTCATAGTTTGAAAATGGTCATATTATTGTCCAAAAATTATAGTCCCTTCTCTAGTGTTGCCATCCTTTATTTGAATTTTCCAGAGGTGTTTTATGTCTTTAAAACCCCAAAATTACCTCATGGAAACACTTTTTAAGCCCAAATAAGGATTTTTAAGTCCCCGGCATTTACCCAATACTTATTTCCTTTAAACTTCGTGTCTTTTTAATGTTTTTAAACTCTTTGGTGCCGGGATTGCCATGGGTCGTCCCAGGGGTTGAAAATTCATGGGGAGCCTCTCTGACACCTCCCCTCCACCTAAAACTGGGGCTTTTAAAGTTTTTATTTTATTGGTCTCTGCTTTCTTTATATTTTTAAAATTTGCCTCAGGCTGGCTTTGTGAGAGCCCTCTCACATCCTTGATGACATTATATTGAGGCCTGCACTGCACAATCATGAAGATGGCTCCCCTAAGGGCCCCATGTAATGCAACGGCAGATCCTCCAAAGCTACTGCTGCTCAATCAGGCCAAATCTGCAGCTCTGTAATCAGTGGGATTGGCAGCCGTGCTGCCACTCCAGCCCCACCTTTGGAAACGTGTTGCCAACTCTACTAGTTTGCGGGAAGTTCCCCATGCTCCTGCAGCATATATTAATTCACCAGCATCAGCAGACACAAATCAAGCTCATAAGGCTGTCACTACCATACAGGCCCATTCATTTCTATGGGTGCATTTTTAACACCTTTCCCTGAATTTTTATTATTGCTATTATTTGCTCTGCCAACCTTTTATCTTTTTCTCTATCAAAAATATGCCTTTAAAATAAGGCAAATTGTGTGAAAAATATTTAAAGTCTTTTTTTTTTTTTTGTCTCTCCAATCCCTTTTAAAAGAACCAGTGGCAATTTTCTCTCCTGTTTTAAGGATGCTTATCTTTTACAAATTGCTTCTCTATCTCCTTAAGATCTCTAGTAGGTGTCAGAAACTTAAAACATCCTTTCTTCTGCTTTCTTCAGTTTCTTCTGTCTAAATTTCACAATATAAGCTTTTAGGGCCTATGTAATAAAACTAGCTCAAAACAAATTATAGTGTAAGCTTTTAAAAAATATTAAACCACTTAATGAGCAATGCAAAAAGATTTAGCTTGCATGAGGTAAAATATGTCTGAAATAGTGGGTTCATGTTATTTTCATGCTCAGAAACCTGAGAATGCATGACTTAACTGTGGAGCGCACTGTTAACCCGCGTTTGGACGCGCTAGCTTTACCCCTTATTCAGTAAGGGGTAATAGCGCGTCGAAAACGCACGGTCAAACCCCCCCCCCCTGAAACAAATAGCGCCCGTAACATGCAAATTTATTTTTTTATTTATTTAATTCTTTTATATACCGACCTTCATGACGGGAGTCATATCAAATCGGTTTACATGGAACGAAGGGGAAACATTCTTAACAACCCTTTAACAGTAAAATAATCAAAGGAGGTAAAAAAGTTACATATAACAAGGAGATCAAACTTGGGAGTAGAAGAAAGAAGGACAGAGAGATAACCATTATGATTAAAGGTTTCGCTATGTAAGTAGTCAGGAAGGCTTGAGATGTAGGATTTCTGAAGTGTAAAGATTAAGGGAAAGCTTGGCTAAATAGCCAGGTTTTAAGTTTTTTTCGAAATGTTTGTAGACAGGGTTCCTGTCTGAGGTCTGGCGGTAAATTGTTCCAGATAGTGGGTCCTGCTATCGAGAATGTTCGTTCTTTGGTTGCGGTGTGGCGTGAAGATTTGTTGGGTGGCAAATGGAGAGATCCTTTGTATGATTCTCTGATGGGTCTGGATGAGGAGTGGAGTTTGAGGGGGAACTGGAGATCCAACGAGTATTGTTTGTGGATCATTTTGTGGATTATGGTGAGGGATTTGTGTAAGATTCTATAGTTTAATGGCAGCCAATGTAGGTTCTTTAAGATGGGGGAGATGTGATCTCTGCGGTTTGTATTACACAAGACTCTAGCTGCTGCATTCTGGAGCATCTGTAAAGGTTTTGTGGAGGAGAGAGGAAGCCCCAGAAGGAGTGAGTTGCAGTAGTCAATCTTGGCAAAGAGCGTGGCTTGGAGGACTGTCCTAAAGTCATGGAAAAACAGGAGGGGTTTGAGCCTTTTTAGGACTTGCAGTTTGTAGAATCCGTCCTTTATCGTGTTGTTAATGAATTTCTTTAAATTTACGTGATTGTCAAGGATTACTCCGAGGTCTCTAGCATGAGAAATTTGGGTTGTATGAGGGAGTTGAAGCGAGGAATCTGAATGGTCAGATGAAATGATGAGTAGTTCAGTCTTGGACGTATTTAGGACTAGATTCAGATTGTTGAGGAGTTGGTTAATGGATTGAAGGCAATTTTCCCAGTATAGGAGAGTTTTTGAGAGTGAATCCTTTATGGGGATTAATATCTGAACATCATCTGCGTAGAGATAATGTGTTAATCTTAGGTTGGTAAGCAGTTGACAGAGGGGGAGGAGGTAGATGTTAAATAGGGTGGGGGATAAGGAGGATGTTAGGTTGGTAAGCAGTTGACAGAGGGGGAGGAGGTAGATGTTAAATAGGGTGGGGGATAAGGATGCATGTTGATGGCCCTATTAGTTATTCCCGCGCGATTCAGTAAGTAAAATGTGCAGCTAAGCCACACATTTTACTTTCAGAAATTAGCACCTACCCAAAGGTAGGCGTTAATTTCTGCTGGCATCGGGACTTAATATCATGGCACCTCCGACTTAATATCATGGCGATATTAAGTCGGAGGTCCCAAAAATAAAAAATAATTAAAAAAAAAAAAAAGTAAAATCAGCCTACGGCCTACTGGACGTTCAATTTTGCCGGCGTCAGGTTTCTGAACTCGTGGCTGTCAGCTGTCGGTTCTCGAGCCGACGCTGTAAAAATTAAGCATCGGCTGTCAAACCCGCTGACAGCCGCCGCTCCTATCAAACAGGCGGCGCTAGGGATGTGCTAGAGTCCCTAGCGCCTCCTTTTACTGCGAGCCCTAATTAGCATATTTTTCTTTACTGGATCGCACGCCCAGGACACTGGGCCACATTTCTTTCTGTATCGGCCTGTTAGTGAGGGTGCACTAAAGAGTACGAGCACATTAAACTGAGCATGCTCAGTTTTCTTTTCCTCTTGACTCTACCTTTGGATTCCAAAGGATATATAAAGAAGCTGATACATGGGGCCATTTTGTCAGTACAGAGTGAAGAAGTGAGAGAGCTCGGACACTCCAGGTAAAGAGATTAAAAGGGAGTGGAGAATTCCAGGATTGCAGAAAACTGACATGACTGAGTTTACAACTATGTCTTATGTGTCAGTAGGATATGTCAGTAATTTATCAATAAACTAAAGAGTGGCGTGAATGGACGTTATTAGGGAGAGAAGGGAGCAGACAATGGAGATACTCAGGAAGGAATCTGGCTGCCTGACTCTGAAGGGCACCAGCATCAGAACACTCTTCCCTCTACGACCATCCTGTAGTATAGGCAGCACAATGGCTACACTAAACAGTCCATTAAGGGTGTGCCAGATAACTTTTTTTTGTTTCACTTCATTTTGTTCATAAAGTTATTTTGCTTTGGTGTGTGTATCTTCTGTTTGTTTTAAAAAAATGGGGCCATAAATGATTCAAAATCATCAAATAGAGAGGGAACTCAATAAACAAGTCTAAATGAAAGTGTCAGCAAGACAGATGTTGCATCTGCAAAGCCAAACCAACCGGTCTTTTCAATCATTCACCTTTATTAAAACATGTGATTAAGGGGGATCCAAGATGGCGGCCGCTTGAGAGGGACGGGAAGGCAGCTTTAAACCTTTTTCCTCGTTAATGAGCGTTTTTGCCTGAAAAACTGCTTTAAAATGCCTCACACTAAGAGGAAAGCACGGCTTCGTGAAAGCACGGCGACTCCTGGTTCAGGAGATTTAGCTCAGGCTACAATACCTGCCTTCTTTACCTCGACACCCCAACCGAGAGAGACGGGACGGCAGGCCGCGGTGGACAGGGACGCGGAGCGTACATCCAGGTCCCAGGCCGATGAAATCTCGTTAAGTCCCGGTGAACCCGAGACTCCCTCCCAACCACAGCGTCTGGAGAGCCGCGAGATGACGCTGGCTCCCTCGCAGGGGAACCTCGTGGGGCCTGGTGCCCAGGAAGAGAGAGACCTGGAGGGAACATCATTGCTGGGTACATCGTTACCCGGCCCGACGCTGTTTGAAGGAAGAGAGACTGTTACTGGAGCCGCTAGTGTTGGTGAGTCTCGACACTTAACCTCCTTCCTAGTAAGGCCTGAAGTGATAACGATGGACTCTATATGGGACGCTTTAGCTGCCGTTGAGAATGCTGTTATCAATTTATCTAAGATGTGTGTGGATTCACATAAACGCAGCATTGAAAATGAAAAGAGAGCTGACCAGCAAGAACAAAAAATTCAAGTTATTGAAGAGAAAGTTAAAAAACTGGAAAGTTTCCAATATCATTCAATTCAAAGAGAGACAGTGATCGAAAAAAAAATAGAAAATATGGAGAATACGATCAGGAGTACAAATATCAGAGTATTAAATTTCCCTGTGATTTCTCATATAATGCCGCAAGAATTGTTTAAAAAATATTTAAATGTGATATTAAAAGTTCCCTTAGAGGCTGCTCCATTAATTACAAAGGTATATTACATGCCGTCAAAGAGAGAAGAACAGCAAAATCCAGAGCAGCAGCAACGGCAGTAGCAGCAGGCTTCATTGAACATCACTGATATATTGGAACTCTCACATGAGGATATGGTTCAAGAAAGGGGAACCTTGTTTGTATCTTTTGCGTTCTTGTCTGAGAAGAACAATATATTAAAGTTATTCTTTCGAAACAGATCTACAGAATTTTTTGGCCAAAAGGTTTGGCTTTTTCCTGATATCACGAGGTCTACTCAGGAAAGGAGGAAAAAATTTCTACAAATGAAGGAAGAAGTGATGGCCATTTGTTCTAAATTTTTGCTTCGTTATCCCTGTAAATGCGTAGTCAAGTACAGGGACTCCGTATATGTTTTTTTTGAACCATCACAATTGCGTTTTTTCATAGATTCTCATCAGTTATCTGCGACATAGATAGTGACAGTGGGTGCTAAGTAGTAATGAATCGGTGGGAAATCGGCCTCCTTAATATTTCTTTTTTCTTGTTACTTTGATATGCGCTCTGAAGGTTTCCAACTCCCCCAAAATTACTTAATTACTGTTGATGGTTATTGTTATATTATATTGAGTGTATATTTGCCTAACAGGGAATACCATGTAACCACTTTTTCAATCACAATGATTATTTGTGTATTAGTGTAAAATTTAATAAAGAAAAAATTAAAAAAAAAAAAGAAAAAACATGTGATTAAAACACATTATATATGTTTTTCTTTGTGCTAGTAAAATCCACGAAAAGATGGCAACAGTCATTTAAGGAAATATTTTTCAACATAGGCCACAACACGGTCAATGTTTTGCAAACAATATGCTCCATCAGGGGCAATGTGAACTTTTAATCCAAACGCGACTGTTGCCATTTAGAGGAGGACTCGGCGTCTCAACCGTCATCAAACAGGAAATGATCCCCAATCATTGCTGCCCTGTCTCTACCATTCCTCATGATATACCAGACTTTGGACTTTTTGCAGTACAACAAAATGGAGCTATGGGTAAGAGGTGGCAGGCAGCGAGTCTAGGATGGCCATAAAGGGTGGGAGAAATTAGGAGGAAAGGCTTTTTAAAAAAAAGATGGCTGTGTTTTTCTTTTTTTTATGGTGATCTCACAAAAACAAAGAAAAAAGAACAACATTTAATTCATTTTTCTTTCATTTCATTTTGAAAATGACATTTTCTATTTCATTTCAAAAGACAGCACATCCCTTTGGTCTGCTGCTGCCTCGAGAAAAATGAATGAAATGTTTGTTTTTTTCTTTTTCTTTCATGAGAAATAGTAGTAACAGTGTTTAGCTTCTGAGAGTCTACCGTGGTCTTTGGCCCCTCTTTCTTTTATGTCTTGTCAGGAGATGGGGCTGCCCCCCCCCACCTCAAACAGTTCTGTTCAGGATGAAGTCTCCGAATCCCTGCAGTGCTCAGCAGGGCAGTAAGAGATTCCCTCCTTCTCCTCCCCCTGCACATCAGAGCAGCAGGGAGAAATCCACGTTTTTGGGGGGCACTTTCAGAATTTGGCACCCAATACATGTGCCTAGGTTGCCTATTCCTAAATCTGGCCCTGGTGCTTAGTGGACAAATTAACCACAGCAATGATCCTGAAAATCATGCCAATCCCTGGAAGTCTGTCCATTTCCACAGCAGTATGAAACCTCTGTACCTTGTACATTGAAAGGTGTGAAATAATATCTGTGAGGTATCAAATAAAGCAGTAACACATCTGTGGGATGAGTATGTACATGGGTGTAAGAATTCCCTCAAAAAGTAAGTCTTAGCTGTGTTTTACCTTAGCAAAGAGAAGTTTACTCAAATGTATTCATCCCCAAGGGCCTATGGATAAAATAGTACAGAATTACCTCCTGTGCATGGCCTTCATTGTTCAGTCCCTCTGTTTCCAGTTAGCTGAGCCATCTTAAGAGCATGCTCAATTTAGTGTGATCACACTATTTAGCTCCCCCCCTGGTAAGTAAGCAATATGCTCATGTTAGTAAGTTAACTGCAGAATCAAGCATAGGGGTAGGCAGCTTCAGTCCCGGAGTGCCCCAAACTAGTCTGGTTTTCAGGATAGCCAAAATAAACATACATGCAATATAGTTTTGTACAATAGAGGCACTGCTTGCCAATATATCTCATGCATATTCATTGTGGATATCCTGAAAAGCGGACCTGATTGTGGCACTCCAGAACCAGAGCTGCCCGCCCCTGTACTAGTAGATATTAAATAGCATCCAGCTGGTGAGCATAACTGCTTTGGCTAAATTTCATATTCAAAAAAGTGGGAACAAATCTAAATAAATAAAAATAATACAATATTTAGCATGATCTTGATAATGCCTAATTTGCTGCAGTGTTCCTTCCTTTACATATGTGGATATGCACATTTTAGCAGGCTCAAATTTTCCTTTTGTGAGCCCTTTTAACCTGAATGATACAGCATTCCTGTATTGCTTTCTATATTTTCTGTGCAGAGGAGTGCCTTAATGTTCAAAACAAAGTTTATTGCAAATGCTTCTTTGACGCATATTATAATAAACATTTTTAATCTGCATAGTTTTCTGACCCCGCTTTCTAAATGGAAATTTCCTCCATTACTCTTTCAATCTATCCTCTAGTGATGCACACATGCATTTGTAAAGGAATAATGTTTTTATGATTGATTATAGTGTATACAGTCAAATATTTATGAAGCATAATAATGATCTATTAATGCTTCACTCAGTCTTATTCAACATTCACAAGACATACTACAGATGCATCTTTCCAACTATCCTACCCTTATGGATTAATGTGACCAGCTGGCTCCATTTGTGCATGAAAGGATGATTCAGTTCTGGTTTTACCCTCATTGCATGCTTAGACTTGTAATATTGCTGATTCTCAAATAAAAAAGTAGAACTACTTGTCCAGATCAAGCCTGGATTTAGGCCTAGGCAACATAGACAACTGCCTAGGGCACCAAATCTTGAAGGTGCCCACTATCCATGGGCAATGAGGATCCTGCTTGTGCCTTACTTAGAGCTGTATGCTGGCACAAGCTTCAAAGGGGTGTTGCCATGGTACTCTGCCTAAGGGCACCAACAACTTAAATCTGGCCCTGGTCCAGACCCGCAATGGGATAAACCAGGACTGAATCAGAATACTCTGAAAAAATGCAGGCAGCTGATCCTCTGTACAGCTTCTGGCAACCGCTGTGTCACACCGGCCATCGTTCACAGAAGCAATTTTGTACTTAGCCAATCACTCATACATATCTCTGTGCAATCGTTCTCTAGAAATAAAGGTAAACAAATAAAAAAAAGTATAATATAAGGTGCTACCTTTTCTATGGGACTAAAAATATATTTTTGGACTAGTTTTCGAGAGCTACACTCCCTTTATCAGATCTGAACAATGGAGAGACCAGAAAATACAAGTAAATCATAAAGGGCAGGACATGGGATGCAGTTTTAAACTGAGTGGGCCGGGGGGGGGGGGGGGGGGGGTGTTGAGGAAATGTTTGCTATTGTAAAGTTGTCTTTGGAAGCTATTTTGTTCTGCTGTAAGTTGTTTTAGGCATATTCATGATATGGTGGTTAATAAATTAATATGATGATGATCAGACGATGACGGGTCATGGAATTGTATGGCTTACAATGTGTTAAGAAACCCAGGTTCACAGACAAGAAAAGAATTAACTGAGACTTTGATTGCTTAAGGCATTGTCAGCCATTAAATTCTATTACCTGTCAGCTTCTGATCATCGAATCATATTATCAACTATGATTATGCCCAAAGCAACTTACCCGGAGGTAAAGAGTAAAAGGAATGCATTTTGTGATGTACTTGCATTTTGGAATGCATTTGGAATGTGTTTTATGATTTACTTGTATTTTCTGACAATGGCATCTCCTTTTCATTCTGTTCTTCAGATATGAGGATGGGCGTGTAGCTTTCAAAAGCTAGTTAGGAAATGCATTAAGTTAGTCCAGTTAAAAGGTCTCATCTGATATTACTTATGTTGTTTCACTTTTATGTTCATGCATTCACCTGGACCCATATGGCATCAACACGACTTTATATAATTTTTTTCTAGGAAATAAATAGTAAATACACAACCACAAGTTAGTCTTGCAACATTGCATAATAGTTTGTTATATAAAAATCAAATGGAAGCATTTTTTTTCAGATGTCGTAAAGTAATTGCCTCCTCCTGGTTGCTGCTCATTTGCATTGTTCCTGCTGTTTTTCCTCTTTCTTCCTCCTTCCAGAGTAGAAATATATCAAATGCTGCTTCCCAAAATAAAATAATCAGTCCTGATGTAGTACATCATTCTTGTCATCAGAAGGAATAGTACCTTCCATTTCTATATCAGCTTCCATGAAAGAGCTTTGCTAATCACTATCAGGAGTATGCACAAGTACAGACATGACCCTGGACAATGTGAAATCATGACTACTCCTACAGAACCTTGCCATGAACAAAACCTGCCTAATATACTTGCAAACATTGAACCCATACCCCAATACATTCCAAAACACAAACCATCAGGAAAAAAATAAATAAATAAGGGTTCACGTGATCAGGTTTTGAATGCAGCTGAGTTTCGTAGTTCACTCTCAGGCACACTAAGGGCCTTATTTTCTAAGGCTATTGCGCAAGCGTGCGATAGCTAGCGAAGGTAACGCACACCTGCACTACCTACATCGGGGTGGAGTTGGCCCCGGAAGAGGAGGAGTCGCGGCGTCACCAGGGCCGACTCTGCGAGGGCAGCGCGGACAGCGAAAAGGTAAGGAACCTTTTCCCTTCCTATTTCGTGCCCAATAACTACACTTTTTATGGTGTAGTTATTCGGCGCGACGCTGGCAGCAATCGCATCGCGGCGGTGCAATCTCTGCCTGCTAGCGCAGGACCGCCCCCCCCCCCCCCGCCCCCTGTGACCACCGGATTTTCTAAGTTTGCCCTAAGGATCTGGTTTACAAAAGCCTGTAAAATGCACTTTACCCATGTAAGTGGGCTTTTAAAAATTGCTACAATATATACTATTGAATTGTCCATAGGATTTACCCACATAAGTGCAATTTACATGGGTAAATGGCTTTTGAAAATTGCTATAATTGTAGTTACATTTACATATGTAAATCCTTTTGAAAAGTATGCCTTAAGAAAATTGTACTTTTTGTTCAACCTTGGGGCTGCAACAATCTCTCACAAACACTCCTATGCTGGATGGTGGTTCCAATAATGCTTTGCTTCATTTTCACAGAAGAACCTGTGAAAAACTCCATTGTGAGACAGAGGGATGAGGTGGTAGCAGTTTAGTCATAAGTGCACACATTAGATGACTTATTGTAAGACTGCACCTATGCCACAGATCAACTAAATGACAGGAAGCATATAATGCCCCTTTCAGAGAAACTTTAGAATCCTCTGACATCTTTCTGCAGTCACATTTATACAAGATAAAATCAAAGTAGCTTACCACTAAAACCTGCTATCGAAAAAGTCTTCAATGAAAGACAAATCTCTCTTCCTACATGCATGGAGCACATGCCATATAATAGGGGTGTGAACGGATTTGTTTGTTTAATTTCATATTGTTGGGATAGGTTCATTCTGTTTCATCTTTTTTTGTTTTAATGTTTGTTTCAGTTCATGCTTAAAGAAAAAGGAAGTGGCCACCAGTTCTCAGCCACAAACACTGTGATCCTAAGAAATAAAACAAAGTCCCTCCAGGCCTTTTCCTCGGCCCCCTTACCTACCTGAGAGCCCTCGCTCAAGGTTTCCTGGAATTGTTAGCATTTTCACAGGGCAGAAGTGATCCCCAAACATTCCTGCCCTGCTGGTGCTTATATGAGCTATGGACATTGTTTAAAAATACTATGCATTAAAATAGGTTGTAGGAAGACCAAACGACTGCCAGTAGGGTTTGGCAGTTAAAGCCATAAAGGCATGCTTCAAAAAATGGAAAACAGACCCAATCAAAGAAAACTGGCAAGAGCAAAAGTATGGGCAAGCATATTTTCCTCTAAGCTGAGCACGTGAGCAATTGCTCACGTAAGGGGAGATTTTAAAACTTGCACATGGATGCGGCTATTTTATAACATGCACACGTCAGCATATGCATGTTATAAAATAGGATTCCCGTACACACATGCGTGCTGGATTTTAATATCCATATGCACACATACAGGCGGGTGGCCTCTTCTGCGTGCAGGGGGGGGGATTTTTCAAAATATGCATGGTGACGTGATTTGCAGTTTTCCCAGTTCCCTCCCATTCCGCTTCAATAAAGGAGCAGACAGGGAGGGAACTTCCCTAACCCTAACCCTATCCTTCTTCCCTCTTCCCCTCTCCTCCCCACCCCCTAAACCTACCCTAACTATTCCCAAATGTATTTTCATACTTACTGCTCCTCTGAAGCAGAAGTAAAATCTGCGCGCCTACTGATTGCCGGTGGGCACTTCACTGGGACAGTGAAAAAAGGGGCGGGGAATGGGTGGGGCGGGGGCGGGGGCGGGGCTGGAGCCTCCAGGCAGAACGGTCATTTGCCGCACACAAACCTACGCCCGCGCGTAAGTTTTAAAATCTGGCCCATAGATTTTTCTTTGTGCTCTATACAGAAATGCAACGCTAATACTGGCACTCAGAAATTGTTGGTTTAAAAATTATTGCTCACATGAAAAAAGAGTTGCACACGCATAGTCACACCTTATAAATAAAGGTGAGCTGGTTGATTTAGGGTATTTGCATTTTCAGAAGGCATTTGACAAAGGCCCCCATGAGAGACTCCTTAGGAAATAAAAAGCTGTGGGATAGGAGGCAGTGTCCAATTGTGGATTATTATCTAATTAAAAGACAACAAACATTGAGTAGGACTATTTGGTGAACTTTCCAAATGGAGAAAAGTCATTAGTAGAGTACCACAGAGATCTGCTCTGGGACCTGTGTTGTTTATTAACATATTTATAAATGATCTAGAAAAGGGAAACATGAGTGAGGTAATCAGATCTGCAGATCACACAAAATTATTCAAAGTTGTTAAAACAAGAGTATTGTGAGGAGATGCAGAAGGACTCTGCAAGACAAGGAGACTAGGCATGTGAGTGGCAGATAAAAATTTGATGTGGAAAACTGCAAAGTGGTGCACATAGGGAAAAATAATCCTAACTGCAGGTACTTAGTGCTGGGTTCTATATTAGGAGTCACCATTCAGGAAGCGGTCCTTGGAGTCCTTGTGGACAACTTATTGAAATCCTTAGCTTGTTATGCAGCAGTGGTCAAAAAACTCAAATAGAATGTTAGGAATGACCCAAAATGGAATGGAAAATAAAATAGAAAAATATTATATTGCTTCTATGTAGATTAATAGTGTAACCGCACCAGACGTACTGGGGTAGATTTTAAAAAAGTGCGCCTTCGCGTACTTTTGTTGGCGCACCAGGCGCCAACAAAAGTACGCTGGATTTTAGTAGATTTTAGTAGATACGCGCCAGCGGGCCGCTAGCGCGCCAAGGCGCGACTTGGGGGCGGTTCCGGAGGGCGCGGCCACGCCCCCGAACCGCCCCGGGCCGAAACCACGCCCCCGCCCCGCCCCCAAAACGCCACATCCCGCCCCCAAAACGCTGCGCCAATTGGCCCCGCCCCGACACGCCCCCCTCAAAAAACCCCGGGGCTTACGCGCGCCAGCAGGCCTATGGAAAATAGGCGCACCGGCGCGCAAGGCCCTGCTCGCGTAAATCCGGGCGGATTTACGCGAGCAGGGCTTTTAAAATCTGCCCCACTGTGTGTAGTTCTGGTTGTCCCATCTCAAAAAAAGACATAGCAGAACTAGAAATGTTGCAGAGAAGTATAGCAAAAATCATAAAAGGGGTTAAATGGCTCTCCTATGAAGAGATACTATACAGGTTAGAGCTCTTCAACTTGGAAATGAGACTGCTGATTGGGAGACCTGCAAGAAGCTTATGAAATCTTGAGTGAGGTGTATCCTGCAAATAAAGAAATATTTACTCTTTCAAATGAATCCCCCTCCCCCTTTTCCTTGGTCAGCAATCACCTTCCCAGCCCTGGAGAACCTGCATTTGCTCAACCGGGATGGGGAATACTGCCTCCGTGCCACGTAGATTGAGGGCACGCTCTCCTGCAAGGCTAACTCAGTAGATGTTACCTCCAAATAAATGTCCACACAAAATTGGTGCTCCAAACAGAAAATTTTACATGAAAAAATAACTAGCTTTAACAGAAAAAAAAACCAAAATTCAAAGTTCATAGCAAAACAGTCAGAAACAGCAGGAAAAACAGTAGTTCAGGTACAAAAACAAATTCAGACCCCAATCTTTCTTCACTCAGATTTCAAAACTTCCTCATGAAAATTCCCAACTTACACCAGTTGCAGAAATTGCTCAAGACAATTTTTTTCCCCATTCATTAAGCAGTTGAAGTTTCCCAGTCCCTGCACTGGATCTCCAAGACAGGAACAATACCTCTCTCACACACTGCCCTTCTGACCCCAGCACAGCACCTGCTCGCTGACTTTGCTTACAGATTTCTTCAAGACTTCCCTGATTGCTAGTAAGATTATCAGCTGCAAATTCCCTCTTTTTAAACTCTCAATACTCCAGAAAATTCCACAAAACTCCCAAACTTTCTCTCAAGACTTATTCTGTGCCTCATAGTTTTATATCCCCCAGATTAGTATACTCTCTTTGGAGGATTAACTACCTTGACACTGCAGTTAATAAATATACACCAACTGAACTTCATATGAACCTCCTGATCTAGAAAGTTTCCCACTGAAAAGGTAGGACACAAACCAAAAAACACCTCGGACCCCTAGCTGAACATTCCAAGCTGTAAAATTTCACATTTTTATACTAAATCCACACTCTATCACCATATAGGGGCAAAGCAGGGGTCATAAATACAAGGTGCCCATAGAAAAGTAGCCCACCTCCAATACCAGGCAGGCTACTTTTCCATGGGCCACCCTGTATAATACTAAAATAAGGGGATGCTCTATGAAATTACCAGCCAGCAGATTTAAACAAATCATAGAAAGTATTTTTTTTCACCTCACACACAATCAAGCTGTTGAATCAATTTCCTAAGGATGTGCTCTAGGCAACTATCATAGTGGGATTTAAAAGAGGGTTGGACAAATAAGAAAAGACCATAAAACATTATTAGCCAGGTAAACTTGAGGAAAGTCACTGCTCTCCAAGAGAGAGCGGTTTTAAGTGGTGTACCGCAAGGATCGGTGTTGGGACCGGTCCTGTTCAATATCTTTGTGAGCGACATTGCGGACGGGATAGAAGGTAAGGTTTGTCTTTTTGCGGATGACACTAAGATCTGCAACAGAGTGGACACGCCGGAAGGAGTGGAGAGAATGAGACGGGATCTAAGGAAACTGGAAGAGTGGTCGAAGATATGGCAGCTGAGATTCAATGCCAAGAAGTGCAAAGTCATGCATATGGGGAGCGGAAATCCGAATGAACTGTATTCGATGGGGGGGGGGGGGGGGAAAGGCTGACGTGCACGGAGCAGGAGAGGGACCTTGGGGTGATAGTGTCTAATGATATGAAGTCTGCGAAACAATGCGACAAGGCGATAGCAAAAGCCAGAAGAATGCTGGGCTGCATAGAGAGAGGAATATCGAGTAAGAAAAGGGAAGTGATTATTCCCTTGTACAGGTCTTTGGTGAGTCCTCACCTGGAGTACTGTGTTCAGTTCTGGAGACCGTATCTACAAAAAGACAAAGACAAGATGGAAGCGGTACAGAGAAGGGCAACCAGGAAGGTGGAGGATCTTCATCGCATGACGTACGAGGAGAGATTGAAGAATCTAAATATGTACACCCTGGAGGAAAGGAGGAGCAGAGGTGATATGATACAGACTTTCAGATACTTGAAAGGTTTTAATGATCCAAAGGCAACAACAAACCTTTACCATAAGAAAAAAATCAGCAGAACCAGGGGTCACGATTTGAAGCTCCAGGGAGGAAGATTCAGAACCAATGTCAGGAAGTATTTCTTCACGGAGAGGGTGGTGGATGCCTGGAATGCCCTTCCGGAGGAAGTGGTGAAGACCAGAACTGTGAAGGACTTCAAAGGGGCGTGGGATAAACACTGTGGAGCCATAAAGTCAAGAGGCCGCCAATGAAGAGTAGGTGACTCGCCAGAATGATGGCTACTGCCTGGAGACAATACCCTTATTCAATAAACATACACATGGTTACTGTGACTCCAACATCACTCTAAGCTTCAACAGCAAGAGGAAATGTGGAAAAAAGGATTTGCACTCACAAAGACAGGAGTAGCTGGCTTGTTACGGCGGTTACTACCCCAAACCAAATATCCAAATTACTACCTCCACCTTCCTCTATTCCTGATGCCTTTCAACTAGCTTGATCACTCCATTCTTATACTTCACTTTCAATGCATATCCAGCATAGTTCTCTGCTTCAACAGCAGGGGAGAAGAAAAACTGTTACTTCACACATCCAGCAGAGCACTCTGCTTAAACGGCAGGGGAGAAGAAAAAAGGGTTCGCACTCACAAAGCGGGGAGTAGCTGGCTTGTTACGGCGGTTACTACCCCTAACCAAATGTACCTGATACTTCACTCTCGACGCATATCCAGCATGGCTCTCTGCTTCAACGGCATGGGAGAAAGACTGATACATCACGAATTTCCAGCATAGCTCTCTGCTTCAACGGCAGGGGAAAAGAAAAACTGATACTTCACGCATATCCAGCATAACTTCAACGGCAGGGGAGAAGAAAAAAGGATTCACACTCACAAAGCGGGGAGTAGCTGGCTTGTTACGGCGGTTACTACCCTAAACCAAATGTGCCTGATACTTCACTTTCGATGCATATCCAGCATAGCTCTCTGCTTCAACGGCAGGGGAGAAGAAAAAAACTGATACCTCACGCATATCCAGCATAGCTCCCTGCTTCAACGGCAGGGAAGAAGATAAACAACCAATAAGGGCTGTATAACATAATCTGGGTAAAAACAAATAAGCATGGGTGTGGCTTGCTTATTGCGGCGGTTACTACCCCTACTACCTCTAACTAATCAAGCTGGATATTTCACTTGGATGCAGCTCCATCACCGCTCTCTGCATTAATGGTGGGGGTGGAAGGGAATTAGAACCAAGAACTAAGAGAAACAGATAAGTATGAGAAAAAAAATGTGTGAAGCTTGCTGGGCAGACTGGATGGGCCATTTGGTCTTCTTCTGCCATCATTTCTATGTTTCTATGTTTCTATGGAAGTAAATAATAGGAAATATACATTTACTTTTTGGGATCTGCTAGATCCTAGAGTCCTGGACTTGCCACTGGTAGAGATAGGACGCTGTGCATGATGAACATTGGTTTGACCCAGTTTTGCATTTCTTTTGCTTTATGTTTTTATGATCTATTCAAAATAGCTATCTCATGATAAGAGCATAGGTGAGTTTTGGGTGAACTGGTGCCATTGTGAAAATAGAGGTGGCAGGCCAGGAGTCATGGGAGACAGTCCTGCCCCAACTACACTACCAGGGGATTACAGGTAAGCTTAGTGGAGTGGCTAAAGGGGAGAGGGAGAGAATGATGTTGGGGGAAATTATTTTTTGTTTACAAAGGGGCAACTCCTCCTTACTTTGGAGTGGGACAGGGCTGGAAGGAGCTTTACTTTTTACTTTTTATCTACTTGAGGGTCTTGGAGGGGGAGGGGGGTTAGGAGAGGGGCCAGGAGGATCTTTGCTGGGACCAGGTGACTCCTTTTAAATATGATATCCTCAAGATGTTGGGCCAACATAATGTATTGCCGTCCTGGAGAATGTTCAGAAAACTGCTATGGGATTTACTAAACTGAGGTGCTCAACAGTGCAGTTTATTAAATCCCACGATAGTTTTCCGTGAGATAAAAATAACATAATTTAGTAAATAGGCCCATAAATTTGAGCCTGGCATTAGGAGAAAATATGGGCTTGCATGTAAATAAATGTAATGACTGATTTGAGAAGATTAAATTATGGATGGCCTGGGGAACTCCTCGAGAAGCTGCTGCTGACTCTGAACAATGGGAGTCAGACCCTGCTGCTGGGAACATTTTGCTGATGGTGAGGTCAGACAGGGAACCTGTGTATTTAAATTGTAGCACCTTACCAGTTCTGGGGAACTCCCCAAGAAGCTGCTGCTGCCTCTGGACATTGGGAGTAAGGCCTTAATACTGATAATATCTTACTGGAAGTGATGTCAGAGAGGGCACCTGTCTGTTTAAATCACAGTGCCAGTGGTGCATCACCTCCAGTGTGGGCCAAAGCTGCATGTCCCTACATCCAACTTTTTTGTTTCTCTTTCTTTGTCCAATGGAAAAGAAACAGAAAGGTGTTTTACAGCTTGTGCCAGCCCAAAGTGGTACGCCTTCTCAGTCTCTCAGCCCACCATAGACAGATTGTTTTTCCAGTCAAGAAGTTGTATCTTTGCAGGTGAATGAGGGCTTGGCCTCTTCTCCCAGTAGGGCTTCCATCTCCCTGAGTCCCGATAAAGGCTACCATCCTTTTTGGAAGTAGAGAGGAGCAGGGGGGTTTGGATAGTGGGAAACCGATATTTGAGGTTATTTCTAGTTCCCATCTTGCAGCTGGTTCCAAGCCTGCAAATTTGGGATCTCCAGAAGATTCTCATACTTTTTTGGTAGGTGATGTCTCTGTTCTTCTCATGCCTTCTACATTGCTTCCATTATTGACTGTCATATTAGAGATGCTATGGTCTGCAATTAAGAACATGGAGCAGACCTTGTCGTCCAGGATAGAAAAAGCTATGAGAATCTTGGAGCAGGTTGTTCCCCAGTTAGAATCTCATTCTTCCATATTATTTGAGCATGATAGGAAGATTATGAAAATGGATTCTCAAATTTCCACATTTCAAGATTCATTGTTGGCCTTAAGGATAATGAAATTTTGTATAGGAAACTTGAGTATGCTGAAAATGTTTCACCTAGACTTAGGGGTAGATTTTAAAAGGGTTATGCGCAAAAGTTATGCGCATAACCCTTTCAAAACCCCCCTGCACATGCCGAGCCTGTTTTGCATAGGCTCGGCGGCGCGCGCAAGCCCTGCGATGCACGTAAGTCCCGGGGCTTTGCTAGGGCATGTCAGGGGGCGGCGCGATGTTCGGGGCATTCCAGGGGCATGTCGGAGGCATGGTGCCGGCCCAGGGGCATGGCCAAGGCCTCCGAAATCGCTCCCGGGTTGGGGAATCGCGCGGCTGCGGCCAATCGGCACGCGCAAGTTACGCCTGCCTGGAGCAGGCGTAACTTTCACAATAAAGGTGGGGGGGTGTAGATAGGGCTGGGGGAGAGGGTTAGGGAGGGGAAGGTGGGGGGAGGCCGAAGGAAAGTTCCCTCCAAGGTCACTCCGATTTCGGAGTGGCCTCGGAGGGAACGGGCAGCACGTGCAGGGCTCGGCACATGCAAGATGCACAAATGTGCACCCCCTTGCACGTGCCAACCCCGGATTTTATAAAATCCAGCGTACTTTTGTTTGCGCCTGGTGCATGAACAAAATTACGCACGGGCGTACATTTATAAAATCTACCCCTCAATCTACATTTGTTACATTTTCCCATGTGTCCTCAGGTTTCAGCAGCAGACATGCTGGATGAATGCCAGCTATGTTTAAACTTTCCTTATTCCAATTAGGAAGGAAGTCTAGTCTTCATGGGCAACCTCTTCTAGCTTTGATTTGCCTGAGAAACCTTATGAAGGAAATTTATTATTGCCTCAGTCCCTCTGTGAAACTTTTCCAAGGGTTCAAAGGGCACAAAAAAGTATTTCTCTTGGGGCTATCTTTTTTAGCCATGACCCCAGTTTTAAAAAATCCCAACCATCCCTTCTGGACCTGGGGCTGAACCATTACAGATTTCCTCAGGGGGAGGTGCTCCTGGAAATGGTCTGTACCACCAGCTATCATTTACAAGGGCAGGGATCTATGGCCATTAGTGGGAGACCAGGAGTCCCTACAATTCTGCTATAGAATGTGATAAATATGTAATGTTAAAAATGTTTATTTAATTTAAAGCATAAATTATTCCCGGGTAAAAAAAAATACATATTTCCTGATATTTCTTGAAACAGAGACTACAGTTGGAATATTTTTTTGGAAAAGAGGCAGCAAGTAACTACCCTTAGAGCTAAATTTCTCTTACACTTTCCATGTAAATGTGATGTGATATTACCTTAGGTAAAGTTAAATAAGCCTTTTATGATCCTGGGCAATTAGACACATTTCTACAAAACAGAACTCAGTGGTTGTCTGTCAGAATACTTTATTATTGGATATTTTCCTGTATTTCATTTATTCAATATTTGGTGTTCTAAGTGCAGAGTGTCTTGTGATTTCCTTTTTCCTGTTTTTGTTTTCCTGGGTTGTTCTTTTTTTAATATATATCACATGTGACATATCTGTCCGATTCTCATGTCAAGGTTTTCTTGATTTGTATTGAGCTATAAACTAATAAAAAGGTAATAAAAATAAATTATGGATGATAGACAAACTCATTTTGAATTAATAAAAAGACCAAGATATTGTTTGTAGGGAAATCTTCCCTGCAGATGTTTAATCCACATTCAGGCCTAGATGTAGTTTCTTTGCAAACGTCCAAGTAAATAGCTTGGGAGTTATTTTCGATTCCCTGTTAATCATGACTGCTCAGATCTCAGCCTTGGTGAAAAAAAGAATAAATTTTTCATTTTTAGGTGATTCATCAATTGAGTTTCTTCTTGAAAGGGAATAACCTGGTGACTTTCATTCAAGCGTTCATTGTTTACAGATTAGATTATTGCAGTAGTTTTTACACTGTGTAACACTTTCAAAGAAAATGTCAACAACAAATAATGTCCTCGCTAGATCACTTCTATATTATATAGAGAACATTTGTATCTTAGACTTTCATATACATATGGGCAATGTGCTCACACAGCTCTTCCAAATTGCACACTTATTCACTTCTACACCCTTGATTATAATCGCTGGTCCATATCAATCTCTAAAACAAGATTCATTTTTTCATATTTTTTCTTTTTCAACAGCATATAAAACAAGTCATTATTTTGTGCTGAAAGTTCCAAAACTTAGCTTTTTTTCTTTGAAAGAAAACCATTCACAGATTAAAATTCACCGATAATACAATATTGTGATTACTGACCAGATGAAAATATCATGAGGTCCTTATTCAAAAGCCATTTAGATGGATAACTCACAAGTTATCCATCTAAATGGGTTATACAGCATATTGAACCTCTTATCCAGCTAAATTATAGCTGGATATGTTGTTAGAAACCTATAATTTAGCTGGATATCAAAGGGACATGTAAGCATGGTGGAAAATTCTAGAAGGCCATACTCTTGTCAATGTGTCAGGTGACATACAAAAACCCATCACTGGGGCAGGCATTCACTCAAGGCTGTATAATGTTGGTATGTATAGAGAGCTATCATTACAATAAAAAGGCATTCAGGATGTAATGGATGGATAGCAAAGAAAGATATAAAATAGTAATAAAACAGGAAATAAACGACTGG
Organism: Rhinatrema bivittatum; assembly: GCF_901001135.1. Classification (NCBI taxonomy): domain Eukaryota; kingdom Metazoa; phylum Chordata; class Amphibia; order Gymnophiona; family Rhinatrematidae; genus Rhinatrema; species Rhinatrema bivittatum. Next base: position 607,091,373 of record NC_042616.1, on the reverse strand, counting down.
CATTTTCTTTTGTTATGACAGGCAGAGTTTCAGAGCAGAATCCCCAGTCCCTCAGAAAAACAGAGAGCTATTGTATATGCTTTCTGAGCCAATTTTTCTTTTGCTTCCTTACTCCTCCAGCAATTTTTCTTTTAATAAATACAATTAATTTTTGAAATTTATGCTGTCTGCCTGTTTGTAATTAACATTTTTGGTGTTTCTGCCTGGTTGGAGGGGAAGGAGGTGTTAGGAGCAGGGGTTTTCCCTTCTGCAGCTGGTCTGTGTTGAAGGGTGTTAGGGGAAACTTTAGTATGAAGATCTCAAGTACATATTATAGTGACGTTTTGTGATAATAGTGAAGTATAATTAATTATGGAGCTCCGAATTACTGGATAGGTAAGTGGACGATTTTTGGTGCCATATACATGAGTATATATTTTTTTCCTTGTTTTCTCTCTATTACTGCCACTGTTTATAGCGTCTTTGTTTCACTGCTTCATTGTTTAACACTGTTCTAAGACCACCTTCTTATAAGGGTGGCACCTTTTTTATGGTATCATTGTTCTGGCTGGTCTTTATGCTGAAAGTTTTTCTGTTCTAACACTTGAACTTTATATCATGTTTGTTAGGATTTGTTAGAGTTCTGAGGGATTTGTAGGTATATTCTTCCTAATATGACATCAGTTACAGACAACACAGTTTTAGGCAAGGTGACAGATGAGAACCATCTTTTACATAAGGAGATAGTCAAGTATCTTAAGAAATGGGTCAAGTGGTTGTCTGGAGATCCTATCCTTTTAGTGGCCGGTGGGGGGGGGGGGGGGGGGGGCGCGTTTATTTCAGATGATAGGAAAAAAGGTATGACTTAACGACTAAAACTGGATTAGTGACTTCCTAGTCAGTTAATGATTGCCAACCTGCATATGAACAATCACAGGAAGAAGTATTGCACAAAATACAAATCAGACCGAAAATATCTGTGCCATTGGCTATGACCCCTTGCCTCCGTGGCAGAGTCTGTGAGACTCTACAAAATGGTCATATAATGCGGTTAATACTTCGGCTTTAATGGATAAACTGTCTAGGGTAAACCCAGATTTGTTATCACTTGAAGAAGGTGAACCTAAGGCAGGGAGAATATATCTCAAGGGACAAATAGAGGCAGATTTAGTTCAAGCTGCAGCTGATTTAAAAGATAAGTTACAGAATATCAGTGATGATGAGGAGGATTCCTTTCAGGAGGGGTCATTGAAGGATGATTCCCTTATTCCCTCTATGAAAAATGAAAAGGTTATACCAGGTAATGAATTTTTGGACCAGTCCCTGCACGATATTGAAGTGCATTTTGTTACGCTGGTGGTGGACCCTTGGCCGGAGGTGGGGTTGACGCTACCCGTAGAGCAAGCCCCACCATTGGGAGGCAGAGCAGACTAGGAGGCGGAGGCTGACTGGAGTTCGCCAATACCAGCCCACATTCCCTGCAAGTTGAGCCCTTAGGTGCTGGGGCTGGCTGGTCTTAGGTGGGCGTCCATCTGATGACTCCCAGTGGATGTTGTAGCAGATAGCCAGGGACCAGCAGAGGTATTGGAGGGACAGAATCAGGTCCAGACAAGGCATGGATCCAGAGACCTGGGTGCCCAGGATGGGCCAGGAAAAAGAACATTGACGCCCGGGTAGTAGAAGGCCGGAGCCTGAGTGGACCAAATCCAGGGAGATACCGAAGGCGTAGTCAGGAATAGGGTAGATTCGAGGCAGGCAGCAGAGATAGTCAAGGTGCAGTAGAGCGAGAGCTTAAGCCAGTAATCAGTCCTGAGCGTAGCTCCAACGAAGCAAGGGTCAAAGCCAGTAATCAGTCCTGGGCGTAGTTCCAATGAACTAAGGGTCAAAGCCAGTAGTCAGTCCGAACAAGGCTAGGGAGTAACCAGGAATAGAATCAGGAACAGGGACCAGGAATGAAGACAAGAACAGGAACTAAGTTAGGAACTAGGATGGGCAACGAGCACACAACAAGCATGGAAACCTGTTGCCAAGGCAAGGAATGAATGGCGTGCCCTGCCTTAAGTAGCAGGGCCCGATGATGTCATCATCCAGAGCTGCGGTTAGGATTCCCGCCACGGCAACTTTAAAAGAGGAAGAAGTGTGCACGCGCACCTAGGAGAAAGCAGACCGCTGGAAGATGGAGTCTCCCTGCGGCACACATGGGGAGACCCACTAGGAACTGTAGGAGTTTATGGAAGAACAGGGAGAGCCAGTGGAGTCCACGGACAGAGAGAGGCCAAGGAGGCAGCGGAGGTGCAGGAGCACAAGCGGCTAACCACTTCCACCAGGGAGGAAGGGCTGGGTCTGGGAGCCAGGTGCTGGACATGAGTAGGCCCAGTCATGGGCCTGCCATATAGGGGACATGCAAAAGTAACCCCCTCTTTATGCCCCCCTCTTGGAGGCCTGGGTTAGCTAGGATGGGCACGATGAAACCAGACGAGTCCCTTGTTGAGAATATTCTTTGCTGGCTCCCATGAGTTCTCTTCGTGGCTATAGCCCTCCCAGGATAAAAGATATTCCCAGCGACGGCCTCTTCTGCAGACATTTAGCACATCCCGGACTCGATAGACCGTGTCAGTCTCGGAAGCAACCTGGGTAGGTTCAGGGGCCTTACATGATAGTCAGGAGAGTACCAGTGGTTTAAGCAGGGAGATGTGGAATGCATTGTGTATTCCCAAGATTGGTGGCAGACGGAGCTGGTACGTGACTGATCCAATACGTCGGGGAACCGGAAATAGTCCAATAAATCTAGGCACAAATCTCTGCGAGGGCATCTTAAGTCGGATGTAACTCTGGAGCCAGTCGATGATGAGCATCCATGGATTTCTTGGCTTGTGCCGCGGCTTGGTGCAGACGAAATTAGTCTGGGTCCAAAGTGCCTAGAAGGCATCTGCCGTGGCCTGGGCTGCAGGTGAAGGTACCAAGAGAGGAATCATTAAAGGAAGTCGGGGTTCTCTGCCATAGACAAGAGAGAACTGAGAGACTCTGGTAGCTGTTGCAATGTGAGAGTTATGGGAGAATACCGCCCAAGGAAGTAATTCCGCCCAGTTGTCTTGTTGGTCATTAGAATAGGCGTGGAGGAAACTCTTGAGTGAGGAGTTCATCCGCTCAGCCTGGCCATTGGCCTGGGGATGATACACTGTAGTCAAGCTAATGGTGATCCCAAACTTCTTGCATAGGGAATGCCAATAGCGGGTGACAAACTGAGGGCCCCTATCAGAGGCGATATCAGTGGGCAGGCCGTGCAGGTGAAAAACATGCAAAAAGAAGAGACGTGCTAGCTTCGGGGCCAATGGTAAGGCAGGCAAAGGAACAAAATGGGCCAATTTGGAGAATCGGTCCACGATGACTCAGTTGTCCATATTCCCCTTAGATGCTGGAAGGTCCACCACAAAGTCTGTGGATAAGTGGGTCCAAGGCTCTTCAGGTACAGGCAGTTGTTGGAGGAGCCCCCAGGGTTGACCTAATGGTGGCTTCTGTATCGGATGTCATGGATGGCCACCAGTAGTAGAGTTGGAGGAGTGACAGAGTTCAGGCATGACCTGGATGACCTGGATGACCTGGATGACCAGCTAATTTTGAGCCATGCGACCAGCGCAAGACCTTCTCTCGGAGCCGGCGAGGTACCATGGTTTTCCTGGCTAGAACCGTGATGGAGGCTGACAAACAGATGGGAGCAGGATCTTTAACATGACACAGCTCGCCTTGGGTGTCTTCAGGCTCAAAGGAGCAGGATAAGGCGTCTGCTCAGAGATTCTTCTCCGCCGGACGATAGCAGAGATCAAAGTTAAATCGGGAGAAGAATAATATCAGCGGGCCTGGTGAGCGTTGAGACGCTGGGCAAGGTTTTTATGATCAGTAAAGATCATGAATTTGAATTGAGCGCCCTCCAACCAGGGATGACACTCTTCGAGGGTGAGCTTGATTACGAGCAGTTTCCTATCCCCGAAGCTGTAATTTTGTTCAACGGGGGAGAACTTGTGGGAGTAGAATAAGCATGAATGGAGGACTCTTTGAGTCGAGTGCCTACTCAGAACTGCCCCAGCCCCTATGGCAGAGGCATCCACTTCCACAATGAAGGGGCAGTTCGGATCCGGGTGGCGCAGGCAAGGTCCTGAAAGGAAGGCATCCTTTAGGCTCTGGAAGGCAGCAAGGGCTTCAGGAGACCAGTTCTTGGTGTCGCTGCCTTTACGGGTCATGGCCGTGAGGGGTGCTGCCAATAGGGAGTAGTTTGCTATGAAGTAGTGATAATAGTTGGTGAATCCTAGATATCTTTGGAGTGCCCGAACACTCACAAGCCAGGGCCAGTCTTGGATGCCCATCATGAAGCCTCTTTGGGAGATGATATTAGGGATGTGAATCGGTACCAGACTTGTTTCTGGTATTGAGTTCAGGTAAAAACTGCGGGAAATCTTCGTTCTCATGGTTCTTACTGGTTTTAATTGGCTGTCTAGTGCCAAAAAAAAACAAAAAAAACCACCCTGACCCTTTAAATTTAATTATTTCGAATCCCTCCCCTTGACCCCCCCCAAATGTTTTTAAAGTACCTGGTGGTCCAGCGGGGGTCCCGGGAGTGATCTCCCGCTCTCGGACCATCGGCTGCCAGTAAACAAAATGGCACCGATGGCCCTTTGCCCTTACCATGTGACAGGGGTATCCGTGCCATTGGCCGGCCTCTGTCACATGGTAGGAGCAATGGACTGCCAGCACCATCTTTAAAAATGATGCGGGCCATCCAGTGCTTCTACCATGTGACAAGGGCCAGCCAATGGCACCGATAGCCCCTGTCACATGGTAAGGGCAAAGGGCCATTGGCGCCATTTTGATTAGTGGCAGCCGAAAGCCGAGAGCGGGAGATCGCTCCTGGGACCCCCGCTGGACCACCTGGTACTTTAAAAAAGTTTGAGGGGGGGGGGTTGGGAGGGTGGAGGATTCAAAATAATTAAATTTAAAGGGTCAGGGTGGGTTTGGAGGTTATTTTTGAGTGCCCTTTTTTCAATCGTCAAATAAATGAGTGCCCAATATTTTCAATCATCAAATAAATGATTCACATCCCTAGATGATATAGCCTAGGAAAGGCAAGCTTGATCTTTCAAAAAGGCATTTATCGAGCTTGGAGAACAAGTGGTTCTCCCGTAGGCACTGGAGCACCATGCAGATGTCAGCACGGTGAGGGGTCAAATCCTTCGAAAAGATGAGGATGTCGTCTAAATATGCAATGACCTTAGTGTACAGGAGGTCACAAAAGATTTCATTTATCATGTGTTGGAATACTGCAGGGGCATTACAAAGTCCAAATGGTATTACGAGATATTTGTAGTATCCATCCCTGGTATTGAATGCTGTTTTCCAGATATCTTCAGGACATATGAGGACCAAGTTATAGGCACCTTGCAGATCCAACTTGGTGAAAATGTTGGCGCCCTGGAGGTGATCAAACAGCTCCGTGATTAACTGCAAAGGGTACCTATCCTTGCGGGTAATGGCATTTAAGCTGTGGTAATCAATACATGGTCTTAGAGACCCATCTCTAATCAATGTGTCCACAGACCTAGTAAAATTCCTGGTAAAGAGATGATAGAAATGTGTGAAGACAACATTTTTTGTTTCACTTTGTTTATTCATTTTGTAAGTCACCTCCATTTGTTTCATTTGTTTCAAATGAAAAAATAAATATTGTTTTCTTTAGTTTCCCTTTAAAACCAAAGAAGAAAGCAATGTTCCTATTTTGGGCTTCAAAATTTGCATTTCTAATCAATCCTAAGGAATCTGTGAGTAGACAACATCATAAGGGGTAAGACAAGTCAAGGCACCAAGATTGTAGCAAAGTGGAACCAAAAGTGTCATGAATAGCCTAAGGCACCATAAAGAAGTAAAAAGGGTGCCAACAGTGGCAGAATTTCTCCACAGCACTATCAGAAGAGCAAAGCAGCATCAAAAGTGTCAAGAACAGGCACTGATAGAGGGAAAAAGCAGCACTAAGAGTAGAATGAAGACCCACTATGAAAGGTGCAAAGCAGCCACACACAGTGGCAAGAACACCCCAAATTGTAAAGTCTGGGGTATGGCAGCAAGGCAGAGTGGCATCAAGAACCCCAAGGTATAAAGTTTGGGTATGGCAACAAGCCGGTGTGGCAGGAAGACCTCAAAGGTGTACAGTCTGAGGTATGGCAGTCAGGATGAGTAGAAGCAAGACCTCAGGAGAATGGCAGCAAGACAGAGAAATGTCAAGACCCTGAAAAGTGCAAAGTCTAGATTTGGCAGTAATGCTGAGTGGATGAAAGACCACTAAGCTGTAGGATAAGGGGTATAGCAGCAAGGCAGAGTGGTATGGGTGATGTGTTGAGCCTGCATTTCTTCCTTCTGACTGAGGGTTTTGCTATAATATATATAGATATATTATCTGTCTTCAGTATCCGAGCTCTCAAGGGCTGATGCCCTGCTGATGAGTCCACAGAATGGTTTAAAGTGAGGCAACCTGGAGTACAGCCATGCACCCAAGGATCCAGACTGGTCCTCAGGTGGATCGAAAGGGGTTGCTGATGAATGCCCAGTGTTTAGGCAACTAGGTGGCTGAGGGCTGCAGGGTGGAGCAAGAACCCCAAAGTGTATATATGGAGCATGGCAGGTAGACAGAGTGGCAGCAAGATCTCCATGGTGATGGAATGATTTCCCTTGGAAAGGATCAAGAGATTATGGCACTTCAGCTTGGAGAAGAGATGCCTGAGGGGAGATATGATAGAGGTCTATAAAATAATGAGTGGAATAGAACAGATAAATGCAAATCAGTTGTTTAATCTTTCAAAAAGTACAACAACCAAAGGGCATACAATGAAGTTACTAGACAATACATTTAAGACAAATTGAAGAGAATATTTTTTTAATCAATGCATAAACTCTGGAATTCATTGCTGGAGGAAATGGTAAAAGTTGTTAGTGTAGATAAGTTTAAAAAAGATTTGGACAAGTTCCAGGAAGGAAAGTCCATAAAATATTATTAAAGTAGACTTGGGGAAATCCACTGCTTATTTCTGGGATAAGCAGCATGGAGTTAAATCTATTGACATTTTGGGATCCTACTAAGTACTTATGACCTAAATTTGCCATTGTTGTAAACAGGATATTCGGCTTGATGGATCTTTGGTCTGACCCAGTAAGGCAGGTCTTATGTTCTTATAGGCAGAGTGGCAGCTATAGTTACTAGGGATGTGAATCGTTTTTTAACGATTAAAATTATCGTCCGATAATGTTAATATCGTCTTAAATCGTTATAGAACACGAAACAATAGAAATTCTAACGATTTATCGTTAAAAATCGTTAAATCGTGTTAGTGCGCACTAACTCGAGTTAGTGCGCACTAACTCGAGTTAGTGCGCACTAACTGAAAATGATACAAGTAGACACTTTCCAGGTCACTGAAGGTCAGTTAGGAATGAATATGTGTTCCTATTGGCTGGCTGCCCTCTTATCTATTGATGTTACCAAGGTTACCACTGAGGTAATGGTTGGGGGGATGGGAAATGGAACTGGAAACTCACGAACACCAACAGAAAATGAAACAAAGTGTTCACACTTCCCAGGTCAGTAAAGGTCACTTAGGAATGAATATGTATTCCTATTGGCTGGCTGTGCTCTTATCTATTGATGTTACCAAGGTTCCACTGAGGTAATGGTTGGGGGGATGTGAAATGGAAACAGTTGGAAGCTTGACAAAAAAAGTAATGTGATGATCAGCATTCACGTGACTAGAACTTCTTTGTTTATTATTTTTGTTAGCAGGCACGTGCATGTTGAATTTGCCAATCACTGTGCATTTTAGAAAGGTGGTCCTGGCTGGAACTGTACACAGTTCAAATATATGTAATTGATTGTTGGTAAGTGTATTTTTTAAGCAGCCACACTGGCACCAGTATGTTTACTTTTCCTCCTACTTAACTCACTAGCTCAGCTTTGTAAGAAGGGCTTCTCTGCTTGTGTGTTGCTTTTGTTTGGTGTGAGGAGAGCAGAAACATCAGATCTGTATTCAATCTACTACAGTCATCCCTAACCCTGGCACCAGGAGTGTTGTGATCTTCCTGCACACACAGTGCCCTAACCCTGGCACCAGGGGTGTGGTGATCTTCCTGCACACAGTGCCCTATCCCTATTAATACCAGGAGTGTTGTGATCTTCCTGCACACACAGTGCCCTAACCCTGGCACCAGGAGTGTTTTGATCTTCCTGCACACACAGTGTCCTAACCCTGGCACCGCCGCACCAGGGAGTTGTGATCTTCCTGCACACAGTGCCCTATCCCTATTAATACCAGGAGTGTTGTGATCTTCCTGCACACACAGTGCCCTAACCCTGGCACCAGGGGTGTTGTGATCTTCCTGCACCCAGTGCCCTATCCCTATTAATACCAGGAGTGTTGTGATCTTCCTGCACAGACACAGTGCCCTAACCCTGGCACCAGGAGTTTTGTGATCTTCCTGCAAACACAGTGTCCTAACCCTGGCACTGCCGCACCAGGGGTGTTGTGATCTTCCTGCACACAGTGCCCTATACCTATTAATACCAGGAGTGTTGTGATCTTCCTGCACACACAGTGCCCTAACCCTGGCACCAGGAGTGTTGTGATCTTCCTGCACAAACAGTGCCCTAACCCTGGCACAAGGGGTGTTGTGATCTTCCTGCACACAGTGCCCTATCCCTATTAATACCAGGAGTGTTGTCATCTTCCTGCACACAGTGCCCTAACCCTGGCACCAGGAGTGTTGTGATCTTCCTGCACACACAGTGCCCTAACCCTGGCACCAGGAGTTTTGTGATCTTCCTGCACACACAGTGTCCTAACCCTGGCACCGCCGCACCAGGGGTGTTGTGATCTTCCTGCACACAGTGCCCTATCCCTATTAATACCAGGAGTGTTGTGATCTTCCTGCACACACAGTGCCCTAACCCTGGCACCAGGAGTGTTGTGATCTTCCTGCACACACAGTGCCCTAACCCTGGCACCAGGAGTGTTGTGATCTTCCTGCACACACAGTGTCCTAACCCTGGCACCGCCGCACCAGGGGTGTTGTGATCTTCCTGCACACAGTGCCCTATCCCTATTAATACCAGGAGTGTTGTGATCTTCCTGCACACACAGTGCCCTAACCCTGGCACCAGGAGTGTTGTGATCTTCCTGCACACACAGTGCCCTAACCCTGGCACCAGGGGTGTTGTGATCTTCCTGCACACAGTGCCCTATCCCTATTAATACCAGGAGTGTTGTGATCTTCCTGCACACAGTGCCCTATCCCTATTAATACCAGGAGTGTTGTGATCTTCCTGCACACACAGTGCCCTAACCCTGGCACCAGGAGTGTTGTGATCTTCCTAAACACACAGTGTCCTAACCCTGGCACTGCCGCACCAGGGGTGTTGTGATCTTCCTGCACACAGTGCCCTATCCCTATTAATACCAGGAGTGTTGTGATCTTCCTGCACACACAGTGCCCTAACCCTGGCACCAGGGGTGTTGTGATCTTCCTGCACACAGTGCCCTATCCCTGTTAATACCAGGAGTGTTGTGATCTTCCTGCACACACAGTGCCCTAACCCTGGCACCAGGAGTGTTGTGATCTTCCTGCATACACAGTGCCCTAACCCTGGCACCAGGAGTGTTGTGATCTTCCTGCACACACAGTGTCCTAACCCTGGCACTGCCGCACCAGGGGTGTTGTGATCTTCCTGCACACAGTGCCCTATCCCTATTAATACCAGGAGTGTTGTGATCTTCCTGCACACACAGTACTCTAACCCTGGCACCAGGGGTGTTGTGATCTTCCTGCACACAGTGCCCTATCCCTATTAATACCAGGAGTGTTGTGATCTTCCTGCACACAGTGCCCTATCCCTATTAATACCAGGAGTGTTGTGACCTTCCTGCACACAGTGCCCTATCCCTATTAATACCAGGAGTGTTGTGATCTTCCTGCACACACAGTGCCCTAACCCTGGCAGGAGGGTGGGGGATTTATTTTAAAGGGTCAGGGTGGGTTTTAGGGTTGCTTTAGCGTGCCGGTTTTCCCCGCCCTACCCCCCACTGGACCCCAGGTAATTTAAGGCACTTTGGGGGAGTTCGGGAGGGTGGGGGATTTATTTTAAAGGGTCGGGGTGTTGTGATCTTCCTGCACACAGTGCCCTAACCCTGGCACCAGGAGTGTTGTGATCTTCCTGCACACACAGTGCCCTAACCCTGGCACCAGGGGTGTTGTGATCTTCCTGCACACAGTGCCCTATCCCTATTAATACCAGGAGTGTTGTGATCTTCCTGCACACACAGTGCCCTAACCCTGGCACCAGGAGTGTTGTGATCTTCCTGCACACACAGTGCCCTTATCCTGGCACCAGGAGTGTTGTGATCTTCCTGCACACACAGTGTCCTAACCCTGGCACTGCCGCACCAGGGGTGTTGTGATCTTCCTGCACACAGTGCCCTATCCCTATTAATACCAGGAGTGTTGTGATCTTCCTGCACACACAGTGCCCTAACCCTGGCACCAGGAGTGTTGTGATCTTCCTGCACACACAGTGCCCTAACCCTGGCACCAGGAGTGTTGTGATCTTCCTGCACACACAGTGTCCTTACCCTGGCACTGCCGCACCAGGGGTGTTGTGATCTTCCTGCACACAGTGCCCTATCCCTATTAATACCAGGAGTGTTGTGATCTTCCTGCACACACAGTGCCCTAACCCTGGCACCAGGGGTGTTGTGATCTTCCTTCACACAGTGCCCTATCCCTATTAATACAAGGAGTGTTGTGATCTTCCTGCACACACAGTGCTCTAACCCTGGCACCAGGGGTGTTGTGATCTTCCTGCACACAGTGCCCTATCCCTATTAATACCAGGAGTGTTGTGATCTTCCTGCACACAGTGCCCTATCCCTATTAATACCAGGAGTGTAGTGATCTTCCTGCACACAGTGCCCTATCCCTATTAATACCAGGAGTGTTGTGATCTTCCTGCACACACAGTGCCCTAACCCTGGCAGGAGGGTGGGGGATTTATTTTAAAGGGTCAGGGTGGGTTTTAGGGTTGCTTTAGCGTGCCGGTTTCCCCGCCCTACCCCCCACTGGACCCCAGGTAATTTAAGGCACTTTGGGGGAGTTCGGGAGGGTGGGGGATTTATTTTAAAGGGTCGGGGTGTTGTGATCTTCCTGCACACAGTGCCCTAACCCTGGCACCAGGGTTGTTGTGATCTTCCTGCACACAGTGCCCTATCCCTATTAATACCAGTGGTGTTGTGATCTTCCTGCACACAGTGCCCTATCCCTATTAATACCAGGAGTGTTGTGATCTTCCTGCACACACAGTGCCCTAACCCTGGCACCAGGAGTGTTGTGATCTTCCTGCACACACAGTGGCCTAACCCTGGCACCAGGAGTGTTGTGATCTTCCTGCACACACAGTGTCCTAACCCTGGCACTGCCGCACCAGGGTTGTTGTGATCTTCCTGCACACAGTGCCCTATCCCTATTAATACCAGGAGTGTTGTGATCTTCCTGCACACACAGTGCCCTAACCCTGGCACCAGGAGTGTTGTGATCTTCCTGCACACACAGTGCCCTAACCCTGGCACCAGGAGTGTTGTGATCTTCCTGCACACACAGTGTCCTAACCCTGGCACTGCCGCACCAGGGGTGTTGTGATCTTCCTGCACACAGTGCCCTATCCCTATTAATACCAGGAGTGTTGTGATCTTCCTGCACACAGTGCCCTATCCCTATTAATACCAGGAGTGTTGTGATCTTCCTGCACACAGTGCCCTATCCCTATTAATACCAGGAGTGTTGTGATCTTCCTGCACACACAGTGCCCTAACCCTGGCACCAGGAGTGTTGTGATCTTCCTGCACACACAGTGTCCTAACCCTGGCACTGCCGCACCAGGGGTGTTGTGATCTTCCTGCACACAGTGCCCTATCCCTATTAATACCAGGAGTGTTGTGATCTTCCTGCACACACAGTGCCCTAACCCTGGCACCAGGGGTGTTGTGATCTTCCTGCACACAGTGCCCTATCCCTATTAATACCAGGAGTGTTGTGATCTTCCTGCACACACAGTGCCCTAACCCTGGCACCAGGAGTGTTGTGATCTTCCTGCACACACAGTGTCCTAACCCTGGCACTGCCGCACCAGGGGTGTTGTGATCTTCCTGCACACAGTGCCCTATCCCTATTAATACCAGGAGTGTTGTGATCTTCCTGCACACACAGTGCTCTAACCCTGGCACCAGGGGTGTTGTGATCTTCCTGCACACAGTGCCCTATCCCTATTAATACCAGGAGTGTTGTGATCTTCCTGCACACAGTGCCCTATCCCTATTAATACCAGGAGTGTTGTGACCTTCCTGCACACAGTGCCCTATCCCTATTAATACCAGGAGTGTTGTGATCTTCCTGCACACAGTGCCCTATCCCTATTAATACCAGGAGTGTTGTGATCTTCCTGCACACACAGTGCCCTAACCCTGGCACCAGGAGTGTTGTGATCTTCCTGCACACACAGTGTCCTAACCCTGGCACTGCCGCACCAGGGGTGTTGTGATCTTCCTGCACACAGTGCCCTATCCCTATTAATACCAGGAGTGTTGTGATCTTCCTGCACACACAGTGCCCTAACCCTGGCACCAGGGGTGTTGTGATCTTCCTGCACACAGTGCCCTATCCCTATTAATACCAGGAGTGTTGTGATCTTCCTGCACACACAGTGCCCTAACCCTGGCACCAGGAGTGTTGTGATCTTCCTGCACACACAGTGTCCTAACCCTGGCACTGCCGCACCAGGGGTGTTGTGATCTTCCTGCACACAGTGCCCTATCCCTATTAATACCAGGAGTGTTGTGATCTTCCTGCACACACAGTGCTCTAACCCTGGCACCAGGGGTGTTGTGATCTTCCTGCACACAGTGCCCTATCCCTATTAATACCAGGAGTGTTGTGATCTTCCTGCACACAGTGCCCTATCCCTATTAATACCAGGAGTGTTGTGACCTTCCTGCACACAGTGCCCTATCCCTATTAATACCAGGAGTGTTGTGATCTTCCTGCACACAGTGCCCTATCCCTATTAATACCAGGAGTGTTGTGATCTTCCTGCACACACAGTGCCCTAACCCTGGCAGGAGGGTGGGGGATTTATTTTAAAGGGTCAGGGTGGGTTTTAGGGTTGCTTTAGCGTGCCGGTTTCCCCCGCCCTACCCCCCACTGGACCCCAGGTAATTTAAGGCACTTTGGGGGAGTTCGGGAGGGTGGGGGATTTATTTTAAAGGGTCGGGGTGTTGTCATCTTCCTGCACACAGAGCCCTAACCCTGGCACCAGGAGTGTTGTGATCTTCCTGCACACACAGTGCCCTAACCCTGGCACCAGGGGTGTTGTGATCTTCCTGCACACACAGTGCCCTAACCCTGGCACCAGGAGTGTTGTGATCTTCCTGCACACACAGTGTCCTAACCCTGGCACTGCCGCACCAGGGGTGTTGTGATCTTCCTGCACACAGTGCCCTATCCCTATTAATACCAGGAGTGTTGTGATCTTCCTGCACACACAGTGCCCTAACCCTGGCACCAGGAGTGTTGTGATCTTCCTGCACACACAGTGCCCTTATCCTGGCACCAGGAGTGTTGTGATCTTCCTGCACACACAGTGTCCTAACCCTGGCACTGCCGCACCAGGGGTGTTGTGATCTTCCTGCACACAGTGCCCTATCCCTATTAATACCAGGAGTGTTGTGATCTTCCTGCACACACAGTGCCCTAACCCTGGCACCAGGAGTGTTGTGATCTTCCTGCACACACAGTGCCCTAACCCTGGCACCAGGAGTGTTGTGATCTTCCTGCACACACAGTGTCCTTACCCTGGCACTGCCGCACCAGGGGTGTTGTGATCTTCCTGCACACAGTGCCCTATCCCTATTAATACCAGGAGTGTTGTGATCTTCCTGCACACACAGTGCCCTAACCCTGGCACCAGGGGTGTTGTGATCTTCCTTCACACAGTGCCCTATCCCTATTAATACCAGGAGTGTTGTGATCTTCCTGCACACACAGTGCTCTAACCCTGGCACCAGGGGTGTTGTGATCTTCCTGCACACAGTGCCCTATCCCTATTAATACCAGGAGTGTTGTGATCTTCCTGCACACAGTGCCCTATCCCTATTAATACCAGGAGTGTAGTGATCTTCCTGCACACAGTGCCCTATCCCTATTAATACCAGGAGTGTTGTGATCTTCCTGCACACACAGTGCCCTAACCCTGGCAGGAGGGTGGGGGATTTATTTTAAAGGGTCAGGGTGGGTTTTAGGGTTGCTTTAGCGTGCCGGTTTCCCCGCCCTACCCCCCACTGGACCCCAGGTAATTTAAGGCACTTTGGGGGAGTTCGGGAGGGTGGGGGATTTATTTTAAAGGGTCGGGGTGTTGTGATCTTCCTGCACACAGTGCCCTAACCCTGGCACCAGGGTTGTTGTGATCTTCCTGCACACAGTGCCCTATCCCTATTAATACCAGTGGTGTTGTGATCTTCCTGCACACAGTGCCCTATCCCTATTAATACCAGGAGTGTTGTGATCTTCCTGCACACACAGTGCCCTAACCCTGGCACCAGGAGTGTTGTGATCTTCCTGCACACACAGTGCCCTAACCCTGGCACCAGGAGTTTTGTGATCTTCCTGCACACACAGTGTCCTAACCCTGGCACTGCCGCACCAGGGTTGTTGTGATCTTCCTGCACACAGTGCCCTATCCCTATTAATACCAGGAGTGTTGTGATCTTCCTGCACACACAGTGCCCTAACCCTGGCACCAGGAGTGTTGTGATCTTCCTGCACACACAGTGCCCTAACCCTGGCACCAGGAGTGTTGTGATCTTCCTGCACACACAGTGTCCTAACCCTGGCACTGCCGCACCAGGGGTGTTGTGATCTTCCTGCACACAGTGCCCTATCCCTATTAATACCAGGAGTGTTGTGATCTTCCTGCACACACAGTGCCCTAACCCTGGCACCAGGGGTGTTGTGATCTTCCTGCACACAGTGCCCTATCCCTATTAATACCAGGAGTGTTGTGATCTTCCTGCACACACAGTGCCCTAACCCTGGCACCAGGAGTGTTGTGATCTTCCTGCACACACAGTGCCCTAACCCTGGCACCAGGAGTGTTGTGATCTTCCTGCACACACAGTGCCCTAACCCTGGCACCAGGGGTGTTGTGATCTTCCTGCACACAGTGCCCTATCCCTATTAATACCAGGAGTGTTGTGATCTTCCTGCACACACAGTGCCCTAACCCTGGCACCAGGAGTGTTGTGATCTTCCTGCACACACAGTGCCCTAACCCTGGCACCAGGAGTGTTGTGATCTTCCTGCACACACACTGCCCTAACCCTGGCACCAGGGGTGTTGTAATCTTCCTGCACACAGTGCCCTATCCCTATTAATACCAGGAGTGTTGTGATCTTCCTGCACACACAGTGCCCTAACCCTGGCACCAGGAGTGTTGTGATCTTCCTGCACACACAGTGCCCTAACCCTGGCACCAGGAGTGTTGTGATCTTCCTGCACACACAGTGTCCTAACCCTGGCACTGCCGCACCAGGGGTGTTGTGATCTTCCTGCACACAGTGCCCTATCCCTATTAATACCAGGAGTGTTGTGATCTTCCTGCACACACAGTGCCCTAACCCTGGCACCAGGGGTGTTGTGATCTTCCTGCACACAGTGCCCTATCCCTATTAATACCAGGAGAGTTGTGATCTTCCTGCACACACAGTGCCCTAACCCTGGCACCAGGAGTGTTGTGATCTTCCTGCACACACAGTGTCCTAACCCTGGCACTGCCGCACCAAGGGTGTTGTGATCTTCCTGCACACAGTGCCCTATCCCTATTAATACCAGGAGTGTTGTGATCTTCCTGCACACACAGTGCTCTAACCCTGGCACCAGGGGTGTTGTGATCTTCCTGCACACAGTGCCCTATCCCTATTAATACCAGGAGTGTTGTGATCTTCCTGCACACAGTGCCCTATCCCTATTAATACCAGGAGTGTTGTGACCTTCCTGCACACAGTGCCCTATCCCTATTAATACCAGGAGTGTTGTGATCTTCCTGCACACAGTGCCCTATCCCTATTAATACCAGGAGTGTTGTGATCTTCCTGCACACACAGTGCCCTAACCCTGGCACCAGGAGTGTTGTGATCTTCCTGCACACACAGTGTCCTAACCCTGGCACTGCCGCACCAGGGGTGTTGTGATCTTCCTGCACACAGTGCCCTATCCCTATTAATACCAGGAGTGTTGTGATCTTCCTGCACACACAGTGCCCTAACCCTGGCACCAGGGGTGTTGTGATCTTCCTGCACACAGTGCCCTATCCCTATTAATACCAGGAGTGTTGTGATCTTCCTGCACACACAGTGCCCTAACCCTGGCACCAGGAGTGTTGTGATCTTCCTGCACACACAGTGTCCTAACCCTGGCACTGCCGCACCAGGGGTGTTGTGATCTTCCTGCACACAGTGCCCTATCCCTATTAATACCAGGAGTGTTGTGA
Organism: Rhinatrema bivittatum; assembly: GCF_901001135.1. Classification (NCBI taxonomy): domain Eukaryota; kingdom Metazoa; phylum Chordata; class Amphibia; order Gymnophiona; family Rhinatrematidae; genus Rhinatrema; species Rhinatrema bivittatum. The sequence continues at coordinate 607,074,773 of NC_042616.1, read as the reverse complement.
TCTTCCTGCACACACAGTGCTCTAACCCTGGCACCAGGGGTGTTGTGATCTTCCTGCACACAGTGCCCTATCCCTATTAATACCAGGAGTGTTGTGATCTTCCTGCACACAGTGCCCTATCCCTATTAATACCAGGAGTGTTGTGACCTTCCTGCACACAGTGCCCTATCCCTATTAATACCAGGAGTGTTGTGATCTTCCTGCACACAGTGCCCTATCCCTATTAATACCAGGAGTGTTGTGATCTTCCTGCACACACAGTGCCCTAACCCTGGCAGGAGGGTGGGGGATTTATTTTAAAGGGTCAGGGTGGGTTTTAGGGTTGCTTTAGCGTGCCGGTTTCCCCGCCCTACCCCCCACTGGACCCCAGGTAATTTAAGGCACTTTGGGGGAGTTCGGGAGGGTGGGGGATTTATTTTAAAGGGTCGGGGTGTTGTCATCTTCCTGCACACAGAGCCCTAACCCTGGCACCAGGAGTGTTGTGATCTTCCTGCACACACAGTGCCCTAACCCTGGCACCAGGGGTGTTGTGATCTTCCTGCACACACAGTGCCCTAACCCTGGCACCAGGAGTGTTGTGATCTTCCTGCACACACAGTGTCCTAACCCTGGCACTGCCGCACCAGGGGTGTTGTGATCTTCCTGCACACAGTGCCCTATCCCTATTAATACCAGGAGTGTTGTGATCTTCCTGCACACACAGTGCCCTAACCCTGGCACCAGGAGTGTTGTGATCTTCCTGCACACACAGTGCCCTTATCCTGGCACCAGGAGTGTTGTGATCTTCCTGCACACACAGTGTCCTAACCCTGGCACTGCCGCACCAGGGGTGTTGTGATCTTCCTGCACACAGTGCCCTATCCCTATTAATACCAGGAGTGTTGTGATCTTCCTGCACACACAGTGCCCTAACCCTGGCACCAGGAGTGTTGTGATCTTCCTGCACACACAGTGCCCTAACCCTGGCACCAGGAGTGTTGTGATCTTCCTGCACACACAGTGTCCTTACCCTGGCACTGCCGCACCAGGGGTGTTGTGATCTTCCTGCACACAGTGCCCTATCCCTATTAATACCAGGAGTGTTGTGATCTTCCTGCACACACAGTGCCCTAACCCTGGCACCAGGGGTGTTGTGATCTTCCTTCACACAGTGCCCTATCCCTATTAATACCAGGAGTGTTGTGATCTTCCTGCACACACAGTGCTCTAACCCTGGCACCAGGGGTGTTGTGATCTTCCTGCACACAGTGCCCTATCCCTATTAATACCAGGAGTGTTGTGATCTTCCTGCACACAGTGCCCTATCCCTATTAATACCAGGAGTGTTGTGATCTTCCTGCACACAGTGCCCTATCCCTATTAATACCAGGAGTGTTGTGATCTTCCTGCACACACAGTGCCCTAACCCTGGCAGGAGGGTGGGGGATTTATTTTAAAGGGTCAGGGTGGGTTTTAGGGTTGCTTTAGCGTGCCGGTTTCCCCGCCCTACCCCCCACTGGACCCCAGGTAATTTAAGGCACTTTGGGGGAGTTCGGGAGGGTGGGGGATTTATTTTAAAGGGTCGGGGTGTTGTGATCTTCCTGCACACAGTGCCCTAACCCTGGCACCAGGGTTGTTGTGATCTTCCTGCACACAGTGCCCTATCCCTATTAATACCAGTGGTGTTGTGATCTTCCTGCACACAGTGCCCTATCCCTATTAATACCAGGAGTGTTGTGATCTTCCTGCACACACAGTGCCCTAACCCTGGCACCAGGAGTGTTGTGATCTTCCTGCACACACAGTGCCCTAACCCTGGCACCAGGAGTTTTGTGATCTTCCTGCACACACAGTGTCCTAACCCTGGCACTGCCGCACCAGGGTTGTTGTGATCTTCCTGCACACAGTGCCCTATCCCTATTAATACCAGGAGTGTTGTGATCTTCCTGCACACACAGTGCCCTAACCCTGGCACCAGGAGTGTTGTGATCTTCCTGCACACACAGTGCCCTAACCCTGGCACCAGGAGTGTTGTGATCTTCCTGCACACACAGTGTCCTAACCCTGGCACTGCCGCACCAGGGGTGTTGTGATCTTCCTGCACACAGTGCCCTATCCCTATTAATACCAGGAGTGTTGTGATCTTCCTGCACACACAGTGCCCTAACCCTGGCACCAGGGGTGTTGTGATCTTCCTGCACACAGTGCCCTATCCCTATTAATACCAGGAGTGTTGTGATCTTCCTGCACACACAGTGCCCTAACCCTGGCACCAGGAGTGTTGTGATCTTCCTGCACACACAGTGCCCTAACCCTGGCACCAGGAGTGTTGTGATCTTCCTGCACACACAGTGCCCTAACCCTGGCACCAGGGGTGTTGTGATCTTCCTGCACACAGTGCCCTATCCCTATTAATACCAGGAGTGTTGTGATCTTCCTGCACACACAGTGCCCTACCCCTGGCACCAGGAGTGTTGTGATCTTCCTGCACACACAGTGCCCTAACCCTGGCACCAGGAGTGTTGTGATCTTCCTGCACACACACTGCCCTAACCCTGGCACCAGGGGTGTTGTAATCTTCCTGCACACAGTGCCCTATCCCTATTAATACCAGGAGTGTTGTGATCTTCCTGCACACACAGTGCCCTAACCCTGGCACCAGGAGTGTTGTGATCTTCCTGCACACACAGTGCCCTATCCCTGGCACCAGGGGTGTTGTGATCTTCCTGCACACAGTTCCCTAACCCTGACTCCTTCCCTCCCCCATGTCCCAGCCAGTGAATAGTGTGTGGGTGAGTGGTGGGGGGGGGAGGGAGGGATGGGAAGGGAGAGACAGCCCCTGCATTCAGGGGCTGTCTCTCCCTTCCCATCCCTCCCAGGGAGTGGGGCTGCTTGCCCCTTCACCTCCCCCCACCCCCTCCCCTTCCCCTTCTCTCTCCCATATACCAGCAGTGGGGGATGTGAAGGGTGGGATACTTCAGCCCTTTGCATTCTGAGCTTCTGAACTTACTTTTTTTCATCTTCTTTTTTATTTTCTCATTGTAGATGGATCGTGATAGGGAGTCAGCCCAACCGTCCTCCTCAAAGGCAGATCGTGATGCTAGGTCCAGGAAGCCATGGTTCACACAGGCAGATGTGGACCTCCTAGCCCGGCTACTCCTCCTGGATGAGGAGCATCTCTACACCCCCTCAGGCAGCAGGCCTAACCTTCAAAGGGAGACTGCAGCCTGGGTGGCTCTCCAGGAGGAGTTCTGCCGGAGAGCCTCTTACCCGCGTGAGATCGAAGATCTCAAGAAGAAAGGTGAGAGATAATGTTAGTGGTGTATTATATTTATTTATATTTATTTATCATTTTGAAATGATGGGATTTGTATTTGGGAATTTTGAATACCACATTAAAAGATAGCTAAGTATTTTTTTATTACTAAATTTTATATATTGCATAAAAAAATAACCTAGTAGGGCATGTTGTGTTTGTAATTAATTTATTAATCAATTAATGTTATTCTATTTCCTTTCTACCTCTAATTCTCATGTCGGCATCTGAGACTTCACGAGGGTGATTGGCTTGAGGAGGTCCGCCTGACTTTAGCGCGTCCTTCGCCTGGTAGGTTGTTTGAGAATACTACACAAGTACACAAATATTATTCAATTAGTTGTAATGGGATTTGTGTTTAATATTGTTTGTGTCAGTTCCAATTCCTTTTTTTTAAATTTTAACTGTTGTTCTCTGAAATTTGATCTGTGTCTTCGTACAGAACCACACACCAGCAGGGACGAGGCAGGGCTTCCTGGGCCCAGTAGCTGTCAGCAGAGGAGGACGGAGGGAACCGTCACTGGTGGGCCAGGTATTATATTATTAGATAATTGAGCCCTGACCATTGACCAACATGCTGCAAATGTGAATGGGGGATGAATGTGAGACTGAGGGAAGGGGGTATTAGTCACTGTGAGAGGGGAGGGAGGCAGTGGGAGGAAGAGGATGAGTGAGGAAGAAGAACTGTAGAAGAGTGCCATGTTAAAAAATGAACTGAAAAATATTTTTTTTTAATGTAGCACGTGTGTACGGGCTTAATGGCTTATATTTTGGGCCACAGGGCCAGTACGTATGTTGTAGTACTAGTAGTAGTAGTTTGTCTAGTATCTGTCTGAGGCAGAAAATCAAAATTATTGTTTGTGATCAGTCAGTTATATAGGGTGGGATAGATGTATGTTATGTTATATATTTATATAATATTATCTCTAATTATCTAGAATGATATCCCTCCACTCTCCCTCTCCGAGGTTGTAGACTATAAACTCATTTTTCCAAAACCCTGCAATTTAGTAAACTAAGGGGTTGAATGTATTTTAATATTATAAACTTGCTGGTGCGTACAATACTGGTTTGTGGCCCTCGAGGACCATAACTGCCCACCCCTGTTCTATATCTTATGTAGAATTTTTTACATTTCTTTACAGGGCAAGAAGAGGCAGCCACAGCCACCAGTGCCACTGCCAGTGCCCAAAGGATGGAGGCAGCCACAGCCGGGCCCAGCAGCACCAGCACCAGCACTGCTGCTTTACTCCCTGCAGGATCTCCTCCAAGCTGCATATGCACTGCACATGCGCAGTTTGGCATACTGAAGAAGATCCTGCAGGGAGTAAACAGCATCAGGGCAGATGTCAAGGATGTGCAGAGGAGGCTGTCAGCCATGGAGGAGGCCTTTCAGGAGCGGAGGGCACAGGTATCTCCTCCTCATGAGATGCCTCGTGAGGAGGAGATGCCACTGCCCTCTGCTCCAGAGCAGGATCCTCCTCTCGGGTTGCCATTCTCCTCTCCACATCCTTGAGTACTGGGTGCTAACACATAATTTTTTTTTGGTATGTTGTCATTGTAAAGTTATATTTTTATAACAGTGTTATTTAATTTCGTTATAGTTTTGTAGTTAATAAAATGTTTTAAATTTGAGAAATATTAGTGGACTTCTTATACTATCACTTACTCCAGTTAAAGAGCGAGAGTAAATATAAAGCTGCCAAATCTACACATACAGTAAATCTCTTATAAATAGCAACTAACATACATAAATGTTGGCTTCCACTTGGGAACACCTAGACCATCCCTTTTTTTCACACGTGTAGATTTACTCATGTTGTACTATATAAAGAAGTATATGCTATTTATTTACACACGTAAATGCTGTTTTTTATTAATGCAACTTGAAAATTCAACTTAACAAACCATGCCCCTATCACATATACATTAACTGCTTAGAGAGACTATGTTCAAAACTCAAAAATACTTTAACTGCCTGTTCTCTAACTGCTGCTAAATAAGCGCACACAGTTGATAGACACAAACTTAGGTGTCTTGCTTGCACGTACAAAGTCCTTATTCATCAAGCTGACAAGATAGATGATAACAGCACAGCAGACACCTGAGGTGAAGAGGCAGGGTCAGTTCTATCATGAGGCAGTGCTACTGCTGAATGCTCCACCCTGCTGTGTTCCCAAACGACCTTGCATCCCCATCCTAGACAAGAGACTCACTCCTCCTCCCAGTCACAGCGAATTTTCACATTATCAAGCAGCGGAAGGTTCATTTTGATGAAAACCAATTCCTCAACTAAGTCTGGATTCAAATGTGCACGGTGTGGACTCACAATGTTCCCTGTCAATGAAAATACTCTTTCACTTTGCACACTGGTGGGTGGGCAGGAAAGAAAGTGTTGTGCTACTATGGAAAGATAAGGCCACATTGAAGCTTTTTCTGCCCAATATCTCAGAGGATCTGACTCCATGCTCTGAACTTGCTCAGAGAGAAAATCCTTCACATGAATTTTTGCAACCTTATCTTGCAGGTATTGCTGCTGGTTAGCAGCACCACCAGTCTCAAATCTGACACATCTTGCTCTTGCTTTTGAAATAGCACCAGTTTCATGAAATTTGGGAGGAGAATGGGTTGTCATCATGGGAGGGAAGCAGCTGAGCAGGATGGAGTGGGAGGAGTTGAAATCTTTTCAACCATTTGAATCAACTTATTTGTCCAGGATGCAAGAGTATTGCACTTGAGAGCAACACTGCCTTTCACACGTGGGTCACACATAGTAGCTAACATATAGCTATCTTTTTCCATTAGAGGTTTCAACCTTTTCCGTACTTGCTCTTTTAAGCATCTCACAAACTGCAACACTTCCTTCGACAAATCTGTCTGATGCAGAAATTCCTGTAATACCTGCTCCAGATCATATATTACAGGAATGATATCACCTAACGTGGCTGTAGCTGCACTCAGTTCATCAGTATATTCTTTGAAAGGCTTGAGGATATACACCATCTGTGCAATGTTTGTCCAGTCCTGACATCCAAGTGGATTTTCCAATCCAATTTCAGATTCCATTGCCAAGTCATGCAGAGGTGTCTGTTGTTCAGACAACCTCTCCAACATAAGATAGGTGGAATTCCATCTGGTAGGCACATCCTGAACAAGGTTATGCAATGGTGCCCTAACTGCTTTTTGTTTTTCTCTGAGTTCCTTCCCACTTTTCACACTGCGATTGAAATGCCCAGTTATTTTGCGGCACTTTTCAATCAACCGCTTCAGGGCTTGACGACTAGTACCTTGCACTTCCTTGGCACCTAGCCCCAACGCATCCCTCACTACCAGGTGCAGTGTATGTGCAAAGCATCGGATGCCTTTGAATCCACCATCCTCCAGAGCCTTACTCATATTGGCAGCATTGTCAGTAATGATATATCCATTTAAACATTCCATATCACTGCTTCTAAGTAGCCCTTTCCATCCTTCCATCATCCCCTGGAATTGTCTGTAGGATATTTTCAGAAGTATGTCTCTTGTCTAGCACTTGAGCATGCAGTAAAGCCCACCGGTATCCTGGAGAAAGCTTTTTGGAGCTGCTGGTGCTACTGCCACTGCTTGTGCTTCTGCTGTCAGTTAATGCCTCATCCAGCTGCCACCAATGCGCTGTTAGAGACAAATATGCATGTGTTGCATTCTTACTAGTCCAAAGATCAGTGGTGAGATGTATGCTCCTTCCCTTTGCCCTTGCCATCACAATCTGTTTTCAGCACGACATTGTGAGTACAGGGAAGGAATCACCTGACGGGTAAATGTAGTTCTTGATGGAATTTTGTACTCAGGGGCTACAAGATGCATCAGCTGCTTAAATCCCTCATTCTCTACAATCTGCAGTGGCTGATCATCCACAGCAATCATTACAGCAATTTGTCGTGTCAACACTTTGGATACTACTTGCTTCCTAGTCCATGAAATGGAAGAAGGACACCACCCCATCTGCTCAACAGTAGCTTGCCGCTGCTGCCGTGGAAGAGGAGAAGGAGAAAACTGCTTCTGCTTCACATACACACAATCTTCTGATGTAATTTCCTTCTGTGGCTTCCCTGCAGCTTCTTCTTCAAGCAACAGTGCTCTATGTTCTTTTTCCAGGTGATATTTCATGTTGGTGGTAGTAAGATGTCCAAGAGTTCTTCCACGGCTCACCATCCTTTTACAATGGATACATTGAGCACATTTCCAATCATCAGTAACATTAAAATGATTCCAAACCTTTGATGTTTTTCTACTGTCCCTTACTCTAGGCTGGACATTTCTTGTCAGTGTTGTCATCAGTGTAGGAGTAGAAGTACTAGGAGTAGAAGTAGCAGAAGTTGTTGTTGTAGTAACCTGCAAATTTTCAACTGGTTTAGGAATAGAAAGGATACTACTGGCACTGACAGTGGTTTTTTTGACAATCGGACTACCATCATCTGATTCATCATCACTACTATCACTGTCATTGGTGGTGTTCTTCTCCTCATCCTGAATATCATCATTGTCATCCTCCTCCTCAGACTCAGAATCCTCTGATTCTCTATTCAGCACTTTCTGTAGCACTTCATCCATCAATAAACTTTGGTGCTGCTGCACAGATTTCACTTTCACCTTTCCAGATTTTGCTCCTTCGTTGTCCTGCAAGTTAACTTGCTCCTTTACATTCGCTGAAGTAGAAGGGGTATCATCAAATCACAGTTTTTTCCTAATGACTGGAATTTTCTTTCCAGTAGCACTCTTCTTCTTACCAGCAAACATTTTAAAACGTTATGGCTGCAAGTCCAGTCCAGTACCAACAAGTAAGCTGGCACAGCAGTGTACTGAGTGAGCAGCACCTAATAGATAAGATATAAAGAAGGGTTAAATACAGTTAGGGAGTGACTTCGTCAGTCAGTGACAGGTCACTGTGTGATAATCTGACTAGTGGCTCACTTGCGTGGCTAGTAGCCAGCCACTAGCCAATGACACTAGGCTACCCCATAATATTATATTTACTTATACTTGCACTACTAACACAAACAATTTGTTTATAAATTTAAGGCTCACGTGCAAGTCCAGCACCAACACAGGGGTAGTGGCTGGCTAGTGGCTAGTGTAAGACGACACACTAGTTTAGTAGACTGATATTTCAGTATTTATTTAATCAATCACCAGCTGCAGCTAATACAGTCCACTGATTGATTCATAAGATTATATATATAAAGGAGACCTGCCTTTTCAACAAGCTGGAGTCAGTGTCTGCAGTAAAGGAGACCTGCCTTTTCCACAAGCTGGAGTTAGTGTGTGCTGTAAAGGAGACCTGCCTTGTCCCCAAGCTTGAGTCAGTGTGTGCAGTAAAGGAGACCTCGTAGGGATGTGAATCGTTTTTTGATGATTTAAAATATCGTCCTATATATTTTAAATCGTCAAAAATCGTTAGAGCCGCGACACAATAACAATTCCTCCGATTTATCATCTAAAAATCGTAAATCGGGGGAAGGGGGAGGGGAAGGGGAGGGCAGGAAAACCGGCACACTAAAAACAACCCTAAAACCCACCCTGACCCTTTAAAATAAATCCCCCACCCTCCCGAACCCCCCCAAAGTGTCTTAAATTACCTGGGGTCCAGTGGGGGGTAGGGCGGGAAAACCGGCAGGCTAAAGCAACCCTAAAACCTACCCCGACCCTTTAAAATAGATCCCCCACCCTCCCGAACCCCCCCAAAGTGCCTTATGTTACCTCGGGTCCATTGGGGGGGAGGGCGGGGAAACCGGCACGCTAAAGCAACCCTAAAACCCACCCTGCTATGGCCGGCGCCATTTTCCTTATGAAAAAACAATTCGCGCCAGGAGATCGCTCCCGGACCCCCGCTGGACCCCCAGGGACTTTTGGCCAGCTTGGGGGGGGCCTCCTGACCCCCACAAGACTTGCCAAAAGCCCAGCGGGGGTCCGGAACGACCTCCTGCAGTCGAATCGTGTTGTCTACGGGCGGCGCCCTTTTGCGCAAATGGAGATTCACATCTCTAGAGACCTGCCTTATCCCCAAACTGGAGTCAGTGTGTGCAGTAAAGGAGACCTGCCTTGTCCCCACCCAAGCTGGAGTCAGTGTGTGCGCATATTATAATGCAATGCACAGGAAGCAATGAGGTGACTGCAGGAGTAGTGCACTGGCTGCCTACCTAGGCTTGAATATATTAATGCTGCAGTACTAATACAAATAAATTATAATTCTGCTAAACTGCCACTAGCCTCACCAGTTACACTAGCCAAGTAGCTTAGTCAGACATTCACCACCACCTAATAATAATGAATTATTAATTCAGTGATATAACAAATCATTTAAAATAAATTGAGTAGGTTAATATAAGAGATGACTGTAGTAGACTGAATAAAGATCTGATGTTTCTGCTCTCCTCACACCAAACAAAAGGAACACACAAGCAGAGAAGCCCTTCTTACAAAGCTGAGCTAGTGAGTTAAGTAGGAGGAAAAGTAAACATACTGGTGCCAGTGTGGCTACTTAAAAAATACACTTACCAACAATCAATTACATATATTTGAACTGTGTACAGTTCCAGCCAGGACCACCTTTGTAAAATGCGCAGTGATTGGCAAATTCAACATGCACGTGTCTGCTAACAAAAATAATAAACAAAGAAGTTCTAGTCACGTGAGTGCTGATCATCACATGTCAAGCTTCCAACTGTTTCCATTTCACATCCCCCCAACCATTACCTCAGTGGTAACCTTGGTAACATCAATAGATAAGAGCACAGCCAGCCAATAGGAATACATATTCATTCCTAAGTGACCTTTACTGACCTGGGAAGTGTGAACACTTTGTTTCATTTTCTGTTGGTGTTCGTGAGTTTCCAGTTCCATTTCCCATCCCCCCAACCATCACCTCAGTGGTAACCTTGGTAACATCAATAGATAAGAGGGCTGCCAGCCAATAGGAACACATATTCATTCCTAACTGACCTTCAGTGACCTGGAAAGTGTCTATTTATATCATTTTCAGTTAGTGCGCACTAACTCGAGTTAGTGCGCACTAACGGGGAGTTAGTGCGCACTAACCCGAGTTAGTGCGCACTAATCGGAAAAAAACGATTTTTAACGATTTTTCAACGAAATAATCGTGCCAAACACGATTTTCTTCTCCTGCCATACGATTTCTATCGTTAAGACGATATGGAAAACGATTCACATCTCTAATAGTTACCAGTTAGACCCTGCCTGCACAGCCAATGATTTGAATGGGCATTAGACTTAAATGGAAAACAAACAAATGAGACTAACTTTTTTGTTTCATTCATGGACACCCTCCATTCATTTTGGGGGTCCACGAATCAAACAAAAATTGACGCATTTGTTGCATTTTACCCATGCCTAACAGATGGACTGCTTTAAAAATCACATATATTGTATGAATGGATAAATATATATCAAATTAATCCATTGGATTATGTATGAATATATGTTTTTTATTATAGGATGTTCAAGGCAAAATATGCATATGTTGTGAGGCAGTACTTTGGGTCCTGAGATTCCTACTTGCCTCCTTTTCTGGTATTTTATAAAATGATCCTTTTTGTGATCTGTATAATTATTCAATAACACTTTGGTTATTTAATTTGGGAGATTTCAGCAGAGGAAGACACGTGTCCTGCTTTTCATTTTCATTCTCTAGAAGCAGTATTTGGATGCCTGTTTGTACTCTAACAGAATTTTCAGGAATGGAAAAAAATCATAGGGGGTCATTTACTAAGCATTTTTCAAATAGACACAAAATGGGAAAAAACCTTTAGTAAATGACACACATACTTGAACTCTCAAGCTTTCCTCTGTATTTTAGGCCCCTGAACTTTTGTTTTCCAGCTTTTCCAGTTACTTAACTATTGTCTTGGATTATTCATGCATTAACATCATTCCAACAGAGGCCAATATATCCTTGTCCATGTTAACTTGTAAATCAAATCTAGTTCATCACGTGGTTCTTTTCCAAATACACTCTGGCTAATTTAAGTCTAATCAGCTTACTAAGAAAATCAATTTTATCATGATTGGTCAACTTTATTGAAAGTGAAGTGTCTAATGCTCAGAGAATACATTGTTCAGTGTTTCTACAGTATAGTATAACATTGATATGTTTTACTTTTCTACAAATGCAAGAACTATAGCTAGCATAAGCTTTTATGTTTAGCATCTATGAATAGGACACATTTGTGGGTGATCAAAGCATACAAAAACAGTTAAGAATATATTTTGCAGTCACAAACGTTAGGGTTATTCTGTAGAATACAGAAATAGCTATTGATAAATGTTGGAAAATTAAGCCATTGATGGGTTAAATAAACTTGTAGGAACAATAATGAAGCAACAATCACTGAGTAATATATCTCTTAGCACTCTATGGAAAAGGAGTTGAAAGCCTAAGGTAAAGTTCTTATTGGTATTGTAAGAAAGAGTTTGATTTGGAGTTTTTTAATTCTAAAAATGTCCCAAATTTCTGCTGCCTGTGATGCGTCTTTTTTTTTTTTTTAATCTTTATTGGCTTACAAAAATGTACAAAGACCAAAAAATAGGTACAAAAACATAGAGCCAGGAATTATCATGAAGAAGAAAATATATAAGAACAAAATTTACATAAAGCTCAATTACTTAAAGTCCACATTATGGAGCCTTCAAAGGAAAATATTAAAATAATACTAATTGCATTTACCACTGCCAATCAAACAAAACCTTTTTGATGTACCCCTAGAAGACATTCACTTCCAAAATTATAGATGTAATATATATGTTGTGTCCATCGGTGCCCAACGCCCTCTCTCCACCCTCCTTATCTCTCTGGCGCCTCCCTCTCCGTCCGCGGGAAGATTGGCTGCTGCGGCGCTCTTCTGCCGTAAGTCCTCGGGCGTTCCCAAACCGGCTCAACACTGCTATCCACCATGTTCCTGGAGGCCTAGGGGCGCGTGCGCGGCGTGGCCCCGACTTACGAACCGGCGATGGCGCAAACCTCAGGGGTATCCCCCGAAGATGACATCACCCGCGACGGATATTTAAGGTCTCAGTATTTGCTAACACATCGAGTTAGCAAGGATTAACAACAAACTCGCTTCGTCTTTCTAAGCTACTCTGCCTCCTCAGACTTACCAGAGGTATGCGCTCCTCAGGGGCCTTGCTCTCTCCTTTGATTTTCAGGTGACAGTCTGGAACCGGTACTCGGTCCTCGAGGGCCCTTGTTCCCAGACTTCTCCGTATACTCTTCTGCCTGGAAGTCTTCACTACCAACTATATCAGCTACATCAGTGAGTTACCATTCTTCTCTCTGAGCTTTCCCTGGAACCAGGTACTCGCTCCTCGAGGGCCTATAATTTCCAGCTCCTGGGCTTCATTGGGACATTGAGTGTTACCATCTCATACCCTGCCTATTCACTATAGCTCAGTTTCTCTACAGCTCAGCCTCCAGGGATCGCTGTTCCAGTATCTGAGGAACTACAGCCCAGCCGGGCTTACCAGCTCACTACTGCCATCTCTGGTGGTTCAGTGTACTGTCTAATAAAAGAACTAGTGTGTATTTGTCTCCTAACTCTGAGCCTGACCAGTGGTCCCTCTCAGGATCATTCCCTGGGGGCGTGGTCATCTGCCACTGGTCCAAGGATCCACCTACAACTCTCCTATATAACTACAGATTGCTAACACTTTGCAATTGATCCTGAACAGATTGCTAACGCCTAGCAGACTGTTAACTCCAATAACAACAGATTGCTTACTCCTGCAACTCAATAACAACAGATTGCTAACTCCATGGATCTGGCATAATTCATTGCTTTGCAGGCCATACCGGGCCTGGCCCAACGCATTGTGGAGCAGCAAGACGCTTTGGAGAAACTTACTTCAGCATTTCATCAACTACACACACAGAAGGTTCAAGGCACAACCTCCAACCAAGAAGGTCAGTCACCGGAGGTAACTTTGAAGACTTCTGTATCACTGGCAGCTCCAGTCCGCTTTCTCGGAGAAATCCAGAAGACCCGGGGCTTTTTGAACCAGTGCTGCATGCACTTTGCCTTACAGCCATCTCTATTTCCTACAGCTCTCTCCAAGACTACCTACATCCTTTCATACCTGGATGGTAGGGCTCTGTCGTGGGCATCCACCTTGTGGGAACGGAAGGACTCTATTTTGAAGGACATAGAAGGATTTATGGACTTGTTTAAATCTGTTTTTGATGACCCTGCTCAAACTTCTGTAGCCGATTCTGCTTTAGTGGATTTGAAGCAAGGCAACAGATCATTGGCTGAATTTGCCATAGAGTTCAAAACTCTTGCGGCAGAACTCTACTGGAACCCCAGATTCAAGACCCTCTTCTGCAGAGGCCTGGATAACCGTTTAATGGAGGAGCTGGCCGCTCGCCAAACAACTGACTCGCTGGACGAATTAATAGCCTTGGCCACTCGGATTGATCACTGACTCCGGGACAAGGTGAAGGAACTCCGGCCAAGGGTGTTACCTGGGTTGAAACAGGCCAGTGCTGTCTCTACACCTCGGATGGTTCCAGTAATTCCTGCTGCTGATACTGATGAACCTATGCAACTGGGTCACAGTCATTTGACCTCTAAAGAGAGAAGATTTAGGAAGAAGCATGGCCTTTGCATGTACTATGGTCAGTCCGGCCATGATGTCTCTACATGCTCCATTCGGCCGAAAGGACGGACGGGCCAAAGTCCTACTGGAGGACTATTCTTAGGCCTTACTGCACCCTCCCGAACGCTCTCTCTTACAGTCTCCTTGACTTACGGACCAGTCACGGTTCAGACTCCTGACCTGGTGGACTCAGAGGCAGGAGGCAACTTCATTCTCAGACATCTAGTGGAATATTTGAGGATCCCCCTCGTCAAGTTGAAAAACCCACTACAATTATCTTCTATTCATGGAGAGCCCTTACCGGGGGATGTGACTTACCAAACTGAATCAGTTACTCTCCGCACTGGAGCTCTTCATACAGAATCACTCTCCTTCTTCATACTGGAGAAAGCTGTGCATCCTATTGTCCTGGGGTTACCTTGGTTGCAAGTACACCAACCCCAATTTGACTGGACATCTCTAGATCTCTCCCATTGGGGCCCAGAATGTCATGGGAAATGCCTTAAGGAGGTATCGCCTGTTATAGGCACACCTGCAATGCCAGCAGTTCCGGGTCTACCGCTCCAGTACAACCCCTTTGGGGATATCTTCTCCAAAGAAGTAGTTCCTCCGCTGCAGCCCTATGACTGTGCCATCCGGCACAAGTCTAAAGCTGAGTCTCCAAAAGGACAGGTGCACTTTCTCGCAGCATTCGAGAATAAAGCAACATCGGAAAATCTCAAGAAGGGCTTTTCTCAACCATCAGAATCACCAGCTGGTTCGGACATTGGTGTTGGGGGAAAAGTAGATAATACACTAACCAGTGAATGTTCTTCAGTACCTCAAGATGCAGACAATACACTAACCAAGGGATGTTCTTCAATATCTCAGGATGAAGACAATATACCAACCAGTGAATGTTCTTCAGTATCTCCAGACAAAGATAGAAACATAGAAACATAGAAATGACGGCAGAAGAAGACCAAACGGCCCATCCAGTCTGCCCAGCAAGCTTCATACATTTTTTTCTCATCTGTTTCTCTTAGCTCTTTGGTTCTATTTCCCTTCCACCCCCACCAATAATGTAGAGAGCAGTGATGGAGCTGCATCCAAGTGAACTATCAAGTTTGATTAGTTAGGGGTAGTAGGGGTAGTAACCGCCGCAGTAAGCAAGCTACACCCATGCTTATTTGTTTTACCCAGACTATGTTATTCAGCCCTTATTGGTTGTTTTTCTTCTCCCCTGCCGTTGAAGCAGGGAGCTATGCTGGATATGCGTGAAGTATCAGTTTTTCTTCTCCCCTGCCGTTGAAGCAGAGAGCTATGCTGGATATGCGTGAAGTATCAGTTTTTCTTATCCCCTGCCGTTGAAGCAGAGAGCTATGCTGGATATGCGTGAAGTATCAGTTTTTCTTCTCCCCTGCTGTTGAAGCAGAGAGCTATGCTGGATATGCATTGAAAGTGAAGTATCAGGCTTATTTGGTTTGGGGTAGTAACCGCCGTAACAAGCCAGCTACTCCCCGCTTGGTGAGTGCAAATCCTTTTTTCCACATTTCCTCTTGCTGTTGAAGCTTAGAGCAATGTTGGAGTCACAGTAGCCATGTGTATGTTTATTGAATAAGGGTATTATCTCCAGGCAGTAGCCGTCATTCTGGCGAGCCACCCTCTCTTCATTGACGGCCTCTTGACTTTATGGATCCACAGTGTTTATCCCACGCCCCTTTGAAGTCCTTCACAGTTCTGGTCTTCACCACTTCCTCCGGAAGGGCATTCCAGGCATCCACCACCCTCTCCGTGAAGAAATACTTCCTGACATTGGTTCTGAATCTTCCTCCCTGGAGCTTCAAATCGTGACCCCTGGTTCTGCTGATTTTTTTCCTATGGAAAAGGTTTGTCGTTGTCTTTGGATCATTAAAACCTTTCAAGTATCTGAAAGTCTGTATCATATCACCTCTGCTCCTCCTTTCCTCCAGGGTGCACATATTTAGATTCTTCAGACTCTCCTCATAAGTCATTTGATGAAGACCTTCCACCTTTTTGGTCGCCCTTCTCTGGACCACCTCCATCTTGTCTCTGTCTCTTCGGAGATACAGTCTCCAGAACTGAACACAATACTCCAGGTGAGGTCTCACCAAGGACCTGTACAAGGGGATAATCACTTCCCATTTCTTACTCGATATTCCTCTCTCTGTGCAGCCCAGCATTCTTCTGGCTTTAGTTATCGCCTTGTCACATTGTTTCGCCAACTTCAGATCATTAGACACCATCACCCCAAGGTCTCTCTCCTGCTTCGTGCACATCAGTCTTTCTCCCCCCATTGAATACAGTTCATTCGGATTTCCACTCCCCATATGCATGACTCTGCACTTCTTGGCATTGAATTTCAGCTGCCATATCTTCGACCACTCTTCCATCTTCCTTAAATCCCGTCTCATTCTCTCCACTCCTTCCGGCGTGTCCACTCTGTTGCAGATCTTAGTGTCATCCGCAAAAAGACATACCTTACCTTCTATCCCTTCCGCAATGTTGCTCACAAAGATATTGAAAAGGACCGGTCCCAACACCGATCCCTGCGGTACACCGCTTAAAACCGCTCTCTCTTCAGAGAGAGTTCCATTTACCATCTCACATTGTCTTCTGTCCGTCAACCAGTTTGCAATCCAGGCCACCACCTCGGCACACACTCCTAAGCTTCTCATTTTATTCACCAGTCTCCTGTGCGGGACAGTGTCAAAAGCTTTGCTGAAATCCAAGTAGATGACATCGAGTGCTCTTCCTTGATCCAATTCTTTGGTTACCCAGTCAAAAAAGTCAATCAGATTTGTCTGACAGGATCTTCCAATGGTGAATCCATGCTGCCTCTGGTCCAGCAATTCTCCCGACTGTAAATAGTTCACTATTCTCTCTTTCAACAGTGACTCCATTACTTTTCCCACCACCGAAGTGAGGCTAACCGGTCTGTAGTTACCAGCCTCTTCTCTGTTCCCACTCTTGTGAAGCGGGACCACCACCGCTCTCCTCCAATCATTCGGCACCACACCTGTTTCTAGGGATCTATTGGACAGGTCACACAGTGGACCCGCCAGCACATCTCTGAGCTCCCTCAGTATTCTGGGATGAACTTCATCAGGCCCCATGGCTTTGTCCACTTTCAGTTTCACCAGCTCTTCCCATACATTTTCTACTGTAAATGGAGTTACATCTACTCCATTCCCCTCCAGTTTCTTGTTAACTAGTGATGGTCCTTCTCCAGGGTCCTCTTTAGTGAACACAGAACTGAAGTATTCATTTAATATTTCTGCCATTTCTTCGTCTCTCTCCACACATTGATCCTTTCCACCTTTCAATTTCAATATACCACTTTGAACTTTTCTCTTTTCACTGATGTATCTGAAAAATGTTTTGTTACCACTCTTTACCTCTGTGGCAATCCTCTCTTCCGCTTGACTTTTTGCCATCTTGATTAATTTCTTTGTCTCCCTCAGTTCTACCAGATATTCTTCTTTGTGCTCCTCCTTTTGGGATCTTTTATATTACTTGAACGCTGTTCTTTTAGCCTTTATTTTGTCAGCCACCTCCTTTGAGAACCAGATAGGTTTCATTTTTCTTTTGCTTTTCTTTACTTTTCTAACATATAGATTAGTTGCCTTGGTAATTGCTCCTTTTAGATTGGTCCACTGTTGATCCACATCTCTCTCGTTCTCCCAGCCTTTTAGTTCTTCCTCCAGGTACTTCCCCATTTCATCAAAGTCTGTGTTTTTGAACATCAAAACTTGGGTTTTTGTGCTTCTTTTCTGTGTCCTTTTTGTGATATTAAACCATACCGTTTGATGATCACTGGTGCTGAGGTGGGCACCCACCTGGACGTCTGAGACATTATCTACATTAGTGAGCACTAAGTCGAGTACAGCTCCTTCTCTCGTGGGTTCCATTACCATTTGTTTGAACAAAGCTACTTGCAGGGCATCTACTATTTCTCTACTATTATTAGATTCTGCAGATGGGATTCTCCAGTCTACATCTGGCATGTTAAAGTCTCCAACGATCACCACTTCTCCTTTCGTTGCTATCCTGTGGATGTCTTCAACCAGATCTCTGTCCAGCTCTTCCTTTTGGTTTGGAGTCCTGTAAACCACTCCAATAAAAATGGATGCCCCATCTTTTTTTAAGTCGGCCCATAGATGATACAACTCTTAGTGAACTATTTTCCATAACTCAAGGCTCACTTATCTTCAGTACAGAAGACAAATTAGAACTCAAAATCACAGAGATCCTGGATGTTCGTAAGAGAGGCAAGACTTTTGAATGCCTTCTAAAATGGGAAGGTTTCAGCCCCAAAGAAAACTCTTGGGAACCTCAGACCAATATCCTGGAAAAAGAGATGCTTCGTCAGTTCCACCTCACGCATCCTTCTAAACCTAAGCCTGGTACCCGAAGAGGAAGTCACCTTTTGAAAGGGGGTACTTTTGTGTCCGTCGGTGCCCGACGCCCTCTCTCTGCACTCGTTACCTCTCTGGTGCCTCCCTGTCTGTCCGCGGGAAGATTGGCTGCCGTCGCGTTCTTCTGCCGTAAGCCCTCGGGCATTCCCGGACTGGCTCGATGCTGCTATCCGCCATGTTCCTGGAGGCCTAGGGGCGCAGCCCCGACTAAAGTACCAGCGATGGCACGAACCTCGGGGGCATCCCCCAAAGATAACATCACCCGCAATGGATATTTAAGGTCTCAGTATTTGCTAACATATTGAGTTAGCAAGGATTGACAATGAACTTGCTTCATCTTTCTAAGCTATTCTGCCTCCTCGGACTTACCAGAGGTACCCGCTCCTCGGGGGCCTTGCTCTCTCCTTTGTTTTTCAGGTGACAGTCTGGAACTGGTACTCGCTCCTCGAGGGCCCTTGTTCCCAGACTTGCTCCGTATACTCTTCTGCCTGGAAGTCTTCACTACCAACTATATCAGCTACATCAGTAAGTTACCATCATTCTCTCTGAGCTTTCCCTAGAAGCAGGTACTCACTCCTCAAGGGCCTATACTTTCCAGCTCCTGGGCTTCATTGGGACATTGTGTGAGTGTTACCATCTGCATACCCTGCCTACTCACTATATCTCAGTTTCTCTACAGCTCAGCCTCCAGGGATCTCTGTTCCAGTATCTGAGGAACTACAGCCCAGCTGGGCTTACCAGCTCACTACTGTCATCTCTGGTGGTTCAGTATACTGTCTAATAAAAGAACTAGTGTGTGTTTGTTTCCTAACTCTGAGCCTGACCAGTGGTCCCTCTTGGGATCATTCCCCGGGGGCGTGGTCATCTGCCACTGGTCCAAGGATCCACCCACAACTCTCGTATATAACTACAGATTGTTAACTCCTTGCAACTGATCCTGAACTGATTGCTAACCCCTAGCAATCTGTTAACTCCAATAACAACAGATTCCTAACTCCTGCAGCTCAATAACAACAATATATAGATTTATCCCTAATAAAGGTTTCCAGGTGAGAGGATCAATGAAAGTATGTCTATTCCCCTGGAAAGTAATCAAGTATTTACAAGGAAATTTTAAATAAAATAACCCCCCCAGAGCCTGGAGTTTAGATTTTAAAGACAATAAAGATCTCGTCAACTATATCTCTCATGAGACATCTGGAAATATCTGCACTGTGGCCCCACAACATTTTTCTGTCATATGCTTAAGTATTGACAGAAAATCAGTTTTATATCTATTTCAGCTACAAAAGTGACAATTAGTGTAGCCCTTTTTCTTATAACATGTTAGGAATCCATTAAAAAAAACTAAAACATTAGAGCTTTTAAAGAATGTAAAGACATCTATTCCCTCTTCCTCAGCAACTTGCCTCTTAATTTCAGGAATATAAAAACATCTCGAGAGTGCAAATCCTCCATGTTGCTCAATTTGCAAAACTTCTATTGTATATTTCCTAAATAATTCCAGCTGAGACAAGTCTGGTCTTTGGATAATTTAGGATACAAAACATTTTTTGTCCTCAATGTATTTTCAAATGATTCCGTTATAGAGATGATCCTTCATGTTAGGGGCTATTGATGATTGTATATTAGATATAGATTCAGAGACAGTAACACATTGCTTTTCCATATTTAAAACCCTTGTCTAATTCTGTCAAATTAGATGCACCTCCTACAGAAAATGTAGATAATTGAGCTATAGATTGACTCATAGTTGCTTCACTTCTGATAACAACTTTCCAGTTATCTTTTAAAGTTACTTCTGTAGATCCAGTCAAACTACTGTTGTCTCCATACTGGGAACACCCAATGGAGTATTCACCACCACTGGGATAGATTCAGGTACATATACAGTCCTCTCCTCTCATGTTGGAAAAAGAGCTGACTATGACACCACCAACACTGGATGGGGAATCCAAAGGTACGAGAGCAGGAGTGGACGTTTGAGTTAAATCACTGTCCACAGATCTGGATAATGGCGTTATAGAAGAAACCACAGGGAAAATCTGTTCAGATCTGAAAGATTTCCCACTTTCCAAAACCATGATTTCATGGTCTGTAACAGAGAAAGTAGGGCAGGGTGGAAGGAAAGGAGCAACAAAGCTGATAGTGACCTCACTTGAAAATTTCTTTGATGAATCATCAAACTGTGCAGCTGGGTGAATTAGGTAGCTGCCAATTGGACATCTCATAGTCACATGGGCAGCAGGGAAAGACATCTTGCCTTTTCTTTTCCTCCCCATTTCTTCTCCAATAATTTTTTTTTTCCAAAGAGGTGTTCTGCAGGGTGCCCCATGAAATAGCGTCAGAGAACAAGCCTGGGTCAGGCTGTCTTCCTCCCACCAGCTGGAATTGCAGCAGATCTCAGCAGGCAAGCTCGTTCTCCCACCACAGGGCATCCAATGGAATAGCATCAGCATCACTGAAGGAACCTGGGTCAGGCTGTCTTCCTCCTGCCGGCTGGAATCAAGGAATGCAACAGCAGGTCTCAGCAGGCAAGCTCTCCTGTGATAATTCTATCATAGTGTTGATTCTAGAAACTTCACATTCAATATATTTTTTTTCATGGAGACACTATGGTCCAGATTTTCAAAAGGTTATGCGCGTAAATCTGGAGGATTAACACGCGTAACTGGGCTTTTGCACGCCGGGCCGATTTTCAAAAGGCCCGGCGATGCGCGTAAAGCCCCGGGACATATGTACGTCCCGGGGCTTTACTAAAGGGGTGGGGGCAGGGCAGGGGTGGGGCCAGAGGCTCCAGGTGCAGCGGCCATTTGTTGCTGTGCTTGGGATCGCGCGTCAGCAGTCGGCCGGCATGCACAAATTACTTCAGCCCCAGGGCTGAAGTAAGTTTAGAAACAAAAAAAAAAATAAATCAACAAAGGTAGGGGGGAAATGGCAGGGGAGGTAGGAGAAGGGAAGGGAAGGTGGGAGGGAAAGGGGGAAGGCAGCACGGCTCGGAGCGGGCTCGGCACGCACAAGGTGCACAATTGTGCGCCCTCTTGCAAGCGCCAACCCTGGATTTTATAACTTGCGTGTACCTGCACACGCATGTTATAAAATTGGGCATAAATGTGTGTGCACTGGGTAGCGTGTGCACATGTACGCCCATATGCTCCCTTTTAAAATCTACCCCTATATTTTTTACCATTAATACTAAAACCAGTTAATATTCTGTTCATAAAGATAATAATATGCAGTGCACATGATTACTGAAAAGAGTACCAAAATTGTTTATTATTCATGCTAATAGGAAATGAATGATTGAGCATCAATCCATCTTCATCCCAATGCTATTGACAACTTGTGCTTTGCCTTGCACATGTGCAGTGTAGTTTTTATTCTAGCACCACTTCCTCTTCAAAATATATAAAATTGCTTTTACAGACAGGATTGGATTCAGAGGGGAAAGCAACTAGACTTAGGCATGGAGAATTCAATGGAGAGAAAAGAGGTGTTTGTTGAACTATTTGGTAATGCTTTGTCCTGTGCTTCTTTCCCCTACTATTGTTTGTTCTATATCTTCTGGTAGGGATGTGCAAAAGTAAACAATTTGTTTCATTTCGTATTTTTGTTTCGTGGGGACCACAATTTGTTTCATTAGTTTCATAGGGAAAAAAACCAATTTGTTTATTAGTTTCATTCGTTTTCGTTTTGCCATTAAAGTCGATGGGGGAAGTATTTAAAGCCTATTTTTGGCTGCAGAATTGGGGTTTTCTTATCAATTCTGATGAAACTTCTGGGGAGCAATCATCAGAATGAGAAAAGAGCTCCAAGGTACTTAGACTGAGGCAAAGTGACACCAAAGTGGCATGAATAGCCTAAGGCACTGTAAAGGGACAAAGGGATACCAGGAATTGACACCAGAGTTGACACCAGGTTGACACCAGGAGTTGACAACAGAGGTGCAAAGCAGCAGCGAGAGTGTAAAAAACTCACCACAGCTTCAAAAGAGAGCACTGATAAGAGTTGCATGAACCCTCAAAGGCAGCATGACAGGCAAAGTGGCAAGACAAGTGGCATCAACATCCTACAGCACAATAAAGGGGGAACATAGCAAGCATAAAGAGTGTCAGAAAAAAACACAAGGCGCCGATAAAGGGACAAAGCAGCAGAAAGACCAGCATCAACACACTGAGGAACCATGATAGTGGAAAGAACACCACAAGGAGTAGAGTGAGTCGTCTGGTGTATGGCAGCAAGGCAGAGTGGCAGAAAGTTGATAGGGGCAAGACAGGCTGGCAGAGCGGAGGTAGTCAGGTCCCTGTGGTTTTGATAGGGGCAAGACAGGTTGGCAGAGCTGAGGTAGTCAGGTCCCTGTGGTTTTGATAGGGGCAAGACAGGCTAGTAGAGCTTAGATAGTCAGGTCGCTGTGGTTTTGATAGGGGCAAGACAGGCTGGCAGAGCTGAGGTAGTCAGGTCACTGTGGTTTTGATAGGGGCAAGACAGGCTGGCAGAGCTGAGGTAGTCAGGTCACTGTGGTTTTGATAGGGGCAAGACAGGCTGGCAGAACTGAGGTAGTCAGGTCACTGTGGTTTTGAAAGGGGTAAGACAGGCTGTCAGAGTTGAGGTAGTCAGGCCATCCAGTGCTACCATGTGACAGGGACCGGCCAATGGCATGGATACCCTGTCACATGGTAAGGGCAAATGGCCATTGGTGCCATTTTTTTTTTAGTGCAGCTGATGGCCTGGGAACAGGAGATCGCTCCCCGCTGACCCCCTGGACCACCAGGTATGTGTAAAAAGTTTGGGGGGGGGGGGTTTGGCAGAGTGGGGGAGGCTAAGGGGGTAATTTTAAAGGGTCGGGGTGGGGTTTTTTTATCGGCGCGGGACTCACTAAAAAAAATTAGTGATGTGAATTGGAATCGGAACCGATTCCAATTCACATCTCTAACGATCAGATTTCGCCCCCCCCCCCCCCCCCCCCAGCCGAACCCGATCATTAAAACGATCGGGCACATGATTCACATCCCTAATAGGTGACACCCGGGGAGAGTTCCCTTTCCTTTGGCAGGAAAGGGCTCCCTGAAATGGGTTCGTCCCAAGAGTGGGGCACGAGCCTTCAAAGTGTGGCAAAGTGGAGGAGGTTTCCATGTGAACAGCGGTTCAACATGTGTCGGCAGGAGTTAAGAGATAGGTGACACACGAGGAGAGTTCCCTGTCCTTTGTGCAGGAAAAGATTCCCTGGAATGGGTTCACCCCTAGAATGTGGTGGTTCCATTGGCGTCTAGAGAGCTCTCACTGGTCTTTTAAAAGCTGGTTGATGTAGCAGATATACAAATGAGAATTTTGAAGGCCGAGGTGGAGGAGGTTTCCATGTGAACAGCGGTTCAACATGTTTCAGCGAGTGTTAAGAGATAGGCGACACCTGGGGAGAGTTCCCTTTCCTTTGTGCAGGTATATTGTGGTTTGATCTGTCACTTCATCCTGAACTGGTTCACTGCCAGAGGAAAATGGCAATTTTTTCATTTGTGAAAGATAATTCAACAGAGGATGTTTTTAGAGAAATAGAGACTAGGGATGTGAATCGTGAGATCGATCGTCTTAACGATCGATTTTGGCTAAGGGGGGGGGGGGGGAAATCTGATCGTCATGGTTTTTTTGGTTAAAAAATCGTTTTATCGGGAGAGGGCGGGAAAACCGGCACACCAAAACAACCCTAAAACCCACCCCGACCCTTTAAAACAAATCCCCCACCCTCCCGAACCCCCCCAAAATGTTTAAAATTACCTGGGGTCCAGTGGGGGGGTACCAGCGCGATCTCCCACGCTCAGGCCACAGCTGCGTTAATAGAAATGGCGCCGGTAGCCCTTTGCCCTTACCATGTGATAGGGCAAAGGTAGCGCCGGCGCCATTTTGGTTCCTGGCACCCGACGTCACAAGTGCAGGAGATCGCTCCCGGACCCCCGCTGGACCCCCAGGGACTTTTGGCCAGCTTGGGGGGCCTCCTGACCCCCACAAGACTTCCCAAAAGTCCAGCGGGGGTCCGGGAGCTACCTCCTGCACATGGGCCGTATTGTCAATATTCAAAATGGCGCCGGCACTACCTTTGCCCCCCCGCCATTTCGATTAACGCAGCCATGGCCCGACAGTGGGAGATCGCGCCGGGACCCCCCCACTGGACCCCAGGTAATTTAAAACATTTTGGGGGGGTTCGGGAGGGTGGGGGATTTGTTTTAAAGGGTCGTGGTGGGTTTTAGGGTTGTTTTGGTGTGCCGGTTTTCCCTCCCTCTCCCCTCCCCCGATTAACGATTTTTTGACGATAAATCGGGGGAATTGCTATTGTATCGCGGCTCTAACGATTTTTGATGATTTAAAATATATCTGACGATTGTTTTAAATCGTCAAAAAACGATTCACATCCCTAACAGAGACTGCCATTTGCGAAGCAAGAACAGAGCTGGAGGTTATTTGTGAATACCCAGAAGCTACTAACTGTACTTATGCACTTCAGCTGATGACAAAGGAACATGAAGAGCTCTCAGAAATAAGAAAATCACTACTCAAGTCCAAATCTACAATATCAACCTATGTTGACTTTGTACCCTACACAGTGCCTCTGTAAACTATGGGAACACAGAGGATGAACTAGAGTACAACTATCACCAGTTTTCTATAGTACTAAGAAACATTGGCACCTAAGAAAGATTTAGGGAAAATGGCCCATATTATGAAGGTCATGAAAACTTTTGACCATATGAAATATGCAAGCTCCAAACATTTTAAGTCAGCTTTTTATGTTCTTACATTCCAAATGTTGAAAAATGTTGAAAAACAGGAAAAAGAATATTTTGGAAAGAAGTGATGCACAAATACATGAAACTGAAATTAGAGATACTAGAACTAAACTCAGACAGACACAGTGTTTGGAGTCAGGCCCTTGTAGTGACATAAGGGCTAGACAGACAGGCACTGCATTTGGGGTCAGGCCCTTGTAGTAATGTAAGGGCTGGACAGACAGGCACAGCGTTTCGGGCCAGGCCATTGTAGTGACGTAAGGGCTGGGCGGACAGGCACATCAGTTGAGGTCAGGCCCTTGTAGTGACGTAAAGGCTGGACAGTGGACAGACAGGCACATCATTTAGGGTCAGGCCCTTATAGTGACTTAAGGGCTGGACAGACAGGCACAGCATTTGGGGTCAGGCCCTTGTAGTAATGTAAGGGCTGGACAGACAGGCACAGCGTTTCGGGCCAGGCCATTGTAGTGACGTAAGGGCTGGACAGTGGACAGACAGGCACAACATTTGGGGTCAGGCCCATGTAGTGACGTAAGGGCTGGACGGGCAGGCACATCAGTTGAGGTCAGGCCCTTGTAGTGATGTAAGGTCTAGACAGTGGACAGACAGGCACAGCATTTGGAGGTCAGGCCCTTATAGTGACTTAAGGGCTGGACTAACAGGCACAGCGTTTAGGGTCAGGCCCATGTAGTGACATATTTTAAATTTATTCTCCACTTAATGCTGATGTCCAGAATGTGAGAAATGACTTGGTAAAGGCATCATCAGTTTCTGATCATGCAGCAGACAGCCTCTTCAAAAGGTTTCACAGATCTACTAACTTACTTACTCCTTTTTTGTATTGCATATATCACATACTAGTTAGTAGGTTCTCCTTAATGCCTAGGCCCAAATAGAATACTGAAACAAAAAAGCACAGAGACGTAACAAGGGGGAAGGAAGATTCTGGTAACTTTGTTACCATTCTTATTAAGATAATCTTCACTAGTTTTATAATCCTGATCCTTTTCATCCTCCCCACTATGCACGCGTGCACACACACACACACACACGCACGCACCCCTCCCTACTAGTTGAATATTCTGTATGGGTGCAAGGCTGTCACAAAGGGTGGAGAAGCAGGGATACTGCTCGAGGTGCCAAGCTGAGAGGGGCACCACCACATTGCCCTTTTCAGTCAGACTGTGAACATATGAGCCCTAAAGTGGGGAGCAGGTAATGCTAAAAGCACCTTTGCTCCATAGCTGCAGCTGTGATGATTTTGAATTTTTATTAGGTGACCTGAAGTGGAAGAAATGAATAAAACCTGGAATTCTACAGTATCCCATGATTTCAAACTTGTTGTATGATTGTTGGGCTGAGTGACCCAAGGCAAAAAAAAAAAAGAAAAAGAAATAAAATGTGACCCTCTACAATGGAATCTGAGAGTAATATTAGCTAGCTAGACTTCTCAGCAAGAAGAGATACATCTTAACTTTACAGCTTTTAGTTTCTTAAAGGCTATAAAAAGGTTTGCTATGACACTGTCATTCTTTTTTCCAATAGTTCTTAGTCATATTCAGTTGTAATGAGATTTATAGTTCAATGAATAAGAAAGGTGGCAAGAGAGAGCATATATCAATGCAACTGTGTGTATGGAGAGCTAGAAACCAACAAAATCAGAAATAGACTATAGAGGAATTTT
This sequence comes from Rhinatrema bivittatum, assembly GCF_901001135.1. Classification (NCBI taxonomy): domain Eukaryota; kingdom Metazoa; phylum Chordata; class Amphibia; order Gymnophiona; family Rhinatrematidae; genus Rhinatrema; species Rhinatrema bivittatum. The sequence goes on along the minus strand of NC_042616.1, from coordinate 607,047,956 downwards.
TTGAATATCATTTTCAATACGAAGCAGACCTAAAGAAAGATTAATGGTGTAGAGAATAAGCTATAATGCCAAGTATGAAAACAAATCGTCATAAATGAAAGTGCACGTCATGACATTTTTTGGGCTACCATATGGATTTTCTCACATATATCTTAATTTTTGAAATCAAGTAGGATTTCATTTGCAGAAGGTATGAATATAGTCCCAAAAGTTCATATATAACATCCTTGAAAAATTCTTATGATAGTTCAATAAACAGTAACACAATCTGCAATTCTCTTCAGGAGCAATATGGCTAGCAGAACTCTTCTCTGGTTATGTTGTAAATTAATGTATCCCCTCTTCCAGCATGGGCTTCCCATGTGTGGACCCGGGCCTGCACAGAGCTCGGCATATACCAGCTCACAGCAGAGGCCACAGGCTGGGTTTAGCTGAAATTCTTGGTGTGGCCATGACAAGGAAACCAAGTGGAAATGAAGACCTGGGCAGTGGGTCTGCACCCACCAATGATTTTTAGGGAAGAGCGGAGACTCCCTTCCCCAACACGCTCCAATGATTTCAGGAGAGAAGGGAGTGTTCCTCTGGAACGATTTCTAGGGGGGGGGAGGGAAAAGGAGACCACCCTTAGTGTCCAAGGGTCCAAATTTTAAATCCAGCCTTGGTATCTTGGGCCTGTGTGCTAGCCATTCTGTGTACATCTGACTAGAGATTTCTGATTCAATCTTACTTCATAAAAAGACTCTCTGCAAAAACTATTTATGCACAGTAAGAAGAAAATGTCTACTAGAGCTATTCTTAGCATTTAATTTTAATAAAATAAAACCCTATAACATTCATAATCATTTCATTAAATTTCCTATTTCCTGATATTCTTCCCAAATGGTATCACATTAGTGTTTTCCACTGGCCTTTTCTCTTTTAAACCAGAAATATTATTACATACATTTCAAAGAAATTTTTATAAAAGAAACAAAATCTTGCTGCTTTATCTCTGTCACAGGCTCAGGCTATATTATATGTTGTAATATACCCTGGATGAGGATACATAGTATAGTGTAACAAGTTGCTCAGCTACGGTCTGTCTTCAATTGCTTCCCTATAGTCCAAACAATCACAACCGCAGTCAAATGCTCAGAAGCAGCAGGTTTTATTTCCCAACCTATTACACAACAGGTTAATCAGCTCATTTTCTACAGAAAATAGCAATGTCTTAAATATATGTTCTAATGCAGGCAGACCTCCTATTCCCCATGACAGACTTAGATTTTACTTCCCAGGTTAGGGTCTGACATACTGTGGTCATCCTTGAGCTATGGATCCCACTGGCTTCTTTCAGGCTTCCTTACCTCCAGTAATGGTGGCTCCATCCTCATTATGATTCTGTCTGACCAGACCTTGCTCCTCAGCCATACTATTTCCCTGATAGCACCTTTCTACCATCATTTCTCAGGATATAGCTTGCTGCTTTGTGGTCAGCTTTCAGTTGCAGGTCCTAACAGATTCCTTTGGGCTCCCTTGCCTCCCAGCAATGATGTTTCTGTCCTCTCCATGGTCCTGTCTGCCCTGTCACTCTTCCGGCTGTATGACCCCCCTCCCAGTACTGCCATCCTGTCGGTATTCTTTCTTGCTTCCTCTATCATCAGTTTTTGTTTCAACTTTCCCAGGGCATTTGTTTCTCTTGAAGCCCTTATTAATCAAATAATAAGCTTGTTTTGTGTGTCTTGTGCTCATTTAAAAATGGCTGTACAGCTCAACTTGCATAACTCTCTTTAAATATACTAAAATGTTTAGTGCTGTCCATATATTTTTTAACTACCACTGTAGGCAATCCAACCAACTCTTTTGTATCTCAATGTATTACATTCCCAATCAACTTAACTTATTCATTTCTCCTGACATGGCCATGTTTTGACAAAATGAATTTTCTTCCTCAGGGGAGTCTCTATTTCTTCTCCTTGCTGTCTGTGTGAAGAAGAATGACCCGACAGCAAGAAGAAGAAATAGAGACTAGGGATATGAATTGTTTTTGAATGATTAAAATTATCATCAGATAATTTTAAAATCATCCTAAATCGTCAGAGTGCACGATACAATACAAATGCCCCCGATTTATCGTCATAAATCGTCCTAAATCGTTAAATAGGGCACGGGAATTATTTGAGGAAGGGCGGGAAAACCGGCATACCAAAACAACCCCTAAACCCACCCCGACCCTTTAAAACCAATTCCTTACCCTCCCCCACCCTCCCGAACCCCCCCAAAATGTTAAATTACCTGGTGGTCCAATGGGGGGGGGAGGGTCCCGGTGCGATCTCCCACTCTCAGGCCATCGGCACCATTTTGGCTGCCACTAATTAAAATGGCACCGATGACCCGATAAAAAAAAAAACCCACCCGACCCTTTAAATTGACCCCCCTTAGCCTCCCCCACCCTCCCGACCCCCCCCCCAAAGCCTTTTAGCATTACCTGGTGGTCCAGGGGGGCCTCGGGGGATGATTTCCCGTTCCCAGGCATCAGCTGCGCTAAAAAAAAAAAAAAGCCGATGCCCCTTTGCCCTTACCATGTGACAGGGTATCCGTGCCATTGGCCAGCCCCTGTCACATGGTAGGAGCACTGGATGGCCGGCGTCATCTTTAAAGATGGCGCCGGCCATCTTTACTCATCAGCCCCTATTATAGAATATAGTATAATAGGTGCTGATGAGTTTAGATGGCCGGCTGCGCTAAAATAAAATGGCGCCGATGCCCCTTTGCCCTTACCATGTGACAGGGTATCCGTGCCATTGGCCGGCCCCTGTCACATGGTAGGAGCACTGGATGGCCAGCGCCATCTTTAAAGATGGCGCCGGCCATCTAAACTCATCAGCACCTATTATACTATATTCTATAATAGGGGCTGATGAGTACACATGGCCGGCGCCATCTTTAAAGATGGCGCTGGCCATCCAGTGCTCCTACCATGTGACAGGGGCCGGCCAATGGCACGGATACCCTGTCACATGGTAAGGTCAAAGGGGCATCGGCGCCATTTTATTTTAGCGCAGCTGATGCCTGGAAATGGGAAATCGTGCCCCGAGGCCCCCCTGGACCACCAGGTAATGTTAAAAGGTTTTGGGGGGGTTGGGAGGGTGGGGAAGGCTAAGGGGGGTCGATTTAAAGGGTCGGGTGGGGTTTTTTTTTAGCGGCGCGGGCTTCCCTAAAAATAAAATTAGCGATGTGAATTGGAATCGGAAACGATTCCAATTCACATATCTTAACGATCAGATTTCACCCCCCCCCCCCAGCCGAACCTGATCGTTAAGACGATCTGGCACACGATTCACATCTCTAATAGAGACTCCCCTGAGGAAGAAAATGTGTTTTGTCGAAACATGGTCTTGTCGGGAGAAATGAATAAGTTAAATTGATTGGGAATGTAATATATTGAGACACAAAAGACATGCAGATATGGACAGTGCTAAAAGTCAAAGTTTCAAAGTCAAAGACGCCGTCTGTGTGGAGAAGAATGACCTGGCAGCAAGGAGAAGAGAATGAATAAGTTAAGTTGATTGGGAATGAGAATGAATAAGTTAAGTTGATTGGGAATGTAATATATTGAGACACAAAAGACATGCAGATATGGACAGTGTTAAAAGTCAAAATTTCAAAGTCAGAGACATTGTCTGTGTGGAGAAGAATGACCCGACAGCAAGGAGAAGAAATAGGAAAATTTGTTTTGTCAAAACATGGCCATGTCGGGAGAAATGAATAAGTTAAGTTGATTGGGAATGTAATACATTGAGATACAAAAGAGTTGGTTGGATTGCCTACAGTGGTGGTTAAAAATATATGGACAGCGCTAAATATTTAAATATATTTAAAGAGAGTTATGCAAGTTGAGCTGTTCAGCCATTTTTAAATTAGCACAAGACACACAAAAAAAGCTTTTTGCACCAAAAATTGGTTTCATATAAACGTAAAAAAAATCAAAGGTAGGAAGGAGTTTGGTTCATGATTACAATGCATAACATTCTGTTTACAAGGCCATGGAGGCATGTTGCAGAAGATGTATGAAACCTTCCTTTTCCTACATCATTAATTTTATATACAGGTGGGGTACAGGGAGATGTTTTGGTAATTAATAAGCAACAGTAACTTGTGATCTATCTAATGTTTAGGTAATTGTCAGTTACTTGTGACTTGTATTGGCCACTGTTGGAAACAGGTCACTGGGTTTGATGGACCCTTGGTCTGACCCAGTTTGGCATATCTCATACCCACTAAATTACTCCTGACCATTCCAAATCTAATTGCTAAACCCCTAGCTGAAATGTCCGAGGGTGAGCTCCCTCACCCTCGGACATGTCCCTAAAGCCTGGAAACAAGCTGCCCTCAAACCACTATTGAAGAAACCCAACCTGGACCCCAGTGATCTCACCAACTTTCGCACAATATCAAACCTTCCATTTATAGCGAAGCTCCTGGAATGGGTAGTCAACAACCAACTGACTGACTTTTTAGAAATACATAATGTCCTCTACCCCTCCCAATTTGGATTCTGGAAATTCTTTAACACTGAAACTCTCCTAATATCCCTCTCCGACACCATCATCAAGGGACTAGACAAAGGCCAATCATTCATCCTCACATTATTGGACATATCATCAGCTTTCAACATTATCAATCACAGCATACTCCTAAATCGCCTCACAGAAATAGGCATTTCAGGAACCGCCCACCGCTGGTTCCAATCCTTCCTCAAAGAGAGACACTGTAACGTCAGAATTGGCAATGAAGACTTCACCCCCATAAATCTCACCCAAGGAGACCCTCAAGGGTCATCTCTCTCCTCTACTCTCTCTCTCCCTCATGCTCCAGGAGCTTTAAATCCACTCAAACAGGCCTTTCAGGAGACATTGCACAATGTGATAGAAACTTACTGCCCAGTAATGCAAGCTATCACACGGCTTAACGCTATTGAAAAAGGTGTAGTTAAAACTGGTGTTAAGTCTGTGCGATAGCATTTCGCAGACCGGCAAACCCAGCCCAGCCCCTAACTCCTCCTCTTTTTCAAATTTGCATCGCACCATACGATATGGTGCTATCACATGAGTTAAAGATGTTTTTGCATGCTCTAAGGGCTTATCGCATGTGTTAATGGGGTTTTTCGCATGCGATAAACCCTTAACGCATGCGAAAATGCCTTAGCACATTTTGATAAATGACCCCCTTAGATTGTAAGCCTTCTGGGGATAGGGAAACACTTACAGTACCTGAATGTAAACTGATGTGATATCTCAGATTGAATGTCGGTATATAAAAATTATAAATAAATAAAATAAAAATAAAATAAATATCTTATGTTCTTATGTTCTTAGGTTTTCATATTCTGACTCCATCTGCCCACTTCTTCAAAGGTTCATAACTCCTTCCACGTCTCTCTTCTGAAACCTCTGGTACTCTCCTGGCCCTCTCAGAGGCCTATAGAGCCACAAATAAATAGCCTCGGAGAGTGCAGGAAGTTCTGGATGTGAGGAGATGTGGTCAGAGATGGAAATACCTCCTCTGTTGGGAAGGATACGGCCCAGAAGAAAACACCTGGGAGCTTACGTCCAACATTCTGGATAACAGCCTGATCAAACAATTCCACGTCTCTCATCCCAGGATGCCAAAGCCCTCAGGAGGGGGGTCTAGAGGAGGGGGTACTGTTATGGTTTCCAGCTGTGGAGCCCTGCGGTCGGCCTCACTCACCCGCCGCCACACCATGACAGAAGCTGGCTCGGATTCCCTGGAAGCGCAGGGGAGCCGCTGCCGACTCAGCATTCTTTCTTCAGCCCCAAATCACCAGCTCAATGCCACAAATTCCATGAGCCTGACCCGCCAGGCCGATGCTGTTGACCTCTCCTTTTCTGTGGCTGGGATGCTGCTGACTTCCTATTGCACTGGCTTCCTCCTAGGCACCCATGTGTGCCTCTCTCTGCTATTTAAAGGGCCCACAGTGGGAAAGTGCCACCGGCCCTTCCTGATGATATTACCACCTGGGGACTATATAAGGTTGGGCCCTGGTCCCATCTTTTGCCTTGGCAATAGGTCTCACTTCTGCAAAGTGGATTACCTTCCTGAGTTCCTTCCTTCATTCCTTGGACTGATCTTGGCCACAACCCTTGCCTAGAAACTTGACCATGAGCTATGCCGCTTGACTCAACCCTTGCCTGAATCCTGACTTTAAGATTCACTGCCTGTGCCTGACCTCAGCCTGTGCCATGGTGTTGTCTCTTCCTTCTGGACATCCATCTCTGCAGAGGCCCGACATAAGTCCAGCCGGTCCCGGCACCCAAGGGTTCAACCTAAGGGGAATGTGGGCTAATAGTGGTGAAGCTCCAGCAGGATCCCTGCTTTCCTTCAGCCTCACCTACCGATGGTGGGGATCTGTGGGGCTCCTCCCCACAGGTAGCACCAACTCCCCCTTGGTCCATGGGTCCACTAGCATAACATTAGGCCTAAAGTATTACTTATTAGAGCTTGCTTTTTGTTAAAATGTCCTTGCAAATGTTATATTAAATATAAGGATGTATCCTATATCTTTTTTCTACCTTCTCAATTAACACAGTTTCTAGGTGATAAGGTTGTATGTTCAGAAGATTCTTAATTGTTGCTCTCATTTGATTCCCAGTAAGTCTGAGACAGATTCTCAATTGTTAATTTGAACCCTGTTTAAATAGCACTGTTATTTCTATCTTTCGTTTTCAGTTTCTTGGAATTATGTAATTGGATCCCATATTATTGTGGACATTTTGATTGTTCGGGGTATTTAAAAGAGTAGTGGTTTTTTGTGACTTATATATTTATTTTGCATCCTTGAATGTTTGTTTTCTACAATCAAGTTTATTCTTGAATATTGTAATTGAAATTGCATAAATAAATAAAAACATGTGTATAGTTAATAATTTGGTACTGTTCTTTCTAAAACCTTCAAATTATGGCAGGCCACCTTGTCTGGCATTGTCTCTTGCTACAGTTTCTTCAGTCTAAATCGGCCTCAGATTTTTATGCTAACCTTTAATGTCCTGCCAGTGACCCAATTCAGTAGCATGCTATGTTAGCACACAAGTATTAGTGCTGGTTTTAAACTGCATAACGTATTCCACACATTGCTGTTATGCAAGGTAGTGGAAGAGCAAGAGCCTTGTGCACCATCTGTGCTGAGAAGGATAAAGCCTTTATAAAGTGATTTGTTACATCCTGTGTTCATCACTTAAGTTTGTTCTCTCTCGCAGTGCAGTTTTTCCCAATGCAATATAAGAAATTACAATATTAAATTAAAAGACACCAGCAAAAATTCAGGAGACTTGAATGATTATGGAAAAGGGAGGGAAAGTAGAAAGAAAACAGAATGAAAAGACATATTTTAAGAAACATCAAGTAGGTGAAATAGAGAAAGGACTAGGGATATGCAGGAAAATGTTTTCAGTTGGGCTCATTTATTTTTTAACATTTTGTTTTCTTTCATTTCCTAAGCTTTTTTTTAATTATTATTATTTGATTTGGAAAATAGTGTGCACCATTCACAAATAGTTCACATCATTCACAAAATAGTCTGCACACTTTTTTTTAAATGAATGAACCTGAAATTTTTTGGGAATTTTCAGGGTGATTGTAAATTCATTTTTGGGGTAAAACAAACTGAAACAAACATGTAAAATTCACCTTTGATTATCATTTGTTTTAAAACCAATACACATCTCTGGAGAAGTGAGAGAAGACATGAAAAGGAAATGAGGAAGAAGAAAGAATATAAAATACACCAGAGACATAAAGGAAGGAAAGCTGTTTATAGGAATGAGAAGGTTACAAATATTACTTTTCAGATGGCAGGAAATAGCATAAGGGAGGAAGAGAGAACTGTTTCTCAGATTTCACGGAGAGCTCTGTTTTTCAGAATATCTTCTGGGAATTTTGATGAGGCTTACTTGCATAAATAAATACCTCTAGGTTATAGATAATATACAAAAAAAAAACAACATACTTGCTTGTATAAATAAAATATGACAAGTATTCATTGTCACTGTTTTAAAATGGAAAAGTGGTGGGGAGCTGTCCTTCTGATTTCCTTCTCTTCCAAATAAAAGTACCTTCATTGGCTATCAGATTCTCACCCTTGAAATAGCCAAAAAGGGACTGAGAGATATGTTAAAACAAACTGAAGTTTTCCACAAAGTAATTCTAATGCACTAAACTAGAGTAGTCAATTTCTGATGTATTATGGGCAATCCTGGCTTGTGTTATGTAAATGGGAACTACACTGCCCTGTCCAGCTGTCTCATCCCAAGTTCCCTTGCATCTGTCTCCCCTCCAACTCTTCTCCTTAAATTTTGCATTTGTTTTTGGGGAAGGTGTTAAGAATCAGGTCAGTAGGGGAGCAGGAATATGCTCAGGTGTAGATACTTATTGCTATGTTATCGGGGATCAAACTTTTAACCTGCAGTTTTGTCCTTCCTTTCCTTCCCCCTGTGCCAGGAATACCTGCTTGGTATATTACCAAGAAAACAAACAAGGGTGGATTTTAAATAAGTGGTTCAGTGTAAGTATAGCCAGATATGTTATAGCCACCTAGATTTAAAGAAGTGATAACCTCAGCCTTGCTGACTAGGCTGAAAATTTCCCAAATCTAGCCTGCTACAATATAGATTTAATCCAACTATCCCTGTGGTAAGGATAGCCACAGAAGTAGATGCTGCTTGGCATGCGACAAATGGGTGCTCATTTTTCTAATGCATGCCCATCCACCTCTCCTGGACATGTGATGCAGAGGGCAAATGAGCCACTGCTTTAAAAAGGAGGTGCTAGGGGAAATTTTGTGTCCCTAGCACCAGACGCCCAGGAGAAGTGGATGTGCACAGGTTAGGAAAACAGACTCAATTTTATGAGCGTCTTTTTTCCTAACCAGTGCACAGCCACGGTTTAGGAAAATGGATGCTTGTTAATTGAGTGTCCATTTTCCTATCCTGACTGCCTATGATATTAAGTTGGAGGAACTACAGAAAAGTAGTATTTTATTTTCTGCTTTTCTGTTAACTTTAGGGGCTCCTCAATGCCTGCTCCAGGGCAGACATACATTTTTGAGAGAAAAATATGCATGTTGGACACACATTTATTTTTTACATAAATGAGTAAAGCTAATTGCTTCATTAACATGAATTTACATATGATGAGTGCTATTAGCTATGTGCTGGTTTGGATGCATATTTTGGATGCACTAACCCTCTTAGGGGTAGATTTTCAAAAGGTTACGCGCGTAACCCCTGAAAACCTACCCCTGCGCGAGCCGAGCCTATTTTGCATAGGCTCGGAGGCATGCGCAAGCCCCGGGACGCATGTATGTCCCGGGGCTTCAAAAAAGGGGTGGTCAGGGGGCATGGATGGGGGCATGACGGTGGTCCGGGGGTGGGCTGGGGCAGAGTGCTCCGGCAGCCGGCCGGCGCATGCAAGTTATGCCTGCCAGAGGCAGGCGTAACTCGTCGAAATAAGGTAGGGGGGATTTAGGTAGGGCTGGGGGGTGCTTTAGATAGGGAAAGGGAGGGAAATGTGTGGGGGGGGGGACCAAAAAAAAGTTCCCTCCAAGGCCACTCCGATTTTGGAGCGGCCTTGGAGGGAACGGGGAAATCCATTGGGCCTCCCCTAGGGCTTGGCGTGTGCAAGGAGCACGTGTGCACTCCCTTGCACGCGCCGACCCTAGATTTTATAACATGTGCGCGGCAGCGCACGCATGTTATAAAATCAGGTGTACATTTGTGCATGCCGGGTGGCACGCTCAAATGTACCCCACTCGCGTAACTTTTTAAATCGGCCCTACATTGCATAAAGGGTTATGGATGTACGTCCAAAACGCATCTACAATTGTAGGTTAACAAGTGTGTTAGCCTATGCTCATAGTATTGCATCAGCCTATTTCAGTGGCTAAATATAGCTGGCAGTGAAAGTAGATGGCTATATTTAGCCACTCAGTGGTAGCAAATATTCTAAAACTCTGATCTAGCCACCCAATTCACTTTGAATATCCTTAACATTTTTTTTAATAAAAGTTTGTTAATGTGAAATTTTAATCATCATTAGTTGATCAACATAAATCATGTTTTTTCTTAGAAATTGTCACAGGTTAAATGGGCACTTGCTGATTTATTAATCAGTTTGGAACAATAAAGGGAGCTTTCCCTGCAAGAGCTAGTCTTATTCTCAATGGAGGTTCAATGCTAAATGCTAAAAAGTAGAGAGGGCTTCCTTTCCTAGCAGATTGTGGCCTCACAGCAAACATATGCTGGAGGCCATGTTGAGGGAGTAAGTAGTAATCTTTGCTCAGCTGTCTGCCCATTCAGCTGAAGAGTAACTTGTGGAGCTCACTGATAGGGTGAAGACAAGTGGCATGATAGTGTGTGATCCTCATTCTTATGTTTCAGAATGCTTTGATTTAATGAAAGCTACCGTAGCAATCAGATGCTCATTTAATAACTGTAGCCTTTGTTGCCCAGTACTTGAATGCAACATTAGTTCTACAAGGAGACTGCAGGATTGTCGCCACATCTCAAAAAAGATATAGTTGCGATGGAGAAGGTACAGAGAAGGCCACCAAAATGATTAAGGGGATGGAACAGCTCCCCTATGAGGAAAGGCTGAAGAGGTTAGGGCTGTTCAGCTTGGAGAAGAGACGGCTGAGGGGGGATATGAGAGAGGTCTTTAAGATCATGAGAGGTCTTGAACGAGTAGATGTGACTCGGTTATTTACACTTTCGAATAATAGAAGGACTAGGGGGCATTCCATGAAGTTAGCAAGTAGCACATTTAAGACTAATCGGAGAAAATTATTTTTCACTCAACGCAAAATATAGCTCTGGAATTTGTTGCGAGAGGATGTGGTTAGTGCAGTTAGTATAGCTGGGTTCAAAAAAGGTTTAGATAAGTTCTTGGAGGAGAAGTCCATTAATGGCTATTAATCAATTATACTTAGGGAATAGCCACTGCTATTAATTGCATCAGTAGCATGGGATCTTCTTAGTGTTTGGATAATTGCCAGGTTCTTGTGGCCTGGTTTGGCTTCTGTTGGAAATAGGATGCTGGGTTTGAGGGACACTTGGTCTGACCCAGCATGGCAATTTCTTATGTTCTTATGTTCTTATCTGGCCAATTTTTAGAAAGCAACTAAAAATAGAAAAGATAACCAGTTAATTTCAACTGGTTATCTTTAGGGAATTTGCAGCTGTATCAAATCAGATGAAAATTCAGCTAAATCTACACACAGCCTGATAAGAGTTATCATTCAGCTGCAAGCAGCAGTACGGGCAGGAAGGCTGTTGGGTCCCTTCTGACAATGAAGAGGGGATCCACCAGAATTAGCGCTGAATCTGGAGGGGTGATGAATGGGTGGGGAGCTTCAACACTTTATATGATGGAGGGAGGGAGAGAAGGGGATAGAGGCTCATTCTTGTCTAAAGAATCAGGATTTAGGGGATATTTGCTGAGAACCAGCTGATCAGAATTGGGCCTGCTATTGCAGCACCTAGATTTGTCTGACCCAGTTAAGCAATTAGGTGCTGAAAACCGGTATGTCTATTAATTAATTTTGTCCCTGTCTAAATCTGTGTGCCTTGCTCATAATGGAGTTAATTTCCAAAATATCTCCATGTGTAAAATCAGCATATATGTGTGTATGTAGTGTGTGTACTCATATATATGCTATTTTGGACCAAAACAAAAAAACTTCCCAGTGCAAAATCAATAAATGCTAAACAAACCACACAGGTTTCACATTTTTACTTTTAAACTGTTTCCCTAAACCAATGTACTGTACTCATCGAAATTAGTACTGGTCTGTAAAAGCACACTTCAAAGACCATCACTTCTGAAAAACGAAAAGGAAAACCTCAGCCAGCTCTTATTGAATTCAAACTTCTTCATCACTGGACAAAAAACCCTTTCAAATATCCATTTCAATTTTTGCATGTGACAAAAATAAAGTCCAGTGCTCGTGTTGTCTTTTTTTATGGAACACCAAAAAAATACAGAACAGTATTTATCTTTTTGTGGAAAAGCTGATGTGGGCCACAGACTAAATAGCTGCTTCAAGGCCAGCTTGTATAGAGTAATTCACAGCGACTTCCATCTGCTCTAGCCTGAACAGTCATTACATCTCTATGAGAAAAAGAAGTGATCTTATTTAAATCACATCTCCATACTGAAGAACCAATCAGAAAATTTCAGCTCAGTCAGGCCTAATCAAGTGCCTTTAAGCAATTTTGTGTCTGCTTAAAATCATGTTGACATACTGCAGGACCAATCCATGGGCCTGGAGAATTCAAGGGCCAATCAAAATTCTCCAAGGTCCATTCATTGAAAGAAAATGATTCCATTCAGTAATGGAATTAAGCCCCAGGGAATGAGCAGACTGTATAAAATAAATCCACTTCATGGGTGCAGAAGAATGAAATCTATTACACAGCATTAAAAATCATAACAAGTATGTGATGACAAACACTTTTGGAGCTTCAAGTCTGTGTAAAATACAACTTTTATGGACAGACAAATGCATTTTGAGCTTACAGGAAGTTTTTCTCACATGTATTAACTTAATGGACAGATTAAAATATATAATAGAAATATTGCAATCTGACATGTCTCAAATGGTATTCTCTTCCCTTAACTGTATGTATAAAAACCACAATCTGTAGCATCATATTCCCTTTTACACATGCACATTCCCTTTGAACATTTTTACAAAGTCCACAGATACAATGTACTCGTGGACTTTGCACCAGGGTATATCCCCCTTGGCAGATTAAAGTTGGTCAGAGTGGGCCAATGTTTAACTGGCTAGTTTAACCAGCTAACTCCTGAAGTAAATGTATTATGCCTTCTGAAAATCCATACTAGTGTGCTTTGATTCTTAACTTGTCCATTTCAAAAAGTATTTTTACGTTCTATAGTCTAAGATATCAGTTATCAAATGGTTTAGGTACTTTAAGAGTTAGATGCCTAAATTGGCTCATTAGAAAAATGATTAGGAAAATGCCTACTGTATTTTAAAATAAATTGCCTTGAGCTACTAATGGAAAGGTGTGAGCTAAATCTAAAATAAATTTAAAGACTAGGGTCTTGTTCCAAAATGTAGGTACTTATTTTCACTAGGAAGTCAAAATTCAAAGAAATGTATGCAGGTAAAATCAGTTTTTTTTAAAACTCTTTATTATAGGACACACAGAAGATATAACAAACATCATGGTACATGACAAAATTTGTCCAAAAAAACAATTCTCAAAACAGTGACAATAAAATAGCAATGCATGACAAGGGTAGGTATGGAAGAACAGATATAAAACAAAATGCAAGGTGATAAGAAATATAATTAAATGTGAATTCAATATGTAAATAAATAATTATATACCACCCAATCTATACTATCTTCTATAACACCCCCAGATGTTATCACATTTGAACTTTTCACCTTTTAGTGCATATCTGAGTTGCTCAAGATCATAAACAATACAACTGTGATTTTCCCAATAATCAAAACATGGGTTACATTTCCAGTAAGTAACAATTGTGAGTTTAGCTGCTAAACGGAACTGCGCTATTAAAAGCCTATAGCAAGGCAGAATTATTGGCCCTTCCCACCTCTCAATAAATCCAAGTTGTGATGTCAGATTTATTGATTAGGTAAAATCAGCTTTTATGTGCATAAATTTGGCCCTTTAAATATATCCCCCCTTTATCTGAGTAACTTTTTCATCACAAAATGTTTGTGTGGATAGAAAAGCTTAATAAAGAACCTATCAAAAATGATTATTTGATAAGTGATGCAATCTGCACCTCAGCTCCTCTCCCAATTTCATCTTTCATGCCTCTGTCCCTCCTGCACATCCCTGTTTCCACAGAAGCTTCTGCTATGTCCCAGCCTGTGGGGCCTACCCTTCCTTTGAGCAGCATCACACCAATATCAATTTGGTTTTTGCAAATTTCAAAGTACTGAATTACTATTGCTCTCTAGTTTTGATATCATAAGACGTGGTTTTGAATATGGTACTAACTTCATTATGGTCCTGCTAGACTTCTCTGCAGCATTTGACACAATTGACCATACCGCCTGAGCGCACTAGGACAAACAGGGAAGGTATTGGCCTGGTTCAACTCTTTTTTGTCAAACTGCGCTTTACAAGTTAAAATTGAATCGTACACCTCATCCTGGCAGACAGTTACATCTGGAGTACTCCAAGGCTCTGCATTGTCGGCGATGTTATTTAACATCTATATGGCACCATTGTGCCGAATACTTGCAAATCTTGACTTTCACGGTAGATTATATGCAGATGATATACAATTTTTCTTTCCTATTAAAACAACATGGACAGGACACAAACTGATCAGGTTCTTTCAAATTATTCACTACTATTCAAAATTGGCTATCTCAAAATAAGCTATCATTGAACATCCAAAATACAGAAATAATACACCTCACAAGATTCCTATTTTGCAGTGCCCCATCTGCACTTACTATTAATGGTCAAAGTGTTCAAATAATGAAATCTGTTCAAAATCTTGGCATACAAATTCATTAAGCATGAATGTTCAAATTAAAAGTCTAATGCAGACTTGCTATCACAAATTGAAGCTGTTACAACACCTTGAAACATTTCTGGATCCCATTGATTTCTATACAGCTTTACAGACATTGCTATTTTCAGTATAGAGAATACTGCAATTCTTTATTCATTAGCTTACTTAAATATACTTTCTGCCCATTACAGATTATCCAAAACTCTGCAGCTCGCTTTCTGACACACCGGTTCCTGAGCTCATTAGCCCAATTTTACAGCAACTCCACTGGTTTACAATAGCATTCAGAATTCAAAATAAACTTGCCACAATCGTACACTCTCTCATACATAATGTTCAATCACCATGGATAAACGCCATCATGAAAATACATTTCCCGGTGAGATCCCTTCAATCAGAAAATAGAATATTCTGGATATCCCCTCCCCTAAAATCGTGAATCTGGACGAAACTAGGGAAAGAACACTTTCAATAGCAGGTCCAACGTTTTGGAATTCATTACCAAATGAACAGAGAAACCTAAAAGATCCTAGGTTTTTAAAGAAAGCTTTAAATACTATTTTTTATTTAAACTTGCTTTTAATGTCTAAATGCAAGTGTATGATTGTTTGACTACTCACTGCTATGCAATTTTTATTTTACGTGACTTTGTTGCCATGTTTTAAAAAATTTGTGAATGTGATATTGAAACCCGCCCTGAACATATGAAGGGTGAGTTATAAATGGTTTAAATAAATAAAATAAATAAATAATCGCCCCAGCTCCCTGGGTGGGTGGGCCTGGTCTCTCCACTCCTCCATGTCCATGCATACTGATGGCCTGGGTACCATAGTGTACCCAGGCCATCAGTATGCATGGACATGGAGGCCAAACTCTGTGCATGCACTGATATGACTGTGCACATGTGAAGTGGAGCCCACAGGTGGCTGCTACCTCCATTCTTGACCCCTCTTTAATGGGTACAAAATGATGAGGAAGCAGTAATGGATTCATGCATGGTTTTTATACAAACACACCACATTCATTGCTTTCCCTGTTTGTTTTATCAGATATCCTAAATGGAAATATCTAATCCCCATCTAAGATCTATATCAACTGGAGTTCAACTGCTTCAGGATCCTGACCTCTTTATTTCTTAGCAAGGCATGTCTCAGTGCTGCTAGGGCTTTTGCTGCAATATCTTTTGCTGTCAGCACTTCCTGTTACATGTCTGGATCTTTCTGGTTTGAGTTCCCGAGTTCATAGATTTTTATGGCTGGAGCTTAGACCATCATCATGGGTATCTGACTCATAAATGGCTGGCCTAATGCTAGACATCTCTCATTTGTTAACAAGTTAATAGACATTGGAGTGGACAAAACTCTTGACAAGGGGGTTGCCCTGTTTACATCAGAATTCATTGTCAGACTCTATTTTGCTATAGTTCATTTCAAGCCTGATTGAATGGTTAGAAGTCTGACATGTTTAGAAAAGGTCAATGATATTACCCTTAGATCTATATCTGTGGTTAGTTGTCTAGTTGTCTTTCAGATATCTGACTCACTTGATGGGTTTTGAATATGAACCTCTAAGACCTAATTTTAGACACATAAGTGGGTCAGCATCAAGTCAGGAGAACAACATCTGCTGATTTTCAGTGTTAGCTTCCTAAATTGGTCAGCCAAATCTGGATTAGCCAGATCATCCCTATCTCCTGCTGGAACTTCAAGAAGTTGTTGTGATTAATTCACTCTATCCCTACTAAAATGCAAGTCCATGGGGTGGGAGGAGCAGACAGCCGTCCCTCCATCCCCCTCTCTCCCACACAAACTGAAAAATATTGCAGCCCAATATGAACCCCTACAACCAATATATAAAATGAGCTATGGCCTGAGCCCTCTTCTAATAAGAACATAAAACAATGCCATACTGGGTCAGACCAAGGGTCCATCAAGCCCAGCATCCTGTTTCCAACAGTGGCCAATCCAGGCCATAAGAACCTGGCAAGTACCCAAAAACTAAGTCTATTCCATGTAACCATTGCTAATGGCAGTGGCTATTCTCTAAGTGAACTTAATAGCAGGTAATGGACTTCTCCTCCAAGAACTTATCCAATCCTTTTTTAAACTGCACTAACCACATTCTCTGGCAACAAATTCCAGAGTTTAATTAATGCTCCCTTCCAGTCTTCCACCCCTACTCTGTACCCACAGAATATCACCAAAGTTACCTGAAATTGCCCACCCTAAGGCCATTTTCAAAGTTATCCCACAAAAATAAAGTTTAGAAAAAGATAATTCCACCACACAATGATGCTCCTCTCCTCTGCCCAAAGCCTTCCAGTTCAAAATGAAACCCATCTTCAATCAAACCCCCTACCCCCAATAGATACCCCACTCTCCCATCCCTGCTTCTATTAAATAGAAAGCCAGATAAGGTTCTCCCCAACCCCCAAACTGCCTTAATTCTTTGGTGGGCTAGTGTCCCCACTCTGGACCCTCCCTGACTCCCAATACCTTTAAAAAAAGTGATTGTTGGACAGTGGAGGTGCCCAAGGTGCCCACTAGCCCCAGGCCTGGCTTGCGCCCTTTTCCAAAATGGCGCTGACTGGACCTTGCCCATATTATATGGAAGAAGCAAAGGCAAGTCAGTGTCCTTTTGGAAAATAGTAGCAAGCAGACCTGGGACTGGGGGCACCCATGGCTTCCACTATCCACCAATAACTTTTTTAAAGGTAGGTTGTGAGAGGGGGGTCTGAGGTGGTGCCTCTAGCCCCTATTTTGGGGGGATTGGGGGTATGCTACCTGGCTTTCCAGTTAATGGAAGGGGGACTAGGGAAGTGAGGGGAAGCTCTTGGAGATGGGGAGGATTGATTAAAAGAGGGATGTCTGCTACTGGACTGGGGGGGACTGGATTTAATGGAGAGGGGTTAAGGCAGGGAGGCAGGGCATTGCAGCACATTGTAATTGATCTTTTATTAAACGTTTTTTGCAGGGCCACCTTAAATGGGGATGGAAGAGGTTCACGTTGAGCTGCATCATCCTTAAGAGCGATGATGCCCCATGCATTGTGGTCTGCCATTGCACGTTTTATGGGCCCCAACTGTGCTCTTTTGTCTCATTGACTTTTTCTGTGAAACAAAAGAACACAGTGATACCACCGCAATATTTTGTTGAGGAGGGGCAAAATATAATGGGACACCCCCTCTGATATTGGGATAAGTGAATCTAGGCCTTAGTTAAATCAGTTTTGGTTTGTGTTAGAGCAGACCTGTAACATAACCAGATAACTAAACCTAACCAGAAAAATTCAAAAGATAGCCATAGATTTAAAATTATCTGGCTAAGTGTAGCTGAATAACTTTATCGGGGATATTCAGTGGGACACTAATTGATTGAATATCCAGGATGACTTATCTGGCTAACTTTAGCCAGATAAATTAGCTTTTTTAAGGCTATTTATTTATTTTAATACATTTATAGTATATTCTGCTTATAATGGATTCCACTCTTAAGTGGATTACAATGATCAGCTCGGGGGTTACAGTATTATAGAAAACATGATTAAAATCAACAAGTCTATGACTGCAAGAACCAGAGTTGAAGAATTAAAATACTTAACCATGTGTAAGGCAGTGCCCCTAGTATTCCCCTACTTACCTGTTCAGGACCAGACTAGATGCCTGGTCTATCTTAAATTCCTTAAGGAGAGAATGCTCTATGGGCGGGATCCTGCAGGGTAGGTTAGGCTCAGAGGGTATAACTAGAGACTGGGGAATAAGAGCTGGGATCTAGCAGGGGGATAAACGGACCAGGCCCAGGTCTCTGGGAGGAAGGCAGCTCCTGTAACATAACACTGTCCAAACACTGAGCTGAGATGAATCTGTGTGAGTACTGGGGGAAAAAGTAGAAAGTAAGTAGAGAGAGTACACTGTTTCAAGGTGAAGACAGTCTACTGTTGTGTATATGATTGAAGCTGTAAATGAAGATATACTGTTTTAAGAAAGGCTGGAATCAGATTAGTTTTGTCTGCAGGCCTGAGGGAATCACTGCTCATTCCCACACCATGCTATCTGCTCATAATCAACTCACCTTTCATTACACAGTGACATCTTTGCAAACAATATGGCTCAGACTTATCCTATTTATTATATTTTTCAAAAGCAAAATTATTAAAGATGTGATAAATAAGAAATACATACAAGAAAGAGTTGTACCTGGTAACCTAATAGATCTAACTTATGCCTCCTTAGCTCTGGGGATCTTAGACTGAATGATATAATTTTGTTCATTTTGCCCTGAAACCATACGATCAAGAAAATGAGCAGTTGAAATAGCTGTGAAATTCTTTGTTTGACATATTGGATCCATCTCTCCCATAAAAACACATTGTTTCATAAGTTCAGAAATTTTAATAAGCACTTTGCTGTAGAAGAACTGAGCTCAGAGTTTTTCATTGTGTGTGCTTAGACAAATCAGAACTGGAAGTGTACATTTGGAAAGTCACTACAATGTTTACTGCATTGTTCTTTTGACCTGTTCTCATTCCTAACTTCCACTGCACAAAGAGCTCTTTGAATTAACTTTCTGTGCTATTCCCAACAAAGCCTCATGACACTAATTAATACTGTGAAGCTTAGTATTTCACATTTAGAAAGTTGTTGTGATGATACATTAACCAAAGACAGAGTATGTAAACCAAAAAGAGAACAAAAAAGACAAAGATGTTCTCAGCTTTTTGTGAGACAAAAGTGATTAATATCATCTCATTAAGGGTTTTTTTTTTTGTCTATTCTATTTGATGGTTTATTGCTATGAATATTGCATGCCTCTCCCCAATTATTTATTTATACTGTTGAAACTTAGCACTCACTGTGCACTTAATAGATTCTAAGTAATGCAGAATAACTTAGTTCTAGTTTCTACTCTCAGATAATTCACAGTATTTCTTCTTCCAAGATCAAACTCACAAAACCATTTTGCCACACTTTCCTTCTCAGCCTAGAGCTACTGTAGGATTACATGATTCAACATAGCCAAGAAAGTGTATACCACTAAACCAGCTGCCTGCTGCTGATTGCTCCTGACCAGCTTCTTTTCCTACTGATCCTCACATGTTTCCACATGGGTATGTTTCTCGGCCGTTTGGCTTAGATCTAGTATAGTCCAAAAGGGTTTGGGGCTAAGCATTGAGAGAGATACCTTTTCGGCCTTTTGGCTGAAGCTGAAGGCCATTGAATATGGGGAGTTAACTTCCTGCAATGCCCATCCTGCTGGGGACATGAACTTACCCCCTTTGAATATGGGCCATTCTATATTTGCCTGCTTGACGTGTGATCTGTGTCCTTGGTTTGTCTGCTTGCCTTACAGACTGTACCCCCCCCCCCCCCCCCCAAGACAGCTGTCTTAGCCTCGGCAGTTACTTAACAATGTAGTGTGGAGATAAACACTGCCAGACTTGATGAAGAACCTGATGGATAACATACAAAGTCAGCATAATCACCTATAACAACAGTTGAACTCAATACAGACCTCTGCATTGACAAGTCTTAACCTATTACCTGTTTGTCCAACTTTTGCTTGACAGTTTCATTTATTTATTTATCAGATTTGTTACTTGCTAATATACCCAGAATGAGGTCCAACAATAAAAATATATAATGAAACAGAAGAATTGTAACAAAACAACTTAGCAAAATAAAATATAAAATATACCTAATACTAAATAGCAAAAACAAGATAAAGGCGATGGGAAGGAATTAAAACTGGTAAAACAAAGAAGTGAATGTTGTGTGTCCTGGCCGCGTGGGTGCCACGACCGGGCCTGCTCACCTCACGCTGCCCTCGACCAGTGCCGGCCTCGCTGCTGCTGCTTGCTCCCAGCATCCCCAATGGTCACTGCGGCCTGCCTCGTCTTCCTCCTCGCTCCAGGCCTTGCAGCGGAGCTCCAGCCAGGGTTCCGCATCTTTGGCCATCTCAGCCCCGCCCCTAGGTGCATGCATGGCTGACATCTCTGTATTTAAAGGGCCGAGCACAGGAAACCCGAACAAGATGTGACGTGATGACATCACCGCTTAACCCTATTTAAAGCGAAGCCCTGTCCTCAGGACCTCGCCTTGGCAATTGGGTCGACACCATTGGTGTACTAGTTTGCCTTCTTGTGTTTCAGTGTTTCTTTTTCCAGTGTCTTCTTGTTCCAGCATTCCTTGTTCCAGCATCTCCTAGTTCCAGCAAATCCTCGTTCCAGCGTCTCCTTGTTCCCAGTGTCTCCATGTGTTCCTGTATCCTTCTCAGGTAGTACCTCTTTGGATTGACCTCTGGTACTGACCTCTGCCTGCCTGACCATTCTCTTGTCTGCCACCTGGAACTGACCACTGCCTGTCTGACCATTCTCTTGTCTGCCACCTGGAACCAACCCTCGCTTGCCTTGACTATGCTCAGACTGACTCTGGTATTGACCCCTGCTTTGGCTGACTACTCCTGGACTGATACTCTGGCTCTGACCCTTGCATTTCACTTGGACACTCTCTTCTGACCTACTGTGACTGCCAGACCAACCTGCTTGGAAACTAACCGCGGCTTCCATCTGACTAGATCCGCAGGCGCTGCCTTCCTCACCTGGAGAACCTTCCTGAACTGTTACCTCCCTGAGGTCTCCGGAGCTTCCAGTTTGGGTCCAGTCCATCCACTCTGCATCAGCCGTGCACCCTTGCTTGTGGTGGGCACACCCCTCCGCTACCTCTCTGGGAAACCACCTGAAGCCCACCTAAGTCCAGGCGGTCCAGGTACCCAAGGGCTCAACCTGCAGAAACCCTGGACTGTTATTGGTGAAGTTCCAGTCAGCCTCTGTCTCCTTGTGAGCTCCGCCTCCTGTTGGCAGGCGCTCTCTGGGTCCGACCAGAGGGCCGTACCAATCCTGCACCAGGTCAAGGGTCCACCTCCAGTGCAACAGTGAAGCTCAGCAGTATACTGTGTTTGATTCTGGAGCCTCAGCTAACTTCATGGATGCTACCTTTGCACAACAACACAGGTTGCAGAAAAAGATTTCCAATTCCAGTAGAGACAACCAGCAGTTGCCCTTGTTTTCCAGACCTGTTTGTATTAGAAATGGCCACATTCATCATGTATAATATACAAAGTCATCATAAATCAATTTACTTTTAACTGATTCATGATCTGTTGGGTTTTTTTTCCAGTTATTCTGGTCTTACTACATTCAGTCTTTGATAACTCAATCAATCTTCAGCTGAATGCAGAAATTCCAACCGAATGAATTTATTCATTATAAGAGCTACAGTTGAAGGTGTTTCAGGAATATTTCAGAGAATCTAGAAAAGAGATGTATCTGTCCCTCGCTCTCACCTGCAGGAACCCCCATTTTTGATCAAAGAAGGAAAGAAGCCATTATTCAACAAAACAGAGCTCATAAATGTAAGTTAGGCACTGATTTTCAGCTGAAAATTCACCTAAATTTATGAACCTAAAAGTTAGGGCTCTAAATTTAGGACTGCTATTCATTTGCTTCCATTTAGAAAACCAAGGGGCCTATTTAATACAGGTTTCCTCCCATTCTGTGTCTGGGAAAAATGCTTAGTAAAAGGGTGCTAAGTTAGATGCTTCATGCTGAAAGCATTGCTAACCATCTAACTTGTTTCCCTACTTGAACTTCAGCCCCTTAGCCATTCACTTGTTATTCCCCTAAATGTAGGTGTACAGTGGAACTAGGATCCAAAATTTAGGGATTCAGTCCCAGTACATTTTCAAAATGGCCAGTTTTGGAACACTAACTCCAAAAGATAGATATCCTTTGAAAATCAGCATCATAGTGCCTTAACCCCATGTGACCATTGGGCAGAGAATGTAGTTGCAGTCTACAGCACATATTTATTGCCAAAAAATTAATACATTGAGCACCTCAGCATTAGCTTTTATTAAATTGGACCTGTGGGGTGTCATAAAAATTTCTCTTTCTCTTTTTGTACTGCTTACTAATGATGTAAGTGCCTTCATTTTAGCCAAAAAATGTCTCAGGTGTATTGCTTTATAGCTGCTGGAAAACATAATTTATGCCTGCTTTCAGAGAGCAAGCAAAATTTTATACTATTTTTAGAGTAATAATTAGCGAATGTAGCAAAATTTAGTACATACATGGCATGCATAATTAGGTCATTAGTCATAGAAATTTGCATGCTATCATATAATTTTTATTGTACCAAACTCGTTTACTACACCCAAACTAGTTGCAAAAATCCCATAGCACTTAGGGAACTGTTTATTGTATGCTATTGCTAAATTATTTGAATGCCCTTTACCAAATAGGCCGCTAAGCAAGGAGACAAAGGTTTGGCTCATATGCCACAAACACACTGGCAAAGACTGGTTTATTATTATTTTGATCTCTTGAGGGTGCATTTCAGAAAAAACCCAAATAGCAATGGGCTTAAAAGCATATACAGTTCTCACAACATATTCAGCAAAAGGATTTGTCACAAATTGAATAAAGATATTCAGACAGGGCCGGAGAGAGCAGGAATTAGGCCCATGCCAGCTAAGAAAAGTAGGCCCCTATGTAAGGTTCTGATGTGATACTTAATAAGAGAAATCATTTTCTACATTTCCCAAATAATTGTTATTTATTTAAGAAGGCTTTACAAGCTTTTTTGTTAGCAAATTCTTCAATTACAATTGAAATTTTAATTTATACATGTTAGAAATAGATATATTTAGCTTTTTTTAAATGTTTCCCAACAAAAGTAGTCCCCTTAAACACTGTAGGCCCTAGCCAAATGGCCATGCTGGCACCCCCTCGCTCCTGGAGTGTATTCAGAACACATGTAGCAGTCAACATAGATGTTCAAATAATGCCCTCCATTCTGTCCACTAACATGCCCACAAATACCTTATTCACCTTCAGATTTAAAATTCTTTATTTCTATTCAAGGATGATGTAACTTCAGACTAGAGCAATGCTGAAGCCATACAGTTCCCATTAATTCCTATGGGAGTAATTTTCACATGATTACAATTATACTTGTGCAAAAGCATGAT
This sequence comes from Rhinatrema bivittatum, assembly GCF_901001135.1. Lineage (NCBI taxonomy): Eukaryota > Metazoa > Chordata > Amphibia > Gymnophiona > Rhinatrematidae > Rhinatrema > Rhinatrema bivittatum. The sequence goes on along the minus strand of NC_042616.1, from coordinate 607,024,350 downwards.
GACTATCTATCATATGATAACCCCACAAAATATGAAGAAGTCAATATGCAAATGCTACTTAGCCGGATAAGGACTTATCCGGATAAGCAGTGGCTGCTAAATATCTGGCTATGTTCAGCTTTTACCATGGACCAAGGTCGCAGCGTCCATTCATGGACCTTCCGGCCTGTAGGCCACGTTGCCTTGAGCGCCCGGCCGGACGTCCAAGGTCGCGGCTTGGACGTCCGGCTGGGCGCTCAAGGCAGCAGGGTCTGTAGAAAAGAACCATCCACTTACCTGGTAGAATGACATTTCAAATGACAGGTACCAGCGCACTCTGGACACTATATAGGCGCTGCATACCCCTCTATACAGTAAAATGGATTGTGAATGCCTACTGCTTCATTGACGCGCTTTGGACACCGCTTGGATTTGCGTCTAATTTGAATACTGAATCGAGCGGCTTGTGAACCAAGATGTGCGCGTAGCAAACAAGGGTGTGCCCGGCACTGCCGCACTGTTTCTTACGCGTCCTTACTGTATCGGCCCGTAAACTGGCTATGTCTCAATATTGATCTCCAACAGTCCTTCACTTTTTCAATATTGACAAAATATTTCATATGCAAAAGACACTTTTAAAAGATCAGTGCCACTTTTCCTATCATGGATCATAATTCATGGCACTTGCTTAAAAATACTTTGGGCCAGCCTATATAACATGCATACAATATATGTTATCCTATTCCTATTCTGAATCTGGCTTTTCTTGTGATTGTAGTTAGTTATACTCCTTTCTTATTCTGTCATACTTCACATATACAGTATATGCAATCCCATTTGGCACTGCCTGGAACTTAATGAACCTAAAGAGTATGTCATTCATCTGTACTTGGGCTCACCTAGTAAATAATATATAGTTATCTTTATTCAAAACAGTATGAAGGGATTAGATATTAATTTGCTTGGCTTATGCTTGTTGTTATGATTTCAGGAAGCTATAACCTGAAAGCTCTTCAACATATAAAAAGCTTGTCTTATTAATCTCTTAAGAATATATATAACGATGGCATGCTACAGCTAATTGATTTTATAAAGCTTTTAGTAAAGAATAAAGAACTTCAACCTCTGTAAACAAAGATCTTATGTGTCTTTTACTTAATAATTTTAAAGTGAGATCTTTTAAAGGTATATTCTGAAGCAGGTAACAAATAATTATTTTGCCTCTTGTTGATGCCTTCAAATATTTGAGCATATTTTACCCTATATGAATCACATGCACACTGTAATGACTTTGATAGGGCCAGTCCAAAAATTTATATAAAGAGAATGTGAAGGTGTATACACAAGAAACCCCCAGAATAGCTTAAGGGATTGGATCCGGAGATCTAGCCTCAGTCAGCAGTGAATTCTGGTCCAGGAGGAGGTCCCTGAGAAGGTGTATATTGAGTCAGACCCAGGAGGGAACAGGAGGCTCTGTGGAAAGGAGAAACCTTAGGAAAGGCCCAGACGGAGAGACTGGAAGTTGTTATACCTTTTCTGGGAGAGCATTCCAGGCATCCACTACCCTCTCCATGAAGAAATATTTCCTGTTATTGGTCCAGAGTTTTCCCTGAAGTTTCATATCATGGCCCCTACTTCTACTGTTTCCTTTCCAGTGGAAAATATTTGAAGTTTGTGCATTGTTAATACCTATCAGGTGTGTGAAGGTCTGCATCATATCTCCTCTGCACCTCCTCTCCTCCATGGTATTCATATTTAGATCCTTCAGCCTCTCCTTGTAGGTCTTCTGCAACAACACCCCCCCCCCCCCCTGACAAACACCATTTTTGTCACCTTCCTCTGGACTGTTTCCATCCTTTCTCTATATCTTTTGAGATATGGTCTCCAGAATTGAACACAGTACTCCAAGTGAGGCCCGCCAAGGATCTGTACAAGGGCATTATCGCTTCTCTTTTTCTGCTAGTAATTTCTCTCTTTGTGCAGCCCAGTATCATTTTGGCTTTAGTTATCTTCTTGTCACATTGGTTCACCACCTTCAGATCACTCGATCACCCAAGATCCTTCTCCTGGTCCATGCATGATAGTCTTTTGCCCCTCATCACGTACAGCTCTTTTGGATTTCCACATCCCAGGTGCATGACTCTGCATTTCTTGCCAAATCTTCAACAGCTCTTCAAGTTTTCTTACGTCACTTTCATTTTCTCTACTTCTTCAGGCATGTCTACTCTGTTGCAGATATTAGTATCATTTTGAAAAGGAAAACATTCCCTTCTAACCCTTCCACAATATTGCTCATGAAAATATCAAACAGAACCGGTCCTAAAACCGATACATGAGGTACTCCACTTAGCACCGTTCTCTCATCAGAGTGGGTTCCATTTGCAACTACATATTTTCCTGTCAGTCAACCAGTTAGTAATCCATTCCTCCAATTTTGTGTCCACTTCCTAGCCTCTCACTTTATTCACAAGCCTCCTATGTGAGACCATATCAAAAGCTTTGCTGAGATCCAAGCAAATCACATTGAGCGCTCTTCCTTGATCCAGCTCTCTTTTCACTGAATCAAACAAGTCAATCATATTTGTCTGGCAGGAACTTCCACTCATGAATCCATGCTGCCTCGGGTCTAGCAGCCCACCGGATTGTAAATAGTTCACTAACCTTTCCTTCAGCAGAGTCTCCATTAATTTTCCCACCACAGAAGTGAGGCTAACCGGCCTGTAGTTTCCAGTCTCCTCCTTGCTACCACTCTTGTGAAGCGGGACCACAATCATTCTTCTCCAATCACTTATTGGAGATATATTGAACAGGTCTTAAGGCAAAGTACATACCCGGATAAATCTGAAAAGTACTAAGCAAACGGACAAGTAGCACTTTTCAGATTAAGTGCCACTGCTAATTTGCAAAAATTGGAAGCTATCCAGATAAGTGTGAATTTGCACAGCTTGCATTGTTTACATATGCAAATATGTGTGTGTGTGTGTATAGAAACTCATATTTTATGACCTGCACATATCATTTTCACACAGGGTATAAAATACAGTAATAAATTCACAAGTACCCATATACACGTGTATATGGACACTCAAGAGCAGTTTTGAAAGTAATCCTCTTTACTGGTACAGAAAAAGGATGGGCTAGGTGTTTTGGAGTGTGACCAAGAAGGATGTATGGTAGGTGCGATTTTGAAAGAGATATATGGTCCAGATTTTAAAAGGGTTACACGCATAAGGTACACACGTAACACTTTTAAAATGCCGCTGCGCGCACCGAGCCTATTTTGCATAGGCTTCCGGTGCGTGCAAAGCCCCGGGATGTGCGTAAGTCCCAGGGATTTACTGGGGGGGGGGGGGGCGGCGTGTCGTGATCCGCGTGTCATCGGGGGCCATGTTGGGGGGGCGTGACGTGGCTGGATCGTCATCGGGGGGCAGCACCGCGGGTGTGGTTTCGGCCGGGGGGCGTTCTGGGGATATGGCCACGGCCTCCGGACCAGTCCCCAGACCGGAACATGGTTCGCGGCAGCCGGCCTGGCGCACGCAAAGTTACGCCTGCCTCGCGCAGGCGTAACTTTCGCGACAGAGGTAGGGGTGTTTAGATAGGGCCGGGGGGGTGGGTTAGGTAGGGGAAGGGAGGGGAAGGGAGGGAAAGGTGGGGGGAGGCGGAGGGAACGGGCAGCGCATGCAGGGCTCGGCGTGCGCAAGTTGCACAAATGTGCACCCCCTTGCACGCGCCGACCCCGGATTTTATAAGATACGCGCGGCTATGCGCGTATCTTATAAACTCCAGCGTACTTTTGTAGAATGGCCCTCCTAAACCTCTTCCGCTACAATGTTCCCCTTGGATCTTTCTCCCATGGCTTCCCAAATCAATCTCCTGCATTGCAGGTTGTACAGTGGAAATGCTTGAAGAAGCCATAGTAACAGTGACAGTCACTGCACTCGGCTGAAGGGGTTGGGACAGCATCTCTGGCTCACCGGGGCTTAGCGAGATCTCTCTGGCCATGAGAGGAGATGTTCGCTCCATGTTCCCTCCTTCAGCGGCCCTCACTCCCAGCATGTTTGGTGTTGAGGAAAAGAAGCTCTCAATTCTTCGCTGGATAATATCTAAGGTTATGTAGAACTGCCAGGCTCTCATGGAGCTTGGCTTTGCCCTTTGTATGCGGCATAAGGAAATTGAAAGGTAACAGCGGTAAAGCAAATATACCGAGGAAACTGGAGAACGTTCTGTTCCTACTCCTCAATCGTCCTCCATCTTGGATCCACTCCCCCTGCTTTTCCTGGCTTTTAGTCAAGGCATTCACACTTGAAATTAGTTTTTAGTATTACCCAGCTAGCAATATTTACCAATCCTTTTCAGCCACCAGCAAAATCTTCCTTTCCTCTCAATACTCCCTCATGAATATTTGGTTAAAACAAATTAAGTTGTTTTTAAATGTGCCTAAAACATAGCTGTCGTTGGTAGGTTTTTATGTTAATGCTGCAGTTTGGAAGTTCCATCTCCTTTTTTTTAGAGAGAATGTGATCTTGGAGTTTTTCTAAACCGTTGTTTTACCTTAAAGCTGCAAATCAGGGCATTCTTAGTCTGCTTTTTATAATTGGTGTCTGGTATGGTGATTAAAGTATATTTTATCCCAGAAAGATTTCTGCCTAGTTGTCCAGGTGTTTGTTTTGATATTCTTGGATTACTGTAATATATTGTATAAAGACTCCAAAAGGGTAAAAATAGGGCACTGTAGTTGCTGCAGAATACAGCTACACGCTTGATTGCAAATTGTGACCATAGGGATCATATCCAACCTGTTTTGTGTCAAATATAAGGATTTCCTATACTCAAAGAATTAAACATCTTACTTTAGATTTTAAAGTTTTAAAAGAGGGAAGATATGCTGATATACTGGTTTGTGCATTGTGTTTGGCCAAGAAGGAGATATTAATGCTGCCTTCCATTAAGGAAACTTGCCTCCAGAATATGCATAGTTGGGGCTTTCTCAGGGGTTGGACCTATTTTCTGGAACACATTAACAGTGAATCTTTGGGAAATTGAGGATTATAAAATATTCTGAAATAAATTGAAGGTCTTTTTATTTCTTCAGGCATTTGGTTGACAGGGGTTTCAGGACTGCAGTTTTATTACTGTTTTTTGTATATGTAAAGATTATGGTTTTGTTCTGTTTTATTAGTTTTAATGTGACTGTAAATGTATTTTTTGGAATCTGCTTAGAATGGATGAATCTGATATTAATGAGAAATAAGTTATTTAAATAATTGGATATTGGTCTATTTCATGCAGTTCTTTCTCTGTAATAAACAAATCATTTCTATACATGCCAGTCCTGGAGATGAAAAAAAGATCTTAGCAGGTAAGATTTCCAATAATAATAATAATAATAATAATAATAATAATAATAATAAAACCTTAATAATGGTGGCTCAGATTGTACATGCTGTGCTCTGCCATGTGGAAGGTTTGATTCTCAGCGTTGGTCTTCTGCTTCCTGAATAATCTGGGGCTGGGAATTCTGTAGATGCAGTGTTCACAAGCCCAGGAGACGGTGGAGGAAGTCATGATCATTGTTTAATAGTAACAACAGCCAGTGACCAGATTCAGGTCCCATCATCACAGAGTTCCAGAAATAATTGTGCTGCATGCCCAGGTCTGTCACTGCAATGACTGGACTAAACGTAATTTGGGAGGGGATATAAAATAGAAGAAAGCAATCTCCAGGTAATTGTGAATGAAGGCATATGACACCAGATCCCAGCTCTGGTTCTGACTGGGCTGAGAATACAAAGGAGCAAAAAGAAACTGCTGAGTATAAAAATAAAATTATGTGTGTTGGGCTTTATATCTCACGTAAGAAGAGAAAGGATGGGCAGCAAGATAACAAGTATAAATAGAATAAGCAACAATGCAAAATGACTCTATCATAGCCCTGGGGAGAAAGTGAAACAGTCAGAAGCCTCACAGCAGAAGCCAGAAAGGGTTTTGGGATGGAATCTGGAGGAATGAGAGGGCCTTAAACTCCAAAGTCTACCCGTCTTTTAGAGTTCAAAAAAGTGTGAAGCTTTAGGAAACAAGGGGAGAGAAAGGAAGATACATTTAGGGACAGCTTTCCCCAGAGTCAGAAGTGCACCTACCCAGTTGGTGAAAAGAGGTTACCTTTTGTCAAACTGATGTAGCAAGGCTTTCTTCATGAAGGTAAAGAAGTAACCAATAGTTTGGGATATTGAGCTGTGTTACCAGAGCTGTGATCCAGATCCAAACAACAGACCTTACCACAAGGCCAGACTGAGCTTTTGTAAAGCCTGATGTGGGCTGACCGGACACTGTGAAAACTTCTTCCCAACACCCCCACCCCACCCCTCTTCCTCCATCTTGTGTCAGCTTTACATTGAAAATAGAGAAATAGGACTTGAGCTGTTGCTTGGCCGCGAGGTTCCAGGTGGAGTACTGCCCCAGTCTTGACTAGCCCTTACGGGGCCAAACATAGAAAGACTCTCATTTGGAGTCCTAAAGTCAGGAATGCTCCAGCATACCCAAAACGTCTCTCCCACAGTATTTTAGTATAAAAATCATAAGACCTGAATGACAAAAATAGATTAATTAGCCTGTGATATTCCTTGAGTTGTTACTTTCAGGTTATGTTATTCAAGACTCTGGATGGGATTAATTTTATTTTTATTATAAGGTTTCTAACTTGCTAACTTGCCTAATTTATCTAAAGTTTCTTACAGGGAATTGAACTATGCACATTACAGTTAGGGTGCTATAAATTATAAATAAATTGGCAAAAACAATATATTCAAGATCTATAAACAAGTGAAGAAACTGCTGACTAGGGTACTATTGATGGCATGTGTTATTCTAATTAGTGTTGTGTAATGTAATTAGTGTTTAACTAGTTTGTGTTCTTTTTGAGATGACTATTAAACATAATTATGCTTGCTTATATTTTGTTTTGATAAAATATGTTTTTTTAAATATGTTCAATTAAATTTGATAAATGGCTAAGCTCACATGAAGAAGCTGGTATATAAAGTTATTGAAGTGACACTGTGGCAGTATTTTAATGAGTCGATTTCACTGAACTTAAAATTTCACTACAAAATTTTGATCAGGTAGTAGCATGACTTTGATCTGATTTAAATTAATTTATATTCTATCTCCATTTACATATTTTTTGTTAATTGATTCTAAAGTGTATCAGCAATACATGTTCAAGTGATATAATTAAGTGCTTTAATATAGTGGGTCTAATTGTTGATTGGATTTATTTTCTTTAAGATATTATTTCTGCTTTTTACAACTTATTCATTTTTAGCTCTTTAAAATCTTGTATTTATAAGTTTTATGTGTTTCTTAAGAACTGTAATCTTTAAATACTTGATTTAGATAGATTACAATAAAACCAGCAATAATATGTATTGCAAACTGTGAACCTGCTGGAAGAAGATGTAAGTAAAAAATATCTGCTGAAATTCAGCACATATTTTATTTATTCACGTGCTTAATAAGTAAGTTAACGCCTAATAAAGTAAACTAATAAAGGTGAATTATAAAAGCCCGGTGCGCACCAAAACCGGAAGATACTATGTTGGGCTGGCAAATTTTAAAAGTCGCCTTAATACACACATATCTCCCGCTTCCCGCAGAAAATATGTTTTTTCTAAAAATAGGGGAGAGTTGTGGGTGGGGCATGGGCGGGGCATGGGCATTCCTTGATTTCTCGATGAAACCTGCATGTAAACACTTTTGCTTTCAAGCGCGCGCTGGAGTCCCCTACCGTATAACTTCACTTCTGCTATGGATGGCGTATAAGTCATAAAACAAAAAACTACACAGATCAGCAGAGTTTTAGGGGTCGGAATTAATAGGGAGAAAGGAGAGCTATTAAATTAAGGCGGTTTGGAAGTCCTATCCCTTATCTGGATGGACTGGGAATGAACTGGTGAAACTGGCAATGGAGTGGATGCATGTCCCTTTAAAATCACCCCCCCCCCCTTACGTGGTGGAAGCAGGATTTGCGCGCACATGCACACGCCCACTTAAAATTACGTGCATATATGCATGTGTTCAGTACATTTTAGGACATGCACACATATACCTGCATATGTTATAAAATAGCCATGTCCCTGGGTAAGAGCCAGCCAATGCACGCATATGTGCACCTGCTTAAAGTTACTGTCATAGTATGCAAATATACTGGGGGTTTAAAAAGTAAAGAAACCTACAAATGTGAACAAAAATGGATAGCATGCGTAAATCGCCTTTAATGCACACAAAGTATGGTTTGTGCTTATAAAATATGGTTTATAAGAACATAAGATTTGCCATTCTGGGTCAGACCAAGGGTCCGTTAAGCCCAGGATTCTGTGTACATCAGTGGCCAACAAAGTCACAAGTACCTGGCAAGTACCCAAACATTCAGGGGTACATTTTAAAAAACAGCATGCGTGCGTACTTTTGTTCGTGCACCAGGCGCAAACAAAAGTACGCTGGATTTTATAAGATACGCACGTATCTTATAAAATCCTCAGTCGGCGCGTGCAAGGGGGTGCACATTTGTGCACCTTGCGCGTGCTGAGCCCTGCACGCGCTGCCCGTTCCCTCCACACACCCCCCCACATCTTCCCCTCCCTTCCCCTATCTAACCCACCCCCCCGGCCCTATCTAAACCCACCATACCATTATTGTAAAAGTTACACTTGCCTCTGGCAGGCGTAACTTGTGTGCGCCAGTGGCCTGCTGGCGTGCCATCTCCCGAGCCGGGGGCTGTTCCGGAGGCCTCGGCCGCACCCCCGGAATGCCCCCTGGCTGGCACCACGCCCCCCAACACACACCCCAGAACGGCCCCGAACGTCACAACGCCCACCCAACACGCCCCCGACACGCCCCCACCCCCAGCGAAGTCCCGGGACTTACGCGCGTGCCGGTGCTTGCGTGCGCCGCCGAGCCTTTGCAAAATAGGCTCGGCATGCGCAGGGGCATTTTAAAAGGGTCACGCGTGTACCTTATGCGCGTGACCCTTTTAAAATCTACTCCTGAATGCATAGATCCCAAACTACTAATCCTTATTGATTAATAGCCATTTATGGACTTCTGCTCTAGAAACTTATACAAACCTTTTTTTACATCCTGCTACACTAACTGCCGTAACCATATCCTCTTTCAATTAATTCCAGAAATTAATTATATATTGAGTGAAAAAGATATTTTTTCTGATTTGTTTTAAATGAGCTACTTGCTAAATTCATGGAGTTCCCCCTAGCCTTGTATTATCCGAATGATTAAATAACCGATTGACATTTACCCATTCAAGTCCTTTCATGATTTTATAGACCTCTATCATATCCCTCCTCAGCCGTCTCTTCTCCAAGCTGAACAGCCCTAACCTCTTTAGCCTTTCTTCATAGGGGAACCATTCCAACACCTTTATCATTTTGGTCACCCTTCTCTGTACTTTCTCCAGTGCAACTGTATCTTTTTTGAGATGTGGCGACCAGAAGTGCACACAGTATTCAAGGTGCGGTCTCACCATGGAGTGATACAGAGGCATTATGACATCTACCATTTTATTTGCTATTGCATTCCTAATAATTCCTATCATTCTGTTTGATTTTATGACTTCCATAACACACCACTATGATGCTTAGATGTTTCCTGGGTGGTAATTTCTAATGTGGAACCTAACATCATGTAACCACAGCAAGGGTTATTTATCCCTATATGCATCACCTTGCATTTGTCCTCGTTAAATTTCATCTGCCATTTGGATGCCCAGTCTTCCAGTCTCACAAGGTCCTCCTGTAATTTATCACAATCTATTTGAGATTTAACTACTCTGTATAATTTTGTGTCATCCGCAAATTTAAGCACCTCACTCGTCGTGCCCCTTTCCAGATCATTTACAAATATATTAAAAAGCACTGGTCCAAGTACATGTCCCTGAGGCACTCCACTGATTATTTTTACCTCTGTGAAAACAAGACCATTTAATCCTATTCTCTGTTTCCTACCTTTTAACTAGTTTATAATCCACAAAAGCACATTTCTTCCTATTCCATGACTTTTTAGTTTTTTTAGAAACCTCTCATGAGGAACTTTTTCGAACGCCTTCTGAAAATCCAATACACCACATCTACTGGTTCACCTTTGTCCACATGTTTAATTCACCGGCGTCGCTTCATAAAAAAATTGGAGATTTGAGAGCCAAGACAGCCCTTGGGTAAATCCATGCTGACTGGGGTAGATTTTGAAAAACTGCGCGATCGCGTACTTTTGTTTGCGCAGCAGGCGCAAACAAAAGTACGCTGGATTTTATAAGATACGCGCGTAGCCGCGCGTATCTTATAAAATCCTGGATTGGCACGCGCAAGGCTGCCGATTTTGGGCAGCCGGCGCGCGCCGAGCCGTGCAGCCTGCCTCTGTTCCCTCCAAGGCCGCTCCGAAATTGGAGCGGCCTCGGAGGGAACTCTCTTTCGCCCTCCCCTCACCTTCCCCTCCCTTCCTCTACCTAACCCACCCCCCCGGCCCTATCTAAACCCCCCCCGCTACCTTTACCCATGGAATTACGCCTCCCGGAGGGAGACGTAAATCCACACGCGCGCCAGCGGGCTGCTGGTGTGCCGAGACCGGACCCGGGGACGGTTCCGGAGGGCGCGGCCACGCCCCCGAAACGCCCCGGCCCGAAACCACACCCACGGGCCCGCCCCTGGAACACCGCGCCCCGCCCCCAAAATGCCACGTCATTCGGCCCCGCCCCCAACACGCCACTGACACGACCCCTTCCGAAAACCCCGGGACTTACGCGAGTCCCGGAGTTCTGCGCGCGCCAGCGGCCTATGGAAAATAGGTGCGCCGGCGCGCAAGGCCCTGCTCGCGTAAATCCAGGTGGATTTACATGAGCAGGGCTTTGAAAATCCGCCCGACTGTGTCCCATTAAAAAATGTCTATCTAAATGTGCTGTGATTTTATGTGGAAAAATGATGCTTTAGGTGCACAAAAAAATGGTTAGTGTGCAAAAACAGAATTTTATGCACATAAATGACTTCAGGTGTTACAAAATGTTGCAGTGAGAGTGATTTGGGGGTGTTCATGGAGACTGTCTATGCCTCCTCTGTTGTGTCTCATGCACTGTGTAATAGGGATGCGAGTCGGCTGAACCTTTTGGTTCGGCCTTCATTATCGGCCCTCCGCAGGAAATTTTGTTTCCCACGGTTCGGGCCGATATTTTTTCGGCTGTCCTGAACCGAAAAAAAAGAAAAGCACCCCAACCATTCAGATTTAATTAATTACAATCTCCCACCCTCACCAAAACTTGCCTAAAGTACCTGGTGGTCAAGCAGAGGTCCCAGGAGCGATCTCCCACTCTTGGGCCGTTGGCTGCCAATAAACAAAATGGCACCGGTGGCCCTTTGCCCTTACCATGTGACAGGGGCTATTGGTGCCATTGGCTGGCTTCTGTCACATGGTAGGAGCAATGGATGGCTGGTGCCATCTTAAAAAATGGTGTGGGTCATCCATTGCTCCTACCATTTGACAGGGGCCGACCAATGGCACCGATAGCCCCTGTCACATGGTAAGGGCAAAGGGCCATTGGCGCCATTTTGATTAGTGGCAGCCGACGGTCCGAGGGGGAGATTGCTGCCGGGACTCCCGCTGGACCACCAGGGACTTTAGGCAAATTTTTGGGGGGATCAGGAGGGGGGAATTGTAATTAATTAAATCTGAAGGGTTGGGGTGGGTTTGAGGTTTTTTTATGTGCCCTTTCTCCACCCCCCCACAAAAAAAAAACAAAACAATAAGAAAACCACACATATTTTGTGGGTTTTCCTATCGTTTCGGGGACCCCCCCGAACCGTGACAAAATAGGAAATATCGTCTATATTTCCTATTTCATCACAAATGAATACACATCCCTACCGTGTAATGCCCCTCACCTCTAGTATGAAGTGCTTCTGGCATTGTGCTGCATCCCAGGAACATGGCTGAACATCCTGAGCCCCATAATAGGGTCTCCTGGCTAGAATTCCTGTATCAAGCACAGGTAACATCACAACCTGCCTGATATTAAATGAAGCTCAGAGCCAACTTAAAGTGCCTTCACAACAGGTTTCTTGCTTGTTCTCCAGTGCTAGTTGCTACAGAATGTTTCCCTCTTCTTTCTGTTTTTTTTTTTTCCACTGTGTTCCTTCCTTGTTCTTGGGTTTGTTCCTTTGTGTACCTGGTTTGTTATTGTGTGTTCCTTCCCTACCTTATTCCAGCCTTGCTCTCTTCTGTCTGTCCTGTTGTATTTCTCCCCTGGCCTGATTGCTCATTGCCATGAATTAGCCTGGACTTTGACTTTGCTTTGTTCTCTGTCTGCCCTGACCTCAACCTGGCCACCAACTTTGCTTCTTCTACCCAGCCTAGAAAGCTCTGCCGGCCACCATAACCTATGGGCTCAATGCAAATGGGAGGTGGCTGGACAGGCAGAAGATCTCGTCTTGTGGAATCGCAGCTACCGCCTGTTAAGGCCTCTCTTGTGCTTGCTCTGGACCTGCCTATTTAAGGGAGAAGTTATGTTGGTATGCTTTGGCTAGGCCATTATGGTTCCCTCTGGCCTCTCTTTTGGCAATTCTGTCATATAAAGAAGTGAATAAATCAAAATTGCTGTTTTCTTTTGCTATTCCATCACTTTATAATACACTTTCTCTGGATATTAGGACAGAATTGAGCTACCTGGCTTTCAGGTAAAAAAATGTAAAACAATGGCTCTGTCTGCTAGAGGGATAATGAATTGTACTGTAAAAGCCAATAGGTTCTATCTCTTGCTCATTTTTTGTTGTTGTTGGTCTGATTTGTTTAAATGTACAGTTTTTTGTTTATTTGTATTGTTGGGTTTTTAATTTAGTTTTTTTTTTTTTACACCGCTTTGGGCATCCATTTTTGGATGGGTAAATGGTACAGAAATATTTCAATCAATCAATCAATCAATCAATCAATTACTTTATGCTTCTTAGACTTGTGTTAAGGAATAGTTAGGAGCATATGTTGTGTGAGCAAAATGTTGTGAGGCCATATTGTGCACTATGTATGCAAACTTTAAGAGTATTCGCATACAGCAGGAAACTGTCTGCTTTTATGTGCACAATTGAGGGAATTTTATAACAGACAAGCATCCAAACCATGACCACTTTTACCAGGTTGTCCACTAGTTTGCTAAGTCTTCTAGAGTCCCCTTGTTCTTTAGTCTGCCCTCCCCACAGTTAACCCAGACCCCTCAAGCATTAATAGATGCTTGGAAATAGTTTTATTCAGACTTACACCTCATCCATAGCAAAAGTAACTTTGCATCAAAATATACCTGGACATAAACCTAGGCGCATAGCTACATGCATGCATATCTCTTGGCCCCACCCTGAAACACCCATGCTCCACCCACATTCCATCCTTTTCATCCTGATGTGAGATGTTAGTTATTGGTATTTGTGCGCATTTGTGGGTGGTTTAATAAATCAGATGGACATGAACATTTGCACCCATCTCCTAGATTTGGGGCATGTCTGACTTTAAAAATTCACCTTCATATATAGGCTATAAGTGTATTTAATAAATAAATTGTTAACTTCCCGGCCGTACTGCTGCCATGACGGGGCCTGCTCACCTGGCGCGCCTGTCTACCAGCTCCTCTCTCAATCCCAGCGCTGCTCATCTGTGGCTTCCACAAGCACTCCCAGGCCCATCGGGGCCTTCCACCTCCCAGCACTCCTCGCACCGGGGCTTGGCATCCTACTTGGCATCGGCCCCGCCCCCTAGCACGTGCACACGGAGTTCTTTCCACTTTAAAGGGCCAAGCGCGGGAAACTCATGGGTGGTGCCCGTTCTGACGTCACCTGAGCCCTGTATAAATAGCAGGGCTCAGCCTCTAGCTCATTGCCTTGGCAATCGGGTCGTACACTCTGGTGTATTCTAGTTTGCCTGTTCCAGTGTCTCCTGTTCCAGCATCTCCTGTTCCAGCGTCTCTCCTGGTAGTACCCTTCGGACTGATCTCATGGTACTGACATTTGCTTGCTCCTCACCACGTCTGACTGCTGCCTGGAACCGACCTCTGCCTTTCCACTGACCACATCTGACCGCTGCTTGGAACCGACCTCTGCCTGTCCACTGACCACATCTGACTGCTGCTTGGAACTTGACCACTGCCTGACATGACTACACTCAGACTGACTACAGGTACTGACCCCTGCTTTGGCTGACCATTCTGGACTGATACTCTGGCCTTGATATTCGCTATCCACTCAGACACTCTATTCTGGCCTCCTGTGACCTCTGGAATTCTTTCTTGGACATTGACCGTGCACCTTTGTTCGTGGTGGGCACTCCCCTGTGCTTCCTCTCTAGGAGACCCTGCGAGGCCCACCTAAGACCAGGCGGCACAGGTACCCAAGGGCTCAACCTGCGGAAACCCCGTGTTGTTACTGGCGAAGCTCCAGCTAGTCTCTGTCTCCTCCTGTGCTCCGACTCCTGGTGGTAGGCAGTCTCTGGGTCCGAGCAGAGGGCCATACCAATTCTGCACCAGGCCAAGGGTCCACCTCCAGTGCAACAGGTTGCCAAGGCCATGGACTCTGCGGAGTCTCCTGCCTTGCAGGTCATCCCTGGCCTAACTGCTCATGTCTGAGAACAACAGCGAACCCTGGAAGTATTAGCTTTATCTGTGGAGAGACTACGGTCTCAACTAGAGAATTCTGTTATGGCCAACTCAGGGGTCTGGCTCAAACCCTGCCCCCACGGGCATCATTGGCCCTCCCAGCTCCACCCCGTTTCAATGGGGATCCACTGAGGCTTTATCAACCAATTCTTTATGCAATTCGCACTGCAGCCTTCGCTGTTTCCAAGTAAAATAACCAAGATCACTTTTATCCTCTCAAGCCTTGATAGGAATGCCCTGGCATGGGCTTCCACAATTTGAGAGCGTTCTGCTGCTATCCTCTCCCAGTTCATTTCCGTTTTCAAGCGGATTTTCAAGGATCCCGGCCGACAGGCAGTTGCGGGTCATCATCTTCTCCACCTCTGTCAAGGCTCACATTCGCCCACTGAATTCACGGTAGAATTCAGAACACTGGCCACAGAACTGAGGTGGCAAGAGGACTGCCTACGGGCAATCTACCTAGAGGGCCTGTCTGCTGCCCTTAAGGATGAGCTGGCTGCTCGTGAGATTCCCACATCTCTTGAAGACCTGATTTCCCTGGTTGGCAAGAATGACCATCGCCTATGACAGCGACACCAGGAGGTAACGGTTCCATGGCCTCCTGCCTTACACCCAGCTTGTGCTATGAGCCCCCAGTTGAAGGCCTTACCAGCACCTCCTCCATCAGCAGAGGAACCGATGCAGATTAATTGTGGGCCCTTGTCCCCTGAAGAGCACCTCTGACGTAAGAAGCAAGGCCTTTGCCTATACTGCGGTGGTTCCAGACATCTCCTGAAATCCTGCCCTGTTCGGTCGGGAAACTGCAAAGCCTGAGCCCGGCGGGGTCCTGAGCTTGGGCGCTACTATTACTGGCCCCCAGTTATTACTTCCTGTGTCCCTCTTTAGGGAATCACTCTCCTTTGCCACTACCGCACTCGTGGACACTGGGGCGAGTGGCAATTTTATTCTGGAAGATATCATCACACTACTCCAGATCCCACTTCAACCTCTGGAAGTACTTCTCCACATAGCATCAATCCAGTGAGAGCACCTCCCCTGACACATTACTCATTGCACCATGGCCTTCTGTCTCACTGTGGGAACCCTCCATGAAGAGGACATTTCTCTGTTCGTCTTGAAGCATTCCACGCATCCGGTAATCCTAGGACTTCCTTGACTCAAGGTACATGCACCCCACTTTGACTGGCAATCCCTGCAGTTAACTTAGTGGGGACCCCAGTGCCAGGACCACTGTCTGCGACAGGTGTCCCCAGAAGTTACCTTTCTGAACTCTACAACCCTTACCGGGTTACCTGCTCCATATTCTGACTTCAAAGATGTGCTCTCCAAACAAAATGCTGACATTCTGCCTCCACTCCTGGAATTCAGTTGTCCCATTGAGCTCCTACCGGGTACCATGCCTCCCAAGGGCAGACCTTACCCTCTCTCCTTTCCGGAAACCCAAGCAATGTCAGAGTACATTAAAGAGAATCTGAATAAAGGATTCATAAGAACCTCCGATTCCCCGGCAGGAGCTGGATTCTTCTTCGTGAAGAAGAAAGATGGCAGTTTACGTCCTTGCATAGACTACTGTGGGCTAAATGCCACAACTCGCAAGGATCGTTACCCTCTGCCACTCATTAGAGAGCTATTTGATCACCTACAGGGAGCTCAGATCTTTAAAAACCTAGATCTCAGCGGGGCATACAATCTTGTACGAATCCAACCAGAGGACATCTGGAAGACCACCTTCAATATGAGGGACAGCCACTATGAGAATGTAATAATGCCTTTCAGACTTTGTAACATCCCTGCAGTCTTTCAGCATTTGATGAATGAGATCTTCCGGGTCATACTATACTCATTTATCGTGGTATATCTAGACGATATACTGATCTTTTCCAAAGACCTGAAGTCCCACTGTTCACATGTTCAAACAGTCCTCCAACACCTCAGAGACAATCACCTCTACACAAAATTAGAAAAGTGTTTTTTCGAACAGACCCACCTTCCATTTCTGGGCTACATCATCTCCAGTCGTGGCTTCACCATGAACCCTGAGAAACTCCAAGGTATTCGAGATTGGCCCCAGCCAGAAGGCCTCCATGCCTTACAAAGATTCTTCGGATTTACAAATTATTACAGAAACATCATCGCTAATTATTCCACACTAGCTGCTCCACTCACGGCCATGACTAGGAAAGGAAGTAACCTTCATTTGGAGCCCCAAGGCTCAATCTGCTTTCCATGCCTTGAAAGAGGCCTTCTGCACTGGTCTATGTCTACATCATCCAGATCCTAACCACCCTTTCATTGTCAAAGTTGATGCTTCCGCTATTGGAGCAGGGGCAGTTCTAAGCCAATATTCCTCCAAGGGGGTCTTAGTACCCTGCTTCTACTTGCACAAGTTTTCTGCCACGGAGAAAAACTATACCATTGGGGATCGTGAATTCTTAGCTGTGAAATTGGCCCATCAAGAATGGCGGCCCTAGTTAGAAGGAGCACAGTACACGTTTATGATATTCACAGACCACAAGAACCTCGAACACTTAAAGGAAGCTCAGTTACTGAATCCTAGACAGGCCCACTGGGTGCTGTTCTTTGAATGCTTCAACTTTGAACTCCGATACCGTCCTGCAGCAAAGAACCTCCATGCGGATGCACTCTCTTGTTCCCTTGAGCCAGAAGATATGCCTGAAACTCCTAGACACATCATCGACCAAGCTTGCATATCCCTTGCAGTTACCCACATGGTACCAGCTGGGAAAACGGTGGTCCCACACTATCTTCAGGAGTGTATGCTCTGCTGGGCCCACGACTCGAAGTTGGCCAGCCATCTTGGCTGGGCTTGGACCCTCGAGATGCTAAGAAGACATTATTGGTGGCCTAACATGGTAAAAGACTCCCACAATTATGTGGACTCCTGCCCGATCTGTGCGCAGTAAAAACTCCCGACTGGCCATCCATGGGGACTCCTCCAACCTCTTCCGGCTCCCACCGAAACCTGGTCAAGCATCTCTACTGACTTCATTGATCTGCCTCCATCTAAGGGCAACACAGTCATTTGGGTCATTATCAACCGCTTTTCAAAAATGTCACATTTTGTTCCATAATATAAATCAATGAGCACCAAATCAAGTTGAGAAGGATTATTACAATAATCATGAAATAGCCCAAAACAAATCCTTCATGTTACATGTGTGACTTCTCTTAAATGGGATTCCTCAATTCTCAAAAATAGAGTATGATAATTCAACCGTTATGAAGCAAAAAATATTTGTGGAAGGAGAGGAACGTTTCATATGCAATAATCATAAATCCCCAACAGGGTGATATTGACTGACAATCTAATCATCAACGAACCTCCTCCAACCAAAGTGTGTAGTCAATGTGCAAACGTTTTTTCAAAAATAAATTTTTTTGTGTATATCCTTTAAAACATTGATCATTTCACTTATTTATAAAGGTGAAGTGAATCACTCCAAAATTCCAAGTATTTTTTTAAATTATTTTTTCAAATAAACACTCCTCGCAGCCTGGTAACTGATCCCAATAAAGGGTATAAAGCAGTGCTTTGAAGACAACCTAGATCGGCATGCTGGACGGACTCTAATGGCTTAAACAAAAGCTCATGCAACATCCCGACTTATCTGGTGGTTGTGCGGGTCACCGACGCGGCCACGTTTCAGGTCCACTCTCGGACCTTTCATCAGGGAAATTCGTCCTCTGGCGATGTGTAGTCGGTCAATGTTGAGCCGTTGCCTACTAGGTACTTAGCGTGAATCGTCCGATTCTATCCAAGGCTGACAACGCTGTGAGCTAACACATATTGGTGACCATGGACATTAGTGCCCTATACACTAATATCCCACAGCCTCAAGCATTTCAAGTGATTGAACAATGTTTATTACAACGGCTGTCACATCACAGAATTCCGACTTCTGTTATACTGCAACTAGTAGAAGTGGTACTGTATCATAATTATTTCATGTACAACGATGTTATTTGCTCAAATACATGGAATCCCCATGGGATCACCGTTAGCTCCCACTACTGCTAACATCTACGTAGCTGATTTTGAACACAGGACTGTGTATGCGTCTGAATGGTGGCAGGACATTGTAATTTGGGTTCGGTATATCGATGACATACTTTTTGTATGGAAAAATTCAGAAGAACAATTATCCCTGTTTTTTGATTGGTTGAACCATCAAGATCCCAACCTTCAGTTTACTAAACATCAATCGTACACCCAAGTACCTTTTCTTGATGTTTTAATGGGTTTAAAGAAGGGACAATTCACCACCACAGTATACCGTAAACCCACTGATAAAAATAATCTTTTAAAATTCCACAGTCATCATCCTCCAGCATTCAAACGGGGCTTGCCCGTTAGTCAATTCTTTAGAATAAAAAGGATATGCTCAGACCAGAGCCAGTTTGAAAGTCAAGCTCAAATTCTAAGCAATAAATTTTTGGAACGTGGCTATCCAAAATCCGTGGTTAAACGAGCCTATAAACGTGCGAAATATTCAGATAGGTCATCTATGTTAGCCTATAAACCTTGCAAACAGGATCCTGGTCTTGTATGTGTATTAAATCAATCAGTTGCTACTTCCACCATAGCTGCTTCAATCCGTTCACATTGGTCAGTTTTAGCGTTACACGAAATTTTTAAAGAGCTTCCTTTGATAGTTACCACACGCGGTAAAAACATCCGTGACACACTGATACATGCAGTGACTAACCGCTGCAGCGGAGAATTGGGAGGTAGCCATAACCCATGTGGACATTGTGCTCATTGTTCTCAAAGTATCAATGGAGACACATGGACTGATCCGGTGACCGGTTACAAGGTTTTTCGCAAGACTCATACCACTTGTGAATCAGATCATGTGGTCTACGCCATTGTGTGTCCTTGTCCCAAGACATACATTGGCAGAACCACCAGAAAAATCAGAATTCGTTTAAATGAACACAAGTCCAAATTACACACTGTCACTTTAACAGCACCAATTGTGTCTCACTGTGTGCAGTTAAGCCATGGTTTTTCAGATCTGAAATGGACAATTTTGGATCAGGTTCCATCCCCCCGGCGCGGGGGGGATAGAACAAGATTGTTAAACAAACGAGAAGCTTTTTGGATTTTCACCTTACAATCACAAGCCCCTGGAGGATTGAATGAATTATTAGACTGGAGTTTCATTGTATAATCCGCAATTACACATAGAGCATTCGACGGGGTCTGTTTATTTTGATTGGCCGTACTATTGGATACGTCACTTGTTCAGAGCTTGCTGGGGATTGGACACGTAGCTATTCCAGCGATCAGTTCAAATAAGACACTTCCGTTAGCTCACAGCGTTGTCAGCCTTGGATAGAATCGGACGATTCACGCTAAGTACCTAGTAGGCAACGGCTCAACATTGACCGACTACACATCGCCAGAGGACGAATTTCCCTGATGAAAGGTCCGAGAGTGGACCTGAAACATGGCCACGTCGGTGACCCGCACAACCACCAGATAAGTCGGGATGTTGCATGAGCTTTTGTTTAAGCCATTAGAGTCCGTCCAGCATGCCGATCTAGGTTGTCTTCAAAGCACTGCTTTATACCCTTTATTGGGATCAGTTACCAGGCTGCGAGGAGTGTTTATTTGAAAAAATAATTTAAAAAAATACTTGGAATTTTGGAGTGATTCACTTCACCTTTATAAATAAGTGAAATGATCAATGTTTTAAAGGATATACACAAAAAAAATTATTTTTGAAAAAACGTTTGCACATTGACTACACACTTTGGTTGGAGGAGGTTCGTTGATGATTAGATTGTCAGTCAATATCACCCTGTTGGGGATTTTTGATTATTGCATATGAAACGTTCCTCTCCTTCCACAAATATTTTTTGCTTCATAACGGTTGAATTATCATACTCTATTTTTGAGAATTGAGGAATCCCATTTAAGAGAAGTCACACATGTAACATGAAACATTTTGTTCCATTACATAGCCTCCCCTTGGCTCCTGAACTGGCTAAATTCTTCCTAAACAACGTGTTATGCTTACATGGGTTACCCATAGAGATTGAATCTGATCATGGGGCACAATTCGCTGCCAAGTATTGGAAGTCCCTTTGTAAAAAGTTTGATATTACCCTGAATCTTACGTGGGCCTATCATCCTCAAGCGAATGGCCAAGCTGAGAGGACAAACCACTCACTGAAGACTTTCCTAAAATCTTACGTCAATGATCAGCAGGATAACTGGGCCGACCTCTTGCCATGGGCCAAGTTATCCCACAATACCCACGTCACCTCTGCGACCGACACCTCACCTTTCTCAGTGGTATTTGGTCGCCAGCCATGCCTGCCTCTACCAATGCCACTTTCCATGCCCTCGCCTTCATCCCAGGCTATGGCACAGATAATACGCCGTCTTTGGATCCATGTCAAAGAAAGACTGAGTCAGGCAGCCGAGTGAGCCAAGCGCTTCACGGACGTTCATCGTCGCACTGCACCCCTGTTCCGGCCCGGCCAGAAAGTCTGGCTGAGCACTAAACACATCAGACTACGTCTTCCTTCACAACGACTGGCTCCCAGGTTCATCAGACCGTTCCCAATCATCCGATGCAGAGGAGCGGTTACATACCAGCTGCAATTTCCCGCTTCCATGGGAATCCACAACACATTCCATGTTTTCCTATTGAAGCCATTAGTCTTGACTTGGCCTTCTCGAAGGCCTCCTGCACCTACCCAACTTGCCTCTGAACCCGAGGACATCCTCCAAGTAAAAGAGGTCCTGGATGTCCAGCACCATAGAGGCCATTGGGAGTACCTTCTGTCGTGGGAGGTCTTCAGGCTGGAGGAGAACGCCTGGGAGCCCTCCCACCACATACATGACAAGAACCTCCTCGCTGAGTTCCATTGGACCCATCCTGAAAAGCCCAGGCTGATAAGGGGGAGGCCCATAAAGGGGTGGGGGGGCGTTGTGTTTCCCGGCCATGCTGGTGCCGCGACCGGACCTGCTCACCTGGCATGCCTGTCTACCAGCTCCTCTCTCAATCCCAGTGCTGCTTGTCCACGGCTTCCACAAGCTCCCCTAGGCCCATCGGGGCCTGCCACATTGCAGTGCTCCTCGCGCCGGGGCTCAGCATCCTCCTCAGTGTCATCCCCGACCCCTACCGCACACGCACACGCGAGGAGCTCTCTCCACTTTAAAGGGCCAAGCATGGGAAACTCACAGGTGGCGCCTGATTTTGACGTCACTTGAGCCCTGTATAAGTAGCAGGGCTCAGCCCCTACCTCATTGCCTTGGCAATTGTGTCGTACACTCCGGTATATTTTAGTTTGCCTGTTCCAGTGTCTCCTGTTCCAGCATCTCCTGTCCCAGTCTTCCCTGTTCTTTTGTCTCTCCTGATAGTATCCTTCAGACTGATCTCACAGTACTGACCTTTGCTTGCTCCTGACCACATCTGACTGCTGCCTGGAACCGACCTCTGCCTGTCCACTGATCATGTCTGACCACTGCTTGGAACTGACCTTTGCCTGTCCTCTGACCATGTCTGACCGCTGCCTGGAAGCGACCTCTGCCTGTCTACTGACCACGTCTGACCGCTGCCTGGAACTTGCCCTTTGCCTGAGTTATGCCCAGACTGACTAAAGGTACTGACTCCTGCTTCAGCTGACCATTCTGGACTGTTTCTCTGGCCTTGATCCTTGCTATCCACTCAGACACTCTATTCTGGCCTCCTGCAACCTCTGGACATTCTTACTTGGACATTGAATATGCACACTTGTTCGTGGTGGGCACTCCCCTGTGCTTCCTCTCTAGGAGATCCTGCGAGGCCCACCTAAGACCAGGCAGCCCGGTATATAGCTGATTGTATTTTCTCTGCATTTACTTTACTGCTTCTCTAACTGTTTAAACTTATTATTCTTTAGTTTACTATTTTATTTTATTTATATTATGAAACTATGTATTTACTTCCTTTTCTTTTTGGAAATGCAAATATTTTTAAATGAATATTTGTTAACTAATGTAAACCGATTTGATATGTTCTCATGATACATTGGTATATAAAAAGTATTAAATAAATAAATTAAATACCTAGGGCTCAACCTGCGGAAACCCCGGGTTGCTATTGGTGAAGCTCCAGCTAGCCTCTGTCTCCTCCTGTGCTTCACCTCCTGGGTGGCAGGCTCTCTCTGGGTCCGACCAAAGGGCCGTACCAATCCTGCACTAGGCCAAGGGTCCACCTCCAGCGCAACATAAATAATATTAATAAAAAATGTTATGCAGAAATGCTGAGTATCATCATGATACCACATTGAGTCTTACAGACTAAAACTAGCTACAAAATCTTTACTTCACCTCTGACCAGGATTTCAATTCCACTGTTAATAAAAATTGAGTAAAGACTCTCAGTATTGAAGAATAAGCTAATGCATAGATTAGCATGGTATTTGTATGGAGTAGTGATAATCTGTGTGTAAAACTCCTTGCCACATTGAGAGTTCTACACACAACAGTGTGTGCAGAACCATGTGCTGACATGTACGTACAACCTAGCAAACATTTTAGGTACTGGTAGGTGGGGTGGGAACTCCTGGGGATCATTCTGGCACAATTTAGAAATTTTGGACCTGTGGATGGGGTAAAATAGGCTTGAGGGTATCAATTTTGACAGTTTGGATTGCTGGAGGGAGGGCTTTTTTTCAGCGGTAATAGGGGATTTGGGACAGAGCGTGAGACTGACAGTTTCTATTATGTATTGGTTATTGAGTAAAACAATAAACATTTTGTATTAAAAAAATAATAGAATGGGGGGAGGGGGAGCAGCAGAGCAATTTTCCGCACAGGACAGCAAAAATGTTAGCACTAGTCCTCATTATTTCTACCATGTTGCAGCTTTCATGTCTTCCTTTAGGGGACCATACTGACACAGTTAATGTTTTTTTTAACTTTGCAAAATAGGAAAACTAGTTTGGACAAACCTTTTTCTTTTACTGTATCAAATAACAACCTACAATAGCACTTCCAATAATAAGAAAAGGCTACATTTTCCTTTGCAATAGTTGCTTTTAAAGAATCAGTGTTATTTTTAGGGATGTGAATCGTTTTAGGACGATTAAAATTATCGTCCGATAATTTTAATATCGTCTTAAACCGTTATGGAACATAATACAATAGAGATTCTAACGATTTATCGTTATAAATCGTTAGAATCGTGAGCCGGCACACTAAAACCCCCTAAAACCCACCCCCGACCCTTTAAATTAAATCCCCCACCCTCCCGAACCCCCCCCAAATGAGTTAAATAACCTGCGGGTCCAGCGGCGGTCCGGAACGGCAGCGGTCCAGAACGGGCTCCTGCTCCTGAATCTTGTTGTCTTCAGCCGGCGCCATTTTCCAAAATGGCGCCGAAAAATGGCGGCGGCCATAGACAAACACGATTGGATGGCAGGAGGTCCTTCCGGACCCCCGCTGGACTTTTGGCAAGTCTCGTGGGGGTCAGGAGGCCCCCCACAAGCTGGCCAAAAGTTCCTGGAGGTCCAGCGGGGGTCAGGGAGCGATTTCCCGCCGCGAATCGTTTTCGTACGGAAAATGGCGCCGGCCATATGCGTATGGCCGGCGCCATTTTCCGTACGGAAAATGGTGCCGGCAGGAAATCGACTGCAGGAGGTTGTTCAGCGAGGCGCCGGAACCCTCGCTGAACGACCTCCTGCAGTCGATCTCCTGCCGGCGCCATTTTCCGTACGAAAACGATTCGCGGCGGGAAATCGCTCCCTGACCCCCGCTGGACCTCCAGGAACTTTTGGCCAGCTTGTGGGGGGCCTCCTGACCCCCACGAGACTTGCCAAAAGTCCAGCGGGGGTCCGGAAGGACCTCCTGCCGTCCAATCGTGTTCGTCTATGGCCGCCGCCATTTTTCGGCGCCATTTTGGAAAATGGCGCCGGCTGAAGACAACAAGATTCAGGAGCAGGAGCCCGTTCCGGACCGCTGCCGTTCCGGACCGCCGCTGGACCCGCAGGTTATTTAACTCATTTGGGGGGGGGGTTCGGGAGGGTGGGGGATTTAATTTAAAGGGTCGGGGGTGGGTTTTAGGGGGTTTTAATGTGCCGGTTTTGCGATTTTTAGATTTTTAGATTTTTCACGATTTTTCACGATTTTTCACGATTTTTCACGATATTTTACCCCCCCAAACGGCAACAATACGATTCCCTCCCCCTCCCAGCCGAAATCGATCGTTAAGACGATCGAGGACACGATTCACATCCCTAGTTATTTTACTGTTCCATGCATCCATCACCCTTTTGTGAAGAAATATTTTCTGATATTACTCATCATTTTACTCCACTGGAGCTTCATATCATGGCCTTTTGTTTTAAATCTTTCTTTCTGCTTAATAAGGTTTGCTTCTTGTACGTCATTTATAACTAATATTTGAATGTCTCTATCATATCAGCCTTGTCTCTCCTCTTCTTGAGGATATACATATTTTAGTTCTTTGTTTTACTTCATAGGACCTCTAGTGCAAAGTCGGCACCATTTGGTAGCCCTTTTCTGGAATGCATCTATTCTGCCTAATTTATGTATTTATTTCTTCAGTTTGCTTTCCCACCTATCAGCTTAAGGTCTGATCTCTGGAACTGGATACAATATTAGCAAACAAACAAAACACGGGGAAAATACAAGTCTTTGTGAATAGACTCTAATGTCCGGTATCCTTATGGGTAATAACCAAAGGGAAGTACCTCAATGTCAGTATATACCGTTTTTACTTTTAATTTTATATGTGAGCTTTAGTGCTTGTGCTTATGCTTCATTGTATATATAAAGATAATGTATTCAGTCCTTTTATAAAGCTCTCCTTAATAACCACAGGCCTTAAAGTATTTAGAATCATCTAAATGGGTTGCTTTGCAAAATGAGAGTAAAGCCGCTCATTTCTAGGACTAGCCTAATGGTTAGAGCAGTAGACTGGGAAGCCAGGGTTCAAATCTCACTGACATTCTTTGGGACCTTGTGCAAGTCACTTCACTCACCATTACCTCAAGTACATTTTAGGGCCTGATTTTTCAAAAGCATTTGCATGCTTAAAACTGGGTTTTCCAGTGGGCTTTTGAAAATTGCTACAATATATGCTTTTGAATTATTGTTAGGCTTTAAGTGCATTTATGCAGCTAAATACTTTTGAAAATTTCCACACATACACCCTCATACTCATATCTGCTAACTACACACACAACCTGTCCACAAAACTCCTCCAACCCACACACATATTTTAGTCCATTTGTTTTACTTCATAGGACTTCTAGTGCAAAGTCTGCACCATTTGGTAGCCCTTTTCTGGAATGTATCTATTCTGCCTAATGTATTTATTTCTTCAGTTTGATCTCCCACCTATCAGCTTAAGGTCTGATCTCTGGAACTGGATGCAATATTAGCAAACAAACAAACAAAACATGCCCACACACACACACACAATCATACATCTAAAGCACCAAACAGCCACACACATTCACACCCAGCCCTATAGCCCAACATACACAGCCTCACAACCTCAAGCATACCTTTCTAATAGGGATGTGAATCGTTTTAGGACGATTAAAATTATCGTCCGATAATTTTAATATCGTCTTAAACCGTTATGGAACACAATACAATACAGATTCTAACGATTTATCGTTATAAATCGTTAGAATCGTGAGCCGGCACACTAAAACCCCCTAAAACCCACCCCCGACCCTTTAAATTAAATCCCCCACCCTCCCGAACCCCCCCCAAATAACTTAAATAACCTGCGGGTCCAGCGGCGGTCTGGAACGGCAGCGGTCCGGAACGGGCTCCTGCTCCTGCATCTTGTCGTCTTCGGCCGGCGCCATTTTCCAAAATGGCGCCGAAAAATGGCGGCGGCCATAGACGAAAAAGATTGGACGGCAGGAGGTCCTTCCGGACCCCCGCTGGACTTTTGGCAAGTCTCGTGGGGGTCAGGAGGCCCCCCACAAGCTGGCCAAAAGTTCCTGGAGGTCCAGCGGGGGTCAGGGAGCGATTTCCCGCCGCGAATCGTTTTCGTACGGAAAATGGCGCCGGCAGGAGATCGACTGCAGGAGGTCGTTCAGCGAGGGTTCCGGCGCCTCGCTGAACGACCTCCTGCAGTCGATCTCCTGCCGGCGCCATTTTCCGTACGAAAACGATTCGCGGCGGGAAATCGCTCCCTGACCCCCGCTGGACCTCCAGGAACTTTTGGCCAGCTTGTGGGGGGGCCTCCTGACCCCCACGAGACTTGCCAAAAGTCCAGCGGGGGTCCGGAAGGACCTCCTGCCGTCCAATCTTTTTCGTCTATGGCCGCCGCCATTTTTCGGCGCCATTTTGGAAAATGGCGCCGGCCGAAGACGACAAGATGCAGGAGCAGGAGCCCGTTCCGGACCGCTGCCGTTCCGGACCGCCGCTGGACCCGCAGGTTATTTAAGTTATTTGGGGGTGGGGGATTTAATTTAAAGGGTCGGGGGTGGGTTTTAGGGGGTTTTAATGTGCCGGTTTTTCGATTTTTCGATTTTTCGATTTTTTAACGATTTTCACGATTTTTCACGATATTTTACCCCCCCCCAAATGGCAACAATACGATTCCCTCCCCCTCCCAGCCGAAATCGATCGTTAAGACGATCGAGGACACGATTCACATCCCTACTTTCTAACACCATTCATGCACACACAGACATCCCTCTCATATATCAACTCCTCACACATCCCACCTATAACTTCCATGTACTCCCACATTTCCCATTCCCACTGATCACACCCATCACAAATACTCCTATACCCACAACCTACCCCACCGACATACTTCCTTTAACAATTCTGTGATGGAATCATTCCCAAAGCCAAGCCTCTGCATGCTTTTTCTGCTTGTTTGCCTATCATATTTGTTATAGTTTTTAGATGTATTTATTTGAAAGTACTGACTTATTTGACTGTATTATTATATGTATGGGTTATTTCTTACAAGGCAATTTGACCTGATTTACTGACAAGGCGGGTTATAAGAGCTGTCACTAAATAAATAAATTGTGATGGGTGGGACATACATAACTTTGGCACTGGAGATGGTTTTGAAGTAATGGCACAAGGTGCATGGGACTTCATTGGTGGGGAAATGTAGGGCTAAAAGGAAGAGAGCTGGGCAGTAGATGCAGGAGGGAGGTGACGTTTTGGAAGTGTCAACAATAATGGGAAGGAAAACAAATAGGTGTCACTACAAGAGAGCATGAAAGGTGGGTGACCTCTACAAAATAACAGTGTGTTGATCACTGTTTATCCCCACAATGCCAGCAGGGCAGCTATTTAACACAGGGCTTGTGTTGAAGGACTGAAACAAAAGGCCATTCTCCAGCACAGAGAGCAAGGGATTAACACACCCCCCCCTTTCCAGGTCATGTTGCCTGACCATGTAGGGGAAGGAAAGGGTCTGCAAGAGCTACAGATAGGGTATAACCTGTGCTAGTGAGTCATCTTTCTGCCTACCTGTTGTGAAGGTTATATACCAGAATAATCACCTGTTCAGAGCCATGTAATTTTATACATAATGTTTATTGTTTTCTCTCCTGGTTCCCCAAGTATGCTGCTACAGAAGAACTCTGGGGCATTTCTATTTCACAGTAAATGTTATTTTTGAAGGCATGATAATGTCTGCTGCCCACAACCCAGTTTTGACCCTGAATAAGCAGATTGGGCCAGAAATGGTACCAAACAAAGGACAGAAAAGTCCATCAGGTTATGAGCCCAGAGAATACTCTGGACCCAGACAGAAAGGTTCTGAATCTAAGCAGTGCTGATCCAGGGGGACACAGAAGCTGGCTATGTAACCAAATCCGTGCGCAGTTGACACAAAGGACCTGAAAAAAGCAGGCACCCTGCTATGATCACAAACAGTGAGAGCAAAAAAACAGAACAATTAACTTAGAGAACATGGCTTGTAGCACAGATCTCAGAAATGCTAAAAAATGTAGGCAATTATCATATATGGAAGTTTAAGTTGGAAATACTGATGAATAAGGATAAATTATGGGATATTATTTGCAAGGATAGTCTTATTGAAAATGCAGATCTTTGGGATCAAAAAGTATTATTTGTTTTCTTGTTGAAGACAATCAATTAATATTCATCTTCAACTGTGCTACCATGAGAAAAATGTGGGAAAGCTTGAAAAGATTACATGAAAGATGTTGTGGCAGTCAAGGACTTGGACACAGCCAGAGGAATCACACTCAGACTCTGCTGTAACTTCAGTGCATTTATTTACGGTGCCACACAACACAATCAGGATTGGCAAATACAGTTGCAAACACAAAGGCTACTCTCTAGTCTCAAAAAACCAGGCACTTTCTAGAACTCTGCCTGTTCTCCACTCTCAATAACTTACACACAAGGTACTTTCCAGAAGTCTGCCCACTTTCACAGTAACTCTTAGGCACTTCCCATGAGTCTGCCTTCCTTGTTTCAGAGAGAGGTCTGGAGCTCCCACTCTGACAGGACCTAGTTCTCCTTAGGGATGTGAATCGTTTTTTGACGATTTAAAAAAATCGTCAGATAATTTTTAAATCGTCAAAAATCGTTAGAGTCGCGATACAATAGAAATTCCCCCGATTTATCGTGAAAAATCGTAAATCGGGGGAGGGGGGAGGGCGGGAAAACCGGCACACTAAAACAACCCCTAAACCCACCCCGAACGGGAGATTGCTGCCCGTGGCCCCCCTGGACCATCAGGTATGTGTAAAAAGTTTTGGGGGGGGAGGTTGGGAGAGTGGGGGAGGCTAAGGGGTAATTTTAAAGGGTCGGGTGGGGTTTTTTTTTTATCGGCGCGGGCCTCACTAGAAAAAATTAGTGATGTGAATTGGAACTGGAACTGATCCCAATTCACATCTCTAATGATCAGATTCCACCCCCCCCCCCCCTCCCAGCAGAACACAATTGTTAAAATGATCGGGCACACGATTCACATCCCTAGTGCTCCTGATCCCAGATCCAGTGTGACCATCCTTTCCCTGCTGGCTCAACAAATTATCCTCTCCTGTACTGGGCATGCCCTCCAAGCAGCTCCCACCTGGCAGGGTCCCACACATAGCCACTCTCCGTCTAGAGGATTTAAAGAGGACCTGGCTCCCAGCTTCAAATTGCACATGCTTACCAGGGTACACTAGGGGCACTACCTCACAGATTTATATATTAAACAGCAAAGTGATTCTGCTTCACAAATTATGCATTTTAAGGATGAGTATGTTAATACCATGCTAGAAATAACAGAGAAATTGAAATGCATGGGAAAAGATTTGAAATATGGTTGTGTGACTGCAATATTATTGGGTACTTTTCTGCATACGTATGATACACTCATAAATGGACTTGAGACTAGACCATAATGCAAACTAACACTGGACTATATGAAAGACAGACTCACAGTGGAGTTTGTTTGCATAAATGATAAACTAAAGGAGACAAATACAAGTATCTGAAGCACCTGACTGGAGAGGGAGAGAAAGGCATTGTCCTTGCTGCAGGGGGAGGAGCTGGTATAAGAAAACAGCCCAAAAGAGTACACATTTCTCACACAGCTGGGGATAAAACCTGTTGGCAAGTATTACCCTGGAGAGGAACAGATAGCTGCATAGAGTGGGGGGAAAGGGATATAATCACTGCAATATTATTACTGCAAAGACATGGGCCACTTCAGGAAGAACTACCTAGCCTGGACCTCATAAAAGTCAGTCATCAGCTGAGACAATAAAAGCAGTTAAGAGTGCAGCCAGAGGAACACTGAATTGCTTTGGAGCTGTAGCTTTAAACTGCCAGAGAGAAGCAAGATGGAAAATGTGTGCATTCATTTATATGCAACCAGATATAGGACAAATAATAAAAATAAATTTCACAGATGTAAACTTTTATGTGAAAGATGAAGTATTTCTGGCAGATGGGAAATGCATCCCTGCAATGAAAAAGGTCATGGATGGCTAGAATGCATCACCATATCTAGACACAAACATAAAATGTTCATGTGTTGTTTGTGCAAGACCTGAAGGTTAGACTTTAGTCAGTGAAATGCCTGACAAACAAGAGTTTCGCCCCTTTTACAAAAATACATGTATGATTCAGAAGAGGACAAGGATAGTGGTACAAGAGGAATCAAGTGGCAGCCTGTACAAACTCATTTAACAAATAAGGAATTTAAAGCAGCTATTCAACCCCCACACCAGAACTGCATACATACATACATGGCACAGATGCCCAGATGTAATAAATGACCTGCTGAACATGCACAGAGGTACAGACATGTATATGCTGTTTCAAAGGCAAAGCAACACAAGCATTACTGCTGAAGGCAAGCCACCACAGGGCCATTCAACCACTGGAGATAATCCACAGTGATCTGTATGGACTGATAAAGGCAAAAACTCCTTCTAGAACCTTATTTCCTGACTTTTTCCATCAATAAGCAGCACTGAATTAGCCATAACATATGGGTCGGTAATGAATGGAGCTCTCTGTCATAGTTACTAGAGCTTTTGCGCTACTGAGCATGTGTGGGAATTCCCACTCAAGCATTGCCTCATGAGCCCCATCATTCTTTTTCATCCAAGCACTAGCATGGATGTGTACCTCCATCTTTCTGTTTTTCTATAAAAAATTTCAAAACTCTTCATTAAAGTTGCCTTGTTGCCTCAGCAGCCTCCAAACAGCACTTTTCAGTGTTACTTAAAAAAAAAAAAGAAAGAAAGAAAAGATTTCTTTTATCAGAATGTCTGCTAAGAAGAAAGCCACAGTAATTGGGTTTAAAGATTTTTGACCAAATTTTCAAAACCCTATGCACATAAAAATCGGTAGATACGTGCGTGGCCAGGCTGAGCGATTTTTAAAATGGCCTGGCCACGCGTGTATCTACCGATATGAGCAGAAGTGCTGAGGTTCACAAAATGGAGTCTGGTTGGGGAGGGGTGTGGAGCAGGGGCCGGCCAATACAGCACCATTTTGCACTGTCCTGGTGATTCACGTGCTGGCAACTGGCCAGCATGTGCAACTTACTTCTACTTGGAGGAGGAAGTAAATTATAAAACAAAAATAAAAAGGATAGCTAGGGTAGATTTAGAGGTTGGGGTGGGGAGGGGAAAAGGGAGGAAAGTTAGGTAGAGGGGTAGGGAACTGGGAAAATTGCTGATCGCGTTGCTACATGTAATTGAAAATATCCCCCCCCCCCCACACACACACACACACACACATGCTTCTGGTCACTCTCCTGCACATGCACGCTAGATATTAAAATCCAGCGTGAATGTGCATGTGGAACTATGCACATGGATGTGAATGTGCGGGTTTTAAAATTGACCGCTGTATTTGTGAAGGAAAATGTCTTTACAAATGGAGTCTACCTCTGCTACTATTTCCTATATCCAAACTATGATCAAGCCAATTGTTAGAATTGTTGAAGAATGTCCTTATGAACACAGAGGTACAGAGTTTGAAAAATGGAGGAATTGCATAAGTCTTAGAGAAGATGCAATAGGTTCTCTTTCCAAAGTGTAGCCTCATTTGCCTCACCAGGAATAGAGTTGAGCATTAGCTCCTATACTATATCTCCCACATTGTAGGAACATAACAAATCCTTGTAGTCAAATAAATACAGCCAACATGCATCAAAGAAACTGAGGTACCACTTGCTGAACCACTGGAACAGCAAGCAGTGAAGATATAAAGAGGCTTGAGTGTTGTCGATGCACGGCGCACCAGCACTGTCAGCACACAAGGCTCCATTGGCACCATTGATGCACAAGACTCCATTAGCATCATTACCACATTGAGCTGTATTGGTGCCATTGATGCATCAAGCCCCATGTTCACCATTGATACCTTCAGCACCATCAAAACAGAAGACTTCATTAGTGTAATCCAAGAACAAGGCTCTATCATCACCATCAATGCATAAGGCCCTGGCACCATAGGGTCATATGGCTCCCAGTGTCGTCAATGCAAAAATCACTGGTGCCATCAATGCATAATGATGCATTGAGCCCCAGAGCATTGATTCAGTAAACCATTGGAATGATCGATACATCACACCATAAATCTTTCTATACAATTTTATGCTGGACTGGTCAAACTTTTAACAGAAGCAGAAGGGGACATGATCCCCCATAAATTATTAAGCATTTTCACCATCATAATTGCTGGCATAACTGACAAAGCCACCATTTGAATATTTGGAGTTATCTTCTTCCAAGTTTCTAACATGGAAAATAATTTTCCTTTAGCAGTTGCTCAGCTAGACGAGTCAGTGAACTTCAGGCTTTAGTTCATTATCCTCCTTATAAATAATTCTTCACAATAGAGTAGTTATCAGCACCCACCTGAAGTTTCTATCAAAATTTCTGTAATTTTTCATATTAATCTAGCTTTCATACTACCTACATTCTTCCCAATGCCACATACACATGATGGAAATTCCTTCATACCTTGGACTGCAAGGCAGTTTTGCTTTCTACAAAAGAACTCAGCCTCATCATCAGGCTTTGTAGTTATTCATCTTGTACAATACCAACAGATTGGATATAGCGGTGGCCAAATGTACATTTTCAAACTAGCTAGCTGACTGCATCGGGCACTGCAATAAGTAAACAGGCATTCAAATTATGAACTCTATCAAGGCTCATCAAGTTAGAACAATGACTACATTAATAGCTCATTTGTGATTTGTGATTTGTGTCTCTTGTAGACACTGCAAAGCTGCAATGTGCTCATCAATTCACAATTTTGCATCCTATTACTCTCTCTGTACAAGCTCTCAAAGAGTGTCAGTAATTCAGACAAGTAGTTTTGCATAGCCTGTTCATCTAGTAGTCTACTATCCATGGTGGGGACTGGGTTTTTTATTCAGTAAATGCTCTGCTGCAACAATCAGCTAGTGTCTCCATACATTTTATGTCTAATTCAGCCTTGTGTTGGCCAAATAAAGCTAGTTTGCTTACTTTAAACAGTGTTTTTGGTAGATAGCAAGATGTATTCGCCAATGAGCCATTCTAAATACCCACCTGCCTCCCTGGAAAATCAATTACCTAGCTAGACTTATTTTTAAATTGACTGAGAGGGCTCATGAGGCAATACCAGAGTGGGAATTAGTGCACATGCTCAGTAGTGCAAAAGCTCTAGTAACTATGAGTGGTCTGTTCAGTGCTGCTAGATGACATCTATGGAAAACATTGTTATGGTAAATAAATTTGCTTTCATTGATGATTACTCCACGTACACAAAGACTTAGCTCCCAAGACATAAAAATAAGACACTGGAAAAACTAAAAGAGTATGTAGCAGTTGCATGTTCAAGCATAAACCTAAAATCATCTGTATGGACAATGGAGGATGGTACTCGAATGAAGGGGTTCAAGCATACCTCAAGTGACAGGGGATCAAGCAGGAGACCATAATACCCTATACCCCTGAATAGAATTGTGTAGCTATAAGGAATGATATGAGTACCCCTGCTGCCACATACCCATTTCTGACTCTAAATAAGTAGATTAGGACAGAATTGGTATGAGACAAAGGAGAGGAAAATCCATCACCATGCTGGTAATATGACTGCAAAGATCATGATATAGAAGAATGTATGAAACACATTTTACTGTTCTTTTGTTTTTCTCTTATTTTTACTGATTTTCCACAAGTAAAAGGAATGATAAGTTCACCAGGTACACTTTTCAGTAATTGTTGAGTTAAAATAATAAGAAGGATACTGAAATCAGTGTAATGCAACAATAAGTATGGAATTTAACTAGCAATAAAGGTTTGCTAATTCCCAAGGATATTATAGTTTCTGTAGGGTAAAAGATAGATTTATCTATTTAATCAATTTTATTTTATTTTATCAATTTCTAGAACAATTCCCTGAGAGGAGGAATAGTTTAGTAGTTAAAGCAACAAGCTATAAACAAGGAAAGCCATGTAATATTGTGCAAATCACTTTGTCTCCCATTGCCTCAGGTACAAACTTATGGAGGTAATTTTCAAAAGGATTTATACATTTAAAGGGAGCATAGATGGTAATAATTTATAAAAGTCCATTTACACATGAAAATTAATTGAAATTTCAAAGGAGTTACTTATGTAAATGTAACAGTTTTCAAAAGTCCATTTACATGCATTTACAGATGTAAAACCCTGGTTTAAGTACATAAATCCATTTGAAAATTAGCTCCTTACATTCTAAACCCTCTGGGAATAGGGAAATACTTACAGTACCTGAATTTAATCCAATTTGAAATGACATATAAATAAAAATTGTTGAGTACGGAGTGTTTAGTGTGCCCTTGGACCTCAGCCCGACCCCAGACGAATCCAGGGCTGAACCGAGGGTGGACGGCGTGTCCCAGCATGGCTAAACACGGGCTTACCCTCTGCTGGGCCTGCAAGCTTCCAGAGCCAACAACACATGATGTTGGTAGGGGAAAGTTCCTATGACTGTTCCGAGCCCTTTCGGACCTGCCGCTTGAATCGACATGGAGCAGCAGGCCGGCCTGAGGATGAGGGCAGGTGGAGGCCTTGACACATAGACAGGACTATAATTGATGCAAAGGCATCTCGGACGGGACTGGGTTGATGCGATGGCATCACAAGCATGACGAGGAACTTGATCCAAACAAGACAAGACATAAGGCAGGAGGACATTGGCACTGTCTCTCAGAGCGCCCTACTCAGCCCACCCGTGGGACTGAGTCGTGGACCACCCTGTCCCACTGCACACCCTACACAGCCTTTGGAGGCTGGTCACAGACCAAGAGGAGAGCGGGACAAGCGCAGGGAAGACCCAGGCAAGGAGGAACTCCAATGATGAAGCCGGTGTCATCCGAAGCTCCACCCATGGCTGGCGGGAACAGAGGCTCAGGAGCACAGGGACGAATCCCACCTGCAGGCCACTCCATTCTCAGGCACGACATCATCCGAGAACCACAGCTCTACAGGAACAGAGGCTCAGGAGCACCAGACGAAGATGCAGGGAAGAATATCCTGGACAGGCAGACACATCAGGACATGGAAGATCATGACGGAACATCAGGACATGGTCAGGGACCTCAGGCAAGACATCAAGACGTGGCACAAAGGCAGACGAGTTGAGGAGCTCCACGAAGAACAGAACACCTTACAAGGCTCTGGCAGGCAGGAGCCTCTAGAGGGATGTCACTCTGATGCAAGGCAATGACAGACTGAGAAGACAGCCCTTTTATAGGGCTCAAGCAGGAAGTCCACTCCTTAGGTGGGGCCAGCACACTTCCTGTGCCTGGCCCTTTAAATCATGAAGAGAGGCGCGTGCCGGCGCCTAAGGAGCAGGAAGAAGGGCTGTGCAGGACCGTGGACAGCAGCCTGCACAGCGTCTGTGCGTACAGACGCAGGCCGGGCCTGAGGAGCAGGTCCTGACGTCGGCAGCGGCTCCAGTCGCTGCAGGAAGCCCCAGGGGCGGCTCCAGCCGCTGGATGGAACTGGGGCTTGCGGCCTAGCACCGCGAAGATGACAGTGGCGTCGGGGCAGTCCCAGCCCCGCGGTGAGGGGCAGGAAGGCCACGGCTCCGACCGCGGAGAAAAAGAGGATCCGGGGCGGCCTCTGGGCCGCATGGGGCAGGCGAAACCATGGCTCCAGCCAGGTTGGAGAGGCCCGATGGCGGCATCCATGCCGCGTCAGGAAAACAGCAACGTGGTAAGTGAGTCTGCTCACGGGGGAACCTGCGGGCAGCACAATTCATAACAAAAATGGAAAAAAACGTTGAAACTATCCAAAGTAGAGTAACATAAGAAACATAAGAAATTGCCATAATGCCTCTGTATCGCTCCATGGTGAGACCGCACCTTGAATACTGTGTACTATTCTGGTCGCCGCATCTCAAAAAAGATATAATTACGATGGAGAAGGTACAGAGAAGGGCTACCAAAATGATAAGGGGAATGGAACAACTCCCCTATGAGGAAAGACTAAAGAGGTTAGGACTTTTCAGCTTGGAGAAGAGACAACTGAGGGGGGATATGATAGAGGTGTTTAAAATGATGAGAGGTCTAGAACGGGTAGATGTGAATCGGTTATTTACTCTTTCGGATAGTAGAAAGACTAGGGGGTACTCCATGAAGTTAGCATGGGGCACATTTAAAACTAATAGGAGAAAGTTCTTTTTTACTCAACGCACAATTAAACTCTGGAATTTGTTGCCAGAGGATGTGGTTAGTGCAGTTAGTATAGCTGTGTTTAAAAAAGGATTGGATAAGTTCTTGGAGGAGAAGTCCATTACCTGCTATTAAGTTCACTTAGAGAATAGCCACTGCCATTAGCAATGGTAACATGGAATAGACTTAATTTTTGGGTACTTGCCAGGTTCTTATGGCCTGGATTGGCCACTGTTGGAAACAGGATGCTAGGCTTGATGGACCCTTGGTCTGACCCAGTATGGCATTTTCTTATATTCTTATGTTCTTATGCCATACTGGGTCAGACCAAGGGTCCATCAAACCCAGCATCCTGTTTCAAACAGTGGGCAATCCAGGCTGCAAGTACCTGGCAAGTACCAAAACACTAAGTAGATCCCATGCTACTAATGCCATTAATATCAGTGGCTATTCTCTAAGACAACTTGATTAATAGCAGTTAATGAACTTCTCCTCCAATAACTTATCCAAACCTTTTTTAAACCCAGCTACACTAACTGCACTGATCACATCCTCTGGCAACAAATTCCAGAACTTAATTGTGCATTGACTGAAAAAGAATTTTCTCCAATTAGTTTTAAATGTGCTACTTGCTAACTTTATGGAGTGCACCCTAGTCCTTCTATTATCTGAAAGAGTAAATAACTGATTCACATTTACCCTTTCTAGACCTCTCATGATTTTAAATACCTCTATCATATTCCCTCTCAGCCATCTGTTCTCCAAGCAGAACAGCCATAACATCTTTAGCCTTTCCTCATAGGGGAGCTGTTTCATCCCCTTTATCATTTTGGTAGCCCTTCTCTGTACCTTCTCCATCGTAACTATATCTTTTTTGAGATGTGGTGACCAGAATTGTAAACAGTACTCAAGGTGTAGTCTCACCATGGAGCAATACAGAGGCATTATGACATTTTCTGTTTTATTCACCATTCCCTTTCTAATAATTCCTAACATTCTGTTTGCTTATTTGAGTGCTGCAGCACACTGACCCCCTCATTTATCAAAATGTGTTAAGGTGCTTTTGCATGCGATAGCACCATATCGTATGGTGTGATGCAAATCCGAAAAAGAGGAGGAGTTAGGGGTAGGCTTACTGTTTTGCGAAGCCCTATTGCACATCTTTAACTACAACTTTTTCAGGAGCGTTAAGCTGTAGAGATGTGCATTCGTTTTTTCTGAATTGGATAATTTCAACAAAATTGTCCAATTCGGCATGTTTTGGGGAGCCCGAAAAATGATTGGGATTTTTCCACGAAAATTTGTTTTTTTGATTAGTGCGTGCTAACTGGGAGTTAGCGTGCAGTAATTTTAAAACCAATTTTTCGCAAAAAAAACCCCCATCTCTATTAAGCTGTGTAGTAGCTTATTGAAATTTTGGTAGTTTCAAGCTCCCAGAGCATCCACCTAGCTGAGAGAGAAAGAGAGAGAGAGAGAGAGTCTTGAGACTAACCATAATGCTATTATCCTAGATAAGTATTTATATCTCTATGGAAGGCCCACTTAGTAACTCGAGGTGAGGTTTAGGTATTAGTTTAGGGGTTAGGGGCCACTTTGACATTCAGTGTGAGACGTACGAACAGAATGGTGCTCTCTTTTGAACATTTGATGAGCCTAGCTTCATGGACTCTCTACCTGGGTAATATCAAGATAGGTTGAGAGAGAACTTTGAACAAATCTCATCTTTGGGTGAGTTTCCTCACTACGAGGGTCATCAAAGTTTAAAAGAGAGCATATTCTTATTCGTACATCTCACATTGAATGTCAAAGTGGCCCCTAACCCCTACACTAATACCTAAACCTCACCTTAAGTTACTAGGTGGGCCTCCCATAGAGATATAAATACCTATCTAGGGTCAGGGCATCATGGCTAGGATCTTTCTCTCTCTCTCTCTCTCTCTCTCTCTCTCTCTCTCTCTCTCTCTCTCCTGGCACTTATCTCAAAGTGCAAAAAAGTTATCACTATTTGCAGTAACTTAGCTCTTTGCATAGGTATTAGTGCAAATTGCAATAAACTCACCATAAAACACACCCCTTTTCCCATTGCATGCAATATTTACCACATTTTGATAAATCCAGGCCTGAGCCAACAATTTCAATGTATTATCCACTAAGATGCCTAGATCTTTTTCCTGGGTGGTAGCTCTTAATATGGAATCTAGCATCATATAACCACTGCATGGGTTATTTTTCACTATATGCATCACCTTGCACTTGATCACATTAAATTTCATCTGCCATTTGGATGCTCAGTTTTCCAGTCTTATAAGGTCCTCCTGCAATTTATCACAATCCACTTGTGATTTAACTACTCTGAATAGTTTTGTATCATCTGCAAATGTGATTACTTCACTCATCTTATTCCTTTCCAGATCATTTATAAATATATTGAAAAGCACCATTCCAAGTACAGATCCCTGAGGCACTCCATTGTTTAACCTTTTCCACTGAGAAAATTAACTAATCCTACTCCCTGTTTCCTGTCTTTTAACCAGTTTGTAATCCAAAAAAGGACACCACCTCCTATTTGTAACATACCTCTAGAAACTAGGGCAGAGAAATGTTGAATCATCATTGTGACATGAAAAGACTGACAATAGAGTGCTGTCTCTTTAAGAGCTGAGGGGGGGGGGGGGAAGGAGATTCAAAATTGGATTGTATTGAGCATGTGCGAACAGATCACTGCTCAGCCTGAACAGAGTTCCTGCCTTGCTCTGAACTAATAAATATTATCTGTGCTGATTAAGGTTCTCTTTTCTGGAACCCTGCTGTGGACGACTTGGGAGTAGTTGAACTGTGCCCTGTCAGGATTTGAAGCTCTTCTTTCGGATAGAGGCTGCTGAATTGTGGATTTGGCAGTTGAAGCAAAGAGCAGTACTGACGCCCTCTTCAGCTCTAAATTCAAATGGACACACAGTAGGATACAATCTGGGACTTTGCTTGTTCAGAGACTGCTTAAGGTCGGGTGCTATATCACATGCTGATTCTGGTTGAAATACTTAACATGAATTTATGACAAAGTTGAGTTTTCTCTTGTACTATATACATGTGTTTATATGACAAATGCAGATGCTTAGGAAGTGAACAGATTTATTTCAGTCATTCATTCCAGTAAAGATAAAACTGTTACTCACTAAAGAGCGTGTGGATTCATTTCTGATACTGGTTGGGAATCAAAGTGCAGGTTTCAGACACAAGGAGTCATAAAGAAAATTGAACTTCAAGGGTTACAACAAATTCTGGCGCATCAACGAGGGGCGGTGTTTTTTTTTTTTCTCTTCTCTCTGTCTGACCTGCTACTGAGCGACCCAGCATCATTAGTGAAGTGAGCACAGTATTCTCTTTGTTTTTTTTCTCATACAAAATGGAGTATTGCAAGTACTATGATTGTATTCCTGATAGATCTGTTATTCTGAGTTCTGTAAATCCTGAAATATCTTTAGCAAGTGTAGAAGATGCATTAAGCCCAGCGGGTGTAGTTACAAAATTGAAACGTTTAAGAGCTGAGTCATCTGATCAAGTTTTGTGTGAGTTTGAAGAACCGCTTTCTATAATTATTTTAGAAAGAATGAGCTTAAAAGGGGAACTGGACAGTCAGTGGATAATTTTACCTGTCTTAGATGAGACAGTATCAGAACAGAATGTTGAGTCAATGTCCCCTGAAGCATGCACTGACCCACTAGTGAGTGACATACTTTTAGATATGACAGATCGACTTCAAGAAGAATTAGCATATATAGCTGACAGTCATAAAATCAATATTCAAGATCTGAGAAAAAGAACATCCGCTCTCATGATTGAGAGTTTGGGGTCACAAGAAAAAGAAACACGAGATATGGATCAATCACCCCAGAATATATTGCAGACTCCAGTTAAAAGCCGAAAAAGAGGTCCCAAGTGCCAGGATGCTATGCTAACCCAACATCCTGTGGCAGTCAGTTCTTCTCAATATTCCATTCCACCAATTTCTATTCCTGCGGATGTTTCAAAGGTTATAGTGGAGCATGTGATCAAAACTCCTAAGGAAATGGGCGCAGAGTTGAATCATACGTACTACAAAATTAAAGTTTTCTCTGGAAATGTCCCTAAACCTAGTAATGAAGGAGACTATGAAACTTGGCATATTCAAATTAAGCAATTACTGCAGGATCCAGATCTCACCGCAGGTGCAAAAAAAAGGAAATTAATTGAAAGTCTCCTTCCTCCAGCTTTAAATATTGTCTCTTACATAGATAAAAGCGCCACAGCAGAGCAGTGTTTAGAGGAACTGGAGAAGGCATATGGCAGTGTAACTAATGGAGAGGAATTATTTTTTCAATTTATTGAAACTTTCCAGAATGGCAAAGAAAAATCTTCAGACTATTTGAGAAGGCTTCAGGTCCTGTTACAGAAAGTCGTGGAGCGGGGAATTTTCTTTGGGCTCACCTCAGACAGGCAATTACTACAACAGTTTGTACGTGGGTGCTGGGAGGAGACCCTGATTACCCGACTGCAATTGAGGGACTTATTAGAGAGCCAGTTGAAGAAACTGCCACAGTACTCGGAGCTGCTATTTAAAATCAGAACGATTGAGGAAGAAAGAAACATGAAAGAATCTAGGAGGATACGTCAATTGGGAGTTACCCAGATTAAACCTGTAAGCAGGACTTACCTAGCAAATGACATAAGCATTGCTCAACATATGACACCAAAGGCAAGTGAGTTTAAGGTGGGATCTGAGTTGGGAACATTTTCAGGAGAAGAAGATAATGTTTTGCTCGCGCCATTGATCACTCATTGTAGAGCTGCCAATTCAGAAATAGTAAATAGCCCTGCTACAAACAGCATGATGCGAAGAAACTCTTGGATAGAGAAGATGCCTCAAAAAGGGAGGCATCATCCCAAGATACTTTCATTTTGCTATAACTGTGGAGAGAATGGACACATGATGGGAGAATGCATCAATCCTGTAAATGCTGCTCTAGTCCAACAGAAATTGCGGGAACAATTTGAAAAAAAAAAATACCCAACATTAGGCAGGTTTCAAATACTCCTTTAAACTAAAAAGGTGCTTTTGCGAGGGGCAGACAAAGGCACCAAATGCAATTCAGATAAGTCCCAAAAGAAAAATATCCAGTGATCATATCCCACCATGTCCTCTACCAGATGATGTTTTGAAACGCCTCGTGGGAAAGGTTTGTTCTGCAACCGCTTATTTGGATGGTGTGCAGTGCCCTTGCTTAGTAGACACTGGCTCTCAAGTGAAGTGCATAACACAAACCTTCTATGAAGACTATTTATCACATCGGAAGCTATACCCGCTAGAAGACTTACTTTGTGTTACGGGTGCAGGAGGTCAACCTGTTCCTTATCTGGGATATATTGAAGTTGAAGTACAGTTTCCCAAGGAGGCCTGTGGAAGTGGGAACAAATATTCTGTCCTTGCTCTAGTCTGTCCCGATCAAAAGAACAAACCCCTGCCTTTAATAGTGGGAACGAATATTCTCAGACATCTAATACATGACTGTAAAGAACTGGCTGGCCCAAATTACCTTAAGGAGTTAGCCATGGAAAAAAATTGGGTAACTACATATCAGACCTATGTTTCTCATCAAAGTTCCAATCAAAGAGTTACTAGGCCAATGATGGCTAGATTGACCAGCACCAGACCAATAGTGTTCGAAAGGGATGAAGCGAAGGAAGTGGAATGCATTCTGAGAATGCCCAGACATGGTCAGAGTTTGTCCATATTGCTTGACGCTTCAGAAAATTATCCTCTACCCGGAGGCTTACTAGTACAACCTCAACTCATCCGAACTGGCAGTAAGTCGCACACAAAGGCTAGGGTGCTATTGAAGAATATATCGGATTGTAGCATCAGTTTGCCTCCTAGAAGGACATTGGGTGTAGGTGAGCCAGTCGATATAGTGAGGACCATGAACGTTACAGGCTCGACCTATAAGGATGATGCTAAACTAGAATCTATTGGAGAGGGTAACATGGAGTCTGAGAAGGTGTCGCTAGACTTCGGAGATTCTCCAATATCTGAAGAGTTTAAACAGCATATAGAAAAGAGAATTAATCAAGAGGCAAAACGGGAGCATTTTCTTGTCATGACCTTGATATTGGATGTATTCCAGGAATAATGCATAAAATCACCCTGTTGGATCCAACTCCATTTAAAGAGCGCACACGTCATGTATCCCCAGCTGACTTTGAGGATCTCAGGCAGCACCTGAAGGAGCTATTAGCCACAGGAGTGATTGAGGAATCTGATAGCCCTTATGCTTCACCTGTGGTATTGGTTAGAAAGAAGAATGGTACCTTGAGGATGGTTGTTGATTATCGTAAATTGAACAACATAACCAGAAAAGACTCCTATCCGTTGCCTCGAATTGAGGAGACATTCACTCTCCTATCAGGTAGCAAGTGGTTCTCAGTACTAGATCTCAAGAGTGGGTACTATCAGATTGAGGTAGAAGAAATGGATAGGCCTAAAACTGCATTCACCACGCCCTTTGGAAACTGGCAATTTAAGAGAATGGCTCAAGGACTGACAAATGCTCCTGCAA
Source organism: Rhinatrema bivittatum (assembly GCF_901001135.1). Taxonomy (NCBI): domain Eukaryota; kingdom Metazoa; phylum Chordata; class Amphibia; order Gymnophiona; family Rhinatrematidae; genus Rhinatrema; species Rhinatrema bivittatum. The sequence goes on along the minus strand of NC_042616.1, from coordinate 606,980,926 downwards.
GTTTTCAAAGAATGATAGAGAAAGTAATGACTGATATTAATCTACATGAAGTTGTGGCCTTTTTGGATGATCTTATAATATTCTCGGACACACTGGAAGAGCATGAGGACCGATTGATGAGGGTGTTACAATGACTGTTGAAATGTGGATTGAAGCTCTCTCCATCTAAATGTAAATTCTTTCAGAAGTCAGTGAAATATTTGGGTAATCATATCTCAGAGAAGGGGGTGCTCCCCGATGAAGAGAAAATTTCAGCCATTACTAAGTGGCCACAACCTAAAAACATTAGAGAGCTGCGATCTTTTCTAGGATTTGCGGGCTATTACCAAAGATTCATGAATCAATACTCACGCTTGGTGAAGCCGCTCAGTAATCTGTTGGTGGGACTAACAAACAGTCGAAAGGATAGGAAAGAAGCCCGGATTCAAAGTCAGCAGCTATTGGGTACGCGGTGGACCTCAGAATGTCAGAAAGCATTCGAAATTATAAAGGAAAAACTCACGGTTGCCCCTGTGTTGGCTTTCGCAAATTGGAAGCTACCTTATGTATTACACACTGATGCCAGCACTACAGGGCTAGGCGCTGCACTTTACCAAATTCAAGAAGGAAAACTGTGAGTGATTTCATATGCCAGTCGTGGGCTCACTAAAAGTGAACGGAATTACCCTATCCACAAATTGGAATTTTTAGCCCTTAAATGGGCAGTTTGTGAAAAATTTCATGATTATCTATATGGTGCAGAGTTTAAAGTAGTGACAGATAATAACCCTCTGACGTACGTCCTGACGACTGCTAAACTGGATGCCACAGGTCATCGATGGTTAGCATCCCTCTCCCTGTACAACTTTGACATCGGATACAAATCTGGTAAAGCCAATATAGATGCTGACGGGTTGTCTAGGAGACCACATGATCCTGAAGAAGATGATGAAGAATTTTTGAAATATGAGGAGAGGGTTGCCAAGATGCTATCTCGTGTGAAGACAGATCAAGAAGGAATGGACACTCTATCTAAGGTAATATGTAAGGCGGCATTCCAGAAGCATGATGTCTCTATTTTGACACATATTTCAGAAGATTCGGGAGACTACGACACTCCCATTACACCTCATTCTACTTCCATAGAAACATAGAAATGACGGCAGAAGAAGACCGAATGGCCCATCCAGTCTGCCCAGCAAGCCTCACACATTTTCTCTCTCATTCTTATCTGTTTCTCTTAGCTCCTTGTTCTATTCCCCTTCCACCCCCACCATTAATGTAGAGAGCAGTGATGGAGCTGCATCCAAGTGAAATATCTAGCTTGATTAGTTAGGGGTAGTAGGGGCAGTAACCGCCGCGATAAGCAAGCTACACCCATGCTTATTTGTTTTACCTAGACTATGTTGTACAGCCCTTGTTGGTTTGTTTTTTTTTTTTTTTCCCTGCCGTTGAAGCAGAGAGCCATGCTGGATATGCATTGAAAGTGAAGTATCAGGCACATTTGGTTTGGGATAGTAACCGCCGTAACAAGCCAGCTACTCCTCACTTTGTGATTGTGAATCCTTTTTTTTTCTTCACCCCTGTCGTTGAAGCTATGCAGGATATGCGTGAAGCATCAGTTTTTTGTTTTTGTTTTTGGTTTGTTTTTTTTCCCCTGCCGTTGAAGCAGAGAGCTATGCTGGAAATGCGTGATGTATCAGTCTTTCTCCCATGCCGATGAAGCAGAGAACCATGCTGGATATGCATGGAAAGTGAAGTATCAAGCACATTTGGTTTGGGGTAGTAACCGCCGTAACAAGCCAGCTACTCTCCGCTTTTTGAGTGCGAACCCTTTTTCTTCTCCCTTGCCGTTGTAGCAGAGAGCTCTGCTGGATGTGTGAAGTATCAGTTATTCTTCTCCCCTGTCATTGAAGCAGAGAGCTATGCTGTATATGCATTGAAAGTGAAGTATCAGGCATATTTGGTTTGGGGTAGTAACCGCCGTAACAAGCCAGCTACTCCCCTCTTTGTGAGTGCAAATCCTTTTTTCCATTACCTCTTGCTGTTGAAGCTTAGAGCGATGTAGGAGTCACAGTAAGCATGTGTATGTTTATTTAATAAGGGTATTGTGTCAATAGCCATCATTCTGGCGAGTCACCCACTCTTCATTGGCGGCCTCTTGACTTTATGGATCCGCAGTGTTTATCCCACGCCCCTTTGAAGTCTTTCACAGTTCTGGTCTTCACCACTTCCTCTGGAAGGGCATTCCAGGCATCCACCACCCTCTCCGTGAAGAAGTATGAGTGCAGTCCTGGTGCCTTGGTGGAAATCTTACCTGCAGGAGGAGATGCTGTTCCAGATGATTTTGATGACCCGGACCTGTGGCCTGGACAACCCACCCTACCTGGGTTTACCCTGGGTGACTGGAGAGTGTTCCAGAGGGAAGACCCATGTTTATCCCAAGTCATAATGATGCTGGAGAGAGGTGAGAAATTTGAAGATCGAGACAGGAATCGGGAGCATCCAGAATTGCGATTATTCTTCAGAGAATGGCAAAAACTATGTCTTCAAGAGGGAGTACTTTTCAGAAAAGTGATGAGGAGTGGAGGACCACACCAACAACTTGTGATTCCAAGAAAATATCGTCAGAGAGCTCTGGAGGGGGTACATGATGAAACTGGCCATCTGGGTTGTGAACGGACCTTGGACTTAGCACGTGCACGTTTTTATTGGCCGAGAATGGCACATGGGGTAGAGCAATGGGTGAAGACATGCGAAAGATGTGTGCGGAGAAAAGCTATGGCAGAAAAAGCAGCCCCCTTGGTAAATATAAAAGCTTACACCCCCATGGAGCTAGTTTGCATTGACTTCCTCACCTTAGAGCCTGACGACAAGGATACACGAAATGTTTTGGTAGTCACGGATCACTTTACTAAGTATGCTCAGGCATATCCCACTAGAGATCAGACCGCAAGAACTGTTGCTGTTACCCTGTGGGAGAATTTCATCTGCCACTATGGATTTCCAAAACGAATCCATAGTGACCAAGGAGCCAATTTTGAATCTGAACTCATTTCAGAGCTATGCAGAATAGCAGGCACTAAATCCAGAACCACTCCATATCACCCTCGAGGAAATCCCGTAGAACGCTTCAATAGAACCTTAATAGAAATGTTGGGTACATTAGAGGATAAACGTAAGGAACATTGGAGAAAATATGTTCGGCCACTAGTACATGCCTATAATTGTACTCGGAATGACAGTACTGGAATTTCTCCGTTTTTTCTCATGTTTGGAAGAGAACCTCGACTTCCAATAGACTTATGCTTCGGCATCAGTCCAGAGGGTCATAACGCTAAAACTCATCACCAATATGTACGAGAGTTACGTCAGAGGCTGAAGTATGCATACGAGCTGGCTACTCAGGAAGCTGAGAAACATCAACTAGCCAACAAACGCAGATGGGATGCGAAAGTAATGCCATCCTCAGTGGAAGAGGGTGATAGAGTATTGGTCAAGAATGTGAAGTTGAGGGGCAAGCACAAATTGGCTGATCGGTGGGAATCTTCAGTGTATATTGTGGTAAAACAAATTGAAGGTATACCAGTCTATGTGGTGAAGCCAGAAACAGGGGATGGACCCGAAAGGACGTTACACAGGGATCTACTGCGCCCCTGTGGATTTATTTCTGGAAGAGAAGAGGCTGATATTCACTGTGAACCATTCAATAGTACCAAGCAATTGATGAAAAAGCAGAAGGAGGACGCTGAGGATAGTATGGATGGCTCTATCATGGAGAGCGGAAGTTCAGATCCAGCTGAACTGGAAGAGAGTCCAATTACTGGTGAAATTCAGTCAAATGGAACATTAAATCCTAATGCGGAGGAGTTTCATCCAGAGTCATGGGAAGAGGATCCTGTGGAAGTTAGTATACCAGTAAATCATAACAATTCATGCGATTTGAACAGCTCAGTCAATGAAGAACAGAGTGCATCCTCCTCGGGGAAGAGGAAAACTCTTGATGAATCAATGACCAAAATAGGACTTCTACCATTACCTCAAAGATCGCAGAGACCAAGGAGACTGCCTAGTAGATTCGATGACTTTGAAGTGCAATTGCCCAAGGGGTTGCACAGCCACAACATATTGAGACAGTCATATTCAAGGAATCCATTAGAGACGTGTATATCCATGCAGCAACTAAGTAGTATGATGCAAGAGATATTGAGCAAACAAACAGAGTTAATATATAAGCTGTGGACATAAATACCTGCCGGGGACGTCAGGTTTTAGGAGGGGACCATGTAACATACCTCTAGGAACTAGGGCAGAGAAATGTTGAATCATCATTGTGACATGAAAAGACTGACAATAGAGTGCTGTCTCTTTAAGAGCTGAGGGGGGGGGGGAAAGGAGATTCAAAATTGGATTGTATTGAGCATGTGCGAACAGATCACTGCTCAGCCTGAACAGAGTTCCTGCCCTGCTCTGAACTAATAAATATTATCTGTGCTGATTAAGGTTCTCTTTTCTGGAACCCTGCTGTGGACGACTTGGGAGTAGTTGAACTGTGCCCTGTCAGGATTTGAAGCTCTTCTTTCGGATAGAGGCTGCTGAATTGTGGATTTGGCAGTTGAAGCAAAGAGCAGTACTGACGCCCTCTTCAGCTCTAAATTCAAATGGACACACAGTAGGATACAATCTGGGACTTTGCTTGTTCAGAGACTGCTTAAGGTCGGGTGCTATATCACATGCTGATTCTGGTTGAAATACTTAACATGAATTTATGACAAAGTTGAGTTTTCTCTTGTACTATATACATGTGTTTATATGACAAATGCAGATGCTTAGGAAGTGAACAGATTTATTTCAGTCATTCATTCCAGTAAAGATAAAACTGTTACTCACTAAAGAGCGTGTGGATTCATTTCTGATACTGGGTTGGGAATCAAAGTGCAGGTTTCAGACACAAGGAGTCATAAAGAAAATTGAACTTCAAGGGTTACATATTCCATGACTTTTTAGTTTCCTTAGAAGTCACTCATGAGGGACTTGTCAAACGCCTTCTGAAAATACAAATAAACTACATCTACTGGCTCACCTTTATCCACATGTCTATTAACCCCTTCAAAGAAATGATGCAGATTAGTGAGGCAAGACTTCTGTAAATCCATGCTGACTGTGTTCCATTAAACCATATATTTCTGTATGTTCTGTGATTTTGATATTTAGAATAGTTTCCAATATTTTTTCTGGCACTGAAGTCAGGCTCACTGGTCTATAGTTTCCTGGATCACCCCTGTAGCCCTTTTTAAATATTGGGATTACACTGGCCACCTTCCAGTGTTCAGGTACAATGGATGATTTTAATGATAGATTACAAATTTTAATTAATAGATCTGAAATTTTAATTTTTAGTTTCTTCATAACCTTGGGGTGCATACCATCTGGTCCAGGTGATTTGCTACTCTTTAGTTTGTCAATCTGGCCTACTATATCTTCCAGGTACAACAGCATAAAAGTCACATATCAAATAAAATATGACAAAAATAAAATCAAAAGGAAAAACCCAATTTCTAGATCATTCCATCACATGGACACTGAATTTCATATCAAATTAATTGCCAGCATCCTGCCAGTAAGCAAATATATCCAGTAGGGATGTGCAGAGACAAATATCTCAGTGTGTTTATTTCTTTTTTAGGTCATCATAATTTGGTTTCTTTCAGATGAAAAAAAAATGTATTCATTTTCCATTAAGACAATGGGGAATGCAAAGCAATGCAGCTTATTTGGGGCTCTACAAGTGGAGTTTTGTAATAAGAGTACTCCAAGACATCAAAACTGTATCAAAAAGGCACCAAACATGGCACAAATTATCCAAGGCACCATAAAATGGAAAAACAGTACCAGCAGTGGAAGGAAGGAGTTCCCCAAGGCACCATGAGAGGAGCAAAACAACAGCAAGAGTGGCCAGAACGTCCAAGGCTTCAAAAAAGGGCAAAGAACACCAACAACTGTGGTATTCACATTCAATAGCAGCATAAGAAGGGAAAAGTGGCACCAAAAGTGGTATTAACAGCCCAAGACAATATGAAGGGGAAACAAAGAAGCAAAGCAGGCAGAAGAAAAAAAACAAAGGCACTGACAGAGTTTTGAAACAGCACAAAGCATATCATGAAGAGCCCAAAATACTAGGAAAGGTGCAAAGCAGCCATCCATGGTTCCAAATGAGGGGCAAGGATGGCTGCTTTGCACCTTTCATAGCACTTTGGGCTCTTCATGATATACTTTGTGCTGTTTCAAAACTCTGTCAGCGCCTTTGTGGGTTTTTTTTTTTTCTTCTGCCTGATTTGCTTCTTTGTTTCTCCTTCATATTGTCTTGGGCTGTTAATGAAGAGGGAACAAATCTGCAAAGGTGGCAGGAAAATCCCACAGGCATTTATAGATGGTCAAAGCAGCACAAAGAGTGGCAGAAAGATCCCAAAGCACCATGTGAGTTGTAAAGTCTGGGGTAGGACAGCAAGACAGAGCGAAAGTAAGAACCCCCAAGGTGTAGAGTCTGGGGTATGACAGCAAATCAGAGTGACAGCAAAACTCCCAAGATGTCACAACATGAATGTTGCGTCTGTCGGTTGCAGACAGCTGCAACGCTCTTCCTCACCTCTCTTTTACCCTTTTCCTCCTCCGTTGGAAGAATGTCTGCCTCCGCTGTTGTTTGCCGAAACCCTCGGCGTCTCCAAGCCAGCATGGGCGTCCCCGTCCACCATGCTTCTTCCTGAGGCCTCCTAGGGCATACGCACGCATGCTGCCTACATTTTTGAATACGTCATGGCGGGAACCTAGGGGGCGGCCCCACTGCATGACGTCAGTACCTCCGGGTATTTAAACCTCTGCTCCGCTCCAATTGAACAAGTTTAGCAAGGACTTTGATTTTACCACTCTGACCACTTCTAAGCTGCTCGCTTGGATTCCTCTCTACCCTCCTGGGTATCTCGCTACTACGGAACCTCTGGGTACCCGCTCCTCGGGGGCCTCTCGCTTCTACTTGCCCTCCGGGGTTAATATGCCTAACCTTAAGGACACCCGCTCCTCGGGGGTCCTGTCTGCTTTCTTTCAGGAACCCTCAGCGCTCCTAGGTACTCGCTCCTTGAGGGCTTACTCTACTCAGGGTATCCTGCATCTTGGACCTCGGGTCCCTCTCTTCATTCTACTACCGAAGGAAGTATCAGACTTGCTACTCTGTGAGTATTGCTACGCTCCAGCTCTCCTCATTCCACCCTTCAGGTTCACGGCCTATCCCACGCTGCGGAACACCACCGGATCTTTGCTACATCTGGGTGAGACCATCATCTACAGAGACTGTCTGAGCACTGTCATATCTCTGGACTACAGCACTTGGGCAAGATTCTACTCTTCAACTGCAGTATAATAAAGCTTTCTCTCCTCAGTGTCTGCTTCCTAGAGTCTAGCCAATCGTTGTGGTTCCCCACGGGGCCCCTCCCTGTGGGAGGAGTCATCGCCACTTCGACCAAGAGTCCACAATATGCCACAAACCCAACAATGAATGTAGCAGCAAGACAGGAACATTCATTCCTTCCCCCCGTCATTCTTTTACCCATAGCCATTCCCTCATCTTCCCATTCCTCACAGTGGCATACAGAATTAGAAATAGTAGCTACTGGGGTTTTTTATGTCACAGTATAATTTACTTTATTCACCAGTACCACTTAATACTGACTGTCTGTCACACACACAAACCAGTCAACAGACTGAGTGCATTGCAGTGCTTAGCAAGCTTGACCTTGATAGGTCCTCCTTCCTGTTTGTTTCCTTTTTATTTCCTGTCTTGGATCACTGGCATTGCTTAGTTGCTAAGTTACTTAGAAGAGAAGGAGGGCAATATAATTTCTACTGTTTTACCCCTGCCATAAACATAAATGGGAATATTTTTTTTTTATTTTCATGGGTGCCTTTTATTATTTTGGGGGGACCATAAATGAAATAAAAAAAGGCCTCATTTGTTGCATCTTACACAGTCATTTTAAAACAAATGCATATCCCTAATCCCAAACTAATTAATAATAGACTAGTAATATTCACTAGACTCAGGTCACCAGCCAGATCAGATACAACATCTGAATACAGCCATAATTACTATTTCTTATTCTTACTATTTCCAGACATGCACCTGCCAACTATTCGGCAACCTTATCATTCAGAGAAGAGCCATGTTTTTAATTGTTTTTATTTATTTTGTGACTTTTGTGACATTTCAAAGTGGATTATAGTCAGATACTAGATATTTCCCTATCACCAGTGGGCTCATAATCAAAATTTGTACCTAAGGGAATGGAGTATGGCATGACTTGCCCAAGGTCATAAGGAACAAAAGTAAGAATTGAACTGTGGTTTCTCTTGAGTTATAGCTTGTTACTCTAACCACTAGGCTTCTCTTCATCATTAATTAAAATTCTAATTTGGATCAATCTTATTTAATTTAGAAGGAAGCCTGATTTATAAATAATCTATTATATAAAATGCAGAACTTAAATATGTTTTTTTCTTAGATCAATTATTTGGTAAATATATCAATTACATACTCAATCAGAATTCTAATTATTCATAACTTATTTTTAAAATCATTATTTAACACATAGTTCATGCTATTTTCTGCCTCACTGTTCCTCTTAGCACAGTAATACATTTAGTGGAAGTATTAAAAGAGCTTGGAATTTAAAAAATCCTGGGATAGGATGCAATGTACTATTTTGGATTGAGAACTGTTTAAAAGATATAAAACAGAGAGTACGGGTACATGTTCAATTTTCTCAGTGGAGAAAAGTGAATAGTAGAGTGCCCCAGGGATCTGTTCTGGATCTGCTCCCTCTTAACATATTTATAAAAGAGCTGGAGATGGGAACAACGAGTGAGGTGATCAGATTTTCTGATGACACAAAATTATTCAAAATTGTTAAATCACAAGAGGAATGTGAAAAATTGTAAGAGGATCTTATGAGACTGCAAGTCTGTACACCCAAAAGGCAGATGACATTTAATGTGGATAAGTGCAAAGTGATGTAGATAAGAAAAGTAACCCAAATTACAGCTAAACAATGCAAGATTCCACATTGGGAAAAGGATCCAGGTGTCATCATGGATAATATGTTGAAATTCTCTGCTCAGTGTGTAATTGCAGCCAAGAATACAAATAGAATACTGGGTATTATTTGAAAAGGAATAGAGAATAAAACAGAAAATATCATAATGCCTTTTTATCTCTCCATGTTGAATATGTGTAAAATTTTGATCGTTGCATCTCAAAAAAGATATAGAATTATAAAAGTTACAGAGAAGCGTGACTAAAATGAGGAAATCCAGATTTAGTTCAAAAGGCATTGACAACTCTGGTTAGTGGGGACTTGAATATGGGTGGAGATATTCAATTAGGTGGGATGGGGATCCAATCTTTGGGATTGCAAAAGGTAATAAAAAAGGAAATTACTTTAGAACTAGTATGGAAAGCATTGACATCTTTAGAATCTTCCATTACTACATTAGCGGATATAATGTCAGAAACCAAGAATCATATATGTCAATTAGAACCGGTAGTTAAAGAAAATGTAAATAAAATGAATGTTATAGAAAAACAGGTAGCTCAGATTCAAGAGATACAAAATAATGTGATTCAAGGGGAAACATCAAATGCAAGAAAGAGAGAAATCCTTGAGAATAAAATTAGGTATAAGAATTTAAGGTTGGGGAATTTTCCATCTGTGAAATTAATCTTGCCCCTAGATATCTTCAAGAAATATGTTACAGAGATTTTATTATTTCCTAGTGAAGCAATTCCACCAATAGCTAAAATATATTTTTTGAATGAAGGGAAAAAAGATATTAAGAAATCACTAGGAAACAGTAACCAGATACACAATGTGGAAGAGAATATCACAGAATTTTTAGAACAATCTATGGAGACACAAGTAGAATCTAGAGGGACATTATTAGTTTCATTCTTATTTCCCTCAGATAGAGATTCTATTTTAAAACATTTCTTCCGCAATAGATCAAAACCTTTTTTGGGAGGCAAAGTCTGGTTTACCCAGACATTGCCAGGGAAACCCAGTTACGTAGAAAGAAATTTCTTGCAATGTATCAGGAAGTCAGAGACCTTGGTGCAGATTTCATAGTAAGATATCCAAGTAAATGTGTGGTTAGATTAAATAACAACAGATATATTTTCTTTGATCCGGTTCAATTAAGATCCTTTATTAACGCAAGAGTTCCCTTAGAAATGGGAACCCTTCCCAAAACTGGAGAATCAAATATTAGTTCGTGAATTACCTTGAAATATTGCAAATAATATTATGCTTAATAAGAAGTGAGGCACCAGACTTTTCTTTTTATAGATCAGACAGATTAGGTATTTTTGTTTATGAAAAATTGATATGAATTGTGAAAAAATGTTATTCATAATTCTGTTCTGATTGGTTCATTGATAATGGAAATTGTCTATGTATTAAGAAAACACGCATAAATAAATAATTGGGCCTCCCTTCTCAAATGGGCCAAATTCTGCCATAATCACAAGTAAGCAGTTCCACTGGCTCATCGCCCTTTTATATAGTGTTCAGATGCCATCCTCATACAATAAGACCTGTGAACTCCAAGAACTTTGGCAGAGGAAACATCACCTCCTAGATCAAGCAGCAGAGTGGTTTAAAAAAACAAACAGACAAGAAACATCACCTAGCCCCTCAACTCCATCTGGGAAGCATGGTTTAGCTCAGTATTAAAAAACCTGTGGCTGAAAGGGCCCTCATTGAAATTATCTCTGAGATTCATGGGTCCATTCCCCATTGAACGACAACTCAGTCCAGATGCCTACAAACTCAAATTACTTCCATCTCTGTGCATCCATGATGTCTTCCATGTATCTCTGCTTAAACCTGCAATTCTCTCTTGGCAGGGCTAACTGCCTCTCTAGGTCATCAAAGCTCCATGAAAGAGGACACCCAATTCAAAGTCCAAGAGATCTTGGATTCCTGAAGAGTCCAAAATCAATTACAGTATCTAATCTCATGGAAAAACTATGGACCCAAGGAGAATTATTGAGAGCCAACCAAAAACCCCCAAGCTCCCTAGCTAGTACATGAATTCTACCAGAGATTCCCCAGGAAATCCAAGTCCAGAAGACAGGAGGGGGACTTTGGAGGGAAGCACTGTTACATTTGGTGGCTCATGGGAGGGCCACATGATCCTCCACACCTCTGATGTGGTTGGACCCATCCCACAGTCAGCACACAGATGCCTGCTCCAAATGCCTCCCAGCATGGCCTGAGATGCCTCCAGCCGGCACTCTCACCACCATCCCTTAGGCAGACATGTGCACATATGCACACATTATATAGGCCCTGCAGTGGAAAATGCTGAGCAGCGCCCTCCGATGTCAGGCTGATCGGCCTAATTATGCAAGGGCCTTCCAGGACTACTTCACTTCAGCAACAGGTCTCCTGCCTTTGCAGTGTGTGTTGCCTTTGATGTCCTGGTTCCAGTGTCCTGCGTTCCTGTTTCTTCATCCAGCCTTGCTTCTCCAGCCTTGCCTCATCCAGACTTTCCTCTCCAGCCTTGTCTGGCCTCTCCAGCTTTGTTTCATCAAAACTTCCTGGTCCAGCCTTGCCTTGTATTTCCTGTCTCATCCAATGTCTTTTGTGTGTCATTTTCCACCCTTGATCTGAATTTTGGACCAGACATCTTGCCTGGACCTGACCAAGATTGCCTGCCACCTAGACCTAACCTCTTGCCTACACCTGATCACCCTTGTCTGTTAGACTGCTGCCTGCCCAGACCCAGTGTGCCATTGGACTTTTCCTCTAGACACCACCCTAAATGCCTGCCTAAGACCTGCCGGCCACCAGAACCCAAGGGCTGAACCTTTGGGGGGGGGGGGAGGTAGCTGGTATAGGTGAAGCTCCCAGTCTGTCATACCACAGTGCATGTTCACTAGCTGCCTACGTAGGCCTCCTAGATTTGCCTATGAGGCTGCTTCAACTGCGCCAGCATAAAAGCCTCACATCCATGCCACCCTTCACACCAAGCTGTTTGCTGAGGTGAGAGCAGTCCTATATTTGTCGTAGCTCCTCTGGGAGGGAGTTCCATAAGGTGAGTGCTGCTCCTGAGATGGATCTGTTGTGGGGGTCTGTTCTATTTATTTCTTTTGATTTCCATAATAGGGAACATAAAATGACATGCCAGGTTATCTGACTGGAAGACAGGCTCTTCATTCAAACCAAGGACAACAGAGGAACCCATACTCATCAGGCTTGTACAGTAGGGAATATAGATAGAATGTTAAAGATTACTTGGAACATTTACATCCAGTAAGCAGCCGTAATGCTGTCTTCAATCTGGTACTCAAAGATGCCATAAAGATATCATCATCCAAGAGGTAGGGTACTATTATTTTCCTGCATAACAAGCATTCCCGGGAGTGTGGTGTGGTTCAGGAGAGAGGAAAATATACACATATATTAAAGGTCCAAATATACATGCATATTTTCTGTTGTGTAACTCAAGACTCAGATATAGCAGATGCAAAATATGCAGATACATTTGAACTCACGGCGGTATTTGCAAATATTCAAAGAGAAATGAGCCGTAGTTTTAATTAGGGATGTGAATCGGGCTTTGGACGATTGAAAATATCATACGATATTTTCAAAATCGTTAGAAATCAGGGGCTCCCCCAAAACGATAGGAAAACCCCACAATATTGTTTGTGGGGGTTTCTTATCGTTTTGAGGGAGGGCAGGAAAAACGGCACACAAAAATAACCCCTAAACCCACCCCGACCCTTTAAAACTAATCCCTTAGCTTTCCCCACCCTCCCGACCCCCCAAAAAACATTTTACAGGTACCTGGTGGTCCAGTGGGGGTCACGGGAGCAATCTCCCGCTCTCGGGCCGTCGGCTGCCACTAATAAAAATGGCACCGATGGCCTTTGCCCTTACCATGTGACAGGGTATCCGTGCCATAGGCCGGCCCCTGTCACATGGAGGGAGCACTGGATGGCCGGCACCATCTTTAAAAATGGCGCGGGCCATCCAGTGCTCCTCCCATGTGACAGGGGCCTGCCAATGGCACGGATACCCTGTCACATGGTAAGGGCAAAGGGTCATTGGTGCCATTTTGATAGTGGCAGCCGACGGCCCGGGAGTGGGAGATCGCTCCCGGGACCCCCACTGGACCACCAGGTACCTGTAAAAGTTTTTTGGGGTGTTGGGAGGGTGGGGGAAGCTAAGGGATTAGTTTTAAAGGGTCGGGTGGGTTTTTTTGTTTATCGGCTCGGGCGCAGCCGATAAACAAAACCGCGATTGGGCCGGACGAAAAAAAAACCACGATGTGAATCGGAACCAGAATCCGAACCGATTCTGGTTCCGATTCACATGTCTAGTTTTAATTTGAAACTTTACTAAACCTTATGTGAGTGTAAAAGTATGTTATATCTTGCCTCGGTTTTCTAAAAATTGTCCTGTAACACAGTTCAAATAATTAATGTTTATTTATTTATGTGCAGGTATTTACATGCCATCCTTTCAAACAAGATCAGAACAGTTTACAGGTTAAAACTGCAAGAGATTAAAAAAAAATTAGACCTACGTAGACCCTATGTAGAAGGAGGGTTTTCCCCTTGTTAAGACTTGTAAAGGAAGCTGTCCCTAAAGTGAGTATTCTAGTAGTGCATCCAAACCCCTTTACCTGAAAGCCAATAAACACACCAAGATAAAACAGTACAGCTTTTATTATTTCAAGAACCAAGACTGCAGTAAAAGAAATGCATATGTAGCCTCTTCTTTGAAGTGACATATTTCTTCAAGGGCATACAAAAATAATTTATTGTTTCTGAGGCTAGCTTCGCTGGTAATTCCTTTCTATGGGGGGAAGCTGATACTTATGGCCCAGGCTGTGGTGTGAAATCTCTCAGCAGTGTGTCTCTGTAAATCAGATGATATGCTGTGGTGCTGTAGAACTGGGACAGATGAACAAGACACAGGTCTGGGTGTTCAGAAAATAATTGTACTGATTTCTTTTAAAAGTCAAACAAATGTCCAGTGTTCATAATTCTGGAATTACAGCTGTACGTCAATTTTTTCTTTGTGTAGGTATCTATGGCTCAGGTTCCTCTGGTGATTCTTAACACTCCTGCAGTAGGTGCGTAAGAGGCCCAGTCTCTGGGGGAAAACCCTACTCTGTGAGGGGTCCCCTTAATACAAAACAATACTCCCTGAGTCCAAAATTGTTATTTCATTCACCCAGCCTGTGCCTGTGCCCTAGGAGGGTCTTCTGATTTCTTCACCTTCTTATAGTTAATGGACCCCTCATAACGAGGGGTCAGATGATAAAGTTCAGAAATATGTCTTCCAGCCCAGCTCCAGGCAAGACAAAAAAATGCCTCCTGACATCAAAAAATAGTATATATTTCTTACAAGCCAAAAATCTTCTCTGAAGGGTAATCACTGGCCTGCAGATATGTTGCTCTTCTATACAGGGTTCTGTCAGGCCTTCAGTGTCCTGGCATCTGAATCAGATGAATTGCCATCACCAAAATGACCCGGAATCCACCTCTGTGTTTGTTGTTATTACGTGTGTTTTAGTGGATCCTTGGGTGCTGTGGAGATGACCACGCCCATGGGGAGGAGCCCCGCGAGGAGCCACAGCACTGGGCTAGACTCTATACACAAAACACCGGAATTGAACTCTTTTATTATACAGCTTGAAGATAGCCACCAGGTGGCAGTGGTGAGTTGTAGTCTCAAGGGCCTCGGCAGAGGGAGCCCTCTCCTAGGTGACGTCAGGGAGTTCTGCAGCAAGGAGTTACTGTGGATGAGACAGATGAGATATTAAAGTACTTACTTGGTGTTAGCTGTTATGGATGCGATTCCACCAGATAGTTGTCGTAGGTACAGGCACTGAAGCAGGGAGAGCAGGCCCTTGAGGAGCGAGTACATGTTCTCTGAATGGCACCTGAAAGTAGAACAGAGGGCCCCCGAGGAGCGGATACCCGTTAGTAGCAAACCCCGAAGGGCAGAAGGAAAGCTTCCTGCAGGCAGCAAGGAAGCGGCAGAGTAGTGCAGACAGGACAGTTCAAGTCTATTCGAGCCTTTGCCAACTCAATGAGCTAGCAATCTTGAGAAGTATATATACCCGGATTGGCGTGATGTCATATGAGGGAACGCCCTCGAGGTTCGCGCCACTGGGCGTACTTAGACGTGGGTTGCGCCTGCGCGCGCACCCTAGTAGGTACCTGGGAGGAGCAATGGCGTACGGCTGCAACATAGCCATTCCGGGGATGCCAGAGAAGTCGGCTTCATGACGCTGCAGTAGCCATCTTGCCCAGGTAAGCGGAAGGAGCCGAGATAGGGGTGCAACAAGCAGGGCAAAGCCTTCGAAAACCGACGGACCCAACAGTGTTATTCTTTTGAAAAACAGCAAAAATCATAAAGGAAGTCTCTTACTCTAGCTAGAAGCAGATCCAGACTGGCAGAAAAGGTTCAGAAAGGAAATAATCTCCCAAAATATATACTCAGTGAGGGTGTAGGCCTCACTCTGAAACAAAACTACTAGAAGTAAATACCGCACCTCCTTCTGTCTTCGTCCCTACTTATAAAAATGATTCAGCCTCTGGAGGAGATGCTGAACTATGGTGTACTTTCTAGCTACGGGATCTTAGAGACATCTAGTGACTTACCCAGAGGGGTGCCACACATATAAAGAATTAACCATAAACAGATATAATATAGATTCATAATCAAACTGGTTTCCAGCAGTATACTATCATAGGGCAATAAACTATATTTACTAAGGATGCATGTTTATTTAAATGAATACTACATCAGAAAGAAAACTGAAAATACCCAAAAATTGTTGTCTTATTTTGTTTACAAATAAAATGGACCTCCCTGAGGCCCTCCAAATTTCCTCCCACCCTCAAGAAAGCAATGGGTCACAGCCAGGGCCTTCCTGGGTCCCACTGACCCCTCCCCTCCTACCCTGGGGTACTTTGCCCCCCCCCCCCCCCATACCTGAAAATTTTGTTATGGCTAGGAACCTCTCTGGCTCCTGCTTACCTACTGCCATGGGATCTACCAGATGAAAAGGACAAAAGTGATACCAACTCAGTCCTGCCCTGCCTCTTGGTGCTTTAAAAATAGTACTGGTAACCCTGAAATAAACATTAAGCAAACTGAAAAATGCAAAGAAAATCTTCCTCTGAAATCAAGGAAAACCAAAATGAAAATATTGGGCCTTCACATTCCTAATATTTACACTTAGAACTGGCCCAGTAATATACATACGTAAATATATGCACTCCTCACAAGATAGTTGCTAGGCTACATGTATAGTCCTTTAATCCTTGGGAATTAGCAGCAATATGAAGCGCCCTCAGTCCCTCCCAAAGCAAAAGGCAAAGATTACAACTTGGATGTGCAAAAGGATGGCCCCTTCCACCCCTAAGATACAGTGATAGGATCAGGGATTCAAGGGATAAAATCAGAAACAGTAAAGGACATGGGTTTAATTGCAATCCAATGACTGACTTCTGGCAAGGATGAATAATTATGCTTTTAATGGGGTGATGGATGTCAGTGGAGTATAGTCTGATGGATTTATGCAATTGACAAATAGAGATCTCTTCTTCTGCATGTGTATAAGAATGGTCACTCGTGCTCCTAAAACAACTCTTTTGAGTAGCTGTCTGTGAGACCTTTATCCTTTGCACATAGGCTGTAGCGAACAATATCATAGCCACAGATCAAAGGGGCCTGTCAGCATCTCTCAGCCACAACATGGGTTCAGCAGAGAAATGGTGCTCCTATTGAGGTACAGCTAATTTCTTCCCAACAATCTACTAATCTCCCAGTGCTTAGTCTAACTGGGATACTCATTGTGCAAATCCCAGCACTCTCTTTCCATCAGCAGTCCAAAAACCCAGGCAGTTTTGAAATCCTTATCCTTTCAGTTTTTTCATTGGTCAAATCCTCCCCCTGCACTCCATTGGCTCTTAGAGTCATGTGATGAGGAGCATAGTGCAGGCCTATGAGGAGATGAGAGGTTGGGGCAGCTATACTGAGAAGGGCTGCAGAAATCCCAGTGCACCAGCTACATTGAAAGTTATGGTGTGACGGCACAAAGAGCAAGGTAGAGGGCACTAAAGCTAGAAATATTACTAAAAGAGAAAGCCATAGAACCAAAATGCAGTAAAGCTGATAGCACTGCTGCTTTAAGGAGGACCAAACAACTTAAAATTACTAAGAGGCTGATTTTAAAAGGGTTGCTCGCTCAAAAACAGCTACATAAATGTGTAATATGCGGGCCACATGCGAGCAACACGAATTTTAAGACTCCGCGAAGTACGTGAGTACATACCCATGCACGCAACAAGAAGAAGGAGGCAGAAAAGGGGCAGGGCATGGGTGGGGTATGGGTGTTCTGGGGTGGGGACAAGACTTACCTGCATAACTCCGAATTTTAAAAAAAGCTGAGCATAGTGCGAACTGGCATGTTATCTGAGCAACTCGACTACTGGTCCAGATGAGGAGCAAGTCTGGAGATCTCAAGTTTTAGGGCTTCCAGCACAGCGTGAGGGCTCAGGGTCAGTGGGGGGGCTTACAGGATGAGGAACCAGAGGGGTCTTGAAGATCTCAATAGCAACTGGACAAACGGTGGATTCGTTGGCAAAACTGTTTTTATTTTATTTTATTTTATGTGCATAAAAGCCGTTAAAGCCCTAGTGGAAATATGTGCGAGGCATTTACTCGAGCCGCCTCTTAGAAATACGTGCACCCACACATATGTATTTTAAAGGATATGTGCGTACTTGCACACGCGATATAAAATTGTAGCATATCTCTGCTTGCACGCCAATACAGGCATTTATGGGTGCACGCACGTTCCTTTTAAAATTAGCCAGTAAGATTTAACGTTTGTCATTTAAATAGAACCCATTAAACTAGTCAATATATAAAGAAAATGCAAATCTGAGCACTTAAAGAATAAGGCAGAACAATTTATTACAAAACCAATGTTATTCTTCGTTTCAGTTCATTCCACAAATGTCATCTGAATTGTAGCAAAGCCAGTGGCACATTTTGCATATTCTTAGTTCTTAATTGTTATATTTAGCTGCTCAAAATGTTGGTGTTCCTGGGGGTGTGGGGCGGTCATAGGAAGTAACTGTGGATAATTTCATTTTTCTAATTTATGTGCATAGTTTTCACACACAGATTTGCACCATCCATGTAACTTTCATGTCCAATTCACCCTTGTCCCCTCCAGGTTAAGGGGCTGATCTACTAAGTACACCAAAATCTGTGCACTTTTATACATATAAGTTTTCTATTGCAGTGAAACGTAGTTATCTTTTTCAGAAAGTTTTCTGTAGGAAACGTCTGCACATAGGTCTATATTGGGCTTACTTGTATATTTAAAGGTGAATTTTAAAAGCCCAGCGTGCATATCAATTAGAGGATGCTCAAACAAGTTGGGCTTGCACCATGGTGGAGGAGCAAGTTATAAAATATAGAAAACTAGGCAGATCTTCAGGGTTTTTTTTTTTTTTATAATTCTTTATTTATTAATTTTCATATGATATACAGAAATCAATTCACATTGAAATTATTCATTCTCTTAGGACAATCATAAAGCATATAAGAAAAATATTTAGGAAACAAATTAAACATCATTTGTTCCTATCTTAGCTTCTCTATCATATCTGAATATTTAAGCGGTATACAGGGAGATCCAAGATAAATTTTAGGAACGTAACAAGCAATATTTAATGATAAGTAATTAAGGAGGATTTATGTTATTATTCAAGCTCGAGATGTTTTCAGGTGGCACTCCCTCTAACTTATGACTATCAAGAAACACACGCATTGGATCTGGTTCGAAGAAAACATAGCGAATATCATTCCATATTAGAATACATTTACAGGGGTATCTAATCGTAGCTCTGGCCCCCAACAATCTTGCTTCCTGGCGCATATCTAACATTTTTTTCCTCCTAATTTGCGTCGCCTTAGTAACGTCCGGGAAAATCCAAATCTTTTGTCCATAGAACTCTTTCTCCCTGTTTCTCAGAAATAGCTTTAACACCATTTCTCTGTCTGTTGGAAAGACAAATGTTACAGAGACAGTTCCACGGAACTCGACCTGTTCCTCCGAAGATGTTTCAAGAAAAGCTGTTAGATTATCACCATCATTCAAGATTGGATTATTTAGATTCTTATTGCCAACATAGAAAATATTTGCAATGGGGGGAACAGTTTCAGCCGGCATTAGTAAGTTCTCTATAAGATACTTTTTAAATTGATCCCTCAAGGAGATCAATCTTATTTGAGGAAAATTTAAGACTCTTAAATTTAAGTATCTTTGAGTATTTTCCATGTTTTCAATCTTGCGAATAGTTGTTAAATCAGATTTAATCAGATTTGTCTGGGTTTCTTGAAGAGCTGAAACTTTTTCATTTATTTCTTTTATTTTAACTTCATGTTGAATTAAACATGGTTCTATCTTTTTTATGGCTTCTTGATTATTTACTAATGCCTGTGTTAACGTTGCAATTGATTTCTCCAATATCACTAAGGCACTCCAAACCGTTTCCAATGTTATCTCTCTAGGTTTGATCAGTTTTTGAACGGGGATCATGCCTATCTTATCCCCTCGGCAAACTTCTGAAACCCTCAGGGTTTCGCTTGTCGAGTCCTCTTCCTCCGTTAGCTCTATGCGGGCAGCAGTCAGCCCCAAGTCGACATTCGACTCCATTTTAGCCCTCCGATCTTCACGGCTCCTTACTTCCACGCTGCTGCTGTCCACCGGTGCACTCGCAGCTGCCATTCCTCTCTCCTCCTCTGCGGCGGGCTCACTCTCTGCTCCTCACTGAGGGTTAACCCAACCCGGATCAAGATTGTGGCTGTGGGCTGGAGGAGTAGGCTTCTCGGGCTCTCCGGGGCTCAATGATGTCTGTATGACCTGAGGTGAATCAGCGCGTCCCTCGCCCAGCACCTCCGCGGACCTCCCTCCCGGAGTCGAAACAATGTTCGGAGTGAAGAAGCTCGGTATTGTTAATTGAGAGGGGGTTACTACCTCCGGAACAGAGGTTTCCTGACGTATTCGCCCCTTTCTCTTAGTATGGGGCATAATAGACGCTGAAAAATTTCTAGTTGTACGGAGCTCACTTCACTGCGACCTCTCCTTAGGACGCCATCTTGGATCTCCCATCTTCAGGGTTTTAAGGGTCAGGGTTAACTGGGAGGAGTGAAGACTATTAAACTAGGGGGTTTGGAGGACCTATCTCTTAACTGGGGGAACTGGGGATAAACTGGTAAAACTGGGAATGGCGTCATCATGCCCCTTTTAAAATCCCCTGATGTATGTGATAGAAGTGGGATTTGTGTTCACACTTAAAATTTTATGCACATATGGACATGGCCAGGCTATTGTATAACAAGCGCACATTTACGCACGCAAGTTATAAAATAGCCACATCCCTGGGCACGGGCCGATATATACATGCAAACATGCGCCCAAACGCCGGTTTGAAAGCTACAGTCCCGGTGTAGTTCTCTTTTTTGCTGAAAAACAGCCTGAAAAGACGTTTTTTTACATTTATTTTAGCACTGTGAACATATTTAATTTTTATTTATTTTATTTATTTATTTATTATTTTTATATACTGACATTCGATCTCAATTGAGATATCACATCGGTTTACATTCAGGTACTGTAGGTATTTTTCTATCCCCAGAGGGCTTACAATCTAAGTTTTTGTACCTGAGGCAATGTAGGGTAAAGTGACTTGCCCAAGGTCACAAGGAGCTGTTGTGATGCAACATTATGCAAAGTAACTCATTAAGTTACTTAATGAGTAACTTAATGAAACTCATAATGTTGCATCACAACAGCTCATTTACATTGAACTTGCATAAAATTTCACCAGAGTAAAACTAGGGGTGTAAATTTACTACATGCAAAACCAAAAACAAAGTTGCCAAGTTTATTGTGCACATGAAAGGAAAATTGTGCACCTTAGCTCAACTTAGGAACAGGGGTTGCCATTTTTATGTGCGACAAGGACTTTGGAAAATCTGACTTGCTTTAATGCATTGGCCTCCTAGACTCTGCTCTCTGAACACTACTGCTTCCTCTCCCCAGAGTTTAATGAGCTCTTAGATTACTTCTTTCCCTTTACCTGGTCCATTGTTTTCTTTTTTATCACACTCTCCCACCACCCAGACCCCAAAACTGCTCTCAGATTATCTGTCTTCCAGATCACCAAATGTACATGAGTAGACCCACATATTCCCTGCTCAGGGGTCTTTTCCCTCCTTCACCCTCCCAGTTAGTTTGCAGCTCGTAATTAGCATAAACTTAGTTGAGCATTACATAGCAGGCATAAATCAGGGCTGAATCTCTACTAGAAATTTCCTCGCATGAATACAATGACAAATGAAATCATTATTTTAAAAAACATTCTATTCGGTATTCTGTGTAGCTTATTGGAGGTTGAAAGGCACTTGCCATATTTTTCATGAATTTTATTGATTCTGAAAGACAATGTATCATGTGCATCAGCTAGCTACCATAAAATATATATATTTAAAAATCCTATTTTGAGGACAGTTATGACACTAAAATGTTTATGTGAAAAATGCAATCTTTTTTTTTTTTTGTATTATTCTCTTCCACTCTCTGCAGATAATGTCTTGAATTTTACTAGTAGCTTCCAGACATGTGCAGTGCTATCATTATTCCTACTTCTATCGTGGTTTTGTTCCCAATATTTACCATTCTTCAGATGGAACCCTCACACATGAGAATTAAATATTTAATGTTGCAGGGCCTTCTTTCAACACTTCACAAGTCACTTCATAGGTGTGCTCTGAATCACGCATCACTTTGTTACCCCACTTATTTATATAGGCAATGTGTCAACTGAGGTGGAATTGGTACAAAGCCATCATAATGCATAAGAGATTTAGTACATTATGAAGTGCAGTCAAATGTGGTGGAGGAATGCACATTTGACATCTTTATACAGATGATTTGTTGCTTTTCTATCAATGAAAGCAAAACAGCAGGCATAAAAATAATCTGTGTGAAGATGTTTTAAAATAAATGCTTTTAAAGTATTAAGTATTGAGATTAAAAACTATACTTCTGATATAGTCTCAGTCAGCTTGGATGAATATAAAAAGAGTAATTTTAATATCACAGGTAATGTATGCGGTAGCTACATTCATAGCTTAAACCAATTTGTAAAGCAAATTCATGTGCATCAGTTCGCTTTACATAGAAACATAGAAATATGACTGCAGATAAAGACCACAGAGCTTACCTAATCTGCCCATCCACATCAACAATTCAGCTTTACAGTCCCTACCACTCCTGCTGAGAACCTCTGTGTTTATTCCATGCTTTCTTGAATTCAGATACTGTTCTTGTCACCACCACTGCCCTAGGGAAGCTGTTCCATGTATCCATTACTCTCTCTCTCTGTATGGAAATAACTTCTTCAGCCTTTCCTATGAGGAAAGGCTGAAGAAGTTAGGGCTGTTCAGCTTGGAGAAGAGAAGGCTGAGGGGGGATATGATAGAGGTATTTAAGATTATGAGAGGTCTTGAACAAGTAGATTAGCAAGTAGTACATTTAAGATTAATCGGAGAAAATTATTTTTCACTCGACGCACAATAAAGCTCTGGAATTTGTTGCCAGAGGATGTTGTTAGTGCAGTTAGTGTAGCTGGGTTCAAAAAAGGTTTGGATAAGCTCTTGGAGGAGAAGTCCATTAATGGCTATTAATCAATTATACTTAGGGAATAGCCACTGCTATTAATTGCATCAGTAGCATGGGATCTTCTTAGTGTTTGGGTAATTGCCAGGTTCTTGTGGCCTGGTTTGGCCTCTGCTGGAAACAGGATGCTGGGCTTGATGGACCCTTTGTCTGACCCAGCATGGCAATTTCTTATGTTCTTATGTTCTTATTTCCTAAGATTACCCCCGAGTCTATCCACTATCAAACTCATCCATGACCCCTTGTTCTAGAGCTCCCTTTCCTTTGAAAGAGGCCTACATCCTCTGCACAGAATTTTGGAGGTATTTAAATGTATCTATCAAATCTCCCCTAGCCCACCTTTCCTCAAAGATATACATGTTTAGCACTTTAAGTCTGTCCCCATATGCTATAGAAAGAAGACTACTGACCATTTATTAGCTGCCCTCTGGACTAACTCCTGATTATATGCTTTTGAATATGTGGTCTACAGAACTGTCACAGTATTCCAAATGAGGTCTCACCAGGGACCTATATTGGAGCAATATGACCTCCTTTTTTCTGCTAACCATTCCTCTCCTCATGCAGCCAGTATCCTTCTGAATGTTGCTATTGCCTTATCCACCTGTTTCAGTACCTTAAGATCGTCCAAAACGATCACCCACAGATCCCACACTTCTTTCATGGGTAGTACCTCGGGTGGCTGGTTGGCTGCACTTGGATTGCTAGGATACCAGGGTTCCTTTGGTGGGGGTGGGGTGGGGGGAAGCTGGATTTCCTGGGCCCTTAGTGTGGACATGGTCTGTAATGTGAGATAGCACAAGCCGTCTGTAATTTCCTAGAGGGCAGATACTCTGGATGTTGGTCTTCTCACATAAAACTTTATTCTTTACAGCATACTTTCGGCAACATTCACATTCATCATTTACCTTCAGGACAGAGATGTGTCAGGAGCTTCCTTCTGCTGGACACACTGGGTCTGCCTGCTATCCACTCTTACCCAGACTCTTATTCCTGATCTTATGGGACTCATCCCAGAGCAACCTGCGTAGCTAACTTTTAAGGTGGACCAGGTCAGATGTTGGTCCACAGGTCCAGTACTGTTGAAAAATAATTTTTAGGGACACTCCTTTGCAGTGGTCATTAACAGTCCTTTGAATACTCACTCATCTGCAGAAATAGTGCCTAGGGAGAAGGCTGGAGGGGATAAAAATGCAGAATAATGAAAAGAAAAAAACAAAACAGTCCACGCTTTCTTTATCCCAATAATCCAAAGTACAAGAAAAAGAACAAGTCTATGGGGTAATTTTCAAAAAAAGTTACATGTGCAAATATAACTGTTCTTGTAGAAATTTTCAAAAGCCATTTACTTTTGTAAAATGCATTTATGCGGGTAAATCCTATGGACAATTCAATGGTATAAATTATAACAATTTTCAAAAGTCCATTTACACAGGTAAAGTACATTTACACATGTAAAACCTATTTTTAAGCATGTAAATGCTTTTGAAAATCAGGCCCTTAGAGTCCACTTAGTGGTCTATATGAAAGTTTACTTCAGTTGGTAAATTAATATCCAAGCCAGGAAAGTGAATATCAAAAATAACAAGAGGAAAAATTGAGTAAAAAATGTTTGGTCCTTGTATCCATGCCTCTCCTCCTAATTCTTGACTCCCTTCACCTTCATCCATATCAAGTATTCCTTCTCCTCTTAGGATAGGATATTCCCGTTGCTATTCCATCATCAAAAGTGGGAAAAGGTGTAAAAATCCTCTAAATCCAAAATCTAGTATCTCAAAAATCAAGAGCACTCCAGTCACTCCTAGAATGATCAAAATCTCAGCTCTCTTCACCTCTTGCTTTACTCCTTACCAGATGCAAGAAACCACTACATCCAGTCCATCCAGATACCAGGGGGAATCCCTCATGCAGGAATTGCTAATAGAAATCTCAAAGTAGTACAAATCCTCAAAAATTAAACCTGTTCTTTTAATCTTCTCTTTTCCCAAGTAGACAGACCATCTTTCCTTCTGGTCAATCTACCTGGGGGATGACAAAGACCTAAATCACATGCTAGGGGGAAATTTAGAGTTCCCTTAAAACTTCCTACAAAAAGACAGGAATAAGTACAAAGGAAGATGGAGAATCTCCAAAAATTGCCCACCCCTACTATGCTAAAAAGTAGAGCAATTGCTAAGTGAAAGGCAAAGCCCAAGTCACATATTTTTAGGATCCTGCCTGCGGTGGTCCCGCAGACATTCCCCTACCTTTTTTGTGGCAGGTCACCGCTGATGCCGTCCTCCACAGCCCAGAGGCCACGGATTCTCCGGCTCTTCGTGGCAGGCTGAGCCACTTGATGCCTCCTTACTTCGCGGCTTGAGCTGCTACCGGGGTCCTTGAGTGGCAGGGAAGCCATCTCAGCCTGTGCCTGCCTGTCTTCATCCTCTTCGTGGCAGGGAGCCGCCTTTCCTCGGACCTCCCATTCGGCCGGGACACCGCTGCTGCACTCTGCCTCCTGAACTCTCCTAAGGTGCAGCACCTCTTCAGCACTTTTGAAGGGCCAGTGGTAGGAAAGCCCCATGGCCCTCAGCGATGACATCATCCGCCTTTGCCTGCTTCAGCCCTATAAAAGAGCCCTGCTTTTATTCCTCAGGGCCTTCAGATCTGGTCTTCACAGTGTCTGTGGTTGTCTTCTGGATCCAGGTCCTCCGTGGTCTTCCTGTGCCTTGATGGATCTTTGTTCCATGTTCTTCGTGTTCCTGAACTTCGTCAACTTGATGCTCCTGGTCTCGTCCCTCGTCGGAGCTTCCTCGTTGCCTGTCTCCTATTCCTGATGTTCCAAATGTCCAGTTCTCCTGATGTCCAGATGTCCAGATGTTCCGTGTCCAGATGTCCAGATGTGCCATGTCCTGAGGTGCCATGTTCCATTTTCCTGATGTCTGATGTTTCTGTCCTGACTCCTTCTGTCTCATCTTCAGCTTTTCATCAGTTCCCAGGTCCCTCGTCTGTTCACCTTTCCTGGCGTGCCACCATCGTGGTCCATGACCAGCCCATGGGGGGCTGTGTAGGGTGCCTCTTGGCACAAGGCCTTCTTCTCATCTGCAGTGCAAGCCTCCAGAAGACTTCTGTTTTTAATGCCTTGCTTCTGAGAATCCTGAGTCTTGAATCCTGAGTTTTGAATCATGTCTCGGTCTTCAGAGTTCCTTGTGTCTGCTTCTGTCCATGTCACAGTCCATGCCACAGTCCATGCCACAGGTGGCTGTGTAGGTTGCACCTGGTGCAGTCCTCTACTGAATCTTCGCCATGTTCCAGTCTCAAGTTCTACTTCTTCGCCTGGAGTCAGCTTCGCGTTCAGCATGGTCCACGACCAGCCATGGGTGGCTGTGTAGGGCGCTCTGCGATGCAGTTCTCACCCAGTACTTTCGCCTGAGTCCTGAATCCTTGCCTGAAACCTCCAAGCAACATGAATCCTTGTCCAAGTCTTCTGAGTAACCTGAGTCCTTGTCTGAGTCTTTTGAGTATCCTGAGTCCTTGTCCGAGACCTCTGAATCTCTTGAATATCCTAATATTCCTCTGAGTCTCCTGATTATCGAAGTCTATGTCTGAATCCTCCAAGTATCCCGAGTCTTTGGGTTCCTGCCCTCAGCTTCCGTCTGGCCTCACGCACTTGTCGTTCCCAAGCGGCGGGTCCAGAATGGCTATCGAGTGGCCAAAGGGCTACTCTTGAGACCTGCATTGCGTTGCTGGGTCTCATTGGGCATGTAGGTCCAATGGAGGGCTGAGCCTGCCTTGTTCCTGTTCCGGATATTCCTCACCTTGTCTTCGGTCCAGCCTTGTTCCTGCTCCACCCGTGCTCGTACCTGCTCACTTCTCATGGTGTGTCTTGGAGCTCATCCCTGAGCCACACCGTGATCCAAGGGCTCACATCCTCCTTTGAGATGGGAACATGCCTCCGCTCTCCTAGCAGGGCTTGAAGGCTGCGCTCCTAACAGGATCTGAAGGCCATTAGCTCGGTGAGCTTTGCCTGTATTGGGATCCCGTTCCTGGACAACATTTTTGTTAGCCTTGATTTTGCCCTGAGTTTTGCGTTAAATACCAGGACATTCTGATAACCTGTTTCTAGCCCAGATTTTTTGCTTAAGTTCCCGGACACATTTCAACTTGTTCCTTGCCCAGAGAATTTTTTGCTCCCAGTTTCCAGGACATTTAATACCTTGTTTTTAGCCAATTGTTTTTCTTCTGCTGCTTGTCTCTCTCCTCTTCAGCTGTCTGTATTCCACGACATGCAGGAGGTACCTGCCACTATTCTAGGGACCATCTCCATTCTTTCCACTGTGATGTTGGCTCATCTCCCTGGATTACATACAACCTGCAGGAGGCACCTGCACCCAGGTTCCACATCCAGCATCATGTTCACCTTCAAAGTCAAATATCTTCAAGCTTCAGGGAGTATATTACCAATCACAATGTACTCCACAGGAACTCCAGGTCTTTGGGTTTGTACGACCTGCAGGAGGTGCCTGCATCCTAGACCTGTCTTCATCTCGTCGCTTCCAACTCAGTTCCTGCTTGCCCGGTCCTGGTAATTGCCTTTGGACCATCCACAACCAAGACTTCATCTCTGCTTGAGTAACTGATTCCACTTCTGGATGTGACCTTGTGGTTCCTCTCCGCCTTGATCTCAGAGTGGTGAGTCGCCTTGAATCCACAGCTTCAATCCAGCCGTTGCTCTGGCAAGTGGAATTCTAGCCTGTATCATCATCATTTGCATGCCATATTGCATCCAGAAATCGCCGCCATCTTCCAGCTTGTCTGATATGCCTGCATTGCCTTGCTGTTAATCCTCCTGAAGGGACCCTGTCTTCCTTGGGAACAGCATGGTGATTCTACTCCACTGTTCTTGGGTCATGCCTATGGTCATCTTCTCCAGAGGTTTCCATTCTTTGAACTATTTATTTATTTATTTAACAGATTTTATATACCGTTGGTCGTAATTACATCACAACGGTTTACAAAAGCATAAAACAAATTCAAAGAAATACATTGCAGTAACAAAGTCAAGGAGACTTTAAAATACATACAAAAAACAAATTTTAAAGGAGACAATAGAAGTAAAAAATGTAGAGGGATTAAGAAGTTAGTGAGCTGTTTGGAGGTTATCTGAATAGGCTTGCTCGAAGAGCCAGGTCTTTAAGCCTTTCTTAAATTTTTTAGACTCTGTCTCCAATCTTAGAAGTGCCAGCATGGTATTCCACAAACTTGGGCCTGTGATGGAAATAACTCTGTCTCTAACTAAGGCTAAGTGAGCTGTGCTTATTGGAGGAACATGCAGAAGCCCTTTGTTAGCTGATCTCAAAGATAGGTGAGGAGTGTGCAGGTGAATTGAAAATTTAACCAATAGTTTTTTTGTCCGTAAATGGCTTTATACTGAATACAGCATATTTTATATGCTATTCTCTGGGTTATTGGGAGCCAATGAAGATTTATCAAAATTGGGGTGATGTGTTCATGTTTATTGCAATTGGTTAAGACTCTCGCCGCAGAGTTCTGCAGTACTTGGAGAGGACGTAATGATGATTGGGGCAGGCCTAATAATAAAGAATTATAATAGTCAAGTGAAGAAAATATGAGCGCTTGTAATTAGGGATGTGAATCGTGTCCTCGATCGTCTTAACGATCGATTTCGGCTGGGAGGGGGAGGGAATCGTATTGTTGCCGTTTGGGGGGGTAAAATATCGTGAAAAATCGTGAAAAATCTAAAAATCTAAAAATCGCAAAACCGGCACATTAAAACCCCCTAAAACCCACCCCCGACCCTTTAAATTAAATCCCCCACCCTCCCGAACCCCCCCAAATGAGTTAAATAACCTGCGGGTCCAGCGGCGGTCCGGAACGGCAGCGGTCCGGAACGGCAGCGGTCCGGAACGGGCTCCTGCTCCTGAATCTTGTTGTCTTCAGCCGGCGCCATTTTCCAAAATGGCGCCGAAAAATGGCGGCGGCCATAGACGAACACGATTGGACGGCAGGAGGTCCTTCCGGACCCCCGCTGGACTTTTGGCAAGTCTCGTGGGGGTCAGGAGGCCCCCCACAAGCTGGCCAAAAGTTCCTGGAGGTCCAGCGGGGGTCAGGGAGCGATTTCCCGCCGCGAATCGTTTTCGTACGGAAAATGGCGCCGGCAGGAGATCGACTGCAGGAGGTCGTTCAGCGAGGGTTCCGGCGCCTCGCTGAACAACCTCCTGCAGTCGATCTCCTGCCGGCGCCATTTTCCGTACGAAAACGATTCGCGGCGGGAAATCGCTCCCTGACCCCCGCTGGACCTCCAGGAACTTTTGGCCAGCTTGTGGGGGGCCTCCTGACCCCCACGAGACTTGCCAAAAGTCCAGCGGGGGTCCGGAAGGATCTCCTGCCGTCCAATCGTGTTCGTCTATGGCCGCCGCCATTTTTCAGCGCCATTTTGGAAAATGGCGCCGGCTGAAGACAACAAGATTCAGGAGCAGGAGCCCGTTCCGGACCGCTGCCGTTCCGGACCGCCGCTGGACCCGCAGGTTATTTAACTCATTTGGGGGGGGTTCGGGAGGGTGGGGGATTTAATTTAAAGGGTCGGGGTTGGGTTTTAGGGGGTTTTAGTGTGCCGGCTCACGATTCTATCGATTTATAACGATAAATCGTTAGAATCTCTATTGTATTGTGTTCCATAACGGTTTAAGACGATATTAAAATTATCGGACGATAATTTTAATCGTCCTAAAACGATTCACATCCCTACTTGTAATACTGAATGGAAATCGTTGAAATCTAACTACTGGGAGATATCTTCAGTCCACCACCCCAGAGAGCTTTCCGAATGGCTCTACAAGATAACCAAAGTATTTGCCAGCTTCTCTGTAAGTTGCTTCTGCAAGGATGTTCATCAACGGCTGAGTTTCAACCATCCATCTGTAGGAATTCATTTTAGGTATCCATTGGAATCTTCTGCTGTCTTCGAGCCCTGTTTCCTGAAGCTTCATCTACCCTTAGTGGCTCAGTGACTCAATCCTGAGAGATATTTCATCTTTGCTGTCATCGGGGAATCCCCCCTTCTATGAATCAGTACCTTGCATAAAGTTCCACAGCGACATCTATCAACTGCCAAGCTCCTCTTAGGAACAAATTCATCACCATATGTGAGACTGTATTAACCAAGTTAAAGAAACTTCTCTCATCTTCTGGCCTTTTAAAGCATGGAAGCAGCAACCCTGAACTTCCTTCCCACTTGCCTTCTTCAGCAATGAACCAACCATCTTTGAAAGGTAAATGTTATGGTTTGTTAGTATGTGGATCCTGGGTCGAGGTGAGAGGTGTCACCACCCACAGGGAGCAGCCCTGTGAGCCTCCCCGTCGGGAGGCATGGTCCCAGCAGATGTCAGAGACAGCTGTGGAATAGAGTCTTTATTGGATATATAGAAGAACACAGCCCGCGAAGCGGGAGTGCAGGAGAAGTGATGATGTCAGAGTAGAGGGGAATACCCAGAGGGTATACCTCAGAGAAGGAGATCCAGTAGTGGCCCGCAGGGCGGGTATGCCAAGGAAGTCTCCTCGTAGTGGTGATAGGTCGTGGTCTGCAGCGTAGGTTCTCCAAAGGCGTCTCTCAGTAGTGATGATATGGTAATGACCTGTAACACAGAAAATACCCAGGTAGTCTCTCCATAGTGATGGTATGATAGTGGCCTGCAGTGCAGGGTACACTGAGGGATTCCCCACAGAGATGGCATGGTGGAGGTCTGAGGCACAGGAACACGGAGAAGGTCCTGGAGGTGAAGTGGTAGTGGCCTGTAGCGCAGGGTACACAGGAGTGGCTCCTACTAGAGAGAATATGGTAGTGGCCGAGGAACGGGGTACACCAGAGAGGATCCCCCAAGAGTTGGTAGAGTAGATCTGTGGAGCTAGGTACTCACTGAAGGGTAGCTCCAGGAAGGGTCCCGAGGAGCGGGACAGGCAGCAGTCCAGGGTAGAAGGCCCTCTGAGGAGCAGATAGCCAGAAGGGCCCCCAAGGAACGGGTACCCAAGGCGTCTCTTGCCGAATGCAGGAACAGAAAATCCGTGAGCGAGAGCAGATTCAGCAACGAGGAAACTCCATGCTAACTCATCGATAGTCAAGGCCAGTCAGGTTAAGTACAGCAGAGCAAAGACGTCATCAGGAGGGGATGCCCCCGAGGTTCCCGCCATGATGTGTTGGCCCTTGCGCGCTCCTATGTGATTCCTGTGGCAAGCTGTTGGTCGGCAGCGCCCACGCTGTCCCAGGAATGCCAGGCAGGTTGGCAATCACTGACAGAGGTTGCCATTCTCCCCAATACTGACAAGGCAGCAAAGAAAGAGGTGAGCATTAGTGGTCGCAGCTGACTGCGACCGACGGGCGTAACAGGAAAATTGCCTCCAGAACCAACTTTCCACTTTCTGTGCAATGTTCGTTGGACTTCCTAGTTCCACGTGGGTCTTCCTTGTACCAACACCTATCCAAGAGCAAGTGGCACTTGTAGGTTCTTCTACTTACTCTTCTGAAGTACCATCCTTGTATCTAAAGAATCCAGCTTGATGCCTGATTGTTTTCACCAGTGTTACCACCATGAAGATGATGCTTTCCACCTTTGTTCTGACTAATTTGAACCAAGAAGCAGTCCTTACTCCAAGATGCTACCACTCATCTGTGCCTCCTGTTCACCCTGGACTCCTTGTCTTCAATTCCTGCCACCTTGACTACTAGAACGTGAGATGCAAGCCTTGCTGTTCTGCAAATCCTGTATCCTGTCTGTCTTATGTCTTCAGTGTTTATCTATGTCTTGCCTAGATCTTCAACTTTTTACATCATGTCTTCAGTTACAAGTATCTTCATCGCTACCGTTCCCCATCAGGAAATTCCAGCTTCTGTCCTTGGACCCTGTTGCACTCTGCCTCCTGGACTCTCCTTAGGCGCGGGCATGCGCCTCTTCAGCACTTTTGAAGGGCCCTCAGTGGGAAAAGCCCCGCGGCCCTCAGTGATGATATCATCAGCCTTCGCCTGCTGCAGCCCTATAAAATGACCCTGCTTCTGTTCCTCAGGGCCTTCAGATTTGGTCTCCACAGCATCTGTGGTCTTCTTCTGGATCCAGGTCCTCCGTGGTCTTCCTGTGCTTTAATGGATCTTTGTTCCATGTTCTTCATGTTCCTGAACTTCATCACCTTGATTTTCCTGGTCTCATCCCTCGTCAGAGCTCCCTCATCACCTGTATCCTGTTCCTGATGTTCCAGATGTCCAGTTCCCTGATGTCCAGATGTTCCATGTCCAGATGTCCTGATGTTCTGTGTCCTGAGTTGCCATGTTCCATGTTAGTGATGTCTGATGTTCCTGTCCTGACTTCGTCTGTCTCATATTCAGCTCTTCATCCAGTTCTCCTTGTCTGTTCATCTTTCCTAGCATGCCACCATCATAGTCTGTGACCAGCCCATGGGGGGCTGTGTAGGGCACCTCGTGGCACAAGGCCTTCTTCTCATCTTCAGCGCAAGTCTCTGGAAGACTTCTTTTTTTAATGCCTTGCTTCTGAGAATCCTGAGTCTTGAATCCTGAGTCTTGAATCCAATCCTGGTCTTTGGAGTTCCTTTTGTCTGCTTCCATCCATGCCTAAGACTCTGCCAGAACCTTCTCCACTTCAGTGTGGGCCGGGACCAGTCACAGGTGGCTGTGTAGGGTGCTCCTGGTGCAGGCCACTACTGAATCTTCATCATGTTCCAGTCTCAAGTTCCACTTCTTCACCTGGAGTGTGCTTCGCATTTACCGTGGTCCATGACCAGCTATGGATGGCTGTGTAGGTTGTGCTGTGATGCAGTTCTCATCCAGTACTTTCACCTGAGTCCTGAATCCTTGCCTGAAAACTCCAAGCAACCTGAGTCCTTGTCCGAGTCCTTTGAGTCTCCTGAGTATCCAAGCCAAGTCTACGTCTGAATCCTCCAAATATCCCGAGTCTTCATCTGAGTCTTTGTGTTCCTGCCCTCAGCCTCCGTCTGGCTTCACACACTCATCGTTCCCAAGCGGAGGGTCTGGAAGGGCTATCGGGTGGCCAGAGGGCTACTCTCGAGACCAGTATTGCATTGCTGGGTCTCATTGGTGCATGTAGGTCCAGTGGAGGGCTGAGTCTGCCTTGTTCCTGTTCCAGATATTCCTCGCCTTGTCTTCAGTCCAGCCTTGTTCCTGCTCCACCCGTGCTCGTACCTGTTCAACTCTCATGGTGTGTCTTGGGGTTCCTCCCTGAGCCGAGCCGTGATCCAAGGGCTCACATCCTCCCTTGAGATGGGACCACACCTCCGCACTCCTAACAGGGTCTGAAGGCTGTGCTCCTAACATATATGCTTAGAAGAATTGTGCTCCCTATACTGTATTGCTCTCTTTGGTTTTTGCAGCCGAAATGCCTGCCTGCATTTTTTAGGAGGTCTGTATATTACATCAGTGTAAATAAATGTTTCATTCTTTCTTTTCAGATTAACCCACAGTGCCTCCTCCTGACCTTGTAAGCCCTGAGGTCCTATTGCTTTAATATTATGGACAATTAACAACTATGGGGCTAATGCAATATTTGTGCACAGAAAATGGGCACTCACTGTTGAGGTTGGCAAATAAAATGATAAAAGTGATGCAATGGCTCCCCTAAAATGAGATGCAATGCAGATTAGGGCTTTTCAGCTTAAAAAAAGATGCCTTAGAGGAAATAAGATAGAATTTTATAAAATCATGAGTGGAATGGAATGGGTGACTAAAAGACAGCTATTTACCCTTTTATATAATACTAAAGCAAGGGAACATGCATTCAACTAACCATCAGTATTTGTAAAACAAATCATAGAGGTAGATCTTGTCAGATGAAGGTGATCGATTTCATTGATTGGGTGTCTAGAGAGTTTCATCGGGGAGAGCACTTGATGAAGTGTATCTGGATTTCAGTAAGGCCTTTGACATGGTTCTGCATAGGCAACTTAAAAAATATTTTGAACTCCCTTTCATATGGGCCCTACAGTGCTTGGGTTAGAAACTGGTTGAGTAGGAGGTGAGCAAGAGTAGTGATAAATGGAGTTCATGCCCAAGAGAGACGTATTACTTGCAGTGTACTGCAGGGATTTTATTTTTCAACATAAGAACATAAGAACTACCATATTGGGTCAGACCAAGGGTCCATGAAGCCCACTATCCTGTTTCCAACAATGGTGAATCCAAGTCACAAGCACCTGGCAAGTACCCAAACATTAAATAAATCTCAAACTACTATTGCTTATTAATGGATTTATCCTTTAGGAACTTATCCAAACCTATTTTTTAAATCCAGTTACACTAACTGCTGTAACCACATCCTTTGGCAATGAATTCCAGAGCTTAACTATGTGCTGAGTGAAAAATAATTTTCTTCAATTTGTTTTAGATGAGCTACTTGCTAACTTTATAGAGTGCCCCCTAGTCCTTCAATTATCAGAGAGAGTAAATTACCGATTTACATTAAATTGTTCAAGTCCTTTCATGATGATACCACAATCTGGGACAGGGTAGACAGCCACAAAGTGTGTAACTCATGGAGAGGGATCTAGTGAAACTTGAGGAATTGTCTAGAACAGGGGTGGCCAACTCTAGTCATCGAGAGCCACAAACTGGCCTGGTTTTCAAGATATTCAAAATGAATATGCATGAGAGGTTTTCAAGACATCCCCAAAGAATATGCATGAGATAGATTAGCATGCACTGCCTCCATTCTATGCATATCTAAATCATACATATTCATTGTGGATATCCTGAAAACCTGGGCTGTTTGTGGCTTTCGAGGACCAGAACTGGGCAACCCATGTCTAGAGTCTGTCACTCCCTGGCGAGTTCTCATTTGGAATACTGTGCACAATTCTGGAGATAGGAACTTCCAAAGGATATAAACTGGTTGGAGTCAGTCCAGAGCTTGGCTACTAAAATGATCAGTGGTCTTCATTCTAAAGCATATGGAGATAGACTTAAAGATCTAAACATGTATAGCCAAGACTAGAGGAAAGATGAAATAGGGAAGATGTGACTGAGACATTTAAATATCTTAAAGGTTTCCATGCACAGGAGGTGGACCTCTTTCAACAGAAAAGAGGGTCTAAAACAAGGGGTCATGGGATGAGGGTGAAAGAGAAGTAATCTTAGAAAATATTTCTTTAGAGAGGGTAGTGGATGCATGGAATGGCCTCCCAGTGGAGATGGTGGAGACAAAAATGGTATCTAAATTCAGAAATCATGGGAGAAATGCAGGGAATTTCTGAGGGAGTGAAGGGAATTGTAAAGCTAAAATAGTTGGACAGACTAGATAGGCCATATGGTCTTTTTCTGCCATCATGTGGTGAGTTTATTTTTATGTACAGTATTTTTTTTCCATTTTAATTGCTAATATTTAACTCATAATTTAAAACCAATTTTTAATTGTTTACTTCTGCCTGGAAGAATTGAACGCTCCTTTTAGTCTTCCTTGGGTATACATTTCTTCAAGCTTGCTTTACCTGCAAACATTATCATAAGTGATGTTAAGGGGGCAATTTTCAGAAGTGCCCACATTGATGCAAAGTCCATGGATATTTTTACCTGCAGGCTTTGTACCAGTTTTCAAAGAGAAAGTGTAAGCATACTTTTCCTTTGAAAAGTGCCCCCAGGAAAATGTACCCACATAGGCTGGCACCTGCTTTTTCTGCCTGATGCTGTGAGTCATATGCAGTAGCTGCTATAGTGTTAAGTGTCTTGTAAAAAGCACAGGCCCTGCAGCTGATAAGTGCCTAGCAGTTGCTTTTTATAGATAAACATCTGCTTTTCTTCTGCAAGGTTATTTCATTCACACATTTTGAACAAAAATCACAGAATATTTGCAAAATGTATGATGAAACTGATAATACTGTTTTAGCAAGGCTTAATAACATTAGGTTGGGTGTCTGCATTTGGTAGATCAACTGAATATTAACTAGGAGTAAAGCCTCATCCACACAAAATACAAATAAACCAACCGTAAGTGGAAAGAAAATAAAAGCAAAATAATTTTTCTTCTTAAATAAAAAGGCATCAAGACTATGGGGAAATATCAATCAATTATGCCCAAAACACCCACACCGAGTTCATCATATGCCAGCTCATCAACTTTTTCAAATTTCAAATCCCACTTACTTGTGAAAAAACAAGTAAACAAAAAAGAAAAGCCACTCCAAAAAAACCCTATCCTTCTATAAGGCGCTGATTTCAAATATAAATCCTCCATTTCAAGTCCAAACATGAATCCACAGTTTGAAGTCTAAAACATATTCAACAAAATCACTTCCCATATGCCTGCAGCAGATACACACAGAGATGTTGGCTCCTGTCCAAGGTTTTCATTTATGCATAGGTCCCCTGAGACAAATCTGCCAAAACACCAGTGTCGGAACCTGATGGTATTTGTCAGCTTGATGAAGCTAATTAACATGTTCTGATAGATCAATATCATGTTATTCCTTGACTATTTATTTGAAATCAGGGGCCAAAATTGCAATGTGTATCTGTGGCATGCCTATGGAAAATGATTTAGTTCAATATTTTTATTTTTTGTATAGGTGGGCCACACACTCAGGAGCCTACCAAGCCCAGTT
Organism: Rhinatrema bivittatum; assembly: GCF_901001135.1. Classification (NCBI taxonomy): domain Eukaryota; kingdom Metazoa; phylum Chordata; class Amphibia; order Gymnophiona; family Rhinatrematidae; genus Rhinatrema; species Rhinatrema bivittatum. The sequence goes on along the minus strand of NC_042616.1, from coordinate 606,944,506 downwards.
CTACTCATGCCCTTTGTTGCTCATGGAAAACCCAGTAACTTTAAAGATCAGTGTGAGGGACTCTCCAGATTTCAGTACACCAGGCACCAATACCACCAGAGCAAGTTGAGAAAGCACCTCTGCTTTATTGCAAGAAATGTCAAACAATAAACTTCAAACTTGACTTTGCAAGCTTTTATCTCAGGAAATTGCCTCACAGAACTGATAGATCATTATTTTTAGCAATGCTACTCTCTCTATAGATAGTATGGTAAGTGAGGTGAACCTTTCATCAACCATTGTAGACCATAGTTACATTTTGATTAAATTTTATTTTGAGAAGCTACTTTCACTAATAGCAACTGTAACTGGAAGTGTCAGGAGGATTTGTAGCACTAACCAACTATTTGAGAAGGCATCATTTATATTCATATCATATATATTTTACAAAACATATCAGGAAGAATCTTTTCTGGAGGTAACATATCATGTAAATGGATCAGGTCATTGCAAAATTCTATGCCATTAACATAAAATGTTCACCATCAGAGAGAATTCCATGAAGATTCATATAGTGTGAGTACAGTTCCTTTTTTCCTGATTGTACAAAAATCCAAAGGTATTTATGTGAGTTTCAAGCAGTTGAAATCGTTGTTCAGCTGATGCATGAGCTGTGTCAAAAAGAGTATAGAAGAAATCATATTTGAGTATTTCTTCTGGACTGCCATGTTTGAGTATTATTTCTGAATGCCTCATCAGAACCCTCATATTCAAATTGCCTTCTTTTGCAATGGTTGCATTGAAGCTGCTTGGAAGTTGTTTTGATATCAAGAGATTCTGTCATCTCCTTGTCTGAGATAACTGCATCCATAAAACCATTGTTTCTATAGCAGGTAATGAACTCAAAGAATTTTTTCACGAATATGGTAGCATTTACTATATCTATATCACAGTGTTGCATAACTTTACTTGTTATATTAACCTGAAATAGTATGTCATACCGTACCATAACCAATATTAAAAACTTGAATTACAATAGTTAATTTGCTAGACATTGTGCTTCATAGTGAAGACCTGCATCTTCTTGAGGTGACTCTGCCCCTTCTAGTAGAGCATCATGGAGTTCTTTAGTCTGAATTCAAATAGGCTTTACCCTGTCAACGCAGCATTCCCCTGAGTAGTACTTAGAGACTTAACAATAAAGTTGGATACATGTTTTGTCAAAATTTTCCATCATTGAACTGAAACAGAAAATAACACAAAAACATAACACACCAAAAAGAGTGACACATTGCTTTGATGATGAGGCTGAATTTGAAACCAGTAAATTGAGTGAATGACAGCCACAGGATACAAATAAAGCTTTTCCATTAATTGTTAACACTCGTGCCTGGAAACCTATATTTTTGCCCTTCATGTTGGCCCTTTATGAAATAGCCTTAATCCACTGATAAATTAAATAACCCAAATATAGCATGAAAAAAATCAAATAGCCAAATTATTACTATATTGCTATACGATCGTAAAGGGACTTGTCTTATATACAGAGACCATCATATAGCACCGCGGGCTGCTTGTGGCTTTTGAATAAGCCCTGAAGCATTAGGGCTTTATAATCATTGTTCACTATTATAGAATTTATGGATTCTTTGTAAAATGTTATCCGTGCACTTATCTGAATAAATATCTTGATCTAGTCCACAATGTGGTTGGACTTCTTATGATCAATTGTTCTATTTGTCTGGATAAAGTCCACAAAAAGGTTGGGCTTCTTATAATCTGTTGTTCTATCTGTCACTGCAATGTTTCGGAGTGAATTCTCCTTCTTCAGGGAATTGAATCACTAAAGTGCTAGCTTCTAAATTGCAGACTGTGGTGGACTAATCTGTAACATGGCAGCCACAAATTGGAAAGACACTTTCAGTTACTCCACTGATCATGTTGCACACTTTTCTCAGATTCAGCGGTCTGCTTCTACATCAGACTTATTAGGTGATCTCATGAAATTACATAAAAGATGTGCCATAGCGGAACTACATGGAGTCACTTTGATAGAGAATGTCAAACAAAAAATCATACCCAGAGGCCTGCACATTAATAAAGAACCACTCATGTTTACTGATCGATCAGATTTTTTATCTAAATTGGCAGCCATATTAAATAAGTGCTCATTGGACTTAATGTTACTCATCATAGAGTACACTAGATTGGTCACAGAAGAAATCAAGGCAGAAATAGTTGTCATTGAAGATGAATACAAACAGAACACAGTGATATACACAGTCAGGACGTCGTTGGAAGAACTTCAGCAATCCATAGATAAATTTAAGACAGACATCTTGCGTAACAAAATCTCTAAATTTAAGAGAGACAAAAATGATTATGCCAATGCCAATATTTATGCATGGTTAAATAATCAAGAAGATAATAGCCAGAAGCCAAAGAAAGTTACATTTGCAGCATCAGATGATTCCTTAAGTGGATCTGATGAGCAACATGAAAGTAGACAGACGTCGGTACCCACCTCGATCAGCCTGATCTTACGGCAAAAAAACTGGCCAACAACAGACACACGATGACAATTCCCAATGGCACAAACCGTTCACTCGGTCACAATCACAAAACAACCATCTATAATAAATCTGTCCCGTCATGTTCTTACTAAGGAAGAAGAGCTTGTACTAAACAGAGGTCTTTCCTTTGTCCCCACTATTTATACAATCCATTCTCTTGTAGGATCATGTTGCATAAATTTTTCTGTCTTCTGATGATTAAATTATATTTTTCTACATCACCCAATGTTTCACAAGATATGTAAGTCATTAAGGCTAAATCATGATGGATGCCACCTGGATTAATAGATGAGCAGATTAAAGCTTTTCAAACATTGGTACTCCATGATGTTGCCAAGATAGATTAAAAAAGGTGCAATATTTGTTTTCTTCTATCAGTGGGAGAACATAAAGCACTAGCCAATAATAAAGATATTGGACAAGGGGGGAGCAGTGGTCATCATGAACTATAGTGATTATCAGAAAGAGATTTTTCGACAATTAGGAAATCAGGCTTATTATTCCTCTCTTCCTACTGATCCTACTCTGACGTTCAAAGAAAAAATGCAACTATTTCAACAGGCACAAGATATTGGTTTTTTGACCACCAAAGAATATAACTTTTTGAATGTTCCCTTTCCACAGATCCCGGTCATATATGGGGTTCCCAAAATTCCCAAAACATTACATAATCCCCCATGTAGACCTATAGTTTCAGCCAATGGGTCTATTCTAGAGCCATTAGCAAAATCTGTTGATATTTTTCTCCAACCTGCTGTACGCAAGGCAGCATCTTACATACAGGACACTTCAGATATGTTAAGGAGACTTGCCTCATTAGGCCAAATACCAGGAGATGCTTTCCTAGCAAGTTTAGATGTTGAAGCATTATACACTAATGTACCTCAAATAGAAGCCTTAGATTTAGTGAAGACAGTTTTGGCACAAAGATATCATTAACAGAATTGATACTGTTTAATAACTTTTTTTCTTTTGAACAGAAATATGTTTTATAGGTTCATGGAGTAGCTATGGGGTCACCTTTAGCCCCAGATGTGGCCAACCTTTTTGTCATAAAATTTGAGGAAACTGTAGTGTATCAATCCAAATATTTTTAACATGTTTTACAATGGTCACTTTACATGGACGACATATTTTTTATATGGACAGACACAGAAGAACAGTTGAAGCTTTTTCACATTTGGCTCAATCAATTTCATTCAAACCTGAAATTTACCCTGACCTACTATCGAGAACATTTATAATTTTTAAATATTTAAATTAGTAAAAACATGCAAGGCATACATACTAGGGATGTGAATCATATGACATAGTGAGGGCAAAAGTAGCGCCGGCACCATTTTGAATATTGGCAATACGGCGCGAGTGCAGGAGGTCGCTCCCGGACCCCTGCTGGACTTTTGGCAAGTCTTGTGGGGGTCAGGAGGCTCCCCCAAGCTGGCCAAAAGTCCCTGGGGGTCCAGCTGGGGTCCGGGAGTGATCTCCTGTACTCGTGATGTCGGGTGACAGGAATCAAAATGGCGCCGGCGCTACCTTTGCCCTGTCATATGGTAAGGGCAAAGGGCCACTGGCGCCATTTCTATTAACGCAGCCGTGGCTTGAGAGCGGTAGATCGCGGGAGATCACGCCGGGACCCCCCCACTGGATCCCAGGTAATTTAAAACATTTTGGGGGGTTCGGGAGGGTGGGGGATTTGTTTTAAAGGGTCGGGGTGGGCTTTAGGGTTGTTTTGGTGTGCCGGTTTTCCCACCCTCCCCCCTCCCCCGATTTATGATTTTTTGACGATAAATCGGGGGAATTGTTATTGTATCGTGGCTCTAACGATTTTTGATGATTTAAAATATATCTGACGATTGTTTTAAATCATCAAAAAATGATTCACATCCCTAATTACAAACTACCCTTTACAGGAAAACCAAAGACAGAAATAACTTGCTTCATTTTGAAAGCCACCATCCTCGCCGGTTTAATGAAGGGCTTCCGGTTTGCCAATTTTTTCATATCCGTAGGATCTGTTCAGAGAAACAAGAATTTTTTGATCAAGCATCATTATTAAGAGAAAGATTCCGAGAAAGAGGTTACCCAAACCATATTATAAATCAAGCATTTAAAAGAGCCATGTTTTCTGACCGAGAACAACTGTTAGAATATAGAAATAAGACTCAGATGCGAAGTTTGATATGTGTATTACAACACACAGAACTGACTCAACAAATTAGGAAAGTGATTCTTAAGAATTGGCATGTGTTGAGTCCTCATTCTATTTTCCAAACTCCACCCATGTTTGCCTACACAAGAGGCATGAACATCAAACAACATGTTGTCAAAGCTGATCCCATGGCAAGGACACCATATGTATCAGAAGGACAAGTCCAATGTGGCAAGTGTACTTTCTGCAGGCACATATGGGCACAGAATGGCAGGACCCAGGCAGTGGTTTAAAAATAATCAGCAAACATAACGTTGATTTCAACACAGACTATCAGGCTGATTCAGTAAAAATTGCTGTACGTGCGATTCAAGGGGGAAGAAGATGATGCAAATTAGGGTCCGTGGTAAAAAGCATCCCTAGCGCCTCCATTTTGACAGGAGCGGCGGCTGTCAGCGGGTTTGACAGTCGACGCTCAATTTTTCCGGTGTCGGTTCTCAAACCCGCTGACAGCCATGGGTTTGGAAAATGGACGCTGGCTAAATTGAGCATCCATCTTCTGACCCATGGGCCGCTGGCCGATTTAAATTATTTTTTTTAAATTTTTGATTTTTTTTACATTTTGGGGCCTCCGACTTAATATCGCTATGATATTAAGTCGCCTTTGGCAGGCGTTAATTTCTGAAAGTAAAATGTGCGGCTTGGCTGCACATTTTGCTTCCTGTATTGCGTGGGAATAACTAATAGGGCCATCAACATGCATTTACATGTAGTTTGGGGGGGGGGGTTTAGACGTATTCGATGCGCTATTACCCCTTACTGTATAAGGGGTAAAGCTAGCACATCAAAAATGCGTGTCCAAACCTGGGCTAACAGTGCGCTCCATCGGGATGACCCAAAATGTTCAGGCTATCTACAAGGGACTGAATTTTGGCCAATGTCAACTTCCTCACTAGCAATGTATGCTGAAACATTTTGCATAATTTGGATAGCCTGTCAACTGGAAGCTTGATGCCCAAGAAGGACATGACCATGGACAGTCCCTCAGTTTTCTCACCCGCTAGCAGCATGCCGAACTCAGAAGCAATGCCCTGAAATTCAGAAAACAATCTGACACAAATGTCAGACCCACTGGGTCCCACAAAGAGAAAATTGTCCAGATAGGGGCAGATTTTCAAAGGGTTACGCGCGAAAGATATGCGTGTAACCCCCGAAAAGCTGCCCCTTCCAACCCTGTGCGCGCCAAGCTTATCTTGCCCCGGGATGCACGTAAGTCCTGGGGCTTTCCTGGGAGGAGCGTGTCGGGGGTGTGTCAGGGGGGCGTGTTGCGGCCAGCGTGTCATCGGGGGCATTCCAGGGGTGGGGCCATGGGCGTGGTTCCATCCCAGGGGCATTCCGGGGGCATGGCTGCGGCCTCTGGACCAGCCCCCGGACTGGAACATCGCATGCCAGCAGCCAGCCAGCGCATGCAAGTTACGCCTGCCTCGAGTAGGCATAACTTGTAAAATAAAGGTTGGGGGGGAATTAGTTAGGGCTGGGGGGTGGGTTAGATAGGGGAAGGGAGGGGAAGGTGGGGGGGGCCGGAAGGAAAGTTCCCTCTGAGGCCGCTCCAATTTCGGAGGGAACGGTGGATGACTGTGCGGCTCGGCGTGCAGGCTGCCGATTTTGCGCAGCCTTGCGCGAGTCAACCCTATATTTTATAACATGCGTGTGGCAGCGCGTGCATGTTATAAAATTGGGAGTAGATTTGTTCGTGCCGGGTTGCGCAAACATATCTACTCCCGTGCGCACCTTTTAAACTCACATGACATTCCTAACCCTTGCTCACTGCTCAACCACCCAGTGCAGGAAAGAACTCAATGCAAGAAACAGCACCGCTCATCGGCATACTTTTATCAAAATATTGTCCTCTGAAATGGAAGCCCAACAGAGGAAAGTAACATGGATGGATGGGGAGCAACCTGAAAAATGATTCGATGTCAGTCTTCAACATCAACACACCCTATCTGCAGACCCTCAACAATGCGATGGCACTATCAAATGAGGCATATGGACAGAACATTTGTCCCATGGCAAATGATCATTCACTGACCTTTCCAGCAGATGAGACAAGTTTTGAATGAGTTAAATTTTCTGGGCTCCTTTTTTGGCACAACTGCCAAAGGCAAAAATATCATCTCTGCAAATAGAGGATCAGTGAAAAGACCAGTCATTCTACCCAGGGCTAACTCAGCGTTGATCTTCTGTTGCACTATGACAGTGTGGCACACTGCTGAACCTGTATTGCGTGCCGAGTTCTGGGAAATTTTTCCCTGAAAGGGAGTCAGAAACTCTACCTGAAACCCATCTACTATTTTGAAAGCGATGCTACACTTGGGATAACGGCCATCATACTTTCCAGTTTGATCAGAATTGGGGCTCTCAAGTAAATGTGATTCTCATTTCATTTTTGCAGAATTCCCCATAGTAAGCCTCTTGCTACATCTAACAGCAGGATAGAGCGTGAAACAGATAGAACAAGCATCCTTAAACTTGCGCTCCTGGAAATTGCAAGTGGACTTGTTAAAACGCCAACATACTTTACTATTTGACTGTGTTGCAGCAAGCAAAGGACCTGCCGAGATGCTAGACCTTTGTGCCGCCTTCCTGCTTGCGCCCGCTTCACTCACCCTGTTCCTCACCTGTCTCAGCCACTGCCCCATACCCTGAGTATCCCATGATAAGAACCAATTTTCTTCAGTTTTGTCTCAGAAACATTCATCGTAGTTCAGCCATGCCCACTCTTCATAATCTTTATATGCCTCAAGGATAGTGTTGGCGTAACTCAACTTGGGCCCATACTGCTTGGGATCATTCTATCTGACCATGCTAATCATTCAGAGAAATGCCCTACTTCATTTTTCTATGCTTCTTGACACCTTTTTATCTGAGTCACTGGCTTCCTCTCTACCACTGCTTTTTCTTATCCCTTTTCTCCTCCTTTCCATGATGCTAAAAATATCAATATAAATGCACTTGTTGATTTTCTTGTGCAAAGCCCTGGGGACACTCTCCCACAGTTGTGACAAAATGATTAACACAGGTGGCCCCCTGCTTGCCTCCACTTTATCAGCAGAAGGCCTGGGTATGCTCTTGTCAAAAGAAAAGTCTAACTCCAATATTTCAGACGAATTGCTGGAACTGGAGCTCAGCCTCGCACCCACTTCCTTTTACACTTCTTTTTGTCACTCAGGCCACGACATTAGATGTACAATTTTGATCTCCATTAACATTGCCGCTCTGCTCCCCATTTAACTCATCAATGTCCACCCCATGAGTGCAGGCTACCAAACTGGATGATGATGTATTTGACTCGGATGCCAGCGTTTCAGCACCACCAACAATGTGTGTATCCACTGTGTCCAGCTGCTCAGATCTGACCATAGTAGGTGCTGCCAAGCCATGGATGGTAGAAGCCCAAAAGACACTGTCAAGGAATGGTAGCATAGCTATACTCCATAAGGTGTGTCAATGATGTTGCTTGGAGATCTGTAACTTGAATCCCTATTCTTCATGTTGGTTGTTCTCGATACCGCTACTTCCACTCTAAATCATAGGCATGGGGGGAATACATGGAGCCCAAAATGACAGAACACATGCATATTCCCCTGGATAATTTGGGTATCCAGCTGAGCCCCATTGCACTGCAGACTAGCCCTGTGTACCCAAGGCTGCATTTGCTCCACACTCAGCCATAATGCACCTGTTGTGCCTCCAAATCCCAAGCCAAATACAATGAAAGATGGCTGTAAGCCTGGGAACTGGCCTGGCAAGCCACACCCACTTGGTTGAGCCACAAGGCCTGGACCGACCCAAGTGCCTGCCTGTAGCCCATATGTCACCTGGGCAGCCTCAGTGCATCCCTGGGCTCACACCTCTGCCATCCATGCCAATGGGCTTGAGGTAGTTGAGGTTGCTGAACACAGGCCTCCTGATTATTTGTCTGTGCAATTGCTGCCTCGTCATTGCCAGTTGTTGCCCTGACCAGGACATCTGCGACCCCACTGCAGTGGCGCCCACCCTGCTTCTGCCAGCTTCTCAATGCAGATCCACTTTTGTCTGATTCCGTCCTCATGGCACCATTGCATTCCATTCCCTCTGCATCCCCCGATCATGTCTCCGCGCTGTACTGGAGCACAAGGTACACCACTGATTGCCCACCTCCATCATCTTGTAAGACTGCAATGCTAATACGAGCTGACCCGGGACTCAGGTCCTTAGGTGTTCTTGCTGGTGAGAGACTGGTCCACTTATGTCGTGCTCACCTCCTGAATGCTTCACCACCACTGCCAGAGTAACCCCCTTAGCAAGGAAGACTGCTCCTGTAATTAATGACCATCAACGTCCCCCCAAGAAGTTCCAATGCTCGGCGCCACCACCATTGGCATGAGCTCTGAACAATGCCGCTGCCATTGCAAATATGGTGCCTGGGTCTGTGCTACCGGGCTTTAAATTCCTGCCCACATCATTGTTACATGCTGGCCCCAGCCCCCTCTCTGCATCCCGTGTGCGGGAGGCTGGCGCAAAGCTCAATGGCCCAGCGCATGCATGTGATGAATGCCGCCAACAGAGGAGCACAGGGGAGAATGGGAAAGCAGCGTAAGTGGGACAGACTCTCTTTCTTCCCCCCATACAGATTGCAACCAGTAAGTAACCTCCTGACATGGGGTGGGGAGTAGTGCAGGAGATGGCAGAGCCCACCAGGTGCAAAGTTATTTGTAGCACGGCCCTTGGTATTTCTTCCTATATTTTTGTGCTTTTTAGAATAACATTCTATGTCAGCTTCCTAGCTATTAAAAAATGACCTTTCCCCAAAATCCCTATCTCTAATCCTCTAGACTATCAAACTCCCCTTACAAACTCTCATTTCCCAATTATTATATTAATTTCCCAGAGGTTCCTTTAAAAACTCAGAGCTTGCATTCTCCAACTCTTTTTTTTTCTTTTTAACCAACATTAGCACGAGGCAGATGAACAAAAGATTATTTTTTATTTTTTATGAAAGTTTAGGAAAGATGCATAAGTGATCAGTAGCTGAAATTGAAGCCTTGGTGATGGGTGCTACAGTTCACAAGTTAGTTCCAAGTCAGTCTTCTTTTCAGGAAATGTGCTAGCTGTTTTTGTCATCAGAATAGTAAAGCATAGCCCTTCTTTCTTCTTTTGCTAAGTCCATTGAATTCTGAACTCTTCTTCCAGGGCTGGTTCAAGAATATTTGACATCCACCCTCCTCTTTCATCTTACTTATTGCTGACAGCTCCAGCACAGTGCTTCCTTCTTTGGTGGTATTGGATGTAGCACAGCACCTCTCTGGTCCTCATGCCCATAGCACCTCTCTGGGCCTCATGTCCAGAATTTAAGGCCCTCTAGGCAACTGCTTAGTTTGCGTAATGGAAACGCCACCCCTATCTTCACCAAGTTCAACCAATAATATCTGGCTATCCTTTAAAGTGAAGAGTGTCAGGTTCTACAGCCTTTGGACTCATATGTGTTACTGAAAGATGAATTGAACTTTATATGTTGGCTCACTGAATACTCCTCACCTCTGCTCTCTCAAGACTCGCTCTGAATCAAGATGAACCAGCCTATGAGTCCAGAGCTGGTACACAAGTTAGTTGACAGCGGTTTCATCCATTCACAGAATGCTCAGCATTCTTTTTGATTCTATGCCAATTGCTCTCATACTGTATCCTCAGCAGGGCAGAGAAACAATTCAATAGGTTTTTTTCAGGAATTTATTGGTAAGTCATTCAAGCCTGATTTTGATGAACCCTAGGAGTTCTGATGCAGCTATAAACATAAATGAGAAAGTCAAAACAAGGGAACTACTTGCACAGATGCCATGCAACAAAGAACAAAAAAAAGCATCTTACAGTCTTCTGACAGTTCAATGAATGATAACAGACAATTGCTATAGGAGAATGTGAGGGTCTCAGGGGGTAATTTTTATTTTATGGATTGGCTGAATTTTATTTAGGATTAAAAAATGAAAAAACAATTTTCAATATTTGATACTGCTGCAGAGAATTCACCAGGATACACTGTTTCTATGAGCTGAAACATCCTAAAACCAAACTTCAATGTACCTTCTGAAAAATGGCTTATCTTATTATGATTTATTTTCTGCTATCTTTTTAGAATTCAGGAGTGTGTTGATTATAATCTGTGGTGTTGCTAAAACTCCTGAAGGGTTATTTTCTCTCAGAGATATTAATGTCTGCTTTCTTCTGCCATTAATGCATTATGTTAAGAAGGATCTATTCCAAATTTATGATTCATGATTGCTTCTGGGAGCAGGGAGTAGTAAAAATCTATTCATTGTGTAGAAAACATTCCCAGTTCTTTTAAAATAGTACAAAAGATTCAGAACTGGTACCTTGCAATTGATATATTCATGGACACATTTTCAAAACCTTATGCACGCAAAAATCGGGGAGATACATGCATAGCTGGGCCGCACGTGCGCTTTGCGGATTTTCAGAGGCCCACAGTCACGCCCATATCTCCCGGCACGTGAATTGGAAGGACAAAAATGAAAAGTGTCGGGCCGGGGGTGGGGCATGGGTGGGCTGGGAGAGCATCATTAAAGCACAGTCTTGATGAAGTGTGCGCCGGGAATGACAGACCCTCGTCACTTGCTGCTGCTATGGACCACATGTAAGTATGAAAAAATAAACAAAACCCTAGGGTCGTTTTCAGGGTTTTAGGGTCAGGTCAGGTAGGGTTAAAGGGAAGCAGCTTAGGTAGGGGAAGTTTTCTCTTTTACAGGAGCGAACTGGGAGGGAAAAAGGAACTGGGCTTATCACGTCGCTGCGTGTACCTACTAAAATCCCCTCCTTATGCGATCGAAACCGGATTTGCATGCACATGTGAGCATCGATGTAAAATCATGCATTCATGTGAGCACGGGTAGCCAATTTTATAACATGTGCATGTTTATGAGGGCATGTATAAAATTGGTGCGTCCATATGTGTGCGCCAGCAACCGCGTGCACATGGACGTCCACATGCGGGTCTTAAAATCTATCTTTGCATGCACAGATTAAATCACTAACTTTACTAACCATTTTTGGATCATAAATCTTGAAATATGCTTTCTTATAAAAAAAAATAAATATAGATTTGTCAAACTGATGAAGGCGAGTGTTTTGTTTCTTATGAGTATAGAAGTCAAGTGCATACCTGTGAAGTCTCAAGAGATGGAGAGGAGGTTTAAATCTTGAAATGTTGATTCAGCCTTCCAGACTCTAAGGCAGATAAAACAAACACCAAGGGGCAGATTTTTAATCTTACGCGCACAGGGTACATTTGTGCGCGCTCCCCAGCGCGCACAAATGTACACATGATTTTATAACATGCACGCACTGCCGCGCGCATGTTATAAAATCCGGGGTCGGCACGTGCAAGGGGGTGCACACTTGTGCACCTTGCGCGCGCCGAGCCCTAAGGGAGGCCTGATGGCTTTCCCCGTTCCCTCCGAAATCGGAGTGGCCTCAGAGGGAACTTTACTTTCGCTCCCCCCCACCTTCCCCTCCCTTCCCCTATCTAACCTACCCCCCTGCCCTATCTAAATCCCCTGCCCTATCTAAATCCCCCCCTACCTTTATTGCCGGCTGACGGCGTGCCAACTCCCGGCACAGCCGCTGTGCCGGAGTCCTCGGGACCGCCCCCAGACCGCTGCCCCGCCCTTGGCCCTGCCCTTGGCCCCGCCCCTGGACCACCCCTATTTCAAAGCCCCAGGACATACGCACATCCTATGCAAAATAGGCTTGGTGCATGCAGGGGTAGGTTTTAAAGGGTTATGAGTGTAACTCTTTGAAAATCTACCCCAAATTGTGTTGGTAATCGGTTAATAATTATTTATGGGCCAGGTAAGTCATCATTAATGTTTTTAAATAAATACATGCATACATACCTACTTATTATTACTGGATGAAATTTATTGCAGCATTTTCATAACCATAATGCAAGGATATCATGCTGAATGTTATATTAGTGATTCACTCATGTCAATTGATTTTTGATGTAGGTAGAGCTTTTGGGATTAAGAGATTTTAATTTGGCAAACAGCTACAACTTCTTACAGCTGCCAGTACCATGATGTCCTTGGATTTTGGATGTCATGCTCCCTGGCTTGCCAAACTGAAAATCCTATAAAATCCAAAGCCCTAATTGTAGGTACTGTGAAGAAATCTGATCTAGTGTATGATCATTTAGGATGTATTTTCTCCCAGGCTTGAAGGGAGATGCTTAGGAATTGAAAAACCTCAACTTAACAATAACATTTTGAATTGATACCAGGGGATTTATTACTAAGCAACTTTTTCCCATAGACATTGATAGGTCAAGTTTCAAAAGCTTTTACCCAGGTAGATATGTATTTACCTGGGTAAAATGGCCTGAATGAAAAGTACTCTTCTCAAAAGCTACTTAAAGAATGCATGAGTTCCATAGAGCATGTGCTTTTAGCTGTGTGGAAAAAAGAGGTGTTCTTTTGGGCATGAGTAAATTGGAGAGGAAAACTGCATGCCAACATTTGATTTTCAAATGCATGAATGCTATTTTCTTGCTTCTCAGACTCTGCCCCTGCACTACCCACACAAATAGATGCAGAGTACATGGACACTTAATTTGCATGCTTAGAACTTTGCTGTGCCGAGCCGATGGGCGGATGCCACCAATAACCTGGTGCCACACCAGGAGTGGGGGAAGGGGTGCAGGCAATCTACTCACCTTTGGGTGTCCCAAGTGTCCCGTGGCAGTGCTGTGCCAATGGCAGCATCATCATGGCCTCCATGCACCCCAGTAATGTCTCCACCGCAACGGCAGTGTGCTCTAGTGATGCAACGATGATATTGCTGTAGGCATGTGCGGAAGCCAGATGGGGTGGCATTGGCCATAGTTTTCGATGGGAGAAGGGGGATGGGCCAGGAAAAGGGGGTGGGCCAGTGGTTGGGACAAAGTGGATTTGGGAAGTCCAGGGCACCACCAGATACATCTGCAGGCAACCATTCCTTTTGTGGTCAGGGCAGTTCCCAGGGCCGGGGGCCCCATAGTATATGCCACCACCGAGGCATGTTTGTGGTTTAACAGAGGGGAATGCTCAGCACAGGACTGCAAATATAAACATATTTGTTCCACCTTCATTATAAGCTACACTGTCATCAAATGCCCAGGAAAGATCCCAGTGGGAAAGGGAAATAGTGCATTCAGGAGAACCCAACCTGGTCCAGTGGCATCAACTGGAGAGGAGCTAGGGGATTTACCCTGACTTGTGGGCTGACTCTACCCTGTGGGATAGATTAAGGATGGCTTCAGGATCCTGTATAAGGTGTCCTGTGACTGTAGCTCCCTGCAGGAATGCATCTTCTGTGACTCGATTTGCCCAGGTGGTCAGGGAAAAGTTGGCCACTGAGTTGAGTTTGGGCAACATAGTGGGCTTTTCCCCAATCCCCTTTTCCAAGATGATCTTGTCACCCCTGGCCATAATGCCCAAGAGAGAGATGGGTAAGTTTACATTGATTTTCAATCCCTCTTACCTGGCTAGTTGAACAGTCAATGACCATCCAGCAGGTGGTCTGCACAGTACAGCATGCATCATTCAACAGTGCACTAGATCCCCTCAGAGACTGTGGGAAGGGGGCCCTCATGATGAAAGCACATATAGCCAGCCTTCCGGCTCCTCCCCATTCAACCAGACTGCTTCCCATTGCTAGGTTTCTCCTTCAATTCTGCATAGTGTTTAGATAAGTGTATGCCAATGGGCTGCTCAATCTCATGCACTTACCATGAAAATAGGGGTACCATAAATAAATGTAAAAATTTAATTACCTGGTGCAGAGGTGGCTCAGGAATGGCCTGAGGACTTCACATGAGGAGGCCGGGAGCAGCAAATAAAATGTTTCCCTTAGAGAGAGAAGATGGTCATGGGAAGAAAGAGATGCTTCCTGCAATAATGTAAACCGAAATGATATGTAACTCTGCTACATGAATAGCGGTATATAAAAATGTTAAACAAACAAATAAATAAATAAATAAATAATATGCCTCTTGTTGGAATCATGGTTCCGTGAGGACGGAAGTAGGCCTCAAAGTCCAGGTTAGCTGGTGAAGGAGGCTTGAAATCCTGAGGAGGCTAAACATGACAGGGGTCCAGGGTCTCAGTGGCAGTGAGGCATCATGTACTGCCTGGCGGCAGAGTGAGAGAGAGAGACCCATGACAGATTGAGGGAGACCTAGTGAGAGGAAGAGCTGGCAGACCACAATGAGAGGAGCCCAAAGTAGCGGCTGAATGCCGTGAACATGAGATGGACCTAAACAGCTCCTCCCATGATTATACCTGATGATCTGATGGTGGAACAGAAGGAGGCAGAAGCTTAAACAGATGGTAAAGGGGCCCGAGTGGGCAGTGCAACATCAGACCGCTGCCACAGCCAGGCCCTCCCACTGTTTACTGGGCTGCTGCCACTGACAGAATCACCACCGCTTCTGCCCTCCTCCACCCGTGCTGCATCACAGTCCTCCATAGAGACGTTGGGGCTTTGAGGAAACCCCTAGATGATGGAAGGCATCCTTGCTGAGACCTTGGCTGCAATGAGCTGAATTCTGGGGTTAGTACTGTTTTGGGAAAACTTTAAATTGGAGCAATTGGCATTGAGGCCTTGGGGAAACCCTGATGCCAAAGCAAGCACCACTAGACTAAGGGCCCATTGATGTCACTGATGATGTCAGCAGGGACCCACTGCTCTAGGGTGGGGGCCATGAATTTAATTAAAAATAAACCTAAT
Organism: Rhinatrema bivittatum; assembly: GCF_901001135.1. NCBI lineage: Eukaryota > Metazoa > Chordata > Amphibia > Gymnophiona > Rhinatrematidae > Rhinatrema > Rhinatrema bivittatum. The sequence goes on along the minus strand of NC_042616.1, from coordinate 606,928,981 downwards.
TAAAATTAAAACAAAGCAAAGATGGTGGTCAGGTGACAGGACAATGGGGACTTGACCAACACCACCTCTGAACCTCTGAGGAACATTTTAGAAATAGAATTTGTCCCATTGTACTCCTGGTAGATTCTGGGGTTAAAATCCCCCCAGACCCCACAAACAACTTGGAAAAAGGTGGTGGTGGTCACCAAAGAGAGACCTAAGCATTATGGCTCAGGTGTTATTTAGGAAATTAAAAAAAAAGCGATTTTTGAATGATGAATAATTATGCTCATAAGTAACCAGAGATTTATTTAGTGTCTGTGATGGAAAAAAAATGAAGAAAGACAAACTTTGAAAATATTTTCATTGGCTGAGAAAACACCTTATGAGGGAATTAGAAAAGGCAAATTGATATTTTTAGAGACAATGGTAGCATCTGACCATCCCCTAATCCAATGATAAAACCAGAAGCATCTCGGGAAATCAGGACCACCATGGCGATCAGAAAAATTCCTGAAGCCATAACCATTGCAGCATGACGACGGCTTCCCTGGCAACTGGTGAAAGGGCTGGCACAGCACCTCTAAATACAGGTTACAGCACAGGGACAGAGCACATGATAAGAACTAAAGAGGTATTTAAGATACTACAAATTCTTTAGCCTGAATAGTTATGGCAGCAGATGGAAAGAGTGTCCATTGAGAAACATTAAATTTGTTTATCAGCTAAACACCATGTACTATTTTGTGCAGTGAGATCAGCAAGAATAAGGATCTCACAGCCTCAGAAAGCCAGCTGTCAGTTTAGAACTGAAGGAGAGAGAAACCTGGATTTTAACTGAACAGATGTGCTGTCAAGGTGCTCTGCTTACAGATCTCAAGGAAAGTATAAAAACACCACTATAGGAGAAAGAACAGATAAAAAAAATCTGAGAGTATGATTGTTAGAGGTGTGAATCGTGTGATCGATCATCTTAACGATCAATTTTGGCTGGGGGGGGAGGGAAATCTTATCGTCGTGTTTTTTTTTTTTTTTTTTTTAAATCGTTAATAATCGTAAATCGGGGGAGGGCGGGAAAAACGGCACACCAAAAAAACCCTAAAACCCACCCCGAACCTTTAAAACAAATCCTCCACCCTCCTGAACCCCCCAAAACGTTTTAAATTACCTGGGGTCCAGTGGGGGGCGGGGGTCCCGACGCGATCTCCCTCTCTCTCTGGCCACGGCTGCGTTGAGAAATGGCTCCGGTAGCCCTTTGCCCTTATCATGTGACAGGGCAAAGGTAGCGCCGGCGCCATTTTGAAGATTGGCAATACGGCCCGCGTGCAGGAGGTCGCTCCCGGACCCCCGCTGGACTTTTGGCAAGTCTTGTGGGGGTCAGGAGGCCCCCCCCAAGCTGGCCAAAAGTCCCTGGGGGTCCAGCAGGGGTCCGGGGGCAATCTCCTGCACGCGGGCCGTATTGCCAATCTTCAAAATGGCGCCGGCGCTACCTTTGCCCTGTCACATGATAAGGGCAAAGGGCTACCGGAGCCATTTCTCAACGCAGCCATGGCCAGAGAGAGAGGGAGATCGCGTCGGGACCCCCCCCCCCCCCACTGGACCTCAGGTAATTTAAAACATTTTGGGGGGGTTCGGGAGGGTGGGGGATTTGTTTTAAAGGTTCGGGGTGAGTTTTAGGGTTTTTTTTGGTGTGCCGGTTTTCCCGCGCCCTATTTAACAATACAATACAAATGCCCCTGACGATAAATCGGGGGCATTTGTATTGTATCGTGCACTCTAACGATTTTGGACGATTTTAAAATTATCTGACGATAATTTTAATTGTTCAAAAACGATTCACATCCCTAATGATTGTGTGATGTGATTGAGCTCAATGTAGCCACTAGGGATGTGCAGAGCAAAATTTTATGTTCATATTTTTTATGTCCGAAAGGGGGTCCCACTTGCGGCCAATATGGACATAAAAAAAATCCAATGAGTTGGGTATATGTACATATGTGCAAAAAAAAAATTTAAACCCCCTCACCCTCCTTAATCCCCCCCCCAGACTTACCACAACTCCCTGGTGATCGAGCGAGGAGTGAGGACGTCATTTCTGCAATCCTTGGCGAGAAGCATGTGACGTCGGTGGCACGTCGAGTGACGCGGCATCACGTGATTCCCGGCTCGTTCGCGCCGGACGGCTCGTTCGGCCCAAAAAGAACTTTTGGCCAGCTTGGGGGGGCCTCCTGACCCCCTCAAGCTGGCCAAAAGTTCTTTTAGGGCCGAACGAGCCGTCCGGCGCGAACTTGCCGGGAATCACGTGGCGCCACGTCACTCAGACGCGGCGTCACGTGATTCCCGGCAAGTTCGCGCCGGACGGCTCGTTCGGCCCAAAAAGAACTTTTGGCCAGCTTGGGGGGGCCTCCTGACCCCCCCAAGCTGGCCAAAAGTTCTTTTTGGGCCGAACGAGCCATCCGGAGCGAACGAGCCGGGAATCACGTGACGCCGACGTCACGTGATTCCCGGCAAGTTCGCGCCGGACGGCTCGTTCGGCCCAAAAAGAACTTTTGGCCAGCTTGGGGGGGCCTCCTGACCCCCTCAAGCTGGCCAAAAGTTCTTTTTGGGCCGAACGAGCCGTCCGGCGCGAACTTGCCGGGAATCACGTGACGTTGCGTCTGAGTGACGCGGCGCCACGTGATTCCCGGCTCGTTTGCGCCGGACGGCTCGTTTGGCCCAAAAAGAACTTTTGGCCAGCTTGGGGGGGCCTCCTGACCTTTGGGCCTCCTGGCCCAAAAAGAACTTTTGGCCAGCTTGGGGGGGCCTCCTGACCCCCCCAAGCTGGCCAAAAGTTCTTTTTGGGCCGAACGAGCCGTCCGGCGCGAACGAGCCGGGAATCACGTGATGCCGGCGTCACTCGACGTGCCGCCGACGTCACATGCTTCTCGCCAAGGATTGCAGAAATGGCGTCCTCACTCCTCGCTCGATCACCAGGGAGTTGTGGTAAGTCTGGGGGGGGGATTAAGGAGGGTGAGGGGGTTTAAATTTTTATTTTGGCTCAACAATCGCGATTTCCCACATATCGAACATATCTATGTTCGATATGTGGGAAATCCGATCGTTTATGTCGAATCAATTTTTTAAGTAAAAAAAAAATATGAGTTGCGTTTTACTAATGCGGTCAATCCGAATGCACACCCCTAGTAGCCACTGTTTCCAGTAAAGGTAAGGAAAAAAGAGAAGAATAGTATTAATGTAAATGCTGCACCACATGGTTTAGAGCAGCAAGGTGTAGAAGCTGAGAGAAAGGGACGAGACTGTTCAATTGATGAAATGAGAACTCACTGAAATTGGGTAAAGCAAATAAAAAAATCAATTAACTGTTGCATGAACTGAACAAGTGAATGGGTCTGTTACAGAGGAGAAAGCAACTCTGAATCCCTTAGAAAACATCATTGAAAGTAAAATTATCTTAAGAGAAGGTTTCTGGCAGCAGTCAAAGCGGGAAGTTGCAGAACCAGGGAAAATATATCACATAAATGAGCGGTGATAACAAAGCAGCACTCTCAAGAAACAGATACAGATGTGTCAAAGTCCCTTTGCACAGAAAGAGAGAGAGAGAGCAAGAATAAATGCAATAGGGCAACTATTTCTCTGAGAGAAAGGACCAATTGCTTATCCTTTGTTTTGGTTAATTAGAATAAACACAGTTTGCAATCAGATGTTGGTGACAATTCACAGCAGGGAACTGGCAGAAGACTGAAGGGTGGTAGGGAGGTAGCCTCTCTCTTTTTGATGTTATTAAAGATTAGGATAGTAGGTAAGAAGGACATCAATAATGAGTCAAGAGCTCCAACCAGTGCTTCCAAATTACAATTCCCAGCAGTGCCAGTTTCCAGGACCCTTCCAAGATAAGTGTGTGCACTCGCCAGTGCTGAGCAGCAAAGAGTGTAACAACAATAAGACTGCAGGAGAAAGAAATGTAAACAAATACAAACTCTTTTACAGAGAAAATAAATAAATAAAGAAAGGAGAGAGTTCTAGGATGACATAAACTACAACAGCCTTAAGAGAAAAGGAAAAAAAAACAAAACAATCCATACTTACCTGAAGAGAAACCCAAGGAAAGAAATTCTTGCAGTGTACACAAAGACTCAATTCTTAAAAGAGTAATACAAGTTTAGTGATAGTAGAGTAAGCAATTTAATTGCCAGTAGGTGAAAAGAAAGAAAATGATACTTATTTGAGAGAAATCCTGTTAGGAGCAGAACTGGCTCTGGGGTGCATTAATCTGTAATTGTAAAGAAACAGAGTTAATTGTTTATCATACATGTTTTCATTGAAGAGTTTCATTAATAATTTATTTTAATGAATATAATTTTAAAGGTTATTTTCATCAATACTGTGATACCATTTGATTTATTTGTTGCGCCCGTCGGTCGCAGATGGCTGCGACCCCTTCAGCTCACCTCTTTCTTCACCTCCCTAACTCCATGGGGTAGATTGGCAGCATCTGCTAACTACCTCCGACCTGCCTACTGCTTCCAGGCCTCCCGGGTCGGCACAGATGCTGCCGACTGCCATCTTGCCATCTGATCTCTCTAGGCATGCGCACACAGGCCAGTCTTATCCACGTCATGGCGGGAGCCTCGGGTGCATCCCTTCCAGATGATGTCAGGATCTGTGGATACTTAAACCTGCTAGCCCTCTCCAAAGATGATTTGGCAAAGAGTGACATCCTTGCTATTTACGTCTCGCTTCCTGAGGACCCTGCATTCCAGTTCCAGTTCCGATGTCGACGTCTCAGGTACCCGCTCCTCGGGGGCTTCTTTCTCGTCCTGGCTATCCACTCCTCAGAGAGCCTGATGGCTGGAACTCCGTCTGCTCCGTTCCCCAGGGCTTCCTGGAACCAACTCGCTCCTTGTGAGTACTCCACCCAGTGGATCACTTTCTACCTACCAAGTGCCTATCGGGTGTACCCCGCCCTGCGGGCCATTTCCATCACTACAGAGAGCTCTGTGAGAAGTGCCTGCTCTATGGATCTTTACGAGGCTATTGAGGATCTCACAGGTGCACCCCACCTTGCGCACTGCTACCAGACCGACCGAGGACCCTCACCAGAGTACCCCACGCTGCAGGCCATTACCACCTCCACCTTGGGCTTCGACTGTGCTCCTCTCACTACGGACTGCTGTCACCACTTTTGTAAGGATGTGCAGCAGGGACGGATTTGTCCCATTCGGTATTTGTATTCGTCGGGACCCAAATGCATTGCATCCGTTCTCAGGGGACCACGATCCGTTCATTAGTTACATATGTATTCGTTTCCCCCCAAAAAACCCATCCCAACCCTTTAAATTTAATTTACTACAATCCTCCACCCTCCTGACCCCCCCAAGACTTTCCAAAAGAGTCTGGTGGTCCAGAGGGGGTCCTGGAGTGATCTCCTGCATTCGGGCTGTCGGCTGCCGGTATTCAAAATGGTGCCGATAGCCTTTGCCCTTACTATGTCACAGGGGCTACTGGTGCCATTGGTCGGCCCCTGTCACATGGTAGGAGCAATGGATGGCCAGCGCCATCTTGTTCATTCTGTGACTTCCTCTGCTGAGACCTTGCCTCCCAACAATGAGGCTCATGGGGCTCCTCCCTGTGGGCAGTACCACCTCTCACTTCAGCCCAGGGTTCACACCCCTTCTGACATCACAGAATCCTAACAGATTGCCAAATCATGGACCTGGCACAGGTTTCAGCAATTCAGGCCATCCCTGGCCTGGCCCAGCGAATCACGGAGCAACAGAAGATTTTAGAGACTTTGGCTAATGTCGTCAATCAACTGAATAGCCGGCTGGATTCCATATCAATGCCTGCTAAGCCTGAACTGGCTAGCAAGCACTGCCCTTCCAGCCTCCAGTATCTTTGCCAGCTGTTCCTCGTTTTGCAGGTGACCCCTCATTTTGCAGGGGTTTCTTGAACCAGTGCAACATGCACTTTTCTCTACAACCTGCTTACTTTCCAGGTGTAGTCTCCAAAACTGTTGCAGTCCCGGTCGTAAGTCTTGCAACCGGGCCCTTACCTTCTTCTCTGGGGCTCCAACAATGGGGTCCGCTGCTCGGGCCTTCGCCTCCTGCCCCGGTGCACTGACGGCAGGACCCGCTGCCGGTTGGGCCTGGCCTGGCAGCTTCACGGCGGTATCTCCACGAGGGAGACGCCGCCAAGCCTCGGAATCCGGCCCCTCTCCTGCTAGGCGCGCGCGCATGCAAGGAGGCACAATTTAAAGGGCTTTTCCCACCAGACCGCGGGCCGCCCTCTGGAGTGACATCAGACCCCGGCAAGTATTTAAGGTCGGCATCTGACTGAGTCAAATCGCCTTGCAACGAGGTTCTCTGCTGGATGTTAGTTGCAGTGTGCTGACTTTTCTCTTGCCTGGATCTCCTGTTGTTCTGTTCCCGGTTCCGCTTCGTTCCAGCTCCGGATCTTCAGTTCCAGTTCCTGGTCTCTCTTCAGTTCCACCTTCAGATCTTCTCTTTCAGTTCCTGGTCTTGCTTCAGTTCCAGCTCCGGATCTTCAGTTCCAGTTCCCTGTCTTGCTTCAGTTCCAGCTTTGGATCTTCAGTTCCAGTTCCTGGCTCTCTTCAGTTCCAGCTTTGGATCTTCTGCTTCTGTTCTGGACCTCCCTTGACTTGCTCCTCTGGTTCCTGACTCCTGTCTGCTTCCAGCTCTCCTTGTTTGCCACCCGCCTCAACCTTGGTTAGCCTTCTCTACTATCCGTTGTCTTCACCTAAGTCCCAGCGGCTCGGATCCTCACGGTCTCCTCCCGGGGGGATCTCGGGCTTCCAGGGTGAAGACATCTTCATCTCTCCAGTTTTCTCCATCACCTAAGTCCCAGCGGCTCAGGTCCCCATGGGCTCCTCCCAGGGGGATCTCGGGCTTCCAGGGTCAAGACTTCTGCTCTACGTCCAGTTGGTCTCCGCCTCCCACCCTACCTCTTCACAGTGGAGTGTTCTTCCTCTTCCACCATACCACTCTGTCAGGCCGGCCCAAGGGTCCACCGCTATGCTTGCAACAAAAACTACATATATTTTATACCTTCTGGATGGTAAAGCATTGACTTGGGCATCACCCCTTTGGGAATGCCCAGATCCCATCTTGAACAATCTACCAGGCTTCCTCACTCTCTTCCGAACTATGCTTGATGACCCAGGGTGAAGGACCATCTCCAGATCCACTCTTTTGCATTTGCAGCAAGGTTCTCAATCATTGACTGATTACGTCATCGAGTTTTGGACTCTCTCATCAGAATTACACTGGGATCCAGGCTGTCTGTGAGCCATATTTCTCGAGGGCCTTAGCCCACATATTAAAGATGAGTTGGCAGCTTGTGAGCTCCCTGAGAATCTGGACTTGGTTATTGATCTCGCCAGTCTCATAGACTATCATCTACGTGAATGTTCCCAGGAGATCAGAGGAATCAAGAGAGCGGTGGCTAGTGCCCCACGGGTTTGTAACTCAACCTCTACCCCTGGTATCTCAGCAACAAACACAGAAGAAGAGGAACCAATGCAGATGAGCCGTAGTCATCTATCCGCAAAGAAGAAGCAGCAACTCCAGAAAGCAGGCTTCTGCATGTACTGTGGCCAATCGGGTCATGCTGTACCATCCTGCCCTCTCCATTCAGGAAACTGCCAGGCCTAGGATCCACTGGAGGACTCCTCCTAGGCCTAAATGCACCTTCTCCTCCACTAACTCTACCTGTCACTATCAACTTGGACAACCAGGATTTTCACACCCTAGCTATAGTAGACTCCGGAGCTGGGGGAAATGTATTCTCTGGCAACTAGTAGAACATTTGCGCATTCCTACCATCCATCTGCCAACGCCTTTGTTACTTCATCTATCCATGGTGAACCCTTACCTGGGGAAGTCACCTTCTCCATGATCCCTATTTGCCTTCGCACCGGATCTCTTCATTTGGAGACAATCTCTTTTCTGTTTCTGGACAAGACTATACATCCAGTGGTCCTGGGCCTACCCTAGCTAAAAAATCATACTCCTCAATTTGACTGGACCACCCTCCAATTCTCTCACTGGGGCAAGTCCTGCCTTAAAAAATATTTAAAAATAATATCACAAATGCCTTGCATGACTACGCAGCCATCGATCTCGGGACTTCCACCACAATATTCCTCCTTCCAGGATGCTGGAGCAGGGTTCTTTTTTTGTAGGACAGAAAGACTGCTCTCTCTGTCCATGTATAGACTACTGCTTAACCAAAATTACACAGAAGGATCGCTACCCCCTACCAGTAATTTCCAAATTGTTTGATAGGCTCCAGGGGGCTAAAATATTCACCAAATTGGACATTAGGGGTGCTTATAATCTGATCAGAATACATCAAGGCGATGAGTGGATGTTGCTTCCATCAGTCACACATGGCTGCGACCGCTCTGCTTCACCTCTTTTTTGCCTTTCTCCACATCCATGGGAAATATGGCTGCCTTTGGTGCCGAGTGCCGAAACCCTCAGTGTCTCCAACTTAGCATGGGAGTCCCCGTCCACCATGCTCCTTCCCGTGGTCTCATAGGGTGCATGCGTGCATGCTGCCTACACTTATCTACTAGAGATGTGCTTCGTTTTTTTCTACCGGGTCGTTTTTCGGTTCGAATACTTTGTGGTATAATTCGGGTCTTCTCGTTTCGTTTTCGGTTCGTTTGCCCGAAAACGAAACGAGAAACCCGAAACCGGACCGAAAAACGAATCGGTAACGAAGCGAAAAAAAAAAACCACCCCAAGCATTTAAAAACATTTTTAAGCATTTTCGTACATATATAACAACCCCCCCATCCCGATCCCTCCCCAAGACTTACGAAGATCCCTTGGGGGGGTCAGGAGGGGGCTCCTGACCCCCCCAAGGCTTGCCAATAATCCCTGGGGGTCCAGCAAGGGGCCGAAAGCGATTTCGTTTTCGGCTGCCAGTAACCAAAATGGCGCCGATAGCCTTTGCCCATACTATGTCACAGAGGCTTTCGGCGCGATTGGTCAGCTCCTGTCACATGATAGGAGCACAAGATGGCGCCGATGGCCATGTGACAGGGGCTGACCAATAGCGCCGAAAGCCCCTGTGACATGGTCGTTCGGGCTATTCGGCACCATTTTGGCGCGCGGCTTGCACTGGCACGAACTAGGGCACGGAGGGCATGGCAAATGGAAGCCGGGACTCCGCTGGACCACCAGGGATCTTCGTAAGTCTTGGGGAGGGATCGGGGGGTGGTGTATTATAATTAATTTAAATTTGGGGTGGTTTGGGGTGGTTTTTAATAAAAAAAAAATAATTTTTGCCCCTCTCCCCAGGCAAACCCGAAAACGAATTTTCCCCCGAATTGCGGGGAAAATTTCATTTCCGGTTTCGGGGGCTCCGAAATAACGGCGTTTATGTCGTGTTTCGGATACTCCGAAACAGAAACGAATTAGGAAATTTCGTTAAATTTCCTAAATAGGGCGAAAAACGAACCACATCTCTATTATCTACATGTCATGGTGGGAACCTTGGGGCATCCCACTGCATGATGTTAATACCTCCGGGTATTTAAGCCGCCACTCTGTTCAGATTGAACGAGTTAGCAAGGCCTTCGATTTAGCTACTCTGACCACCTTTAAGCTGCAAGCTTAGACTCCTCACTACCCTTCGGTGTATTCACTCCTGAAGAAGCTCTGGGCACCTGCTCCTCGGGGGCCTCTCGCTTCCAACTAACCCTTCGGGGTCTTCTACTACTAACCAAGACAACCGCTCCTCGGGGGTCTTTTCTTCTCTTACAGGATCAGCTGTGCTTCCTGGTACTCACTCCTCGAGGGCCTATCCAGCTCAGTGGTATCCTGCATCATGGACCACTGGTCCCACCTTTACCAACCACCAGGTGTATTTCTGCACTACTCTTCAGTGAGTACCTCTATGATCCAGCTCTCCATTTCCACGGGTTCGGGCTATCCCACTCTGCAGAACACTACCAACCTTGTACATCTGGGTGAGACTTTCCATCTGAGGCTGTCTGAACATAATGGCACCTTGCTGGACTTCAGTGCCATATCTTCCTGCATTATTACCATTTATCTACAGCAGTACAATAAAGCTTTCCATCTCCAGTGTCTGCTCTCTGGGTCTAGCCTATCACTGTTGTTCCCCATGGGGCCCCTCCCCATGGGAGGCGTCATCTCCACAGGGGCGGATTTTCAGAGCCCTGCTCGCGTAAATCCGCCCAAAACCGGGCGGATTTACGCGAGCAGGGCCCTGCGCGCCGGGAAGCCTATTTTACATAGGCCTCCCGGCGCGCGCAGAGCCCCGGGACTCGCGTACGTCCCGGGGTTCTCGGAGGGGGGCGTGTCGGGGGGCGGGGCCGGAGCGCGCGGCGTTGCGGGGGCGTGTCGGCAGCGTTTTGGGGGCGGGTACGGGGCGTGGCTACGGCCCGGGGGCGTGGCCGCGCCCTCCGTACCCGCCCCCAGGTCGCGGCCCGGCGCGCAGGAGGCCCGCTGGCGCGCGGGGATTTACGCCTCCCTCCGGGAGGCGTAAATCCCCCGACAAAGGTAGGATGGGGGTTTAGACAGGGTCGGGCGGGTGGGTTAGGTAGGGGAAGGGAGGGGAAGGTGAGGGGAGGGCAAAGGAAAGTTCCCTTCTAGGCCGCTCCGATTTCGGAGCGGCCTAGGAGGGAACGGGGGTAGGCAGCGCGGCTCGGCGCGCGCAGGCTATACGAAATCGATAGCCTTGCGCGCGCCGATCCAGGATTTTAGCCGATACGCGCGACTACGCGCGTATCTACTAAAATCCAGCGTACTTTTGTTTGCGCATGGAGCGCAAACAAAAGTAGGCTGTTCGCGCTCGTTTGAAAATCTACCCCACAGTGACTAAGAGTCCACACTATGCCTGAAACCCAACAGTGGAAGACCGCTTTTGACACCTGCGATGGCCATTTTGAATATCTGGTCATGCCATTTGGCCTATGCAATGCACCTGCAGTGTTCCAGAACATGATGAACGAAATCTTCAGAGACATGCTCTACAGCTGTGTCATGGTCAATTTGGACGACATCCTGGTTTTTTCACAAGACCTTCAGAGCCATCATCAGGATGTTATCAATGTCTTACCATGCTTAAGGGAAAACCAGCTGTTTGCCAAGCTGGAAAAATGTTCTTTTCATAAGGAGTCTGTTCCTTTTCTGGGCTATGTGGTCTCTAGCCAAGGATTTCAAATGGATCCACAGAAGACTAAAAGCATCAGAGACTGGCCTCAGCCACAGGGTCTCAAGGCACTTCGAAGATTTCTAGGCTTCACAATTTACTATAGATACTTCATCAACCACTATTCTACACTAACCACCCCACTTACAGCCATGACATGAGAGGGAGCCGACCCATCCCAATGATCACCCAAAGCTGTATCTGCCTTCCAGAAACTTAAAGACGCATTCCTATAAGAGCCATGCCTGTGTCATCCAGACCCTCGACAACCCTTCATTGTTGAGGTAGATGCTTCTGATATCGGAGTTGGGGCTGTGCTCAGTCAGCATTCTCTCAACCATACATTACATCCGTGTTCAATCTTTTCCCAGCTCTTTTCCCCAGCTGAGCGCAATTATGGGATCGGGGACAAAGAATTGCACACGATCAAGTTAGCATTCGAGGAGTCGAGTCCCTGGCTCGAGGGAGCACAGCATCAAATAATCATGTACACGGATCACAAAAACCTCGAATACCTCCATCACACCCAACGCCTGGACCACAGACAAGCCCATTGGTCTCTTTTTTCACCCGATTTAATTTCCTACTTCGGTACCAACCAGCAGACAAAAACGTGCGAGCAGATGCTCTCTCTCGCTCATTTACTACTGGTGATGTCCCGGACGTTCCTCGGCACATCATCGATCCTACGAAAGTACTCCTCTCCGCTACTCACACTGTGCCATCAGGGAAGATGATGGTTCCCCAGCCTCTGCACAAAAAGATACTCAGATGGGCACATGATTCTCTACTCTCTGGTCACCCCGGGCAAGCAAGAACGCTCTCTACACTTCAGAGGTATTATTGGTGGCTGACCATGAAACAAGATGCTGAGGCCTATGTGGAATCTTGCCCCACATGTGCTTGCCAAAAGCCACCGACAGGGCACCTATGGGGCCTCCTGCACCCTCTCCCAGCACCTAGTAATTTCTGGTAATTTTCTGAAAGTTCAGGATGTCAAAATGTTTAGACACTCTTGCTTGAAAGTAAAATCTTTTCCAGGAATGATTAAAAAATTCTGGAATGAGTTACCATGACTTTTGAAAGAAGAGACAGATTTGCTTACAGGCTGCAGGGAATTGAACAATATTGTAGCCACAAATGGTTAGGGGGTGGTGGGAGGGTGGAGGGATGGGTGGGCGGAGGGAGGGGGGATTGGGGTAGATAGGTTGTCACAAAATGTTGATCATTGTTTGCTGTGGATTAGTGTGATGGGGAAAACAACAATTGCAAAGTTCTGACACAACTGTTCGTTGTACTTGATCTCAATAAAAATGACGTTAAATAAAAAGCAAAAAAAAATAAATTAGAAAATTGTTAAAAACTTGTGTGATGAAAGAACATACTTAATAGTTTTGATTTCATATCTTTTTTGTTTTTTTTTATTTTATTATAGTTTTCTTTTTTTTTTGTATTTGTTGTTATAAATTGTATAATTTAATGTTATAAATCGCTTACAAAGATATTTTTATCTGGTAAGCAAAACATAAATGATTTTAAATAAATAAATAAAAACAAAAGTAGATTTTTTTTTGTTTAACTCTTTTTATTGAATTTAGATACAAAGCACAGCATAGAAATCAAGTGAGAACTTACTGGGCAGCGCTTAAACTCTGCCTCCTGCCCAGTGCAATCAGAACAAATATTATTTATTTATTTGTTCTTTTTTTATACCGACGTTCATGACAAGTCATATCACATCGGTTTACATTAAACATAGGTGAAGTACATCGAACAGAGGTGAAAAACATGGTCGGTAACAGAGTATTAACATTTTTGGCAGAACCATTTAGAGCATAACAATTTTGAGCAGAAACCTAGGGTGGGAAATAGTAGGGAGTAACAGGGGAAATAACAGGAACGAGCTACATAGGACCAAGGGATGAAAACAATTTAACAATAAAAACAATTTAACTTATATCTTAAGTATCAAAGGCTGTGGTATCATGAGAAAGGGGTGAAAGGAAACCTGGTAGGGGAGAGGGGGGAGGGGGGAGGGAGGGAGTACTCTGGATGGGAAGGGTGTGGAGGGGGGGAAGGGGTACACTGTGAAAGAGGAAAATAGGGGACCTAAAGGGATGAACTAAGGGGGGTAGATCGAGGGATGAAGGGAAGAGGGTTGACAGGATGTTGATGTTCATGTTTAATATTACATTAAACTTGAACTTCAGTCTTAACATGCTATCATCCCACCCTTTTAATCCCCTCCAATCTCCAGTAACAAATCTAGTAGCCTCGGCTGAACTGTGTCACCTGATAACAGAAAATATCATTTAGAATTAAACTTCTAGCTCTATGTGGTAAAACCTGAATATATTTATCCCAAATTTTCAGATAACTACTTCTTCATTGAGAGGTAGTCACCATATCTATATATTTTTCCATAACACATAAATGATGGGCCACATTACACAACTATATGATAGTCGAAGGTTCAGATACCAACCATTTCTTCAATATTACTTTTTAGGCTGGCAGCCTAACCTTTTTGCTCCATAATCTGACATATCTGTTCTGGAAGGGACATTCATGTAGACCATCAAATAAAAATGGCCCTTCCTCCAATAGAATTGAAACATTTGTGATCATGTGAATATAGATTGGTACCTTCTCCCAGAATCATGCAATAATCAAGCATAACAAAAATTGATGCCTCAAAATACCCTCTTCCACGTTACACTTCATATAATTAGCTGTTTGTACTATTTTCAATAAAAATGCCCTCTTTTGCCCAATATAAAATCTTGTTAAGAACTTAAATTGGGTCTCACACAGTTGCACATTTGACATTAAGAAGCTGATTTTTGCTACGCACTTAGAGGGTAATGCATTAAGCCACGTTAGTGCTCTAACGTGCATTTAAATTGCACAATATACAGAATATTTTGCATCCCTCTGCTCACATCCCCTCACCTATTACAATGACCTTTGTATGCAATTTGCATGCATGAATAATGTAAATGCATGCAAAGAATGCCATGCATAGTCAATTTGAATTAAACATTTTATCGCAGCCAATCGAGAAGGTGGTCAGCCGCAATAAAAAAAATACATATTTGAAATGCTTTTAATGTGTGGCAGAAGGCCTGGAACCCTAACATGGCAGGAAAAATAAATTGTGGGAAAACAATGTGGTTGAGTGGGGGTCAGTACTGACCCCTGTCTCAACCTGGACTGCCAGTTGAGGCAGCCCCGACTCCCCCTAAAATATAAATTTTAAAAAATACACCCACATGGTGATGGCCTCAGGCTCCTCACCCCCAAATTTACATTTTGGGGGGAGTCGGGGCTGCCTCGACTGGCAGCCCCAGGTTGGGATGGAGATCAACACTGACCCCTACTCAACCACCCTGTTTTGCTGCTAGTTTTGGTCCAGCTGCTCTTTAAGACGATGACAGTTTTGTGAGGCTAAAAAGCTACACAACTGCCCTGCAGTGTTTTCTAGGGATGTGAATCTTTTTTTGACGATTTAAAATATCGTCCGATATATTTTAAATCGTCAAAAATCTTTAGGGCCACGATACAATACCAATTCCCCCGATTTATCGTCAAAAAATCGTAAATCGGGGAAAGGGGAAAGGGGGAGGGCAGGAAAACCGGCACACTAAAACCCCCTAAAACCCACCCCCGACCCTTTAAATTAAATCCCCCACCCTCCCGAACCCCCCCAAATGCCTTAAATTACCTGGGGGTCCAGCGGCGCTCCGGAATGGCAGCGGTCCAGAACGGCCTCCTGCAATTGAATTGTGTTGTCTTCAGCCGGCGCCATTTTTCAAAATGGCGGCGCAAAATGGCGGCGGCCATAGACCAACACGATTCGACTGCAGGAGGTCGTTCCGGACTCCCGCTGGACTTTTGGCAAGTCTTGTGGGGGTCAGGAGGCCCCCCCAAGCTGGCCAAAAGTCCCTGGGGGTCCAGCGGGGGTCCGGAAAACGATCTCCTGCCGCGAATCGTTTTCCGTACGGAAAAATGGCGCTGGCAGGAGATCGACTGCAGGAGGTCATTCAGCGGGGGGTTCCGGACCGCCGCTGGACCCCCAGGTAATTTAAGGCATTTGGGGGGGGGTTCGGGAGGGTGGGGGATTTAATTTAAAGGGTCGGGGGTGGGTTTTAGGGGGTTTTAGTGTGCCGGCTCACGATTTTCACGATTTTCACGATATTTCAAACACCCAAACGGCAACAATATGATTCCCTTCCCCTCCCAGCCGAAATCGATCGTTAAGATGATCGAGGACACGATTCACATCTCTAGTCTTTTCCCCACTATTGTGGAGACAGCCCCCCATAACAGTGGTATCCCTCCTGCGATAAAACATCTCGCTTGATGGCTCTAGGCTTTAGAGAGATACTCCCCATCCAGTTAGGGTTGCCAATTGGTTCCAAATTTTCAGGACAGGTTGATCCAGTCTTGGTTTTACTGCCCTGCATACAGAAACTTATAGTCTTGCTTTTCTTAGGGAAAGCAATAGGGAAATCAGAATAAGTCCCAGCATGCAATGGGGTAAAACCAGGACTGAATCAATCTGTTATGAAAATCTGGAGCTAGTTGGCAACCCTACATCCAGCTCAGTGCCCAGTTCCATATTCCACATACTGGTTGTTTTCTCATACGAAATGAGCCATTCATGAGCTTTGAACACTCTACAAAAATAGGAGATTGTATGTCAACTAGGATGTAAAAGTAGATTTCAACACAGATCTATTCATAAAGATTTTAAAAGTTGATACAAATTCTATCTTCAGCAGACAGGACTTGAAATTTCTGAAAAAGAAAATATAGAGCTATGGAATTATATTCAATTTGTTACAAGATTAAAGAGGACAGCAATTTCAATTGTCTGCAAAACATTTTTTTTTTATTTCTCTCCCCCCTCCTTCATAGAACTTGGTTAGGAAAGAGGGAATTTCAAGTCTCTGAAAAAAAGAACTAGTATAAAAGTTGAGTCATTTAGTTAAATCACAATTGAACACTAAATATATGTTAAACAATGTGGGGCAAATCTTTAAACTTATGCGAGGCCGCAGATTTGTTCGTGCAACCCGGCGTGAACAAATCTACACCTGATTTTATAACATGCGCGCGCTGCCGCCTCTGGCAGGCGTAAATGCGCGTGCCACCGGCTCCCTGCCCCGGCACAGGCCGCTGTGCTGGAGCACTCGGCCCTGCCCCTGGCCCGTCACCTCATCCCAGACATGCCCCCGGCTCGCCACCACGCCCCCAGACACGCTCCTGGCCAGCCCCTTATTCGAAGCCCTGGGACATACACGTGTTCCGGGGCTTGCGCGCACCACCGAGCCTATGCAAGATAGGCCCGGCGCACGCAGGGGGAGCTTGGGGCAGGTTTTCGGGGATTACCCTTTGAAAATCTGCCCCTATATACATACTGGACATCCATCTTTCCCACCATTTATATATTCAGTTATTTCTCTTAAAAGGAGTAAGAAATTAATGAATTGTCTCATTTGATAATAACTTAGTAAAACTTTGCTGGTGGGGTGGGTAGTTAAATTGAAGGCAGGAGGGCACAGTCTTGCCTGCTGCTCCTAATATGAACTTGAGCTGGCATCTTGGCCCATGGTCTCCAGTACTATTCTCTCTTCATTCCCATGTTGGGGGGAAGGTGCAGATGGTAGTGGGTTGTTTATTTATGGTACTGGCTTATTTATTTTATTTATGTATTGTATTTATATACCACTAACTAATCAATAAATCTAAATGGTGTACAAAACTAAAACATACATAATATCAATCACAGAACACATATCTAAAATCACAGTGTAATGCAGTTTACATCATTACAAAATATTGGATGAACTACAATTCTAATAAATATAGGTGCACTCATCTCTCTATGCATAGCCATTATTTATTCTCCTCTTAATACTTACCCACCCATATATTCCTGAAATATTTCATTGAAAAAACAAGTTTTTAATGCTTTTTTAAATAATTTATAATCCCCCAGAAGATGCATATTTTCAGGCAACGTATTCCAAATTAATGGGCCAGCTACTGATATGGCCCTAGCACAAGTTGCACTGAAATGAGCATGTTTAATAGAAAGAATCATCTAAAAACATTTATTAGTCGAATGTAGCTCTCTTTGTAATTCAGTCCCCAACCCAGTCTTTACATCCCATAAATAGATCTGTGCACTAGGCATAATATTTTAAACTTAATCCTAGCCTCTGCTGGCAGCCAATGGAGGTGGCAGAGAACAGCAGTAATATGGTTGTATCCCATTGCCTCCCCCCACCTCTTCCTCTACTTGATTTCCCTTAGGGCTTGGCATTCCCTCATGGCAATTCAAACCAAGCAGGGGCCTGATCGGCTCTCTAGTTGGCCAGTCATCATGAAGATTAAACCAGTAGGCAGGGCAGGGGTTATTTTGAGGAGCGCTCTCCTGTCACACCTTAGTGCCCATACTCCTCCAATCTTGCCTTTTCTTCCCACCCACCCTCCCCTTTTTCATGTTGGTTCTTTTATTGTTATTGTTTTTGGTTGTTGTCATGGTTCGGGAGACCCGAGCCCTAAAGGACCTAGGATGTATAAATTGTTGATACTTTGATTGAGCAATGGATTTGGGTAGTTGCCCTGAGGTGGGCACAAGCAATAATCTAGGGCAGCAATGACATAGTGGGGTCACTGGGCTGAGGGTCCTCTGCTGTTGGAATGTGGCAGAGGGTGTGAAGAGGTCTGCCAATGCCACTTTAGAAGCCGAGTCTGGAGTTTGGTGGTCCTCGCTGGGGTAGTGGCAAGTGCAGCCCTAAGGCTAGGCGGGGGGGGGGGGGGGGGGGTTGCATCAGTTACTTAGCCCTAGTGACAATTTTTATGTTGATTAACACACAGTTGACAGTTTGTATTGGGCTCGGTTTATGTTTGACTAGTGTCAATAAACTGTGGCCTTGTTAAACCCAATTTTATTGTGCTGTCAGTTGGTTCCGGGCAGAGGGGGAGAAGATGGGGGAACCAGACATGGATGGAGACCCTGAGAGGTGTCAAATGGTCCTGCAAAACCATGTTATGATGCTTAATTTTAAATTATAACGGACTTGGTGATAAATCACTTTTCTCACTCTATAGGTATAATTTTATCTGAGAGATTATTTACTTAATTTATTATAAAAACAAAAATTATTAACAAATGTTCATGGACAAGTAACAGAATAGTGCTGGCAAAAATGTTCTTACTTTTAACATACTAAATAATTCCAGCCAGCGAATTGACGGTTTGATGCAATAACATTACTCTAATTTGGTTCAATTTCAAATCACTTTTATGCCAGATTCCATATTCCCTTCAAATTTCACTGGCTGCATGCTATTATCCAGTAATTTATGCTCTTAGCACAGCACAGCACAGTGCAGAAGACAGACAATACACTACATATTCTAAAAGGATATTTTCCAACTGCATCATGAAAAATCATGTGGGGAAGTAATAAAGAATTAACTCTTTACAGGGTTAACAGTTTAAGTAAATTTAATAGCATAATAATGTGAACAGCCAGGCATCTATGTTCAATAAGAATGTTAATTACTGAGCTTTATTTCTGTCTGTCACACTCTGCCCATACATTTCAAGGCTTTCCTTATCTCTATCTACTCCTGGTTTTCAAATTCCAGCCAAGAATCCTGCACTGTCTTAAAGCCAAAAACTTAAAAGTAGTAGTCCATGCAGAGACAGAATATAGGACAGCTGCTTGGATCAACAGCAAGTGGTATATGCTTCCAGGGATGTGGATGGTTTGCATTTCTGTAGCCTATATACTATGTCAAATAAGCATGCTATGTTCTGGTTACTGGCTGTATTTTCAGGGCAAACCAAGGCTTCTGGTTGCCCATGGGGGCAGTAGGCTTCTGTTGACCTGATTCAGAGAAAAGTTCAATATATAATGGGAACATTAAGAGGATGGAAGACCTAACCAACGGAAAAAAATGTAAGACTCTTCATGGTGGCCATGGTTGGGCTGAACATTTATCATTTAAACATATGAAAACAAAAAAAAAGGATTAAACTGAATCCATAAGCATATTGGGAACCAATGAAGATCTTGTAATAGAGAAGTTACATGATCCCTTGCCTTTGCTCCCAACAAAATTCAGACAGCAGTATTCAATTGTGGTCTCCTCAGGGCAGACAAAAACTGCCCTGATATAGAAAATTGCAATAGTCCAACTTACTTGACAGCAAAGCATTAGATAACATCTCTAAATTAAGCTTTACAAAACAGGAACATAGTTTTTTTTTTGTTTATATATTGTTTATTAAGAGGTAACATATACATCTATTATACAGCATAGATGTTAAAAACAACAACTACAGCATGATCACAGCCTCTTCCACAGGAACAAAACTTAGCAGTACCTCTCAATTTTATAGACAGAGTACAACAAAACTTAGAAAGAAGTAACACAAGAGTAGACAGAGAAAAGAGAAGAAAGAAATAAAGGATAGAGAGATGAGATAGAAAAGATAGAATACGGATATCACCTTTATAAAAAGGAGTAGGATAGACCTAACTACATGGAGCGTATCTAATTATGCACGACAAGGAAAATAATTGCAATACTAACATCGCTACCCAACTACTGCATTTAGTAGGGATACATAGTCATCAACAGGCTTCCACACCTGACACCAAGATGCCAGCCGATGAGACTTAATAGCCATCGCCTTTTCATACTTAATGTAAAGACAAATGGAATTCCACCACAAATGTTCAGAGAGAGAGCTGCTGTTCTTCCAATTGGCCATAACATTATGTATGGCAACTAGCAGTAGAAAGTCTAACAATTTACTGTGAGCTAAGTTAAGGTGTAAAGTAGGATCATCATTACTACGCAAGATGACTAAAGCATATGTCAAAGTTGTAAGATATCTGATATAATAGACCAGATTTGCATCCAAAATCTATTTACTATGGGACAAAAGAACAGCATGTGAGAAAATGAGCCATTGTCCTCATGACATGACCAACAGGCATGAGACTGTGTTAAGCCAGCTCTGTGTAGTTTCCATGGAGTCCACGCAGCTCTATGCATAGTAAAATATGAGGTCTGGGTTAAGCTCGAGGAGAGTGATATGCGAACCGATGTCCGCCAAGGGGATTGCCATTTGAGGGGAGTGAGTTGTGTGTGAAGAGTAGTCATCCAGTAGGATTGCAACCCCATGGTGGATTTCTGCGGCAACTGACTTTTGATATATTTGTATAGTTTTGAGGCAAGGTGTCCCTTATCTTTATGCAGGGAATAGAAGGACGATAGGCAAGGTTCAGCTTGCGACAAAGGAATCGAAGCAGAAACCCCTCGAAAAACATGTTGTAGCTGCAACCAAGCGTAATATTGAGAAGAGGGTAAACCAAATTGGGTTCGCATTTGATCAAAGGAAAGTAGGGTGTTATTCTGAAATACTGATGTCACGAACCACACTCCACATCGTTGCCACGAAGGCCAGCTGATTGTGCGGTTGTCTATGGTTAGTCTGGGATTATGCCATAACGGAGCATAGGTAGAGCCAGCCCATGGAGGCACATTAGAGAATCTCAGCTTGTCAAATTCTAGTATTGCCCTATGAAGGGACCTCACAACAAGATTAGTTTTAGTATGCATAGATAATGGAACTCCGGGAAAATATTGCAGAGGAGCAGGAAAAATCAGTCCCTGCTCGATAGAGAGCCATCTAGGGGAATCAAGGGAAGGTGTGTCATCACTAAAATAATGTGAGCCCTGCTGCAATATGTATGCTTGGTGATAAGTATAGAAATCAGGAAAATTAACACCTCCATGTATGTTAGCTTGTTTCAGCTTGGATAATGCTATGCGGGGGGTTTTATCTTTCCAAAGAAAACTGGTTAGCAGTCGATCAATCTGTTTGTAAAAATTGTTGGAAAAAAAAATGGGAACCATGGATAGGATATACATAATTCTTGGGGCAAGGACCATTTTAATGGAATCTAGACTCCCCCACCAGGTCAAGCTCAAAGGAGACCATCTGAGTAATGCATCTCTAAGCTGTTGGATGGTGGAGTCTTCACAATGGGTAACGGTTAACACCGGGTCCATATGAAATCGGATACCCAAATATTTGAGGCCCCTCTTTACTGTTTGTATGGGAAGATGGGCCAACTGTAATAAGGCTCCCTGGGAATTTAGGGGAAGCCGCTCAGTCTTATGCCAGTTGATTTTGTATCCAGAGTAAAGAGAATAGCTGGATATCAGAGCAAAAAGAGAAGGGAGAGAGACCTCAGGATTAGTAAGAAATAGGGGAACATCATCCGCATAAGCTGATAGTTTGATCATATCATCCCCTATCTTAAAGCCCTGTACAGTTATCTCTTGTCGTATAGAAAGCAATAGTGGTTCCAAAGCCAGATTAAAGAGCAGGGGGGACAGCGGACAGCCTTGACGGGTACCTCTAAGTAGAGGAAATGGTGTAGATGAATGATTGTTGATAAATAAAAAAGCCATGGGTGAGGAATATAAAGTTTGAACCCAGGAGAGGAAAGTCGGACCAAAACCAAACCAACGGAGAGTTGCCCATAGAAAAGGCCATTCGACCCGATCGAACGCCTTTTCTGCATCTAATGAGACAGCTACTGCAGGGGTTGCTAGTGCAGATGCTCGATCTAATATATGAAAAAACATACGCGAGTTGTTGGCTATCAATCGTCCTTTAATGAAACCTGATTGGTCTGGATGGACAATAGAGGGCATCACCCGGGTTAAGCGGGACGCTAGCATTTTTGCAAAGATTTTATAATCAGTGTTCAGTAATGAGATTGGTCGATAATTAGAAATAGAGGAAGGATCTCTACCTGGCTTTGGAAGAACTATAACACATGCCTCAGTAAATCTATCAAGACCTTCTGAGGAAGAAAGGAAAGAAGAGAAATATTGGTGTAGATGTGGAGAAAGCACAGATTTAAAAGCATGGTAAAAATCAGAGGAAAGTCCATCCGGCCCAGGGGCTTTGCCGGTAGAAAGCGATGCAATAGCCACGGAGATCTCCTCCACTGTGAAAAGCACGTCTAACGATGAGGCTTGAGTTTCTGTGAGAGTTGGATGAAAAATGTTCGTCAGATACTCCTGTAGCTTTTCCGCAGATGGGTCAGCCTCAGATTGGTAGAGAGAGTCATAAAAAGAGCGGAATTCAGTTAAAATGTCAGTATCAGAAGTCAAAGGCGTTTTAGATGTGGATAATGCCATGTCGATGCGTTTTCTCTCCTGGCGTTTCTTAAGATACGAGGCTAAGAGGTGGCCACATTTGTTATTTTCAGCGTAGTAAGTCGCCTTAGTGCGGTCCAAGTAGAGGTGAACCTGGGAACTTAAATGTTGATTGTAACAGTATCTTGCTTTTAACAGAGCCGTTAGTGAGGATAAAGTTGGATCCGCAATATGTTTATGTTCCAATTGATCCACTTCATCTTGAAGCGTGATTAAAGTGGCTTGATAGGATTTCTTGAGACTGATAGAATGACTGATAATGGAACCCCTGATCATAGCCTTGAATGCTTGCCATAAGGTAGCGAGAGAGATATCCGGAGTAGAGTTGAAACGAAAATATTCTTCATTATGGCCTTGGATTTTAGAAATAAAGGAAGAATCCGATAAGAGTGAGGAATTAAAACGCCAGCGACGTTCTGTAGGGATGGGAGACAGCAGCTTAAACGTAAGCTGAATCGCAGCATGATCCGAGATCAGAATCGGATGAATGGACGCTGTTTTCAATGCCGGTACCAGCTGTTTGGAGATTAGAAAAAAATCTATCCTTGAATAGACATTGTGAGGGGCAGAAAAGAAGGTGTAGTCCTTAGCCGTCGGATGAAGTAAACGCCATGGGTCCGATAGTCCATGTGAGTGTAGTAGAGATAATAATAGCTTGTTGGATCTGGAGATTGTAGGTCTCAGTTTTGTAGTCCGGTCCAGAAACGGGTCTAGTACCTGATTAAAGTCCCCACCTATTATGACAGGAGCTAGAGGCATATTAAGCAGTTGAGTAAATAGCTGACGAAAAAAATTTGGAGTGTCCGCATTAGGAGCGTATAAATTTAGTAGAGTGTATTTATGCTGCGCAATCTGTATCTGTAGGAGATTCCATCTGCCCTCGCCATCCTCTGAGTTATGCAGGATTTGAGCATCTAATCTTTTATGCAAAAGGATGGCTGTGCCTCTTTTCTTGTGTACAGCCGGACTGTATATAACATGTTCCACCCATTGTTGTTTGAGTTTACGGGACTCCGTGGATGAGAGATGAGTCTCTTGGAGGAATGCAATGTCCGTATGAAGTGACTGCAAATATGTCAGGATTTTCTTACGTTTGATCTGGTGTGTGAAGCCGTTGACGTTCAGAGAGATAACATTAATCTCATTAATATTAGGCGCCATGAGAGTATCAGGAGACCTGGCGTAGGGTAGCAACCATGTCGACTAGTGCATTCCAATAAGATAGGTGATATCCGAGGAGTATAAAGAGAGAAAAAAACAGTAGTACAAATCCAAAAAAGTCCTTCAATAAGAGAGAAAAAAACAGAAATAACAAGCCCAAAAAGCTTAAAGCCGGAAGCCATAAAGGCTACTCGTGTCATATGAGCCTCTTGTAGTGCCAGAGGCCACTTTGACCCATCAGTTCCCTCCAGACCTATTCCAGCGAATCATCTGAAATAACCCCCAAAATTAGATGAAAGGTACATTAAAGGAGGGAAAAAATGATATGGGGAAGGAGACAAGTAATGAATCCAATCCCTTCAATCAGGAAAAACCAAAACTAAAATAAAAAGAAGAAAAATTATGTTTAGCGGCTCTCCACCGCTCTGAGTGGAGCAACCACAAAGGAGCTTCTCAAAAATAAAATAAACGAAGCTCGGCGTAAGCGGAGGAAAATGAATGCAACAAATACAAGAGCCAGTCTAATAAGAAGGTGGCATTAAACCGTTAACCACAACACGGTTTTAAGAGTTGAAACCAAACTTAACTACAAACTGTTCAAGTTACCATTTCAGAAGGTTGGTCCTGGGTTCGTAGGAAATCTTCAAGAGCCGCAGGGCTGTGAAATATCTGTGTATGATTGCGGTATGTTATTTTCATTTGAGCCGGATATAATAAGCCATACTGGGCCCCCATGTTTTTTAATCGGGGCCTAATGGCGAGAAAACTTTTCCATTTTGCTGCCGTTGCTTTTGCGAAATCCGGGACAAAAAGAATTGTGTTGCCCTTATAAGTAAGTGGCGCCTGATTTTTTGCCGCCGCAAGAATAAGCATAGTATGTGGATGGCGCAGTACCTTAAATATGAGAGGCCGGGGGTGAGTAGCGTCACGGATCGGTCTTGTTGGGATTCTATGCGCTCTTTCGATCTCGAAAGGTTTGTCAAAGCGTAATTTCAAGCACGCCGGTATAAATTGCTGCAAAAAGGTAATCACATCCGTACCTTCAGTGCCTTCTTGCACCCCTAATATGCGTAAGTTGTTTCGTCTATTTCTATTAGACAGGTCTTCGATCTCAGTTTGCATTTGCTCTATTTCCTGACGAAGTTTAGGAATAGTCGAGGTCGTCAGCAGTAATGAAGAAGTCTGTGCTTCCACATCATCCATCCGGATTTGAAACTGTGCCAATTGGTGGGTTACAGTTTGTAAATCAGCCCGTATGGCTGTAGTGGCATCCGTATTAAGTTGAAGCATTTCCTTCAATTGCTTAAGCTCCACAAGCACTAAGTCAGCAGACGCCATACTTTTTGGTGTAGTAGTTTTCTCCGGTGTCGGAGGATCAGGTTTGGCGCGTTTTGAGCGTGAAACCGCCGCAAATGTCGCTTCGATTTTCCCGGATTTGGTCCCCAACATGCCGGCTCACTCTCAAATGTCCGTAGTGCAAAAATTATAAAGAAAAATATAAAAATAGTAGGGGTTATTTCGGTGGTACGAGCGAGGTCTGGCGGAGCACGAAGGTTAAGCGGCCATCTTGGTCGCTGCTCAAGAGCGCCCCCACAGGAACATAGTTAACGTAATAGTCTAAGAGAGCAAATGGAAAATTTCACTAAAAGAGAACAAATGACGATTCAGCATCCAGAAGCACACTAAATTCCATACCCTTCTTTAGGCTATGATGTACTTCCAATATCTTTTCCCTCCTGGATACTCATAAGGGTTAAGAGTTAAGACACAACAATTTAGCTACTTCACCTAAACAGGTATTAATCAGCTCCACTACTATTTAATCCACTCCCACCAAAGCTCATAGCTGAATATCATCTACATATACATGCACATGTACCACTGTCTTCTCAGTCAATGACACTAAAGGAGAAAGGGAGATGTTGATCCATATAAGGGACAACAATGGGATAGATATTCAAGAATTATCCGGCTAACTCACACAGGATATTTAGCGGAATGACTATGCCACAGGATATGCCCAAATAAATTGCTAATTATGTTATGGGAGTCTCTGTTTAGTGGACCCTTGGGCCGACCTGCTGGAGACTGGGAAAGGTGGTCAATGTCTCTAATGAATAGCAGGCTGGGAGGCAGATGTTCAGGCAGGACATAGATGCTCTTCACCCTGGAAGCTGGTGCTCCCCCGGGAGGAGTTCGTAGGAGCCAAACCACTGGGACTTAGGTGGCTTCACCCTTGGAAGCCGAAGCCCCCCCCCCCCCCCCCCCGGGAGGAGCCCATAGGGGCCCGGCCGCTGGGACTTAGGCGGGTTGTGGATCAGGACAGGTAACTGGAACCAGACTAGGACAGTAGCAATACTGTAACTGGGTTCGGGTTCTGGAACCAGGCAGGAACTGTAGCAAGACTCGGGTACTGGAACCAGGCAGCAACTGCAGCAGGATTCAGGTACTGGAACTAGGCAGGAACTGGAGCAAGACTCGGGTACTGGAACCAGGCAGGAACTGTGGCAGGATTCGGGTACTGGAACCAGGCTGGAACTGCAGCAAGACTTGGGTACTAGAACCAGGCAGGAACTGTGGTAGGATTCGGGTACTGGAACCAGGCTGGAACTACAGCAAGACTTGGGTACTGGAACCAGGCAAGAACTGTAGCGGGATGACAGGAACCAACCAGGTACTGTAGCAGGCAGGCGGGAACCAATCAGGTTCTGCATCACCTCATTCCACTCATCTCCGGGACGGATTCTGACTAAATTGTACGCTCCTCGCAAGTCCAACTTTGTGAAAATCTTCACTCCTTGAAGCAGATCAAGGAGCTCCGGGATTAACGGGAGTGGGTAGCGGTCTCGCTTGGTAATAGAATTTAGGTCTCAATAGTCTATGCCAAGTCATACGGATGATGCTGCGGAAGGATCTCTGCCTTGGTCTTGGAGAATACATCCGTAAAGTCCTCATAAGGTGCAGGAGGACCCACGACAGAGTGCATCAAGGGAAGTGCGGGAGTCTTAGACACGTTCATACAATTAGCTAGACAAAAAGGACTCCATTTGACAATCTGTAGCGTATCACACTGAATCGTGGGTGAGTGTTTCTGTAACCACGGCAACCCTAGCACCACAGGGTTGACAGCCTTCTCCAACACTAGGAAGGCTATCTCCTCCAAATGGATTGCCCCGGTGCGGACCGTAATGGGTGCTGTGGACATCTGAACAGGTACAGGAAAAAGCGTCCCCTGGATAGAGGTATTTTGGAGCGGGACCTCCCGTCTATGCGTAGGGATACACAACTGGGAGACTAAGTCCTGCAGGATAAAATTACCTCCAGCTCTGGAATCCAGGTACGCCATCGTCTCAAAGGAGCCTTTGGGATATTCCAAGGTAACGGGAACAGTACATTGAGGAGCTGTAGCACACCATAGGAGGAGCTCCTCCCGACCTCCTAGGCTTTGGCATTTTCCGCACGCCCCTGGCAGCGTGCCAAGAAGTGTCCCTTCTGGCCACAATACAAGCACAACTTCATTGAACGGCGACATTGCCTTTCTTCAGCAGAAAGTGGGGCCCATCCCAGCTGCATAGGTTCACAGGTGGGAGCGTCTGGACGAGAAATCTTGGACGAGGGCACAGGTCTCGGCACACGAGCCAGACTATGGCGAGAGGAGCGTTGCTCCTTGGCCCGTTGTTGTAGGCGGCGGTCAATGCGGGCAGCCATCTCAATCAAGGCATTGAGGTCCTCCGGCAGATCTCGAGCAGCAATTTCATCCTTTATGCGTCCGGAGAGGCCTTCCAGAAAGATGGCCTTAAGACTACCATCTTGCCAACCTACTTCTTGGGCTAAGGTCCGAAACTCCATTGCATAATCTGCCAAGGAGCGAGCCCCCTGACGAAGTTGCAGCAGGTCAGATGTAGCTGTAGCTACTCGGGCGGGCTCATCAAACGCCTGGAGAAAGTTTGTGATAAACTGTTGTAAGTCCGTTAGCGAAGAATCATTGTTTTCCCAGAGGGGAGAAGCCCAGATTAAGGCTTTCCCATCAAGCAGGGACAGGATATATGCCACTTTCACCGCATCCGAGGGAAACTGCCTCGGCAACAAGGAGAATCGTACAAAACATTGGTTCAAGAAGCCGCAGCAGGTCCTTAAATCACCAGCATAACGAGAGAGTGCCAGTAGCTGAGAGAGAGGAACTGTGACCCTCAGAGGCCCTGCCAGCGGAAGGCAAGGTCTCCAGGCGCGAGGATAGCTGTTCCACCGTGGCTGCCAAGGTATCTATGCAGCTCTGGTGCTGTAGCATCTGCCGGGCCATCCCGGGCAGATCCAAGGGAGCAGGTGCATCCGCCGAGTCCATGGCCTTGCAATCTGTTATGGGAGTCTCTGTTTAGTGGACCCTTGGCCGACCTGCTGGAGACTGGGAAAGGTGGTCAAATGCCTCTAATGAATAGCTGGCCGGGAGGCAGATGTTCAGGCAGGACGTAGATGCTCTTCACCCTGGAAGCTGGTGCTCCCCCGGGAAGAGCCTGTATGAGCCCAACCGCTGGGACTTAGGTGGCTTCACCCTTGGAAGCCGAAACCCCCCCGGGAGGAACCCGTAGGGGCCCGGCCACTGGGACTTAGGCGGGTTGTGGATCAGGACAGGTAACTGGAACCAGACTAGGACAGTAGCAATACTGTAACTGGGTTCGGGTTCTGGAACCAGGCAGGAACTGTAGCAAGACTCGGGTACTAGAACCAGGCAGGAACTGGAGCAGGATTCAGGTACTGGAACCAGGCAGGAACTGGAGCAAGACTCAGGTACTGGAACCAGGCAGGAACCGTGGCAAGATTCGGGTACTGGAACCAGGCTGGAACTGCAGCAAGACTTGGGTACTGGAACCAGGCAATAACTGTAGCGGGATGACAGGAACCAAACAGGTACTGTCGCAGGCAGGCGGGACCAAGCAGGTTCCGTAGCAGGCAGACAGGAACCAGGCAGGTACTGTAGCAGGCAGGCAGGAACCAGACAGGTACTGCAGCAGGCATGCAGGAATCAAGCAGGTACTGTAGCAGGAACAAAGCGACGAAGCAAGGCAAGTCACTCCGGGGCACAGCGCAACAGGAAACCGGAAGGCTAACCCGTTGCAATGCAAAGACTGGATGACCGCGGCCGGCTTATCAAGGCCGCGGCGTCTGATGTCAGGAGTTGGGCGGAGTCACTACTGGCGGGAAACGGCCTAGAAAAGCGCCCAAGTGGAGTGCTCGCACGCCTAGGGGCCGGGCATCCATGGGAGACTTCACAGCGGCGCAGCCCCAGCGGGGACGCCGCCAAACAGGCCGCAAACCAGGCCTCTGGAAGCGGGAGGTAAGGTCCTGGCCGCAGTGCCCGCGGCCAGAACCACAACAAGTTAGTCAAATAAGATTCATCTGGCTAACTTTATCTATTTATTATTTAGATTTGTTTTAAAATATTTATATGCCGCATAATCTGATGTTCTTAGCTGCTAACAAGAAAACATACACAGTATTAAAACAGACAAACTAAGCAATACTTTCCAAGTAAAACTAGAAAATACCTCAGATGAAAACAATAAATGAGGCAAATAGAGCACATGGCTGCTGGAAGATAGAAATACGCCAACCCTCACACAGAGAACTTCAAAAATAATTTGAAAGCATCATTAAAAAGGTGTGGTTTAAAATTTTTCTTGAATGCTTTCAAAGTTGTCTCTTTTCTGGAACTCATGTACCAAGTTCTATAGACTTGTGCCTGCCACTACAAATATTCTCTCATGTTTTTCATCTAATCTGACTGAGGGAACATCCAAGAAACAGCTGAGTGTAACTCTCTGCTAGGGTTATGTATTTTTAACAAAATGAGTAGTGAGGTGGAGGCTCACTACTCAATGCTTTAAAAATTGTAGTGGGTACCTTGCATTTTATTCACCAGTGAAGCGATTTCAGTACAGGAGTGATATGTTCAAATTGGGATGTCCCAATAAAAATGCAGGCTGCTGAATTTTGAATCATTTGAAGAGGTTTGATATAAGAAGCTGAAAGTCTCAAATACACAGAGTTGCAGTAGTCGAGATTGGTAATGACCAACGATTGCCGGACAGTCCTGAACTCAGATGGATTCAAGAACGGCTTCAGTTTGTGAAGAATATGCATCTTCAAATATATGCTGAGGCAGATATTCACTGCTACTTATTCTGATAAATGTGGACTTATCTGGGAAGTGGCAGTGGCTAAATATCCAATCCTGTTCAGCAGTTGTCACTTATTCGACTAAGTAGCTAGCCGGATAAGTGGTAGGTGGGATATAGACATTCCAGAGATCTACTCAATAGCAGGTCTAAATTTAGCTGGATAAGGCTTATCTTACTAACTAGTAGGTTATTTGGGTATATTCTGCAACATAGCCATACTGCTGAATATCCTGTGTGAGTTAGCCGGAGAGCATGCTGCAAGTTTTCCGAGGCTTGGGGCTATCTCAGTACACATATCATGAAAGGCTAGGAAATTTGGCATCCCGAGGCAGTGACAATGGAGAACAATGAGCACAATCTATCTCACATGGGGCTCCAAACTGTAAATCCAAGAGCTTTACTCAAAAAAGACTGCAGAAAGTCCACTGGATCATTGCTCTCAGTGTGCTCCAGTACTCCAAGGATTCAGATGTTATTGCAACAAGACTGGTTCTTCAAGTCCTCCAGACTTCTTTCTAAGGCCCCAATCCTTTTGGTCTACTATTGCAGCTCAGTGAGTCATGCGTCCATTGCCACGGCTTTATTTTCTAATAGTGCTCTATGGCTGATATTTGTTCTTTAAACTCAGCTAGATCCAATTTGATCACTGATAAGCCTACAGAATTATCCTTTTCAACTCTGTGATCTAGAAAAATTCAGCTAGCTAAGTATGCAGAGGAACATCAGTCTCTTTTCCCACTGCCATCTTAGATGGAGATGGAGGTTCATGCTTTGAATGATGCAGGATGGTTTCTGTGATTTATGAGATTTATGTGCAGCCATATCTCATATGTGATGACCCTTTGGAATCATCGGGATAAGGCCCTAGTTTTGAACCCTGTGAGCTGGGATAGGAACGGTAGTGGAAGGAGGGGGGCTCCATTTCTGAACAGCTCCTCCACTGAGGTTTCTGGAATGGGCAGCTCTTGCTACCTATAAAAGCAGGCTCTGGTTTTCTTAGCCTGGGCTAGTACCTCAATGGGAAGCAGATCAGTACCTGCCTGGCTGTTGATGTTTTTGATTAAGATTTCTGGATGTTTTGGACTTTTTGGATTATTTTCCTGTGAGAGCCCCGGTACCTCTGGCTGGAAAGAATTCATCAGGATATCCACCAGCTAGGTTAGATCAGGAGGTCTGAAAGATTTTGAATGGTGACTCACATCAGAAGGATTCCAGATTTTTTTCTACCTTTGTGTGAAAATTTGTTCTATGTTCCCAGGAGGACATTTTGGCCACTGTAGAGAAGCTCTGTTCCCTGCTACTGGACTTTTCCTAAGAAAAGTCCTATTGGGTCCACGGAAGAAGAGAACTGTGAATAAAATCTAAATTTCTATTCTGAAGACACCTAACTGATTCTTCACCCTGGGAAAGAGACACTTAAGGGAGACTGTGCAGAGACTGTAATTTCTTTTGACAATCACTATTTTTGAAAGGAGCTTTCTATCTCATCTAAGGACACCCTGTCCAACTAGGAACCTTGCTTGTCTAAACCATAGAGGGTGAAATTTCCCCTGCCTCATTCTGAGAGACACTTGCACAGATAAACTGAGGAACTGTAAATTTGACTTATTTCAAGAACTGATGTGAGCAATGCCAATTTAAGAATTCTGACATTAAAGATTTAATTTTGGACACTTCACCTGAACCTCCAGAGTAATTTGTGGCACTCACATCCTTTAAAGCTCATAGAGAACTGTTACCCCCCCTCCCCCAGGAGTGGGAGAGGGTCAGAGTGGGAAAAAGTTAAAGGATTGGCCCCAGGATCCTTGAGTGCCCCTGCCTACCTGGTCTCTAAAACAGAGAGGGGGTTACACATTAACAGATTGAACCCAAAAATACAGAAAAAAAGTAGAATCAGGAGATTTAATGATCTAAATAAAGGAGTCCCAGGAGCTAGTTTCCTATGCTGCCATTTCACAGGATGCTCACCAGGGGCCCTTATGCAGAGGCATTTTTAAGAAGTTGTGTTCCATTCATAAGATCAGTGGATTTGTTATTCTGTCTTGCCTGCAATGGCATAAAAACAATCTAAAGAATTTGAAATAGAAAAGACAAAAGAAGTCAGTGCTAAACTCATGGTATTTAAAGTCTGTTGATTTTGTAAAGATAAACCTGTTATTTTTAGTGTAG
This sequence comes from Rhinatrema bivittatum, assembly GCF_901001135.1. Lineage (NCBI taxonomy): Eukaryota > Metazoa > Chordata > Amphibia > Gymnophiona > Rhinatrematidae > Rhinatrema > Rhinatrema bivittatum. The sequence goes on along the minus strand of NC_042616.1, from coordinate 606,897,026 downwards.
TTTGCCAGAAAGTGTGCAGATGAACCGTCATCCACATCAGGCTCAACATTAAAGGTAAAAAAAATAAAACCCCAAACAGAAGAAAGCTTCCAAATATAAAGACAATCCAGCACAGCAAGAGATGCAAACAATGATTGAAAGTCAGTTGGAGGTGTCAGCAGGTCTGTCACAAGAGATAATTGAGTCAGAACAAAATTCTGAGAGTTGCACAATATTCAGGAAGATAAGCCTACTGGAAGAAAGAAAGAGACTAAACACATTGATATATCTGAATCTAAGAAAGAGTTCTTTGTCTGAAGAATGGCAACTAGATGATTGGAATTGAAATGTGCATGATGAGGTATTTTTAGAATTCCAGGAAGAGCATTCTTATAATTTAATCGAATATCGGCAAGTGACAAGAGTCAAGGTTGTTTAATCCCAATCACATGAAAGCCTTCTGTGAAAGATGTTATGAATGCATTATGTTTAGAAGAAATAAAAGTGAAACAGTCTCCTGTAGAATATCCAATTATTTTATCTTACAGAAAAGTAGTGCATCATTTTCTCTTGTATGAGGCTATTAAAAGAATGATTAACAAAGAATGGAAATCATCTAGTAAAACATTTTTTGACACAAAACGTTTGTGGAAATTATACTTGGTAAGTTCAGAAGGATCAGAGATCTAGTTGCAAGTGTCTGAGTCTTCTGCTAACGTTTAAAGTTCAATATTAAATAAATTGTCAGTTCAACAATCTATTTTATATTTTTTTCAATTTGTCATGTCATATTGTATTCTTCTATAATGAAATAATTGTTTTTTATAACTCACCTTGAACTCTTATTGGAAAGGTGACCGAAAAATTCAAATAAATAAATGTAGGCAAATCAAAATCAGATTTGCTATAGACAATAATCATACATTTTGTTGGCATCATATTATGTGACTAATACTACATATAATACAATTCACCTAGCAGATAGGATAAATGAAATCTCCACTACTGAAAGAAGAGCATTGTAGTTTAAAATTTGGTCAACTGAGAAGCATTCTAAAGATCTTTTAATAGCACTTCCATTTAAAGGTTCATTTTTATTTGGTAAAGATTAGTAATCATTAAGAAATTGGCAGACACAAATAGTTGTCAAGCCTTGTGCTTCTTGCTTTCTGTTTCTCTTCTTTGTTTTCTAGTGTGCTTATAAGGGTCAATGTCTATTAGAGATGTGCTTCGGGCTTAAATATCATGTCAGTCTTTGTTTCAGGGCCCCCCCGTGGAAATTTCATTTTTCCTGCAGTTAGGCATTTTCTTTTTCAGGGGCCCCAATTTTCGGGTAATGCATGCTAACCCGATGTTATGACTTGGGAGGTGGACCCTTGGTCCGGCGATGAACGTAAGTCTCACCGTCGGAAGACGAGGCCAATCCCGAGGATTACAGGAGGTGATAGATGGAAATCTGGATGCAGGCGACTCCTGCAGGTCGTGTAGTTCAGATAGCTGGCGCCTCCAGCAGGTCGTGGGATCAGAAGCTGCTGCCTCTAGCAGGTCAAGGAATCATTAAGCACAGTTCAGAGATCAATGCCAAGGGAATATCCGCAGCCAGTCCAGAGGTCCAGAACCAAAGAATATTCCGCAGCCGGTCCAGGGGTCAAGAGCCAGAATACTCCACAGCCAGTCCAGGGGTCGAGAGCCAGAAATTACCACAGCCAGTCCTGGGGTCGAGAGCCAGAGAAGGAACAGCAGCCAGTCCAGGAATCAGGCATGGAGGGTCAAAAGCAGGAACAAAATTCAGGAACAAACCACGAGAGCCAAGAAGCCAAGGCAAGGTCTGAAGGCTCAGACCTTGCCTTAAATAGTTCCCCGATGATGGAGCCTACAGGAAGGAACCCAACCTACTTCCTGTAGAGGCTCCTTTAAATCCTGGCTACTGCCGCCCACGCGGCCCTAGGGAACTTCAGGGGGCGGGGCTAGCCGTGCGGAGAGGACGCCGTGGCCATGTTGGAGGCGGCAGCCACTGCCGCAGAAAGGGACCTCCGACGCCGGCCTCAACGTCGGCAGTTGGCCCCACTGCTCCGGTGTGTGACCGGCCCCGGTCGCGGTTTGCCGCAGCCGGTGGCCATAACAGTACCCCCTCCTTTAGGCCTCCCCCTAGAAGGCTTGGGTTTCCCTGGGTGATTGATATGAAAGTTCTTGAGAAGATCCTTGTCCAGGATGTTAGTAGCGGGCTCCCAAGAATTCTCTTCTGGCCCAAATCCCTCCCAAGCTAGGAGATACTCCCATCTACGACCTCGTCTCCGGACATCGAGAACTTCCCGGACTTGGTAAGTCGGGTCTTCCTCTAGCTGCAGTTGTGGAGAAACAGGAACCTTCCGAGAGGGCCATTTGAGGAGCAATGGTTTCAACAAAGATACGTGAAAGGCATTGTGGATACGTAGTGAGGTGGGTAGACATAGTTGATAGGTCAGAGGACCTATTTGTTTAGTCACAGGAAAAGGGCCAATATAGCAGGGAGCCAGTCTCATCGAGGGAACCCTCAAACGGATATTTCTGGTGCTGAGCCACACCTTTTCTCCTGGACGAAATTGTGGTGCAGGTCTCCGGTCAGCGAATCTTTTTGCAGTATGTGCGGCCCTTTGTAGCATCTGTCGGGTGTGTATCCAAAGTTGCTTTAACTGTATGGCAGTAAGCTGGGCCGCCAGAGAGGGGACAGATAGGGGTAGAGGCACCGGTGGTGTAGGTTGCTGACCGGAGATGATTTGAAAAGGAGAAGACCCAGTCGAGGTACAGGTGTGGAAATTATGAGAGAATTCCGCCCAGGGCAACAATGCTGCCCAATCATCCTGTCGAGCATTAACATAGGAGCGCAAGAATTGTTTTAGAGCACGATTAGTCCATTCTGCCTGCCCGTTGGCTTGAGGGTGAAAGGCAATGGTGAAGTCTAAAGCAATATGAAACTTGGCACAGAGGCTCCACCAGAATCGGGCTGTGAATTGCGATCCTCAGTCAGATGTGATGTGCTGGGGTAGACCGTGAAGTCGGAACACATGTGACATAAATAATTGAGCCAAACGGGGAGCAGAGGGAAGGGCGGGTAGTGGTGTAAAGTGAGCCATCTTGGAGAATCAATCGACGACTACCCAAATTACAGTATGTCCTTCAGAATCAGGCAGGTCAACAATAAAGTCGGTGGAGATGTGAGTCCATGGTCTTGTCGGTGCCGGAAGTGGTTGTAACTGCCCCCAAGGTCTCCCCACAGGATTCTTATGCTGCGCACAAAAAGGGCAGGAATCTACGTATGCACGAATGTCCTTGCACATCCCAGGCCATCAGTAAAATTGTTGAAGAAGATCTTGTGTTCGTTTATGTCCTGGGTGCCCTGCCAACTGAGAATCATGCCCCCACTTCAGTACCCTATTGCGGAGTTTACTGGGTACCACGGTTTTTCCAACTGGAACCGAAAAGTTTGCCGAGAGAATGATGCGGGCTGGATCAATAATGTTCTGTAGAGGCTTCTCCCCATTTTCACTGACAAAAGATCGAGACAATGCATCGGCTTTGATATTCTTGTTTGCTGGTCGATACCTTAGTTCAAAGTCAAAATGTGTAATGAATAGTGCCCAACGGGCCTGACGTGGGTTCAGTCGTTGAGCTTGCTGTAGATGAATTAAATTTTTATGATCTGTAAAAACTGTAATGCTATGTTGGGCCCCCTCTAACCATTGTCGCCACTCTTCAAAGGCAAGTTTAATGGCTAATAATTCCTTGTTGCCAATAGAATAATTGTGTTCTGCAGGTGAAAATTTCCTCGAAAAATAGGAACATGGATGGGATGTTCCTCCTAAGTCATTCTGGCTCAAAACCGCTTCAACTCCCTCAGTGGACGCATCAACTTCTACTGTAAATGGGCATCTAGGATCAGGGTGACGAAGGCAAGGTCATTGTAGGAAGTAGTCTTTGAGAGCTTGAAATGTTTCTACCGCCACTGCAGGCCAAGTTTTGACATTAGCTCCTTTTCGGGTGAGTGCGGTGAGTGGCGCGGTCAACTTGGAAAAATCTTTGATGAAATGTCGGTAATAATTAGCAAATCCAAGAAACAGTTGGAGTGCCCATAGTCCGTTAGGTTGACGCCACTCTTGTATGCTTTTCTCTTTCGTTGGGTCCATTTGGAAACCTTGTTTGGAAATAATGTAACCCAAGAAAGGTAAGGATTCTGTTTCAAAAACACAGTTTTCTAGCTTGGCATATAACCTGTGTTCCCTTAGTCGTTGCAAAACTTGTGTGACATGTTGGCAATGAGTCTGTAGATCCTTGGAAAAAATCAAAATATCATCGAGATAAACCACTACACAGTTATACAACAAGTCTCTAAAAATTTCGTTAACAAAATGTTGAAAAACAGCAGGAGCATTAGTTAACCCAAACGGCATAACTAGGTATTCATAATAGAGATGTGAATCGTGTGCCCGATTGTTTTAACGATCAGGTTCGGATGGAGGGAGAACAAAATTGGATCGTGAGAGATGTGAATTGGAATCGGTTCCGATTCCAATTCTCATCGTTAATTTTTTAGTGAGGCCTGAGCAGATAAAAAAATCCCACCCCGACCCTTTACAAATGACCCCTTTGCTCTCCCACCCTCCCGAACCCCCCCCCCCAAATGTTAAATTACCTGGTGGTCCAGTGGGGGGGGGGGGGGGTCCCGGCGCGAACTCCCGCTCTCGGGCCATCGGCGCCATTTTGGCTACCACTGATAAAAATGGCGCCGATGGCCCGATAAAAAAAAAACCACCCCGACCCTTTACAAATTACCCCTTTGCTTCTCCCACTCTCCCAACCCCCCCCCCCAAAACCTTTTACATGTACCTGGTGGTCTAGCGGGGGGTCTGGGAGCCATCCCTTTTTATCAAGGACCGATATCCCCTGCCTCTTATTGCGGAACTGTTTGACCGCCTGCAAGGAACCCAAATGTTTTCCAAACTGGACCTATGAGGAGCCTACAATTTGGACCGGATTCGGGAGGGGGATGAGTGGAAGACAGCTTTTAACACCAGGGATGGACATTATGAATTAGGGATGTGAATCGTTTTTTAAAGATTTAAATTATCGTCCGATAATTTTAAAATCGTCATTAATCGGTAAGGGACTCGATACAATAGGAATTCCCTCGATTTATCGTGAAAAATCGTTAAATCGAGTACGGGAATTATTTGGGGGGAGGGCAGGAAAACCAGCACACCAAAACAACCCCTAAACCCACCCCGACCCTTTAAAACCAATCCTTTAGCCTCCCCCACCCTCCCGAACCCCCCCAAAATGTTAAATTACCTGGTGGTCTAGTGGGGGGGGGGGGAGGTCCCGGCACGATCTCCCGCTCTCGGGCCATCGGCGCCATTTTGGCTACCACTGATAAAAATGGCGCCAATGGCCAGATAAAAAAAAAACCCACCCCAACCCTTTACAAATTACCCCTTTGCTTCTCCCACCTTCCTGACCCCCCAAAAAAAACCTTTTACATGTACCTGGTGGTCTAGTGGGGGGTCCGGGAGCCATCCCTTCAATCATACCCTCAGTGCCGGTGCCAGTGCTGGACTAGTTTTAAAATGGCGCCGATCGCCTTTGCCCTCACTATGTCACAGGGAGCGACCATCGCTCCCTGTGACAAAGTGAGGGCAAAGGCGATCGACTGTCAGTATGGCGCCGATTGTCTTTGCCCTCACTTTGTCCATCCGATCGCCTTTGCCCTCACTTTGTCACAGGGAACGAAGGTCGCTCCCTGTGACATAGTGAGGGCAAAGGCAATCGGCGCCATTTTAAAACCAGTCCAGCACCGGCACCGGCACTGAGGGTATGATTGAAGGGATGGCTCCTGGACCCCCCACTAGACCACCAGGTACATGTAAAAGGTTTTTTTGGGGGGGGGTCGGGAGGGTGGGAGAAGCAAAGGGGTAATTTGTAAAGGGTCGGGGTGGGGGGTTTTTTATATCGGGCCATCGGCGCCATTTTTATCAGTGGTAGCCAAAATGGTGCCGATGGCCCGAGAGCGGGAGGTTGTGCCAGGCCCCTCCCCCCCCCCCCACTATACCACCAGGTAATTTAACATTTTGGGGGGGTTCAGGAGGGTGGGGGAGGGTAAAGGATTGGTTTTAAAGGGTCGGGGTGGGTTTAGGGGTTGTTTTGGTGTGCCGGTTTTCCCGCCCTCCCCCCAAATAATTCCCATACTCGATTTAACGATTTTTCACGATAAATCAAGGGAATTCCTATTGTATCAAGTCCCTTACCGATTTATGACGATTTTAAAATTATCGGACGATAATTTAAATCTTTAAAAAACGATTCACATCCCTAATTCATAATATCCATCCCTGGTGTTAAAAGCGGTCTTCCACTCATCCCCCTCCCGAATCCGGACCAAATTGTAGGCTCCTCATAGGTCCAGTTTGGAAAACATTTGGGCTCCTTGCAGGCGGTCAAACAGTTTCGCAATAAGAGGCAGGGGATATCAGTCCTTGATAATGATAGCGTTAAGTCCACGATAATCAATGCAAGGGCATAATGTTCCATCCTTTTTCTCCACAAAAAAAAAACCCAGCCCCCACAGGAGAGGTGGATCATCAAATAAATCCTTTTTGTAGATTGTCCTGAATATATTCGGACATATCCCGGGTCTCAGAAAAAAACTGAAAGGAGCAGCTACAAAGGTAATAAAATGTGAGCAAGAGGTGTGGACATTGTTAAAAAATTCCATCCTAAAAGCACAGTCCAGATGTATTTCACCCATTAGGAAAGGTGGAAGGAAGGCAAAATGATTACCGGTATGGGTAAAAGGTGAGATGAAAGAAGCTCTTTTAGCCAAAAGATCTTCATTCAAAAATTGGAAGAAGGATCCAACAGAAGAAAATAGGATAATGCATAAGTGTTGGCAAGTGAAATGTAAGACATTGATAAGACAGGCTAAGAGAGAATTTGAAAAGAAGTTGGCCATAGAGGCAAAAACTCACAGTAAAAACGTTTTTAAATATATCCGAAGCAAAAAGCCTGTGAGAGAGTCAGTTGGACCGTTAGATGATCGAGGGGTTAAAGGGGCACTTAGAGAAGATAAGGCGGTCATGGAAAGATTAAACTATTTCTTTGCTTCAGTGTTTACTGAAGAGGATGTTGGGGAGATACCTGTTCCAGAGAAGGTTTTCATGGGAATAATTCAGATGGACAGAACCAAATCACGGTGAACCTAGAAGATGTGGTAGGCCTGATTGACAAACTGAAGAGAACTAAATCACCTGGACAGCATGGTATATACCCCAGGGTTCTGAAGGAACTAAAAAATGAAATTTCAGATCTATTAGTAAAAATTTGTAACCTATCATTAAAATCATCCATTGTACCTGAAGACTGGAGTATGGCCAATGTAACCCCAATATTTAAAAAGGGCTCCATGGGTGATCTGGGAAACTACAGACCAGTTAGCCTGACTTCAGTGCTGGGAAAAATAGTGGAAACTGTTCTAAAGAACAAAATCTCAGAACATATAGAAATACATGGTTTAATGGAACACAGCCAGCATGGATTTACCCAAGGGAAGTCTTGCCTCACAAATCTGCTACATTTTTTTTTGAAGGGGTTAATAAACATGTGGATAAAGGTGAACCAGTAGATGTTGTGCATTTGGATTTTCAGAAAGTGTTTGACAAGTTCTCTCATGAGGGCTTCTAAGAAAGCTAAAATGTAATGGGATAAGAGACAATGTCTTTTTGTGGATTGCAAACTGGTTAAAAGACAAGAAAAAGAGTATGATTAAAATGTCAGATTTCTCATTTGAAAAAGGTAAACAGTGGAGTACCTCAGGAATCTGTACTTGGACTGGTGCTTTTCAATATATTTATAAATGACCTGGAAAGCGATGCAACAAGTGAGGTGATCAAATTTGCAGATGATACAAAATTATTCAGAGTAGTTAAATCACATGTGGATTGTTGTAAATTGCAGGAGAACCTTGTGAGACTGAAAGAGGCAGATGAAATTTAATGTGGATAAAAGCAAGGTGTTGCTTATAGGGAAAAATAACCCATGCTGTAATTACATGATGTTAGGTTCCATTTTAAGAGTGATCACCCAGGAAAAGGATCTAGGCATTATAGTAGATAATACATTGAAATTGTTGGCTCAGTGTGCTGCAGTGGTCAAAAAAGCAAACAGAATGTTAGGAATTATTAGGAAGGGAATGGTGAATAAAACGGAAAATGTCACAATGCCTCTGTGTTGCTCCATGATGAGACCACACCTTGAGTACTGTGTGAAATTCTGGTTTCCACATCTAAAAAAGATATAGTTGCACTGGAGATGGTAAACGTGCACTGGAGATGGTAAATGACGCGTGACCAAAATGATAAATGGGATGGAATGGCTCTCCTATGAGGAAAAGGCTAAAGAGGTTAGGGCTGTTCAGCTTGGAAAAGAGATGCCTGAGGGGGGGGGGGGGGATATGATAGAGGTCTATAAAATCATGAGAGGTTTAGAATAGGTAAATATGAATCAGTTATTTACTCTTTTCAATTATAAACAGACTAGGGGGCACTCCATGAAGTTAGCAAGCACTACATTTAAAACAAATCAGAAACAATTCTTTTTCACTCAACGCACAATTAAGTTCTGGAATTTGTACCAGAGGATGTGGTTAGGGAGATACAAACAGTTATTTGTCAAGCTAGGTTTAAAAAAGTTATGGATAAGTTCCTGGAAGAGAAAACCATTAACTGTTTTCAATCAAGTTGACTTAGGGAATAGCCTCTGCTATAATTGGCATTAGTAGGATGGGATCTACTTAATGTGTGGGCACTTGCCAAGTACTTGTAACCTTCATTGACCACTGTTGGAAACAGGATGCTGGGCTTGATGGACCCTCAGTCTGATACAGTATAGCAACTCCTTATGTTCTTATGGGAGTTTCATAGCACAGACCAGTTTCACAACTACAGCATGAGGAGGAAGAAGAAAAAGCAGAACCAAGTGATGCAAAGCCATAGGCATTGATGTGCATGCTGAAGTACAGCCAAAAAGAGAACAAGAAAATTCTGTTCTAGAAAATTACAAGAAGATCATGTTCTAGACAATTACAGCATCCTGTTTGGTAAAGATTCAACATGGAAGTCCTTGGATGGGAAGAATTGCAACAGGAGCAGCGGAAGTCAGCAGTTTTGATATGGTGTCCAAGAAAAGCAAGCAACATAAGCATCACTATCTACAATGCAGATATACTATCAGAGAGAAGACAGCTAGGATGCAGTAACATTAGGGCAAGACAGGAGTAATTAATTCTTGTCCTTATCCACTGAGTTGACTGGAAACTATCTTTGGCCTCTAGAGGTGCCAGATACTGCTGCTGAAATACATGATAACACAACAGGTGAGTAGCTTACAATGCCAAAACAAGGTCCAATATCCATGGCTATGCTAGAATTGAATGTCCATTGTAGTTTTTTAAGGTATGGTACCCATTTCCCAAGAGAGGGGCAGGTGAGGGGTACCAATACCTAAAAGCAGGGCTGGTTCTTCCATTAGACAAACTAGCCAATCATCTAGAGCACAACAATTTTGAGGGTGGCACCAGGGACTTTCCTGCGTATGAGCACACAGTGCTGTGCTGCAATGACTACTACTAGTACTTTCACTTTTATAATGCTACTTTATGAATATAGGGACAAATCATTGGGAAAAAAAGGAGTCATTCTTTTCCAGTGGCTTTTCTGCTGTTTAATTGGCTATAATAAATACCGATAAATTCCTAGGGAAAACAAAAAAAAACAACTGAAAACAAAGGTCCTTATGTGTTCAGTTTTGGAGACCGTATCTCAAAAAGGATAGAGATAGGATAGAAGCAATCCAAAGAAAGACAATTAAAATGGTATGAGACATGTCCCAAAAGAGTTTTGAGATAGACCGAAAGACCTAAATATGTATACCCTGGAGGAGAGAAGAGACAGGGAAGATATGATACATACTATGAAATACCTGAAAGGTATTCATGATATACAAGAAACACACCAATGGAAAAAAGCTGTAGAACAAGTAGTCATCATAAGAAACCTCAAGCAGTAGATTCCGGAATAATTTCAGGAAACATTTCTTAACAGAAAGAGTGAATATAAAAATAATAATGAAATTCAAAAGGGCATAGGTAAACACAGACAACCCCTAGTGCTAAAGGATGGAAATGAAGAAAAGGGTAACCTACCTCTGTTAACTGGGAAAACCTACACAGAACGGCAGTTACTACTCTAAAAAAAAAAAATTGTTGCGCATATTGGATATTTTTCTGCCATCATTCACTAAATTACTATGTAAAAGATCTTTTTAATAGTCAGAGGTATAGCAATATTAGTCTGATGTGGAAAAAAATGAGAAGAGGCCGATGGCACCATAAAGACCAGTGGTTCCCAACCCTGTCCTGGGGAACCCCCCCCCCCCCAACCAGTCAGGTTTTCAGGATATCCACAATGAATATGCATGAGAGAAAATTTGCATGCACTGCCTTCATAACATGCAAATGTTTTCTCTCATGCATATTCATTGTGGATATCCTGAAAACCCTATTGGCTGGGGGGTCCCCAGGACAGGGTTGGGAACCACTGTTATAGACTAAGCAGTTTATTGAGGCATGAGCTTTAGAGTACAGAGTCCACTTCATCAGTTGCATCTGATGAAGTGGACTCTGTCCTCAAAAACTCATTCCTCTATAAACTGATTAGACTATAAGTTAACTCCTGCCTCTTGACATTTTTAATGTTCAAAATCCCTTTCTTTCCATGCTAAGAAAACTCAGCTTTTCATTCCTGCAAGATGTATACATTTCCTACTATAGTAAAACTAAAGATTTGCAGGAATCTATTTTCCACCATTTTTGGAAGCTTATCCATCCTAGTACCACGGGCTGAACTAATATGTTTTAATAAGCCATTTCTGCATCAGAAAGATATAACACTCTCAAGGGAGAAAATGGGGCAAGCAAGCATATCAGTCACAAGACTCTTCTTGGAATTCCATGTCTTTCACATGGTAGTTCAAGCTTCAAGTTTGTCACTGTTGGATTACTGCAATTCTCGCTATGTGTGTCTTCCTAGATTTACATTAAGGGCATTGCAATTATTGCAAAATGCAGCTGTGCAGCTGATTTCAGGGAAGAGTCGAAGAAAACACATAACCCCTGTTCTGATTGATCTCCATTGGCTTAGTGTTCATTGTCATGTTCAATTTAAGATCACATTGATGGTCCTTAAACTGATGAGACTAGACTAACTGCCTTGGGCCAATACATTACTACAAGTTTACAACCCGACACACTCAATCAGGTCACCACAGAGGGGACTTCTGAGCATTCCTTCTGTTGAACAGGCTTGACTTGTTGAGACCAGAGATTGTGCTTTCTCGGTCAGGGCTCTGATGATCCGGAATTCCCTTCCTGAGGCTCTGTGGCTTATGGATTGTTTAAAAACATTTAAAAACAATTCTGTTCCAGCAAGCTTTTGGCTGAGTACCCAATGATAGTGATGCTGTTCAGCAGTGTTGCTATAACTTAGTATGACTTGTTCTTAAGACTAAGGAATTTTTGCTATGTTGTTTGTTTTTTTTTGTAGCGTATTTGGCAAATCTTATTTTGTGTTTTATTATGCATGTCATTTTTGTGTATTGCTTAGGGCTACTGCTTAAGCGATCAGTAAATCAAATAAATAAACACGATTTGGCATACAGTATTTGCATTCTTCTTTAACCCATTTCCAAATATCACATCTGGCACACTATATTCTAGAATATGAGATTTGAAATGCAAGCTGCAGCCTACCTTAATCTTTGCTTCTCATCAATTCCTCATATTCCACCCTGGCTCTTTTTCCTGTCCTTGGGAATTGTATTATCACTGTTTTTGATAATACCAGTTCTATTTGCATTAGACAGCAGGGTAACTGTATGTCTGAAAAGTACACAGAAGGAGAAAGGAAATGAATGAGGCTTGAATAGAGGGGGGTTGGGGGATGGGGATAATTAAAAGCAACCGGAGGTGGGGGAGGAGCATAACATGCTTTAGATTAAGAACATCGTGTACCAAGTGTGTTATATGATGTTATTTCTAAATTGCAATATCAAAAAAAAAATAAAATAAAAGATCCCCTCTCCCTGTCATTATTTTGAGATTTAAATATTAACTAAAAAAGCTGCATGTTAATATGCTTCATGCTAGATGCTGCTAAGTGAAAATGCCATCTAAGAGGTCCCCTAACGCAGGAAAAACATGAATTATGCTGAGGTTTTGTTTAACATATGAAGTTTGGACTCACTATTGTTGGACAGAGTAATTTTCAAGAAAAGTTGGTTTTCTAATTTTAAATGCAATGAGAAATTTAATAATGCTAAATGAATGAAGAAACAAAGAGATACCTATGATTATATTTGGGCATGAGCAGGCAAAACTTTGTTTTTATGAGACTAGAAGCCACGCTACCCTCTAGTATGAAGATTCCTCAACATATGCGTAACCCCTTTTTTTGGAAGTAATTACTAGGGATGTGAATCGTTTTAGGACGATTAAAATTATCGTCCGATAATTTTAATATCGTCTTAAACCGTTATGGAACACAATACAATACAGATTCTAACGATTTATCGTTATAAATCGTTAGAATCATGAGCCGGCACACTAAAACCCCCTAAAACCCACCCCCGACCCTTTAAATTAAATCCCCCACCCTCCCGAACCCCCCCCCCCCCAATAACTTAAATAACCTGCGGGTCCAGCGGCGGTCCGGAACGGCAGCGGTCCGGAACGGGCTCCTGCTCCTGAATCTTGTCGTCTTCAGCCGGCGCCATTTTCCAAAATGGCGCCGAAAAATGGCGGCGGCCATAGACGAAAAAGATTGGACGGCAGGAGGTCCTTCCGGACCCCCGCTGGACTTTTGGCAAGTCTCGTGGGGGTCAGGAGGCCCCCCACAAGCTGGCCAAAAGTTCCTGGAGGTCCAGCGGGGGTCAGGGAGCGATTTCCCGCCGCGAATCGTTTTCGTACGGAAAATGGCGCCGGCAGGAGATCGACTGCAGGAGGTCGTTCAGCGAGGGTTCCGGCGCCTCGCTGAACGACCTCCTGCAGTCGATCTCCTGCCGGCGCCATTTTCCGTACGGAAAATGGCGCCGGCAGGAGATCGACTGCAGGAGGTCGTTCAGCGAGGGTTCCGGCGCCTCGCTGAACGACCTCCTGCAGTCGATCTCCTGCCGGCGCCATTTTCCGTACGAAAACGATTCGCGGCGGGAAATCGCTCCCTGACCCCCGCTGGACCTCCAGGAACTTTTGGCCAGCTTGTGGGGGGCCTCCTGACCCCCACGAGACTTGCCAAAAGTCCAGCGGGGGTCCGGAAGGACCTCCTGCCATCCAATCTTTTTCGTCTATGGCCGCCGCCATTTTTCGGCGCCATTTTGGAAAATGGTGCCGGCTGAAGACGACAAGATTCAGGAGCAGGAGCCCGTTCCGGACCGCTGCCGTTCCGGACCGCCGCTGGACCCGCAGGTTATTTAAGTTATTGGGGGGGGTTCGGGAGGGTGGGGGATTTAATTTAAAGGGTCGGGGGTGGGTTTTAGGGGGTTTTAATGTGCCGGTTTTTCGATTTTTCGATTTTTAACGATTTTTAACGATTTTTCACGATATTTTACCCCCCCAAACGGCAACAATACGATTCCCTCCCCCTCCCAGCCGAAATCGATCGTTAAGACGATCGAGGACACGATTCACATCCCTAGTAATTACTCCCTTCAGGGCACACAACTAATTTAGTTCTTCAGGGCTTATTCCATCCCTCGCTACACTCTCAATCCCTGGGGGGATTCTTTTTATGGGGGCAAGCTCTCACTTGTGGCCCAGAATATGTTGAAAGGCTCCCAGTGTGTGTATGCTGTAGGTGCTTCCAGTGAGGTAAGAGGCTATATTGAATATACAGGACCAGTCTCTAGATGTTAAATACAAGTTTATTGATTAATAATCATAAATTAAAATCCATTGTCCAGAAGTATGAAATTACATCTGACTGATTAAACATTAGTGATTTTCCTCTGTAGATTTTCTCCAGCACGGATTACTGTAATGCCCTTCTGCTAGGACTACCAAATACAACATTAAGACCACTTCAAATACTTCAGAACCCAGCAGCTAGAATACTAACCGGAAAAAGGAGGACGGACCATATAACCGAAAACCTAGTGGAACTACACTGGCTACCAATTGAACACAGAATTAAATACAAAACCCTATGTACCATCCATAAACTAATTCATGATGAGAAATCAGACTGGCTAAACACAGCATTATGGATACACATCCCACACAGAAACCTTTGATCAGCAAAAAAGCACTCCTAATCATTCCTTCAGTAAAACCAGCGAGACTAACCCAAGTGAGGGAAAGGGCCTTATCATTAGCAGGACCCACAATATGGAGCACAATGCCTCCAGAGATCAGATTATAAAGTGATCTCAAGGCATTTAAGAAAAGTTTAAAAACATGGCTTTTTAAACAAGCATTTTACAAAGAGATGGGAGAATAGGAATTATTCAGAAATAGGCAGATGAGCACCGACACACAGTACTTAGGACGGTACAGTAGAGTAGTCTATGAACTTTGCATCACAATAAACATGATATAACACTATGTATGATAAATTACCCGTGAAAGTACCTTCGGTACACTCGGTCATGACCTACTTCTCTAAAAATTATTTTGTCTAATGATATATTGTAACCGAACCTTTGATGGCACCTGTTAGAATATACTATAGTACACTTTTACCTACATTAAATATGTGCCTACATGTAAACCGTTGCGATGGTATATAACTTAGCGACGGTATAGAAAAGATTTTAAATAAATAAATAAAATAAATAAATGGTGCTGCTTTCTGTGGTTCTTCCTACTTAGTATCACTATGAAAAGCAGTTTTTTTTGCTTTTAAGTTGAGCCCTTGACATGCAGGAAGAATGTAAACCTGCTCTGGGCAGGCATAAAATTTGATGGGTTAAAAATTGTGCCTTGGGACACGGTGATTTTTTGCATCATGGTGTAATAGCTAATAGCCTCATCTACATGGAATTTATATATGATGAGCACACTATTAGCTACGCATGAGTTTGGACACACATATTGAACATATTAATCCCCTTATTGCATCGAGGGTTATGAACGCACATCCAAAATGCACGTCCAAGCGCTCATTAACCTGTATGCTATGTTACAGTCCCAGTCGCGTGTGCCGCGACCAGGCCCTTACCTCCATGTTCCTGGTCCCGTTCCCGGTTTAGCTGGCGGCGTCCCCACGGGGGCGACGCCAGTGGGAGATCTTCAGTGGACGCCCTGTCCCTAGGCGTACGCTCGCGCAAGAAGGACGCTTTTGTAGGCCTGTTCCCGCCATTCAAAGCTCCGCCCGCTTCCTGATGTCAGACGCCACAGCCTATGTAAGCCGGCTGCAGACCCTCAGTCTTCGCCTTGCAACGGAGTTACCTTACAGTTCCCAGTTGCTCCATGCCCCGGAGTGTGTTACTACTTGCCGGTAGTTGCTCCGTTCCAGCCTTGTTCCTGCTTCAGACTTTACTTCAGTTCCTGCCTGGTTCCAGTACCCGTGTCTTGCTTCAGTTCCTGTCTGGTTCCAGTACCCGTGTCTTGCTTCAATTTCTGCCTGGTTCCAGTACCTGGTCATGCTAGGTTCAGCGCACAATATTGCATCAGCCTGAATGTGTCTTAAAATGGCTGGGTTAAATAGTGTTCAAGCATCCAATCCAGACCTTCTAGGTGGGAGGGACTAAGTGGTGGAGATTAATTCTTACTAGAGTGTCATAACACAGGGATAATCACATCTGGTGGCCAGACTGGGAGGGTCTGCCACATATGTAAAACATTTGTTTGGGTTATGGTATTAACATGTAGTTTGTTTAGTTAATGTATAAATGTCAAAATAATGATGACTAGTGGAGATTTTTTATGTTTTTGGATATTCATATATACACCATCTCTGTGGAACAACATGATTTGGCAATTTGTAAATTTCAAACACACAAAAAAATCACCCAACTAATCGAACAAATATTAATATGATACCATTGCAGAGGGCCCCAAAAGTGATATAAAATATGTGAAAAGATGGATGACAGCCATTGGAGTTACTTAGGCATGCATAATTTTTCCTAAAGCATAGCTATATCAGAAGTGGATAATTTGAAGTTGAATCGGTTATGATTATTGAGCTGCATTCACAATTGAATATAATACAACTGAAGCTGACTTGGAGCCATTCCTATTCACTTGATTTTTGTTTTTACAAAGGTGCTCATCTGAGTTATTGAAAGACAGAGTCTTATATATGAGGTGTGCATGATTAATTTTAGTGGCAATTCATATGGATTTAGATAACTTTGGATATTTTTTAGACCTCTCACTACTGTACTATTTTTAAGTTTTGAGATTTCTCATTGAACTAGTTCTGTTTATAATAAGATAATTTTTAAATGGGCTATGTTGAAATCTTGAATGGAATTACAATCTAAGAATGAGTAAAATTAATCCTTAGTGACTGGTTACTGTAATTTAAGAATGCCCATTCAAAAAATAATTTTAAAAAATATATCTTGTCACTTATTTCATGTCACGTTTTGGGCATCCCATTGTCATATGGTATTTCTAAATTGCATATATGATGTTGTATTTGACAAATTTTAATACAATTTTTTATTATTATGTGAATAAGATATGTCTCTGTTCAACATGCAGTACCCCAGAGGCAGGGTGAGTTAGATTCTCAATACATGGATGACCAATGGTACAGGAAAGAGGGTTACAGATTTGATAGTAACTGGAGAAAATTCTGGTGAAGGGGATATATATTCTAGTGGGCTTCATCTTAACTAGAGCAGAACCAGGCTGCTAACACTAAACTTTAAAAAGGAGAAAGAGCAGCTTTTAAACTAGATTGTTGGGGGAAAGCTGACAGTCACTCATAAGTGCATAGTTCAGAATGATGTATCTTTAAAGGATACTAACAAAACAGGAAATTTAGGGAATCCCCATAGATGGGCTGCAATAAATTCTAAAGTAGCCCAGATAGCTTTAAGTAAAGAGCAGATAGGTGAAAGAAGCTATTTTAGCCAAAAGATCTTCATTCAAAAATTAGAAGAAGGATCCAACAGAAGAAAATAGGATAATGCATAAGCGTTGACAAGTTAAATGTAAGACATTGATAAGACAGGCTAAGAGAGAATTTGAAAAGAAGTTGGCCGTAGAAGCAAAAACTCACAGTAAAAAACTTTTTAAATATATCCGAAGCAGAAAGCCTGTGAGGGAGTCAGTTGGACTGTTAGATGATCAAGGGGTTAAAGGGGCACGTAGAGAAGATAAGGCCATTGTGGAAAGATTACATGATTTATTTGCTTCGGTGTTTACTGAGGAAGATGTTGGGGAGGTACCCGTACCGGAGAAGGTTTTCATGGGTAATGATTCAGATGGACTGAACCAAATCACAGTGAACCTAGAAGATATGGTAGGCCTGATTGACAAACTGAAGAGTAGTAAATCACCTGGACCAGATGGTATCCACCCCAGAGTTCTGAAGGAACTAAAAAATGAAATTTCAAACCTATTAATAAAATTTTGTGACCTATCATTAAAATCATCCATTGTACCTGAAGACTGGAGGATAGCTAATGTAACCACGATATTTAAAAAGGGCTCCAGGGGCGATCCAGGAAACTACAGACTGGTTAGCCTGACTTCAGTGCCAGGAAAAATAGTGGAAAGTGTTCTAAATATCAAAATCACAGAACATATAGAAAGGCATGGTTTAATGGAACAAAGTCAGCATGGCTTTACCCAAGGCAAGTCTTGCCTTACAAATCTGCTTCACTTTTTTGAAGGAGTTAATAAACATGTGGATTAAGGTGAATTGGTAGATGTAGTATACTTGGATTTTCAGAAGGCGTTTGACAAAGTTCCTCATGAGAGGCTTCTAGGAAAAGTAAAAAGTCATGGGCTAGGTGGCGATGTCCTTTTGTGGATTACAAACTGGCTAAAGAACAGGAAACAGAGAGTAGGATTAAATGGACAATTTTCTCAGTGGAAGGGAATGGGCAGTGGAGTGCCTCAGGGATCTGTATTGGGACCCTTACTTTTCAATATATTTATAAATAATCTGGAAAGAAATTCGACAAGTGAGGTTATCAAATTTGCAGATGATACAACATTGTTCAGAGTAGTTAAATCACAACCAGATTGTGATAAATTGCAGGAAGACCTTCTGAGACTGAAAAATTGGGCATCGAAATGGCAGATTAAATTTAATGTGGGTAAGTGCAAGTTTATGCATATAGGGAGAAAAAGCCCATGCTATAGCTACACTGAATCGCGCATACGTCTTACGTGCTCAAAACATGCATCCAAAGCGGTTAAAAACCGCGCAACTGTGGCCGCGCTTTACTGTTTCGGCCCGACAGTGCTACCACCCAAGAAAGAGATCTAGGCATAATAGGCATAACACATTGAAATCATCAGTTCAGTGTGCTGCGGCAGTCAAAAAAGCAAACAGATTTATTAGAAAGGGAATGGTGAATAAAACAGAAAATGTCATAATGCCTCTGTATTGCTCCATGGTGAGACTGCACCTTGAATACTGTGCATAATTCTGGTCGCCGCATCTCAAAAAAGATATAATTGCGATGGAGAAGGTACAGAGAAGGGCTACCAAAATGATAAGGGGAATGGAACAGCTCCCCTATGAGGAATGACTAAAAAGGTTAGGACTTTTCAGCTTGGAGAAGAGACGACTGAGAGGGATATGATAGAGGTGTTTAAAATCATGAGAGGTCTAGAACAGGTAGATGTGAATCGGTTATTTACTCTTTCGGATAGTGGGGGCACTCCATGAACTTAGCATGTGGCACATTTAAAACTAATCGGAGAAAGTTCTTTTTCACTCAACGCACAATTAAACTCTGGAATTTGTTGCCAGAGGATGTGGTTAGTGCAGTTAGTGTAGCTGGGTTTAAAAAAGAATTGGATAAGTTGTTGGAGAAGAAGTCCTTTACCTGCTATTAATTGAGTTGACTTAGAAAATAGACACTGCTATTACTAGCTACGTTAACATGGAATAGTCTTAGTTTTTGGGTACTTGCCAGGTTCTTATGGCCTGGATTGGCCACTGTTGGAAACAGGATGCTGGGCTTGATGGACCCTTGGTCTGACCCAGTATGGCATGTTCTTATGTTCTAATGTTCTCATACTTTGTCTCCAGGGTTCAACTGAGGAGCTGCCCGATGATGGGCATCGTAGAACTTCTTTGCTTTCTGACCAGCTTGCTGTAGAAGTTGTTTGGTGTGTTCCCAAAGTTGGTGCAGAAACCTGTGCCACCGGAGACAACACAGACAAGGGAACTGGAAGTGGAGGCAGAGGCTGGCATCCGTATACTATTTGGAAGGGCGAAGATCCAGTAGAAGCAGACTGGTGGGAGTTTAAGGCAAACTCGGCCCAGGGTAGTAAGTCGGACCAGTCATTCTGCCGAGAGTTCACATATCCCAGGAGAAACTACTTTAGGGTATGGTTTGTCCTCTCAGTCTGTCCATTGACCTGTGGATGGTAGGCTGATGTGAGGTCCAAGGATATGTCAAATTTTTTGCATAATGATCTCCAAAATTTCATCATGAATTGAGCCCCTCGATCAGAGAGTATAAGTCTTGGGAGTCCATGGAGGCAAAAGATGTGGCAAATGAACAATTTCACTAACTCCAGGGCAGATGGTAGACCAGGTAACGCCACAAAGTGAGCCATCTTTGAAAAGTGGTCCACAGTGACCCAAATGGTGTTGTTGCCATTGTATGGGGGTAAATCCACAATGAAATCCAAGGCTATGTGTGTCCACGGCTCACTAGGTGCTGGAAGATATTGAAGGATCCCCCAAGGGCGGCCTGCTGGCGGCTTCTGCAGGGTGCAAGTGCGGCATGATTCTACATATGCTTGAGCGTCTTTTTTCATGGTTGGCCACCAGTAGAATCTCTGAAGAGTGGAAAGAGTTCTAGCTTGTCCGGGTTGGCCTGCGAGCAAGGAATCATGTGCCCAGTGGAGGATTTTACTCCTGAGTGGTCGTGGAACCACCGTCTTCCCAGATGGCACTGTGTAAGTGGCGGAGAGGAGAATCCTCATTGGATCGATGATGTACCGTAGAACATCTGGAACATCTTCTGTGGTGAACAAACGGGTGTTCTTATTGGCTGGCCAGTATCACAAGAGGAAATTGAACTGGGTATAAAAGAGATCAGCAGGCCTGCCTGTGATTAAGGTGTCGAGCATGGTATAAGTACTCGAGGTTCTTGTGGTCAGTGTATACTATGATTTGGTGTTGCGCTCCCTCGAGCGAGAGACGCTACTTCTCAAAGGCCAGTTTAATCAACAGTAATTCCTTGTCCCCGATTCCATAATTACGTTCTGCCAGGGAGAAGCGTCAGGAGAAGAACAAGCATGGGTGCAAGGTGTGATTGGATTTATTCTGGCTGAGGACTGTACCAACTCCGACGTCTGAAACGTCCACTTCGACGATGAAGAGTCATCGGGGATCTGGGTGACATAAGCATGGTTCTCATAGGAATGTCTCCATGAGGTCTTGGAAGGTGGCCACGGTTTCAGATGATCACTGGGAGGGATTGGCTCCCTTTCAAGTCATAGCTGTAAGTGGAGTAGTCAGTGTTGAATAATGGTGGATGAACGACCTGTAGTAGTTAGTAAAACCAAGGGATCTTCAAAGTGCCTTAAGACCCATTGGTTGAGGCCAATCCCAAATTCTCTTGGTCTTTTGTGAAGCCATCTGGAACCCCTGGCTTGAGACCACATAGCCCAAAAAAGGGACATATTCCTGGTGAAAGTAGCATATCTCCAGTTTGGCATATAACTGGTTATCCCTTAAGCATTGTAGAATGTTGGTGACATCCAAGTGGTGGCTCTGAAGGTCTTGTGAAAATACCAAGATGTCGTCCAGGTAAACCATGACACAACTGTAGAGCACAATTCTGATGATTTCATTCATCATATTCTGAAATACCGCCGGGGCGTTGCAGAGGCCAAACAGCATTACCAAATATTCTAAATGGCTGTCGTGGGTGTTAAATGTGGTTTTCCATTCATCGCCCCAGCATATCCTGACCAAATTATATGCTCTTCTGAGGTCCAATTTAGTTAATATCTTGGCTCCTTGGAGCCTATCAAAAAGTTCAGAGATTAATGGCAAGGGGTAGCGATCTTCTGGGTAATCTCATTTAAGCCGCAGTAATCTATGCATGGCCGGAGGGAGCTGTCCTTTTTTACCACAAAAAAGAACCCGCTCCAGCGGGAGACTTAGAAGGCTGAATGAAGCCTTTCACCATATTCTCTTCTATATATATTCAGACATGGCCTTTGTCTCAGTCAGAGAAAGTGGGTAGACCCTTCCTCGGGGAGGCTCTGTGTTGGGTAATACGTTTATAGCGCAATCAAATGAGCGGTGAGGCAGTAAAGTGTCTGCAGCTTTCTTGGAAAACATGTCTTTAAAGGATGAGTACTGCAGCGGAAGACCCGGAATGGATGTTATTGTAGCTAGGCAAGCCATCGTGGACATGACCTCCAAGTACTTCCCATGCCAGGATTTGCCCCAGTGGGACAATTGTAAAGTGCTCCAATTGAATTGTGGTGTGTGCTGTTGTAACCATGGTAGTCCAAGAACCACAGGGTGTATAGCCTTATCCAGTATCAAGAAAGAAATAGTCTCCGTGTGCAGTGACCCAATGTGAAGTTGAATGGGGACCATGGAGAAGGTAACTTCGCCTGGTAACGGTTCGCCATGAATAGAAGAAAGTAGCAACGGCATAGGTGTCCAGAAGTTGGGGATCCAAAAGTGTTCCACGAGTTGTCTGAGATTTAAATTTCCACCGGCCCCAGAGTCCACCAATGTCAGGGTGTGAAATTCCAGAGCATCCGAGTTAATTGAGACAGGCAGTGTCAGCGAAGGAGAGGGTGTGGTCAGGCTTAAGAGGAGTCCTCCGGAGGATCCTAAGCCTGGGAGTTTCCTGGACAGAGTGAACAGGAGGGTACCACATGACCCGGTTGTCCTCAATACATGCAAAGACCTGATCTTTGCTGACGACACTTCTCCTTTGCGGATAGATGGCCATGACCCATCTGCATCGGTTCTCAGAAGAGATGATATGGTAGTGGTCCGTAGCGTGGAGGTACTCACAGTAGTAAAGGTTCCAGGAGAAGCCCCGGGAAACAGGGCAAGCAGTAGTCCAAGGTAAAGGCCGTCCAAGGAGCGGATAGCCAGAGATGAGGAAGGGCCCTCGAGAGCGTCTCATGCCAAAGGAGCAGGAACTGGAACAGGAAGTCCATAGTGAGCAAAGTGGATTCAGCAATGAGGGAACTCGTAGCCAATAGGGATGTGAATCAGTTCTGGAATCGATTCTGGAATCGTGTTCATACTAGAATCTCGTATGCATATGTGTGCATACTCAACACTTACAATAACTATATACACCATTTAAAAAATACAATGTATTGCCACAAAAATCAATTTGATCATGTCTAATACCTCGACAAATGACCCACTTGTTTCACCTATTACGGCTTCTTCAGGGGGACATATTTTGTAATATCCAACTTCCTGTATGTTGCTGTATCCTGATAAAAATGTGATATCCTTCCAATTATTTCAGCCAATAAAACATTCACTTATTATAATGCCTGCTGGCAGTTGCACATTAGAATCCAGCAGAAATCAACTCAAGCAATCTCTCTCTATATATAGAGACCCTCAATCCACAGATGATTTTAAAAAATGTGTAGATAATATTTAATATTAACAGTTCAACTTGATTATTTTACCAATACTACCCTAAACCATGCTTAAAAAGATGAAAACAATTAAACCTAATCGGGTTTTATTCACTCATTTCAAATGAATGCACATCCCTAGTGGAGACAAGGACAGTATATGCAGGACTATTGCAATAGTATTACACTAACCTATGGTCATGTACCGTCCCCCCCCCCCTTGACTAATATACCAATACTACCTAAACAACCACTGTTAAGCTTACCGACCAAGCAGTTCGTATCCACTTGTGTTCTCATATCTCAATAAGAATATAAGAATATGCCATACTGGGTCAGACCAAGGGTCCATCAAGGCCAGCATCCTGTCTCCAACAGTGGCCAATCCAGGCCATAAGAAACTGGCAAGTACCCAAAAACTAAGTCTATCGCATGTTACTGTTGCTAGTAATAGCAGTGGCTATTTTCTAAGTCAATAGCAGATAATGGACTTCTCTTCCAAGAACTTATCCAATCCTTTTTTAAACCCAGCTACACTAACTGCACTAACCACATCCCCTGGCAACAAATTCCAGAGTTTAATTGTGCATTGAGTGAAAAAGAACTTTCTCCGATTAGTTTTAAATGTGCCATATGCTAACTTCATGGAGTGCCCCCTAGTCCTTCTATTATCCGAAAGAGTAAATAACCGATTCTCATTTACCCATTCTAGACCTCTCATGACTTTAAACACCTCTATCATATCCCCCCTCAGCCGAATCTTCTCCAAGCTGAACTGTCCAAATCTCTTTAGTCTTTCCTCATTGAGAAGCTGTTCCATCCCCTTTATCATTTTGATCACCAAAAACCATGTTTATCTACCAAACCTCCTAAAATTTAATAAAAAAAAAAACTTCAAATACTGTTTCCTTCCTCATAAATCATGTCATTTTCTTTTTTCTAACTTAACAACTCCTCATAATACGGTCATCTACCATTTCTTCATAACACAATCATCCAACATTATGGAATCAAACAAACGTGGTGCATGCACACTACTCACACTAATAGATTTTTAAATTGACAAACACCCAATCAGCTGTTGATAAACTTTCACAAATGCTGTTCATTCCACCTCGTAATTTAATCCTTTAGGTTCTAAAGTGTCTCAATTAAAGATAAATCATTGTTCTTTTTGAACTAACAATAATGAAATATCACCCCTTCATTTAGCCTCCAAATGAGAAATTACAAAGAATTTTAAATTGTCACCCAAGTGTCCCAAAGCTGTCCAATGTTCTATTAATGGTGCTTGTGTCTTGTTTGTTCTAATATAACACAGGTGTTTCCTTATACAGAAATTAATGGAATGTTTTGTCTGACCGACATAAATTAAATTACATGGACAATTGCATAAAATGTCCCTGCAATTTAAATTATTGTGCCATTGATTGATGTTTGAAAGCTGAAATCTACATAACATGCAAGCACACGCAACATGACCCGCAACTATATCGACCTCCTTCCCTTTTTGCACTATTGTCTAGGGATGTGAATCATTTTTTAACAATTTTAATTATCGTCCGATAATTTTAAAATCGTCATTAATCGGTAAGGGACTCGATACAATAGGAATTCCCTCGATTTATCGTGAAAAATTGTTAAATCGAGTATGGGAATTATTTGGGGGGAGGGCGGGAAAACCGGCACACCAAAACAACCCCTAAACCCACCCCGACCCTTTAAAACCAATCCTTTACCCTCCCCCACCCTCCCGAACCCCCCCAAAATGTTAAATTACCTGGTGGTCCAGTGGGGGGGGGGGGTGTCCCGGCGCGATCTCCCGCTCTCGGGCCATTGGCGCCATTTTGGCTACCACTGATAAAAATGGCGCCGATGGCCCGATAAAAAAAACCCACCCGACCCCTTACAAATTACCCCTTTGCTTCTCCCACCCTCCCGACCCCCCCAAAAACCTTTTACATGTACCTGGTGGTCTAGCGGGAGATCCGGGAGCCATCACTTCAATCATACTCTCGGTGCCGGTGCTGGACTGGTTTCAAAATGGCGCCGAGTCATTTTGCCCTCACTATGTCACAGGGAGCGACTGTCGCTCCCTGTGACATAGTGAGGGCAAAGGCGATCGGCACCATTTTGAAAGCAGTCCAGCACCGAGGGTATGATTGAAGGGACGGCTCCCGGACCCCCCGCTAGACCACCAGGTACATGTAAAAGGTTTGGGGGGGGGGGGGCGGGAGGGTGGGAGAAGCAAAGGGGTAATTTGTAAAGGGTCGGGGTGGGGTTTTTTTTATCGGGCCATCGGTGCCATTTTTATCAGTGGTAGCCAAAATGGCACCGATGGCCCGAGAGCGGGAGATCGCGCCGGGACCCCCCCCCCCCCCACTGGACCACCAGGTAATTTAACATTTTGGGGGGGGGGGGGGTTCGGGAGGGTGGGAGAGCAAAGGGGTCATTTGTAAAGGGTCGGGGTGGGGTTTTTTTTTATCTGCTCAGGCCTCACTAAAAAATTAACGATGTGAATTGGAATTGGAACCGATTCCAATTCACATCTCTAACGATCCGATTTTTTTCTCCCTCTATCCGAACCTGATCGTTAAAACGATCGGGCACATGATTCACATCTCTACTATTGTCAGTAAACATGACATAACCAATTGATCTCGCAAAGATCTATTTTTTTTTTGTGATGCAAAAATTGGGTATTTCTTAAATGGTTGGTCATCCATTAAAATGGACAAGTGTTTATGAATAATAGCTTTTAATTGTGTTGAGTGATGGGAAAATGGAACCACACATACAAATGTAGAGATTTTGGATTTTTGTCTAGTAAGTAATACATCTTCAAGATTCACAAACAATGCCCTCTTGTATGTCTTTCTAATTTGTCTATTAGTGTAACCCCATTACCAAAACACAATGATAAATCCTTTGCTCATTACCTGTATTCCTTCTGTAGAGCATATCTTCCAGGGGTGCAGAAACTGATCTATCGGAATGTTATCCTTTAAATCTCTTGGGTGTAAACTGGAATACTGCAATAAAGTGTTCCTGTCTGTATCTTAAATGGCAGCCACCAATTGCTCTTCAAATTTGCTCATCAATAAATCTAGAAACACAATTTGTTGCTGATGATAATGAAACTCTAAATTTAATTGATTGTACCTGCTTTTCATCTATTCCATAAAGTGTTGTAACTGTGTATAAGAACCCGTCCAAATGAAGAAAATATCATCTATAAAATGGTTCCAAATGATATTTTTTTTTAAGTATTCTGAACAATACACAGATTGATTCTTAACGCAATCAACATGCAAGCAGGCTACCGAAGGTGCCATAGAACACCCCATCAGTATCCATTTAATCTGTTGAAATAAATTCTTGTCAATGTTTAAAAAACTTTGCTTAAGTTCTATAGATGTCAATTAAACCTAAAACTATTTATGTGAATCATTCATTGGGACTGTTCTAATGTATCCTCTGTTATTGATATAGCTTCCTGTTGAAGTGTGTTTGTACAGCAAATATGTGGCGTAAACAGTACACACATAAGGTAACATATCAAAGACAATGGGATGTGTGGCACAAAAAATAATAAATCACTGTTTAATACATTAATGTACAATTATATATTATCAAAGACAACAGGAGGAACTCTTAAGACACGAATACTTTTAGTTGGGGCTTCTATGAACAAATAAAAGTATCTATTACCTAATAAAAAATATTACAACAACAAAAAAAAAGTATTTGTGCCTTAAGTGTTCCTCCTGTTGTCTTTGATAACATAAAATTGTGGATTAATATTTTGAACAATGATTTATTATTTTTTGCGACACTCATCCCTTTGTCTTTGAGGTTTGTTTGAATACAGGGAAGAAATATCCACCTTGACCAACCACCA
Organism: Rhinatrema bivittatum; assembly: GCF_901001135.1. Lineage (NCBI taxonomy): Eukaryota > Metazoa > Chordata > Amphibia > Gymnophiona > Rhinatrematidae > Rhinatrema > Rhinatrema bivittatum. The sequence continues at coordinate 606,870,291 of NC_042616.1, read as the reverse complement.
ATCTCGTTAGACTGTTGTAACATTCTCCATATAATTAATAAAATAGGCTGAATCCTTTAATTCAACATCTGGTTGAAGCAAAACTTCCAAATATTTATAAATTGATTCAAATAGGGATCACCTACCTGAAACAATAGGTTGACATGGGAAGGTCTCCAAAGATTTACAGATTTTGGGAACAGGATACAAAACTGGAACTACCAGATATACTTTATACAGATATGCAAATAACTTCTCATAGATAATCTTCTGCTGTCATCCTCTTTTTAAAAAAATATAAATCTCTGAATAATGCCTGTAGGGTCAGATTCCAAGGTAATATAACACTCACTGTCTTCTAATTGTCACATAGCTTCCCCTATATATTGTTCCTTATTCATAACTACTACCCCTCCCCATCTGCTGGCTTGATAAGTAGTGACATACTGTAACCCTTCTCAAATTGCCAATTGCAATACATTCCTAATATGTCAAATTGTACTTCAATGAGACTTCCATATTCTTCATAACAGACAGATCCTTTAGCACAAGATGCTCAAAAACAGCACTAAATGAATCCACTGGTTCAGGAGACATAAATTTTGATCCCTTTACAAATGCAGATCTTATCATTCCTTTCTCACTACCCACAAAATATTTCACTATTTTCATTTGGGGAAAAAACTTAAATAAACCTAATCGGGTAGCAAAAGGATCATATCAAGAACTAGGTATGAATGTCAATCCTTTATTTAAAACACTAAATTCATGGTATGTCAAAAAACAGGAGGCCAGATTGAAAACTAAACCCAACCCATACTGCATAATCTGCGATTGCCTCTGAACCAGCCTGATGTTTGTAAATGGAAAGATGGGTACCTCTTTCGTCCCCTCATCTGTAGATGTGAAAAATGAATTTGTTCACTATTATTAGAGTTTATCACATTAGTCAATGTTTGGGCAAATGAAACAAATCTTTTCTGGTATCCTTCTACCATTGATATATTATCATCTGAAAAATCATCAGAAAATGATGATGAGAAAGTTTAATCCCTTTATTTCTGCTCTTATTCACCTAGAGATACACATATCCCTTTGTATAATCTTCCTGATCATGTTGAAATGTTTGCATCTTGATTCTTTTTATATCAATCTAAAATTATCTTGTTTGAAATGAATCCAATTTTCTATCAAATTCCTTCTTAGATATATCCTTTTATAATGACATTAATTGAGCATCGAGTTGTTCCTGAATCGGCACTAATGTCTATTTAATTGTTTCAATTACAAGAAGTATTAAATCACGAGCACATTTGTTTAATGCAGCATTCTATTTAGAAACAAACTCCTCCTGTTCCATGAATAACAAGGGTTCTTCGATTACTCTCAACCCTCTAGGAATCCGCTTGGTTCTACAATACTCTGCTAGAGTTGCTGCATGCGGATATTTTTCTTTGTTTTTACATAAATATCCCAATCACATGAAACTAAGGACTCATCACTTTTATCAAATAAGGTGAATCCTGATATACTTAATAGTGGAAGTGGCCTGTTGATGCAGCCTCCTGGGGCCTACACCGGCAGCTGGTGAATGTGCCCTATAGCAGGACTGGAGTTCCCCCTCAGTTTGAGCCATTGGGTTCTGAAAGCCAGTAGGACTTGGGTGGGTCTGTAAGGTGGTGGTAATAGCTAGAGTCCAGAAATACACCATGATCAGAGCAGGCTAACAGAATCAGAGACAGGCCACGGTTGGGGCAAGCTGCTAGCAAACGTTGTCAGGCCCAGCCAAGGGGTCAGATCCAAGCAGTAAGCAAACGTGGTCAGGTGCAGGCAAAAGTCAAAATCCCTTTTCACGTGTGATAGCAAGCGGGGGGCAGAGTTGGGGCAGAGTCGGGGCGGTGAGGGGAGGAGTCGGGGCAGCGAGGAGGTGGACTCGGCGCTGTCTTCGCTGGCGGCGATAAGGTAAGCCACGCTGGCAGTGATAACACTGCGGTGGTGCGATGGCTGCCAGCTTTCACAGGCCTTTCCCCCCCCTCCCCCCATTACTGCTGGATTCACCACTCTGTGCGAGAATGGAGAATCCAGGCCTTAGTCAGGTCCAGGAAAAGATCAAGATCCAGACAGATAAGCCAAGGGTGGATGAAGACACTTGCCAAGGCAAGGCTGGAAGGCAAGACTAGACAAGGCAAGGCTCAAAGGCAAGACTAGAAGACAAGGCTGAAAGACAGGAACCAGGAATGCAGGAAGTAGAAACATGTACTGCAAGCAAGAGACCCATTGCTGAGGTGAAGAACAGCTGCAGGGCTTCCACTTAAATAGACTAGGAGGCTAGTGTCATATGAAGGCACCTCTCAGGGGTTCCTGCCACTGAGCACATATAATGAGCTCATATGCATGCTTGTCCACCTATGAGAAGCCAGGTTTCATCAATCATGATGGTGTATAATGCTGAGTCTAGCAGCGTTCCTGCCATGCTGAGGTCAGGCTGCACTGGTGCCCACCAGGAAAAACAATGTGGCATGCGAAGCTGGCTCCCACAGCCTCCAGCCGTGCTGACTGACTGGTGTCAGAGATAAATGCCGCGGCTCGTGAGGCCTACTCACAAGCTGTGAATCTTAACAGCATGACTACTGGGGAGAATGATTAAAAAATGCTGCATCACTGGTATCACATTCCTGTCAAGCTACATAAAATGAAGTTGAGTGATTCAGAAAGGTGCTGGAGAGGCTGTGGGGAGATGGATACTGATCACGATATATTGGAAGGAAGTGATATCTTGGATTTATATTGTTATGGGAATTTCACTTTTCCATGAACTGGCAACAATCTTATTGGGCCTACTGATCCAAGAAATCACTTCCTGCTATAAGGATGGTATTCTCTTGGTGATCCACTTATTGGTTGCTGCAAGACATAATGTAGCCCAACTCTGGAAATAATTGAAGACACCATCTTTCACAATGTGGGTCCAAACAGTTTGGAAAGATTTTTCAATGGATTTTATGACCTTCTATGTGAGAGACAATTATCAGAATATATTGAAGATTTGTGACCTTTTTATGGAATTTGCTAATGAAGACATGGCAATATTGACCATTAGCAGATGAGATCCATGGTTGGTCTGTCATTGCTCCAGTAAAAGTTTGGAGTAAATGTTTGGCTGTAGTCTTACTCCTTTTACAGATTTCCTATTGTTTATGAGTAGAAAGTTTGAGCTCTTCAAAACAAAACTTATTTATGATACATAATGACAGCTGATTCTGCTTAACCAGAATTATTTCATATGCTCCATTGATTTACTGTTCTGATCAAGTATTGTACTACTCCCTTATGGATATCTTGCATTCAGTTGTATTACTGTGTACCTTTCTAAATAAAAGAATTTCAAAAAGCAAAAAAAATCTTATACTTTCTTTAATATCTCATTCCACACTGGTGTTATGGAAATCATTATTTCTTATGAAGCAGAGAGAAGCAAATTCACTTACAGATGTCTAAAACAGTATTTCATTTTGTTCTAACTGCATTCTAGTCTCCATTACAGAAATGAAGTATTCTAAAAAAAAATATGATTTCTGCCCGACTTCCACTCAAAGAAAATAAATGATGTCTCTCCAGGCCTATCTCATGCTCATTCTTCCATACTACCTATTTTTCACTATCGCACCAAGTGTCCTCAAACACTGCATCTCAGATTTACTCCCACAGAGTACATCCCTCATTATTCTCAGAAAGTCTTTAGAATATTTGACTTTTTCGATGAAATCTTGACCATATAAAGGTATTTTAATTGTGTGTATGTAAATTGCCTGGAGTCCCTCAAGAGAGAGGTGATCTATGAGTATGAGTATAAAATAAAAATGAAATAAATTATTGTTTGGCCTGACACAAAATTAAGGGCCTGACTCACTAAAGATTTTTTTCTAATTTGAGTTTACTGGGGGGAGGAAGCTTAGTAAATCAAGCCCTGAGGACTTTAACATTTTGCAGACATGAAATTCCATGATCATTAAGATAGTAACTTACAAACCAGCGAGCAAGTACACACATTTGAGCGCTTACGTTGGAACGATCCCAGCTCGGCCATTTTATTTCATAGGCAAGCAATATGTGCATGTTATAAAATAGCGTGGCCACATGCAAGTGTGCCAAATTTTAGGTGGGCACATGCTTGTGGTAGAAATCCTTCTACCGCGTAAATCGTGGCATCTTAGAAAGGGGTGAGGGCTGACACCATTCTCAGTTTCATCAGTTCATCCCCAGGTCCAGTTAAGAGATAGGTCCTCCAAACCCCTCACCCCCTCATTTGATAGACTTCACTCCCCCCAGTTATCCCCGACCCTTAAAATCCCACAGATCTGCCTAATTTTAATTTTCACGTCATCCATAGCAGGGGACCTCAGCATGCACTAGGTTGAGTAAATATTTATGCACATATCTCAGGTTCATACCCTGAAATGCCCCTCCCAGACCACACTCATACCTCGCCCTTTTTGAAAACTTTTGGGATGTTAGTGCTACAGCATTTATGCGTGTATTTGTGTGCTTTTAAAAAACTGGTTGGCATGCAAGCCTAACTTACTTGCACATGCCCAGACTGATGTACATGCCAGGCTTTTAAAATTCACTTCTAAGCCTATGAGTGTCAAAGTTATCCAGATAAAGTTTAGGGTTGTGCATTCATTTTAAAATGAAATGAAAAATGCACAAAACACCCTTGTTTTGTTTTGCTGTGTTTTCAAATGAAATGAAGAAAATCCTGCTGAAATTCACTTTATTTTTTTTGTCTTTATCTGTTTCTCCAAGTAACATGAATTATTTGCTGAAATAAAAACCAAAAGTAAAAAGCACCCAAAGAAAATTCAGATGAGAAAAGACCCCCCAATAAAAAAAAAAGTGAAACAAAATGGCCTGCACACCCTATAAATTTATAATTTAGTCAATTATGTAGGAGAACTAATCTCCTGCTGAAGATATTCAGCTAAAATTATTCAGCTAAAATTGTCTTTACTATAATTTATCTTAAAATGATCTTAACTGTAACTTTAGCCATACCACTGAATATTCTCAAGTGATGGATAATCCTAGCCAGTTACATGTTAAATAAAATCAACATATCCAGATTAGTAAAAAAAAAAAAAAAATTGAATGGGGTGGGAAAAGGGCTGGGGTTTTGGCTGACAGCTTGTTTTAAAGTAAGGGATTGGGCTGATGGGATCAGCACCTGCTCTTAATGCTAGATTTATTTTTTAATTGGCTAACTTTAGGACTATTGGGGTAGATATTGAGAGGCCAGCCTTCTAAGTAACTTAGCCTAGAATCATAAAATTGCTACAGATATAGCAGAAAGAGTGCCCGCATTAAAACAAGGGATGTGCTTAGGAAAATACCTGATCTTTCACAAAATATTATTGCGTAGCGTGATGCTTCAGCACATTGTGCATCATTTTACATGGCATGTGTTGATTTATGCATCACATGTTATTTTTTCTATTGTTTATATATACAGACTTCCTGCAGCTGCCTCTTTGAGGGTGTGTCAGGTGTTGAAGAGAGGAGAGGAGAGTTGGTGATAGAGGGAGTAGGAGCTTTTTGAGAATTGATTGCCTGAGCGTGTTGTGTTGTCTTCTTTTGTCATCTGTTTCTCTTTACCTTGGTCTTTTGACTTTGAGTGAAAGGGTTTGTTAGTTTTTCCAGTTTGTCTGTTTGTCTTTTGTGTGGAGGACTGAGGAGGACTGGAGGAGGAGGAGTGGTGGTGATGTTGTAGTGGTGGAGTGAAGAGTGTTGTGGAGGTGGACCCTTGGCCCGAGGTGGTGTTAGCGCAACCCATGAGGAAACCCCCACGGGTCCTCACCATCAGGAGGTGGGGCTGAACGGGAAGCAGAGGCCGACTGGAGCTTTGCTAATACCAGCCCTCATTCCCTTGGATACCAGGCCCAGGCAGGTCTTAGGTGGGCCTTCACGTGGTTGATCCCGGAGAGAATGTCCAAGGCAGGGTGCCAGGAAGCAGCAGAGATGCAGGGTCTGAAGGAGAGAATTCAAAGACAAGGCCAGGATCCAGAAGCCGGACAGACAGAAGCAGGCAAGTGATTAGGAACAACGTTAAATCCAGGCTTGTGAGTAGGCAGGTGCCTAAAAGAAGACCAAGTTCTAAGACAATCAGTTGGAGATGAGATCAGGTTCAAGCTGAAGTCAGGGCAGGCGGCTGAAGACAAGGACAGGTTCAAGTTGAAGACAAGGTCAGGTTCAAGTAAAGCCAAGGAATCCGTCCAGAGAGTAGTCAGGTACAAACGAGGGTCAAAGCCAAGGAATCCAACCAGAGAGTAGCAGGAACAGGAAGCTGGAACTGGAACACAAAGACTAGAACAGGATCAGGTACTGGAGCACTGAAAGGAGAGGATCACCTTGCTGGTGGCTGAAAGGAATCATAAGTTTTTGCTTGGGAAATTTTCTTTTTTAAAAGTATTGGGGCAAATTAACTATTTGGGAATATTATTTAGTGTGTTTGTTTGTTTGTACTTTTAATAGTCAGTAAGGCAGCGAATAAACAGAAGTTAGAATGTATTTTTAAATATTCAGTCAGTAAGGCAGCTAATAAGCATTAGTTAGTATGTTTATTTTTAATAGTCTGTAAGGCAGCTAATAAGCAGAGTGTTTGTATATTAAAAACAAAAACAAAAAAAAGTAGCCTGAAGCTAGAAATAAGCTAGGAGCATGGTATACCTAAAACTTAAGTAGGAACTGAACAAATTTGAGATGAAGGCAGCAGTCCAGCAGCAAGAGGGGGGCTTCCCAGTCTTTTGCATCGAGTGTCACATATATGATTTTTTGCCCGCTGGTGAGAAATTGTACATGTGCATGCGATGCAAAGAGCTCCTAGCTCTCAGAGAATGAGTCCAATCTCTGGAGGCTAGAGTGGAAGACCTGGAGGAGCTGAGGCAGACAGAGAGGTATATAGATGAGACTTTCAGGGACATAGTAGCCAAGCCCCAGTTTCAGACTGGCAGCACTAGTGCTGCCTTGGAGGAAGAAGGTCTCATGATTGGAAAGCATCAACCTGGTGCAGCAGGAAAGGATCCTGTAGCAAGGACCTGCTCTCCAGGTGGTGCACTGTCCATTCGTACTGAGGATGTCTCCCCAAGGCCTACTGCCCAGGAGGGAAGGGTTAGGTCGGCCATCATAGCTGGTGATTTGATTATTAGGAATGTAGACAGCCAGGTGGCTGGTGGGCATGAGGATCGCCTGGTAACATGCCTAACTAGTGTGAAGGTGGAGGACCTCACACGTCACCTAGATAGGATTAAAGACCGTGCTGGGGAGGAGCCAGCTGTCATGGTACCTGTGGGCACCAACGACATAGGAAAATGTGGGAGGGTGGTTCTGGAAGCAAAATTTAGGCTCTTAGGTAGAAAGCTTAAATCCAGAATCTCCAGGGTAGCTTTCTCCGAAATGCTCCCTGTTCCATGTGCAGGTCTCCAGAGGCAGGCAGAGTCTCAATGCGTGGATGAGACGATGGTGCAAGGAAGAGGGATTCAGTTTTGGAAGGAACTGGGGAACCTTCTGTGGAAGGGGGAGTCTCTTCCAAACAGATGGGCTCCACTTAACCAGAGTGGAACCAGACAGCTGCCACAAACCTTTAAAAAGGAGATAGAGCATCTTTTAAACTAGAACAAAGGGGAAAGCTGACAGTGGCTCAACAGCACATGGTTCAGAGTGAGGTATCTTCAAAGGATACTAATGATGCATTAGAATTAGGGCATCCTGACAGTGAGGTTCCAATAATAAGAAAAGTAGTCCAACTGCCTGTATCTAAAATCTCACCTGAGCTAAAAACATGTAACTTATCCCTATCAATTAAAAAGCTGAATGAAAATACAAACAAAAAACAAACTTTGAAATATTTGTATGCTAATGCCAGAAGTCTAAGAAGTAAGATGGGAGAATTAGAATGTATAGCAGTGAATGATGACATAGACTTAATGGCATTTCAGAGACATGATTGAAGGAGGACAACCAATAGGATAGTGCTATACCGAGGTACAAATTATATCGCAATGACAGAGAGGAGCACTTGGGAGGCGATGTCAGGGATGGCATAGTGTCCAACAGGATAAACATCCTGCATGAGACTAAATGCACAATCAAATCTTTATGGGTAGAATCCCTTGTGTGTTGGGGAAGACTATAGTGATAGGAGTATACTAACATCCACCTTGTCAAGATGGTGAGACGGACTGAGAAATGCCTCTATATCGCTCCATGGTGAGACCACACCTTGAATACTGTGTACAATTCTGGTCGCCGCATCTCAAAAAAGATATAGTTGCGATGGAGAAGGTACAGAGAAGGGCAACCAAAATGATAAAGGGGATGGAACAGCTTCCCTATGAGGAAAGGCTGAAGAGGTTAGGGCTGTTCAGTTTGGAGAAGAGATGGCTGAGGGGGGATATGATAGAGGTCTTTAAGATCATGAGAGGTCTTGAACGAGTAGATGTGACTCAGTTATTTTCACTTTCGAATAATAGAAGGACTAGGGGGCATTCCATGAAGTTAGCAAGTAGCACATTTAAGACTAATCGGAGAAAATTCTTTTTCACTCAACGCACAATAAAGCTCTGGAATTTGTTGCCAGAGGATGTGGTTAGTGCAGTTAGTGTAGCTGGGTTCAAAAAAGGTTTGGATAAGTTCTTGGAGGAGAAGTCCATTAATGGCTATTAATTAATTTTACTTAGGGAATAGCCACTGCTATTAATTGCATCAGTAGCATGGGATTTTCTTAGTGTTTGGGTAATTGCCAGGTTCTTGTGGCCTGGTTTTGGCCTCTGTTGGAAACAGGATGCTGGGCTTGATGGACCCTTGGTCTGACCCAGAATGGCAATTTCTTATGTTCTTATATTCTTAAATTAGGGAAGCTAACCAAATTGGTAGTGTGGAAATAATGGGAGATTTCAGTTACCCCAATATTGACTGGGTAAATGTAACATTGGGACATGCTAGAGTTCCTAGGATGGAATAAATGACAGTTTTATGGAGCAATTGGTCCAGGAACCAACAAGAGAGGTAACAATTTTAGATCTAATTCTCAGTGGAGCACAGGATTTGGTGAGAGAGGTAATGGTGGTGGGGCTGCTTGGCAATAGTGATCATAATATGATCAAATTTGAATTAATGACTGGAAGGGGACAGTAAGCAAATCCACTGCTCTAGTGCTTAGCTTTCAAAAGGGAAACTTTGATAAAATGAGAAAAATAGAAAAAAACTGAAAGGAGCAGTTACAAAGGTAAAAAGTGTGCAAGAGGCGTGGTCATTGTTAAAAAAAAACCCATCCTAGAAGGAAAGTTCAGAAGTATTCCACACATTAAGAAAGGTGGAAAGAAGGCAAAACAATTACCGGCATGGTTAAAAGGAGAGGTGAAAGAAACTATTTTAGCTAAAAGATCTTCATTCAAAAATTGGAAGAGGGATCCAACATTAGGAAAATAGGATAATGCATAAGCATTGGCAAGTTAAATGTAAGACATTGATAAGACAGGATAAAAGAGAATTTGAAAAGAAGTTGGCCGTAGAGGCAAAAACTCACAGTAAAAACTTTTTAAAATATATCTGAAGCAGAAAGCCTGTGATGGAATCAGTTGGATCGTTAGATGATCGAGGGGTTAAAGGAGCACTTAAAGAAGATAAGGCCATTGCGGAAAGATTAAATGATTTCTTTGCTTCGGTGTTTACTGAAGAGGATGTTGGGGAGGTACCCATACCGGAGAAGGTTTTCATGAGTAATGATTCTGTTAGAATTCACTCATTCAGAGGGGAGGAGTTAGCAATCTGTTATAAATCTCCTCCAGGAGAGGGAGGGGTTAGAAATCTGTTAGCGATCTGGCTGCTGGATACTCCCGTTGAAGGAGGAGTTAGCAATCTGATACGGAATCTGCCAAGGAGTTAGCAATCTGCCAGCACTCACCCCGCCAGGAGGGCGGAGTGAGTGATCTGGAATTGCTCAGCTCCTCCCAAAGGGAGGAGATAGCAATCTGAAAGGCTTGGCTACTGTAGGAGGAGGGGTTTAACAATCTGTTAGTGTTCTGCTTCCCCAGAGGGAAGGAGTAGCAACTGCTATGCTTTGTTCCTGTAGTAAGATGAGTCAGCAACCTGTATGATCCCCATGGGGAGATAGCTATCTGATATGGATCAGCTTCCGCAGAAAGAGGAGTAATGGTCTGATGTGGGTTGACTCCCACCAAGTGGCAGATGATAGTACCGCTCTATTAGTGTAAGGAGTAACACTTAGTAGAAATAGTGAATCCCTGGGCTGATGGCAGATGACAGCGCCCTCAAGTGGAGATCCTGAGAGGTACCACCGGCTAGGCTGGAGTATTGAGACAAACACAGATAGTTCTTTATTAGACTGAAAGTAGAACCACCAGAGGTGGCAGTAGTGACTTGATGTGCCCGGCAGGGCTGAAGTCCCTCTGATACTGGAACTACGATCTCTGAGTTGCTGAGCTGAAAGGAGAGACTATAGGTGGTGAGTAGACAGTATATGCTGGGCATAACCAGTAGTAGATGATACACTCACAATTGTAGATATCTGTAATGTCTTCTTATGCAACAGAGTCTTCAGTATTCAGGAACAGGAGCCGCAGGCAAGTACTGTTTCCTATAGGCAGTCTGAAATAGAACTCACAATAACTGTGTAAGGGATGGCTTCTGGAATAGAAGAGAGGCTAGGAGAGATATGGGAACATAGGCCCTCGGGGAGCGAGTACCAGTTCCTATCTGTTAATCTGTAATAGTAATCCTTAAGATATAGGTATGCAATATCTTCTGAGGAAGAAGAGAGTCTGAGAAAGGTATTAGGAACATAGGCCCTCGTGGAGCGAGTACCAGTTCCTATCTGCAATCTGCAATGGTAATTCATGATCTCCATACCTGCGATAACGTCTTAGACTGAAGGGAGTCTTAGAGATTAGGAACAAGGGCTCTCGTGGAGCGAGTACTGGTTCCTGTCTGTAATAGGACTCACTGTGTTCACGTCTGTGATCGCCTCCAGGCAATAGGAGTCTTCTGAGTCTTTGGAAACATAGGCCCTCGAGGAGCGAGTACCAGATCCCGACCAACAATTTGAAATCAAGAAGAGAGAGCGCAGAGCCCCCGAGGAGCGGGTACTCCTGGTGAGTTTCAAAAGGCCGAGCAGTGGAGAAAGATTTCCCTTTTCTGATTCGGATCATAGTTGCAAGTAGCATGGACTGCCGAAGCAAGTCCCATTGGAGTTCCTTGCTAACTCGTTTGTAGTTAGCAAAGACCTTTTAAATTGAAAATGGATGACATCACTACGGGGGAATGCCCCCGAGGTTTGCGCCCTTACTGGTACAAAGTCTGGAGTGCGCATGCGCGCCCTTATGTCATCAAGAACATGGCGGATTCGTGGCATCAGGCCAGCCCAGGGATACCGGGACCAAGAGGCGGAGAGAAGCCGCGGCTGCATCTGTCCATCTGAGCCGAAGGAAGTCGCCACAAAGGAAGAGAGGGTGCAGCGAGGGTGAGAATAGGCATGAATGCAACAGATTCAGATGGACTGAACCAAATCACAGTGAACCTAGAAGATGTGGAAGGCCTGATTGACAAACTGAAGAGAAGTAAATCACCTGGACGGGATGGTATACACCCCAGGGTTCTGACCGAACTAAAAAATGAAAATTCAGACTTATTAGTAAAAATGTGTAAACTGTCATTAAAATCATCAATTGTTCCTGAAGACTGGAGGGTGGCAAACGTAACCCCAATATTTAAAAAAGGCTCCAGGGACGATCCGGGAAACTGCAGACCAGTTAGCCTGACTTCAGTGCCAGGAAAAATAGTGGAATGTGTTCTAAATATCAAAATCACAGAACATATAGAAAGACATGGTTTACTGGAACAAAGTCAGCATGGCTTTACCCAAGCCAAGTCTTGCCTCAAAAATCTGCTTCACTTTTTTGAAGGAGTTAATAAACATGTAGATAAAGGTAAACTGCTAGATATAGTGTATTTGGATTTTCAGAAGGCTTTGACAAAGTTCCTCATGAGAGGCTTCTAGGAAAAGTAAAAAGCCATGGGATAGGTGGCGATGTCCTTTCATGGATTACAAACTGGCTAAAAGACAGGAAACAGAGAGTAGGATTAAATGGACAATTTTCTCAGTGGAAGGGAGTGGGCAGTGGAGTGCCTCAGGGATCTGTATTGGGACCCGTACTTTTCAATATATTTATAAATGATCTGGAAAGAAATACGATGAGTGAGGTAATCAAATTTGCAGATGACACAAAATTGTTCAGAGTAGTTAAATCACAAGCAGATTGTGGTAAATTGCAGGAAGACCTTGTGAGACTGGAAAATTGGGCATAGAAATGGCAGATGAAATTTAATGTGGATAAGTGCAAGGTAATGCATATAGGGAAAAATAACCCATGCTATAGTTACACAATGTGAGGTTCCATATTAGGAGCTACCACCCAAGAAAGAGATCTAGGCGTCATAGTGGATAACACATTGAAATCATTGGTTCAGTATGCTGTGGCAGTCAAAAAAGCAAACAGAATGTTGGGAATTATTAGAAAGGGAATGGCGAATAAAATGGAAAATGTCATAATGCCTCTGTATCGCTCCATGGTGAGACCGCACTTTGAATACTGTGTACAATTCTCGTCGCCACATCTAAAAAAATATATAGTTGCGATGGAGAAGGTACAGAGAAGGGCGACAAAATGATAAAGGGAATGGAACAGCTCCCCTATGAGGAAAAAATAAAGAGGTTAGGATTTTTCAGCTTGGAGAAGAGACAGCTGAGGGGGGATATGATAGAGGTATTTAAAATTATGAGAGGTCTAGAATGGGTAACTGTGAATCGGTTATTTATTCTTTCGGATAATAGAAGGACTACGGGGCACACCTTGAAGTTAGCATTTGGCACATTTTTAAACTAATCCGAGAAATTTCTTTTTCACTCAACAAACAATTAAACTCTGGAATTTGTTGCCAGAGGATGTGGTTAGTGCAGTTATTATAGCTGTGTTTAAAAAGGATTGGATAAGTTCTTGGAGGAGAAGTCCATTACTTGCTATTAAGTTGACTTAGAAAATAGCCACTGCTATTACTAGCAACAGTAATATGGAATAGACTTAGGGTACTTGCCAGGTTCCTATGGCCTGGATTGCCCACTGTTGAAAACAGGATGCTGGGCTTCATGGACCCTTGTTCTGACCCAGTATGGCATGTTCTTAGGTTCTTAACACGAAGGCTGGAACAGGAACAGGTACTGGAACAGGAACATGAACGAGCAGCAACTAAGCAAATGTCAGGAAGCATGGAGACCTTTTGCCAAGGCAAAGACTGAATGGCAGAGCCCGCCTTATATAGTAAGGCTGAGAGACGTCATCATCCGGGACCGTGGAAGGGTTTCCCACCATGGCCCATTTAAGGTCAGTGAAGGTGTGCACGCATGCGCCTAAGGCGGGCAGGCAAAAACTAGGAGATGGTGGGTCTCCTCTCGACGCACGTGGTAAAACCTTACTGGGACCGGAGGAGGCCCCGGAGCTGCCGGAGGAGCCTGGGGGCATGGCAGGAGCACAAGCGCATAGACGAGTGCCTACCACTGCCAAGGAGGAAGGGCCAGGTCCAGGACCTGGGCGTCTGGGGTGAGTGGACCCAGCCGCGGGCCTGCTGTGGCCGGGAAATGCAACAAAGAGGAGTGGTGGTTGTGCTGTGGAGAAGATCTGGAAAGGTTGCTGTGTGAGAAGTGTGGGGGATAAGAAAGGATTTCCATGAGGAAAGGAAGGGGAGGCGGGAGAAGAAAAAGATGGAGGATGAGGACAGGAGTAGTAGGAGCAGGAGGAAGACAAGTGACAAGGGCAGGGTCAGGAGTAGAGATAGGCAGAAGTGAAGGGATAGGAGGAGGGGGAAGGGGAAGGGGAAGGGGGAAGGGGGAAAGGGGAAAGGGGAAGAGGATAGGCAGATGAGTATAGTGGGAGGAGGAGAATGGTAGTGTAGGGTTAGACAGAGAAGGCAGAGGGAAGGGGAGTTAGTAGGGCAGGTACAGGAGGGAGGGGAGTGGAGAATGGGAGTGAGAGCGAGGAATGTGAAACCTCTCCAAAAGCTGAAGTGGCACCCCATTCATCAGACAGCCAGCAGCAGCGTGCAGTCATCTTTTGGCATTAAAGTTCTGTGTTGAGTACAACAACATGGTCATCGCTGGGGTCCTTGAGAAGTATGCTCTTCAGCAACTGTGCAGCCAAGATATTGAGGCCAGAAGAGTCAGTTCTGGCACACTATCACCCAGATAATTATCAACAAAATAGAAAATACCTGTATGATATAATCAAATTTTATTTATAACAAACTTTAAAAACATTAATACAGCTTATACATATATTGCACCATATTACATATCTCAATACATTCACACTTCACATTCATACTGACAATGTTAATACATATAACAAAAAAATATTGTACATCAATTAAAATACGAAAACATTTCTTGTTATATTTATCATTATTGTACTTAAACTACTAACTGTTTTAAAAAAAAAATCAATTATATATTTCTCATTATTAAAAACTTTCTTTCCTATTACTGGCTATTATTAATTTTTGATGGAACTTCCCCTTATATAAATGCCCCAAAATATTCCTATTACTTCAAAGTCTTCCTACTCCAAAATACTCCTATACTCCCAATTCAAGACACTGCTGATTCCAAGTACTTGTACTCCCTCCTGTACTCCTCCAATTCAAGACACTGTTAATTCAAAGTACTCTTGTACTCCCACCTGTACTCCCGACAAGAAGCTCTTGTTTCACCCGAAGGTTTCGTCAGGGGTTCCAACCCTTGTACTTTTTCCTTCTCATATATATAGGGAATCTCCAACTTCACCTCTCAGTGAATATACCGATCTTCACCACCTATTCTCACCATAAAAATATACATAAAAATTAATTATACCACCTAATGTTTTACATATCCCAAATCACTATGTTAAAAACTTATATGTTTATTAACCATTTGTTCAACCATTTATTAAAGCTTAATTCCAATATCATTTAAAAATATCTATATGTATATATATGTATCCGGTCACAACATTTCCACCATTATATATCCCATGCTATTTATTCACAAATATCCCAACTCACCTTATTAAAACCATGAATCTAACAACTTGTTTCATTCTAGGTTCACCAACCCTGTTCTCCAACAGCTTTGTGATACTCTCCGGTTACCACAAGCAGTATTCAACAATACCGTCTTCACTCCCAACTTTAAATGGTAAAATATCACCATTCAGATAGTCATACTTAAATAAGATATATCAACATAATTAGGACCCAAAATCCAACATCAAATTACTAACCTTTAATGATTTCTCTCATTCATTTTACCGACATTCTCGCTTTGTCTGTCTATTTCTTCATTTGAAAACGCCACGGCTGCGCATTCAAAGGATCCACACCCTCTTTAAATATCCCTCAAATGGACCTCCCCCTACGTATCACCATGTATATCATGCACCTAGATCTTTTTTAGTACTATCCCGATGAGTTCCATTTAATCAAAAAAACATGTTCCACTCAACTTCCTGGTGCAGTGAATTGAAAAGGAGTATGGAGAAGGTAGTCCACCTTTACTGGGACATCAAAGCCCAACTGAAAAACTAGGTGGTGAGTCATAATAAATATCTGTGCAGACCAGAGGAGGAACACCTCAGCGAACAGCTGGAACCATATGACTTCGAGGGGTTGGATAAGTGGCTGGACACCACATGAGCCAGAGATGATAAGTTCACCTTACCTCTAACTGTCAAGGCTGCTACAAATGTCCACATATTTTGCCATAAGATGCTCACATTGATTGATGCAAAATGTACTTCTTATGCCAAACAGTACATATGTACTTCTTAGCATTGCTACTTATGTCTTCTCTTTGTTTCCACTGCTCTCACCCAGGAATCTGGTGGTCCCAGATGTCAAGCCTCAGGGACCAGCAGTGCCACTATGTGGCAGCCATGTGGAGAAGGAAGGGCCTCAAACCAGAAAACACTGGAAAGGTGGTGACTCAGCTTGGAAAATGACCATTCTGCAAGCTGCTCTCCCCTGGAGTCCTCAGCCTATGTTTTTTAAGGGTGGCCACAGATACACAATATCCTAAATTTAGCCTCCAAAACCTCCCACCTGTACTTTCCTATGTCATTAGTACCCATATGTACTATAATAGTTTGCTTCTCCTCAGCATTCTCTAAAATCTTATTTAGGTGCACATAAGGTCTATTATCTTTGCCCCAGGCAGGCAAGTAACTAAATGATCCTTCTGCTTACCTGTCACCCAGCTATTACATTTCTAATGATCAAATAATCCCCTATAGTGTTCATCCTAATTCTTCTTTTCTGGTCACATGGCTCTGTAGACACATCCTTGGTGCAAGAGGATAATGAATCAGCTGGAGAGAAGGTCCTAGCTACAGGATCATGTCCTGCCACACCAAAGTAGTGATCTCCTACCAGATTACCATACTCCTCCAAAGCAGCACAATGGCTGCTTGACTGGAGTTGGGGTCACTCTACTATGTCCCTGAAGGTCTCCTCTATATACCCCTCTGTCAGCCTCAGCACCTCCAGGTCTTCCATTCTAGCCTCCAAAGATTGGACTCGGTCTCTGAGAGCCAGGAGCTCTTTGCACTGGGTGTGCACATACAACATCTCAGCAACAGGCAGTTAATCATATTTGGGGTACTCAGTACTAAAGATTGGCTAACCCCCAAAATTGCTGCTGAGCTTCTTTCTGGATCTTCATTTTATTAAGTTGCTAAAGTTTTAAAGTTGATTATGGAGAAGGTATGTCTCTCAATTTAAGTGGTTTTAAATTATTTGGTCTCTTAAAATCAGAAGGCCTGATTTTATAAAGCATTTACATGCTTAAAATTGGGTTTTACATATATAAGTGAGCTTTTGAAAATTGCTACACTATATGCCATTGAATTGTCCATAGGACATTCGTGTGTAAGTGCACTTTACGTGCATAAATGACTTCTTAAAATTGCTATGCTGGTATGTTACATTTACACGTGTAACTTCTTTTAAAATTACCTCCTTAAGTTTTTTAATTGATAACTAGATGGCTCATGTTAGTTTGTAAATGATCAGCAATGAGACTAAAATTAGTCAATCACTAAAATCATGGTTAATTATGTAAAATCACTAATTGACTCATAGTTTCCTCCTACCTGAAAGGAGGTATCTATTTAACAGATAAAGAGCTTGAGGGGGGTAGGTGAGAATCAAACTAGTGACTTGTTGCTGTTGCGTCCATCGCTGCTCGACGCCCTCACTCCACCCTCCTTACCACTGTGGCAACTCCCTCCGGGCCTGATGGACGGTTTGCTGCCTCGACGTCTTCTTGTCGTCTTCCTCCTGCATCCCCGGAGCGGCACGATGCTGTGGATCCGCCATGTTCCTGGTGATGTAGGGCGCATGCTCCGAATAATGTACCAGCAAGGGCGCGAACCTCAGGGGCGTCCCCCTGAACTGACGTCATCCGCTTCCAATATAAAAGGTCTCAGTATTTGCTAATGAATTGAGTTAGCAAGGATTCGTCCAAGCTACTCTGACTCCTTGGACTAACCAGGGGTACCTGCTCCTCGGGGACCTCGCTCTCTTTTCTCTATTTCAGATTGCCGATAGGAACTGGTACTCGCTCCTCGAGGGCCCATGTTCCTGAACACTGACGATTCTGTACTGCCTGGAAGCTATCACAGATACAGACAATTGTGAGTTACCATCGCTCTCTCAGAGCTTTCCCTGGAACCAGGTACTTGCTCCTCGAGGGCCTAATCCTTTCCAGCTACTGAGCTTTCTAAAGACCTTATGTGAGATCTGTCATCCAGTTCTGGCTATGAACACAGCACATCTATTGGACCCGGAACACCTCTCCGCTTTGCAGGCTATACCGGGCCTGGCTTAATGCATCTCAGAACAGCAAGAAACCTTGGAGAAACTTACTGCAGCATTCCATCAGCTTCACACACAGAAAATGCAAGGCAAGCTTCTACACAAGAAGGTCAGTTACAGGTGGCAACTATAAAGACTGCTGTTCCACTGGCTGCTCCTATTCGCTTCTCGGGAGAACTCTAGAAGACTCTTGGCTAACTCCCTAGCAGGTTCCTAATAGTTGCCCAGGAACCATTACTCTCACCTTTTCAGGTCAGGTAAGTGATCTTTGCAAACTCACAATTTTAATACTTACAAGAAAATACTAACTTATACAAGCTCACAAAACAACCCAAGGTACTATTTCTAAACACACACAACTCCTAACAGAGGCAGACAAATACTAACATAAAAGCTTGCAAAATTAGCAGCTCAAAGCCTATTATCTCTAAACTCTCACAATTATTAACACTGGCAAACAAATACTAAATTATGCATGCTCACCAAATATCCCAAAACCCTATTTTAAAATGCACACTATTCCTAACACTAGCTAAACTTCTATTATCAATCCCAGATTCTATCTCCAAAATCCTGGCAGACATCATAAATTGCTCCATCACACAAGGATTCTACCCAGACAACCTCAAACTGGCATCACTCAAACCCCTCCTCAAAAAACCAAATCTCGACCCCAATGATCCCAACAACTATCGACCGATCGCTAACCTCCCCTTCATAGCCAAGATTATGGAAAAATTGGTAAACTCACGACTCTCAAACTACATTGAAGACAACAACCTCCTATTCCCATCACAATACGGATTCCGCAAAACCTTAAGTATGGAAGCCCTCCTCATCTCCATGACAGACCACATCATCCTAGGCCTCGACAAAGGACAAGCCTTCCTTCTGATCCTACTGGACCTTTCGTCAGCATTTGACACCGTCAATCACTCCCTTCTCATCAACCAACTAATAGCCATAGGTATCTCAGGCATTGCCCTCTCGTGGTTCAGAACCTTCCTCAGCAATAGAGGATACAAGGTTAAGATTCATAACAAAGAATTCTCACTTTACCCCGCGTCAGTAGGAGTCCCTCAGGGCTCATCCCTATCTCCTACCTTATTTAACATATACCTGTTACCCTTATGCCAACTTCTCACTGACCTCAATCTCAAACATTTCCTCTACGCTGATGATATCCAGGTCCTGCTCCCCATCAAGGAGTCCCTCGCAAAAAAACTGTCTCATTGGGAAACATGCCTCCAAAATATCAAACAGCTTCTCACAAGCCTCAACCTGGTACTAAATTCATCCAAAACGTAACTACTACTCATCACACCAGAGAACAGCTCCTTCACCCCCACTCATCCAGCCATACCAAAAACTACACAAGTGAGAGACCTAGGAGTTCTAATTGACAATCACCTGAACCTGAAAGCTACCATCAACAAAACCACCAAAGACTGCTTTTATAAACTCCAAGTACTGAAAAGAATAAGACCTCTGTTCCACACTCATGACTTTAGAACGATTCTACAATCAATCATCTTCGCAAAGCTGGACTATTGTAACACCATCTTGCTTGGTCTCCCCTCATCACACACCAAACCACTGCAAATGGTTCAAAATGCCTCTGCCCGTATACTCACTAACACCAGGAGAAGAGACCACATAACCCCTATCCTAATGGGCCTCCACTGGCTACCCATCCACTTCAGAATAATCTACAAGGCCATTCTCACCATATACAAAAACATCCATCAACTAGCCCCAATTGACCTTCATTTCCCCCTCCGATTACACACCTCAACAAGACCTACAAGAGATGCTTACAAAGGATCACTTCAAGTATCCCCATCCAAAACTATCAGACACATTACGCTAAGAAATCGGGCCTTCTCCACAGCCGGTCCTACCTTATGGAACTCCATCCCCCCAGATCTTAGAATGGAACCCAGCCTCTCAACCTTCAAGAAAAGACTCAAGACCTGGCTGTTCTTGCAGGCTTTTCCTAACTCCAATACTATTTAACTCCCAACAATCAACACACATCACCATCAATATCACTATTAGCTACCTCTTACAATGTAATTATATGTAATTATCTGGTTTTCCTTTTTCCTTCTTACTCCAAGTTCTATTTTTCCTTGTTACATGTAACTGCTTTTTCCGCACTATTGTTCAAGTTTAAGTTTATTTTGCACTCCTGTTTCATGTGAACCAGCATGATGGGACTATTGTCTTGAATGTTGGTATATAAAAAAACTTAAATAAATAAATAAATAAATAAATAACCTCTATTCTTAAAAACTAATAAACACAGCCAATAATATATATATATATATTTTTAGATTTTAGATATTCTTTCCCAGCAAGTCCAACTTATCACTCTGGAGTAATATTCCAAAGTCTGTATAAATGGACAGTTTTGTAAGTGAGGCTCTTTGCCCTGTGACATAAATGGTTGGCATTTATTAACAATTTCTATCTATCTATCTCACACCACTATCTCTATCTATCTCACACCACTCTGCCGGCTTCTTTCAAAACTGGGCCTTCAACACTTCATTTACGCAGATGATGTACAGATCATCATACCTATTACCACCCTATTACCACAGTTTTTGCACCCCCTGTTATATGTAAACCGGCATGATATAATCTTATCATGAATGCCGGTATAGAAAAACCTTAAATAAATAAATAAATAAATAAAAATTACCAATTGTCTCACTAATGCCCCGAACACTTGGAACGCAGCGCTATCAGAAATTAAAAAAATAGTCACGGACAACTACTTGGCTATCAACACTAACAAAATAGAGTTACTCATCACACCTCGAAAAAACGCAACTTTGAGCAAGACTGTGCTATCACAAGCCAGCCCTCCCATAGCACAGCAAGTATGCAGCCTCGGCATCATCATTGACAGCAATCTCACGTTTAAAAAATTCATCTTGGACACGGTTAAAAACTGATTTTTCAAGCTCCACACCCTAAAACGTAACAAGCCGCTCTTACACCCATATGACTTCCGCACAGTTCTACAAGCAACTATACTATCAAAGCTTGACTACTGCAACGCTCTGCTACTAGGCTTACCAAAAACAACGCTAAAATCATTGCAAATGTTACAAAATGCTGCAGCCCGCATTATTACCGACACACGCCGTCACGAACACATCACGCCTGCACTTCAAGCTCTTCATTGGCTACTCGTTTCATCCAGGATTACATACAAAGCCATCACACTAATACATAAAGCCATCCACAACAATAATATGCTTTGGTTCTCGGAACACCTACACTTCAAAGAATCTAACCGACCAATTAGACCCCAGCATCTAGCCAGACTACCGATCCCCTCGCCAAAAACGACCAAACTTGCATCTACTAAAGCACGATCGTTCATCATACCGGACTCCAGCATCATACCGGACTCCAGCACCGTCCTCCTCGCACATCCTCCTCCTCTGTCGGGGCTCCCCAGGCCCAATCGGGGCTGGAGCCCGCTCGCTTGCACTGCGAGCCGTGCAGAGGAGGCAACGGAGAGACAAAAAGAAAAAAAATAAAAATAAAAACAACAAAAAAAGGGACGAAAGGAACCCGCACCGACCTGAGCAGCGTGCACACGGTGAGTCAGCCGCGCCCCCTGAGAGGCACTAGGCCAATCAGAGGGCGGCAAACAGATCTTTAAATTGCGGCGACTCCCTCCGGCGGCCCTCTTACCTCCACCGGACTCCAGCACCGTCCTCCTCGCACATCCTCCTCCTCTGTCGGGGCTCCCCAGGCCCAATCGGGGCTGGAGCCCGCTCGCTTGCACTGCGAGCCGTGCAGAGGAGGCAACGGAGAGACAAAAAGAAAAAAAAATAAAAACAACAAAAAAAGGGACGAAAGGAACCCGCACCGACCTGAGCAGCGCGCACACGGTGAGTCAGCCGCGCCCCCTGAGAGGCACTAGGCCAATCAGAGGGCGGCAAACAGATCTTTAAATTGCGGCGACTACCTCCGGCGTCGCACGCCGGGCGTCGCGCGTCCGAAGGAGCGCGATCTAAGGGGCCTGCCCCTTAGCGCGCCCCTTGGAGCGTCCCAGAGCCAGGACCGTTACCCGTTTCCCTTCCAGCCAGGGACTTCTCTCACCAATACCGCTTGATCCCTTTACGAACACTATTAAATCAGGAAGACACCCCAGAGGCAAACGGACACCCCCACAGCCTTGTCATTAGAGTACCAAGTACACTACACACAAAACCCTAGCAATCACGGGTATCCTTATCCAGCACTCTTCACTGCAGCCACAGCCTCCGGCTCTCATCTTATCATCATCCGGCAGCCACTCATCCATCAGTCTCTTCATCCAGCCACTCATCCAGCAGCAGACTCTTCAGCCAGCAGCCACGTCATCCAGCAGCCTCTCATCCAATTCTTCATCCAGCAGCCTCTCATCCAATTCTTCATCCAGCAGCCTCTCATCCAATTCCTCATCCAGCAGCCTCTCATCCAATTCTTCATCCAGCAGCCTCTCATCCAATTCTTCATACAGCAGACTCTCATCCAATTCCTCATCCAGCAGCCTCTCATCCAATTCTTCATCCAGCAGCCTCTCATCAAATCTCTCTCTACTATTAAACCAATCTACTAATCTACCAGATCTCATACCAGCATCTAACCCATCCTGCTCTCACCCCACACATCTCTCAAGAAAGCAAGACTTAATACGATATATTAAAACAGCTCACCAGCTACAATCCGAACACAATGCCCATGGGCCTCCCAATTCCAATCCTCCATCACAGGAACTATCCCACAGGAAAACATTCCCTGATCTCACGCCCACCCACCTACAAATCCCTTATCCCCATCATGATTTCCCCATTTACCCAAACTTTAGGCTTAGCTCTTTTCTCGCTGATACTATTCAACGCACAATCTCTCTCCAAGAAAACACTAATCCTCAATGACATTCTCCTGGAAAAAAATCCTGACTTCTGCGCCATCACGGAAACATGGCTTAAACACACGGACACCGCACTAATAAACCAACTTCCAACTCAAATCTACGATATTTTCTCCATTCCCAGAATGAAAAAAAGGGGAGGGGGCATCCTCCTAGCAGCCAAAAAAGAGCTAAAAATTACTCAACTCCCAATTAGCTCACCCTCAAAAATCGAAACAGGCCTATTCAAATCAGACCACCTGCAAATCCTTCTAATCTACGCACCCCGAGGCCTGCTGGACTCCAATGCATCACCCATACTAGAATTAACAGCAACTCACTTAAATCTGGAGCGTCCTGCCATAATATTGGGAGATTTTAATTTACACGTCGACGACCCCATTCGCTCAACCAATTGCGAATCTTTCCTAACCGCCATGTCGGCTTTAGGCTTCAAACAGATCATAAACAAACCTACCCACAGAGCAGGCCACACCCTGGACCTCATATTTGTTAACTCAAGCATCTCACACTCAACTCCACCCACATGCATACCAGTCCCGTGGTCTGACCATACTCTAATATCTTCGGCCTTTTCGTTGGAACAAACAAGCAAAAAATGTGTCACACTTCCAGAATTTATATACAGGAAATCCTGCACATCAGAGGAATTACACAATCATCTGGTCCCAGAACTCCCACTCATAGACATCACCTCAGCCAACTCAGCCCTTCACTCTTGGTCCAAGATAACAGAAACAGCAGCAAACAAACTCTGTCCACTGGCAACAAAAAAACTCAAACAGAACACTGCCAAAAGACAACCTTGGTTTAACGAAGAACTTCAAAAACACAAACACTCCCTCCGACAGAAGGAAAGCAAATGGCGGAAAACACCAACACCGACCACCCTCTCCGCTTACAAACTCGCACTACACCAATACAAAAACGCCACATTAAAAACAAAAAGGGACTTCTTTGCACAGAAGATCCACCATATTTTTTTTTATTCCAAAGCCCTATTTGCTTATGTATCTAACTTAACACAAGCCATTACGCAGGACATCCCTGCCAACCTAGCACAAGAGAAAGCTGAGGAATTGGCCCTCTTCTTTAGCAACAAAATCTCCAACCTGATAACACAGCTGAGACCCAACTCTTCAGAACCATCCAACCTATACTTCCATCACAACAAAGACACTACTCTACAATCCTTCGAACTATTCTCTACGTCAGAGATACTCTCGGCATTGAAGAAAATGAAACCCTCATCACACCCATCAGACCACATACCATCCAAACTTCTCCTGCTAATACCAGACACCATCTCAAACGCTCTGACAGACATCATTAACTGTTCACTAGCACAAGGAATCTATCCTGACGACCTGAAAATTGCATCCATCAAACCGCTCTTAAAAAAACCTAACTTAAACCCCAACGATCCTACCAACTTCCGTCCAATATCCAATCTCCCGTTCATAGCCAAGGTGATGGAAAAATTAGTTAACTCCAGACTCTCAGACTACCTCGAAGAACATAAAATTCTGTTCCCGACCCAATATGGTTTCAGGAAATCATTAAGTACAGAATCATTACTAATCTCTCTGACTGACTACCTTATCATGGGCCTGGATAAAGGTCAGGCCTACTTGCTGATCCTCCTGGACCTCTCAGCTGCCTTTGATACGGTTAACCACTCCATCTTACTAACTCAATTAGCAAATATTGGAATAACAGGAACAGCACTTTCGTGGTTCAAATCATTCTTAGGGAACAGAAAATACAAAGTTAAACTACACAACAAAGAATCTCAGCACTACTCTTCCTCTTCAGGAGTTCCACAGGGCTCCTCCCTCTCACCAACGCTCTTTAATATCTACCTGCTCCCGCTTTGCCAACTTCTAAACAAGTTAAACCTTAAACACTATCTATATGCAGATGACGTCCAGATAGTCATCCCCATCAAAGAATCCTATACTAAAACTCTTGAATTCTGGGAATCTTGTCTTCAAAAAATTGACGGACTCCTCTCCAACCTAAATCTAATACTAAACGCTTCAAAAAGCGAACTCCTCCTAATCTCCTCTGAAAACAGTAGCATCTACACAAATCCACCACCCAACCTACAAACTCCACAAGTAAGAAACCTGGGAGCTATCTTTGATAACAGGCTAAACCTAAAATCATTCATAAATCAAACTACTAAGGACTGCTTCTATAAACTCCAAGTCTTAAGAAGAATAAGACCACTGTTTCACTTTCAAGACTACAGATCAATTCTTCAATCAATAATCTTTGCTAAACTAGATTACTGCAACTCTTTACTATTAGGTCTTCCCTCTTCTCACACTAAACCCCTTCAGATGGTTCAAAACACGGCTGCAAGAATATTAACAAACACTCGGAGAAGAGACCACATATCACCAATCCTCAAAGACCTGCACTGGCTACCAATTCACTACAGAATCTTATATAAGTCCATAACCATTATTTACAAAACCATACATCAACACTCTCAGCTCAACCTTCAAATTCCTCTCAAAAAATTCACTTCCAACAGACCTATCAGAGAGTCCTACAGAGAATCCCTACAAGTACCACATTCCAAAACCATGCGGCACATAACCACCAGAGACAGGGCTTTTTCCACCGCAGGACCAACACTGTGGAACACCGTCCCACCAGATTTGCGACAGGAACCCTGCCTCCCCACATTTAGGAAAAGACTCAAAACGTGGCTATTCATGAAAGCATTCCCCGACCTAAACTGAACCTTAATCCGTCTTTGACTAGTCACTTAGACTCTGCCTTAACATGGCAATTAACTCCACAGTATCAGGGCAATTCATTATTGACTCTATTGCACTGATAGGCATTTATGTTCTCTCTATTTAAACCCCAGCTTCTTCCTTCTGTTCCAAGTTATATTACTCCCTTGTTTTATTGTAACTGCAACACTTAACTTTCACTTGTTTAATGTCTACTATTTACTATCACCATTATTATCTATGTTATTTAATGTTATTTATAACCTCTTGTTCTACACTTGTTAATTGTAAACTGACATGATGCGATATATATTGTGAATGCCAGTATAGAAAAACTTAAAATAAATAAATAGCTGGGTCCACTATATGGAACAGCATGCCCTCTGATCTATGCCAAGAAGCATGTCACAAAAAATTCAAACAAAACCTAAAAACCTGGTTATTCAAACAAGCATACTACTAACTGTCTGGGAATAATTCTATCCACTTACATCTCCTTCACAATTACTCTTGGTTTCCCCCTCCCCCCCTACTCCCTCCCCCCCAGAAACACTCCCCTCCGTTAATTTTCTCTATGTAAATGAACTTTCTTTTGTCAAGTTATCTTATAAGTTAATAACTATTACACCAGACCCCTTGACTCCCTTATATCATCGATCGTTATTCTCCTAGTTGATTTTATACTTTGTTTATCGTTTTATCAGATAATCTGTTGTATTGTAAAGCGCTTTGCTGAGTTATTATTATCTGTAAACCGAGGTGATGTGCCACACGTGCCACGGTATATAAAAATCTTTAAATAAAATAAATAAAATAACAATTTGTATCTGTGCCATTTGTTCCCACATTGTTTTCACTATCAAAAAAGGCAGATGGTAATGTCTCCAAGAACACACTCTGGTAAGATCAAAATTCACAGAGATTGTCATTTTCAGAGGCATTTCCTTGGGTAAATCTTTAACTAGAGAAATAACCTGTTATAAAGCTGCTTGCCAGTGTGCAGGGTAATCTACTCATGTTATGTCCTGTGTGAATGTAAATGTATCTGAACTGAACAGATGCATTTCCCGGGCAGTGTAGGAGTGGCATTTGAACTTAGGTGTACATATATGTTTTAATTTTAAAAATTATGCACCTAAAGTTCCTCAAACATTTCCTATGCAAAACTTATCAAGTGTAATTATGTGCAGGTAGTTTTGGTGGGATAATTTTCAAACTGAACACATTTGTGTAAATTCATTTTGAAAACTGGTCTAACTTATGCATGTATTTGCCAACTTTCTTATGAGGGCTGTTACAAAATTACCCCCTCAATAGATTTAAGAAGCACCACTATAAGGAAACACTGCTCACATGACTTTGAATGTTGACCTCTACAAAAGTAATTTTTTTTTTTAATGTACAATGTAGATGAATATAGCCCTAAAAAGAAGGTGAGGGAGGGTAACTGGCATGGAGCATCAATCACAACCCTAATCAAGAAAACGAGGGGGTAACCTGCATAGAGCGGCAGTCACAACCTGGCTGGGCAGACCGGATGTACCACTTGGTCTTTATCTGCTATCATTAGCCGTGTTACTGATACTTCCTCAGGAGATGGCAAGCCATAGAGAAGCCAGAAAGCACAGTGAAGTTAGAGGCAGGCACTGACAAGAAAGAGATAACAGCATGAAGGCATGTGCTGTGCTATCATAAATTGTTTTTCTTTCCACACTTTATCATATTATGATAATAGCAAATGTGTTTGTGAAAACCTTAAAAAAAAAAAAAAACACAAGCAAAATAAATATCATACATCTGGTATAGATATGGTTCTGACAATGTTCCCCTTGACTTGCACACAGTATAATTGTGTTAAACAGGTAGATTAAATCAATAGGTATGCTGACTTTTACTTTTTATGGTATCACAGCAGGACTTAAAGATTTATTGTAGTTACAGTATGGTAATTACTTGTAATACAATATATTCAGACTTGGTTTTCAAATCCCGAGGTGCATTAAAGGTGTGCACCCATCACTTCAGGAATACGTGACAGATGTATTACTGAGTTAGTCTGCAGAAGGAAAGTAGCACTGCTGCTCAATGCTTACCGTTATAAGTATCGTGCACAGGCTGTAATAGGGCATAGGCTCCATCTACAGTCAGAAACACTTTCAGTCCTTCATTTAGACTTACTACATAATGCAGTAATTTTTCAGAGTATTCAATAATATAATTATAAAACACGGACAATAGCAGACAATTTTCAAAGTCATTAATGTGGTCAAATAGTGATTTATGTGCGTAGACTGTCTGAAAACTGCCCTTCTTTGATATGGCTAACAGAATGCTCAGTGTTCCACGACGGGGTGGGTGCATGCAATGCTGTCCTGGAATGGGTGGTAGAATAAACGCAGAGAATGCTTAGTTGCAAACAAGTGACAAGATAGTGAAAGAAATTGTTTACGATTCTGCCCCATGGGCAGCCTCTCCACCTTTTTCTGCCATCTTCTGCAGCCTGGAGGCTACCGATGTTCTGCTATCGCGGCTGGAGCCACGCTGAGACACCGGGGCGGCCTGAAGACCACTGACAGCTCATTTGCGTGGCCGGAGCCACACTGCCACCTCCCAAGCGGCACGGAGGCCACCGATCCGCTCTTCGAGGCAGGTGCCACTTGGGCATTACTATGCGGCCAGGAGGCTGCGTTCCCACTTTCCATTCAGCAGAGAGCCGCCGACTGGCGTCCCTATATGGCCCGGAGGCCACTATCGCACCTTGGGTCCTCCAGGGATAGAAGGCCTGCATCCACGATCTATCCTTTGCGGCAGGAAGCCTCTGTCCATCCCGGGGCCTGCCCTGAAGCCTGCTTCCCTTTCTGCAGTACTCAGCGTCCTAGCAGGGCTGCTGTCCAGGGTCCTGTTCTCCTTCCTGTTTCCTCCTAGGGGGTGAGGCCAGCTCTACTTTCCCTTCTTAAAGGGACAGCGAGGGTGGAGGTCTACCAGTGATGTCATCGAGGGAGTCGCCTCTTCTGCCTATGAAAAGGTCTTGTCTTCATTCTTTCCATGCCTTCGCAAGGAGCCAGTCCTGCTTAGGAATTCTCTTCATTTGCTTCTCAAGGCACTCCGTTCTATGTGGGATCCCATATCTTCGTGATGTCCTCATGCTATATCTTTGTCTTTATTGTCAAGGTCTCCAGATGTCTCATCCTGATGTCTTTCTTATCCGGTTGATCTTTGTCCTGGCAGTGCAAGTCTCCAAAAGGTTCCAGCTCCTCATTTTAACCTGCATCGTAGAGGCATCCCCTCGAATCTTTAACTTGCCTGGATCCTTGGAGTCTGCACCCTGCCTCCACTACACGAATGAACTCTATTATCCGATCCATTCTGGCATGGCCCTGCCTGGCCTTTATCAGCTGTGCAGGGTGCATTTGGAACAGGCTTCGTCGGAGTCTTCATCTCCTACCTTCTCTGTCTGGGGAACCACCAGCGTGATCTGTGACCTGTCTTCACTGGCTGAGTATATGGGCACGTGATGTGCAGTACCAACTCAGCTCTGCAAACTTGTTTGGGGACTCTCTAGCATGGTCCATGACCAGCCTACCCTGGCTGTGTAGGGCGCGCTGCCTGCATGGTCCAAGACCAGTCCGGCTAGGTTGTATAGGGCACGTGACATCCGGTATCGACCAAGTCTTCTTCACGCAACTCATGGCCTTCCAGAGTTTCTTCATATACGTGACCAGAGTTCCTCTTCACTCCACGTATCCAGATTGCATTTTTCATGTGTCGAAGTCTCGTCTTACTTCGTATCCAGATTGATATTCCACTTCACATATCCTGAGTCTCGTCTCACTTCAAGTCTTCGTCTTTGATGTCCTCATCCTCTGACCACTGTCCACCCTGTTGCAGTTGCTGCTCTGTGCGGCAGGTCCGAAAGGGCTTGGAGTAGTCAGAGGACCACTCACTATACCCACATTGCGTTGTTTGGCTCTCTCTCTGCTGCGTACAGCTGTGGCTGTGGTTGAGGTCGTCGGTCTCCATCTTCAGTCCATGCTGGGGCACCTCTCACCTGCCTCAGTGCTTGCCAGAGCTCCTCTGCGGCTATACTGGGGCCCAGGGGCACATGAAAACACCAGAGATGGAACCGCTACCCACGTTTCAATAACAGAAATATCTAACAACTGTTTCTTTCTGGCAGGCTGTAAATACAGTAGGAATAAGAATTAGAAGTCATAGGAAAAACAGGCATTCATGTAATTTGGTGTCTCTGGATGCCAGGTGGAATGACAGATCTAATTAGCAGTTAGGTCTGTCTGATAGGCTGCAAATACAGTAAAACATAGACGATATAATGGAAATATAGGTGCTCACATAGCTGGGTCTCTTTGCAGGCTCCATTCTCCTCATCAGTAAAGCCTATGGGAACTAGAAGGCCTGATGTTTGGGTAACAGAGTGGCAAAGCCGGCTGATGTTGGAGGCTGTTAGGATTATTATGGGACCTCGTGATTGGATGGGAGTGGGGGTGGGGGGGAGATGGGATCATGGGAGTGGGGGTGGGGGTGGGGGGGAGATGGGATCATGGGAGTGAATAAAAAAGGGGATCTTATATGCTCAACTACCCAGGAGGATGTACAATGGAAGAAGTTGCCAAAATTTTTCTTGGACAGAGTATTATCCTATAGGCTGCTATGGTGTATGGCTGATAGCGGAGATAAATCCTTGGAAATGGGGACTAGAAAATTTGGCAGAATGGAGAGGACAGCTGCCTTTTTCTACTCTCATCTAACATTTTAATATGATGTAGATGTTGAAAGAACCACTGAGCAGCAAAGCTAACTGGTTATTTTCAACCAGTTAACTTTGTCTAAATATTCAGCTACAACTAACCAACTAAAGTTGAGACCAAATATCTTGTTAAATCTAGCTACACAAAACGTATGTGGTTAGATATAAGGCAGCCACTTTCCTCACTGCACTACGGAAGACAAATTTTGCTTTTTAGCATTGAATATTGTTCTAAAAAGCTAAATTTAAAAACCCAACCCCAGACAAATCTTGTTCCTGAACCTTTTTTTTTCCTCAAACTAAATCTGTGTGCAAAGCACTTTGATGTAAACAGATTTAGCCAGACAAAGGCGGGGGGGAGGGGGGGGATTTTTATCCAGTTGGATTTATGCAGTTGAGCCAGATTTAACACATAAATATTTCTAATATCAACCCTTATTTTACTATTTTAATTCATCAATTTAATGGATGCTAAACACATTTCCTGGGACCTAAATGCCAGGGAACTCAGACCAAGTGTTAATTTAATTTCCCCACTCCAGGACATATTCTGACATTAAGCCTTTAATAATCTATTTAGAATAAGAGCAAACTACACATAATAACATGCATCCAGAAGGGACCAGCCTCCTTGTGCCAGAGGTGATAGAGCTAAGAGTCAA
This sequence comes from Rhinatrema bivittatum, assembly GCF_901001135.1. NCBI lineage: Eukaryota > Metazoa > Chordata > Amphibia > Gymnophiona > Rhinatrematidae > Rhinatrema > Rhinatrema bivittatum. Next base: position 606,839,220 of record NC_042616.1, on the reverse strand, counting down.
AGAGATTTGAATAGTGGTGCTGATCTAGCAAGCATTTTCAGAAAATTGTTGCCCAATATGGAAGCTGGTTAGATGCCATGGCTATGTTCTCAATGGTTCTATTTGGGATGTAATATATATATTTAAAACAGCAAATCAGCCCAGTTAAAATCTTTTCTCAGTTATATTAAAACATTTCCAGTGGTGGATTTAGCCAGGAGCAAATTGCAGGAAAATGTCAGCCCAGGAGAATTTTCTGAAACCAGTCCATGGGGTATCTGTCTGACTGCCTAATGCACTTTGCCTGCAGCATATGCTTCAATAGCTCCCCAAATCATGTGAAGCTAACTCTTTAGAAGTACATTATACAACCTGAACCTGGCAAAATTAAGCCAAAAAAAAAATCTCAAACATAAATTTCACATTTTTTTCCAAATAGCTATCAAGCCGATACAGTACAGTGCGCTCCAGTGGAGCGCACTGTTAACTGGCATTTGGGCGCGGGTTTTCGACACGTGCTTTTCTGTGCACTCTCCAACTTAATATCATGGCGATATTAAGTCGGAGGCCCCAAAATTTAAAAAAAGTTAAAAAAAAAATTAAAATCAGCCCGCAGCTCGCGGGTTGAAAACCAGACGCTCAATTTTGCCGGCGTCCGGTTTCCGAACCCGTGGCTGTCAGCGGGTTTGAGAACCAATGCCAGAAAAATTGAGCATCGGCTGTCAAACTCGCTGACAGCCACCACTTCCATCAAAAAAGAGGCACTAGGGATGCGCTAGTGTCCCTAGCACCTCTTTTTACCGCCAGCCCTAATTTAAATAAATTAAGTTACTGAATCGCGCGCGCAGGAGAATGGCCTGTGCACGCGCCGGGAGAGCGGGCAAACGCCCGTGGTTTACTGTTTCATCCCATAAGTAGTAGAGCACACCCTAGACTGAGATGAGTAAACTGAGCTGCAGTCCTCCTTCATTCATAAAATCAGCTGGGACCCCCACAAGTTTGGTTACTTTTCTCACATATATATCCTGGATTACTGGTCTGATTGGTCTTGCCAACAAATGAGACAATCACACTGACAGCAAACACTTTCTCTCAGAAACAAATGCACACACACACACATACATTTTATGTCAGAGAGAGAGAATGAGTATGTGGGTATCTCTCTCTTTCTGACACAAAGACACACACTGTGTGTACATGTGTGTGCGTGTGTTTGTATTTCACAATGAGAGAGTGTGTGTATGTTTGTGTCTCACAGAAATACACCCACAAATACTTTGTATCATAGTGTGAGTGTATTTCTGTCTCACCCAGAAAAAAATCACACCCAGTCTTTCAGACTCACACATTCTGTTGTTGTGCTTCTGCTCATGTGCCACAATGAATGACCCAGCACCAGCACTGCCTCATCAATATATAAAACTTTTTGCCTGTTGTAAACCTTTCTCCAACGTGCAGCAGCCCCTCCCCTTTCCTATTCCCACCCTTTTTTTGGATCCCCACACTCTATAGGGCTGCGGCTCACTGCTTCCACAGATAGCCCTCTCATATGCTGATGCAATAATCTGGGTGCTAACAAAATGAGAGCTGGTTTCAGTGCACGTTTTTAACACCCAGATTATTATTTTTTAAATTCTGATGCAGTAAGCTAATGCTATGCTAATGCATTGGGAGTTAAAAAAAAACTCATTAAAACTTTAAAATGTGCATTTGGCACAGGCTTTCAGGCTAAGTGGTGGTATCTATCTGGTAAAGGGTGGTGACAGCTATTTGGTTAAGTGATGATGGTGACTGCCACTCTTATCTGTATAATCAATTCGTATGTGGGTAAGTGTCGGCAGCCGCCACTACTTATCTGGTTAAGTCAGTAATTATTCACTTAAGTGGTGGCGGCTGCCGGCACTTACCTAGATAAATACACACTTTTTTTTTTACTGTTTTTTTTCCTTAATGCTTGAAACTTAACTCCAGCCCTAACCCAGTAGTTAAGTTTCCAGCACTAAAGAAGGTGTGCTAGCCAGGTGCAGACTCTCTGTATCAGGAAGTATTGCTTAATGCCATCATTTGCAAGGTATTTCCATGCAAAGGTGCTAAGCAGTACTCCTGTTAAGGAATGAACATTTTTTGTGCACAAAACTCCTTGCTACATTGGGAGAAAGTTTTGCACCCAGAAAATGCACGCTCGAATGCAGGCAAAAAGGTGCATTTGACTGACCACACCTTTCTGCATTGGCCTATCAGAAAGCCCAGCCTCCTCAGATAGCAGCATCATCAACACCATACAAGCACTTCCTCCTGGATTATCCCCTCCCTTTCTGTGACTGTAGCTTGCCTCCACTTCTCTGTGCCACAATTCATCCCCCACCACCACCCCTCCAGCTCATTCCCATTGACTTTGAGCTACATAGATTCTGCTGCCTTTATGATTTCCCAGGCTCTATTCTGCCTACCTACTCCAGGAGAGACCAGAAAAAATGCTGGTCCAGAACTTAAAAAAAGAAAAATGAAGTGGCCAAGAGTGGGGAAAGCCACTGACCGGGGCTAGATTTTGGCAGAGGCAACATAGGGTACCAAATTCTGAAGGCATCCAAAAATGAGGATTCCCCCTGCTGCTGTCTGACTTCTGGGGGTAAAACCCTCCACTTCTCACCCTCTCCCTATGGACACCATAATCTTAAATCAGGTCCTGCCACTGACCCAAAGTAATACAGCTCCAAGTGAAATTCTGTTCTTGCACATGGTACCAGTGCAACCAGGGGACTTTTGCAGCCTTGCTTTCCTCAGACTTTACCCTCCCCATACACAATTTAAAATTATGCATTTAGAATAACTGATTTTATATGAAAATGTTCAGTCTTCTCAGATAAAATATCACTTTCAACATGTATATGGTTCCTATAATATGGTTATGTTCAGTTAATCCCTATGTTTGATGTAAACCAGCCTGATATGAAGCTTGTCATGAAGTTCGGTATAGAAAAATGTTAAATAAATAAATAAATAAATAAATAAATGTATATTATATTTACATGCATTGCTGTGGTGCCAACCAGAAAACCCTGCAAAACAACACAATAAATGACATTTAGAACCCAATTAGTATTAGGCTCATTATAATTTATGTTGAGTTTGGACATGGCCCTCAGAAAGCTTTGAGTAAACTGAATTAAAATTACAATAAATAAAACCTCCCATACTAAAACAGCATTAACTGCCAACACTCAAACTGCAACAACCCTATCTATGGAAAGGCAACACTGCAAACATTACACCAGTCCTGAAAACACTGCTGCACCTCCTATTTGGAAAACAGAACGAACCAAGCTACTCTAGATCCCTACACAGAAGCTACACACCAGCAGAAAACCTCACCTCTGTCTCACATGCAGAACACAGAACGACCTTCAAATTCAGACTAAAGAAATCATAAAGTATAAATTAAATCTTAAACTTAAAATCTGAGCTGGAAACCGCAACAAGTTAAACTTTGTACATAGTGCAACAGTGGAAAATCACCACCACAGAAAACATCAAATAAAATCAAGAAATATAAATTAAGGGGTAGATTTTAGAGATGTGAATCGTGTCCTCGATCGTCTTAATGATCAATTTCGTCTGGGAGGGGAAGGGAATCGTATTGTTGCCGTTGGGGTGGGTAAAGTATCGTGAAAATCGTTAAAATCGTGAGCCGGCACACTAAAACCCACTAAAACCCACCCCGACCCTTTAAATTAAATCCCCCACCCTCCCGAACCCCCCCCCCCCCAAATGCTTTAAATTACCTGGGGATCCAGCGGCGGTCCGGAACGGCGGCGGTCCAAAACGACCTCCTGCTATTGAATCGTGTTGTCTTCAGCCGGCGCCATTTTGCAAAATGGCCGCCGCAAAATGGCGGCGGCCATAGACCAACACGATTCGACTGCAGGAGGTCGTTCCAGACCCCCGCTGGACTTTTGGCAAGTCTTGTGGGGGTCAGGAGGCCCCCCCAAGCTGGCCAAAAGTTCCTGGGGGTCCAGCGGGGGTCTGGGAGCGATTTCCTGCCGTGAATCGTTTTCCGTACGGCAAATGGCGCCGGCAGGAGATCGACTGCAGGAGGTTGTTCAGCAACCCTCGCTGAACGACCTCCTGCAGTCAATCTCCTGCCGGCGCCATTTACCGTACGGAAAACGATTCGCGGCAGGAAATCGCTCCCAGACCCCCGCTGGACCCCCAGGAACTTTTGGCCAGCTTGGGGGGCCTCCTGACCCCCACAAGACTTGCCAAAAGTCCAGCGGGGGTCTGGAATGACCTCCTGCAGTCGAATCGTGTTGGTCTATGGCCGCCGCCATTTTGCGGTGGCCATTTTGCAAAATGGCGCCGGCTGAAGACAACACGATTCAATAGCAGGAGGCCATTTCGGACCGCCGCTCTACCCAGGGTAATTTAAGGCATTTGGGGGGGTTCGGGAGGGTGGGGGATTTAATTTAAAGGGTCGGGGGTGGGTTTTAGGGGGTTTTAGTGTGCCGGTTTTCCTGCCCTCCCCCTTCCCCCGATTTAGCTACGGACCGCCGCTGGACCCCAGGGTAATTTAAGGCATTTGGGGGGGGGGGGTGGGGGATTTAATTTAAAGGGTCGGGGGTGGGTTTTAGGGGGTTTTAGTGTGCCGGTTTTCCTGCCCTCCCCCTTCCCCCGATTTACGATTTTTTGACGATAAATCGGGGGAATTGGTATTGTATCGTGGCCCTAACGGTTTTTGACATTTAAAATATATCGGATGATATTTTAAATCGTCAAAAAACGATTCACATCCCTAGTAGATTTTAAAAGCCCTGTGCGTGTAAATCCTGCTGGATTTACGCGCACAGGGCACTCGCGCGCTGGCATACCTATTTTGCATAGGCCGCCGGTGCACACAAAGCCCCGGGATGCGCGTAAGTCTTGGGGCTTCGTAAAAGGGGCCGGAGGGGGCATGTCCGGGGGCATGTAGGTAGGCCGGGGGTGTGTCCGGCCGCGTGTCCGGGGTCAGGGGGCGGTCCGTGGCAGGTCCGTGGGCGTGGCAACAGTTCAGGGCGGGCTGGGAGGGTGGTCCCGAGTCCCCCGGCACAGGCGTAACTTGCACAACAAAGGTAGGGGGAATTTAGGTAGGTCTGGGGGGTGGGTTAGATAGGGGAAGGGAGGGGAAGGTGGGGGGATGCGGAAGGAAAGTTCCCTCCGAGGCCGTTCCGATTTCGGAGCGGCCTCGGAGGGAACGGAGGCAGGCTGCGAGGCTCGGCGCACGCAGGCTGCCAATTTTGCACAGCCTTGCGCGCGCTGAACCTGGATTTTATAAGATACGCGCGGCTACGCACGTATCTTATGAAATCCGGCATACTTTTATTTGCGCCGGTTGCGCAAACAAAAGTACGCGCTCGTGTACTTTTTTAAGATCTACCTCTAAGCATAATAGTAAAACATGCTAATAAAAGGAATGAATATTTCAAAACAGCTGATGAGTAGAACATCCAATAATTAAAAATACATCTAAATTTTTTTACATTTTTCTAAATACCAAAAAATATTTTAAAACAGTAGACAAATCAAATAACATGCAATAATTAAAATTAATAGGAAAAAAAATCCTCCGTTCTCCATACCTGGAAACTTTTCATTCCTGTCACCCTGAGACTGTCATAGATTTGTCAGGGGTTGGGTACATGCAAACTTTCTCTTCTCTCTCTCTCTCAAATACATATACTAATACACTTGGTCATTCTCACACTGTTCTGCTTACCCCGCCAGGAAAGCGGAGTTAGCAATCTGTTACGTTCTCCTTCTCCAAAGGGGAGGAGCTAGCAATCTGTTACGCTCGCCTTCTCCAGAGGGGAGGAGTTAGCAATCAGCTGTCGCTCACTCCGCCAGGAGGGCGGAGTTGGCAAGCTGTTCTGCTGTACTCCTGAAAGGGGAAGGAGTAGCGATATGACATGACCTGCTCCTCCAGAGGGGGGGAGTTAGCTATCTGTAGATCTGTTAGCGAACTGCTGTTAGATGCTCCTGTAAGGAAAGGAAGTAGCAAGCTGTTACCAATCTGCTAAGGAGTAGCAATCTGTTATGGATCAACTCTCCAAGGAAGACGAGTTGGCAATACTTCACTACTGAGATAGCAATCTATCATGCCCCCCACAACAGAGTAGCAAACTGTATATATATATATATATATATATATATATATAAGCTGCTGGCAAGTCTCAGAGAAAGAGGAGTAGCTGTCTATATAATATTTCCGTGAGCGGAGTCAGTGGTCTGTAGTGGTTGTCTCCCACAAGGTGACAATAGTGAAAGGAATGACCACTTGGAGGAAATGGTGAATCCCTGGTCCGATGGCAGATGACCGCGCCCCCAGGAGGAGATCCTGAGAGGAACCACCGGCTAGGCTAGAATATGAGATAAACACAATAGTTCTTTATTAGACTGGAAGCTGGATCAGCAGAGGTGGCAGTAGTGAGTCACTGTGTCCAGCAAGGCTGAAGTCCTTCTGATACTGGAATATAATCTCTGGGTCACTGAGCTGTAGAGAGAGACTAGAAGTAGTGAGTAGACAGGGTATACTGGATACAAGATGGTACACTCACAATAGTAGATGTCTGCAATGGTCTGTATGCCGCAGAGAGTCTTCAGTATATTCAGGAACAGGAGCCGTAGGCGAGCTCTGGTTCCTCTAAACAGTCTGTAATAAGAACTCACAATTGCTGTATATGAAATGTCTTCTAGAGTAGAAGAGAGTCTGTATAAGATTCTAGGAACATGGGCCCTCGTGGAGCGAGTACTGGTTCCTATCTGTAATCTTGCCAATGTATCTCTTGATCTCTGTACCTGTGATAATGTCTTGGATGGAAGGGAGCCTTCAGAGCAATAGGAATGTAGTCCCTCGTGGAGTGAGTACTGATTCCTATGTAATAGAACTGACAGCATTCACGTCCGCGATCGCTTCCAGGAAATGAGTTCTGGCAATCTGAAATCAAGAAGAGAGACCAGAGACCCCATGGAGCGGGTACTCCTAGTAAGTTTGAAAAGGCCGAGCAGTGGGAACGGGTTCCCCGGCTGACTCGGATCGTTGTTGCAAGTATCGTGGATTGCCGAAGCAAGTTCCATTGGAGTTCCTTGCTAACTCATTAGAGGTTAGCAAACAAAGACCTTTTAAAGTGCAAATGGATGACGTCACTATGGGGTGACGCCCCCGAGGTTCGTGCCCTTACTGGTACAAAGTCTGGAGCGCACACGCACACGCCCTTACATCATCAAGAACATGGCGGCTCCGTAGCATCAGGCAAGCCCGGGGGAACCGGGACCAAGAGGCGGAGAGAAGCCGTGGCCGCAACTGTCCGTCAGTTCCGAAGGGAGTCGCATCCCAGGTAGAGAGGGTGGAGCGAGGGGCGAGAAGAGGCATGAACACAACACACACTCTCTCTCTAATATGCTCAGTCACATGTACACATTCACACATCTTCCCTGACACATGGATTGACTCACTTGCTTTCACACACAGTCTCCCTGACTCACTTGCTCTCTCATGCTGACACACAGGTTCCCTGATTTATATGCTTTCACACACAGGCTCCATGATTTGCATTCTGTCTCTTGCACTCTCACATAGAGGCTCCCTGTTTCAGATATTCTCCCTCACACTGACACACAAGCTTTCTGATTCACATATTCTCTCTCATACTGTCATACACTAGTTTTCCTGACTCACATACTCTTGCTAACATTCATATGAGCTCTCTCATTCTTTCACACACAGTGTCCCTGTTTTGCATGCTTTCGCTTATACTCTCACTCAGGCTCTTTTACATACAGGCTAATTCACTCATGTTCATACGTAAGCTTCCTTACGCATGCTCACTGACTTACACACACATAAACACACAGACACACACTCAAACATATGCTCCCTTACATAAAATGTGACTCACTCATGCTCACACACAAGCTCCCTGACTCACACACTGTCTCTCACACTTACAAACAGGCTCCCTCATTTGCATGTTCTTTCACATATTCTCCATGATTTGCATGCTTTCTCTTACACAGACATTCAGACTCACATGCTCTTGTTCATGCTGACACAGGCCCCATGACTTACATGCTGTCTCTTACACTGTCACACACAATCTCTTTGGCTTGAATGCTAGCTTTCATGCTCAGACACATGCTTCCATGCACATGAACATAAGAACATAAGAAAATGCCATACTGGGTCAGACCAAGGGTCCATCAAGCCCAGCATCCTGTTTCCAACAGTGGCCAATCCAGGTCATAAGAACCTGGCAAGTACCCAAAAACTAAGTCTATTCCATGTTACTGTTGCTAATGGCAGTGGCTATTCTCTAAGTGAACTTAATAGCAGGTAATGGACTTCTCCAAGAACTTATCCAATCCTTTTTTAAACACAGCTATACTAACTGCACTGACCACATCCCCTGGTAACAAATTCCAGAGTTTAATTGTGCGTTGAGTAAAAAAGAACTTTCTCCGATTAGTTTTAAATGTGCCCCATGCTAACTTCATGGAGTGCCCCCTAGTCTTTCTACTATCCGAAAGAGTAAATAACCGATTCACATCTACCCGTTCTAGACCTCTCATGATTTTAAACACCTCTATCATATCCCCCCTCAGTCGTCTCTTCTCCAAGCTGAAAAGTCCTAACCTCTTTAGTCTTTCCTCGTAGGGAAGCTGTTCCATTCCCCTTATCATTTTGGTAGCCCTTCTCTGTACCTTCTCCATCGCAATTATATCTTTTTTGAGATGCGGCGACCAGAACTGTACACAGTATTCAAGGTGTGGTCTCACCATGGAGCGATACAGAGGCATTATGACATTTTCCGTTTTATTCACCATTCCCTTTCTAATAATTCCCAACATTCTGTTTGCTTTTTTGACTGCCGCAGCACACTGAACCGACGATTTCAATGTGTTATCCACTATGACACCTAGATCTCTTTCTTGGGTTGTAGCACCTAATATGGAACCTAACATTGTGTAATTATAGCATGGGTTATTTTTCCCTATATGCATTACCTTGCACTTATCCATATTAAATTTCATCTGCCATTTGGATGCCCAATTTTCCAGCCTCACAAGGTCTTCCTGCAATTTATCACAATCTGCTTGTACTTTAACTACTCTGAACAATTTTGTGTCATCTGCAAATTTGATTATCTCACTCGTCGTATTTCTTTCCAGATCATGTATAAATATATTGAAAAGTAAGGGTCCCAATACAGATCCCTGAGGCACTCCACTGTCCACTCCCTTCCACTGAGAAAATTGTCCATTTAATCCTACTCTCTGTTTCCTGTCTTTTAGCCAGTTTGCTTACTGACTCTCTCAGACACACACACACATACACATACATACACTCATGCTCTCTCACACATAAGCTGCCTGTGGGGGTTAGCTCATGCCAAGAGAATTTAGTTTAATTTAGTTTATTAACTAGATTTACTACAATTCATTCAGGAACATCAAAGAGGATTACAAATCTAATAAATAAGATTCTACAACAATAAGGGTAAAACAAAATAATATAAGATAATATAAAACATTAACAAAATATTAACAAAATGTAGTAAATAATATACCAAACAATAGATTAAACAAACAAATGTTTATTTCCTTCCCAGAAATGCACCAAAGTCCAAGGGAGACTTTTGGAGATACTTATGCCTTCATACAGCCTCCCCAAGAAAGGCATTAGAAGGGTAAAAGAGCAATCAGATATGCAATACTGGAGACAACCCTGGGATCTGCTGTACACGTGAATATTAAATTGGAAGTTATAGTATTGTCTTCATAAAGATGTAACGCTCTACATGCCCACATACAGACAAACTCAGATAGGTAGAAATGTGTTTCAGCAAGGTGACCAGCACTACAAAGTAGAAATGCTTTCCACTTCTAAGACTTGTTGCAAACTGTTTATTATACCTATCATTTTATTTTGAGTGGATCAAAATGATGTTTTTTTCCCGTTTTATTCTCTAACATTGTGTGATGCAAATAACAGGTCTACTTTCCTATGTGAAAGTCCAACTTGTAATTTGAATTAATGATTTATCTGTTGAAATTTAAATATTTTAAATGGACATTTTGCACTGGTTGACAATCTATGGCCACATTTCTTTACAGATATATATTATTATTGCATCTATCACTTGATACTCAAAAAAATCTGTTATATATCTGCTGTATTATATGTATATTCTGCTATCAAAACAAAAAAAATTGCCTTCTGGGCATCTCATCCTTCATTGTTTTATCAATGCTAACTTTTTTAAAAAAATGCCCATAGCTTGCAAGATCTGCATTCTGTCAATAGTGTAGAATGAAATCCAAATAACTTAAGAGAGTAAGATACATCAGCAGCAAATAAGCCAATCAACAAATTTATGTGCTTGCCCATAGCCAAAAGATGCTTCTGAGTTATGCTTATGCATAGTGATAATGTTTTCATAGCCCTCAGGTCATTGGCCAATATACTGAAAATAAAATTACTGCAAAGTAACTAAAATAATGTTTTGGTCTCTGAGGGATTTTTGTTTATCCCTCTTCTGCAAGATACCCTTCCCACCTCAATCTTAGTCATTGGGGATATTCTGACTCAGTCCACCTTTTCTTTGTGAAATTAGAACTGAAAATTCCTGTGAATAATGCAGCAAAATCAAGAGTGCTTCAGCCTGCAGCAGATAATTTTGGGCCATCCAGTAACTTTAATTCTCCAATGTTCCATCATTTTCCTGTGAAAGTTAGTCACAGACAGATAGACAGACAGGATATACCCATAAGCCATTCTTTACACGCTTGCGCAAGAATGCCTAAAAAATGTATAATCCCCAGCAGCCATAAAACAGCAGAGAAAAATCCTTGACAATTTGTAAATCAAACAGCATTATCTAATTTAATCCCAGATGTGTCGTTCAACAGCAATCAGACTACAGATGCCAAGAAACCATATTTGGCAATACTAAACAATAACTGGAAAGTTTCACCAACCTTTGACACAGATTTATCATTTTACCATGTTTATCACACAAATAATGTGTGCAATAGAAAAGAGGCGTGTCTATTCAAATTGCCGACCTATCACATCACATAATTAAATATCACATGTGGCATTGTGGCTTTGCACGCGGCTTTGCTTCATTGCACAGAGCGTTGCATCATCATGCAGCACATTATTTTTTGCTACACTATAAATACTGCCTTCATGGGCACATGCCTCTTTGAGGGTGTGTCAAGAGTTTGGTTAGAGGTAGATGGTGCTGGTGGGTTCTATGCGATTTATAGTGATTACTGATTGTGTTGTCTTGTTTGCTGTTGTCATCTGTTTTTTTCTTTACCTTTTGTCATCTTTGTTGGAGTGAAAGTTTTTCTTTGCTAGTCCAGTTTGTCAGTCTGTTTTTTGTATGGAGGTAGTGAGGAGGAGTAGAGGTGGTGAGGAGGAGTGGAGAGGTGTTGAGGAGTGGAAGTGGTGAAGAGGTGTGTGTGTGTGTGTGTGTGTGTGTGTGCTGAGGCTGAGGAGGGGTAAGTGTGAAGGAAGAGTGTTTGGAGGTAGTGGAGAGGATGGAGCATGAGAGGGATGGGGAGAGAGGAGAGAAGAGAGAAGAGAGAAGAGGCATCAGGCTAGGAGGGGAGAGGTGGAGAGGGAGAGGGAGGTTGCAGGCAGCAGTGGCAGGGGAAGGAGTCAGAGTAAGAGTATGGACAGGCACAGGAATAGAAGGAGACAGCATGGAAGGGATTGCGGAAGGAGGAAGGGCTTGGTCAAGCAAGTTCTGGGGAGGAGTAGGGCAAAAGGGAAGGGAGTTGGTAGGGAAGGTGCAGAAGGGGTGGAGGGGTGGAGGAAGGAAGAAAAGAAGGGAGCGGGATGGAGAGTGAGGAAAGGGAAGTCAACTCTCCAGATGAGGAAGTAGCACCCCCTTCAGGCAGCCAGCCAACACCACATGCTTGTCTATGGGCCATAAAGTTCAGCATACAGGAGAATGACCTGGTGATCACAGGGGTCCTGCAGAACTATCCTTAGCTGTTTGGCAACTAGATGGCCAAGATGTCTAAGGCAGCGAAGGGGCAGATATGGTTCAACCTGTTGCAGTCCATCAGCAGGTGGAGCAGCGTGATAAGAAATAGGGAGCAGGTTGCCCATCAATACAGGGACATTAAGGCCCAGCTGAAGGGCAAGGTTGTGGCGAGAGCCAGGTACCAATGTGTGACTGGAGGAGGAGTGCCATGTCCAATCCAGGTGACTCAGAAAGAGGAGCAAATAATGGAGAGGATGGGACCGGATGTGTTTGAGGGCATGGTTGAGCAGCTGGACAAAACATGAGCTATAGCCGGTAAATTCACCTCGCCCATAAATGGGCAGGCTGAAAGGGGATGCACACATCATTTGGCATAAGATGATCACTATGCAAAGAAGATAAGTATACTTCTCATGCCAAAAAAAATAAGGGATACTTGCTGGCATAAGTACTTAAGTCTTCTTTTTTGTTTCTTCTCTTTTGTTTCCATAGCTCTCGAGTGCCAAGCTGCCAGTCACAGCCAGGATTGCCCAGGGCCCAGCCAGGAATGCCCAGGGCCTAGCTGGGAAGCCCACAGGCCTAGCCGGGATGTCCCTGGGAGCAGCTGCCCACTCACAGTACTCCAGAGTTCCATACTGATGGATGCAGAGATGCAGTAGAGCGAGGAGAAGGAGGAGAAGGAGGAGCATCATGAGCCACAGGATTCACAGCTATTGCTGTTGCTACAACAGATGATCTCAACAAGCCCACTTCAGGTATCCCTCAATCTGTCCACATTCATGGAGGAAGGAGACCTTGACTGCAGCCTTCAGAACCACATGTACCATGAGCCAACACTCCACACCAGCATGTAGTTCCACAATCCCCAGGCCAGGTGGAGCGCACCATCCCATCGATTCCCATCTTGCACCCTCATACAACAGCAGCACCATCAGCACTGGCAATGCCTGCCCCACCGTCAATGACAGCACCAGTAGTACCGACACTGTCAGCAGCACTGACACCTCCACCAGGACTAGCACCAGCAGCAAGCATGCCTTTAGGTGAACTGAGGCAGTTGAAGATCCATGGACCGGCAGAACAGGATCCTTCAGCAGAATACAGCTGCCAACCCTCAAAATGTAAACACCCTTGTTGCTACCATCAGCAATATCAGTAATGTGCTGACACAAATACTGCACCTTCATGCCAGAGCAGCCTTCAGAGTCCTCAGCTCCATCCCTAGAATCAAAACCCTGCAGCAGTCCTGGAGAGTCAAGACACCAGTGGGAAGGTACCATGTGGCAAGGGATCTTGAAGTGCCAAGAAGTCAAAATTTGCGACAAGCCTGGGCTGGCCTCTTCACAGAGTTGCTGTGCCATCTAGTTGGAAGAAACCTGTTCTGCATGTCCTCACTACAGAGTTGCTGTTCCAGCACGCAGAATGCATGGTGTTCTGTGAAGCCTTTTCATATAGCACAATAACTAAGAAGTCCTCCTAGAGGTTCTGCTCCTATTACAGGGTCATTTAAGTAGACTATAATTTATTTATTTATTATTTATTTAAAATTTTTATATACCGGCATTCATGTTGCAAACACATCATGCCGGTTTACATATAACAGGGGTGTACAGTAAACAATTCAATAACCTATTTGTGTAGAAGGAAGCAGTTACAAATAACAAGGTAATAGAACTGGGAGGAGAGAAGAAAAGAAAGAGAATAACATTAGGTATAGGTATTTACATTAGTAATAACATTTTTACATGTGGAAGTGGTAGAATCTTTCCTGCTATGATTCTTGCTTTTCTTTCCTGCTATGATTCTTGCTTTTCTTTCCTGCTATGATTCTTGCTTTTCCTGCTAACTTTCCTGCTATGATTCTTGTCATGCTGTCCCATCTCCTCCTCCGTGCTGCTGGGTGTCCTCTGAGTTCATTTCCTGCAAGTGTTGCCGCCATGCTGCTGGGAGTCATGTGAGTTCATTTCCTGCAAGTGGGGCCTCCATGCTGCTGGATCTCCTCCTGTGCTTCCTGTGTCCATGCTGCTTGGCCTCCTCCTGGGCCTGCTGCTTCCATGCTGCTGGGTCTTGCGCTGTTCCTGATGCCTCATTGCTCCTGCTACGTTCATGCTGAACTGTTTGATCCTGCTGCTGCTGCCTTCATGCTGAACTTTGCTGCCCTGCCCTTAGGCTCTCCCCCTTAAATGCACTCTTTCAAATGGACTGTCTGGGGCATTTGGTTTGACAGCATATAGTAGTGCTACATGTAGCTGTTACTTAACAGCACTACTATAGTTTTTAGGGTGCCACATCTTCTTTCCATGTTCTTAGTTGTAATCATGATTGTGCCTAAAGGATAAGGTGTAATGCCTGTGATTTTAATGATGCTATTTCAATATCTGACTGTACAAGTGTACACTCAATGTGCTGTCCATGAAATGTACAATGTTTTTGGATATTAGCTAGCTTGTCCTTGCAGAATGTGATTGCCTAAGACATTGTGTTATTCAAACAGTGCACTACATGTGTTTGCTAATAAGTGCTCACTATTTGGAAAATTCTACTTTCTGTTTGTGTCCTTTCATTGTGTGGTTTTAGTACGTATGGAACCAAAGGCTAAAGGCTTGCTCTCTACATGACTATGCATGCTAGTATGGCCTGCCTCCTTCTAATTGTGGTTATTGAGCATGCCAGACGATATGAGTTATGGCATAACAATAAAAGCTGTGTGTATGCTGTTAAGGAAGACAGCCAGAGGTGAAGTTAAAGTTCCTTACTGGGGACCTTCACTATTGCCTCTTGTTGCCTTCTTCACACAGCATACCATTTGGTAACTCCTGCTCAATACCTTCATAGGCAACACATTACATAGCGTGAATGTCTAGGTTGGGTGGTGTAAAGGCAAAGTTGGAGTCATCATGATAAAGTAGGGATAAGGAGTGAGGGAGTACCATCTGCTCTACAATGTCCATGGCCAACCACCAGAGGTCCTAGAGGGATGCTGCTGGTGCTGAGGTCCAGGCTCTCTTCCACACTGTGGCTCCCACCCCGCTACTGGCATGGCTTGGGCATCTTTAAAATTCGTGTAAGGTAACACTGACTTTACAAGTAGCACCCAGATCCCTAAGGCAGCCCACTATAGGAATGTCAGTCTGTGGAAGTCAGCACCAGCAGCACCCCTCTATGTCCTATGCTCTGCACCTGTGCAGATTGTGTACCACACACTACTCCCTCACTCCTCCTTCCTACTTGGCACACTGCAGCTGACACCGTGCTACAAGAGTCACCAAGTACACAGTGTACTGGAAGTGAACGTTTGGTTACTGTAGAAGTGAAGCATACAGTGTTTCAAAAATGGTGCCCCTTCCCTTTGTAGGCACATATTGGCGCACCACAACTACTTTTGCACACATAAGGTATTGTCCTTCATATGGGTGAAAGACGTTAGGCCAACTGTTGCACCATCTACACAGCACAGACTGAGTGTTAAAAAAAAATGTGTGCTGGTGTGGCAACCTGTCTGTCAACTGTGCATGAATCGAGCAATGGAGAGGTGCCAAATGAGATCAGTGAGAGAAAAAAGCGACTATATAATCAAAGTTCTGCAATGCCTGTAGCACATGGTAAGCAAGTCAACAACAACCACACACATACACACACACAAACCCATGCACCCAGTTTCTCAGTACATTCAGCATGTAAAGCAGCATGATGCTAAGCACTCATCTCAATCGGTCATATAGGCATAGCATTAACTTGTCTTTTACAGTGCCTGTTCCATGCATCACAGCATTCCCATATTCACTCGCTAGTTTCTTAATCAGCACTACCCCCTCCATTCATTTCCAAGCCTCTGGGCCAGGCCTAGGTGTGAGTAGGCTGCACACTCAATAATAACAGCACTATTGGGCCTACTTCAATTAGATGGTGGTAAAATATCATTGTGGGGGGGGGGGGGGAGGTGACTCTTAGACCAACAGCCAAATGTTAATTATAACATTCAAGTTGTACAACATACTAGATATGCCACTATGCCTACCTGTACACCTCTGCCCTTCTGAAAACACTACAGAAAAATTGTACTTGAGAAAAATGATCAGTACAAGGGGTCAGACCATTCCTACCACTGTCCATATGCTGGCCTGTCAGAGGCACACCTTCTCCAGAAGGCAAACACTTGATCAGTGCTGTGCAAAAGCTGTCTGTGCTCACTTTAGGGAAACACACTGCCCGCTAATGAGTATTGGATTGCAGGCCCAAGGGAGCAACCTCTGACTGGCACAGCACCCACACACACACGCAGAGAGTAAGCCACACACAGCAGGTCAGTAACCAAGTGACACACTCATTTATGTTAGCAGTTGGGACTGCATGCTCCAGTTCTTGCCCCTACACAAGTGCAAGGCCTATGTTCCTGAAATGTTTGTCATAAAACAAAATAGAGGTGTGTGTCAGCTTACAGTAACTGCTAATGAGGCTGTATAAGTCCTTCTATCCAAACATTATCTATAGCTGCCCATAGGAAACACCTCTGTCAAAGGCATATATCAACCCTACTTAGTGGGACCTTCTGACATGAGCCCCTGAAGGGCTTAGGTGGCACAAAATCAGTGACTGTCAAGCTAATAACACATAATGATCATCACCTGTCATGGCAAGTACATGACATCTGTGGGAGCATTAGGCCTATACATTCATCACTGTGTGGCATTTACTATGGAGGCAGCTTGTAGACTCATAACCAGTTCAGCTGAGCAGACTTGGACAAACCAGAATGCAATACACAGAGAACTACATGGACTGTGTAGGAGCATTCCTGGGCTGCTCACATCTAACAGTTGAAATCTGTTACACCACGTACTGCTGAGCCTAGATGATTGCAGCTGTTCAGCAGTCGACAGACATTGTCACAAGCATGCGCATCACTAATGGCATACAACCATGAAAGCATGAAAACCTGTGCAGTAATGTTGGTAACGCTACAATATGCAAAGTATTTTGGACAAGAGTGCTCAGTCAATGGGCTTTAATGGGGCTCAGAGATCACAGCTTCAGTGTAACATGTTGCAGGTATAGATTAAAAGTGAAGAATGTGGATACGTTGAGGGTGCATACATATATGCATACTGTGCCATCACATGACTATCATTGACACATAACACACTAAGACCTGGCAGCAACCTGACATCTCCCAATCAGAGTGAGGCTATGTGTGACAGAACATTTAAAGGTAGGAGGTTCACACACACATAAAGCCTTGGCCTGTATGATGTCAATGTTTGATGAGGATAGATGTGGCAGCGGTAAGAGTGGCTATATACTATACTGTCACTGTGACATATCAGAGGACAGAGGAAATTACAAGGCAGGACAGTATCGGATTTCCAATCCTGCCTTCACTGAGCTGGACGTGCATCCTCCCGTTGGCTCCCCAAGAAGGAGACATCTCCTACATTACATCACGACAGGCAAGGCCCTCACCTTTTCCACAGAAATATTTCTAAATAGGCCAGCTTTGTGTAGTAAGGTACATGGGTGTACCGGTGCAAGGAACAACAAAGAGTGCACACATACTCTAAACTGCACCAGGTAGCACAGTTTCTTTCAGCAAGGCTGTAATGGAAGGTGTGATCCGACACCTGTGTGATGTGTGCAGTATTATTGGCACCTAGCCGCAATTTTGTGGACACCTTATTCCTGTCCTGCTTTGGAAGTATGTACATGCTGCCATTTCATCACATTTCCTTACTTTATATTTGTTGCGTTGGAGGTGGACCCTTGGGCCAAGGTGGGGTTGACACAACCCTTAGGTAGGGACCTACGGGTCCCCACCATCGACTGGTGTAGTGGGCTGAAGATAGAGGCCGCTGGAGCTTCACCTATACCAGCCCTCGTTCCCCACGGGTTGAGCCTTTGGGTGCCGGGGCCGACAGGACTTAGGTGGGCCTCGAGGTTGGTTTGTAAAGTAAGGTGATTCAGCCCAGAGACAGCAGTCGATAAATGGTGTAGTTCTATCCTAGACTGGGTTTGGTATGGAAACTCAGGCACCAATGGATCAGGAGGCAACTGGAGGTGCCTGAGCAAAGCAAGGCCGAAGTCTTGTAAGTCCACGTCCAGGAGGTAGGCTGGAGGAGGCATCACTGACAAGCTAGAGTCAAGGCTGGTGACAAATAGAGGTTGTGGCAAGTGAAGAACTCTGGACACGGAGTAATCTGTAGCGTAGTCGATCAAGGCAATGGTCAGAGCACGGAGAAGGCAGGAGTAGTCAATCAAGGCAATGGTCAGGGCATGGAGAAGGCAGGTGTAGACAAATGTAGCAGAGGTCCGGGATTGGAGATAGGCTGAAGAGGAGTCAAACAAAGCCGAGTCGAAATCCAAAAAGTCAGTCCAACATATAGACAGGGCAGGAACAAGAAAGACAGGAATACAACGTAGAAACGATTATCAGCAACGAGTACGAGAAGTACGAGGAGACCTGTTGCAAAGGCAACGCAATGAAGCGAGGCCTGAGCTTATATATGCTGATGAGTCTGACATCAGCATCCGGGGCCATATCCAGGTTCCTGCCACGGGCCCTTTAAAAGAATTAACGATGCGCGTGCATGCGCCTAGGGAGGGGGCACAGCGCCAATGGCGGCGTCTCTCCGCGGGCCATGCAGAGAGGCCCAACAAGCAAGGACATCTTAGCTGGCAACACTGGGGACCATGGCAGAGGCGGAGGCACCGGAGGTGACCTGAGATCAGAGCTGGCAGCCCACCGCCGCCAGTGATGAGGAACCAGGAGCTGGAGTCCATACAAGAAAGTGAGAGGGCCGCACCGCGGCTGGATGGCAGTAAGTGGAGGACTAGATGTATATATATGCTACTAATCAGTATGATGATAACAATCCTAGTGTACACTGGCTCTTTAACTGCTAAAGCACTGGTGTGATGTCGGTCTGGCCATGCTCATGTTACCGTAAGCACACCTACTACAGGGGTATAAGCTCACCTGCACACCTTTAAGCAGTTTGGAATTAGGGTGTAACCTTGGAAATCTGTCATTCAAACATTTAACTGTCTAACTCTTACTTTCACATGTGCATTTCACTTCACTCCTATTTGAGATTTACAGCATTTTAAAGGTGTAGCTCTCCGGGTTTGATGAACATGTAGGGTGCCATTACACTTATAGCAGCATGTCATCCACATGTGAGCACTAGAATGCACTCTACTGGTGAGGGCTCACAGGTCACACCATGCTATGTAGGCCACTAAGGGTAATGCCACACATGCCTCTTTTACTGTCACTATTAGGCTAAACACATCGTGACAGCGACATGTTTTTCATGTAATCATTACTTTTACAACTGTATTTCAAGTACAGTGCACTGGTGCTTTGGGAATATTAATCCAGAGTAGCCATACGTGGTTTATGCAACACGGTGAGCTACAGAGCCAAGCAGTGAGAGAATGAAAAGGGCTTGCAAGGAGAGGAGCAGCAGTCCTCCCCTGGAAGGGGAAGTGGTAGGTGAGTTCTATCAGGCAAAGTGTCTTTCTATAAAGTTTTGGCAAATCTGGCTGCCAGCGTCGTCTCCTGGACTCGTGCAGGGAGACACGGGGGATCCTGGGGAGATCCGCACGTAGGTCCATTGGTACTTTGTGGTGTAGAGCCAGATAATGGAATGTGCAGCACAGCAACACAATCTTTGCAACTTTGGGTGGGGCTGCATTAAAGCTCCACCCATCTTGTCTAAACAGTGAAAACGACTTTTCAGAAGGCCGAAGGTGCATTCTATGACACAGCAGGTAGCACATAAGGCCTCATTGTACCTCGTCTCTGCTGTCATGTTGGGAATTGCAATGGGGGTGAGAAGCCAGGGCCTGCAACCATACCCTGAATCTCCTGTGGCAATGACAGAAGAAATGCATGAATGATAGCATTGACATTTGCAGAAATGAGTGGCAAACTACAGCATCCAGTAAGACTGTATAAGATAGACTGTACCTTTGCTGAGCCTTAAAGGGTAATTAGCATGGTTGAAATGGCTTTCACATTGTTGTTGGCCACTATGTGCAAGCTAGCTGTAGGCATAAGGACTCATCTCTGCATGACTACTAAATCAGACAGATGTGGCTATTAGAAGTATTGCATGACAGGCCCTCCCAACCCAGCAAAGGCTACTGGTGTGTACTGGCTGCCAACCTTGAAGAGGCGTAAGAAGTGAGCAGCAAAAGCCGTGCCTCATGCTGTTCATGCAAATGTCTGTGGCAGCTATGCAGTCTGTCCTTAGTAGAAACCCATTAGTGAGCCCACACACAGGGAATATGGCAGCCCACAAACATTTTCAGGATAGTGGTCGTGATACCAGTGTGTCAGGCTGTACAGAAACTATGTGCAACAATCTTCCTGGTGCCTCAGTAACGGCCCACATGTTATGGTGCTGTGCCAGAAGTGTGGACAGGTCAAGTTTAAGATTCACCAGTGACATTGTAAGAGTTCCCAAGGGGAGGATAGGAATGGGGCATTTTTGGTAATGTACACAGCAACCTTTAGGTTCCGTGCATTGTTTATCATCACTCATTTTTCCAGTCTGTGAAACATGGGGACAAAAAGGCATGGCCTGGGACAATGGCCTGCATACATGACAACACAAGGCAGACATGGAATTGACAAAGAAAAGTGTGTCTTACTTATGAGCCAAGCGTCACCTTACAGGATGGCCTGATTGCCTAAGTATAAAGGAATCATGCACGGCTCCTGGGCACCTGGCCACCATGCACATCCCAGCATCACAGACCACTTGGATGTTGAGGGAGCGGAAGAGCTTTCTATTGTGATCACCTCCTCCTTCTGACGGAGTGGAACAATGGCCACATGAGTGCAGTTGATAGCTCCAACAACATTGGGAAAATGTGCGAAGGCATAGAAACTTCTCTTCAAGTCCATTGTCTTGCCAGTAATGAGGAAATTTTATGTAGCGATTAATGCGATCAGTGACTGCTTCGATGACCTGGTCAAGACAGTGTGAGAAAATAGTTTATGACATTCCCCCCACGACCCTTACTGTGGTTTGGAAGAATCCGCTTGCCGTGAAATGGAAGACGGCCAAGAGTTTGGTGAGTCCAGGGACGGCGTGAGATCTTTGGGTGACTGGATCCAGATCCGCTCAGATGTCTTCATAAAATTCCTGGATTGCCCGAGAGCTGAGGCGAATCCTGCTAACCACAAAGCCCTCTGGCATGCCCAGCAAGGAGGTGCATGGAGAAAAGATATGCTCTCTATCCAGTGCTGTGGCTGCTTGCATGCCGGATGCTACAGTGGGCCCTGATCCAGTTTACTGATAGCATTTTTTCAATATAATTGTTGATTCCCCATAGAAGTAACATCTCTCTATTTCTGTTATGTTCAGAGCAAAGAATAAATGACTAGCATGGAGGCAGGCCTTTCTGAAGTAGAAGACAAGCAATAACACTACCTTAAAGAAATCAAGTTAGGTTAAGTTAGGGATAGATCAAAGGTCAAAATGAAGAAGTCAAATCAAAAGCAGGGTTCAGGAACAAGTACAGATTAAAATAAGTGTAGCTCTGGGTCAGGAAAAGACTGAAATAGACAAAAGATCAAATAGGAATGGGTCAAAAATGGCCCAAACATGCCTGCAACTGGAAAAAGAAAATCAGGAAGAATTTGAAGAAGAGATGTACCAGCCAGGGGCACAGGTTGGAAAGTAAATAATCAGACAATCAGGATTGGCTTCTGCTAATCCAATGAGAACATAGAGAGCAGGTCTGAATGCAAAATAACATAAGAAGTGGCATGTTAGCTGGAAGGCAACAGTCAAGCACTAGACAGTAGAAATAGATCGCTCACCATGTAGAACAAATGGCTATAAATATGCAGGCTGCTGGTTCATGACCAAGCACCTCTTACTGCTGTGAGTGCTACATCATTAACATTTCCTGCTTAACTAAACCAAATATTTAAAAAGTTTGACCCAGGAACTAAACCTTGATATCTCCTGTAGCATGGAAATTATTAATCATAGAGCCACAGGGTTGACTTGTCACTTCTTGTTTATAGCTGCTAGGTAAAAACACGGACGGGTATTCACTAAGAGACTGATTTTAAACTGAGCGCACATGTCCCCATACACTCGCATATTGGCGCTCCAGCAAGGATATGATAAAATATTAAATTAATTGTGCGTGCACTTACACACGTATGTTTTAAAATGCACTGACCGCACGTAGGTGCGCTCTAATTTTCAGTGGTTACTCGAGCACAGCTAGAATGCATGTGTCTTCAATAGACATCATGTCATCTTTTATGCACGTATGTCACTGAATTTTAAAACGTTCACGTGAGGCACATTCCCAGTTTTCTAATTAGTCCATCAGTTTATCCAGTTAACAGAAAGGTCTTTCAGACCCATCTGGTTCTTTAACCTGCACTTAAGCCGGACCCCTCACTCTGTGCTATAAGCCCTCACTTGAGATTTGCAGACTTTTTCCTCATCAGAAGCAGCAGTAAAGTCATGTGGATATCATCTAGCGTACATGCGCTGTGGGTTTCATTTTTAAAATTCAGAGTTACGTATGTAACTCATGGCCCCACTGCAGAATGCCCATGCCCGGCATCATTGCCATCCCTTTATTCCCCAAGCATGCATGGCTACATATGCCCATAGGGGTAGATTTTAAAAGAAGCGCACGCGGCGTACATGTGCGCGCTCTACCCGGCGCGCGCACATGTTTGCCCGATTTTATAACATACCCGCATAGGCACGTGCATGTTATAAAATCGGAGGTCGGCGCGTGCAAGGGGGTGCACAGTATGCTCGGCTGAGCGCACTGTATTGCATCAGCCCCATGGTGTTTTGTGCTATTCATGCCACTTTTGGTGCTGTTTTGCACCTTTCATTTTGCCTTGGGAATTTCATGGCTCTGTTGGTGTTGATTGGGGTGTTCATATCACTGCTGTAGGTGCCCTTTGCTCTACATTTTGGTGCCTTGGACTGTTGAAGCTTCTGTTGTTGGTGCCTTTTGCCCCTCTTTTAATGCCTTGAGATGTTTTTCCCACTGCTGGTACTGCTTTGTAGGGATGTGCAGAGCAAAAGTTTAAGTTCATATGTCCATATGTCCAAAGGGGCTCCCATTTGCGGTCAATATGGACATAAACAGAATTCAATGAGTTGAGTATATGTCCATATGTGCAAATAAAAATTTAAACCCCTCACCCTCCTTAATCCCCCCCCCCCAAGACTTACCACAACTCCCTGGTGGTCCAGCGGGGTCAGGACGCCATTTCTGACCAACTTTGCAAGGAGCACGTGACGTCGGCGTCACGTCGGAGTGACGCGGCGTCACGTGATTCCCCGTGGGTTTGCGCCGGAACGCTCGTTCGGCCCAAAAGGAACTTTTGGCCAGCTTGGGGGGGCCTCCTGACGCCCCCAAGCTGGCCAAAAGTTCCTTTTGGGCCAAACGAGGATCCGGAAGCGACCCCGCGGGGAATCACGTGACGTCGGCGTGACGCGGCGTCACGTGATTCCCCGCAAGTTCCCTCCGGCACCCTCGTTCGGCCCAAAAGGAACTTTTGGCCAGCTTGGGGGGGCCTCCTGAACCCCCCAAGCTGGCCAAAAGTTCCTTCTGGGCCGAACGAGCATTCCGGCGCGAACCCGCGGGGAATCACGTGACGCCGCGTCACTCCGACGTGGCGCCGACGTCACGTGCTCCTCGGAAAGGCTTTCAGAAATGGCATCCTCACTCCTCGCTGGATCACCAGGGAGTTGTGGTAAGTCTTTGGGGGGGGATTAAGGAAGGTGAGGGGTTTAAATTTTTATTTTGGATCAACAATCGCGATTTCCAACTTATTCAACATAGCTATGTTGAATAAGTTGGAAATCCGATCGTTTATGTCCTATCACTTTTTTAAGTTAAAAAAAAAAAAAGTAGCGTTTTACATTTATGTTCAATACGAATGCACACCCCTACTGCTTTGCTGTCTCATGTTGCATTGAGCGGTTCATAATGCAATTGTTGGTGCCCTTTACCCCTCTCTTAGTGCCTTACAGAGCTCATGTCTCTGATTGGGATGTTTTTCACTCTCACAGACCTTGGGCTGTTTCTTCCACTGTTGTGGTGCTTTTTACCCTTTTTTTTTTGTGCCTTAGAGTGTTTAAACCTTTGTATGAACTGATAGCTCTTCTCAACATGTCTCGGGTTATTTTTTCCTCTGCTGGTGCTGCTTTGCCCCAATCTTGATGTATTTGTCTGCTGTTCCTTCTGTTGCTATCCCTCCCTATGTGTCTCATTATATTTGGATAGAAAGTTCCATTGTAGAGTCCAAACTAGGAACATAAGAACATTAAAAAAAACATAAGAACATAAGAAGTTACCATTCTGGGTCAGACCAAAGGCCCATCAAGTCCAGCATCCTGTTTCTGACAGTGGCCAATCCAGGCTACAAGTACCTGGCTAGTACCCAAAAGCTAAGGGCCTCATTTTCCAATATCGCATTGGTAACGCAGTAGGGGGCGTTACCAATGCAAATGAGGCTTCTTTCGTGCAGTGGGGAAACATCGCCGCACGCGATGTTTTCGCCAGTTGCGAAAACATTAGCACAATTCACAATGTTTTCCCAGTGTGTGATGATTCTTTGGGTGTTTCATCACAGTGCATGATATTTGCCAGTTTTACATCACAGGCCACTCGGGGTGGGGATTAGGTATGAGCGTCGGGGGTTGGGGGCCACTTTCGCATTCCACATGAGACCTACAGAAAGAACAGTGGTCTCTAGTGAAGATTTGCAGGCCGTCGGAGTGACCCCGAGTTAGTAGGTGGCCCTCCCATAGGGGTTAAAATACCTGTCTAGGGCATAGGCACTATAGTAAGTCTCTCTCTCTCTCTCTCTCTCTCTCTCTCTCTCTCTCTCTCTCTCTCTCTCTCTCTCTGCCAGGCTGTCCAGATCTATCGTGATAACCCTTTACTTGCCGGTAGCACAGTCCGTAACGCAAATTTGAGGGTTGTAGTTATTATGCTCCGCCCCCTGACAAATTTGCATTCGCAAATCGCGATAACAGCCTTTATCGCGCGCGGTAAACTCCTTTGAAAATGAGGCCCTAATTCTATCCCATGCTACTGATGCTAGTAATAGCAGTGGCTATTCCCTAAGTCAACTTGATTAATTGCAGTTAATTTTTAATTATTTATTTAAAAATACTTATATTGTGCCACCTCCAAGAATCTGTTCAGAGCAGATTACAATAAAACAATCATAAAATCAAGATAATTCAAAATGACATAAACAAAAACTGACAAACATTACATTCATATAAATATACCTAAAAATAGTATTTAAAATACTTAAAAAATAAATCATAATGGTTCATCCAAATGCCTCCTCAAAGAGCACTTTCTTTAATGCCTTTCTAAATACTTTAAAGTCCTGCTGCTATCAAAGCTCAACAGGAATTATCCTCCAAGAACCTATCCAAATCTTTTTTAAACACAGATACTTTTAACTGCCCTGACCATATCCTCTGGCAACAAATTCCAGAGCTTTATTGTGCATTGAGTGAAAAATAATTTTCTCTGATTAGGTTTAAATGTGCTACTTGCTAACTTCATGGAGTGCCCCGAAATCCTTCTGTTATCTGAAAGAGTAAATAAATGATTCATATTTACCCATTCTAGACCTCTCATGATTTTATAGACTTATCATAGCCCCACTCAGCAATCTCTTCTCCAAGCTGAACAGCCCTAATCTCTTCAGCCTTTCTTCATAGGGGAGCCATTCCATCTTCTTTATCATTTGGTTGCCCTTCTCTGTACCTTTTCCAGTACAAATACATGTTTTTTGAGATGTGGTGACCAGAATTGTATACAGTACTAAATGTGCAGTCTCACCATGGAGCGGTACAGAGGCATTATTACATTTTCCGTTGTTTTGTTAACCATTCCCTTCCTAATAATTCCTAACATTATTTGCTTTTTTGAATGCTGTAGCACACTGAGCTGACAATTTCAAAGTATTATCCACTATGATGCCTAGATCTCTAATAAATCAGCTTCCCATCCAGGCATACGATCTTCTCTCTATACCCAGGCCCAAAAAAAGAGGAGGTGGACTCCTCCTCACAGCCAAAAAAACACTAGGCCTGACATTGCAGACTTCTAATAACCTATCAAAGATCGAATTTGCGCTTTTCAACTCGAAACACCTGATGATCGGTCTAATTTATGCCCCTCCCGGAGCACTGGAAACAGACCCATCTTCAATCATAGAACTTACAGCAAAACACCTAAACTCCAGAAAACCTACCATCCTCATGGGAGATTTTAACCTTCACGTAGATGTCCAACCTCATTCCACCAACTGTAAAACTCTTCTCACCTCTCTCAGCAACATGGGCTTCAGACAGATTGTGACAGAACCAACCCACAAAGCAGGTCATACGTTGGACCTTATCTTCATAAATGAGGGAATCGCAACACACACGATCCCAACTTGCCTTCCAGTACCGTGGACAGACCACCGAATCATATCATCGGTGTTAAAAATAAAAGAGATCCCTCCGCAATCCACACAATCAATAACTATATCCGTCAGGAAACAGTGCTCAGGAGACCAACTAAGCGAACACTTGGCCAAGGAACTAGTGCACCTGGACCTCTCCGACGCCAACTCAGCAACTTCATCATGGACCAACATCACCAAAAAGGTTGCAGATCAAATGTGCCCCATGACGACTAAATATATCAACCCTAACAAAGACAACAGGAAACCCTGGTTCACTCAGGAGTTGAAAAAACTTAAACAAGAATTGAGATGCAAGGAACAAAATTGGCGAAAAACCCCATCTTCAACCACCCTCCTCATCTACAAAGCGTGCCTCAACTCATACAGAAAAGACATCAACAAAACCAAGAGAGAATTCTTCTCCAAAAAAATCCACCACCTCATTTTTGATTCAAGGGCACTTTTCTCATATGTTTCAACCCTCACTAAACCCCAGGCGCCTACCATCCCAGATGATCAAGCTCTCAACAAAGCGAATGAACTAGCTGACTTCTTTGACAATAAAATCTCAGCACTCCTAGCCCCCCTCAAAGGAGCAGCTATACTTCCAAACCACTGTCAACAATCATCACACTCTACCGTTCAACAATCATTGTACGCAACAGATCAACAAACTTCGCACTCTACCATCCAACAATCATCGCCTTCAACCGCTCAACAACCATCGCACTCAACCACTTTACAACCTAACACAACCCCAACAGTGCTCGACAAGTTTGAGCCCACATCCACATTAGAAATAGAGAATATCCTCAAGAAGATAAAACCATCCTCTCACCCAGCAGACCATATTCCATCAAACACCCTGAGTCTGATCACCAACACCATAGTCAAACCCGTTACAGACATCATCAACTGCTCTCTCACTCAAGGCCATGTCCCTAACCAACTCAAGTTAGCCATGCTCAAACCGCTCCTCAAAAAACCCAACCTTCCCACCTCAGATCCAGCTAACTTTAGACCCATAGCAAACCTCCCTATGATAGCCAAAACTATGGAGAAAGTTGTTAACAAACAACTTACAGAATTTCTTGAAGAAAACAACATCCTCACCCCAAACCAATTTGGTTTTCGTAAGACTAGGAATGCCAAATCGTTATTAGCCTCACTATCAGACACTATTATCTTTAATCTGGAAAAAGGCCATTCTTGCCTCCTCGCTCTCCTGGATCTCTCATCAGCGTTTGATACCGTAAACCACCAGTGCCTCCTGCAACGCCTAACGGATATTGGCATTACAGGAGCAGCATTCAACTGGTTCAAATCATTTTTGGAAAACAGATCATACAAGGTCAAGATAAATAACAAAGAGTCTCGCGCCATCGAATCCAAGAGGGGAGTACCGCAAGGATCATCCCTCTCTCCGACTCTCTTCAATATATATCTTCTCCCGCTCTGTCAATTACTCACCAACCTCAAGCTAATACACTTCCTATATGCGGATGACATACAAATCCTCATCCCTATAGAAGACTCACTACACAAAGCCATGTTACACTGGAATAAATGTCTCTCAGCTATCAACAACCTACTCACCAGCCTCAACCTAGTCTTAAACACAAAAAAAACCCGAAATCCTCATCATAGCACCGAAAAACTATGTCCCACCCACACCTCCTAACGCTAGCCAAAGCCTGGATACCTCTTCGCAACAAGTAAAAGACTTGGGAGTCATCATAGACAGCGGATTCAGCCTCAACAAATTCGTTAATAACACAACAAAAGAATGTTTCTTTAAACTACAAACACTAAAGAAACTAAAACCACTCCTTCTATACAGAGACTTTCGCATGGTGCTACAAGCCATCATACTCCCAAAACTGGACTACTGTAACTCCCTCCTTCAAGGCCTACCAGCATGCACCACAAAACCACTTCAGATGGTCCTTAATGCCTCAGCAAGAATCCTCTCAAATGCCAAAAAAAGAGACCATATCACCCCAATCCTTCACCATCTCCACTGGCTTCCGATTAAATACAGGATCCAATTCAAATCCTTAATGATGATACATAAGGCCTTATATAACATCGCGCCGCTCAATTTAACGTTTCAAATTCAGCTACACACATCCGTGAAACCGACTAGAAGCGCTTATCAGAACAGACTAATCACCCAACCGGTGAAATCCTCCCTGAGGAAACACGCTCTATCCACAGCGGGCCCCTCACTCTGGAACTCGCTTCCTCCAGACCTTCGCCTTGAACCATGCCACGCTACATTTAAAAAGAAACTTAAGACTTGGTTATTCAGACAAGCATTCCCGCAGAGCTAAGAGGAGGAAGAAAGACATTCACATATTATCCACTCTTTCCCCAGCATATATCACATAACCTTGTTATTTAACCATGTTATTTACTCATTAACTCGCATGTTATTTATCAACTGTTTAACATTGTTATATACTATTCTGTTACTTGGATTAATTATGTTCATTGTAAACCGCTAATGGAAGCGATAGTTACTGTTCATTGTAAACCGGGGTGATATGTATATTATACAGGAACCTCCGGTATATAAATCTTTAAATAAATAAATAATATAATGAAATAAACTTGGGATCCAAAATGAACAAAATGATAGAAAATATCTGTTATGCTGATGGAGGAGAATTCAATGTGGAGTCGTGGACCCCTTGCCCGAGGAGGAGTTGGTGCTACCCGTGAGGGTAAACCCCCACAGGCCCCTACCATTGAGAGGTGAGGCTGAACAGATGCAGGGGCCGGCTGGAGCTTTGCCAATACCAACCCTGTTCCCCGTGGGTTGAGCCGTTGGGTGCGTGGGGCCGGCTGGTCTTAGGTGGACCCCTGTGACGACAGTGGAATCGCAGCTGGAAGCAATGTCGATGATCAGCCCAGGGTCGGAAGCCAGAGAATCGCCGATAGCCAGTCCGGGGTCCAACGTCAGAGAATCGCCGATAGCCAGTCCGAGGTCAGAAGCCAGAAGGGTCACCGAAGCCAGTCTGAGGTCAGAAGCCAGAAGATCCATTCAGAGGAACTGGAGGATGGGAACCGGAGCAGGAGCAGGACTCAAAAGGCTGGAAGGGAACTCGGAAGGCAGGAACAGGACTCAGAAGGCAGGAACTGGACTCACGAAGCACAGAAGACCTCACCAAAGCGAGCAGACTCGTTGCCAAGTCCAGGAGTATCCTGGAGAAGCTTCCTTATATCTGCAGAGAGTCCTGACATCAGTTTAAGGGCCAGGCTCTGCTTTCCCACCGTGGTCCCTTTAAGAGGCGGAGCTCCAGCAGCACGGAGCCCAGCGGAGGCCAGGAGAAGCGGAGCGTGAGTAAGGGCAGGTGCCCGCAGCACTAACAATATCAAGCCAACTGTAATAATGAACCAAACTAAAACATGTTTCCATGTTTATCCTTAAAGATAGCAGAATACTAAGTACACAGCTGCTTTTGTGCCCAAGTTACTTAAAAGCAATTTTCAAAGGTAAACTACCCAGGTCAGTTCCATCTGAAAACTGTGTACAAGGTCCACAGGTACAAAATTATCCATGTGCTTTACAATAATGTGGACTACTGAAAATTGTACCACAACTTCTAGCCATCCAGGAACAAGAACTTTCAATTCCTTGCATAAAATAATACACATCTACTAATTTGTGGATTTTATACATTGTGGCCACGAGAAATAATGCAAACTGAAGTAAACTGAAGAGCAAATAGGGCACACATGAAACAGGGGAAAAATGGCCTTTTGCAGAATGCACATTTTAATCACAGAAAATAAAAGAAACAAAACTTAGAGTTGCAAATCTTCCCTTAGAGCTGTTTTTTTAATGTCACATTGCTAATAGCCCCCTTGCCCTGATGTGTGACATGAGCTAAGGGGTCGGTTTCGGTAACCCTTACCTTATAAGCAGCAAATATTAGGTCATCAAACTCACACAGATACTGTAACTAGGGCAAAAAGAAATCTAAGCTGAGAAAATGATGTCAAAATCCATTTAACATTTCTTCAGGAGCCAGAGTCAAGAATGGAAAAAAAAATAAAAAGCAGAGGTGATAAATTGATTTAGATTTAATGTGAGAGGACCTGAGCAGCTGAATTCAGTACCAATTACTATCTGCCTGCCACAGAACCAGCTGCAATAGTGAGACATAGCAACACCCATGGAAGAGATCTGCAATAATCAGCACTAATCTGAACCAAAGTACAAAGGCATGTTGCCAATGGCACGAGCAGTAAAAACTGGATGCTGTGTAAAAGTATATTTGGGTGATTAAAAACAAAACAAGCAGATCCTATACTCTGACAGTTTGCCTTATCAGACACCAGTGGACAGCATACCTTGAGTGATAGCATAATATGTTATTCCTTCAGTTCACATAAGATACTTTGCTACCATAGGCTAAACAAAATAAAGTAGAATCTTTTCCATCCCCTCCTCTCCCTGGCACCTCAAAAAACCTAAGTTAAATTGAATGCCAGGACCATAAAAGCTAAAAGTAATTAGAACATTATTACATAGCAGCTCCTGCCTGATTCCTATGAATCTGTGAATTCTGATGCACAGCTTGTTGCTGACTTGTGACAATGAGAGAATTTAAAATGTGAACTATTCTATTGTGCTATCACATAATGACATCATAATTTGTTTTTCTGTCTTACAATTAAACCATGATATTGATATAGAACAATTGCATTGCTTCAAATGTGAAAATGAATGAGAGCTGAGTGTATCATCACTTCTTGAATTTCTAAAAATAGTGAGGCCCATATTCAAAGGTAACTTTTGAGTTATCCAAACAAACCCTGAAATTTAAATTTCCCATCCAACTAACTGGATACATTTTGCATGGCTAAATCATTACCCAAAAAGCAAATCGGAAGCCGATCAATAATGCTGGAAAGCAGAACAAACGGTAGTGATCGGTGTATCAAGGGAATCTTTATTGGTATTTGCCCGACTCTGGCCGAGTTTTGCTCTCGCAGGAGCTGCCTCGGGGACTACTACAAGAACAATATACATATACATTACTACTCGGGGACTACTACAAGAACTCCATACATATACATTAAACAAATGGACATAAATGTGTGTCAATACATATAAAATGTCACCAACTTGAAGGAGGAGGAATAGCCTAGTGGTTAGAGCAGTGGACTATGAACCACTTGACCACAGTTCAAGTCCTGCTGTCACTCCTTGGGCAAGTCACTTTACCCTCCATTGCCTCAGGTACAAAAAAACTTAGATTGTAAGCCCTCTGGGGATAGATGTACCTGAAAGTAAACCAGTTTGATATCTCAATTGAGATCGAATGTTGGTATATAAAAATAATAAATTCAAAAATAATCAAACTTAATGTATCAAAGACACATGGTTATGTGCACATATTGTAACAATGTGTGAAAAATAAATTGCATTTGATACATGACCTTCTTAAACTTGTAGCCATGACGTGCAGCATATATGTGTGTCCTAGAACAGTGGGCATGGATTTAGCAAGAGAAAATCATTAGTTAAAAAAGGGGACATATTGTAACAGTAAATACCTGTACCAATGGTTACTTGTCTTATGTCACACTTTGATGTGAGAACATCACAACATATTAATTGAGAATTCTAAAAAGAGGGGGAACAAACATGGTGTTATGTGGAAAATGTACACACTCTCAAATATGATGTCATATAAAAAGTAATTGAATAGAACAAAGGATAATAAAACATGATATAAAATTAAAAGGAAAAATAAAAGAAAAAAATAAAAAAAAACAAAAAAATGTAACATGAAACACTATGGGTGATGATCTTAAATAGATAAACATCAAAAAGTAAAATTTTAAAAATTAATATATAAGAACAAAGTGTAAACTACAAGCACTAAAATAAAAATATATTAAAACAAAATCCTTTAAAAATATTGGTGAAAGTAATTAAAAATCCTAAACTGTGGCAAAGTGCTACTGTTTGTTTTACTTACTGGCAGGCTGATGGATAGTAAAAAGATTACCTTAATAGTTAGAGTGCAGTCAGTGCTTTCAGAATGGAATATCAAAATTGGTACGGTATATTTCTGAAATTTTAAATATTATTCTGGTAGTAGCCCCTGAGGCAGCTCCTGCGAGAGCGAAACTCAGCCAGAGTCGGGAAAATACCAATAAAGAATCCCTTGATACACCGATCACTACCGTTTGTTCTGCTTTAAATCATTACCCAGAAACAATTTATCTGGATAAATCAGGAGCTTTCTGGAGACATTCTGAGACAGGAAAAGTTTATTAAGGAGGAGTAACCTAGTTGTTAGAGCAGTGGGTTATATAAACCAAGGAAGCTAGGGTTTAAATGAACTGCCACTTCTTGTGAGCTTTGGCAAGTAACTTTACCCTCCATTATCTCAGGTACAATTAGATTTGAGCCCCCTGGAGTCAGGGAACTACTTTGAAGTGGTTGAAAGGTGGAATATAAATCAAATAAATAAACAATTTCAATATTCAGATTCATCTGGATAAGTCTTGTTGTTGTACAGAGTAGTCCTAAAGTTATCCAGTTATATGTACCCAGATAACCTTTGTCTTAACCAGTTATCTTCAACATATACCCAGTTAAAATGCAATTTTGAAAAATCACCTTTAGGACCAGCCTACTACACAGAAAAATTAAAAATCATATCAGGCATAGTTCCAATCTTCTCCAGCACTCCCCCAAAAAATTAAAGAATGTGTAGTCTATAGCAGCCTGATGCACTACTCCCCAAATGAATATTCTCAGTCCACTTCCTACCTTCCACCCCTTCCCCAAGCTGGCCAAAAGTTCCTTTTGGGTCCAACGAGGGTCCCGGAGCGAACTCGCGGGGAATCACGTGACGTCCGCGTCACTCCGACGTGACGCCGACGTCACGTGCTCCTCGCAAAGGAGTTCAGAAATGGCGTCCTGACTCCCCGCTAGACCACCAGGGAGTTTTGGTAAGTCTTGGGGGGGGATTAAGGAGGGTGAGGGGTTTAAATTTTTATTTAGGGAATCGGTGCACGTATGGACATAGACTCAACTTATGGAATTCTCCATATGTCCATATTGACCGAAATTGACCCCCCCTTTCGACTTATGGACTTATGAACATAAACTTTTGGTCTGCACATCCCTAGTATCTGGGCCCATACGAATATGTATTCTGAATCCAACAAATACTTTCCGGCTGCACATCCCTATAATTTACCGCTAGCTCCAGTCCCTGAAGGCAGTCGATTGATTCTCTCAGATGCTTGTGAAGGGTTAGAGTGTCTGAGGCTACTAGCAACCAGCCATCTAGATTTGGAAAAAGCTGGACTTCCTGTCGTCGGAGGTGGGCCACCCCCACTGCAAGACATTTGGTGAACACTCTGGGGGCAGAAAACAAATCAAGGGGGAGCACCTTGTATTGGTAATGCTGTCCATTGGACTGGAAACATAGGTACCGCCATGAGGAGCGGTGTATGGGAATGTGGGAATAGATGTCCTTGAGGTCCAGAGAGCACATCCAGTCCCCGGACTGCAGGAATGGCAGGTTTGTTTTAACATAAGAACATAAGAAATTGCCATGCTGGGTCAGACCAAGGGTCCATCAAGTCCAGCATCCTGTTTTCAACAGTGGCCAATCCAGGCTACAAGTATCTGGCAAGTACCCAAAATCTAAGTATTACCCATGCTACTGATCTTAGTATAAACAGTGGCTATTTTCTAAGTTAACTTGATTAACAGCAGGTAATGGACTTCTCCTCCAATAACTTTTCCAAACCTTTTTTGAACCCAGCTTCACTAACTGCACTAACCACATCCCCTGGCAACAAATTCCAGAGTTTAATTGTATGTTGAGTGAAAAAGAATTTTCTCCGATTATTTTTAAATGTGCCCCATGCTAACTTCATGGAGTGCTGCCTAGTCCTTCTATTGTCTGAAAGAGTAAATAACTGATTCACATTTACCCATTCTAGAACTCTCATGATTTTAAAGACCTCTATCATATCCCCCCTCAGCCATCTCTTCTCCAAGCTGAACCTCTTTATTCTTTCCTCATAGGGGAGCAGTTCCATCCCCTTTATAATTTTGGTTGCCCCTCTCTGTACCTTCTACATCACAACTATATCTTTCTTGAGATGCGGCGACCAGAATTGTACACAGTAGTCAAGGTGCGGTCTCACCATGGAGGGATACAGAGGCATTATGACATCCTCCATTTTATTCACCATTCCCTTCCTAATAATTCTTAACATTCTGTTTGATTTTTTGACTTCAACAGCACACTGAGCCAAAGATCTCAAAGTATTATCCACTGTGATGCCTAGATCTCTTTCCTGAGCAGTAGCTCCTAATATGGAACCTAACATCATGTAACTACAGCATGGGTTATTTTTTCCTATATGCATCACCTTGCACTTATCCACATTAAATTTCATCTGCCATTTGGATGCCCAATTTTCCAGTCTCACAAGGTCCTCCTGCAATTTATCACAATCAACTTGTGATTTAACTACTCTGAATAATTTTGTATCCTCTACAAATTTGATTACCTCACTCGTTGTATAACTTTCCAGATCATTTATAAATATATTGAAAAGCACAGATCCTTGAGGCACTCCACTGTAAACCCTTTTCCACTGAGAAAATTGTCCATTTAATCCTACTCTCTGTTTCCTGTCTTTTAACCAGTTTGTAATCAACAAAAGGATATCGCCACCTATCCCAAGACTTTTTACTTTGGTGTTTAATGAAAAGGATTTTGCTGAGATACCTGTTCCAGAGAAGGTTTTCATGGGTAATGTTTCAGAAGAACTAAATCACATCACCGTGAACATAGAGGTTGTGGTAGGCCAGATTGACAAACTAAAAAGTAGCAACTCACCTGGACCAGATTGTATGCATCCTATGGTACTGAAGGAAATCAAATATGAAATTTCTGAACTATTAGTTAAAATTTGTAACCTATCATTAAAATCATCCATTGTAACTGAAAACTAGAGGGTGGCCAATGTAACACCAATTAGAGATGTGAATCGTGTCCTCGATCGTCTTAACGATCGATTTCAGCTGGGAGGGGGAGGGAATCGTATTGTTGCCGTTTGGGGGGGGGGTAAAATATCGTGATAAATCGTTAAAATCGTTAAAACCCGCTAAAATCATTAAAACCCGCTAAAACCCAACCCCCGACCCTTTAAATTAAATCCCCCACCCTCCCGAACCCCCCCCCCCCAAATAACTTAAATTACCTGGTGGTCCAGCGCCGGTCCGGAACGGCAGCGGTCCGGAACGGGCTCCTGCTATTGAATCTTGTTGTCTTCAGCCGGCGCCATTTTCCAAAATGGCGCCGAAAAATGGCGGCGGCCATAGACCAACAGGATTCGACGGCAGGAGGTCCTTCCGGACCCCCGCTGGACTTTTGGCAAGTCTTGTGGGGGTCAGGAGGCCCCCCCAAGCTGGCCAAAAGTTCCTGGAGGTCCAGCGGGGGTCAGGGAGCGATTTCCAGCCGCGAATCGTTTTCCGTACGGAAAATGGCGCCGGCAGGAGATCGACTGCAGGAGGTCGTTCAGCGAGGGTTCCGGCGCCTCGCTGAACGACCTCCTGCAGTCGATCTCCTGCCGGCGCCATTTTCCGTACGGAAAACGATTCGCGGCGGGAAATCGCTCCCTGACCCCCGCTGGACCTCCAGGAACTTTTGGCCAGCTTGGGGGGGCCTCCTGACCCCCACAAGACTTGCCAAAAGTCCAGCGGGGGTCCGGAAGGACCTCCTGCCGTCGAATCCTGTTGGTCTATGGCCGCCGCCATTTTTCGGCGCCATTTTGGAAAATGGCGCCGGCTGAAGACAACAAGATTCAATAGCAGGAGCCCGTTCCGGACCGCTGCCGTTCCGGACCGGCGCTGGACCACCAGGTAATTTAAGTTATTTGGGGGGGGTTCGGGAGGGTTGGGGATTTAATTTAAAGGGTCGGGGGTGGGTTTTAGCGGGTTTTAGTGTGCCGGCTCACGATTCTAACAATTTATAACGATAAATCGTTAGAATCTCTATTGTATTGTGTTTCATAACGGTTTAAGACGATATTAAAATTATCGGACGATAATTTTAATCGTCGTAAAACGATTCACATCCCTAACACCAATATTTGAAAAAAGGCTCCAGGGGTGATCTGGGTAACTATAAATCAGTGAGCCTGACTTCAGTGCTGGGAAAAATAGTGGAAACTATTCTCAAAATCAACATCGTAGAGCATATAGAAAGACATGGTTTAAAGGAACACAAGGGAAGTCTTGCCTAACAAATCTGCTTCATTTTTTTGAAGGGGTTAATAAACATGTGGATAAAGGTGAACAAGTAGATGTAGTGTATTTGGATTTTCAGAAGGCATTTGACAAAGTCCCTCATGAGAGGCTTCTAAGAAAACTAAAAAGTCATGGGATAAGAAGTGATGTCCTTTCGTAGATTACAAACTGGTTAAAAGAGAGGAAACAGAGAGTAGGATTAAATGGTCAATTTTCTCAGTGGAAAAGGGTAAACAGTGGAGGGCCTCAGGGATCTGTACTTGGACCAGTGCTTTTCAATATATATATAAATGATCTGAAAAGGAATACGATGAGTGAGGTTATCAAATTTGTGGATGATACAAAATTATTCAGAGTAGTTAAATCACAAGCGGATTGTGATACATTGCAGGATGACTTTGCAAGACTGGAAGATTGAGCATCCAAAAGTCAGATGAAATTTAATGTGGACAAGTGCAAGGTGTTGCATATAGGGAAAAATAACCCTTGCTGTAGTTACACGATGTTAGGTTCCATATTAGGAGCTACCACCCAGGAAAAAGATCTAGGCATCATAGTGGATAATACTTTAAAATTGTCGGCTCAGTGTGCTGCAGCAGTCAAAAAAGCAAACAGAATGTTAGGAATTATTAGGAAGGGAATGGTTTTTAAAACGGTAAATGTCATAATGTCTGTATATCGCTCCATGGTGAGACAGCACCTGGAATACTGTGTACAATTCTGGACGCCACATCTCTAAAAAGATATAGTTGCAATGGAGAAGGTACAGAGAAGGGCAACCAAATGATAAAGGGGATGGAACAGCTCCTCTATGCAGAAAGGCTGAAGAGTTTAGGGCTGTTCAGCTTGGAGAAGAGACGACTGAGGGGGGATATGATAGAGGTCTTTAAGATCATAAGAGGTCTTGAACGAGTAGATGTGAATCAGTTATTTACACTTTCGAATAATAGAAGGACTAGGGGGCATTCCATGAAGTTAGCAAGTAGAACATTTAAGACTGATCAGAGAAAATTCTGTTTCACTCAACGCACAATAAAGCTCTGAAATTTGTTGCCAGAGGATATGGTTAGTGCAGTTAGTGTAGCTGGTTTCAAAAAAGGTTTGGATAAGTTCTTGGAGGAGAAATCCATTAACAGCTATTAATCAAGATTACTTATGGACTAGCAACTGCTATTAATTGCATCAGTAGCATGGGATCTTCTTAGTGTTTGGGTAATTGCCAGGTTCTTGTGGCCTGGTTTGGCCTCTGTTGGAAACAGGATGCTGGACTTGATGGACCCTTGTTCTGAACCAGCATGGCAATTTCTTATGTTCTTATGTTCTTAACCCTGCCATTTTTTCTTGGCCTGGAGGTCGCTTCCGGTGTCTTCTTCTATGGCCCAAAGGTCGCCCCAGAGCTCCTCTTCTTGTGGCAGGAGGCCACCATCTTCAGTCCTTTTTCACGGCAGGGAGCCGCCAACATCAAGACCTGCTTCTTCCCGGCGGCATGGATGCCGCTCTCTGAGGTCCTGCCCTCCTCCTAGGCATGTGGCCATGCCTCTCCTCTGCATTTAAAGGGCCTGTGGTGGGCAGGTTCCTGTGGCTCCTTTTGATGATGTCTTCGAGGCATCTCCTCTCCAGCCCTATAAGAAGGGATTGTCTCCAGTCTGTGGTTGCCTTGGCAAGGAGTTGGTTAGCTCCTGGATTCTCTGTGATTCCAGCTCTTCATTCCAGGAGTCTTATCTTCTTCATCTCGCTTCTTCAAGGCACTTTGTTCTTCATGGGAATTCCCTTGTGTTCATCTGTGGTTCCTGATCCTTCGTCTTCATCTTTGTTCCATGTCCTGGTCTCTTTTCAGTCCTCCTCCATCTCGTCTTCAAGATGTTCCTGTCTTCAGATGATCCTCCCTCTGCATGTTCCTTGTTCTGATGTTCCTGCTCCAGAGGTACCTGATGCTTCATGCTCCATGTCGCAGATGACCCAGATGTCCTTGTCTTCAGCGGTCCCTGTTGTCTAGTTGTCCTGATGCCCTGGTGTTACGATGTACCAGATGTCCTTCATTCCGGTCCTCATCCTGATATCCTCTTCGTCAGCTCTTCATCCAGCTTCCAGTTTCCTTTCTTCCATCCTTCCTGGCATACCTCAGTCGTGGCCAGTGACCAGCCAATGGGGGATGTGTAGGGTGCTTCGTGGAACAAAGCCTACCTTCACATTGCAGCACAAGCCTCCAATGGACCCTTACGTTTAATGTACCCGAATCCGAGTTCCAAGTTCCGAGTCTTGAATCCTGAGTTTTGTATCCCGTTCCCGGTTGTTGGAGTTCCTTGAGCCTGCTTCCATCAATGCCTAAGACTCTGCCTGAACCTGCTCCACTTCAGCATGGTCCACGACCAGCCACTGGCGGCTGTGTAGGGTGCGCCCCGGTGCAGGCCTCTCCGGAATCTTTGTCATGTCCTGCCTTCAAGCTCCACTGCTTCGTCTAGAGTCTGCTTCGCCTCTGCGTGGTCTGCGACCAGCCATAGATGGCTGTGTAGGGTGCGCTGTGATTCAGCCTCACCCAGTACTTTCTCCGGAAATCATGAACTCTTGTCTGAGTCTTCTGAATAATCTGAATCCTCGTCTGAGTCTTCTGTGTAACCGGAATCCGTGTCTGAGTCCTCTGAGCATTCTGTATCTCAATCCTCGTCGGAGCATCCTGAATCTTCGTTCACATCTAAATGCCTGCCTGAGTACTAAGTCTTCTCATCTTGTCTGATTCTCCAAGTCTCCTCGTATTGTCTGAGTCTTGAAGTCTCTTCATCTCGTCAGAGTCTCCTCATCTTCTCCAAGTCTCCAAGTACTTACGTCTTGTTCCTGTTCCAGTACCATTGCATGTCCTCGACCTCTGTCTGTCCCGTCGCATCTGCCGTTCCCAAACAGCAGGACTGAAAGGGCTATTGAGTGGCCGGAGGGCTATCCCAGAGACCAGCATTCTGTTGCTGGGTCTCTTTTGGTGCGTTAGGGTTCGGCAGAGGTCAGGGTTCCTGGACTTCAGCCTGTTCACCCATGCTTGTGCAAGTCTTGCCTCGGCGCTTCTTGGGAATTCTCTGGGGTTGTGCCGTGGCCTAAGGGTACACTAAATCTCCCCATAATTGGGATTGCTCCCTAAGCACTCCCATAACAGTTTGCAAAGGCCATGTGTCTGGTGTCCCAGAGTTCTTGATTCAAGTACTTTTTCTGAATTTTTGTGCCTTGAACTTTTGTGTATCTTTTGGCCTGTTGGAGGTGCTAGCTTTCTTGGAAAAGTTTTTTTTGTTTGTTACCATTTGCATGAGGCCTGCATCTGTTTGACACCAAGAACCTCTTCTCAAGAATTTTTGTTCCAGTTTTCCAAGTATCCCTCAACCCGCTGGCGGTGCCAACTTGCTTGTTCCCAGTTTCCTGGACATGCGTTACCTTGTTTCTAGTCAATTTTTTCCCATTTTCCTGTTTATTTCTCCTCAGCTGTCTGGATCCCATAACCTGCAGGAGGCACCTGCATCCAGATCTCTGAGTCCAGTCCAGTCCTGGAACCTTCTTGACCTGCGGGAGGTGTGTGCCACTGTTCCATGGACCATCTCTGTTCTTCCACTGCGATGCTGGCTTATCTTCCTGGGTTAAATATGACCTGCAGGAGGCACCTGCGCCCAGGTTTCCACATCCAATACCAAGTCTGATCTCATTACCAAGTATCTTCAAGCTTCTGAGAGTATATATCCAATCCACAGCAACTCCAGGTCTTTGGATTTATAAGACGTGCAGGAGGCGCCTGCACCCTAGACCTGGCTCTGTCTAGTTATTTCCAAATTAGACCCTTCTTGCTCTGTCATGGTGCTTGACCTGGGACCATCTACAGCCAAGACCTTGTCTCTGCTTGTGCAAGAGGAGTTCCACCCCTTATCACCATCATTGTGAGTTGTTCCAAATCTCAAGCTTGCAGCCATCTTTCTCCACTGTCCATCACGTAGTGTTCTATGTTGCTGGATCAGGGTTGGGAAATCCTGATTTGCCATTCATTTGCTCTTCCTGTACCATCATCGCTGCGAGGCTGCTTCATCCACAAGAAGCCTCTCACCTCTCCACTGCCAGCCTGTCATCTCGATGCTGCCCGTTGCGGAATGGAGGCCGCCTTCTGACTACTGTGGCAGTTGGAGCCACTGCCGTTCTGCCGTTGCGGCCAAGAGGCTGCCCACATCCCTCTCCTGCATAGAGGGCTGTGCCGTCATGCTTCCACAAGTCCCAGAAACTGCTGAAGTCTTCCCTGCTCTGGCAGGGCCGTCGCAGTCCTGGTTTCGCAGCCCGGAGGCCACCGACATCATCATCTCTCCTGTGAGGGGAGTCCTCGCCTCCAGCCTCCTCCATTTGTGGCCCAGAGGCCGCCGCTGGTGCCGCCATCTTCAAGGCCGCTTTGCTGGTAGGCCACCGCCAACCCTTTCATTTCTTTGCGGCCTGGAGTTCGCTTCTGATGTCCTCTTCTGTGGCCAGGAGGCTGCCCCAGAGCTCCTCTTCTTGCAGCAGGAGGCCACCATCTTCAATCCTTCTTTGCAGTAGGGAGCCGCTGACATCAAGGCCTGCTTCTTCCAGGCAGCATAGATGCCGCTCTCCGAGGTACTGCCCTCCTCCTAGGCATGCAGCCATGCCTCACCTCTGCATTTAAAGGGCCCATGGTGGACAGGGTCCTGTGGCTCCTTCTGATGACATCTTCGAGGTGTCTCCTCTCCAGCCCTATAAGGGCTTCTCTCCAGTCTGTGGTTGCCTTGGCAAGGAGTTGATTAGCTCCTGGATTCTCTGTGGTTCCAGCTCTTCATTCCAGGAGTCTTCTCTGTTTCATCTCGCTTCTTCATGGTACTTTGTTCTTTGTGGGAATTCCCTTGTCTTCATCTGTGGTTCCTGATCTTTCGTCTTCATCTTTGTTCCATGTCCTGGTGCGTTGCGATTCAGCCTCACCCAGTACCTTCTCCTGAAAGCATGAACCCTTGTCTGAGTTTTCTGAGTAACCTGAATCCTCGTCTGAGTCTTCTGAGTAACCAGAATCCATGTCTGAGTCCTCTGAGAATTCTCTATCTCAATTCATGTCTGAGCATCCTGTATCTCAATCCATGTCGGAGTATCCTGAATCTTCATCCACGTCTGAATCCTTGCCTGAGTTCTAAGTCTTCTCATCTCATCCAAGTCTCCAAGTCTCCTCGTCTCATCTGAGTCTCCTCATCTTGTCCAAGTCTCCAAGTACCTATATCTTGTTCCTGTTCCAGTACCATCACCTGTCCATGACCTCTATCCGTCCCGTCGCATTTTCTGTTCCCAAGCGGCAGGTCTGAAAGGGCAATCGAGTGGCCGGAGGGCTACCCCAGAGACCAGCATTGAGTTGCTGGGTCCCTTTTGGTGCATTAGGGTTCAGCAGAGGTCAGGGTTCCTGGTCTTCAGCCTGTTCACCCGTGCTTCAGCACGTCTTGCCTCGGTGCTTCTTTGGAGTTCTCTGACCTATGACTGTAACAACTGGCAATGAATTCAATTTTATACGTTTTCATCCAGTGCTGAGGTTTTTTCCTCTCGATTAAAAAAAATTAAAAACATTTTTCAACATAAAAGTTGATCGCCAAAAGAACTTAGATAATCACTAGTTTTTGGTTGTCATTGTGAATGTTTAGACATTAGTGTTCCCCGATTATATAATTTCCTTTAGCCACATGTACCACAACAACCGGCTCCTCCCTAGCACTGTCTAAAATCTTATCTAGGTGATGCATCAGGTCTGCCACCTTTGCACAAGGTAGGCATGTTACCAGGCAATCCTCATGCCCACCAGCCACCCAACTGTCTACAATCCTAATAATTGAATCACCAACTATGATGGCCAACCTAACCCTTCCTTCCTGTGCAGTAGCCCTGGGAGACATATACTTGGTGCGAGAGGACAATGCACCACCTGGAGAGCAGGTCCTTGCTACAGGATCCTTTCCTGCTGCATCAGGTTGATGTTCTCTAATCAAGAGATCTTCTTCCTCCAAGGCAGCAACAGGGCTGCCAGTCTAAAGTTGGGACTTGGCTACTATGTCCCTGAATGTTTCATCTATATACCTCTCTGTCTGCCTCAGCTCCTCCAGGTCTTCCACTCTAGCCTCCAGAAATCGGACTTGTTCTCTGAGAGACAGGAACTCTTTGCATTGGTTGCACATGTACAACTTCTCACGGTGGGTAAAAAATCATATATGTGACTCTTGATGCAAAAGACTGGGAGGCCCCCCTCTTGCTGCTTGTCTGCTGCCTTCATCTCAAATTTATTCAGTTCCTAGTTAAGTTTTAAGTTGCTATGGGATTAGGAATGTGTCTAATTAGAGTCCTTTAAATGTATTAGTGTATTCACTATATATCTGGTAGTGGCCTACAAGGGAAAGATCAAATTTTCAATAAGAATTGGGGAATTAGCGAAGTGAAGTTATAGGGCTGATTTTTTTTTTTTTGTATGAAAGTGGCACCTGCCTATAAATTAAAGGATGAGTTAGGGGTGGGTGGGAGAGTTGGGAAAACAAACACACTATGTGTTTACTAGCTGCTTTACTGACTAATAAAAAAAAACACTATTTAAAATCAAGCACTAACTTCAGTTTATAAACACTATTTAAAAAACAAACACTAAGTTCTATTTATAAACACTATTTAAAAAACAAACACTAACTTCTGTTTATAAGTTGTCTTACTGACTAA
Organism: Rhinatrema bivittatum; assembly: GCF_901001135.1. NCBI lineage: Eukaryota > Metazoa > Chordata > Amphibia > Gymnophiona > Rhinatrematidae > Rhinatrema > Rhinatrema bivittatum. The sequence goes on along the minus strand of NC_042616.1, from coordinate 606,795,731 downwards.
AAAACAAACTCACTAATTAATATACCCCAATAGTTTACTTTTCCCCAACACTTTTAAAAAATTTCCCAAGCAGAACTTACAGATTCCTTTCAGCTACCAGCAAGGTGATCCTCTCCTCTCATTCATCATGAATTTCTCCTTGAGGAGGAATCTGTTCAGCTCTATGAAGTTTAGGAAGAGACAAAGGCCTCCCAACATCTTGGGAATGAGGAAATATAGTGAACAGAACCCCTTGCCCTGTTGACATGGTGGAATGACTTGAATGGCCTGCTGGGCGAGCAGTGTGGAAAGCTTGGTAGGGAGGGACTGAGGATTTGAAAAACCCTTGCGTGGAATGAAAAATATGGAAGCGTAGGAGCCTGCTTGAATTTGAGGTGGTACCCCTCAAATTTGATTTCCAGCACCCATTGGTCAGATGTGATTGCAGACCAGGCATTGAAAAACTGTGCTATTCTGACCCCGACTGGGGTTGACAGGGGTGGTCTTGCTGGTTTTAAAAACTCTGCAGGGGCTTTGTTGTGGGGGTGGTTGACTGGTGCTGTGGCCGTTGGCCACTGGGTCTGCCCTCTTGCTGCAGTTGCTGGGCCTACTGATGAGATAGATAGAAAGCCGGGCCCCTGTACAAAGGGTAGGGTCAGAACAGACAGTATTGGAAGGTGGGCTTATTGTACTCTGGGTAGTACCTCTTCGCATCCATGGACTGGTCTGCTGGAGATAACAAGGTCAGGACTGCTACATTCTATTCCTTCAACAGTGAGAACATCTCCTTCAGCTTGTCCCAAACAGGTTTTCTCCTTTACAGGGGAGGTCTGCCAGCTTCTCATGCACATCCTCCTTAATTGCACTGGCTCTTACACAACAAGCCGCTATGGCTAATGTGAAAGCTCTCGATGATGTTTCAAATAATTCATAGATGGTACAGAGTAGGTGTCGCAAACCCTCTTTCATATCCAGCACTGGTTGCGGTAAACTCACGGGTGATGAACCATCGAGGTTTCAAGTACTGGAGGCACTCATAGAGGTAATAGGTGATGTAAAATTGGTGTTGTTGTATCTTGGCACCCAGCATGGCAGATTGGAAGCACCATCTCCTGAAATCATCGAGGTAGCGATTGTCCTTCCCCAGGAGTGTACTTGAATGGAGCCTCATCTTCTCTGCGCGCATCATGGCGGATTCTACTACAATGGAGGCAAGCAGGAGTTGAGGAGAAGTATAGTACAGTGACTGCCTCCTCCTGAACTTGAGGTCTATCTTCTGGGAAGTTGGTAGGATGGAGGAGGGTGACTCCAAAGTCTTTTCTAAGACTTCATCCAGAACTCCATGGGAGGAAAGGGCTGTAGGTTCAGCTGGCATTTAAAAATTCTTCAGTATTCCCAAGACCTCAGCCCTCAAGTCCTGGATTTTCTTGGTCTCAATATTAAGCTTTGCTCCCACATTTTCAATGAACTTTGAATAAGAAAGGTCCTCAGGTGCGGAGGAGGGCTCAGGAGGCTCCTTAGGTGGATCTGACAGCATCCACATGGATGACCCTGATGAAGCGGGGGCGAGTTCTGTGAATGTGAACTGGGCTGGGGGAGAATTGAGGCAGAAGAGAACTTACGTCCCTCACAGGCTTCCCCTGTAGATTCTATACTTTCTCTCCAAGAGGGATTTCCCCAGATGAAAGTCTAGTTGGAGGTGGTGCTTGGTCACTGGGTTCGAGGAACTCAAATAGTCCACGTGGGAAGACACACATAGCTGCACAGAGCAAAGCTCTGTACAGGTAGGAAAAACTACTCTGTACAGCTAGGAGAAACTACAGCTAGGAAAAACTTCGCCCCAAGGTCACCCAGAGGACGTCCCTGCTATCGATGGGAAATAATGGAGCAGCAGGCACCACAAAGGAGCAGCCATTTCAGATAGCACAAGATCAGAGGTGAAAAGGTTGCTGAGGGACATCCAGACCTTGTACAGCACTGTGAACATCAAGTATTAATATTATTACAACATCTGACTTCTAAAGTATATTCATGGAGGTCCATATTCAGACATTGTCTGGAAAGAAAAATTATCTGGTGTTGTGTCGGTCGGTGCTAGACAGCTTCGCCCTGTTTGCCTCACCTTGTTCACGGCTCCTCCTGCATCCCTAAGGAAAATGGCTGTCGCCGCGTCTACAAGCCGACCTCTCCGGCGTCCCCGGAATGGCTATGGTGCTGCCTCCCGCCATGCTCCTCCCAAGGGCCTACTAGGGTGCGCGCGCGCATGCCACCCACATCTTTATTCCAGCAATGGCACGAACCTTGGGGGCGTTCCCCTCTACTGACATCATGCCATCCGGATATATAACCTGTACTATGTTGCTAGTTCATTGAGTTAGCAAGGACTTGGTCTCGGCGGGTCTAAGCTACTCTGCCGCTTCCATGTTGCCGCTGGAAACTCTCTCTCTGCCCTTCAGGGTAATTGCTAACCTGGGTACCCGCTCCTCGGGGGCTTTCTGCTTTATTTCAGATGCCTTACAGGGATCAAATACTCGCTCCTCGAGGGCCTGCTCTCCCTGCCTCGGTGCCTGTACCATCTTCTTCAACCTGGTGGAATCGCATACCTACAGCAACCATCTAGTGAGTAATCTAATTCTCAGTCTATCTCATCCTCAGTAGTACCAGACTGGAAGACCTACACCGGAATTCCCCTTTACCAACAGGGTGAGAAGGGTCCCCTCTGCTGAGGGTCCTGTGACTGCTACATCCAGACTACCTCATTACTGCCACCTATGGTGGTATACTTCAAGCTGTCTAATAAAGAACTAATTCTGTGTTTGTGCATCCTGCGTTTAGCCCGGTACTGTGACGCCTCATGGGGCTCCTCCCCGTGGGCGTGGTCATCTGCCACAGTACCCGACAATTTACCCAAACACCGCTTAACCATAACAACTGGATAAACGTATCTTCCTAAATTTAGATGCATATTGAATAGTGCAATCATGCTATTGAATATAGCGGGCTATCTTTAACCAGCTAACATTAGGACAGGTCTAAGGGCTGACCAGACTTAGCTGGCTATGTTATCTTGCTAACTTTAAATATCAGAATTAGCCAGTTAACTTAGAAGCTAACTCAACACCTCCCAGTTATGCCCCAGTATACCCCAAACTAGGGTGGCCAACTGGCTCCAGATTTTCAGGACAGATTGATCCAGTCCTGGTTTTACCCCATTGCATGCTGGGACTTGTTCTGATTTCCCTATTGCATTATCTAAGAAAAGCAAGACTATAGGTACCTGAATGCAGAGGACTGGATCAACCTATTCTGAAACTCTGTAGCCAGTTGGCTACCCTATCCCTAATTTACAGGGTCATTTTTTAAATTGAGGCCCTAACATGCAATAAAAGACTCTAACGCACATTAAATCACTCGATATTTAGCATATCTCCACCCAGATACCCTCCCCTATTACAATGACCTTTGCATGCAATTTGCATGCATGAATAATGAAAATGTATGCAAAGAACATCATTACTAGGCCATTCCATTCTAATATTTTATTGAGACCAACCAAGAAGGTGGGCGTCCACAATAAAATAACTAAATCTCCCTGGCATGATTTAGATGTGCAGCCCCATCCCTCCTGACCCTCCCAAATGCCATAACCAAACCCCCCCTCCTCCTGACCCTGATACACAATCCCCCACCCCCTCCCCCCCTGAAACACATAACCAAAGCCCCCTCCCCTTGACCTCCAATACGCACAACCAAAGTCCCTCTTGCTCTTGACCCCAATATACAATCCCCAACCCCTCTCCTTGACCCCCTGAATGTGATAACCAAAGCCCCCCTGACTCTCCAATATACGTAACCAAAGACCCCTCCCCTGTGACCCCTCCAAATGCCATAACAAAAGGCCCCCAATTCCCTGATACACATAACCAAAGCTGCCCTCTCCCCTGACCCCGATATAAACAACCAAGTCCCCCTTTCCCCCCTGAACCCCAAATGCCATAAACAAAGTCTCCCTCCCCCTGACTCTCCAATTACTTCAACCCTTACCCCCATGAAAGTTATAGCCCCACATCCTCTGCCCCCCACACAGAGACCCCTTACCTTAGTCTCGATCCCATGGTGAAGATGGATGCACCCTCGCACCCATCCCAGTCAGTGCCATTACCCACTGCAGGGTCGAGGATAAGATAAGGGAGTCTCTGGAGGGGGGCTGTGGTGTGGGGAACTATGGCTCTTGGAGGGCAGGTGGCTGAAACAATTGGAAGAGTCGAGAGAGGGGACTTTGGAGATGGCATTGGGAGATCAGGGGGACGGGTTACTTTGGTTTTGTATATTGGATCATGGGGAGGGGAGGGGAGACTTTGGAGATGTCATTCGTGGGGAGGGGGCTTTGGTTATATGTATCAGGGGGCAGAGGGAGAGACACTTTTCTTTTGTATATCTGGGGACCAGGGTGGAGAGGGTATTTTGGGGATGTCATTTGAGAGGTCAGGGGGAGGGGGGTTTTGTTATGAGTATCAGGCAGGCAGGAGGGAGGGGGAGAGCAATTGTGTATTGGGGGTCAGGGAAAGGGGAGACTTTAGTTTTGTGTATCAGGGGTTCAAGGAGAGAGGAGAATAAGGAGATGGCATTATGGGGGTTCAGGGAAAGGGGGCTTTGGTTATCTGCTTTGTGGGAGTCAGAGGAAGAGGGAACTTGGTAGTTGGGGGATCGGGTGGGGGGCTTTTGTTATGAGTTTGGTGAAGGAGGAGTGGGGATTGTGTGTCAGGGGTCAGGGAGGAGGAGGACTTTGGAGATGGCATTCGAAAGGGCCGGAAGGAAGGGGGGATTGGATATTGGGGGGCTTCCACCACAGCCATGCACATAATTTCAACTTTATTTTTATTTTGGGGGAGTCAGGTCTACCTCAACCAGTGGCTCTGGGCTGAAACGGACGATAGTAAAGAACCCGCTCAATCTCCCCATTTGACTGTGAGTAATTTTTTGGGTAGCCAGTGGCCCTTTAAGACAATGTTGGTCATTGGATTCAGGCTGCCATCACTTTAAAGGGACACTCATCACATTATTTTGTGTCATAGTGTTTGTCCACAACATAAAAGAATGCGCCAAGGATCTGCAATGTGTTTTCAGGGGAGAGTCCCCACTATCGCAGCGACACCCCTCCGTGATAGTGGTCCACCTCCTGCAAAGACACATAGCAATTTGATGATTCTAGGCCTTAGCCATCTAAATTCTTATTAACTTATAAGCCAGCTATAATTTAGCCTAAGGGCTGGATTTACTAATGCCGCAAGGCATAGTGAATCCCGTTGTAACAGGGGGTGGGGGGGCCAAATGGGGGGGCGGTCCTGCAATAGCCGGCAGTGATCGTACCTCTGCAGTGTGATCGCTGCCAGCGTCATGCCAAATAACTACACCATAAAAGGTGTAGTTATTCGGCGCGAAACTGACAGCGATAAACAAGCATACCTTTCGCTATCGGCAAAGTCTTCGCGGCTTCAGCACCGGTGCTGCCCCAACTCCTCCTCTTCCAGGGCTGACGCTGCCCCGACTCCGATCTTGGTATCACACGCGATAAGGGACTTTTTGCGTGCGAAACGTCCCTTATCGCGTGTGATCCGCTTGGTAAATGACCCCCTAAGTGACCAAATATTAATTTAGTTGGCTATCTTCTGAGTTAATCAATTCACAAAAGCACCAACAACAAACGTATTCCAGAGACCCACACAGTTATGTAAACTCACAAAAACAAAATTGGTCAACTGGTCATATAACTTGATCTTCTGTAAACTCTTACTTTATGTAAAAAACTCTTTTTATGCAGACATTTATGTGGGACCGACAACTCTAAGCTCTTAAGAACATAAGAACATAAGAAATTGCCATACCTGGTCAGACCAAGGGTCCATCAAGCCCAGCATCCTGTTTCCAACAGTGGCCAATCTCTTCCTGAATTGGCTCTTTTATAAAATTGAAGAGCTTAGGGTTGTCGGTCCCACATAAATGTTTGCATAAAAAGATTTGTTTTACATAAAGTAAGAGTTTATAGAAGATCAAGTTATATGACCAGTTGACCAATTTTGGTTTTGTGAGTTTATATAACTTCTGAGTTAGGCAGCTAAAGCCTTCTGAATATGGACCTCATGGTTTTCAACCCACAGATGGAGCTTTCAGTTGCTTGGAAAACAATTTTATGTCAAGAGTAGCTCTCAATAAATGAGGCTGTGAGTTCCAAATTATGGGACCAATATCAGAGAAAGTACGTGATCTTCTTCTAACAAGCCAATTTTCTTTCAAGGATGGTACAGATAATAAGACATCATCTTGAGAACATAAAATATGAGTAGGGTGACAACGAGTTATCATATGAGATAGATACAAAGGACAGTTACCTGAAACAGTTTTAAAGACTAGGACTGTAACTTTAAACTTAATACACTGTTATCTAGTCAGCCAATGTAGTTGGGCCATTATGGGAGATATATGAGATAACATTGCACAGGACAAATAATCTGCGCAGCAGAATTCTGCAAAGGTGGAAGGGATTTTAAATAGCATTTTGGCAAACCAATAAGCAAAGAGTTCCCATAATATAGTACAGAGAACAGATAAGTTTAAATCAATACTTTTCCATTTTCAAAAGTTATGTGCATAAAATATCTGTGCACATAATAATGGGTGTAATTCTGTGTGGGCAGTTTTGGTCAGATAATTTTCAAAGCAATTGTAGGCACATAAGTTCTCTTTGAAAACTGGTGTAACTTAGGCACATATTTACCATCTAATTAATGTTGGCTGCTACAAAATTATGCCCAGAACATGCTTGCATCATAGTTATAAATGCACAAGCAATAAGCAGTTCAGAAACAGAGCAGGGACACAGCAATACCATCTCAATCCTCAGTTCTGGAAACATGTTTATAAAAAGCCAGATCATTTCCTTGAAGGTTTTCTGCAGGGGATACTCGGAGCCTTAATGCTAAAGCAATTCCCAGGCTTGACTGCTGCCCTTCGGTAAAAAAAAAAAAGAAACTGTATGTCATTTAAAAGTTAATAGTATGAATCTTTGCAAGACTTCAGGAATCCATTTAGTAGACTACCTTGTTGAAACCATCTTGCAGTAAATGGAATCATGTACATTAGTGAGCTGAGATGACAAGCCAAGGCAAACCTGATTGATAACAGAATGAATAAAGGTGAGTGCATTGTCTACCTAAAATAAAACTCATGGTATGTCTACAGGAAATGATTGAAAAAAACATCAAATATAAATGACAGAGCAACAAGTTTCACCCTACAGACAGGTATAGTACAGGGACCAAGTAAAGTGACATTGCATGAACAGCATTAAGACAAACACGTTTTGGACCTTGAGGAGTACAACACCATGCAAAGGCTGAGAAATTTGAAATATGCTGTACAGTAACATCAAATCTGTAGTGGGTGTACCAAGCAAAAGTGAGATTGAAGCAGAAAGTCCTTAGCATGTCTGTGAATTAAAGTTTTCCTACTATAGTTGTGAATTTACTGAAACTTAAATGTAGAGGTCCATATTCAGACACAGTTCAGATAGCAAAGTTAGTTGGATAAAATTATTTGGCTAACTTTGGAGGTATATTCAGTAGTGCAGCTGAACTGTGAAATATAGCTGTCTTTCTTAAAGTTAGCTGGCTAACTATACTATAGTTGGCTAACGTTAGGACAGTTCTTTGGCCTGACAAGACTTACAGGAAGATGATTCAAGTCGTGATAGGGCTCTAACGGGTGTTTTATTGAATATATTGCTGAATATACATGATATTTTGCATCTCCTCACCAAGGGGCGGATTTTAAAAGGCCCGCGCGTGCCGGCGTGCCTATTTTGCATAGGCCAACGGCGTGCGTAAAGCCCCAGGACGCGCGTAAGTCCAGGGGCTTTCAAAAAGGGGAGGGAGGGGGCGTGTCCGGGGCGTTCCCGAAATGATGCGGCGTTTCGGGGGTGGGCCCGGGGGCGTGGCGCCGGCCCGGGGGCGTGGTCAAGGCCTCCGGACCAGCCCCAGGGACCGGAGGACGGAACGGGGCTGCCGGTGACGCGCCCAAAGTTACGCGTAACTTTGCCGACAAAGGTAAGGGGGGAGTTTAGATAGGGCCGGAGGGGTGGGTTAGGTAGGGCAAGGGAGGGGAAGTTGGGGGGAGGGCGAAGAAAAGTTCCCTCCGAGGTCGCTCTGAAATCGGAACGGCCTCGGAGGGAACATGCAGCTCGCGCTGGGCTCGGTGCGCGCAGGTTGCACAAATGTGCACCCCCTTGCGCGCGCCGACCCCGGATTTTATGATACACGTGGCTACGCGCGTATCTTATAAAATCCAGCATACTTTTGTTCGTGCCTGGTGCACGAACAAAAGTACGCGCTCGCGTATTTTTTAAAAATCTGCCCCCAAGGTTTCTTCCCCTATTACAATGACCTTCTTTGAATGTGATTTGCATGCCTGAATAATGCAAATATATGCAAAAAAGATCATGGATAGGCAATCCTAATCAAATATTTAATTATGGCTGACTAAAAGGTGGTCAGGCATGCTAAAATACCTACACCTTTTTAAAAAGCAGTAAATGTGAAGTGGGAAGCCCAGAACCCTAACACGGATCCTGAGGCTCCCACCTCACATTTAAAGAGACAGCTTAAAAATAAGAAACTTGTGTCAAATGGAGAGGTTCAGTAGGGATCAGTGTTGACCCCTGTCTGAACTCATGGCCTCTAATCAAGACTGCTGCGACTCCCCCCAAAATGTGCATTTTAAAAAAATGCACCTGCACAGCGATGGCTTCGGCCCCCTACCACCCCTATGTGATAGCCAAAGTCCCCACATGCACACCCTAAGTCATAGCTAAAGTCCCCACAGCCCCTACCCCCCCCCCCCCCCCTCACTAGTCAAAGATAGGTTCTCGGACCCACGTCCCACTTTCTCACTAGTCAAAGATAGGCTCCCATACCCCCCTCTCCCCCCATAGAAGCCAGAAAATTTAAAGAGTGCAGGCCCCCACCCCACCCCTGACCCTCTTCTGCACCAACAAATCTTCCAATGGATCCTGCATCAAGGCTGGGTGCACCCTTGCACCTGGCCCAGTCAGCACCAGTTTCTAAAATAGCACCAACCTGACCTTGCCCCAGTCATGTGACTGGGGAAAGTCCAGAGATTGGCCTCAGCCTTGCGGACTGTGTCTGATACCCGGACCTTACCATTTTTCAATGTTCTTGCTTTCGGGAGGGGAGGTGGGAGGAGTATGGGCTGGTGAGACTGAGAACCTATATTTTTTTGGGCCAGGAACCTATCTTTGACTAGTGGGGGATGCGGGGGGACTTTGGCTTTGACTTGGGGTAGGGGGAGTTTGGCTATCACTTGGGGTAGGGGCACTTTGGCTATCACATGTGGGGGGTGGCAGGGTCGGGGCCATCGCCACACTGGCAACCCCAGGTCAAGATAGGGGTCAGCACACTGACTTTCACTCAACTTCCCCATTCAAAAGTATTTCCACCATACTTATTTCTGTGGAGATATTTTCTGTTGTGCAAAATCTTTTGAATGGCAGAGTTGAAAAAAGCACAATAATTGGAGTTGCATCTTGCTGGAAACCTATATAGTGATAAAAAAGATCAGAAATTGCATCTAGCTAAATTGATTCATACCAATTTTTTTTAAAAAAGGTACAATATTTTCTAAAAAACAAGCCCCTGATGCAGCCTTGGAGGGAACATGGAAAGCCAGCTGGTCTCACTGAGGGTTTGGCACGCGCAAGGTGCACTAGTGTACACTCCCTTGACGTGCCGACCCCTGATTTCATAACATGTGTGTGGCTGCACGCGCATGTTATAAAATCAGGCGTAAATTTGTGCGCGCCGGGTAGCATGCACAAATGTACGCCGTGCACGTACCTTTTAAAATCTGCCCCGAGTAAAAAAATATTTTCTCCTATTTGTCTTAAATGTATCATCTAGTATCTTCATTGATTATCCCTTAGACTTTATACTTTCTGAAAGCGTAAACAATCAATTTGCATTTACCCATTCCACTCCACTCATTATGCTATAGACCTCTATCTATTAGGGATGTGAATCATTTTTCTAACGAACTGAAATATCATACGATATTTCTAAATTTGTTAAAAATCGGTTAAAAGAAGGAAATGATCAATTTTACCCCCTTTTTTTCGTAAAAATCGTTTTTCGGGTTGGTGCGCACTAACAAAAAAACGTTTATTTTTGTTACTTTTTGTTAGTTTTTGCTATTTTTGTTAGTGCGCACCAACCCGAAAAACAATTTTTCACTAAAAAAAAATCGGGGAAATGTGGGAAAATGATTTTTTCCCACGGCCAGATGATCCCGATAGCGGGAATGATTGGGTACCCGATTCACATCCCTACTATCTATCTCCCCTCAGCTGTCACTTCTCCTAATTATGTGTACCAACGTAATCCCAAAGAATCTTAACCAATTAACCAGACGCAGTGATTTAGCCCTTGATAAAGGACTCTTTTTGTCCGAAACACAGTCCCATGTGGGGTATTGGTAACCATACTATTAAAAATTTGGACATTCAGGCATGAATTGATTCTCCACAAGGGTACAAGATAAGTACAATGGCTTATATTTCAAATACAAGAATTTTATTTTATGGTGATAGATTCTCACTTAGCTGCTATGCTAAACGTGACGTGCAATGGGTAATTACTAGAATTATGCATTGGGCAACCAGGAGAAGTGGCTGTGCATCTAGATCAGCCTGGGCTCAAAAAGCAACAAGGTAGGCAATCTAGAAAAGCCGTGAGCAAACGTAAGAAGGTAGATGCCGAAGGATGTCTTTTTCAATATCTTTATTGGCTGGAGACGTATGAAAACAATAAAAACGGCCTACTCAGGCCGAGTTTCACCACATCCGTGTGGCTGCCTCAGGGGCTTGCAGATAACTGTCAAATTTGTAGCAAATTGTAAATAATTTGCAGCAGATTAATCCTATGGGTTCTTAATCATTAACCGCAGCATGCACATATCTTAATGTAGAACAAGTAGCTCATATACTCCTGCTGGCTCCATACACTTAATGGTGCCTCATACGTATTGCACCGCCGGTTGATGTGCACCATCTCCACTCAAAACAAGTTACCATGGCCAGAACTTTTTAATTTCCTCGAGAGTCTCTCATGCTTTCTGAAAATCCAAAAATACCATATCAGCTGGCTCACCTTTATCCACAAAACTGGCAGGATTAAAGTCTATATGCAACTTGTACACGTAAACAAGTTACTTGTTTTGAGTGGAGACGGTACACATCAACTGGCGGCGCAATATGTATGAGGCACCATTAAGTGTATGGAGCCAGCAGGAGTATAGGAGCTACTTGCTCTACATTAAGATATGTGCGTGCTGCGGTTAATGATTAAGAACCCATAGAATTAATCTTCTGTGAATTATTTACAATTTGCTACAAATTTCACAGTTATCTACAAGTCCCTGAGGCAGCCACACGGATGTGGCGAAACTCGGCCTGAATCAGGCGTTTTTATTGTTTTCATACGTCTCCAGCCAATAAAGACATTGAAAAAGACATTCTTCGGCATCTACCTTCTTACGTTTGCTCACGGCTTTTCTAGATTGCCTACCTTGTTGCTTTTTGGGCCCAGGCTGATCTAGATGCCCAGCCACTTCTCCCGGTTGCCCAATGCATAATTCTAGTAATTACCTATTGCACGTCACGTTTAGCATAGCAGCTCATTTCCTATTTCATCGAGCGCCCAGGACAGGTGAATGTGCACGCATTCAAAACACTTGTGCCCAGTTTGGATGCACGTTTTTTGTGTGCTGATATTGAATCGGCCTGATAATGCATTATGTCCCTCCAGTTTGTGTGTAGAGCAGATAACAGTGAATAGGGGAACTATAGCAGATACATTATCATCTGCAATGTTAGGCTGGTGTGGCAGAAGCTCCTTTGCTTACCCTGGGGTAAGGAGAGCAGAGGCAGCTGGGGGGAATTTGGAGACATGTGGTTCCTTACTTTATTGGGAGTGAGTGGGGAATTAATGATTATTCCTTTTAGGGGTGGGAAGAACTAAGGGAAATGGGGTAATGAAAAGGCAAGCATGGGGTTGGGGGGGGGGGGGGAGCTATAGAAACCATAATATTGTAGCCTGTCATTTTTATGGGCTTTTCTATTAGTACTACTAGTGTGTGTGTGTGTGTGTTTACTTGTATCCATGTAAAGAAGCAGTTACATGGATAAACTTCTGTAAACAAATAGAACAAATAGGCATTTCAGAAAATAAAATAAAAATATTGTTTGAACAGAAAACAAATGAAAATGTTTTGGTCATACATACCTATTTTCCATGTGGCTAACATACTCTTGTACCAAGGAGCTTAACAATGTAAGACTGAGCACAAATCAATTAACTGGCTCATTCAAGTTCACGCGGCAACTGATAGGGAAGGGAATCAATTTGGGGTCTCCAGTAGGATAACAATACACTCTAACCACTAGATAAAATCATTTAGCATTCTTGGCTAGAAATTGAGCACTGACCTTTGAACTTAATATTTTAGCTAGATTCCAGGATTGCGGTCTTTTCAGCAGAGGGTGTAATTGTAGCAGGCTGCAGAGCTGCTTTCCCAGCACAGTTGCCAAGACGGGTGAGGGTGCAGGGAGGAGTGAAACAGCAGATAGAAAGCGGTGCATTGACTTCAGAAGACAAGGTGCAAAAGGCAAGACTGAAGAAATGCTTGTGTTTCTTGGCATGCCTGGAAATTGTAATTTAAAATCTCTCTGTAATCATGGCAGATGTGATGAATGGTAGCACTGCCCTTGTGAGCAAGGAAAAATGTATTTCTTGCAGTGGGCAGGATGGAATAAATTTTGCATCATCTTTGCCAGGTGGCTTCTGGTGATACTGCCATCTAATTACTTACAGGCATGGATATATTTTTTGAGGACTTGAGCTGCTGCTTTACCCTATGTGGACCACTTTCCATTGTGCCTTTTGAACCTGACCTCTTAGCCGGAGCCAAGAGGAAAGGTCTTCTAGGGGAGAATCACTTCTTCCTGTCCCTGGATGTGAGTGACAAATGGTACAGCGGCACTCCTTTGTCAATGAGAGCCTGACTGAAGCAGTCACTAGCTCAGGCAAGGAGGTGACAGTTTGGGGGATTCTGACAGCGTTCAGGTCCAGGTAAAGGAGGAGAGACATTCTGACTGGCAATATACAACCTTCCTCTCCTGTGGGCATAATGTCATGCAATGTAACACTGCAAACATGAACAAAATGATGGTGCTCTGTTTAATGACTGGAAAAGGGGATGACAGGTTGATGTTGTAAAACCAATGTTCTACATCAAAAACCCAAGTACGAAAAGATTTAAATCACTGTCACTTATCACAGCCATTTTTTCACATGCTGTCTGCTCTGGGATTAAATTTAATTCAGCCTTTTTTTGTAAACTGAAGAGAAGATGAAATAGCAGTAAAACTATCAAAGCAACTCATGTGAAGATGCTTAGATATATATTTTACCTGAGGAATATATTAAATGAATAAATAGCACAAGTGAGAAATATGCAAAGGGTTAGTAATCAGGTGAAAACATTTCATATTTCTGGATTTCACACTTATTTATGAACACCAGACTAATCCGTCTTTGTCTCTCTACATTAGGCCAGTCACTCAGTTCAGACTGTGTGATTCAGTGCTCATGAGGCTGAGTACTGTGAAATAGAAAGTCCACTTACATTATAATTCCTACAATTGTTTTTTATCTGGTGAACTATTCTTTCATTCCAAGAAGACTACTTTTGGGGGAGTGAATAAACCAGCAAAACTTCCTCTAAAAGGTTAGGAGGGAGAAATAAGAGAATGGCAGCCTCTTTGTTTTTAAGAGCATACAAATATAAGATCTGCCATACTGGATCAGACCAAGAGTCCATCAAGCCCAGTATCTGGTTTCCAACAGTGGCCAATTGAGGTCACAAATAACTGGCAGGATCTCAAAAGATTGACAGATTCCATGCTGCTCAAACCAGGGATAAATAGTGGATTTCCTCAAGCCGACATTAATAATGGACTATTCTTCCAGGAACTTATCCAAACATGTTTTAATCCCAATTACGTTAACAGCTTTCACTACATGAATTCCACAGTTTAATTATGCATTCAGTAAAAAAAATATTTTCTTCTGTATTAAATATATTATATAGTAAATTCATTGCTTGTCCCCTAGTCTTTGTACTTTTTGAAAGAATAAACAACAGATTTGTGTTTACTCATTCCACTTCACTTACTATTTTATTGACCTGTTATCATATCGCCCCTCAGCCATCTCTTCTCCAAGCTGAATTGTTCCATCCCCTTTATAATTTTGGTCGCTCTTTTCTATACCTTTTTTAATTCCACTATATTATTTTTGAGATGCAGTAACCAGAACTGCCCACAATACTCAGGATGAAGTCGCACCATAGAGCAATACAGAAGCATTATGATATTCTCTGTTTTATTCTCCATTCCTTTCCAAATAATTCCTAGCATTCTATATTTATTTTTTGGCTGCTGCCATACACTGAGCAGAGGATTTCAGCATATTATCCATGATGACACCTAGATCATTTTCATGAGTGATGATGTCCAATGTGGAATCCTGCATTTGGGTTGCCCTTCCCTACATGCATCGCTTTGCACTTGTCCACTTGTCCTAAAAGATATCCACCAACATATTTTTTTTGAAAATGAGAATGGAGATTCAGCACTATAAAAGTTTCCTGAGGACCCTAAAGTCAATCAGATTTTCTGGATATCAACAATAAATATGTATGAGATTAATTTGCATATACTGTGTTACGGTCTGGGTGTGGATCCTTGGGCCGACCGGCAAGATGACGGTCGGAAGGCAGACACACTCAGCAAGGGATGGATCTTCACCTGGAAACCCGTGACCCTACCAGAGAAGCTGTTAAGGCCCGGGTCGCTAGGACTTAGGTGGCTTCGCCCTGGAAGTCCGAGGTCCCCCCAGGAGGAGCCCGTAGGGACCCGGACCGCTGGGACTTAGGAGAGTCACTGGCGTGAAGGAAAACCTGGAGCGGACTGGGGTCAGGACTGGCAGCAGTCAGGCAGAATCGTGAGACAAACCAGGATCAGGACAGGCAGCAATCAGGCAGAATCGTGAGACAAACCAGGATCAGGACAGGCAGCAATCAGGCAGAATCGTGAGACAGACCAGGATCAGGACAGGCAGCAATCAGGCAGAATCGTGAGACAAACCAAGATCAGGAACACAGGAACTCAGGAACAGCAACTACTCTCTCCAAAGAGTGACCACGTTGCAAGGCAAAGCTGAGGAGCCAGGTGCCGGTTTAAATAGTCTGCCGGCGTCTGACGTCAAGAGAGGGGCGGTTCAGCACTTCCGGGTGCTGGACCTACAAAGGCTGGCTCTTCGCGCGCGCGTTCCCCAGCAGGGGGAGGGGCTGAGTACAGGACGCGACGGCGTCTCCACGAGGGAGACGCCGCTGCCATGCGGCCAGGAAGGCCTCTTGCCACACGGCTCGGGGTGCGGTTGGGGAGCCCGGAGGCCAGGTAAGGACCCGGTCGCCGCGCAGGCGACTGGGGTCGCAACAGTACCCCCCTTCTTACGCCCCCTCCTCAGGGGACCCGGCTTTCCAGGATTGTCCCGATGGAATTGGGCTAACAGCGATTTGTCCAGAATATTTCGGGCTGGCTCCCAGGAATCCTCCTCAGGACCGCAACCCTCCCATGCCAACAGGTATTCCCAGCGACGAGCCCGGAAACGGACATCTAATACTTCTCGTACCTGATAAGTAGGTTCTTCATTAGAGGAGGATGATACAGCATCAGTCGAGGGATGATGGAAACGGGAGAGTACCACTGGTTTCAGTAGAGAGACGTGGAACACGTTGTGAATACGTAAAGACGAGGGCAGACGGAGTCTATACGAGACTAACCCAATTCGTTCTGCTATAGTGAAGGGGCCACAGTATCTTGATGCCAATTTCCTGGAGCGGCCCGGCAAATGGAGGTTCCTGGTGCTTAGCCACACCTTGGTGCCGGGTAAGAATACGGGCGCTGGTCGTCGGTGGCGATTGGCACATTTTTGTGCCTTTTCTGCAGAAGATGCGAGTCGCTGCTGGACCGTCCTCCAGAGATGATGAATCTGTTGAGCCGCCGTTAGAGCTGCCGGTGATGGCACGGTAACTGAGATGGGCACCGGCGGTTTCAGGTGGCGACCAAAAACTGTCTGGAAGGGTGATTGTCCCGTTACCGAGTGGGTGTGATTGTTGTAGGCAAACTCGGCCCAGGGAAGGAGGGACACCCAGTTGTTTCCCCTTTCAGAGATGAAACTTCGAAGGAACGTCTTCAAGGACCTATTCATGCGTTCAGTCTGTCCATTACTCTGTGGGTGGAAAGCTGTAGATAGATTCAACTGTACCCCAAATTTCCGGCAGATGGCCTGCCAAAATCGAGCCGTGAACTGAGGGCCCCGGTCAGAAACGATGCTTTGCGGGAGCCCGTGAGCCCTGAAGATATGCTGTGTGAACAGAAGGGCCAACTCGGGTGCCGAAGGTAACTTGGGTAATGGTACGAGATGAACCATTTTGGAGAAACGGTCTACCGTTACCCATATCACCGTGTTGCCCTCGGAAGGAGGTAGGTCCACCACAAAATCAGTGGCGATATGAGTCCAGGGTTCTGTGGGTATAGGAAGTGGTTGCAGGAGCCCCCACAGGCGACCGCTTAGAGGCTTCTGCCTGGCGCAAACAGGACAAGAATCCACGTACAGGCGTACATCCTGGCGCACCTTGGGCCACCAGTAATATTGATTCAGAAGATCGAGGGTCCTCTCCCTTCCGGCGTGACCACCGGAGAGGGAATCATGAGCCCAAGCGAGAACTCTCTTGCGGTCCCTGCGAGGAACTACAACACGTTCTTCAGAGGATACGGTAGTACTGGCTAACTGGTCTTTGGCTGGATCAATAATATACTGAGGAGATTCCTCCTTTTCCTCCGGAATATCATTCCTTGAGAGAGCGTCCGCCCGGATGTTTTTAGCGGCAGGTCGGTACTTGAGGATAAAGTCACACCGACTAAAAAACAGCGACCACCGCGCCTGTCTGGGGTTCAGACGCTGGGCTTGGTTCAGGAACTCCAAATTCTTGTGGTCGGTGTAGATCGTCACAGGATGACTCGCTCCCTCCAACCATTGCCTCCACTCTTCTAATGCCAACTTGATTGCCAACAACTCCTTATCCCCAATCCCATAGTTGTTCTCGGCGGGAGTAAACTTCTTGGAGAAATAGGAACAAGGGAATAAATGGCCAGAAGGGGATTTTTGTGAGAGGACCGCCCCTACCGCCACACTAGAGGCATCCACCTCCACGAAGAAAGGCTGAGTAGGATCCGGATGTCGCAAACAAGTGTCTTGGAGGAAAGCCTCCTTTAAGTCCTCAAAAGCTTTGCAAGCCTCGGCAGGCCAGATTCGAGTGTCCGCACCCTTCTTAGTTAGGGTGGTGAGTGGCGCCACCATCTGGGAATACTGTGGAATAAAGTGGCGGTAGAAATTTACAAAGCCCAAGAAGCGTTGCAAAGCCTTCAAACCCACCGGCCGCGGCCAATTCCGGATGGCAGATACCTTGCTGGGATCCATGCGAAAACCAGTTGCAGAAACGATATACCCTAAAAAGGGCAAGGAATTCTGCTCAAAGACACATTTCTCCAATTTCGCAAACAACCGATGATCCCGCAGAATCTGAAGTACCTGTCGAACATGTCGTCGATGAGAGACTAGGTCCGAGGAGTAGATAAGAACGTCATCTAAGTATACTATGACGCATGACTGTAGGAAGTCCCGAAGAATCTCATTCATTAAGTGCTGGAACACTGCGGGAGCGTTGCATAGGCCAAAAGGCATCACTAAGTATTCGTAATGTCCGTCCCGGGTGTTGAAAGCGGTCTTCCATTCGTCCCCGGGACGGATACGGACCAAATTGTAGGCCCCTCGCAAGTCCAGCTTTGTGAATACCTGTGCCCCCTGGAGTTTGTCCAACAGCTCCGGGATTAACGGCAGTGGGTAGCGATTCTTCTTGGTTATGGCATTAAGTCCCCGATAGTCTATACAGGGCCGCAAAGACCCATCTTTCTTTGCCACAAAAAAGAAACCCACTCCTGCAGGTGACTTAGAGGGGCGAATAAACCCCTTTGCGAGATTCTCAGAAATGTAATCTGACATGGCCCGGGTTTCAGGCTGAGATAGTGGATATACTCTCCCACGGGGGGGAGTGGAGCCAGGAAGCAATTCAATCGCACAATCAAAAGGACGATGCTGTGGTAGTAATTCCGCTTTTTCTTTAGAGAACACATCAGCAAAATCCTGGTACGAGGACGGAAGCTGAACCCTGACATCTGTCTGTGCCAGAGGCGTTGGCGGACGCTCCCAGGGCTGGATGCAAGAACGGGAGCACTGTGAACTCCAGCGAACAATCTGGAAATCGTCCCATCGAATCTCCGGGGAATGCAGTTTGAGCCAGGGTAACCCAAGAACCACGGGATATACTGATTTCTCCAAAATCAGGAACGAAATCCTCTCCGTGTGAAGCAGACCAGTTTGGAGGATGATGGGCGTGGTACTGGTAGTTATGCTGCCAGAGAGCGGAGTACCCTGAATGGAGGTGACCCGTAAGGGTGGTTCCTGAGGCTGCGTGGAGAGCTGAAGGCGTTTTACCAAGTCCTTAGTGATAAAGTTCCCTCCTGCCCCAGAATCAATGAGGGCCTGTGTGTTGAAGGAACCACCTGGGTACTTGAGGGTTACCGGTACGGTACAATGAGGAGTTGCATTTAGACAACCTAGGGAGACCTCCTCACTTACCCCTAGGTGCGGGAGTTTCCCGGCCGCTCCTTGCATTGGGCCAGGAAATGGCCCTTACCTCCGCAGTACAAACATAAACGCAAGTCCTGGCGGCATTGCCTCTCTTCGGGGGTCAATGCGGATCTTCCTAGGTGCATAGGTTCCTCCATGGAAGACTCCGCTGGGGTGCCGGTGGTACGAGCTCCAGAGTTCGAGGATCTAGTGGTAGCCGATGGTACGGGTGCCAGGCGGCGGGGAGAGCGCCCCTCCTTCGCTCTTTGTTGCAGGCGTCGGTCGATGCGCCCAGCCACGTTAATAAGCGAATTAAGGTCCTCTGGAAGATCCCGAGCGGCGAGCTCATCCTTAATCCTAGCCGCCAGGCCCTCTAGGAAAACCCCACGAAGGGCGTCATCGGCCCAACCCACTTCTTGAGCAAGTGTGCGAAATTCCAGAGCATAGTCGGCTAGGGTTCGTGTCCTCTGCCGGAGCTGGAGTAGCTCAGAAGTTGCGGAGGCCTGAAGTGCAGGCTCGTCGAATGCTGCTCGGAATTCCTCCACGAACAAGTTCAGATTGCTCAGGGCGGGATCGTTCTTGTCCCACATGGGAGACGCCCAGTTTAAGGCTCGACCATCAAGTAACGAAAAGATGTAAGCCACCTTGATTCCATCTGAGGGAAACTGATTGGGCAGCAGGGCGAACCGTACAAAGCACTGATTCAGAAAGCCCGAACAGGCCTTAGAATCCCCAGCAAAACGCGAGGGAGCTGGAAGCTGCGTGGGGGTATGAAGCTTCACCACAGGTGCTGGTATAGCTACAGGAACCGGAACCGGTGCCATGGGTTCAACGTCCATGCGGGTAGCCAACCGTTCCCCGGTGGCCGCCAAGGAGTCCAGTACCTGTTGCTGTTGAACCAAGCGCTGAGCCAGTCCGGGAATGGCCTGCAGGCCAGCTAGGTCTGCCGGATCCATGGCCTTGCAAACTGTTACGGTCTGGGTGTGGATCCTTGGGCCGACCGGCAAGATGACGGTCGGAAGGCAGACACACTCAGCAAGGGATGGATCTTCACCTGGAAACCCGTGACCCTACCAGAGAAGCTGTTAAGGCCCGGGTCGCTAGGACTTAGGTGGCTTCGCCCTGGAAGTCCGAGGTCCCCCCAGGAGGAGCCCGTAGGGACCCGGACAGCTGGGACTTAGGAGAGTCACTGGCGTGAAGGAAAACCTGGAGCGGACTGGTGTCAGGACTGGCAGCAGACAGGCAGAATCGAGAGACGAACCAGGATCAGGACAGGCGACAGTCAGGCAGAATCGTGAGACAAACCAGGATCAGGACAGGCAGCAATCAGGCAGAATCGTGAGACAGACCAGGATCAGGACAGGCAGCAATCAGGCAGAATCGTGAGACAAACCAAGATCAGGAACACAGGAACTCAGGAACAGCAACTACTCTCTCCAAAGAGTGACCACGTTGCAAGGCAAAGCTGAGGAGCCAGGTGCCGGTTTAAATAGTCTGCCAGCGTCTGACGTCAAGAGAGGGGCGGTTCAGCACTTCCGGGTGCTGGACCTACAAAGGCTGGCTCTTCGCGCGCGCGCGTTCCCCAGCAGGGGGAGGGGCTGAGTACAGGACGCGACGGCGTCTCCACGAGGGAGACGCCGCAGCCATGCGGCCAGGAAGGCCTCTTGCCACGCGGCTCGGGGTGCGGTTGGGGAGCCCGGAGGCCAGGTAAGGACCCGGTCGCCGCGCAGGCGACTGGGGTCGCAACATACTGGATTTTAGGCATATTTATTGTGGATATCCTACTGGCTTTGAGGTCTACAGGAGAGGTTTGGTAAGTTAAATATTTGAACTTTCATGCATAACTCCTTCTCCTTTTTATTCACTCCCCATTTCACCACTCCTACTTAGACCAAACACCTCCATGCAGTCTTAGTGATTTACATATTCAGACTCCTGCATTACTGAGAGCATAAAATATGAGTGCTAAACAAGGACTTAGAATAGATCTGTGCTCACTTCCCTCCGCCCCCTCCCACTTCCAGGCACATTTTTAAGGTGGGGGCACACTCAATGCCAGAATTTAGTCCCACTTCAGTCCTGTAAAACTATGACATGGGTCCTCTGATGAGGGGAAGGATTACCTTCAGATTCCAAGGCATTCAGATGGTATAGCTCCAAGGAGAAACTTGACCCAAGGTTGTGATGATCCAAAATTAGGGATGTGAATCATTTTTTGACGATTTAAAATATCGTCCGATATATTTTAAATCGTCAAAAAATCGTTAGGGCCACGATACAATACCAATTCCCCCGATTTATCGTTAAAAAATCGTAAATCGGGGGAAGGGGGAGGGCAGGAAAACCGGCACACTAAAACCCCCTAAAACCCACCCCCGACCCTTTAAATTAAATCCCCCACCCTCCCGAACCCCCCCCCCCCAATGCTTTAAATTACCTGGGGATCCGGCGGTGGTCCAGAACGGCGGCGGTCCGGAACGGCCCCCTCAATAGAATCGTGTTGTCTTCAGCCGGCGCCATTTTTCAAAATGGCCGCCGCAAAATGGCGGCGGCCATAGACAAAAACGATTCGACGGAGGAGGTCGTTCCGGACCCCCGCTGGACTTTTGGCAAGTCTTGTGGGGGTCAGGAGGCCCCCCCAAGCTGGCCAAAAGTTTCCTGGGAGTCCAGTGGGGTTCCGGGAGCGATTTCTTGCCGCAAATCGTTTTCGTACGGAAAATGGCGCCGGCAGGAGATCGACTGCAGGAGGTCGTTCAGCGGGGGTTCCGGACCGCCGCTGAACGACCTCCTGCACACGATCTCCTGCCGGCGCCATTTTCCGTACGAAAACAATTTGCGGCAAGAAATCGCTCCCGGAACCCCGCTGGACTCCCAGGAAACTTTTGGCCAGCTTGGGGGGGCCTCCTGACCCCCACAAGACTTGCCAAAAGTCCAGCGGGGGTCCGGAACGACCTCCTCCGTCGAATCGTTTTTGTCTATGGCCGCCGCCATTTTGCGGCGGCCATTTTGAAAAATGGCGCCGGCTGAAGACAACACGATTCTATTGAGGGGGCCGTTCTGGACCACCGCCGGATCCCCAGGTAATTTAAAGCATTTGGGGGGGGTTCGGGAGGGTGGGGGATTTAATTTAAAGGGTCAGGGTGGGTTTTAGGGGGGTTTAGTGTGCCGGCTCACGATTTTAACGATTTTTCACGATAGTTTACACACCCAAACGGCAACAATACGATTCCCTCCCCCTCCCAGCCGAAATCGATCGTTAAGACGATCGAGGACACGATTCACATCTCTATCCAAAATGCAGTCTTTAATTAACAATTTAAATTAGAAACTTGTAAATTAAAGAGTTTTCAGTACTGAAAATCCAAAAAGCAGGTATTGAGATTTCACAAGGAGGTTACTAATCCTTGCTGATGCACCATCTTGGGCTCCCTTTACTCTTTTTATGGGGTTTAAGACTCCCTTAATAAGATACTTGGATCCCTGACTCCCAAGAACCCTTTTTGGTATCCAATTCTCCAATATTTGAATCTTTCTCCTCTCCTCTGGTCTCCTTTGGACTTCTGGATCAGAGCACTGAATGGACATTTCTCTCTTTTTCTCCCTTCTTCCTTCCACATTGTCATTTACATCTGGATGGGCCCCTGACACTAACTTTTCGCTCCTCTTGCGAAGATCTTTGTTCAGGCACAGAACTCAGATCAGAGACCTCTCTCCCTTATAGAAAGAGAGACCACGAGTGAGAGGATTACTTCCTGAAAGCTGAGATACTCTCTGTCCTACTGCTGGATCCCTCAGGAACAGCTACATATAATAAAGCATCAGAAGCACCATCATGCGGATTCACCAGAGAACTCTGGAGATTGGGCACAGTAGGCTGGTTTTCTCCCATTCCCCACTCTCTAAACTCCTGCACAGATATGAGAGACTGGATTTCTGTTACTCTCTCTTGCTTTCAGCTATACTCTGATCATAATATTCTCAGGCTTCCCTGCCTGACATGGACTGCACCATTGTTGTCACTCTTTGAGGAGAGAGAGCTATAGCAAATGGTTCTGTTCATGCACTACTCTGATAAACATATGTCCTCCACTGGGAGAAGCATAGAACATAGTGAAGGGAGCGTAGGTCCTTTCTTAGAAGCAGCTACTTGGGAATATTAGTTTGGTAACCTTATGCTATATAAGGCAGAGTTTTATTTTCATACTTACCTTGCTTTGCATCTCTGGTGGTTCCCAGTACAATAAAATGCAGTAACCACTTTGAGCGAGAGTTTTTTATTTCTCTAAATTCATATAGATGAGTTACTTAGCCAGTTTACTCTTAAATAAAATGTGTTCTTTGACTGAATATAAAACTGGGTATAAATGGAGAACCCAGACTTTAAAAAATTAATTAATAAATATCTGCTGAGGTAGTTGGATCCCAAGAGACCTGGATGGCTGGGAAGGGCCTAGGATGCAAGATGGCTGGAAAAGGAGAGAGGGGTCTGGAAACTGCAGTCTGATTTGAGCCCATGGTGCAGCATACTTCTGCTGACTAAAAGCAGGAGGAAACATCCCTTCTTAGAGGCCACAAGAGCAGGAGAATCTCCCTGTAGCATTGTGGGTCTCAGTGGGAGGAGCCTAGAGTAGCAGCAGAAAGCCACAATGTTGTGGAGGCCATGGAAGCAGGAGAGGCATCCTGCAGCACAGCAAGGATGCAATTTAAGCAACAGGAGCCAGGGGATGCTCCCGTGTTTCAGAAGCAGGAGAAGTTGGGGTTAGAGCAAAAATGAACAGTGCACCATTGGGCTGCTGCCACTGCCACCACTCCCTTCAATGTCCATGCCATGGCAGTAGGTATGAGAGCTATGCACCACCATAGGGAGGAGAAGAGAATGGCATAGTTAGAGATTGGGGGCTCTGGGGAAACCCCTGGTGCATTGTTTAAGGCAAGGCCACTATATGGCTGACATCATTAGTGACTTCAGTGGGATCCTGCAGATCCAGCCAAGAGGAAAAAAAATACAATAAAAACGAAGCATATAAAAGTAAAATTAAACTAAAACAAGTATAGATGTCATATGGGGGAAGCCTGGGGACATCAAAAATGCCACTGCAATAATTTAAAAGTGAGCTTCAGAGGAGTAAATCACCCCAATTGAAGCCTGATCATTTTCTTTAGGAATAAAACTTCCTGAAACAATTAAAGAAACCAAATTAAGTATGGGTGCACCAGAAAACAGCTTGGAACCCATTATTCAGTTTTTATTTTGGTTGTAAGTGGTGTGGATTTTGAATGGTGGACATTAGTACCAATGGGTGAGTTTATGGGATTAATGGGTATTTGTGTCCATATACATCGTGGAAAATGTTTTTGTGTCTTGGGAATTATATACTGAGCATTTCCAAATGTTAAAATCCAATATTGATGTGAAATTAACTCCAGTGCAATGGTTTCTTGATATTCTGTTCTGGGTTTTGCTTTCCTAAAATTCTATAAAACACAAGTTCTGAAAGCCCAGCACAAATAACAAAACTGTAACATTCTGAAGTCATAACCATGGCAATGCAGAAGCTCTGAGGTGATAGGGACAGCGCAACAACAGCAGAAACAGACAAAGCACAATTTTGTTTGACCCAATGAACCTCTGTCAGACAACTTTTAAGTCTCTCAAAATTTCCCATAGTTAAGTGCAACAGTGGAGAAAATAAAAGAAAGCTGAATTAGAGTTCTTTAAAAGCTGCATAGATCAGAACTGGAACTATTTAAGTATGCATCAGCATAGCCACAAGGATCTTTGGTTCACTGGAAGATTCAGTGACAGCTTTAGAAAACAGAGAGAGCTGCACTGGTAACTGAGCAGAGAGGGAGAGCTGTTCATTAGCTCGTCTCTGAGGTCTGCTAAAATGGAAAAAACACTTAAAAATCAAAAAAGAGAGTAGTAGCCAGAGACATTGGGGGTGGCTGTGTGTATGGGTGAGTTCTATTTGAGTAAAAGCAACCAGGGCACAGATTGGATCTAAAATAGTTAGGGTTAACTTATTAATAGCTGCCTCTTGGTGTTATAATTTTCAGCTTTTACAAATAAATAATGTGAGAGGACCTGAGTGAAAGGAATGTTGACCGCGGGAAGAAAATAGTTACACAGGAATAGCCATTTTGATATGCTGATGGAATGGTGTATGGATTTGGACAGAGAATAAGTTCGACGGAAGTCATCCCCCTGAAGCAGGACCTTTTGGTCCATAACATGGCCGTGTCGGGACTTTGACGCTCTCTTTGGTTGATAAGTATCATGTTTAAAAAAAACTTTTTGGGATTGTGACCGGATATCTTGGTTTTCTCAGCTTTATTTTGGAAGGACAATTTGTTAAATGTTAAGACTGGATTCGTCAGCAAATCTGGGATTTTGATTTTCATCGAAAATTTATAAAAAATGAACAAACTATGTGTTACTAAATAAAAGCAAAGTGACCCGATATCACAAGAAAGTCTGCTGTTAATACTGACTCTGGGTTTAAGAGTCCAACAAATTTGTTGGCAGTTAGGTGTGCTATAAATAATACCAGTTTAACCACTATTTTGATTTTGAAAGGAAAAAACAACACTTGAGATAGGAATTGAGCTGCTTCAACAAAGTTACCATGGCACTTCTATACCTGTTTCAAACCATTTATTCCAGCTTAGGGGAGTGTCCCTCCTGCTCGTGGAAAAAGTACCCTATCTCCTGTGAGTGATATAAAAGAAGGGAGTTGTGAGGAGGGTTTGTTACCAAAGTGATGTGATGAAGTACCACAGATTTCAGCATCTGTCAAGCAGCAGCTTGTCAGCTTTTGAATAAACCTGATTAAAAACTACTTCCCTAATGAATGAGCAATTTGAGTGCAGGTTTTATCCTGTTAGTAGATAGTGGATATAGTTTAGTTGATAAAGGCTAAAATCATTTTGCCAGAGCAGAACTAATAAAGACTGGATTTTAAGGAAAAGAGCAAAGCCATAACCATAGAACATCTTTCAAAGTCTTACCTTCAGAGAGAAGGGGTGAATGTGTGACTGAATGAATGTGATGTGAATGTGTCGTCTTCAAAATGGGGCTACTAACTTCCTTTAGTTTCTGCTAGCTAGAAATAAAAGTCCAACAAACCATTGAGACAACATGAAGAGAGCATTCTAGACCCATGGAAGATTGGCTGTGAGGTAGTAAAGCCAGATAGTAGGAAGAAGATTGATCTTTGTCACAAGAGCACCAACCAGCATGAGCCAACAACAAACCCCATCAATGCCTTTATGCTTCTGGCCGGGCCTTGCGTGTGCCAAGCCAATTATCCACAATGCCTGGCCACACATGTAAAGGGCACAAGTGCTGGGCTTCCTGCAAGGGGTGGTCCAGGGGGCATGTTCTGGTCAGGGAGTGGTGGGGCAGGGGGGCGGGCTGGGTCAGCACCATTGTTCGCTATCCTGGAGTCTCGCGCTCTGGCCAGCTCCGGGCACAAACAACATATTTCAGCTCAGGAGCTGAAGTAAGTTGCAAAAAAAGAAAAAAAAGAAAAAATGTAGGGTTTAGGGGGTGGGGAGGAGAGGAGAGGGGAAATCGAAAGGAGATTAGGTAGGGTGTAGGGAAGTTCCCTCCCAGTCCGCTCCTTAATTGGAGCGGACTGGGAGGGAACTGGGGAGCATCGACAAGCGGAAATTGCAAAAATCCCCCCTTTGCGCGCGTCACCTGCACATAGGCACACGGATTATAAAATCCAGCATGCATGTGCACATGGCCTATGGATTTTCCAACATGCACGTGCAAGCACATGCATGGTAGAAAACTGGCGCGTCCATGTACGCGCGCTGGGAAGCACACGCACATGGACACGGTGCGCTTATTAGGAAAATCTACCCCTTGTGTGTGCATACACAGACAGTATAAGCGGTAAATCTTACATAGGAAAGTTCAGAAAAGGAAACACCATTATCTAGCAGAGCATTATTTTTTGTGCTCAACAGTGTGGCTACATTTGTTGTATTTGGTGTAGTGTGATGAATTCAGATAAACAATAATTATGGGAGATTTCAATTACCCCAGTATTGACTGGATAAATGTAACATCAGGACTTGCTAGAGACATAAAGTTCCTGGATGTAATAAATGACTGCTTCATGGAGCAATTGGTTCAGGAACCAACAAGAAATTTTAGATTTAAATCTTAGTGGAACGCAGGATTTGGTGAGAGAGGTAATGGTGGTGGGGCCACTTGGCAACAGTGATCATAACATAATCAAATTTAAACTAATAACTGGAAGGGGGACAATAAGTAAATCTGCAGCTCTAACACTAAATTTTCAAAAGGGAAACTTTGATAAAATGAGGAAAATAGTTAGAAAAAAACTGAAAGGTGCAGCTGCAAAGGGTAAAAGTGTTCAACAGGCATGGACATTGTTTAAAATTATAATCCTAGAAGCGCAGTCGATATGTATTCCACGCATTAAGAAAGGTGGAAGGAAAGCAAAACGATTACCGTCATGGTTAAAAGGTGAGGTGAAAGAGGCTATTTTAGCCAAAAAAAATCCTTCAAAAATTGAAAGAAGAATCCTTCTGAAGAAAATAGGATAAAACATAAGCATTGTCAAGTTAAGTGTAAAACATTGATAAGACAGGTGAAGAGAGAATTTGAAATAACGTTGGCCATAGAGGCAAAAACTCATAATAAAAACTTTTAAAAATATATCCGAAGCAAGAAACCTGTGAGGGAGGCAGATGGACCATTAGATTATGGAGGGGTTAAAGGGGCTCTTAGGGAAGATAAGGCCATTGCAGAAAGACTAAATTAATTCTTTGCTGCCGTGTTTACTAATGAGGATGTTGGGGAGATACCAGTTCCGGAGCTGGTTTTCAGGGGTGATAAGTCAGACGAACTGAATGAAATCACTGTGAACTTGGAAGATGTAGTAGGCCAGATTGACAAACCAAAGAGTAGCAAATCATCTGGACCGGATGGTATGCATCCTAGGATACTGAAGGAACTCAAAAATGAAATTTCTGATCTATTAGTTAAAATTTGTAACCTATCATTAAAATCATCCATTGTACCTGAAGACTGGAGGGTGGCCAATGTAACCCCAATATTTAAAAAGAGCTCCAGGGGCAATCCGGGTAACCATAGACTAGTGAGCCTGGCTTCAGTGCCGGGAAAATAGTGGAAACTATTCTCAAGATCAAAATCGTAGAGCATATATAGAAAGACATGGTTTAATGGAACATAGTCAACATGAATTTACCCAAGGGAAGTCTTGCCTAACAAATCTGCTTCATTTTTTTGAAGGGGTTAATAAACATGTGGATAAAGGTGAACCGGTAGATGTAGAGTATTTGGATTTTCAGAAGGTGTATGACAAAGTCCCTCATGAGAGGCTTCTAAGAAAACTAAAAAGTCATGGGATAGGAGGCGATGTCCTTTCGTGGATTACAAACTGGTTAAAAGACAGGAAACAGAGAGTAGGATTAAATGGTCAATTTTCTCAGTGGAAAAGGGTAAACAGTGGAGTGTCTCAGGGATCTGTACTTGGACCCGTGCTTTTCAATATCTATATAAATGATCTGGAAAGGAATACGATGAGTGAGGTTATAAAATTTGCGGATGATACAAAATTATTCAGAGTAGTTAAATCACAAGTGGATTGTGATACATTACAGAAGGACCTTGCAAGTCTGGAAGATTGGGCATCCAAATGGCAGATGAAATTTAATGTGGACAAGTGCAAAGTGTTGCATATAGGGAAAAATAACCCTTGCTGTAGTTACATGATGTTAGGTTCCATATTAGGAGCTACCACCCAGAAAAAATATCTAGGCATAATAGTGAATAATACTTTAAAATTGTCGGCTCAGTGTGCTGCAGCAGTCAAAAAAGCAAATAGAATGTTAGGAATTATTAGGAAGGGAATGGTTAGTAAAATGTAAAATGTCATAATGCCTCTGTATCGCTCCATGGTGAGACCGTACCTTGAATTCTGTGTACAATTCTGGTCGCTGCATCTAAAAAATGATATAGTTGCGATGGAGAAGGTACAGAGAAGGGCAATCAAAATGATAAAGGGGATAGAACAGCTGAAGAGGTTAGTGCTGTTCAGCTTGGAGAAGAGATGGCTGAAGGGGGATATAATAGAGGTCTTTAAGATCATGAGAGGTCTTGAACAGATAGATGTGATTCGGTTATTTACTCTTTCAGATAATAGAAAGACTAGGGGGCACTCCATGAAGTTAGCAAATAGCACATTTAAGACTAATCAGAGAAAATTTCGTTTTCATTCAATACACAATTAAGCTCTGGAATTTGTTGCCAGAGGATGTGGTTAGTGCAGTTAGTGTAGCTGGGTTAAAAAAAGGTTTGGATAAGTTCTTGGAGAAGTCCATTAACTGCTATTAATCAAGTTTACTTAGGGAATAGCCACTGCTATTAATTGCATCAGTAGCATGGGATCTTAATAGTGTTTGGGTATTTGCCAGGTTCTTGTGGCCTGATTTGGCCTCTGTTGGAAACAGGATGTTGGGCTTGATGGTCCCTTGGTCTGACCCAGCATGGCAATTTATTAGGGTAGTCTTACACTAAATTAGCTTAGGGTAAGAGATTTGGAGGTGGATTTAAGACAGTTCACTAGGGTTTACAGGCACATAGGAGGTGAAAAGCCATAATAAATCAGGTTAGAAGAATGGTTTGTGTGTATTTGTTGTTTTTATTTCTCTGAGTCCAAATGATGTCTGGCTCCAAACTCAAACTGGAATGAAGTTACTGTATCTAAAATAATATCCCAAATGTAAATCAGTATCAGAAAAGAAGCTGTGTTAGTCCAAACCCTGCCCCTTCAAATTTAGAAAACAGTTAAAAACATGGCTCTTCCATCAAGCCTTCCCAGATTAACATCCTTGTTCCTTCGACTTCCACTGACCCCCCGCTAACGTTCACAACCCTGTATATTCCTGTATATTTTTGTATAAATGCTTCCACCTCCCACCGATCCCCGGCTCCATTTGTATTTTATGTACGCTCACTCATTTAATTATCTTTATTACAGTTCCTCTCGCCTTCACTCCTGTCTATCTTAGTTTGAGGTCTCCCCTTCTGACCCCTGTTCTTAGTCCTCCCCTTCCCTTCCCCCTGTTATTTGTATTTTCTACCTATTGTTATTATGTAAACTGATATGATGTGTATTTTAATGTCGGTATAGAAAAGCTGTTAAATAAATAAATAAATAAATAGAAAAAATTGAAGGTGATGATGTGGACACTTTTCCTCAAAAGTTTATGTTGCAATATATCTGTTAGTCTATTAGAATCCACCAGTAGAGATGTGAATCGTGTCCTCGATCGTCTTAACGATCGATTTCGGCTGGGAGGGGGAGGGAATCATATTGTTGCCGTTTGGGGGGGTAAAATATCGTGATATATCGTTAATATCGTTAAAACCCGCTAAAACCCACCCCCGACCCTTTAAATTAAATCCCCCACCCTCCCGAACCCCCCCCAAATGACTTAAATTACCTGGTGGTCCAGCGGCGGTCCGGAACGGCAGCGGTCCGGAACGGGCTCCTGCTACTGAATCTTGTTGTCTTTGGCCGGCGCCATTTTCCAAAATGGCGCCGAAAAATGGCGGCGGCCATAGACCAACAGGATTCGACGGCAGGAGGTCCTTCCGGACCCCCGCTGGACTTTTGGCAAGTCTTGTGGGGGTCAGGAGGCCCACCCCAAGCTGGCCAAAAGTTCCTGGAGGTCCAGCGGGGGTCAGGGAGCGATTTCCCGCCGCGAATCGTTTTCCGTACGGAAAATGGCGCCGGCAGGAGATCGACTGCAGGAGGTCGTTCAGCGAGGGTTCCGGCGCCTCGCTGAACGACCTCCTGCAGTCGATCTCCTGCCGGCGCCATTTTCCGTACGGAAAACGATTCGCGGTGGGAAATCGCTCCCTGACCCCCGCTGGACCTCCAGGAACTTTTGGCCAGCTTGGGGGGGGCCTCCTGACCCCCACAAGACTTGCCAAAAGTCCAGCGGGGGTCCGGAAGGACCTCCTGCCGTCAAATCCTGTTGGTCTATGGCCGCCTCCATTTTTCGGCGCCATTTTGGAAAATGGCGCCGGCCGAAGACAACAAGATTCAGTAGCAGGAGCCCGTTCCGGACCGCTGCCGTTCCGGACCCCCAGGTAATTTAAGTCATTTGGGGGGGGGTTCGGGAGGGTGGGGGATTGAAGGAGGTAGGATTTGGCAAGGAAATGTTTAAGTTATTTGGGGGGGTTCGGGAGGGTGGGGGAGGGTTTTAGCGGGTTTTAGTGTGCCGGCTCACGATTCTAACGATTTATAACGATAAATCGTTAGAATCTCTATTGTATTGTGTTCCATAACGGTTTAAGACGATATTAAAATTATCGGACGATAATTTTAATCGTCCTAAAATGATTCACATCCCTATCCACCAGCCTTCATGTCAGAAATGGAAATCTGTTATTTTGTGAGACTAAAGGACAAGTAGGCATGTTAGGTTGTTAGCTCTGAATTTGCATTGACACATGGAATTCAAGAGGAAGTTGCCTCAAAATCCAAACCCATCCAAATTACCATTTCCTCACAATTTCCATTTCCTCATTTCCCATCCTTCCTCCCAAGGCCCATTCTTCCTCTTTCTGTCCTCCTTTGTATTTGACAGATCTGATGGCATCATGCATTTCATATTGACTGTGGAAGAGCAAACCACAGTAAGACATTATATGATACAATGACTCCAAGAAAGCAATGTCACCTTTCCTAGGAATCGCTCAGGTTAAAGGATGTATGATCTACCTTCCATGTGGTAGACATGTATTTTTATCCAGCATCTCATATCAAAATTTTTGATGGCACAGTGAAGACACCTTAAGTGCATAGAAGTGATCTGTTGTAACTAAATCCTTTATCAGTGTGTCATATTTATTTGTAGGTGTTCCTTTGATGTTGATTGGTATGTAGTGCTGTTAGTCACGCTGGGGTTTGTTATACAAGTTGGATAATGATCATGTTTTGCTACTTGTTACACTGGCACTTTATGCAATTTACAGGTTTACACTTTGATGTATATTAGCGGACTCCTTCATGCTAATTTTAACAGGTTAGTTCAATTAACCCAAATAAATATTGGTTTGCACCTAATAGTTAAAAAGAGCCATAAGTAAAATAGCACCAGCCAAAGCTGGTATCCCTTCTGTGTATTATTTTAAATACATTTTTGTATTACATTTTCATCTTAACAGTACATCATTATGGCACTCCAAGTGTTAGATTTGTTTTCTCAACCATTTCTTTCACAGACTGATAGAATAGCATTAAAGTCCCTAGATGGATTTGTCCTTTTATTTCCTAGAGAAGTAATTGTATTATCTATATAGTAACAAGTAACTCACTATTCTCTATGAATGCAATCTTCAGGAAAGTTCCTGTTGCCTAAGACATGACTCATGTGTCTTCAAAAAGAATAAACATCATTATTTTGCAAAAATACAGTTTTGGTTTTTTTTTTTTTTACAAAACCAAGTCTGTTTCTTATAAAAGTGAAATCAAAACAACAAAACGAACGGAACCAAAATGAAGTCTGTGCAGATGCTGCTGTAAAATGGGACCAACATGTCAGTGATGTCCTGACACAAAGGCTAGAGGGCACATAAGTTAGTGTGGATCCTGGTACCCCCCCCCCCCATTCCACACCGCCAGCAGCCATTCTCTAGCTTTGCTCTTCTTCTTCTCTTGCTCCTATCTCACTCTTCCCCCATTGCTTCCTCTTCCTCCTCCCAACACCAGTATTAGAATGGAAGACAGCAGTAAACGGCAGGGGACACAGCAATCTTATGCTCCTACCCCTGTGGCTGTTGCTTCTTGGCTGCTTCTCCTCCCGGCCCCAACTTCCCCCCCCCCCCACCTTCAAACATTTTATTTCAGGGAAGTATAAGCGGAAGGGGATGGTGCAGCCCAGAAGATGGAGAGAATACACTCATGATGCCCCTTCAGAAGACAGGAGAAGAAGGGGCAAGAAAAAAATGTGTGTGGGTGTGGGGGGGGGGGGGCAGAGGGATGGAGGAGAACCTGAGAAAAAAGGGGTAGTAATATGAGAGAAACCAAATGGATGTGGAGAGAGAAGAGGAAAGTAGAAAAAGGGGGATGGGAAGGAGAAAAGAGAAGAATGTAGGTATGGAAGAGGGATGAATAGATCAGAGGGATGAAGGGAAGAAAAGACCCTTGGTGAAAGAGATATGGGGTTGAAGGGAAAGGGAAGGACAGGAACAAAAAGGGAAAGGGGAAGAGGGAAAATGGGCAGCATCTAAAATTGGCCATGATTTTTTTAAGGATCATGACTTTGATTTAATTAAAAATGGAGATCAAATTCAGATACCAAGAAATGGAAGTTCAAGCTCAATTACAAAATGAATTATTAACTAATATGTTATTACAGGCTCAAGTGGGTACTGTATGCTTAGCATTTTTTTGTGCTCTGAAGATTCTCTGTCAGGCACAGTACCATTATTTGTGGGGATTACAAATACACTTGACATAAGGAAGGTTCTAAATTGTTTGTGTTCTTTTACTTTTTGCTTATCAGATCTATCAAAAAATGTGATATATTAAAGTAGAAGTTATCTTAGATTTGATCTGTTGCTAATTATTTAAGGTATGTTGACCCCAAAATAACTGTAAATCAAAAAAGAAGGAATCATCATCCATCTAAACTAGAAGGTAAGAGGTCCATTTTCAGCCACTGTGCAGCTTGGCTAGTTAGCCAGATAAACATATCCGGCTATCTTAAAGTTAACTGGTTATGTCTAATCAGCTAACTTTAGGACAGCCCTATGTCCCAACCAGAGTTAGCCACATAAGTTAAGCAGCAACTCCAAATATTCTTTATTTGAACAGTTTTTGATCTCTAAAATGGAATCAAACAATATGTTTCTTTTAAGTGATTTTAATATCCTCTCCTCAATTTACAAATTCATTCTTGAAACTATAGAGATCTTAGGATGGGATCAGCTCATCATTCTGGTCATACTCTTGATGTGGTATTTATAAATACTTCTTTAATTGATAAATCCTCCCCTCATACAATAGGAGACCTGTTTCCTGGTCCGACCACTATCTCATGAGTGTTCAAATACCAATATCACGTGATCTGATCAAAGAGCAGTCGGACACAAGGTCAGTCCTATGCAGAGGCCAAATCGAAGTAGAGCAGTTTGGTGAACACCTGAGGTCTGATTTAAATAATGTTGTATTGCAAAACTGGGATTTAGCTATTTCTTTCTGGGAGACTACTCTTAATAAAGTATTAGATTAAATTGCTGCCATGCATCCACACTTAATTTGCCCCTCAATATACCAGCAATGCTCACACTTGAATTACGTAAGATGCGACAGCAGTTAAGAAAACTTGAATGCTAGTTGTGGAAAGCTTACCCTTGTAAAATTTAAGAGCCCACTAGGGACTTTTCAAGCCACAATAGACAAAGCTAGAAATTAGCTTTATTCTGCAGAGATTCATACAGCTGGTAACTTTAAAATTCTTTTTAGCATTGTTAGGAATCTTACTACCAATATAAGTACCACCTCTTGTCCTCATTCTGATGGATCTAGAACTGTTAATGGCAATATGTTTCTTGATTTACTAAAAGCTAAGATTCAGAATGTTTCTGAGGGATTCATAAATATGCCTAAATGAATTGGCTCACCGATTGACAATTAATTCCAGAAACTGTATCCACTCTTGCAGTTTCAAATACTATTTCCTCCATCAACATTTCATACTGTCCATTAAATACCTGTTGACTCTGTACTCTTAGGGTGGTAAAGGATATAATTTCTCCATTTTAACTGTTCTTCTCAATTTAAGATTTTTAGAGGGCTACATGCCAGGTTCTTTAAAAAAAAAAGAAGGTAGCAATTTGACTCCTTTTAAAGAAACGAAATCTAGATCTTGCCAATTTGGCTATTTATAGACCCATATCTTCACTGTCATTTGTGTCCAAGATAGTGGAGTCTGTTGTCGTGAAAAAACTTACTGAGTTCATGGATGAGCATTACCTATTGCACTAATTCCAATATGGCATTAGAAAGTCCTTAAGCATGGAAATTCTTCTGCTTTCTCAACTGGATTCACTAAAGTGAGGTCTATACAATAATCACAACTACATTTTAGTCATGTAAGATATTACAACTGTGCTAGATACAACTGACCACGAGATTCTCATTTATAGCCTTAGAGAGATTGGGATTGTAGGTTTGGTATTGCAAAGGTTTAAATAAGAACATAACATATGCCATACTGAGAGATACCAAGGATCTATCAAGCCCAGTATCCTGTTTTCAACAGGGGCCAATTCAAGTCACAAGTACCAGATAAGTACCCAAACATTAAATAGATCCCATGCTACCAATGCCAACAACAAGCAGTGGCTAATCCCTATTGATTAATAGCAGTTTATGGACTTCTCCAGGAATTTATCCAAACCTTTTTTTAAACCCAGCTAAACTAGTTGCCTTAACCACATCCTCTGGCAATGAATTTCAGAGCTTAATTGTGCATTGGATGAAAAATAATTTTCTCTGATTTATTTTAAATGTGATATTTGCTAACTTCATGGAGTACCCACTAGTCCCTATATTATCCAAAAGAGTAAATAATGATTTCACATTTACCCATTCAAGTCCTTTCATGATTTCGTAGAACTCTAGCATATTTCCCCTTAGCCTTCTTTTCTCCAAGCGAAACAGCCCTAACCTCTTTTGCTTTTCTTCAAAGGGGAGCTGTTCCATCCCCTTTATCATTTTGGTCACTATTCTCTGAACGTTCTCCAATGCAATTAAATCTTTTTTGAGATGCAGCAACTAGAATTGTGCATAGAGTTCAAGTTGTGGTTTAACCATTGAGTAATACTTACATCCTCTGTTTTATTTGCCATTCCCATCCTAATAATTCTTAACATTCTGCTTGCTTTTTTGACCACCAAAGCACACTGAGCCAACAATTTCAATGTAATATCAACTATGATGCCCATATCTTTTCCCTGGGTGGTGACTCCTTAAATGGAGCCTAACATCATGTAGTTACAATATGGGTATTTTATTTTTCCCTATATACAAAACCTTTCACTTGTCCATATTATATTTTATCTGCCATATGGATGACAAATATCCGAGCCTTGGAAGGTCCTCCTGCAATTTATCACAATCTACTGCCGATTTAACTATTCTGAAAAATGTTGTGTCATCTGAAAATTTTGATCACCTCACTCATCGTACTTCTTTCCAGATCATTTATAAATATATTAAAAAGCATTGTTCCAATTACAATTCACTGAGGCACCTTTACCTTTTTTTTTTACTGTGAAAGCTGACCATTTAATTCGACTCTCTGTATCCTGTCTTTAAACCAGTTTGTAATCCACTAAAGGACATCACCACCTATCCCATGACTTTTTAGTTTTCTTAGAAGCCTCTCATAAGGGACTTTGCAAAACACCTTCTGAAAATCCAAATGTACCACATCAACCAGTTCATCTGTATGCACATGCTTGTTCACCCCTTCAAAAAAATGTAGCAGATTTGTGAGGCAAGATTTCCCTTGGGTAAATCCATGCTGGCTGTGTCCAATTAAAACATGTCTATCTATTATGTTCTGTGATTTTATTCTTTATAATAGTTTCCATGATTTTTCCTGGCACTGAAGTCAGGCTCACAAGTCTATAGTTTCCCAGATCACCTCTGGAGCACTTTTAAAATATTGGGGCTACATTGGTCACCTTCCAGTCTTCAGGTACAATGAATGATTTTAATGATAGTTACAAATTATTTATCATATGTCTGAAATTTCATTTTGGAGTTTTTTCAGAACCCTGGGATGTATACCATCCACTCCAGGTGATTTGCTACTCTTCAGTTTGTCAATCAGGCCTACTACATCTTCCAAGTTCAACATGATTTGGGTCAGTTCATTTTATTCGTCACACTTGATAACCATCTTTGGAATGGTTATCTCACCAACATCCTCCTCAGTAAACACCGAAGCAAAGAATTTGTTTAATCTTTCTGCAATAGCCTTATCTTATTTAAGTGCCCATTTAACACCATTTGGCTAAAATAGCCTCTTTCACCTCACCTTTTAACCATACTGGCAATCATTTGGCCTTCCTTCCACATTTCCTAATGCATGGAATACATCTGGATTACACTTAAAGATGGTAATTTTTAACAATGTCCATGCCTGTTGTACATTCATAATCTTTGTAGGTGCACCTTTTAGTTTTTTTCTATTTTTATCATTTTATCAAAGTTTCCCTTTTGAACGTTTAGTGCTAGAGCCGTGGATTTAATTATTGCCCCCCTTCCAGTCAATAATTCAAATTTTATTATGTTATGATCACTATCGCTAAGCAGCCCCACCACCTTTATCTTCTCAGCAAATCCTGCGCTCCACTAAGAATTAGATCTAAACTATCTCCCTCTCTCATCTAGCTCCTGAACCAATTGCTCCATAAAGCTATCATTTATTCTATCCAGGAATTTTATCACTCTAGCACAGGGGTGTGCAATTCCGGTCCTCGAGGGCTGCAAACCAGTCGGGTTTTCAGGATCTCCTTAATGAATATGCATGAGAGAGACCTGCATACACACTGCCTCATTTGTATGCAAATCTATTTCATGCATATTAATTAGGGGTATCCTGAAAACCCGATTGGTTTGCAGACCTCGAGGACCGGACTTGCCCACCCCTGCTCTAGCATCTCCTGATGCTACATTTACACAGTCAATACTGGGATAATTCAAAGCTGCCATTATTACTGCATTACCAATTTGATTAACTTTCCTAATTTCTCTTAGCATTTCATCATCCATCTCACCATTTTGACCAGGTGGACAGTAGTATATTCCTATCGCAATACACTGACACACATGGGATTTCTACCCATAAAGATTCTATTTAGTCTCTTCCCTGTTGGACTTTATGCTATCCCAGACATAAAGTGCCATCCCCACCAAGTTGTTCCTCCCTATCATTGCAATATATGGTCAGTTTTAAAAGCCTTGCACATGCCAAAACCGGGCGATATGTATGTGTGTCTCTGAAACACATGGGCTGCACAGATTTTAAAAAGCTTGCATCATCACACGTATATCCTGTTATACTCACAAAACATTTAGGGGTGAAAAGTGGTGGGGCATGGGCAGGGCATGGGAGGGGCAAGGCTGAGGTATGATTTCTGCATGTACCTATTTACATGCAGAAAAGCACATCAATGTCTCCTACTGTGTAACTTTAATTCTGCTATAAATAAAACAATAGCATATAGGCTAATTAGCGAGGTTTAGGGAGTCTGGCCTAAAAGGGTAAAAGGTAGGAAAAGTAACGGGGGGGGGGGGGGGGGTGTACAAAGGCCGATTGGATAAATGGGCGAACTGGGAAAATAGGCTCTAGCATCTGCACATGTGTCTAGTACAATCCTCCTGTTACGCCCGTCGGTTGCAGATGGCTGCGACCGCTGTTGCTCACCTCATGCCTGTTATGGTTAAGCGGTGTTTGGGTGGATTCCTGGGTACTGAGGCAGATGACCATGCCCACGGGGAGGGGCCCCATGAGGCACCACAGTACTGGGCTAAACGCAGACGCACAAAAACAGAGTTAGTTCTTTTATAAAACAGCTTGAAGTGAGCCACCAGAGGTGGCAGTAGTGAGGTAGTCTGGATGTAGCAGTCTTCAGGACCCTCAGCAGAGGGAGCCCTTCTCACCCCATTGGTAAAGGGGGATTCCGGTGTAGGTTTCCCAGAAAGGCAGTACTGTAGATGAGATAGACTGAGAGTTAGATTACTCACTAGATGGTTGCTGTTGGTATGCAATTCCACCAGGTTGAAGAAATGGTAGTGGCACCGAAGCAGGGAGAGCAGGCCCTCGAGGAGCGAGTACCTGATCCATGTAAGGCACCTGAAATAAAGCAGAGGGCCCCCGAGGAGCAGGTACCCAGGTTATCAATACCCCGAAGGGCAGAGAGAGAGCTTCCAGTGGCAGCATGGAAGCGGCAGAGTAGCTTAGGCTGGCTGAGACCAATCCTTGCTAACTCAACGAGCTAGCAAAAAATTACAGGCTATATACCCGGATGGCGTGACGTCAGTAGAGGGGAACGCCCCTGAGGTTCGCGGCAATGCTTGAATAAAGACGTGGGTGGCATGCGCGCATGTACGCTAGTAGGCCCTTGGGAGGAGCATGGCAGGAGGCAGCACCATAGCCATTCCGGGGATGCTGGAGAGGTCAGCTTGTAGGCCCGGTAGCAGCAATTTTTCCTAGGGAAGCAGAAGGAGCCGTGACCAAGGTGAGGCAAACGGGGCGAAGCCATCTAGCACCGACGGACACAACAGTACCCCCCTCCAGACTTCCTAACTGATCTTTGTTTCTGAGGATGCATCTTATGGAATTCCTGTAGCATCTCTTTATCCAGTATATTAGCCAAAGGTGTCCAAGAGTTATCTTCAGGTCCATAACCTTCCCATGACAGGAGGTATTCCCATATTCTGCCTCTTTTTCTTACGTCAAGGACAGCATCTACCTTGTACTCGATGTCTTCTTCTGCATCTATTGGTGTAGGTTCAGGTGTCTTGTTAGAGAACTCACTAAGGATCAATAGCTTCAGTGAGACGTGGAACGCATTATGAATCTTCAATGTAGGTGGTAGCTTCAGACTATAGGTGAGATTGCCAAATCATCAGAGAATGGGAAAAGGTCTAACGAAGCATAGAGTGAAGCAAGCTGAAGGTATCTTAAGTCTTAAGTGCTTAGTGGATAGCCAGACTTTGTCACCAGGC
This sequence comes from Rhinatrema bivittatum, assembly GCF_901001135.1. Classification (NCBI taxonomy): domain Eukaryota; kingdom Metazoa; phylum Chordata; class Amphibia; order Gymnophiona; family Rhinatrematidae; genus Rhinatrema; species Rhinatrema bivittatum. The sequence continues at coordinate 606,756,049 of NC_042616.1, read as the reverse complement.
TGGAAATCAGGAGTCTTGCAGTGGTGAGCATCGTATCCTTTCTTAGCTCGAAGTCCTGCTTTGAGAAGCATCTCTTTGGTCTGAGTCCAGAGTTGTTGAATATCTTTGGCAGTAGATTGAGCTGCCGGGGACGACACGGACAGTGGAAGTGGCAATGGTGGCAAAGGTAGTCGTCTGTAAACTACTTCGAATGGTGTTGATCCAGTGGATGTTGCTGGATGAGAGTTGATGGCGAATTCAGCCAGGGCAACAGCTCTGCCCAATCATTCTGGTGAGTGTTCATGTAGGCACAAATGAATTGCTTGAGTGTCCTATTCATCCTGTTTGTTTGCCCGTTAGATTGAGGATGGTATGCTGAGGTGAAGTCGAGAGAAATGTCAAACTTCTTGCACAATGCCTTCCAGAATTTAGCTGTGAATTGGACTCCGTGATCATAGACTATGTGCTTAGGGATGCCGTGTAGGTGGAAGATGTGCATGATGAAGAGCTTGGCAAGCTCCATAGCTGTGGGTAAACCAGGGAGAGCCATAAAATGAGCCATCTTTGAGAACCAATCTACAGTTACCCAAACCGTGTTGTTTCCTCCTGAGAGTGGTAAGTCCACCACGAAGTCTGTGGCAATGTGTGTCCATGGCTCTTCTGGTACTGGTAAGGGTTGGAGTAGACCCCAAGGATGACCAGGTGGCATCTTCTGTCTGGCACAATTTGCACAGGAAGCAACATAGGAGAATGTGTCTGACTCGAGGGTCGTTTTTTGGGTGGGTAAGCTGGGCAGTCACATGGGGTACCATGAGCTGGGGGGGGGGTGTGTTTCAACCTACACTGCCACCATCATCCATCCCACAGTGGCATCGCCACCATAGATCTCATCCTGCCTTGGCCAAAGAGAGGCCTGTGGAGAGCATCATCATTTGGGGTGGTTACCATTGGGGCGAGGAGATTTTTGCCCATTGCACCATTTGCCCTAGAGCCAGCCCTGGCCACCTCTGAAACACTCAGAGAGAGGATATAGAAGCACAGGCAATTGGAGCTGCATCCAGTCAAACCTCCAGTTACTTGAAAGATAAATTTGTCTCCAATTGGTAACCAGTTTCCTTGGATGGTCTGGCTGCTACACTGTCAAGATTGGATGAGATTTTTTCTGGATGTGTAACTCAGCTATCCAAGGTTTCCTCTGATATAATAGAAAAGTTAGCTAAAGTCTACTATTTGCCATAAATAAAGAGATAAGCTATTTATTTATTTATTTATTTATTTATTTATGAACTTTTAATATACCGATATTCGTGGGACACATCATAGATCAGATAACCAGAGATCATTTGGATGCCTCAATCATTTTGGACTCTTCTCAAGAAGAGATAGTGTTATGAGAGACTTTGATTGTGACTTTAGCTCTTGAGATGGACAGAGATTTGATTTTGAAAATTATTTCAAATATAGAACTTCCTTGTTTTTTAGACAGAGAATATATATGTTTCCTGCTTTTTCTAAATTGATTCAGGTCACTAGGCAATCATTTCTGGGATATAGAGTAGGTATTAGGAATTTCCTTGCAAATGTATAGTGATGTATAATGGTGTTAAGCATGTTTTTTCTGATCCAGAACATTTTAAGAGTTTTATTTTTTGCCTGGGAAAGAGCCTAGGTGATGCAACTCTGGCAGCATTCTCCAACATATTTAGCTTCTTTCATAAAAGGCAGTGTGTTATGCCTGTCAGTCGCTTGCACTGCTTGCATTGCACTCCTGCCCTCCCCGGGTCTGCTCGCTGCACGAGGCTGCCTACACCACCACTTTCCTCAGGCCTCCTCACAGCGGCATGGACACCACTACTTCCTACTTTGATGTTGGGCATGACTGTGCTTTCCCGCTCTTTGGGGCATGCTCTCTACACAAGAGACTACCTAGAGCCTTCCTGCTCCACAGGGCTTCCTCCGGGGTATCCAACGACTGTCAGCTGTCCCGCTCCTCGGGCCTGCTTCTCTACTAGATTGCCGGTACTCCTCCGATCTCTGGGTTCCTGCCCACATCAGCAGCTAGGACTGGGTCCAGGCTTCCCTGCCTTGTGGGTTGGCCTACACTCCTAAGTCTATGTCTACTATGCTGCAGCTCCACCCCTCGGGGTTGTCCTCGCGAAGAACCTTCTGCACGGCTCATCCTGCACCTACCGCTCTATGGTCTGTCTGGTGCCTCTCTCTTCAGGGTCTCACTCCAAGTACTACCTACTGTTATCCTATGGGGTTCACCTCCTGGTCCCTGGGGATCTCCCCACTATTGTGCTCAGAGCTCCCCGCTGTACCGGTACCTCGCCTCCTGATTGTGCAGACCTGTGGGGCTCCTCCCCATGGGCTGTAACAACTCATACCTCAGGCCAAGGGTCCACATACCCACAAACCATAACACAGTGATTGAACCTCTCCTTGTCCATCCAAAGTAGGTTGGTCAATACATTCTGTAGGAGCATTACAGTCAAAATATCTGATAAATAAAATTTAGCATGTTAGAGGTCAAAGAAATCTACGATAGGAATCAAGTCACTACATTTAACGTTTCAGTTTGTAGCACAGAACATGGATAATAGGTAAAATATGTTTTAATGCTGAAATTAAAAAAAAACACGCTGTTAAAACCATAACCTGTTAAATCAATACAATGTTACTGTATGTACCAAGCCAAAACCTGTTGTGTACTCCAATTGAACCTTCTGAAATTAATAATTGTTAATGCAACTCTTTTTCATAGTTGCCTAGGCTGAGATTCCTGCTACATATCTGTCACTTCAATGCATGCAGCACAGCAGAGGTGATAGCATTCATAGTGGTTGAATCATCAGTATGGGAGCTTTGTGGGGGAGGTGGAAACAGCCCTAGAGAATGCTATTAACTAGTACACTGTTAGCCCTGCTCTGAAAGGGTTGAACAGAAAAGAAGAGTCTGTAAGAAGGAGAGAGAAATAGCGGTGCTGATTGAATCAATCATCATGATTGACAGGGGCAGGCCACTTAATAAAAGAACTGTCCAATGTACTTAGCCCCGGTCAGAAAGAAGGGAGAGAGAGAGAGCAAGAACTACTTCGTTTTTAACAAAAAATAAAAGACTATTGGGCTAGAAGACATGGATGTATGCTCCTGGATTTTGCCTGCATCACTCAGCCTTAAACCAGTTTGATCCCTGAGTCTGAACCTGTTTGCAGCTAAGAGAGAGCCTATAAGCCTCCCTAGAATCCAGGGGGTCCATATTCAAAAACTAACTTGTGACTTAACCAGCTAAATGGCAACTTTTCAATATTTGAGGTACATATCTGGCTATATTTTAGCTGGATAACTCATTATCCAGCTAAAATTTAAACAGATAAAAGAAGCATTTCAGGAGCATTCTGGAGAGGAGGAAAGTTATCGGGCTAACTTAGTCAATTTTCAGCTGTATGTGACTAAATTAGTATAAGCTACCAGCATTGCTGTCAGAGCAATACTAGATGCTGCCAGGAGAGGTCATAGTGTACTTCAGTTCCAGTGGCAGGAAGGGGTTTATACAGGTACTGGGGGAGTGGGTGGGTTAGAATTTGGTTGGGAAGGGGAGGGATTGAGAGGAGGGAGCTTTGAAATGTCATTTTCACCAATCAGGGAGGGGATGGGGCTGCAACCCAGACCCCAAGATTTGTAATTTAGATTTTCACTTTTTAAATGTATTAGGAGGGGCTTGGGGGCTTGGGGGGAGCTCAGCCCAGCAAGGACTTTTTCTCACATAACCAGTTATAGTCCTTTGAATAGAGCCAGTTAAGCCTCATGTTATCTGGGTACGTTTACTCAGATAACTTTCAACCTAACTGGCGATGTTCAAAGATAGCTGGCTAGTTTTAAAGTTATCTGGCTAAAGGTAGTCAGATAACTTTATTCAGGGATATTCAAGAGATGTTTATCCCACTAAATAGCTGGGATAAATTATCCAGCTAACTTTAGCCAGATAAGTTAGCCATGTAAGGTTTTGTTTTATATATATTACCCTCCAGATGAAGAAGTATATCGGTAAACATCAAGGAATTTATTAGTACAATCCGTCATAAAAAGCCCGACTCAGGCCAAGTTTCGCTCCATTCAGAGCTGCTTCAGGGGCTGTGTTTGCCTATTTGCAGCAACTCATGTGGATACAATGTCCTTAAAATCCATGTATTGTGCTAAACGACACTGTTTAAGCAGGTTTTTAAGAAAAGCCAGAGGCTGACCATTAACAAATATGCATGTGGAATCCTTGTATTTGACGTCCGTGTTGTAATAAAAAAAAACAAATTACTGTGAACCGAACGTTCTGTAACTGTTGCTAGCCAACCGGATTGGACATCAAGCAGCTCCGAATAGAGCGAAACTCAGCCTGAGTCGGGCTTTTTATGATGGATTGTACTAATAAATTCCTTGGTGTTTACCAATCTTCTTCTTCGTTTGGTCGCTACTTGCAATATTGGATCGGTTTCCGGTTTGTTTCTTTAGACCTTCCCTTTTATAAATATTTCAAATAAATAAATAAATAAATAAATGCAATATTATATAAGCTGTATAAATTGGTAGATCAGAAAGTCAGCAAGCATGCGAGAGAGCTATGCATGAATGCATGTATAGATAGCTAATGAAGAATAATGAGGTGGTAGTCACACCTGAGGAAGGATATGCTTATTTTGGTCATATCAGGGTATGGAGCAATTCTGGCTGCAGTCATTATGAATAGGGGGTAATAGTTAGAGCTCATGTTACAGGTCACTGAATAGGACTACTTCAAAAAGCCAAGCTTTTAGTAGTTTTCTAAAAGAGAGGAGATTTGGAGTTAGTCTAAAGCAAAGCAGTAGAGAATTCCAAAGAGCTGGGACAGATCCTGAGAAGGTGGGTTTTTTTTGCTGCTGGTGAGGCATATTTCACTGGGGGCCGGCATGACTAGATGGGAAGTTGTGTAAGGGGTGAGGCATCTGCTAAGGTTAGATTGGTGCACAGCCTTCGAGGATCTTGTGGGCCAAAACTAAGATTTTAAACTTGGGGCAGGAGAGTGTTCGGAACCAGTGCAGAGTTTGTAAAACTGGAATAATTCTGTCTGATTTGTTTATATTCAGTATTATTCGGACCACATTGTGTATGATTTATAAACAGTGCTTAAGTTTATTAGGGATCCCATCAAGTTACAGAAGTCCAAGCAGAAGGTCACATAGTTCTGAATAGCAGTTGTAAAAGCAGTGCTATCCAGGAAAGGATAGAGATGGCTGAGTTGACAAAGATAGAAGAACATTGCTTTGGTTATTGCTTGGACTTGCTATTGATGCTAAGTTGGGAATCCAGTATGAAACCAGGGCTTTGGACTTGAGAGCTGAGAGTGAGGGTTGTCTCCTCAAGGGTCATTTTCAGGTATGGATGACTGAGATATTTTTCCCAGTTCATAGTACTTCTGTCTTTTGAGTGTTTAGGCTTAATTTCTGTTGGCACAGTCAATCAGAGATGTTTTCTAAGCAATCAATGTTTGGCAATTGTCTTGTTATGGTTTGGGTCAAGTGGCACCAGTAGCTGAAGGTCATCTGTATAAGAGTAGTATGTAGTCTGATACTCCATGATAAGTTTGCCCAGGGATGCCTTTTAGATATTGAACAAGGTTGGAGGCTAGAAACTTATGGTACCCCACAAGGAGAAAATGTGAGGCTTTAATACTGCTGTCTCAAGATATACAGTTGGAGTATGTTTATGGAGTAAGGATGTAAACGAGGCTAGTCCTGGGTCTGCTAAACCGAGGACATTTAGGTTGGTGTGTGAGGGTGACAGAGCAAAGCACCTAGACTGGAGCAGAAAATCACACTGACTCCAACCTTTCTCTAATGCAATTTCAGTTCTTTTAGCATTCACAGCACTTTAAACCCACATAGACTGCCTTATCTCTGGATAGTGTATATAACACAATAGTGGACTGCCTACCTTTGCAGTACACGTCCCAGTCCTTCTGGTTTGGGTCAGAATAGATTTGCAGGAGCTGCCTCTCCTCTAGATGCAGGGGGCCTCCTGAACCCAGCTGAGCTTACACACTTATCTTGCCCCAGCTGGTTCCGCCCTCAGGACTCTCCCTGCCATGCAGGGTCCTGCTCACAGAGCTCGAGCTCTCTCTCTCTGGCCTGCACACACACAAAAAGAGGGAAAACAGGGTCAATTTATCACAGAATGATTAGGAGTTTGAGTGTCCAAATGACAGATTAAATTTAATATAGACAAGTGCTAGGTGAGGCAAATAGAGAAAAGTAACCCATGATGCATATAAATGATGTTAGGTTCCATATTAGGAATTACCACCCTGGAAAAAGATTTAGGCATCCTAGTGGACAATATATTGAAATTGTTGCTCAGTGTGTTGTGGCGGTCAAAAAACAAACAAACAGAATGTTATGACATTGTTTTATGTTAGGGTATTGTTTTATGTTTATTTTATGACACTATAAACCGTTGTGATGAAACCTCTCTAAACAACGGTATATAAAATTTTATAAATAAATAAATAAATAAAATAAACATGTTAGGAAGGGAATGGTGAATAAAATGGAGAATATCATAATGCCTCTATATCACTCCATGGTGAGACTGAACTTTGAATACTGTGTGCAATTCTGGTCACTGCATCTCAAAAAATATATAATTGCACTGGAGGCAGTACAGAGAAAGGCAAGCAAAATGCTAAAGGGATTGGAATGGTTCCCCTATGAGGAAAGTCTAAAGAGGTTAGAGATATTCAGCTTGGAGAAGAGATGGCTGAATGGGAAAATGAATAAGAGGTCTATAAAATCATGAGATGTCTAGAACAGGTACATGTGAATTGGTTATTTATTCTTTCAGATAATATAAGAACTAGGGGACACTCCATGAAGTTAGCAAGTAGCACATTTAAAACAAATTGGAGAAAATTATTTTTCACTCAATGCACAATTAAGCTTTGTAATACATTGCTGGAGGTTGTGGTTATGGCAGTTAGTATAGCTGGTTTTAAAAAAGTGTTTGATAAGTTCCTGGAGAAGTCCATAAACTGCTTTTAATCAAGCTGACTTAGGGAATAGCCCCTGCTATTACTGGCATTAGTAGAATGGGATCTATTTAATGTTTGGATACTTGTAACCTGGATTGGAAACAGGATGCTGGGTTTGATAGTCTCTCAGTCTGACCCAGTATGGCAATTTCTTATGTTCTTATTGCATAGAACACTGCTGAGAGGTCTAGGAGAGTAAGTAAGACTACTTTCCATGGTCCAGACAGAGCCGTAATTCATCATGCAGGCTCACTAGTATAATTTCAGGTCTGTAATGAACTCTAAAGCCAGACTGAAATGGATACAGGCTGTTTGTGATATGCAGGAATTCAAATAACTGTAATAACAGTGACTTTTCAATTATCTTACCAAAGAAAGAAAGATTAGAGACCATGCAATAGTTGCTCAGTTCATAGAGTTTAGGCTGGGTTTCTTTACTGTAAGTCTCACAATTGCTTTTCTTAAGCAGTCTGGTAGGTGCAATCCTAATTTCCCTATAGGCACACTAGACCTGTGACTAGGATGGCAAAACTCGGGGGGGGGGGGGGGGGGCAGAGCCTCTCAGCTGAGCTGAATCTATTTAGCAGAGAATAGCCATCAGCTTCAGGTTCCAGCTTCCTCCCAGTCATTGTCAGGGAACAGAGAGGGGGAGGGGGGGGCGGGAGGAAGAAGGGCTGAGTCTGGAGCAGACATAGCAGAGCAAAGAAGAGCAGCTCTGCTCCCTAATCCAGTCCTTATTCTCCTGTCATTCAGGGTCAATTGGAGGGGAGGTGGTGAGACTGGAGCAGATTGAGCAAAGGAGGATCATTTTGGAGAGGCTAGGAGAGGCTGAGAGAGGGATCATTGGGAGTGAGGAAAGGAGCTGGAGGATGAGAGGGGATCAGTTGGGGTGTGTGTGTTTGTGAGGGAGAGAGGAATGGGAGGCAGTGTTTGTATGTGTGAGAGAGAAAGGATTGGTTGCGTGTATGTATATGTGTGTGTGTGTGTGTGTGTGTGTGTGTGTGTGTGTGTGTGTGTGTGTGCTTGTGTATATGAAGGCCAGATTGGGTGGGAGGTTTGAGAGGGAATGGGGATGCTAGGGGGGCTAGAACTGGACCATGGTAGCGACACCTCCTTCTATCTTCTCTGCAATTAGGATTCCCTCCAGCACTTGATCTCAGATTCTTTGCCCAGAATCTGGTATCTCCCTTCCTTTCTACCTCTCATGTTTCACCAGATCCTAGGATCCCCCTCTCTAAATTTCTAATCCCTGAACCTGCCTCCTCTGACCCCCCCCCCCTCCTATTTTTTATCAATTCCAGCACCTCTCCCTATTCCCCGTCACAAATTTTTGATCCTCCCCCTCTTCCATGCCCAGTTCTCTCATCTTCTCCTTACCCCATTCTTTATACTCCTTCCTCTCCTCTCCCCATTCTGGTCCTCTTTCCCTCTCCTCCTCCTCCTCCTCCCATCGCTGTGATCTCCTTCATATACAGATACATCAGATTCCTTTTCCTCACCCAATAAACACAAAATCAATTATATAGACCCAAGCAAGGCTAGAAAACTTCATTTTTTAAATTGCAATATTAAAGTTAGAAATGTTTGCCAATATGTTTGAGAATTTTCTAATTTTTGTCACCGAATCTGCCCCAGAGCTTCCACAGGAAACTGCATGGCTGTGTCTTAGTCCTTCTGCTCCCTTTTGTTATAGTGCGGGAGAGGGGTGACTGCAACAACAGTGCCTAGAGATGGCAAAAACCTAAATCCATCACTAGATAGGTGGGTCTCTCTAATGATGTATTGATGATGGTATAGAGATGACTTAATAGTCCAAAATTGGTTTGCTTGATTATCCAGCAGGGGCAAAGGTCTTCTTGAGTCTTTGAGGTTAGTGATTAGGGTGAAATATCTGCTCACAAACTAAAATTTGTAGAGTATTCATTCATGCAGCAATATAGCAGTTGTATATGCATTGCAAATGGCAGCTGATGCTACAATATAACAGATCTGAAAAAAAATGTTTATTTATCACTACCGGAAACAGGCTTCAAAAGAGAAAGAAACAATGAATTTGAACCTGTGAGTTGTACTGAAATTTCTGTCATATGGTATTCATTCCTGTTCATGCATGTGCCTAAAGTACAATATAGATACAGCAATAAAAGAAATGACCAGATAGTTAACCTCCTGCAAAGTATTTCAACACAGTCAAGAGTCTTCCTGGTAAGCAAAGTCCAGAGTTAGGGGTCCTTTTAATTCAGTGGTTGTCAGCTTTACCCTGAAGGGACACCTGGTTTTCAGGATATCCATAATAAATATGCAAAGCTAACTCATGCATATTCATAAAGGCTATCTTCAGAACCAGACTGATTAGGTGTGCTCCTAGGAAGGGACTGAGAACCACTATCTTAATTCCATGGATAATGATGGAGTAAATGCTAATCAAAATCTTTTAATGCTCATTAAAAACCTTGAGGATATTTTTTTCCTAAGAGTAATTGCACTCATGGTTTGAGTTAGCCTGGAATGAACTTGAGCAATATTTAATATTTTAATCATCAGCAGTATTGTCAAAGTAAGCAGATAAATAATAGTAGCTAATAATATGATCTTTTTTTTATTAAGTAACAGATTATAGCAAGGGATTACTGCTTAAAAAAGTAATCTAAACAAATTACTAGATTATTTTCTATGTGCAAAAGTTACATTAAACTGTTTTTATTTTTCTCCTATATTCTGGCAGCTTTTTAACTGTCATTAAAAATGTATCTATTCCCTCACAAATGGTGATACCTCAATATACGTGACAATACTGTATTTGACGTTGTTGTGGAATTTAGTTAATCTGTTCACCCAGAACTTTTCTGAATCACAAGAAGCAGCCATGTGAGAAAGAGAAACACATAATCTCACACATACAAATCGGCTCAGTGTGCTGTGGCAGTCAAAAAAGAAAACAGAATGTTAGGAATTATTAGGAAAAGAATGGCAAATAAAATAGAAGATGTCATAATGCCTCTGTATCGCTCCATGATTAGGCCACATTTTGAATACTGTGTATAGTTCTGGTTGCTGCATATCAAAAAAGATATAATTATATTGGAGATAGTATAGAGAAGGGTGACCAAAATGATAAAGGGCATGGAACAGCTGCCCTGTGAGGAAAGGCTATAGGGCTGTTCAGCTTGGAGAAGAGCCACTTCAGGGGGGATATGATAGAAGTCTGAAAAATCATGAAAGGACTTGAACGGGTAAATGTGAAATGGTTATTTACTTTTTTGGATAATACAAGGACTAGGGGGAACTCCATGAAGTTAGCAAATAGCACATTTAAAACAAATCAGAGAAAATTATTTTTCAGTCAATGCACAATTAAGCTCGGGCATTCATTTCCAGAGGATGTGGTTAAGGCAGCTAGTAGAGTGTAGCTGGGTTTAAAAAAAGGTTTACCGTAATTAAGTTCCTGGAGAAGAAGTCCATAAACTGCTGTTAATCGATAGGGAATAGCCACTGCTTGTTGCCGGCATTAGTAGCATGGGATCTTTTTAATGTTGGGGTACTTACCAGGTATTTGTGACTTGGACTGGCCATTGTTGAAGACAGGATACTGTGCTTGATGGACTCTTGTTCTGACCCAGTATGGCATACCTTATGTTCTTATGTTCTCCTATTCATTCATGTTGGCTATAGTGCCACTAGAAATATCATAGATGACACAAATTAATCAGGTTTCAAAATTTGTGACTGTTTCTAATATATTTGCTTCTAGTTACTTAGAGAAAGTCACAGTAATGCATGCATTTCCTAGTGTAGCTAGAACCGTGTGTAATATCTCAGTTTTCCCTTGCATTTATTACCACATACAATTTTGAGTCATCATAAAAGACTGAAACATTACTCTTTCTGCAATTTCCAGGTTTTTAAATCAGTGAAGAATTAATAAAGCCCTTGGAGGAGGAAGGTATCATGGACATTGCTTAAGAGTGACACCCAGTGGCCATATACATGTCCCATAATTACACAGTTCCAGTACAAACCCTATTGCATGGCCCCCAGCGCAAGGCTATCACTGCAATGAGTGAGCTAGGTATGTTGTGGGTGGGGGAGATATAGAATAGATGGAAAAATCCCTGGAGAGTTACAAATTGATGCTCTTAGTTCCTGATCCCAGCCCCCATTCTGAGTGAGCAGGAATTACAAAGGAGTAGGAGGAAACTGCTGAATCCACAAAAAATAAATTATGACACAAGTAAAGTACCGAATCTGTGGTTCCTCACAAACTTAAAATGATTTCTAGTTTTGCCATTTAGAACTATTGTTTTAGAAAATTATCTTTTCATTTGCAAACTTTATCTCAAAATAAAGGCATAAACATGCAGTAGAACAATACAAAGGAAACACACTGTACAAGGTGATGAAAAATTAGAAGTCCAGAAAAACCAAAGATTCTTATCGCCCAGTGGTAAAGGGGCAATCCCAAATAACCTGACACTGGTAGTTTAAATTATAGCTGTGGCTTAATTGGCAACAAACTCAGGCTCCTTTATACAGTAGATATTTTTTCTCAGTTCAGGAATCTTGTCTTTAAACGGAACTGTCTGAGGTTATCAGCTCCCTCACTTTCAGCAGTTGTCTTCATGGATGGCAAACAGTGCTATAATATATCAATGGCCAATTGCCTAGGGGAGAGAGTAGGAAGAGAAGACAAGGATAGTAGATTTCACAGAGTAAGTCAGAGAGCGGTGATGCACTTATGAAATGTGACAGCTCAGTACTCCTGCAGGGTACTTTCACTGCTTCAAAACCAACTATCCTGAGCAATGAATAGGCCTCCTGTGATAAACAACATCCCAAGGAGCTCTTCCAACAGACTTCTTAACAATACCAGCAGCTATATTTTGCCATACTTCAAAATCATGTTCAAGCAAAACTATTAAACTGGTGAGCATATAGCCCTGTAAATGCAATGTCAGTTCTGACTATCGGTAGGTATTTGCCCTTTGAAATAAATTTCTCATTTGAGGGGAAAAAAAAGGCTTTTTTTTTTTTCAAACCAACCTGAGTGAGTGGCTTTAGATCTTTGACTCCTGTATTGCACAGACTTGCTGACTCTGAATGGGATCATGTTCTCTGGAATTAGATTAAGAAAATGGAATCCTAAATAGGTTGTTATGGCCTAGAATGAGCGTTCTCCGCTGCAGGGGTTTGGAGACCAGAAAAAAAGAGATTGGAAAACAACTGCAGAGGGAAGGAAGAGTGGATGGCTATAAATAAACTTTGGTGAAAGTTAAAAGAAAAAGAAAAACATTATGGGGCAGATTTTAAAACATACGCGCGATCTACATTTGTGCGCGCTACCTGGCGCGCACAAATGTGTGCCCGATTTTATAACATGTGTGTGCAGCCGCGCGCATGTTATAAAATCAGGGGTCGGTGCGGGCAAGGGGGTGCACACTAGTGCAACTTGCACGTGCCGAGCCTTCGGGGAGACCATCTGGCTTTCCCCATTCCCTCCGAGGCCGCTCTGATTTCGGAGCGGCCTCGGAGGGAACTTTCCTTCCCCCCACACCTTTCCCTCCCTTCCCCTACCTGTCCCTTCCCCCAGCCCTAAATAAGGGAGGAGGAATAGCCTAGCAGAGGGAGGAAGAATAGCCTAGTGGTTAAAGCAGTGGGCTAAGAACCAGGAGATCAGCGTTCAAGTCCCACTGTTGCTCCTTGTGACCTTGGGCAAGTCACTTTACCCTCCATTGCCTGAGGTACAAAACTTAGAGAGGGAAATACCTACAGTACCTGAATGTAAACTGATGTGATATCTCAGATCAAATGTTGGTATATAAAAATAGTGGCATAACTTGCAGGTGCACAATCTCCTAGCCCTGCAGAGGCCTTGGGCCACACCCCGTCCATTTTTTCAAGCCCAGGGACTTACACATATCCTGGGGCTTTACACGCACCGCCAGGCCTTTTATTTATTTATTTTATTTTATTTATTTAGAATTTTTATATACCGACATTCTTGAAAAAAATATCAAATCATATCGGTTTCCATTATAACAAAACAATCGCTGCTATGGCGTTACATTAAACAAGGCGTCTGATAAAATGAAATGAATTAAGATAAAAATAATATAAATAGAACAGCAAAACAGTGGTAGTAGGCGTTACATAAACATAAACTGTCTAATAGGTTACACGTGCCGATCCTTTTGAAAACAGGATCGGCACGTGTAACCCCCCTACGCGCGTAAATCCACCTGGATTTACGTGCGTAAGTCTTTTAAAATCTGCCCCAATGTGAACAATTTTCAAAAGCCCAAGGAGTTGGTGAACTCTAGAGGCTCTTTTATCATGTATCCTCTGTACAAATTTTAAAAAAGAAACTATACCAGAGGTGGGCCAACTCTTATCCAGCTAACTCTGGTCATACCATTGAGTACTTCTAAAGTAAGCCAGATAAAATATATAATAGTGTGGCTGCATCACTGAATAACCCTCCAAAGTTAGCCAGATAAGTTTATCCGGCTAAGAGGAGATTCATCAAGTCGTGATAGTTTGTCACAGGAGGGGCCAAATATCATGGGGTGGCATCCCCTGTGATATTTGGCCCCTTCCAACAAATTATCATGGCTGTTCTGCAGCACAAATTTTTTATCATGGCAAAAACATGCGACAAAACATTGTGCACAGTATTGTCCTTTACCGTGCGATGGTATCTCACCTTGGCAAGGGCAATCATGGTTTAAAGGACCAGAGGTCTGAAAAAGGCCCTCCTCCAAAAGCATTAAAAAATCACTTTGGGGGTTGATGTTGACCCACACCTCCCAACATTAACCTCCCAAAAAATAAAATGCATGGTAATGGCCACTTTCCTCCCCTCCCCTCCCCTTCGAAGCTAAAAATCCCCATAGCCAATGGATTGTACCCTAATCCCCCACCACCCCATCCCATCCCCCTTATAAATTAAAAAAAAGTCCCTGGTTTCTAGTGTCCATCCTCCACCTCCTACCGCCAACTCAGAAAAGAGTTCCCTGATGGTCAAGGGGGAGCAGGTAGAATCCCACCCCTCCCCCTAACCCCACGTACCTTAAAAAGGGGTTTTGAGAGCTAGCTGGTGGCCCAGGGTGCCCCCTAGCCATGGGCCCAGATGGCACCATTTTTCAATGATGGGGCAAGGTCTAGGGATCGGACCTAGGTCATGTGGTAGGTGGTGGTGGTGGGGGGTCGACATCATCCACCAGGGTTATTTTTCTTTCTTTTGAGGGGTGGGTGCATCGCACACCTTGGCTTTTAAAATATTCTGCAGGAGCACTGGGAAACCACTTTACTGGCCCAATGTTCCCTTGGGAAATTTATCTATACTTCCCTCAAATGCAATAAATTAACTTTTTTCTCAGTCAGCCACATTATTTTTTTAGCATTGGATTGCCTATGCATAATCTGCTTTGCATGCATTAGGCAGTTTTTATGCATGAAAATGTATGCAAAGTAGAGATGTGCTTCGGTTGAACCTTTCAGTTCAGCCTTCGTTATTGGTCCGCCATGGGAAATTTCGGTTTCCCGCGGTTCGGGCCTTTTTTTTTTTTTTGGCCGCCGCGAATTTCGGGTTAGTGACTAAATATTATCCCCGGGCTGTCTAATGCTTACCATAAAATATTAGCCAAGCCTTCGATTTCCAAAAGGAGAAGGGGAAAACCGAATCACTGACCCAATTTTTCTAGACATGGAAGAAAAGTCAGAGGAAAGTACAACTAGATTCCAGCAGAGTACCAGAGGAGAAAATGAAAGTCTATATCTTGTTTTCAAAATGAGGTTGATTCAGTCGATTTAGGATTACTACATGGCCAAGATTCAGTTAGCCAATCCGGACTTTTTTTTGCCAGGCCAGCTACTGGTACAACTTCAAAACTAGAAAATGAAAGCCAGTAAACTTTTCAGTGCCTGCTTCAGGTTCAGGGATATGGTACTACTCAGATCTTTTCTACCTGCTGCTGCATTGGTCTCACAGGCGGTCTAAACTATAGAGTGGTATTGTCAGCCAGACAACGCTTAGTGTAGGCCACAGCCATGGTCTCCTCAGTCACTGAGACTATTCCTTCACAGGGCTGGCTTCTGTTTCAGATAGGAAGCCTTTGGAGGAATATGTCAGGGGCTGGGAGGATTCAGGACAGCAAAAGCAATAGATTTCTTTTATGTCCTTTGCTGAAGTTCTTGACCAGTGTATATCTTGGTGGCTTGTGTCCTTGAGGAGCTGTCACCATGGCTCACAGGGGAGTGGGAAATGAGGTCCATGGGGAGATAAGGTCTGTATTTTTATGGGGATAGGATGGGGATGAGTTTGCAATCTTACATAGATTCACTAATGGCATTTTTGACATCAAGGAAGGGAATAGCAGTCCAGTATCTTGTTTTTCCAAATATCTACTCTCATAAAAAAGAATATTTGGCTACTATATGATTAGTTTTCAAATATTTCCAAATGTTATTCGCAATAGCTCAAATGAAGATATTCATAGTGAACAGAAGGTAAAAGTTGTCCATACGCCACACTATTGGATATCTTCTGCCTTCACTTCTGCTCTCATTCTGCTCCAAATATTTTCTCCAACTTATAGCATTAAGTCTGGGAAGCAATCCTTTTGTCAATGTAACTCCCATTATTTGCTATGCTAGGAAAAATGTTCTTTTTCTTTTCTTTTCTTTTCTTGCATGGGAAATCATGGGAACTGGCCCATGCCAAATTAGTTTCTTTTACTGTATCTGATTCTTTTAGAATGGAATTGGAAAAATGTGTCAAGAAAAAGTGACTGCTTTAAAAGAGATAGTACCAGCACATTGCAGCAGCAGCAGCATTTATTTATGACTTGCTTTCCCAACAAAAAGAGTTCAAAGTGACTTAAAAAAATTATCACTAGTCAATCGGTAGTAAAAATCAGTTTCCATGAGCTAAGACAGATAGTGATAGCGCATGGAATGTCAAGAAGCATTGTACAGGTGTTTCAGCTTATCACTTCTGATGGGGATGGGGGGAGGAGTTGAGATAGGATTGGTGGGAAAAATTGAATACAAGATTGATTTCTAGAGGTTACCATCTGGTATGACTTTAGTGAAGACTCTGGAAGAGTGCAGTGGGCCCTAGCATTAGCTAGCATCAAACTCTGCCTCAAAGAGCGAGGTTTCTACTGCTTTCCTTGAAAGTTAGAAGGTCTGGGACAAATGTTATGTATAGGGGCAAGGTATTCCAGAGGGTGGGGGCAGGGCCTCAGAAAATTCTTCTCCTGATGGTTGTGAGGTGAATTTTTCTTGGGGAAAGTAACACCAGGTGGTCCTGAGACAATGAGTGCAGCGAGTGGAGGGTCTGCAAGGAATAAGCTGCTTGTAGGTGGGATCAGATCTTTAAGAGATTTTTTTTTAAGTTTACATATTTTATTTTATTGCAAAGCACAACAAATAGCAATCAAACAACAAGGCTTGTAAAAACATCAGAAAAATGTGAAAAGAAATGATACACTGTGGCATACCAAACAAGGGAGGGATAGATACCTACAGGTCGAAGTCTGGCAATAACTCTGTGCAGGGTCCCATATCTTGGCAGTTATAAAGGCCCAATTTGTTCTTTCAGCAGCTGCAAGCTAATATTTGTTCATGAGAAATACCATGCTCCGCCAAAGGGCAACATTTAAAAAGGAACAATCCTTCCAACTTCCCAGAACACTCTGATAAGCAGGAGACAAGAGAATGTTCAGAAATGTCCATGCATGGGGAGTAAAGGTCTGGTAAAGCACAGATATCTTCAATATTAGGGATGTGCATTTGTTTGCAACAAAATAAGAAATAGAGATGATATTTCCTATTTCATTACGGTTCAGGGGGCCGACGAAATGATAAGAAAACCCATGAAATGTTGTATTGTTTTCTTATCGTTTTGTTGGGGGGGGGGGGGGAGAAAGGGCACATTAAAAAAAAAAAACAAATCCACCCCAACCCTTCAAATTGAATTAATTGCATTCCCCCACCCTCCTGACCCCCCAAGACTTGCCCGGACCCCCCCCCCCCCAAGACACAGAAAGTCCCTGGTGGTCCAGCGGGGTCCTGGGAGTGATCTCCCCCTCTCGGGCTGTCGGCTGCCACTATTCAAAATGGCGCCAGCTGTCCATTGCTCCTACCATGTCACAGAGGCTGGCCAATGGCATCAATTGCCCCTGTCATATGGTAAGGTCAAAGGGCCATCAGCACCATTTTGATTACTGGCAGCTGATGGCCCGAGAGCAGAAGATCACTCCCGGGACCCCCGCTGGACCACCAGGGACTTTCAGCAAGTTTTGAGGGAGTCAGGAGGGTGGGGGGGGGAGTTGAAATGAATTAAATTTGAAGGGTTGGGGTGAGTTTCGGTTTTCATTTCGGGGCAGCCGAAATAAAATCGGCCCAAACCGTGGGAAAACAAAATTTCCTGTGGCGGGCCGATAACGAAGGCCGAACCAAAAGGTTTGTCCAATTCATCTTACAACCAAACAATTCTCCAAAGCTGTTAATCAAAGACAATAAGGTAAAAAGATAGTCTGCTCAGGAAGAGCTAAATATAGTTTAAATATCATCCTAATAAATAGAAAACTTAGATTCCTGTGCATCAACTGTCATTCCTTAATATCTGAGGCATTTGATGAATAGGAAGAGCTAAAGGTTCCAGAGTAAGGTTGAAAAGAAGAAGGGATAGCGGATATACTTGTCAGGTTCCACAGCCTAGTGAAAAAGGAGAAGAAATCAAATTATTATTAAACGCTCGGGCACTGGGAGTACTATATTATAGTTTTATCATAGTAAGGTATATTTGACCGAAACCAAACCACTCTAAGACTGTAAAGAGATAACTTCGTTCTACCTGTTTAAAAGCCTTTCTGCATCTAAGGAAAGCATAAAGACAGGACAATCTATTTGCTTGGCCCTGTGCAGCAGGTGACAAAAAAGGCATGTATTGTCCGAGAGTACCTTCCTTGCATAAATCCAAATTGATAACTATGAATTAATCTTCCCATCTCAGATGCCAATCTGACAGCCAGAATCCTCGCATAGATCTTGAAGTCCACACAGAGCAAAGAAATAGGCCTATAATTCTGAACCTCCAAGGAATCCTGACTTAACTTCTCTAATACAATCAGTATGGCCTCTGCAAAGGTGTCAGCCATTTCACCCTTAGCAAGAAATTCCTGAGAAAGAGATAGCAGCCTAGAGACTACTTCAGCGCTGAAGCTCTTCAAAAATTCTACAGAAAAACATTACTACCTGGTGACTTCCTGGACTGCGAAGAGTGAAGAGCTTATAGGATTTCCCATTCAGAGATAGGAGCTTCCAGTCTATCCCTATGTGAATCTGAAAGGGTGGGATACTCCAATGCAGAGAGAAAGGCAAGGAAGGCACTCTTGATTAGTACTATAAGTTTCAGAGGAATACAAAAAAAGAATAATAACTCCTAAAATATTCAAGTACATCCAAATCCAGGAACACTTGCTCATTCTCCTTGGTATGCACAGATCTAATCCTCTCTCTGTTTTTTTTCCCTTTGAGATAGACAGATAAGAGATGGTCAGCCTTATTATTGGCAGAATAATTACACATCTTATGCAAAGAAATTGAATTTCCCACCTTATGGTTAAACAAGGAATTGTACTGGTACTTCACTTTGTGCAGCTCTAAAAGTAAGGGAGTATACAGCCCAGCCTTACAATGATCCTTCAAGTGCCTAATTTGAGATTTCAGAGAGACCAACTCAGCATCCTGCTGCTTATTATGCATGACTGTATGACCAATAATAATACCTTGGGGGCATAGCTTTAAAAGCATCCCATTTCATCACATAAGGAAAGAAACAGGGATCATTGAACTTAAAATATTCCTTAAGTGCACATTTAACCAGGTCTATAAACTCAGAATCACCCAGGAGAAGTCTTCGGCCTATTCTAGGTCCAAGACAGAGGAAAAGAAATTCCTGCATGGTCAAAAATCAAAATATTACCTATATCTACTTCCAATAAAGCAGGAAGAAGAGAGTTGGAAATCAAGAAATAATCAATAATCCCCCTTCCTAACTCTCCTTTTAACTCTGGCATGTTATAATCTGCTCCCAAATACACTCTCATATCCCTAGATAAGAGCCATAGACACCCTCTGATCCTGTTTTTTCTTGCCTCTGCTTTCATTCAAGCTCTTGGCACTTCATCATCATCTATTATCCTCTCTCCCCTTTCTGCACCCTCTCACCCTTTTCTGCAACCCGCCCAAACTGTCTAAGATAATCGATTGCTTATTTTCATAGCCCTTTATTGCTCTGTAACTCAAATTGTACGATATTTTGTAATCTCTTATACTATGTTACTCATAGTTTTTGCTATGTAACTCAAAGTTTTTGCAATATAACTCAAATTGTACGATATTACATAATATCTCATACTAGATTACTCAAGTTTCTTTAGTTATTTTTTGTTCTATGTAATTGCTCATAGTTTCTTAGACATTTTGGGGCAGATTTTAAAAAAATACGCGAGCGCGTACTTTTGTTCGCGCACCAGGCACAAACAAAAGTACGCTGGATTTTATAAGATACGCGTGTAGCCGCACGTATCTTATAAAATCCGGGGTCGGCGCGCGCAAGGGGGTGCACATTTGTGCAACCTGCGCGCGCCGAGCCCAGCGCGAGCTGCATGTTCCCACCGAGGCCGCTCCGATTTCGGAGCGGCCTCGGAGGGAACTTTTCTTCGCCCTCCCCCCACCTTCCCCTCCCTTCCCCTCCCTAACCCACCCCCCCCGGCCCTATCTAAACCCCCCCCCTTAACTTTGCGCGTGTCGCCGGCAGCCACGCTCCGTCCTCCGGTCCTGGGGGCTGATCCGGAGGCCTTGACCACGCCCCCGGGCCCTCCCCCGAAACACCAGGGGCATGCCCCCGAAATGCCACGTCGTTTCAGGAACGTCCCCGGACACGCCCCCTCCCACCCCTTTTTGAAAGCCCTGGGACTTACGCGCGTCCCGGGGCTTTACGCGCGCCGGCGGCCTATGCAAAATAGGCGTGCCGGTGCGCGAAGGCCCTGCGCGCGTAAATCCGGAAGGATTTACACACGTGGGCCTTTTAAAATCCGCCCTTTTTTGTTCTATGTAATTGCATACAAGCAAGTCTGTTGTTTCATTGTAAACTGGTTTGATTTGCATCTAATGCAAGAAGATCGGTATAGAGTACAATTGATTCAAATGAGAAAAAAAAAAAGTTAAATCTTTAGTAGAAGGATAGCAGAGCCTCCAACAATCAGAGATACGCTCCATCATCGTCATATCCCCCATCAATGTCATAGCCTTTAATGCAGTGAGAAATCCAGACGAAGATAACCAAGCACAAGGCTGCCTGTCCAAAACTGAATCTAAGGTTTGATTAAAATCCCCACCAAGAATAAGAGGATTATTACTCACAGAGGAAACTACCCCAGAAAGCTCTTGAAAAATCTCAGAAGAGTCATAAGTGAGCATGTATATATTAAGGAAGTAATTTTCAAAGGAGTTATGTGTGTAAATATAACATACTATTGTAGCAATTTTTAAAAAAGCCATTTACGCATGTTAAGTGCACTTAGATGTGAATATTCTATTGACAATTCAATAGCATATATTGTAGCAATTTTCAAAACCTTACTTACAGAGGTAAAGTGCAGTTACATATGTAAAACTTAATTTTAAGCAAGTAAATGCTTTTTAAAATCAGGCCCTAAGAAATCACAATTGACTGCAACCCAACTAAAGCAGAACTTGCAGGTCTGACACCTACGAGATTATACATATATCAGATGATCTATTTATTAAGATGGCCACCCCCACATTTTCTTCCCAAGCACAGAAAGGAAACAGCACTTCCTAACATATCCAGACAGCTTAAGGAGTTCATTATGGGACAAATAGATTTCTTGCAATAAGCAAACATCAGATTTAGGCTTTCTAAAGAACATTTGTACTTTCTTATGCTTTAGAGGGTGGTTTAGGCCATTGACAACTAAAGAAAATAGTCTGAGAGCATGTGCTATGGTAGAAAATTAAAAAAAAGGTTCAGCAAAAACTTCATTTTACAGAGGTAAAAGCCACCAGAGAGAAAGAAATTTTATTCCACAGAACATATATAGAATTAGGTCAGTAAAAAAAAGGAATTGCCTACTCATAGAATGTATGACTGCAAGCACAAACAAGAGAAAAACCTCAGCTAAACAGAGGTCATTTGCAACTTGTGCTAAGGAGGGATGCTGGGAGACAGAAAGAAGACAGCCTTTAGAAACTAGCTACAGAGTAAAATCATGTTCCAGATGGCCCCGATCAGCAGGTAATGTTTAAGAACAGAAACAGCAGCAGTGAACAAAAATATTAATAGACAAAGCCCCACAATAAGGCCAAAAAAAACCCACCCATCTAGATCAGTCCAAACTTCTCAATGAGAGGAGACGAAGAAAAAAATAACACATTCCACATATGCAATACATCAGCACGTCAGGAACAGGATACAGTATCACGTTGCAACTCCATCCTTCATGACACACTACAGATTCAATGTACATCTATACCAGCAGGAAATTGATCAGACAAAATACTACTTGCACAGCTCCATAGGATCAGTAAGGTTGTGCATTATGTTATGAAGAGTCACACACAGTCTACCTAGATAGAAATTACCAAACCGTGTTCCCAAGCCCACAGCTGAGGATGTAAGGTAAGCAATTGTTTTCAGCAGGCTACCATAGATTTAGCAAGATCCACAGCAAGAATCAGCTTATTGCCTTTGCCAGGTAATCAGTGACTTGGTTTATGCTCCATTAAGGTTTGTGGGTATCTCAAAACCTAAAAGAAGAAAGGCCTGCAGGAACTCCTAGCGCTGGACAAATGAGAAGGTATGTGATGCTCCAATTCCACCTGGAAAATGAGGCCCAGGAGCTGAGGAATAAACCCTCAATTAATTTAATGGGATCCATACCTTCTACCCCCTCCAGTAACTCCAGGAGCTGAATGTTATTCCTCCTGCTTTGATTGTTGGCATTCTCCAAGTCTCGCTGCAGCTTTTGGGCAGGCGTTAATTTCTGAAAGTAAAATGTGTGGCTTGGCTGCACATTTTACTTTCTGTATCGCGCGGGAATAACTAATAGGGCCATCAACATGCATTTGCATGTTGCATGTGCTATTAGTTTCGGGGGGGATGGCCACATGTTTTTGATGCGCTATTACCCCTTACAGTATAAGGGGTAAAAATAGTGCGTCGAAAACGCGCGGTCAAATGTGGGCTAACAGTGCGCTCCACCGGAGCGCACTGTTAGCGTGCTAGCGTGTTAGCGTACTGTATTAGCGTACGTGTTAGCGTACTGTATTGGCCTGAGTATTAGGGATCCCCACATATAATGCATGCAAATGGTCGAGACATAACAGCACAGTAGCTTGGTCCATGGTTGCAAAGTCTGTGTTCTCAAGCAGTGGGAAAGATGGTAGAGTTGTCAGAGGTGGAAAATTCTGTTTTTATCATAGTTTGGACCTGAGTTTTAGTGGTCAGTTTGAAATCAAAGATGAAACCTAAGCTTTGGGCTTGGGAGCTAAGGATGAGAGATGTCCCACTAAGATTCACATTTGAGAGAGGATGTTGGAGATTCTTTTCCCCAATCCATTATATCTCTTTCCTTTGAGGGTTTAGTTTAAGTTTTTATATTGTAGCCAGTTTGTGGTTTTTTTCTGTAGTTTGGTAGAAATGGTGATAGTTTGTTCCTGGTTTGAGCCTATTGGGATTAGTAACTAGGTGTTGTCTGCATAGGAGTAGTGTGCAATGTAGTAGTCTTGAATGAGTTTACTCAAGGGGGCTAGGTAAATATTGGAGAGAGCTGCTGAGAGGATGGAGCCCCGAGATTCTCCACAGGAGAGTGAGTGTGGCTTAGAGAAAGCTGATCTTATGGAGATCATTTGGGTGCAGTCGGAGGTATCATGAGAACCAGGCAAGGGCTAGACCAGTCAGCCTGATACCATGCAGCTGGGACAGGAGAAGGTTATGGTCAACTGTGTCAAATGCTGCAGAGAGGTCCAGGCGTGTGAGTAAAGCTGAATCTCCCCAGTCCAGGCAAAGATGGAGCTTGTCGATCAGACTTAGTATTCCACCCCTTTGCAACCTTTAATGCTAAAAAGGGATAGGATTGATAATGAGGTTTTTGAAGATCTATAAGCTTCAAATCTCTCCAGTATGGTCTCTGATAATGTAGACTCTGCAGACCAAAATTGGAACTTCACATTAAATAACACTCTTGATGAATTGCTACCAATAAGATATTGTCATTTTCACAATAAAAAAAAGTGAAGTTTGGGTCAATGTTGAAATCCATGAGATGACACATTCAGATGCCAGAAGCTCTTCAGACTTATAAAAGCCAAGTTTCCTTGTATAAGACATTCTTGAATTCTGCTAAGAATACCTTTCTTGGTGCTCAAATACATGCTGCTGTTAGAAACCTGTGAGAGCTGTTCAGATTAGTCAAAAGTTTGGCTAGTCCTCCAGGAAGTCAACTTGACAGTGCTGGAAATTGTCCTGGGCTTCCTAGTTGCAATGTATTTATTCATTTCTTTTCAGCAAAAATCATTAAAATTCCTGAGATGCTTTACTAATAGCATCTTGGTTCAATGCCATGCATGAGAATGTGACCATTAACTGGGCCCATTTTGAGGAAGTCTCTACAGTGGAGGTCACGCAGGTAATTTCTTCTCTGAACACCTATTTCTGCCCACTGAGCCCCTATAGTGTTGCAGAGAGGAAAGATTGCCCATTTCTTGAAGGATTTGGTAAATTTGTCCTTTGCTAGTGGAAGTTTACACAATGTATTTAAGCAAGCCTCCAATTTGGCCATTACTGAAAAAGTACTGTTTGGACCAGCTAGTTATCAGCCAATCTCTTCTTTGCCATTTCCAGCCAAAATTGTAGAATCATTGGTCATGCACCAACTTAATGATTTTGTTGAAGCCAATCAGATACTTGACTAATACCAGTTTAGATTTAGAAAATCGTTGAGTACTGAGAAATTACTGCTCTTTACCTTTGATTCTAATGTAACCCACCTTTAGTAAGAAGACAATGACAATATCAAAACTATCACTTGTGACACTGAAGGACTGCCAATTGGGTGCTGTCTCTTTTAGGGCTGCAAAAACATTGCAAAGCTGTTGTCAGAACAGGTCATGTGCAGGCAGATCAATGTTTCCTCAGCCAAGACAGAGGAAGTGCCTTGCTGTGCTCTGAAGCTAAAAAAATTATTGTCTGTTTACAATTAAGGATCTATGCCGTGAAAGACTTAGAAATCTCCAAAAGCCATATTCATATAGAAACCCATAATTTTTCCAGCAACTGCTAAGCAGTTTGTGCAGAAAAGTTGTTTTCTAATTAAGGGGGTTATTTATCAAAGTGTTATATGGCATTTTCACATGTGAAAACACCATAACGCATGCTATGGTGCAAATTAGGAAAAGGGGAGGAGTTTAGGATTTCTAAACCTAGCTTGATGGACTCTCTACCTGGGTAACATCAAGCTAAGTTGAGGGAACACTGCACAAATCTCATCTTTGGGTGAGTTTCCTCATTCCGAAGGTCATCAAATCTTCACAAGAGTGCACTGTTCTGTTCGTATGTCGCACTCTGCATGTCAAAGTGGCCCCTAACCCCTACACTCCTACCTAACCCTCACCTTGAGTAGCTAGGTGGGCCTCCTATAGAGATATAAATACCTACCTAGTATGAGGGCCCTTTCTCTTGCTCTCTCGCTCGCTCTCCCTCCATTGATTGTAAGTAGGAATTGCAACAATTGTGGTACTTACTGCAAAGTGTGAAAAAGTTATTGCAGTTATACCTATGCGAAACACTAAGATAGCACACTTTGTGATAAACAGCCTATTACCATAAAACACACCCTTTTCCTATCGCATGTGATATTTTGTGCATTTTGATAAATCCAGGCCTAAGACACAAAGCATCATCAAATTTCACTTGAGCCCCTGAGGAAGAAAATAACTTCTGAAACAAGAGTCTTGTCGAGCAGCATTTCATTATACATTGCATCAAGATAAGTGTGTATCTGATAAACATGTATTTAAAAGGCACAATTTCAACAAAATAAAGAAATAAGATAATTTAAAAGTAGATTTGGGAGACCTATGATTATAAACTTTGCATGGGCACCTTGATCACTTTTATTGGTTCTAAAATATTTACCACGATTAAGTGTGTCCAGCATTCACCCACAATTAGTATGAGGTCTCTTTTGACTGCAGTTATGGGTTTCTTTATGGATATAGCTTTTTGAGATTTATAAGAATTTATTTGCCATTTTGTGTTCAGTTTTTTATTTCTTGTGAAGGACTTAGAGCCATTTGATTTGCTGGAGGCCGAGGGTTCCCTTAGCTGTAGGCTGCACTGATGAGGATTCAGCCTTTAGCAGCAGGAGCAATGCTGATCTCATCTCCCGCTCTTCAGTATTCACAGGGCTCCACAGTAGGGTAAAAGCTGGGACTTTGTTAGTAGTGCAAAGACTGCTTAAAGACTGGAGCTAGCTACTGATTTAATATCAGCTTGAAATCTTTGAGCAGGGTTTTATGCCTAAGCCTCTACAGTATTCATGTGTTTGTGGAGTGAGCGGATTGATCAAGTTTGCTAATTATTCAGTAAAGTTTAGTACTGTTACATGCTAATGAGGCAGTTTCATTATTGGTGCTGGTCAGTTGAACTGCAGATCTCTACAGCCTTAACCTTGCATAGTCTGAAGTTGGTGAACTCTAGAGTAATAACCTCCAACAAGAAACTTGTGTCACATATATGTATTGCAAGGTTATACTCGGGGCAGTTCTATTCTATCATGAGGTAGAGTGAGGCAGCAGCCTCAGACAGCAGAATTTTGGAGCGGCAAAACGTGCCCCTCCAAAACACCTCTACTGCAGTCACTGCCTCACCCTGCCTCCAAAGTCAAACATCGGATCAGGCAGGGATAAACCAAACCCCTGCCCGATCCACTCAGTAGCAACCCCAGGCAGCAGGAAAAGCGAGACCTGTGGCAACAGGAGATGATATTGGGAGAAACGTGACTTATCATCTCCAGCTGCCTCAAGACTGGCCCCACAGCAGCAGGAGATGATGTCAAAAGAAATGCGACTCGTCATCTCCTACTTCTGTGAAACTGGCTGAAGAAAAGGTTTAGGCCCTATGGATGTGTGTGGATGACTGCCTGCCTGTGTGTGTGTGCGGGTGGGTGACTGCCTGCCTGAATAGATGTGTGACTGCTTATGTGTGAGTTGGAGGGGGGTGAGAGCCTGTGTGTGTAGGTGAGAGGCTGTGTGGGTTTGGGAAACCTTGTGTGTGTGTGTATGTGTGTGTGTGTGTGTGTGTGTGTGTGTTGGTGGGAGGGTGGGAGCTTGTGTGTATGTGGTGGGGGTGAGAGCCTCTGTGTGTAGTTGTGTATGTGTAACTGCTTGGGTGTGGGTGGGTGAATGAATGTGTACATGCCTGGAGGGTGGGGAGGAGCAGTGTGAGAATGAATGGGAGTTTGCCTGGGTGTATATGTGTTTGTGAGGGATCCAGTGAGAGTGAGAGTGTGTGTGTATGAGAGAATCTGGGGGAGTAAGAGCTTGTGTGTGTGGGGGGGGGGAGCAGAGAGAGGGTCTTAGAGCCTGAGAGTGTGTCAATGTCTGTGAGAGAGGTTGTGGGTGTGTATAAGAGTATACATGTGTGTGTATGTGACAGTGTATGTGTGAGGGGTGCAGGGGAGACGGGGGTGCCATCTCTGGCACCCCTCGCCTTAGGCAGCAGATTGCCTTGAGTGCCCCTGGTTATACTAGTCCTATTGAATAAATCTTCTGCCTTTGATATGGTAGACCATCGAGTGCTCCTCTTCCAGCTGAGGGAGCGTGGTGTGTCTGGTTCAGTGGTTTGCATCTTTCCTCTCCAATCATGCATAACAGGTGTACTTTAGCTTGGCTTTCCACCTTAACCAGTGTCCCTCAGGGATCAGCCTTGTCAGCCATATTTAATATCTATATGGCATCAGTATGTAAGTTGCTGGCCAGTTTCTGTACAGGATACCAGTTATATGCTGACAGATATCCCCTTGTCATTCCTGTTCACCCTTTGTGGTCATAGACATCCAAAATGATTTACATCTATTTCACTACAATTAGGAAATGCTTAACTCATAATAGCTTCTACTTAACCTCATGAAAAGTGAGTTAATTGAATTACAGCACCCTGGTATGGTCAAGTTCCCTTTACCGCCATGGTTTGTGTTGAGAATGTTGACATCTTGGCTGTCCCTCAGGTTAAAAGCCTGGGTATTTTAATTGATTCTAATCAGATTGAATCCTTTTTTAGAACAGGCTTTTTTTTAAACTTCAGCTACTTAGGGATTTAAAGTCACTCTTTGATGCCTAATTTTAGAATGATGGTTCAGGCAATGATATTACCACTACTGGATTATTGTAATTTACTGTATCTTGGGAAACTAGCATATGCTTTGAGAGCACTGCAATTACTAAAGAATGCTGCTGCTTGGCTAATTTCTGGGAGAAAAATGAGAAATCACATAACCCCTGTATTATATGACATGCCCTGGTTGACAGTTCAGTGGTGCGTCAGATTTAAGCTTGATTTATTTATTCACAAGCTACTTGGAACTGATTCTCCCTTGATTAAATTCTATGCTTCACATATACAACCTTTCACATTCTCTCCATTCATTGCAGTAGGTTTGCTGGAAGTTCCCTTAATATGCTAGGTTCAGCTTATAGTCAGAAGACAATAGACTTTCTCGTTGCAAGTCCAGTGCTCTGTAACTCATTGCCAGTGAATCTTTGGCTTTTAAGTTGTACAAAAACGTTTAAGGCCATACTAAAAATGTATTTATTTCAGCAGCCATTCGACTAAGGAAGTAGTTTTTTGCCAGTTAAGTTTTAGATTTATGGTCATCTTGTGTGGTTTTAACATTTTTATTTTGTACGTATTCATTTATTATGTTATTTTGATTTTGTATATATTTTATTTAACTGTATATGATTATGCTTCTTTTATCTTGTTCTTTGCCCAGGGTGTCGGTTATAGGCAACACATAAATGCTAAATAAACATAAACATAGTGAGGTCCATAATCAAACACTACTTAGCCAGATAAATCAGACTTATCCAGCTAAGTGCTTATCCACATATTCAGCTGGATAAGTCACTTATCTGGCTAAATAGTTAGCTAGTCAGTGAATGAGCAGTGGGCCCAACTGGGCAGTGCTACTTATCCAGCTAAATTATCCCCAGATGCACTAAGCCACAATGTTTTCTCACAGGAGGGGTCCCACTATCAGAATGACCCCCCCTCCCCCCACAGTAGTGGGACCCCTCCCCCGAAAAAGCATCACAGCTGTATGGCATATTCTTTTGTCTTGCAGACAAACAACCCAGAACAAAAAAATGTTGCAAGTGGCCCTTTAACACGATGATGTCCCCATCCTCACTGGGCTGCCATCGCCTTAAATGGCTGCTGGCCCAAAAATAAAAAATATGTCACGACCAAACGGGAAGTTTAAGCGGGGGTCAGGGCTGAACCCCATCTCAACCCAGGGCTGCCAGTCGAGGTGGCCCTGACACTCCCAAAATGTTTAAAAGTTAAAAAAAGAACCCCGCAGCACCTGTCTCAGGCCCCCTTTCCCCCTCTTCAAAGCACACAATACAATGTGGGCCCCAGCCCTCAATACCAATACCCTGCAACCCATCCTCCTGAAGGCAAGACCTCAAACCTCCCACCCCCCCCCCCCCCCCAGAAAAAGTGCAGGACCCCCATCACCACCCCACACTCTCTCCCCACCCCAATCCCCTTCTAGAACCCCCTATACCTTAAACTGGATCTCTCATCGAGGCCAAGTGCACCCTCACACCCGGCCTCATTGGCACCAACTTGATCTTGCTCCAGACATGTAACTGGGATTGGACCAGGGGGTTGAGGTCTTGCCTTTGGGGGGGGCAGGGGGGGTTGAGTTCTTTCTTTCAGGGGTGCTGGAGGGTGGGGGGTACTGATATCAGGGGCTAGGGCCACATTTTATTGTGTGCTTTAGGGAGAGGGGCCTGGGCCATCACCATGTGGTTCTTTTTTTTAACTTTTAAACATTTTGGGGTTGTTGGGGCCACCTAGAATGGCTTCCCCAGGTTGAGATGGAGGTCAGCACTGACACCCGCTCAATCTCGCTGTTTGGCCGCAAGTTGTTTTCTTATTTATTTCTGCCACTTTAAATGTGTGGTAGGAGCCTTAGGACCCATGTTAGGGTCCTGGGCCTTCCACTGCACATCTAACACTTTTCAAATAGGTGTAAATATTTATCGTGGCTGACCACCTTGTCAGTCAGCTGTGATAAAATAATAATATAAAATTGACTAGTAGCAACCTTCTTTGCATACAATTGCATTATTCATATATGTTTCAATTAACCGGATAATGCATGCAATTCACATATGAATATTTAAACATATTCATATATGTTTAAATTAACCAGATAATGCATGCAATTGCATTATTCATATATGTTTAAATTAACCAGATAAGTTAGACTTGACACATTGTAGGCCCAAAATTAGCTGGACAAGCTTATCTGTCTAACTTTAATATTTATAGGGGTATATTCAGAGGCATTGGTGTGTTGCTGAATATCCCATTGTGGGAACGAGTGGCAATTCCCACAGGCCTGGAGACAAACTAGACTGACTCCAGCCTTCTTAAAACAGTAACTCTGCATTATAACTTCACACATGCACATTCATAGACTGTCTTCTCCCCAGACAGTTTACACTCTTTACTTACAGTGTGTTGCTTCGTCTCAGTTCAAGGTTTGGATTGTGTTACGCACAGGAGAAGCCTTCCTCCAGGAGACCTCAGGCCTGGTGTGGTTATCCCCACCTGGATCCCAGCTCTTATTCCCCAGTCTGTTGCAATGCCCTCTGATCCCCACATGCCCCACAGGATTCCGTCCATGCAGCATACTTTCCTTAAGGCATTTAAGGTGGACCAAGCATCTAGCCTGATCCTCCACAGGTAAATAGGGGAACACTAGGGGCATTGCTTCACATATCCCTCCCATCAACTTGGACCCATCAGGCCAAGCGTCCCTACTCCCTCCCTACTCCCTCCTGGATCCTATCCAGGAGAGTCCAAGACTTCCCAATTCCCTTCTCTTAGGGTTACCCTTGACCGCAGCACGACCACCACCCAGTTTGCCATTCGTGCAGTGCACATCCCCAGTCCTTTAAGTCCTTTGCTGGCTCCAGGTTCAAATTTCACCCAGATGGAGCTTCATGATCCTACTGGGGAACCACCACTGCTGATTCCTCTGTATCCTCAGTTGCTGCAGTCTCCACAGCATCTCCCTCTGGGATCTCCATGGATTCTTCCTCCAGGTTCTCCACAGCACCTTCCTCTGGGCTCTCCATGGTCTCCTTTTCTGTGGACTCTGGTCACTTGCCATGCCAGTCGCTGGCTCCTCTGCAGCCTCACTCACTGGGGTCTCTACAATGCCACCCTCTGAGCTTGCCATGGCATCTCTCGCTTTCTTTTACATGACCTCTCTCTTCAGGCTTCTCACGGGAGTTGTCTGTTACTACTTCAACTTGCGGAATATCCCTGCCAATGATCCCCTCCGTGGGAACACGCTAGAGAACTATATAGACCTTCTCTAGAAATCACATATTCTTTGGCAGTCTAATTATCTAATAACATTATAGTACCACCTGTTTAGCTAGACTACATTAGGCACCATACCTTTTAATTATGTTATTAACCCCATATATCTTAATCCAAGTTAATTCGACCTGTTCATTGTAAGACATTTACTTGTCATTGTTATTGTTGAGAATGTAAACCGAATTGATCAATAATTCTGTTATTGGAAAGTCGGTATAGAAAAATGCTAAATAAATAAATAAATACTTTACAATCTACTGTAGTTGCTAACATCAAAGATAATTTGATTTTACATAATAAATGTGAATTGTTGGAAAATATGATTAGGGCTAGGTTGTTAAACTTTCCTAAAACAGGATTATTAGCACCTAGGGGAGTTATTTAAGAAGTATGCATGTGAGGTACTACAATTTGCACCTTTTAAGCAATTGATACTCTCTAAATGCTATTATTTACCAATTATGAAGAAGGATGTTGCTAGTAATGAGGGTGATCTCAATCACAACAGACACCCAATATCCAATGTATTCCAGAAACCCTCACAGGTGCAACACACTCACAAAAACAAAATAGGTTTCACTGGTCAAAGTTTTTCATTTATGTTATAACCACATGTGCAATAACTCACATATTGTTTGTAGGACCCACACTCAATGAGTTTGTTTGTCAATCAAACTCATCATAAAGGTTATCGGTCCATTTAATTTATTTAATTGTTGACTTATTTTTTAGATTTTTTTAGTTATTTTTTGAGATTTTTTTGTTTTGTTTTCTATCTCGAAATTTTCATAAAAGCTGACGAACTGAAGCTGACACACTGCAATATTTATCCCAACATGGGTATATCATTGCAAAAGAATCAATGGAGCAAAAAACATCTGTGATACTTTAGAAATAGTCCCATGTTCCTCACAAACTAAATATACCAGTCCCTGTTTTTTCCAACAATATAGATGAGTATTGTTCCACATATTTGTTTATGACAATTTCTAACATGAATCTACAATGGTATATCTAGTTTGTGAGGAACATGGGACTGTTTCTAAAGTATCACAGATGTTTTATGCTCCATTGATTCTTTTGCAATGATATAACCGCGTTGGGATAAATATTGCAGTGTGCCAGCTTCAGTTCGTCAGCTTTTATGGAAATTTTGAGATAGAAAACAAAACAAAAAAATCTCAAAAAATAACTAAAAAAATCTAAAAAATAAGTCAACAATTAAATAAATTAAATAGACCGATAACCTTTATGATGAGTTTGATTGACAGACAAACTCATTGAGTGTGGGTCCTATAAACAATATATGTGAGTTATTGCATATGTGGTTATAATATAAATGAAAAATTTTGACCAGTGAAACCTATTTTGTTTTTGCTAGTAATGAGGGAACATATGATGTCAACCTTATTTAAGAGTGTAGATGTCACTGAATTTCCCCAAAGTTCCAATGATAATATATCATTTTGATCCACTTTTACTGTATATTTTACCTTGGATATTGACGAGGATTTGGTCCTTAAATAATATTTTAAATAAAGAAATAAGAACTTCTGTGGCCAGAAAATTCAAATATTACCTGATTTTACTAGAGACACCCAGAAGAGAAGGAAAACTTTACTGCTCTATAAACAACATGGGGCCGATTTTAATTCCTACACGTGTGGGGTACATTTGTGCACGCTACCCGGCGCGCACAAATGTACACCCGATTTTATAACATGCGCGCGCTTCCGCGCACATGTTATAAAATCCGGAGTTGACGCACGCAAGGGAGTGCACACTTTTGCATCTTGCATGCGCCAAGCCCAAGGGGAGCCCCGATGGCTTTCCCCATTCCCTCCAAGGCCATTCTGAAATTGGAGCGGCCCTGGAGGGAACTTTTTTTAAGCTCCCCCCCACCTTTCCCTCCCTTCCCCTATCTAACCCACCCCTCAGCACTACCTAAATCCCCCCCCCTACCTTATTTCTTCGAGTTACACCTGCATCTGTCAGGCGTAACTTGCGCGCACCGGCCGGCTGTCGGTGCGCCATCCCCTGGCACAAGCCGCTGTGCTGGAGGACTTGGGACTGCTCTTGGACCACAGCCATGCCCCCGGCCCCGCCTCTGGCCCACCCATTTTTTAAAGCCCCGGGACATATGTGCGTCCCGGGGCTTGCGCGCACCGCCGAGCCTATGCAAAATAGGCTCGGCGCGTGCAGGGGTAGGTTTTCGGGGGTTACGCACGTAACCCTTTGAAAATCTACCCCCATGTGTTAGCCCTGTGAACATTTTTCTTAAAGTTCCCATGCAAATGCATTATCACATTTCAAGGGAATAAATTTATTGTTACTGACCCAGCTCATTTAGATATATTCCTTATAGATAAAGCTGTTGATATTAATAGTTAAGGCCTCTGGAGACCTGGGAATAAATGATCTTTTACTAGTATGTTCTGCCAATTTTACTTATTTTTCCTATTTTTCATGTTGATTTTGTATTCCCCTCTTTTGAGGACTGTATTTTGATATCAAATCATGGTTTCCTTGAGATTTACTTTTCCTTATGTATTTGCATTATGATTCAAAATTTCTGTATTCTTTCATGTAAAAATGATTATATTTTGAATAAAATATAAATTAAAATTAAAAATTAAAAACACCGATCCAAGTACAGATCCCTGAGACACTCCACTGTTTACCTTTTTCCACTGTGAAAACGGACAATTTAATTTTAATCCTACTCTCTGTTTTCTGTCTTTTAACCAGTTTGCACTCCACAAAAGGCCATCGCCTCCTATCCCATGAATTTTGCGTTTTCTTAGAAGCTTCTCATGTGGGACTTTATTGAACACTTTCTGAAAATTTAAATACAGCACATCAACCAGTTCCACTTTGTCTATATGCTTATTCACCCCTTCAAAAAAATTTAGCAGATTTGTGAGGAAAAACCTCCCTTGGGTAAATCCATGTTGGCTGTGTCTCATTAAACCATGTGTATCTAAATGTTTTTGATTTAATTCTCTATAACAATTTCCATGATTTTTCCTGGCACTGAAGCCAGGCTCACCATATAGTTTCCCGGATCACCCCTGAAGCCGTTTTTAAATATCAGGGTTACATTGGCCATGCTCCGGTCTTCAGATACAATGGACAATTTTAATTATAGGTTACAAATTAATTGTAATAGGTCTGAAATTTCATTTTTGAGTTCCTTCAGAACCCTGGGGTGTATACTATCTGGTCCAGGTGGTTTATTATTTTTCAGTTTGTCAATCTGGCCTACTACATCTTCCAGGTTCACTGTCATTTGGTTCAGTTCAGCTGAATCGTCACCCTTGAAAACAGTCTCCAGAACAGGTATCTCCCTAGCATCCTCTTTATTAAACACCAAAGCAAAGAATTTGTTTAGTCTTTCTGTGATGGCCTTATTTTCCCTAAGTGCCTCTTTAATGCCTCGATCATCTAACAGTCCAACAGACTCCCTTGCAGACTTTCTGTTCCACATATATTTTAAAAAGTTTTTATTTTGAGTTTTTGCCTCTATGGCCAACTTCTTTTCAAATTCTCTCTTAGCCTATTTTATGCTTTATTCTATTTTCTTCCAAGGCTTGAATGATGATCGTTTTTCCTAAAATAGCCTTTTTCACCTCACTTTTTAATCATGCTGGCAGTCATTTGGCCTTCCTTCCACCTTTCTTAATGCTTGGAATAGATCTGAACTGCATTTTTAAGATGGTATTTTGTAACACTGTCCATGCTTGTTTCCTTTGTAGCTGTACTTTTCAGGGGTTTTTTTTTAACTATTTTTCTCATTTTATCAAAGTTTTCCTTTTGAAAGTTTAGTGCTACAGTCATGTATTTACTTACTGTACCCCTTCCACACATTAATTCAAATTTGATCATATTATGATCACTATTGGCAAGTGGCACCACCACCATTACCTCTCTCATCAAATTCTGCACTCCACTCAGAATTAGATCTAAAATTGTTCCTTCTCTCATCGGTTCCTGAACCAATTGCTCCATAAAACTGATTTATTCTATCCGGAAACCCAGATTGCTGTTTACTTCCCAACACACAAGGGATTTCTACCCAAAGATTTGATTATGTATTTAGTCTTTTGCAGGATCTTTATCCTGTTGGACTCTATGCCATCCTGGACATAAAACGGCACCCTGCCACCAATTTGCTCCTCGCTATCATTGCGATATAATTTGTACCCTGGTGTAGCACTATCCCATTAGTTATCCTCTTTCCACCATGTCTCTGAGATGCAAATTAAGTCTATGTCATCATTCACTGCTATACACTCTGATTCTCCCACCTTTCTTCTTAGACTTCTGACATTAGCATGCAAACATTTCAAAGTGTATGTTTTGTTTGTATTTACATTCTGCTATTTAGTTGACAGGAATAATTTGGAATCTTTTAGCTCAGATAATTCTTTACTTATAGGCACATGGACTATGTTTCTTATTATTTGAACCTCTCTGTTGGGATGCCCTAACTCTAATGCATCATTAGTATCCTTTGAAGATACCCCCTCCGAGCCATGTGCTGCTGAGCGACTGTCAGTTCCCTTTTGATGTTGTTTAAAAGCTGCTCCACCTTCTTTTTAAAGTTTAGTGCCTGCAGCCTGGTTCCACCCTGGTTAAGGTGGAGCACATCCTTTTGTAAAACACTTCCCCTTCCCGAAAAGGTTCCCCAGTTCCTTACAAAACTGAACCATTCATCCTATAATGCACTCACCTGCCAACTTCAGATCAAAAAACGTGGTACATGCGCATTGCTTATCCACATGAGATTTAAAAATAGTGATCCATTATCCAATCAATAACAATCAAGTATAAGATTACAGAAATGCTGCCTACTCTACCTCCCAATTCATACCATTAGGTTCAAAACTATTCAAATTAAATATAAATTGCTGTTCTTTTTGAATAAATAATTGAAAAATACTACCCTTTGTTTTAGCTTCAAATGGGAAATTATAAAAAATTTTAACGAGTCAACAGAGTAGGGATGTGAATCGTTTTAGGACGATTAAAATTATCGTCCGATAATTTTAATATCGTCTTAAACCGTTATGGAACACAATACAATAGAGATTCTAACGATTTATCGTTATAAATCGTTAGAATTGTGAGCCGGCACACTAAAACCCGCTAAAACCCATCCCCGACCCTTTAAATTAAATCCCCCACCCTCCCGAACCCCCCCCAAATAACTTAAACATTTTCTTGCCAAATCCTACCTCCTTCAATCCCCCACCCTCCCGAACCCCCCCCCCCCCAAATGACTTAAATTACCTGGGGGTCCGGAACGGCAGCGGTCCGGAACGGGCTCCTGCTACTGAATCTTGTTGTCTTCGGCCGGCGCCATTTTCCAAAATGGCGCCGAAAAATGGCGGCGGCCATAGACCAACAGGATTCGACGGCAGGAGGTCCTTCCGGACCCCCGCTGGACTTTTGGCAAGTCTTGTGGGGGTCAGGAGGCCCCCCCCCAAGCTGGCCAAAAGTTCCTGGAGGTCCAGCGGGGTCAGGGAGCGATTTCCCGCCGCGAATCGTTTTCCGTACGGAAAATGGCGCCGGCAGGAGATCGACTGCAGGAGGTCGTTCAGCGAGGTGCCGGAACCCTCGCTGAACGACCTCCTGCAGTCGATCTCCTGCCGGCGCCATTTTCCGTACGGAAAACGATTTGCGGCGGGAAATCGCTCCCTGACCCCCGCTGGACCTCCAGGAACTTTTGGCCAGCTTGGGGGGGGGCCTCCTGACCCCCACAAGACTTGCCAAAAGTCCAGCTGGGGTCCGGAAGGACCTCCTGCCGTCGAATCCTGTTGGTCTATGGCCGCCGCCATTTTTCGGCGCCATTTTGGAAAATGGCGCCGGCCGAAGACAACAAGATTCAGTAGCAGGAGCCCGTTCCGGACCGCTGCCGTTCCGGACCACCAGGTAATTTAAGTCATTTGGGGGGGGTTCGGGAGGGTGGGGGATTTAATTTAAAGGGTCGGGGGTGGGTTTTAGCGGGTTTTAATGATTTTAACGATATATCACGATATTTTACCCCCCCAAACGGCAACAATACGATTCCCTCCCCCTCCCAGCCGAAATCGATCGTTAAGACGATCGAGGACACGATTCACATCTCTACAACAGAGTATTGAACAGATATCCAGTGCTCCACTAATAGTGCCTGTCTTTTACCAGTGTGAATGAAACAAGTGTTCATATATGTGTACATTAATAGACTGTTTTTTCTGACCAATATAAACTAAATTGAAAGGGTAAACAAGCATGTAAACCACCTGACTTGTATTGCATATAAAATGACCCTTTAATCAAAATACCCCATCATGGATCGACATTTAAAATTAGAAATTTGATAAGTATGTAAATTCACTTAATATATTTCTGCTAGATCTCACCCTGTAGACACACTTATTGCTTAGTTTGGACTATTTTTTAAATATTATTTATATTACCATTTTGTTGATCGTTCCAGTTTTAGGGCCAGTTGATGCAATTTTTGAAGAGATGCTGGCTGGGCAGGATTTGGGATCACTTCTACCACTTTCTTGGAAGGGGTAAGTGGGGCTGGGGAGATCCCCAGCCCCTGCTCATTTTGGAGAGCGAGAGGGTGGTATTATAGGAGCTCGGAGAAACCAGCTGGACTTGGCTTATCCCAGCTGGGTAGGGCCTAGGGATGTGCAAGGGAAAAAAATTCATTTTCTGCTCGTTTTCGGGAAGTTTTTTTCCCATGAATTCCTTGATTTGTTTCATTCATGTCAGAAAAACAAATGCACCAGAGTTAATTAACTCTAGCGCATTCCTTCCAGTGGATGGCACTTTTTTCATGTACAGCAATGCCGTACAATGCTGTACATCAAAATGGTGAATTCCGTAATTAACTCCGGTGCATTCACCCCAGCGGACAGCATCATTTGGCATCCAAGCGCCAAAGAAAAAAGATGACGAAGAAGAAGAGCTCCCAAGATTCTGCTCCGAAGGCCTATGCATGACGTTAGGCCTCGGCCCAGATCCTGTGACCTGACCTGCAGATCAGGTTGCATCATTAGGCTAGGGTCTGGGCTGAGGCCCCAGTGTCAAGATCCAGCCTCTGGTTTGGATCACAGCATTGACCCTGGGTCAGGGCCTTGGCCCCGGCATCAGAACATGGCCTCCGAGTTAGATTTCTGATGTTGGGCCTGGGCCCAGGCCCCATCCTAGGCTGAGACCCTGATGTTAGGACCCAGCCTCTGGGTCATACTGGGGGCTGGGCCAAGGCTCCAGCATTGGGACCTGGCCTTTGGGTCATGTCATGCTGTTTGCCTGGATTTCAGCCTAGTCTGAGGCCCAGGCATCGGGATAAGAACATAAGAACATAAGAAAATACCATACTAGGTCAGACCAAGGGTCCATCAAGCCCAGCATCCTGTTTCCAACAGTGGCCAATCCAAGCCATAAGAACCTGCAAGTACCCAAAAACTAAGTCTATTCCATGTTACCATTGCTAATGTCAGTGGCTATTCTCTAAGTGAACTTAATAGCAGGTAATGGACTTCTCCTCCAAGAACTTATCCAATCCTTTTTTAAACACAGCTATACTAACTGCACTGACCACATCCTCTGGTAACAAATTCCAGAGTTTAATTGTGTGTTGAGTAAAAAAGAATTTTCTCCGATTAGTTTTAAATGTGCCACATGCTAACTTCATAGAGTGCCCCCTAGTCTTTCTACTATCCGAAAGAGTAAATAACCGATTCACATCTACCCATTCTAGACCTCTCATGATTTTAAACACCTCTATCATATCCCCCCTCAGTCGTCTCTTCTCCAAGCTGAAAAGTCCTAACCTCTAGTCTTTCCTCGTAGGGAAGTTGTTCCATTCCCCTTATCATTTTGGTAGCTCTTCTCTGTACCTTCTCCATTGCAATTATATCTTTTTTGAGATGCAGCGACCAGAATTGTACACAGTATTCAAGGTGCGTTCTCACCATGGAGCGATACAGAGGCATTATGACATTTTCCGTTTTATTCACCATTCCCTTTCTAATAATTCCCAACATTCTGTTTGCTTTTTTGACTGCCGCAGCACACTGAACCGACGATTTCAATGTGTTATCCACTATGACACCTAGATCTCGTTCTTGGGTTGTAGCACCTAATATGGAACCCAACATTGTGTAATTATAGCATGGGTTAATTTTCCCTATATGCATCACCTTGCACTTATCTGGGATCCAGCCTCCCAATTGGGTCGCAGCATTTGGTCTGGGTTTGGGACCTGCCCTTCAGGTCAGATTATGGTATCAGGCCTAGGCCCAGGCTTCAGCCTACTCCAAGGCCTTGTGTCAGTACCTGGCCTTCAGGCTGGGTCGCAGCATCAGGCCTGGGCCCAGACTCAGGCCTAAGCTGAGGCCCAGGTGTCAGGACCTGGCCTTTGTCAGATACCTAATGGATCAAGTAATTTATTTTTAACTTTGCGGTTTTTGCTGAGGCCCTAGCATCGGCCTGTGCTTATGCAGAGACCAAGGCTTTCCACTCGGGTCTAGGCTGTGGCCCCTGCATTAAGCCTTGGTGTATTCCCTAGGTGAGGCCATGGTTTTGGGTCTAGGGTGAGGCACCAGTTTCACACTCTGCCATAGGCCATGGCTCCTGCTTCATTTAAAAGGAATGGAGTGAATAAGGTTTGCTTCATTTGGGGTACTCTAATTAAGTTTAGAGTGATGATAGTCCCACTAGTTAAGGACATTAAATATGAGGACACATATAAAATGGCAATTTCCTGTTGTGCTGGCTCATTAGAAAACATCCGAGTTTCCCTCATCCAGACAGCTAACTTTCCTTCCCAATCAGTCTTCAGACAAAGATCTTTTAAGTTTGAAATTATTTATTGTACAGATAATTTTCCATTACTTACAATTGTTGCTTCCAAACGTGTAGCCCCAGGCAAAGACCTTTGTAGCTGGAGATAGAAGGGAGAAGGGAGAACGGAGTTTCTTGGGATGCAGGATAAGAAAACAAAGGGGTTCTGAAGCTGATTTAATCTTTAGAATTAAAGCGATAAGAAGGAATGTAAAAAAGCTAATCGTATCACAGATCTTGCAGGCATTTCTGGCTTTGAGGTAGCATGGCTGAGACTGGTAACAGTCTTGGAGAGTGATTACAGGGAACATCCCCATAAGCTGGGGTTAGGGGGTGAGATCCAATGGTAGCAAGCCCAGGATCCATGTGACACAGGGGGGAACATGAAGGGTAGTCCCTTGAGCTAATAAGGCACTTAAGAAGACTCAAGTTAGATTGAGAGGGCATACAGACACTTCCCAAGTGAGAGAAAGTCAAGGATGAAGGGAACCTCTCTTAAGGGCAAGCTCCCTTAAAGCCAAGGCTAACAGGTTTATATCGTGGGTAACAAAAAGTGTTTCAGCACTAAGTACAGTATGTACAGACACAAACATGTACCCATTGCTGGGGACAGAACACCTGTGCTTACTAATCTTTGTGGAGCTCTAATCTTAGAGAGCTGAGAGTCATGAAGGATTTTATTTGTGTGGCTTGATCATTAGACCCGGGACATAATGTATTATGTCCCGGGTCTATATAATTATTTAATTATTTAACTATGTCCCGGGTATATATAATTATTATGTCCCGGGTATATATAATTATTTAATTATTTAATTGAACATTCTCTTCTAACTGAATCAGACACTACAAACCAATCACTACAATGTTTTACTTCTTGTTAAACTTGTTTATCTTTCCTTTAACTCTAATCCCAGTTAGAATAACCCCTGTTTTATTGTAACTTTCTCTTCCATGCACTTGTTTATACTCCTGTAATGTATACTCTTATGTTTTAGTTATGTAGTTATAATGTATTGATCACCCCTTGTTTTATGTAAACCGACATGATACGTACTCCCGTGAATGCCGGTATAGAAAAACACAAATAAATAAATAAATAAATGTATGGTGTGAATGTTAGTATGACTGGGCCACTATATTATACTTTATAGTAGGGGTGTGCATTCGTTTTCACCGTATTGGTGATCCGCAACGTATACTGCACTATTCGTAGTATTCGTGGGGAAGCGAAACGTATAGCGATTCCCCACGAATACACGAATATTTGCCGAATTATACGGCCACCTAAATAAAAATTTAAACACCCCCCCCACCCTCCTGAACCCCCCCAAGACTTACCAAAACTCCCTGGTGGTCCAGCGGGGGGTCCGGCATCCATCCCCTGCACTCACAACTTCGGTGCCGGGTTCATCATGGCGCCGATAGCCTTTGTCACAGGGGCTACTGTGCCATTGGTCAGCCCCTGTCACATGGCCATCGGCGCCATCTTGTGCTCCTACCATGTGACAGGGGCTGACCAATGGCACCAGTAGCCCCTGTGACATAGTATGGGCAAAGGCTATCGGCGCCATTTTGAGTCCTGGCATTGGACGGCCGGAGTGCAGGAGGTCGCTCCAGGACCCTCGTTGGAACCCCAGGGACTTTTGGACAGCTTGGGGGGGCCTCCTGACCCCCACAAGACTTGCCAAAAGTCCAGCGGGGTTCCGGAAGCGACCTCCTGCATGCC
Source organism: Rhinatrema bivittatum (assembly GCF_901001135.1). Taxonomy (NCBI): domain Eukaryota; kingdom Metazoa; phylum Chordata; class Amphibia; order Gymnophiona; family Rhinatrematidae; genus Rhinatrema; species Rhinatrema bivittatum. The sequence goes on along the minus strand of NC_042616.1, from coordinate 606,714,725 downwards.
GGCCGGCCGATGCCAGGACTCAAAATGGCGCCGATCGCCTTTGCCCTCACTATGTCACAGGTACCGATGGTCATCATCCCGGATTTACGCCCGCAGGGCACTCGCGTGCTGGCGCGCCTATTTTGCATAGGCCGCCGGCGCGCACAAAGCCCCGGGACGCGCGTAAGTCCCGGGGCTTCGTAAAAGAGGCAGGAGGGGGCATGTCCGGGGCAGGGGCAATCCGGGGGCATGGCGACGGTTCAGGGGTGGGCTGGGAGGGTGGTCCCAAGTCCCCTGGCACTGCGGCCTGGGCCGGGGGATGCCGGGGCGGCGCGCGCAAGTTACGCCTGCTTCAAGCAGGCGTAACTTGCCCAACAAAGGTGGGGGGGGATTTAGGTAGGGCTGGGGGGTGGGGTAGATAGGAGAAGGGAGAGGAAGGTGGGGGCGTATGTTTTGAAGATCTACCTCAGCGTTTCCAGCATATAGGTCTCCCCATTGTATCAGATTCTCAGATTTGCTGGATACGTCAAAGTAAATTTAATTTTCTTCTTAACTAGTTCTTAACACGAGTGAATTCTTTTCAGCTACTTGTTACTCCACTTGAAATATTAATATTTTAAATCCCTGATGTTGTAATTCCCACTTTTTCTGGTAAGCCTAAAGGATTATATTTGTTTGTCCATAAATCAGCAATTTAGCTATTACCACCCATGACTGCATTTGTGCTGCATTTTTTACTCTGGGACTATGCACTTTTTCAAAAATAACTTTACCTCACAAATCCATTAGGCCCAATTATTGTACAAGCCACTGCTCCAGATCATGCACTGCAACAGTTTCAGATATTCCCACGAATCACAAATTGCTTCTCCTGGATCTATTTTCTAAAATCTCTATCTTAATTTCTCTTTCACTGGCAGCCTTTTCCAGAAGCTCAATTTTCCCTTTCTGCTCCTTAATCTCATCTTCTACACCAGAGATTCATGTCTCAGCTCCATCCATGTGCTTTCCAATTTCTACAACCCAAGTATTGAATGCGTCAATTTGATCTGATAATGGTTTAGTGTCTTTGTGTCCATCTCTGTGAAAAACAAACTTGTCCATAAACTCAGAGAGGCCTGAGCTAATCATGGTTTAAGGTGAGATTAGGAAGTCAGAAAAGCTGTTTCAAGAGTGTGGGAACCAGAGCTTGTCAGCTGCACAACTTCATACACTCACCACATCATGTGACCTCCACTATAGCAGATTTTTTAAAATTCTGCCATGATTATGTAGGAAATGTGTATTATTTTGTATATATTTGCATATTAATTAATTTTGAGGAAAAGAATCTTATTGATTGTACTGGGAAGGGAGGAGAAAGAGAAGGGGAATCTGCAGGTTGAGAAGAGACAGAGAATTTCAGAATAGGACAATGGAGAATGAATCTCTGGCAGGAGGGGTAGAAGGATAGATGATAGAGAATGGATAGACACACAGGAGGAAGGGAAGATCAGAGGGAATGAGTAGAGGAGAGGAAAGTTTGATCAAGAAGTGGGGAGGAGAAAGTGAATCCTTGATTGGAAATAGAGACCTAGGATCAGAAGAGGGAGGGTTGATTCATTCACACCCCTCCTCTCAACACCAATCCCTTCTCTCACAACTTTCTGTTCCCCTTATTCACACCCTCTATAATCACCTTGCTTTCACTAGACACCCCCTCCTCCCTCACTGAAACATCACAGCTCCTCCACTTTCCTTACTCACTTACTCTTTTGCCCCCAATCCCTTCACTCATTCTCCATTATCCTCTCACAAAACTTCTGATCCTCTCATTCTCTTTTGCGCCAATCCCCACATTCACTCTCCTTTCTCCTCAACCTCTCTGATCCTCTCATTCAATCCCTTGCCCACATTCTCTCACTCTTGCCCCATGCCCTCCTCCCCCAAGCATCTCTGAACCCTCACTCACTCTTGTCCAAACTTAGCCAGACAAAAAGCACTGAATACCAGATTCCTTGTGACTTTTCAGCTAGCATTTATCAACCCCTGTTAGAGGGAAATGGGAATCTATTACCTCTATTCTCTACCCATCTGGTACACCTCAAGAGATATAAATAAATAACTGGATCCCTCTACTGTTTCAAATTTCAGGGCATTGGGCAATTTTCCTGGAATTTAATTCACAATTTGCTTTATGTTTTGCAAAAGATGTAGAACATTTGGAAGGGTTGTTAAATATCTATGTTCTCTGGAAGAAAGAAAAAAAATCACAAATTAAAGAATAAAATGTTAAAAGAAAGCTAAATATATGCTTTTATCCCTGCATTTTCTTGAATTACCATCAAGTTGCTCTTTGCTTTAAAAAAAACAATCACCAGATTCTAATGGGGTGAGAGAAGGGAATCAAATGTGGCTTTTAAACCAGCATAAAGATAGAACATTCTTTTAATAAAAATAATAACCTGTCATATAGGAGACCTTAGTTCATGGACAGGCTTGGGCTTCCAGGCTACATACTGACAGATTACTGATGCAGTTTTAGTCCAATTAATGTAAAAAGAAAGACAGAAAAAGGGAAAAGAATCATTGAACTTCAGTGAAGATGCATGCTGTGCTTTTTTGCATTGGAAAGCTGTCACTTTTTTTTTTTAAGAAAATGTAATACAGAACATAATTTGGACGGGATAAATTTTAAAGAATTGAACCATTTTATCAGTAAAAAGAGTTTTTATGTTACATTTTAAAATGATTGTACTGGCTATTTTTCTTGTTGTTGTATGGGGGAATGGAGAAGGAATGGTATAGTTCGACATAACCCACTGCAGTGGTTTGGAGTCACATTGATATGAAAAATTTGGCTGATTTTTGTTTTCCACCCGACAGTTTCTGCCTACTCCTTTGGGTCTTTTAGATCAATCAGAACCAGGACTGGGATATTTTAGCTGGATAACACTGAAAATCGGCATTTATCTGGTTAATGTAGGCAGATAATAATCAGCCCCACCCTGGAACACCCCCACCTCTGAGATAGCCAGATAACTTTTAGCCAGATTGTGACAGGGACCCTGGAATACCTGCAGAATAGGGCTTAGCTATCTGGACCTGATTCACCTTAAGACAAAAGAATCCTAACCTGTTTGAGTTTAAATTACTGATTTAGACTTCTGAATGTGGAATACTGTTGGTTTATTTCCACTGTAAATAAAGCACACAAAAAGAAAAAGCCTTCACCACTCATTTATGTGCCATAAATGGTGACAGGTATGGGTCTTTCTGCACTAAGCAATGCTCAGCCAGAAATCCACACTTCAAGAGGAACATTCTGAAGTATACAGTAGTGCAAGAGGAACATTTTTTATAATGCAACCAGAATTCCAGGCCTCAAGGCAGAAAAGAAGTGTTTGGTGCTTGTTAAAGGCTGTGTTACAGAAAATGCTGTGGAACATAGCAGCACAGAGCAATGCTCAAGAAAAAACAATTAAGTTCAGGGCCTTGGTTTTGTACAGCAGACTATAGGGCTAGCCCTGCCAGGAGTAGTGAAGTGACCATTGAGTGGGTTAGAGCTGAACAGGAAGGAGCTTATTTTGTTTGTGAAACAGGATGTTTTTTTTACCCCCTCCCCTCCCTTGTTGTGGAGAAATAAAATGAAAACATTTTGAAAAATGGAGCAGATGATTCAGGCCCTAACTGAGAGACAAATACAGGGCCAAGGACAAATACAGGGCCAAGGAGCAGAACAACAAAGCCTCCTAAAAAATTTGAACACCCTATAAGCAATCTTGATTGCACTGCAGGAGGGTACAGCCAAGCAATATATGTCATTTGCAGACGTTTTTCAAGCTATCGCTGAAACAACAGATCCCATAATCACATAAGTGGACTTTTTGACTGAGCAGTTGGCCCAAGGCTGACTGAATCATCTATCCGGGCAACCTGTCAACTGGCCCCAGCTAAGTGGTGTATCAGTCTGCATAACCTGTAAGGGTGAGCTAGTTATTCAGACATCAAAGTGCCTATACTTGAAAGGGTTGGGTGTAACCCAGAGACATATCAGATGCAGTTCCTAAAGGGGACCCTCTGCATTGGAGAAAGCCCTAGGAATCTTTTCCATCATCTCAAGAATCTTGAGTGGATATGGCTATAGCCTAATGTGAAGTCAGGCCAAGAAGTGGCTGAAATAGTCTTGCTTGAACAATTTATAGAGAGCTTATCCTTGCAGTGATGGGTTTGCCAATACTCCAAGTTTACCTTGGAATCAGCCGTAGAAATGGCTGATGCTTTCCATCAAGTCCAGCTCACAACAGGATTTCCTGGGGTATAACTGAGGATAAAGGGATTCCCTGCCTAAATGCCTGATCTTGACAAGAAGAATAGGGGGACACAGCAACCATCCTCAGGGCAGCAAAACCCCTCCTTGACATTCAGAGGACAGTCAGTAAGTTCCTCAAATTGTTTCACTTCTGGCAGGTGAAGCCATTTCAACAAAGACTGTCAGAATGCATAAACTGAGGCCATGTATGTTGGCCTGGAATTCCAGCCTAACCAAGAGAAAGTAAATGGTCAGGAGAATGTCTTGCCACCTGAGGGGTGATGGTACCAATTCTTTTTACTTTTGTGCCCTATGTGCAGGAAATAGTTAGACATGGAGAAGACTGTTGCCCCCTTTCATAAAGAAGGTCTTGGGGGAACCCATAAGAAAAGTAATGAGGGTAAAATGAAAGAAGCCCTACAGGAATGCTCCATTTGCAAGACTATAGACTATACAGATGAGGATTTCCTATGGCTTGACAATATGGAATGGGAATGCTGCCTAGCAGAGCAAAGAAAAAGAAACTACAGTCAACCAAGGAAAGGGAAGGTTGAGCACTTGGTGGGCCCAGATGGATGTAAAACTAATAAGCAAGTTGGAAAGGAAGACTCCCACCTTGAGAATGAAGAGTGGGAACAGGAGTGGGCTCATACCTTTGTGAATCTGCAAAGCTACAACCTTATAGATGGCCCACTTCTGAGACTGGAAGACTTCATAGTCATAGTCGAGTTGCATGAAGTCCTCACCCAAAATTTGATAGTTTCTTGGTGTGGCAAGACTCTTGTGAAAAAGGAGTTAAGTAGAAGAACAGAGGTTAGCCATAAGAGAAAGGCAACCCTTGCAACAGTACCCCATTGATCAGGAGGTACTGACAACAACTGCAGGATAAGCCTGTATGGAGATCAGAATACTGCTTCTACACCCATATCAGTGGTAATAGGATAGGACTAGCGACAATTTGAGGCACTTTGGGACCACTTCAGGACTAGCCAAAACAGAACAAACTATAAAGGATACCGCAAAGAAAATAAGATGGTTGGATCACAGAAGAACCAAGAAAGGAGGAGCTCCAGCCTAGCTGTTATGCTTGGCGGTCCGCTGGCTGCTCCTGCAAACTGCAGCACTCACCTTCCTGACCAAGCCTATCCCACTGACTTCCAATACAGCATGGCCCCTCTTGGTCTCCTCACAGTGGGTTGCTGCACTCTAACTTGGCAAGATGCAATCAATACTCCATGAAGCAGAATGCCACCAACTCTAGCTGGCCTGCTCCTTCTAAGGCAAATGCATGCCTGACATCGCCCTACTTAAAAACACACGGTGAGAAAAGTCTCGACACTTCTGATGACCTCACTTGCTCAGGCCTATAAAAGGCCCTTGCTGACACTCCTACAATGCCTCAGCAACAGGTCCATCTACTCCAGAAGTAGATCGTGTTGCTTCCAGCATCCTTGTCTTCAGTTCTTCAGTTCCAGCGTCCTTGTCTTCAGTTCTGGTCTTGTTTTTGGTTCTCATCTTGACTTCAAACTTTGTCTCTTTCCATGTTGCCCATCTATTCTTTTCCTATCCAGCCTGCCCTGCCTATTCATCCTGTTTCTCCCTCGGATGGACACCTGGATTGATCTCGGCCTGATCTCAGATTCACCTGACTGCTGCCTGTCTCTGACCACTGCCTATTCTTGGATATGCCTGACCGCTGCCTGCCTCTGATCACTTTCTGTTCTCGGTTATGCCTGACTGCTGCCTCTGAACATTGCCTGGACCTTGGACCATTCTGACCATTGCCTGCCTATGACCCAAGCTATTCAATGACCACCCAAATGCCATCATCAGAGACCCCCACCTAAGACCTGCCAAACCTGGCATCCAAAGGTTAAACCTGAGGGGAAGGAGGGCTGGTATAGGCAAGGTCCCACAGGATCTCTTCTTCACCTGGGTTCACCTGCTAATGGTAGTAACCTGCAGGCTCCTCTCTGCAGGTTGTACCAATCCTGCCTTGGCCCAAGGGTCCACAGATGCAAAATTGAAAATTGAAAATCTAAGGAATAATTTAAATATAACATCAAAACAGGAAATTAAAATGTGCTCAGGAGTAACAAATATATGGAAAGAATTCAATGAAGTATCAATAATAGAAGTTGAACCCTGCAAGTCATATTATTGACCCTATACCAAAAAAAATCATTAATGATGGGTATTTTCAATTGAATTTTCTTAAAAGATTGAAGCCTTTTTTATTTCTAAAAGATTTTAGAACAGTTTTACAAAATTTACAAAATTGGATTACTGTAATTCGATGTTTTTGGGCCTACCAACGAATGTTACAAGACCATTACAATTATTACAGAACTCAGCGGCTAGACTTTTGACAGGAACTAGAGAGGGTTATGTAAAATTAATGCTACTAAAAAATCTGAAACCATTACTTCCATTCTCAAATTTTAGAACAATACTACAATCACTAATATTTACAAGTTCAGACTACTGCAACTCTCTCCTACCTGGTCTACCTAAATCAGTATTCAGACCACTGCAGATATTACAGAATACAGCAGCTAGAATACTAACAGGCCCTAAAAGAAGAGAACACATCACCTCAATACTGGCAGATCTGCACTGGCTTCCAATTGAACATAGAATTCAGTACAAAATTATTTGCACTATTCATAGAATACTATATGACAAAAATGTAGAAAGGCTAAAATCAACAATCAGAATTCATGCTCCACAAAGAAATTTACGATCCTCAAATAAAGACCTCTTACCAATACCTTCGTTGAAATCTTCACAACTCTCACAATAGGTGTGAATAGGTGTGGTAATGGAGGCAAACATCATCCATAGACACAGATATAGACCAAGGCTAACACAGCACATCACTCACCCACATGCACACAATCACAGGTATGTGTTGGCCCTTTTTTGGGGACAGACTATCTCCTGCAGTTTGTGCACCTTCACATGGGCAATGAGTATATTCCTGGCATGTCCATAATCCATCAGTGATGTCTTTGGCTGCCTAGTACCTACATGATAATGAGGGAGTCAGAGTGCAAAGTGCGCACTCACAGATGTTTGCCAACATCTGTGAGAAGCATATATGATAAGCATTAGAGATGTGAATCGTGAGATCGATCGTCTTAATGATCGATTTTGGCTGGGGGGGAGGGATTCGGATCGTCGCGGTTTTGTTTTTTTTTTTTAAATCGTGTAAATCGTAAATCGGGGGAGGGCGGGAAAACCAGCACACTAAAACAACCCTAAAACCCACCCCGACCCTTTAAAATAAATTCCCCACCCTCCCGAACCCCCCCAAAATGTCTTAAATTACCTGGGGTCCAGTGGGGGGTCCCCGGTGTGATCTTCCACTCTCTGGCCACGGGTGCGTTAATAGAAATGGCGCCGGCGCTACCTTTGCCCTGTCATATGACAGGGCAAAGGTATTATATGTGGGTAAGACATCGAGAATGGTGAGACTTCGAATCCTAGAGCATTGCAGCAGGATTAGAAATGTGGTGGAGACAGCTCCCCTAGTGAAACATTGGCGGGAATACAACCATACGGTAGAAGATCTCCGTTTTTTTGTACTCCAGAAGGTCACTGCCAGACGAGGTGGCAATATAAATAAAATATTATTGCAGAAGGAACAACGATGGATTTTTAATTTAGAGACTCTGTGGCCGAAAGGATTAAATGATAAGATCGATTGGGTAACATGTTTTTAGATTTTTTGATCCGGGCTACAGAGCCTCAGTAATTGATCCCTATTGATTTGATTCTGGCGGGCTGCTGGGTGCTAAATGGTTTGGAAGGGTGACGTGATTGATTGGTTTACAGGGGTGGAGTTAGCTCTAAATTGAGTTTCGATTGGTGTAGCGCGCTTTAAAAGGCTGTAGAGGAAGAGTCTGTCTACTTCCGTTTGATTCATTCCATGGCGGCGTTTTTTTGAAATGAGGTGATGGCGGTTTTTCTGCCTAATAGAAGGAAGGTAAGGATCCTTGCTTGTCTTGCATGTTGGTAAACTCCTGGGGGGAAGAAATGTCTTTCATTAGAATTTGTTCCGATTTGTTTTTCAGTCTAAATATCTTTGAGAGATGTGCTGCTTGCTTTGAATGATTAATATGCTTTAAAAAACAAGAGTCGGGGAAGTGCTGTTCTGTACGTCTGGGCAAGTTTTTCTGGGACGTGCAGGTATAGTAGCATTTTGGAAAACTTTATAAAGAATCAGTTTTTTGAAAATTGTATAATTTGAATATTTATGAATATTTGTGGAAATGTTTTTAGAAAACCCTATCTGATAGATGCTGGATACATGAGCAGTGGGAGATTGTGGGGAAAACAAACTCTCCTGAAGAAGCCTGAAGGAAGGCGAAACATGTTGAGAGAATAAAAGGAGCCTAAGAAGATTGATGTTCTTGTAACGCAAGATTTAATGTGTAATATAACTCTTTCTGCTTGAAAAATGAAATGTATCTACACTTGAGGATGTGTTGATCAAAAAGTTTATATCTAATGTTTAAATTTGAATGGTTGGAATTCAAATGGTTTTTATGAGGTTGAATGTGAAATGTATGTGTGATGTATGTTGGATGGTGATGTATGAAAATTAAGTGATGTTTTATAAAATGTTAATATCTATTGTGTGGGGTATTATGGATTAATGTTGGATGTTTTATATGGAACTTACACTAATAAAGATTATTGAATTGGATTGTTGTCACAATATATGTATTAGTAGTTAATTGGTTTGTGATACCTAAGAATTGTTGCCAGGATTGGATATCCTGTCATATGACAGGGCAAAGGTAGCGCCGGCGCCATTTTGGTTCCTGTCCCCCGACGTCACGAGTGCAGGAGATCGCTCCCGGACTCCCGCTGGACCCCCAGGGACTTTTGGCCAGCTTGGGGGGGCCTCCTGACCCCCACAAGACTTGCCAAAAGTCCAGCAGGGGTCCGGAAGTGACCTCCTGCACTCAAATCGTATTTGCCGTATTGCAAAATGGCGCCGGCCATTCGGCCATACGGCCAGCGCCATTTTGCAATACGGCAATATGTCCATACGGCCGGCGCCATTTTACAAAGAAGATCACAGCGGGACCCCCCCACTGGACCCCAGGTAATTTAAGACATTTGGGGGGGTTCGGGAGGGTGGGGAATTTATTTTAAAGGGTCGGGGTGGGTTTTAGGGTTGTTTTAGTGTGCCGGTTTTCCCGCCCTCCCCCTTCCCCTCCCCCTTCCCCCAATTTACGATTTTTGATGATAAATCGGGGGAATTCCTAGTGTATATCGCCTCTAACGATTATTGACGATTTAAAATATATCGGACAATATTTTAAATCGACAAAAAACGATTCACATCCCTAATAAGCATTTTGTCACAGGTACTGACATAGCCCCTCAAGCCCTTAGAGGGCAGGAGATACTTGTCTTGAAAGAGACCAACACAGAAAATGCATAAGCCATCATGCCAACCACATGGGAGCAGTTGCCCCTTATATTCAGCATGGTGGCAAGTTTCCCAATGAGGCAGGTTATAAGCCCCTGAGGCCAACCACTTCTCTAGCCTTTATGCTATACACATTGCTGATGATTGAGAGTCTATTAGCACACCTGCCCTCATCACCATTAACTGTAAAAGTGACAAACAACACATGAAGCTCACCCTCTAGCACAGCAACTCTTCCAACTTGGTCACAAGTCCTGCCAGCCATTTGAATCAACAAGGGCCTGCAACCATAAAACCCCTGAAAGGTGGTGATGGACCTTGGAAATGGACCATTCTGCAGTCCTCAGCCTATGTGTTTTAAGAGTGGTCACAGATAGCATAAGGACAGCTACTGATACTAGCTATCACAAGTAAAGTATTCAGCATATTTTCTAAGTACATTCATACATATAGCAGCACCATATGACTAGCCCTGAACGCAATCAGCCAAGGGTCTTGCAGTATTGTGACATCTCCATATTTGACTAAGGCTACCTATAATGGTCAGGTGAGGCAAATAGCTTCTAACACACCTTTGTGTTGGGTTCAATGACTTGAACCTTTTCTTAGGAGACATGTAGATTTAAATTTATACTGTCACATTGTCATTTCTGAGGTGACTTGCAAATACAAGTGAAGGCATGACATCTTCTGATTCCCAACCTTGTCTTCACACAGTCTGACCAGCATGCTTGTGTCACCTTCCCAAGAAGCTTATCTCACCAACATGACATCCAGCATCCAAGGCACTCACAATCTAGACATCATAGTTGACAATTTTCCTAGGTAGGAGTAGCATGGAACATCTGTGTATGGGTGCATGCAAACATAAAGAGGTATGCTAGCTTGTAAGGACCTATGTGCATTGTGGGATTGCCACAATGCTCACAATGTTGCACAGGTGCTTTACCAAAGGCACTGGTGCTTTAAAAAGGTACTTTAAAAAGGCTAGGTTGGCACTCTGATGTTAGCTGAAATAGCTGAGGCAGTGCTGTCTTTGTAAGCCCATGAAACAGAAAGCATCCCAAGTACTGATGCATAACTTCACATGCAGACATTTGTCAGCTATGGGATGAGGCTGTAAAATGTTAATTCTATGATTCTTAAATTGTCTACCTGTAACTTTAGGCTGTGCCTTTAAGCTTCCGAGCTACTTGTGATTTACAGGATTTCTAGAGCTGTTTTCCTTCATGTTCAAGGCAGAGCTGGAGTCCCATCACAGCTGTGCCACTATCTCACCCACACGTGAGGGTTAGGATAGGGTCCTAGGAGGAGGTCTGCCAAGCAAATGCCGCAAGTAGGTCAAGCTATGTACGTTGTGTTGGCAGTCATATACGAAATGTGTTGTGACACATGCATCTTTTAGACTCACTATCAGTCAGAAAACATTAGGCCAGCCACATTATTTGGCGTTATCTTTGATTACAATTTTTCAGGTACAGTCCATTGTCAATTTTTCAGGTACAGTCCATTGTCAAGATGAAGCCTAAGTAGACATACATGTTTTCTGTTACACACTAACACAGACAGAAGATCAGTGACTGAAAGAAAGATGATAGAGAGGAGAGCAGCTGCAAACACTCTACTGGCCCCCTTTCCATGGAAGAGGAAGGGGTAGTTTAGGCCTAACAGTCAAAGTAGTATTCTATGAGGCTTTGCTGAAGCTGGCTGCCACTCAGTGTGGTATCTTTGGCTTGTACAGGATTGCATGGAGGATCCAAGGGTAGATCTAGAAGTATCTCCATTGGTATGCAATGGCATAGAGAGAAATTTTGGAATAAACAGCAGAGCAGCATTATATCTCCTACTTTAGGTAGGTCATACATTAAAGCTCCACCCATTTTATCCAAATAGCAAAATCTAATTTTGAGAACTCCGAAGGTGTGTTCTATGACACAGCAGGTAGAACATAAGGCCTCAATGTACCTCATCTCCACCGGCGTGTTGGGAATAGCAATGGGGGTGAGAAGCCTGCAACCGTATCCTGAATCTCCTGTGGCAAAGACAAAATAAGGGCATCACACCACTTTGACATCTTGCTGCCAAAGCACAGCATGCTGAAAGACACTAGAAGCTAGCTTGTAGCTTAGCCTCAGACTTAAAAGCCTATTTCCGTACACTAAGTGCATGCCATCTTTTTCTGGAATATTATATGAACCGTTTAGCATTAGCTGAATCTAGGTCACATCTTCCAGACTAAAAGCTGTGCCTGGGGATTCCACCAAATGTGGGCCAGCCCCTCACAACCAAACTAAGGTTATTTATTCGTAGATTTCATCAAACCCTAAAGCAGTACATCAGAGGTGTCACACTCGACTTAGTAGAAAAACCTCTACCTCATGGTCTGAATGTGCATGTCCCTGGCTGCTCTGTGGAGTATGTCCTCCACAGATACAAATGTTTTTGCCCTGACACAGGGAAAATGCTAGGCCCAAAAATGCAAGAGTCACTGCTTCTGGTTTACCTATGTGATGGGTACGACAAACTGTGCCTGACATCCTGGCTGACCCATCACTAACAGTCCACACCTGACCTGCAAGGAGCAGCAGTGTGGACACTTAAAGGTTATCATTCACGTGTGATTTCTACTCGTCCAAATGGGAGGATTGGAAAAGGGCACATTTTACAGTGAACCCATAGAAAGTATGTAGTGGCTGCTCACACAGAAAGCTTTATGGCAAGTGCATTGTTTGATCTCACAAGATAAGCAGGCTTCTGGAGCTGGGGAGAGAAAGCCAGGTCCTGGCTCAATGGCCTGCACACCTAACTGTACAAGCCACTTGTCATGTCAGTGATGCTGTTATATCCACCACATCCCTGCCCCCATGTCTGTGCCATTTGCTGCAAACACATAGCCAGATATGGAATAAAGAAAGAAGCATCTGTCATACCTAAGAGACAACCGTCACCATAGCGGTCATCCTCAAAATTTTCAAAGAGACGCGATTGCCTAAGTATAAAGGAATCATGTGCAGCTTAACTGGGTACCTGGCCATGATGTCGAGGATGTGCATTAGAGAATCACAGACCACTTGCATGTTGATGGAGTGGAAAAGCTTTCTGTTGCAGAAGATATCCTCCCTGTCACTGGGTGGGATGATGGCTACATGAGTGCAGTCAGTAGCTCCCAGAACATTGGAAAAGTTTGCAATGGCATAAAAGCAATTCCATCAAGTCCTGCCTATCCCGAGGAAATGCTGTGTAGCAATTCATGCAGTCAGATACGGCTGTTATGATGTGGTCCAGACAACAGGAAAAAGTGGTTTGGGATATCATGAAATGCAGGGTGGCCAATAGGTTGGTGAGGCCCGGCACAGCTCGGAACCTGTCAGTGACCGGACCCTGATCCCCTCGGATTTCTTCATATAATTCTAGGATAGCCTGAGAGCTGAGGCGATACCTGTTAACCACATAATCCTCTGGCATGCTCAGCAATTAGGCTCTTGGAGGAAAGATGTGCTCTCTGTATCTCCTCTGCCAAGCGCTGCTGTGGCCCACGACTCTCTCCCTGCAGGGCCAGTTGCATGGGCTCCATTGCAGGGATTTCCCTAGGAGGGGTTTGAAATTCCCTTGCCTGTTCTTGTAGTTGTTGTAGCTCCTCTTGTTGTCTGCAGCGAGCCTCCTGAAGCATCCAGTATCCCCCAATAAGTAAACTTGCCACAAACATTATGGGTTTAGGAAGACAGGACAGATAAGAACAGGTGTTTTTATTTGCTGGTAGGTGTGTCTGATAGAATGCCTCTTATTATCGCTCACAATAATCGTCACAATAATATAGCCGCAATCTGTGACAAAGGCCATGGGCATGCAATAAAAGGTTTTCCCCATGGTACCACAAGAAAACAAAGGTGTAGTTTTTCTGACATTAAATCTCATGTTAATGTGCATTATTCTATTGCAGAATGTGGTAAGACATCTTAATTTGCATTAACTCCTCCCACTTGCTTACTAAAATAAAAATTTGCATGCTAGATAGCGTTGCACTATTTACCGCATGCGCAACATGCATTAGACCCCATTTAATGCGCATTCAGGCCCTAACACAATTTGATGTATGACCCGCTAAGTTAGCTGTATAGACCTGCTTCAAAATGGGTCTAAGGTTATCTGGTCTTGTATAGCCAGATAGCTAGCTACTTAACCAGATATCTTCAAAATATATCCAGTTAAGTATCACTGTTAAAATAATAAAAAAAAAAAAAAAAAAAGAATTTAAAGTACCTTTGGGATGATTTTCTCCTTACCCCATTCTAATTCAATAGTTGGCCCTGTTGGGCCATGCACCACCCCAACCCAAATTCCTCCTACATTACTGTAAACATTGCAGTCCAAAGGTTGCCCCCCACCATCGCCCCTTCCCCGTTTTCATCATTCCTTTCCAGACCTCCCCCACCCCACCCCCCGCAGTCCCAATGGGTCCAGCCAGAGCCCTCTACCCTTCCTAGACCCATCCTATCTCCCGATACAAAAACATTCCCTGCCAGTAGTCAGGCCTAAACTCACCTGCTCCCAGCACTCCAGCACCGCTTGTGACTTGAACAGCACCAGAAGCATAACCCACCCTAGTCAAAACTCCCCCCCCCCTTACTTGTAAAAGATGCATTAGTGATACAGTGGCAGCATTCAATCTTTGCTCTTATCATAAGGATGTGGGCTCCAAAGGTGAAGTACTAGAATCCACCATAGCTAATGTTTTCTGAACCTTCATCTCTGCCACTATACTTCTCCCTAAGTCGTTTGATGACATTAAATCATTCTTCCTGACTCCCTAGGGGTTATATAGAAAGGGAAAACTCTTTGCAGATTGCTGCAAATTTGCCATCAAAGAAAGTGACAATGCTTTATGCTATAAATACCACTGAGCTAACTTGATCTTCCTTCTGCTTAGTAGCAAAAAGATGTATTAATGTAAATTATTTTCTTGAATGGAAACAGTCAGTGCTCTGTTTGTGGTGTTCAACACAAAAATGGAAACAATCTTTAGTTCAGTTTAAAAGTACAAATCCACGCCAGTACGGTGAAAATAATGAATAGCAGGAGAAAAATACATATTACATATAACACAGTTTCTTTGCCCAAGATTTTCCTCTTTGGTCTCCTCTTCCTTTAATCTGAATCAATATCTGTTATCCCTTTCCTTAGAAGTGTAGGAAAATATTCTTCAGGAACAATCATCCACTAGCAAAAAATGCTCTCTCTAACATTTGCTCCTTAGTCCAAACAGGTCAAGGTGGAGACTCTTCTGTGTAGGCATGGAGCTATTGTAAAGTGTCCATAGAGCCGCACCACAAAAAAAAAAAAAGCTAATCCCTTAAGGCAAAGGTACAGTCCTCCTACACAGAAGCTGGTCAGTATCAAAAAACCACAAAAATCTTCTCCTCTTAAATATAATGAACCAAACTGAGGTCACTGAAGGCTCTTCAGCTCAATTACCCTTGACAGACCTCAGCTTTTAGAGGAAGGTCATATACCCCTGAGGAAGAAAAAGCTTCCTCAGCTCCACACTACTCTCCAGACAACTCACCCTTATCTATTCCCAGAAAGAGGCTTAACCTTCCTTTTTGAAGGGCTAGGCCCATCCCAAAAAGGGAAGTGGTTAAATCCAGTATATAGATGAAATATATAAATATCCTTCACAATGTAGCCAAAGAAGAAAGTTAATCACAAGGCAAAGCCCTCGTCACATGCACAAAAGTGGGCCTGCAGAGATTTATGCTAGTATTTTATAAATACTAGCTAACACGAAAATTTGGGGCCCACGAAAAAAAAAAGAACCGCGGTAAAAATGAAATTTCCTGCAGGGACCCGAAAACAAAGCCCGAACCAAAAAAAACCCAATGCACATCTCTAATGATGAATCCCGGGGTAAGTTAGCTGGATAAGTCGTGCCTGCCCATTGCCTGCCCTTGACTTATCTGGCTATCTGTTCAGCCAGATAAGTGGTTTATTTGGCAAAGTGGTGGCTGCTGAACACAGCCAGATATTCAGCGGCCCCTACGTATCCAGATAAGATGCTACTTGTCCAGCTAAGTAGCTTACAATATTAAACTTGTATATGCTTGTTTGCACATGCAATCTTCAAATAATTCTTATAAAATGTCTTCCTATAAGTGTAGGTTTGAGGCATGAGTGGGGGTAGGAAAAAATAAATAAGGAAACAGTTGTATTGCACTCCAAAACAGAAAGAACTATGCTTTAAAACAAGTCAATCAAGCAAGCTCCCAAACAATAAGAAATATATTTCACACCATAATCAAACTTCCAAACAGAACATAAAATACTTTAAAGCTTAATCAAATTCCTCTCAGCAGGCAAAATACTTTAGCAAGCTACACAGACCCCAGTTTTTATCCAAAGCAAAGTACTGCTCTCACTAGCTTTTGTTTCAACAGCAATTTCCTCAAGACTGATATGGGATCAAAAAACTGCTTGTTAGCCAAACAGAGCAAATTTAGAGAATCCGGTGGTAACAGGGGGTGGGGCGAAGCGGGGGCTGATCCTGCGATAGCCGCCCCGACCTAGCTATCTCACATGAAAAGGGACTTTTTGCATGCGATAGCATTAGAGAATGACCCCCTTAGGGGGTTATTTTCCAAGCTGTGTTATGGGCTTTTTCACATGCATAAAAGGTATAGTTATTTGGCACAAAACTGGCGGTGATAAGGAATCTTACCTTTTGCCACCAGCGATGTGTCTGCAGCATCCCCTGGTGCTGCCCTGACTCCTCCTCTTCTGGGGCCAACTCCACCCTGAGATAGCTATCACATGCAAAAAGGGACTGGGTAGGTATTTATATCTCTATATGAGGCCCACATAGTTACTCGAGGTGAGGTTTCGGTCAGAGTGTAGAGGTTAGGAGCCACTTAGACATTCAGAGTGAGACATACGAACAGAACAATGCTCTCTTGTGAAGATTTTATGATCTTCGGAGTGAGGAAACTCACCCTAAGATGAGATTTGTGCAATGTTCTCTCAACTTAGCCTAAGGACTCTCTACCTGGGTAATATCTCTCTCTCTCTCTCTATTCAGCAGTTGTGGCATTTACCGCAAAGTGTGAAAAGTTATCACACTCTGCAATAATACCTATGTGAAGCACTATGATATCACACTTTGCGATAAATAACCTTGTACCACAAAACACACCCCTCTTCCTATCACATGCAATAGTTTGATGAATCCAGGCCTTAGTGGAATGCAGATTGACAAAAGTACAAGAAACATGAAAACTCCTCTGTTCAACATTTCAACGTGTTGTGAAATGTTGCAAGGAACTCACAACATGTGCCTGAAAAGATAGGCGTAACTATATCAAAAGTAGTCTTCACTAGACTGGAGTGTGAAGCTCTACATGCTTGGATTGGAAAGCTATCCATTATATTTATTTTATTTCATTAATCCTCTCAGTTTGTTTCCTAATTAAGTAATTTGTTATATATATTATAGCTATACTCATAACTAATTGATGTTGAACCTTACAGTAATATAAACATTAATTACTCTGCTTCAACAGCAGGGGAATAAGAAAAGCTGAGGCTTCACGCATATCCAGAATAGCTTCAACTGCAGGGGAGAAGAAAAAAAAAAAAAAGATTCGCACTCACAAAGCAGGGAGTAGCTGGCTTGTTACGGCGGTTACTACCCTAAACCAAAAGGGCCTGATACTTCACTTTCAATGCATAACCAGCATGGCTCTCCGCTTCAACGGCAGGAGAGAAGAAAAACAACCAATAGGGGCTGTATGACATAGTCTGGGTAAAGGGAATAAACATGGGTGTAGCTTGCTTATTGCAGCGGTTACTACCCCTACTACCCCTAACTAATCAAGCTAGGTATTTCACTTGAATGCAGCTCCATCACTGCTCTCTACATTAATGGTGGGGGTGGAAGGGAAATAGAACCAAGAGTTAAGAGAAAAAGATAAGTATGAGAGAAAAAAATGTGTGAAGCTTGCTGGGCAGACTAGATGGGCCATTTGGTCTTCTTCTGCCATCATTTCTATGTTTCTATTAATTACAATTCAGATATATTAGTGCTATTTCATAACAAATATGTTCTAATGTAAATATTAATGTGGCCTGTATACCCATAAATATATTCTACACAGTTCATATGTTAATTTGCCATTTTCTTTGGGTAGTGAGGAATATTACAATTTAATTAAAATTATAATGGGTTTCAGTTTACATATAGGCACCATTTTGGATTTTTGCAGCTAAAAGTTTTTCTTATTATTTGTAATGTATAAATATTTTTGCAATTTTTCACACTTCTATCACAATTCGAACATGTTCCACTTTTTCGCACTACTAGCAACTGAAAAGAAACCAACCAAATAATTTGTATCCAGAAAGAAGACATACTTTTGGAAAATTAATTAAATTAATTGCATGCAAGTTATTTACTCTGAAAATATTTTGAATCCCTTCCATAGCCCTAGCCAGGCTGCAATTATCCTTAATGATGGCTATTTTTATTTTAAAAAACAAAAAAGTTTGCAAATCATTCACCTATTGTTCTAAATTCTCCACTTTCTGAGGAGTATTCTAATTAACTTTAAGATAGCTAACCTTCTTCTTCAACCAATCAACTTTATTTTACAAAGAGTTAAAAATGGTGGCCAGGGCATCTTAAGAACGTAACATAAGATTTACCATACTGATTCAGACCAAAGGTTCATCAAGCCCAGTATCTCGTTTTTAACAGTGGCCAATTCAATTCACAAGTACCAGGCAGGATCCTAAACAGTTGATAGATTTCATACTACTTCTCTTTCAGATCCAAAATGACTCCCTGCAGCATTTCAAAAGTTATATTAACCGGGGACTAAGCAGCAGGCCTATCAGTTTGCAAAGAGCTCAGAAAATCCAGCAACAACTATATTTGCTCCTGTAGAAGCTTGCTGGGCAGACTGGATGGGCCATCTGGTCCTTTTCTGCTAACATTACAATGTTAATATGTTTCTTTGATTATTATCTTTGGCATCACCAGTGCTTCATACATTTAAAACTCCAACTTCAGTATCAAGCCAACACACAAGAAAAGGGGAAATTATCCCCTTCTACCTTGATCTACCACTCTAGCTTCAAGGGGCCTATGTCATCCAAAGCCTTCTTGGCATCATGAAGACACATTATCACATGAACAAGACGATGTCACAGGGAGAGAGATGTATGAACCAAGCAAGGTAGCAGGCAGTGAGATGAACTTATACCTGAATGAGATCATACCTCCAGTGCCTTTTGCACTCCCCTGCATTGGTACCATTGATCGAATAAATTTATCTATTGGTCCAAATGAAGTAGGCTTATTTTAGGCATTGCTGACATGAGAGAGAATACTGAGATGCCTACAGTGATTACATGGTGGCTGTCCATAAAGATTTCTTAATCGGTAAAAATGTTTAAAATTACTCTGAAACATTACATATTGATAAATCTTCCTTAAAAGCTTTAGTTATTGCTCTTACTTAGGCAGTGGAATTGACTATAGTACTCTACATGGATGCACCCAAAATAAACTCCCTCCAGAAGAGCTATTTTAACATTTATTTCGGCAGGCAGATTTTTTGATAAAAAGATATAAATGCAAATACACTCAAGCAGCAGCTCATTTTACTGGAAAATTGTTTCACCTCCATTGAACTCTGACTTAATAGGCTTACCACTACATACTTTATTACAAAATTTTAAATAAAACATGTAAGAAATACTGTAGGCCACAGAAGAGCCCTGAATGGATCCTGTAGTGAGGTTGTGAATGTCCAAGAATAATAGGAAGAACTCAGAGCCAACATAAAAAATTACATTTCTTTTTCATTAATGCAAATTTATGACCTCATTGAAAGAAGGAAAGATCACATTTTGTGGTGAATTATATGGCTCTTTGCAGTCAGTTGCACAAGCTGTTCAGAAAGAATTTAATTTACTTATTTCAAATAGGCCAAAAAATGTGTGCATCAGTACTGTGTACATTGAAAAGAAGATGACATTTTGGAATGTTTTTCTTGGGGTTAGTATCTACAAATGAATTAGTTTTGTGTATCCATGACAGGAATGAACCTCACTCATAAGCCAGGGCATGATAGGTACAATCTGAATATCTCAAATTTACTACTAGTGCTTTTCTTAATACTTGTACTGAACCAAATGAAGTCTCCTTCTGGAGTTCATAGATTTTAATAAGTGTAGTTAACATATCAAGGAAAGCCTATAAGTTCTTTTTAATCAGGCTGGTGGCACTCAATATAACTGGAATAATTTTTCTATCTTTCTGACATGTTTTCTAGGTCTCTGATAACATTTGTTGGTACTTGAGGTTCTTCACAAAGGAGATAGAGCAGCTTTTAAACTAGAACATGGGGAAAGCTGACAGTCACTCAGCAGTTCATGGCTCAGAAGAAGCTGTCTTCAAAGGATACTAAAATAGTAGAAGAGTTAGGGTATCCTGATAGAGAGATTCCCATAAAAGCAATAGTAGCCCACGTGCCTATAAAGAAAGAACCACCTACGTTAAATGATTCTAAAATACCCCTGTCATATGATAAGTAGATTGTTAATACCAATAAAAAACATATTTTGAAAAGTCTGCATGCTAATGCCAGAAGTCTAAAAAGTAAGATGGGAAAGTTGGAATGTGTACCACTGAATGAAGAGGTAGACATATTTGGCATCTCAGAGACCTGGTGGATGGAGGATAACCAATGGGACACTGCTATACCAGGGTACAAATTATATCACAATGATAGGGTGGATCATTCTGATAGGCAGGCGGGGTGCTTTATGTTAAGAATTGCAGAATCCAACAGGATAAAGTTTTTGCAGGTGACTAAATACAGTGGAGTACTTATGAGTGGAAATTCCATGTCTGATGGGAAAGAGTGTAGCAGTAGGCATTTAAAACCATCCACCTGCTAAAATGAATGGACACAATGAAATGCTAACAGAAATTAGGTAAGCTAATACATTTAGCAGCACAGTAATAATGGGAGATTTCAATCACTCCAATATTGATTGGGTAAATATTTGAGTTCTCAATCTTTGTTTATATTGTGCAATCTCTGGTCATTACCCACCCAATGACCCAGTGAAGTCGGGAAATTCCTGAACCTAGGGTATGTTGGAGGGACAACCCTAGGCTCTACTCATGTCTCTCCTCTCAGCAAGATATTACTGAATACACAACTGGGAATAAGTTTGAAGGTGTTATTCACTGCAGCTTTTGTTGACTCCGGGGCAGGAGGCAACTTCATTGAAGAAGCACTAGTTTAATGTCACAATATTCCAGTAGCTCCTCTAAACAACTACATATATGGAGAAACCCTCACTGGGAGCAATCAAGTCATGATTGAGCCTATCATCCTTTAGATTGACTTCCTACACCAAGAACGGATGACTTTCTACATACTACCCAAATACATCAACCCTGTCATCTTGGTTCCAACCATTAACTGGATCTCCTGAGATATTACCAACTTGAATGCCTCCAGTTTATAGCAGTGTTTCCAAGTTGTACAACCACCTCTGGTTCAGGCACTGTGAATCTCCCACAATTATTGGGTCTTCCCCCAGCTTATGCTGACATCATCAGCAAAAGGCAAGCTGAAACTCTGCCTCCTCAATGGCCATAGAATTGCCCCATTGATTTGCTACCAGGGAAGATTTCACCCAGGGGAAGGGTCTATCCCCTCTCATTGCTGAAGATTCAGGTGATGTCCTCCTATTTTAAGGAAAACCTGGAATGAGGACTCATCCAGCCCTCAACCTCCCCAGCTAGGGCAGGATTTGTTTGGGAAAAATGATGGATCACTACACACATGCATAGACTATCAAGATTTGAATGCCATCACAGTTAGAAGCAATTACCTACTATCTTATTCGCTGAACTCTTCATCCATCTGCAAAGAGTAACCATATTCACAAAACTTGATCTCTTGAGGGCCTATAACCTGATCCATATCCTGGAGGGAGATGAATGGAAGACAACTTTTTAATACCACAGATGGACATTACAAATACCTGGTTATGCCATTTGGTCTCTGAATTGCCCCAGCTGTCTTCCAGATCTTGCTAAATGTATGTATGTATGTATTTATTTATTTATTTGAAATATTTATAGCCCACCGTGCCTACATTCAAGGTGGGTTACAATATCACATTCACAAATTATTTTAAAACATGGTGACAAAGTCACATACATTAAAATTGCTTAGCAGCGAGTAGTCAATCATACACCTGATTTAGACATTAAAAGCGAGTTTACATTAAAAAGTATTTAAAGCTTTCTTTAAAAAAACTTCTTTAAAACAGTGGTATAGCCAGAACTGAATTTTTTTGGGGGCCCAAGATTAACATGGATGGGCAGTAGGCAAACAGGTCTAGACCCTATTAGTTGAAGTCTTATCGATAAATAATGCCTTAGATTGCACCTGGCAATAGATTTCTATGTAGTCTGCAACAGCCATCATGCATCATGAATGACACTTTAAAATATTTTAATTCTTTTATTTCAAGCACTTACCAACAATCAATATGCCTTATTAATCTGCATTTATTTATTTTATGTTTGCAGATTATAAATACACAATATCATGAAATAATTAAAAAAAAACACTTAACAAAATCATCAGATCCAATCATGAGGGAGGAGGAATAGCCTAGTGGTTAGAGCAGTGGACTATGAACCAGAAGACCAGGGTTCAAGTCCTGCTGTCACTCCTTGTGACCTTGGGCAAGTCACTTTACCCTACATTGCCTCTGGTACAAAACTTAGATTGTAAGCCCTCTGGGGATAGAGAAATACCTACAGTACCTGAGTGTAAACCGGTGTGATATCTCAATTGAGATGAATGTCGGTATATAAAAATAATAAATAAATAAATGTAATAAAATGAATATCAATGTATTCCTTTATGAATTCTCTTTCCAAAAATGCAGAGTATATCATAACTATAATAAAACAGCAATAATCATAAGAACTTAAGATTTGTAATGGGAGCACAACAGAACTAAGACAGTTCATATTACAATCCAACATGCAAAACAAATATTCAAATTCTGGTGTCACCTCAATAACAGTAAAATAAACTCCCTCCACTGCCAAAGACTGTGAAGCAACACAAACCCTTACAAAAATATAATAAAAAGCCACCTAGAACCTTGTCACACCAAATATGTACAGCAGTAACTCTCAGGATTCAAACAGCAGCAACTTTATTTATAAAAGGCAGCAAGGAAAACATTACACCAGGCCCTAGAAAACTAATACACCACCTACTGAGTAAACAACAAGCTGGACTGCTACAAATCCCTACAAAAAGCTATACACCAGCCGAAATAGTGCGCCTCTGTCAACATGCAGAACACATAATACAGAATAAGGGATAACAAATTAGAAACAGAAACATGTAGATAAGATTGAAATGGAAATCCCAATAAACCAGTCTCTATGAACAGTGGAATACTGAAGGAAAATCAAAATACAAATACATAAGAAATGCACATTCCCAAAGATGGCATATTCCAATAGATGAGTCAAAGTAATATTTTTTTTTACCATTGTTGTCTGATCTTATTTTTCTAATCAGTTGGTCCCAGTTATTTTCCCCCTTGTCTGTCTTTTCCTAATTCCTTTTTCAGGGGATTGTTTATATTTCTATTTCATTTCTCTCCTCCTATCCTTTGCTTTCTCCCTGTTAAGTACACATAGGTTCTGTCTCAAGCTCCCACTCCCACACACTTTTTCCCAGGCTCCCACTCACACACACAGGTTCTCACAGGTTGCTACTCCCACACACTCACACATGCTCTCACTTTTACATGCTCTCTCCCACATGCAGGCTTCCACTCCCACATGCTCTCTCTCTCTCTCACACCACCTGTCTCTCACACCCACATGCTTCTCTCATACATACACAAGGGCTCTCCACTCCCATGCTGTCTCTCATACACATATACACCAGCGTCTCACTCCCATGCTCACTCTCATACACACACACACACAGGCTTCTCACTCTCATGTTTTCTCTCTCTCACACACACACACAGGCTTCTCACTCCCATGCTTTCTTTCATACACACACACACATATACACACATAGGCTTCTCACTCTCATGTTCTTTCATACACATACATGCTTCTCACTCCCATGCTCTCTCTATCTCTCATACATTATACACACACATACGCTATCCGGGGCCTCTCCCTCTCTTCCGGGCTTACTTCCTGCAAAGCCTCTTATCTGGCTATGTGGTATGAGCTCTGCAACAGCCCTGTGACTGTCAGGCCTCTCTTCTCAGGCTGCGTGAGATGACCTCCACGACGGCCTTGCGATGGTCAGGCTTCTCTTCTCAGGCTGCACAGAATGAACTCCATGATGGCCTTGTGACTGTCAAGCCTCTCTTCACAGGCCATGCAGGATGAGCTCTGCAAAGGCCCTGTGATGGTTAGGTCTCTCTTCTTGGGCTCCGCCAGATGAGCTCTGCAATGGCCCTTTGAAGGTCAGGGACAGGCCTCTCTTCTCGGTCTGCACAGTATGAGCTCTGTGATAGCCCCGCAATGGTCAGGCCTCAGGCTGCACAGGATGAGCTCCACAATGGCTCTGAGATGGTTAGGCCTTGCTTCTCTGGCCATGCAGGATGAGCTCCATGATGGCCTTCGAAAGTCAGGCCTTGGGCTGCATGGAATGAGCTCAATGACAGCCCTGCAAAGATCAGGGTCAGTTCTCTCTTCTTGGCCATGCGGTATAAGCTCTGTGACAGCCCTGCAATGGTCAGGCCTCTTTTCTCAGGCCACACGGGATGAGTTCCCCGATGGCCCTGCGATGGTCAGACCTCTCTTCTCGGGCTGCCCAGGATGAGCTCCATGATGGCCCTCTAACAGGTCTCTCTTCTCAGGTACAGGGCAACTCTGAATGGCTGGGACTGAGCACAAACTGGGTGGGCCACAGCACACTCATACCCACCTATGAACTTAGCTATTAAACTGGCCCTGGAGGAATGGAGACAATCACTGAAGAGGGCCACCCACCTGTTCACTATTACCATGGATCATAAGAATTTGTTGTACCTACAAGAAGCTCAACAACTCAACCTTTACTAGACTGCCCATGGTCCCATGTAGCCATGGATTTCATCACTGATCTCACAGAATCCCTGGACCACACTGTAATCTGGGTCATGGTAGACCGATTTTCTAAAATGGCCCATTTCATTCCCCTGAAGTCCGTGTCTTCTGCTCCCATGTTTGCACAATTATTTTTCAAACATATTGTATCTTCAGATTCCAATTTTCAAGACCCCACTTACATGGGAAAAGTGCATTTACAAATATAAAACCCATTTTTAAGCATGTAAATGCTTTTGAAAATCAGGCCAATTATGCATTGCCTATATATGCTGCTTCGCCCTCCCCAGTCACCTACTTGTTAACTATATCATCTGATATTCTACTAGAGTGGTATGAACTGCCTCACCTCTCCCTCCTTAGAAATATTGAATCAATTTTTTATTACTTTTGTATTTTACCCCGTGTGTATATTAGAATCTTCCCTAAACAGAACGATAGGGTTCCCAATTTCTTTTGGTGCTGAGTTATAAATTATTTCAACTACTTTAGAAAAAAGCTGCAGGCACCTTCTACTAGACGTGCTTTTACTTGCATGCCTATTTTTCATGCCTATTTTTCATACCCCTAATATCACCATATGGACTTACTGCTTCATACCTACCTGTGATGAGACAGGTTAGTTTTACCCTAGCAATGATGTGTTGCTGCAATATGAATTCTGCTCAGTACGAGAGGACCCACAGGTTCAGATATTTGGTGTATGTGCTTGATTGAGAAGCCAAGAGGGTAAAGCTACCATCTGTGGGATTATGACTGATTGCCTTTATATTAGAATCCTCCCAAAAAGGAACAATAGGGCTCCTGATTTCTTTTGCTGCCAAGTGTACATGTTGTTTCAAC
Source organism: Rhinatrema bivittatum (assembly GCF_901001135.1). NCBI lineage: Eukaryota > Metazoa > Chordata > Amphibia > Gymnophiona > Rhinatrematidae > Rhinatrema > Rhinatrema bivittatum. Next base: position 606,689,006 of record NC_042616.1, on the reverse strand, counting down.
TACCTAGTCACTCTTGCTCTACCTGTAGGCCACAGTAGGGTTATCACTAGTGCCCTAATCCATACATATTCTAACTTGTTCTCACCCTCATCCCTATACCCCTACAGATCCTCTCTAGTGCCAAACATGCATACCCTAATTTTCCCCCACCCCCACTACTCACAATCTACTTATCCAATGTAGGTAGGAAGCTCCACTGTTGAATACACAGCAAAGCAGGTGCCAAGCCGCTTTGCTCTGGTGCAAGTTCTGCTGCACCCCATGGATGAGGGACAGGTCTCTTTCATACTCCAGTACTAGAGAAGCCAGGTGGATGATACCCCTTGTAGTGAAGTTCAACTGCTTGGCTGGTTGCAGGATGTTTGTATAATCCCTACCTGCAAGAACCGGGAGTTGTGTGGCATGGAAGCGTTAACAGGCATGGTTTATGCACAAAATTGAGCACAAATGAGCAAATGTGCACATGGAACTTTAATGCTAAAATTACATATATCGTGCATGCAAATGTGCACTTATGATGTAAAATACATGCGCATGACCACATGAACCTATATGCGTGCGATTCTGGGCTCGTGCACAGTTGATTTAATGTTATCTTCCTAGCCTCCAGTGTGGTAATGGGGGAGATAAATGATATTAACAGTGTTAAGAGCAATACCTAGGAACAGCAGGCAGCACAGATAAAGCGTGTTAGTGATGCTTCTGGAATTTTTCTTCAGATTCCAACCTCAATCTCGACTCCAGTGCCAGCATCAGCTTCCAAGGATGTAGACAAGAGATGAGAGAAGACAATACCTGATCTGGAGGCATTTTAATGTAAAGGAGGACCCATGTTTTGCTCAGTAATGCTATCATTCAACAGAAGCAAGTGGTGCACCTGAAAAATGCTAATATGCAGCAATAGTACAGAACCCGCACCCATTAGCACTGGCATTAGGACAGGGTGGCAGTACTAGCCTGGAGACCACTTCTGCTATTCAAAGTAGTAAAATCCAGATGAAAGGGGTTGAAAAGGGAAAGACTTTTCCCCCAAACTGATCCTGTGACCTCTTCCAGCAGTCAGGTGACAAGCCAGCAGCCCTCTGGCATACATCTGCAGTGACATCTCCAAGAGAGGCAATGGGTTACATAAGAACATAAGAAGAACATAAGAACATGCCATACTGGGTCAGACCAAGGGTCCATCAAGCCCAGCATCCTGTTTCCAACAGTGGCCAATCCAGGCCATAAGAACCTGGCAAGTACCTAAAAACTAAGTCTATTCCATGTTACCGATGCTAGTAATAGCAGTGGCTATTTTCTAAGTCAACTCAATTAATAGCAGGTAATGGACTTCTCCTCCAAGAACTTATCCAATCCTTTTTTAAACACAGCTATACTAACTGCACTAACCACATTCTCTGGCAACAAATTCCAGAGTTTAATTGTGCGCTGAGTAAAAAAGAACTTTTCTCCGATTAGTTTTAAATGTGCCCCATGCTAACTTCATGGAGTGCCCCCTAGTCTTTCTACTATCCGAAAGAGTAAATAACCGATTCACATCTACCCATTCTAGACCTCTCATGATTTTAAACATTTCTATCATATCCCCCCTCAGTCGTCTCTTCTCCAAGCTGAAAAGTCCTAACCTCTTTAGTCTTTCCTCATAGGGGAGCTGTTCCATTCCCCTTATCATTTTGGTAGCCCTTCTCTGTACCTTCTCCATCGCAATTATATCTTTTTTGAGATGTGGCGACCAGAATTGTACACAGTATTCAATGTGCGGTCTCACCATGGAGCGATACAGAGGCATTATGACATTTTCCGTTTTATTCACCATTCCCTTTCTAAAAATTCCCAACATTCTGTTTGCTTTTTTGACTGCCGCAGCACACTGAACCGACAATTTCAATGTGTTATCCACTATGACACCTAGATCTCTTTCTTGGGTTGTAGCATCTAACAGAATGGGTATCTCCCCAATATCCTCTTCAGTAAATACTGAAGCAAAGAACTAATTTAACTTTTCCACAATGGCCTTATCTTCTCTAAGTACTCCTTTAACCCCCTCGATAATCTAACGGTCCAACTGACTTCCTCAGAGGCTTTCTGCTTCGGATATATTTTAAAGTTTTTACCTTGAGTTTTTGCCTTTACGGCCAACTTCTTTTCAAACTCTCTCTTAGCCTGACTTATCAATGTCTTCCATTTAACTTGACAATGCTTTTGCTTTATCTAATTTTCTTCTGTTAGATCCTACTTCCAATTTTTGAATGAAGATCTTTTGACTAAAATAGCCTCTTTCACCTCACCTTTTAACCATGCCGGTAATCATGTTGCCTTCTTCCACCTTTCTTAATGTATGGAATACATCTAGATTGTGTTTCAAAGATGTCATTTCACAAAATGTCCATGCCTCTTGCACACTTTTTACCTTTGGAGCTGCTCCTTTCAATTTTTTTTTAATGATTTTTCTCATTTTATGAAAGTTTCCCTTTTGAAAGTTTAGCACTAGAGCTGTGGATTTGCTTATTGTCCCCCTTCCAGTCATTAATTAAAATTTGATCATATTATGATCACTATTCCCAAGCGGCCCCACCACAGTTACCTCTCTCACCAAATTCTGTGCTCCACTGAGAATTAGATCTAAAATTGCTCCCTCTCTTGTCGGTTCCTGAACCAATTGATCCATAAAACTGTCAGTTATTCCATCCAGGAACTTTATCTCTCTAGCATGTCCTGATATTACATTTACCCAGTCAATATTGGGGTAATTGAAATCTAACACACAAAATTCTCTTAGTGAAAAAATCCCACGATTGAAATGAACTATATAGAAACACGTGGTATTGAAAAATTAAGCAATCACAACGCTATGAACTTTTATCTTGTATGTTTAAGGACCATCATACCACCCACAGTGCTCACTGTGGGTGGTATGATGGTCCTTAAACATACAAGATAAAAGTTCATAGCGTTGTGATTGCTTAATTTTTCAATACCACGTTTTCTATATATGGTAATTGAAATCTCCCATTATTACTGCACTATCAATTTGGTTAACTTCCCTAATTTCTCTTAGCATGTCACTGTCCGTCTCACCATCTTGGCCAGGTGGATGGTAGTTTACTCCTATCACTATACTTTCCCCCAACGCACAAGGGATTTCTACCCATAAAAATTTGATTGTGCATTTAGTCTCAAGCAGGATCTTTATCCCGTTGGACACTATGCCATTCCAAACATAAAGCACCACCTCGCCTCCCAGATGCTCCTCTCTGTCATTGCAATATAATTTGTACCCCGTTATAGCACTTCCCCATTGGTTAGCCTCTTTCCACCATGTCTCTGAGATGCCAATTAAGTCTATGTCATCATTTTCTGAAGAACTTTTTAAAGCAATTGTCAGCCTTTCAAATGGTAAAGGCCCAAGACCTGATGGATTTTCTCTAGATTTTTATAAATGGTTTCACACCAGAGGTGATTCTTGATTTGTTAAATATGTTTGCTTATTTACACAATTCCCAGAAGCAAATAGCAGCCTACTAGAGGCCACTATTGTGCTTATCCATAAACAGGGAAAAATAAGCTGGATCCTGACACATATCAACCAATATCTCTATTGAATGCTGATGTGAAAATATTAGCAAAGGTAGCTCAGATGAATTTAGAATCAATGTTGGAGTACCTGGTAAAATCTGATGAAACTAGCTTTGCCAAAGACCAACCTTCTACTGTAAATACTCATACATTGTTGAATATAATGGCATTGGCAAAGAGAGACAGAGTGGCGGGCTTGGTGGTAATGCAGATTTTTGAGCATGTGATGGAGCATTTGGAGGCCCAATGCTGAATTCCTTTTTTAAAAGTTGTTGCTGCTCCTTCCTGATCAGGATATTGCCACTTTAAGTAACAAGTGGCTGGGAGGCAGGACTGGATAGAGACACAGCAGCAACGCTCTAGCACATAGCAAATTTTGTCACCGGAGGCAGTTGCCTATGTTATCTATGCTTAAATCTGGGCCTGGGCCCAGGTAGCTTGCAAGTACACAGAGTTTTCCTTTAAAAATCCAGGGTCAATGAAGACAATGGGTGTAAAAGTACCAGTAGGTGCAATGCAGGTGCAGTAAAGTATGAGCAGGGATTTCAGAATTAAATCCCTACATTGTAAAACAGAAAAATATTCAAAATCCCAATTCCTATAAGATATATATAGTCCCTCCATAGATCAGAACTGCATATTCATGATACATGCCTAACAAATTTGTAGAAAATCTAGTCATTCTTCTTTAATTATTTTGCACATATCTCATGGTACAAATAAGAAACAAAAACAATGCAATTTTAAGTCATGAATACTCAAAGGCTATGCAAAAATAAAAGTTGGCTGTCTTTGCCAAGCTTCTCAGGTAGAAAGGTCTATGGGCATCAGCTGGGTGGCATGAAGGCCTTTCTAGAAATGTGCCTCACAGCAGGAAATCTGTCTGCTTAAGGAAAGGATGAGGAAAACTAGCAGGATAAGGATGAGATGGGCTACACATGATAGGACTCCTCCGCTTGGAAAAGAGACAACTGAGAAGGGAGGGATATGACAGAAGTTTATAAAATCACGAGTGGGATAGAACAGGTACATAAAGAATGGATATTTAGACTTTCAAATAATACTAAAAAAGGGGACCCTCCATGAAACTAACAGCCAGCAGATTCAAATCAAATTGTGAAAAGTAATTTTTCTCTCAGCATCCTATCAAGCTGTGGAATCTGTTGCCAGAAGTTGGGATCAAGGCAACTAGAATAGCAGTGTTTAAAAGAGAATTAGGCAAGCTTCCGGAGGAAAAGTCCATAACTCATTATTAGCCAAGTAGACTAAAGAAAATTAATTGCTATCTCTGGGAGTGAGTAACGAGAACTAGATCTACTTTCTGGATCTGCTGGCCTCGATTGACCATGTTTTAATCCTTGATCTTATGTTCCTATATTCTTATGTTAATACTAGTATGGCCCTTGCTAGGCCACAAGAGTGTACTATTCTTTAAAATGAAAAATCTTCCAATAATGGAAGGTTCATGGGGTGTCGGTGTGTAAGGTGGGTGACAGAAGGGTTCTTCCCCCAAAAGGGATGGGCAAAATCTGAGAATATATTTGGCACTTCCATGAAACACTGGGTTGGGTCTGCAGACTTGCTTGATGAGTTTAATTCAGATGTTTCTGGAGTTTTGAAGAGGATTGTGTAAGTGAGTAGGGCTGAGGGCTTGACTGACCAGCAGTGGAAGCTTAACTTGTTCTATGGTCCCAGTGTGGAGCTGAAAAAGTGGAAGAACTTCTTTGCACAATGTGATGTGTTCTTAGGAATCTCCAAACATGTGAATCAAGTGGGAAAATTCATTTCAGAGCCATCCTGCTGGTTGTGTGTATGTACTGAGTAATTTGAAGGAGGACTCTAGGAGGTCAATATTCCAAAGCCATTTAGATGGATAACTCACAAGTAATCCATCTAAATGGCACATTTTCCCATATTCAGCCACTTAACTGGCTAAATTATAGCTGGGTAAGTTATTGTCAGGCTGTAATGTAGCTGGACACAAAGGAGGTGTTCCAGGGGCATTTTTAGGAGATGCTTAGTTATCTTAGCTGATTTGTCAGCTATATCCAGCTAAGTTATCCGACCTTGTGTGGCCAGATAACTTGCTACTTATTTGCATATCTTCAAAAGATATCTGGATAAGTAGTGTCATTTAAAAATAAAAATGTAAAAGGGCTTGTGGTCCGATCCCCTCCTTCCCCCACAAAATTTCACATATGGTCCCTTTGGGCCATGCATCCCCCACCCTATAATCCCCCTTAAATGCGCAAATACATTCCCATTGCTCACAATTTGCCCCTCCCCCCTTCCCCTGTTGTAAAAATATCTAAATCCTGATGCCGTCCTCCCCCTGCACCTGAACGACCCACCCACCCGCATTCCCAATGTGCTGCTCTCTTCCCCTTTGGACCTCACCACCCAAGTACATTTGAAAGTCCTGCTGGGAGTGAAGAACACACTTCCATGTTGCTGGTGCTTCCAGCGCTGATCCGTCAAAGGCTACTCTGAAAGTGTAAGCTTACCTGTAACTTATGTTTCTAGAAAGCCTTTGACCGATCAGCACTGAAAGCAGGAAGTGTGCAACCATGCACCTCAATCCCGGCAGGGCATTTAAACAAATTGGGAGGGGGGGGGGGGGTGTTTCCAGGAGGTTGGAGAGGTCTGCGGGGAAGGCGCAGCACATTGGGATTGCGGGTGGATGGATCATTCGAGGGTGGGGGAGGACAGCATCAGGATTTAGAGTTTTTTTACAACAGGGGAAGGAGGGGCAAACTGCGAGCCGCAGGATGGTGTTTGCTCATTTAGGGGGGATTATAGGGTGGTGGATGCCTGGCCCAAAGGGACCATATGCGAAATTTTGTGGGGGAAGGAGGGGATTGGGCCACAAGTCCTTTTACATCTTTTTCTTTTTTTTTTTTTTTTTTGAAAGGGCACTACTTTTCCAGATATCCTTTGCACATATCCAAATAAGTAGCAAGTTATCTGGCCATACAAGGCTGGATAACTTAGCTGGATCTTTTTATGTTTAAAAAGTGCTACCTTATCCAGATACTCTTTGAAGGTATCCAGATAAGTGGCCACACAAAGCCGGATAACATAAAAATCCAGAAGGCTATATTCAAAATAGCCTGTTAGGTTTTTAAGTTCATCAGCTACATAACCGGATTATCTGTAACAAAGTATTTTCAGTAGGACGTTTATCCTGTTGAATATCTGGGACAAGATATCAGGCTAAGTTTAGACGGATAAATTGTTCACTAACCGGTTTACTGAATATTGCCCCCTACATTTTTCCTTTGAGCCTCAAAAGTGATAGCTTTCTCTAGGTGCTCTATGTACATTTTATTTCTTATTATATGGAGGGGGTTAAATATTTGTGTAAAAAGGAGTGATTCACTAACTGGTATGAAACTGGGGAGAACCCCCTGACAAAAAATAAACTGGCAGCACATCACTGATCATCTAAATGTATCCCCTTGGGTCTTCCGGTGTGGTTGGCGCTGATTTTCAAAATTGTTCCCGTAAAGGCAGCAGGAACTCGTTAACATTAGTCTCTTGTGTTTTTTTACAGGATCATTTTCAAGGAGCAGGGGGTGGGGAGAAGTGATTGTGTCTGTGGAATTTAATTAGCAAAATCTGTGAGGAAGACCATATGGGCAATGCCCCTAGTCTTTTAAATACCAAGCAACACTGCTGAGGTCTCTTATTCTTGCAAGGCTAGTAAAAGGTGAAATAATTTTCATTGTCTATCCTAGATGAGCTGTTAGGATTAATATTTAACATGCTGAGGATGCAGTTTTTAGTCACAGGATAATTCAGGTAATGTTCCAATTATTGTTTCCACTTTTCTTACTTGGTAGTGTTTTACAGTCCTGCCTTTTTAATATATGCGTTGCCTTTTAGGATTCTACAGTCTGGATTGTAGACTTGCAGAATTCAAATTTAGAGATAAGGCAAATTTTTCTTTTTTTCATTGTCATTAGGATTTTTTTAAATCTGGAAACAGGCTGAAAGTAATGAAAGGTCTCTTTTTTTTTTCTGGAGAGATCCATCATGCCAAATTTTTGCTAACACTAGAAAAGCATAATAGATTAATATATTTCATGACATATTACTCAATGAATATTAATGTGGTACCATGCTAATATCATTTTTTGTTTGGGAATATGGCTTATCGCTGCCCTCAAGTCTTTTGTGAATGTGCTAGCCTTTTACTTTGCTATTTATTGTTACATTTTTCTTTTATTGTGCTCTGTTATGGTAAACAGCTTGGCATACTACTAAACACTATATTAGAAATAAAAAAAAGTGGCACACAGGATCATACATAATTTTGCATACCTATTGTAAGGTAGGGGCATAACTGTGATTGATCACTGCGATTGATCACTGCAATTGATCTTTGCCCTGCTTACAGCACTAAAAGCACCACTTCTTGAATTTCATGAGTTAACATTGGCAATAACATTCTGTACTGTGGTTTATCTAAACTATAATATTACTCATGTTTCATTGTAGCAATAGTTACATTTTTCATTTTTATTAGAAGTAATTACAAAAATAACGTAAGCTATGATGAAAAATGGCATCACCAAAATAAACATACTGGTACCAGGAACCACTGGACTATGAAGCAGAATTATTGGATCTTAGCTACCAGGAGGATTAACCAGCATAAGCCAAAGTTTAAATAAATTTAGTATCTCTGGACAGGACCCTCTTGATTGATATCTGTAGGATCTACACAATGGAACAACAGGAAATACCTTATTATGGACATTCTCATTAACCTAAATTGTAGGAAGTCCAAATATGGTCATCAGGAACTTCTTATATGAGCAAAATCTAATTATTACAGGGAGTTGCCTTCTTCTAGAGAGTAATCAACTCAGAATAAAAGCCAGCAAAATGAACAATGAGCCAGTCAGCTCCATAGAAATGGAGGACTGAAGCTGATATGTGCTGACTCTGAATCTGTGGTCCTGAATGATTACAAGAATGGAAATATATCTGAAGGTTGATGCTAAATCTCCATTCTAAACTATGGTTTATGGGGGCAGTTTTGTAACATCCTGCATAAGTTAGACCAATATTGAAAGCGGACTAATGTGCATAAGTTTGATTTGAAAAAGCACCAACCAAATCTATCAGCCCAAATTACACCTATTAAAATGAAGTACACCAATTCTCCTGTTAAAATGTATATGCATACTTCTCAAAACCAAAAGTTTTAATATAAGTCCAAACAGATAACAGCTATTGTTTATAGAGCATTCAGTGCTTCTAGTCAGTAGCATTTTTAGTCTCCAAATTCGAACAGCCAGCAACTTTGGAAATGACATCAGGCGTCCTCCAGGGATTTCCACTGGCTTTTTCCTGCCTAGGGCTTTGTACCAATTTGGTTGGTGCCCCCTGGCCCTTATTTGGGGTCTTTGTTCTTGCCACTGGGTGGCTGCTTTGAACTTATCATGAGGCGTTGGGGTCTTCATGCCATTCTTTCATTTGCTTAACCCTCTATGCCTGCCTTTGGGGGGGGGGGGGGGGAATGTTCTGTCTATTTTGGTGCTTTGTTCCTCCTTCATGGTGCTGTGAGCTATTGATGTCACACTTGCAGCTCTGTGTCCCTTTCAGGGTTCATGCCACTGTTATTGCTGCTCCTCTTTTGCAGTCTTGGGTGACCTGGCCATTCTTTCTGATGTGTTGCTTCTCTGACAATGCTTTGGAGAATTCCTGCCACTGCTTTGACTATTTTATTTATCTTTTATGTAATTTTCACAATCACCTAAATGACTGGGTGATGTACAAAATGTTACATACTTAATTAAAATAAATTTAAAACAAACAAAACACCATGCTACCTGCAGAAGATTAGAAATCAAAGTACTAAAGCCGCTTGTGGCAGAATGCCAATAGGCCTTGTGGGTAATGAAACCTTCAATTGTGGATTTAGAAATAAGCAAAGTTAAAGAAAAACATCTTTGCTTCAGGATTGCCTTAAAGCAATCCTGAAGTATTATGTGTTCGGAGAAGGAGTTCTATAATGTTGAAGCAGCAATGGAAAAAGCTCTTTCACACGTATCTACTAACCATGTGTATCTCATTAATGGTATCTCAAGAAGGCCATGCTGGGAAGTTCTCAGCATATGTGTTGGATTATATAATCACAATAATGCATTAGCCCAAGGTGGAGAATTGGAGATTAGCATTTTATGTACCATAATGGCTACTTTAAATGGTACTTGATATTCTATAGGAAGCCAATGAAGTTTGATTAGGGCAAGAGTTGTTTATTTTTATTTATTTAAAGGCTTTTATATACACCGATGTTCATGTACTAGTACATACCGCGTCAGTTTACATAGAACCAAAGTTGGAAATTACATCAAACAAGTGGGTACAAATAATCGGGCTAACTTCGTAAGAACTTAGAACTTAGATAGAGCAGAGAACAAGAATTACATTATTATAAATTATAAATAAATATCCATAATTGCAAATAATTACAAACAGTCAATAAAAAGTTAGGTTTACATCAGACTTAATAAGCATAAGTTCAGCATAACGTACATCTAACAGGTTGTATGTTCTCATCTACTATTGACTGAAACAAGTTGTACAGCCCAATTCTGAAGTAACTGTAGGGCCTTTAGTGAAGAAGCAAGAAGATCTGTATAAATATTATTACAGTAGTTAAGTAAAGGAATGATTGAGGCTTGGATCACAATCTGGAAAATCATCATGGATAAGAGAAAGTATAAGCCACAAAGAACGCAGAGTTTAAAAAAAATCCCAATTTCATATAGACTTAAATGTGCTGCTTGAAAGATAAATTGCTGTCAGTCCATACTCCCCAAGCTCTTTATACAAGGAAGGCTCGGCAAGAAGACATTCTCAGTAGGAATAGATGATGGAGGAGATGGACCATATGGCCATAGAGATAATTGTAATTCAATCTTTGCAATGTTAAGCGTCAATGCCGAATCATGGGTAAGCACAACAATTAACTTTACAGTTTAGACTGGTACCTATTTGCAAATTTGAGAGTCCTGGTGCTCTTGCATGCGGGTCACATAGTGCATGTACTTTGAACTGCATTATGAAGAGGCAATGCTGTGGGGGTACTTGGGTCGGGGGGGGGGGGGAATGGGTAGAAACAACTCAGGCATTTGATTTTGAGATCTGTTCACACTATTTTATTGTGCTTAGCCACCCTAACAGACAGCAGGTACAAAGCATGCGGAAACGTCTAACACTAGCATATTGCAATTGCTAATTTTCAAATCAAAATAAAGCAGGTAGTTTCTCTTTAAATTTGGAGGCAAGTGCGCATGTTAAAAGGACCCATGCAGTTTTCAGCTAGGTAGGCTGTTTGAAATGTATGCCCAAGTGGGTCATTTTATAACTGTGTAAGTTTGAATAAAGTCTGTGTAAACTTTTTTCCATGCAGACTTTACCCCATATTTTCTAAGAAAACTTACGCACTTATACTGGCTTTGAAAAATTGTGAGTAATTAGTCTGGTATGCACACCACACTCACATGAAGTTACACCATCACACCATTCTCCCCCCCCCCCCCTTCCTGGAATGCCTGTCTCCAGTCGCATAAACGTATGCATCTAACTGGTTTACGCACATAATTCTACATGCACAGAGCCTCGGGTGATTTTATAACAGCCATTTACATGCATAAAACTGTATTTTGTCTGAGAAAATTACTTTGAAAATTTGCCCCTAAATCTCCAAAATTTTAAGAAAAATAATAAAAATGCAACAGTTCTGCTAAGTCTTTCCACTTTGTAATTCTAATGATGCTTGCACATAACACAGGAGTCAAGACCTGCGCTTGGCTCGCCCATCTCTCCCCCCCCCCCAATAAGACATGAGACAATTTAGCATTACAATAGGCTCGGGTTTCCGCCTCCAACTGCGACAAACGTAGCCCTTACAATAAGCAACCCCGCAAACATCCATCAGGAAGGGAGGGAGGGACAGCGAGCCATGAACACCTCCGCTGCTGCTGCCCACCTTGACAGAATGACCGCGCCGCCCGCCACTTCATGGTCAGGCGCCGCAGCAAGCCAATGAGGAGGCAGCAATACGCATCACTGCATCCTCCCGCCCTTTTCCTGCGCGGGCCCTTTCGCGCACCTTGACTTCCCCTCCCCCAGCCCCGGCCTTTCACTTCGCCGCCGCGCTCTTTTCCCTGTATTATAGTCGGCGGTGCCGGACCAGCCTGCACCACCTCTCCTTAACACAGGAGTCAAGACCTGCTCTTGGCTCACCCATCTCTCCCCCCCAATAAGACATGAGACAATTTGGCATTATAACAGGCCACAGTTTATTAATCTAACCCGAGCCTTTACAATTGTATAAACTTATAACATTATCACTTATAACAACACCCCCTTCTTTCCTCCTCCCCCTTATACCTCCCTCCTTGAGACCTCTACCACCTTGTCCCAGTGGTAAAGCAATAACCCGCCATTCTTTTTCTTGCTTACCCCGCCTCGCCCCCAGCGAAGTCAAGCCCTGGCCTTGAGCTTTAGCCCTACAGCTCAATGGCCGTCTTGTGCAGCAGCTCCCCCAACTTCACAAGATGCTCCCCCCCTCACCCCTCTTTAACAGTACATTCTTCTCCAATATAACTTGGGCTCGGGTTTCTGCCACAAACAAGGACGTCTTAAGTCATCCTTGTTTCCCCACTGCGGCCTCTGATCCCTATAACCAACCCCTGACCTACTGCTGCCGGCAAGGCATTGTGAAAAAGATCCCTTCCAACTTCCAATCAGTGCACTCTCTTCCACGAAACAAATCCACAGCCACATCCCTTACCCCTGCATGGCTCACCCCCAAACCCTCTTTTCTTAATTACCCAGTTTCCAATGAGCCAAGTCCTTTTCTTTACCCTGATTTCCATAGCACCCCCTACTTGCATCAAAGGCAAACAATAATGTCTGGTCCCCCCCCCCACCGCAACACTCAACCTTCGGAGTTTGGATCTGCACAAAGTCCTTCTTCCTGCATGTGATCAGCTCCATGCACAACATTTTTACGACATTACCCCCTATGGGAGTCGTATAATTCTTGGTTCCCCCGCAAATCTGTCCACTCCTGTCAGAAGGGTAGCAACTCCTCCCATTCCAGCCCCTCCTGCTGAACCTGGCAATCCTCCAGTTCCATCACTCGAGGTCCTGGTAGTCTCCATACGGTCTTCTCATCACCCGTCTTTGCGCACAGTTAATAATTGAGCAGCCCACAATCCAGGCGCACTCTGACCCGAAAGACCACTAATAGCTCTGCAAAATAAGAGAAGTCAGTCAGTACCCCTCACTTCCTTACCGTTTTTTTTTTTTTGCAGCCCCTTTGCTTGAATAGGAGAACCATAGACTCCCCGCACCATCCTGTAAACGGCCGTCCGTCCACAGGCGCTATAAAAGACCTGTAACCGGCAGTTGCCCAGCACCCTGTTCCAGAGTCATATGTACTGGGCAGGCCAAAATGCTTTTTTGCCGGGGGAGTGCAATGACTTGTTCTTTCCGTCTAGATCAGGTTTGCTTTGTAACTGGCTGATTCCTTTGGAGGTCTGCCGTCTTGGTGCCCCACCAACGTCAATGAAAGAACCGGTCAACTACCACACCTCGGAACCAAACCCACACACCGCTGTAACTTGCCCCTTCAACTATATCAAATCCCCATCAGAAGGATGTCCTCCTGTCCCCCTCCCTTCCACTGTCCCCCTGCCACCCTCCTAAAACACTGCACCAGACCACTGCATATTAGGTTCCCCTGCCGCCTACTGCTGACAAGGAAAACCCTGTAACATGTGGCCGGCCTGATGCCACCAAACAACCATTAAGCGTAACCTATAACACGATCCGCCATACCCCCCCCCCCCCCCCAGAACTGTCCCCTGTGCCATCCCGTAGCATGCAGAAACACGTCCCCATTCCTCAAGCTATAGATTTGCTCACGAAGCAGGAGCTGCTGGCTGATGTCTCAGTCTTCATTCTTCGACCTCCCCTGGCTCCCCAGTACCCCATGAAGTACTCCTACATCCCCATTGCCTGTGCCGCCCTTGCTCGCAAACCTTCCATTGTAACAAGGGAGAGCATCAACTATTACCGTTGGAACTCCTGGCTCATGATGCCACCGTTCCTTAATTAAACTGTGCTGTAAAACCCTTGGGGCAAGGCTGAGACCTGCAAGCAAGGAGTCTACGACTGGGTGAAGCACCTGCACTACCCTGAATTGTCGTGCCAAAGTACCATCCCTTGATTTGCTAACTGGTCCCTCAATCGCCTCCACCACCATTCTTGTGGTATTTTCTGTCCACTTGCTAACCACCCAGCCCCCCTCTCTGTGGTTTCATACACCATTGACCTGTAAAATGAGTACCTAGAACTGAGGAGTCCACTGTCTCCAAAAAGAACTTCCATTCCCCAGTAATCTCACCTTCCCGTATCATCGACTCCGTTGAAGAATTGTAGTAAAAAATTCCCGGACTCGTGATTCCCCCTAATCTTTGTGTAATTCCAATAGGGTGTTGCCCGTCCCAATACCCACTGTCGCCACTAATATCATCCAAAAAAAACGCCCTCCCTATCACCCGCGCCCTGCAGGTGAAATGCAACTCTGTCAACAACTGCCTTTCTGGCAAGGTCCATTTCCGCCCTGCCTTCCTCCTGAACTAAACCACGCAATTCATCACTTTACCTACCGCTCCACATGAAGAAATAGCCCATAGTCACCTAGGACTTTTGTTTTCTTTTAGTTTGTTTGTTTTTGGGATGCCTACACCATCAAGAGATGCAGTCACCTCCATGGCCACTCCGCAACATGGCCCCGCAACCCTCCCATTCTCCACTCTGCGCCCCCTTCGGCCCGCACTACGCCCCATAACTGATCCACTGATTTTACGCAACACTCCCTCTCCACACTCCTCAGACCCCCTTACTATATCCTAACACCCCATTGCAAAACCCCAATACGTAATTGTGCACCCTTATAAGCTGTGAAGAGATACACAAGGACTCTCCCACAGACAGCCTGAACCCCTGCTGCTCCCTGCAGACCAGTTCCCGGCTTGCTATTAATCCCTGCACCCCGAGAGGAGCTTGTGCTCCCGTTCCCTCTTCCATTAGCCATTGTGCCCACCCCCCGCTGCCCCGCTCCCTGCTCTCTTCCTGCTTTCGCACTCCTATTAGACATCTGTGAGACACACAGAATGAAGTTCCCCGTCCCCAAGACAATGGTGATTCCCCGCTATCTTATCCCGCCACCTCACATCATAATTGTTCCAATCCTAATCTCCGCAGTACTTAAACCCTCCTAAATTCTTGTCCCCTGCTGCCTCCACGTGCCATACTATGTGTGCTGCCACTACCCTACCACTGAACCCATCGAAGAAACCACCCACCTAATGAAACGTATCTTGGAAACTGAAGGTCCCTCCGTACTCCC
Source organism: Rhinatrema bivittatum (assembly GCF_901001135.1). Lineage (NCBI taxonomy): Eukaryota > Metazoa > Chordata > Amphibia > Gymnophiona > Rhinatrematidae > Rhinatrema > Rhinatrema bivittatum. The sequence continues at coordinate 606,673,984 of NC_042616.1, read as the reverse complement.
CTTCCTCCTCTTCTCACCCTTCTTCCTCCTCTTCCTGCCTGCCCCTGTGCTGGCCACTATTGAAAATATGGACGTATATCCTTTTGCAAATCCTCCTTCAACACCGACCCGGGCCCTCTTCCCGCAAATCATCAACAATGATAACGCCGGTTGCCCTTATCCTATCCAAGACCCTCCCCTCCCCAATGTCCTTGACTGTAAACTCCCTTTATGTTGCTGGAGCAGTCAATGCTGAACTCAAATCCGACCCTGCTCCACAGGTGCTTGACCTCCTCCTCTTATTATCCCCATGCGCATCCCTCATCTCCCCTCATGAAATACTCATGTGCAACTTCGCATGAGAACTGCCTCCCCCGGAGTCGTTCTCTCCGCCCCTCGCGACAGATCCGCTTTGTTCAATGCTTGTCAAGGCTGTACATGCATCTGCTCCCACCGTGCCTCCTGTCTGGATGAACCTGGTACTCCTTCTCTGCCACTCCTGTGGAAACACAGGCACAAGCCGCAGAACCCTCCCCTTGCCCTAGGCCAACCTAACTCCAGCTCACCGTCGTCCTGTAGCTGACTCCTCCCCCTCTTTCCACTCTCCCTCCCATCCACCCTTTCCCTCCGTCCATGCAACACCAGGCGCTCGAGCTCTGACCGCCACAGCTTCCCTGTATACAAGCAGGCCAACGCCCCCACCCCCTGCTGGCGCTGCCCCCCCCCCCAGGCTCTAAACCTGTGTCCTGCATCCCACGCTGCCTCCCGCACTATCCCTTGATCTCTCCCCAGTGGCCTGTAGAATTCGCTGCCTGCTCACTCTGACCCCTTGCCAAACCCATCTGGTCCTCCATCCTTCTCGCAACCTGCCCACTGCCCCCGCCATGGTGATCATGAACTTCCCCTGCCTTGTGGGCTCCCTGCCCTTTGTCGCAACCGACAACTACTTGCCCCCCTTCCCGGCTCCAGACCCTCCATCTCTTCCACGTAATGCCCTCTGTTACCATTGCCGGTTACCCTGGTTTCACCTTAATTTTTAATTTAAAAAAAAAAAAAATTAAGGCATGCCGCCATACTGGCACCAGGTTACACTGTGGCGAATGGCCCACCACCGAGGGGGTATGTCGCAGCAGGCAGGAAACCAGTCGAAAATCCCCCCCCCTTGCACTAGAAGGGGCTCTGAAGGAACGCTACCCTAAACCCACCCCAGATGCCTCGTATAGGGCAGATTGAGCCTCAGGCCCACTGGTAGCCATCTCCCCCCTACCCCCGCCAGGCACAGTGAGGGGGGAGCGCTTGCCAGGGAAACTTGCCTGATCCAGTGACACAGCTCCTGGCGTGTCCGGAGCCGTTCCTTTTTCGCTCCAAGCGCGTCCTCCAGCACGGCATCCAACACGCGCGAGCCCAGCGAAGCCACGCATAGTCGCCGCTCGACACCTCTCCAGCAGTCCCGTGCTAAGTTGTAGGCCCGCCATCTCCACTGCCTCGGTTTTGTATTTTTTTTTTTTTATACTTTTTGCCCAGCTCCCAACGGTATTGCTGTCCGACGACTGACTGAAAATTTCTTTAAACAGGATCCCGCTTACAACCCGCTGAAACAGATAGCGAGCCAAGAACACCTCCGTTGCTGCTGCCCGCCTTGACAGAATGACCGCGCCGCCCACCACTTCATGGTCAGGCGCCGCAGCAAGCCAATGAGGAAGCAGCAATACGAATCGCTGCATCCTCCCGCCCTTTTCCTGCACGGGCCTTTTCCCGTGCACCTTGCCTTCCCCTCCCCCAGCCCCGGCCTTTCACCTCACCGCCGTGCGCTTTTCCCTGTGTTATAGTCGGCGGTGCCGGACCAGCCTGCACCGCCTCTCCTTTACTTCTGGTGCTTCTGTATTAATTGTGTATTTGGATACTCGGATAGTGCTGAAAGTCCTTTTCCATTTATTTGACTTGAAGATCTCTTCAAACTGAGAATAGAAAGCCAGTGGGGATAGAAAAGGAAGTTTTCAGGTTTTCTTAATTCAGTTCTATATTTTTGTTCAAAAGCTCACAATAAAGAACAGAGTAACAACAAGTTCTTATTTCAGACTTGTATCCACTAGTGTAAGTTTCTTATACTGCACAGCGAGAGAACTGGAAATCAATGTACTGCATTTTTACTTTGCAACACTATTTCTTGGCACATCTTTCAATCCAAAAATTTTGCTGCTCATAGATTATCCAATGCTTTGCCTACTGGCAACTTTACTTGACTGATAAATGTCTTTACTTCTTTCTATACAACAAAATAAAAGAATCCACTGGTCAGGATACAAATGATTTCAACAATAAATAAGAAATCCCGTATAAGTTGAGTGGCGGGGACGCTCAAAGAGACCTCATAATAGATGTCACCTATTTAAGCTGACATGAAAGCTTATATGGCTCAAGCTTTTCTTTGCTTGTAATCATCGGTCTCTATGAGCATGTGATGCTCCTGCAATAGGTAGCTATCTCGCGGTACGGTCAGTCTCTATTAGTACTCTAATATAGAGTCTCTTAATATACTTAACTTGCGATTTTCGTGTCCGTAGACAAACCAGTGTAGTTAGTATAAGTGTAATCCGACGCTGTTCCGACACGGCGTGTTTCGGAGGAAACCCTCCTTCCTCAGGGGCTCGGATATCACTAAGGCCGGTTTTTCACATTGTTTGTGGAAGGCAAGTTATGCGGCTGTATTATAGCGTCTCAAATGGTTTTCCAGTGATGCTGAACTAGCATTCATGGAGCCGTGCAAGACGTCTTGCACGGCTCCATGAATGCTAGTTCAGCATCACTGGAAAACCATTTGAGACGCTATAATACAGCCGCATAACTTGCCTTCCACAAACAATGTGAAAAACCGGCCTTAGTGATATCCGAGCCCCTGAGGAAGGAGGGTTTCCTCCGAAACACGCCGTGTCGGAACAGCGTCGGATTACACTTATACTAACTACACTGGTTTGTCTACGGACACGAAAATCGCAAGTTAAGTATATTAAGAGACTCTATATTAGAGTACTAATAGAGACTGACCGTGCCGCGAGATAGCTACCTATTGCAGGAGCATCACATGCTCATAGAGACCGATGATTACAAGCAAAGAAAAGCTTGAGCCATTATAAGCTTTCATGTCAGCTTAAATAGGTGACATCTATTATGAGGTCTCTTTGAGTATCCCCGCCACTCAACTTATACGGGATTTCTTATTTATTGTTTACTTCTTTCTATGCATAACAAGAAAGAGCTTTTTCACTTCTGCCATGGCCTGTGTCAATAAAAAATGGTAAAAGTGCTGGCATAATATGGCATTATTATTTTTAATATTGTACTACTAAAAATAAAAATTAGCAAACCCCTAACGAAAACAAAAGTACAACGATGCATGCAGTATTTAAAAAAAAAAAAAAAAGGCCACAAACAGGGAGAAAAAGGAAGGGCCTCAAAAATGAAAAATAAATAGTTTAATAAGAGGAAAGAAGGTGTTCTCAGCTAAAACCACACGTAAAAATAGGCAATGCAGAAATATATAAACCTTATCTGCATCATATTCATACTACAAGAGTACAGCTATTCTATAACAGTTTGCATAGTGATATTGTCCTTGCAGACTTTACCAAGTACTTTTTTAAAGTAAACACATGCAATTGGCAGACCAGGCAAACAAATTAAATCTCACAAAGTTACACCTGATCTAGGCATGGCGTCACTTGTGTGGTGTGAATAACACATGTACTTAAAAAAAAAAAAATTATGCACAATTCTTTGTTCTCCTACTACCAAAACGTTTTGGGGATAACATTTTTAGCCAAAATTGTATTCCAAAAATAGGCGCCATCCCATGATTCACCACTTTCTTTGATTACTCACAACATTTTCTTTGCTGCAAACATGACAAAAAAAGACCAGTACAAGCAGGGTTTCTGACCATTTGGCAATAATGTTCCTCATCACTAATTTCATTCAAAGTTTTTGACCAAGCTTGATCATTTTGAAAATTTTGTTTTTCAATTGACCAAATTAAAAATATTTCGTAACTAATTCACCAGCCAGAACCTGTCTTGGATATAAGTTTCAGTTTTCAATGGTTTTGAAATAACATCAAATGCTTGGATACCAGCCATGACTTGATAAAGATAAACTGTTCCTCTATCAACATTTTTCCTCCTTTCACCCAAAATCATTCATGCAACTTGGTAACAGCTTTTTTTCTGCTTGGTGCTGGAATTTTCAATAATTTTAGGGCTTTCTTGAGATGATTTTAGCAGTCGACCATCATCAAATTCCATATAACACTTACTGGCAGTCCTTACCCCATGTCCTCTGAACCCAGCTTTCACTTTGACCTAATTTTTCAGCAATCCACTTTTTCATAATAAAGAGTGCTCCAGCATCACGTGCCTCATAAAATGCAATACACTTAATACAGTCAATCTGACGCTGTTTTTTGCTATTATACTTTCTGGCCAAAAATAAATTTAAGTAATGTGTAAGGTACTGTTAAAATCCAAATTGAATGGCCTACAAAATGGTACAAAAATTATATTGGCAGGATAATCCAGTGGGGCACTGTTGTGGGGGGGAGGCAAAGGTTATGCACCATCCTGTACATTCATTTGAAATAAATGGGTAAAATGTAACATAGGACCTTATTTGTTTCATTTGTGGCTCCCCCCCATGAAATGAATGGAGGGGCTCCCATGAATTAAAAGAATATCATTCTCCCCATTTGTTTGTTTCCATTCATTTCTATAGCCCATTGGAGCCTATGGCTCTGCAACAGGTACAAGTAACTATAGCAACCAGTTCTTCCCTGTGTGACCTCAACACCTTGTCAGAGCTCAATCAGGGTATGTTGACAAGGAAGTGACACACACAACAAATCAGAATAAATCATATCACTGCTATCTGGATCAATTGATGCTGACCCATTCCCCACCAGAATGTTTGAGCATGTGTGAGAAGCACCTCATTTCCTCTATAGCTTTGGTCATAAGAAAACTTGTGCTTCATTTCTCTGAGTTTTGGAAAAAGCTTTTTGGAAGATTCTAATGTACTCTGTGGTGCACTGGACTCACTCACTGTCAGTCATCATAGAAAAATAGGCAGTGACACTTGCTGCTGATTTTTCTCTTCACTGGGATAAGGTCTGGGTGTGAATGGGAGACTGTAGAGAGTTGTAGCAGTGCTAGTTATAATTGTGTCTCTGTCTGGACACCAGTGAGGTGACTGAGCAATACACAGAGATTGAAGCAATGAGTCTATACCAGGTTGCAGTGATATTTTGTGTGTGAAATCTGTCAGCACTAGTGCACGGCATGACACTGCTCTTTGAGTGTGTATTTGTATGTGTATAAGAGACAGACATTTCTACACAGTAGAGTGGTACTGTGAGTGGGGGCACTGTTAGACTACCAAGAAATAAAAAATTCTTTATAATATCTAAATTCCCAGTGGGCAGAGCACTAACCACAAGGACCCCTGAATCCCCTTTCTTATTTAATATGTTCATGCAGCCTTTGGGCCAGCTTATCTGCAGTTTGGGTTTTGGGCAGTGTTAATGAGGCATGAAATGTAATTGAAAATTGCCTTGAGAAGAATAAGTTGATTTTGAATGAGAGTAAAACAGAAGGGCTCTTTATCCCTGGGGGAAAGCAGTTGTCAGTACTATTGAGTTTTAGAATTAAAGACACTGTAATTGATTGTGTACAGAGAGTTAGAGATTTGGAAGTGCAGTTTGACAGAGAGGTTACTTTTGAACCTCATATTTCTATGTTAGCAAAGCTGGAGTTTTTTTTAAACTGCACCAAATACGGAAGGTAAGGGGCTGTTGAGCCTCCCTGTGTTAGGGATTATGACCCTAACTAAATTTACACTCAGCACAGAGGGCTTCAATGCATGTTCCGTCAGCCAGAGAGGTTCGCACAGTGGTTTATAGGAAGAGGGCGTTTTCTGTGATTGGCCCAGAAATTTGGAATTCTACACAACTTGATATCAGGTATTTAATATTCATTAAAAAAAAGGGTGAAAATATGTTTTTTTTTCCCCATTTCTTAACTCTCTGAGCCTTTGCTACTATGAATGCTGCAGAAGGACCATTGTTTTTATTATTTTAGCTTTTATTTTATCGCTTTATTAACTGGGGTATGCTGTACCTTTCCCCTTTTCCCAACTTCCCTCAATTCAACAGTCTTTCTTTTCAATTCCAGAAATACAACTTTATTGAGTGGATGAAAATAGCCACAGCTTTAATAGCATAAACATAACATTTGTAAACACATCAAAGCCAAATGCGTAACAATGATGGACTCGTAACATTGTGTTAACCTATACCCCCGCTGGCACCATCTAGCACGCTCCTTAGATAAAGCCCAACCATCACTGACACCTAGGTGAGGCGGCTGCCCTCCAACTTTCCACTCTGTGAAAGTTGATCACCTGCTGTATTTCACTACATGAATGCCACAGGGACGGGCATGGCAACTGCCACTCCATGCAGTCGCAGCCACCTCACCTACCCCAGGTGATCTTGCAGCCTTGTAAAGGCACCCTCTTGTGGCTTCAGCCAGCCTCCATTAGGCCTCCCTTTTCCATTGGCACCTGGGCCTCCAAGTCTATGAATCTTACCCTCTTTATGCCGGTGAGGGCCCAACATAGGGAGCAATAACCCCTACTTATTCCCTACCCTCCACATAACCTTAACGCTTCTGCAGCCTTTTCAGCGAGAGTGTAAACTAGTCCATACCCCCATCTGACTAGTGAACCCAATCAAAGCTCTATAAAACCATCCCAATTTATCAGACGTAAATACCGACCTACGTTAATGCAGCATGCACCGCCGAAGAGACCTTTCTGATGTTTTCCCTACATTTTCTTTTTTCTTTTATCAAGCAGGTCCATGTGTGGAAAATGGGACAGCCGCATCCTGCTGTCCCTACCACTTATTATTTCACTCATCTTCAGGCCAACCAGATCCCAGCCTGGGTCCTTTATTCTTCTTGACCTTGTACTTACACCCTCCCCTGTCACCTGATATACGTGGTCCAACAGGGCTGTCTGATGTAAACTAGCATTCACCACCTGAGGGCACCTGAGGGCACCTGAGCACTGTACTTTTTTTCAAGCTGATGAGCCACCGCCACAAGAGGGACCAGTACTGCCTGTGAGATGGACACCTGCTGGTCTAAATAAACTTTGCACTGGATTGCCATTTCAGTGTGTGACATTTATGCACTTCCCTCCACCCTCACCTATTTGGTTACCTTGTATTTCCTTTTTTCCCCAATCTTACTGTATCCTCTTTTGCTCTTGGCTTCCCTACAATCCTTTAGCACCATTGCCACCCATTATCTCTCTTCTTCAGCCCTTTGCCCAGCTGCTAATGCACCAAATGCTTCACCACCAGCTCTGATTACTGGCCCATAATATAAAAGTGCTACGATAAAAGAATACACAGTCATTGCTCATATTATTTAAATGAGCCCTGCCCTTGTAGCCTTTGCTGAATGTGTAACTCCACTGCCCTGCCCCAGTGACTGCCTTAATGGGACCTTCACTTTTGTCCCACCAGTCTGCCCCCTTGCTCTTCCTATGCATCGATTGCAAAGCAATTAAAGCTCTGTTTTTAAACAAGACTTGATAAACTGAATTTGGTCCTATCCAACTTTAGTTGATGGTTTTGAATAAGTATATCAGCATTACTGGAATCATTTTTTAGGCTTGCGTTTGCTAAAACTTTTGCCTGTTTATACATGGATTTTATCATTGTAGTTATGTTATATTGAAGTTATGCATATCATTCAATTTTAAGAATGTAAACTACTCCATCACTAGTGGGGTTGCCAACTGGCTCCAGATTTTTAGGATAGGTTGATCCAGCCCTGGTTTTATTTCCCCTGCATATAGGTACTAGAGAAGTGCATTCGTTTTTGCCGAATTGGAAAATTGCAATGAAATTGTCCAATTCGGCATGTTTCAGGGAGCCCGAAAAAAATCAGGATTTTCCTATTTTTTCGCAAAAATTCGTTTTTCTGATTAGTGCGCACTAACGGGAGTCAGTGCACGCTAACTCCCCGTTAGTGCGCGCTAACGGGAGTTAGCGCGCACTAACAAAATTAACAAAAAGTAACAAAATCTAACGGTTTTTGTTAGTGCGCACTAACAGGAGTTAGTGCGTGCTAACGGGGAGTTAGCGCGCACTAACTAAAAATCGATTTTTCGTGAAAAAAAAGACCCAAACCGAAAAAAAACGACATTTTCCATGGCGGCCGAAAAACGAAGAACGACACGAACACAAAAAACGATGCACATCTCTAGTCTTGATTTTCTTAGGGAATGTAATTGGTAAATCAGAATCAGTCCCAGTGTGCAACGGGGTAAAACCAGGACTGGATCAACCTGTCCTGAAAATTTGGAGCCAGTTGGCAACTTTAATCACTAGCACATTCCCTTCTGGCAGCACTGGGCCAAGAATTGTGCTCCTGGTTTCTGGCATTACCTCATCCACCTTAAATACCCCCAAAGAACCAGAACATCCTCACCATAGTCTGGGTAAATGTATTGCCCCCATGTCAGGGGCCATCCCCAGACCAGTCTGTTGTAGACTGTTTAAACAATAGTTAAAATTGTTTTCCTTCTGATGAAAAGAACAATGTTTCTGCAAAATGCTGACTCTATAGCCTGTATTTTAAAGGAAAAATGTGAAAGTATCATTATTCCCCATTTATGGACAGCTGGGTTTAGACATCAAATTCTTATTTTCATAATATGACCATTTGCCAGTGTTCCTTCCTTCAATTTGCCCATGATGCTGCCCAAATTTGAAAAGTGGATAGTAAAAAGCATTCAGGATGTCCTTAGCCCCCCAAAGCACCTTTACTTTCTAGGGTAGGTATGGCCAAGTTATTGAAACTTCTCCCTGCTTTCCTGCTTTTCTGCTCTTGGCTTCCGTACAATCCTGTAGCACCATTGCCACCCATTATCTCTGTTTTTCAGTCCTTTGCCCAGCTGCTAATGCAGTACACCAAATGCTTCACCACCAGCTCTGATTACTGGCCCATACTAGAAAAGTGCTACAATAAAAGAATACACAGGGAAGACAGTGACCAGAAGAGATTGATCCCACCTTGGGATGTTTAACAACCTATGTTAAGTTGGATAATTGAATTATGTTTTAGACCTCCGAGTAGCTTCTCCAAAACGTTCTGCTTCACTAAGCGCGTTACTACTCCAAGAACACCAGTCTCCAGTCATGCTGGGATGCTCAGGGTTCACCCCTTTGCCTCAAAAGACTGTAACCTGCAAGAAGACAACTGGAAAAAAGTCAGCATATAATATTTTCCTGTAAACAAAGCAGTTATTTTAAAACAAGTAAATCCCATAATTCATAGCAATTATAGCAGTATGCTAGAATCCGTGGAAGGAATTTTGTATCTTTGCTTATTTCATATGCACAATGCAGCTTACTATTGTGTTCAGCAGAAAATGCCCTCAGCCTGAACTTAGATATGCTTGTGATTACTTAAGAACATAAGAACATAACAAATTGCCATGCTGGGTCAGACCAAGGGTCCATCAAGCCCAGTATCCTGTTTCCAACAGAGGCCAAACCAGGCCACAAGAACCTGGCAAGTACCCAAACACATAGAAAATCCCAAGCTACTGAAGCCAGTAATAGCAGAGGCTATTCCCTAAGTCAACTTGATTAATAGCAGTTAATAGGGATGTGAATCGTTTTTGAACGATTAAAATTATCGTCAGATAATTTTAAAATCGTCCTAAATCGTTAGAGTGCACGATACAATACAAATGTTCCCGATTTATCGTCAGGGTCATTTGTATTGTATCGTTAAACAGGGCACGGGAATTATTTGGGGGAGGGCGGGAAAACCGGCACACTAAAACAACCCCTAAACCCACCCCGACCCTTTAAAACCAATTCCTTACCCTCCCCCACCCTCCAGAACCCCCCCAAAATGTTAAATTACCTGGTGGTCCAGTGGGGGGGGTCATGGCGCGATCTCCCGCTCTTGGGCCATCAGCGCCATTTTAGCTGACACTAATTAAAATGGCGCCGATGGCCCGATAAAAAAAAAAACCCACCCGACCCTTTAAATCAACCCCCCTTAGCCTCCCCCACCCTCCTGACCCTTTTTTTTTAGGGAGGCCCGCGCCACTAAAAAAACAAAACCCACCCGACCCTTTAAATCGACCCCACCCTCCCGACCCCCCTAAAACCTTTTAAAATTACCTGGTGGTCCAGGGGGGCCTTGAGGGGCCTCGGGGAGAGATCCAGGGGGGCCTCGGGGAGAGGAGAGATCCAGGGGGGCCTCGAGGAGAGATTTCCCATTCCCAGACATCAGCTTTTCTAAAAAAAAATGGCGCCGATGCCCCTTTGCCCTTACCATGTGACAGGGTATCCGTGCCATTGGCCGGCCCCTGTCACATGGTAGGAGCACTGGATGGCCATCTTTACTCATCAGCCCCTTCCAATTCACATATCTTAACGATCAGATTTTCCCCCCCTTCCAGCCGAAAATGATTGTTAAGACGATCTGGCACACGATTCACATCTCTAGCAGTTAATGAACTTCTCCTCCAAGAACTTATCCAAACCTTTTTTGAACCCAGCTACACTAACTGCACTAACCACATCCTCTGGCAACAAATTCCAGAGCTTTATTGTGTGTTGAGTGAAAAAGAATTTTCTCTGATTAGTCTTAAATGTACTACTTGCTAACTTCATGGAGTGCCCCCTAGTCCTTCTATTATCCGAAAGTGTAAATAACCAATTCACATCTACTTGTTCAAGACCTCTCATGATTTCAAAGACCTTTATCATATCCCCCCTCAGCCATCTCTTCTCCAAGCTGAACATTGGCAGCCAGCTACACAGTAGTAGCCTTTGCTGGGTTGGGAGGCACATCAGATTTACTACTCTTGAACAGATGAACCCTTTTAGCCTACAGCTAGCCAGCACGTATAGTGGGCAACATTATGAAAGGCGTTTAGGGCATTCCAATCTCCCTTTAAGGCTCAGCAAAGGTACAGACTACCTTATACAGTCTTACTGGATGCTATGGTTTGGCAGCCACATCTGCAAGAGACAATGCTATGATTCATGTGTTTGTTCTGTCATTTGCTCAGGAGATCCAGGGTATAATTGCAGGCCCTGGCTTCTCACCCCCATTGCCATTCCCAACACGCTGGCAGAGACAAGGTAAATGAGGCCATATGTGCTACCCGTTGTCTTATAGAACACACCTTTGGACATCTGAAAAGTTGTTTTCACAGTGGACAAAACGGGTAGAGCTTTAATGTATGCCCCACTCAAAGTTGCAAGGATTGTGTTGCTCTGCTGAATATTCCATAGTCTGGCTGTATGCCATGGAATATCAATGGCCGATGACCCGATCTCCCCCTGGATCCCCCATGTCTCCCTGCAAGAGCCCAGGAGAGCACACTGAGTGGCAGCCAGATTCGCCAAAACCTGCTGCTCTCCTCGCTATCATTTTTCTTCCTGTCAATTGTTAGCTGGATAGGTCATCCTGTGCCTAAACCACGTATGGCTACTCAGTATTCATCTTCACAATGCACCAGTACACTATACTTGAAATACAGTACTGAAAGTTAACATTTCATGAAAGACATGTTGCAGATACTATTTGTTCTAACTGATAATGACAGTAAAAGAGGCCTGTGTGGCATTAACGTTTGTTGCCTACCCTAGCATGGTATTGTCTGAGAGCCCTCACCAATGGACTGCATTCTATCGCTCACATATGGATGACATGGGGGCGCTGCTGCGCATGCGGTGTGGATGGACGTGTGAGCTCTGAGCTCCTGAAGCTGGGCCCTCTCTACCCTAATTTTTTATGCATTATCCTTCAGCAGGACATAATTTTTGTTATTTGCTGCCTCCTGATACACACACCATGGCTGCCAGGATAAAAACAGCGGATCTCAAGCACTACGGATTTCACAAACATCCGCCGGAGACCTCGCTAGTGAGCGAGCCGAGAGATGACGCAGCATCAATCAACATGGAAGGCGGGGATGCGATCGTGGAGCAAGGCCCGATACTATCTACCACCGAACCCATCAGTCGGGATGAGCTCCGTGGATGGTTCATGGAGATCCGGGCAGATCTACACAAGCATCAAAGTGAACTTCTGGCCTCCATGGCGGATATTAGAGAAGATATGGTGGCTCTAGGGAATCGGGTGGATGACCTGGAACAGACGGTTGAAGCACAAGCAATCAATATGGCGTCCCATAGCACGCAATATCAAGCTTTACGAACTGAGAACCAGACGATTCTCGAGAAGCTCGAAGATATAGAAAATCGTTTGAGACGGAACAATTTAAGAATCAGAGGCATTCCCGAATCCGATGTCTACAATGACACCCTGGAGGTGGCTCGGAAAATTTGCGTTTTTTTTCTTGCGGAGGCCTCATCGGCATCTTCCCCGGAGTTGGCGGTAAGCCCACCATCTGTCGCGATTGAACGAGCGCATAGGGCGCTGGGACCCCGTATACCTAATAAACCCAGGGATATAATTTTTTGTCTCCGGGATTTCCCTCAGAAATTGCAAATCTACGCGGCGACAAGGAAACAGCCCACGTGGTCTTGGGAAGGCCTAACTATCGCTATATTTCAGGACATATGGATGACATAGTGCCATAAGTGTGATGGCGGCCCACATGGACCACGACCCTGCAGAGCTACACCTATTCTAATGCTGTTAAGCTCAAAGAGTATTGAAGGTGAACCACGCATGGAAAGTAACCGGTACACAGTTTAATGTTAGAGTGACAGAAAACAATGTTTTCACACTCACTCAGAAGTACTTAAAGGTGTGCTGGTGAAGTAATAGCTGTGCAGTGAGTGTGCGTCAGTCACATGGGCATTCCCAGACCAAAGTCACAACAGTGCTTCAGCAGTTAAATACCCAGTGTAGAATAGGATTTATAACCGCATACCTATTTGCAGCATATCTACATGTCATCCTCGTCTTACTGCCATGGTTGCAGGTCTATAGAGTAATGGATTTTGTTAAATAAAATGTTTGGAATTGTGCTGAAATGAGAGCATGTACTTACTTAAAATGCTGCACAGGAATTTGGTGTCCACAAAATTGGAGCTATGTACCAACAATAGTGCACACCTGACACAGGTGTTGGATCACAACTTCCCTTGTGGCGTTGCTGAAAGCAACTTTGGTACCTGGTGCAGTTTTCTATATATGCACATCTCTTTCAAAGGTAGCATTCCTCTTTGCCATTGCGTGCACCCCTATACCCATGCACTGTACTAGACCAAGCTAGGCAATGTAGTCCTATTTTATTGGAAAAAGTGGGGGCCTTGCTGTCGTGATATCATGTAGGTGTCATTGCCTTCTCTGAGACCCAACAGGAGGATGCATGTCCTGCTCTATGAAGGCAGGATTGGGGATCTGATACTGTCCAGCCTTTACTTGCAATTTCCACAGACATGTCACTGTAACAGTATAGTTTATTGTTGCGTCCATCGGTGCTAGACGGCTTCTCCCCGTTTGCCTCACCTTGTTCACGGCTCCTCCCATTTCCCTTGGGAAAATGGCTGCCGCCACATCTTCAAGCCGACCCCTCCGGTGTCCCCTGATGGCTATGGTGCTGCCTCCCACCATGCTCCTCCCAAGGGCCTACTAGGGTGCACGCGCACACGCCACCCACATCTTTATTCCAGCATTGGGGCGAACCTCGGGGGCGTTCCCCTCTACTGACGTCACACCATCCGGATATATAGCCTGTACTTTGTTGCTAACTTGTTGAGTTAGCAAAGGATTAGTTTTGGCTGGTTCTAAGCTACTCTGCCGCTTCTGTACTGCTGCTGAAAGCTCTCTCTCTGCCCTTCGGGGTATTGCTAACCTGGGTACCCGCTCCTCGGGGGCCCTCTGCTTTATTTCAGGTGCCTTACAGGGATCAGGTACTCACTTCTCGAGGGCCTGCTCTCCCTGCCTCGGTGCTTCTACCAAACTTCTTCAACCTGGTGGAATCGCATACCAACAGCAACCATCTAGTGAGTAACTCTCAGTCTATCTCATCCACAGTACTGCCTTGCTGGGAAACCTACACCGGAATCCCCCTTTACCAATGGGGTGAGAAGGGTCCCCTCTGCTGAGGGTCCTGAGACTGCTACATCCAGACTACCTCACTACTGCCACCTCTGGTGGTACACTTCAAGCTGTTTAATGAAAGAACTAAACTCTGTGTTTGTGCATCTGCGTTTAGCCCAGTACTGTGGCGCCTCACGGGGCTCCTCCCCATGGGCATGGTCATCTGCCACAGTACCCAAGAATCCACCCAAACCTTAACCATAACATTTATAAGCACTATTACCGCTGGCACATGGATCAAACATTCACTTCAAACAGGCTAAAGGTTTATGTGTGTATGAAATTCCTGCCTTAAAGTGTTGAATCACACATAGTCTCATTCTTAGTGGACATGTCAAATAGCTCCAAGGTCACAGTGTGTTATGCATCACAGATAATCATGTGGTGCAGCAATATGCACCACATGATTATCTGAACATATGTACATTCTTCACGTTATGCCTATACCAACTATCTCTTACACTGCAGCAATGATCTGTGATCCCCACTATGGTCCATTGGCTGAGCATTTCTGTCCAAATTAATAGGGATGTGCATTCGTTTGTGACGAAATAGGAAATATAGACGATATTTCCTATTTCATCACGGTTCGGGGGTGCCGAAAAGATAAGAAAACCCACAAAATGTTGTGTGGTTTTCTTATCGTTTTTATTTTTTTTTGGGGGGGGGTAAAGGGCACATAAAAAAAACCCAAAACCCACCCCAACCCTTCAAATTTAATTAATTGCAATGCCCCACCCTCCCGACCCACCAAACCTTGCCTGACCCCCCCCCCCCCAAGACTTACCAAAAGTCCATGGTGGTCCAGCAGGGTCCCAATAGTGATCTCCCCCTCTTGGGCCGTCGGCTGCCACTAATCAAAATGGCGCCGACGGCCCTTTGCCATTACCATGTGACAGGGCTATTGGTGCCATTAGTTGGCCCCTGTCACATGGTAGGAGCAATGGATGGCAAAGGTCCACCGGCTCCATTTTGTTTACTGGCAGCTGATGGCCCGAGAGCAGGAGATTGCTCCCGGGTCCCCCGCTGGACCACCAGGGAATTTAGGCAAATTTTGGAGGGGTCGGGAGGATGGGGGTTGTAGTTAATTAAATCTAGGTTGGGGTGTTTTGGGGTTTTTTCCGGTTCTGGACAGCCAAAAAAAAATCGGCCCGAACCCGCAGGAAACGAAATTTCCTGCGGCGGACCGATAACAAAGGTTGAACTGAAAGGTTTGGCTGAATCACATCTCTACAAATTAATAGCATTGAGTAACCAACATTGCTGCACACATTTCGTTGCTTTCATGGTTGCATTGGCGTTGGTGATGCACACGCCTGTGCCCATGTCTGTGGACAGCTGAACAGCTCAGCAGTAAGTGCCGTTAATGACTTGTACAGTTAGTTGTGAGCAGGCGAGGTTGGATCCCACACAGTCGATATAGTTGTCTGTGAATTGCGTTCAGTGTTGACCAAATATGGTCAGCTTATCTGGTTCTGAGCCTACAAGCTGGCTTCTTACTAAATGCTACACAGTCATGAATGTATAGACCTGCTCCTACCACAGATGTCATGAGCTTGCCATGATAGGTGATGGCCTTCATGTGTTGCTCTCTTCACAGCGCCACATTTACTGCCTCTTAAGCCCTTCAGGGGCCTATGTCATACCATTTTCCTAAGTACAGGTGATATATGTCTCTGACAGAAGTGATTTTTGGGGCCAGCTATACATAATGTTTGTTTAGGAAGGACTCACCCAGGGTCATTAGCAGTTATTGCAAGCAGGTACACACCGCTGTGTAGTTTTATGACAAACATCACAGGAACATAGGCCTTGCACATGTGTAGGCGCATGAAATGGAGCTTGGAGTCCCTTGGAGTCTCTACTTCTAACATAAGTGAGTATGTGACTCAGTGACTGATGCAGTGTGTGTGTGCCTTATTCAATCAGTGAGTGCTGTTGCTTTCGGAGGTTGCTCATTAGGCCCTGCAATCCAATACCACTTAGCAGGCAGTGTGAGTACCAAAACTGCACACAGACAGGTTTAGCACTGCATTGATAAAGTGTTAGCCTTCTGGAAAAGGTATGTCTCTGACAGGGCAGCATATGGACAGCAGTAAGAATGGCATGAACTGTTGTACAGCTAATTTTCCACAAATAGTGTTCACAGAGGGGAAGAGGTGTTCTAGTTAGGCATGGGGAAACATCCAGTATGCTTACAACATTTAATGTTATACTTAACATTTGCCTGTTGTTATGACCATGATCTCCCCCCACACTGATGTTGTAGCACCAACTAATTGTAGTAGGAAGAATAGTCTCTTATTATGGGATGTGTTGCCTACCTACACTTAGGCCTGTCCGAGAGGCTTGGAAAATAATGGAGAGAGGAAGCGCTGGTTAAGAATCTGCCCAGTAAATGTGGGAATGCTGTGATGCATGGACCTGGCAGTGTAAAGGACTAGGTAATGCTATGCATATAGCGGCAAATCTGATGACTGATTAGCATGATGATGTGCTGAGAAACATGGTGCATGGTTGTGTGTATGTGGGGGTGTGTGTGCTGATGTAGCTTTGCTTGCAATGTGCAACACGCATTGCAGAACTCATATTACATAGTCCCTTTTTGCTCTCAAGGTTCTCATTTGCCACCTCTCTGTTGCTCATATCATTCACAGTTCATATAAGGTTGCTACACCAGCCTCTACTTTTTTACACTCTGTCTGTGCTGGGTAGATGGTGGGATGGTATACCTACCAACTTTTGTCTATATATTAAGGACAAAATATTTCTTTGCAAACATAGCTATGGTGTGCCTATATCTGTCTACAAATGGAGGAGACAGCATTTCCTAAACACTGTACTAACTTCACTTCTACAGTAACCAAACGTTCACGTCCACTACTCTCTGTACTTGATGACTCTTCAAAAACATTTCATCTGCTGTGTGACAAGTAGGAAGGAGGATTGAGTGACTATTGTGCAGAAAACAATGTGCACAGGTGCAGAGTTGAGGATGTACAATGGTGATCCTGGTGCAGTGGACCAGGCACACTTCCACAGACTGACATTGGGATCTTGATGCTAGCTGTAAGCGCAACCTCATCTTATATAAACCCCCAAGCTATGCCAGTACAGGTATGAGATAGAGTGTTGGTCAGCCTGGTACCCTGCACCAGCAGCACCCCTCTAGGCCCTCTGGTGATTGGTCATGGACATTGTACAGAAGATAATATTCCCTCATTCCTCATCCCTACTCATGTATGAACACTCAGCAAGTACATATCATATTAGGTTAACTGTGTAAGCTATAATTGTATCTGGTCACATACCCTTGCACACCTTACCAAAATAATTGGTCAGAAAAAAAATGTTATATCATGCTGAGTCCAATTTTGGCTTCACAGCACCCAAGATATACATGCACATTATACAATGCGGTGGCCATGAAAGTAGTGAGCATGTAACATACTGGCGCATCTAAGCTGGAACAACCAAATGGAATGATGTGTAAAGGCAACAAGAGGCAATAGTGAAGGGCCCCAGTAAGGCGCTTCTTCTTTACCTCTGCCTGTCTTCCTTACCAGCAGACACGCAGCTTTAATTCGGGGTGATTTTGTAAAGTGCACTTGGCCAAAAGCACTGTTTACCAGGTCTTTGGATGCACGTTTTAGACGCCTGTCTAGTACCCCTTATACTGTAAGAGGTACTGGACATGGAAACTAATACTGCTCATCACATGCAAATGCATGTTGATGAGGCTATTAGTTATTCACCTGGGATATTTAAAGTAAGATGTGTGGCCAGCCCGCACATTTAACGCTCATAAATTAATGCCTGCCCAAGGGCAGGCAACATTTATGAGCAGCCCTAAAATGTGTACAGAAAACTGAAAAAACAGCTTTCCTGAATACCCTCTGACTTTACATCCTAGTGATACAAAGTCAGAGGAACCCCCCTCCAAAAAAAAAGAAATATAAACACAAATGTTATTAAATACATGTGTTGGCCGGTCAGGTTAGGAGAACAGACACTCATTTTCAGTGACATCTGTATTCGTAATCGATGGCGGTAGGTGGGTTTGGAAAAGCCATGCTTGGAAAATTGAACATTAGTTTATTTTAACCCACTGACAGCCACCTCTCCTGGGTTTCTGCTAAAAAGGAGGTGTGAGGTGTAATGTCCCTAGCGTCTCCTTTTTAGTGCTACCCCTCATTTAAATACAGGATTGAGCATCCAAGAGAGGTGGCTGGGCACGTGTTGGGAGATTGGGCGCTCAATAAAGAGCGCCCATTCTCACGTGCTTCTTATTGACTGGGCCTTAATGTTTTGCTATAGCCCATATAGTCTTGCTTGCTCCTTCAATGTGCAATTGGAATGAGGCAGGCCTTTGTAGCATGCACGGTCATGTGGTGAGCAAATGTTTAAACTTCGGTACCATAATCACTTAAACCACATAATGAAAGAACATAACCATAAAAAAGTGTTTTCAAAACAGTGAGCACTTTATTAGCAAACCCATGTAGAGACACTGTTTGAAATAAAGACAATATCTTATGTAATTACATTGTGCCAGGACTAGATAGCAAATAGTAAAAAAAAATTGCACATTTCCTGAACAGCACATGCTGTGCACATCTGTACATTAATAGATTGAAATGCCATAATGATATATACAGACATTGCATGTTATCCTTTACGCACAATCATGATTAGTACTAAGAATATGGAAAGAGAAAGTGGCACCCCTAAAACTATAGTAGTGCTCTAATGTTACAGCTGTATTCATCATGCCTATGTGCTCTGAAGCCAAAGGCCCCAGACAGTCCATGCTGAAAGAGTGCACTTAAAGGGGACACCTAAGGGCCATGGCAGCAAAGTTCAAATAAAGGCAGCTGGACCAGGACAGTAGAGCGCAGCAGCATGGAGACAAAAGGCCCAGGTGAAGATGCAGCAGCATGGAGAGAGGAGGCCCAGGTTAAAATGCAGCAGCATAGAGAGAGGAGGTCAGATGATGATGCAGCAGCATGGAGAGAGGAGGCCCAGGTGAAGATGCAGCAGCATGAAGAGAGAAGCCCCAGGTAAAGATGCAGCAGCATGGAGAGAGGAGGCCCAGCTGAAGATGAGCAGCATGGAGAGAGGAGCATCAGTAGGTGTAGAGATAAGAGGATATGTCAGCATCTATAGCAGTAGATGAGAAATAATGAGAAGAGGAAACAGCTGCAACACAGGATAAAGCTTTAAGGAAGATCGAATACGGGCAGGGCAAGGAGGAGGGTTGTATAGTTAGTCTGCAGGACCTAAAAAACACAGTTGAAACTACATTGAAACTACGGTCGCCCGTATGATATAGTGAGGGCAAAGGTAGCGCCGGCGCCATTTTGAAGATTGACAATACGGCCCGCGTGCAGGAAGTCACTCCCGGACCCCTGCTGGACTTTTGACAAGTCTTGTGGGGGTCAGGAGGCCCCCCAAGCTGGCCAAAAGTCCCTGGGGGTCCAGCGGGGGTCCTGGGGCGATCTCCTGCACGCGTGACGTCGGGACCCAGGAACCAAAATGGCGCCGGTGCTACCTTTGCCCTGTCACATGATAAGGTCAAAGGGCCACCGGCACCATTTCTCAACGCAGCCGTGGCCAGAGAGAGCTGGAGATCATGCTGGGACCCCCCCACTGGACTCCAGGTAATTTAAAACATTTGGGGGGGGTTCGGGAGGGTGGGGGATTTGTTTTAAAGGTTTGGGGTGGATTTTAGGGTTTTTTTGGTGTGCCGGTTTTCCCGCGCCCTATTTAACGATACAATACAAATGCCCCTGACGATAAATCGGGGGCATTTGTATTGTATCGTGCACTCTAACGATTTTGGATGATTTTAAAATTATCTGACGATAATTGTAATCGTTCAAAAACGATTCACATCCCTATACTGAAGTCCACAGGAAATCCACTCAACTTTTTGTATCTTATGATCCAAACAAACCAGGAAAAGCAGTGGGTAAACATACTATATCCAGTTGGCTAGCAGATTGCATACAGTTTTGCTATGAAAAAGCAGGCCTTCCTCTCAAGCACGAGTAAAGGTGCATTCAGTAAGAGCAATGTCAACCTCACTAGCACAATATCGTTCAGTGCCAATTCTTGACATATGTAAAGCAGCAACATGGAGTTCTCTTCACACCTTTGCAGCTCATTACTGTTTAGACAAACAAGGACGACAAGATTCGACATATGGACAATCTGTCTTAAAGAACCTGTTTCCAGTTTAATCCCAACTCTTTCTACATCCAATCTGCTGTGATCTTCGGCTGCTTCATTTTCAACAACAATACTTCACTGTTGCTTCACTACAAAATGACTCAGCCTCTAGCTTGCTAATCACCCATATGTGAGGGCTAGCATCCTGCTTGTCCTGGGATAAAGCAAAATTGCTTATCTTGTAATAGGTGTTATCCCAGGACAGCAGGATGTAGTCCTCACGAAACCCACCCACCACCCCGTGGAGTTGGGTCCAATACGTTTTATTATTTTATTTTTGCTAAAGCTTATTGCTACATACGAGACTGAAGAGAGACCCCTGTGGCAGAGAATATCATGGCATGCTGAGCATGCTCAGTGGCCTCACAGGGCCAGTCAAAAGTTTCTAGAAACTTTGACAGAAAGTTTTCTGCAATAGGGCTCCATCAATGATGTCACCCATATGTGAAGACTACATCCTGCTGTCCTGGGATAACACCTATTACAAGGTAAGCAATTTTACTATATCCAAACAGGAATAAGATGGCCACTAGAACTAACCAGATTATCCAAGAAGCCCACCAGGACTCTCAAATGTTGGGATGAAAGAACATGGTATAAAATTACTCCCCCCCCCCCTCTAAAAGAGAGGACTTCTGACAACCAAAGAACCCTCAGGATCCCAGATCCACCTCAAGGAGGCAAAGTCCATATATAGATGGGTCAGAATAAGGACCTAACTTAGCTGGCTTGAAGTCATGTACAGCTGCAATTAAAGTATCTTGAACAGCTGTTACTGGGACACCTGGACCTGGAGTCACAAACATAGCATGAGCAGTTACTGGAGTCAGAGAGGTGACTGAAACCAGTATGGGATCTGGAGTTGCTGAGATGACTGGAACCAGAATTGGAGTTTCCAGGAATGTAATCACTGGTGCTAGAGCTAACCTAAAGTTGGGATGGAGGCATAATACAGTTATTTATTTATTTATTTGTTTATTTGTTTGTTTCATAACTTTTATATACCGGCATTAGTAGGGGACATCATGCCGGTTCACATGACAACAAAAGAGTGGAAAATACATTATAACAGGGGGGTGGGTGAGGAATAACAGCAACAGAGGAAGCAAGAAGATATAGGTCTGAAAACTGATTAACAGTAACTAAATAATAAAAAATTCAACAAGTAATAAATTAGAAATGTACTGAACGGATAACAGCACCAGTAGAGTATTTACAAAGTATCTGGGACGATCTGAGAGGGGATGCATATGGGGCAGAGGTTGAGAGGAGAAAGAGGATTAGTCTGGATAGGCTTGCTGGAACAACCATGTTTTTAGTTTCTTTTTAAATTTAATTGGGCAGGATTCTAGACGAAGCATCGTGGGCATGGAGTTCCAGCGTGTTCCAGTTACCCCCAGTTCTAGCTCCCTTCCTAAAGTTAATGTAAACCGATGTGATATTCCCATGAATGTCGGTATAGAAAAGTTTTAAATAAATAAATAGATAGATCTTGTCTTGGAATCATGGCATGTTCCTTCAGGATAGTCAAATGTAAATGTAGGCCCTAGATGTCTGATAGAGCTTCCACAGGATCAACTTTGTCTGGAGTAGCTGCAACAGCAGGAGAAGGATTCACTGGTAAATAACTGGAGAAAGCCAGGACTGGATTCACTGGTAAATAACTGGAGCTAGATTCACCAGTGCAGGAACTAGAACAGGAGTTGTATGGACAGCTGGAGCTGGATTCATCTGTGCTGAAACTGGAATTGGAACTGGAACTGGAGTTGTTAAAGACTGTGGAGCTGTATTCACTGATACAAGAACTAGAACTGGAGCTTGAGCAATAAGACATCGGGAGTTGGATTCACTGGTGCAAGAGCTAGATTCAGAGTATGACAAGCAACACAATTTACTTCAGTTTACATATTTCTCACAAAGCACAGTCTTACAGTCCCAAAACTGTCTAATAAATCCAGTTGGATGAGTGGCAGCTTTTATAGAACTACTCGTATTTGAATGAGGGTTCTGGAAAGCCACACAAACAGTAGCAGTGTTGCTCACAAAGCAAAAATCACACCAGCTCTCCTCATTTCTTAATAAACTGAAATCCTAAGCCAGAACTCTCAGGAGAGAAATAATTCTTACTAGTCAGATATAATTCATTCAGAGTTGCAAAATTTTGATTTGACCAATATATGGACAGGCATGGATTGAAGTCAAGAAAAATCAGGTCATAAAGTCCATTTTATCAGAGCTTGGTGTGATGGCATAGTCTGCCAGAGGTGTGATTCTAAAGCCAAGACTGGGCAGACACAGACAGGTTCTAAATGGAGCAAGGACAGGGCATCTTCTGCCTGTGATGGTCACCTTCCCCCTCAAATTGAGCCCTTGTGTGCTAGCAGCCAGCAGGACTGGACAGGAACAACAGAAAATTACAAGGCACTCACTAAAACAATATAGAACCCAAAACTGGAGACATGAAGACACTCACAGAAGCATGGCAGGATCACTGCAGGAGAACTATTTATTTATTTAGGAGTTTTATACACTGTCATTCCAGTTGTAGATCACAAAGGTTTACAAGGTCCGCATACATATTCATGGCCAGCGATCACATCCTGTGTGGTAGCATTCACCAACACCGCATTGTGCACATGTACTTGTTCACAATCATAAGTATTTTAGGAAATTACACAATCTGCTATTCATTAAGTTGACTTACAAAATAGCCACTGCTATTACTAGCAGCAGTAACATGGGATACACTTAGGCCTGGATTCTCTAAGGTCTGCGACCTTAGAGAATCCGGTGGTAACGGGGGGGGCGAAGCAGGGGGTGGTCCTGCGATAGCCGGCAGTGATCGCACCTCCACGGTGTGATCGCTGCCGGCTTTTGCGCCGAATAACTACATCATAACTTAACGGCGATAAGGAATCTTACCTTTCGCCGCCAGCGATGTGTCCGCAGCGTCGGCCCCTGGTGCCACCCCAACTCCTCCTCTTCTGGGGCCGACTCTGCCCCGAGCTAGCTATCACATGCAATAGCTTTAGAGAATGACCCCCTTAGTTTTTGGGAACTTGCCAGGTTCTTATGGCCTGGATTGGCCACTGTTGGAAACAGGATGCTGGGCTTCATGGACCCTTGGTCTGACCCAGTATGGCATGTTCTTATATTCTTACTGTATATTCTAGTTCATGTTTCTGTATTTTCTATTCTAGTTCATATTTGTGCATTTTCATGGTCAACCTAATGGGAATATAGGTACTAATCCTACTAACAATGTACATCACATCATTCATTACTTATTGCTAGTTCTATTAATATTAATTTACATCACATCATTCATTGCTTAATTCCCATTCTATTAACATTATCTCTGGTGCTGATGTGGTTGTTATCAAATTATTGGTCTTTTTCGTTAAGTCATATGCTTTTCTGAAGAGCCATGTTTTCAGTTCATGCTTGAAACTCTTTCTGTTATTTGATGTATTGACTCTTGAAGGGAGTTCCACAACTTGTGGCCTGCTATGGAAAACATTCAGTCTCTTCTTTGCGTTAGGTGTCGAGTTGAGGGTACCATAAGCAGTCCTTTGTTTTGTGATTTTAGGTCTCTCTGCAGGGTGTAGTTTTGAATTGTCACTCCTACTAAACTTGGGCTAATGTTGTTGAGGATATTGAAAATTAGAGCTAAAACTTTATAATGAATTCTGGATTGTATAAGAAGCCAGTGCAGTGCAATCAGCGCTGGGTGATGTGTTCAAATTTCTTTGTTCCTAGTAAGAATTTTGCAGAGGCATTTTGAAGTAGCTATAGTGGTTTTAGTAGATTTGATGATAGGCTTTGTAAAAGAGAGTTGCAGTAACCTAAGTTTGAAAATATTAATGTTTGTAAGACAGTACGGAATTCTTGAGTTGTTAACAGGGTTTCAGTCGATGTAATATTCTTAGCTTGGAGTATCCTGTTTTTATTAATTTGCTTATATGCTTTTTCTCATCGATCTGTATTCCCAAATCATGTACTTGATCTGAGGGAGTAATATTAGTGATTCCTAGGTCTAGGGTTGGTGGTTTGATTAATGTGTTGTCTTTCCTTAACCAAACTATTCAGGGTTTTGGGGTTTAGAGTTAGTTTCAGTTGAGCAAATTTTTGTTGTATGACCTTCATGTATGTTGATAGGGATAACACAGTTTTTCTAGTGTTTTGTTGAATGGGATATAGAATTGTATGTTGTCTGCATATAGGAAGACGTTGAGTCCTAGATTTACTAGTAATGCGCATATAGGCAGCAAGTATATGTTGAATAGCATGACCAAAAGTGCTGAACCTTGGAGGATGCCTGTATTGTTAAGGAAGGTGTTTGAAATTTGATAACCTAATTTTACTTGGAATGTCCTATCTTTTAGGAAGGATGAGAACCATTTGTTAACATTTCCATCTATTCCAATTTTTCTTAGCTTGTGGCATAGAAGCGTATGGTCAACTGTGTCAAATGCCTCTGTTAAATCAATTAGCACCAGGATATATGATTCATTGTTGTTAAAGCCTTGTAGTATAGGGTCAGCTAAGGAAATTGGATTGGGTATGGTATATTGTTATCTTCTAGGTGATTCTCTAGTTGTGATAAAACTGCTTTTTCTAGAACTTTCGGGATGAAAGTTAGGTTAGAGATTGGTTGGTAATTGTCCCAGTCATCTGTTCTTCTAGATTTATTTTTTAGGATCTGTTTAATCACAGCTTGTTTTTGCTCTATCGGGGATCAATCCTTCTGCTAGCGAGTAGTTTATTATTGTTGTGAATATTGGAGTTATTACACTTTTTACATTTTTCAGTCTGCTTGCAAGGCTAGGGTCTAGTGGGTGGGAAGCAGGTTTCATTTTAGTGATTTGGTTTACTTCGAGTTTAGATATTGGGTTGAATGAGTTCCATTTCACTTCATCAGGTTTTTCTTTAGGCTCTTTTGTTGGTAAGCAGTGGGAGAATTGTGATTTAAGTGTATTGATTTTGTTTAATAATAAATTAGCATATTCATTGCATGAGTTTTTTGTAAAGTTGTAGTTATTTGAGATGGAGGTGGATGGGTCTTTGGTAAGGTTTTTCACTGTTTCAAAGAGTAGTTTTGAGTTAAATATTACATCATAAATCTGTTTTGCATAGTATTCCATTTTTGCTTTATTGATTTGTACATGGTATTTTGTTAATAAGGATTTGTATTTTTCTAGGTTTCCATAGATTGGCATTTCCTGCATTACTTTTTGGATTTTCTCAGGGTTGTTTGGTATATCTTAGTTCTTCGGTATACCAAGGTTTCTTTTGTTTGGTTGTGTTTCCCTCATTTCAGAATGTTTTAGTGTGGATTGGGTATAGGATATCCACTATTTCATTGATGATTTTATCCCAGGAGTTGAAAAATGAGGAAGCATTAGGGTGGTCAAATTCAGCTATATTATTTTTATAGTGCCTTCAAGTGTTTTGGTTTTTATCTTTTTTCTGTAGCTGAATGATTGATTGTTATATGGATTTGTATGTTGTGTGGTGAGGAGAGTTATTTTAGCTTTTATTAGCTGGTGATCAGACCAGGGCAATATTTTGTGGGAAGAGTTAATTATACAGTTATTTTGATTGGCGAAAAATAGGTCAAGAATGAGTCCTGCTCTAATGGTGGGGTTGGATATGAATTGTTACCAGTCCATGGCTTCCAAAGTATCTAGAACGATTTTGCATGCAGTAGATTTGGGTATGCTATCTACCTGTAGGTTAAAGTCTCCTATGATTACAGTTGATTCTGGATCTGGAAATGATTTAGTGAAGACCTCAATTAGAGGTGAGCAGACTTTCTGGAGCGTCCCAGGTGGGCTATATATCAAACCAATATTCAGGAGTGGAGATTTTAGTATAGCAATCTCATTGATAGATGTATTTCTACTTTGTATGGTTTAAGTTTAAGTTCCTTTTTGCAAATTATTAAGAGGCCCCACCTTTCCATTTGTATCTGGGGAAGTGAAAGACATCATAGATTGGGTTATCAATTTGATTTAGGAGGACATTATAACTGTCTTTCAGCCATGTTTCTGTATTGTAGAATATAGTGGAATTTAGTTCTATTAGTATGTCATTTATCATTGGGATTTTTTTTTTTTTAGATAGTGACTATGCATTTAGTAAAAGGAGAGTGAACATTAGGCTGGAAGAGGTCACATGATGAGAATTGTTACTCATTTTGGGACAGATCAGGTTAGATATATGAAGCAAACTAAGACAAAATAGGGACACAGGATACACAAAGCAATCTAGGAGTAAACAAGAACCATAGGACCATGTCAAACACCACAAAGTAGAACCAAGCTCTGACAAAGTGCAGAAGGTTAGCCTGGAATATAACTGAGTCCAAACAGTCATAAAATGGCTGCTAGCAGGAAGTGTGGGTCATAATGCTAGAAAGGCTAACCATAATGTCCAAGAGGCCCACTGATGACATCTACAAGTGGTAGGCAACAACTGCCTAGCAGAGCCTCATTCCAGCTTACTAAATTTATTTGGAATATGGCAAGATATTAACACTAACAAACATAATTGATGGTGATTCCTTGGCATTTAAAACTGATATTAATTCACTGTTTTATCCAAATGATTTCCTAGTCAAGATCTCAAGCCTATACTCAATATACACATCATTCCAGATATAATAGATTACAAAGAGTCATTTCACAGTATTAACTCCCTTCAGTCTTTCTTCTTAGTACTCACAACAGATATCCCTCCACCTGGAAGTTCATATAATATTGTTCATAATCCCCTCTGAAGCATCTGGAAGCTCTACAAGAGAGCTGGGTTTGGTAATAATAGCTGTCATTTCACAAACACTACCTGCTACAAATTTCTTTACTCTCTAGTTCTTGCAAATAGGCTGACTCCCATCCTCTGCAGGAGTATGACCAGTTCCCTCAGACTGGATTAAATTTGTATTCTGTTTGGGGTTACTAGATTATATCAAAGAGCTTATTGTTATGATAGAGTTTAGGGCTGAGATTAAGAATGGGATTAGCATATAAGAATAGGGTAAGGTAGGCCAGGATATTTCGCTTGTTTTTCCTTGTACCCAAAGTCTAAAGGGGTAGGCTTCAAGGAGAATATTGAAGATACTTTTATTTAGGACTTTCCAAAAACAAGTGGTAATCAAGCTTGATCAGTAAACTGGAAGTCCTGATAAAGGCTAATAAAATATCATTCCAAAATGCTAGCATTCTACAGCACTGCAGATAAATGGGTATCGTGGGGGCCGTTGACTCCAAATCAAGCAGTTGTGGGACCTAGGATAACAGACCCTACTTTGGGCACACCAGCCATCACACTCAATAAGGTACCCTACTCAGACCCCACCAATCATGAGAAATCAACAAAGAACTAAAATATCTACCAAAGAACCTAAATATCTACCAATGAACTGAGAGACATTCAAGCTATGTGACAATCTTCGATAAAACAAGTGGCTTTTGGGAAGCAAACTAGTTCTTTGACCACATCTCTGCCTACCAACAGCAGAGATACCAGATGATGTTGAAGTGGACCCTAGATCTGGAGAGGCATTTCTGAAAGATTTCACCCCTGGACGCGGTGGAAGGACCAAACCATGAGGAAAAGGGAATCTATAAGGGAAATAGGATTAAGAGGTGCATTGCAAAGCATGGGCTAGTCTGTATCATTTGTTGAAATGATAAATTACAAAATCATTATAAAAATCATTGAGCAATTAGCAGAAAGTATGTTTCTGAATCTCTGTGTATGGGCTTCCATTTTGGTAGTTGCTCAGTTTCCATTATCCTGTACTCACATGAGCCTGCTCACAAGGCATCTATTATAAAAACCACCTTTCAGATAGCACCTACAATTACCACCACTTAATTTTCCGTAACAATGTGTTACATTAAAGGAAAAAACAGAAAAGTAAAGCAAGGAACCTCAGATAGGAAGAGAACTCAATGTCTATGTAATGCATATTTTGCTACCTGAAAAGTATTCCATGTATAGAAAGAAAAAAAAATAATTTGAAAATAATTCAAAGTACTAATATTCAGCAATTAATATTAATTATGTCTCTACTTTTTTTAATTGTATTTTAATTGTGTATGTTTTATTGTTAGTTGCCTAGGCCTTGTGTGTTGGTGGCATTTAAATAATTAAACCATAAACCAAAATGGCAAATTCATTCATATTCATATTCATTAATTTTCATTATCTATTTAACAACCCATTCTATACCATGCAATACAGTAATATGCTAAAATCTTCTCCAATTAGACCAGCAGGGAATATTGTTCCTAATTCAGAAATTAGGTAGAGATTCTTTGTTTTCTATAATGCTACTCTCCTGCTAATATGATCAGTAATCTTTTCAATGTCCATGAATCTGATATTTATATTTACAGTTATTCATTTAAGATATGACAGTATCCCCTTGTTGCTGTGGATGGGTTGGCTCAATCTACAGGGAAGGCCCTGTAGATCCCCACTGACAGCTGGTTGACCTAGGCTAGGAAGAGACAGATCTGGAGCTTCACCTTTACCAACCCCTTTCCTCTTGGTTGAGCTCTCAGGTTCCGGGGGCCAGCAGGTCTTAGGTGAGATTCTGTTAGGAAGTGGCGGGATCATAGGTTCAGAGTCAGGTTAAGGTCTGAGGCAGGCATCAGGCAAAAATGGTGTAAATCAAGGCTAAGGTCAAAGGAAAGCAGCAGGCAAGAAGGTCCGAGTCCAGGCTATGGTCAGTGGTGGGCGGCAGGCAAGAATGGTCACAGTCCAGGTTGAGGTCAAATCAAGTATTCAGTCTAAAGACATGAGCTGATAACAAGAAGGGCTGACACGATAGGGCAGGATGGAGGACAGAGGCAGGATAAGATGAGACTGGAAGGACAAGGCAGGCTGGGCTGGAGAGATAAGGCAGACACAGGAACAGGAGCAGGAATGCAGGATGAGGCAGCAACTCATACTACACAGGATATGCAGGTGACCCATTGCTGTGGCGAAGAGATGACATCCTAGGGCACTTTCCCACAGCAAGCCCTTTAAGGGGAGGAATGTCTGGTGCACATGCACCTAGAGGTGCCTCAGAGGTGATCAGTGATGGCGGCATCCTGCCTCAGGAGAGAGTGACTGGCTGTTCGGCAGTGTCAGGTGAGTGCCACAACTCACGGGTAGGCTCTGCAAGCTGCAAAACGTAACATCCATGATATAATGCCCTTCCTATACATTGATACCTAATTCTGTTAGTCTTAATGATCACAAGAACTGGAAGAATGAAATTATGAGTACGTAAATACCAAATTGATCAAGTCCATTCCAAAAGTTGGAAGTTTTCTTCAAGTCTTTCCTGTATGCATAAATAAAACAGAACATTTGACCCTGCTTAACTTAAAGGTTAGCAAAAGCCATAACGATATGTAGTGGTGAAAGAGGAGTGCATTTTTTGTACAAAAGAATTTGCGATCTGAGTGAGCAGAAAAGGTGACATATTAGGTATAGACCAGGCCATGATTGGTTAACTAGGGTAGAAAAGAAGCAGAAAACAAGGTTTTGATGAAAACAGCTGCATGTCAAAATTGAGAGAGCTGGTTTCAGAGAGATATTTGAAAGTGGCAAAGGAGAGGACCTTCCAGACTTTGTGGGAAATAATTTTTTCAAATGAATTTCCATGTATAAAAACATTGTTTTATGTGCAGAAATGGGGTTTTATAAAATTGTCTGCTTGATGTATATCATGTTTAAGGCATTCCCAGGGCTGGAGGTATGGCAGAATTTTCACTTACAAGCGTACTTTTTTTTTTTTTTTTAAATATGAATGCAAGTTTACATGAGAAATTTATAGATAGCAGATGTAACTTATGTGAGCACTTTTGGTGGAAAATATTTCAAAACAAACATACACTTGTATGTTCCCTTTGAAAATGTGTGCAGCTTCTCTATATAGTTGCACATAAGTTACCACAGATGTCACAAAAGTATTGTTGCTATGACTTGCTAGAAATGTATCAGCTAGGTTTGTTCTTTTTTACCTTCTGAAAACAAGAGAATTATTTTTTGATTACTATAAATTAGAGATAGTCAACAGCCTTCTTTCAACAGTGTCATCTATTGGTCATACTCAGGAAGCATGCATACTATGTTTCAGAGTTTGTTTCGGTCTTTGACACCTGGTTGAAGATTGTTTCTACAATGACTGAGCTAAAAAAAATGGTTTAAAATGCAAAATCCCTGGCTTTCTCATGGCACTGTTGTCCCAGTTAGGCCTGTTCTTATTGAGCTAGATTACCAACAGGAACAGAAGGAAATTGCTGAACACCAAGAAAAACTATATGGTTAATCCATCTTTGGTAATCTGTGATGAAAAATTATGATTTTTGGGTGGTCACACACAGGAGCCCACACAAGATGGATGCCTAACTCTATTCTCGCATATCTTTATAAGGCTCTTTAACCTCCTTGAGTGTCTCAGGAGTGGCAAACTAAGGAGATCTGGCACCTCAGCATGACTGGAAAAGGATCAAAAGATGAATTAAATTGTGGAACTTCTTCAGGAGCCAAGCAACTCAAGCATGATTTCCCCCCCCCCCCCCCCGTCCCACACACACACACACAAAAAGACCATTGACAATGGATTCCACTATAGACTATGTGGTATTGAGGAAACTACAAGGGATCAAATATTTAATAGAGCAAAATTTAAGGCTGTCACGGACATTAAATTGGACATGGAGCATCTAACAAATCAATTTACTGCACTGCAAGTTGTGGTTGGGAAGTGTGCGGTGATCTGGATGAAGTCCCAGATAAAGTATGCCATCACTGTGCAGAGCTTCCAGCTCTGCATACAACGATAGAGGATCTCTCCGACTGAGATCACAGGAATAACATCCACCTTCTGGCTGTCCAGGAAGGGGGCAGATGGTCTAAATATTGTGCACTTTGAGGTAAAATTTCGAAGTGGCATGCAGGTGTCCATATGCGCATGGTTCCTGGCGCGCACACATGGATGTGCTGATTTTATAACATGCGTGTGTCACCACACGCATGTTATAAAATTGGTTACCCACAGGCATATGTGTGCTGGATTTTATATTGGCGTGCACATGTGTGCGTGCGCAAGGGGGGGATTTTGTAATAAACGTGTGGCGACACAATCGGGCCTTTTCCCAGTTCCCTCCCAGTCCACTCCAATAAATGAGCAGACTGGGAGGGAACTTCTCTAACCCCCACCTATCCTTCCTCCCTTTTCCCCTCTCCTCCCTGACCCCTAAAACTTACCTACTTACCCTAATATTTTTTGATGTGAAACGTACTTGCTCCCAGGAGCTGAAGTAATTTCCATTAGCCGGCTGGCTGCTGGCACGTGCTTCACCAGGACTGCGCTTAATAGCACTGTCCCAGCTGTCCCCCGCTCCGCCCCTTTTTAAAAACCTGGCACTCCCGCACGTACCGGGAGATACGTGTGTGGCTGGACTGCTCTGAAAATGCACTTGGCGTGCACGCAGTCTGGCCATGCGCGGATCTCCTGGTATTGGCGTGCACTGGAGATTTTCAATTACCCCATTTGTGAAAGGTATGGTGCCACAGGTCTTACACCTAATGTTTGAAGTTGAATGCACTCATCGTGTTCCCTCATGGCAGCTCCCACAAGCTAAATTCCTAGACTAATCATCCTTAAAGTGTTACAGTACCCACAAATGCTTGAGATTTTGGCTGTGGTCTGAGCTAAAATGCTGGAGCTATATGAAGGAAATAAAATCTTCTTTGTGCCAGATCTCGCCAAAACAACTTCAATCCATCATACACAGCCAATGAATTTAAGGGCATTAATAAATCAGTTGGGGGTGTGGTATGGTCTGCAGTACCCAGCTCGCATGAGGGTGACATATAATAACAGCACTAAATTCTTTGAAGATCCAATGGAACTAGAGGCCTTCCTGGCTAAAGAAAAAACCCAGATCGATCAATCTTAAATGAGTTAAGATTCCCTCTTTTTCTTTCTCTTATGGTTTATATGGTAAGAGCATCTGAAAATGACTAGTGGAAGCTGAGCTATGCCTTCCTCTTTTATTTTATAAGGCAAGAGCATCTAGAAGAAGCTGCAAGACTACTGCAAGCAATTGGCATATCCTTTATCTCGTCCCTTCCTTGGGTTAGTGAAGTCTTACGTTATCATTCAGATCATGATGGCAGCACAAGTAAATTTTATAAGCTTGTTCAATATGGGGCAGATTTTTAATCCTATGCGCGCGGGGTACATTTGTGCGCGCTACCCAGTGCATAAGAACATAAGAAACTAAGAAATTGCCATGCTGGGTCAGACCAAGGGTCCATCAAGCCCAGCATCTTGTTTCCATCAGAGGCCAAAACCAGGCCACAAGAACCTGACAAGTACCCAAACACTAAGAAGATCCCATGCTACTGATGCAATTAATAGCAGTACACACAAACGTACCCCCAATTTTATAACACTTGTGCACCTTTCAGTCCCCCTCATCTTCCCCTCCCTTCCCCTATCTAACCCACCCCCCAGCCCTACCTAAATCCTCCCCTACCTTATTTTAATTTTTACGCCTGCCTCTTGCAGGCGTATCTTGCGCGCGCCGGCTGCCCGCACACGAACCTCCGGCACGGCCGCTGTGTGGGTGGACTTGGGATCGCCTCTGGCCAGCTGCTCTGCCCCCGGCTCCGCCCCCTTCCTGCCCCTTTTTCAAAGCCCTAGGACATACGTGCGTCCCGGGGCTTGCTCGCGCCGCTGAGCCTATACAAAATAGGCTTGGCACGCGCAGGGGTAGGTTTTCAGGGTTACGCACGTAACCCTTTGAAAATCTACCCCTACGAGATCCGTATTCAAATGCTATTTAGATGGATAACCATATCGTTATCCATCTAAATTGCATACCCTGCTATATTCAGTCCTTACCCGGCTAGAATTTAGCTAGATAAGAAAGGATCATTTTGAGGGTGTTCTGGAGAGGGGCTGAGATATCTGGCTAACCTAGCCAAATATTGGGTATATTCGGCTAGGTTAGCCAGCTAAATTTAGACCTGCTCAGAAGCAAGTCTAAAGTTATGCAGCTAAGTAGCGCTGTCAACGGAAAAAGTATTAATCAAAGAGAGTGGGCCCATCCCATCCCACGGCCGATTGTCCCCCCACCCTGCCATACATCTTTAAAGTTCCTGTTAAGCCATGCCTTCTTCACCTCCCACTCCTAAAAATTGTAACCAGTCCTCCCATCCTGGTGTAATCGCAATAACATCTGATGGCCCCCTCCCTTCCCACTCGCAAGGGACTACTAAATAGCCAGGCCCACACCCCCTTCCTTTGACCATCCTGATTCCCCCTGTTATCTTTAATAAGATTGTTGGGAGCAAGGGACTCTTCGCCCTGCTCCCGGTGCCTCCATGCTGCTCTAAAACAGACAGTGCTGTAATCGTAAACTTAAGTTAAGCTTACACTTTCAGCGCTAGAAGCAGCACTGAAAGCATAAGCTTAATGTACGTTTATTCTTCCAGCATTGTCTGTTTTAGAGCAGTGCAGAGGCGGTAGGAGTTGGGCAAAGGGTCTATTGCTCCTGGAAATCTTATTAAAGGTAATGGGGGGATCGGGAAGGTCAGGGGAAGGGGCGGGGGCCTGGCTATTTAGTAGACCCTTGCAGGTAGGTGGAATGAGAGTGGTCCACCAGATGTTGTTGCGATTCACCGGGATGGGGAAAGGGGACCACTCTCTTTGTTTAATATTCCTTTTGACAGCACTATTTAGCCGGATACCATTAAAGAGATAAATCGTTAGAATCATGAGCCGGCACACTAAAACCCCCTAAAACCCACCCCCGACCCTTTAAATTAAATCCCCCACCCTCCCGAACCCCCCCCCCCCCAATGACTTAAATAACCTGCGGGTCCAGCGGCGGTCCGGAACGGCAGCGGTCCGGAACGGGCTCCTGCTACTGAATCTTGTTGTCTTCAGCCGGCGCCATTTTCCAAAATGGCGCTGAAAAATGGCGGCGGCCATAGACGAACACGATTGGAAAGCAGGAGGTCCTTCCGGACCCCCGCTGGACTTTTGGCAAGTCTTGTGGGGGTCAGGAGGCCCCCCCCAAGCTGGCCAAAAGTTCCTGGAGGTCCAGCGGGGGTCAGGGAGCGATTTCCCGCCGCGAATCGTTTTCGTACGGAAAATGGCGCCGGCAGGAGATCGACTGCAGGAGGTCGTTCAGCGAGGGTTCCGGCGCCTCGCTGAACGACCTCCTGCAGTCGATCTCCTGCCGGCGCCATTTTCCGTACGAAAACGATTCGTGGCGGGAAATCGCTCCCTGACCCCCACTGGACCTCCAGGAACTTTTGGCCAGCTTGGGGGGGGGGCCTCCTGACCCCCACAAGACTTGCCAAAAGTCCAGCGGGGGTCCGGAAGGACCTCCTGCCGTCCAATCGTGTTCGTCTATGGCCGGCGCCATTTTCCAAAATGGCGCCGGCTGAAGACAACAAGATTCAGTAGCAGGAGCCCGTTCCGGACCGCTGCCGTTCCGGACCGCCGCTGGACCCGCAGGTTATTTAAGTCATTTGGGGGTGGGGGATTTAATTTAAAGGGTCGGGGGTGGGTTTTAGGGGGTTTTAATGTGCCGGTTTTGCGATTTTACGTTTTTTTGATTTTTCACGATTTTTCACGATATTTTACCCCCCCAAACGGCAACAATACGATTCCCTCCCCCTCCCAGCCGAAATCGATCGTTAAGACGATCGAGGACACGATTCACATCCCTACTGAATATACTGGGCTAAAGATAGCTGGATAACTTGTCCATGAACTGCCCTGCTAAATGTAGACCTCTATATCGCTGGTGCATCTGCCTTTTAATACTATATTAAAATAACTTTGTATAGTTTTTGAATCTGAGGCCACAGTGGCGAAAACAGTAGCATGATTCTAGAACAAGCATTGGATTCTAATGTAGAATAATGATCCCCTGCCTCACACAGAATGTCAGACACTGGAATATTATGCTCATAACACAAGAAGAGTGTGATCCAAGGTAAAACTGTCACCAGTGTGAGCAGAATCAATTAAATTTAATGTGCTCCAAGCTGCCAGCAGTATTGGTTAAAGCTGCAGAAATTGCTGGAGACGTTGAAGTGAAATTACTCCAATTGAGAGAAACTGAGGAAAAACTCGGTGCAGTCTGAGTGTCCTTTATAGTTTGGCAAAAGCACAGTTCAGTCTCTGGAACAAAATATCATCAGGTGACGATTGACACTGCTCCCCTCTTCTTCTTCTTTTTTGCAAAATCATCCTCTCTTTCTCTTTTAGTGTCCTTTTAAGGGAGGGAGGGGGAGGAAGAGGAGGAGAGAAGGAGGAGAAATAGGGTAAGGAGAGAAGGCAAAACAAATGAGGAAGAAAAGTGGAGAAGAGAGAAATGAAAAGTAATGAGATGAATAAGGGAGGGGGAAGGGGTAGGGAGGAGATATGAAGGAATTGGGAAGGAGGGAAATGGAGGGAGTGGGGGAAAAGGAAAATAAAAATAGTAGTTTTGTTGTAGATGCCTGTCTCTTATGGATTGGGAAATAGATATGTTTTAAACAATTTAGTTGCATGAAGGGGTTAGTTGAGTCCCTCGATGTATTATTCTTGATGAAAGCCCTTTTGATATTCTTTGATATGCAACTGCAGTTTTGTCCTTCTTTCAAAGGATTATTTGCCTCCTATATATTTTTTTTTCAAATACAGAGTTTTATTGGATGAGTGTAGCTGTGAAAATTGAATGGAATTATCACTATTTTGTTCTTTTTGTACCATGCATATGGATGTTTCTAAATATATACTGCTACCTTTCACCAGTGAGCCACTACCCCTTAACTGGATTTATATTACTAATGAAGTATGGGGGTCATATAAATACCTAAATGTACTCATCTTAAAAGTGCATTGCTTAAATCATCCTATCAAGAAGAAAAAGATTCTAGCCTATATTTAAAAAAAAGGAGATCTAATGTGGCTTTTCATCAAGAGGCACAACTAGATAGAAAAGAATCAACACTGCTTCATGGGGAAGGGGTTGGAGAGTGTATATTTTCATCTGCATCTGAAAAGAAAAATGAGATTGCCATATTATTTAAAAAAGCATTAATAGTTAAAATAATATTCCAAATGTCTGATATAAGGGGGTAGATGGGTTATACCAGTTATACCAGTGCCTTCTGTTTCTCAACATTTGTATGCCCAATGTGGAATCTCCTGATTTTTTTTCTGACATTGCACAGCTTTT
The DNA here is from genome assembly GCF_901001135.1 of Rhinatrema bivittatum. Taxonomy (NCBI): domain Eukaryota; kingdom Metazoa; phylum Chordata; class Amphibia; order Gymnophiona; family Rhinatrematidae; genus Rhinatrema; species Rhinatrema bivittatum. The sequence goes on along the minus strand of NC_042616.1, from coordinate 606,637,353 downwards.
CTTGGACTTTGGGGTTTTATCTATTATCTTAGGAGGATACATTATTCAACCATTGATTAGGCATTGCAAATGTAGGCCTAGGCAGACAAAATCCCTGCAAGTGCTTCATGATATGCAATCAGTTGGGCTTAGTGGATCTATGGTACCTGTTTACACCCTACATCATATTTATTCTTTAATAGATTTCTTTTTAATCTTCAAATATCTTTTTTCAGGGATCATTAAAGCTGACATTCTATCTATTTTAGAATCAGGCCATGCTACTATTACTGTTATACTCTCCATGCTGCAGGAAGTAGTACATTCTGCCACCTGGAGACTCAACACAATACTTTTCGAAGATAAACTTTTTAAGGACATACTATCCTGTTTTGTTCCTGAATTTTATTCCCTAAATGAGTCTGGTCAAATCCTTGCCCAGTAGTGTGGTAACCATTCAAGGTAATGTTGTGTGGTGAGATCATTAGTCATGTGGCATATAAAAATAAAGTAAATGATTTAGCTTTGACTTCCTTGGAGGGAAAAATTGTAACATCAGAGGCTGAAAATATTTGAAATATACGCTCACAAATCTTATTAAGTTGAAGTATGACTACAATGCACTATTTAATTTGAAAGCAGGGAAGAGTATTTTTATGAGGCAATCTCATTATGCTTGAAATAACAAGGCTGGTAGACGTCTTGTGCAGTATTTAGTTGTTAAAAAGCATAGAACTCAAATTCATGCAATTAAAATGTCTGATAATTTTACTGTCATAAAAGACTGAAATTTTATGTCAATTTTTGAAATACTTTCAAGAATTATATACTTCAGAGATTTTGGATGTAAAATAAGCAACAGTGGACTGTGACTCTTTTCTTGCAAAATTAAGGACTCCTTGCCTAACAAAAGCATACCAAGATTACTTAGACTCCCCAATAAAAGAGAAAGAGATTGCACAGGCGATTGACTCACATCCTTCAGGTAAATCTCCTGGAACTGATGGATTTCCACTAAAATGTTATAGGACTTTAAAAAAGCTGTCTACTTTCTAGATTAGGTAATTATAAGCAGTATGTTTCCCTCTGAAATCAACAGCAATAATATACATAGAGGTCTAATATATAATTTACATATATTCCCACAACAATGGTTAAAATAACTATTACAATCACGTTTATTATATTTACTACATTTATTATTTAACAAAATACAAAATCAGTATAAACTTTCTGAGGTACACCCCAACTAATAAAATACTGTATATTACATATCACCACATCTCATTATAAAATCCATCCATTCATCAAACCAACACACACATGCCCATACACTCATACATTATTTAAAATATCACCCTCTCCTTTTACAATACAATATCCTTCTTATGTATCACTCATGAGATTTTTACAATATGTTGTAATATATATTAACCCTGTTATAATGTCCTTTTTGTATAATAATCTTTCCTATGTTGTGACCCTACAGGGACCCTTGTTTCACCCTTGACAGGGCTTCCTCAGGGGAAATATAAATATATGTCCATTCAACATGAATTCAAAATAATTTAAATGATAAATTATAAATAGCGGTGACTCCAAAGAACAATCCACAGTGGGGGATCCTCAGGCAGTACTTCCTTAAAATATGTTGAATGATATATCTAATACACCACCAAACTTAATTCTTCTCCGAAGCTGTATTCAGTTCTCAAACTGATCTCTTCATCATAACATAACTCATAATCATTCTCAATACTCTGGTCATTCAGAACATCACATAATTCGCCACCATCTTTAGCAATCACTGCCGGGTAGAGATGTGAATCGTGTCCTCGATCGTCTTAACGATCGATTTCGGCTGGGAGGGGGAGGGAATCATATTGTTGCCGTTTGGGTGTGTAAACTATCGTGAAAAATCGTTAAAATCGTGAGCCGGCACACTAAACCCCCCTAAAACCCACCCCGACCCTTTAAATTAAATCCCCCACCCTCCCGAACCCCCCCAAATGCTTTAAATTACCTGGGGATCCGGCGGTGGTCTAGAACGGCGGCGGTCCAGAACGGCCCCCTCAATAGAATCGTGTTGTCTTCAGCCAGCGCCATTTTTCAAAATGGCCGCCGCAAAATGGCGGCGGCCATAGACAAAAACGATTCGACGCAGGAGGTCGTTCCGGACCCCCGCTGGACTTTTGGCAAGTCTTGTGGGGGTCAGGAGGCCCTCCCAAGCTGGCCAAAATTTTCCTGGGAGTCCAGCGGGGTTCCGGGAGCGATTTCTTGCCATGAATCGACTGCAGGAGGTCGTTCAGCGGCGGTCCGGAACCCCCGCTGAACGACCTCCTGCAGTCGATCTCCTGCCGGCGCCATTTTCCATACGAAAACGATTCGTGGCAAGAAATCGCTCCCGGAACCCCGCTGGACTCCCAGGAAAATTTTGGCCAACTTGGGGGGGCCTTCTGACCCCCACAAGACTTGCCAAAATTCCAGCGGGGGTCCGGAACGACCTCCTGCGTCGAATTGTTTTTGTCTATGGCCGCCGCCATATTGCGGCGGCCATTTTGAAAAATGGCGCCGGCTGAAGACAACACGATTCTATTGAGGGGGCCGTTCCGGACCGCCGCCGTTCTGGACCACCGCCGGATCCCCAGGTAATTTAAAGCATTGGGGGGGGGTTCGGGAGGGTGGGGGATTTAATTTAAAGGGTCGGGGGTGGGTTTTAGGGGGTTTTAGTGTGCCGGTTTTCCTGCCCTCCCCCTTCCCCCGATTTACGATTTTTTAACGATAAATCGGGGGAATTGGTATTGTATCGTGGCCCTAATGATTTTTTGACGATTTAAAATATATCGGACGATATTTTAAATCATCAAAAAATGATTCACATCCCTACTGCCGGGATGATTCAAATGATCCCTGCATCAAACAACTAACTGGTGCACCTCATTACTCCGGTCATTCAGAACACCACATAATTCGCCACTACCTGGTTCTAAAATGGGACTTCCCCATGTTGTTTGGTCTGTTGGTGTGCATTTTGAACCAGGTAATGGTGAATTATGTGGTGTTCTGAATGACCGGAGTAATGAGGTGCACCAGTTAGTTGTTTGATGCGGTGATCTTTTGAATCCTCCTGGCGGTAATTGTTAAAGATTTTCTAACTTTGCATTTGAAGTGTCATATGGACCATCTCGTATGTTCTGTGGTTTAAAAATGTTTATCAGTCATGTTATGATGAAGAGATCAGTTTGAGAATTGTAGTAAATATAATAAACGTGATTGTAATAGTTATTTGTACCATTGTTGTGGGAATATATGTAAATTATATATTAGAACTCTGTTTATGTATATTATTACTTTCTAGATTAAACATGGTTTACTCTAATTATTCTACAACTGGGAAAGTCTCTGGAAACTTTTTATAGGTTACCCTAGCTCTGTGTGCAAGAGTAGCCTAGTGATTAGAGTAGTGGGCTGTGAACCATGGAGACCAGCATTCTAATCCCCCTGTTGTTCCTTATGACTAGGGGCAAGTCACTACCCTCCCTTGCCTTAAATACCAACTTACCCCTAGATTCATTAACATGATATAATTTTTTCAAGGATAATACCTGTGATAAGAACAAGGGGTGTGACTATGATAATTTTAGAATACCATATGCTATGTTAGCACTTCACATAAGTAGTTTATTGCAATGTGTATTAAAGTTTTCACACCCCATGCTACTTAGCTACTTGTCAAGTGAGTGAGAATGAGAGAGAGAGAGACTCTTTATAAGGCCTTCATAGTAGTCAACTATTTATATCACTATAGTTCCCTAGTAGACAGTCCATCAAGCTAGGGCAAGAGGTCATTGTAGAAATCTCATTTTTGTGTGGCTTTTCTCACTCCAATTGACATCAAATCTTCACTGAGGTCTATTGTGCTGTTCATACATCTCACTCTGCATGTAAAACTGGCCCCTAAACCCTATACCACCAAAACCTCACCTTGATTTACTAGCGGGGCCTGCAATAGCAGTATAAATAGTTGACTACTATGTGTGCCACCCTAGAGGCTACCTCTCCCTCCCCCTCCCCCTCCAAATGCCATTTTGGGCATATCACACAGCTGAACACAAGGGAAAAAGGTATAGTTTCCAACACTAAAAGCATGCAATAATGCCACTTATTTTCATTAGTCCTGCCCATTTGAATACATTTGACAAATTTGAATTTGCACTGCAATAACTATTGCATGCATTATAGTGAAAACACCATAACACATTTTGATGAATGACCCTGTTAGATTGTGAGCCCTCTAGGGACAGAGAAATAACTATAATACCTGAATGTAATTTACTTTGAAGTGCTGAAAAGCAGAAAGTAAATGCAATATTAGAAAAGCCTGGCAGAGGCCCCCTACAGATGTAGAATTATAGGCCCATCTCATTATTACAATTCAAAACATTATAATATTATACATTATAACATTATAACATCATAACATTATAACATTATAACATTATAACAATTCAAAACATATCAGCTGCCTCAATCTCAGATATATAAGTGGATACATTTGAGACATTATATAGTACAGAATGTCCTCACACTGAATTCTCTACTTGAAAATCTGGAGCTCTATTCTGGATGTAGCAATGTAGCTACCAAGTTCTGTAAGATGCTCCATGGCTCCTCAATTTTCAAATATTTAGGAATGGAGGTAGTCTGGGAAAGCGAATTATCACCCAAAATATTTCCCATTTGAGAATGGAACTTTCAAATGGGAAAGATTTTCGGCACAAAATATGAGAGTCTTATGCTCGGCCAGCCTCACACAGACTCTTTTTTTTTTTTTTTTTTACTCCATCTGGTTTTTTGGACCCCAGTGAGACTGCATAGAATGGACCTGTGAAATTCCACTAATTGTTGATACTGTGAACAAACTGAAGGCACCTTACAGCATATGCTATATGACTGTATTAAAATATGGCCTTTTTGGACTCAAGGGTGGGACTACATTTTTAACATTTTTCCAAATTCTATACCTATAACATATAAAATAATTTTATGATCTCATGCTATCAATGAAACACTCGCTGTCAATCAGAGGCAGTTGGTAGACATTCTCCTTGTGCATTTATTGCAAATGGTACTTAGTAATTGGAAAAATAGTGGTCTCTTGAGTGGCACTTATTGGTTCAATACTATGGGGCAGATTTTATAAATCTGCGCACACACGTACTTTTGTTCGCGCACCAGGCGCGAACAAGAGTACGTGGGATTTCAATAGATATGCGCATAGCCGCGCATATCCATTAAAATCTGGGGTTGGTGCACGCAAGGCTGCCCAAAATCGGCAGCCTGCGCGCGCCGAGCCGCGCAGCCTGCCTCCGTTCCCTCTGAGGCCGCTCTGAAATCGGAGCAGCCTCGGAGGGAACTTTCCTTCGCCCTCCCTTCCCCTATCTAACCCACCCCCCTATCTAAACCTCCCCCCTACCTCTATCACGAAGTTACGCCTGCTCGAAGCAGGCGTAACTTTGCACACGCCAGGCCGGCTGCCGCGCTCCATGTTCCGGTCCAGGGGCTGGTCCAGGGGCCACTGTCACGCCCATGGAACGCCCCCTGGCCGGAACCATGCCCCCAGACACGCCCCCGAAACGCTGCGTCAGTCCCGACACACCCCTCCATGCAAGCCCCGGGGCTTGCTCACGCCGCCAAGCCTATGCAAAATAGGCTCGGCGTGCGCAGGGGGGTTTGGGGTAAGTTTTCGATACGCACGTACCCCTTTGAAAATCTACTATATGTATGGTATATAGATATAAAAATGCAGTCGCAATGAAACTGAACAAAAAAAAACAAGTCTACATCATTTGGAAACATTTGTCTGATTATCTTAATTTTTAAAGAAGATCTTGTAATTTTCTCACTCAAAATCTGTTGTATGTGATTATGATTATTGGTTATCTCCTGTATTTTTGTTTTTCATGTTGTTGTTTTCTTTTTAATATTGATATTCAATAAAAAGATTGTACTCCCCCCCCCAAAAAAATTGTGATTTGGTGTTAGATTGAGTTGTGGATTTGATTGTGGTTTATGAGCGGGACAAAACAATTTAAAAAAATTAAAGGAAGAGGAAAGAAAGAGATAGAGACAAAAAAACACTGAGACTTAGAATTTCTATATATGCCTCATTCTGTACATAAGACTGTGCTTTAGCTCATGGAATAGAACATCTACTAGTCCTATGCCTTGAAACAGGAAGCTAAATTGGCAGTTACAAAGAGTAATCATAGCTTCAGGTCATCAGGTGAAATTGAGATGTATCCATTTTTGTCCCATGCATTCCTGGACTTAAAAGTTTCTTATTTTCAGAATAAAGAGCTAGTCAGCGTCCTCTTCCACAGCAGAAAGTTATGTTTCTGGCTATTTTATTATGCAGAGTTCTATAATGTTTCCAAATCTCATCATGAGCTACATAATAGGGATGTGTGCAGAGAAAATTTGTCCGGTTTGTTCATTTCGTTCATTTGGCTCAGTAATCTGTTTTGTTTGGTTCAGGTTCCAAAATTTCATTAATTTATTTTGTTTATTTTCCACTAAAGTCAATGGAGGAAGCAACACATCCTATTTGGAGCTCTAAAATGTTGTTTGTTTGTTCAAGTTTAATGAAACTTGCAGGCAGGCATCAGCAGCAGAGGGAAAAGCATTCCATGACACTAAGAATGGGATAAAAAGGTGCCAAAAATGACATGAATAGCCCAAAGCACTGTGATAGGGGCAAAGCAGCACCAATAGGGGAAATTACACCCCAGGGCACTAAAACAGAGACAATGGGCACCAATAACAGTGGCAAGCACACCCTAAGGCTATAAAGGAGGAACATAGGGCACCAATGTTATCCTGGACATTCAGTGGGATAAATGCCCCACTGAATATCCCCCAAAAAAGTTATCTGGCTATTTTTACCTGGATCCATATTGGAAGTCATTAATTACCCTTGTGGACAATACATTGAAATCCTCAGCTCAGTGTGCAGTGGCAGTCATAAAAGCAAAAACAATGATCTGGAAAGGAATGAAGAATAAAATGGAAAATATTATACTGCAACGTATTGAACTGTGGTGAGACTGCACCTTGAGTATTTTGCGTAGTCCTGGTCACCCCATCTGAGAATGTTGTGTTCGTGGACCCTTGAGCCAGCTAGCGATGATGAAAGTGCGCCGTGAGAAGGTCCACAGCGAAGGTTGTAGCCGGGAGGCAGATCAAGTCAGGAGACCCACCGAATCTTCACCACTGGAAGCCTGAGATCCTCCCGGGAGGAGCCCATGAGGATCCAAGCTGCTTGGACATATGTGCGGTCTCCTGAAGATGAGTACCTGAAGAGTTGTCCAGAAGTTGTGAAGCGGAGAAGTGGCTGGAACCAGGAGACCAATCGGAACTTCACCACTGGAAGCCTGAGGACCCCCAGGAGGAGCCCGTGAGGACCCGAGCCACTTGGACTTAGGCGAGGTCTCCTGGACAGAGCAGTTCAGATCAAATCAAGCAGCAGGAAGTGGAACAAACCAGGAGTCAGGGCAGAGGCTGAAGACAGAGGCAGAGGCCGAAGACAAACCAGAGTCGAGACAGGCAGCAAGCAGGATACCAGAGGACGAGCCGAAGTCAGGAGCCAGGAGACAAGCCGAAGTCAGGAGCCAGGAACAGGAGCAAGCAAGGATGGGCTGAGGCAGGAACAAGGCTGGAGCAAGGACCAGGGCAACGCAGGAACAAGAAGAAGACTGCAACTACTAACCTCAAGGAGGACCTCATTGCAAGGCCAAGAGTGGAGCTGGTTTCAGGGTTTAAAACCCCTTAAGGCATCTGACGTCATCCCCGGGGTGGTGCTATCTTTCCCGCGCTGGTCCCTTTAAATTCTAAGCCTCTGCACATGTGCACGCCTAGGGGGCAGGGCCAGCTGGAGAGCGTCAGCGGAATCTCCCTCGAGGAGGGATCGCCACAAGAAGGGCCTAGCAAGGCCCGAATGGAACGCTGCGGTACACAGAGCAGCCCCGAGGTAGGAGGAGGGCCCAGCCGTGGACCTCCGCAGGCCAGGACCGCAACAGAGAAAGGCATTGAGGAACTAGAGGAGGGTGAAAAAATTATAAAGGGGATGGAATAGCTCTTCTATGATAAGAAGTTATGCAGCCTAGGGCTCTTCAGCTTGAAAAAGAAATGGCTAAGACAGAGGGCATGATAGAAGTTTATAAAATCATGAATGAGGTAGAATGGGTAAATAAATGACCTATATTTACTCATTCAAAAACAAGGGGGACACTTCATGAAACTAACATCCAGAAGATTTAAAACAAATAGTAGAAAGTACTTTTCATTCAGCTCACAATCAAACTGTGGAATCTGTTACCAGAGAGCATGGTCAATTTGACTAGAATAACAGGGTTTAAAAGAGATGTGGACAAGTTCCAGGAGTAAAATTCCATAGCACATTATTATTTAGGTAGACTAAAGAAAGCTGTTTTTATCCCTGGGAGTGAGTAACATGAAATAGATCTACTTTATGGGATCTAACAGATAAGTATAACCTGAATTGGCCACTATTGTAGACAAGATGATGGGCTTCATGGACCTTGTTCTGACCCATCATGGCATGTCTCATGCTTTTATGGGTTAAGATTTAAAAGAAGATTCAAATAGGTTAGTTTTTAGACTAAATTTGAATAAGGCAAAAAAGGGAGAATGACCAGGTCCAGATTTGCTAATAGGTTCATGACTAGAGCAGCAAAAATCTAGGGGAGGCTGCAAACCAGCTCAAAATTTTCTACCTTCCAGCTAAACTGAATCTCACTCAGTAGAGAACAGCCCCCTGCTTCCTGTTCCAGCCCTTTCCCTCCTTTGCAGGGTTCAAGAATGGGAAGGGAGGGGCTAAGATTGGAGCAGATATATCAGAGTGAAGAATAGCCATCAATCCCTAATCCAGGGACAGGAGAATAGGGAAGGGGGTAAACCTGTAGCAGAGAAGTAAAGGGTGGGGGGATCATTTTGGGGAGGTTAGAGGGCTGGAGGGTTTGACTAAAATAGGGGAATAGGGGCAATGTTTATGTGTGTGAAAGAGAAGAGATTGGTTGTGTGCATATGCCAGATTGAGTGAGAGGTGAGAGAGAGGATGGGGATGCAAGAGTAAGCAGGACTGGAGCATGATAGGGACACCTCCCTTCTCCTCCACTGCCAATTATGATTCCCCCCTCTACTTGATCTCAGATTCTGTCCCAAGAATCTGGGATCTCCCTCCCTACCTACCTTTCATTTCTCACCGTCCTGAAGCACTCCTCCTCATCCCCTGCCTCCTGTGATCTCCCTCCTACTCCTTCATCTATCCCAGATATTCTCTCCCTCTCCCTTCTCTTTCCCTTATCCAAGATTTGTATCATCCCCCTCTACATCAATCGTCCTCATCTTCCATCTCTCCCATCTCTGGTCTTCTCTCCCTATCCTCCCTCTCCTCCTGCCATCCCCAGTCTTCTCACCTTTTCACACAATTATTTTATATTCTTTTGTCTCCTTTCCCCATGCCTGGCTCTTTCATCCTCTCCTTCTCCTCTCCCTCTCCCTATCCCCATGATCTCCTCCATGTACTGATTCTTGAGATCCCTTTTCCTTACCCAGTGATCACCAAATAAATTATACAGACACAAGTACGACTGGAAAACTACTTTATTTCTATAATATAAAAGATCAAAATGTTTGCCAATGTGCTTTGGGATTTTCTTATTCTTGACACAGAATGTATCTCTGAACTGCGACAGAAAACTGTGGGGCTGTCTTAGACCTTCTGCCCCTGTTGACTGACTTTACTGTGAGGTGGAAGAGGGTAGGGGTGTGCATTCGGATTGACCGCATTAGTAAAACGCAACTCATATTTTTTTTTTACTTAAAAAATTGATTCGACATAAACGATCGGATTTCCCACATATCGAACATAGATATTTTCGATATGTGGGAAATCGCGATTGTTGAGCCAAAATAAAAATATAAACCCCCTCACCCTCCTTAATCCCCCCCCCCCCCCCCGACTTACCACAACTCCCTGGTGATGGAGCGAGGAGTGAGGACGCCATTTCTGCAATCCTTGGCGAGAAGCATGTGACATCGGCGGCACGTCGAGTGACGCCGGCGTCACGTGATTCCCGGCTCGTTCGCGCCGGACGGCTCGTTCGGCCCAAAAAGAACTTTTGGCCAGCTTGGGAGCCGTCCGGCGCGAACAAGCCGGGAATCACGTGACGCCGCGTCACTCGACGTGCCGCCGACGTCACATGCTTCTCGCCAAGGATTGCAGAAATGACGTCCTCACTCCTCGCTCGATCACCAGGGAGTTGTGGTAAGTCTGGGGGGGGGATTAAGGAGGGTGAGGGGGTTTAAATTTTTTTTTTGCACATATGTACATATACCCAACTCATTGGATTTTTTTTATGTCCATATTGGCCGCAAGTGGGACCCCCTTTCGGACATAAAAAATATGAACATAAAATTTTGCTCTGCACATCCCTAGAAGAGGGATGGGTAGCCATAGCACCAGCAGTGCCCAGAGGCAGCAGAAACCTAAAATCCATCACTGAGCATAACACACCAACTCAGGAAGATTATTTTAAGCAAACAATACAATAACTTGGAAAGTATAAAGTTGGGAATTGGCAGTAAAGGGGAAGGGCATAGTTAGGAGTGAATTGCCTGATAAGCAGAGTTGACAAGGAGGGGTATAGCAAGAGATAAGAAAGGAACTGCAGCATGGATGCTCTTGTGGGTGAGGAAGAGGAGCTTAAATTATATGCAGAAATGAATAAGGAGCCAATGTGACTTGAGAAAATAAGTAATATTGGTGCAACAACTTTGGTGAAAGATAAGTCATGCAGCTGAATTTTGCATATGTAGATGGTTTGCTGGGAGACCTGTGAGGAGCAGGAATCTAAGCAACAAATGATGAGAGAATGGGTAAGTGTTCCTGTAGTATGTTCAGAAAGGAAGGGATGGAGTCTGGTGATGTTTTAAAGGAAGAAATTATATATTTTAGTTTAGTAGTGTTTTGGATATGTGTAAAGGAGAGAAAGGAGTGCAGATGACTCAAAGTTTATGGGCTGAGGGTACTGGGATGATGAGAGTGTTATCCACAGAAATAGAGAAAGGGGGAAGATGGAACATAGGTTTGGAGGTAAAGATAAGTAATTCAGTCCTGATCATATTGGGTTTAAGGTGATAGTGGTACATCCAGGCAACAATGTCAAACAAGCAAGCTGAGAGTTGGGTCTTGAACCCTGTTAAAATTACTGGTATAGAGAGGTAAATCTGAGAATCATCAGCATAAGGATGGTATTGAAAGCCATGGAAGGAGATCAAAGTAGCAAGTGAATTAGTATAGACAGATGAAAAGAGGGCCTAGGACAAAGTCCCAAGGCATACTAATTAAAAGTGGGATGGTAATATAGGAAGATCTAGCAGAGGACACACAAAAAGTGTTATGGAAGAGGTAAGTAGGGGTGTGTATTCGTTTTCGCCGTATTGGCGATCCACAACGTATATTGCACTATTTGTAGTATTCGTGGGGAAGCAAAACGTATCGCGATTCCCCACGAATACACAAATCTTCCCCGAATTATACGGCCACCTAAATAACAATTTAAACAAACCCCCCACCCTCCTGAACTATCCCAAGACTTACCAAAACTCCCTGGTGGTCCAGCGGGGGGTCCGGGAGCCATCCCCTGCACTCACACCCTTGGTGCCGGTTTCATCATGGCGCCGATAGCCTTTGTCACAGGGGCTACCGGTGCCATTGGTCAGCCCCTGTCACATGGTCATCGGCGCCATATTGTGCTCCTACCATGTGACAGGGGCTGACCAATGGCACCGGTAGCCCCTGTGACATAATATGGGCAAAGGCTATCGGCACCATTTTGAGTACTGGCATCGGATGGCCGGAGTGCAGGAGGTCGCTCCGGGACCCCCGTTGGACCCCCAGGGACTTTTAGCCAGCTTGGGGGCCCTCCTGACCCCCACAAGACTTGCCAAAAATCCAGGGGGTCCGGGAGCGACCTCCTGCACGCCGGCCGTCCGATGCCAGTACTCAAAATGGCGCCGATAGCCTTTGCCCTTACTATGTCACTGGGGCTACCGGTGCCATTGGTCAGCCCCTGTCACATGGTAGGAGCACAAGATGGCACCGATGACCATGTGACAGGGGCTGACCAATGGAACCGGTAGCCCCTGTGACAAAGGCTATCGGCGCCATGATGAAACCGGCACCGAGGGTGTGAGTGCAGGGGATAGCTCCCGGACTCCCCGCTGGACCACCAGGGAGTTTTGGTAAGTCTTGGGGGAGTCAGGAGGGTGGGGGGTTGTAGTTAATTTTAATTTTAGCTGGGACACGAATAGAAATCGCCGTATTAACACATCGGGGAGCCATACGGCCGAATGCAACGTATCTGCTCCCCGACGAATCCAAATCACGAATGCAACATATGGCGTCCCTCTGCACATCCCTAAAGGTAAAAGAACCAAGGCAGGAGAGGCTTCTAAAATCCAAGGATGACAGAGCATCAGAAGTAAGTTTTGATCAACAGTGTCTAAAGCAATGGATAGTTGAAGGAGGATACGAATCCAGTAAAGGCTTTTGATTTTAGCATAAACATGTTATTAGAGACTTTAGCAAGCACTGTTTCAGTCGAATATAGAGTAAAATCTGGACTGGAGTGGATCAAAAATAGTTTCAGATGAAAGAAAGTCAAGACAGCAGAGGTGAACAGCATGCTTTAGTAGTTTGAATGCAAAAGAAGATGAAAATGGGGAAATAGCATAGCAGGTAGGTTCAAGTGAGTGTTTTTTGAGGAGTGATGTGACCACAGCATGTTTGAAGGCAGCGGGAACAGTAACAGTGGAAAGTGATATATTGAGGATATGATAGTTAGAAGGGATGACTGCAGGAGAAATAGAGCTCAGAAGGTGGATGAGAATGGGGCCAGAGGAATAAGTACTGAGTTTGAAGTAGGAGAGAACCTACAGAAAAGGAAGAGGAGGTGACAGGGGCCAGAGGAAGGGGAAAGAATGAAGTTAGAGATGGCCTGGTTTGAGAAGTCTTGACAAATGTTGTGTACCTTTTCAAGGAAGTAGTCAGCCGTAGTCTGGGGGAAGAGTGAAGGGTGATATGGGAGGCAAATGCAGTTTGAGAATGGAACTAAGTGTTGCAAAGAGACAGTGAGATTTGGAGGCAAAATAATTTGTCAGATGGACATAGTCGCCTTGCTTGACAAATGCAAAAGCAGGCTGGAAGAAGATCAGCAAGAAATTGAAATATATGAAGTCACCATGGGCACAGGATTTTAGCCAGAGACACTCAGCAGAACAGGTACAGGAATATAGGAAGCAAATATTTGGGGTGAGCCATGACTGTTGCATTTTATAGAATGGGTAAGGGGAGGGGCTAAAGAGTCTAAAGAAGAGGAGAATGTAGGGTTGAAAGAAGAAACTGCCTTATCAACTGATTCAGATAATGTAGTGGAGGACAAAAAGAGTTACTTACACTAGTAACTAATGAGGTAAATGAGTAGTAAATGAGGCATCATGTAGATTCTAGTGAAGATTTGACAAAAACTATGTGAGCAGGTCATCACTGGTGACTCTCCAATGCATGAAGGTTTGATCATCCAATCACAACATCAGAAAGTCGATGAATTTGATTAGTCAGTAAATATTTTAAAGGTGAACTATGTTCCCTCTTGTTGCACTAAACCTCCAGAAGACAAGAAGCTAATTGCATTTATTAAGTTTTCTAATGACCATCACATGCCTGATGCAGTTTGATTGATCTGTTTTGGGTCAACAAGTTCTAAGTTAAGTGTGTGTGTATTTGTGTGTTTGTATGTGTGTGTGTGTGTGTGTATGTGTGACCAGGGGGGGGGGGGGGGGGCAAAGGACTTTCAAGATTAAACAAGTTTTATTGTGCATGTATAAAAAAAATCATAAACAGCTAAGAATATTTTTCCACTCTTGGATTGAAGATTAAAACAAAGTAATAGTGTGGTTCTGTCTAGGATGGTCCCTTCAACTAAATACATTTTATATTTAAGATGTGACTTTCAGAGTTATGGGATAGAATTTTGTTTTTGTATATTTATTATTCTTCCCTTATCATTGGACTGTTTGTTGTATCATACTAATAACTAGCACTTAATTTAGGGCTTGTTCTGTTTTTTCCAGTAAAAAGTGTATTGGTGTTCTAGGGCTTCCTCCCAGATATAGTTGCTGCTGTTTGAGTCCTGGGAGCTAATTTCCTATGGTTTAGCAGGTTTTCTATATACGTTCTGTGTGTCTTTTTTGAAGCGTTTTGTGTTACTTCATAAAGTTTGTGGCAATTGAAGGTGTTAGTGTGGCTGTTACTGAAGTGACACCAGAATTTGAAATTTATTTTTTTTTGTATGGTGAGTTGGTGAGAATATGTCTCTTGGAGAGTGTATCTCTTTGGGGTACTTTAGTAGGACTGGGAGTGTGGGGGCATCTCATCCCATCCTTGCCTCAGGCAGCAGATTGTCTTAAGCGCATAAGCGGTTCCTGTCTGCTGGCACCAGCTATCAATAAAGTAAAGCTCTATGCTTGCTCTGGGCTGCTGGCAGTCTGCACTACTTCCCACAGACTGACATCATCATCAAAGGCCTGCTCAATATTGTACATGTTACCACATCAAAGGAGACATTTTGAATGTGGCCTTTGTTGATGTTATCAGGCTGCAGGGGCAGTATAGAGGGTTGGGCACATGGCAGTAATACATTTTTCTAATGCACCACCAACTATGCCCCTGACAAAACCAATGAGTTTTAAAGATTTAAAATATGGTGATTTTAATGGGAAGCATGGGAGAGGCTCCAACATAACTGTCAGCCCCTGGGAAGGACCCTAGCGAATCCAGCACCAATAAATATGATAAACTTTTTCAAATAAATAAAAATTAATATTTTGACAGTGTTGGTATGGTTTAGGGGTGCTTGTGACCTGACCACATTTGGAGTTTAGGGTCAGAAGTGAATTTAATAGTTATTCCACCTGCTATTCCAGGGGGTTCCTGTGGTTAAAAAGTAGATAAACCATTTTTTAAACCATTGTTTACCAGGTGAGATCACATAAACATGATTTTAGGAAGAAATGTTTAAGTCTTAAATATATAATTAGCTCTAAAAGTAAAAAAGGATTCGCACTCACAAAGCGGGGAGTAGCTGGCTTGTTACGGCGGTTACTACCCCAAACCAAATAAGCCTGATACTTCACTTTCAATGCATATCCTGCTTCAACGGCAGGGGAGAAGAAAAACTGATACTTCACACATATCCAGCATAGCTCTCTGCTTCAACGGCAGGGGAGAAGAAAAACTGATACTACACGCATATCCAGCATAGCTCCCTGCTTCAACAGCAGGGGAGAAGAAAAACAACCAATAAGGGCTGAATAACACAGTCTGGGTAAAACAAATAAGCATGGGTGTAGCTTGCTTATTGCGGTGGTTACTTCCCCTACTACCCGTAACTAATCAAGCTGATATTTCACTTGGTTGCAGCTCCATCACTGCTCTCTACATTAATGGTGGGGGTGGAAGGGAAATAGAACCAAAGAGCTAAGAGAAACAGATAAGTATGAGAAAAAAAATGTGAAGCTTGCTGGGCAGACTGGATGGGCCGTTTGGTCTTCTTCTGCTGTCATTTCTATGTTTCTATGTTTCTATGTTATATGGTAATTTATTTTATTTACTTTATTTAAAATCTTTTCTTTACCGTCATTTAGTAATACACCATCACAACGGTTTACAATTAGGCACATACATAAGTTTGGTTTATAAATTTATCTAGAGGGTGCCAATCAATTTTTCGGTTACATGTTTCAATAATATATTCTATATGGAAAGTGGATTGGAATTTCCATTTATATGATTCATAAGATAATCATATATGTTTTATACTGTTTTTCTCTTAAATTAATACTTATGATAAAAATAATAAAGAAAGCAATTACGCTTTTAGGTGACTTTCAGCTGTGTGAAGAAACACGGACAACTTTTACATTTATTTAGAAGCTAGCCTGAAGGTTTGATGTGATTTTGAAATTATTTGAGTGGAGTTTTTTATTGGTTTCATTTTCCTATTCATTTTAATAGGCAATGTTAAAAGTGGTAAAAAACAAGTTCTGTCCAATTCTCAGAGAGGGGAATAAAAAGAACTCTTTGCCATCCCATAGACAATACCATGGCAATGCCATAGTAATGCCTGACCACCTCAGTATCTATGCAAAGCACCTGTGTGATCAGGTCTGTATAACTACACTAAATTGAGGCAAAACACAGAAAGATTTGAGAAGTAATTTACCTTAAAAGAGTGTTTTAAGTGAAATAAAATTTATTTTGCAAGCTGGTTTCCTTAATCTAGGAGTTTTTAAATGGTTCCTTGGTAAATAAGAAGGTTTTTTTGAAGTAGATGAGAACTATTTCCTGAAAAGACCTCAGAGGAGTAAGGATCTCTGCTGAGGATTTTCAGAAAGCACTTTTAGAATCTGAAGCAGAGCTTTGCTGTACACTGAAGGGGAGAGACCAGGTTGCAGGTTCCTGTTGCAGAGGCATAGTCTGAATAGAAAAGCACCCTAGGAAATACAAGTGCTGTGTGTGACAGTGTATGAAAATAGTACTTATTGTAATTCTAATCCTTTCTGAGCTAAGAAATTAGTTAAAATTGAGGTTAATTCTACAGCTAGTCCGCAGTATTTTGCCAGCTTTGATAGACAAGTGAATGTGAGAAAAGTGGATGGTCTGATTCTGAGCTGATTTTATTGAAGTACTTTTCACCTCAAAAAAAGAATATTTCAGAAAGTCCCATAGACTTCAAATTGTAGACACTCCAACTGAAGATAAAGGTGTTGTGGTGTTACAGGACCTGTAAATAAAGGTATCTCTGTGTTGTTTCCTTAAAGGAAAAAAAATCTTTGAAATAATTTGGAATATAGAA
This sequence comes from Rhinatrema bivittatum, assembly GCF_901001135.1. Taxonomy (NCBI): domain Eukaryota; kingdom Metazoa; phylum Chordata; class Amphibia; order Gymnophiona; family Rhinatrematidae; genus Rhinatrema; species Rhinatrema bivittatum. The sequence continues at coordinate 606,620,374 of NC_042616.1, read as the reverse complement.
TCCTACAACTTGTTCCTGTCCGTATTGGTGAATGTGAGAAAAAGCGTAATTACATATTTTTCTTACTTTGTGAGTTTTCTTAAAGCTAGCATTCTTAGACAGAATTGAAATAATTATCTTTTGATTTCTATTAGCAAGATCTCCAGTCTCAATTAGTTGACAAATTAGCAACAAAATTGACTGTGGAAGATAGGCGATGTAAGGAAGGCAGTCTTTATTATTGATTTCGTTAGAGTTAACGTAGTAGGTGAACCACTGTATCCTAAGACTTCATGGTCAAAAGTGATAGTCTAGGTCTTGTCTTCACCATCAAGCATTGTAAGCTATTCTTTGATCACCAGCACCAAAGCTTCATATCATTCCTAGGTCAGCATTCTCTACATAGTGTTCATAAACTGCATTCTCAAAATTTATTACACAGAAATCAATCAAAGATAAGTGTGTACCAATGAACTCAGACAATTTTGGTGTGTACCAATGAACTCAGACAATTTTGGTAAATTGTACTACCTGGAAGATTGCAGTATTGCCTGAAGAGCCTTTAATAATAAGTTAATATAAAGAATCAGATTTTTTGAATTATAGTTAAGAATTCTATATTTGTTCTCATTAAAAAGTAAATAACTGAGAAAAGTACTTATCTGATAGTATCTTGGTGAGAAGTAATCCTTATACAGGAACTGGTTTCTATTCGGATACTGTGTCAAAGAATTAGAGTGATTGTCAAATATACAAAATTGTTTTGTGTATCAGAAGCAAAATATTGAAAATATTGACATTATGGAAATGTTTATTCTGTTCAATAATTACACTTTTTTTCTAGAAGTGAAGAGCCTGGAGAATTATCCATTTGCCAGCAAAATAAAATTATGGTATTTGATTATAGAAGTGCCTCTGAAATCATTTGTCTATTTTGATTTATTTTCTGGTGAAGATAATCTGGGTGTTAAAACTATTTCCTTAACATCTCTTAAAGCAGAAACCCCAGTAGCCTTACCATATGGCTAGCCATGTGACAGTGCCCAAAATAGTTTGGTGCCCAAGGGTGTTTACAAATGAATGAGATGGTAATGTGCAAATATAGCTCACACACATACTGCTTATTACAAGCTTTGTTATTGTAACCTGCACTCCCTCTAGCTTCTATATAGAGTCATAGTCTGAAGGGGTATACCCCATGTGCTTTTCCTCCTCCTGTGAATGTGCACTTCAGTGAACATATAGAAATTCAATTGAGCCCAACTATCTTGTTTATTTTACAATGCACACAATCACTACAACAAAGCACTGTGCCAGTAGAGGAGGGAGAATGATATTTATACAGTTGATGAATTTCATATAGCCAGTGCATCGGATAGATGGTTCTTAACCCCTGCACTTAAATTCTATTGTTCTCACACATTCTGATCTCACTTGCTAAGATTCACCAATAACAGTGTATAACCCTGCTACTTATTGCAATAACATTTAGTATACAACCCTGATACTTACTGCAGATGACTTGAGTGTAGAACTCCAGATCAGCAGGGATCCTGTTAAATTGAATGGCATTAGGGATGTGAATCGGGCTTCGGACAATTGAAATTATCGTCGATATTTTCAAAATCATCAAAAATCGGGGGCTCCCCCAAAACGATAGGAAAACCCCACGATATTGTTCGTGGGGGTTCTCTTATTGTTTTGGGGGAGGGCGGGAAAAACAGCACACAAAAATAACCCCTAAACCCACCCCGACCCCACAACACGGCTTCCGAAAAAATAGAGGCACAGAATCCCTCCTCACCTCGTTGACAGATCATATTTTAATGGGCCTCGATAAAGGAAATTCTTTCCTACTGATCTTGTTAGACCTATCCGCAGCGTTCGACACGGTCAACCGTGTCATCCTCCTAAACCAGCTCTCGTCCATGGGAATCAGCGGCACCGTCCTATCCTGGTTCAAAACCTCTCTCAATAACAGAGGTTACAAAGTTAAACTCCAAAACAAGGAATCCTCAAGATTTGACTCTGTCATAGGAGTCCCACAAGGTTCTTCACTATCTCCGACTCTATTTAATATCTACCTTCTTCCTCTCTGCCAACTTCTCACCGACCTCAATCTAAAGTATTTCCTTTACGCAGATGATATCCAAATTATCATCCCCATCAAAGACACATACTCTAAAACTCTTGACTACTGGGAATCATACCACCAGAAAATCAAACAATTACTAAACAGCTTACACCTCATCTTAAACTCATCCAAGACTGAAATCCTACTCATCTCTCCTGAAAACAATATCTCTAATACCACTCTTCCTACAAACCTACCTACCACACAAGTTAGAGACTTAGGAGTGATAATAGACAACCGGCTAAACTTCAAGGCACATATCAACAAAACAACCAAAGACTGCTTCTATAAACTCCAGGTTCTGAAGAGGATAAGACCTCTTTTCCATGCTCAAGACTTCAGAACGATCATCCAAGCAGTCATTTTTTTCGAAAATAGACTATTGCAATTCCCTATTGCTAGGTCTGCCCTCATCCTATTCCAAACCATTACAGATGGTTCAAAATTCAGCAGCTCGATTACTAACAGGCGCAGGAAAGAGAGACCACATATCTCCCATTCTGAAAGAGCTACATTGGCTACCCGTACACTTCTGTATCATGTACAAAGCCATATGTGTCATCTTCAAAACTATTCATCAGCGCATCTCCCTCGATCTACAAATCCCCCTCCAAGTATACAACTCGACAAGACCTACCAGAGATGTTTACAGAGGCGCCCTCAAAGTTCCCCCTGCGAAAATGACCAGACACATCACCTTAAGAGATCGTGCCACCTCCACAGCCGGCCCTCCCCTGTGGAATTCCATTCCTACAGATCTCAGACTGGAACCCTGCCTCTTAACTTTTAGGAAAAGACTTAAGACTTGGTTATTCAAGCAAGCTTTCCCAGACACAATCTAATAACACAAGTCAAGGACACAAACCAAGGACTCCACAAAACACTCAACCATTAATCATGCCATTTGTACATAGCATTTAATTTATTTGTATACCGTTTAACCGTTTATTCTTTCCTATCTCTTCCTTCTTCTCCAAGTTCTGCAACCCTTGTTATTTGTAACTGCTCCTTCGGTCACCACAGTTCTAGTTGATGTATTTAATGCACTCCCGTTTCATGTAAACCAGCAAGATATGTTCTCATGATTGCTGGTATATAAAAACCTTAAATAAATAAAATAAATAAATAAATGTACTTTGCATCTGCTTTGGGGCAGATGCAAATTATATGCATTAAATCTAGAGATTTCAAAATAAAATCTTTACAGGTACTTTGCCCCTTTTTTCATGTGGGTAAAAGTACTTTTGACCATGCTAGGTGGGGGAACTGAGGAATTATCAAAGGGGCTTTCTACAAAGGTAAACACGCATTTACCCTTATAAAATGTTTTCAATATTGTCCCCATTGTGCATAATTCATTCTGAACATCTAAGTTACAAGAAAAAGAAACTGCACATTGTAAAAAATACACACTGAATAGGTTTATCTTGCAAAGCACACAATAGCACAGTCAATTCCTCAACTAACAAGAACTAAGCAAGTCTGTTGCACTCTTTTCTGGATGTATCCAATGGCTTTGAAATTTTTCAGAGTAGCAGATACAAAGTCAAAATCAAAGTTATTTTGACCCTATCTGCATTTATAACCTACTTTTTTTTTTTTTTGTTATAACAAAGTTAAATGAAGTTGTGTCCACAAAGTCACTGTTCTACACCTGGTTGGTTCCCCCAATTGCTTTAAAGTGAACCAGTTTATGTCAGAAAGGAACTTGAGTCCTGTTCTTGCCAGATTCTTACTAGTCCAAGCGCAAATGAACAGTGGTCCTTACTGAACAGGAATACGAATCCTTGGCAATGTTTCATTCTTATTATTATATCTTATTTGAAAATCCTCACAGAGAGAACAAATCTGCTGAAATTAAAAGTACTTCAAAATGAGATTAAATATGGTGCCATAAATAAAATGTTCTTTTCTAATTTACAGAAGCTATTTAAACCTCAAAGCTAGCCATAACATGTCTACAAACAGTGCTAGACTTGGTACATAATAAAGTGATAATGAAATTCAATTAGTGTGATATTTGACCTCTTGGAACACTGTACTCTCTGCAATTATTATGGGTGAACAAAAATTCTATTAGTTTTCATTAAATTGAAGGATAAATGAAATGCTTTGGTGAAGTAGCAGTTTAGTTACCGAGCAAGAGAATGCATGCAAAAAGAGTTTTGTTTTTTTCTCCATCTGGTTTAGCAGGGCTAAAAATGGATTGAAACTTAGGCCTGTTTCAAGAAGCGAAAAAGGAATCACACATAATAAATGAATCTGAGAACATTTCTGTAATTAATAATAAAAAAAAGTATGCATCTTTCCCGCAGCTTTTTCCAATCCTGCAGCAATATATTAACTTTCTTCCTCACAATAGTGCTGGACTTCAGTAGTATGCATAACAGCGTAAAGGCAAGAAACAGACGTAATTCTCTCCCTTTCTTGTATATCATTTTGAGAATCAATTATATCTTCCACAGCAGAGCTCAGAGTAAAAGTGTCACCGAGTTAGAATGTCTAATGGCTTTGACAGTACATTAATTCTCTAGGCATTAGTGTCCCCAAATGGGTTTGTTTTGTGCATATTATGATAGGAATTGACTTCATTCTTAAATTAGACTATGCTGGGGACAAATATGTAACTCTTCATTAGGAAGAGACTGTGGGCAGACTCCCACAGACTCTATGCTTCAAACTGGGCCAAAGAAAGTTTGCTTAAGGAATTGATAAGGAGCTACAGAGCTAGGTGTAGGGGTGGGCTTGAAAAGAATTTGGATCAAGCTGCTAGAACCTCATTTTCTTGTTAAGAAAACTTAGTTTTCCTGTTAAACAATCCAAAAATAAAAACAAATTAACTAGACACTGTAACAGAAGTTTTCACAGAACATGACAAATACTTCAATTAAGAAAGTTTGTGGTAACCAACTGTTTCCTGTCAGGCCAAGAAGATTAAACCCTATCAGCACAGCTTGAATGTAAAAGTTTGTTACATATTATAGCAATTGCCAGCACTTCTTTTTAAAATTGTCAGTATTCTTACAACAGTGGGAGACAATATCCCTATGAAGAGCATGGACTGAAATGCTGTGCCGGAACATGCCCCCAATCCTATTTTCTGTGTGTGCAGCAAGTGGAGGATAAAAATTGAAACAGTAGAAAATAGTTTAAGGCATACCACCACAGAGTAGAAAAAAACATAAAAGGACAAAAATATGCACTTCAAATGATATACACTGATCCCATGTCCTATGATTCATCACAAGACAAAGGAAGAATGTACAGCATTCTAGTAACTATTAATATGTACTTATTCTTTAAACTTAGTTATATGCTTGATCACTTAGACACTCCAAGTATAACATAACAAAATAAAACACAGAAAAAATTATGCACAATCAGCACAATTATACTGTGATAAACAGAACAAAATAAAAATAATCATGGGGGTGTGGGAGAGGTGTCGGTGGGGGTGGGGTGAGTCAGTAGGAGGGACCATTATTGTCCAATGATTTCTTTTTTACTTTGGGGTCAGGGGGAGGGACGGGGATTACTATACCACCAACAAGGTGTTTTAAAATGTGGAGGCTGGGGGGATAAGTATGGGGAGGCCTAATCTTTTAACTTATTTTTTGGAAATGGGGGGATGGGAGCAATCCTTTGGCCATTATTTATTCAATGAGGATGGGATTGGGTCAGGGTGGGGCGGGGGTGGGGGGATTGTCAACACAAACCTTTGTCTCTATTTTTTATACTTTTTTTAAGGGACTTCCTCGATTGGCAGCACCAGGATGGGGAGGGGGGTCAAGATTGAACTCAGGACACTTTTTTGGACAGTTCACAGCTATTGGTTTTTATTTTTATAGTTGGACTCTTTAAGGTGATGGCAGCCCTGTGCACTGGAGGCCGCCATCACATGTTAAAGGCCTCTGACATTTTGTTTTGCCATGAGGAATTTTACAGCGAGATAAAATAACCCGGCAATAGAGCTATGATATTTTGGAAGGCAAGGGGCACAATAGTGCAGGTAAGCCACCCCTCAATATAGAGGCCCTTCCTGTGATTAAACATTGCAACATTGTGAATATAGGCCTTAGACTTGTAATTCACAAGTGCTTCAGCTGAGCATGCATGACACCTTACTCATTCCTGTTTATATAGGACACACCTGACTTCAGAGACCTCAACAGTGACCCAATTGCCAGATTTTTTTCCTTGCTTTTTACAAACTCTGAAGGAAACAGTGATTAATTGGTTATTTAAAAACTTGAGATCAATATGACCCCTTTTTTAACACAGAATCAGTAGAGTAATTCACACTATTCTTAACAGATGTACACTGGACAAGGAAAGATAGAAAGACATGGTCAGACCATGGAACAAATGAAAGGTTGTTATCAATAATGTTTGCAGTTAGATTTGAAGAATTTAAAAATGCTAAATCATGGGCATGACCCAATTTAGGTGCAGCGTTCTGGATAATTTGTTCCCATCCAAGGTAAGACATTGTATCAAGAAGTTAGTCACAGGGAATTGATAATGAGTGTTTATCTACATACAAGGTATTATTTAGATCAGATTCTGAGTGTAAAAATAGTTCAAATAAAGGGGAAGAATTTGCATGCAAGACACCTGGGGGACATAAACCAAACAGATGCTCAGACACTTTTAAATAAAGTATGATCCATGAGATGTATATCTGACAAACACTATGGGCCTCATTTTCTAAAGCTATTGCAGGCTTGCGATACAACCCAACCCAACCTAAGATCAGTGAAGAAAGTATTATCCACCTTCTGTCTCTTGTGCTAAATTAACCTCTGTCAGGGATAGAGCCATATCCCTGGCAGGCCCAAAGCTATGGAACATGCTTCCGCAAGAAATAAGACTCGAAACAAAACTCAAAGATTTCAGAAAATGACTTAAAACATGGCTTTTTAACCAAGCTTTTAAAGATGGCACAGGCTAAGCAAAATTAGCATTTACATGGTTCTCATGCCTTTCTTGAGAAATGTCAACTTTGATATTTCCTTATTGATCTTTATTTTATTTAATAAATTGTAGATATATTCTTATTTTATTTAGTTTTACCCACTGACTAAAGCTATCTTTATTATAGAGTTTCTGTTCTCTTTATTTTTATATTGAATTTTTATTGTATATTATACTTACACATTTATTTTCTATGCTTTGTTAAATGTAATGATGTAAACCGATGTGATGGTCCTGGTTCCAAACACCGGTATAGAAAAATGTTATAAATAAATAAATAAATAAATGTCAAGCTAGAGTGAGAGAACATTGTGAGACTTTCTTCACTCCAAATGACAACAAATCTTCACTGAGGTATACTGTGCTGTTCGTATGTCTTACTCTGTATGTAAAACTGTCTCCAAAACCCTTCCCCACCACCAAAACCTTACCCCAAGTTACTAGCTGGCCATCCTAAGTGATATAAATAGTTGACTACTATATGTGCCACCGCAGAAGGTGATGTGCTGATTCATCTAAAAATGTACACTCCCAATGATGCATCAGACAGTATTAAAAACATTTCCAGTTATATTAAAAAAATACCACAGGGAGAGAGAGGGCCCCATTAGAAATCAGGGATTAATTCAATGGAGGGGAGGGCCAGGAATGTTGGATGTTTTCTCCACATACATCTGAAAACACTCTCTTTAAAAAAATTCTCTGGAACAGATATTGGCAACATAGAAAATACAAATATGAACCCTGGGGAGTAATGTTATCTTTTTTTTTATCTCTGCCAAAACAGGATAAATAAAACAGTAACCAAATCTGAAGATCTTGCTAAATTTTATTGCACAATGGCTTATTAACTCAGAGAGTATAGGATTCTCAAGCATTTAGTAAAGAAAGCTCCAACTAGTAAAGGTGACTTGTGCACCATCTGTATTGTACACTTTATTAATGTATGCCTGAACTTATGGGGGCATATTTAGTTTCAATATTTCTGATTTGCTATAATTCACTTTAAAATCAGATAATGAGCTACATTTGTCCAATATCCTTCCAAAGGCTTCTAGTGAGGTAATTGGGCTTTGTATGATTATGAGTATATCATCTGCTCAAAGCAAGATTTTTTTCTCTTCTTTGTTTCTTTCCTAAAATGCCTTTAATATCTTGATAATTTCTAATCAGATGAGGTAATGGCTCTATCACCAAAACAGACAGTAGTGGATATAGGGAGCTCCCTTGCCTTGCTCCTAGGATGAGATTAAACTTTTTGGACAAAACCCTATTATCCTTTTCTTTTGTTTTGAGCTTCAAATAGAGGCTACATGCCTAGTGTCTAAAGTTTGATCCAAACCCAAATACCATTACTACTGATCTTAAAAACAGGCTATTTCACTCTATCGAATGCTTCTCTGCATCAGCAGAGAGCAATAAGGAATCCTGTTGGGATTCTTTAGCTCTATGTATAACACTTATCACTTTCCCAATATTATCTGTACCCTAAGAAATGTTTACTTGATCTCTATAAATCAATATCGGCCAAATTTTCAAACCCCACACACATAAAATCCAGGGGTTACACGTGTGGCCGGGCCTTGTGTGCACAAGAGCCGGGCCACACAAAAGGGATAGTCTGGGGAGTGGGGAGGTCGGGCCAGGGGGCAGGGAGAACTGGAACTGGAAGCAGAGGCGGAGTGGGAGGCAGCCGGTACAGCAACTATTTGCTGCTGAGCCGGGGGATCGCACGATGGCAGCCTGCTGGCGTGCAAAACTTACACCAGCTCAGGAGCTAGCATAAGTTCTGAAATAAATAAAAAAAAAAAGGTAGGCCATATTAAGGGGTCGGAAGAGGGAGGGAGGATAGGTAGGGGGGTAGGAAAGTTCCCTCCCAGTCCGCTCCTTAATTGGAGCGGACTGGGAGGGAACTGGGGGAGGCCCAATCTTGTCGCTGTGCGTAAATTGGCCAAATCTACCCCCTCCTGTGCGCACCAGCCTGGATTTTATAACATGTGTGTGCCGGCGCGTGCATTATAAAATTGCTCGTCCATGTGCGCGCATATGTTTTTAAAATCTACCCCTATGGGTATATAATGTTTCCAGGGCCTAGCTAAAATTTTCACAAATATTTTAATGTCACAGTTCAGTAGTGAAATGGGGTGATACATGTGGCATTCTGAAGAACCCTTTCCTGATTTGAGAATTCCTGACATGTTAGTATGCAACGTGATGTACGGTGGAGGAAAACTCTTCAATACCTCATTAAAGAGAAAAGTCAATCTGGGAACCAGCAGTCTCCCTAGTAACTTATATAAAACATTATGGGCCAGATATTTAAACCTTTGCGAGGGAGTAGATTTGTGCGCGCAACCTGGCGCGCACAAATCTATGCCCGATTTTATAACATGCGCGGGCAGCCGCAAGGGGGTGCAAACCTGTGCACCGAGCCGCGCAGCCTTCCTCTGTTCCTTTCCGCACCCCCCCCCCCCCCCACCTTCCCTTCCCTTCCCTTCCCCTACCTACCCCCAATCTTCAGTGCCAGTAAAAGAACTTTTATTTTATTTTTGAACAACAAATCTGGGAGTCTTCATGGGTTGATAAGAGTGCCTGAGAGAAAAAAAAAACCTAAGCGTCTTGAAAGCAAGAACTTTCCCCCTATGCAGGAACCCCTAGGAGGTCACGGGGCCTGCCCTAGGCTGTAAGCCTCCCCATGAGCCCTTATGCCCAAGAACAGATTAGGACAAGGACGACACCAGTATAAGAAGACGCAATAACATTTTCTTCTTAATACCTCTTTTATTAATTTATTTTTATTCAATTTTAGGCACTTCAAAGCGGATTGCATTCAGGTGCTGTAGGCACCTCTTGCACTTCATTGAGTATGTATTTTTCAGAAAAATGTTTTAGAGGGTGTTTCCCATATCTTTTGGGTGCTTTCTGAAAGAAGAGTAAAGAACAAAAAAAAAAAAAACAACTTCCACTGAAGATGTTTATCTGCATTATGTCTGGATCCTACATGGCCAGAATTCATTTTAAATGTTTACATACAGTAGTTCTTTATGAATAAGCTGCATAAAGAAAATAATGTTTCTGAAAGTGTACCTGCTCCCCTTGCTGGTAACCAATGGCAATGACATCCATAGTTATTTCAGCAGTATCCTTCTGTTTCTGGCAAGAATATGTCATAATTTAAAATCGGACAAGAAACCATGGGTAACGTAAACAAAGTAAATGACTTGTGATGCTTTTATCTGCTGTATGTCTTCAAAGAGACAAGACCTAGGGGTTTAAGATAGGACTTTTTTTTTTTTTTAAAGAATTCAGTATAAAAGGTATAGCATAAAGAGTCAACAGCAATAAAAATAAGTACTGAAATGACAAATCTTTGTTATAGGCATGTTAGCATGAGGAAGAGTATAAAGAGACCAGTGAGGCTCCTCAAAGAGGTAGATGAAAAAGTAAAAGCAAAATACCAGCATTCAGAAAACATAAAGAGAAGGAGGAAGACTGACAAAATCACCAAAAGGCAAAAAGGGAAGCTGAAAGGCACAAATGACAAATACATTGCTCAAAAGGTCATAAGAACATAAGAAATGCCATACTGGGTCAAACCAAGGGTCCATCAAGCCCAGCATACAGTTTCCAACAGTGGCCAATCCAGGCTACAAGTACCTGGCTAGCAACAAAACACTAAGAAGATCCCATGCTACTAATGCCAGTAATAGCAGTGGGGCGGATTTTCAGAGCCCTGCTTGCCTATATCCGCCCAAATCCGGGCGGATTTAGGCGAGCAGGGCCCTGCGCGCCGGTGAGCCTATTTTACATAGGCTCACCTGCGCGCGCAGACCCCGGGACTCGCATAAGTCCCGGGGTTCTCCGAGGGGGGCGTGTCGGGGGACGGGCCCGAACCGCGCGGCGTTTAGGGGGCGTGCCGGGAGCGTTTCGGGGGCGGGCCCGGAGGCGTGGTTACGGCCCGTGGCGGCCCGGGGGTGTGGCCACGCCCTCCGGACCCGCCCCCAGGTCGCGTCCTGGCGCGCAGGAGGCCCGCTGACGCGCGGGGATTACGCCTCCCTCTGGGAGGCGTAAATCCCCCAACAAAGGTAAGGGGGGGGCTTAGACAGGGCCGGGTGGGTGGGTTAGGTAGGGGAAGGGAGGGGAAGGTGAGGGGAGGGCAAAAGGAAGTTCCCTCCGAGGCCGCTCCGATTTCGGAGCGGCCTTGGAGGGAACGGGGGTAGGCTGCACGGCTCGGCGCGCGCCGGCTATACAGAATTGATAGCCTTGCGCGCGCCGATCCAGGATTTTAGTGGATACGCGCGGCTCCGTGCGTATCTACTAAAATCCAGCGTACTTTTGCTTGCGCCTGATGCGCCAGCAAAAGTAGGCCTATTCGCATAGTTTGAAAATCTACCCCAGTGGCTATTCCCTAAGGGGCGGATTTTAAAAGGCGCGCGAATAGCCTACTTTTGTTTGCGCTCCAGGCGCAAACAAAAGTACGCTGGATTTTAGTAGATACGCGCGGAGCCGCGCGTATCTGCTAAAAACCTGGATCGGCGCGCGCAAGGCTATGGATTTTGTATAGCCGGCGCGCGCCGAGCCGCGCAGCCTACCCCCGTTCCCTCCAAGGCCGCTCTGAAATCGGAGCGGGCCTCGGAGGGAACTTTCCTTTGCCCTCCCCTCACCTTCCCCTCCCTTCCCCTACCTAACCCACCCGCCCGGCCCTGTCTAAACCCCCCCCCCTTACCTTGTCGGGGGATTTACGCCTCCCGGAGGGAGGCGTAAATCCCCGCGCGCCAGCGGGCCTCCTGCGCACCGGGCCGCGACCTGGGGGCGGGTATGGAGGGCGCGGCCACGCCCCTGGACCGCCCCGGGCCGTAGCCACGCCCCCGTACCCGCCCCCAAAACGCTGCCGACATGCCCCCGAAACGCCGCGACGACCGGGCCCGCCCCCGACACGCCCCCCTCGGAGAACCCCGGGACTTACGCGAGTCCCGGGGCTCTGCGCGCGCCGGGAGGCCTATGTAAAATAGGCTTCCCGGCGCGCAGGGCCCTGCTCGCGTAAATCCGCCCGGTTTTGGGCGGATTTACGCGAGCAGGGCTCTGAAAATCCGCCCCTAAGTCAACGTGATTAATAGCAGTTAATGAACTTCTGCTGGGTGCAAATGAGCCTTCCAGTTCTCTTGTTTGCATAAAATGTTATTAAATAAATAAAAAGAGGAAGACTAAAAGGGCGATACTCAGAATTAAAAGAAAGGGCAGGTTTATTGAAGAGGAAGATCAATATAGCTTGGCCATAGGCACTCCTCGCTGAAGGGCGCTATTCCGCCCGCTATTGTTTATAATTTTTACCTGGGGACCAGCAGTGTAGATTTGCAGATTTATGGGCAGTGCAGTTTAGTTTCAACACCCAGCACACCCTTTCCCTCTCAGACATCATTCACCCTCCTGTGGCAGGAGGTAAGTAGCAGTAGCACTTATTATCTGCGACTTCCTGCTTCCTCCTCAGTCAGCTCACTATGAAGTTTTATCCATGCAGGCCCAGCAGTTCCCATGAGACAATGGGATTCTGTGTGGGTCAAACTTCATAGTGAGCAGACTGAAGAAGAAACAGGGGTTTGCAGGTAAGAAGAGCTGCCACTGCTTCCTTCTTGCCAATCAGGCCGATACAGCAGCACACTGTTAACTCGCGTTTGGATGCGCGTTTTCGACACGCTAACTTTACCCCTTATTGAGTAAGGGGTAATAGCACGTCGAAAACATGTATCCAACCCCCCCCCCCCCTGAAACTAATAGCGCCCGCAACATGCAAATGCATGTTGATGGGCCTATTAGTTATTCCCGCGCGATTCACTAAGTAAAACGTGCAGCTAAGCCGCACATTTTACTTTCAGAAATTAGCGCCTACCCGGATGATTGTGAACTTTAACCTTGTTTAGGTAGCTATGGAGGAAAAGGAGAGGCATTAACATGCAAAGGCACCAAAAAAGGGCCAAAACATGACAATAGAGGCATGAATACCATCCCAAGGGATTATGAAAAGTGCAGCAAAGCACCAGATTGACACGGCAAGACCAATATTAAGTACCATAAGGGGATTTGAAAAAGATCTTGAAGACAACCAGAGACAAGGCAGAACAACTGAAAAGCTCCAAGACAGGATCAGAGCAGCAGGAACACTAGCATTCAAAACTACAAACCATAGACACAGAACAATGCAGGAAGAAGAGTGGCATCAAAGTCCAAAAACTCTGTGAGGGGAGCAATGCAGCCCAAATGGAGACATTAACACCCCAAAGCACCTAAAAAGGACCAAATATTGTGGCATCTAAAGAGAAGCAAAGAGAACCAACAATAGTGGTATGTACAGCACTAGATAGATAAAGAGCAACAAAGGGCACTAAAATATTTTTAACATATTTATAAATGATCTGGAAAAGGGAACAATGAGTGAGGTGATCAAATTTGCAGAGAGCCCAAAGTTTTTCCAAGCTAAATTATAAGCTGATTGTGAGAAATTATAGGAGGGCCTTACAAGGCCAGAAGACTGAGCAATCAAATGGCAGATGAAATTTAATGTGGACAAGTGAAAAGTGATGCACATAGGAAAAAATAACCCAAATTATAGTTTCATGATATTTCTATTTTAGGAGTCACCATGCAGTAAAGTGATCTAGGAATTATCATGTACTATATGTTGAATTCCTCAGCTCAGTGTATGTTGTATTACTTTCCTACAGAATGCCAGGAATTAGTAGGAAAGGAATGCAGAAAAAAGAACAGGGAATATTATAATGCCTCCGTATCTCTCCATGGTGAGACTACACCTGACATATTGTAATATTGTGTGCAATTCTGGTCGCCGATCTCAAAAAAGATATAGTGGTATTTGAAAAGGTACAGAGAATGGAGACCAAAGTGATAAGGAAGAAGGAATGGCTCCTTTATGAGGAAAGGCTGGAGACGTTATGGCTGTTAAGCATGGAGAAGAGATGACAAAAACACTGTGAAGGAGTCTGTTGGACTGTTAGATGATCGAGGGGTTAAAGAGGCACTTAGGGAAGATAAGGCCAATGCAGAAGGAAAAAATGAATCCTTTGTATTGGTGTTTATAAATGAAGATGTTGGGGAGATACCCCTTGTAGAGAGAGTTTTCAAGAGTGATGATTCAGATGAACTGAACCAAATCACGGTGAACCTGGAAGATATAGTAGGCCAGATTGACAAACTGAAGAGTGGCAAATCACCCAGATCAGATGGTATACACCTCAGGTTCTGAAAGAACTAAAAATTGAAATTTTATATTTATTACTAGTAATTTGTAACCTATCATTAAAATTATCCAAAGTACCTGAAGACTAGAAGGTGGCCAGTGTAACCCAGATATTTAAAAAGGGCTCCAGTGTTGATCAAGGAAACTATAGATCAGAGAGCCTGACTTCAGTGCTGAAAAAATCATGGAAACTATTCTAAAGAACAAAATCACAGAATATATAGATATCATAGTTTAATGGGACACCGCAAGCATGGATTTACCCAAGGGAAGTCTTTCCTCACAAATCTGCTAGATTTTTTGAAGGGGTTAATAAACGTTGATAAAGGTGAGCCAGTAGATTTAATGTATTTGGATTTTCAGAAAGCATTTGACAAAGTCCCCCATGAGAGACTTCTAAGTTTATTTGAATTTGCATAAGGCTTTTGATGAGAGGCTTCTAAGAAAATTAAAAAGTCGTGGGATAGGAGGCAATTGATTTTTGTGGATTGCAAACAGGTTAAAAGACAGGAAACAGAGAGTAGGATTAAATTATCATTTTTCTCAGTGGAGAGAGGTAAACAATGGAGTGCCTCAGGGATCTGTAATTGGACTGGTGCTTTTAAATATATTTATACATGATCTTGAAAGATGAATGAGGTGATTAAATTTGCAGATTACACAAAATTATTCAGAGTAGTTAACTCACAAGCAGACTGATAAATTGCAGGAGGACCTTATGAAACTGGAAGATTGGGCATCCTACTGGCAGATGAAATTTAACATGGACAAGTGCAAGGTGATGCATATAGGGAAAAAAAACCCATGCTATAGTTTCATATTAGGAGTTATCATCCAGGAAAAAGATCATAATGGACAATACATTGAAATCATCAGCTCTGTGTGCTGCAGTGGTCAAAAAAAGCAAACAGAATTATAAAGAAGGGAATAGTATATAAAACAGATAATGTCATAATGCATCTGTATCATTCCATGGTGAAGCCACACTTTGAGTACTGTGTACATTTCTGGTCACAGCATCTCATAAATGAAATAAATACACTGGAGAAGGTACAGAGAAGGGTGATCAAAATGATAAAGGGGATGGAACAGCTCCCCTATGAGGAAAGTCTGAAGAGGTTGAAAAAGAGACAGCTAATTGGGGATATGATGGAGAGGACTAGAATGAGTATATGTGAATCAGTTGTTTACTCTTTTTAGGTTAATAGAAGTACTAGGAGATACTCCATAAAGTTAGGAAGTAGCACATTTAAAACAAATCAGAGAAAATTCTTTTTCATTCAACACACAATTAAGCTCTGGAATTTGTTTCCAGAGGATGTGGTTAAGACAGTTAGTATAGCTAGGTTTAAAAAAGATTTGGAAAAGTTCTTGGAGAAGTGCATAAATTGCTATTAGTCAAGTTGACTTAAGGAATAGCCATTGCTTATTAGTGGCATTAGTAGCATGGGACCTATTTATTGTTAGGGCATTTTTCAGGTACTTGTATCCCAAATTGGCCATTGTTGGAAATGGAATGCTGTGCATGATGGACCCTCGGTCTAACCCAGTATGGCAACTTCTTATGTTCTAAGGGAGATATCATAGAGATCTATAAAATCATGAGTTCAGTGAAAAGGGAAAACACAAATCAGTTGTTTACTCTTTTAAAAAATAAAAAATAGAGTATACGCCATGAGGTTATTAGGAAGTACATTTCAAACAAACTGGAGAAAATATTTTTTCACTCAATGCACAATTAAGCTTTGGAATTAATTGCTGGAGTATGTTGTTAAGGTAGTTAGTGTAAATGGGTTCAAACATGGTTTGGACAAATTTTTTGAGGAAAAGTCCATAAACCATTATTAACTAGGTAGACTTGGGGAAAGCTACTGCTTATCCCTGGGCATAAGCAGCATGGAATCTATCTACTATTTGGGATCTTATAACCTGGATTGATCACTGTTGACAACAGGATGCTGGGCTTGATGAACCAGTATGGTGGCTCTCATGTTCCTATGTTTTAACAATAGTGGTATGAATATCACAAGGCATCAATAGCAAGGCCATGAACAAAAGTGACAGAGAGCGGGAGATCACTCCCAGGACCCCCACTGGACCACCAGGTACCTGTAAAAAGTTTTTTGGGGGGGGTCGGGAGGGTGGGGGAAGCTAAGGGATTCGTTTTAAAGGGTCGGGATGGGTTTTTTGTTTATCGGTTCGGGTGCAGCCGATAAAAAAAAACCCAATCGGCTGGACAAAAAAGAAAACACGATGTGAATAGGAACCGGAATCAGAACCGATTCAGGTTCCGATTCACATCTCTATAATAGAGTAAGGTGCAGAACCAGTAAAGTGGCAGGGTGGGAGGAGAAACTTGCAATTTTTTAAAAATGTTTTCATTATGTTTTCTTTTTGGAGAAAAAAAACCACCCCTGTAAAATCAAGAGAAAAGCAGGATGGGAGAACTAGACCAGGATTATAGAGTGGTACAAGAAAACCGCAAGGCACAGAACCAGGAGAGAGGAAGGGCATGAGTATTGAATAGGCTAGTGCTGCAGCAGAAATTACAGAGACATCTGGGAACAACACAGAAAGGTTCTGAGAGCCAATACTATGGGCAATGGTTCTCTGCAACTATATAATAAGTCTTCCTGCCCCTTGCATGGAAATTCTGGAAAACCCAACCCAAAGTCTGTCTTTTCCACCAACTCTGGCACCAGTTGTAAATGATGTGGACTCATGATGTCCCCTGTCATTGAGAATACCTGTTCATTAGGCATGCTGGTTGATGGGTAACACACAAAATGCTGGGCCACATTGGAAAGGTGTGGTCAGATTGCTGCTTTGTGTACCCGATATTCTATTGGATCTGTGTCCTTGTCCTATGTCAGTTTTCCAGATAGCATGTGACTGATATTAGTGCTGGCATCTACTTTGGTGGGGGAGGATAATCTCCTTTGCAGCTATGGCCTATTTTAAGAGAGAACATTCTGCTGTAGACACAGAATGGGAAGAAAGTTAGATAAAGGTGGGGGAGGAAATGTTAGCTTTGGTTGATACTTTTGTATATTGAGCCCAGTTTTTCCTCTACTGCATCCCAGTTCTCCCTCTGATTCTGGCACTCCTGTTCCTGCACCCTAACAACTCTGGGGCAGATCTTTAAACCTGTGCGCGGGCATAGATTTGTCCGTGCAACCCGGCGCGAACAAATCTACGCCCGATTTTTTAACATGCACATGCTGCCGCGCGCATTTTATAAAATCCAGGGTCGGCACGTGCAAGGGGGTTCACAATTGTGCAACTTGCGTGTGCCGAGCCGCGCAACCTTCCTCTGTTCCCTCCGAGGCCATTCCAAAATCGGAGCAGCCTCGGAGGGAACTTTCCTTCTGCCCCCCCCCCCACACCTTCCCCTCCCTTCCCCTATCTAACCTGCCCCCCAGCCCTATCTAAAACCCCATCCTAACCTTTATTGTTAAAGTTACGCCTGCCTCCGGCTCTCCAATTTAGTAGAACTAGGGGTCATGATTTGAAACTCCAGGGAGGAAGATTTAGAACCAATGTCAGGAAATATTTCTTCATGGAGAGGGTGGTGGATGCCTGGAATACCCTTCCTGAGGAAGTGGTGAAGACTAAAACTGTGAAGGATTTCAAAGGGATATGTGATAAACACTATGGATCCCTAAAGGCTAGAAGATGGAAATGAATGAAAAAGCTTAGGGGTAACCTGCAAAGAGCGGTTACTACCCTTAACAGAAACATGGGGATAACCTGCATGGAGCGGCAGTTACTACCCTTAACAGAAATGTAGGAGTAACCTGCACAGAGAGGCAAGTACTACCCTTAACAAAAATGTGGGGATAACCTGCATAGAGCGGCAGTTACTACCTTGGTAAGCTTGCTGGGCAGACTGGATGGATCATTTTGGTCTTTTTCTGTCATCATTACTATGTTACTATGACACAGATAGCACACAGTCTCTTTTGTTACAAAGCATGTCATACACTATATATTTGCTGACTATCATAATGAGGACTTCCAAAAGCAAATGGCATAGGTTGTGGAAAAATAGACAAGCATACAGATGAATTTTAAAAGCCTGGTGCATGCATCAATTAGGGGGTCTGCACACAAGCCGGTTTACACACCAAGTGGATTTTAAAGGCGCCCGCATATGTGTGCACTTGCCACTATGTGCACAAATGAAAAATTCCAGAAAAGGGGCATGGGTTGATCTGGGCAGGACATGGGCATGGGTGTTCTTGGATTTCCCCTTGAAATCTGTGCATAAATATTTGTACGCACAGGCGCACACCAGGGTCCCCTACCACGTAACTTTACTTCTGCTATGGATGGAGTGTAAATATTAAAACTGAAAGATATAGGCAGATCAGCAGGGTTTTAAAGGTAGAGTCTAACGGGGGACAAGGGAGGGTATTAAACTAGAGAGATTTGGAAGTCCTATCCCTTTCCTAGGCGAACTGGGAATAAACTGGGAAAACTGGAAATGGTGTTAGCACATATCTACTAAAATCCCCCCACTTATGTGGTAGAAGCTGCATATACGCACATAAGAGCATGCCCACTTAAAATTGTGTGCACGTGTGCACGGTCAGTTTGTTTTATAACATGCACGCATATACGTGCATATGTTATAAAATGGCCGCGTCCCTGGGCATGGGCTGACAAACACGCAGACATGTACCCATCTTGTCTGTTTAAAAGTTACCGTCATAGAATGTAGTCCGTGCATACTGACTCCAAAAAAAAAAGAAAAGAAAAGAAATATTGGTATTCTATATGTTCAGTGTAGTGGTCATTGGTCAGAGAAACTGCAGCTGTTAAAATTGAACCTAATTTCTCTCTGCATTGCAAGTGCAAACAGACAGGCTGGCTGGTGCAGAGAGCTGCGCTCAGCCCAACTCACAGCTTTACCCACATTTGTATTTTGTGAGCAAAATCCTTACTGGTGATTTAGCAAAATATGTGCTCTAAAATCCTCGCATAGAAATCCTATGCAGATGAGGGCTTTAAGCAGAATTTGCCGATGCAGCGATGCACTGGCCTAACCCATTATTTTATAATGCTGGAAGCTTAACTCCTATGTCAGAGAAGGAATTAATTTTTCAGCACTACTGTGCAGGCACAAAAAAATCTGTATAAAGTCTTTCCGGCTCCACCGCCACTTAGCTGGATAAGCATAGACTTATTCAGATATCTGGACATGGTTAGCCGCCGACACTCAGTCCATACTTATCCGGTTAAGTGGCAGTGGTAGTTAGCCACAGCCGGAAAGCCAGATAAGTCTGCTTTATCTGGCCATCTTTTTAAAATTCTTTGCAAGGTCTCTTTCTTCCCCATTCCCCCCCACCCACCCCATCTTGAGCTAAAATGTACATTCGGCCTGTACCAAACACACATTTTTAAGTTAATGTGCTTTTATAAACTCCCAATAATTTAATCTGAGCATTCAAACTGTGTACTGAAAATCAGTGCATAGTTTTATAAGGCTCAGATTACTGCATTGGCCTGAGAGAGTGATGCATACTCTAACTCCTTCCTGTTCAATAATACAGTGACTCTGTAACAGTGAATAGTTTTGATACTGTGACAACCAGGGCCGGTGTGTCCCAATAGGTGAACTAGGTAGTCATCTAGGGAACCAGCCATTAGGGGGTGGCAAAGAGCAACCATGTGGGGCCGTGAGCAAAGCCCATCACACTCATAGCTGAGAAGAATTAGAAGACAGGAAACAGAGAGTAGGATTAAATGGTCAATTTTCTCAGTGGAAAAGGGTAAACAGTGGAGTGCCTCAGGGATCGGTACTTAGTCCGGTGCTTTTAAATATATATATAAATGATCTGGAAAGGAATACAATGAGTGAGGTTATCAAATTTGTGGACGATATAAAATTATTCAGAGTAGTTAAATCACAAGCGGATTGTGATACATTGCAGGAGGACCTTGCAAGGCTGGAAGATTGGGCATCCAAATGGCAGATAACATTTAATGTGGACAAGTGCAAAGTGTTGCATGTAGGGAAAAATAACCCTTGCTGTAGTTACACGATGTTAGGTTCCATATTAGGAGCTTCCACCCAGGAAAAAGATCTAGGCATCATAGTGGATAATACTTTAAAATCGTCAGCTCAGTGTGCTGCAGCAGTCAAAAAAGCAAACAAAATGTTAGGAATTATTAGGAATGGAATGGTTAATAAAATGGAAAATGTCATAATGCCTCTGTATCGCTCCATGGTGAAATGACATCTTGAATACTGGGTACAATTCTGGTTGCTGCATCTCAAAAAAGATATAGTTGTGATGGAGAAGGTACAGAGAAGGGCAACCAAAATGATAAAGGGGATCGAACAGCTCCCTTATGAGGAAAGGCTGAAGTGGTTAGGGCTTTACAGCTTGGAGAAGAGATGGCTGAGGGGGGATATGATAGAGGTCTTTAAGATCATGAGAAGTCTTGAACGAGTAGATGTGAATCGGTTATTTACACTTTCGGATAATAGAAGGTCTAGGGGGCAATCCATGAAGTTAGCAAGTAGCACATTTAAGACTAATTGGAGAAAATTCTTTTTCATTCAATGCACAATTAAGCTCTGGAATTTGTTGCCAGGGGATGTGGTTAGTGCAGTTAGTGTAGCTGAGTTCAAAAAAGGTTTGGATAAGTTCTTGGAGAAGTCAATTAACTGCTATTAATCACATTTACTTAGGGAATAGCCACTGCTATTAATTGCATTAGTAGCATGGGATCTTCATGGTGTTTGGGTACTTGCCAGGTTCTTGTGGCCTGGTTTGGCCTCTGTTGGAAACAGGATGCTGGGCTTGATGGACCCTTGGTCTGACCCAACATGGCAATTTCTTATGTTCTTATGTTCTTAGAGTAGAGAATCGCTGAGCCATGAGCAGCACCCATCCTGCTCGTGGCCAAGAAAAGCAGACACTCAGTGGGCCATAAGCAGCACCTATCCTCTCGCAGCCAAGAGAAACAGATTCTCGTTGAGCCATGAGTGGTAACGCTGTTTGTGTATATGTGCGTATGCATGAGTGAGAGGGATTGTGTGTGCATGAGAGAGCAATGGTGTTGGAGAGGGAGAGAGCCTATGTAAGCATGTGTGAATGAGACAAGGAGTCTAAGTGTGTATAAAGGGGGGGGGGGCTGTTTGAGTGGATGAGGTCAGAACTGGGGCTTGGATTGGGGGGATGGGGGAGGCGGGCACAAGGCAGAAGGTTCACCTAGTTCGCCTAGCACCCTTGCACCAGCCCTGGTGACAACAGGACAACAGGACACCCTTGCACCAGCCCTGGTGACAACAGGACAACAATATGCTTTTTGTATATACTGCGCTTACTTTGCATTTTTCTGTTTTAATGCATTACTTTACCTTTATTTATTTATTTTAGCTCATTTTCAAACCTACCATACCCATAGTTATTTATCGCTATAATATGATATTGATATCAAAAGTTTTTCCTTCTCTTGTAACTACCTCCATACCTTGTTACAGTTGTACGTTGTTATTATAGTTTTATAGTTATATGTAAAGTTGTCTTATAGTTATATGTAAAGCCCCTCCCGTTTGGGCATCTCACTGTTTTATGTAAACCGGAGTGATTTGTATCTGATACAAGAACTTCGGTATATAAAAATTATAAATAAATAAATAAATAAATAAATAAAAAATAACAGGAACAGCACAGCCCACCTGCCTTTCAGTGTCTCCTTCCTTTCCTTTCTAAATCTTTTTTTTTCTTTTGGATCTGAGAAATAGCTTTGGATGCATAAGCTCTTTGTCTAAAATCCAGCGACCTTAGAAAATCCAGGTCTAAGTAACTAAACATTAATATATTCCTTATTAGGAGCATTTTCTCTCACTCTTCACAGTTGGGGATGTTTCCATAGCTTATGTCTTTATGACACATTTATTTAGTTGCAGACTTCTGCTATCTTTGCTACTCAGACCGGAAGAATAAGAGGTTTATTTTTTACTCTATGAGGATTTATTTCCCCAAGGTTGGTGCATAAAAGGAAGCCGTGGCCTGAACTCTCTCTCCTGGATCTTAACACTTCTCTGTCTGCTGATAGGGTTCCTTTTCTCAGTGAGGTTTCTGCAGGCCTAGAACAGCAGAGAATTTTTCTCTCCAGTTCTCCACAGCTCCACTCTATACACACACATGCCACTGGTTTGACTGCCCAAATTTTCAAAAAGAAACCTTTGCATGGAGTTTCCCTTTGACAACTGACAATGTGCCTGCAAGCCCCACAGGCTTTTTCATTATTGACACCCATTGTGCATCTAAAGTCATAAAGAAGAACAATGACGAGAAATATAAGAATGAAAAAAGTGGGGAGAGTCAAGCGTGACCACCAAGAATTTTGGCAGGATTATTTTTATTTTCATTTATTTATTTCTCATTTCTTATATACCGCACATCAGATTCCAGATCTGTCCAGCACGGTTTACAATTAATGCACAATAAAATACACATTTGAAATAAAAAAAATCAAAACATTAAAAACTCCCAAATCTGTCTAAACCACTCACAACATAAAATCTGCCCAAGCTATGATGGAAAAAGCCAAGCCTTTACCTTTTCCCTGAAGCTGAGTTACTTCTGTTCCGCCCTCACCTCCCAAGGTGCCGAGTTCCAGAACTTGGGACTGCTAATTGAGAACATCCTTTTCCTATTAGTCACTTTACAGATATCCTGTCTAGATGGAACCAGCACTAATGCCAATGATTCAGAATGTAAATTTCACGTAAGGACATAACATAAGATCTTTTCTTGTAGATACCCTGCACTCCCCTCCATTTATTGCCTTAAATATCAAAGTCATTAACTTAAAGTTTGGTCTCGCTTCATTAGGTATCCAATGAAGGTGCCTTACCTTTCCCACTTTGAAGCACTGAAAAAAGTGTGAATTTGGAATATAAATATAAATAAATAAAATAATAAAGGTGTCGCACTCTCTCTACTTGAAAGACCAAAAATCAAACGTGCAGCCATATTTTGTACAATCTGTAAGTGTTTTATACTCTTTTTTGAGAGACCCACCAGTACAACATTACAATAATCCAATTAGATCTCTGAAGGGAAATATAGACAATAGAAGAAATCCAAAAGGAAGGATAAAAAATATAAAAATATATAAAACATCAGTATTGTCAAATTTTTTAAGAACAATGAGCACATATAGGAAGAAACAGCAGAGAGACATGGGGAAATCTAATAAGCACAATAGCAGAAGGATGAGAATGGGAAAGAAAATCATGTGTGTCAACATCAAAGGAAAGAATAAGGGCATAAGACTATCTAAAGAGTGAGCATAAACTGAAAAAAAAGCTGTGGCCCAAGCTTTGAACCATGGGAAACATCCACAGAAAGAAAGGACTGTGTAGATAAAACCTTAATCTGAACTGAATTGTTTAGAGGGCCAAGTTAACATGGGGGGGGGGGGGGCACTTTGCTATGCCCCTTCCCTTAAAGCAGTAGTTTCACTTCCTAACCTTTTTTGTTTCATGGCACACCTGGCACAGAGATCACTTTGTTGTGGTACACCGCTCCCTTCCCCATCATCACTTTCTCTTCTTTTCTCTTCCCTCTCCCCATCAACTTCTCCCTTCCCTCTTCCCACAGCATCATAATCATGCCTGTCCCCTGGCATCATAATCATCTTCCCTTCCCTATCACCCACCCTCTTGCCATCAACATAATCACCTTCCTTCTCCTACCATCTTTTTCCCCTCCCTCACATCATCATCATCACTTTCTCTCTCCTTCACTGCCTGGCATCAACATCACCTTCTCTCCCCACCTCCTTACCCCAGCAGCATCACTGCCTTCACTTTCCTTCTACCCCTCTCCACCACTCCCTGGCATCATCGCCTTCCCTTTACCACCACCACCATCATCACCTTCCCTCTTCTACCTCCACTCTTTTGCACCCTCTGGCATCATCTCTTTCTCTCTTTACCTCTTCACCCCTGATGTCATCATCATCACTACCTTCCCTTTCCTTCTACCTCTCTCCCCCACACCCTGGCATCATCATAATTTTCTCTCTCCCTCCTCACCTTTGGCATCATCATTATTATTCCCTCACCCTCCCTCCATCCCTCTCCCCCACCTCCTATTATCAAAATCACCTTCCTTCTCCCTCCATCCCTTTTCCCTATCCCCCAGGCATCATTCCCACCTCTTCCCCTCCCCCTCACATCATCATCATCATCACCACCTTCTCTCTCCCTTCAACTCCATCATCATCACCTTCCCTATCCCTCTTCTTGTCATTCCCTGGCATCATTTCCTTCCCTCTGCCTCCATCCCTCTCCCTCCCCCCTTGGAATCTTCATCACCTTCCCTCTCCCCTATTCCCAGGCACATCCATCACCTTCCACCACCTCTTCCCCACCTCTTCCCCACCCACTTGCATCATCATCACCTTCCCTCTCCCTTCACTCCCCATCATCACCTTCCCTCACTCCCTGACATCATCACCTTTAATCTTCCTCTACCCCTTTCCCTCGTCCCGTTACATCATCAATGTCCTTCTCTCTCCATCCCCTGGCATCATCATTTTCTCTTCCCTCTCCATGCCAATCATCTTCTGTTCCCTTTCCCTTCAACCCTGGCCTCATTTGCCCTCTCCTTTACTTCCTGGCATCATCATCATCATCATCATCTTCATCATCATCACTTGTCCTCTCCCTTACTTCCTGGCATCATCATCATTCATAATTTTCCTTTAACCTCACACCATGGCATCATCACCTTCCCTCTCTCTCCACTCCTCTCCTCCACTGACATCATCATCAATCTTCCATTTACCCCCAAGCCCTGGCATTACCTTCCCTTAACATCACTCCCTGGCATGATTATCACTTCCCTTTGCTTCCACCTTTCCTCCTCACCCTCTTGAATCATCATCATCTCTCTCCCTCCACCCTTCTCCCCCAACCCCTGGCATCATCATCTTCCCTTCCCTCTATCCACACACACACTGAGTGTTATGCCTGTCGGTCACAGATGGCTGTGACCTCTCATGCTCACCTCTTTTTTCCCCGCTCCATCAAGTCTGGGAAGAATGGCGGCCTCTGCCAATCCCCGCTGACCTCTCTGGCGTTCCTGGGACAGCGTGGGCACTACCGACCGCCATCTTGGACCCGGAATCACCTAGGTGCATGTGAGCACAAGGGCCTCTCTTTAAGATATCATGGCAGGAACCTCGGGGGTGTCCCCTCCCAATGACGTCAACCCGCTTGCATATTTAATCCAACTAGCACTTGTCTTCCTTGAATTAGCAAGGAGTTCCATCTTGCTGAATTCTCCTCTTCAAGGACTTCCTGTTCCTGACTTGGTCTTGGCATCTGGATGCTCTGAGTACCCGCTCCTCGGGGGTTCTCCTGTGTTCCCGGCTATTCGCTCCTCGGAGGGCCTACCTGCCTGACTGCTACAGACCTGCTTCTCAGGTCTCTCTCTCTCTCCAGGAACCATCTTCTGTGAGTACCTCTACTGACTTATACTATAGAACTGTACTAAGGATTCTACACGGTGTACCCTGTACACTGTACCCCAGGCCACTCTCGCCTTCCTTCAATAGAAGTCATTCAGCTTTCCTGCACTACAGAATATCTGCACACCAACTTCAGGAGTCACTTCTGGGTTCCGGCATCTCTACCAGTGCTTCAACATCTACTATACAAACATCGGCATACCCCGCTCCACAGACCACTATCGGATCTGTGTTACTGAGGTGCCTACACTCGTCAGAGGAGATTCCCGGCATAACCTGCTCCATGGGCCACTACCGGATCTTCTCATCTGTGGTCTCACTCTGGGCGTTCCCCATTGCTCAGCACTGTACTTCTACATCTGCTATTCTGTGGACATTATTGTTTTCTCAATTTATAATAAAGTCTAGCTGTGTTCCATGCCACTGAGTCTGCACCTGCTGATGGTGAGGTTCACAGGGCTCCTCCTTGTGGGCGGAGACACCTGTCATCTCAGCCCAGGGTTCACATTCTTCCATAAACATAACACTGAGGCACATTCATCTGTCCCTTTCCCCACTCCACCCCCAATCTCTGAATAGCAAAAGTCTGGGAGCAGACTTACCAAGTGCTGCTTCTTCCTCCTTTGCTAGCCTCCCTCTGCAATCTGAACTGCATGGGGCCAGCAGATCTCACAAGCCCATAGAGCCCCATTCAGTTTCTGTTGCACAGGGGAGTCAGCAGAGGGGAAGCAGGAGCAGCTGCTGATAAGCGCTGCTCTCTGAAGACCTAGCTGGCAGAAGGACATTCTCCAGGCCAGGAGGAAAACAGGAAATGAGATTGCAACCGCAGCATACCTGCACTCCAGCCATGGCATAATTGGTTGGGAAACATTGCCTTGTAGCATCCTATGTAGGTCTTCACTGCCGTGGCTACAAAACTCTTTCATTTCTGGTAGCACTCTGTATTGTCTGTAATTTCACTCTCTCCTTGCCCTAGTTGTCTCTCACGCTCCCTCTGTGGTTATTGCAGTACTTTATGCAAGTGTTAATCTCTCAAGCTGCTATAGAGCAATTATGTAAACAGGCTTCCAACCATGCCAGGCATTTCTGAACATTTAAAGTATGGAGAAGATGGGGGATAATTGCCTGCCAAAAGTAAACAGAAAGACCTTTTGGCCTCAAAACTTTGCAAGACTGGACATGGACAGTGTTGTTTCCCCATTCAAATTAGCTTTTTAAAGGTTCAGGGGATCATGGACTGGCAGTGATTCCAGTGTCTCCAAGCCCTCTAACTGCTGCACCTTTAAAGGCTAACCCAGATGTGACATGATCCTGATTCTAGGGAAGGAGACCAAGGTCAATTGAGAGGAGGCTGAGGCCTCTGAGCCCATCCCCAGCTATGCCCCTGCTAACTAGCACTTTAAAAGAATTATGAGAAAGATAATTTCAAAAATAAAAGCAAGTATGTACAGAACCAAAAAAAGTCAAAGAGGATAAAGCAGAAAATGTGCTGATCCTGTTAGAACCCATGGGCCGAATCTACTATCTCCCCAGAGAATCACTCACTCGACTCCAGCCTCCGTGGATGCTGCCATTCCACAACATCAATGAGCGTATATGACGCACATGCACATAGACACACTAAGGATCTGCACCATAGTCACACTAAGATGACATCACCACTTTTGGAGATTTAAATTCAGTATACACAATGCACTTTGCCTCAGCAACAGGTCTCCGGAGTGCCTAGTCCCTCAGCACATGTTGCTTCCTCATTCCTGTGGTGCCCTGTGATTCATGTGTCTTGTGGTTCCTTTTCCTGCTCACGGTTCCTCTCCTCTGTCTAGTTCGTTGTGCCTTTGGTTCCTTTGGCCTGGTCTTATTTGTGCCTCTCTTCATTGTCTGTCCTTGGCTTGCTCTTCAGGATTTTAACCTCGGTTTGGATTTGGACCTTCCCTGGATCGCTGCCTGAATCTGACCTTCTGCCTGTAACTGGATTGTACTGTCTGATGCCTGCCTCGAACCCTCACCTGTCCCTCCTTCTACGTAGTCTGCTGTCAGCCCTGACTCTTACTGGACATTGACTTTGTCACCTTGATGATACCTAGGACCCACCTAAGACCTGCCGGCCATCAGAACTCAAGAGCTCAACCTGCGGGGAAGACAGTTGGCAAAGGGGAAGCTCCACTTCATCCCATCTCAGGATACATCCACCTACTGTAGTGCGCACACTGCAGCCTAAGGGCCCATGCTCCTAGCAGATCTACAGTGAAAAACGTAGCTAGCAAATCTAAATCAGCAAGTATAGTTAAAGAGCAAGAAATAGATGAATGAATATGTATTTATTTTTGTTTACTTATGTTTGCCTCTGCCCTTCCCAAATCAATTTACAATAAAATATGCATGATTTACAATATCAAGTAAACTAATCATATTAAGTACACACTGCTTAGTTAAAAATAACATCAACAACATAATAACACTGTCAATATAAATAAAATTAAATTATAATAAAATTAAAAAGATGGAACATCAATACCTACTTATAGAACAAGGAAATTAAAATAGAGCCAAAACCAAGAGTTGATGTGATATAAGGACATGTAGAAAGCTAACTGAATTACTCAGAATAGACCAGATTCTGGGAAACAGGAATGTGGGGTTAGAGAAAAGGGTGGGGGGGAGGGTGGGGGGATTGAGAGCACTGAGGGTGGGAGGCTTGTGACATGAGCACACTGGGCATCAGAAGGGCCTGGGAATGGGTGTTTGCTAAAGGGAGATCCAAAACAAAAACAAAAAGGAATCATCTCCCAGCCTTCCAATTTATAAGACAGCAGGTCTAATAGGAACTAGCCTTGATATGTATACCTCGAGAAAATCTGTCAATGCCAAAACAAGTAAAAAAGATGAACAGGAGTGGAGGTTAATGGGGCAGAGAAGGCAGCTGAACCAGGTCTCTGGAGCAAAGGAGGGGGCCCACTACCAGAGCAGGTTCAAATGCAAGGCCACCAATATAAGAGAGGAGAAGACTGGAAGAGCAGTGATGAGACTCTCCCCACTATCCACTCTCTTGTTTTCTCAGTCAACAATGGGAGAGGATAAGAATGCTTATGGAACTACTGCCCAGATTTCCACAGCTAATTGGTTCTTGTGAACAGAATGAGCCAATCAGCTGTGAGAGATATGAGAAGAAGAATTGTACTAGGCAGTGGTTTTTTTTCCCCAGTATGACCAGGTCAACAGGAGATAAGAACAAGGGGATAGCACTGAGATGGGAATGAGAGGTATGTGGGAGTAAGCGCAAACAGAGAAGGGAGTAAGTATACAAGGTGGAGAGGAATGAAAGCAGGGGAAGAAGGGTAAAAGCATGGGGTGAAGGCAGGTGACAGCACTTGGGCATGGGGAAAGTGAGGAGAGCATAAGGTAGGGGGAAGAGTGGTGAGAGCATTGGAGAAAGAATGTTGAAGGAGTAGTGTAGGGTGAAAGCACTGGGCAAGATGTTTGGGGTAGGAGCCCTAAGCAGTGTGAAGCAAGATCTTTGGGTGAGCAGGAAGGTCTGTGGGATGAGACCACTGGGTGTGGGTGTGTGTGTGTGGGGGGGGTGTTTAGTGAGAACACATAGGAGGTACTATCATAGCAATTTTAAAAAGCCATTTACCCATGTAAAGTGCACTTACACATATGTAACCTATGGACAATTCAATGGCATGTATTCTTGCAATTTAAAAAAAAACCCTCTTACACAGGTAAAGTGCATTTACACATGTAAAACCAAGTTTTATGTGTGTAAACATTTTTTTTTAAGTGTGTGGGGTAAGAGCACTGGGTGAAGGGGATTGTGAAATAAGAGCATTCAGAAGAGAGAGAGAAGGGTGAGAGTAATAGGTGGGGATGAAATAAGAACCATGGTGGGGGGAATGTAGGGTAAGAGCACTGGGAAGGTGGGGGGACATGTGGTGTGAGAGCACTAAGTAGGGTGGAGTATGGGGTGGGAATACTGAATAGGTGGTGTGTGGAATAAAAGCAATGGGACAGGAGGAGGAATGTGAGTTGAAAGAACTAGGTAGGGGGGTGTGATGTGAAAGCACTAGGCAGGGAGAACCGTGGGGTGAGAGCACTGGAAGGGAAAGTGAGG
The DNA here is from genome assembly GCF_901001135.1 of Rhinatrema bivittatum. Lineage (NCBI taxonomy): Eukaryota > Metazoa > Chordata > Amphibia > Gymnophiona > Rhinatrematidae > Rhinatrema > Rhinatrema bivittatum. The sequence goes on along the minus strand of NC_042616.1, from coordinate 606,590,419 downwards.
TGAGAGCCCTTTGCAAAAGGGGAATGTGGGGTGAGCACACTGGAAAGGGAGAGAAGGTTGAGAAAATGACAGAGATGTATGGGATGAGATCCCTGAGCAGAGGGCATTGTGGGGTGAGAGAACTGGGCAGTGGTGGGAGAGGGGAGTATGGGATAAAAGATGATAGAGGTGTGGCATGAGCACACTGGGCATGGGGAGGGAGTAAGGTTGTGGGTTTGTGTTGAGGAAGACCCAAAATGAAAATGTGCACCAGGGCCCAAATGATCATTGAACTGTCACTGAAGATGAAAGAGAAATCTGCACAGAACCTTGCTAATTACAAGTGAAAATGAAGAGTCCCAATTCACTGCAATACTATATAAAACAGCTTTCATGTTTATGAACTTACATTGGACTAATGATGAGCCATAACAAGGACATTCTAATAAGCGCTTTTGCGGCATCAGTGCACCACCTCAGGACCTGGGCCTGCCACAGGCAAGCAAAGCCCAGTTCTTCTGAGAGGTGTTCCTTGTGGGCATTTCCAGTCAACCCACCATGCACAAGTAAGGTGACAGCCCAACTGATGGGGGCACACGGCCTGTTGATGTACTTGGGCAAACTGGCCCTGACAGTAGACAGCTCCCAGTGGATCACATAATATCATAACAAACATACAATGCACTGCCTCCAATCTGAAACCCTCCTCACGGCTTTGGTACCCCTGTCCCCAGCTGCGACAGAGACATAGTAAATTACAATGAAAGACAATTTACTAACAATGAAATCTAGCTAACCAGTTGTGAATGCCCTAAGCCTGGGAGGGTGGGTGGGATGCGGTTATGGCAGCAGTGCAGGGAGCAGGAGTAAAAGAGATGACTTATAAGCCATGTCCCCAAGATATCCTCTTTGCGCTGCAGGCCCATGTCCTTGGTCTGCCCTACTACATTAAATTGCCCAATGGGCACACTGCATGCACTGGGGTCTGCCCTGGACCTGCCTAGTAGGGATGTGCATCAGGTGCCCGATCGTTTGCGCTTTCGGGTTCATGTGGCCGCGAGAAAATCTCGTTTTCCCGCAGATCGGCTTTTTGGTTATAGTAAAAAATTGTTTTTCGGGTTAGTGCGCACTAACAAAAAATAACAAAAAGTAACGAAAATAACAAAAATAAATGGTTTTTTGTTAGTGCGCGCTAACTTCCATTAGTGCACACTAACCTGAAAAACAATTTTCACAAAAATTTGGGGGAAAAGTGTTCGTTTCTAGTTTTCTGCGATATTTAACGAATTAAGAAATATCGTACAATATTTCTATTCGTTATAAAAATGATTCACATCCCTACTGCCTAGACCACTTCTGCTGGCCTGCCCATTTGGCCTGGACTTTCTCTCTTCTCCCAGCTATACCTATGGTTGGCACTGCCCTTCCCTGCCTCCATGATTGACCCAATCATGATGCCACTGCTGGTCAATGCTGATGCGGCGACGTCACTATAATATGATGGTGTTGTGCCAATGATGCCACTGAGCCGCGCCAAAGCCATGGCGTCCCCCGCTGCCCTCATCGCACTGAAGCACCCGGGATGTGGGACGGTGAGTATCCTTTGCCGATACCTCTTCTCCTGCTGCAGGCACGGTACTGGGTTATCGGCAGTGTCCAAGCAGGCCCGGCACCACATTTAAATATATTTAGGGTTTGGCATTTTGGGCTTTATGTTCAGCTGCTATCAAACTAGGTTGAGAGTACAATGTACAAATCTCATCCTTGTGTACATTTTCTCACTCCAAATCACATCAAATCTTTGCTCATGTGTACTGTGCTGTTCATAACTCTGACTGAGCATGTAAAACCGCCCTCCAAAACCTCACCTCGACTTAGTAGTTGCACCTCCTACAGTGGTGTAAATAGTTTACTTATATGACAGCCTTATAAAGAGTCTCTCTCTCTCTCTCTCTCTCTCAATAAGTTACAGTTAGCCAGATCTTTGGTATCTGGCTAACTTTAGACCTGCCCTCTGGCATATCTAGAGTTAGCTAAGTTAACCAGCTAATTCAGCTCATCCCCAGAACTCCTGCTCCTGGCTAAATTCTAGCCAGATAATTCATTAGCCGGCTATAATTTAGCCGGGTAAGCATTTTAAAAATGCAGCTAAGCCCTTTAGACGGTTAACTTTCCCGACTAAATGGCTTTTGAATATGTACCCCTTTATTTTTAAATGTAGAAAGATAAAAATAATCCTTGAGATTGCTGGAACTAACTGTTCTGGAACTTCAAGCATCTTGGTCAAATAGCTTTTAAACATATCTCTTGGTGATACTAAAGGCAATTTTGGGAAATTAATAAAGCATAAATTCTACCAACCCAAAAGGTTCTCTTAATTTTCCAGCTTGGAGGATGTTATCTTAATATCTTTAATAAAAGTCTGCTGCAATGCAGTTGCTTGATCCACTCTAATCTCAGTCAGACATTTCTCTGCAGACTCTTTAAAACCCTTCAGCTTTTGAACTTTATTTTACAACACTGACTTCCCCTTCACAAGAGTTAATTGTGAAGAAATCACATTACTTAAGCTCTCGATAGCCTCCCAGATAGTCTCCAGAGTGGAAAAAAACAGAGGGTTTACTTAAACTAAAATCCCCTTCATTGTCACAGTCAGATCCCAAGGGTAAAAAGGTACCTGAGATCCAATACAGGGTCCAAAGTGAGCATCACCAACTCTGGCTTCTTGATTGCTGATTCCTTTGATGATTCCCGCAGTGTTCTTACTTAAGCACCACAGCATCCTGGATTGCAGCTGCCTGTTCTAAATGCAATCCACACGTGTCATCAACACTCAACTGCTCCTGAGGCAAACTGGAGACAAGGCCTGCCACTGGATCCGAAGGAGGCACTCTCTCTGCTGGGCTCAAAGAGACACTCGAGCCAAGTGGAGAGGGGGACACATCTTCCCTCCCCAAACACCCCAATGGCTGATCTCTGGCAGTCATCGCCAAAGTCACCACAAAACGGTCTAAAGTCCATAGGTCCCATTGTCATCAGCACACTCAGGGCTACAGGGGAAACCGTGGATTTGCCTTTTCTTTTCTTCACCATTTCAAAAGAGAAAATTTGCAAGTAAATCTTGGATGGTTTCCTTCCTCAGACCTCTCTTGTCTTTCAGATCTAATCAGTCTTTTCTCTTACTTTTTGGAGCCTTTGTAAACATGTTTTGCAGGAGTTAATATCAAGGTCAAGAGCATTGAAATCACATTTGGAGATACCCTTGAATTGCAGGTGTGGATGGCTGATTGGCTGTTTGCCATAAGAACTGCCATACTGGGTCATACCAAGGATCCATCAAGCTATTTCCAACAGTGGCTAATCCAGGGATTTATACAGGGTGTCACATGGCATAACCCACTCACAGTTTCTGAAATACATCCTCAGAGCCAGGCTTCTTGCAGAAAGAAGTAAATTTATTCCATGTGCCAATGATCACTTTACTTTTGCACCTTTTACTTCCTTCTTGAGATTCCAGGATTTTTCAACAGTATTTAAGGAACAATTACAGGCCAGTACAAATCCCCCTGGACTAACTAAAGCCTATGCCCCCACAAAACCTCCAGTTTGGGTGAGTCCACTTCCTCTGATTCCGCCAACTGGTTTTCTCTTGGAAGGCATTGTTCCATTGCTCAATAGTCCATTGGCTTCCTGCAGCAGCTTCTTTATGTAGGGATCCTGTTAGTCCCCTATTAATACTAGATAAGGATTATATCATTTAGGTAAGGGGGTAGACAGATTGGTGTCTGTTGGGTTTGTAGCTCCCCTATGTGGCAGCTAGAAATGGATCTGTTCTCGATGTTTTTCTAGAAGGATCACCATTTTACCCTCATGGATACTTTGTGCTTTCAAGGTGATGACATGTCATATGCTATGCTCTCATTTTTCTAAGTCTTAACTTTAAGCCCCATTGAGACTTTTGTTTTGTTTTCCACCCTCTCATACCATCTTTATTTCAGTTTGGAGTGCCAAATCTTTTTGGACTCAACTATGCTGTTTTGAGTTTTCTCTTTCAACTAATGGAAGAGGTTCCCTTTCTGTAAGAGGGACCTGAGATCACTAGAATTCAAGGAGAGGATGACATCAATAAATTGGTTTATAAAGTGCCACCTGATTCCTGTCATTTTTTATATCAACTTGAAACTGAAGTACATTGCTGTACCTTATCAGTAAAAAGGAGAAATGTTGGAAACATCCAAACAAATCTCATGCATCTTGTTGTGTAGTGAATTTAATATTCTCTATGCTGAGATTATCATTGTGCATAAGCCTTAACTATGAGAAAAGTAAAGAGCAATGGCAGGGGTGGAAGGGAAATAGAACCAAAAGGTTACATAAATGGCGGGGGTAGAAGGGAAATAGAACCAAAAGGTTACATTAACAGCAGGGGTGGAAGAGAAATAGAACCAAAAGGTTCCATTAACAGCAGGGGTGGAAGGGAAATAGAACCAAAAGGTTCCATTAACAACGGGGGTGGAAGGGAAATAGAACCAAAAGGGTACTAAAGGCCAAGAGTAACAAATAAGTATGAGAGTGAGAAAAAAAAAAGTGTGAAAGCTTGCTGGGCAGACTGGATGGGCCATTTGGTCTTCTTCTGCCGTCATTTCTGTTTCTATGTTTCAATGTGAGGGCCTTGAAATGAAACTTTCTCCCAGTGCAAGAAACCTTAGAATATAAACGTAATGGAATTACTAAAGTATCCACTTATTGTGAGATTTGGCCTCTGGAACTCTTATCCGGGCTGAAGCATCATAGAGTTACATCTAATTTACCTCAGCTGTTCTTCCCAATGTCTAGCACAACTTCTGGTTGCAGCTACCTTTACAGTCAGGCCAATACAGTACAGAGCGCTCTGGCGGAGCGCACTGTTAACCTGTGTTTGGACACACATTTTCGACACGCTAGCTTTACCCCTAATTCAGTAAGGAATAATAGTGAGTCAAAAATGTGCGTCCAACCCCTCCGAAACTAATAGCGCCGACGACATGCAAATGCATGTTGATGGCCCTATTAATTATTCCCGCACGATTCAGTAAGTAAAATGTGCAGCCAAGCCACACATTTTACTTTCAGAAATTAGCGCCTAACCAAAGGTAGGTGTTAATTTCTGCCAGCACTGGGAAAGTGCACAGAAAAGCAGTAAAAACTGCTTTTCTGTACACCCTCCGACTTAATATCATGGCGATATTAAGTCGGAGGTCCCAAAAGTTAAAAATATTTAAAAATTAAAAAAAAATAATTTTAAATTGGCCCGCGGCTCGCAGGTTGAAACCTGGACGCTCAATTTTGCCGGCGTCCGGTTTCCGAACCCGTGGCTGTCAGCGGGTTTGAGAACCGACACCGGCAAAATTGAGCGCCGGCTGTCAAACCTGCTGACAGCCACTGCTCCTGTCAAAAAAGAGGCACTAGGGACAAGCTAATGTCCCTAGCGCCTCTTTTTACCATGGGCCCTAATTTGAATATTTTTTTTTAGTGAATCGCGTGCACAGGAGAGCGGGCGCTTGCCCGCTCTCCTGTGACCTTTACTGTATTGGCCTGTTTGTTTGGTTCCTTGCCAAAGCTCTCCAGAGTACCTTTCCCAGAAGCCCTGTGCCTCTTGACTGTTCCCTTGGCAACTCTCATTTACTTTCCTTTCCTTTTTTTTGGAACAGTTTTCACCATGGGACTGCCATCAGAGCTCCCTCTGTCTATTGGAGTCTTTACTTATCCTGTCTGTTCAGCATGTCTAATGTGTGTGAATCCCCTTGTTCATCACACAGGACAATACCATATCCTTCTTTCTACTGACTACTCCTCTCCTTATGCAGCCAAAATCTCTTCAGCACATTACTAGTAATAGTGCTCTCACTGGAGTGAACTCCATTTAACACTCCCTTTGTTACCTCTCACGCAATCAGTTTCTAACCTAGTCAGTCACTTTAGGGCTCATATTAACACATTTCTGAATATCACATGAAATCAATGTTCCCTTTAATTTTTGAAAGGCTGCATGCACAAAAATCCTCTTTTATTCAATTTTTTATAAGCTGAATTCAAATGTGTGAGCTATGAACTACTATAATGTGTTGCGATTCCTCTCGTGGCCAGAACCACGGGAGGCCTCTTACTTCCTTTCCTGGCCAGCCAACACAGCTGCTTTCCTCCGCGGCCTTGCCACCACCATTCTGCTGCCGGCGCTCCTCTAAGAGGCCTGATGCTGCTTCCTTCTTCACGGCTCAGCCATGCCGTCAACTCCACCTTCAGCGGGGAAGTCTCCGCCAGGACTCCCTCCGCCCACATGGCCAAACGCTGCCACCGGAGGCCTCTTCAGCGGCCAGAAGCCGCCACTTCAGCCCGCTCCTCTCTGGGGCTGCGACCTGGCCCAGCGCATCTCTACTTTGTGGCTGGAAGCCACCACTGGCCTGTTCCTCCTTCTCCTCACGGCAGGACAACACTGCAGGCCTTGACTCCACCCACCTGCCTTCGGGGATCCTTTAGGTCCTGGCGTGCATCTCTTTTCTGGTTTTTAAAGGGCCAGAAGCAGGAAGCATCCTTCGGCCCACTTCCTGACGTCCTTAGGGCCCTTCCTGGACCAGCCCTATAAAAAGGCCCTGTTTCATTCCTTCAGGGCCTTCGGATCGGATGCCATCTCCGATTTACATCTCCCTTGGATCTGCTCTAGGTTCCAAGGATTCCATCTTCCATTCCTGTCTCGATGACTTCTTGTTCTCCATTTCCAGATGTCCATACCTCCTTCCGTCTCTTGATGTCCAGATGTCCTTCATCTCCAGATGTCCAGATGTCCTTCCATTTCCAGATGTCCAGGCATCCTTCCATCTCTAGATGTCCAGGTGTCCTTCCATCTCCAGATGTCCAGACGTCCTTCTATTTCCAGATGTCCAGACATCCTTCCATTGCCAGATGTCCATATGTTCTTCCATCTCTAGATATCCAGATGTCCCTCTGTATCTAGATGTCCAGAAGCTTTTGTCCTGATGTCCACGTCTTCCAATGTCCATGTCTTCAAGTAGTCCTGATGTTCCTAGTCCTGATGCTCCAGGTCCTGAATAACCTGTGCCTCTGGAGGCTCCTTGCTTTTAATTCTGAGTTCCGGTTTCCAAGCTTCAAGATTTAATCCTGTGAGCCTCACCGTCAGCAGGCGCAGTCTCAGTGGCGAGGGACACAGCTAGAAGAGAAGATTTTATTATGTATGGAGAAAACAATAATGTCCACAGAATAGCAAATGAAGTAGTTCAGTGCTGAGCAATGAAGAATGCCCAGAGTAACCACAGATGAGAAGATCTGGTAGTGGACCACGGAGCGGATTACACTGTAGGGATGTGCAGAGGGACAGCATACATTGCATTCGGATTTCGTATTTGTCGGGGGCAGATACGTTGCATTCGGCAAGGGGGGACCCCAATACATTCATGCGTTCATTCTTATTCATTTCCTGGATAAAATTGAATTAACTACAATCCCCCACCCTCCTGACCTCCCTCCCAAGACTTACCAAAACTCCCTGGTGGTCCAGTGGGGGGTCCGGGAGCCATCTCCTGCACTCATGCCATTGGCTGCCGGTATTCAAAATGGCGCCGATAGCCTTTGACCTTACTATGTCACAGGGGCTACCGGTGCCATTGGTCAGCCATTGCCATTGTGGGACCGGCAGGACTTAGGCGGGCCTCAAGGTTAAGTACAGGTAGTAGATGGTTCAGCCCAGAGACAGCAGCCAGCAGATGGCATGGTCCTATTCTGGATGGGATATGGAACAGGACCTCAAGCACCAAGGAACAAGAAGGAACTGAAGGTGCCTAAGCAAAGTGAGGCCGAAGCATTATTAGTACATGTCCAGAGGATAGGGACAGAGGTGTCACTGTCAAGCTTGAATGGAAGCTGGCAGCACTTGGAAGGTGTAGCAAGCAACGTGGAACTCTTGACTCAAGAAAGTCTGAGGCGAAGTCATTCGTAGCAATGGTCAAGGCACGGAGAAGGCAGGCGTGGTCAGACGTAGCAATGGTCAAGGCACAGAGAAGGCAGGCATGGTCAGATGGAGCAATGGTCAAGGCACGGAGAAGGCAGGTGTGGTCAGACGTAGCAATGGTCAAGGCACAGAGAAGGCAGACAAGGTCAGATGTAGCAGTGTTCAGGCTCGGAGAAGGCAGGCAAGGTCAGGTGTAGCAGTGGTCAGGCTTGGAGAAGGCAAGCAAGGTCAGGCGTAATGATGGTCAGAACCAGGAAGTCAATCAGTAGACAGACGAGATGAACACAGAACAGGAACCAGGAACTTGGAGAAACAGGAACACGAAGCAAGGCTCACAGAGAAACAACAAGTACAAGAAAACCTGGAACAGGAGACCAAGGAGACCTGTTGCAAAGGCAACGCTTCGGTGTGAGGCCTGAGCATTTAAGCACTGAGGGAACTGATGTCAGCATCCGGGTCTGCAGCCAGGTTCCCGCTGCGGGCCCTTTAAAGGTTTCACTGGTATGCGTGCGCGTGCCTAGGGAGGGCGCTGCGCCACCAGTGGCGTCTCTCCACAAACCCCGTGGAGAGGACCAACAGATGGAGGCATCCTGGCTGGAGTTCCCGGGAAGCGGAGCAGGGCCGGAGGGGATGGCGGAAGTCGAAGGTTGGGATTGGCGGCCCACCACTGCCAGTGACGAGGAGCTAGAGCCCGAAGCTTGTGTAGAGAGGTGAGAGGACCGCACCACGGGGCTGCTGCGGGTAGCGAGCCTAACACCATCTGGTCCAGGTGATTTACTACTCTTCAGTTTCTCAATCTGGCCTATCATATCTTCCAGGCTCATCATGCTTTGGTTCAGTTCATTGAATTGTCACCCTTGAAAACCATCTCCAGAACATTCTCGTCAGTAAACACTGAAACATAGAATTTGTTTATTCTTTTCTCAATGGTGTTATCTTCTGTAAGTGCCCTTTTAACTACTCTATCATCTAACAGTCCAAAGAACTCCCTTGCAGGCTTTCTGCTTCTGATTTATTTTAAAAAGTTGTTATTATTAGTTTCTGTCTCTATGGCCAATTTCTTTTCAAATTCTCTCTTAGCCTGTCTTATCAGTGACTTACATTTAATCTGCCAATGCTTAATCTTTATTCTATTTTCTTCTGATGCAGCCTTCTTCCAATTTTTGAATCAAGATCTTTTGGCTAAAATAGGCTCTTTCACTTCACTTTTTAGCCGTGCCAGTAATCATCTGACCTTTCTTCCACCTTTCTTAATGCTTGGAATGCATCTGGTCTGTGCTTCTAAGATGGTATTTTTTAACAATGTCCACACCTATTGCACACTCTTAACCTTTGTAGCTGAATGTTTCATGTTTTTTAAAATTATTTTTCTCATTTTATCAACGTTTTCCTTTTGAAAGTTTAGTGATAGAGCCATGGATTTACTTACTGTCCCACTTCCATTCATTAATTCAATATTATGATCACTATTGCTAAGTGGACCCACCACCGTTACCTCTCTCACCAAATCCTGCACTCCACTGAGATTATATCTAAAATGTCTCCCTCTGTCATCAGTTCCTGGACCAATTGCTACATAAACTGTCATTTATTCTTTCCAGGAATGTTATCTCTCTAGCATGTCCTGATGTTTCACTTGTCCAGTCAGTATTAATTCCATTTGAATTTTTGTATTCCTGACTAATTTCCAAGCTTCTTTTAATTTTTCCAGATATACAGGGTCATTCATCAAAATGTATTATGGTGTTAACACCCACGATAATGCCTTAATGCATGTGATAGTTATTGCAGCGCATTGCACGAAAGCAAATTTTACAATTTTATTCAAAGGGGTGGGATTGGGTAGGCTTAATGAAAATGAGGGGCATTATCACACCATGTGATAGTGTAATGCACACTATCATATGATGGAAATAACTACACCTGTTAAGCTTGAAATGGCTGTAATATAAGTGATAAACTTTGCAAATTCTGTTGTGGGACCTTTTGGGCATGAGAGAGAGAGAGAGAGAGAGAAAGAGAGAGAGAGAACCTCTAGTGTATGGCACATAGTAGACAACTATTTATATCACTATAGGAGGGCCATTTAGTAACTGGAGGTGAGGTTTTGGTGGTGGTATAGGGTTTTGGGGCCAGTTTTACATGCAGAGCACAGTTCACCTCAGTAAAGATTTGATGTCAGTTGGAGTGAGAAAAGTCACACAAAGATTAGATTTCTACAATGTTCTCTCACCCTAGCTTGAGAGTACTCTGGTAGAGAGTCCATCAAGCTAGGGCGAGAGAACATTGAAGAAAACTCATCTTTGTGTGAATTTCCTCACTCCAAATGATATCAAATCTCATCTGAGGTGCACTGTGCTGTTCGTACATATCACTCTGCACATAAAACTGGCCCTAAAACGCTATAGCACCACCAAAACCTCACCTCGAGTTCCTAACTGGCCCTTCTCTATTGATATCAATAGTTGACTATTATGAAGGCCTTATAAAGAGTTTCTCTCTCTTTCTCTCTCTCTCTCTCTCCTTATAGCATTTTGATGAATCTAGGGGCTAGTTGCCTGGCTTCCTCTTTCTGTTGATCTCTTGTAGTTTATGATTGCTAACCTTTTCTCCCTTATTTTTTCAGCTACTTCTTTAGAAAACCATAGGGCCTCTTTTTCATCTTTCCTTTATTTACTTTCCTAATAATAAGGTTAATTACGCCTTAAAATACCTCCATTCATGTTTTACTCTCTGGTCTTCTACTTCCCCTAAGTTTTCCCATCAAGCTAAGACTCCTTGAGGTTAGTTTCCCTAAAGTGAAAGACCCTCATCTTTGAATGAACCTTCATTTTTTGCACCCTAATACTGAACCACACCATCAGTTCATCACTGGAATCCATAGAGCAGCTCTAACTTAGCTGAATACAACTTATCCAGCTAATTAGTGTTTTTGATGGGATATTCAGCATGCCATGCTACTGAATATCCAAGGTTACTTAGCCAGAAAACTTTTATCCAGCTAAATTACCTAGCCATTTTCTTTTACATATCAACCTCTATGAAAATCAGCGAAAGCACTGGTTGATTTAAAAAGGAACCTTTAAGAATGGTGCTCAATTAGCATAATTCCCAGTTTTCGTTAGGCCCTGCCCCCTGGAGAAATGGGGCAATTTGTTACACCTAAAACATACATCATCATTTATTGACATAAAAGTTCTCTTTTATAATCAATGTGTGCAGCAGAATAAACTGTTGTGCTTCTTTAAAATAACAGATACATTCGATTCAAAATCATTTGCACTGTCAAGGAAAGTTAACCCCTCCCCTGTACAATCATTAGCTACATGGTCAAAAATATAGAAGTCCTTAGTCAAAAACATTTAGCTGGCTAACTTAGAAGTTAACTGGCTAAATAAATATTTGGGCATTCATCCAGCTAAATTCAGGCCTGCTAGTAAGATAGCAACCAGAATTTAATCAGCTAAATTAGGGGCATTCATCAATGAAAAAACAGCAGAAAATCTTCAGTGATGTCAACTTTACTGTTCATACCTCTTACTGTGCCTGTAAAACTGTCCCCCAAATCTACCCCACCCCCCAAACCTCACTCTGATGTTAAAGTGCCCTCTTCTTACACTGGCATCAATAGTAGACTGAGAAATTGTTCTCTACAGAGTCTCTTTCTCACCTCTCAATAAAAACATTTTCCCTGTACCCTGGAAGCTACCATGCCCCCTTATTTATTGCGGTCGCTATTTTTGCTATATTTATAGCATTTTGTTAAATCTAGGCCCATGTTCACTGGTTAACTCCAATATTCAGAGTTACGTAGATAACTTAGCTGGCTATGTCTGGTCGAGCCAAAGACCTGTCCTAAAGTTTGCCAGCTATAATTAGCTGGCTAACTTTAATATACCTCAGAATTAAGCTGGATAAGTTTATCTGGCTAACTTTGCTATCCAGACTGTGCCTGAATAAAGACGTCATTTTACTTTGTCCTTACTTTTTGTTTTAGGGAAAGGGTGTTTTCATCCACTAATAAAAACATTATGGGGTAGATTTTAAAAGAAGCGCGTGCGGCCTGCATGTGCGCGCGCTACCCGGTGCGCGCACATGTACACCCGATTTACGTGCCTAACCCTTTTAAAATCCTGTCCAATCTGTTTAAATAAAAAGTTTTAAAAACTCAATTGAATATTCAAACAACATTTATTTAATTGAGACATCAGCTGATCTGCACATTTAGAAATTGATAGGTAAAAATCCTTCTGAGCTCTGTTTACAAAATGACTGAGTTACTATGTAAACAACTTAAATATGTAGAGAGATTCAGCCCCTGGAATTTTTTTCCTCCTGTTGCTAATAAGATATTTAAGTCAGTCAGAGGATCTTCGACCCTGTCCCAAGGGAGATTTACTCCTGTGCATGATTTTTGCACTCCTCTGAATTTTGCTGAATATTAACCTCGTGTGTTTAGAATATGCGGGAAAAGGGAAATAAATAAATATGTTTGGATTGATTGCTCCCAGCACAAGCAACACCTTCTCTCTCACACACACACCACACGACACACATACACTTTGCAAAATTATCTTTTTTAGAATTGCAAGTATTCTTAACAATTTAAATATCAGCAAAAAAATGTAATGCGCTCCCTGTTCCTTTCTGGTATGCTAGTTAGCATGTTTAGCATAATTTAGAGACTATTAGATGGCAATTAAGTCTTCTTCACTGCAGGTTACTAATTATGCCCATCTTCAGAAATGAATCCCCAGAATGGCTGGATCTCTAAAGACTACCGATTTGAACATGGGCATCAGCACAGGCTGGTATTGTTCTAAATTAGTACTGGGGAAATAATTCTACTAGCAATTCAGAATTTTGTTTGAATACAAGTGTTTGAATGTTAAAATGTAAGCTCCTGGGGCAAGAAAGAAAAGCCATATCAAGCACTAGCAACTAAGCTTCTTTAATTATAGCTTCCAGTCTATGTAACTAACTACAAAAGCAAAGGTGAAGCAAGTAAATATCTTTAAAATGCTGAGATAATGTTTTGTTTTATTTTTTTTTTCACTTGGAATGCTTTAACTATTCTAGAGTAAGCACCACCTATTTGCAATCATGGAATGCAGACACCTGTGCTGCTTGATCTTGTGAATTATTGAACTTTGTTCTTACATGATCAAAACAATGTGTATTTTTAAAATTATAGCACATCTACACTTTTCAATATTGCATATTTATTTATAGGTACTGTTCTTTGGATAGTTAAATTAAGTTTTCAAGATCTCCATGTCTTAACTTTTATTTTTCAGCACAAGACATGCAAATAAAGTTCACTAGGGGGCACTTAATCATACAAAATCATCTTTGGTTTTCTTGTGTGGCTGGTATCTTGACAATTTATTAATTTATTTCCTTAGCAGCACAGCATAAAGCATATGTAAACAGTAAATGAGCAAGTTTTGCATGGCTTATAAAAATACAGCTGTGTACTCTGATGCGAAGATATAATTCTGGCAAGTTGGGAAGTCGTTCCACATACATTTGTGTGTTTATAGTTTATGCTATTTTATATAAAACACATAGAATTAAAAATGTATCATATAAGAGTGTAGTATTTTAATTTTGCACAAGTATAGTTAAGGAAATTAGATATGAAGAATAGATCTGGCAAAAATGTTCATGGAGGTAGAGGCAAGTATTTAAAAAGTTGAGCTCCACAATATGACATTGAACGGTAAATGGATGCTGCTAAATTTTTGGAAATAATATTTTAAATGTAAGCTTGAAGTAACTGCTATAAAAAATTACAGAAGGAAGAGATCCATGTTTTAAATACAATGTGTTTAGTACATGTGCATTTTACTCAGGTACACACTAGCTTTTTCTTGACATATGTAGATCGTATATACCCAACATTCGCTGAGTAGGATAAAAAGAATGTTACACTGGCATTTAAATGTGTTGGAAGAGATTGTCAAATGATCCCTCCTCTATGGATGAACACTCCTAGGCAAAAGGGCGGTGAACTTTCAGGCACTCTACTAGCCTTGTTCGTAAGAACACTTTCCATGAGTGTTCAAAATACTAGCCTTAATTTAGAAGCACTTTAATATTCTTATGGCTCATATATGAGCTGAAGAAATCAGGCTATTGGCTTCTAAGGAAAGAAAACAGAGATAATAGTATGGATGGGGGCCTATACTTAATGGTGCGGTAGAGAAATGCTTTGACTTTCTCAGTGGGAACAATGGGAAAAATAATGACTTATGAAAAGAAAAAGATGAGACCAGCGTAAATGGGGAGAGCCAAGTTTCAGGTCGTCCAGCAAGAAAGTCACGACCAGACAAGGGAGGTAGAAAGCATAGCTGTCAACACCTCCAGAGGCCTGCTTCAGTGGCTAGAGAATCACTCATCAAGCCAAAGGCCAGTTACACAGGAGGCTTTTGACCTGGGGGGAGGAGTAGAGAGGGGTCAGAGCTGACCTCCAGAGGCTGGTCACGTGAGTGAAAGTGACTAGCCAAGGCTCAAGAGAGCTACACATCTGATCTTGAACTGATGGGCAAGAGGCCACCTCGAATGCCCCCAGATTCCTAGGCCTTCAAAACATGACCTTCCTAGGTCCCCGAGCCATTTTTTTTTTTGTGTGTGGTGTTATGTACATAATTTAATCTCCGGTTTGTCCCCACCATGTCCAATTTTATTTTTGTAAATGTATACATAGTTCATAATATTTTTAAAAGTTTAAATATTTAGATAACATTTTTAATTTTATATTTCAATTTGGGAGTACGCCTGGGTTCTTTGCTGCATGCTATGGTTTATTTCCTATAACAGTAAAGTCCTTGTAATGACAATCCGATAGCTGTAACTCTCTAACTGACACACAGCTATGCTTTTGCTTGTCATCCAGGTTAGTCAACTAATTATTATCCTCCTCCAATCTATGGTAAAGCTATGTTTTTTCTTTGGTTTCTGCTGTCTGAGAGACTGATGTGTAAAGCAGACCACAAAGCAGAGGTATAAGTTTACATTTATCACTTCCTTCCCTTAAAGACTACAGATGTGAGTGCAGCTAAGGCCAAAGCCACAAGCGCGGGCCTAATGTATACAGGAAAAAATTATTTTATGTGTCCCCTTTAATAAAATCACTGCATAGGCAGACAAGGAGTGCATATGAAATGTCCCTGATTAGCACACTTACCCCTAGATTTACTAAGCCATGATATTTATTGCAGGAGGGGGTCCCATTATTGTGGGGAGGGGGGGGTGTTGCTGTGAAAGTGGGACTCCTTCCCCAAGAAAACATCGTGGCTAGAGATGTAAATCGGAACCAGAATCAGTTCGGATGCCGGTTCCGATTCACAATCGTGTTTTTTTTTCGGTCCGGCCCGATCGCGGTTTTGTTTATCGGCTGCGCCCGAGCCGATAAACAAAAACCCACCGACCCTTTAAAACGAATCCCTTAGCTTCCCCCACCCTCCTGACCCCCCAAAAACTTTTACAGGTAACCTGGTGGTCCAGTGGGGGTCCCGGGAGCAATCTCCCGCTCTTGGGGCCGTCGGCTGCCACAAGTAAAAATGGCACCGATGGCCTTTGCCCTTACCATGTGACAGGGTATCCGTGCCATTGGCTGGCCCCTGTCACATGGAGGGAGCACTGGATGGCCGGCGCCATCTTTAAAAATGGTGCCGGCCATCCAGTGCTCCCTCCATGAATATTTTTTGTGATTGTAAAGGGGTTTGATGGAGGTATCAGCTTGTAAAGGGTTTGATGGAGGGGTCATCTTGCAGAGAAATGTTCTGAGGGGTGGATTGTTAGATGGATGGATCGCAGCTCTTGAAACAAAAACAAGACAAGAGTAAATAGGCCGTACAGGCAGAGAAATGATTAATATCTCGAATTAATCAAAGCGATGTACTACAATGAAAGTGCCACATCAGTATGGGACCCTGGAGACAGGAGCGGTGCTACAAGACAGAATAAGAGCTGTTAGGAAAATAAATGTATAACATTTAAAAACTTACAAGAGAAATAACTTTCGATGATCCTTCTTCGGACTTCATGACCCCGTGAAGTGTTGTCCGCATCAGCTGGCCGGTTCCACAGGCGGATCTGGTGGCAAGTTTTTGGCTACCTCTGCATCCACACCAAATCTCTGACAAATGTTGTGTAGCATGCAGCAGGCAACAATTATGCTCACCACCTTTTCTGCACTGTACTGCAGGGCTCCCCCTGAGCGATCCAGACATCAGAAACATCCCTTCAGAACTCCAAAGTGCACTTAATCACGTTTCTGGTGCTGCCATGAGCCTCATTGTAGCATTTTTTCGGCCGCTGGTGTGTGGGGACTGGAGTTGGCAACCAGGGCTTACAGCCATAACCACCATCACCTATAGGATCAATAATCAGGAATGCATCAAAACAACTTTGCAGCGCCTAACATCATAAACATAACATCATAAACATAATTGTATACCAAACATCCCTAACATCCCAGAGACCTACACACCTGACAGATAGAAATCACAGGCAGTAGCCATTGTCACTTACCAAGTAACCAACTTTCACCGTACTTTCCCTCTGGAATTGGGGTCCCCAGAGATGAATGTGCGAGAATGTAGGCATCATGGCAGCTCCCAGGATACTTCGCTACAACATTAGAATCTGAAGGGGTGCATCGCAAACGACTTGAAACATTCATTGAATGGAAGTGCTTGCGATTCCGGAACGCACTCTCTTCCTCTGACCTGGGGGTAAACGCAATATGAGTACAGTCGATAGCACCCAACACGTTCGGCATCCCCGCAATACCCATGAATCCAATGCAGAACTGTTGCAGCTCTGCTGGATCCGTAGGATAGATGATGTACTTCCTTATCCGCTTTATCATGGCCTTCAACACCTGTGACAGATGCCGTGCAATGGAGGCCTGTGTCATACCTGCAATGACACTCACGGGGTTTTGAAAACTTCCGGTACCAAAAATATTTAAGGCCCCAAGAAGTTTTGTCAACCCTGTCACAGCATGGTGGTGATTGGCCAGGGGGTCTAGGTCGCAACACAGATCTTCATAGAGGAACAGGATTGCCCATGAGCTCAGCCGGTAGGTTCGGACAACATCTCGCTCACACATGCCAAACAGAGTTGTCCGTGTGCGAATGAAACATCTTGGCCTGCCGATGGCCTGGCCTGCCGATGGCCCAGTGCTGTGCCTGCATGGAATACAACAGAGGGAAACACAAGAAATTCAAATTAAATGCTGATGAACACATATAAATTATTTAACAGCACATACATGGATATGCAACACTGTGGATTCTCGGGGGTACATAGATTTTACTAGCAGGGCAAATAGAAAAAGTTTCCCAGTACATACATGATATGCTACACTGTGGATTCTCTGGTGTACATGTTAGCAGCACATAGAAATTGTTTAACAGTACATACATGGATCTGCAACACTGTGGATTCTCAAGTTTGTATTCATAAATGAGCTATGCATTCTTAGCTAAGCTTTTACTATTCATAAATGAGCTATGCGTTCTTATTTAAGTGTTTACTACTATCAGCACCCTCAGGGATGCCTAATTCTAGACACAGGAGGAAGGCGTCCGTATAGGCATCCATATAGGTGTCCGTATAGGTGTCTGCTGGCCCTCCCCTGAGCCTCAGGATGCCTAGCAGACACCGAAAGAGGCGTCCATGTCTCCGCTGGACCCACAGAGCCTCAGGATGCCTAGTAGATGCCGGAAAGTATCCGAAGAGGCATCTTGTCTCTGCTGGACCCCTGGAGCCTCAGGACGCCTAGCAGACACCAGAGGAAAGGCCTGGCATGGCTCCCATCCTGTCCGGCGTCCATAGAGGCATCCATGTCCGGAGCCTCAGAGATGCCCAGAGATGGAGTGGTAACAGTTGAACACATACCTCCTCCGGTCTTGCTGCAGGGGTCCTCCGGTCTTGCTGCTGGGTTCTCCAGTTGGCTGGGTTCTCCTTGCTGCTGGGCTCCCCTGTTGGCCTCTCCAATCTGCCTTGTAGAATTCACTTGCCGAGCATTTCGAGCATTTCTCATTCTGCTTCTCAATCGAATGAAAAAGATCGCCAGAGCCAATATATGCATGCTGTCCATGACTCTGTCCGGTCCAAAGCTAACTGAACACCACACTGCCAGGGTCAGGGTAGGCGGTAAATTATTGAGGTTAAAGACGCGGGTAAAAAAGCTGGTTTAAAAAGGTGATAATTTGGGCACACATTACTGTATCGGGGGGAATAGCTAATCCAATCATTAACATATAATATACATGCAGCGGGTGGAAATGGATACGCCTCTTTTTCAGCAAGAGCTAAGGACATGTAAAAGCCGATACTGAATCACTGGTCCGTCTTACGAGCTCAAAATGTGTGTCCAAAGCGGGTTAAAAAACGGACAACCACGGCCGCGCTTTACTGTATCAGCCTGTTAGATAGAAAGGAGAAGTGCCTCACTGCAGAAAACTCACCCACAGCAGGAAAGCCAGAAGTCTGTCTCTCCGTGTCTTCCTACATCAATTCAGATTTTAAGTATGGAGGAGAAGACTCGACCTCTAAAAGACATGACTCACAAAATTTGTCCCCTCGGCTTGATTCAACTGCTAGCAGAAACACTACATTGACCACTCCTTCCATCGAGGCACCTCCAGTGACATCACCAATCCACGTCTTGATAGCTTTGTTGATATCCCTCTCTCATTCAGCTGGTGGCAGACAACTATCAGGCAGGCTCAAAGATGCCTCGTCCCCAGATGAGCAAGGTTCTCCTCCACCCACGATGACAATGGGGCTCAAGTCAGACTCCTTAGCAGGAATGGGAAAGATACACTCAAGAATGTATGCTGCCTCATGGACAAGGAGGACTCGGAAGAATAAATCCAAACTCATCTTTTCCTCTTGGAAGGCATACCTTGAAAATGAGAAGGAAACATGGAGCAGCAGTGAGTGTGTCACTCATCTGGTCATCTTGACTCAACCCCCTTGTCCAAACTTTTTTTTAAACCCAACTACACTATCATCTTTTACCACATCCTCTGGCAATGATTCCAGAATTTAATTATGTATTGAGTAAAGTTTTTTCTCATATCTGTCATAAGTAGTCTATGGTTACACAACATGTCAAACTGATTGACAGGTGATATAAGGATGACAGCAGCCAATCAGCGTTTACTTCCGGTCTAAGACCCGCCCACTCCCCATATAAGTGAATGGGGTTGTAGCCCCACCCCTCCCACCCCTCCCACCCTCAACCCCACCTGCTCCCCTAAAACAACCCCACCCCCTCCTGCCCCTGACCCCACCCCCTAGTTCCACTCAGGCCCCACCCATGCTCCTGCCCCCCAATAGAAGTGAATGGAGTAGCCCCTCCCAATCCACACCCCAAACCAATCTCCTATGATGTCACTGGTGGCCCTGCCCATGCCCCGCCCCAAGTCAACCCCCTATGATGTCACGGGTATGACATCACCAGAAGTCCACCCTCACCACACCCCCCAAAAACCACGCTCCCTAGAACATCATAAGAAAAGGCCCTGTTTGCCTTTTAATGATGACAGAAGTAAATGGACTCTGACTGTTTTTTTATGATCTCACCAGAAGTTCAATACAAAACCCAAACCACCCCTTAAAATATGCACCCCCCCCCCCCCCCTAGAACATCAACAGAAATGTCCTCTGATGCTTTTTAAAATGATGATAGAGCCGGAATCATGCTTATTTTTTGCTAGCCCCTCTACTTTAAAAGTTATTAGCTGTGAGGTGGCAGGAAGCTTCTCTCATTCTGTACACAGAGACATGGATAATCTCCCTCCCTTCCCTCACTGTAGATACACATGCCCCAACCACACCATCCCTGTCCTGGCAGAGTGAATCTGAGCAGAGGGATATCAACAGCAGGATGTTTGTGTTTGGAAGTTGTGGGGCTTCAAAAGGGGATAAAACAAGGATTTAGTTTTCTTTTAAAAAAAACAGACTTCTGTGTTTACAAGCCATACAAAACCATGCACCAACAGATTTTAAAGAAAATTTATTATGACCCAGGTGCTGTAGGTCTTTTTTCATACTGTTAAAACATGTGCTGAGGTAGTGACCAAAAAACAAGTGACTGGCTTAAAGATCAAGATGTTTATTTTGTCTACACAGACCTGTTAGGATACATTTAAAAGAAACAAAAGGGGAACTGAAGGTGCCTGAGCAAGGGAGGCCAAAGCCTTTTAGTTCATGTCCAGAGGATAGGGCAGAGGCATCACTGTAAAGCTTGAATGGAAGCTGGTATGGTCTTTTGTCAGATTTATTTGGCATATGCTGCTCTTGGTCTGTTATATAAAAACACATGGTAATACCTTTTCATTTACACAGCTGGGCGTAACCACCACCAACCCTCAAAACTTGTGTATTGTAACACAAAAGCTACCTGTCCCCTCTCTGTCATGTGATGAACATCTACTACAACTAACCCAGAAACCCCCCTTATAGAATAAGATAGTTCTCTTGATTGGATTATCATTTACAGGCCTTTTGTATGTGTTATCAGTATCTCTTTAGATCTGAAGCCATGTCACAAAACTGTGGTCTGTTGAACCTTCTGTGATTTAATGGTTCCTGACCATTGTTTCTCCCTGATTAGATCATGAGTCCAGACATCTACTCGCACCTACCTCATTACAATAGCCACCCCCTTTTGTTCATGAAAGGTAGTGTTTTATCATAGCCTCTTTAGGTCTTGGGGCACTTTACAAAATGTAGACTGATGAGCTTTTCAGTGCTTTAATGGTCATCCCTCTCTGTATTCCTTCATCCCCCCCACACAGCAATCCTAAAAATATTGTGTATTATAACACAAAACTGTCTGCCCTAAACTGTCATGTGTTAAACAACTGTATTGGCTACAGTAGCCCCACCACTCCTTATGGGAAAGGCCTTTCTCTCTCTCTTGAATGGCTTGTCATCCAGGTCTCTTGTTGTTTTTTTTTTCTTCCAAAGATTACACATTACACATTGTCTCAACCTGATTAGATTAACCATTTACAGATCTTCAGTCCAGACAACTTCCCCCACACTTAGGTCATTGCATTGTTCATTCCTTAGTTAATGAAATGGTTACTGTATCAAACATTTTACAGTCTGTGCATTGTTATCAATGAGACTTAATAAAACCATAAGATATCCCCCCTTTGTAGCTTCCCCCCAAAAAAAAACCTTCCATAGATCCTTAAATCACAATTGACACATTTTGTTAATTCTGATATGCATTTATTAGTTGTTTTTATTAACTAATTTATACACATGGCAAAATTTATTAAATATCACCAAGTATTTCATTGTCAATACACACTTCTGAAAATATAGACAGCAAACAAAGGCTGTTTTATTATGCGTTTTTAAAAAAGGACTGGTGCTTTCTCCCATAGATGATGGCATTTATATATTTTATCATTAAAACCTCATCTGTAGGTCTAAGCAAAGGGGGTCATTTTCAAAAGAGTTACGCATGTAAATGTGACATACTATCGTAGCAATTTTCAAAAGCTATTTACTCGAGTAAAGTGCACTTACTTGAGTAAATCCTATGGACAATTCAATGGCATATATTGTAGCAATTTTGAAAAGCCCACTTACTTGAGTAAAGTGTATTTACTCGAGCAAAAACCAGTTTTGCTCGAGTAAATGCTTTTTAAAATCTACCCCATACTGTTTAGTTTTTCTACAGGAAAATGCATAATAACAAGGAAAGAGATTTTCTTACCTTACACTCAAGCATAAGCAGTCTAAAACATATGGGAAACCTTCATGTCCCATAAGTATTTGATGTCACATCTTTGTTACACTACATAGATAATGGTCTACCTGTAATTAATACCTGTATATGATATATGTACAGCATCGAGCCTTTCTCCATGCTCACACTGTCTATATTTGCAGGTAGTACCATGTTTTTTTCTATAAGGCTTCCTGGTCCTATCTGCCAGTTTCTTCATGGAGTTAACCATGCTTCTATATCTCAAAAACCTACCTTTATAAGCAGATCGGCCAGAAAGAAGTCTGCATTGTTCTGTGTTCTACAATAGATGTAGGATCATGTGCTATTTGAGTTCTCTTACAGAAAAGCTCCCTGCTGGGAGTTATCAGGGACTCCATGGTATTTCTATGGTTTTGCCCCTTCACCCACCTCCACCACCAGAAATCTATAAGCACCCTCACACTATATTTATTCCAGACAGTCATCAGAGCTTATTTTAATCAGCTGTTCCCCATCCAGACATGAATAACAGAACAAAGGGTTGCTATGGTCCAAGAAGTGACAGAGTCCCATTAGAAACTCTTAGGTCCAGATTTTAAAAGCCCTGCATGCGTAAATTCGACGCGCATATGTCCCGGGGCTTTGAAAAAGGGGCGGGAAGGGGGTTGGGGAGTGGGCGGGATGCCAGTCCGGGGATGGTACTGGGGCAGGACCGAGGCCTCTGGCACAGTGGCCATGCTAGAGGATTGCGCGCCCGCCAGAGGCAGGCGTAAATAAGAAAATAAAGGTGAGGGGGATTTAGGTAGGGCTGGGGGGCAGGTTAGATAGAGGAAGGGAGGGGAAGGTGGGGGGAGCGGGAGGGAATGGGGAAAGCCATCGGGGTTCCCCTAGGGCTCAGCACTCACAAGGTGCACGTGTGCACCCCCTTGCGCGCGCCGACCCCGGATTTTATAACATGCGCGCGGCTACGCAGGGCCTATCCCACTTGCAGCAAAGAGAAATAGAGACTTTGTGTTTCTCAGGGCCCTGAGAAGCACACAGTCAGTGCCGAAACAGGTAGGGGGAGCAGCGCAAAGGGGGGGGGGGGGCAGCGCAAAGGTCGCCTAGGGCACCCAATACCCTTGCACCGGCCCTGCCTGTATGCATGCAGACATTGCAAGACCACTCTCCTGTTATTGACCTACTTTACGAAAACAACAGGAGACATGCTTGCTAGAAAAGACATAACTCCTCAGTAGAAGGACACAGTTACTTTATCCATTGTGCTTGCAATTGTTATGTTTTGTAAGGTTTGGGTGGACCCTTGGACACAATGGCAGCTGACCATGCCCATGGGGGGGGGGGCATGAGGGGCCACAGGTCAGGCTCTGCTCTTGACACACAAACACAGATTATATCTTTATTTAGACAGTTTATGAAGCCACCAGAGGTGGCAGTAGTGAGTAGAAGATGGAGCCTGGCTAGTATTCCTCAGGGCGCTGGAACAGTGGTTCCTCCGGTTGCAGTGCTGTAGTGAAAAGAACTGAGAGAATGACACTGGCGCTGGAACGGAAGCAGGCCCTCGAGGAGCGAGTACCTGGTTCCAGGGAAACAGCTCTGAGGAGTAGATGGTAGTAGTACTCACAGATGGTGTCTGTAGTGAATTCTTCCAAGTAGAAGAGGAGATGGACACAGGCAGCAAGTCAGGGAACATGGGCCCTCGAGGAGTGAGTACCGGTTCCTGATAGCGACCTGAAAGAAGCAGAGAGGCCCCCGAGGAGCGGGTACCCCGTTAGCAGCAAAGAGTCCAATAGAAGTTGGAAGCAGAGTAGCTGGGTACGGAGAGCGAATCCCATCCGTAGGAAATCCCTTGCTAACTCAATGGCTAGCAATAAACAGTAGGCTTAAATATCCGGGCAGCATGACGTCATCACAGGGGGATGCCCCTGAGGTTCGTGCCATAGAGGAAATAAGAATGAGGGCTGCGTGGTGTGCGCTCTAAGGTACCTGAGGAGCATGGTGGAAGGCAGCACCCAAGCTGGTCCGGGGATGCCGGAGAGGATGGCAGGCAGACGCCGCTGCAGCCAGATGGCCATAAGGAGCAGGAAGAATCGCAGAAAAAGAAAGGTAGGCGGAGTGAAGCCGTCGGGCAGCGACGGTCACAACAGCAATATGCCCCCGATTGACAAGAATGACATCACCTATGACTATCAGAGAAGTTGCCAAAAAGATATAAAATAGAAAAAGACAAAGAAACTTTGACATTTAGGGATGTGAATCGTTTTAGGACGATTAAAATTATCGTCCGATAATTTTAATATCGTCTTAAACCGTTATGGAACACAATACAATACAGATTCTAACGATTTATCGTTATAAATCGTTAGAATCGTGAGCCGGCACACTAAAACCCCCTAAAACCCACCCCCGACCCTTTAAATTAAATCCCCCACCCTCCCGAACCCCCCCCCCCAATAACTTAAATAACCTGCGGGTCCAGCGGCGGTCCGGAACGGCAGCGGTCCGGAACGGGCTCCTGCTCCTGAATCTTGTCGTCTTCAGCTGGCGCCATTTTCCAAAATGGCGCCGAAAAATGGCGGCGGCCATAGACGAAAAAGATTGGACGGCAGGAGGTCCTTCCGGACCCCCGCTGGACTTTTGGCAAGTCTCGTGGGGGTCAGGAGGCCCCCCACAAGCTGGCCAAAAGTTCCTGGAGGTCCAGCGGGGGTCAGGGAGCGATTTCCCGCCGCGAATCGTTTTCGTACGGAAAATGGCGCCGGCAGGAGATCGACTGCAGGAGGTCGTTCAGCGAGGGTTCCGGCGCCTCGCTGAACGACCTCCTGCAGTCGATCTCCTGCCGGCGCCATTTTCCGTACGAAAACGATTTGCGGCGGGAAATCGCTCCCTGACCCCCGCTGGACCTCCAGGAACTTTTGGCCAGCTTGTGGGGGGCCTCCTGACCCCCACGAGACTTGCCAAAAGTCCAGCGGGGGTCCGGAAGGGTCAGGAGGCCCCCCCAAGCTGGCCAAAAGTTCTTTTTGAGCCGAACGAGCCGTCCGGCGCGAACGAGCCGGGAATCACGTGACGCCGCGTCACTCGACGTGCCACCGACGTCACATGCTTCTCGCCAAGGATTGCAGAAATGACGTCCCTCACTCCTCGCTCGATCACCAGGGAGTTGTGGTAAGTCTGGGGGGGGGATTAAGGAGGGTGAGGGGGTTTACATTTTTTTTTGCACATATGTACATATACCCAACTCATTGGATTTTTTTTATGTCCATATTGGCCGCAAGTGGGACCCCCTTTCGGACATAAAAAATATGAACATAAAATTTTGCTCTGCACATCCCTAGTATATTCAGTGATCTCCACTTAGCTGGTTGACCCCTACATTCATCAAAAAGTCTTAATGCAGTGATAATGCCTGCACTAAGAAAAAGGGGTGTGTTTAGCAAAATTTGGGGGTTACCACACCATGTGATAACTTATGACTTTACATCAGTATTATTGCACTGTGCAGTAAGTTTACCACACAGTGCAATAAACCCTACTTCTTGCATATGAGAGAGAGAGAGAGAAAGAGAGAGAGAGAGCGCACCTCTGGGGATGACATCATAGTAAGCAGCTATTTATGCTAATATAGGAGGCCCACCTATTAACTCGAGGTGAGGTTTAGGTACTAGTGTAGGGGTTAGGGGCCACTTTTACATGTAGAGTGAGACATACGAACAGAATAGTACACTCTTGTGAAGATTTGGTGTCCTTCGCAGTGAGGAAACACACAGCGATGAGATTTGTACAATGTTCTCTCAACCTAGCTTGATGTTACTCAGGTAGAGAGTCCATCAAGCTAAGTTATTGCGGGCACTAACACCATAACGCATGTTGATGAATGAACCCGTCAATCGGCTAAGTTTTTAACCAGCTAAGTTGGGAGTAAGCAATGGGCATAATAGAGTGATGCTACTTAGCTGGATAACTTATCCAGCTAAGTAGTAATATTGAGCCTTAGCCAGAGTTAAGTTATCTGGCTATGGTAGACCTGTTCAATATCAGGTCTAAACATAGCCGGGTAATACTTACCCGGCTAAATAGTGATTTATCTGGAGATATTCAGCAGCATAGCTGCGTTGTTAAATATCTGGCTAACTTAGATAAAAAGATATTTTTTTAATATCTATCCCTAAGACCCTAAATTTAGGGACTCAGCCCTAGTCAATTTTCAAAAGGGAAATTTAGGAGCTTAAATTCCATAGTTAGGCACTGTGAAGGAGTGTCACTGAAAACCCTCCTTAACCAGTGCTGGATGAGCAGTCTATCCTGTTCAATCTTAAAAGCTAGAAACACCTAGCTCTGTGGGCCTAGCTGGGAACACTCAGGCTTGGTGTCTCCAGAAGAAGGCAGCTCCTGTAGAAATGTGAATACTGAATGTGAATGTGACTGAAGTTAAGCCATTTATGTTGGACAATTTGCTTGTGGAAAATAAAGTTTTATGTATGAAGAGCCAGAATCCAGCTTTTGTCTGTCCTCTGGGAAGTTACAGGCTGCTTGTGCTATCTCACAGACTCCTTAGCTCTTTGAAAATTGATCTCTAAATGTTTGTGAGTATTTTTCTAGGTGGAGTAGAGACCGTTAACATAGCTTCTTTATTGCTTTCTCTTCCTATGCAGTTCATATAACTTTTTGGAAGCTGTGATCAATATGTTCATTTTATTTTTCCAACTGGTTCTCAGGTATCTGCATTTACTGTTGTTTAAGGATTTTTCACTCTTTGCCCTCCAGAAACTAAACATTTTTGGGTAAATCAAGTCACTAAATTTAAAAAAGGACAATAACCTTAATCTACTGATGAACTTTGATATTATCAAATTGATAATACTAGAAGGAAGGGAAAGTCACTGTATCATCCTTAAATCCAATCTATCAATATTGTAGTGATATTGGTGTTCACAGGATACACAAAATAATTAATTAAGGATGTCCACACCAATTATTTATGTTTCATTTCAGAGGGAGGGGTTCTGGGTTTTTTTTCCTTTTTTAAAATTTGGTTTCCTTTCATTTAATTTCCTTTTTATGCACATAAAATGCAAATAGAGCACACAATATTCATTTTGTGAGCACTATTTTGCATTGCAAATTGTGCTAGTAAAATGGAAAACAAAATGAATTAAAATTAATAGTGTTAATACTTTTTATTTTCATTTCATTTTGAAACTACATGAAATGAAACTGCTTATTTTGCAGTGCTATTTCATATAATTTCAAAATGAATGCACATCACTATAATTAATATGATTATAATACCCATGCCAGAATGAAGTTAGCAATTCATGTTTCAATACTTGGATGTTTAAAAATGGCTCATAGCCATACAGCGGATTATGGATAGTGCACAAAATTGGGGGTTTCAGGTTTGCAGTTCTGTGCTTTATCTCTGTGGTGCATGCAAGCCTATTCTTTAGAAACAATGTAATTTAGAGAAAGTTTATAGGGAACAGAATAGCTATTGATTAGAAATTCATCAGTTCTGGCAGTTTAATAAAAAGTGAACTGTGGGATTCTGAAGTCAATATTCAGACTACCAGGGTACAGTATATAAATGATTTATCCATTCCTCAGACTTCCGATGGGAACTATTGTTGCATTTCTATTATAATGTGGCTTCAAGTGGAAAGTTTGCAGTAGTGAGTGCACTCAAACAAAAGTGATTTTCCTAAGTTGTGCTATGTAAGTGAATTCATTTTGGGTCAACTTTCACAAAGCCCTCTATCAACAACATATATGGCAACATTTTATCCATGTGATATCCATGTGATTTATCCATGTGATTTGAGTTAGTCTGCTCTCTTTGTACAACTCTCAAAGCTACATCAGTAAAGGCTGCCTAACTCTTTTGAAACTTGTCCTCTAAACATAGAAACAAACTTTAACCATGAAATGTTGTTTAAACAGAACAATTTTTAAAATCATTGTGAAGATTGTTTGTACACAGATAACATTGGAATGCTATTTATTAGGGGTCTGCATTGGAAAAAAACTTTCATTTTGTGCCATTATTTCATTTTATTTGCCATTTTGTTCTCTTCATTTTACGTTGTCATTTATTTCATGTTATTTTTTAATTTCCTTTATGGGAGAAGCAATGCATCCTACTTTTGTCTCTAACATTGGGATTTTCCATCCAAGCTTCATGAAACTTGCAGTCAGGCATCAGCAACAGAGATAACAACACTCCAAGGATACCACAAGAGTGGAAAACAGAACAAACAGCTGCATGAACCACCCAATGCACTGTCAGAAGGGCAAAGTAGCAAGGACCATGGCATGAACACTCTAAGGCACTATGAGATGGGCAAAAATGCATGAACAGTTGCATGAGCCCCCTAAGGTACAGTGCAGAGTGAGACAGCAAGAAAAGTGGCATCAGCACCCCAAGGCAAGAGAAAGAGGAAAGTCAGGAAAAAGAATGATATCAAAAACCCAAATAAGAGCTGCCTCACCCAAGGGGGTGAGGCAGCTCTTATTTGGATTGATCCATTATTATCAACTTTACATGGATGATATACAGGTTTTTTGTCCATTGCATTAAATCTTCAGAATTCACTTACTACTTTTTCAATTTATCTTTCTGATATCAAGCGCTGAAAATCTTGTAATAAATTAGCTTTAAATGTTGCAAAGGAGAAGATAATTATTTTATCTCCTTCACATATCTCTATTCCTTCCAGTGTAAACTTTGAAAATCATATGATTCCCATGACCAATCAAGTGAGGAATCTGGGAGTCATGTTCAAATCAGACATCTTTTTGTGTTCATATCAACTATGAATTTGTAAGTATATTAAGTAGGAAATATTAAGTAGGAAATAAAATTTGTATTACAAGCTTTGGATGCTTAGTAAATTGATACCTTTTTTGTTTCCATCCAATTTTAGAACTGTCATGCAATCTCTAGTCATCACTAGCCTAGTTTATTCCAATTCTATTTACTTGTGTTTATCTGCTTCATACATTAAATCATTACAAATTATTCAAAATTCAGTAGCAAGGATACTTACTAGCACCTCACACTTTGATTATATTACTCCAGCACTAAAACAGCTTCACTGGCTTCTGGTACAATGGCAGATGAAATATAAAATGCTCACTCTGATCTTTAAAGCTCTAACTGGCTAATTTTAAAAGGAATATGTGTGCGCTGATAAACACGCATATCGGTACATGAGCGGAGATTCGCTGTGATTTTCTATCGTGGGCGCAAGTACGTGTGTATCATTTAACACCCCCCCCCCTCCGCAATGTGTATGTGTGCACATAATCTTAAGCGGTGGCTCAAATAAATGTCCCAAGCATATTCCCACTAGAGCTTTAGCAATTTTTAAGCACGTATGTGGGTGGATTTTAAAATATGCTCACGTGAGGGGAAAAACAATTTTTCCAATTAGTCCACCTGTTATGGATGTCTTCAAGGCCACTCTGGTTCTTCTTCCTGTCAGTCCCCCACTTGACCCCGAACCATCATGCTGTGATGAAAGCCCTGAAACTCAAGATCTCTAGACTTGCACCTCATTAGGACCTGCTGCAAAGTTACACGGCTAACACATGGTTGCATGCCATGCTCATCTTTAATAAAAATTCAGAGTTGCACATGTAAGTCTTAGTCCCACCCACGAATGCCCATGCCTTGCCCATGTCCCACCCCTTTTCCATCCTCTTATTCTTGACACGTGCATGGGTATGTACGTGCATACTTTGCAGGTTCTTAAAATTTGCTCTGCTCGCACAAGGCTCGCATACGCACATATGTGGCCAATTTTGCCGAGCAACACTTTTAAAATCTACAAGTGTAGAAAGTCCACCATGTTTCAATTCATTGTTAAAAATCTATAAGCCAGTACAAGAAAAATGGTCCTCTGGGCAATGCTTTCCTCAATGTTCCATCTAGAATAGTCAGATTAGCAGAGAATCATGAAAGAATATTCGCAGTAGCTGGTCCCATTTTGTGGAATCTCCTACCCCAGATTTGAGGAGAGAAGCTAGCTTGAAAGAATTAAAAAAAAAATTTAAAAAGCATATTTATTTAATGAGGCCTATAGGAGTTGCTTGTTCTTAGTTGATATATAGTCATTCTGGCATTTTGCATACTTGGAATATGATGTACATACAATACTCAGCCTGGAGCTGCCAATACTAATTGCATGCTTATTACTTATCTCTGGTTTTTAAGTATTATATATGTTTTTATGTGAGTTGCTGAGGAGGACATGATTATGCAGTATATAAATATTTTAAAATAAATAAATAAGAACAGTGACATTATAGCCCAAAATACTGTGGAAGGGGGTAAGGCAACAAGAAGAGTTGGATTAACACACCAAGGCCTAGCATGCAAAACAAGGCAGAAAGCACATTAGCATCAACACTCCAAGGTACAAATTACAGAACAAGGCAAAAGAAGAGTGACATCAACATCTCAAGACATGGAATGCAGAATGAGAGAGCAAACCGAATGTCATCCACACAACAAGGCACTGAACCAAGAAAGAGGCATGGCAGGATGATCAGGCCAGGTAACCGGAACAACAGTAGTGACAAGATCCCAAAACATTCAGAGAGATAAGGGAGGTTCTTCTTTTCTGTTTTTTCTGCTTTTATTTTTGGGGATAAAATACCCCAGTGCAACCAAGAGTGGGACAAGATAGGAGGTGCAGGCTGGGCATCTGCAGCAAAAGTGGCAACAAAACAGCAAAGTGCTAGTCGAAAAATTATGGGCATTGCTTCTATGTAGATGTGCAGTCAATCTTCCTGCTACTCACTTGGAAATTCAGGGAACCCTAACAAAAGTAGGTTTATCTTAACAAAGATTAACTTTTCCACCAACCTGGTGCCATGCATGAACAATGTAGACTTATGATGTTCCCCACCATTGACAACATCCTTTTACTAGGCATGTTGATTGGTGGATAGGAAAAGAAATGTTTTGATACCTTGGTCAGGTCTGGCTAGACCTTGGCCTTATATGCCCAGTATGCGAAAGGATTTATGTCTATGAGCATGATTACCTCTCCTTGGTAATGTGTGATTGCAATTTGTATAGGAGTCTCCTTTGCTGGGGAGAATATTGATCTCTGTTGCCAACAGCTGAAGCTATGATCTGTGGAATCAGAGTCCATTGTGTGGTGGCCGTGGAGGGGTGGTGGTTAAAGATGGGAGAGAAAATAATAGCTTTCAGGATGTTGCTGATGCTGAAGTACCTTGTGAGGAGCTTTCTCTTTCCTCCACAGCATGCCCACTGCCCCTCTTCCTCTTATGCTCACATTCCTGCACCCTAGCCATCAGTTTCT
Source organism: Rhinatrema bivittatum (assembly GCF_901001135.1). Taxonomy (NCBI): domain Eukaryota; kingdom Metazoa; phylum Chordata; class Amphibia; order Gymnophiona; family Rhinatrematidae; genus Rhinatrema; species Rhinatrema bivittatum. The sequence continues at coordinate 606,559,359 of NC_042616.1, read as the reverse complement.
TCTTCCAGTAAGTCAAGGTATTGGACCAAACAATGAGTCACACAACACAGCCAGCAGGCAAGTGTTGTGCAGCATCCCTTTGAGCAAGATTCTGACATCTCCCATTCCCATATCTGTTTCTTATTGCTATTGACTTAGTAAGACTTAAAAAAAAACAAAACAGAGAGAGAGATCTCCAATGTAGGAGTTTATAGTGTTTCAATGTATAAACTATAGTGAGTAAATACTAGAGATGTGAATCGTGTGATCGATCTTCTTAACGATCGATTTCGGCTGGGGGGGGGAGGGAATCGGATCGTCGCGGTTTTGTTTTTTTAAATATCGTGAAAATCGTAACTCGGGGGAGGGCGGGAAAACCGGCACACTAAAACATCCCTAATACCCACTCCGACCCTTTAAAATAAATCCCCCACCCTCCCGAACCCTCCCAAAATGCCTTAAATTACCTGGGGTCCAGAGGGGGGTCCCAATGTGATCTTTTACTCTCGGGCCTCCGGTGTGTTGTAGAAATGGCGCCGGCACCATTTTGTTTTTTGTCCCCCGACGTCAGGAGCGTAGGAGATCGCTCCCAGACCCCCCGCTGGACCCCCAGGGACTTTTGGCCAGCTTGGGGGGCCTCCTGACCCCCACAAGACTTGCCAAAAGTCCAGAGGGGGTCCGGGAGCGACCTCCTGCACTCGAATCGTTTTGCCGTACAAATTGGCACCGGCCATACAGCATATGGCCGGCACCATTTTGTACAGCAAAACGACGTCAGGAGCGTAGGAGATCGCTCCCGGACCCCCGCTGGACCCCCAGGGACTTTTGGCCAGCTTGGGGGGCCTCCTGACCCCCACAAGACTTGCCAAAAGTCCAGCGGGGGTCCGGGAGCGACCTCCTGCACTCGAATCGTTTTGCCGTACAAAATGGCGCCGGCCATACGGCATATGGCCGGCGCCATTTTGTATGGTAAAATGACGTCAGGAGCGTAGGCGATCGCTCCCGGACCCCCGCTGGACCCCAGGGAGTCCCTGGGGGTCCAGCGGGGGTCCGGGAACGATCGCCTACGCTCCTGACGTTGGGGGACAAAAAACAAAATGGCGCCGGCGCCATTTCTACAAGGCACCGGAGGCCCGAGAGTAAAAGATCACACCGGGACCCCCCCCCCCTCTGGACCCCAGGTAATTTAAGGCATTTTGGGGGGGTTCGGGAGGGTGGGGGATTTATTTTAAAGGGTCGGAGTGGGTATTAGGGATGTTTTAGTGTGCCGGTTTTCCCGCCCTCCCCCGATTTACGATTTTCATGATATTTAAAAAAACAAAATTGCGACGATCCAATTCCCTCCCCCCCCAGCCGAAATCGATCGTTAAGACAGTTGATCACACGATTCACATCTCTAGTATTTACTCACTATAGTTTATACATTGAAACACTATAAACTCCTACATTGGAGATCTCTCTCTGTTTTGTTTTTTTTTTAAGTCTTACTAAGTCAATAGCAATAAGAAACAGATATGGGAATGGGAGATGTCAGAATCTTGCTCAAAGGGATGCTGCACAACACTTGCCTGCTGGCTATGTTGTGTGACTCATTGTTTGGTCTAATACCTTGACTTACTGGAAGAAGAAACTGATAGAGATGTGAATCGTTTTCCATATCGTCTTAACGATAGAAATCGTGTGGCAGGAGAAGAAAATCGTGTTTGGCACGATTATTTCGTTGAAAAATCATTAAAAATCGTTTTTTCCGATTAGAGCGCACTAACTCGAGTTAGTGCGCACTAACTCAAAATGATACAAATAGACACTTTCCAGGTCACTGAAGGTCAGTTAGGAATGAATATGTGTTCCTATTGGCTGGCTGCCCTCTTATCTATTGATGTTACCAAGGTTACCACTGAGGTGATGGTTGGGGGGATGGGAAATGGAACTGGAAACTCATGAACACCAACAGAAAATGAAACAAAGTGTTCACACTTCCCAGGTCAGTAAAGGTCACTTAGGAATGAATGTGCTCTTATCTATTGATGTTACCAAGGTTACCACTGAGGTAATGGTTGGGGGGATGTGAAATGGAAACAGTTGGAAGCTTGACATGTGATGATCAGCACTCACGTGACTAGAACTTCTTTGTTTATTATTTTTGTTAGCAGACACGTGCATGTTGAATTTGCCAATCACTGTACATTTTAGAAAGGTGGTCCTGGCTGGAACTGTACACAGTTCAAATATATGGAATTGATTGTTGGTAAGTGTATTTTTTAAGTAGCCACACTGGCACAAGTATGTTTACTTTTCCTCCTACTTAACTCACTAGCTCAGCTTTGTAAGAAGGGCTTCTCTGCTTGAGTGAGGGTCAGGCAGCTCCCCCCTGTCTGTGAAGCCAGCCTCTCACTAGTAATGCAGGGAGGGAGCTGTCTCAGACTTCACCATCCTCCCCCCCCCCCCCCCTCACCCACACACCATTCACTAGCTGGGACATGGGGGAAGTCAGGAGTGAGGGTCAGGCAGCTCCCCCCTGTCTGTGAAGCCAGCCTCTCACTAGTAATGCAGGGAGGGAGCTGTCTCAGACTTCACCATCCTCCCCCCCCCCCCCCACTCACCCACACACCATTCACTAGCTGGGACATGGGGGAAGTCAGGAGTGAGGGTCAGGCAGCTCCCCCCTGTCTGTGAAGCCAGCCTCTCACTAGTAATGCAGGGAAGGAGCTGTCTCAGACTTCACCATCCTCCTCCCCCCCCCCCCCCTCACCCACACACCATTCACTAGCTGGGACATGGGGGAAGTCAGGAGTGAGGGTCAGGCAGCTCCCCCCTGTCTGTTAAACTAGCCTCTCACTAGTAATGCAGGGAGGGAGCTGTCTCAGACTTCACCATCCTCCCCCCCCCCCCCCTCACCCACACACCATTCACTAGCTGGGACATGGGGAAGTCAGGAGTGAGGGTCAGGCAGCTCCCCCCTGTCTGTGAAGCCAGCCTCTCACTAGTAATGCAGGGAGGGAGCTGTCTCAGACTTCACCATCCTCCCCCCCCCCCCTCACCCACACACCATTCACTAGCTGGGACATGGGGGAAGTCAGGAGTGAGGGTCAGGCAGCTCCCCCCTGTCTGTGAAGCCAGCCTCTCACTAGTAATGCAGGGAGGGAGCTGTCTCAGACTTCACCATCCTCCTCCCCCCCCCCCCTCACCCACACACCATTCACTAGCTGGGACATGGGGGAAGTCAGGAGTGAGGGTCAGGCAGCTCACCCCTGTCTGTGAAGCCAGCCTCTCACTAGTAATGCAGGGAGGGAGCTGTCTCAGACTTCACCATCCTCCCCCCCCCCCCCCTCACCCACACACCATTCACTAGCTGGGACATGGGGGAAGTCAGGAGTGAGGGTCAGGCAGCTCCCCCCTGTCTGTGAAGCCAGCCTCTCACTAGTAATGCAGGGAGGGAGCTGTCTCAGACTTCATCATCCTCCCCCCCCCCCCTCACCCACACACCATTCCCCACCTGGGACATGGGGGAAGTCAGGAGTGAGGGTCAGGCAGCTCCCCCCTGTCTGTGAAGCCAGCCTCTCACTAGTAATGCAGGGAAGGAGCTGTCTCAGACTTCACCATCCTCCTCCCCCCCCCCCCCTCACCCACACACCATTCACTAGCTGGGACATGGGGGAAGTCAGGAGTGAGGGTCAGGCAGCTCCCCCCTGTCTGTGAAGCCAGCCTCTCACTAGTAATGCAGGGAGGGAGCTGTCTCAGACTTCACCATCCTCCCCCCCCCCCCCCCTCACCCACACACCATTCACTAGCTGGGACATGGGGGAAGTCAGGAGTGAGGGTCAGGCAGCTCCCCCCTGTCTGTGAAGCCAGCCTCTCACTAGTAATGCAGGGAGGGAGCTGTCTCAGACTTCACCATCCTCCCCCCCTCCTCACCCACACACCATTCACTAGCTGGGACATGGGGGAAGTCAGGAGTGAGGGTCAGGCAGCTCCCCCCTGTCTGTGAAGCCAGCCTCTCACTAGTAATGCAGGGAGGGAGCTGTCTCAGACTGGTATCAGGGTTAGGGCACTGTGTGCAGGAAGATCACAACACTCCTGGTATTAATAGGGATAGGGCACTGTAAGAGATGACTGTAGTAGATTGAATAAAGATCTGATGTTTCTGCTCTCCTCACACCAAACAAAAACAACACACAAGCAGAGAAGCCCTTCTTACAAAGCTGAGCTAGTGAGTTAAGTAGGAGGAAAAGTAAACATACTTGTGCCAGTGTGGCTACTTAAAAAATACACTTACCAACAATCAATTACATATATTTGAACTGTGTACAGTTCCAGCCAGGACCACCTTTCTAAAATGCACAGTGATTTGCAAATTCAACATGCACTAGCATTTCAGGTGCCTGCTAACAAAAATAATAAACAAACAAGTTCTAGTCACGTGAGTGCTGATCATTACATTACTTTTTTTGTCAAGCTTCCAACTGTTTCCATTTCACATCCCCCCAACCATTACCTCAGTGTTAGCCTTGGTAACATCAATAGATAAGAGCACAGCCAGCCAATAGGAATACATACATACATATTCATTCCTAAGTGACCTTTACTGACCTGGGAAGTGTGAACACTTTGTTTCATTTTCTGTTGGTGTTCGTTAGTTTCCAGTTCCATTTCCCATCCCCCCAACCATCACCTCAGTGGTAACCTTGGTAACATCAATAGATAAGAGGGCAGCCAGCCAATAGGAACACATATTCATTCCTAACTGACCTTCAGTGACCTGGAAAGTGTTTATTTGTATCATTTTCAGTTAGTGCGCACTAAATCGAGTTAGTGCGCACTAACGGGGAGTTAGGGCGCACTAACTCAATTTAGTGCGCACTAACACGATTTAACGATTTTTAACGATAAATCGTTAGAATTTCTATTGTATCGTGTTCTATAACGATTTAAGACGATATTAACATTATCGGACGATAATTTTAATCGTTGAAAAACGATTCACATCCCTAGAAACTGATGGCTAGGGTGCAGGAATGTGAGCATAAGAGGAAGAGGGGCAGTGGGCATGGTGTGGAGGAAAGAGAAAGCTCCTCACAAGGTACTTCAGCATCAGCAACATCCTGAAAGCTATTATTTTCTACAACGCACCGGAGGCCCGAGAGTAAAAGATCACACCGGGACCCCCCCCCCCCACTGGACCCCAGGTAATTTAAGGCATTTGAGGGGGGGTTTGGGAGGGTGGGGGATTTATTTTAAAGGGTCGGGGTGGGTTTTAGGGATGTTTTAGTGTGCCGCGCCATTTCTACAACGCACCGGAGGCCCGAGAGTAAAAGATCGCACCGGGACACCCCCTCCCCCCCCACTGGACCCCAGGTAATTTAAGGCATTTGAGGGGGGGGTTGGGAGGGTGGGGGATTTATTTTAAAGGGTCGGGGTGGGTTTTAGGGTTGTTTTAGTGTGCCGGTTTTCCTTCCCTCCCCCTTCCCCCGATTTACGATTTTTGATGATAAATCGGGGGAATTCCTATTAAATATCGCCTCTAATGATTTTTGACGATTTAAAATATATCGGACGATATTTTAAATCGTCAAAAAACGATTCACATCCCTAGTAAATACACATACCACATACACACATTCGCTATTATAAGAAATAATAGTGCACTGCTGACTATGTATTGATTAACTCTGACTCTGTGTACTGCTATTCTGGGTACTATGCCATTACTTGTACATTCAGAGGATAAACTGTCATAGTGCACAGCACACACTGAAAACAGTCAGTGTACCTTTCCAAAAGACACAAACTACAGTGACTGTCTCTGCTTTCAGTCCTGCTGATATAAGGGTGAATTTTAAAAGCTCTATACACAGCAAATACAAGACTGTTATGGACAGCGTGTAAGTAGTTAAATATTTTAAAAAAGGGTAGTTAGTGGGATTTTAGGGGTTGGTGCTAGTAGGGTAAAACGGAGGCAAATTAGGTGGGGGATTTGGGAAGTCCGCTCATTTACTGGGGCAAACTGGGAGGGAACTGGGAAATAGGTCTATTGCGTCACCACACATACCTACTAAAATTCCCCCCCCCCCCCCCCCTTATGTGCTCAAGACAGGATTCACATGCACATGCACGCGTCGATATAAAATTGTACGCACAGGTAGCTGAGCACATAAAAGCTCACATGTTATAAAATCAGCATGTCCATGTGCGTGCACTGGCAAACGCACACGCATTTGAGCATGCGCATCAGTTTCAAAGTTACCATCATATTGTTTTACTCCAAACATAATGGCTTACAATGCTACACAGTCCACAGTACAAAAGCAGTAGCACAGCAGTGCACTGAAGCTGTGACAGATGACCACACAGTTTTACTCAATTATTTTTCATAAATGTAAACACCCCCCCCCCCCCCCCCTTTTTAACAATGGGTCACATTTCCATGCACTGCTGAGCACAGACCTACTCATTACTGTGGTGAGAACATGTAGATTCTGGATAGTGACAGGATAACCTGTTAGGTCCTAAAGAGGGTCACACTTAAAAAAAAAAAAGTCTACACCAAAGTGTTGTGTTCAAAACAGAAAAGTAGCTTTCATCTAAAAGAATCAAAAAATTAAGCAGATACAAAAATCAAAGATATAGTCCAGATTTCAAAAATCTAAGCAGATGTAAAGAGGGTGCCTACACTACCCCTTACTAGCAGTGTTGTCTTTTACGTTCATGGCAGCAGTGCTCTGAATAGATCTGCTTGCCAGCTGTTAGGGATGTGCATTTGTTTTGAACAAATGTGCAATCCGCAATGCATAAGTCCCTGTTCGTTTGATTCGTGGGTTCGCAAAATGCATGGCGATCCCCCACGAATGAAACATATCATTAGTTTTATTCTTTTGGTTCACAGTGATTTCTTAGTGGCCATTTGAAATAGGACAAGGCCATGTGGGAGTATCCTTAGCAAAAAACAGCCCTTTCCTGTGAGTCATAAGAGACCTCATAGCCCTGTCATAGAGTGGGTCAGACAGGTTGGAAAGGAGACGAGAATGCAACTTATCAGAGCTAAGCATTTTTCTAATGCAGCCAATCGCTGCTCTAACTCAGTGCTCTGTGATGCTATTCCTGTTGACACTCTACTATTTACACCTTAAGCACATGGTGTGCCACGCAATTTGTTTTTGGGTGTTGTCTGGGGAGGTGGCTTTACTCAGAGCTAGTCTGAGTGTCTCAAATCTTTATTCAATTGCTAACTACTTTGATAGAATTTTCCATTGAAAAAGATATTTGTTCATTTTTGCTGCTGTGCCAGCCAGGCTTTTTTTGACTGCACTTATTTTATTGAACTCAGACTGTCTCTCTGTCTCTCCCACTGAAACAAGCGGTCAGTAGTGGCATTTTTCTGCAGATCTTACCTCCCTGGGGTAGGTTGCAGGCAGGGGTGGGTGGGAGATAGTGTGAGCATTGCAGTGGCTGTCTGGGGGTTGGTATTTTCAAACAAGAAGCATCACTGTAGAAATTGGGCTTGCTCAGGCTTCCAGTCTTTTGTGTATGTGTGTGTGTGTGTGTGTGTGTGTGTGTAGTTTTCCACACTCCCTTACTCTCCATCTCTCACCATTTTTAAACCACGTGAGAGATCTAGGAGCCATGCTCAACTCCAGAATGAACCTCAAAAAATTCATTAATACCACCACCAAGGAATGCTTCCATAAGCTTCACGTCCTGAAACAAATAAAGCCTCTCCTTCACTTTCAAGACTACCGTTCTGTACTACAAGCCATACTATTTTCAAAAATAGACTACTGTAACGCGCTCCTCCTGGGCCTTCCAGCCGCCTCAATGAAACCACTTCAGATGCTGCAAAATGCCGCAGCAAGGATCCTTACTAACTCTCGGCGCAAAGACCACATCACACCAATCCTAAAAAACCTACATTGGCTACCTATCAACCACAGAATAATGTTCAAGACCTTATCCATCATCCACAAAAACATATATCACCGATCCACTCTACAACTCAAAATTCCTCTCAAACTTCATGTTTCCTCAAGACCGATCAGATCAACTTACAAAGGATCGCTCCATGCCCCACCAAATAAATCCACCACTCATACTTCCATCCTGAAATGAACCTTGTCCACGGCCGGACCGTATTATTGGAATCTTCTCCCCCCAGAACTTCGACAGGAACAATGCCCGCTTTCTTTCAGAAAGAAATTAAAAACGTGGCTGTTCACCCAAGCCTTCCCTTAATGGACACCATACGAACAGCAAGTTATGCAATCCATTCTCACAGATCCCCTCCCTCCCCCTCCCTCACTCGCACCGGCAACTTTATAGACCTAAAGACTAATCTATTGTCTAAGCCTGCTACATTCGTTTATATGTTAAACTCCGTTATTTTAAACTTAGTTATGTATAACTTATTATACTAATTGTTTGCTTTCACTCTCTACTCTCCCATCCTGTAAACCCCTTGTTCTTTGTAACTTTATTTTCATAGTTAATTGGTTACCCCTTGTTTCAATGTAAACCGGTACGATAAGACACCAGTCTTGAGTATCGGTATATCAAAAAGTATTTAAATAAATAAATAAAATAAAGAAATAAAGAAATAATACTTTTAATTGAAATCCCTAGTAGGCAGTGACATTTACTGCAATTTTTTTTTTTATTATTGAACTCAGGCTGTCTCTCTGTCTCTCCCACTGAGACAAGCTGCCAGCAGTGGCATTTTGCTGCTGATCTTACCCCCCTGGGGGAGGTTGCAGGCAGGGTTTGGGTGGTGTGGGTGGGAGATAGTGTGAGAGTTGCAGAGGCTGTCTGGGAGTTAGTATTTTCAAAGAACAAGCAGCATCACTGTAGTAATTGGGCTTGCTCAGGCTTCCAGTCTTTTATGTGTGTGTGTGTGTGTGTGTGTGTGTGTGTGTGTGTGTGTGTGTGTGTGGTGTTCCGCACTCACATATATTGGTACAGAGGTGTTCAGTCACCAATAAAAAAATAATTCTTTTAATTGAAATCCCTAGTAGTGACATTAAATCCATGATATCAGGGAAAGGTGGACATGGTCGAGTGATTGGGTCTGGCAGAGGAGGCACTTCAAAAGGCAGTGCCAGTCCCCCATTAAAGTTAAAAAGGGAGCTGTTCCAATCTAAAATCTCTTGAGGGGCAGGCAGTTCCATTCAGAAAAAACTGAAATTTAAAGATGATGCACTGCCACCACCTGTTTCTGACCCTGTTGTTTTGGAGGTGAGGGAAGGGGAGGCTGAGACATGCAAGCCAAAAGAGTGAGACCCAAAAGCAGCAGTGTGACAGCAGACTCTAGTTAGCGCTGAAAATGTAGCGTAGACACTGTTTGCTTCTGATTCCAATGAAGAATCATCTTGTGTTGGATTCTCATCATCAGAAATGGAAGAAGTAATAGCTGAAGAAGGTTTATGAGGATTAGTTAGTTCTGTCTTAGCCTCCACTTCAGTGCTGCAGAGGAGAGATGAAACTGATGATGAGGAGGAGGAAGAGCAGTCAGCACAGGCACAGAGTATGTCTGATACCCTGTCATTGCTTCTCAGGGTGCACACACTAATTCAACTCCAATGCCAGCATCCACCCAGAAGGCTATAGAGAAGGGATCATGAAAGAAATCTGTGATCTGGAGCCACTTTAAAGTGACGGAGGACCCGTGTTTTGCTCAGTGTAATTACTGTGCCAGGGCTATTAGCAGAGGCAAGCAAATGGGACATCTAACTAATTTTGGCATGATGCATCATATGCAGAAGCAACACCCAACAGTACTGCCATCTGGGGATGGTAGCAGTCCCAGTCAGGGGACCCCTTTTTCCAGGCGGCATAAAGTGGTTGAAAAGGAGCAGAGTCACCCCACGCCCTCAGCCCCTTCTAGCAGTCAGGTGGCACGCCAGCAGCCCCCTGCCATGTATCAGAAGCGACAACCCACCATGGAGGAAATGGTGTGGTCTTTGGTAATGCTATCCCAGGAAAGAAGGCAGGGAGCCTCAAAGGTTGTAACCATGAGTATTGGGGATTGCCCTTGATGACCAGCCCTTGCAGGTAGGGGAGAATGTAGGTTTCAAGTATTTGCTGAAGGTCTTAGTTCCAAATTACAAAGTCCCCTCCAGAACCACATTTAGCAGACAGGTAATCCCCAGCCTGTACAACTAGTGTCGCAGTCACATCCAAGCATTGCTAGCTAAGGCAGAGGAGGAGGGGGGGGGGGTGCATTTCCTCTGCAATATCTGGACTGCTATGAATGCTGCACACTCTTACCTCTCCCTGATAGCACACTGGTGGGACCTGGCTGAGGCAGGGGCAGGCAGCAGGTCTATTAGTGAACAAGTATCAGGTTGGAGGTGGGCTTTACTGCACATGCACCTGATGGACGAGGCCCATACCTCAGCCAAAATTCTAGCATGCATCAGACAGATGCTGGTGGGCTGGCAGCTATACCAGCAAGACAGGAATTTTCAGGCAGGGTTCTTTGTCACAGACAATGGTGCAAACATGGTAAAGGCAATATGCGATGGGCGCTTTCAGAACATCCGATGTTTTGCACACACTCTGCACCTGGTAGTGAAGTCAGCTCTGGGGTTGGAGTCCAATCACCAAGAGAATGAATACCTGCATATGTTAATACACAAGTGCAGGAACATAGCAGCACACTTCCACAGAAGTGTAAAGGCGGGGCAGGTTCTCCGACAAAAGCAGACTGATTTGGAGATGCCTCACAAGCGTCTCATTCAAGACATTGGCACCCGGTGGAATTCCACCTATATGATGCTGCAGAGGTTAGTGGAGCAGCAGACACCCCTTCATGAACTTTCCGTGGCAATGGACATAGGTGTGCAGAGTCCCCTAGGGTATCATGATCGGTTAGTCATGAGTCAGCTGCTAAAAATACTGCAACCCTTCAAGGATGCCACGGAGGAGCTGAGTTCTAGAAGTGTCAACTTGGCTGACATCATCCCTATAATTAATTCTCTGGAGGAAAATTTGGAGGGTTTTAAACAGGAAGAGGGAATGACAGCAGAGGTGCTACATTGTCTGGATGTTTTGCAAAAGCAGGTGCAAGAGAGATTAAGACATTTAACAAAAGTCCACACATACATGCTCACCACAGTCTGTGATCCCCTTGTGAAAGGGACACTCACCCTACAGTCTGATTGTCTCACATTTGTGAAGGACCTGCTGTTAGTAAAAGTCCATGAATAGGAGCACCATAGGCAAAGACAGATTAGGCATGAAGCAGAGGAGGAAACAGCGGGCACTTCAGAGAGTAGTGCAAGCAGAAGCAGGAGCAGCACTCTGTCAACGACAGCTAGTACTTCCTCCTCCACTTCATCACACCAAAGCCATGTTGCCCCTAAAAAAGCATCTGTTCTGGAATGGGCTAGAGTGAAAGCAGCTGGCAAGAAGGACTTTCAGCCCACCCAAGTGAAGGAGACACCAGCAAAAATGTCAGTGACACAATATCTCACAGAGCCCATAGAGGATATGCAGACAGATCCACTGGCATATTGGGCACACCTCTGTCTGGCTACAGCTAGCCAAAGTGGCTCAGTGATATCTGTCATGTCCACCAACCAGTGTGCCCAGTGAAAGTGTATTTTCAATGACAGTGGCTATCATGAGCCCTCATCACTCAAGACTGGCACCAGAGTTGATGGAAATGCTAATGTTTTTTAAAATAAACATGCCTTTGCTTGGGTTTCCAAATTTTCCCTGTGACTGGCAAGATGAATAAAAGCAATTTAAAGCATTGCAGCAGATCCAACTGCCTCATATGCTCTAGATAAAATCAGCACATGTACCTGACCTCAACCACTGTGCCTGTCTGTCTACTATCCAGCCCTTACATCACTACAAGTGCCTGACTTCAAATGCTGTGCCTGTCTGTCCAGTGCTTATATTACTACAATGGCCAGACCTCAAATGCTGTGCCTGCCCATCCAACCCTTAAGTCACTACAAGGGCCTGACCTCAAACGCTGTGCCTGCCCATCTAACCCTTACATTACTACAAGGGCCTGACCTCAAATGCTGTGCCTGTCTGTCCAGCCCTTACATTACTACAATGGCCAGACCTCAAATGCTGTGCCTGCCCATCCAGCCCTTAAGTCACTACAAGGGCCTGACCTCAAATGCAGTGCCTGCCCATCCAGCCCTTACATCACTACAAGGGCCTGACCTCAAACGCAGTGCCTGTCTGACCAGCCCTTACATCACTTCTAGGGCCTGACCTCAAACGCTGTGCCTGCCGATCTAACTCTTACATCACTACAAGGGCCTGACCTCAAACGCAGTGCCTGTCTGTCCAGCCTTTATGTCACTACTAGGGCCTGACCTCAAATGCTGTGCCTGCCCATCTAATCCTTACATCACTACAAGGGCCTGACCTCAAATGCTGTGCCTTCCCATCCAGACCTTACGTCACTATAAGGGCCTGACTTCAAAACCCTTTGCCTGCCCGTCCAGCCCTTACGCCACTGCAAGGGCCTGACCTCAAAGGCTGTGCCTGTCCATCCAGCCATTAAGTCACTACAGGGGCCTGACCCCAAATGCTGTGCCTGTCTGAGTTTAGTTCTAGTATTTCTAATTTTAGTTTCATGTATTTGTGCATCACTTCTTTACAGAAAATTCTTTTTCCTGTTTTGCAACATTTGGAATGTAAGAACATAAAAGGCTGACTTAGGATGTTTGGAGCTTGCATATTTCATATGCTTAATAGTTTCCATATGGGCCATTTTCCCTAAATCGTTCTTAAGTGCCAACATTAATGTTTCTAGTACTATAGAAAACTGGTGGTAGTTGCACTCTAGTTCATCTAGGCACTGTGTAGGGTACAAAGTCAACATAGGTTGATATTGTAGATTTGGACTTGAGTAGCAGTTTTCTTATTTCTGAGAGCTCTTCAAGTTCCTTTGTCATCAGCTGAAGTTCATAAGCAGTTAATAGCTTCTGGGTATTCACTAGACGCCAATGGAACCACCACACCTTTGAGGCCAACCCATTCTAAGAAGCCCTTTCCTGCGCAAGGTAAAGGGAACTCTCCCCTGGTGTAGCCAACCTATCTCTTAGTACCTGCTGACCCACGTTGAACCAGAACCGCTGTTGACATGGAAACCTTCTCCATCTTGGCCTTCAAAATTCTCGTTTTAAAATCTGGTGGACATAGCAGATATACAAAGACCAGCGAGAGCTTACTAGATGCCAATGGAACCACCACACTAGAGGCGAACCCATTCTAGTGAGCCTTTTCCTGCAAAAAGGAAAGGGAACTCTTTCCAGGGCCAGCCTGTCTTGCCCCTATCAAAACCACAGGGACCCGAGTACCTCACCTCTGCCAACCTGTCTTGCCCCTATCAAAACCACAGGGACCCGACTACCTCCGGTCTGCTTTCCTGTCTTGTACTTATCAACTTTCTGCCACTCTGCCTTGCTGCCATACACCAGATGACTCATTCTGCTCCTTGTGGTGTTCTTGCCACTGTCATGGTTCCTCATAAGAACATAAGAACATAAGAAATTACCATGCTGGGTCAGACCAAGGGTCCATCAAGCCCAGCATCCTTTTTCCAACAGAGGCCAAACCAGGCCACAAGAACCTGGCAATTATCCAAATACTAAGAAGATCCCATGCTACTGATGCAATTAATATTAGGCTATTCCCTAAGTAAACTTGATTAATAGCCATAATGGACTTCTCCTCCAAAAACTTATCCAAACCTTTTTTGAACCCAGCTACACTAACTGCACTAACCACATCCTCTGGCAACAAATTCCAGAGCTTTATTGTGCATTGAGTGAAAAAGAATTTTCTCTGATTAGTCTTAAATGTGCTACTTGCTAATTTTATGGAATGCCCCCTAGTCCTTCTATTATTCGAAAGTGTAAATAACCGAGTCACATCTACTCGTTCAACACCTCTCATGATCTTAAAGACCTCTATCATATCCCCCCTCAGCCGTCTCTTTTCCAAGCTGAACAGCCCTAACCTCTTCAGCTGTTCCGCATAGGGGAGCTGTTCCACCCCCTTTATCATTTTGGTTGCCCTTCTCTGTACCTTCTCCATTGCAACTATATCTTTTTTGAGATGCAGCGACAGAATTGTACATAGTATTCAAGGTGTGGTCTCACCATGGAGCGATATAGAGGCATTATGACATTTTCCATTTTATTAACCATTCCCTTCCTAATAATTCCTAACATTCTGTTTGCTTTTTTGACTGCTGCAGCACACTGAGCAGACAATTTTAAAGTATTATCCACTATGATGCCTAGATCTTTTTCCTGGGTGGTAGCTCCTAATATGGAACCTAACATCGTGTAACTACAGCAAGGGTTATTTTTCCCTATATGCAACACCTTGCACTTGTCCACATTAAATTTCATCTGCCATTTGGATGGCCAATCTTCCAGTCTTGCAAGGTCCTCCTGCTTGCTATGTTCCCCCTTCATTGTGCTGTAGGATGTTGATGCCACTTGACTTGCCACTTTGCCTATCGTGCTGCCTTCGAGGGTTCATGCAATTGTTATTGGTGGTCTCTTTTGAAGCTGTGGTGTGTTTTTGACACTCTCGCTGCTGCTGCTTTGCACCTCTGTTAAAGCACTCTTGCCCCTCCTGGTACCCCTTTGCCCCTTTACAGTGCCTTAGGCTATTCATGCCACTTTGGTGCCACTGTGCCACTGTCTAAGTACCTTGGAGCTCTTTTATCGTTCTGATGATTGCTCCCCAGATGTTTCATCAGAATTGATAATAAAACCCCAATTCTGCAGCCAAAAATAGGCTGCAAATACTTCCCCCATTGACTTTAATGGGAAGTGAAAAATGAATGAAACTAATAAACAAATCAATTTTCCCCCCTATGAAGCTAATGAAAAATATTTGGATACTGGCGAAATGAAAAACGATACGAAACAAATGTTTTCCTTCTGCACATCCCTACCAGCTGTAGGTGTCAGCGATCTCACTAGATCTTGCTCTTTGTTGTGATATCATTGTGGTAAAGTGTGTTAGTGAGATGTACCACTCCCAACTGGGAGGGGTTCTGAGGTTGTATAAAAATCCTGCATCCATGTGATGCAAGGGGAAAACAAGAGAATTGGAGAGCCAGAATTAGCACAGAACAGGAGAGTGTGTCTCTCCTTGTGGAGGACACTTGGTGGGTCTGTTCATCTACAGGGAATAGGATAGGGCCACAAGGACTGAGCTTTCTTCTGGACAAAGAGGTGTCAGAAGAGAGAAGGAACTTCAGGATTCCAGGTGGGGAAATTCCTGGGAATCCAGAGTGAGCTGGAGTGAAGATCCGAGAAGATCGATAATGAAAAGGAATCTTCAGCAGCTGCTAGATAAGAGAAAAAGGAGTAAGAGAAACCGAAGGGAAAGCAGATCTGCTACTCAAAAGGTACCAGGAGGGCCTAAAAAGGAAGGCTTCCTGTCCAGAAGAATTATCTGTTAGGGAAAGTGTGTGAAAAACTGAAAGAGGCTGAGATCATTGGAGTTCTGGTCTTCGTTTCCTGGCGTATACTATCCACTGATACTGTTTTGGACTTTGTTTCCACCCTGCCATCAGTTCAGTAAAAGTTTTATTTTTGAGCAACAGTTTAAAGTAGAGTGCAATTTTTGTTGTAACTGGACATGTGGGCAGAAAATCCCTAAAGCAGAAAAAAAAAACCCTAAGAGCCTTGGAAAAATTTACTTTTCTCCCCTGTGCAGATCGTGCAGCTTTGCATTGTCTATAACCCTCCCATGTGTCCCTACACCCAAGAGCTGACTGGCATCGGGGCTACACAGGACAAACAAGACTTTAATATTCAAAGCTCACCAGAAGACAGATCAGTACCTTATGCAGCTTAAGGACTACATAAGAACAGTGGAATCACTTAATATTCTCCCAAAAGCCTGTGACTCTTCAGACTTCAAGAGAATGGTAGCGAATCCTCCTCTTGCTTCCCAAAGTTACTCACAAATGATAGGCTTGACCAGAAAAAATTATCTTCTTGTTGGATTCTCCTGGGTTGGTTCTTTGCTAATTACAGGAGAGGACACTGCTCTGTTGCAGAATCAAAGCACAATCCCTTAACTGCCACTACCCATCTCCCTCCAAGCAATTTTCAGCTTCTCGTCTATTCAGAATTCAATGAGGCACCATTTACATCTGTAGCCTATTGACCCATTCTTAGGGGATAAACCTCTGGGTCACTCCTAGGTGACTTCAACTCCCCCTAAACCTTCCTTCTCTGGAATTTTCCTAGTTATCTCCTTGCAGAAACATAACCCCATCTACATACATTTTTCCTGGAACTCTAAACTATGAGAAGCAATGAGCTTCCTTGCCTGTGTGGAGCCATGTAGCTTAGCTTTCTGTTCAATTTCAGGTAGAAAAAACAACAGCCATTGAAGCTGAGATGAACTACTTAAAAACTGCTTTCCAGTGATTAGTCCTGCTCCTTACTCCATCCACCACCGGCTCCAGGTTATATGAGACTAAGTAAGAAAAATGCATAAAAAGATTTAAATCATTACAGAAAAAAAAGAAAGAAAAATTGAATGTTTTGTTTGCAGTGATATAACGTTTTGTTGTCAACAAAAGAGAAAATATAATTTGTCACATTTTTCTTCTTATTTTTTTTAATGCATGCACATCCCCACAATTTATATAAGATGAGGATATTAGATAGCTAAAAAGAAGTATAGTCAGTAAAGTGTTAAGTGTTTGCCAGGTTATTAATGATTTATCATTCAGAAGTACAATCATATGATTTTAAATAAAACTGGGTTCAACTCTGGGTAGTAAGTGATAAGTTTGTTACATTAATCTTATTTCTAAGACTGCTTTTTTTTTCAGGGAGAGTATTATCATTTGATTTATATATACGCAAAGCTAAGATGAGTTATTGCTACGTCTGCAGTTTGGTTTATTCTGCTATAGCAAACAGATACTAAAATAAATGCTTTTAATGTTGGACAGCCTCCGATACTTGTAGTGCTTTCTTTTCCATTTACTCGTGACTACTAAAAGCTTACCAACAGATTTAATGGTACCAGGTAAACTTTATTAGATGTCAATAATACCCATTGCAAAGACTTTTAATAAGCTGAAAAGAAAACACTATAGATTCCATGTTGTGGCCGTGCGGTTTTCTGTGTGGTGAATAAACATCAATAATTGTTTTATTTTAGAAATGGCTCAGCCATTGCACAATATTTATTTTATGGCAGGAGGCAATGATCCTGCACCAACCTGTCAGCACAAGGATAATATCATTTCATTACATGTTACCTATGTAATGATGCACTTAGAACTCAATCTATCTAAACTGAGAGCTTACATATTTTATAGTAGGAAGTTATTTGCCTGTATCATGGGTGTTGGGGAGGGAATCAGAATCTGTGTTTTTTGTTTTGGTTTTTTTTTTTACTTATTTATTCTTTATTAAAATATCTTATAATCCACCACCTCCTATACAATAGTCCAGTGAGGATAACAATTTAAAAATACATAATCATTTTGACACACATAAAATCATCATAAGACTCTCACAATTTATAAATCCTAAAAACACAGTGATACAAAGTTAACCAATAAAATCAAAGTTTCCAAGGAGATGCTTATGCAAATGCTTTTTGGGGGTCCAGAGAAACAGAAGAAAGTCCAAAGGAACCCGCGACAAGGGCAGTCCCACCGGGCATATGGCCTTGGCAAACTGTTGCACTGTGATGGAAGGGAGCGCTAGGGGACGCTCCCCAGTGCGGGGGTGAGAAGTGTGTGCCCTTGCGGTGAGACAAACCTCGTCTGGGAATGGAGTCCAGAAGCGTTGGAGACTCGGAACTGAGGTACAGAAGAGATGACTTGGCACTTGGAGCTGAAGACGAGGACTTAACACTTGGAACTGAAGACGAGGACTAGACACTTGGAACTGAAGATGAGGACTTGACACTTGGAACTGAAGACGAAGGCAAGAGCAAGGAGCTCCGAGGACCTAGAAACAGTTCAAGGGAAAGCTTAGAGGTGGAGCTTAGAGCCAGGTGCCCAGAGACAGAACCATAAGCCAGGACACTGAGGCAGGATTCAGTGAAGGATAGTTAAAAGCCAGGAACCTCAGGAGACTTGCACAGCCATGGAGACATCCGGAGATGAAAGACAAGAAGACATCACGCTTACATAGCCATGGAGACATCCAAAGACGAAGGACAAGAAGACATCACATGAGCATGAACAAGGGATCAAAGATGGGACTTGCCAGGCAGGAACAGAAAACGGAAGTTAAAATGAAGCTGAACACAGAGTCCAGGAAGGACTGCTCCTAGGAAGCAAGCTCCTTGCCAAGGCGACGTTGAAGAGTCAACTGAGCCCTTTTGTAGGGCTGGTGCGGAAACTCCCTGGGAGGAGCTGCCAGGTAGACCACACCTCCCTGTCCCTTTAAGAAGGGGAGAGAGGCATGGCCTTGCCCCCTATGAGGGGCAGGAACAGGAAGTCCAGGACCCTAGACAACGGCCAAGCTGCCGCTGATGCCGAGGACCAGGAGGAGCTGGAGAAGGGTCTCAGGCAGGCTCCGAAGCAGAGTAGCGGCATCCTGCCGCTGAAGGCAGGCTGAGGAGTGGCTTCTCTGCCACAGGAGAGGTCCCAGGAGGTAGAGCAAGGCGGCGTCCATGCCGCTGAAGAGAAGCAAGGCCATGGCTCCTGCCGCGGTGAAGAGGAGCAACTTGATCAATTCAGGGGCAGCACCTGCCACAGGAAAGGCCCCGGCTTCTGTGGCCTCCGGGCCGCAAAAGTGAGCGCCTCCCATGGCTCCAGCCGCGGGAGGATCACAACACATACTAGAGTACTCATCCATTCATACACATAAATACCCATAAAGCCATATGTAAATGCATTTAAAAAATCAAAAGGTATAACCTTCTAATTATAATAATAATCAAAAAAGATCTTTTTGTGAAACCATAAGACACTTACAATCATAAAACTTGGGCCCCAGTTGGGATCTTTCCAAATGAAGATTGTTTCTTTGATTGGATGTGAAATTGTTACTTTTGAAGATTAAAGGAAACAACATAAGCACTAACAAGTCAGATGCAAAGCACTGATAAGGAAAGCAAAGAGAGAATTTGAAAAGAAGCTTGTTCTGGAAGCAAAAACTCATTATAAAACCTTTTCAGGTACATTGAAAGCAAAAGCTCTGTGAGAGAGTCAGTTAGACCTTAAGATGATCAAGGGGTAAAAGGGGCAGTAAAGGAGGACAACGCTATAGCAGAAAGGATAAATATACTTTTAGCTTTGGTCTTTATTGAAGGAATATGTAAGGCAGATAAATATGCCAGAAATTATATCTCAAGGTGATGATTCAGAGGAACTGAAACAAATCTCAATGAACCCAGAAGATGTAATAGGATATATTGACAAACTAAAGAGCAATGCTGAAATAAATGAAAACTGAAATTGCAGATCTACAATTAGTAACTATCATTAAAATCAGCTACGGTACTTGAAGATTGGAGAGTGGCCTACATATCGCCAGTTTTTAAAAAGGGTTCCAGGGTTTATTCAGGAAACTACATACCGTTGAGCCTGACATCAGTTCCAGGGAAAATGATTGAAGCTATTATAAAGATCAAAATTACTGAACATGAAGATAGTTTAATCCTAGTTTAATCGGACAAAGCCAACATGGATTTAGCCAAGTGTAGTCTTGTCTCACCAATCTGCTATATTTTTTGAAAGCATGAATAAACATGTTGATAAAGGTGAGCCAGTTGATATAGTATAACTGGATTTTCAGAAAGGGTATGACAAAGTATCTCCTGAGATACTCTTGAGGAAATGAAACGTCATGGGATAGGAGGCAGGGTTCTATTGTTCATTGAGAACTGGTTGAAAGATAGGAAAGGGCTAAATGGTCAATTTTCTCAATGGAGAAAGGTGAATAGTGGAGTGCCCCTGGATCTGTACTGGGATCACTGCTTTTTTAACATATTAATAGATGACCTAGAGATAGAAACAATAAGTTAGGAGATCAAATTTGCTGATGATACAAAATTATTTAAAATTGTTAAATTATATGGTGGTCAAGTTCGGATGTATCACAAGTTTGATAAAACTACACAAGATCGCCGTAAGGCTTTCTTAGATATGAAAAAAGAAGAATTGGATTGTGGTGCATCATTCCTTCTATGATACCCCTGCAAATGTGTGATAAAAAGGGTAATAACACCTTTATCTTTTTTAATCCAAATCAGCTGTGTAATTTCTTGAAAAACCAAAAGAGCCCCCAGATTTAAAACAGCACCCGAGTACTACCTGGTAATATGTAAGTTTACGGTAGTTGTTTAACCACTATTTTTCCTCTAAAATTTTTGATATATTGTACAATCTCCTCATTACTAAATTTCCCTTGTTAAAAAGATTGTGTATCCAATATAGAGATGATTGAGCTGTCTGCTCTATGTTTTTCTTTTTCTTTTTCTTTTTTTTTTTTCTTATATAAAGATATAAAATTTCTTGGCAATGATCTCAACGATTGCTGTACAAAGATGTATTGCTTTGTATATTAATTTGAAAATATTAATAAATAAATAAATTGTTAAATTACAAGACAATTGTGAAAGATTGCAAGAGGAGTTTGCAAGACTGGGCATCCAAATGGCAAATGACATTTAACATGGACAAGTGTGAAGTGTTGCACATAGGGAAGACTTCACACCACCCAGGAAAATGATCTAGGTGTCATCATGGATAATGCTGAAATCCTCTGGCAGTGTGGGGTGGCAGCCAAGAAATCAAATAGAATGCTAGGAATTATTAGGAAAGGAATGGAGACTGAAACAGAAAATATCATAATGTCTATGTATCACTCCAGGACTATTGCCTGTAATTCTGGTCACTGCACAGAGAAGGGGGACCAAAATAATAAAGGGGATGGAATGATTCCTTTTTGAGGAAAGGCTAAAGAAGTTAGGGCTCTTCTGCTTGGAAAAGAGATGGCTAAGGGGAGATATGATAGAGATCTATAAAATAATGAGTGGAGTAGAACAGATTAATGTGAATTGGTTGTTTACTCTTTTAAAAAGTTCCAAAATGAAGGGATCTGCAATGAATTTTCTAGGTAATATATTTAATTTTATTTACTCAACACATAATTAAACTCTTTAATTTGTTGTCGGAAGATGTGATAAAAGCTGTCAGTGTAGCTCATTTTAAAAAAGGATTTGGACAAGTTCCTGGAAGAAAAGTCCATAAAACATTATTAAGTGGGATTTTGGGAAACCCACTGCTTATCCCTGCTCTGGCCATCCTCATAGCAGAAGCCTGGCCCAGGAATCAAACTCAGATCTTGCACATGATGGATTTATGGTCAATTTGACATTTAGTTTTACTTTTATATACACTAGAAATCATTATGAACAGATTCTCTATGCATAAAATATAATCTCTGACATCTGTCAAGATAAGGGATTTGTACATTGTGTGAATAACAAATTTAATTTCACATGGAGCTAATTATCTCAGTCTGCAAATACTGGAAAATGATCAAGTGCTATCCATGTTGGCTTTTTCTCCTGGGATTCTTTATGCAGAGTTACCTGATTATTTGACATTAAAAAAAAAAAAAAAAAATTAAAGTGAATGCTAAGGCAGGAGCACTCGTCTTTGTGCCAGAACACCTGGATTTGAAAGTTATACACCACTGCAGCAAAGCACAGCATTTCAAGCTAGAAAAAAAAAATCAACCTTATGGGTAATAAGTAGCAGATGTCATCCCAGTGGAGGATCAAAAAAAAAAAAAAAGAAGCTAATACCCTTTATTTATGCTAACCCTTTATTTCTGGGACCGAGATTATGAAGCCTGAATGAGATGTTGTTCCTTAAGTGAATGTTTTTCAAACAGTGTGACATGGCACACTGGTGTGCCTTCAGACTTGACCAGGTATGCTAAGGAAAAGTCTCCATTGTCTGATGCTCAGATCCAGGCCAGCATCTAGGCTCTGCTCTCAGCATTTCCCAACAGGCGACACCAGCAGAGGCTATTATACATGTAGGAGCTCCCTTCTAAGAATGTGTGCATGCATGCCTCTTCTTCCTAATTATAGCATGAGCCTTAGAATATGATTATTAATGAGCAACATGCAAGGCATGGTCCCCGCTTTCTGCAATATGCACATTGCACACGGCAAATTCTCCTCTTCTTCTGGCCTCTTTCTTGCCCCCTGAGTGAAATGAGGAGAACATCCAATGAGCACTAAATGGCTGTGATTCATTCCTAGATTTGGGAGCAGCAACAGTGGAGTAGCTATGGCAGCCACATGAGGCAGCCAAGATGAGACAGAGCCAAATGCCCACACCACATCAGCTTCTCCCTTATCCCTTGAATATAGAGAGAGCTGGCCCACCATGATGAGTCCACGTGTGTCTCCGTCTAGCTCTCTCCTTTTGTTTTAAAATTTGGAAGAGAGACTGGTGGGGTTTTCAGTGCTTCCCTAGCTCTTCTTTTGGCCATCTGAGTCCTCTCCTTTTCCACACTATATGCTCTGTGAAGGGTGGTATGCCACATAACATTTTTATTAAAATAGATGTGCCTTGGGCTTGAAATGGTTGGGGAAAAACTGCCTTAAGTGATTCTGCAACTATTCAGAATATGAATAAAATCTACCAATAAATGATATACAGTTAACTGACTGCAAATTATTACATCATTCCTCCATGTCTATGGTTCCACTAATGTCTTAGTAAAGGCAGAAGAAAGGACTGCAATCCAAAATCAGTGTTAAAAATAAGTAGGAAAAACATGTAAAGATATGGCTTTGGTAATATTTTCCAACATAAATGGGTAGAAGGGCATGCTGGGAGTTAGAGCTCTTGAAATGTTGGTGATCATTACAGTCCAAACAATCTCTCTTGCCCCCATATCTCACAGTCTGCTGTCAGACCCCTTGAAATGGGGGCAGTTGAGAAGGGAAATGTACCACTCCTTCCAAGTTTCCAAACCCAAGACTTTGCTGAATGTGAGAAGTAGTCATCCTACAGTTTCTCCCTTTTTCAGTCATGACAGGTGCAACTCATGTCCTTCTCAGCCTATTTTATTGCTCACTCCCTTCCCCCACCCGGATTCCCTTTTTCCACTTGATCTGTAAAAGGACTCTATAGGGGTCATTTTCTAATGGGATTGCACGCAATAGCTTACTAGGGGTGGAGTCGGGGCGGAGTCCCCACTGGAAGAGGAGGAGCCGGGGCGGCGTCGGAACGGACTCCATGACAACTTCGCTGGCGGCAATAAGGTAGGCCACGTTATCATCGCCAGTAGCGCGCCCAATAGCACCACTTTTCACGGTGGCGCTATTGGGTGCGAAAGCCAGCAGCAATAACACCGCGGTGGTGTGATCGCTGCCGGCTTTCGCAGGACCGCCCCCCGTTATCGCGGGATTCACAAATCCCTGCGGAGTTAGAAAATCCAGCCCTCTATTTCACCATTTTTCAAGAAATAGTCTTTATTGGATGTATATGGTCACAGGGTAGGTCAGTTGCATACCGCTGAATATAATCACTGAATATAAACAAATATGTCAACTAACTTTCCAATTACCTATTGGCTGACCGCACCTCTCACTCTCACCAGTCCCTGCTGAATTTTAATTTGCCAGAAGGATGCTGTAAAAACGAACCTCCCTTTCAACATTTCACTGTCCAAGGATGCAGGACCCGTAAGGTTATCCTGCAATCTGATTCTTGCTTGCTGAGTAAGATGTTCTGTACCATGCCTCGATGTTCTGGTCTATGAAAGAACAGCAGTCATTTATGAATATGCTTTATAACTGGGTGAAGAATAGCCCATTCCAAGATGTTAAAGTCTGTACTTGGCAGGTAACTTGTCTCAGCTGCTATGTAAAACATGGGGCATGAAGACAAGTTAATTGCCAGTCCCTGCCTGACCAGCCTTAACAAATTACTTGCTGTGTGCTCCTGAATGTGGCTAACCCTGATCTTCACTATACCACGACTGTTCAAAAAAACTATTTATCCCACTACACTATAATAGGGTCACCTGCAGGCTGTCCCCCAGATGGGTGAGATGGATGGGAAAAACCACTGAAAGAAGAGGCTGATGGGTGGCAGGCCCATACTTATATCTGAGGTTGTTAGTTCATCTCCAATCTCCTCCCATTCTCTGCAGGCTGTAATCCTGGGATCCAGAGGTAGAGCAGTACCTCAATTGTGACATCTTCACCCCTAAAAGGGGATGGGTCGGCTCCTTTCCCACAACTTACTATAATACTTGGGCATGGCTTAACTTGATTTCCAAAATTAAATCTTTGTGTGTTTTTCTCAATTTTCTTTTTTCATTTAATTTTCCAAGTTGATTCTAAGGGCCATTCCTCAAAAGAAACATGTGAAAGCTGCCGGGATATTGTACTGGGAAGGAGAAATCTTCAAAACAAATATATCATATAATTTATTAATTTCTGTCACTAACTTCATTATTTTGAAAGCTTCTGCATTAAGGATAGACATTTAACTCTTTTACATAATTCTTTCCAACATTCCATATATTATAATGTATTTAAAAAATGATTCTTCAAAGATGTTGTTGTATATCACATTTGGAGGAGTGAGATATTATAAGACTCAAAGGTGAAGGCTGATGAGGAAAAAGCAAAAATGCATAACAGATATTTCTGTTTGATGTTCACTGTGGAATGGCCTGGAACAGGACCACATAAAACAAACACAAATAAGATTGAAAGTAAGGTAAGCTTCAATTGATTTTCAGAACAGTGTGTTCGTGAGGAGTTAACCAAACTTAAAGTAGATAAGACGATGGGGCTGGATGTGATACAACCAAAGGTACTAAGGAAATTAGGCCTGGATTTATCAAAATGCAGTAAATAAATATCGCATGCGATAGGAAAAGGGTTATGCTTTATGATAATAGCCTGTTTATCACAAAGTGTGCTTTGCATAGGTATTACGGCAGACTATGATAACTTTTTCACACTTTGGAGTAAGTACCATAATTGTTACAACTCCTACCTACAACCACTGAGAGAGAGAGCGAGACTACATAGGTATTTATACCACTATATGAGGCCTAGCTAGTACCTCGAGGTGAGGTTTAGGTAGTAGTATAGGGATTAGGTGCCACTTTGACATTCAAAGTGAGACATACGAACAGAACACTACACTCTTGTGAGGATTTGATTACTTTGGAGTGAGGAAACTCACACAAAGATGAGATTTGTACAATGTTCTCTCAACCTAGCTTGATGTTACCAGGTAGAGAGTCCATCAAGCTAGGTTGAAAGAACATTGTACAAATCTCATCTCTGTGTGTGTTTCTTCACTCCGAATGTAAACAAACCTTCACTAGGGTGTACTGTTCTGTTCGTACGTCTCACTCTGAATGTTAAAGTGGCCCCTAATGCCTACACTACTACCTAAATCTCACCTAGAGGTACTAGGTGGGCCTCATATAGAGGTATAAATACCTACGTACTATAAGGGCCTTATAGCTAGTCTCGCTCTCTCTCTCTCTCACAGCAGAAAATGTTATTTGCAAAGTGTGATAAAGTCATATTGCACAGCTTAACACAAATGAAATGGTGTAATTTCCCATGTTAGAATTGTGAAGCCAGCCTGCTTGGTCAGAAATCACAAACTCCTCCCCTTTTCCAACTTTGCATCTCACCATGCATTATGGTGCTTTCGAATGCATTAAAGGTGTTTTTTTGCATACGAAAATGCCATAAAGCACTTTGATAAATGACCCCCTTAGAGATGTCCTGGCAGCTCCTCTATCTGACTTTTTAATGCTTCTTTACAGTCTGGAGTAGTTCCAAAGGACTAGAAAAGGGTGGATGAGGTTCCAATTCATAAAATTGGAAGTATGGAGGATGCTGGGAACTAAAGGCCAGTTAATCAGACCTCTGTGGTAAACAAACTAAGGAAATTGCTGCTAAAACAGAGGATAGTGCAATTTTTGTAATCCAATGGATTGCAAGATCTGAGGCAGCATAATTTTACCAGACGTAAATCTTGTCAGATGAATCTGATCAATGTATTTGATTGGGTAACCAGAGAGTTGGATCAAGGGAGAGCACTAGATCTAGCATACTTGGATTTCAGCAAGGCCTTAGACATGCTTCTGTATAGAATACTTATAAATAAACTGAATGCCCTTGGTATGGATTCTAGAGTCACTGACTCAGTTAGAAACTGGCTGAATGGGCGGCAACAAACGGTAGTGGTAAATAGAGATTTCTCTGAGGAGGGGTTGTTACTAGTGGTATGCCTCAGGGATCGGTCCTTGGCCTGGTTCTTTTCAACATTTTTGTGAGTGATTAACGGAAGGATTATCGGGAAAGATTTGTCTTTTTGCCAATGATACCAAAACCTGTGATAGGGTAGACAGCCAGGAAGGTGTGGAAAACATAAGGAGGGATCTAGTGAAGCTTGAAGAATAGACTAGGATATGACAACTAAGATTTTATGCTAAAAATTACAGAGTAATGCATTTAGGATGCAAAACCCAAGGGAAAGGTACAATATTGGAGTTGAAATAATTCTAAGCACAAAGAAAGTGTGGGATCTGGAGGTAATTTTATCTGATGATCTTAATGTGGCCAGACAGGTAGTTAAAATGATGGCAAAAGCCAGAAAGATGCTTGGCTGCACAGGGAGAGGAGTGGTCACTGGTCAGCAGAAAAAGGAAGGTGGTATTGTCCCTGTATAGGTCCCTGGTGAGACCTCACTTGGAATACTGTGTACAATTCTGGAGACCACACTTTCAAAAGGATATAAAAAAGATGGAGTTGGTCCAGAGCGTGGCTACTATAATGATGAGTGGTCTTTGTTCTAAAACATATGGGTACAGACTTAAAAATCTAAACATGTATACCCTAGAGGAAAGGCGAGATAGAAGAGATATGATAGAGACATTCAAATATCTCAAAGTTTCCATGTAAGGGAGGTGAATCTTTTTCAATGGAAAGAAGGCTCTAGAATGAGATGTCATGCGATGAGGTTGAAAGGGGGTAGAATCAGGAAATATTTACAGAGAAAGATGCATGGAACAATCTCCCAGTGGAAATGGTGGAGACAAAAACAGTATCTGAATTCAAGAAAACATGGGATAAATAATGGGGATCTCTAAGGAAGTGATGAGAATTATAAAGCTAAATGGATGGATGGGCTGACTGGATGAGCCATATGGTCTTTTTCTGTTGTCATATTTCTGTTTCTAAATATGCAAACAATAGCATGGCACACCAATGTAATTTAGAATATACCAATATTTTTGTTTCACAGCAAAACTGCCTTCCTCTGTTCCCCCCCCCCCCCCCCCCCCTAGGCAGCAGGCAGCACCGAAATTGGAGCAGCCTGGAAAGGTACTTCCCTTCCCCCTAACCTGACCTTCCCACCCCTTCCCCTAACCTTCCCCCCCAGCCCTACTCTAACCCCTCCCCCGTCCTTTGTCTTACCCTTTTGCGCCTGCCTCCGGATAGGCACAAGATGCACGCGCCAGCACGTGATCCTCCGACACAGCAGCAATGGCTGCTCTGTCAGAGGCCTCTGGCCCCACCCCTGCCCCGCCCCTGGGCTGCCCCTTTTGTAAAGCCCTGGGACTTACACTCCTCCCGGGGCTTTACGCGCATCGCCGGGCTTTTTAAAATAGGCCCGGCGCGGGTAAGACGATTTACGCGCGTAACCTTTTTAAAATCCGGTCCTATGCGTACTAGTTGTTATTTTTTCACAGACTTATGCACTTAAATTTGGCAACTTATTTGTATAATTTTAAACCTGCAAATTTATCTTGTGCAGTTGATATCAGACTTGTCTATTACTTACCACTGCTTGGTGTTGCACTTCCCGGCCGCGCTGGTGCCGCAACCGGGCCTGCTCACCTGGCGCTTCCACCTACAAGCTCTCTCAATCCCAGAACGGCTCACCCGTGGAATCTACAAGCGGCCCCAGGCCCATCGGGGCCTTCTACCTCGCAGCGCTCCTCGCGCCGGGGCTCGGCATCCTCCTCGGTGTCAGCCCCGCCCCCTAGCATGTGCTTGCAGAGCTGTTCCATCTTTAAAAGGCCAAGCGCGGGAAACTCATGGGTGGCGCCCAATTCTGATGTCACTTGAGCCCTGTATTTTTAGCAGGGCTCAGCCACTAGCAAATTACCTTGGCAATCGGATCGTACACTCCGGTGTCATTAGTTTGCCTGTTCCAGTGTCTCCTGTTCCAGTGTCTCCTGTTCCAGCGTCTCTCCATTCCTGGTAGTACCCTTTGGACTGATCTCACGGTACTGACCTTTGCTTGCTCCTGACCTCGTCTGACTGCTGCCTGGATCCAACGCCTGTTCACTGACCACGTCTGACTGCTGCCTGGAACCGACCTCTGCCTGTCCACCGACCACGTCTGACCGCTGCCTGGAAGACCTCTGCCTGACCTGACTACTCCCGGATTGACTACAGGTACTGACCCCTGCTTCGGCTGACCATTCTCGACTGATTCTCTGGCCTTGATCCTTGCTATCCACTCAGACACTCTATTCTGGCCTCCTGCGACCTCTGGACATTCTTGCTTGGACATTGACTGTGCACCCTTGTTCATGGTGGGCACTCCCCTGCACTTCCTTTCTAGGAGACCCTCTGAGGCCCACCTAAGACCAGGCGTCCCGGGTAACCAAGGGCTCAACCTGAGGGAACCCCGGGTTGCTATTGGCGAAGCTCCAGCTAGCCTCTGTTTCCTCCTGTAATCCACCTCCTGGTGGCAGATGCTCTCTGGGCCCAACCAGAGGGCTGTACCAATCCTGCACCAGGCCAAGGGTCCACCTCCAGTGCAACACTTGGATTGGAGGTCTGGGTGAACTGGGGAGAGTTCAGAGTGAAGAACTAGGAGGATCTTGATGTCCTGGAGAAGGACTGGGTGAATTGGTGGATGCTTTAACAAAGTGGTGATTTCAATTATGTGTGCATAAACAGAGCTTTTCACAAGCAAGTCACAACTTTATTCACACATAAAATATAAAAGTGTATGATTTTAAAATAGGCAGGAAAAGTACATTCTTTCAATGCATCATCATAGATATTTGCATGTAAGGAAACATACACGCATATGTTGGGGGTAGACATAAGCGTATTTTATAATCTGCTTGTACCTGATTCATGCAGGTTATAAAATAGTGTAGTAAATCTCCACGTGGCCATGGGCACATATATATGGGGGTCACATGGAGTTGTTTGAAAGTTACCTTCCCTAAGTTCAGTTGTTTGAAATGTCAGTGCAGGGATTGTGTGGCATCATTTGGCGTCTTCAGTCTTGTTCTTACCATGGAGGCTTTTATTTTGATGAAAGCTGAGTCTCATCCTTCTGAAGAGAGAATTTCTGTATTACAGAGTACATTTCTATTGATCTTGTCTGAGGGTCTGCCAGAATCTGGTCCTGGGCATCTCCTCAAAGGTTAATATGGCAATGCCCTTTAAATATTAGTGTAGTGAGCTAAAATCTTGGAAACATCAGCAATCTATTACATCCTTGGCAAAACACTAGGTAATTGCTGTTCAGGTCATTAGAACAAATTGTACTATGCTTACATATATTTAAGTAGAGTTAAGAGACCATTAACAAAAAAGTAACTATATAAAATAAAAATAATTACCTAATGATATATATTCTTCTAATTACAAGCTTCATAACATATTGTCTCATTTAGGAAGGGTCAATTCTCAGTTTTTTCACAGTAGTAATTTATGTTTTAGCTCAAATTTTAATGTAAATTGGGAGTGCTTTTCTTAGTTTAGTTACTAAAAAATGAGAGCCAGAAATATAATCCTAAATCTTTATGTATCAACATAATAAAGGTAATTTTCAAATGCATTTCTGTGCATAAAGCAGTTCCATAATCGCAGAAATGGGATATTTGAAAAGTATAAACCTAACATGCAGGTAAGCTTATGAGGGCAGAGTTGAGGATGGGTTTGGACGTATATGCACATTTTGGATTTTAAAAATTTTGCATGTCAAATTTCACAGAAATTGTGTGTGGACGTTTTAGCAGCAGGTGTAACTTGTATGGGTAGATTTGTTGAGATTATTTTCAGAGCAACATTAAGTATGTACATAAATCCACCTGAAAACTGGTGTAAAATTCACATTGTTACAAAATTATCACCTGAAAGTTTATTGTCTAGAAAGGGGCTGCTCAATACACAGTAAATCTAATGCAGTACAATGCATTAGAATTAGGAATTTAGATATATAATTAGAACAAAGAATCAGATTTACTAAATATGTATAATTGATAGCCATTTTTATAGAACTTTATTAAAATAACCACAATATTCTTCTATTAAGAAACTGCCAAATTGTTAATAAATTAAGGTTTAAATGCAGTTGCACAGAGCCTTTAATTCTGCTCTGTTATTGTCACGATTGTATTTGACCTTCATTGTGTCCTTGCCTTCAGGTCAGGATACAAAGCTCAGATGTACAGTAACACAGGGATTCATTTACCCATTTTAGGACTGCATAGGAAGCTGAAAAGAATAACTATGCATGACTCTGCACTTCTTGACAGAGTCCCATTGCGGAAAGCATAGAAGGTCCCTTCCCATTGTAGAAGAGACAGAAGGTAAAGTTTGTCTGTTTGCAGATAAGATCTACAACAGAGTGGTGATGCCTGAAGGAGTAGAAAGAATGAAAAGTGATTTGAGAAGGCTTGAAGAGTGGTTGAAGACTTCTTAGCTGGGATTCAATGCCAAGTAGTGCAGACTCATTCATCTGTGGTGTGGTAATCCATAAAAGCTGTATGTGATGGGAGTAAAAGACTAATGTGTATGAATTAGGAAAGGGTTCTTACATGGAATGGAACAAAGTCAGCATGGCTTTACCCAGGGCAAGTCTTGCCTCACAAATCTGCTTCACTTTTTTGAAGGAGTTAATAAACACGTGGATAAAGGTGAACCGGTAGATGTAGTATACTTGGATTTTCAGAAGGCATTTGACAAAGTTCCTCATGAGAGGCTTCTAGGAAAAGTAAAAAGTCATGGGATAGGTGGCGATGTCCTTTCGTGGATTGCAAACTAGCTAAAAGACAGGAAACAGAGAGTAGGATTAAATGGACAATATTCTCAGTGGAAGAGAGTGGATAGTGGAGTGCCTCAGGGATCTGTATTGGGACCCTTACTTTTCAATATATTTATAAATGATCTGGAAAGAAATACGATGAGTGAGATAATCAAATTTGCAGATGACACAAAATTGTTCAGAGTAGTTAAATCACAAGCAGATTGTGATAAATTGCAAGAAGACCTTGTGAGACTGGAAAATTGGTCATCCAAATGGCAGATGCAATTTAATGTGGATAAGTGCAAGGTGATGCATATAGGGAAAAATAACCCATGCTATAATTACACAATGTTGGGTTCCATATTAGGTGCTACAACCCAAGAAACAAGCCTTTCCCGAATCTAATATCCAAGGAGAGATCCTACGGCAATCAAGCCCTCCAGAGTCTAATATCCATTGAGAGACCTTACTGCACAACGTAAATAATAACCATAAAGAGACATTACTGCACAATGTAAATAATCTACCTCTGTAAAGATTTATATTTATTCTTGACTATTCTTGTCTTCTCCCCCCCCCCCCCCCCCCCAGTTTCAACAACCTTGTTATATTGTAACTTTTTTGCTTCCTCTGCACTGGTTAAAAGAACAAAGTTATTGCACCCCCCTGTTATTTGTAAACCGGCATGATATGATTGTATCATGAATGCCGGTATAGAAAAGCTTTAAATAAATAAAATAAATAAATAAATCTAGGCATCATAGTGGATAACACATTGAAATTGTCGGTTCAGTTTGCTGCGGCAGTCAAAAAAGCAAACAGAATGTTGGGAATTATTAGAATGGGAATGGTGAATAAAACGGAAAATGTCATAATGCCTCTGTATCGCTCTATGGTGAGACCGCACCTTGAATACTGTGTTCAATTCTGGTCGCCGCATCTCAAAAAAGATATAATTGCGATGGAGAAGGTACAGAGAAGGGCTACCAAAATGATAAGGGGAATGGAACAGCTCCCCTATGAGGAAAGACTAAAGAGGTTAGGACTTTTCAGCTTGGAGAAGAGACGGCTGCGGGGGGATATGATAGAGATGTTTAAAATTATGAGAGGTCTAGAACGGGTAGTTGTGAATCGGTTATTTACTCTTTCGGATAGTAGAAAGACTAGGGGGCACTCCATGAAATTAGCATTGGGCACATTTAAAACTAATCGGAGAAAGTTCTTTTTTACTCAACGCACAATTAAACTCTGGAATTTGTTGCTAGAGGATGTGGTTAGTGCAGTTAGTATAGTGGTGTTTAAAAAAGGATTGGATAAGTTCTTGGAGGAGAAGTCCATTACCTGCTATTAAGTTCACTTAGAGAATAGCCACTGCCATTAGCAATGGTAACATGGAATAGACTTAGTTTTGGGGTACTTGCCAGGTTCTTATGGCCTGGATTGGCCACTGTTGGAAATAGGATGCTGGGCTTGATGGACCCTTGGTCTGACCCAGTATGGCATTTTCTTATGTTCTTATGTTCATGATAGTGTCTGGTGATCTGAAGGCAACAAAGCAATGTGACAAGATGATAGCTAAAGCCAGAAGAATTGCTAGATGCATAGAGGGAGGAATAACCAGTAAGAAAAAGGAGGTGGTAGTGCCCTTGTACTGGTCCTTGGTGAGGCCTTACCTGGAGTACTGTGTTCAGTTCTGGAGACTATATCTTGAAAAGGATAGAAACAGGACGGAGGCAGTCCAGAGAAGGACACCCAAAATGGTGTCTGGTCTGTATCAGAAAACTTATGAGGAGAGGCTGAAGGATCTGAATATATACCCTGGAAAATAGGAAGTGCAGGGGAGATATGATGCAGACCTTCAGATATCTGAAAGGTTTTAATGATGCATGTTCCTTAAACCTTTTCTGTAGGAAAGCAAACAGGGGGATGACTCAAAAACCAACATCAGGAAATATTTCTTCATGGAGAGGATGATGGATGACTGAAATGCCCTTACAGAAGAGGTGGTGAAGTCGAAAACAGTAAACAAATCAAAAAAGACTGAGGATCCCTAAATGCTAGAGTTCTATATTAGTAAAAGAGGTCATTGGGGGTAAGTAGCATGGAACGACAGCTACTACCCCTAACAGAAGGCATGAGGATTATTACACTTAACCAATTAGCTTACATGATTTTGACACAACTGCAGCATCACTCTCAGATTCAACAGCAGAAGGAAAAAAGGGTAATTGGATTCAGCTGTCAGCCAACATTGGACCCTGACTTTTACATTCCAGATTACTGATACACAGACATTAGGAAAAAGCACAGGACTGCTTCTATGACCAAATCCAAAAGCAAAGCACAGTCAAGCAGCAGCATTGTATGAACTATCAGGAAGGATGCTCACCCTATAAAAATGTTGATAGCAGTAATTTTGTTATGGATTTTACAGCTGCTTGGTTTTGATTGTTAATATTTGATTGTTACCATAAGGTAACCTGTACGAAGCAGCAGTTACTAGGGGTGTGCATTCGGATTGACCGCATTAGTAAAACGCAACTCATATTTTTTTTTTACTTAAAAAATTGATTCGACATAAACGATCGGATTTCCCACATATCGAACATAGATATGTTCGATATGTGGGAAATCGCGATTGTTGAGCCAAAATAAAAATATAAACCCCCTCACCCTCCTTAATCCCCCCCCCCCCCCCGACTTACCACAACTCCCTGGTGATGGAGCGAGGAGTGAGGACGCCATTTCTGCAATCCTTGGCGAGAAGCATGTGACGTCGGCGGCACGTCGAGTGACGCCGGCGTCACGTGATTCCCGGCTCGTTCGCGCCGGACGGCTCGTTCGGCCCAAAAAGAACTTTTGGCCAGCTTGGGGGGGCCTCCTGACCCCCCCAAGCTGGCCAAAAGTTCTTTTTGGGCCGAACGAGCCGTCCGGCGCGAACGAGCCGGGAATCACGTGACGCCGCGTCACTCGACGTGCCACCGACGTCACATGCTTCTCGCCAAGGATTGCAGAAATGGCGTCCTCACTCCTCGCTCGATCACCAGGGAGTTGTGGTAAGTCGGGGGGGGGGATTAAGGAGGGTGAGGGGGTTTAATTTTTTTTTTTGCACATATGTACATATACCCAACTCATTGGATTTTTTTTATGTCCATATTGGCCGCAAGTGGGACCCCCTTTCGGACATAAAAAATATGAACATAAAATTTTGCTCTGCACATCCCTAGCAGTTACTACCCTAAACAGAAACATGAGGGTATCCTGCAAAGAGCAGCAGTTACTACCATAAGAAGCTTGCTGGGCAGACGGGAGAAACCATTTCATTTTTTCTGCCATTGTTACTATCTTACTATATAACTAATCAGGAAGAACAAAAAATGAAAATATTTTTTTTCAAAGCCAGAACAGGGATGCCAAATGAGACCAAATATTGGCAATTTGGAGATAATAAGCGCAAAATAAAAAATTTCAGGCCCATGCCACCCTGAGCCATGGAATGCATTATCTCCCTCCTTTCCCTTTACACAAGTTCAGTTATCCTTTTTTGGACATGGGTGATGTCAGCCCCCTATAAGAATAGACTGACCATTCTCACTGAGCATATGTAGGCTTTGATGGCAGCAGAACTGAAGGGCAAAAATCTAAAATGCCTATCCACACTTTAATCTCTACACAGCTTCATTTGCATACCTTATGATAGATAAAAAGGAAAGCATATGTCTCAGGCCAGCTCCCATTATTTTCCTTGGGAGGAAACTGAAAGAAAAAAATGTATTTTTCCTCCATAATAAATAACGGAAACCACTTGGGCAAATGGGAAGCCAGATTAAATAGAGTAAATCTATTAAGAGTAGATTCACTGGGCAGGTAAATAAATGCTGTGCATTTGGGAGGAGAAGGCAGGTGAATCACTAGTTGTAAGTGGGATCATAGGCAAATTGGAACCTGAAAAGGGTAAGTATAGGCAGTAGGGATGTGAATCGTTTTTTGACGATTTAAAATATCATCCAATATATTTTAAATCGTCAAAAATCGTTAGAGGCGATATACAATAGGAATTCCCCCGATTTATCGTCAAAAATCGTAAATCGGGGGAAGGGGGAGGGGAAGAGGGAGGGCGGGAAAACCGGCACACTAAAACAACCCTAAAACCCACCCCGACCCTTTAAAATAAATCCCCCACCCTCCCGAACCCCCCCAAAATGTCTTAAATTACCTGGGGTCCAGTGGGGGGGTCCCAGTGTGATCTTCCACTCTCGGGCCACGGGTGCGTTAATAGAAATAGCACCGGTGCTACCTTTGCCCTGTCATATGACAGGGCAAAGGTAGCACCGGCGCCATTTTGGTTCCTGTCCCCCGACGTCACGAGCGCAGGAGATCGCTCCCGGACCCCCGCTGGACCCCCAGGGACTTTTGGCCAGCTTGGGGGGGCCTCCTGACCCCCATAAGACTTGCCAAAAGTCCAGCGGGGGTCCGGGAGCGACCTCCTGCACTCAAATCGTATTGCCTTTTTGCAAAATGGCGCCGGCCATACGGAATGCAATACAAAATGGCACCAGCCGTATGCCCATATTGCCGTATTGCAAAATGGCGCCGGCCGTATGGCCGTATGGCTGGCGCCATTTTGCAATACGGCAATACGATTTGAGTGCAGGAGGTCGCTCCCGGACCCCCGCTGGACTTTTGGTAAGTCTTGTGGGGGTCAGGAGGCCCCCCTAAGCTGGCCAAAAGTCCCTGGGGGTCCAGCGGGGGTCCGGGAGCGATCTCCTGCGCTCGTGACGTCGGGGGACAGGAACCAAAATGGCGCCGGCGCCATTTCTATTAACGCACCCGTGGCCCGAGAGTGGAAGATCACACCGGGACCCCCCCCCCCCACTGGACCCCAGGTAATTTAAGACATTTTGGGGGGGTTTGGGAGGGTGGGGGATTTATTTTAAAGGGTCGGGTGGGTTTTAGGGTTGTTTTAGTGTGCCGGTTTTCCCGCCGTCCCCCGATTTACGATTTACATGATTTAAAAAAAAAAACAAAACCGCGACGATCCGATTCCCTCCCCCCCCCAGCCAAAATCGATCGTTAAGACGATCGATCACACGATTCACATCTCTAATAGGCAGTCATTAATTCCTGCATGCTCTGAATATCTCTCTTTAATCTCATATATAGATATCTTTGTAAGAGGTTGAAGGCAGCCCAAATAGCACTGGAAAATGCCCTATCACAACAGTGACTCTTTGGGAAAACTTGATTCTAAGCTACTATTGGCCTCCTGGAGGCCAAAACCATCAAGGGTGGCAAGGTCCTACAATTATCAGCAGATTGCATCTTCTTAGTCTACTCAATGTGCCTCATCTGCTATGTTGCTGCCGGATAGGGATGTGCAGCCTCAAAGAACTTGTTTCAGTACATTGGTTCATTTTGTGGATACTTCAATTCATTTCATTAGTTTTGGAACAAAAAATATTTTGTTCATTCCATTTGTTTTTTTCTTTTACATTGAAATCAATGGGGAATGCTGTGTGGAATTCACTATAAAAGAAAAATGGGCCGAGGCCCAGCCCAGACAATGGGACCTAGCCAAATCTGGATCCCAAGCCCAGGCTTGGGCCTAGACCTAGGACTAATGCTGGGTCCTGGAGGAGGCCAGGTTGTAGTTGCCAAGGCCCAGGCTTATGCCTACATCCAGGACCGAGCCTCAGTGATTGGGACAGCCTCGGACAGGCCCTGGCCTAGACCTGGGCCTTACCAACTGGGACCCAGCATTGGAATGGGCCTTAGTATCAAGTCCAGGCCTGGACTTTGGTGACCAGGACCCAACCTCAGCTGCACAACAAACTGGAACAATCCACTCTGAAGAAAGGCACTTGGTGGAGGATATCATTTGTCGACTCCATATCAAGAAAAGAAGATGCCAAAAGGCCTGCTCCTGGGCCTCCAGGTCTAGGCCTCAGGCCTGGACTTAGCATAGGCCTAGGCCCTGGTGACAGAATCTGGCCTCAGCCATGCCCTGGCATTGGATCTAGGCATAGGTCTTGGGCCTTGGCCTGCACCTTGGCAACCTGATCCGGCCTTGACCTGGCCCCAACATTGGAATGGGCCTATGCCTAAGTATTGCCAACAGAACCCAGCCTTGGACTGGGCCCTGGCCTAGATCAGAGCCTAGGATCTGGGGATGAGACTAGGCCAAGACCTGGTCCCATGTGAGGCCCTTTTTTTTTAAGCAGACGAGAACATATATACACATTTTCATATATATTTGCTGAGGCCTATTTTCAGTTGGTATCATTCATATAACCTAAAGTAGCTTTATTTATTGCATATTTTTGCATTTGTTGTAAACAAATGCACATCCCTCTTGCCGAGCCTTCTCGATCTTAGGCAACCTTTCTCCTTTACTTTTTTTGTTCCCTTTTCTGTCTGTTCCAAGCATGCTTGAATTCTGTCACTGCTTTTTTGCTACACATCTTCTGATAGACAACAGATCATTGCCAATGCTTTCTTTAATATAGCACCCACAAGCACCAGCACTATTACCTAAATATAACTGAAGTATATGTAGGGCAAAAATGAAATAAAGACAATAAAATAAGAAAATGAAGAATTACCTAAAAAAGTATACTTGAGAACTTTAAATAGGTGTGCCAATTTTCTTTAAATTGTTTAGATTGAAGATTGTCCGGTTGTGTTGTGGCTTAGTCAAGCATTAGGACAATGCTTTCAGTACTAATGTCCATAAAACTATCAATTATACTCTCGTAATGGAACATGTCACACAGCTGATGATATCATAGTTTAATTTTCTTGTGCATCTTTTAGATATTTTCAGCAAATAAATGTCATTAGAATACAGTACTCTTGTTGCATGTTAGGGAGCTGGCATCTGATGGTGTAGTTTCATTATTCTCAAAATTAAACTATAATTTTACAAGTATGCAGGTTGCGCCAAAAAGTTTTTTTTCCTTAGACAGTGCCTATGAACAGAATATTTATTGAACAAGGTCCTATATTGGGAAGGAGGAGAAGGCATGGCCTGGTGGTTAGAGCAATAATGCTGGGAACCAGGCAATGCAGCATTCAAATCCTGTTTTACCCATTAACACTCCTTGAGTAACCTTAGGCAAGTCATTTTATCTAGCATTGCCTTAGATTGCCACTTAGAAGATAAGCTCTTTGGGAAATTGAATTATTGTGCTTGAATTACTAATAATATTAGCTGCCTTCAGCATTATTTGGGAAAGCAGACTGAAAACCCATATTATTTATTACTTGCAAGTAATAGTAAAATATTTTGAAAGAAAATCATTAGCATTCTCCTTCAAGTGATTTTATGAATATTATCCATTGTCTAAACAAAAATATGTACTTATTGAAAAAAGGCACCTTGGATTCATACACTTTATGGACTTTAGAATAGTGTTACCACGCACATGCAGGAGGACCTTAACCACCTTTTAACCACCTAGTGCCACTCCAGCTGTCATGCAGTTAGAACCACAGGATTGGCTTTGCATGGTTTAAACCATGAGACAGCTGGAGTGGCGCCAGGTGCTTAGAAGACAGTCAGAGGCCTTCATGCTTGTTGGTGGGACATACTGCTTTAGATGCCATTGTATTTTTCATTGGACAGGAAAAATTGCCACTACCTAAGCATCACAAAAGGACTTTTTTTGCCAGCTATATCTGCTGGTTTTCTTCCAGCTGCTGGATAAAACCTCAGAATCACTCACCTTCTTTGCAGTCTTGGGTTTGTCAATAGGCACCTGGGCCTAAGGTGACAAACATTTAAGGGCAGCAGGCAGATTAAGATTTGATGCCCTTTAACTCTGCTGAATCTCATTTAGCAGAGAACCGGTTTCTGCTACCCTGTAACAGACACTTTCTGGATGTGGGGGGTTAAAAAGCACCAAACGTGCCTTGAGCAGCAAAATCCTAAATCTGTCTCTGCTTCTTTGGGAAATAGGTAACACAAATATGAAATGAGAAAGATTATAATGGACACTTACCAAATAAAACCTCATGGATCTTTATTTTCAACCTAAATATCAAATGAACTTTAAAAGACAATATTTGATATTATTAATGGAAAACATTAAATGAAAGATTACTAAATTATTTTATATCAGTATTATACTGCAGGAAAAGGTGGACTGAATTGGTACAGCATGAAATCATATAAGTCAGGATAGAAAAATGTCAGACATATGCACATAACCAAGTAGTTTAATTACTGTGCAAAGAAACTAATTAGCTTAACAAAACGTTTGCTTCATCAAATGCATCAGTTGCTAAAGCAGCAAATTAATTTAGAATTTCCAGTCCCTGCTACAGAAGCCCTTCTTACTGAGGATGGATCACCACCAAAAAACAGCTGAATACTAGTTCTTACAGTGAAAATCACCACTCTGCTGCACTTTTGCCACTATTTTATTTATCTCCTAATGTATTTACTTTGTAAATACATTAGGAGATAAATAACTGCAAACTATTGGAACAATATATTGGAACTGCAAACTAGTGGAACAATAGTATAAAAGAATGATATATGAAAGAAAGAACTCAGTTATTTGTACATAATTTCTAATTTCCCTGTAAACTTTAAAATCTCACAATTTTGTATGACTTGTCAATTGGCTAAAAAATAAAAATTTTAAAACACAGGGAAAAGCAAAGGCGAGGCAATAGAACATAATTCACAAAATGAGAGTGGAAGAGGAGGATAGATACTGGTAATGGAACTGGGAATAAGAAGCATAGGAGAGGAACAATAAAGCAGGCACAGGGACAATTTTCTCAAAATAATAATCAGTACAGAATTGTCGACAAAGGATATACTTTCATTAAGCGACAAAACAACATTTTGAGGTTATAGTGACTTTTAGAAACATTCAGCTTTCAGTGTCCTGGTTTGGATGTCACTCAAAGCCCTTGGTTCCATTACACTTTTATCATATGTACAGCTGTGGATGCATTTTCCCTCTTTTTTCTGAGTATCTTTTAAGAAAAAAAAAATTAAATAAAGTAATCTACTAGTGGAAAAGTAATTGAGTTCAAAGTAACTTAAATCTGTGAAGAGGTGATACATAGGGACAGTAACTTTTAAACAAGCATGTGGGTGCACATGTGCACGTATTTGTCAGCCCGCACCTAGGGATGAGGCCACTTTAAAACATATATACGTGTATGTGCGCACATTATAAAATAGCATGAACATGTGCACATAATTTTAAGGGGGCACGTGCCTGTGCTTGCAGATGCTACTTCTGCTGCTGAGTGGGAGGATTTTAAAAGGCAGATGTGCCGACGCCATTACCAGTTTTCCCAGTTCATTCTCAGTTCGCCCAGGTAATGAAAAGGATTTTCCAAACCTCTCTTGTTTAATTGCCTTCCTTTTCCCCGGGTCACTTGAACATGTAAATTTGAAGCTAAAATCCAGGAATGCCCTTGCCCTGCTTCTTTGTTTGCAGCTTTTCATTTGTGTGTGTAACAGGAGAATCGCGCATACATGGGTGGCTTTTAAAATCCACTCGGCATGCGCTAGCCCGACATATTCGCATATCTCCCAGTTTTGGCACGCGCCAAACTTTTAAAATTCACCTTTAAGAATTTGTTGTTTTTAGTCTTATTGTTAAAGATAATAGTATGAGTGCCATGTCAGCCTAGTTATGTAGAAATAAAGGTCAACAAATGAACTGCAGATGTTTCCTTATTATTGGACTAACTTAATACATTTCTAATAGGTGGTACCACCAAGAGCTGTTTTGAGCCCTTTGGACAAAATAAATGTAACCTCCTCCTAGAAGAGGCAAATAAAAAGTGAGAGGATCTTGCGCCTGAGTGAGCTGATTGCCTATCTCTTGCTAGGGTCCAAAAGAATTTGGGTCAAGCAGATGATGTAGTAGACCCAGACCCAGAGGCCAGGAGGGTATATAATGTGCTGACCGTGAGAAGGCTTTCACTTAATGAGAATCCCCTCTGCGAGCCCTTCTAATTATTTCCCTAGTTGTCCCAATATCTTGCAGTAGAGAATGAAATAGGAACTTACTCCAAGGATATGTTCCCACAAACACATTTTTTTTCTGGTAATTCCAGCAATCAGATTAGGTAACAGAGTGAAAGTCACTAAAGAGGCAAAAAAAAATTATTGATTCATTTATTCATTTTGCAGGTCATAATTATTCATTTGGTTTGCTTCAAACAAAAACACATTGTTTATTCTTTTTTTTGTGTTTATTTGTTTCCCATCATAATCAATGAGGGAAGCAATGCAGCAATGCTGGCTCCTGAATTGTGGTTTACTAATCATTTTCAATGAAACTGGCAGGTAGCCATTAGCAGAAGAATGAAGGCACACCAACAGATCAAGACTATAACAACATGGCAGCAAAAGTGGAATGTGTTGGTGTTTGAGGTAGTTGTAGGTGGATCCTTGGGCCGGTGGCAGATGACCACGCCCCTAGGGGAAGATCCCGAGAGGGATCACCGGTTAGCTCAGAGTATGGAGACAGACACACACTAGTTCTTTTATTAAACAGTCTATTGAACCACCAGAGGTGGCAGAAGTGAGCTGAAAGTGTCCGGCAGGGCTGTAGTCCCTCAGGTACTGGAACAGCGATCCTGGATAACTGAGCTGTAGAGAAACTGAATATAGTGAGTAGGCAGGGTATGCAGAGTTCAGGAACAGAATCTTGATGGTAACACTTACATCATAGTCTCTAGAAGTAGTCCAGGTGTTGGAATGAGTTAGTCCCTCGAAGAACGAGTACCTGGTTCCATGGAAAGCTCTGAGAGAGAGATGGTAACTCACTGGTGTAGTAGGCAGCGATGACTTCCAGGCAGAATAAGTATTCAGCAACCAGTCCAGGAACATGGGCCCTCAAGGAGTGAGTAACGGTTCCTGACTGTGACCTGAAAAACAAAGAGAGAGCGAGGCTCCCGTGAAGCGGGTACCCCCTGGTAAGTCTGAGGAGACAGAGTAGCTAGGAGAGTGCGAAACTGGTCCAACTCCTTGCTAACTCGATTAGTTAGCGATTTCTGAGACCTTATATATCCGGTACGGATGACGTCATCTCAGGGGGATGCCCCTGAAGTTCACGCCACTGCTGG
Organism: Rhinatrema bivittatum; assembly: GCF_901001135.1. Classification (NCBI taxonomy): domain Eukaryota; kingdom Metazoa; phylum Chordata; class Amphibia; order Gymnophiona; family Rhinatrematidae; genus Rhinatrema; species Rhinatrema bivittatum. Next base: position 606,517,244 of record NC_042616.1, on the reverse strand, counting down.
TACATCAGTCGGGGCTGTGCCGCGTGCGCACCCTTAGGCTCTTGTGAATCATGGCGGATTGCAGCGTCGAGCCGCTCCGGGGACGCAGGGAGGAGTCGGCAGAATGACGCCGTGGCAGCCAACCTTTCACTTGAGCAAGAGGGAGTCGCCAAGGAGGTAAGGAGGGCGGAGTGGAGACGTTGAGCCGTGAAGGTCGCAACAGGACCCCCCTTCAAAGGGCGATTTCCTCTTCGGGTACCAGGCTTAGGTTTAGAAGGATGCGCGAGGTGGAACTGATGAAGCATCTCCTTGTCCAGGATATAGGCCTGAGGCTCCCAAGATCTTCTTTGGGGCCAAAACCTTCCACTTCAGAAGGTATTCAAAAATATTGCCTCTTTTACGAACATCCAGGACCTCTTCGACCTTGAATTCTAAGTTGTCTTCTGCATTGATGACAAGTGGATCTTGAGGTTTGGAAGAAAATTCGCTGAGTATAAGTATGTCAGCAGCAATGGATTGAGCTGCTGAGACGTCACTGAGCTTCAGTGGAAGTGGCGGTGTTGGGGAACGTCTATAGACCACTTCAAAAGATGACACAGTAGTGGATCTTCCAGCTTGATGGAGGGACTCCTCATGTATTCCACTAGACATCTGAGAATGAAGTTGCCTCCTGCCCCTGAATCCACCAGGACAAGAGTCTGAACCATGACTGGTCCGTGAGTCAAAGAGACTGGAAGAGAAAGCGGAGGAGTGGGCGTGGTATGGCCTAAGAACAGTCCTTCTGAAGGACTTAGGCCCGTCCATTTTCCGGATGAATGGGGCATGTAGATACATTATGGCCGGGCTGACTACAGTACATGCAAAGGCTGCACGTTTTTCAAAATCTTTCTTTGGAAGATAAATGTCCATGACCAAGTTGCATTGGTTCCTCTTTATCAGCAGCAAGAATTACTGGAACCATCCGAGGTGTGGATATAGAACTAGCCTGTTTCAACCCAGGTAACACCTTAGGCCAGAGTTCCTTCACCTTGTCCCGGAGCTGATGATCAATCCGAGTAGCCAAGACTACTAATTCGTCCAGCGAGTCAGGTGTTTCGCGAGCGGCCAGCTCATCTTTTAAACGGGTATCCAGGCCTCTGCAAAAGAGTGTCTTGAGACATTTGAGGTCCCAGCGAAGTTCTGCCGCAAGAGTTTTGAACTCGATGGCAAATTCAGCCAATGATCTGCTGCCTTGCTTCAATTCCACCAAAGCAGAGCCAGCTACAGCAGTTAGAGCATGGTCATTAAAAATGAACTTAAACAAGTCCATAAATCCTTCCATTTCCTGCAAAATGGGGTCCTTGTGCTCTCACAAGGTAGATGCCCATAAGACAAGGCCCTACCATCCAGGTATGAAAGGATGTAGGTGGTCGTGGAAAGAGCCATAGGAAATAAAGATGGCTGTAAGGCAAAGTGCATGCAGCACTGGTTTAAGAAGCCCTGGGCCTTCTGAATTTCACCGGAAAAGCGAATTGGAGCTGCCAGTGGTACAGCAATTTTTAAAGTTACCTCCGGTAACTGACCTTCTTGGTTGGAAGCTGTGCCTTGAAACTTTTGTGTGTGTACCTGATGAAACACTGAAGTAAGTTTCTCCAAGGTGTCTTGCTGCTCCACAATGCGCTGGGCCAGGCCCGGTATGGCCTACAAGGCATTAAGTTGTGCCGGATCCATGGAGTTAGCAATCTGTTGGTGTTTGAGGTAGTTGTGGGTGGATCCTTGGGCCGGTGGCAGATGACCATGCCCCCAGGGAAGATCCCGAGAGGGACCACCGGTTAGGCTCAGAGTATGGAGACAGACACACACTAGTTCTTTTATTAAACAGTCTATTGAACCACCAGAGGTGGCAGTAGTGAGTTGGAAGTGCCTGGCAGGGCTGTAGTTCCTCAGGTACTGGAACAGCGATCCTGGATAACTGAGCTGTAGAGAAACTGAATATAGTGAGTAGACAGGGTATGCAGAGTTCAGGAACAAAACCTTGATGGTAACACTCACATCATAGTCTCTAGAAGTAGTCCAGGTGTTGGAATAAGTTAGACCCTCGAGGAGTGAGTACCTGGTTCCAGGGAAAGCTCTGAGAGAGAGAGATGGTAACTCACTGGTGTAGTAGGCAGTGATGACTTCCAGGCAGAATAAGTATTCAGCAACCAGTCCGGGAACATGGGCCCTCGAGGAATGAGTACCGGTTCCTGACTGTGACCTGAAAAACAAAGAGTGAGTGAAGCCCCCAAGGAGCGGGTACCCCTGGTAAGTCCGAGGAGGCAGAGTAGCTAGGAGAGTGCGAAACTGGTCCAACTCCTTGCTAACTCGATTAGTTAGTGATTTCTGAGACCTTATATATCCGGTACGGATGACGTCATCTCAAGGGGACGCCCCTGATGTTCGTGCCACTGCTGGTACATCATTCGGGGCCGTGCGCGCGCCCTTAGGCTCTTGTGAATCATGGCGGATTGCAGCGTCGAGCTGTTCCGGAGACGCCGGGGGGAGTCGGCAGAATGATGCTGTGGCAGCCAACCTTCCACTTGATCAAGAGGGAGTCACCAAGGAGGTAAGGAGGGCAGAGTGGAGACGTCGAATAGCGACGGTCGCAACAGCATGAAGGACCCACAATGTGGCAAAATGGTACCAACAGTGGTAGAATTTCTCCAAGGCACCATCAGAGTAGTAAAACAACAACAAATGTAACCAGAACACCTCAAGACACCAAAATTTGAGCAAAGCACACCAATAATAGTGGCATAAACCATCCAAGACTGTGTGAGAGGGGCAAAACAGCACCAACAATGGCATGAAGAGCTCAAGGTACCATGAAGAGGGAACAAGGCATCAACAGAGGCAGGAAAATCCCAAAAGCAGTGAGAGAGGGTCAAGAAACATATAGAGTGGCATAAAGTTCCCAAGTTCATGAGAGGCACAAAGGAGTCACCCAAAGTGGCAAAAACAAGAATTCAAAAGAGGGGCAAAGGGCATGAACAAAATTGGTGCAAAGCCCTAGCAGGGAGAAGCCAGAGTAAATCCCTGAAGAAGGCCTGATGTCATTTCCATATGGCATAATTAGGTGAAGGAGGTGGCTGTTCAGGCATGGGGTTTGTCTTCCTCTTTTCTGAGTATAACCTGATTCACAATCAGACAGGAAACAGAGAGTAGGATTAAATGGACAATTTTCTCAGTGGAAGGGAGCGGGCAGTGGAGTGCCTCAGGGAGCCACTGCCCGCTCCCTTCCACTGAGAAAATTGAGCGGGCAGTGGAGTGCCTCAGGGATCTGTATTGGGACCCTTATTCAATATATTTATAAATGATCTGGAAAGAAATACGATGAGTGAGGTAATCAAATTTGCAGATGATACAAAATTGTTCAGAGTAGTTAAATCATAAGCAAATTGTGATAAATTGCAGGAAGACCTTGTGAGACTGGAAAATTGGGCATCGAAATGGCAGATTAAATTTAATGTGGATAAGTGGAAGGTGATGCATATAGGGAAAAATAACCCATTCCATAGTTACACAATGTTAGGTTCCATATTAGGTGCTACTACCCAAGAAAGAGATCTGGGCGTCATAGTGGATAACACATTGAAATCGTCGGTTCAGTGTGCTGCGGCAGTCAAAAAAGCAAACAGAATATTGGGAATTATTAAGAAAGGAATGGTGAATAAAACAGAAAATATCATAATGCCTCTGTATCGCTCCATGGTGAGACCCCATCTTGATGTACATTTTGATAAGAGGAATGGAACAGCTCCCCTATGAGGAAAGACTAAAGAGGTTAGGACTTTTCAGTTTGGAGAAGAGACGGTTGAGGGGGGATATGATAGAAGTGTTTAAAATCATGAGAGTTCTAGATCAGATAGATGTGAATTGGTTATTTAGTCTTTCAGATAATAGAAAGACTAGGGGGCACTCCATGAAGTTAGCATGAGGTACATTTAAAACTAATCGGAGAAAGTTCTTCTATACTCAATGCACAATTAAACTCAGCACGGGGATATGATAGAGGTGTTTAAAATCATGAGAGTTCTAGATCAGGTATGTCGTGATGTCACTCGAGGGGGATGCCCCTGAGGTTCCCGCCATGACATGGATAAACATGGTGGATTGCCTTGCCATTGCCATTCCGGGGACACCAGAGAGAGCGGCATGCAGACATGGCGGTAGCCATCTTCCCAAGGATAGCGGGGAGAGCACATTTATAGAATGCAAATACATAGTGTAATTTTACCAGACAGGATGCCATCAGCCCTGAAATTTCCAATAGGCATCCATTATGGTGTGCCTAAGGTAGAAAATATTTAGGGAAAGCAGGCTGGCTAAGATTTGCAGCTTTCCAACTGATAAATCTTATTCAACAGAGAGCAGCTCTTTTCTAACCTGTTGACCCTCAGAGGAGGTGTGTTTTCGGGAGGGGGGGGGGGAGGTAAAAGCACCAAAAGTGTCTAGGGGTAGCAAAATCCATACACAGATGCCATTTAGTACTTGTTCATGATACCACTTTGCCCTGTAACTAACAGCGTCTGCTCTCCTATACTATAATAATATCCCTTCATTCCACAAGTTTAGCTAAGCATCCAAATAGAGGATAAATAGTCTCCCCATCTCAAAATTCTTTCCAAGGGTTGTTTTAGTGCTGAAAAGGGCTCTTACTTGGGAAAACTGTCACACAAATATTTGTTTCTCAAAACATGCAATAACAGCCACCCCTCTGAGCCCGTTACTTTTGTCAATCTCAGGGGAATTGCTCCAGTTAACCCTGCTTTTTAGTGGCCTTGGTGATTAGCTTCCAGCTCCTCTCATCAAGTGAATGCAAAGTGAGGTAAGGATGTCTATTTATTTTGTACTATGAAAGGGAATTTAACATTACAAAAAAGTTAGTATTAAATGCATTTTTAGTCCAATATAAACATATCACCTGTAACTTGTTTGTTTGTTTGCCTTTATATATTTAAACACTATAACCATAAAATGGAAACCTTGTGAGAATGTAAAGACAAAAGAAACAGGCATCTGATGACCTCAAGGCTAAATCTGTAAAATTAAATTGAGGATAATATCATAAAAGCTGCAAGTAGTCAATGAAGCAGCAGCCTCACTGATATAAATGAGGTGAGAACCAGTTAAGATTTACTAAGCACTAATTTTAATCATATACCACAGCCACTAAACCTTTTTTTTTTTTTTTTATAAATGTGCAATATTTTATGTATAAAAACATTCAGAACAAAGACACAAAAATACCAAATGGCCAAAGCAAGGTGTCACAAACAAAAACAAACATAGCTCTCAGGCTCTGATGGAACATCAATAGATGTTGCAAAAATGTTATGGAGGAAAAACTTCAAACCGCAGGACATAGCTGAACAGCTCATGGTCTATGTTTTGCAAAGTGAAGTTTTTCCTCCATAACATCTTTGCAACATCTAGGGGTGTGCATTCATTTCCTACGTATTGGTAATCCGCAACGATTAGGGCCATATTCCTTGTATTCGTGGGGAAGCGATTCCCCACGAATACAATGCATTTTCGCCAAATTATTCGGCCGACTAAAGGAGCAAATTTAAACAACACTCCCCCCTCCTCACCCCCCGAAGACTTACCAAAACTCCCTGGTGGTCCAGCGGGGAGTCCGGGAGCGATCTCCAGCACTCGGGCCGTCGGCTGCCAGTAATCAAAATGGCGCCGATACCCTTTGCCCTTACTATGTCACAGGGGCTACCGGTGCCATTGGTCAGCCACTGTCACATGGTAGGAGCACAAGATGGCATCGGCCATCCATTGTTCCTACCATGTGATAGGGGCTGACCAATGGCACCGGTAGCCCCTGTGACATAGTAAGGGCAAAGGCTATCGGCGCCATTTTGAATTCTGGCAGAAAAGGGTGTGAGTGCAGGAGATGGCTCCCGGACCTCCCGCTGGACCACCAGGGAGTTTTTGTAAGTCTTGAGGGGGCTAGGAGGGTGGGGGGTTGTAGGTAATTTAATTTTAGCCGGGAAACGAATAAGAATTAACGCATGAATGTATCGGGGGTCCCTTGCCGAATGCAAAGTATCTGCCCCCCGACGAATACGAATCCCTTATGCAACATATGGTGTCCCTCTGCACATCCCTAGCAACATCTAACAGGTCATCAGAATTTGAGAGCTAATTACAGAAATGAAGTTTTTGGTTTTGTTTTGTTTTTGTTTTTGTGACACCTTGCTTTACCCACTTGATATATCTGTGCCTTTGGACTAGATTATTACATGCATAAAAAACTGGAACATTTATTTAAAAAATTGCATTAAATGATTATGGTAAATGATTAAAATGAGGGCACAATGAGTCTGATTCCTGCCTCACATCAGCAAGGTTGCTTGTTTGTTGACTACCTGCAGCTCTTAAGATACCATTCATGGTATACTTTTAGAAATTTAACCTTATTTATTTATTCATTTATTTATATGGATATTTTATATACCGTCATTCCATATGAAGATCACACCGGTTTACAATAATGACATTCATAGGTATAAATAAACAAATAATGACAGATTACATAGGAAGTATTCATTACCAGGCATTAGCATCTATCAAGTGAATTGTTCAAATACATATTAATTAAAGATCAAGGACATAAGACATGAAGTACAAAATAAAATAAAATAAGAAATTTCACATATTATTCTGTATTTTGTATTGCGATTCTTACAATCTCTCGTTAATTACTTTTTCATGCATCAATTAGTATCTCTTGTACTTTTTATAGTAGATCTCTACATTCTGATGCTTTACATTAGGTTATATGCATTTTTTAATAACCATGTTTTTAGTTCACATTTAAATCTCTTTCTATCTGGTATAGAACGTAGCATTTCAGGTAAAGAATTCCAAGATTTTGGGCCTGCTAAGGAAAACACATGATGTCTTAAATGTGTCAGGTGTGTGCTCAGTATTAAGAACATAAGAAATTGCCATGCTGGGTCAGACCAAGGGTCCATCAAGCCCAGCATCCTGTTTCCAACAGAGGCCAAAACCAGGCCACAAGAACCTGGCAAGTAACCAAACACTAAGAAGATCCCATGCTACTGATGACAGTAATAGAAGAGGCCATTCCCTAAGTCACCTTGATTAATAGCAGTTAATGGACATCTCCGCCAAAAACTTACCCAAACCTTTTTAAAACTCACTAACTGCATTAACCATATCCTCTTGCAACAAATTCCAGAGCTTAATTGTTCATTGAATGAAAAAGAATTTTCTCCAATTGGCCTTAAATATGCTACTTGATAGCTTCATGGAGTGCCCCCTAGTCGTTCTATTATCCGAAAGTGTAAATAACTGATTCACATCTACTTGTTCAAGACCTCTCATGATTTTAAAGATCTATATCATATCCCCTCTCAGCCATCTCTTCTCCAAGCTGAACAGCCCTAACCTCTTCAACTGTTCCATCCCCTTTATCATTTTGGTTGCCCTTCTCTGTACCTTCTCCATCGCAACTATATCTTTTTTGAGAGGCAGTGACCAGAATTGTACACAGTATTCAAGGTGTGGTCTCACCATGGAGCGATACAAAAGCAATATGACATCTTCCATTTTATTAACCATTCCTTCCTAATAATTCCTAACATTCTGTTTGATTTTTTGACTGCTGCAGCACACTGAGCCAATGATTTCAAAGTATTATCCACTATGATACCTATATATTTTTCCTGGGTGGTAGCTTCTAATAAGGAACCTAACATCGTGTAACTACAGCAAGGGTTATTTTTAACACCTTGCACTTGTTCACATTAAATTTCATCTGCCATTTGGATGCCCAATCTTCCAGTCTCGCAAGGTCCTCCTGCAATGTATCACAATCCGCTTGTGATTTAACTATTCTGAATTATTTTGTATCATCTGCAAATTTCATAACCTCACTCGTCGTATTCCTTTCCAGATCATTTATAAATATATTGAAAAGCACCGGTTCAAGTACAGATCCCTGAGGCACTCCACTGTTTACCCTTCTCATTGAGAAAATTGACCATTTAATCCTAGTCTCTGTTTCCTGTCTTTAACCAGTTTGTAATCCATGAAAGGACATCGCCTCCTGTCCCATGACTTTTTAGTTTTCTTGGAAGCTTCTCATTGAGGGACTTTGTCAAATGCCTTCTGAAAATCCAAATAGACTACATCTACCAGTTCACCTTTATCCACACGTTTGTTAACTCCTTCAAAAAAATGAAGCAGATTTGTGAGTCAAGACTTCCCTTGGGTAAATCCATGTTGACTGTGTTCCATTAAACCATGTCTTTCTATGTGCTCTGTGATTTTGTTTGTTAGAACAGTCAGTAGTCCTTTATTTTGGGATCTTAGTGTTCTCTGTAGTGTGTATGGTTGTAGTGTCACATCTATCATACTGTGTTACTGGAGTGAATTATGTTGAATATTAGAGTTAATACTTTAAAATAGATTTTGGATTTTACTGGCAGCCAGTGTAGAGAAATTAGCAAGTGTGTAATATAATCAAATTTCCTGGATCCTAGCAAGAGCTTTGCTGAAGTATTTTGTAGTATTTGTAATGGTTTTAAATGGCATGTGGAAGACCGAGAAATAATGAGTTAAATTAGTCTAAGTTTGAGAAAATTAGAGTTTGTAATACAATTCTGAATTCTTCAAGAGTTATATCAACTGATATAATATACGCAAATTGGCATAACCTGTATTACTTAATTTGCTGATGTGTTTTTTCATAGTAAGGTTCTAATCTAGCTGGATACCTAAATTTCTTACCTGATTTGAGGGAGTAATTTGGAAATTACCTAGGTCTAGAGGCAGTGATTTAGCTGTTGTGGATTTTCTACTTAACCAGTTGATTTTGGTCTTTTTAGGTTTTAATGTTAGTTTAAATTGCTATAGTTCCTGCTGTACTGCTTTCTTATAGGTTGAAAGTGTTGATACTGTATTTTCTACAAATTTGGAAAATGGAATGTAAAACTGTATGTCATCAGCATACAGGAAGTATATAATTCCTAAACCCGCCAGTAGTTTGCACAGTGAGATTATATAACCATAGAACAGTGTTGCAGAGAGTGCTGACCCTTGAAGAACACCTGTATCTATATGTAAAGTATCATATATTATTGCCTAATTTGACTTGGAATGTTCTATTAGTTAAGAAGAAAGAGAACCATTTGAGAACACTTCACTTCCTTCAGTTCCAATGTTGTTTTACTGCTGGTACAACAGGGTATGGTCCACAGTGTCAAAGGTGGCTGTTAAGTTGATTAGCCTAAGAAGATAGAATTCATCAGCATCAAACCCTCATAACACAGAGTCTGTTAAAGAGAGGAGTAATGTTTCAGTTGAATGATATTTCCTAAAATCAAATTGATTTGGGAAAAGAATATCTTGTTCATCCAAGTGATTTACAAGTTGGGATAATACTGCTTTTTCAAGTATTTTAGATAGAAAAGACAGATTAGATATTGTTCGATAGTAGTCCCAATCGTCAATTCTTCCAGTTTTATTTTTAGTAATTGGCTTTATTACAGCTTGTTTTAACCCATGTGGTACAATTCCTTCTGAGAGAGAAAGATTAATTAAGGTTGTGATTGTCTGAGTGATAACACCTTGTAATTGTTTCAATGAATTGTCTAGAATTGGGTCACGTGGGTGAGTCACAGGCTTAATTTTAGCAATGATTTGACTGATTTCAAGATTAGTTACTCTGTCAAATATGGTCCACTTAGCCAGCCCATGTGAATCATCAGGTACTTTTGAAGGAGAACAGATAGGGAATTGATTTTTTAACCCATTGATTTTATCTAAAATGGATGTGGCATATTCATTGCAGGCAGTTTTTGAAAAGTTAGTTTCTCGAGATGGAGGATGACGGATCCTTAATTAAATGTTTAACAACATCAAAGAGCAGTTTAGAATTAAATATTACCCCATGAATATGTTTAGCATAATAAACTCTCTTTTTTTTTTTTTTTGCTTTATTGGTTAGTACACGGTATTTTGTTAGGAGAGATTTATATTTTCCTAGGGATTCAGACAATGGGTGTTTCCGCCATTATGTCTCTACTTTTCTAAGGTTCTGTTTAGTGCATCTTAGCTTATCATTGTATCAGTGCTTTTTATGTTTTAAGGTATTCCTTTCTTCATTAATAGTTTTTATCTGAGTAGGACTAAGGTTTTCAGCTATGTCATTGAAATCTGATTCCAGGATTTAAATGTTGCGTGAGCATTGGTTTGATGTAGTTCAAGGAGTGTCTTTTCTATTCCTTCTGCTTCCTTTAGGAAAAAGATACGTTCTATAGGGGTGTGCATTCATTTTGAACGCATATGTAAAACGCAACTTATATTTTTAAAAGAGAAAAAAAAGGTTTGAGGAGAAACGCATCGCGAGTTCCAACTTATTCAACATAGCTATGTTGAATACATTGAACCTAAATAAACACTTTAACCCCCCACCCTCCTGACCCCCCCAAGACTTACCAAAACTCCCTGGTGGTCCAGCGGGGAGTCAGGAAGCCATCCCTGCACTCCTTTGTGATTTCCTCACTGCGCCGATAGCCTGTGTCACAGGGGCTGCCCGTGCCATTGGACAGCCCCTGTCACATGGTCACGGCGCCATCTTGTGCTCCTACCACGTGACAGGTAGGTCATGTGGCAGGAGATCGCTCCGGGACCCCCGTTGGACCCAACCGGAACTTTTGGCCAGCTTGGAGGGAGTCAGGAGGCCCCCCCAAGCTGGCCAAAAGTTCCGGTTCAGTCCAGCGGGGGTCCTGGAGCGACCTCCTGCCACATGACCTACCTGTCACATGGTAGAAGCACAAGATGGCGCCGTGACCATGTGACAGGGGCTGACCAATGGCACGGGCAGCCCCTGTGACACAGGCTATCGGCGCCGTGAGGAAATCACAAAGGAGTGTAGGGATGGCTTCCTGACTCCCCGCTGGACCACCAGGGAGTTTTGGTAAGTCTTGGGGGGGGGATTAAGGAGGGTGGGGGGTTTAAATTTTTATTTAGGGAACCGGGAAACGTATGGACAGATCCACAACTTATGGATTTCTCCATACTTCCATATTGAACGGAATCGACCCTCACCTTCAACGTATCAACGTTTCACCGAAAACTTTTTGCCTGCACATCCCTAACGTTCTATCCTTTTCCTAAAGGTTTCTATATTTTTATGAGTTGTGTTAAGGAAGGCTATTTCTGTCTTTATTAATTGGTGATCAGACCAGGGTGTAATGGTGTGAGAAGTATTGATTAAACAGTTACCAGATTTGGAAAATATGAGATCTAGTATATGTCCCATTTTATGAGTAGCTTTGGAAACAAATTGGAACCATTCCAAAGCTTCCAGTGCCTCTAAAAACATTTCACAGGCAGTGGCTCTTGGTGCTTTATCTACATGGAGGTAAAGTCTCCTCAATTAAGATAGATTCTCGTCATGGGAACACTTTAGCGAATAATTCAATCAGTGGTGAGCAATCTTTTTTTAGTGTACCTGGAGGACAATAGACCAGACCTATGTTTAGTTGTGGAGATTTGAGAATTACCCACTTTATAGGGAGGGGTAATATCGACAAACAAGCCAATTCAGAAAGGATCACTGGAGAATGGGCTCTCCGCATTCAGTGCCTGCTCTCCCTATGAGCACCCAGCCACCTCGCCTGGGTGCACAATCCTATATTTAAATGAGGGATTACGCTAAAAGGAGACGCTAGGGACAATTATGTGCCCCTTGTGTCTTCTTGGCCCAGGAAAGGTGGCTCTGTCAGCAGGTTCAGGAAACCGATGCTCAATTTTATGAGTGTCGATTTTCTGAACCTGCTGACAGTGATCAGTTAGGAATATGGACACCGGTAAAATTGAGCATTCATTCTCCTAATTGGACCAGCCGGCACATGTTTTTTTTTTAATTTTGTTTTTTTACATTTTTGGTTCCTCTGACTTAATAGGATATTAATAGGATATTAAGTCAGAGGGTATACAGAAAAGCAGTATTTTCTGCGTTTCTGTACACTTTTAAGGGCTGCTCATAAATTAACGCCTGCCCTTGGACTGGCCTCACATTTTACTATCAGAATCACGGGTGACTAACAGCCTCATCAACATGCATTTGTATGTGATGAGCACTATTAGCTTTCAGGGGCTTTGGCCGCACATTTTCAAGGCACTAAACCTCTTACAATATAAGGGGTAATAGATGCACGTTGAAAACACACGGCCAAACCCGTGTGTAATAATGTGCATGGCCAAGCGCACTGTACAGAATCGGCCCGTTTCTAAGGTACTAGCTTAAGTTCTTTTTTACTAATTATTAATAAACCCCCACTATTTTGTTTAGGTCTAGGAAAATGAAATACCTCATAAATAGGGTGGGAAATTTGGTTTAAAAGAACATTATCTTTGTCATTCAGCCAGATTTCAGAGATGCAAAGAGTAGTGGGATATAAATCCTCTAGCAGGTCATTAATCAAAGGAATTTTTTTTTACAGAGACTGGACATTTAATAGTAGCAGAGCAAACATTAGGCAGGAAAAGATAGTGGAAGGGTTAGTACTTATCATAGGGAAGACCAAGTTTGTGATCCTTTTTTGTTTCTTTCTTGGGCCACTCCTCAGATCTTCGTACAGCCCCCTTCCTAGCATAGGCTCAATGAAGTACATCTCCTGCATATTTTTAGTAATTATGTCCAGGGTGCAATGGAATAAGGCACTTCAGGTCTACAGAAAGGGATGCACAAAGGGGTAGGCTCCTTTGTTGCATTCTTTTGTATTTGCGCGCTAAGGAGACATTGGACACACCTGTACCCTTGTCTTTTTATTCTCACATGCCCTCCATAGTGTTTGTGGTCACAGTGAGTGGCCTCAATTTTTGCTTCTTTTTTTAAATTAGTTGATACTATTGCCTTTATTTAAAAACATAAAAAGTGTGTGTACTTATAGATAAATATGTATTAGTGGGAATAAATTAGAACTTCAGTTAGGAAAAAATTCAGTTAGGAAATCCATTGCAAATTTGATGCCTTATACTATGACCTGAACAGGATATATAGTGTGTGGTACCCCAGACATAGCCATTATGACAGCATCACTAAACTCAATAGGACATAGGTCTCCTCCTGCTGGCAGTGAAGGTAGAGTGAGGTATAAGGGGAACCCACAATAGATTCATTGTCTGGAGGGGGGGGGGGGGCTGGAAAGTGATTGGAAGTATTTTGGATATCAGGGGGATAAAAAATGTTTGGGAGGGTATCGGGGGGACTTTCTGTGCTGGGGAGAATTTAGAAGGGGGTGGACGAGGATCATAGGAAGCTTCTGGTTTTAGAGGAATAGGAAGGGGGTGGGAGGCCTTTGACAATGTCCCCCCCTTTTTGGTTAAGTGTCATTCATGGATGACATAGCCTAAAAGCAGAACTTAAATAGCATGCACTGAAAATTGATTTTTAATTTTAATTCCTGTTGGTGTGAGCTCCATCAGCCAAAAATGAGAGGCAGGAAATTGTGGCTGGAGCCATAGGACTGATTGGAATCACCAGGCCACACCAGCTGAAGAGGATAGACTGGAGCCAGTGGCTGGAGGCAGAAGGAGTAAGCGATGGTAATGGTCAGACAGAGTGAAGTAGAGAGACAGAAGGGGACAAGAAGCTATGAGGCTGAATTACAAGAGGGTGAGAGAGAGCAGCAACAGTAGTACTCTGTATGATTTGGAAGGTGGATTCTGGAAACACCCATCGACTCAGTCCCCAGCCTTGTTGTACTCACTCACAAAGTACAATTGCCACTGCTGGCCTTCAGACAGACCACGCTGGCTACTTCCATATCTTGTAAAGACAAATCATGGAAGCTACATTAGAGTTATACCCATGATGTTGGTATTCAAAGGATTTGTCTGACTAATTGTCATTGATTGAAATTTCATTGATTGAAATTTTCCCTCTACATACCAGTTACTTTTTATCTGGATAAATCATTACCCACATAAAATTTACCCAGACAAAAAGAGGTAATATTAGGACTGTTCTTGGGGCATGTTTTCACTTTATTCAGTTTGTGGTGATATTCAGTGCTAATCAGAAAAAATTATCTGGGTAATTTTGCTTACTGAATATTGCAAAAAAAACAAAACAACCCCCCTTACCAAGCCAAGTGACCCCTTTTTCATCCCACAAAATAATAATAGTGCAGCCCAAGCAGCCTCACCACCCTTCTCCCATCCTCCATCTTAAATCAAATTAGACTGCAAACCCCCACCCCTGAATCTGCAAAAGTGCCCAGTAAGCCATGCAGGAGGAGGAGAAGCTCGTATTCCCTTCCGCAGGCCTGAATACTTAGGAATGAATTTTTGAAGATGCTACTTGAATAAAAGTAGCATATAATTGGAGCAATTTTCAAAATAATTACAGTATCTGAATGTAATCTGCTTTGAAGTCCCTGAAAAGCAGAATATAAATCAAATCACCACGTACTTCAAGATCTTCTGACAGACTACTTCTAATCATCCCACCCCTATCATCTGCGAAACTATCGACCACTAGAGATAGAGCCTTCTCGATAGCAGGACCGGTAATATGGAACTCTATCCCAGGATACCTAAGCTCCATCAGAGATCCCAAAACATTCAAAAAAGAACTAAAAACATGGTTGTTTAGACAATCATTCACAGACTGATATGACAAATCCTGAGTTATCCCACTTCTTGATTTCTGTAACAAAACTTTCCCACTTACTTAAGTTATATATTGCCTAATGATAACTTGTTCTAATCTGCTTTTTGCCGATTCTTTATATTTATTATCTATAATTATCCTTAACATAAAACTCGTACTAGTTCTCTGTACGAAGCTGTATAAATCGTTCTCTGTATGAAGTTGTATAACTCGTTCTCTGTATGATGTTGTTGTTGTTTCGCTGTAAACCGGGGTGAAGGCACTAAGCTATACTTCGGTATATAAAAGAATATAAATAAAAATAAATAAATAAATAAATCAAAAAAATTTAAGTACATAAAAACTTTTGAATATTCAGGCCTATAGTGCCTATAGCTCTAGAACATATAGGGCTGGATTTTCAAAACGTTATGAGTGCCGGGCCTATTTTCAAAGGCCCCAGGACGCGTGTAAGTCCCAGGGCTTGCAAAAAGGGGCAGAGAGGGGGTGGGGAGGGGTGGTCTGGGGGGCAGGGCGGGGTCAGAGGTTCCTGGCACAGTGGCCATTTGCCACTGTGACAAGGATTGCATGCCTGCAGTTGGCCGGCGTGTGCAATTTACTTCATCTCCAGGACTGAAGTTAAAGAAAATACAAGAAAAAGGTAGGGGGGAAAGGGCGGGGGAGGAAGGGAAGGGAAGGTGGGCTGGAGGGTAGGGAACGGGGGAAGGAAGCGCGGCTTGGTGCATGCAAGGTGCACAATTGTGCACCCCCTTGCATGTGCCGACCCCCAATTTTATAACATGTGCGCACCTGCGCACGCATGTTATAAAATCGGGAGTACATGTGTGTGCGCCAGGTAGCTGTGCACATGTACGCCCATGCGCAGGTCTTAAAATCTATCCCATAGAACATTATAAGATTGCCATACTAGGTCAGACTACAGGTCAATCAAGCCCAATATTCTGTTTCCAGCAGTGGGCATTAGGGATGTGAATCGTGTCCTCGATCGTCTTAACGATCGATTTCGGCTGGGAGGGGGAGGGAATCGTATTGTTGCCGTTTGGGGGGGTAAAATATCGTGAAAAATCGTGAAAAATCGTTAAAAAATCGAAAAATCGAAAAATCGAAAAACCGGCACATTAAAACCCCCTA
Source organism: Rhinatrema bivittatum (assembly GCF_901001135.1). Classification (NCBI taxonomy): domain Eukaryota; kingdom Metazoa; phylum Chordata; class Amphibia; order Gymnophiona; family Rhinatrematidae; genus Rhinatrema; species Rhinatrema bivittatum. The sequence continues at coordinate 606,501,451 of NC_042616.1, read as the reverse complement.
AAACCCACCCCCGACCCTTTAAATTAAATCCCCCACCCCCAAATAACTTAAATAACCTGCGGGTCCAGCGGCGGTCCGGAACGGCAGCGGTCCGGAACGGGCTCCTGCTCCTGCATCTTGTCGTCTTCGGCCGGCGCCATTTTCCAAAATGGCGCCGAAAAATGGCGGCGGCCATAGACGAAAAAGATTGGACGGCAGGAGGTCCTTCCGGACCCCCGCTGGACTTTTGGCAAGTCTCGTGGGGGTCAGGAGGCCCCCCACAAGCTGGCCAAAAGTTCCTGGAGGTCCAGCGGGGGTCAGGGAGCGATTTCCCGCCGCGAATCGTTTTCGTACGGAAAATGGCGCCGGCCATACGCGTATGGCCGGCGCCATTTTCCGTACGGAAAATGGCGCCGGCAGGAGATCGACTGCAGGAGGTCGTTCAGCGAGGCGCCGGAACCCTCGCTGAACGACCTCCTGCAGTCGATCTCCTGCCGGCGCCATTTTCCGTACGAAAACGATTCGCGGCGGGAAATCGCTCCCTGACCCCCGCTGGACCTCCAGGAACTTTTGGCCAGCTTGTGGGGGGCCTCCTGACCCCCACGAGACTTGCCAAAAGTCCAGCGGGGGTCCGGAAGGACCTCCTGCCGTCCAATCTTTTTCGTCTATGGCCGCCGCCATTTTTCGGCGCCATTTTGGAAAATGGTGCCGGCCGAAGACGACAAGATGCAGGAGCAGGAGCCCGTTCCGGACCGCTGCCGTTCCGGACCGCCGCTGGACCCGCAGGTTATTTAAGTTATTTGGGGGGGGTTCGGGAGGGTGGGGGATTTAATTTAAAGGGTCGGGGGTGGGTTTTAGGGGGTTTTAGTGTGCCGGCTCACGATTCTAACGATTTATAACGATAAATCGTTAGAATCTGTATTGTATTGTGTTCCATAACGGTTTAAGACGATATTAAAATTATCGGACGATAATTTTAATCGTCCTAAAACGATTCACATCCCTAGTGGGCATTCCAGGTCACAAGTATCTGACAGAATCCCAAACAACAGATAGATTACATAGGATAAGCAGTGGATTTCTGCAATTCTACCTTAATAATGGTTTATAGACTTTTCCTCCAGGAACTTGTCCAATATTTTTATAAGCACAGTTACACTAAGGGCCAGATTTTAGTAGGTACGCGCAGGCATAGATTTGTGCGCGCAACCCGCCGTGCACAAATCTACGCTCGATTTTATAACATGCGCAAGCAGCCGTGTACATGTTATAAAATCCGGGGTCGGTGCGCACAAGGGAGTGCACACTTGTGCACCTTGCGTGTGCCGAGCCCTAGGGGAACCCCGATGGCTTTCCCCGTTCCCTATGCCCCCCCACCTTCCCCTCGCTTCCCCAGCCCTATATAACCCCCCCCCCCCCCCGACCTTTGTTGACAAAGTTACTCCTGCCTCCGGGCAGGTGTAGGTTGCACGTGCTGGCTGAGTGCCATGAGCAATCCCCCTGCACGGCCGCTGTAACGGAGGCCTCGGCCCCGCCCCACCCCTGGACTTTCCCGCCCACTCCCTGCCCCTTTTTTCAAGCCCCGGGACATACACATGTCCCGGGGCTTGCATGCATCGCTGGCCCTATGCAAAATAGGCTCGGCACGCACAGGAGCAGGTTTTCAGAGTTACGGGTGTAATATACGCGTGTAACCCTTTTAAAATCCGCCCCAAGGGCTTTTACCACATCCTATAACAAAGAATTCTAGAGCTTAATTATGCAATGAGTACAAATATATTTTCTCTCTTTAGTTCTAAATGTACAACTTACTAACTTCATGTGTCCCCTAATCTTTGTATTTTTTGATAGAATAAACAAATGATTCATGTTTACTCATTCCACTCCATTCATAATTTTATAGACATCTATCATATCTCCCCCTCAGCCTTCTCTTCTCCAAGCTGAAGAATCCTAACCTCTTTAGTCTTTCCTCAAAAGGGAATCATTCCATCCCTCTTTATTATTTTGGTTACCCTTAGACCATACAAATATAAATTGCCATACTGGGTCTAAACAAAGATCCATCAAGCCCAATATCCCGGTTCGCAACAGTGGCCAATTCACGTCACAAGTATCTGGCAGGATCCTAAATGATAGATTCCTTGCTGCTTATCCCAGGGATAAGCAATGGATTCCTACAATTCCACATTTATAATGGTCTATGGACTTTTCCTCAAGGAACTTGTCCAAACCATTTTTAAACTCAGCTACACTAAAAGCTTTCACAACATTCTCTGGCAACGAATTCCAGAGCTTAGCTATACGTTGAGTAAAGAAAAATTTTCTGTTATTTATTTTAAATGTATAACTTTGTAACTCAATTGTATGACCCCCCAAGTCTTTGTAGCAAAAGCAGGTCCACAACTTCATTTTTCTGTTCTTTTAGCATTCTGGGATGTATAACATCTGGTTCAGGTGATTTGCTACTTTTTAGGTTGTCTTTGTCCTATTACTTCTTCCAGGTTCACTGAGATTTTTTTTCAGTTCCTTTGAATCATCACCTTTAAATATCAATTCTGGCATGGTTATCTCTCTTACATTTTCCTCAGTGAAGTCCAAAGTAAAGAATTAATTTAGTCTCTCTGTTATGGCTTTGCCATCCCTAAATGCCCCTTTTACTCAATGATCATCTAATGGTCCAGTTGACTCCCTTACAGGCTTTTTGCTTCAAATATACCTAAAAAGGTTTTTATTATTAATATATGCTTGCATGTCAACCTTCTTTTCAACTTTTTTCTTTGTCTTCTTTATCAATGATTTGCATCTAACGTGCCAATGTTTATGCTGTTTCCTATTTTCTTCATTCAGATCCTTTTTATATTTCTTGAAAGAAGTTCTTTTAACTAATTATAGCATCTCTAATCTCACCTTTTAACCATGCTGGTAGTCTTTTAGCATTCCTTCTGTCTTTTCTTTCCTTTTTCTCTCTTTATTTATACATTTTCAAAAGACAATCCAAAATATAATCTTGTAAAAAAAAAAAAATAAATAAAAAATAAAGAATTAAACATGGAAAGAGGAAGAAGAAGAAGTCTCATATACAACTGAACTCAGAAAAAGGAAATAAAACATGTAAATTCATATTTTAATTCCTCAAATATGAGGGGGTTACAATTACACAACTCAAAGAAAAATATCCATTAAGAAAAAGTACAGCAATTATGGCCTAATTACGAAAGAATGCAATACACCCAAAGGAGTTGGCTAGATCAAGAAGAAAGTCTAATGCACTCATCACTTTTCACTTAAAAAGCAAGATAAATACCCAGGATCATAAAAAATATATGAAGCATTAATAATTTTAACAAGACATTTACAGAGTGCGGTCACTTGGGAGTGGCCAAGGGTTGTAAACAGCCAGGAGTACAAAAGAAGGAGACCAAATTCTGGCTGGCTTCACCCAAACATACAGTTTATTTACAGGCAAACAAAAATATAGCACAAAGGCCTCATACCTCAGTATTCCCTTGGATTAACAAAACATTCAAAGATATGTAGTTCTGGCATAGGCTGGCTTCCTGCCTTCTTCTGGGGCCCCTCCACCCTGCTAGGCCTTGCCTTATTATGCTAGTCTGCAGTGATCCATCCAAGCCCAGAATCCCTTGCTGGATTGGGACAAGAAGGACAGGGCCAAGATAGCTGTGGCAGGTCCTTTAATGTTTTCTGAGAGAATTTCTCATAAACCCCCTCATACAGGAAAATTTAAGAAAAACAAGACCAATCTGCAATACCCAAGGACTCATTAGAAGAAATTGTCTTCACTTTTTATGTGTTTTAGAATCATCTGGCAATACCTGTACCTTAAAGTGTAAAAAACGTTTACTCCAGTGTCTAAAGTCTCAAAAGCCAGTCTCTATCGGGTTCAAGAGCCAATGAGACAATCAAGATAGAAATGGTAGCCAATGAACTATCTGAAGTCTCCAAAACTGTTTTTAAATCATAATTGTTGCCATCCAGTTCTTGTTGTCCTTCAGCCAAATTTTCTTCCCTTCTTTTATGTGGCAGAAGGTAATAAATCCTAGACACAGGTGGCACAGATTAATCAGGAACTTGCAAAATTTTAGTTAAATATCTCATAAATATATCCCTTGGGGATACCAGTGGTAATTTAGGAAAATTTATTAATCTTTTTATGACCAAATTATCCAATCTTGCTTGGGCAATAGAATTTCCCTTTACCACAGGTTCATGCACTAATTCAGACTGTTCCATTTTCAATTCTAAATCTTCAAACTGCTGAGAAGAAACAGACTTAAAATTTTCCAGAGATTTAATTTGTTCCTCTAAATTTAAACTGTTCTCCATTAAAGGGGTTAGTTGAGAAGCAATGGTATTGTCCAGTTTTTCTATAACATCCCAAATAAACATGATTACAGAAAAAGACCGTATGGCCCATCCTGTCTGCCCATCCCTCCAAATTAATTGGAGGGATGGGCAGATGATGGGCCATTCGGTCTTTTTCTGTCATTATGTTTCTATGTTTCTAAATAGATTCCAAAGTAAATTTTGATGGTCTCACTAGTAGAAAAGGCTTTGAGACAACCAAAGGATTGACGATGGGAATCTTGGATGCAGCAGATGAGTCCTCAACTAGTCCAGCTTCTTCCATTAAAGAGTGATCCAACCTGTCTTCTCTTCCGCCTTTTCTAATGTGTGGAATACATCTGCTCTGGGCTTACAAGATGGTGTTTTTAAACAAGGTCCTTGCCTGATGTAAACTTTTAACCTTTGCAGTTGCTTCTTTCAGTTTTTTCCTAACCATTTCCTCATTTTATCATGATCACCCTTTTTAAAGTTAAATGTTGTTTTAATAGATTTATTTAGTGTCCTCTCTCCAGTTAGTAAGTCAAATCTGATAATGTTGTGATCATTATTGTAAAGTGGCTCCAACACTGTTACCTCTCACACCAAATCCTGTGTTCCACTAAGGACTAGGTCTAAAATAGTTTCCCCACTTGTTGGTTCTTGTACCAGCTGCTCCATAAAACATTTATTTCACCTAGGAACTTTACTAGAATGTCCTGATGTAACATTCACCCAGTCAATACTGGGGTAATTAAATACACCCATTATTACTGTGCTTCTGATTTTGCTAGCTTCCCAATTTCTGTTAGCATTTCATTGTCTGCTTGTTCATTCTGAGCAGGTGGATGGTAATACATCCTTACTGCTATTTAATTCCCCTCTTCATCTGGAATTTCTATCCATAAAGATTCAAAATTGCATTTTGTTTCCTGTAGAATTTTAACTAGTTTGACTCAACACCAATTTGATTCAAATCATTGTGATATAATTTGTACCCTGGTATTACAGTGTCTCATTGGTTATCCTTCTTCCACCAGGTCTTTGAGATGACAATTATATCTATCTCTTCTTTCAGCGTTATACACTCTAACTTTCCAATCTTATTTTTTAGACTTACAGTATTTGTATACAGACATTTCAAAGTATATTTTTTGTTTGTATTAACACCCTGCTTATCTTTTGACAGGGGTAATTTGAAATCTTTCTGCTGTGTCTTCTCTTTATTTAAAGGTACCTGGTCCACTTTAGCATTTATTGCAATCTGTCTACTGGGATGCCCTAATTTCCCTATTCTGGTAGTATCCTTCAAATATGCATCATTACAAACCATGTGCTCTTGAATGCCTTTCAGCTTTCCCCCATTATCTAGTATAAAAGCTTTGCTATCTCTTTTTTAAAGGCTATTGCCAGCTACCTGGTTAAAGTCTTGTTAAGGGGGAGCCCATCCTTTATGAAAAGGCTTCCCTTCCACAAAATGATGACCAGTTTCTAACAAACCTAAAACTCTCTTTCCTGCACCACTGTTTCATCCATGCATTGCGACTCTGGAGCTCTGCCTTCCTCTAGGGTGCTGCACGTGGAATAGGAAGCATTTCTGTGAATGCTACCCTGGAGGTTCTGGATTTCAACCTTCTACCTAAAATCCTAAATTTGGCTTCCAGAATTTCCCTCCTGCAATTACTTTTGTCAATGGTTCCCACAGCACTATCTAAAATTATATCTATGTGACGTGTAAGGTCCGCCACCTTCAAACCAGACAGGCAAGTTACCAAGCAATCCTCACATCCATCAGCCACCCAGCTATCAACCTTCCTAATAATCGAGTCACCAATTACAATGGCTGTGCTAACTCTTCCCTCCAGAGTTTGTGCTACTGGAGACATAAATGAGGTGCAAGAGGATACTACATCACTAGCTACAGGACTGCTTCCTGCCTCACCAAGGTGATGCTCTCCTTCCAATGATGATGCCTAGATCCTTTTCCTGAATGGTGACTCCTACTGTGGAAAATTGCACTGTGTAGCTATACCCTAAGTACATCACTTTGCACTTGTCCACATTATTTATTTATTTATTTAAAAACTTTTATATACCGACGTTCAAAGCAATATCACATTGGTTTACAGACAACAGGGGTAAATAAACATATGAACCAACTGAAAAGGATAAAGTTTCATTAAACAGGACATGAGCGAACATGGGCGGTAGGAGAAAAATAGTAAAGTGATACCGTACCTAAAAGCGAGGTTTTTTAACCAATATCAACCTAGAGAAAAAAGTAACTAAAATACATATGTAGTAGCTTGGGGGCATCAGGGTAGGGAGATTGAAGGGGGGTACTACGGCGGAGTGAGAGGGGAGACGGAAAATGGCAGAATGGGAAATACATCAGGTATAGGCTTGTTCAAACAGCCAGGTCTTCAGTTTTTTTTTTTTAAGGTGGCAGTGCAGGGCTCCTGGCGTAGATCTGGTGGCATGGAGTTCCATAAGGTTGGTCCCGCTAATGATATAGCACGTTTATTTGTGGAAATGAGATGTGATCGATTGGAGGTAGGAATGGCTAAGGATCCTAAGAAAGCATTGAATTCGAATTGCATTTGCACGCTCTGACAGCCACCTGCCCTTGAGTAATAATTTATAGGGATGTGAATCGTTTTTGAACGATTAAAATTATCGTCAGATAATTTTAAAATCGTCCTAAATTGTTAGAGTGCACGATACAATAAAAATGCCCCTGATTTATCGTCATAAATCGTCCTAAATCGTTAAATAGGGCACGGGAATTATTTGGGGGAGGGCGGGAAAACCGGCACACCAAAACAACCCCTAAACCCACCCCGACCCTTTAAAACCAATTCCTTACCCTCCCCCACCCTCCCGAACCCCCCCAAAATGTTAAATTACCTGGTGGTCCAGTGGGGGGGTCCCGGCGAGATCTCACTCTCTCGGGCCATTGGCACCATTTTGGCTGCCACTAATTAAAATGGCGCTGATGGCCCGATAAAAAAAAAAAACCACCCGACCCTTTAAATCGACCCCCCTTAGCCTCCCCCACCCTGCCGACCCTTTTGTTTTAGGGAGGCCCGCGCCGCTAAAAAAAAAAACCCACCCGACCCTTTAAATTGACCCCACCCTCCCGACCCCCCCAAAATCTTTTAAAATTACCTGGTGGTCCAGGGGGGCCTCGGGGAGAGATCCAGGGGGCCTTGGGGAGAGGAGAGATCCAGGGGGGCCTCGGGGAGAGATTTCCCGTTCCCAGGCATCAGCTGTTCTAAAACAAAATGGTGCCGATGCCCCTTTGCTCTTATCATGTGACAGGGTATCCGTGCCATTGGCCGGCCCCTGTCACATGGTAGGAGCCTGTCACATGGTAGGCGCCGGCCATCCAGTGCTCCTACCATGTGACAGGGGCCGGCCAATGGCACGGATACCCTGTCACATGGTAAGGGCAAAGGGGCATCGGCGCCATTTTGTTTTAGAACAGCTGATGCCTGGGAACCGGAAATCTCTCCCCGAGGCCCCCCTGCATCTCTCCCCGAGGCCCCCCGAGGCCCCCCTGGACCACCAGGTAATTTTAAAAGGTTTTGGGGGAGTCGGGAGGGTGGGGTCGATTTAAATGGTCGGGTGGGTTTTGTTTTTTTTAGCGGCGCGGGCCTCCCTAAAAAAAAAAATTAGCGATGTGAATTGGAATCGGAAATGATTCCAATTCACATATCTTAACGATCAGATTTCCACACACCCCCCCCCCCCCCCCGCCCAGCCGAATCTGATCATTAAGACGATCTGGCACACGATTCACATCTCTAATAATTTATTCACTTCACTGTGACTGCATAAACCAATGACTGTTTCATTCACTGAGAGCTGAATATCAGTGCTAGCACCTCTCTTCCCCGCCTCCTACCCCCAACATACACACACACACAGATACATACACACTATGCTTCTTTGTAACTGGCTAAATTTTAGCATGTAATGACTTGCTCAGCTAAAGTTTTCTCGGTCAGCAGGGCATAAAACTAGACAAACCTTTTGAATTTTGACCTCTTAGAATCCAGGGGTACAGAACATTGGGTCCCCCCCCCCCCCCCTGGTCTTATCAACCCTTGTTTATATAAATACTTATATTCCCTCCTCTCCTGCAATGATATCACATTTATCAATGCCCATTCCCATCTCCCTTCCAACGTCTTCCCCTTCTTCTGTAAATACAGAGGAAAAGAACTCATTTAAAATTTCTGTCTTTTGCCAGTCCTTCTTTTCTCCAGGGGTGGCTCCAGAGGGGGAAGGGCCATGAGTTCCCCCAGACAAGAAGCTTGCTCCCCAGCTGTCCCTCCAGTCTGGCTGGACCTCTTTGATTGGTTGGATGGAAAGGCACTTTGCACTTGCACACCCTGAAATTCCTCTGTGCCCCCTGTGTGCCCTCTCGAACAAAAGTTTCTGGAGCTGCCACTGTGGCTTTTCTCAGATCCTACCTTCTCTCTTTCTCTTACCTATTCCCCCTTTGCTTTTTCACCTCTTCCTTATATCACATATCTAAAAACTGATTTATCTCCTCATTCATTCAGGCTTTTACTCTTCTAACCACTTTTCCTGCCTTCCTTTTGTTTTCCTGATAATTCTGCGTATCCTCTCTCACATTGTGTTATTGTATTTTTTTTTTTTTGTATTTGCGAATGCTAATCTATTTTTGTTGTTATTTTCTATGTATAAACATTTACATTCAATCAACAGAGAAAAAAGACACAAAAATTACTAACTTTTCTATAAACAATGGAATAAAAATCTGTCATAACTAAAGCTTTACCCTCAATCACCGTTATGTAAAATATAAATAGAGACAGAGAGAGAGAGATTATTACTTCAGGGGAAATGCCTGAACAACTTAGTGTTCTTGGATGATAAGGTCTGAAGGTGTTGAAATGGACCCCAGGTGGCTACTCATGGCCTAGGAAGTTTCCTCTCTGTAATCTGGAATGCTGTTCTTATGAGGTGGCCCTACGATAAAAACAGAGAGGTTGCAAATTGGCCTGGTTTATTTACAAAAGGAGTTTAAATAACAGGTTGCAAAAGCAGGTTCAGTTCACAGAGATGCTGAGAATAATAGTTCTCCTATTCAAAGATGACCAAGTAAATCTGAAATGCCAAGCTGGCAAGGAACTCCTTTAGTAAGGCTATTGCAGCCTTCATCTCTTCCCTAGGACAGGGTTAGGAGGTCCAGCATTGGGTTGTTTTCTCTGAAGTAGCAAGTCCCCGTTTCCCTTTCAGGGATTTCCCTTCAACCCCAAATTCTTTCTACTATTCTGATAGGAAAGTCCCCACTGTAGATAGCTTGGTCAGGGTCAATTAACAGGGACAGGAGTCCTATAATTGCTTCTAGAAGTTGCAGGCAACCAGGAAAACTGGCTGTAACTGCTGCTCACTGCTGAATCTGGACAAACTGCTCAGATTCTCCTCAAGACTCTCCAGTCAATCCTTCTGCAGAGCAACCAGGATCTCCGGGACAAAGGTCTGCAGGCTCAAACCACTACGCAAGGGTTACATTCTCAAGAGTGTTCTAATAATGGGGGGAAGGAAATCTGAAATAGCTTGCATTTTACATTGATTTGCCCTTTAGTTTTTAAATTGGATCAGCACTGTGCAGAAAGGGCCCCTGATTCCGCACGTCACAAACTATGACCCATGTTTATAGGGTTTTTTCCTAGCTTTTTGCAGAGCTTCTCAACTGCATGATTTTCACATTTATTTCTTTATACTTAAACTAGATGATTGCACAGTAAAAATGACAGAATTTGAGAGTTTGAAATGTACAGAGTGAAACATGCACACAGTTTATTCCCTGTCAAGATTTGAAAGTGTACTCTATGAAGTACAAATGAGTGTATGTGTGTGTGTGTGTGTGTGTGTGTGTGTGTGTGTGAGAGTATTGTATGTCTGTGTGTCCGTTCTTTCTTCCTCCAACCTTCCCCCTTCCCCCTCCTTTTCCTGGCTTGATCATCAGTTTCTTCTCCCTTCCCTGGATCAATCCACATTTCCCTCAGTGCTTCCCAAAAAGCCTCAGTCATTCCCCTCAGTGTCCCCACTAACAATCCCCCTTAGTCATCCCCCACCCCGCCTAACCTCCCGCTCAGCATTGAATTTGACCTCACTGGTCTCAATCTCTCCTCTCAGCAAGTCATTGCCTTATTTCAACAGAATGGTTGGACAGCACCCCCCAATCCCCAGCCTCAATGTTTTCCCTCAGCAGACAGCAGTCCTTCCCAGCCTTAAGCTCTCTTCCTGCTCTACAGCCTCCTCTCCCAGTTGCAATTTTTTTCTCTCAGCCTGGGCAGAAGCCCCAACTTCCTCCTAGCTGCAATTTCTCTTTTAATGCATTGATGTTTGTGAGAATGTGTGTGTGTGTGTGTGTGTGTGTGTGTGTGTGTGTGTGTGTGTGTGTATGTGTGAAAATCATCTTCCTGCAGTTCACAGGGAAACAAAACCTTTGCTTTCATATTCTGGCAGGCAGCCTGGTTGCCAGTTCAAAAGCTGATTGGTAGGCAAGAGACTTTATAACTTTAGACTCCTATTATGGGAGCATAACAGAGAGACAAGCACTGGTTTTTATTATATAAGATGGAAATCAGTGCCATCCTGCAATTATAAGCAAAGGAACTTCAAACCTTAAAATCAGTAACAGAACATCTCCCATATTTCAGAGAGGGCAAGCATCATTCCACCTTGGTTTTGAGAGAATGGGTGGTTGTAGCATGAAGGAAAGCCCTTAGTGCTTGCCACAGCAACCAATCAAATAGCAGGGAACATTCCCAGCATTCTAAGTAGTTTTCTAACAGGAATGAGAGTTATTAGCTAAAACCAAGTTCACTAATAATACAAATGCTAATTAAGACTAAAGCATTAATGGTTCCTTTGTATAATGGATTGAATAGAGAATAGCTGAACGGGGAAGACTGATGTGGTAAGACGAGCCTGGAGAGGGTGAGGAGTAGGATAGGGAAAAGCTTGAGGTCGGCTACAGCTCTGGTGTTTTCTTTGAAGATGGGGGGCATCACCCTGGCCCTTTTGTTTCATTTTATGCTTTCCATTATTTTGTTTTTCCATTCATTTTATTTCATTTCAAATAAGACATAAACAAAACAAAACAGAATGAAACAAATGTAAGTGTGCATCCCTAATGCTTAGATTTGCCCATAATCTTTCTCTAACTGAAGGAGGTATGTGAAATGAAAGCATCTTACACAATAATACTTCAGGTATTTTTACATTTACACTTACTTACATGTCACCTTTTTCCCAAAAGGGATCCAGAACACTTTACTTTAGAAAGAGCAATTCCAAAATGATTTACAACATAAAAAACAACAATACACACCAAATACAATACACAAAACTTTAATGCAGATCCATTCCCTCCCTGTTTTCCACTAGGAAAGGTAGCAGGCTGCCACACATAACTAAAACAAAGTAAAACTTTAGAGTAGAAATTAATTTGAAATGAATGGGTAAAATGAAACAAATGAGACCATTTTTCTTTCATTCATGGACCCCTGAAATGAATGGAGGGTGCCCACAAATTTAAACAAAAATCTTTGTTTCATTCGTTTATGTCTCCCATTCAAGCCTGTGGCATATTGAAAAGTGCTGCACTAAGAAAGCTACAGTGGAACTGGTAACTATAGCCTGAGTGAGATAGCAGCCGGGCTGGAGCAGAATCAAGAGAAGTAAAAAGTATCCTCCCACTAAAAGGTCTGAGAATGTGCAAAGAAACTCCATTTTCTCTGTAGCATTTCTTGTCTCTTCAGAAGCTCTCTTAGAGTCAAAGAAAAGCTTTAAAAAAGGAAAGAATAAGAATTTTAGCATTGGCAAAGAGCTTTTACTGATCTTCGGTACTGCAGTCATAGTTCTGTCACTGTAACAGAAAGACAGAGGCACTGTTTTCTGTCTGTTTACTGGGGCAGGGTAGTGGACTAGAGGAGATACAGAAGCAGTGAACACACTGAACAGTGATGCTTTGTGTCTGTCTGACTCTGCACTGTACTGGTTATCTGCAGAGAGACTGCAGTGAAGAAAAGCATAGTCTTGCCATCCTTCTTATTTTATTCTCTTTCTGACAGATTTTTGTATACATGCAAAAGGAGTCAATCAACAGTACACATACATACATTGTGTATATATGTGTGTATACGTGAGACAAATTATTTTTGCACACACTGTGAAGGATAGCCCTAGAAAAACAAAGACTGGTGTTGTGCCATTAACAAGCTTCTAGCTCTGCTCAGCAAGTTGGCAATGCTTGCTAAGCACTGAAGTGAACTCAGTCTGTCAATTTGATTGAGTGTGCATGAAGAAAGACACTTAGTTTTAGAACAGTACTGGTGAGTGGTACAGTACCCATAAAACATATTGTAGATCAAAACAAACAGTAGCCACTTCTAATTCCATCATGCCACGATGAGGAAAGGGGAGACAAAGGGAAGGCAGAAGGCAGAAAACTGGCAGGGGTAGAGGATTTTGGTGTTCCTGCAGAGCCAGCCCAGGCTGTCAGAAGCGCAAGCAGTAGAAGCAGTGAGAGAAAAGGGAGTCCTTCCCCTAAACTTAAAAGAAATTAGTTTTAGCTACAGAATGCAGTGGAAGCCAGCTCAAGCCATAAGAAATTAAATTTGGGAAGCATGTGCCACCGCCCCCTTTTCCTCTCCCTCTTGTTTTGGAGCAGGGTCAAAAGATAGGCGAGATATCTGAGGCTGGCATTAGCAGGCAGGGGCAAGGATGGGGTAGAGAAGTGCAACATCCAAAACCAGAAGCGAGCTTCTCCATGACTACTACTTCTGAGACAGTGTAGACAATATTTTCAATATCTGACTCCCTGACTCAGAAGTTATTGAACAGCTAGTAGCTAAAGAGAATTTGGGAGCTTTAGTCAGTAGTGTATTAGGCTCCAGTAAGGATTTAGGGGAGGTAAATGATACTGAAGTTAGAAATTAGAAATTAGGGCTGTTCAGTTTGGAGACGAGATGACCGAGGGAGGATATGATAGAAGTCTACAAAATCATGAAAGGACTTGAACATGTTAATGCAAATTGGTTATTTATTCTCTCAGAAAATAGAAGGACCAGGGGGCACTCCATGAAATTAGCAAGTAACTCATTTAAAAAAAAAAAATTGAAGAAAATTATTTTTCACTCAGCACATAGTTAAGCTCTGGAATTCATTGCCAGAGGATGTGGTTACAGCAAATAGTGTAACTGGGTTTAAAAAAAAGGTTTGGATAAGTTTCTAGAGGATAAATCCATAAACTGCTATGATAGTAATTAATAACCAGTGGTAGCTTGTGTTCTATCTAATGTTTAGGTACTTGCCAGGTACTTGGACTTGGATTGGCCACTGTTGGAAACAGGATACTGGGCTTGATGGACCCTTGGTCTGACCCAGTATGGAAAATCTTATCTTTTTATGTTATGATGGTATTGAGAGCATCCCCTAGGTAGAGCAGGCATAGTTGATGGAAAACTTGGCCTTTTTGAAAATCAATCTGCCTTTACTGGGTTTCCCAGAATTTCCATGCAAATTGTTGGATGTCTGAAAGCACTTTGTGGGTCTCATTACCATTCTGTCTTGCTGCCATATCACAGACTTTACACATTGGGGGGGGGGGGGGCGGGGGGGATCTTGCATCCCTTGAGGGACTTGCAGCCACTTTGCCTTGCTGTCATATCCCTGATGTATCACTCTGGGTGTCTTGCTGCCACTCTGCCTTGTTATCATAACCCAGACTCTTCACCTTGCAGGTCTTGCTGCCATTCTGCCTTACTTATATACTCCTTATCCTAATCCTTGGGGGGGGGGGGGAGCTTCTGCCACTCAGCATTGCCGCCATACCCTCAGACGTTTACCCCAGAATTTGAACTTTGAGGATATTGCTGCCACTCTGCCTTGCTGCCATTCCCAAAATTCTACACCTTGGGGTGTTCTTGCCACTGTGGGTGGCTGCTGTGTACGTTTCACGGTGCTTAGGGGTGTTCTTGCCACATATTTTTTTGCTGCTTTGTCCCTCACTGTGATTTATTTTTTCTGCTTCTTTTGCTGCTTTGTTACCCTTTCATGCCACTCTTGGTGCCATTTTGCCCCTCTGCTGCTGTTTTTAGCGGTACATGTCGCTGGTAATGCCCTCTTTTGCGGCCTTCGGGTGTTCTTGCTACCCTTGCTGCTGCTGCTTCATTCCTCTCAGAACACGTTGGAGAACGTCTCCCACTGCTGGGTTGCTTTTGTCCCTTTATGGTGCCTTAGGCTGTTCATGCCACTTTGCCACAGTCTGGGTGCCTTGAGGTTTTCTTCCCCTGATGTCTACACATAAGTTTCATTAGACCTGATTAGAAAACTCCAAATTTGAAGCTAAAAATAGGCTGCATTATTTCCCCTGCTGACTTTCATGGAAAATGAAAAATGAATGGAACAAATAAATGGATTTTTTGTTTTCCATTTGAAATGAACCAAACCAATGGAGGTGACCTATAAAATTAATAAATAAGCAAAAATGAAAATGTTAACTTTGTACATCCCTATAAAACATTCCCTCTCAATCATAAATCTCTCATGACTTCCTTTAATGTGCCCCTTGAGGGGTATGCTGTCTGCTTGTCACCCCCCCCCCTCCCCAGAATTAACATCACTGGGTGGTGGAGACAGGGCCAAAGAGTCCATGTCAGCAGCTCAGGGGGGACTGTGGAAAATATAGCATTGCACAGAAAAAGAATTTTCACCCATCCCTTAAAACTTCATGTTATCTAATTTCAGAAAATATAATCTACTAGTACTATAGCCTGTCCAAAGATGGGGCAATCTGTCCCATCTCACTATCCCTTTTCCTTTTCTCCCTGCTTTCTGTCACCTCCAATTGTCTCAGTTTCCCGTGACCTCTCTTCTCTTCCCCCACCCCCCATGTATGGTGGTTCTTGCTTTGGCAGCCACAGAGCTCTAGTAGAGGGATGGGGTCCCTGCCAGCAATTCATTGCTGCTGTGGGTGTCTCTCCATCCTCTGCATGCAAGGGGTGGGGGGCCCATCATGGATTTCTCTCTTTCCTCTGCTGCCAGGATTTGGGGGTTCGCTGGCATTCCGGCCTCTCCATCTCTGCCACATGTGTCTGTCTGTCCTTTGCCTGCAGGGGGAAGGATCCCTGCCAGCACTCCAGCCTTTCCAGTGCCACTGTAAGTGTCTGTCTCTCCTCTGCCAGTGGGGAATGTCCATCAAGCGATCCAGGGTATTGGCAGAATGCTGTAGGAGAAGCTGGAAGGAATAACCACTTTCTGAAGGGAAATGCTGCAGTGAATGCCACCCTGCCAAACATACCAATATGGAGTGCTCTATGGAATCCACTGGTCCCCTGGATGCAGTCTCCCCAAGCATTTGCAGTAGCACCACCACCACTCTGGATGATTCTAGTGCCTGTTGTTGGTCTGCCTCCCTGGTGGGAAGCTCCCCTAGAGGGTCTGCCACCATCCATGATGAGGCCTCATCCTCCACTGGGTAGACCACATGCACTGATAAATTCTCCAGCTGCACCTCGACCTCTGCAGAGAAAAGTCTCCCCCTCTGCTACCATGGGGATGGACTCTTCATGTGCTGCTGCTGCTGAAGAGGAGTGGCACACCACAACTAAAAGACCATCAGCCTCTGGCTCCTTGATGTCAGCTCTCAGGAACTACTCTCCATCCCAAAACCCTCATGCAGTTTTGACCTCCTGCCACTGTCCTAAGTGTTTGTGCCCTCTGAAGGCACTGAGTAGTGATCGGACTCCGCTACAGAGGAACACCAGACTGGGCCAGTCCAAGACACCAGAGCTGCCCTTCAAAAAGAGAGAACAGCCTAGGAAGGATTCATTTCTTGTTTTATATGCACTATTATCACCATTGCTTTGTAAATAAATTCACCTTCACCGTTGAAAATGTCTTTGAATGAGAGTGTTCCTTTCTTCTGCAGCCTGCTGGTAAGTCTGGTGATGTATCTCTTGCAATTTCTCAGCACTGATCATATGCCTACTCCTCAAGATGATCATCTAATCCCTCTGGAGTAGTCAGGCCTTTGGTTTTGGCAAGCATGAAGGTTAGAAAGATCTCACAGACCGTAGTGGGGTTGTAGACAAGACATCCCCTAGATCTGTGCAGGCAGTGGAAATGTGTTTTGAGTAGGTCACAGTTTCTCTCAATGATGGCCCTGTTTTAGTGTATATTTGCTGCAATCTCTGGGTATGCCAGTGCAATAATGAGTGGATTTCCTTTATCAGCTGTAAAGGAGAAGGAGAGATATCCCATGATGCTAGGTAGCAAGGTTGTTCCCTGATAGAGGCTGGAGTGGGCCTCCTGGGCCTAAGCAATAAGTCCACCTAGATATCAGGAGAGAAAAGGGGCAGAGGTTAGTAGCTATGTGTGTGGTTGTAATAAGAGCAGCATACCTGCCTAGATTCCACCTCCCAATGATGTGACTTTCCTGAATTCGGTCATGAATTCCTGACTGTAAGAGGATGTAGTTATTATGACAGGATCCCAGAAACCTGGGCCCTACGTCCATGATGATCCCACTGGCATCACAGACCACCTGCATATTGAGGAAGTGGAAGCCCTTGTGGTTACAATAGGTGACCTCATTGGCTGCTGGTGCTCTTATAGAGACATGAGTATAATTGAAAGCCCCCAAACCAAGGGGAAGCATGCAATTTGGTATAACTCAGTTGTAATTTGTTATTGTTGCTGTCTTCTCTGAGGAAAAGATATATACTGGTGGGTATTTCTGAGAAAAACAGCCAACAACTGATTTCAAACATATAAAGGTGTCTGACTGACTTAAACCAGCCATGATACCTAGAGGTGTCTGAAAGGTGCTGGTTGTCAAAAAAGGTAGGGCCATAGTGACCTGGAAGTGTACTGGCAAGATGTGACCTCTCTGGATGGAAGGGCACAGGTCCTGCTCTAGCTGCTGGCTTAGGTATAGTATGGTTTCCTTGTTGAAAATGAAACTGCACAAGACTTGCTCCTCAGTCATATCCAAGAACTGTGCCCTGGACCTGATGTACTTTCTGTAAGTAGCATCTACTCCTCTTACTCTACTCTTTCTCTCTCGCTCTCCTCCACTGTCATGCTGTGAGTTTCCATAAGTTTATTATTCTCCTTTTGGAATATATTTCTCCTGCCTATTATGCCCCAGTCACATTCATTAACACCCCCCCCCCCCCCCCCCCCCGTATGCCCCAGTCACCAAATACATACATTCACATTCACTAACCCTCTCTGAAATGCTGTTCCATTCACTAAAAGGTTCTCCCAAAGAAAAACAGCATATCAGACAGTATTAAAGGGAACAGGCAAACACACTTCTGTTCAAGGACCATTATTTCCCTGACTGCTCCCCGTCCATCCTCTCTGCCTTTCCTCCTGTCTTGCTGCACTATGCCCTCACTGAGAGAAGCCAGCCAACAAATACCTAGTTGAAAAAGAAAATACAAGCTTGAATTTGGTGTGTAAATGAACTGTAGTGAAAGTGTTCACTCAGTCTTCATGGTGTTTGCTTGGAGGTTCTTTATAAAATAAGAAAGTGCATGCACCGTGGTAAACCACACCCTGACATGCTCAAACACAGCCACTTTGCTTGCACGTATTTTTGCCCACAAAAGTGAGTATACGTAAGTACGTCACCCTATTTTTTTAAATCAAGTGTATGTGTGCATGTAGTGCTTTTTCACATGCAACTCTTTTGAAATTTACTTCTTGTTTACCTCCCATTGTCTGTGTATAGGGGGAAAAAAAACTTTGTGAATCGGGCACTTAATTGTTGTTAGATTCTTACGAGTAATGCTGCTTAATTGCACATACTCTGATCCCCTAAATAAATTGCAAATATCAAAAATGTACATATTGTAAGATTGTATCATCAAAAAGGCACAACACTACATGAAAAGAATGCCATTTTCTAATCAGCCGTAGGAAAGAAGAAGTGCTGGACCAGCACCTACACTATTTGTGGGAGGAGGAGGAGATAACAGAGCTGGAATATTGTAAAATGCATCCTGTAAGATTATGCCATACCATCACACTTCTACCATTCCTTTGCTCTAGCAATTGGAGCTGCTAGAAACTGAAAGGGCGTAACAGTGCATATTGTCCTTTAAGCACCACTGCATCAAAATCTTGGGCAATTTTAATAGGTAAGGCAAACAGCAAACAATTGGATTGATTTGATTGCCTGCTTGCTGTTGCTGGAGGCAGAACGTTGGACTAGATGGACATTTTGGTCAGACCCACTTTGGTTATTTTTTCTGTTTATTTTAAGGAGGTCTTTAAAAAGCTTAAACAAAAAATGGAAGGAGAGGGTCTGCAGAAAACCAGTGAAGTAACAATCAAGGAAAAAGCAGTAGGAGGAATGCCAGAATTGGTCAAAAGGCACATTCTGTTTAAAGTCTGTACTCTGTGGGGGTGTATGACACCAGTCACAGTGAAAATGACACAAAGCAAAAACTAGAGCTTTAGCCTATTTTTGGAAAAAATAATGAAAACAAAAATGCCTCCTTCTGCAAATTACTTTTATCACACTGTTTAATGGGACATTTATTTTTTGTAAAACTGGCAAAGTACAGACAAGATTTGCACTGTCTTCTGCATTTGCAAACACCCTTTAAAAAAGAAAACGCTAACTACCACAGAGCTTGTGAATATGCCACTTTTTAACTTGTGTTCAGAATTTCAGCCGCTGAAACTCCCCCACCTGCCTCTTCTGTGTATGTGAGGAAAAAGCTTATCATGCTCTATGTCAAATAGTTATGAAAACTGTGTGGAATATTTAAAAATAAAAATGATGCCAAAATGAAAATGTGATTTTCATTTTGGCATCATGCAAGATGTTACTCATAAAAACAAGTCTCAGACAGATAATGGCTTCCACTCTCATCCGGCCTTGGCATTTATTTTCATGAACTATGGACTCTGGTACCTCCAGGTTAAAGCACTTTCAAGCTTTAACCCGTTCTCTCTATCGTATCTTTCATAATTAATACTTGCCTTTATCTTCCTTCCAGCTTGTTTTTAAGCTTCCAAGTTCTTGACTCCCGTTGATTGTAACTTTGACTTATTCCTATGGTTATTTATTGTTTACCTGAATTGTTCCTTCAGTTATACCCTCTGTTAAATGTAAACCGATCCGATATGGTTATTTACTATGAAGGTCGGTATAAAAAACTGTTAAATAAAATAAATAAATAAATAATGACGAAACTCAAATTATATGACTGGGACCAGCAGAAATAGTTAAAACTCCACATTCTTTCTTGGGGTTTTTTTTTCTGGGAATCATAGTCCATTGAGACAACAGAATCTGACTAAGGCAACATTGTACTCCCTAACCTGAATGAAAGATGTACCTGTCAATTGTGATGCATTTATTTTCCCCCACTTTGTTTTTCAAAACCCAGCAATTTTGGGTTCCCTTTTATGTGCTGGGTTCTGTCAGCATGCTAGCCATAAAAAGCTAAGCACAGGCTGGGCTACCTGCCCACATAATATTATTGTTCAGAAATGTCATTTTCAAAATATTTCCAGTAAGTACATTAGAGCTCTGGCACAACCCTTTGCAGCAAAAGATCATCCACTGTATAAAGGAAATATTGATAAATGATTTCCCTATGTCAATATAACTTTAGATTTCAAAATTGTGCTTGGTGTACTTGAATATTTAATCTGCTTGTATCTCTCATGTCTTTTTGCTTTGTATATTTTTTCTTACCTTTAAGACTTACCTTTAGATTCAATTTAGTTTACAGCACCAGCTAACAGATTCTCCTAATCTCTGGTGTAGATCATTACACAGTCAGAACACACCGGTACAAGGGAATTTGGTACACTAAGTGAACCTTACAGCTTTGCGCACACTTCCCCTCACCGGCCCTCCCCACACACCGTACAAAATTATGTATTTCTAACAACAGTGGTGTATCAAATTCATTACATAATAATATATATATTTTGTTTTAATTTTCCAAACATCTAAATATTTCAGAACAGCAGACACAATTAAAACTAATAAGAATTAAAACATATCCCCTGCTCTCTATACCTGGGAACTTGTGATTTCCAGATGCCCTGAAAATCTTGTACATTTGGAGTGGCAGTGGGGTATGGTGGGGTTGTTATGCAGGCAGACTTTCTCCTCTTTCTCTCTCTCACTCACACACACATGCTCAATCACACACACCCACACAAACATACTCACATACACACACACACACACAGAGTTGCTCTCATTCATACACTCTGATACACACATATCACAGATGCTCACACATGCTCTCATACATTCACACTATCACAACACATTCTCACACACAAAGTTCTCACACAAATACAAACACGCTTTCACATCTTACTATTTTAGATCATACAGATGCTGTCACATACATACCACAGATGCTCTCATATACACATACCCACTATAGATGTTCTCTCACATATATACACAACACAGATATTCTCTCACACACACACACACACATAGATGTTCTCATGCATACATAAGCACACACACAGACACACAGTTGCTCTCTCACACACACACACACACACACACACACACTTTCTTTTCACATGCTCTATCTCACTCACTTTCTCCCCCCCCCCCCCACCACAATCAAAAAGTACAACAGCTTCTTCTCTTTCATTGTGCCAGAATGGCTGCTGCTCTATTCTGTTGAGACCCGCTGCTGCTCAGCCTCCAGCTCCACCCCCCCTGCTCAGCTTCAGGCTCCTCTTTGTTTTTTTTGGCCCTGCGGGCCTGCCGCTGTTGAAGCTCCTGCGGGCTCACTTCTGCTGTAGATCTTTTTCCTTTACTTTTTTTCAGCCCTATGGGTCCACCTCTACTCAGCCTCGTACTCCTTGTTGTTTATGCCCCGTGAGCTTGAAACTGCTCCTACCATAACAATGGCATCTCTTTCCACTTTCTTTGCCATCCTGCACCAGCAGTAAGGATTAGGAAATCCATCACTGTGCTGCCCTCAGAAAGGCAGCAGTCTAGGTGTCTCCCTAGTCTGCCTAGTGCTTCTACTGGCCCTGAATCCATCTGTATCTTTGGCTGCCCCTCTTTTCATTTTGATCCATGAAGGCAAGGGTCATACCTAGTCTTGGGGCATTGTTCCCTCAGTCCCATAACTCTGGGGATCGTATTCTTCCAAAGAGGGGATGCTATACCTCCAAGATGCAGGGGCTGACAATCTCTCTTCTGGGTGTTCTAGTCTTGTGTGTATAATTGGATATGAAAGCCAAATAAATAGGCAAGCCACTCTGGTTAGGTATTCCAAACACATTTTACTGCTGTGAATCTTCTGTTATGAATATTTGGCAATATACACACCTGTTCTTGAGAAAGCCAATTATTATCTTAGTTCTCTAAACTTCTCTCTATCAGTATTAGGGTTTCAGGAATATCTCACCCGCCAGGACATGGATAAGAGAGGAACCCAGGTGAGCAGAATTCCTTTTCAAAAATGTATCCCACTCTTCACAGCTACCAAATTTAATTCTTCTCCAAGGTAAAGACTGATGAGGTGGTCTCTAGATGAACAAAACATTCTCTAAGTTTTCTTCTTCAGATGGTAAACTCACTCTCCACTCAATGAGGAGGACTCTTATCTTCCTCACTTTTCGGAAGGCACAGTGGCAGCAAAACTTCCCCCAAAACAAAACACCAAGGGCCAGATTTTAAAAGCCCTACGTGCGCTGGGCCTATTTTAAAAAGGCCTGGCAACATGTGTAAAGCCCCGGGACACATGTAAGTTCCGGGGCATTACTAAAGGGGTGGTCCAGGAGCTGGGTGGGGTGGTCCAGGGGCGGGGCCAGAGGCCTCCGACACAGCGGCCATTGCTGCTGTGTTGAAGGATCGTGTGCCAGCAGGCTGCTGGCAGGTGCAAAAAGTAAGACAAAAGTCAGGGGGGGTTAGAGTAGGGCTGGGGGGGAGTTAGCGGAAGGGGTGGGAAGGTCAGGCTAGGGGGAAGGGAATGGGGGAAGGCAGCGCGGCTCGGCATGCATAAGCCCTTGCAGGTGCCGACCCCCAATTTTATAACATGCTCGCACTTGCATGCGCACGTTATAAAATCGGGTGTACATGTGTGTGTGCCGGGTAGCGCGTGCACATGTACGCCCCCATGCACCTTTTAAAATCTACCCCCAAATCTTTACAAAAAAAACCCGAAAATGCTGAACTCTCTTGCAGTGAGTTACCACTGATCCATCCATGTGTTGTGCGGTGGAGAGCAGCAGCGTCTTCCCTACAGACTCCCTGAAATCCCCTACCTCAAGATGAGGACAAGGGTTTTCACAAGAAAACTTCCAAAAATCAAGTCCAAAAATCTCTTACTCAAAACCTGACACAATCTCAATAGACAGGTTGTGTAACAGCAAGGTAACAAGCTGTGAGGCATAGCACACCAAGAATAGGGGAAAACAGCTCCTCCTCCTCCTCCAACGACCAACACAAAATTCAACACCAATCTCTGAATCAGCCTGCCCTTGAGCAAACTGGAGCCTCACACCAGCAACCACACAGGGGTGCCTTAGCAAGTCATTTGCTCCACTCCTACAATCTCTATACCGAGCTTTGACTAGTGCCATCTAATGAAATCCAAAGGGTTGCCACACAACATTATACAAGTTCATATAACCAAGTATACCAAAGGAGCTAAAAGGAAGCATGATATGAAACTCCAAAGGGGAAGACTCGGGAACCATGTCAAGAAATATTTCTTCATGGAAAGGGTGGTGGATACCTGGAACACCCTCCCAGAGAGCGAGAGCCTACTCATAGTACCCTTATCCTAGGTAAGTATTTATACCTCTATATGAGGCCTACCTAGTCACTCGAGGTGAGGTTTAGGTATTAGTGTAGGGGGTTAGGGGCCACTTTGACATTCAAAGTGAGACGTACGAATAGAACAGTGCTCTCTTGTGAAGATTTGATGACCTTCGGAGTGAGGAAACTCACACAAAGATGAGATTTGTGCAATGTTCTCTCAACCTAGCTTGATGGTTGTAATTAAAATATGTGTTAAAACCGTGCGATAGGGCTTCGCAAATCATGAAGTCAGCCCACTTGGCCCCAAACTCCTCCCCTTTTTGTAATTTGCATCGCACTATGCGTTATGGCATTTGTGTATACGTTAAAGGTGTTTTCGCATGCGTTAAAGGCATTTTTTGCATGTGAAAATGCCTTCATGCATGCAAAAACGCCATATAGCAGTTTGATAAATGACCCCCTTAGATTGTAAGCCCTCTGGGGATAGGGAAATACCTACAGTACCTGAATGTAATCTGCTTTGAAGTGCTGAAAAAAAAGTATGAAAAATGGAAAATAAATAAGTTAAAACATGTCTATTTTGACCAGGCGTTCAATTAGAGTTGTTTCAGTCCTCATAGTTACATTGGTCTGAAAATCCAAAGTAGATATGTACTTGAATTAGCACATAGCCTTTACCTACCAAGGCCTTCATACATGCTTATGTTCCCAGTGTCCTTTGAACCAATCCAGACGCATCACTGCATCCTTGTTAGATGCTGACAATTAGTGCTAGTTTCTCATATCAAAGTAATCAGCAAATGTTAGCCAGAGAGACCTTGGAATGTAGTGTAAACCTAAACATTTTGAGATGGCCAACTTTCATTCATTATGTTCAATCAATATCAACTAGAAGCTGTCTTTTATGTTCAACATTGCTAAGTTAACTAGTGTGTTGGCATCCCAATAGCTGAGTAGCTTTCACAATACTAAACAATGTGATTAGTGCATTGTAGGAACTTCAAATCAAATTCTTGTGCATAATTAGTACGTCTTTGCTTGGCAGTTGAAGTAAAAAAAAAGCTTTATGGAAACACTACATGAATGAAATTGGTTAATAGGCTATAATAAGGAAAATATGCTCTTTGACCAAAAAAAGTGTTTTTTTTGGTCTTACATTAACATAGGGATAATTAGAGTTTTGCATGAAAGTAAAGCGTTCATACATAATTCAATCAAACCAAATTCAATCCTCCCCATACTCGCCTTTCTTTTTCAGCTCTAGAGATTGAATATCACCAGATATTCAGGTTATGCCACATGGCAACCGTTGTAAAAGGGTATATTTGTGCCATGTTTGAGATGGATAAAAAATATTTGTGTTGGATTCGTGGACCCTTGGGCCGATCGGAGTCGGAGGAAGAACTGCTGGATGTGGTTGCAGTAGCGACCCCGACCGGGAGGCGGCAAGGACAGGCTGGTGGCTGGCCGACGGTGGAACTCTGGGAGCCCTATGCGACCAAGGGCTTTGGCGAGGAAGGAGGTGAAGATGGTGCTGGCACTGTGTTGAGAGAACCTTCGCCCTGGAAGCCGATCCTCCCCCGAGAGGAGCTCGTAGGAGTTCGGCCGCTGGGACTTAGGAGATTCACCCTGGAAGCCGGAGTCTCCCCAGGAGGAGCCCGTAGAGACCCGGCCGCTGGGACTTAGGAGGGCCCGCGGGGGCCTGGTCAGCTGGAGTCCAAGGTTGAGTGCCGACAGGTCGTTGCTCGCCAGTCCCGAGCCAGGAACCAATGGATCACCGTACGCCAGTCCCAGGTCAGGAGCCAGAGAATCAATGCAAGCCGGTCCGGGGTCAGAAGCCAGAGGGTCAACGCAAGCCGGTCCGAGGTCAGAAGCCAGAGAGTCAACGTAAGCCGGTCCGGGGTCAGAAGCCAGAGAAACAACGTAAGCCGGTCCGGGATCAGAAGCCAGAGAATGCCAAATGCCAGTCCGGGGTCAGGAGCCAAGAATAAACGTAAGCCAATCCGAGTCAGGAACCAAGTAGGAAAAACGCAGTCAGAAGCAGCAACTGGAGACAGGAACAAACTGGGAACCTCGTTGCAAGGCGACGTTCTGGTCCAGCTGCAGGGCTTAAGTACCCTGGAGGCGTCTGATGTCATCAGGGGGCGTCCCCAAGGTTTCCCGCGCTGGCCCCTTTAAATTATCGAGTGAGACGGGCGCGCGTGTCTAGGGGGCGGGGCTTAGCGCCGCGAGGCGCCGGCTGCTCCAGCGAGGCAGGGAAGCGGAAGCAGAAGCAGCTGTAGGCCCGGGCGAGCTGGGGAGACGCCGGGCCTGCGGCCGCCGGCGTCCCTGGAGGCCCGGGGAGCGTGGGACCCGCGCCAACCCGTGAGCAGGTGGGTGGCGATTCCGGGGGCGACCCGGAATCGCAACAGTACCCCCCCCTCCCACGCCCCCTCCCGGGGGGCCGTGGTTTATCCGGATGTGCCAAGTGAAATTGATGAAGGAGTGTCTTGTCGAGAATGTGGGCGGAGGGCTCCCACGAGTTCTCTTCAGGACCATAACCCTCCCAGGACAGGAGGTATTCCCACCGATGACGGCGGAACCGGACATCCAGCACCTCTTTAACAGTGTACGTGTCCCCAGGATCAGCAGTGACAGCAGTAGGTCGCGGTGGCAAAGGATGAAAGCGGGAGAGGACCACCGCCTTCAGGAGGGAGACATGGAAGACATCATGTATGCGAAGGGTAGAGGGGAGGCGTAGACGGTAGGAAACCGCGCCAACACGTTCAGCCACCTGAAAGGGCCCAATGAAACGAGGCGCTAGCCTCATGGACGGGAGCCGGAGCTGGATGTTCCTAGTACTGAGCCGTACTCTGGAACCGGGCAGAAACACGGGAGCAGGTCGTCGAGACTTGTCTGCGTACGCCTTGAAGCGTGCGGCGGTGTGGCGGAGCTTCTCTTGCGTGGAGAGCCAAAGCTGCTGAATTTGGCTGGCCGTCAGTTGCGCTGCTGGCGAGGGGGTAGGAACAGACAGCGGGAGAGGTGGCTTGGGAACCTTCCCATATACCATCTTGAAGGGAGACTGTTGCGTGGCGGAGTGTCGATGGCGGTTGTAAGAGAATTCCGCCCACGGAAGAAGAGTAGCCCAATTGTCCTGCTGTTCCCTTATGAAGGCTCGAAGGAACGTCTTCAGGGTTCGGTTCGTGCGCTCCACTTGGCCGTTGCCCTGGGGGTGAAACGCCGTGGTCAAGTCTAATTGAACCCCAAATTTCAGACAGAGCGCCCGCCAGTATTTCACCGTAAATTGGGGCCCCCGGTCTGAAGCGATGTGCTGCAGTAAACCATGCAGGCGGAAGATATGTCGGATGAACAGCTCCGCTAACTCCGGAGCTGTAGGCAACTTGACTAGGGGCACGAAATGGGCCATCTTCGAGAAGCGGTCAATGGTGACCCAAACCACCGTTTTTCCCTGGGACGGCGGCAGCTCTACCACAAAGTCCGTGGAGATGTGAGTCCATGGTTCCGTAGGAATCGGGAGAGGTTGGAGGAGACCCCAGGGACGTCCTGGTAACGGCTTTTGCTGTGCGCACGTGGGACACGACTGAACATACAGGCGGACGTCCTCCCTCACTCGTGGCCACCAATAGAACTCGGTTAGAAGCTCCAGAGTCCGAGAGATTCCAGGGTGGCCCGCTGTCAGCGAGTCGTGCGCCCAAGCTAGCACCTTCTCCCTCGAGCGGAGAGGAACCACCATCCTACCACCGGGTACTAGTTCGGTGGCTGCCAACTGGACCTTTGCAGGATCTAAGACGTACTGAGGAGGCTCAGAAGAATCTTCTATTTCTGTAGTGCGTGAGAGAGCGTCAGCCTTAATATTTTTTGACGCCGGTCGGTACCGGAGAGAGAAATCGAACCGGCTAAAAAAGAGGGACCAGCGCGCCTGCCTGGGGTTGAGCCTTTGTGCTTGGGATAGATACGCCAGGTTCTTGTGATCAGTATATACCACGATTGGGTGTTGAGCCCCCTCCAACCACTGGCGCCATTCCTCGAAGGCCAGCTTAATGGCCAGTAGCTCCTTGTCCCTGATACCATAGTTCCTTTTGGCAGGCGAGAACTTCCGGGAGAAATAGGAACATGGCCGGGCTTTACCCTCTCTAGAAATCTGGGACAGGACGGCCCCTACGGCCACACTAGAGGCATCCACCTCTACCACGAACGGGCGTGCGGGATCCGGGTGTCGGAGACAAGTGTCCTGGAGGAAGGCTTCCTTTAGGGTCTGAAAGGCCTGTATGGCGGCTGGAGGCCAATTTTGGGCATCAGCGCCCTTGCGTGTGAGGGCCGTAAGGGGAGCCACCAAGCTGGAATACTGCGGGATGAAGTGGCGGTAAAAGTTGGCGAAACCCAAGAAGCGCTGGAGCGCCTTTACTCCCATGGGTTGGGGCCACTTCCGGATAGCTGCGACTTTCTCGGGGTCCATACGGAAACCAGTCGAGGAGATGATGTACCCTAGGAAGGGCAAGGATTCCTTTTCGAACTGGCATTTCTCCAGCTTGGCATACAGCCGGTTCTCTCGCAACTTTAGCAGCACCTGGCGTACGTGTTGGCGATGTTCCTCCAGGTTCTGTGAAAAGATTAGGACGTTGTCCAGGTAGACAATTACTGAGGTGAATAGTAGGTCGCGCAACACCTCATTCATTAAATTCTGAAACACGGCCGGGGCGTTACAGAGACCAAACGGCATGACGAGGTACTCCTAATGACCATCCCTGGTGTTGAAGGCAGTCTTCCACTCGTCTCCCGGTTGAATTCGTACGAGGTTGTACGCCCCTCTAAGGTCCAATTTGGAGAAGATGCGGGACCCCTGCAACCGATCCAAGAGTTCTGGAATGAGGGGTAATGGATAGCGGTCTCGTCGGGTGATCTGATTCAGGCCCCGGTAGTCAATACAGGGCCGAAGAGACCCATCCTTCTTGGCTACAAAGAAAAAGCCGGCCCCTGCCGGGGATTTCGACGGTCGTATGAATCCTCGGTCTAGATTCTCCTTGATGTAGGCCGACATGGCCTTGGTCTCAGGCAAGGACAGGGGGTAAACTCTACCACGAGGAGGTGTGGTATCCGGCAGCAAATCAATCGCACAGTCGAAAGGGCGATGTTCCGGTAGCAACTCCGCCTTTTCCTTGGAGAAGACATCTTTGAAGGCCTGGTACGGAGGTGGTACTGTCAGCGGGGCTGTAAGAAGTGGAAGTGTCTGAAGCAGACAAGCAGGAAGGCAACTGTGGAAGCAGGCTGGCCCCCAAGACGTAATCTGAAGCGAGCGCCAGTCTATTACTGGCGAGTGTTTTCTTAGCCAGGGCAGACCGAGGATGAGGGGGTGAATAGATCTCTCCAGGATAAGAAAAGAGATCTCCTCCTTATGAAGGAGCCCGACCTGCAGCTGAAGAGGACTCGTACGCGTAGTGATGGAGCCAGGAAGGGGAACCCCTTGGATGGATGATACTCGCAACGGGGGCTCCTGAGGCAAGACTTTGAGGTGTAATTGTTGTACCAGGTCCCGGAAGATAAAATTCCCCCCAGAACCTGAGTCTATTAATGCCTGGGTGTCGAAACCCCCTCCCGGGAGCGAGAGTTTAGCTGGAACTGTGCATGGGGAGTCTGGAGAGATACTGCCTAGAGTCAACTCCCCCCTCGACTCTAGGTTCTGGCGTTTCCCGGACGCTCAGTGCAGCGCGCCAGGAAATGTCCGTTACCACCACAGTAGAGACATAGTCCCTGTGAACGCCGACGCCTTCGTTCCTCGGCCGAGAGAGGACCCCGGCCCAGCTGCATGGGTTCTTCTGATGGCGAGGCAGCTGCCGCGGTCGGTGAGGCTCGACCCCGGGGTGGCGTGGTTCGACGGGCGGAGAGCCCCTGGGTGGACCTTCGCTCTCGGAACCGACGCTGGATACGCCAATCCACGCATCCAGCCAGCTCGATGAGTTCCTGTAAATCGTCCGGAAGGTCCCGGGCCGCAAGCTCATCCTGGAGCCGAGGGGACAGCCCCTCCAGAAAAATCCCATGCAAGCTATCTTCGCCCCAGGCCAGCTCGGTGGTCAGAGTCTGGAATTCCATCGCAAATTCCTCCAGGGGGCGATTACCTTGCTTCAACTGGAGTAGCTCTGAGGCGGCGAACGATATAAGGAAGTCCCTGCCTGCACTTCCTTGCCTTGGCAATCAGATCGGCACTGCAAGTGTACTAGTTTGCCTCCGCGTTCACAGTCTTGTTCCAGCCTTGTTCCAGCCTTGTTCCAGTGTCCTACTGTTCCAGCGTCCTACTGTTCCAGCCTTGTCCAGCGTCCTTCTGTTCTGGCGTCTGTCTGTCCTGTCTCCCCAGGAGGTACCACCGGACTGTCTCTCTGGTGCTGACCTCTGCGCTTCCCGTCCACGCCCGGCCCGTGCACGGGCCTGCTCACCTCGCTAGCTCCTCTCCAGGTCACGGCTTGGCCTCCCCAGCGGCAGCCGCGAGCTCCTCCAGGCCTTGGCATCCCACAGCGGCGGTCGCCGGGCCTTCCACTGCGCACCAGGCTTCATGCTGGAGTTTGGCGTCTCCAGTGGCGCTGGCCACGCCCATACGCACGCGCGCGCGGAGCACCTGGCCTCTTGTAGGGTATGGGCCGAAATCGGAGCGGCCTCGGAGGGAACTTTCTTTTGCCCTCCCCTCACCTTCCCCTCCCTTCCCCTACCTAACCCACCCACCCGGCCCTGTCTAAACCCCCCCCTTACCTTTGTTGGGGGATTTACGCCTCCCGGAGGGAGAAGTAAATCCCCGCGTGCCAGCGGGCCGCTAGCGCGCCGGGACGTGATCTGGGGGCGGGTCCGGAGGGTGCAGCCACGCCCCCGGGCCCGCCCCCGGAACACTCCCGACATGCTCCGAAAATGCCGCACGGTTCGGGCCCGCCCCCCGACACGCCCCCTCCGAAAACCCCGGGACTTACACGAGTCCCGGGGCTCTGCGCGCGCCGGTAGGCCTATGTAAAATAGGCTTACCGGCGCGCAGGGCCCTGCTCGCCTAAATCCGCCCGGATTTGGGCGGATTTAGGCGAGCAGGGCTCTTAAAATCCGCCCCAAAGTAAACAGAATGAAATGAAACGAAACACTGTAAGGTGAATTTTAAAAGCTGAACGTGTGCCAAAAACTGGAGATGGGCATGCATCTAGCACATGCACATGTCCACCCCATTTTATAAGCCAGCCACAAACATGCACAAGTATTGATGCGTGAATATATCACATCAAGAGTGGAATGTGGGAGGGCATGGGTGATGCAGAGTAGGGCCGAGAGATATGTGCACATGTAGCTATGTGCCTGGGTGCATTCAGGTCCATTCAGTGTAAAGTTACTTCTGCTATTGATGAGGTGTGAGTCCGCATACGATTATTTCTAGGCATCTAGGAAGTGCTTGAGGGGTCTGGGATAACTGGGGGGAGGGCAGGCTAAAGAACCAGGTGGGTCTGGAGGACTTGGCTATAGACTGGGGCAAACTGGTGGACGATCTGGCAAAACTGGTCAGGGCCTGGACGCACACCTTTTATAAAATTCCCTCACTTGCATGTCTCAGAGCCGACATTATGCTGCTGTGTGTGTGTACAACTTTAAAATTAGGAGCCCACATGCATGCACCAGGGCTAGTTTATAACATTCAGCAGTATGTGCATGCATGATGTATAATTGCAGGGCTCCCGGCCGTGCACGCATACACACCTGTATCTGTGCACCTGCGCTCCTGTTTTAAAGTTACAGTTCCTGCACTATGACTTGAAAAGACTCACTGTTTCCATTTCCCTTCTTAACAAATAGATTGATTTTTGGGTTCTAAGATTATCTGTCCATATTGTGAATAGCGATGTGAATGTTCTTTGAAAGTGACCTAAAATATCCTAGAACACAATGTAGCAGTGCACAGGAAAGCATCGCCAGGTAAAATCTAAAAACCTCTAGGCAGACTTGTGTTAATATATCCAGGGATTTCAAAGAATGTTCTCCCTCAGTCTCCCCAATTTTAAGCATATTAAAAACATATACCATATAATCGCTTATTATCAACATTTTATTTGGTTGAAAAATAAACTGCCCTAAGATTCATTTCTTTGCTAGAAGTTGTTTTTTTTTTCTCTAAATGATGCCTCCTTTTTTATTCTCTTGGAGGTAAAATAAATTAACAAATCAAAAACACGTTTCCATCAAGAAGGAGAAAGAAAGCTTCACATAAAATGCATTCAAATGAAATTGCCTAAGGAGAAAACCGGATCAGGAGTAAAGTATACGTTTCTTACTTCCTTGTACATTGCTGCTAAATGCTTCTTCTACCCAGTGTAAAAAAAAATGAAAATTCAGAAAACTTAAACAACAAAGGATGTTCTTTTGTGACTGTAAAAGATCTAACAAAGCAGAATTTATAAGGAATATCAAAAGTCAACTCACTGTGAGATTGGGAACAAGTTAGACTGTAAGGGGATATTTTTCAAAAGGATTTTCGTGCATAAATACAGGTTTATGTACATAAACGTCTTTAAAAACCATCTGGGTAAAGGGCTGGCGGGTTTGTGTGGGCAAAAGTACGCATGTACAGAGAAGGGCGACCAAAATGATAAGGGGAATGGAGCAGCTCCCCTATGAGGAAAGACTGAAGAGGTTAGGACTTTTCAGCTTGGAGAAGAGACGGCTGACGGGGGATATGATAGAGGTGTTTAAAATCATGAGACGTCTAGAACGGGTAGATGTGAATCGGTTATTTACACTTTCAGATAATAGAAAGACTAGGGGGCACTCCATGAAGTTAGCATGTGGCACATTTAAAACTAATCGGAGAAAGTTCTTTTTCACTCAATGCACAATTAAACTCTGGAATTTGTTGCCAGAGGATGTGGTTAGTGCAGTTAGTATAGCGGTGTTTAAAAAAGGATTGGATGAGTTCTTGGAGAAGTCCATTACCTGCTATTAATTAAGTTGACTTAGAAAATAGCCACTGCTATTACTAGCAACGGTAACATGGAATAGACTTAGTTTTTGGGTACTTGCCAGGTTCTTATGGCCTGGATTGGCCACTGTTGGAAACAGGATGCTGGGCTTGATGGACCCTTGGTCTAACCCAGTATGGCATGTTCTTATGTTCTTACACAAAGATTTTCCCTGCATTCAAGGTAGACGTTCCAGTGGGCAGAGTTTGGAGGCAGTGCTGCAACTTCTGCACATATTTTTTTATTTTAAAACTGTACACACAAGTCACCCTGTCCAAGTTAAGCCCTGCATGAAGCAGTCATAACTTTGTATTTGGTTAATTTTTGTACATAGATGGCCAGATACCCTAGGATTTTCAAAGCAAGCATATGCACATAAAAATACGTTGAAAATGCTCAGTAAAGTCTGCTGCACAAATTAGAACTATAAGGGGCAGATTTTCAAAGGGTTACATGGGTAAGATATGCGCGTAACCCCCGAAAAGATGCCCCTGTCTGCCCCTGCGCGCGCTGAGCTATCTTGCATAGGTTCGGCGGCGCGCAAGCCCTGGGACGCGAGTATGTCCTGGGGCTTGCAAAAAGGGGCAGGGCGTGGGTGGTCCGGGGGCGGGGCGTGGCATTTGCCGCTGTGCTTGGGATCGCGGGCCGGCCATCGGCCGGCGTAACTTCTTCAACAAAGGTAAGGGGGGGTTCTAGGTAGGGCTGGGGGCGGGTTAGGTAGGGGAAGGAAGGGGAAGGTGTGGGGGGGGCGGAAGGAAAGTTCCCTCCTAGGCCGCTCTGATTTCCGAGCGGCCTTGGAGGGAACAGAGGCAGTCTGCGCGGCTCGGCACGTGCAAGTTGCACAATTGTGCACCCCCTTGCGCACGCCGACCCTGGATTTTATAACATGCGCGCACCACCGAACCTATGCAAGATAGGCTCGGCGCGTTCAGGGGCAGCCAGGGGCATCTTTTCGGGGGTTACGCTTGTACTTTATGCATGAAAGTGATATTTAAAAAATTGCTACAATATATGCCATTGAATTGTCAATAGGTTTTACACGCATAATGTAAGGAGGTAACTTTCAAATGAGCTATACAATCATAGCAATTTTGAAAAGCCATTTACATACTTAAAGTACATTTACATATATATATTGACAATTCAATGGCATATATTATAGCAATTTTCAAAAGCCCACTTACACGGGTAAAGTGCATTTACATGCTCAAAAAAACAATTTTAATGTGGTAACTTTCATTCCAGCGTGTCGGTACACATGTACGCATGTATGCTGGCTTGTGTCCAGAGACACGGCTATTTTATAACATATGCACTTATATGCATGAATGGTATAAACTAGGCTGAACGTACATGTGCACACAATTTTATATGGAAGCACGCATGTGTGTGCAAATGCTGCCTCTACTGCGTAAGTGGGGGGACTTTAACAGAGACACACGCCAACACAATTACCAGTTAAACCACTTCATTCCCAGTTCACCCATGTAAAAAATAGAACTTCCTAACCCCCCTCTCATTTAAAAAGCCTTCCATTTTCCCTCTTATCCCTGACCCTTAAATCCCTGCCTATATTTTTTTGTTTTAGGACTTACACACTATCCATAGCAGAAGTAAAATTACCTGGTAGGGGACCCGAGTATGTACTTTTGCATGTACGTTTTTATGCGCTGGTTTCATTCATAAATTCAGGAACACCTACGCCCCACCCAAACCACACCCACGCCATGCCCATTTTTTGAACTTTTCCGTTTGTACGCATACCAGGAGATATGTGCATACATGAGCAGATTTTAAAATCTGCTCGGTGCGCGCCAGCCCATCATACTCGCATATCTCCCGGTTTTGATGAGCGCCGGACTTTTAAAATTCACCTTTACGAATGTAAATCCCCCATTGGGCCTGTTTTTCAAAACCATTTACATACTTAAAACTTGGTTTTAAATGTGTTATTGTACTTTACCCATGTAAGTAGGCTTCTGAGAATGGCTACAATATATGTCATTGAGTTGTCAATAGGTTTTTACCCATGAGTAAATGGCTTTTAAAAATAGCTACACTGGCATGTTACATTCACATTCATAACCCCTTTAAATTACCTCCAATGTGCATAACAGTTAGCATATATGTGGGTAAATAGCCTTTGTTCACGGATTCCGTACTTTATAAAAGGAGAAAATATGCACATATTTTCACTTTTGTGTGCACATATAAGTGCTTAAAATAGGGGCAATCTAGAGATGTTCTGAGGTGGGGGCCAACATTTACACATGTAAGTTGCTATTTTAAAAGACATTTATGCATGTAGATTTGCCAATTTACTTCTGTCATTTTATATCTGTTAATTATCTGGGGTAAATAATATTAAACATGTTCCTGCTCTTCAATGCAGTCACATATAAGCCTACAAATGGTGTGTATGTTGCAGGATAGAGATGCCTGTATTTTAGAAAACAAGCAAGTATCCTATGTGTAAATTATAAAATACTATCATAGATCTGCTCATGGCTATATACTTGTGTATATGCTGCCATTCACATTTGTTTGAAAGTTACTCTCTTTAACTATTCCTCCAGTTGTATTTGTTGCACGCTTATGTGGGTTCAATTACAGCAATGCAAGAATTTTAAATGATGTGCAAAATTATGCATGTAATGGAAAAAATGTTTGTATCACTATATGCAAATCTACGTGTGTACCACCCATGCATAGGCGCTTGCATAGAATATCTCATGCGCTCATATGCTCAAGCAGGTTACACACCTATTTCATTCATGTATAAATTCCGGATACACAGAGACAAAGTACACAAAATCATGCCAAACTTTACCATCAGAGCTGTCCAATGGCTGGCATCCCTGGTAGTGGAAAATGAAGCAAACTAGTATTTTGCTATGGTGGTCCACACAAAAACACTTGGAGGGTGCTCCAGATGGTATTCAACCACGATGCCTCCTACCCATGAGGGGTAAGAAGAATGGGGTAATGGGGGTGGAGAGGGTCATGCCATGCATGGGGGGTTACTAGTGGAGGCTAGAGGGGTGTGGGAACAGCAGTGGAGGAGGTCAGGACATTCACGGGGAGGCTACAAGGGGTCTAGAGCGGAATGCACGCAGGAGTATAGAGGGTCAGACCATAAACGGGGGAGCTACTCAGGGTGGGGGAGGGGGGCTGAGGGTACTACAGCTACTCACATCTTAGAAATTAGCAATCCATAGAAACATATCAGTATGGCTCTCATATTAACAGCAACAGTGCTCTGTTAATGGATGTCATACTTTTTTCCCTTCTAGATCGAAGACCTGAAGAAGAAGGCACAGGAGTTGCACCTGAAGTGGAGGTACATGATGGGCCAGCTACACACTAGGCAGGATGAGGCTGGAGGTAAGACATTCCTCAGGCCAACTGGGAATAGTAAACTAGCTTATCTATGTCCTGTCTGTGTCAAATACCACACTAATCGCCCCCAGGTCTGCCACATATGGTTCAGCTTACTGTAACCCTCCTTCACAATGTCTCTCTGTCACGGGCTGCACTATCCTGAAATATTTTAGGAAACATACCCTGTAACCTAGCTGGCACACTTTCAGAGACTTTATTCCCACTCCTAGATGGATTTTCATTTAAACAAAAGGGCCATGGTCAATAGAACAAGAAGGAGCATCTTGACTCTACATGTCTTGTTACATACATCTTTAGCGGACACTTTCATCCCTGTTGCACATTTCTTACCCTTACACTAGGGGCCTCATTTTCTAAAGTATCGCAGGCCTGCGATACTTTAGGTAATGAGGAGCAGGGGGCCGAAACAGGGGGCAGTCCTGCGCTAGCCGGCAGCGATCGCACTGCCACGGTGCGATCGCTGCCGGTTTTGAACCCAATAGCGCCACCATAGAAGGTGTAGCTATTGGGCATGAAATAGGACGCAAAAAGGCCCTTACCTTTTCGTCGTCCGCAGCGTCTTCGCAGAGTCGGCCCCGGTGACGCCCCAACTCCTCCTCTTCCGGGGCCGACTCCGCCCCCATCTTGGTATCGCATGTGATCCGTCTGGTAAATGACCCCCTAAGTGACAGATAGTGACAAAAAGAATATATTTCCTTTTTGATGTTAATAACTGTGATCTAGCAATGCTCTTACTGACCAGGTTTCTCACAATGTGTCTGGCTGAGCCAATCATGACAAATTGAATGCTACAACACAGATACTGAGCCAAAAAGAGTCAGCTGATGCAACAGAGAATATAAGGCTGGGACAGAGCTCTGACTTGATCTCTGAAATAATTATCTGCCTCTCCTGCAATTTATTTATTTATTTGTTTATTTTAATTTTTATATACCGGAATTCCTGTACACAATACAAATCAATCCGGTTTACAATAAACAATAAGTTACCCTGGTTGGAGCGGTCCGACCTGGGCTTATTACAAGGAACATTGAAAAGTAACAATAAACCATTTAACATTTAACATTTAACATTATTCGTATTTTGAAACAATACGTGTGTTCAACTTTTTACAAGGAACTTTGAATAGCGACACAGAACCACCAGACGCCATCGTATTCTGAAGATAGTTAGTGGATTAAACATTGCAAATTAACAGTTGGATAAAGATGATCCATGTTATGTGGATTGACTGGGTTAAGACCATGTGCATAATAGTTGCAGTGAGATGGGAACAAACTAGGAACAATTTATTCTAAGTGACACAAAGGAGAAATAATAAATAAGTATACAGTTATATAGTATATGATTAATGACTGTTAAATAAAATTGCGAGTAAGAAAGTATATAAATTAAGTATCTATGGTGTTAGTGACAGGATGCAATGAATGGATCTGAAAAGAAGTCAGAGGAGGTGCCTAGTTACATTCTGGAAATTGGAAAGCTGGCCTGAAGAGCCAGGTTTTTAACTTTTTTTTGAACTCTGGTAGACTGGGTTCGAGGCGTAGGTCTGGTGGGAGAGCATTCCATTGGTGTGGTCCCGCAGTTGAGAGTGCTCTTTTTCTTAGTGTTGATTTAGCTGGAGCTTCGACTAAGGTGCCTTTGTAGGTGCTTCTGATGGGTCTGGAGGATAAGTGTGGACGAAGTTGAGTTTGTAGTGATATAGATGCGACGTTGTGAATTGCTTTATGAATAATGGTTAAGGTTTTAAATAGGATTAAGTTGTAAGATGTCAGGGATGCATGCTGAATGTTTTTGTCTGACTGCCACCAGCATTTTGATTGTCATGTCATACTTAAGAAAGGCATGGCTGATGTATAGCACCAAGTTGAAGAACTGCTGTGTGCTCAAGTCCCAGAGAAGGACTCCACTTCAGATCTAGGAATCAGTGCTCAGTGTCCATGTGCATTTGCAGTAGAGACATACACTTCTGCAGAAATTCAAAATCTGGTCACAAAGAGACAAGAAAATCCCTCTAATGAGGACATTAATAAATCTGATACTGCAGATCTGATTACTAGTGGTTTAAAATCTGAAAAAATACAGAGAGCTGAAGAGTTAACTGATAGCTAGATTCATCAAATTGCTGTAAATATCTCATGTGGTAGAAAAAGGGGTATGTTTATTTCCTAATTATCAGGATGTGTGCTATATATAGATATTACCACAAAGTGGGGGGTTTTTGTGGTTATACCTACATAATTGCATTTTCCTAGCTACAAAGTGCTGAGAGAGAGAGAAGAACATCTGACACACATGACTCATTGTGTTCATAAGTTTCTTCTTATTTTCTATTCCTGTTACTATTTATTTAGTGAAGGAACCTGTAAATTACAGAATGAGTTTAATTGCTTATGTGAGGAGATTTATGACTGGATGTTTGCAAGGAATGATGGAGAGAGAGACTTTATAAGTTTAGTGACAAAGAGCTGCCTTAGTTAATGGAGGAATAAATTAGCAGGATAATAGTTGTTGGAATTCAACTGACTTCCCTAGCATTGGAAACTCATTGTTTAGCAGGGAGCTGCCGTTACAAACTCTGATACATGTGTTGCTAGGATCTGGTGAAAGATGCTAAGGGCATATATGCACATGGTTTTGTTCCTTAACCTGCCTGGACCCAGACTCCTTTGGCCTGTTCTACTATGGGGGTCATTTTCCAAGGGGAGAGAGAGAGAGAGAGAGAGAGAGAGAGAGAGAGAGAGAGAGAGAGAGAGAGAGAGAGAGAGAGAGAGAGAGAGAGAGAGAGAGAGAGAGAGAGAGAGAGAGAGAGAGAGAGAGACTTACTATAATGTCTACTCCCTAGACAGGTATTTGTATCCCTATGGGAGGCCCACCTAGTAACTCGAGGTGGGGATTAGGTATGAGTGTAGGGGATTGGGGCCACTTTCACATTCAACATGAGACGTACGAACAGAACAGTGGTCTCTTGTGAAAATTTGATGGCCTTCGGAGTAAGGAAACTCACTCCAAGATGAGATTTGGCCAATGTTCTCTCAAACTAGCTTGTTGTTGCCCAGGTAGAGTGTCCATCAAGCTAGACATTATAGCAAGGCTCTCTCTCTCTCTCTCTCTCTCTCTCTCACCGCGATAAACCTGTCATGCAACAGGCTGTTTGTGCAGTGCGATGATTCTTTGGTTGTTTATCGTGCACCGCGAAGATGTTTTCGCAAATCGCGAAAACATCGCAGCACGCGAAGTTTCCCCGCTGCATGAAAAAAGCCTCATTTGTATGGGAAACGCCCCTTAATGCGTTACCAATGCGATATTGGAAAATGAGGCCCTAGGATTGGTGATTTAAACCTGGGTTTCTTACTAAACCAGCATCTTTAAAATTTCATTTACACATCTACTTAAAATATTCAAAGGAAAAAGATGTTTTTCAGTTGGTAATTTTATGCCGATAAAATAACTTGTGAATGCCAACATATCTTCATAACCATAAACACAATCTCATTCGGTCAACAGAAGAAGGTAACCGCAGTATCAAATACACAATCCTCTTATATCCAGTGTTTAAAAAACCCCACGAAATAATCGTGACTTCACATCCTCCCTTGAAAAATGTCAATCATTCTAGCACACCGTACATAACCCACATTTAGGGGCAGATTTTCAAAGGGGTACATGCATAAGATACGTGCATACCCTCCAAAAACCTGCCCCAAGCTCCCCCTGTGTGCACTGAGCCTATTTTGTAGGGATGTGAATCGTTTTAGGACGATTAAAATTATCGTCCGATAATTTTAATATCGTCTTAAACCGTTATGGAACACAATACAATACAGATTCTAACGATTTATCGTTATAAATCGTTAGAATCGTGAGCCGGCACACTAAAACCCCCTAAAACCCACCCCCGACCCTTTAAATTAAATCCCCCACCCTCCCGAACCCCCCCAAATAACTTAAATAACCTGCGGGTCCAGCGGCGGTCCGGAACGGCAGCGGTCCGGAACGGGCTCCTGCTCTGAATCTTGTCGTCTTCAGCCGGCGCCATTTTCCAAAATGGCGCTGAAAAATGGCGGCGGCCATAGACGAAAAAGATTGGATGGCAGGAGGTCCTTCCGGACCCCCGCTGGACTTTTGGCAAGTCTCGTGGGGGTCAGGAGGCCCCCCACAAGCTGGCCAAAAGTTCCTGGAGGTCCAGCGGGGGTCAGGGAGCGATTTCCCGCCGCAAATCGTTTTCGTACGGAAAATGGCGCCGGCAGGAGATCGACTGCAGGAGGTCGTTCAGCGAGGGTTCCGGCGCCTCGCTGAACGACCTCCTGCAGTCGATCTCCTGCCGGCGCCATTTTCCGTACGAAAACGATTCGCGGCGGGAAATCGCTCCCTGACCCCCGCTGGACCTCCAGGAACTTTTGGCCAGCTTGTGGGGGGCCTCCTGACCCCCACGAGACTTGCCAAAAGTCCAGCGGGGGTCCGGAAGGACCTCCTGCCGTCCAATCTTTTTCGTCTATGGCCGCCGCCATTTTTCGGCGCCATTTTGGAAAATGGCGCCGGCTGAAGACGACAAGATTCAGAGCAGGAGCCCGTTCCGGACCGCTGCCGTTCCGGACCGCCGCTGGACCCGCAGGTTATTTAAGTTATTTGGGGGGGGTTCGGGAGGGTGGGGGATTTAATTTAAAGGGTTGGGGGTGGGTTTTAGGGGGTTTTAATGCGCCGGTTTTTCGATTTTTTCGATTTTTCACGATTTTTCACGATATTTTACCCCCCCCAAACGGCAACAATACGATTCCCTCCCCCTCCCAGCCGAAATCGATCGTTAAGACGATCGAGGACACGATTCACATCCCTACTATTTTGCATAGGCTGCCGGCACGTGCAAAGCCCCAAGACATGCGAAAGTCCCGGGGCTTTCCTGGGGGGGCATGTCAGGGCCTGTTGGGGGCATGTTGCGGCCAGCGCGTCATTGGGGACATTCCGGAGGCGGGGCCCTGGTCATGGTTCCAGCCCAGGGGCATTCTGGGGGCATGGCTACGGCCTCCGGGCCAGCCCCTAGACCGGAATATGGCGTGCCGGCAGCCAGCCTAGCGAGCGCAAGTTAGGCAGGCGTAACTTTTGAAATAAAGGTAGG
Source organism: Rhinatrema bivittatum (assembly GCF_901001135.1). Lineage (NCBI taxonomy): Eukaryota > Metazoa > Chordata > Amphibia > Gymnophiona > Rhinatrematidae > Rhinatrema > Rhinatrema bivittatum. Next base: position 606,460,815 of record NC_042616.1, on the reverse strand, counting down.
GGGAATTAGGTAGGGCCGGGGGGCAGGTTAGTTAGGGGAAGGAAAGGGAAGGTGGGGGGCGCCAGAAAGAAAGTTCCCTCTGATTTTGGAGCGGCCTCGGAGGGAATGGTGGCAGGTTGCGTGGCTCGGCACGCGCAGGCTGCCGATTTTGCACAGCCTTGTGCACGCTGACCCCGTATTTTAAAAGATATGCGTGGCTATGCGCGTATCTATTAAAATCTGGCGCACTCTTGTTTGCGCCAGGTGCGTGAACAAAAGTACGCGCTCGCGTGCTTTTTAAAAATCTGCCCCTTAGGGTGTATTAGTTGTTACAGGATGATTGAAGTATTTATTTATTTTATTTATTTTTAACTTTTATATATCGACATTCTTGTATCAAATACAAATCATATATCATCTATTAAATTTGAGAATATAATTAAAATATTAAATATGAAAGGCTAAAATTACTAAAAGAGTGAAATAAAATGAATTGTACTGCAATATAAAATGGAAATAAAAACCTCATATTAAAAAAGAAGTATAAATAGTGAGCGGATTCATCAATAAACATGAACTAAAACTATTAAAAATGCCAATCAAAAAATAAAAAATACATATGCAAACAGTGCCCTAAAAATAAAAGTAATAAAATAGCATTGTAATATAAATGATGAAATGGACTTGTGAAATGATGGTAAGCAAAAATAAATAATGAAAATAAAAATATAAGAGTTAAAATTTTTAAGAGGTTAAAAAATTAAAAATAGACAACTACAAAATACAATCAAAATATAAAATAAAATAAATTGTGTTACAATATAACTAGATAACAAAAAATTAATTTGCCAATAAAATGAAAGATGTAAATGAAAAAAAGAGACAGTTTTGTTCTTTGGAAACCGACCTGATTTGATACTTGTATTAAGAAGGTCGGTATATAAAAATCCTAAATAAATAAATAAATAAATGAAAAAGATTTTTGTCGATACCTCATCTCCTATAATATGTCAATAATTCCAGCGATATTGTGTTTTAAAGGTCCAATGGATTATATAATATCCATTCAATGCAAATAGGGTTGGATTGATGTTATATAGCAAAACATTTTTAAAGTAAATTAAAACTATTAAAAGATAGTAAAGGATAAAGATATGCAAGCAGTGTGTAGCTATTGGGCATGAACTCGGACTTGAAAGGGGCCTTACCTTTTCGTCGTCCATGACGTCTTTGCACAGTTGGCCCCGGTGACGCCCCAACTCCTCCTCTTCCGGGGCCGACTCCACCCCCATTTTGGTATCGCACGCGATAAGGGACTTTTCGCGTGTGAATCGTCCCTTATCGCGTGCAATCCGGATGGAAAATGAGGCCCATTATGAGGTATTCAATCACGTTTAAATTAATTCTTTTAATAAATATAATCCACATACATAAATATATAAACAGACTCACTAGCGATATAGCACATAATATGCCTGTCCCGATTTGATTTTCGTAACAAAGGAATTTTAAAATTATATGACTAATATAATAATCTTTGTTACCCACATAATAGGATTACTCACCATGATATGACCTTAAAGTCACTTTTATATTTACGCTACAAATAATCCAACCAGGTAAATTTACACTATTTATTAGTTTTTTAATTTGCTTTTATTTCTTTGATATGTTAATTTTATTGTACTTCTTAATTTTTTAATAATGTCTTTTCTTTTCCATTCATATTTTCATTTTTATATTGAATTTTATTTTTGTTTTTAGTGAACACTTCCAGAAACAATACATTGTGCCTGAGTACATACTCTATATATCACTCATTTTTAAGGTAACATTTTTTAATTCATTTTCCTCTGTTCTTGACTGCAACTTGTGGTCTTCCTCATCCATTATATTGAATATAAGCAGCAATTATTCAACTATATCTCAGGTACTTTATGTGTATGTCAATTTCTGTTATTTATTTATTTTATTGGGTTGTTTTGCATCAATATTAAAGTCCATAATTATTGTATTTTTTAGAGCCCCTGATGCAGCCATAAGTGCAAAACTCGGCCAGAGTTGGGCTCTTCACAACCCTGCTGGGCTGGTCGTGGGCTACGCAGGGACGGGACAGCGGAGCCACTCGAGACATCAAACTGGAACACGGACATCAAGGCTGGAACAGAACATCAAGGCTGGGATGGAACATCAAGGCTGGAACGGAGCATCAAGACTGGAATGGAGCATCAAGACTGGAATGGAACATCAATGAAGATACCAGGAACATGGAATGGGATCCAAAGAAGAAATGTCAAGCTGGAACGGAAGATAAGAGGTCTTCCGTTCCAGCTTCAACCGTTCGCCACTTCAACCGTTCGCCACTTCAACCTTGCAAAGGCAAGGTTGAAGTGGCGAAGAGAAACTTTTGTAGGGCTTGAAGAGATAATGCCCGGGGAGGAGCTCACAGGCGGATCCAGAGGAACCACTCCCTACTGGCCATTTAACTCCAGAGAGAACACGCAGGCCTGCCCCTTGAAGGCAGCTAAGGAAAGCTGGACAGGACACTGGACAGTGGTGTCCTGCCGCTATGAGTGCAGGAGCAGGAGCTAGGCCTCTCGCAGGCCCCGTCATGGGATGCGGCTTCCCTGCAGCAGGGAGGAGCATGGAGGGTGGCTCCTGCCGCTTGAAGAAGGTGTCGGCAGCCTCCTACCGCAACAGAGCACAGCAGGCGGCTCTTGCCGCTGAAGACGGTGAAAGCCCATGGGTCCTGCGTGGTGAAGATGGGACAGGTGCGGCCTCGACCAGCCGCAGGAGCGGCAAAGATGGCGGCCTCCGGGCTGCAGAGGCTCGCTGCAGCTCCTGCTGTGCAGGAGCATGGTGGCACAGCTCACCATACCAAGGAACGTGTGGGCGGTCTCCGGACAATGAGGGAGCGGCAGCTTCGGCCTCCATGCCACGGGAAGGAACGAGACTTCAGGGCAGCCTCTTGGCTGCGGAGGTAAGAGCCTGCTCGCAGCCCTACCGCAAGCAGGATCGCAACAGCTTTGAGTAAATCCATGCTGTGTTCCATTAACCATATCTTTCTATATGCTCTAGGGATGTGCATTCGTTTGGAAACTGATAGGAAAAGTCACAAAATTTCGAGTGGTTTTCTTATCATTTCTTGGGAAGGGGAGAAAGGGCACATAAAAAAAAAACCCAAACCCACCCCAACCCTTCAAATTCAATTAACTACAACCCCCCTACCCTCCCGAGCCATCCATTGCCCCTACCATGTGACAGGGACCAACCAATGGTACCGATAGCCCCTGTCACATGGTAAGGGCAAAGAGCCACCGGCACCATTTTGATTAGTGGCAGCCGACGGCCCAAGAAGGGGAGATCACTCCTGGGACCCCCACTGGACCACCAGGTATTTTCAGCAACTTTTTTGGGGGGTCGGGAGGGTGGGGGGATTGTAGGTAATTGAATTTGAAGGGTTGGGGTGGTTTTTTGTTTTTTTTTCGGGGCAACTGAAAAAAATCGGCCTGAACCACGGGAAAATGAAATTTCCTGCAGTGGGCCGATAACAAAGGCCAAACTGAAAGGTTCGGCTGAAGCACATCTCTAATATGCTCTGTGATTTTGATCTTTAGAAAAGGTTCCGCTTTTTTTCCCTGCACTGAAGTCAGGCTCACTGGTCTATAGTTTCCTGGATTGCCCCTGGAGCTCTTTTTAAATATCGGGGTTACATTCGCCACCCTCCAGTCTTCAGGTACAATGGATGATTTTAATGATAGGTTACAAATTTTAACTAATTGCTGCGTGTCCTGGCTGCACTAGTGCCGTGGGCTGGCCTGCTCACCCCATTCTGGCAGGTCCTGAGTGGGGTGAACAGGCCTGCCCATGGCACTAGCATCAGGTCCTGTTTGTTGCGCGGAAAACCTATGTATCAAGGCATGTGGCATGTGGTATGCTCCTCGGCCGTCTTCCCCCGCAGCAACAGCCAGCTCCTCTCGTCAGCGGTGTTCCCGGGCATCCCCAGACCTGTCGGGGCCTTCCGACTCGCAGCGCCCCTAACGCCGGAACTCGGTATCCTCCACGGCATTGGCCCCATCCCTAGGCGCGTGCTCATGGACCATTCAGCCCTTTTAAAGGGCCCAGCGCAGGAAACTGGTCCGCGGCGCCTGATGATGACCTCACCAAGCCTTAGTATTTAAGGCGAGGCTCTGTCCCCAGAACCTAGCCTTGGCAAATGGGTCAACACCTTCGTGTAGCTAGTTGCCATCCTTTGTTCCTTGACCTAGTCTCTGTTCCAGTGTTCCTCCATTCCCGTGTTCCTGTCTTGTTCCAGTGTTTCTGCATTCCTGTGTTCCCATGTTATTCCAATGTTCCTGCTTCTGTCCTGATTCCTGCTCCACGTTCCTGTTCGGTAGTACCTTCTCGGACTGATTCAAGGTACTGATCTCTGCCTGCCTGACCATGTTTGACCGCTGCCTGGAACCGACCTTTGCCTGCCTGACCACATTGACCACTGCCTGGAACCGACCTCCGCTTGCCTTGACTATGTATAGATTGATCTTGGAACTGACCCTTGCTTTGGCTGACTACCCCTTGGATGGATACCTTGGCTTTGACCCTTGTGCTTCACTCAGATACTCTGTTCACTCCTTTGACCATCAGACCAGCCTGTTCGGATGCTGCCCGTGGCCTTCCTCTGACTAGACATATAGGCGCTGCCTATCTCGCCCGGAGGACTTTCATTTCCTGTCTCCTTCCTGAGGTCTCCGGTGATCTCCATCCAGGTCTAGTCCATCTTCTCATCTCCAGCCGCACACCTTAACTCGTGGTGGGCACATCTCTCCACTATTTCTCTGGGAGATCCTTCGAGGCCCACCTAGGTTCAGGCGGTCCGGGTATCCAAGGGCTCAACCTGCAGAAACTGGATTGCTATTGGTGAAGCTCCAGCTAGCTTCTGTCTCCTTGTGTGCTCCGATTCCTGGAGGCAGGCGCTCTCTGGGTCCAACCAGAAGGCCGTACCAATCCTGCACCAGGCCAAGAGTCCACCTCCAGCTCAACACTAATAGATCTGAAATTTAATTTTTTAGTTCCTTCAGAATCGTGGGGAGCAAACCATCCAGTCCAAGTGATTTGCTTGTCAATATGGCCTACTACATCATCAAAGTTCACAGTGATATGGTTCAGTTCATCTGAATCATCAGCCATAATATCCATCTCTGGAACCAGTGTCTCCCCAACATCCTCATTAGTAAACACAGAAGCAAAGAATTAATTTAGCCTTTCTGTAATGGCCTTATCTTCCCTAGGAGCCGCTTTAACTCCATCTAATGGTCCAACCAACTTCCTCACAGGTTTCTTGCTTTAGATATATTTTTAAAAGTTTTTATTATGGGTTTTTGGCTCTATGGCCAACTTCATTTCAAATTCTCTCTTAGCCTGCTTTATCAATGTTTTACACTTAACTTGGCATTGCTTATGTTTTTTCCTATTTTCTTCAGATGGGTCCTTCTTCCAATTTTTGAAGGATGTTTTTCTGTCTAAAATAGCCTCTGTCACCTCATCTTTTAACCATGCCGGTAATCATTTTGCCTTCCTCCCACCTTTCTTAATGCATGGAATACATCTGAACTGCACTTCTAGAATTGTATTTTTAAACAATGTCCATGCCTGTTGTACACTTTTAACCTTTGCAGCTGTACCTTTCTGTTTTTTCTAACTATTTTCATCATTTGATCAAAGTTTCCCTTTTGAAAATTTAGTTTTAGAGCTGTAGATTTACATATTGTTCCCCTTCCAGTCATTAGTTCAAATTTGATCATGTTATGATCACTACATTATCTCTCTAATAAAACCCTCATTCCACTAAGAATTAAATCTAAAATAGCACCCTCTCTTTTTGGTTCCTGAATCAATTGTTCCATGAAACAGTCATTTATTCCATCCAGGAATTTTATGTCTCTAGCATGTCCGGATGTTACATTTATCCAATCAATATTGGGGTAATTGAAATCTCCCATTATTACTGCACTGCCAAATTGGTTAGCTCCCCTGATCTCTCTTAACATTTCATCATCTGTCTGATTATTTTGGCTATGTGGACAATAGTATACTCCTATCACTATACTCTTACCCAACACACATGGAATTTCTACCCACATAGATTCAACTGAGCATTTAGTCTCTTATATGATCTTTACCCTTTTGGACTCAATACCCACCCAGACATAAAGTGCAATACCCCCACCAATTTGATCCTCCCTATCATTGTGGTATAATTTGTAGGGATGTGCATTCATCCAGAACAAATTAGGCAATTTCAACGAAATTTCCTAATTCGTCCTGGTTCAGCCACCCCAAAAAATGAAGTGGATTTTCTCAAAATGTCAAGAAAATTCATTTTTCAGGGTTAGTGTGTGCTAACACCAAAATTCGGGGCAGGTGAAAAAAATCAGCCCGAACTGCGGGAAAACAACATTTCCCACATTGGGCCGATAACAAAGGCCGAACCATTGGTTATCCTCCTTCCATCAGTTCTCTACTATACCAATTAGGTCTGTCTCACCATTCACTGCTATGCATTCTAACTCTCCCGTCTTACTTCTTAGACTTCTGGCAATGGCATACAGACATTTCAAAATACATTTTTTGTTTGTATTAACAACCTTCTTTTCAGTTGATATGAATAATTTGGAATTCTTTAGCTCAGGTGATACCTTACTTGTAGGCACATGGGCATCTTTTGCTTTTATTGGAACGTCTCTGTTGGGATGCCCTAACTCTCCTGTTTCATTAGCATCCTTCAAAGATACATTCCTCTGAACCATGCACAGCTGAGTAACTGTTGGTTTTCCCCCTTGTTCTAATTTAAAAGCTGTTCTATCTCCTTTTTGAAAGTTAATTCCAGCAGCCTGGTTCCATTCTGGTTAAAGTGGAGACCATCCTTTTGGAAAAAAGACTCACCCTTCACAAAAGGTTATCCAGTTCCTTAGAAAACTGAATCCCTCTTCCCTGCCCAGCATCTCATCCATGAATTGGGAACCAGTGCTCTGCCTACCCGGGGACCTGCACATGTAACAGGGAGCATTTCAGAGAATCACATCCTGGAGGTTCTGGATTTCAGCTTTCTACCTAAAATCCTAAATTTGGCTTCCAGAACCTCCCTTCCACATTTTCCTATGTCATTGGTACCCACATGTATGACAATCCAGCTTCTTCCCAGCACTGTCTTTAATCCTACCTAGGAGACGCATGAGGTATGCTACCTTCGCACCAGGCAGGCAAGTTAACAGGCAGTCTTCACGTCCACTCACCACCCAGCTATCTACATTTCTAATAATCAAATCACCAACTATGATGGATGACCTAACCCTTTCCTCCTGGGCAGTAGCCCTGGGAGACTGTCCTCAATGCATCACCTGGAGAGCAGGTCCTTGCTACAGGATCATTTCCTGCTATACCAGGGTAATGCTCTACAACTGGGAGACCTTTCTGATACAAGGCAGCACCAGGGCTTCCAGATTGGATTTGGGACTTGGCTACAATGTCCCTGAAGATCTCATCAATGTACCTCTCTGTCTGTCTCAGCAACTCCATGTCTTCCACTCTAGCCTCCAGAGATCAGACTTGTTCTCTGAGAGCCAGGAGCTCTTTGCAATGGGTGCACACATTTGATCTATTACCGGCGGGTAATAAAATTATACATGTGACACTTGATGCAAAAGACTGGAAAGTCCTCCTCTTGCTGCAGGACTGCTGCCTTCATCTTAATTTTGTTGAGTTCCTAGTTTATTTTAGGTTAAGGGAGTAGGAATTAGAGTACTTTCTCTAATCAATCTGTTAGTGAACTACAAGTGGAAGATTAAACTCTCAATAAGGGTCGGTGCAATAGTATGATTTAGAAAAGAGCCTGATAGATTTTTACTGAGAAAGTGGTTTTTGCCTAAAAATCAAGAGTTGAGTTAGAGGTGGGTGGGAGGGAAAGACAGACACTAGAATTAGCTCCCTCTGGCTTGCTTATTATCTCAGAAACACACAAACTCTAAAGAATATATCCCACTATTAAACCTCTCCCCAAACTTTTTTATGTCCAAGAATTTCCAAAGCTATACTTACCAATCCTCTTTAACCACCATTAATTTGATCTTCAGTCTAAGGATTGAGAAGTTTGAGATTCACGCGTTTAGCAATGCATGCTTCTGGTCCTCTTCTACTGCAAAGGATGTGGGCCTCTGGAAGCTGGGGCAGTGGAGTTCGAAACCTGGTTCGCTTGCTGTGACCTCTTCTAGGGGCTGCTGAGAGCAGTATGCAAATGAGCCTTCTGGTCCTTTTCTACTGCAGAGGGTGCAGGGCCTCTGGAAGCTGGGGCTGTGGAGTTCGAAACCTGGATCGCTTACTGCGGAGTCCTTTCCCGGGGGATGCTGGGAGCAGTATGCAGTTTATGTGTGGGAGGTCTGGGTGAACTGGTGGGGGTTAGAGTAAAGTACTAGAGGGTCTAGATGAACTGGAAATGGATTGGGTGAACTGGCATAGGTATCAGTGAATTGGTGATTTCATGTACTCGCACAGGTAAATATTTTCAAAATAGTATACATGCATATATTTTATAAATTACCTGCTTCAGTGTATAAATGGTGGGTATTATGCATACTTGTTATATTTTTTATGCATTTAAAATATATGCACATACAAAATAGATAAAAAAAAGTGTGCTTTTTCTTGCATTGGAAATATTTGTGCATACCGAAACATATGCATGTACTTTTGGAGCACAACTATGTGGTATTTTATAAACTGTGCAGCCACTCGCAATACTAGTATTAATCTTCATGAGGTCCATATACAAAAGCTTTTAGCAGGATAACTGAGAAGTTATCTGGCTAAATAGAAATTTGGGCACTTATCTGGATAAATTACAGATGGATTATGTGTATACTTTCACTTTGAAAAGTACCCACGCACATTTATACCTGCTAATTTGTGCAGGTGGCTTTCCTGAGAAAAAAATGTATATATAGTTTTCAAAATTCAAAAGCATGCATGTAAGTGCAAACCCCTCCCCAACTTCACTCCCTGGAATGCATCTGCTGCTGCATGTGTAGTTCACTGTGCATTATGGGCCGGATTTTAAAAACCCTGCGCACGTAAATCCGGCCGGATTTACGCACGCAGGGCACTCGCGCGCCGGCGCACCTATTTTGCATAGTCCACCGGTGCGCGCATAGCCCCGGGATTCGCGTAAGTCCCGGGGCTTCGTAAAAGGGGCGGGAGGGGGTGTGTCCGGGGGGCATGTCCGGGGGGTCAGGGGCGGCTCGGGGCGGGTCCAGGGCGTGATGCCGGCCCGGGGGCATGGCCGAGGCCTCCGGACCAGCCCCCGGGTTGGGTGATGGTGCGCCAGCAGCCTGCTGGCTCGCACAGATTTACACCTGCCTCGGGTAGGCGTAAATCTGCCAACAAAGGTAGGGGGGGTTTAGATAGGGCCGGGGGGGGGGGTTAGGTAGGGGAAGGGAGGGGAATGTGAGGGGAGGCGGAAGGAAAGTTCCCTCCGAGGCCACTGATTTCAGAGCGGCCTCGGAGGGAACAGGCAGTGCGCACCGACCCTGGATTTTATAAAATCCAGTGTACTTTTGTTCGCGCGTGGTGCGTGAACAAAAGTACGCGCGCACGCTGTTTTTGAAAATGTACCCCTATAGGTTTACCTGCATACGGGGTGAGTAATTTTCTAAAAGACCCTCTGGGGGCAAATCACTGTTTACTCATGAAAAAAAAATATTTCAAAGTACCCTCCCTAGAAGCTAATGGAGGCAATGTACAGCATAGTAGCCCAGAGTTTTAGCTAATGAACAAAAGTTCTGGTGAGGTAAAATAAAAAAAGAACAGCATTGTCTTTTCAAGAACTGGGGAAATGCCCCACAACTTGTGGTGGAATTCTTGCAATTGTCCAAGTGATACTGCATTTGAGAAAATATTGCTGGACTGGTACAAGAGAAGTGTCAAGTATTACTTCAGGCTGCTCATAAGATTTGTCTGTCATTTGAAATAGCTAAAATATGTACTAGTGCTGAAAGTACCTTTATATGAATGCATCCACCCAATGAATACATTTAAGTATGTACTTAGAGGGCATTAAAGTCTAATTAAACTAAAAAGCAGCATTAGTTCATTTGCTGTGTTTTGAAATTGAACACTTTGCTGTGTTACTATGGCTACTGTCGAAACAGGCAGTCAGAAAGCATTATGTGCCCAATTGTTTGAACAAAAGGAACAGTATCAAGCCATTATGAGTACCTTTCAACAGAGCAAATATTTTGCAGCTGCATTCAATAATCTTTATCAGAGTTCACCAAGAACAATTTAAAATAGGAAAGTACTCTGCTAGATTAAACTCTCTTCCCACAGAAATATCCTTTTATGATGCTAATTTGAATTTCTTAAATTCTTTAGGAGAATGATGTGTTTGTGGAGAATTGTAGGGAAGACCATATTTAAACTCTTACTACTTTGTTCAATGTCACTTTGAAGGAAAAACAATATAGCATACATTATTTCACAACAATATGCTCACGGCTGATGTGGATAATATGAAGCCAAGCCAGGCCTCTATCTCCTGAGTTCCTGCTAGATGGGTGTGCGAAAGAAGGACAGCACCCTTGCAGTGCCAATTCCTCTAATTGGTTAAACCAAACAGTGGGTGAATTCCCGCCGTAGGTTGGATGTTAGCTGTATGGGCTTAGCTCAGGCGAGTGGTCTTGCTGCAGGGGATAAAGTGAGGAGTACATTTATTTATTTATTCATTCACTTTTTATATACCGATGTCCATGAAAGCTTCACATCGGTTTACAGCAACAAATCAAGCAATAATACATACATAGCATAATCAGTTGATATACAATCTTAAAAGACATCTTAAACAATTTAAAATAAAATTGCAGCAAATCAAATTAAATAAGGCTTAAGTTATAATATCAAAATAACTCTGCCCATAAAATAATGATTAATATAATAAATACAGTAAATTTTAGAAATTGGGATAAAAAAAACATGAATAAAATAAAATAAAATAATAAGACAATAAAACAAGCGAATCGTCCTGACTAGGAGAATGCTTGTACATAGTGGTCCCCCCTCCTTTTGCTCTTGCAGCAGTTATCAACCATCCCACCTACCCTCATTTCCTAAGCATTTTTCCCACAGACACAAAATGGAAGAAAAACATTAGAAAATCAGGCCCTTTGTTTGCTGTTTTATGACTCCATCATGCTGGGGGGGGGGGGGGGTGTTTATGTTTATCTGTAATTACATTCAATAGTTTGTTTAGTTTCTCTGTGGACATTATTTGATAATAATAATAATAATACTTCTGATAACTGTATTTTTTCTTTATTTTTTTCCATTTACTTCTTGGTTCCCTATTATTGAGGGCTATTAGACAAATGTACCCACTTGATTTGATTGCAATGTTTTTTCTTTTTTCTTTATATACTTAATGTGGTCCCTGTATTTCTTATGTATGCTACTTTTTGTTTGTTTATATTTAAAAAAAATTAATAAATGTAAAGTAAAACTTTTGAATTTTATTGCTGATTTTTTGCTTTCAATTACAGTTTAATTTATTAACAGGTACAATGCTTTAAAAGTTTATGTGAAGATTATTTCTTCTGCAGAAATTAATTTAAGTTTGGTGTTTGTAAAATTGATTACGCAGATCAGGCACAATGTGACACATTTCTAAGGGAGCATATTCAGCAAAACCAGCAATTGGCAAGTTAATCCAGCTTAAGTTAGCCAGATAAATTGTCCTGGATATTCAGCAAGATAAACATCCCGCTGATTATACTCACCTAAAGTTAACTGGCTACATATAGCTGGATAAATTTAAAAATTTAACTGGCTATGTTTGAATAAAACTGGTTTGGTTTTAAAGTTATCCAGCCTTGCATGGATGGAAAACCTGCTGCTTAACCAGATATCTTCAAAGATAACAGTGTAAAAGAAAATAATGATGTAGAGTGATCCTGCAGTCCAATTCCTTCCAGATTTCATATATCGCCTTGCCAAGCTATGCAACAGCCACCCACAAACCTCTGCTAAATGTGAAAAGAATTGGAGGTGGAATTGGGCCACAGACCTGCTCTACCTCTTTTTTAAATGTTTTTTAACAGTGCTACTTAACTGGATATCTTTGAAGATTTCCAGTTAAATAACAAGTTATCCAGCCACAAAAGACAGGATAATTTTAGACCTGCTCTGAGGAACTTGAATATTCAAGCACTTACCTGGCTAGATTTTAGCCAGATAAATCATTATTCAACTAAATTTAACCAGATAAAAAAGAGGCTTTTCTGAGGCAGGTCAAAAGTTATGCAGGTAATTTAGCTGGATAGGACTGACAATCAGCGAAGGTACCCCTAGATTCATCAAAATGCTAGAATAATGCATGGATAATGCCTGCAGTAAGAAAAAGGGGCATGATTATGGTAATTTTAGAATTACTGCCCTGTGCGTTACCATAGCGCTTTGCATAGGTAGTATCAAGGGGTGCGGTAAAAGGCCTTCATAGTACTCAACTATTTATTTCTCTCTAGGAGGGCAGCTAATAGCTCTAGGGGAGGTGTTGGTGGTGGTTTAGCATTTAGGGGCCAGTTTTACATGCAGTGTGTGTGAGACAGCCAGATAAGTGGTTAAATATTCAAAAACTTGCCATTTGGATAACTTGTGAATTAATTGGCTAAATGCCTTGAATATTGGCCTCTATAAGATTATATATGCAATGCCATTGCTTCATTTTACGTTAAGAAGGTTTTTCACATGCTTGACTGGCTCCCTTTTCTACATTGCTCTATCAAAATTTGTGTTTAAGCAATATACAATCATCTGCCGGCATCAGTGATCTGGCCTGTCTTTGGAGAACTACTGGGGCATAGATTGTCCCCAAATTCTCAAACAGTTGACGTTCCTAGCTGACTGCCTACCTATGCAGTGCTGAGCGAAGCCCAACAATTCGCTCATCCTCACACAATGCTCAGCACTAGTAATTTTTAACAGTCTGCTACAACATGAAATATTTATAATGTTGACAGATAATCTGAAACATACAAAAAATAATTTAAATATGTTTTAACATATTCAACTTTTACCTGATATTTGCTTTCAAGATGCCTAGCATAATTTGGATGAAACAAACCCATTAAGCATTTCTTCTGGGCATATCTCTGAGCACAACAGTTCTGGGAACAGCTTAAAAAAAAAAAGAATGAGACTCGATTTCTGAAACTTTACTGCAATAAGCGCAAACCCTGTGATGATAAAAGAAAAATATTCCATCAAGAGATTCCTAAGTTTTTACTCTTCTATATTTGGGGACATCGATAAGTCTAAGGAATGCTCATTGATGTTTCTGAAAGGTAACATTTCATGTTAATCTTTATTTCCTTTTTTTTATATGAACCAGAAAGAAAATGCAGTAGTTCAGAGGTTCATTTCTTTCTTTCTTGATTTCCAGTATGTGTAAATGTATCACTGCCCTGATTACTCCTCCTGACTATATTCATCCAGTCAGTCTGTCTGCACTGCACTCTGTAGCTTCTAATTTTAATCTATAATTACTTTACTTTCATATTCCTGTTCCTATCTGAATAGTGGTTTAAACTGAAAACATTTTTCCACTTTAAATCAACACTAATGGAGTTGCACATGTCCTATAAATCATGAAGTCCCTTTCAAGACTGAAAAGAACAAACTGCAGAGTATTCCACATTTAAAATCTGCCTCGTTTAAGGAAAAACTTTTTTTAAATAAATGATATTTGAATGAAAATGGACTTAATTATGTAAAAACAAAAAACTGGATAGCACTGGAAGAAAGTTTAATAAAATATATTTTTAAAAGCTGAGGCTGTAGGTGCTTCCTGTTATATATATATATTTTTTAATCAAACTCACATGGAGGAGAATGTTGAAAAATGAAGTTAAATATTATCGATAATCACAGAAAAATAGACATTTTTCAGTAGCACAGTATTAACTACCAAACTGTCGCCTGGATTTATCAAAATGCGATATGTATTGCATGTGATAGCAAAAGGGGCATCTTTTATACTAATACAAGCCATTAAGCCCGTTAAAACGGGCTACATCCCTCTGTCTCTCACCTCCCCCTCATTCTCTCTCCCCTCACTCTTCACCACCCCCTCCCTCACCCACTCCTCCCCACCCTCCCTCTCCTCTCACTCAGTCCCTCCCTCCCACTCAGTCTCACTCACTCCCTCCCCCCTCTCTCCCTCCCTCTCACTCACTGTCCCACTCCCTCCCTCTCTCTCCCCCTCCCTCTCTCTCCCTCAGTCCCACTCCCTCCCTCAGTCCCACTCACTCCCTCTCACTCAGTTCCCCCCTCCCTCTCACTCAGTCCCTCCCTCTCACTCAGTCCCTCCCCCCAGTCCCTCCCCCTCACTCAATCCCTCCCTCCCACTCAGTCCCTCCCTCTCACTCAGTCACTCCCTCCCCCTCTCTTCCTCTCACTCACTTAGTCCCACTCACTTTCCCTCAGTCCCACTCCCTCCCTCTCTCTCCCAGTCCCACTCCCTCCCACTCAGTCCCTCCCTCTCACTCTCTCTCTCCGTCCCTCCCTCCCACTCAGTCCGTCCCTCCCTCTCTCTCTCTTCTCCCTCCCTCGCTACTGGCCACCGCCGCCGCTCACTACCGCCGTCGCCGCCCGCTGCCGGTACCGCCGCCGCCGCCCGCTGCTGCCACTGGACGCCGCCATTTTTTTTCTTAGCTTCAGACCGACGTGCTCGCCCGCACATGCGCGGTAGAGCTGGTCTCTACTGCGCATTTGTGGCACGTCGGTCAAGCTTCGTTTATAGGTATTGATACAGTTTATTGCAATTTGTGTTAATTACCTATGTGAAGAGCTAAGTTAGCACAAATTGTGATAACATTTTCAGACTTTGTGATAAGTGCCAGATCTGTTGTATTTCCTGCATTCAGCCACTGGGGGACCATTGTTAATGGTAAGAGAGAGAGAGTGAGAGAGAGAGAAAGCCTAGCCATAATGTCCTCTCCCTAGATAGGTATTTTTATCCCTATGGGAGGCCCACCTAGTAACTCGAGGTGAGGTTTAGGTAATAGTGTAGGGGGTTAGGTGCCACTTTGTCATTCAACATGAGACTTTCAAACAGAACAGTGGTCTCTTGTGAAGATTTGATGACCTATGGAGTGAGAAAACTCACCCAAAGATGAGATTTTTGCAGTGTTCTCTGCACCTAGCTTGATGTTACCCAGGTAGAGTATCCATCAAGCTAGGTGGAGAGAACCTTGGACAAATATCATCTTGGAGTAAGTTTCCTTACTCCAAAGGTCATCAGATCTTCACACGAGACCACTGTTCTGTTCATACATCTCATATTGAATGTCAAAGTGGACCCTAATCCCCTACACTATTACCTAAATCTCACATCAAGTTACTAGGTGGGCCTCCCATAGGGATACAAATACCTATCTAGGGAGAGGACATTATGGCTAGGCTTTCTCTCTCTCACACTCTCTCTCTCTCTCAGCTAGTGCTCTGGGAGCTTCAAATCTGCTAAAACAGGCCTTTCAGGAGTTATCACAAAATGCACTAAAAATATAAAGCAATTCACACAGTTTAACACTACTGAAAAAGGTGTAGTTAAGATCAGCATTAAGTCTATGCAATAGCATTTCACAGACTGGCAAACCCAGCCCACCCCTAACTCCTCCTCTTTTTAAACTTTTCATCACACCATACGATATGGTGCTATCACATGCATTAAAGAAATTTTTGCATGCGGGAAGGGCTTATCGCATGCGAAAACGCCTTAGCGCATTTTGATAAATGACCCCCATAGACAGTGAAATAAATAATTAGTTTGTAAGCCCTCTGGGATAGGGAAATACCTACAGTACCTGAATGTAAACCGATGTGATATCTCAGATCGAATGTCGGTATATAAAAAGAAATAAATAAAATAAATAAATAAACATTCCTGTTCTCCCTTTTCTAACATGAAAAGTCACTTGCATGAAGTCTGTTCCCTACTGAACAAGGCAAAGAAACTGCATCAAGCAAGTATAGGCAATGAAGTCACTGCAGACTAAACACAAGAAGCCATTACAAATTCTTAATCATAGTTACATGTTCCTGAGTATCGAGTGATTCAGAATTTATAAGCTTCTGACATGATTTAAGGTTTAGCCTCCAAGTACCTCCGGACAAAACCCCTTCAGCAAAACACAGCCCGTGTTAGGGGACTGTACTTTCATTGAACTATTTCTGCTGTATCAAAGTTTTGTGAACAGCTTTTTGAGTAATAATCCTGGTGATATGATATGATAAACAACTACCACAGTCTGATCACACATCTTCTTTGGAGACTTCTATAGTTGTAGAACCTGAGGAACTGCTAGTATGCAAGCCAGCATGGGCCAAAATGACAAGAAACATCTGATACTATCTTCAGATTCTGTCCATGAAAGTATTTTATTTATCTATTTATTTATTTATTTAACAAGTTTTTTTTATACCGACATTCGTGGGTACATTATATCGGTTTACGTGGAACTAAGAGAAATACAGAGAATGGGGGAGGGGGGAACAGGGGTGTAATAAACATAAGATAATATAAAAGAAACTTGAAACAGTTAGCATAATGATAATCACATGGAAGATAACAACGAGATGACATAAAATAAATTAGCTCGATAATTAATAACAAGTGTAATTAGGAGAAGCTAGAAGACCTATGCTGGGAATGCTTGCTTAAATTGATTACGCACAGAGCCTTGCCACACATCCTCACCACATAAACACACCATACAATAGGGATTTGCCCCAGAAAAAAAATGTTCATTTTGAATCACTTATTCATTTTGTATTCCCCCAAAATTTGCTTTGCTCAAAACATTATTGGTTCCATTTGTTTCACATTAAAGTCAATGGGGGAAGCAATGAATCCTATTATGGGCACCAAAACTGTGGTTTTCTAATGAATTTTATTGAAATTTATGGGTAAACATTATCAGAAGTAGGGAAAGCACCCCAAGATAACAAGACAGGGTCCAACTCCAAATGGCACCAAAAGTGACATGAATAGCTCAAGGCATCATAAGGTAAAGTAACCCAAACAGAGGTAGCCACATCTCAAGGCATTATGAAGGGGGAACAAAACATCTAAAGTGGAACGGGGGCCCCCACAAGATACCAATAAAGGGTCAAAGCAGCACAAAGAATGTCATGAAGACCCCAAAACACTATAAGAGGTACAAAGCAGCCACCCACAGAGGCTAGAACATCCCAAAGCTTAAAATGAGGGGCAAAGCGCACTAATAAAAGTGGTATGAAGACCTCCCCAAGGCGCCTATAGAGGAGCAAAGGGCACTGTCAACAGTGGCACCAAAAGAGCAACAAACAGTGCAATTAGCTCCATAGGGTACCTAAAGAGGAGCAAAGGGCACCAACAATAGTGGCCTAAATACCATAAGACCCTGAAAGAGGAACAAGACAGCAGCAACAGTGCTAAGAACATAGCAAAGCACTGTGAGAGAGGTGAAGCTGCAGCAGCCTGGGAGGGAACGGGTGAAGGCTGCGGGCATCGACACGCTCAGGGTGCACAATTGTGCACCCCCTTGTGCGCGCCGACTCCCGCGCGTAGCTTTTTAAAATTTACCCCATTATTATCATTACATTAATCGGTTTTCCATATGCCACATAACTATATATAAAAAATAAAAAGACACATGTAGAGGTTCATGACATTCTAGAGGTTGAAAAGGGGGCCATGCACACAAAAGGTTGAGAACCATGATCTATGATAATGATCTTTTTCCTGCTCTTACACTGTCTGCATTTTCATTCTTATGAAAAAGTATCCCCTGGAGAGTGCCATGCTAATTTTGTTGCTGCACTGGGATTGCCCAGTACTTAATGAAATGCCAGTTGATAAATGCATCTGGTGCTAAATTATTCATTCAGATGCAGCCCAGAACCTAAATGAATAGTACTGCTAGGATTAATGAACTAAACTTTTCAGAAAATCAGAACCATTTGCTCTATTGATGGTTATAAAGTATACAATATCAGTCTTTAGGGTTTCTTTCTCCAAATGGATTTATAGTTATACCATTGAGCCTTACAGAAAATCCCGTAAAACTCCTCTGAGCTTCCTCAAGGTACACCCTACTAGAGCAATCTCTACCTCATATGCAGAGAATGAATACACTAAGTGGAAGACTTATGCAAAGAGACTATAGGGAATTCTGTTCATACATTCATAAAACATTGGACAAATGACTTTCAGCAGATGCCACTGTAGAGAGAAAGCATCTGCAAACTCCTGTTAATCCTAGCCTATGAAGTGCTAATGTGCTTATGTCCCACAAGTTCTAACTGCTGGGGAGTGGAATAGAATGGGAATTTTCCTCTCTGTCAAATAACTGCTCAAAATAAAATCTACAAAAATGTCAACAAATGTAATAATTATCAAATTATTTACCCCCAAGAAGGTTTGAAAGATAATGAAACCCAAAATATGTGCTTCAGCAGATGGGAATCACTTATAAACTCATAAACTCGGGGGCTTGAGAAATATCTCAGCAAAACACAAATAGTCTGTTCTTGGGCTTCATCATCTAGCTAGCGCAGATAAGATTTATGTGTGTTCACTCCAAAGCTTGCTGAGCGCATTATTGCTCTCCCTTTTCAAATGTAAGCATCTCAAATGATTGTAGTGAAAAAGAAATATGCTCTTTAAACAAGTACAAGTTAGTACTGATAATGAAACTATTTCAGAACTAATGCTTTCCCCCACACAATTCTCTAAAAACATGGTTAAGATCAACTTATTCTGACATGAGAATTTACTTAAATCAGCAAAAACACTTGTTTGCATCTACAGCATTCTACTTTTTTTTATGTTTAAACTAACATGAAATATGAACTCATAATTTCATTTTATGGCAATCACATTCTCTGGCAAATATTGAGGCCAATAGACTATTCCATGGAATAGTAAGCAAATGAGGCTTTGCAGGCTGAAACACAAAATAATATTTGCAAGAGCATGCAAGGTGCCATTTGTGACATTTTCTGCATAAACAAGGACCAAATTTCATGCGCAATTTTCAACATGCTAAAATTAATAATTAATGAGTTGCTGAGATGTAAAATCAGGTAAAGCAGCTCATGAACTGTCAGTGCAAAGGTAAACTATACATGAAACTGGTAAGGTAAGAGTATTTCTCCTACAGCAATGCTACAAATTTATGCTACAGGTACAGGCATTGCTGATGAGGCAATGATTGAAGCTGCTGGGAGCGGTAGGACTTTTACCATGGTCTCAGCGATCTCTTTGCAATTTCAGGGTACAATGAGGTAATGATAGGGACAGCCTGAGGGTTAGAGGGGATACCCCCTTTCAATGTACAGCTTTAAAACTCTGAGGGCATGTGAGCCCCACTTCCTTGGGCTCCTGACACTTTTTCCAACCATTACTGGTCATCGGAGTTGCGAGGTAAAGGCACAGGTCCACAGCCCAATTTTGAAATTCACTTCCGGGAGCCATGGTCCCAGCGCCATACTTCTTTTTCTTTTTTTTTGAAACGTGTCATCGCTTAACCAATTATATTCTTTTGACTATATCCACTTCACATCTGAAGTTATATGGGAACACATTCCCGGTTAAATTTAACCTGCTCCAGGAGACAGCTAGAACTAACTGAAAAAGGTATTTGGATAGCTCTTAATGTTGGAGTTTGACAGATAAGTTTCTTACATAGCTCACCTCGCCTCAGAATGCCGAAGAAATGCTGATTATTTATTTATGGGCCGATACAGTAAAGTCTGTGGCACCGGCCAGTCGCCGGTGCGAGTGATGCAGTATTTAAATTAGGTCCGGCGGTAGATCCGGGCAAAAGGATGCGCTAGGGACACTAGCGCGTCCCTAGCGCCTCCTTTTTGACAGGAGCGGCGGCTGTCAGCGGGTTTGACAGCCGACGCTCAATTTTGCCGGCGTCGGTTCTCGAGCCCGCTGACAGCCATGGGCTCGGAAACCGGACGCCGGCAAAATTGAGCATCCGGTTTTCGGCCCGACAGCCGCGGGCCGAATTCAAATTTTTTTTTAATTTTTTTTTTTTACTTTTTTTACTCTTCGGGACCTCCGACTTAATATCGACTTAATATCGGCACTTTCCCGGTGCTGGAAGAAATTAGCGCTGACCTTTGGGTCGGCGCTAATTTCTGAAAGTAAAATGTGCGGCTTGGCTGCACATTTTACTTTCTGTATCCCACGCGCAATAGGCCCATCAACATGCATTTGCATGTTGAGGGTGCTATTAGGTGCCACAGGTTGGACGCGCGTTTTCCTCCCCTTACTGAATAAGGGGTAAGGGAAAAAGTGCGTCCAATAGCAGGCTAACAGTGCGCTCTGTCGGAGCGCACTGTACTGTATCGGCCTGTTAGCAAATATTTAGCTGGATAATGACTTATATGACTAAACGTTAGCTAAAAATGTACTGGCAATATTGAAACCTCAGGGCCGGATTTTAAGAGGTACGCGTGGGCACAAGCCGGCGCGCACAAATGTACGCCCGATTTTATAACATGCGTGTGCAGCCACGCCCATGTTATAAAATCCAGGATCGGTGCGCACAAGGTGCACACTAGTGCACCTTGTGCGCACCGAGCCTTAGGGGAGCCCCGATGGCTTCTCCCATTCCCTCCGCCCCCCCCCCCCACCTTCCCCTCCCTTCCCCTACCTAATCCAACCCCCAGCCCTACTTAAAAACCCCCCTCACCTTTGTTTTACAAGTTGTGCCTGCCTCCGGGCAGGCGTAGGTTGCCCGGCACGTGATCCCCCGGTCTAGAAGTCATACGAAGGCCTCTGGCTATGCCCCCACTCCACCCCAGACTGCCCACACCTCCCGCATTCTGGGCCTTGCTCGTGTCGCTGGGCGTATACAAAATAGACTCGGCATGCATAACCCCCCTGCATGCGTAAATCCAGCTGGATTTATGCACGAAGGGCTTTTAAAATCTGCCCCACAGGATTAACGCCCTCATTTATCAAAATGCATTAAGGTGTTTTTGCATGTGTTAAGGGCTTATCGCATGCAAAAAGCCCTGTTAATGCATGTGATAGCACCATATTGTATGGTGCGATGCAAATCTGAAAAAGAGTAGGAGTGGGCTGGGATTACTGTTTTGCAAAGCCCTATCACATGGCTTTAACACCAAGTTTAGCTACAACTTTTTCAGGAGTGTTAAGTCATGCGATAGCTAGTGTTATGGTTGATCACCCATTGTAATGTGGTTTGCAGATGCTGGTTTTGGTAGTTTGGAGCTCTCAGAGAATCCACCTAGCTGTGAGAGAGAGGGAAAAAGAGTGAGAATGAGAGAGAGTGAGAGCACCAAGCCATAATGGGATTATCCTTGATATGTATTTATATCTCTATGAGAGGCCCACCTAGTAACTCGAGGTGAGGTTTAGGTATTTGTGTAGGGGGTTAGGGGCCACTTTGACATTCAATGTGAGACGTATGAACAGAGCAGTGCTCTCTTGTGAAGATTTGATGACCCTCGGAGTGAGGAAACGCACCCAAAGATGAGATTTGTGCAGTATTCTCTCAATCTAGATTGATGTTACCCAGGTAGAGAGTCCATCAAGCTAGGTTGAGAGAACATTGCACACATCTCATCTTTAGGTGAGTTTCCTCACTCCGAGGGTCATCAAATGTTCAAAAGAGAGCACTGTTCTGTTCGTAAGTCTCACATTGAATGTCAAAGTGGCCCCTAACCCCTACACTAATACCTTAGCCTCACCTCGAGTTACTAGGTGGGCCTCCCATAGAGATATAAATACGTATCAAGAATAATGACATTATAGCTAGGTGCTCTTACTCTCTCTCTTTCTCACTCTTTTTCTCTCTCGCAGTAAACATGGTCCCCCCACTGGTTGTATGTAGGAAATACCACATTCTGGCACTTCACAGTGCAAAAAAGTTATCGCAATTTGCAGTAACTTAGCCCTTCACATAGGTATTAGTGCAAATTGCAATAAACTCCCTATTACCATAAAACACACTCCTTTTCCCATCACATGCAATATTTACTGCATTTTGATAAATCCAAGCCTAAGTGCCTTAGAAAATTGGCCTCAGTATATATAAATGAAGAGCCTGTTACATTGTGAACAAATTATGACAGCATACTTCTGTGTTTAAGATTTTTAAAACTTAAAAGAATTCATTTATTTCATACAATTTATTTTAAATTGACAGAGATGATACCTGTTGTGAGAGTGCTAAAAATATTTCCTTATACTAGTAAATTGCACATAGAATGTGGCACTCAAGAAGAAGGCAAGTTAATGCACACACAAAAATTCTTCACGAAACAAATTCAAAATGTCAGTGCTTAAGAAAAAGGATGAAAAGGCCTCAGATATATGAACATGCCTCTAATGACAAGCACATGTATTTTTACTGTCATTGGTCATAAAAACCTCCCGAAACTCCTTATTGAAAATTGCTTCTTTTAAATATAACCATTTATGCTTGATTTTTAAATTTGTATTTTGTTTTGAGAGGTTTTTATGACTAATGGCTGTAAAGTTACATGTGCATGTCAATAATGGAATGTTCAAAATCGGAAAAAACTGGCATCAATGTGACAAAATAATATCATTAAGAATAAGGGTCACATTACTCTCATGGTTTTTGATTGAAGGAATACCCTCATACCAGGGCCAGTGCACACTTCCGCCTACCGGTGTCTTTTACCTTTATGTACCACTGCCACTTTGGCTGCCCAATATCAAATGCAATCATAGGGTAACCTCTATTTTGTTTAAAACCATGATGTACTGCCGCACACTTTTTAGCAGTTCAATTCATTTTTCATGTTTTTTTTAATTTTATGTATATATTTTTCCCTTTTTTCAGAATATCTTGTTAACTCATTTACTTTTCAATAACGCTACAAGTCCGAATATTTTTTTCTTTTTTTTCCAGAATATCTTGTTAACTCATTTACTTTTCAATGACGCTACAAGTCCAAGAGTCTCATTTGCTCTCTTTCATTTAAACTTTAAACTTGAAAAGTGCAGTATCTTTTTTAAGAAACACTTTTATCTAGCACTTATCTTGTTCTTTGGAGCCAATGCTCTGCCTATTCACTGGAGCCGAAGTTTCAATGCTCTGCAAAGGTAGCCCAGAGACAATGCTCTGCCAATTTGCTGGAGCCAAAGTTTCAATGCTCTGCAAAAAAAGCCCGACACCGCTGGTGTTTCGAAGTCACTTCTTCGTCAGGGGCTAAACAGGTGTTTCCACAATGAAATTACATGCGCTAATTTCATTGTGGAAACGCCTGTTTAGCCCCTGACGAAGAAGTGACTTCGAAACACCAGCGGTGTCGGGCTTTTTTTGCAGAGCATTGAAACTTTGGCTCCAGCAAATTGGCAGAGCATTGTCTCTGGGCTACCTTTGCAGAGCATTGAAACTTCGGCTCCAGTGATTAGGCAGAGCATTGGCTCCAAAGAACAAGATAAGTGCTAGATAAAAGTGTTTCTTAAAAAAGATACTGCACTTTTCAAGTTTAAAGTTTAAATGAAAGAGAGCAAATGAGACTCTTGGACTTGTAGCGTCATTGAAAAGTAAATGAGTTAACAAGATATTCTGAAAAAAAAGAAAAAAATATTCGGACTTGTAGCGTTATTGAAAAGTAAATGAGTTAACAAGATATTCTGAAAAAAGGAAAAAAAATATACATAAAATTAAAAAAAACATGAAAAATGAATTGAACTGCTAAAAAGTGTGCGGCAGTACATCATGGTTTTAAACAAAATAGAGGTTACCCTATGATTGCATTTGATATTGGGCAGCCAAAGTGGCAGTGGTACATAAAGGTAAAAGATGCCGGTAGGCGGAAGTGTGCACTGGCCCTGGTATGAGGGTATTCCTTCAATCAAAAACCATGAGAATAATGGAATGTTTACATATCTGCAGTCTTTTCCTCCTTTTTGTTAAGCATTGACATTTTGAATTTGTTTACTCAAGAAGAATACATTTCTAGTTTCAGTGAATTTCCCACTCTACATCCATAAAAAGACGTTGCCAACATCATTAGAGTGACATTTTGTATTGTTTATTATCCCAGACCTTTTCTAACTTTCTCAGTAATTTATTCATTTATACACATCTTTTAATTGAGTTTTCTAGTTAGTGGGATCCCCTACACATCTAGGAGGTCACTCCCTTGTACTGATTTTAAAACTGCAGGATGCAGGTTGGGTGTATGGAGTCTTTCCTTTACTCTCTTACTTTGAATAGATTGCTAACTGATCCTTGGCTCTTAGCTATGTACCATTTCACTCACACAGTAACAAGGTAATAGATACATGCTCTATTAACCCAAGATAATTTAAAGGAAGCCCTAGTTAGTTCTCAAATCTCCTTGGACAATTTACCAACTGATACGATGACTGAAAATTGGAACATGATGCTTAGGTCAATTTTTTATTCTTTGGTACCAGATAAATTTTATGTGGTTAGAACAATTTAGAAATCATCATGGTTTCATGAGGGATTATTTATTTTATTAATTTATTTATTTGTGGTTTTTATATACCGGACTTCGTAGAAAACATCAGTTTGGTTTACATTATAACTTCAAACTCAGCAAACAGAGGCTTTACATGGAACTAATACAAAAAACAGTGGATAAAACTATACAATTGGCAACAAGTTTGATAAGGAAACTTAATTAGGTGTTGTAGGGAAGAAGTGATGACATTGAGAAATTGTTTTGAGGGGGGAGAGGGGAGGAAGGAAAGAGGGCGGAAGAGGGGGAGGAAGGGTGAGGGGGAAGGGGGAAAGACGTAATGCAAAGAATGCAAAGCGGAGGCGAAAAGGGTTGCAATGGTTGCATAGAGGGAGGGGAAGATGGGTTGCATGAGTTACATGCGGTAGGAAGTGGAGGAATTAAACAGGTTGCAGGGAGCTATTTACAGTAAATGCATTGGGGCGGTTATATAACAGGGATGTAAAAAGCTATTTACAAAATGTACAGTAGAGTGATTATGTAGATAATGGCATAAAGTTGAATTTCCAAGTTGGTAGCGACAGTGATTGATATTTATCATGTACGAGATCATAGAGACAGAGCAAGAGAAACTGATGGGAGCAGGTATGTTGGGGAGAGGGGCGTTAGGGGAGGGGGGAGGGAAAACAATGCGTGGTGGGGAGAGAAGATAGTCAGTGGAGAGATTGTGGAGAGAGGCGGAATGAGGGAGTTTTGGTAATAAGTACTATTTGAATGCTTTAGTGAAAAGCCAGGTTTTGAGTTTTCTTTTGAATGGTGCATGGCAGGCCTCTTGGCATAGATCAACTGGCATAGTGTTCCAGAGGGTTGGTCCTGATACGGAGAGTAGGCGAGCTCTGGTGGTGGCCAGTTTGGTGGTTTTGTGCGAGAAGGTTTGCATGGTTGCATGGTATTGATGTCGTGATGGTCTCTTGGCTTGGTGGAATTTAAGGGAACCGTTCAGCCAGTGCATTTCAAGGTTGTAAAGGGCTTTGTGAATGAGAGGGAGGGATTTATACTGTATGCGGGAAGTAATGGGGAGCCAGTGAAGGTTCATGAATATAGGGGTTATGTGCTCATTTCTGCAGGTGTTGGTTATGATTCGAGCAGTGTTTTGGAGAATTTGCAAGGGTTGGGTGACATTTTTAGGTAACCCTAGAAGGAGGGAGTTACAATAGTCAAGTTTGGATAGAATCGTAGTTTGAAGTACGGTGCGAAAGTCAGTGGGGTGCAGAAGTAGTTTTAGTTTTTTGAGGATTTGGAGTTTAAAGAAGCCATCTCTTAGGGTATTGCTGATGAACTTTTTTAGATTAAAGTGGTTGTCGATGATGACCCCTAAGACTCTGGCATGTTAGGAAAGCTGAAAGGAGGAGGGTGTTGGAGATGATAGGGGGAGGGGCATAATAGGGTGATGTACTTAAGCAGTAGGTATGTTAGGTAGAATGTGTATGGCATAAATGTAAACCTGATGTAAATTTAATAAGATTTAAAGAATATGCAACTAGATATAAAGAAGTGATGAAGTGTTATGGGAGTCTCTGTTTAGTGGACCCTTGGGCCGACCTGCTGGAGACTGGGAAAGGTGGGCAATGTCTCTAATGAATAGCAGGCAGGGAGGCAGATGTTCAGGCAGGACGTAGATGCTCTTCACCCTGGAAGCTGGTACTCCCCCGGGAGGAGCCCGTAGGAGCCCAACGCTGGGACTTAGGTGGCTTCACCCTTGGAAGCCGAAGCCCCCCCGAGAGGAGCCCTTAGGGGCCCGGCCGCTGGGACTTAGGCGGGTTGTGGATTAGGACAGGTAACTGGAACCAGACTAGTACAGTAGCAATACTGTAACTGGGTACGGGTTCTGGAAGCAGGCAGGAACTGTAGCAGGATTCGGGTACTGGAACCAGGCAGGAACTGTAGCAGGCAGGCTGGAACCAAGCAGGTACTATAGCAAGCAAGCAGGAACCAACCAGGTACTGTAGCAGGCAGGCAGGAACCAGGCAGGTACTGTAGCAGGAATGGAGCGACGAAGCAAAGTGAGTCACTCCGGGGCACAGCGCAACAGGAAACCAGGAGGCTAACCCGTTGCAAGCAAAGGCTGGATGGCCGCAGCCGGCTTATCAAGGCCATGGCATCTGACGTCAGGAGTTGGACGGAGTCACCACTGGCGGGAAACGGCCTAGAAAAGCACCCAAGTGGTGCTCGCGCGCGCCTAGGAGCTGGGCGTCCATGGGAGAGCTTGCAGCGGCGCAGCCCCAGCGGGGAAGCCGCCAAACAGGCCGCAAACCAGGCCTCTGGAAGCGGGAGCAGGACCGGGAGCCCGGAGGTAAGGGCCTGGCTGCAGTGCTCGCGGTCAGAACTGCAGCATGAAGGCTGCAAAGAAATCATTAGAGATGTGAATTGGAACCAGAATCTGATCAGTTCCAGTTCTGATCCAAATCTTAAACTTTTTATCGCCCAGCCCGATTTGAGTTTTGATTATCGGCTGCACCCGATCCGATAATCAAAAAACCCTCTCCCACCCATCCGAACCCCCAAAATAGGTTTTAAAATTACCTGGTGGTCCAGCGGGAGTGCGGGGAGTGATCTCCCGCTCTCAGGCCATCGGCTGCGTTAATAAAAATGGCGCCGATGGCCCTTTGCCCTTACCATGTGACAGGGCAAAGGTAGCGCTGGCGCCATTTTGAATACTGGCAATACGGCCTGAGTGCAGGAGATCGCTCCTGGACCCCCACTGGACCCCCAGGGACTTTTGGCTAGCTTGGGGGGCCTCCTGACCCCCACAAGACTTGCCAAAAGTCCAGCGGGGGTCCGGGAGCGACCTCCTGCAGTCGGGCCGTATTGCCAGTATTCAAAACGGCGCCGGCGCTACCTTTGCCCTCACTATGTCACAGGGGCCGGCCGGCAAGTCTTGTGGGGGTCAGGAGGCCCCCCCAAGCTGGCCAAAATCCCTGGGGGTCCAGCGCCGGCCATCCAGTGTTCCTACCATGTGACAGGGGCCGGCCAATGGCACGGATACCCTGTCACATGGTAAGGGCAAAGGGCCATCGGCGCCATTTTTATTAGTGGCAGCCGATGGCCCGAGAGCGGGAGATCGCTCCCTGCGCCCCCGCTGGACCACCAGGTAATTTTAAAAGGTTTTGGGGGGGGTCAGGAGGGTGGGGGAGGCTAAGGGGGTCATTTTAAAGGGTCGGGTGGGGTTTTTTTTATCGGGCCATCGGTGCCATTTATATTAGTGGCAGCCAAAATGGCGCCGATGGCCCGAGAGTGGGAGATTGTGCCGGGACCTCCCCCACTGGAGCACCTGGTAATTTAAAACATTTTGGGGGGATTCAGGAGGGTGGGGGATTTGTTTTAAAGGGTCGGGGTGGGTTTAGGGGTTGTTTTGGTGTGCTGGTTTTCCCGCCCTCCCCCCTCCCCTGATTTACGATTTTTCACAATAAATTGGGGGAATTTCTATTGTATCGCGACTCTAATAATTTTTGACAATTTCAAAAATATCTGACGATTTTTTTAAATCGACAAAAAATGATTCACATCCCTAGAAATCATTTCTAGCTAAACAAGTAGCATTGGCAAGAAATCCTCCTTAGAAATGGCTTCACATTGTGAATTCCCTTTAGGGTGTTTATTTACCATTTGTGATTATTAGTCCAAGTGTGCTGATGAGCAAGGCCTTTGCTGAATTATTTGATCAGAAGATTTTTGTAATTAGGGAATCACAGAGTTTCAACCTATTACAAGAAAAGATTATGTTTTAGTAGAATCACTGGAGAGTGCATTGCCTATAAATGACATATATTCTCACAAAAGTAATACCATTGCCCATTTAATAGGGTAATATCAAGTAATGCTATGTCTAAAATTTTCCAATCAGTTAATACTAGCATGTGTAGTTTGGACCCACTGCCATCTGCCTTGATCAAAACTATTAGCAATGATGTAATGCCTTGGCTGGTGGTTAAAGGGTATAAGACCAATTTTAAAAAAGCTAAAGGTCAAGGGTATAAGACAAATTTTTAAAAAGCAAGGCCCTGATTTGAACTCTACCATTCTGTTTCTAATCTCCCATTTTTAAGAAAAATACTGGAGAAGGTGATTTATCTACAACTCAAATAATTTTTGGAAAATATGGAGTTCCTCCATCCACAATAGTCAGGCTTCCATCCAGGTCATGGAACAGAGGCAGCGATGTTCGCAGTGGCAAACGGTATTTATTTATTTATTTATTTATTTATTTTATTTAACATTTTTATATTCCGCTCAATGTGAAAATTTATCATTCAAACATAATATAGTAATGATGGCAGAAAAAGACCAAATGGTCCATCCAGTCCGTCTAGCAAGTTTCTTATGGTAGTAACTGCTGCTCCATGCAAGTTACCCCAATGTTTCTTTAAGGGTGGTAACTGCTGTAGGTTACCCCCAAGCCTTATTTTAAGGGAAGCAATATTTACAATATTTACAATTCAAAGAGGATCACAGTTTCAAACATACACAAAATGTTTCAACAAATAATATAAACAAACAAAACATCATACACAAAGGATTTCACAAATACATAAAAAAATAAGACTAAATTCTTTAAAATGCTGCTACACAGAATAAAATACTTATATATGTAGGAATCAAAGAAGGTATGCTAGCCTAAATAAATAGATTTTTAACTTGAAAAATGCAATGTCCGATTCTATCTTAAGCACCTGAGGAAATTTATTTTACATTACAGGACCAATAACTGAGAAGGCACAATTTTTTGCACATTGGAGTCGTTACATTTTAAAGAAGGATACAAGGAAATTTCTATCAGCCAAACTCAGACATGGATCTGAAGAATATGTGGATAGGAGATCTTTGAAGTTTTTGTGACCAACCCCTTGATGGCCTTAAAGACTGTCACAACATTAAATTGCATCCAAAAGGCTAACAGAAGCCCATAAAAAAAAAAAATACAAGACAGGTGTAATATGGTCTCTATGCTTGCATCCAAATCAGACTAATGGCAGAGTTCTGGATCAATTGTAATACATGTTAGAGATGTTTAGGTAGGTGAATATACATGGCATTACAATTGTTCAACAAAATAATCATAAAAGCTTGTATTACATTCTGTTAGATTTATCTGCAGAATTTGATATGTTAAACCATGATCTTCTTTTTACTCATTTAGAGGCCATCGGTATTGAAGGAACTGTATTAAAATAATTTCTCATGAACAATGTGCAAAGAGGAAGATCCAGCTGAGCTCTATACTCAGAAGTTTAACATGTGGAGTCCCTCAGGGGTTGATACTGCCCCTGGTTCTTTCTAATATTTATGTCATCCCCTTATTAATGTTATCCAGTGCTGCAGTGTTGCATGTCTTCTATACGCAGCTTATTAATGAAAATAAGGATCAAGTCCTGGCTATAGCCTGCCAGAATGCTTGCTTGTCAGGAGTAATGGAGTTGTTTAAATTATTATAATTTTATTGTATACCATTTAAATCTCTGGAAACTGGTATATTAAATACAATTACCATTACCATAAATTACATATTTTGAAGTTTAACCCATTGCAATCTGAACTTCTTTTGGTAAGGTAAATAGATGAGAAAGGGCACTTACAATTTTCCCATCTATTATTAAAACGAAACTTCGACTAAAGGATGTGATACATAGTCTAGGAGTCTTATTAAACTTCAGCCTCTTGATGGAACCTCAGATCTCCACTGTAATCAAGTCCATATTTTTTCATTTTTGTAAGATCAATTGTGTCCACACTTGTCAAAGGCGAATTGGCCATAATTATTCATGCTTTAGTGACCAGTACAATTGAGTACTGTCATCCACTTTAGCAGAATCTCTCTCTTAGTTTATTAAAATGCCTCCAGTTTCTCTAGAATATTTATTTATTTTTTATTTATTTAGTGTTTTTCTATACCGGCATTCATGATTAGAAACCACATCATGCCGGTTTACATAAAACAAGGGGTGAGAACAGGAAACGAAAAACAAGTGCAAGGAGAACAAAAGTTACATTACAACAGGGTCTTAAAACTGGGAAGAGAAATTAGAATAAGAGAGCCGAACGGTAGGGATTAAAATATTTACATTATTTACATTATGATATTTACACATGCCTATACCTGAAATATATATGTCTTTCTTCCCCTTTTTATGCCCTGCCTTATTTACCCAACACCCCCTTTCTCTACACTATCTCTAATTTCCCTTTTTTATGTCCTTACTGTAAATACCATTCCATACTTTTGCTCTTAATTGCACCTGAAGCGCTTTCTCCCCTCTCTTATCACTCCTAATTATAACTCCATCTCCTCATAACCTGTCCCTAACCTCATACCTAATTTCCTAAAATCCCTTTACTTTCCAGCTCTGTTTAACTCAGCTCAGTTAATCCTAAACGATAGTTCTGTTTTAAAAGATTCTACTTGTTTTATGTTCAAATATATATATTCTTACTTTTGTTAAATGTATAATGCTTATTTAATCCTGTTAAATGTATAACGCTCCGGCGTAAGTTCCTGTTCATTGTACACCGACGTGATATCTTTGATGAGCGGCGGTATATAAAAAACTATAAATAAATAATAAATAAATATGACATCTATTGTATAGTTTGCTATCTCTTGTAAAATTACTATCATTTAGATCAGGTCTGGGAAGGCTTGTTTAAATAGCCAAGTCTTAAGCCTTTTTCTAAAAGTCGGTAGGCATGGTTCTTGTCTCAGCTCCGGAGGGATAGAGTTCCATAATGAATGGGCGGCTGTGGAAAAGGCTCGGTCTCTGAAAGTTAGGTAGTGAGTGGTTTTGATTTGGGGGACATGGAGTGATCCTTTGTAGGCTTCTCTGATGGGCCTAGTGGAAGTGTGTTGTCTGAGAGGAATTTGTAAATCGAGCGTTGTTTGGTGATGTATGGCCTTGTGGATAATAGTGATGGATTTGTGGATGATTCTGAAGTGTATAGGCAACCAGTGCAGGTTCTTGAGAATGGGGGAGATGTGATCTCTTCTCCTGGTGTTGGTCAGAATTCTCGCAGCTGTGTTCTGGAGCATCTGAAGGGGTTTGATGGAAGCGGAAGGAAGACCTAGTAAGATAGAGTTGCAGTAGTGTGTCTTAGAAAAGATAACTGCTTGAATTACCGTTCTGAAGTCTCAAACGTGCAGGAGCGGTTTGATTCTTTTAAGTACTTGGAGTTTGTAGAATCCATCTTTAGTAGTTTGTTTGATGAACGATTTTAAGTTGAGATGGTTGTCGATAATTATTCCTAAATCCCTTGTTTGGGTGGTAGGTGGGTTGGTTGGAAGACTCAGAAGTGGGTTACTATTGTCAGGTGAGATGATCAGAAGTTCCGTCTTAGCCGAATTTAATATCAAGTTTAAATTCGATAAGAGGAGATTGATTTCTTTAAGACAGAGTTCCCAGAATTCAAGAGTTTTGGCGATGGTTTCATTGATAGGGATCAGGATCTGCACGTCGTCCGCGTATAGGAAGTGGATTAGTTTCAGGCAGGTTAGTAGTTGACAGAGCGGAAGGAGGTAAATATTAAAGAGTGTAGGTGAGAGGGAGGAACCCTGAGGAACTCCTAAAGATGAGGAATGTCGGGAAGATTCCTTGTTGTGGATCTTTACCTTATATCCTCTGTTGCTGAGGAATGAGTTGAACCATGATAGGGCAGTTCCTGATATTCCTATGTTCGACAGTTGGTTGAGGAGGGTCGAATGGTTGACAGTATCAAACGCAGCCGAAAGGTCTAGAAGGATGAGTAAGAAGGATTGGCCTTTGTCTAGTCCCATGATGATGTTGTCAGTCAGGGATATGAGTAGAGTTTCCGTGCTTGATGCTTTACGGAATCCATATTGAGAGGGGTAAAGTATTTTGTGGTCTTCAATGTAGTTGGAGAGTTGAGTATTGACCAGCTTTTCCATTATCTTGGCAATAAAAGGAAGGTTTGAAATCGGGCGAAAGTTGTTGGGGTCTTTATGGTCAAGATTGGGTTTCTTTAAAAGTGGTTTTAGAGAAGCTAGTTTAAGTTCTTCTGGGAAAATTCCCTGGGATAATGAGCAGTTTATGATATCTGCCAGGGTTTTGGAGATTGTTTCCGGTATAAGAAGGAGGAGCTTTGTAGGTAAGTGATCGAAGGGGTGGGAGGAGGGTTTCATTTTCTTAAGTAACAGAAGGATGTCAGAGGCTGTGATGGGTTCGAAAGATTCCAAGGAGGTTCTTTTGTTTAGTATCTGTAGGTCAGCGGTGATAGGATTGTTACTAGGGGTCAATCGCTTTAGTAGGTTAGATATTTTATCTTGGAAGAAAGTAGCTAATTCCTCGGCTTTGGATTGAGCTAGGTCTATGGGTATATCTGGAGTGTTGATGTGAGTCAGGTTGGATACGTAAGCGAAAAGAGCTTTTGCATCAAATACAAGGTCATGTATTTTGCTCGCATAGTAATCCCTTTTTGATTTTAGTGTGGAGTTCTTGTAGTGATGTAAAGCGAGTTTGTAAGCGGCTAAGGTGCTGGGGCTTGGGGCCTTGTGCCATTTGTTTTCTTTGTGTCTAAGGCTCTGCTTAAGCGTATGGAGGTTGTTTGAGAACCATGGTTGTCTTTTTGTTGAGTTTGTGTTTAGTTTTTTTGCTGAAAGAGGACATAGTTTGTTTGCTACTGTCTCGGTGATGTTGTTCCAGGATAGGATGGCTGAGTTAGGGTCAGAGAGGTTAAGATGGGGAAGCTCTGAGGTGAGCTGGTTGTTGAGGTCATTAGAAGAACAGGATTTTCTGTAGAGAAATGAGGATTTCGGTGGGGGATTTTTTCTGAGTTGTGTCAGGGAGAAAGTGGCGGTGATTAGTGAGTGATCTGACCACGGGACCGGAGTGCAAGAAGGAGGGGAAGTGTATTTGATTCCTGCGTTCACGAAAATGAGGTCCAGGGTGTGGCCGGCTTTATGGGTGGGCTTGTTGACAATCTGATTAAAGCCCATAGCTGAGAGGGCCATGAGTAGAGCCTCGCAATTGGTGGTAAGAGTAGGGTTGTCCACATGTAAATTGAAATCTCCTAAAACAATAGTCGGGGAGTCTAAATTCAAGTGTGTTGTTATGATTTCTATCAAAGGGGAGGCATCTGAGTCCAGGAGACCCGGAGGGGCGTAGATGAGTAGGACTTGGAGATCGGCTGTTTTGAAAAGTCCTACTTCAAGTTTAGAATCTGACTTGACTGGAAGCTGGGTGAATTTCAGCTCTTTTTTAGCTGCCAAAAGGATGCCCCCTCCCCTTTTTTTGAGACGGGGAGGGAGAAGAAGTCGTAGAGATCGGTGGGGAGTTGGTTTATTATTGCTATGTCTGTTGGTTTGAGCCAGGTTTCTGTTATGGTACATATGTCTGGGTTGGAGTCCAAGAGATAGTCATTGAGGATCAGGGATTTTTTGGTGAGAGATTGAGCGTTGAATAGCGTAAGGGAAAATAGTGTTAGACCTAGTAGTTGTGTGAGAGGAGAAATCATAATAGGGATGAGGGCTGTGTAGTTGCGAGATCTTTGTGTCATTGTGGTTTTTCCTGTGTGGAGGAGGTTGTGTTGAAGAACTGGGATAGGAAGTTTCAAGGTCATTCTGACCTGAAGAATTAGGGATGTTCAGTTGAATTTCAGTGCGTAGATAATTGTGTATGTAGTATGTAATATTGCAGCTAGGATACAGACTAGTGCAAAGTCTATGGATTACATTAATTCTGGAGGAGCTACATTGCTTGCATTCAAATGGAGAACTAAATTGAAGGCTCTTCAAATTGTGTTTAGATGCCTTAATGAAAGAAGTTTTCAGTATCTTCAAAACTTATTAAAACATTACTCTCCAGGTAGAGCCCAGCATTCCTTGCAGAAATCTTTACTGACTATTCTACCTCCTTCCCAATAAGGATAGAAAACTTGTCAAATGGCATTTACCTATGCAGCTCCTTTGCAGTGGCATAGGATTCCAGTGGACACTTCTTTGAAGTTATCATACCTGGCTTTCAGGAAGAAAGTAAAATCATAGCTTTTTGAACAAGAATTTCTAACGTAATCAATGTGGGGACAATTGCAATTTTCTGCTAGGGTACTTGTTATCCCCTCGACCATAAGAACCAGGCAGAATGTGTCATGAAGGGTTCGGCTTATGGTTTTAGCTATTGATTTAAACATGTGCACTTCTTTTTGTTTTAGGTTGGGGGTTTGGATTTATTTGATGTAAATTTGTATTAAAAGGACTGGAACTTTTGCTTTGTTTCCATCTGTAAGCCATCTTGGAATTGATAATAAGGAGGCTGGTAACCAAATTTGATAAATAAACCACAAGACAATGTACAGAAAGTAAACACATTCATAAATTAATATAAAATACAACCAACAGAAACATATATACTCTTATTTAAACATATAAAAGATTGTTATATAACTAGAATATAATATTTGAAATCCTGGCTATCAAGTAACAATGGGGCTGATGCAATAAATTTGCATAGAAAGTGGGTACCATGCGATATTTAAATTAGGGAATCGTGTTAACACCTCCTTCCTAAGGCGTACCCGATTGGCGTCGGCGGTCTGATGGTTAGCAAAACCAATGCCGAGTTTATCGTCGTCGGTTTCCCTAAACACCGCACGGCCACACAGCCAGGGGGTTCAGGAAATGGACGCTTGCCATTTGAGCGTCTGTTTCCTGCACCCAACTGCCAGTGTTTTGTTTTGTTTTTTCTATTTTTTAACTTTATTTAATTGTGTTTTTCCTCCTACTTAATATGGAAATGATATTAAGTAGGACGAGTACAGAAAAACAGTTTTTTAGCTTTTCTGTACTGAATTAAGGAGCGCTCAGCAATTAACACCTGTCCTAGATGCACATTTTATTTTTTTTTGCATCTGGAGTGAATGCTAATAGCCTCAATCACATTGCATTAGGGGATTCATTAGCACCTATTCAACCCATGCTGACTGCGGGTTATACAGTGCGCTCGGCTGAGCGCACTGTATTGCATCGGCCCCAATGTCTTCACAAGACACCAAAAAAAAATAGCTAATTTCCCACTTTGCAGATCCCTTTAGAAACAAAGTTCCATTTAATCAGAACTGTATATCTAAAGAAACATAGTTGAGTTCTAACCACTTTAAAATCATTTTTAAGATAAAGAGGGTACCTTCAACAAAATATCATTTGAGGACCTTAAGGACCACAATGGCTTATAATAAATCAATCGATTCCTCAAGCATTCAGGACCTAATCCTTTCAAAGCTTTAAAATGTAAACATAAAATGTTAACCCAAATTCAGAAAAGCCAAGGTAACCAACTGACAACAATCTTGCAACTCTCTAATATAGTAAGAACCTCTGCGTTAATACTAGCCTTTAGTTTTTCAGACGGACATTATGGTTTCTAATTTTATTCTTATGTTATCAGATGAAAAATATCAGTCTGCAATAATGATTCTAAGCCCCATCTATAATTGATGATTTTTGTGCAGATGAGGTTTGTTGGAATGTAATCAGAGATCATGATAATAAGGTTTCTGGAAAATGGAAGAAAATGTCAAAATCCCTGATATAAATACATAATTTGATATTTCTTCAATAATTTACAAGGATCACTGATTACATAATTATTTTCCTATAGACTAAACCTCTTGTTTAGGATTTCAGTCATAGATTGCATTTTTATGTGATAATTTGCAACAATAACTAAATTTATTTAATATGGGATTCTGCATGTTCATATGGGACAACTCAGACAAACTCACATGCATACTACTAAGGATGTGCAGCAGGGATGGATTCATCCCTGCTGCACATCCTTATTAGTATGTTATTACTAGTAATAACTTATTATTACTTATTACTTATTATTACTTATTACTTAGTAATTACTTATTAGTAATGTTATTACTAATGTAAATACCTATACCTAATACTCTCCCTTTTCTTCTCTTCTCCCAGTTCTATTACCTTGTTATTTGTAACTGCTTCCTTCTACACTAATAGGTTATTCAACTGTTCATTGTACACCCCTGTTATATGCAAACCGGCATGATATGTTTGCAACATGAATGCCGGTATATAAAAATTTTAAATAAATAAATAAATAAAATCCCATTCGGTATTCATATTCGTCGGGACCCAAATCCATTGCATCCGTTCTCGGGGGACCCCGATCCATTCATTAGTTACATATGTATTTGTTTCCCAAAAAAATCCCCATCCCAACCCTTTAAATTTAATTAACTACAACCCCCCACCTACCATGTGCTCCTACGATGTGACAGGGGCCAACCAATGGTACCGGTAACCCCTGTGACATAGTAAGGGCAAAGGCTATTGCACCATTTTGAATACCGGCAGCCGACAGCCCGTGTGCAAGAGATCGCTCCAGGACCCCCGCTGGACCACCAGGGACTTTTGGCAAGTCTTGGGGGGGGGGGGAGGTCAGGAGGGTGGGGGTTTATTCGTTAGTGATACGTTGTATTCGTGGGGGTTCACCATACGTTTCATGACCCCCACGAATACAAATATGGCATATATGTTGCGGATTGCCAATACGTTGCAAACAAATGCACATCCCTACATACTACTAAGCAAGAAGTTATGCTGTTCTATGAGCATGTATAAGAAACTGACAGACCATCACATTTTCAGAAAGACAGATCCAAAGAGACAAGGTAACAGAGAAGACAGATGATAAATATCTCACGGAGAGTACTAAATATCTCACGGAGAGTTCTAAACCTCCCACAAATATGACCTTCTCTCCATACCTGAGTTTATTCTACTGATAACGGCACAGTATACACACCAAACTATATTATCACATTAATTATATTAGTTAAATATTTAGCAATCCCTAGAGTCACATTATAAATCTGTAACCTGCTTAGTTGTTTTTCTGTTAAACTGTTATAGTTATTCTGTAAAAGCTGTTATATTGGTTACACTGTTAAGCTCTGTTGCTGATTCCGTGTTGCCTGTAAACCGATATGATGTCCAACAATGAATGTTTTTTGAACATCGCTTTTGCTTTTTGAACATCGAAGTCGTCTGAATACTTTAAATATGGAGGCACCTATGGTGTCTCACTGCACTTCATCCGGACACACATTTGACCAACTTCGATGGACTATCCTTGAACATATTGTACCCAATATTCATGGAGGCGACATGAATCAAATTTTGAATGCACGTGAACAATGGTGGATTTTTACTTTAGCATCTACATCCCCCAATGGCCTTAACGATTCTGTGGAATGGACATCGCTCTTCTAGTTATTCTATCCGCTTCAAGCTAATCAGTGTGACGTCACAATTAATTGTTTCCGCCCATTGCGGTAGGTATAAATCTAATGAGTAAAATGGCGGATCCGGCTGCCCGAGAAAAGCTGCAGCCCAGTAGCAGAGCTAAGCGGCAGTGTCTGGGAATCGTAGGTATTAAGCAGTTAGCTATTTGATTTCAAATGCTGTTTTGCAAGGAATTGATCACCCTGTTTTTATTTTTCAGTAGTGGCACAGTGCGGCCCCTGAGGAAGCTTTTGAAAGAAACACGAGCCGTGTCGGGCCAGTGCCAGTGTTCCATATCCCTACTGCATACTCCGCTACAATACGCTACGATAAGTGACACGCTATAATAAGAGTTTTTCGCTGCCTTATATTTCAGGAAACTGACACAAGCTGTCATCACTTTAACGTAAACCTTAACAGAGAGACCGATGATTTAAACTTTGTTTACGGTGTATTCAGAAAAATTATCACCGCACAACCTCGAAAGTGGCGTTCGGGGCGTTCACACGTTGAACCCGCCACAATATATGAGGTCTCACTGTTTATATATAATACAGGCTACAGCAATACGTTGATGGTATTTAGAAAGTTGATATTATAAGATTCCATCACTTGTTTTGTACAGTTTGATTTTTCACAACAATGAATGTCGGCATAGAAAAACCTTAAATAAATAAATATGAATGGCCTTATGGGAAAAAACCAACATGGATTTTACAAAGGAAAGTCCAATCTACTCGATTTTTGAAAATGTTTAATCCGATTGCAGCTATTTTAATGCTGTGTTTTATATAGGTTTATATAGTAGTTACATGTTAATTTTATGTTGATTTTAGTATATATTAATATAAGTAATTAATTTTAGTACACATTAATGAATGCAATTAATTTTAGTATTTAAGTTATATTATTATACTTATTTTCTCCCAATACTTTAACACTATTTTAACAATATTACCTATTTAAATGTTTTACTGTGCTTATTGATTGTGATTTTACTGTTTTAAGTTTTATCTATTGTTAACCGATATGATGGAACCCTGATATGTCGGTATATAATAAATAATAAACTAATAATAATAATAATAATAATAATAATAAACTAAACATGTGAATAAGAGTGAGCCAGTCGATTTAGTGTCTCTGGATTTTCAGAAGGCATTTGACAATGTCACTCATGAGACCTACATAAGGAAATGAAAAAGTCATGGAAAAGAAGGTGATGTCTTATTGTGTATTGTAACTGATTAAAAGACAGGAAACAGAAAGTAGAACTAAATGGTCAGTTTTCCCAATGCAGAAAGGTAGTGGAGTGCCCCAGGGATCTGTACTGGGACCAGTGTTTAACATATTCATAAATGATGTAGAAAATTGAGCAATGAGTGAGGTGATCAATTTTGCAGATAATACGCTGTTCAAAGTTGTTAAAACATATGTTGGTTTGAGAAACTGCTGAAGAACCTTGCGAGACTGGGGGTCTGGTGTTGCGAAAATGGACCCTTGGGCTGAGATGGAGTTGATACAACCTGCAGGGATGAGTCCTGCAAGTCTCCACCATTGGCAAATGGAGTTGGCTGGAGAAGAGGTCCAAATGTAGCTTCACCAATACCAGCCCTCGTTCCCCTTAGGTTGAGTCCTTGAGTGCCGGGGCCAGCTGGACTTAGGTGCAAGCCTCTGTGGAGGTGAAGATCAGTTGCTTAGAAGATGCTGCAGGCCAGCATGGTGAAGAACCAGAGTTGGTACGAGCAGTGGATGGGACAAACGGCGGTCAATGGAGACAGATTCAGGCTGTGGTCAGTGGCAGGCACAGTTCACTCAGTGTCGTGGTTCAGGCAATGATTAGAGCAGGTGGAGTTCACTCAGGGCCATGGTTCAGGCAGTGGTCAGGGCAGGTAGAGTTCATCAGTAATGATAAGCAGGCAGTGGTCAGAGGCAGGCAGAGGTCAAGCAGCATCGAGGTCCAATCTGAGGTCAAGCCAGAAGCTCAATTTGAAGTCAAGGCTAGAAATCCAATCTGATGGGGCAAGAACGAAGAAATGGAGGGAGGCTGAGGAAGCACTGGAGCAATATAAGATACTGGAGAAGGACAAAGGGAAGACGGACCACGAAGACAAGAATTCAGAAGACAAACCAGACTGCCAAGGAACCAGGAAAAGGACACACAGTGGAAGCAGGAATCAGGCTGCAAGGATCAGGAACCAGGAATCAGGAATGCAGAGGCAAAGCACTTCTCCAACAGAGTTGACCTATTGACGAAGCATTGGAGGGGTGTCCAGGCACGTTCTTTATACAGGAGGCCCCATGATATCATCAGAGGGTGCCGCAGTAGATTTCCTGCCACAGGCCCTTTAAATCCCGACAAGACAGGTGTGTGCACCTAGGGAGGTTATGCATTAGTGTCAGTGTCAGCATCTCGGCCAGAAGGATCTGTTGTGCTATGAGGAGGCTGTCAGAATGGGTCTGGACTGGAGATAAGCAAAGCAGCCCGCAGGATGGACCTGTGATCCACTGAATACAACAGCACCCTCCCCCTCCTCTAAACTCTCCCCTTGAGCTTTATGTTTCTTGGGGTGTGCGGCCTGAAATTCCTTAAGGAGGCTCTTGTCCAATATATTGGAAGTAGGTTCCCAAGAGTTTTCCTCCGGACCATATTTCTCCCAGGAGATAAGGTATTCCCATATCTTTCCACAATGTCTGATGTTCAGGACCTCTTTCACCTGATAGATGACATTATTTTCAGTGGGAATTTCTTGAGGTTCTTGTGGTCTCCAGGAGAGAATCAAAGGCTTCAGAAGCAAAACATGGAATAAATTGTGCATTCCTAGGGGGGCTGGAAACCATAACTGGTAAGTCACTGGTCCCAGCTGGTGCAGGATACATAATCATACGATGTATTGGGAGGAGAGCCACATAGAAGATATCTGAAGCCGGATGTGATGGATGCTAAACCAGACCTTGTCCCTTGGCTTAAATTGCAGAGCTGGCCTATAGTGTGCAGCAATAGTTTTTCTGGCTCTCTCAGCTGCTTCCTCAAGCATTTCCTTTGGGTGGATCCAGAGTTCTTGGAGCTTCTGGGTACTCAATTGAGCCACACACGAGGGAACGGTCAATGGGATAGGCAAAGGAGGTCACGACTGTTTCCCATAAACAATTTGAACGGGAGATGACTCCGTAGCAGTGCTGATGTGGGAGTTATGGGAAAGTTCCATCCATGGAAGGAAAGCGACCCAGTTATCTTGATGGTCATTTGCATAGGTTCTAAGAAAGCCTTTTAGTATCTGATTGGTCCATTTGGACTGGCCATTAGATTAAAGGTGGTATGCCATTATATAGTCCAAGGAAATGTAAAGTTTTCTATAGAGGAAGTGCCAGTACTTGACTGCATTCTGAGCCCCATTGTCAGAGACAATGTTTTTGGGTAGGCTGCGCAGGCAGAAAATGTGGTGCATGAATAGTCAGACTAGCTCCAGGGCCATGGGAAAGCCAGGAAGCAGGATAAAATGAGCCATCATTGAGAACTTGTTGACTATGACCCAAATGATTGTGCAGCCATTTGAGAAAGGGAGGTCCACCACAAAGTCAGTATACAAATGGATCCAGGGATTCCTGGGGGCTGGCAATGGCTATAACAACCCCCAGGGTTGTCAGGCCAAAGGTTTATGCTGTGTGCATGTCCATGTAGACTTGGACATCTCTCTGCATTGAGAGCCACCAGTAGTATTGCTGGAGCATCGCAAGAGTTCAGGCCCATCCAGGGTGACCTGCGACACAGGAGTCGTAGAAACACATTAACACTTTTTCTCAGAGTTTGCATGGAATAACCATCTTCCCTTATAGGACAGTCATGGTAGTGACCAGAAGGATATGATCTAGATCAATAATGTTCCTGGATGGATCTTGGGTATCCTTTGCCAGAAAGTACTGGGAGAGGGTATCCACTCTGACATTCTTGTTGGCAGGCCGGTATCCTAGTTCAAAGTCAAAATGTGCAAAGAGCAGCAACTAACAGAACATAAGAACATGCCATACTGGGTCAGACCAAGGGTCCATCAAGCCCAGCATCCTGTTTCCAACAGTGGCCAATCCAGGCCATAAGAACCTGGCAAGTACCCAAAAAGTAAGTCTATTCCATTTTAACGTTGCTAGTAATAGCAGTGGCTATTTTCTAAGTCAACTTAATTAATAGCAGGTAATGGACTTCTCCTCCAAGAACTTATCCAATCCTTTTTTAAACACAACTATACTAACTGCACTAACCACATTCTCTGGCAACAAATTCCAGAGTTTAATTGTGCGTTGAGTAAAAAAGAACTTTCTCCGATTAGTTTTAAATGTGCCACATGCTAACTTCATGGAGTGCCCCCTAGTCTTTCTATTATCCGAAAGAGTAAATAACTGATTCACATCTACCCATTCTAGACCTCTCATGATTTTAAAAACCTCTATCATATCCCCCCTCAGCCATCTCTTCTCCAAGCTGAAAAGTCCTAACCTCTTTAGTCTTTCCTCATAGGGGAGCTGTTCCATTCTCCTTATCATTTTGGTAACCCTTCTCTGTACCTTCTCCATCGCAATTATATCTTTTTTGAGATGCAGCAACCAGAATTGTACACAGTATTCAAGGTGCGGTCTCACCATGGAGCGATACAGAGGCATTATGACATTTTCCATTTTATTCACCATTCTCTTTCTAATAATTCCCAACATTCTGTTTGCTTTTTTGACTGCCATACCACACTGAACCGACGATTTCAATGTGTTATCCACCATGACGCCTAGATCTCTTTCTTGGGTTGTAGCACCTAATATGGAACCTAACATTGTGTAACTATTGCATGGGTTATTTTTCCCTATGTGTATTACCTTGCACTTATCCACATTAAATTTCATCTGCCATTTTGATGCCCAATTTTCCAGTCTCACAAGGTCTTCCTGCAATTTATCACAATATGCTTGTGATTTAACTACTCCGAACAATTTTGTATCATCTGCAAATTTGATTATCTCACTCGTCGTATTTCTTTCCAGATCATTTATAAATATATTGAAAAGTAAGGGTCCCAATACAGATCCCTGAGGCACTCCACTGCCCACATCCTTCCACTGAGAAAATTGTCCATTTAATCCTACTCTCTGTTTCCTGTCTTTTAGCCAGTTTGTAATCCATGAAATCCATTGAGCTTGAAGATGTTCTATGTTTTTGTGATTGGTGTAAATAGTAGTGCGATGTTGAGCACCTTTGAGCCAATGGCTCCATTCCTAAAGTGTGAGCTTGATGGCCAACAGTTCTCTGTCCTAGGCCACATAGTTCCATTCTGTAGAGGAGAATTTTCGTGAGAAGAAGGAGCATGGGTGGAGGACTCCCATATTGGAGTGCTGGGTGATTTGTGAGTGGTATGCACTCTTTGCTTTCTATACTATGACACAGACCTAGAAGAGGGCTCTGAAGATCTCATTCATCATTTTCTGGAAGGTGGAGAGCTGGGTGATTTGTGGATGGTATGCACTCTTTGCTTTTCATTATGCTGGGTTGTGAAAATGTGGGTGGGGCTTAGTTTCTATGTTTTCAGGTTGGTGGCTACCAGATGGTGGTGGGAATTATGGAGGGGGATTCTTTTGACACACAAGAAAAAATAACTTATCTCACTTTCCACTTACTGAACAATATTCACCAAAAAGGAAATATCTACTAAAATGAACATTCAAATAGGAATGCCACTCACCAAAAATATTAAATTTTTAAGTATATAACCGCATCATCAAGCCTGACAGCGTGCTCCCTGTGTCTTCAAAGCTGGGGCTGCCCGGTCTTCTAATCACTTGCGGTCATAATTTTTCAATTTTTTCTTTTTTTATCTATTTTTCTTTAAAGACAATTTTTGCACATATTCTTGCATGTATAGTCACTGTTTGCAATTCTCAAAACAGCTCAGTATGTATAATCACTGTTTGCAATTCTCAAATCAGCTCGACAACCAGCCGATGTTTTGCAGAAAGGACTGCTTCATCAGTGAGTGGCATTCCTATTTGAATGTTCATTTTAGTAGATATTTCGTTTTTGGGGGATTATTTTGGACATGAGAATTTTTGTTCTAGTATAGTAGTTTATCAATTACTTTGGGATTATAACTGATCTAGAGATCAACATCAACACGCTCAATGTTAGGGGTATAAGAACCCCAGTGAAGCGAAAGTGCATTTTGGATTATTTGAAAAAACATCAAGCTCATATTGGGCTCCTGCAGGAGACACACTTGTCTGATAATGAACATGCTAAGCCCCTGAGGGAGTGGATAGGCCAGGTGTTTTACTCCTCCTACAATACAAAAAGCAGGGGAGTATTTATTTTAATAAATAAAACTCTACCACTAACTGTGAGCAAGTCCCTAAAAGATCAAGAGGGCTGCTATCTGGCGTTGGAGTGTGAACCCTATGGGGATCATTTCACATTGGTTAATGTATATGGGCCCAACATAGGCCAGACTGCCTTTTATAAGAGACTGGGGCTAATCCTGGAAGGATTCTCTTCCTCCCCTTTGGTGATGGGGAGAATAGGAATGTATGCCTCAATCATCTTAAAGATCGCTCTATGGGATGTACTTCAGATGTGTATCAGGCTGCTCATCTTAAAACTCTGATGTTCCACTTAGGGGTGGT
Organism: Rhinatrema bivittatum; assembly: GCF_901001135.1. Taxonomy (NCBI): domain Eukaryota; kingdom Metazoa; phylum Chordata; class Amphibia; order Gymnophiona; family Rhinatrematidae; genus Rhinatrema; species Rhinatrema bivittatum. The sequence goes on along the minus strand of NC_042616.1, from coordinate 606,416,339 downwards.
GGATGTCTGGAAGACTCAATACCCATCCGGCAGAGATTATACTTGTTTTTTCCCGAGACACTCATCATATAGTAGGATTGACTTTTTTCTTTGATGGCTTCTATAATCTCAGAGCTGGGCAAACTTGATATCTTGTCCAGTATTATCATTGATCATTGTCCAGTTTTCTTGCCACTGCAATTATCTCAGGGTCCCTCAAGTCTGGTATTTTATTCCATCTTTGTTGGGAAACGAGAGTTTTTGTCAGATGAACAGAGATGTTATCAAGGATTCTGCTCTGGTATACCAGGCAGCAGAGCAGTCACCAGTTGTTTATGGAAGATGCTCAAAATTGTCTTACAGGTCAAGATTATTATCTTTGCCTCCCACCAAAAGAAAATTAGATTGCAGTGGGAGAGATCCCTGGAGAAGAAAATTAAATCTTTAGAGGAGCAGCATAAGGTTACCTGTTCCCTAGGTGTCTATCTGTCACTGCAATGGGCATGGGAGGAGCTCCGTCTTTTAGAAGTGGAGGACATTGAGAGGTTTCTTCAGTTCTTCCACCAGAGGTTTTACAAACATGGGAACAAAAGGGGGTGCTCTTGGCTAGAGCCATTCAAAAAAGGAGAACCCAGACTATCATTAATAGCATTCGGAGGCCTTCTGGAGAGGTTACTTCTCATCTACAGCTGATCAATGATGTCTTTAAGGCCTATTTTCAAACTCTGTATGGCATTGATGAGCAAAGGCAGGAAGGGAAAATTGAGAATTACCTGATGGGTGAGGATTTGCCCTCTCTCACCGAAAGACAATTGGTCAGTCTAAGGGTTTCCATTCAGAGGGAAAAGTTTATAGGGCCATAATGAGCTTACTTAAGGGAAAAAGCCTGGGGCTGGAAGGTTTTCATATAGATTTTTTCAAAGCCTTTCCCTTTGAGTTAGCCTTGAGGCTGAAAGAAACATACGATTATCTGCAGAGCAATCCTGATGCATACCATGCATATACGGTCATAGTACTGCTCCACAAACTGGGCAGAGATGGTTTGGATCTGGGCTCACACCATCCAATCTCGCTTTTGAACTTGGATGTAAAAATCTTGCAAACATTTTACAGTTACAATTGGAGATGGTAATGCCCACTTTAGTATGGGAGGATCAGACGGGATTCATTAAACGATACCTCTCCTCTACGAACACTGGAGGCTTTTAAATATAATTGGTTGGGCCTGGTGGTCACACTTGATGCTAAGAAAGCCTTTGACTGTCTTCAGTGGGCTTTCTTATTTAAGATACTGGAGAAGGTGTGGCTCCCCATTGAGTTTCGCAATTTGATATAGATATTAACCCACCCTTTTCCCTCACCCCCGCCACTCCTCCCATCTGACATAACATGTATATTCCAGCTGTATATATTCCATATATATATATTTCCATGTATATTTCCGCTGATTATAATCCATGTTTTTTGTATTATTAATTTATTGTTTTATGTTAATTTATAGTTTGTAATTTTGTTAACTTATTGTTCAATTACTTAATTCTGTCCTATCTTCCGACATCCATGTTTTTACTCTCCCTGTTTTAATGTAACTTCTCTTTTCCACTTATACGTTAATTGATTTTTCCCCTTGTTCTAATGTAAACCGGTACGATAAGACCTGGTCTTGAGTGTCGGTATAGTAAAAGAAGTTAAATAAAATAAATAAATAATAAATATTATACGTGCATCCTCATGCTAAGATATTTACGAATGGTTTCTGTTCTAAGGTTTTTCCTATTTCTCAGTGCACGCAACAACGGTGATATCTTTCTTCATTATTGTTTAATTTGGCCATTGAAATCCTAGCTTGCGAAGTCAGAGAAAATCCCGATGTGCATGGATTCTGAGTGGATGGGATTAACCATGTCATATCCCTCTATGCAGATGATGTCCTTCTTTTCTTGACTGACCCCAAGGTATCTGGTCACAATTTTTTGGCTATATTGTCATAGATGGTGGGGTCTCCGGGTACAAAATGAATTATACCGAGTCATAAGTTTTCCTCTGGGGCCTCTAGTTCTAGAGGGGATCCCGAGATGCTTTTCTGCCTTTAGGAAAGCTTGGGATGGCTTTAAATATTTGATTATCTGGGTGCCATATAAAACTTGGGACATTTATAAACGTAATCATTTGCCCGTGATCATTAAGGTCAAATGGGATCTTCTGGGCTGGGATGGCCATTTTCTTTCTTGGGCTGGCTGGATTACAGTGCTGAAAATGAACATCCTGCCTCGATTTATGTATCTGTTTCAACATCTCCCTTGTCACTTACCTGGGGTTTCTTTTCTGTTCTCCAGGGCCTTATGCAAAAATTCATCTGGCATCAGAGACCCACCCATATCAAGTTGCAGATGCTGTGGCAGCCTAAGGAGGCTGGAGGCATGACTCTGCCAGACTTTCAGAGCTATTATTGGGCTTGTAGTCTGTTGGGAGCCATGGTATGGCTGCACAAGGATAAGTTGGTGCCCTGGTATTCACTTGAAGCCAAGTTGGTGGGTGGGGCAGATCTCCCAATGTTATTATTGCAGCCAGATCTGCCTGTAGGTGCCCGGAAGGCTTACGGGCCCAGTTCCCATATATCGCACACTTTAAAAATCTGGAGGGCATTCAGTGCCAAACTTCAGTGGCCTGACCAGGGCCTCTCCATGCTCACTTCCTTGAGAGGTAATCTTAGACTTGCAACCTCTATGTTATATAGGGATGCTGCTAGTTGGAGTAAACTTAGATTAAAATTCATAGTTAATTAAAGGAAGATGATGGCATTCAGTTTAAATCATTTCAAGATCTCAAGGATGAATTTGAGGTGAAGGCAGATTTTGAGGTTTTTTATTACATTCTTGTAGCTGAAATGGGCCGCTTGGTGGATAGAGGTTGACAACTTCAAGTCCCAGGCCCGATGGAGAGGATACTTATTCAGGAAAATATTCCTCACAGAGGCATCTCTATTTTTTATAAAGCTTTACAGAAGGATCATATCAAATGGGATCCCCCTCTGGATATTATTCAGCAATGGAACAAGGATCTCCAGATTGAATTTACTTGTCAGCAGTGGGAAGGTATTGGGAAAAGAGTGCATAAGATATCTTTGTGCACTCATCTAGTTGAAATGATGGTTAGGTTTCTCCACAGAGCTTATAGGTACCCTTTATTTTATACTAAATTCTCTTCATCCTCTACAGGGTTATGTTGGTGGGGCTGTGGCCACCCAGGCTCTTATTTGCATGTCTGGTGCACTTGTAAATACGTTGCTCATTTCTGGCAATTGGTCAAGGTGAAATATCACTTGATATTAGGCCGAGAGATCGACATTAAGCCTGAATTATGTTTACTGGGAATTTGGGGGGGGGGGGGGTGCATAATCTCTGTACATCTCAGAGAAATTTGGCCAATCAACTATTTCTAGCTTGTAGGTTCACAATAGCCTTAATGTGGAAATCTGCTCCTACATTGAGCAGGTGGCACACTCAGGTGAAGAAGCTTACTCATGTGCTTAAACGGAATGTGATTCTGTATGACAAAATATGGTCCCCTTACTGAAAATACTGGAACACACACCTGGGATAGTCCTGGTATGCTCACCAAGATGGGTAGCATGATGATGTTTACTGGCAGCCCATATATCACCGTTGTTATATGTAGAATAATCTTCTTGTGGTCTTCATGGGAATGGGTTGGTTGGGGGGGGGGGGGGGGGATTTCACTGACTTTGTATTGGAAATTGTTTAAATAAAGAGTTTTTAAAAAATGTAACAAAGCCCAGTCAAAATGCACAGAGTAAACCCAGCACATGGGATGTACTGCCTTGTTGATGATATGAAATACTATCTTCTCTATGTATAGCAAGCCAGTGCATAGGCTAGGGTCATCTGGCCATTGAGCAGATCCTCATGAACCGAGGAGATGATAGGGGTGTCTTTCTGGTAACCATGGGAAGCTGCAAGTGGTCAATGAGAGCTTTCATTATGAAATTTCCCCCGGCAAAAAGTCTACCAGGGCCTAGGTAGGAAATTCTTGATTATTCACAATGATAGTCACTGAGAACGTCAGTTGAGGAGCAGAAATCATGAAACCTAGGATCACCTCCCCACTAGATCCTAAGCTAGTTAGTTTCCTGGCTTCAGTGGACAGCAAGCCAGCTGCTGCCTGGTCCTAGCACAATAGAAGCAAATCCTCAGCTGATATTGACAGAGCCTTTTTTCAGGGGTGAGGTGCCCCTGGCCGAGCTACATTGTTTCCTCCAGGCATGCTTGGGCTGATGCTGCTGTTGAAATGGGAGAGAGGGGCTGCTGAAATCGAAAACCTAGCACAATGGGTCTGTATGGTGGGTGGAGCTCCCGGGCCCTTTGCTGGAGGTGACAGTCAATTCTCCCAGCTAAATCAATAAGACCATCCAGGGATTCTGAGAGCTCATAGGCAGCCAAATCATCCTTAACCCATGAAGACAGCCACTCCATGAATATACTAAAGAGGTTGTCTTCCCCCTAATTTAGCTCTGTTTCCAGGGTCTAAAATTATATAGTGTAGTCCATCAGCATTTGGGAATCCTTGCATATATGCAGGAAGTCTGAACATACCGTGACCAGCCGGCTGGGTTCATCGAAGATGAGCTTGAAGGCCTGGATTCTGGAGAAGAGGATCTGCTCACTTCCATAAGAGGGAGGCCCAGGCAAAGGCCTTACCATCCAGTAGGAAAAGCACAAAGTTTGCCTTGACAGATTCATTGTGGAAAAGTATCATCTGGAGAGAGAAGTACATGAAACATTGGTTCATGATCTTATCCAAGTCAAAGTCAGAAGTCTAATCCAAAGTCAAAGCCAGAAGTCCAATCTGATGGGATGAGGAATGAAGAGGAGGAGGGAAGACAAAGAACCATAGGAGCAAGACTAAATGCTGAAGACAAACAAAGGGAAGAATGACCATGAAGGCAAGAACTCAGAAAACAAATCAGACTGTCAAGGACACAGCAGAAGCAGGAACCAGGAAGCAAGGATCAGGAACCAGGAATCAGGAACACAGAGGCAAAACACTCCTCCAATGGAGTTGACCTATTGCTGAGGTGTTAGAGGGGTGTCCAGGCAGGATCTTTATAGAGATGGCTCCATGATATTATCAGACTGCTCCGCAGTGGATTTTCCATCACGGGCCCTTTAACTCCCAGCAAGTTTTTTGCACACATGCCTAGGCAAGCTCTACAGCAGGACCCACAGCAGCATCAGCGGCAGCCCAGCTGTGCTATGGTGGGTGACCGCATCTCAGTTGGAAGAATCTGTTGTGCCATGAGAAGGCAGTCAGAATGGGCCCAGGCTGGAGGTAAGCGAGGCGGGCAGCAGGATAGACCTGCAGTCCGCCGGGCCCAAACAATATCGATACATGGTGCAAGTGCACTTTGACTGTTGTGAGCAGTTCTGGTTACCATTTGGAGGGGACTGGGAACACCAAGCACACAAAGTTGACTCTGCCCTCTCACTTTACAGTGTTACCCTTGATTCTGAGTGGATGCATTAGGGATAATGTGAGAATGACCAAAGGGGCACTGTTGTATCTTACTCCAGCAAGGTCCAAATGAATTCACAAATCAGGCCATTTTATGGATCATGGAGAAGATAGCAGATCCTATATACATGGGAGAAATCCATCTAGTGTAAGGAATCATCTTCTTTTCTGCATCTTCTTTTCTGTTGGAGGCACAAACAATACTTTAAACATTAGGACATGGAGGGGTCAGTGACTGAATACCCATGCAACTGAATAGCAATGCATATTTAGTCCTGGCTGAACTCTTCAGGCAGTGTCAATGAACCAGGAGGATCTAGGAGAGGTCCCAAGGGCCTGCAAACAGGCAGATTTGTTCCTTTTCATAAAAGTGGGAGAAAGGAGGATGGGAACAATAGGCTGGTAATAGGGATGGATTTGGTCAGCTACTGCCTCTGTGCACCGATTCAGTGCCAGTGCCAAGCTGCCCCTCCTCCTAGGCAAATCTCCGAGAATTGCACGGCTGTGCCACCCCTGCCCTCAGATCTCAGCACCTGAATCCAGCAGCAATTCTTACGGTAAATGAGAGGACTAAGCCTGCACTAACAGTCCCTGCTAGCCTTATAAAAGCCCAGAGAGGATGGGGCTTGTAAACAGAAGCTTAGTCCCATGAGTACTTTACTATGAGGATTGCTGCTGGAGCTGAGAGCCAAACTCTGGGAAGAGGGGCAGAGGCAATGGTGGTGGCAGCAACAGCAGCAGCAGCAGGCAGGACAAGCTTGCAGGGTGGTGGTAGAGATCAGAAAATGTGCTGCCCATCCTCCCAAAAGTTTGCCACCCTAGGCATAGACCCAGTAGGCCCTGTGCATAAATTCAGGCCTAGATGGTTAGTAGTCTGATCTCATTGATGAGTGCATTATTTATTTATATTTCACTTATTGATACTTCAAAGCAGATTATATTCAGGTACTGTAGGTATTTCCCAAGCCCTAGAGGGCTTACAATCTAACTGCCTGATTCACTAAGGCTTTTCTCCCATTCTGTGTCTATGGGAAAATACTTTGATGAATCTAGCCCTAGGTTTGTACCTGAGACAATGGAAGGTAAAGTGACTTGCCCAAGGTCACAAGGAGCAGCAGTGGAATTTGAACCCTAGTTTCCCTGGGTAGTAGCCCACTGCACTAGCCATTAGTCTATTAGTGGTTAAAACATAGGATGGCACAGTTTCTGTAATCCACTGGATTTCAAGATTTGAGGCAGTATGGTTTATTTTATCAGTGGTAGGCTTGTCAGACAAATATGTGTACTAAAGGGTTAGATCTGGAGAAACACTTGTTATAGTGTTCTTGTATTTCAATCCCTGGATAGGGTTCTGAATAAGTGACTTCTAAATAGCCTGTGCACTTTAGGTATGGCCCTACAATAACTGGATTAAGCATTGATTGAGAGGGAGGCAACAAAGGGTAGTGGTAAATGAAGTCACTTCAGGAAAAGGGATGTTACCAGTGGTGTGTCACAGGGATCAGTTTCTTGATCTGGTTCTGCTTAACAGTTTCATAAATAATAATACAGAAGGGTTATCAGAAAAGCTTTGCTTTTATTTACATTTATTTATTTACATCTTTTTACTATACCGACGTTCAAGACGAAGATTCTTATCACCCCGGTTTCCATCGAACCAAATAGGAAAAGTTACAAATAACAAGTATCTTCAAAATCAATCAACCTAATAAACGAAGGTTGACCAACGTGCCGCAAATGCGCAGTAGAGAGCAGCTCTACCGCGCATGCGAGCACGTCGGTCACAGTGTGCCTCTTAAAAATAAAAATGGCGCTGTAGGAGCGGCAGGAGCGGCGGCCCGAAGACCCGGAGCGGCGGGAGCGGCGGCCCGAAGACCCGGAGCGGCGGCGGCAGCGGCACCGGCCCGAAGACCCGGAGCGGCGGCGGCGGCCCGAAGACCCGGAGCGGCAGGAGCGGCGGCCCGAAGACCCGGAGCGGCGGGAGCAGCAGCGGCGGCCCGAGGAGCGGCGGGAGCGGCAGCGGCGGCCCGAAGAGCGGCGGCGGCAGCACCGGCCTGAAGACCCGGGCTGGAGCGGCGGCAGCGGTGGCCCGAAGACCCGGAGCGGCGGCCCGAAGACCCGGAGCGGCGGCGGCATGCGCGCGAGGGAGGGACAGACGGACGGAAGGAAGTCTGTCCCTCCCTCGCGCGCATGCCGCCGCCGCTCCGGGTCTTCGGGCCGCCGCCGCTCCGGGTCTTTGGGCCGCCACTCTGGGTCTTCGGCGGAGATCGACTGAGGGGAGGAGGGAGGGGGGAGAGAGGAGTGACTGAGGGGAGGAGGGAGGGAGGGGGAGAGAGGAGTGACTCAGGGGAGGGGGGAGAGAGGAGTGACTCAGGGGGAGGGAGGAGGGAGGAGTGACTGACTGGGGAGGGGGGAGGGAGGAGTGACTGAGGGGAGGGAGGAGTGACTGAGGGGAGGAGTGACTCAGAGGAGGGAGGAGTGACTGAGGGGAGGGGGGAGAGAGGAGTGACTCAGGGGAGGAGGGAGGGGGGGAGAGAGGAGTAACTGGGGGGGAGGAGGGAGGGAGGGGGAGAGAGGAGTGACTCAGGGGAGGAGGGAGGGAGGGGGAGAGAGAGGAGTGACTCAGGGGGAGGGGGGAGGGAGGAGTGACTGACTGAGGGGAGGGGGGAGGGAGGAGCTGACTGAGGGGAGGAGTGACTCAGGGGAGGGAGGAGGGAGGAGTGACTGAGGGGAGGGGGAGAGAGGAGTGACTCAGGGGAGGAGGGAGGGGGGGGAGAGAGGAGTAACTGGGGGGAGGGGGGAGTGACTGGGGGAGGGGGAGATAGGAGTGACTGAGGGAGGGAGGAGGGGGGAGTGACTGAGGGGAGGAGGGAGGGGGAGAGAGAGGAGTGACTGAGGGGAGAGAGTGGGGGAGGTGGGAGGGAGCATGAGGGGGAAGGAAATGATCCAAAAAAAAATGTTAATGTAGCCCGTTTTAACGGGCTTAACTGCTTGTTAGATATAAAACATAGATGAGAGAATAAGTATAACAATGGGTATGACATAACGTATAACAAGGGTTGATAAAAAAAAACCACTGTAGTAGAAAAAACCTCGTGTGAGGAAACAACTAGATTACAGACTATCTCTGCACATAGTACGGATCTTGAATAGAGACAGGGTAGAAAGGGGGGATGGGGGGATGGGGGGATAGGGGGAAGGGAGAGGCCAAAGGGTCATGAAGGGAAAGAAAATTCAACGTAGTAGCAACAAGAATTGCGCGTTAACTGCATCAGGAGTCCGAGTTAGTGATATTAAGGGAAGGCTTGTCTGAATAACCATGTCTTCAATTTCTTTCTAAAGGTGAGCGGGCATTGTTCCTTGGCTGTAAAGGCAATAACTCACAGTAAAAACTTTTTTAAATATATCCGAAGCAGAAAGCCTGTGAGGGAGTCAGTTGGACCGTTAGATGATCGAGGGGTTAAAGTGGCACGTAGAGAAGATAAGGCCATCGTGGAAAGATTAAATGATTTCTTTGCTTCGGTGTTTACTGAAGAGGATGTTGGGGAGGTACCCGTAATGGAGAAGATTTTCATGGGTAATGATTCAGATGGACTGAATCAAATCACGGTGAACCTAGAAGATGTGGTAGGCCTGATTGACAAACTAAAGAGTAGTAAATCACTTGGACCAGATGGTATACACCCCAGAGTTCTGAAGGAACTAAAAAATGAAATTTCAGACCTATTAGTAAAAATTTGTAACCTATCATTAAAATCATCCATTGTACCTGAAGACTGGAGGATAGCAAATGTAACCCCAATATTTAAAAAGGGCTCCAGGGGCGATCCAGGAAACTACAGACCGGTTAGCCTGACTTCAGTGCCAGGAAAAATAGTGAAAAGTGTTCTAAACATCAAAATCATAGAACATATTAGGGATGTGAATCGTTTTCCATATCGTCTTAACGATAGAAATCGTGTGGCAGGGCAAGAAAATCGTCTTAGGCACGATTTTTTAGTTAAAAAATCGTTAAAAATCGTTTTTTTCCGATTAGTGCGCACTAACTCGAGTTAGTGCGCACTAACTGGGAGTTAGTGCGCACTAACTGGGAGTTAGTGCGCACTAACTGAAAATGATACAATTTGACACTTTTCAGGTCAGTTAAGGTCAGTTTAGGAATGAATATGTATTCCTATTGGCTGCCCTCTTATTTATTCATGTTACCAAGTTTCCTACTGACAGTATATGGGGGATGGGAAATGGAAACAGTTGGTAGCTTGACAAAACAAGTAATGTGATCAGTCAATGTGACTAGAACTTGTGCCCTAACCCTGATACCAGGGGTATTGTGATCTTCCTGCACACAGTGCCCTATCCCTATTAATACCAGGAGTGTTGTGATCTTCCTGCACACAGTGCCCTATCCCTAATACCAGGGGTGTTGTGATCTTCCTGCACACAGTGCCCTATTCCTGATACCGGGGGTGTTGTGATCTTCTTGCACACATCCCGGTATCAGGGATAGGGCACTGCATGCAGGAAGATCACAACACTCCTGGTATTAATAGGGATAGGGCACTGCATGCAGGAAGATCACAACACTCCTGGTATTAATAGGGATAGGGCACTGCATGCAGGAAGATCACAACACCCCTGGTATCAGGGATAGGGCACTGTGTGCAGGAAGATCACAATACCCCGGAGGAGTGAGGGTCAGGCAGCTCCCCCCTGTCTGTGAAGCCAGCCTCTCACTAGTAATGCAGGGAGGGAGCTGTCTCAGACTTCACCATCCTCCCCCCCCCCCCCCTTACCCACACACCATTCACTAGCTGGGACATGGGGGAAGTCAGGAGTGAGGGTCAGGCAGCTCCCCCCTGTCTGTGAAGCCAGCCTCTCACTAGTAATGCAGGGAGGGAGCTGTCTCAGACTTCACCATCCTCCCCCCCCCCCCTCACCCACACACCATTCACTAGCTGGGACATGGGGGAAGTCAGGAGTGAGGGTCAGGCAGCTCCCCCCTGTCTGTGAAGCCAGCCTCTCACTAGTAATGCAGGGAGGGAGCTGTCTCAGACTTCACCATCCTCCCCCCCCCCTCACCCACACACCATTCACTAGCTGGGACATGGGGGAAGTCAGGAGTGAGGGTCAGGCAGCTCCCCCCTGTCTGTGAAGCCAGCCTCTCACTAGTAATGCAGGGAGGGAGCTGTCTCAGACTTCACCCTCCTCCCCCCCCCCCCCCCTCACCCACACACCATTCACTAGCTGGGACATGGGGGAAGTCAGGAGTGAGGGTCAGGCAGCTCCCCCCTGTCTGTGAAGCCAGCCTCTCACTAGTAATGCAGGGAGGGAGCTGTCTCAGACTGGTATCAGGGTTAGGGCACTGTGTGCAGGAAGATCACAACACTCCTGGTATTAATAGGGATAGGGCACTGTAAGAGATGACTGTAGTAGATTGAATAAAGATCTGATGTTTCTGCTCTCCTCACACCAAACAAAAACAACACACAAGCAGAGAAGCCCTTCTTACAAAGCTGAGCTAGTGAGTTAAGTAGGAGGAAAAGTAAACATACTGGTGCCAGTGTGGCTACTTAAAAAATACACTTACCAACAATCAATTACATATATTTGAACTGTGTACAGTTCCAGCCAGGACCACCTTTCTAAAATGCACAGTGATTGGCAAATTCAACATGCACTAGCATTTCAGGTGCCTGCTAACAAAAATAATAAACAAACAAGTTCTAGTCACGTGAGTGCTGATCATTACATTACTTTTTTTGTCAAGCTTCCAACTGTTTCCATTTCACATCCCCCCAACCATATTGGTAACATCAATAGATAAGAGCACAGCCAGCCAATAGGAATACATACATACATATTCATTCCTAAGTGACCTTTACTGACCTGGGAAGTGTGAACACTTTGTTTCATTTTCTGTTGGTGTTCGTTAGTTTCCAGTTCCATTTCCCATCCCCCCAACCATCACCTCAGTGGTAACCTTGGTAACATCAATAGATAAGAGGGCAGCCAGCCAATAGGAACACATATTCATTCCTAACTGACCTTCAGTGACCTGGAAAGTGTTTATTTGTATCATTTTCAGTTAGTGCGCACTAAATCGAGTTAGTGCGCACTAACGGGGAGTTAGTGCGCACTAACTCGAGTTAGTGCGCACTAACACGATTTAACGATTTTTAACGATAAATCGTTAGAATTTCTATTGTATCGTGTTCTATAACGATTTAAGACGATATAAACATTATCGGACGATAATTTTAATCGTTGAAAAACGATTCACATCCCTAGAACATATACTCACATACCCTATTGAGCAAGCACCCTATTGAGCAGTTCATCAGCATGGTCTCATCATCACAGTTCTCTTAGTTCCCATAATACTCTTTTCACATGTCATACATAAGGCAACACATTATCTCTGTGGCTGCCAATTAAACACTTCTTGATGGATTCAACAAAAAATACCTAGCTGCCCAAGCTTTAACCTCTAAGACTGTACAACTCCTAAGCCATTCGTGGACTGTGGAGGCAACGAGATAGTGCAGTTTACTACGAAGTCTCCTTGAATCCAAAATTTCTGCAAGCTCATATTGCATGTCCTCTTCTACTGGAACTTCCCTGGTTTGGGGGAGGGGTCTTGAGGGCCACAAGAGGATAGCAGGCTTGAAGAACAACACATGGATGTCATTGATATGCAATGAGGGAGCTAACTTCAGCTTATAGGCTTCTGGTCCTAAAGAACAGACATTGGGAAAAAGTCCCACAAAGCTGTGGTGTGAACTTGAAGGACGACAGATGGAGTTTCAGGTTGCATGTGCTCAACCAAGCTAAGTCCCCTGGTTGAAGTTGTGGGGTAGGCCAATGTTTGTATATGCATGTGCTTTGGAACATGCCACTGACTGTTTCAGAAGTTGATTAGTAGAATGCCAAAGATTCAAAAGTTCTTATCCCTTAATATCAGCAGCAAGACATCCTCCAGTAGTGAATAGTGATACTGGGATCCGAGGATATTGGATGAGAATGAGAGGAGCTGGTGGACTTGTTGACATGGTTGTTATGGCAATCTTCCACCCACAGGAAAAGTGATGACCAGTTATCCTGTCACTGATTGATGTAGGTAATTAAACAGAGGGAAATCCTAACACAACTCTCTGATATCCTATAAGCTATATTACGTCACAGAGAGACAACATACATAATATAATTTAATATTTATTTAGAAAACACAAGGTATTCACCTATCTAAACATTTTAAAATCTAAACTTACACATTCAACCACCATTCACACACCAACATAAAAATTCTGTGTTACATAAACAATTCTGAATTACAATTAACCAATACACATCGTTATTATAATTTTAAGACAAAGATTTATTTTATATTGCTTGACTTATTTTATCCATGTCCTGTCCATATCCTGTCCAACAAAGGATCTCCTTGTTTCGCCTTCCAATCAGGCTTCCTCAGGGACTTGGTCTCAAAAAAGCCGATTGATTTTCTCCCAATATTTCTGTCTTGAGACCTCTTATGTTTATATCCTTACTAAACAACCAAAAACAACATACAAAAACTTTATCATTTTTCAAAAAGTTGATAAATCAACCAATAACCATTATATTAACCCACAGCTTACCTCTCAGAAAATAGAAATCTCCACACAATTTTTATTCTACCTTCAATATAAGTCAGGGTTATTTCCAAACGGACACCTCTTCCAGAATCAACTTTTGATCACTACAATAAAATGGCCAAGACATTATATAAACCTTACCCCAGAAAACTATCCCAAACTTTTACCCCATATCCCAATTTACTCACATAACTCAATAATGAAAAACGTTATAACCAAGCATCAACACTGGTTCCAAGCCTCCAATAGTGTTCCTCCGATAATTCATAAGTCTTAATTCATTATGGAACCTTGCGTGTGCCTCATTGTATCTATTAAAAACAACAATAAAACATTCTTTATCACATATCCTTTAAATACAAACTTACCATTTACTTTATAGCACTCCTGACCACAATCGATTCACCTACGCCATACTTACGTGTGACCTAACGTAACATTCTACGCCGGAAATGAAGTAACGATGTTGAATACCTGAAGCTTTATATACTCTCCTTCAAACAATTCATTTCTCCACCCCTTCAATTAATTCTCATTTAGAAAAATGCATGCCATTCAATGGCATCATTTAAACCCAAGGGTATAACAGTACGCCAATTAAAAATGAAACGTTGTTCCATTCTTCTCAAAGCTCCGGACAAATCCCCACCATACTTTAATGTAACTTTATTAATCACAAAGAATCGGATCTCATCAACAGAATGATTTTTTAGCACCCAATGTTCTACCAGAGGGGCATGTTCTCGGCGCGTCCTAATGCGACTGCGGTGCTCAATAATTCTTAAACGTATTGGACGCGCCGTTTGACCCACATAGATCAACCCACATGGGCAAAGTATGGCGTATACTACACCGCTGGAATTACAATCAAATCTCCCCGGAATCTTGTACGAACGCTTTAAATGGGAATGTTCAAAAACCTTGCACACCATTGCAAAAGAGCAAACCGAACAAGCCTCGCATCTAAATTGCCCACAACTGTCATCAGGGTCCCTCGGGTCATTATAGTTTCTTAATTGATCACGTAATGACTGGCGCTTTTTCATTGCGAAAATTGGTGTCTCTCTAATTGGGAACTATTGGACAAAATATGCCAATGTTTTAAGATGGCTTGTTTTATACCACCAGATTTTACAGAATAAGGAATGGTGCAAACTGGTCGAGTCAATTTTTCTTTGACATTTGGAATCAATAGATTGTCCCTGTTTGAATATAATGCCCGTTTGTAGGCCTTTTTTACTACAGATTTACTATACCCCCTAGATACAAATCGTTCAGATAATTGATAAGCTTGTGCCTTAAACTCTGCTGTCGTACTGCACAGGCGCCTATAACGAAGGAACTGTCCCGTTGGAATATTATTTTTAAGCATCCTTGGATGAAAACTCCCATAATGCAATAAAGTATTACGATCTGTAGATTTTCTATGTACACTGGTTACCAACCTGTGTTCATAAACCGATACTTTCATATCCAAAAATACTGTAAATCCTGTATTTTGAGTCACAGTAAAAATCAAATTTGGATCGCTGGAGTTCATCATATCCAAAAAGCTTTCCAAGTCACCCTTATTGCCACTCCAGATGAAAAATAAATCGTCGATGAACCGTTTCCAATAAACGATATTATGATATAAAGGTGAACTATAAATAAAAGTTTCCTCAAAATTTGCCACATAAAGGCAAGCTGTACTAGGGGCTAATGGAGACCCCATAGGGATACCACTGACTTGTAAAAAATAATCAGTTTTGTAACTGAATATATTTCTAGTGAGTGCTATTTCTGCAATGGTAACCAAAAAATTCAACCTTCGTTTGGGCAAATTCATCTTTATAAGTTCACCTTTAATAATATCAAGTGCCGACTGTTGTGGAATGCTGGTGTACAACGAGGTTATATCCGCAGTCACCAATAACCAATCCGGTTCTATATGCTGTAATTCTGTCAATGAATTAATGAAATCTGTAGAATCCTTTATATATGACCGGATGGACAATACACTAGGTTGTAATAAGTAATCTAACAATTTAGCAATCGGTTCTAATACAGTCCCAATTCCAGCCACTATAGGACGACCAGGTGGATTAACAAGGGTCTTATGAATTTTTGGGAGTATGTAAAAATGAGCTGTAACTGGAAAAGATACTGTTAAATAACGAAATTCTTTTTCAGTAATGATCTTTTCTTTCAATGCAACTTCCAAGGTCTCATTGATATATTGATGTAATGAATCGGTGGGATCATTAGCCAACTTCTTATACGATTTCTCGTCTGCCAACAGTCTATAAACTTCATGATCATAGTCCCCAATGTTCATAAGGACTATTCCACCACCCTTATCAGCGGCTACAATTTTTACAGTAGGATCACTTCTTAACTGTTTAAGTGCTCTCCATTCATCCCTTGAAAGATTATATTGTAAATATTCATTCTGTTCGTCAATATGATCAACTTCCGCCAGTACCAGTGTTTGAAACGTTTGTAACAAGTGACTAGGGGGGGTCGGAGGTACCCATTTTGATGGTTTATACAATCCTCCTCTTTCAAACGGGGTATTTTCATTAGAAAAATATTCACGAATGTGTAGCCGTCTAAAAAATTTTTGCAATTCGGTACGAGTCTGAAATGCATCATTCTTACTACACGGCACAAAAGACAATCCTCTATTCAAAAGATTTAACATAGGTTTAATAAGTGTCATATCAGATAAATTGAAGACCAAAGTCTCACCATCTATTCTACCATCCACCCTCACCGGCGTAAATTGTAATTCGTGTTGTTTGTTCTTCCTCTCTGGGATTTTGAGCCCCGCGTCCCGCGACTGCCCCTGACTCGTGAATCTAAAAAATTAGACCCAGAGTAATTTGCTGACTCACCTGAGTCACCCACTTTTTCTCCCTCAAGAAACCTCACTTTTCTATTATCTTTCTTTTTGTGCCACTCATCAGAATCTTCAGATGATTCATCTGATGATGAAAAATCGCCCTTTTTCTTATACTTTGGTCTCTTATTTGTCTGCATCCAATGATACACATACCCTCCATTGTAATCTTTATCATCCCTTCTAAACTTTTCTATCTTCATTTGTTTGGTTTCCTGTTTATATTCATCTAACTGAGTTTGTAACTCACTCAAGTGAGTCTGCAACGATTCTGGTGGAATCTCCTCCTGAATCTTAATCAACTCTAAATCAATTTCTTTAGTTAAGGTCTCCATCTGAACTTTCGTATTTTCTATGATCAAGATCATTAGATCATGCGAGCATTTATTGAGTATGGAGTTCCATTTCTGAACAAAACTCTCATCCTCACTAAATAATGACGGTGCCTTATTAATTCTTAACCCCCGTGGGATACGTTTTACATAACAATATTCCGCCAGTGTGGCGGCATGCAATTCCATCCTAATTACTTTTTTCCGATTATTGGCATAACTGTCCCAATTTCCCATCTTTTCACCAATGTTCGATGAATCGAATAAATGAAATCCAGCTAGAATATTATTAGCATCTTTTTCCGAATAGGAGTGCATGTCTTCCATTGTTTAACACCCTCAAAATGGTAACCAACACGGTAATTAAACAGAGGGAAATCCTAACACAACTCTCTGATATCCTATAAGCTATATTACGTCACAGAGAGACAACATACATAATATAATTTAATATTTATTTAGAAAACACAAGGTATTCACCTATCTAAACATTTTAAAATCTAAACTTACACATTCAACCACCATTCACACACCAACATAAAAATTCTGTGTTACATAAACAATTCTGAATTACAATTAACCAATACACATCGTTATTATAATTTTAAGACAAAGATTTATTTTATATTGCTTGACTTATTTTATCCATGTCCTGTCCATATCCTGTCCAACAAAGGATCTCCTTGTTTTGCCTTCCAATCAGGCTTCCTCAGGGACTTGGTCTCAAAAAAGCCGATTGATTTTCTCCTAATATTTCTGTCTTGAGACCTCTTATGTTTATATCCTTACTAAACAACCAAAAACAACATACAAAAACTTTATCATTTTTCAAAAAGTTGATAAATCAACCAATAACCATTATATTAACCCACAGCTTACCTCTCAGAAAATAGAAATCTCCACACAATTTTTATTCTACCTTCAATATAAGTCAGGGTTATTTCCAAACGGACACCTCTTCCAGAATCAACTTTTGATCACTACAATAAAATGGCCAAGACATTATATAAACCTTACCCCAGAAAACTATCCCAAACTTTTACCCCATATCCCAATTTACTCACATAACTCAATAATGAAAAACGTTATAACCAAGCATCAACACTGGTTCCAAGCCTCCAATAGTGTTCCTCCGATAATTCATAAGTCTTAATGTATGTTGTCTCTCTGTGACGTAATATATGTTGTCTCTCTGTGACGTAATGTATGTTGTCTCTCTGTGACGTAATATAGCTTATAGGATATCAGAGAGTTGTGTTAGGATTTCCCTCTGTTTAATTACCGTGTTGGTTACCATTTTGAGGGTGTTAAACAATGGAAGACATGCACTCCTATTCGGAAAAAGATGCTAATAATATTCTAGCTGGATTTCATTTATTCGATTCATCGAACATTGGTGAAAAGATGGGAAATTGGGACAGTTATGCCAATAATCGGAAAAAAGTAATTAGGATGGAATTGCATGCCGCCACACTGGCGGAATATTGTTATGTAAAACGTATCCCACGGGGGTTAAGAATTAATAAGGCACCGTCATTATTTAGTGAGGATGAGAGTTTTGTTCAGAAATGGAACTCCATACTCAATAAATGCTCGCATGATCTAATGATCTTGATCATAGAAAATACGAAAGTTCAGATGGAGACCTTAACTAAAGAAATTGATTTAGAGTTGATTAAGATTCAGGAGGAGATTCCACCAGAATCGTTGCAGACTCACTTGAGTGAGTTACAAACTCAGTTAGATGAATATAAACAGGAAACCAAACAAATGAAGATAGAAAAGTTTAGAAGGGATGATAAAGATTACAATGGAGGGTATGTGTATCATTGGATGCAGACAAATAAGAGACCAAAGTATAAGAAAAAGGGCGATTTTTCATCATCAGATGAATCATCTGAAGATTCTGATGAGTGGCACAAAAAGAAAGATAATAGAAAAGTGAGGTTTCTTGAGGGAGAAAAAGTGGGTGACTCAGGTGAGTCAGCAAATTACTCTGGGTCTAATTTTTTAGATTCACGAGTCAGGGGCAGTCGCGGGACGCGGGGCTCAAAATCCCAGAGAGGAAGAACAAACAACACGAATTACAATTTACGCCGGTGAGGGTGGATGGTAGAATAGATGGTGAGACTTTGGTCTTCAATTTATCTGATATGACACTTACTAAACCTATGTTAAATCTTTTGAATAGAGGATTGTCTTTTGTGCCGTGTAGTAAGAATGATGCATTTCAGACTCGTACCGAATTGCAAAAATTTTTTAGACGGCTACACATTCGTGAATATTTTTCTAATGAAAATACCCCGTTTGAAAGAGGAGGATTGTATAAACCATCAAAATGGGTACCTCCGACCCCCCCTAGTCACTTGTTACAAACGTTTCAAACACTGGTACTGGCGGAAGTTGATCATATTGACGAACAGAATGAATATTTACAATATAATCTTTCAAGGGATGAATGGAGAGCACTTAAACAGTTAAGAAGTGATCCTACTGTAAAAATTGTAGCCGCTGATAAGGGTGGTGGAATAGTCCTTATGAACATTGGGGACTATGATCATGAAGTTTATAGACTGTTGGCAGACGAGAAATCGTATAAGAAGTTGGCTAATGATCCCACCGATTCATTACATCAATATATCAATGAGACCTTGGAAGTTGCATTGAAAGAAAAGATCATTACTGAAAAAGAATTTCGTTATTTAACAGTATCTTTTCCAGTTACAGCTCATTTTTACATACTCCCAAAAATTCATAAGACCCTTGTTAATCCACCTGGTCGTCCTATAGTGGCTGGAATTGGGACTGTATTAGAACCGATTGCTAAATTGTTAGATTACTTATTACAACCTAGTGTATTGTCCATCCGGTCATATATAAAGGATTCTACAGATTTCATTAATTCATTGACAGAATTACAGCATATAGAACCGGATTGGTTATTGGTGACTGCGGATATAACCTCGTTGTACACCAGCATTCCACAACAGTCGGCACTTGATATTATTAAAGGTGAACTTATAAAGATGAATTTGCCCAAACGAAGGTTGAATTTTTTGGTTACCATTGCAGAAATAGCACTCACTAGAAATATATTCAGTTACAAAACTGATTATTTTTTACAAGTCAGTGGTATCCCTATGGGGTCTCCATTAGCCCCTAGTACAGCTTGCCTTTATGTGGCAAATTTTGAGGAAACTTTTATTTATAGTTCACCTTTATATCATAATATCGTTTATTGGAAACGGTTCATCGACGATTTATTTTTCATCTGGAGTGGCAATAAGGGTGACTTGGAAAGCTTTTTGGATATGATGAACTCCAGCGATCCAAATTTGATTTTTACTGTGACTCAAAATACAGGATTTACAGTATTTTTGGATATGAAAGTATCGGTTTATGAACACAGGTTGGTAACCAGTGTACATAGAAAATCTACAGATCGTAATACTTTATTGCATTATGGGAGTTTTCATCCAAGGATGCTTAAAAATAATATTCCAACGGGACAGTTCCTTCGTTATAGGCGCCTGTGCAGTACGACAGCAGAGTTTAAGGCACAAGCTTATCAATTATCTGAACGATTTGTATCTAGGGGGTATAGTAAATCTGTAGTAAAAAAGGCCTACAAACGGGCATTATATTCAAACAGGGACAATCTATTGATTCCAAATGTCAAAGAAAAATTGACTCGACCAGTTTGCACCATTCCTTATTCTGTAAAATCTGGTGGTATAAAACAAGCCATCTTAAAACATTGGCATATTTTGTCCAATAGTTCCCAATTTAGAGAGACACCAATTTTCGCAATGAAAAAGCGCCAGTCATTACGTGATCAATTAAGAAACTATAATGACCCGAGGGACCCTGATGACAGTTGTGGGCAATTTAGATGCGAGGCTTGTTCGGTTTGCTCTTTTGCAATGGTGTGCAAGGTTTTTGAACATTCCCATTTAAAGCGTTCGTACAAGATTCCGGGGAGATTTGATTGTAATTCCAGCGGTGTAGTATACGCCATACTTTGCCCATGTGGGTTGATCTATGTGGGTCAAACGGCGCGTCCAATACGTTTAAGAATTATTGAGCACCGCAGTCGCATTAGGACGCGCCGAGAACATGCCCCTCTGGTAGAACATTGGGTGCTAAAAAATCATTCTGTTGATGAGATCCGATTCTTTGTGATTAATAAAGTTACATTAAAGTATGGTGGGGATTTGTCCGGAGCTTTGAGAAGAATGGAACAACGTTTCATTTTTAATTGGCGTACTGTTATACCCTTGGGTTTAAATGATGCCATTGAATGGCATGCATTTTTCTAAATGAGAATTAATTGAAGGGGTGGAGAAATGAATTGTTTGAAGGAGAGTATATAAAGCTTCAGGTATTCAACATCGTTACTTCATTTCCGGCGTAGAATGTTACGTTAGGTCACACGTAAGTATGGCGTAGGTGAATCGATTGTGGTCAGGAGTGCTATAAAGTAAATGGTAAGTTTGTATTTAAAGGATATGTGATAAAGAATGTTTTATTGTTGTTTTAATAGATACAATGAGGCACACGCAAGGTTCCATAATGAATTAAGACTTATGAATTATCGGAGGAACACTATTGGAGGCTTGGAACCAGTGTTGATGCTTGGTTATAACGTTTTTCATTATTGAGTTATGTGAGTAAATTGGGATATGGGGTAAAAGTTTGGGATAGTTTTCTGGGGTAAGGTTTATATAATGTCTTGGCCATTTTATTGTAGTGATCAAAAGTTGATTCTGGAAGAGGTGTCCGTTTGGAAATAACCCTGACTTATATTGAAGGTAGAATAAAAATTGTGTGGAGATTTCTATTTTCTGAGAGGTAAGCTGTGGGTTAATATAATGGTTATTGGTTGATTTATCAACTTTTTGAAAAATGATAAAGTTTTTGTATGTTGTTTTTGGTTGTTTAGTAAGGATATAAACATAAGAGGTCTCAAGACAGAAATATTGGGAGAAAATCAATCGGCTTTTTTGAGACCAAGTCCCTGAGGAAGCCTGATTGGAAGGCGAAACAAGGAGATCCTTTGTTGGACAGGATATGGACAGGACATGGATAAAATAAGTCAAGCAATATAAAATAAATCTTTGTCTTAAAATTATAATAACGATGTGTATTGGTTAATTGTAATTCAGAATTGTTTATGTAACACAGAATTTTTATGTTGGTGTGTGAATGGTGGTTGAATGTGTAAGTTTAGATTTTAAAATGTTTAGATAGGTGAATACCTTGTGTTTTCTAAATAAATATTAAATTATATTATGTATGTTGTCTCTCTGTGACGTAATATAACTGATTGATGTAGGACAGTAGGAAGATTTTAAGTGGTTGGTTGGTCAATTTAGTCTGACCATTAGTTTGAGAATGGTATGTAGATAAAAATTTCGGGTGATACCAAATTTCTTGCATAAGTCTTGCCAGTAATGAGCAGTGTACTGGACACCTCAGTAAGATACAATTTGAGTGGAGAGGCCATGTAGGCAAAAGATGTGCTATATGAAGATTTGGGCTAATTCGGGTACTGATGGTAGTCCTGGGAGGGGCTCAAATTGGGCCATACCCGAGAACCTGTTGACTATTACTCATATGGTAGTATTGCCTGCTGATGGCAGTAGATCACTGATAAAATCTGAAGCCAAGTGGGTCCAATTCCAGATGTTGGTATCATCAGGATAGCGACTATGCATAGCCAATACGGGAGGATGAGGATCATTCATGTTATATGAGTCTGTTAATACATTAACCATATCTGAATAGGGGAGGATGGGGGGGATCAGTCTAAAACCCCAAATATCTGAAGCAGATAGGACTGCATGTTCTTAAATTAAAGAATGCAATTATTTTTATTCACTGAAATTGCCAAATATCTTTTTTTTTTATGTAAACTATGTTAAACTCCCAGATGGAATGAAGCCCTAAACGAACCAAAAAACATTTTTCAACAGCCTTTGTGAATTAGACTAGTTCAGGTGCCACAAATGGGTCTATGCTAATTAGCCTTGTTCTTAAACTATGGGCCTGATTCACAAAACCCTTTCTCCCATTCTATATCTATGGAGAAATAAAGCTCAATGAAACTGGCACTATACATACACAAATGCAGCTGATGACTATCCATCATGGAAAACCAGAAAACCCAAACTTGAAAGTGATCCTCCCTGGGAATGCTGTACTAGCTATTCTGTGTTCTTGCAAGTGAAATTATGCTTGATTCTTGAAATAAGGCTATAGTGGCCTATGGAAACTCTTATAGAATATTATTCATCTTCATTAGCTTAAATACAGCACAATATTGGAGAAACAGCTCCTACACAAGAGTCCTTATCTGTTAATTTAGAAGAAACGTGGGAGTAAATTATTTTTCTATTCGTTTTGTCTGGAGTTCATGTTAATTTTCCCTTTAATCAGTATCAAGGTGCATCTGGAAATTGTTTTAATTTAAAAATAATTATCCTGCAGCTTAATAATGAGTACCTAGTACAGTTCAAGGGGAATTCTGTGTACATTCAGGCATTTGAAATTAAAATGATCACTTTGAAACAAACTCAAAAGAACTTAACAGGAACATGGATTTTTCTCACTCATTATCAGACATAGTCCTCTATTAATTTTACATTTTGTTGTTAGCCTCTCTCAGTTTTCGTACCCGCTCAACAGGCACATCATACCTCCTTCCTCCATTCCTTTTATTTTACAACTCCTTGGAAAGAAGAATATGTGCACATTTAATGAACACGATGTAGTATTCGCATAAAAGGGTTGAATTAGCTTACATTTGGAACTTGTTGATTCATGCATGAAGTGCGTGAATGAAAGAATTCTATTTACTTTTGACAGATTTGTTTGTGATTTTGTAACCTAATTGAATTATGAATGTTTGTGATAGATGCACAGCTTTGAAAACAAATACTGCCAAACCATTATAGCAAATGCAATCTATACTTGCATACGTGGGCAAAAAATTCTGTAGCTTCTACTGCTCTGAACTGATGAGGGGAGCACAGCTTTTGTGGCTAACTGTCAAACACATTAAATAAATCCCATAAAAAGGTATCACAAACAACTTCTTTGCTGACCCTTATTTTACTATCCACATGGACTAATATGGTAACCACACTACTTTATTCAAGTTTCTCCAAACATGTTCAGTTATCTAAAAAAAAAAAAGAAAGAAAGAAAATTGGCAAAGTATGTGTCAATCCCTGTCACTAAGCCAAACTTTTGGAAAAACAGTTCAAAATGGGGTACATTTTCAAAAATTAGCATATACCCGCGTAGGTAGCCTATACTCACATAATTACTATTTTATAAAAATCAAACGTATGGGCATACTTTTGGTTTTGCGTGCACACATACTCAAGAAAAAGGGGCAGTCTGGGGGTTCCGGGATAGGGCTAACAGTTGGGCATGTAAATTTCTATTTTATAAGAGACTTACATGTGCACATTTGGCAACTTACTCCTGTAATTTTACACCTGATCATTATCTTGCTTACTTGTTATCAGACTTGTTTATTGTGTATTACTGGCTGGGTGGGATGTCTGGGAAAAATGGGAAGAGTTCAGGCTGAAGAACCAGGAGGTGTATCAATGACCTGGAGAAGAACTGGGCAAACTGATGAAATAATTGGAAAACTGGTAATTTCAATTACGCGTACATGTTTTAAAATATGCTGACTTCCACATGTAAATATTCATGCTTAAAATATACATGCATATATTTTTTATTTATTTTTTTAATTCTTTATTTATCAATTTTTTATAACATTAAACAGAAAAGTTTACATCTTATATGTTGATACCTCATATACAATTACACAAGTAATCTAGATAATATAAACTATTATTTCTGTAAATCACTTTATAAGGCAATAAAAAGGGTCTCGGGATTTATCTGGAACACTTCAATCTATCTTTTCAAACCTACAACATAATTAACAGGAGGATAATAGCTTATTTCTTACCAGAACCTGAAATGGTTAGATGTTACTGGTCTCACTCTTACAATTATCAATGAATGATCTTAGTTGCGAAGGTTCATAGAAAATATATCTATTATCCTTATAATTCAACATACATTTACAGGGATATCTTATATTTAGCTGAATTCCCAATGATTTCGCTTCCTGAATCATACCCACAAAGATTTTTCTTCTAGATTGTGTCTCCCTTGTAACGTCTGGGTAGATCCAGACTTTTTTTTTCCATAGTACAATCTATTATGACTTCGAAGATACAGTCTCAAGATTAAATCTCTATCAGTCATATGAACAAAAGTTACCAATAATATTCCCCTATATTCAATCTGTTCTTCAGTTGGCGCTTCTAAGAAAGCAGTTAGATCTGAATCTATATTCATATTTGGTAGTCTTGCTCCTGTATCGTTACCATTCTTAGGGGTAGGGGCAAAATACATTTTTGATATCTGTGGTAATGAATCTGGAGAAATCCAAAGCACTTCCATGAAATATTTTTTAAATTGTTCCCTAGGTGATATTAACCTAATACATGGAAAGTTTAATACTCTTAAATTCAAATAACGCAACTTATTTTCGATGTTTTCATATTTTCTTCTCATTATATTATCAGATTGAATTAAATTTACTTGCACTTCTTTCACAGATGAAAACTGCTCTGAGATTTTATTAATTTTAGTCTCATGTATGCTTAACATGGGATCCATGTCTTGTATCTTATTTTGAGAAGAATTTATTGCTTTTGTTAATGATGAAATTGCTTTTTCTATCGTTATTAATGCATTCCAGATGGAATCTAAAGTAATTGTACTTGGTTTAGTTAACTTATTCATGGTGAGACCAGTCATCATCCCTCCTTCCTGGCTGGCTTCTGAAATCAATTTGATTTTACCTTCCAGGTTTTTCTCTCTCCCATAAGTAATTACATTCTCAGGAATCACAGATGTTACACAATTGCTTATCTCAGCACTCACATTAACATTACTCATATCCTGGCTAGATATTTTTATTGTTTCCTTGTTACCCCTCTCAATTCCTCCTTCTGCATTCGTGACTTCACCAGCTGCAGGCCGGGTCTCACAAACGGTTCCTTGGAGGTGACCCTGGATTGGGTGAGAGGGAATTTCAGGTGCTCCCAGGCTCAAAGAAGTTTGCATGTCCATGAGGGTCAGGTTGTGTTCCCTACCTGAACCCTCAGTAGACCCACCTGGTGTTGAAGCTCCTGCCGGAATGAAATACCCTTCTATCAGTTGTTGCATAGCAGTAGTTAGCGCTGGGGCAGAAGACTCCATTTGCAAGCGTCCCTTATGCTTTGTATGAGGCATTATTAAATGTTAATCGAAAAAGAGAAGGGCTTACCAGATCCGGCCTCTCCTTATTTTACAGTCTCCTTCAATCCTTTATTGGGGGCTCAGAGAAGTTCCAAGAGTTAATAAATTCCCACCATAATCTCCTTGAAGCAAACTCAAAACAAAGTCGAAAAAAGTTGCACGCCCCTCCGGCGCACGCGGTTTAGGCGATGCGCCGGTGGTCTCTGCGCCGCAAGTGTAGTCAGCTTTAAAGGGGCCAGCCAGTCCCACAATGTTGACGTCACAATGTTGATGTCACAGGGAGGTGCAGTCGCTCCGTAGGGGCCGGGAAAGTTCCTCACCCCTGGTAAGCTCTGGTCTCTCTCTCCTTCTCCTTGCCTCGGTTTATGCCGCAAGTAGGCTAAAAATTCTTCAGGAAACAAAATGCAATGTTGAATCTTTATGGATAGAAATTCCAGGAGAAAAAAGGAATAAAATAGTAATGGGGGTGTATTACGGTCCATCTGGCTGGAAAGAACTAACAGACAATGAAATGTTAAAAGAAATTAGGAAAGCTAACAAAATCAGCAGCACAGTAATTATGGATGATTTCAGTTACCCCAGTATTGATTGAGTGAATGTTACATCAGTACATTCTAGAGAAGTGAAATTCATAGATGAAATAAATGACCGCTTCATGGAGCAGCTGAACAAGAACCAACAAGAGAGGAAAGTATTTTAGACCTAGTACTTTTATTTTTATTTTTTATTTATTAATTTTTATATACAAAAGTCTCATGAGAACATAACACATTGATTTACATTAGTTAACAAATATTCATTTAAAAATATTTGCATTTCCAAAATTAATGTTACACTTGGGCTCCGGTCAGGAGTCGTGAACACCACCCAGCAGGGTGGCTCCAGGTGGAGAGAGACAGGAAAGGCTATAAACAGTGTCTGGGTCCAGGCTGGGTCAGGGCAGGCAGCAAGTAACAGTGTCTGGGTCCAGGCTGGGTCAGGGCAGGCGGCAAGTAGCAGTGTCTGGGTCCAGGCTGGGTCAGGGCAGGCGGCAAGTAGCAGTGTCTGGGTCCAGGCTGGGTCAGGGCAAGGCAGGTCAGAAGGCCCGTAGGCCACACACACACACACAGAAGGCCCGTAGGCCACACACCGTAAGCAGGGCAAGGCAGGTCAGAAGGCCCGTAGGCCACACACACACAGAAGGCCTGTAGGCCACACACACACAGAAGGCCCGTAGGCCACACACAGTAAGCAGGGCAAGGCAGATCAGAAGGCCCGTAGGCCACACACACACAGAAGGCCTGTAGGCCACGCAAGGCAAGGCAAGGCAAGGCAAGGAATAAGGCCCGAAGGCCACGCAAGGCAAGGCAAGGAATAAGGCCCGAAGGCCACGCAAGGCAAGGCAAGGAATAAGGCCCGAAGGCCGCGCAAGGCAAGGCAAGGAATAAGGCCCGAAGGCCACGCAAGGCAAGGCAAGGCAAGGCAAGGAATAAGGCCCGAAGGCCGCGCAAGGCAAGGGAAGGTCCAGGGACCAAATGCACAGCAAGCAAGGAAGGCCAGAGCAGGGAGCCCAGGCGAGCTCAATGCCGAAGCACTGAGGGAACTGTCAGGCAGGGTTATAAGGGACAGCCCAGAACATAGAGAGGAGAAGGGAGATGGACTGGGCCTGTCAGGAGAGCCAGCACTAGAGGGACCCCTGGTGGTGAGGCGGTTGCACAGCAGCCATAGCCGTAACAATTAAATGAAGAGAAGTAAATACAAATTTTCATAATAAACTAATAAAAACAAATAAAATAGTAAAATAATAAATCATAAAATTTAAACAGTTAAAGAAGCAGAACGGTAAGAGCAGAGATAATACAATTAACTAAATATTTATATTAAAGGGGGTATATAATCCTTAGGTTAAAACTCTTGGAAGGCTTGTTTGAATAGCCATGTTTTAATACCCTTTTTAAATATTTTAAAGTCTGATTCCATCCTTAGTTACTGTGGTAGAGAGTTCCACAGCTGGGGCCCAGCAATGGAAATAGCCCTTTCTTTCACATTATTTAAATGAGCAATTTTAGGAGAAGGTATGTGTAACATCCCTGTACCTGCTGATCTTGTAATTCTTGATGGGATATGAAAATGTAATGTTGAGGTTAACCATTCTATTTTTTTGTTGTAGAGGGTTTTATGAATTAGCGATAGAACTTTATGCTGAGCCCTGTATTTAACAGACAACCAATGAAGGTCCTTTAATATTAGTGTAATATGATCAGATCTTCTAGTTCCTGTCAAAAGTCTAGTTGCTGAGTTCTGTAATAATTGTAATGGTCTTGTAACATTTGGTGCGAGAGGAAATAGTGTTGAAGCCTCTTGGCAAAAAGGACAACAACATTTGACTTAATAACTGGACAGAGCACAAAAAAGAAATCTACTATGATAGCATTTAAATTTTAAAAAGGTGAATATGATAAAATGAGGAAAATGGTTAGGAAAAAACTGAAAGGAGCAATTGCAAAGATTTAGCTCAGGCATGGATATTGTTTAAAAATGCCATATTGGAAGCCCAGAACAGATATATTCCACACATTAGAAAAGGTGGCAAGTAGGATAAATGACTACAGGCATGATTGAAAGGTGAGGTGATGGAGGCTATAATATCTAAGAGAACATGTTTCAAGAAATGGAAATGGGATCTGAATGAAGAAAACAGGAAACAGCATAAGTACTGGAAAATCAGATGCAAAGCATTGATAAGAATGCAATGAAAGAATTTGAAAAGAAAATGGTGGAGGAAGCAAAAACTCATAATAAAAACTTTTCCAGGTACATTCAAGATGAAAAACCTGTGAGAGAGTCAGTTAGACCATTAGAGATAAAGGGGTAAAAGGAGCACTTAGGGAATAAAACAGAAAATGTCATAATGCTTCTGAATCACTCCATGGTGAGACCGCACCTTGAATATTGTGTACAATTCTGGTTGCCGCATCGCAAAAAAAGATATAATTGAGATGGAGAAGGTACAGAGAAGGGCGACCAAAATGATAAAGGGAATGGAACAGCTACCCTATGAGGAAAGACTGAAGAGGTTAAGACTGCTCAGCTTGGAGAAGAGATGGCTGAGAGGGGATATGATAGAGGTGTTTAAAATCATGAGAGGACTAGAATGGGTTAATGTGAATCAGTTATTTACTCTTTCGGATAATAGAAGGACTAGGGGGCACTCCATGAAGTTAGCATGTGGCATATTTAAAACTAAGTGGAGAAAGTTATTTTTCACTCAATGCACAATTAAAATCTGGAATTTGTTGCCAGGAGATGTGGTTAGTGCAGCTAGTGTAGCTGGGTTTAAAAAAGTTTTGAATAAGTTCTTGGAGGAGAAGTCCATTACCTGCTATTAATCAAGCTGACTTAGAAAATAGCCACTGCTATTACTAGCAAAAGTAGCATGGGATAGACTTTGTTGTTGGGTAATTGCCAGGTACTTGTAGCCTGGATTGACCACTGTTGGCAACAAGATGCTGGGCTTGATGGACCCTTGATCTGACCCAGTTTGGCATCTTCTTATATTCTTATGACAATGCCATAGCAGATAGACTAAATGAATGTTTTGCTTCACTGTTCACTGAGGAGGATGTAAGAGATATACCCATGCCAGAAATGATATTCAAGAGTGATGATTCAGAGGAACTGAAACAAATCTCAGTGAACCTGAAAGTTGTACTTGGGAATGTTGATAAACTGAGTAGCAAATCACCTGGACCAGATGGTATACATCCCAGAGTGCTGAAAGAACTGAGAAATTAAATTGTGGACTTGCTATTGGAAATTTGAAAACTTTCAATAACCTGAAGACTGGAGGGTTGCCAATGTAATACCAATTTTTAAAAAGGGATCAAGGGATAATCGAGGAAATTACAGACCTGTGAGTCTGTTGTGTCCATCAGTTCCCGCCGCCTTCTCTCCGCCCTCCTTACCTCTTCAGCGACTCCCTCTTCGACCGTGGGAAGATTGGCTGCCGCGGCGTCCTTCTGCCGAAGTCCTCCAGTGTCCCCGGACCGGCTAGACGCTGCAACCTGCCATGTTTCCTGGAGGCCTAGGGACGCGCGCGTGGCACGGCCCCGTCATAAGTACCGGCGATGGTGCGAACCTCTGGGGCGTCCCTCTGAGATGACGTCACCCGCGACGGATATATAAGGTCTTAGAATTTGTTAACACTTCGCGTTAGCAAGGAATGGAATGGAATGGAATGGAACAGACTCGCTTCAGATTCCAAGCTACTCTGCCTCCTCGGACTTACCAGGGGTACCCGCTCCTCAGGGGCCTCGCTCTCTCCTTTGTTTTTCAGGTGACAGTCTGGAACCGGTACTTGCTCCTCGAGGGCCCTTGTTCCCAGACTTGCTCTGTATTCTCTTCTGCCTGGAAGTCATCACTGCCAACTACACCAATGAGTTACCATTGCTCTCAGAGAGCTTTCCCTGGAACCAGGTACTCGCTCTTGACGGCCTATTCATTCCAGCTCCTGAGCTTCTATGAAACTATTGTTTGAGTGTTCTCTCAAGGTTCCTTACCTGAACTCTGCTTACCCTGTCTACTCACTATATTCAGTTTCTCAACAGCTCAGCCATCCAGGGACTGCTGTTCCAGTACCTGAGGGACTATGGCCCTGCCGGGCACTCCAGCTCACAACTGCCACCTCTGGTGGTTCCTTATATGGTTTAATAAAAGATCTAGTGTGTGTCTGTCTCCAAACTCTGAGCCTGACCGGTGGTCCCTCTCGGGATCTTCCCCCGGGGGCGTGGTCATCTTTCACCAGCCCAAGGATCCATCCACAAATATCCCTATCTGTTTGCTAACTCCCTAACAGATTGCTAACTCCTAACAGAACTCCTAACAGATTGCTAACTCCATGGATCCGGCACAACTCCATGCCTTGCAAGCCATACCAGGCCTTGCCCAGCGCATTACGGAGCAGCAAGAAGTCTTGGAGAAACTTACTTCAGCATTTCATCAGCTACACACACAGAAGATTCAAGGCACTGCCTCCAACCAAGAAGGTCAGTTACAGGAGGTAACTTTAAAGACTGCTGTACCACTGGAGGCTCCAATCCGCTTTTCCGGAGAAATCCAGAAGACCCAGGGCTTTTTGAACAAGTGCTGCATGCATTTTGCCTTACAGCAGTATCTATTTCCTACAGCTCTCTTCAAGATTACCTACATCTTTTCATACCTGGATGGTAGATCCTTGTCTTGGGCATCCACCTTGTGGGAATGCAAGGACCCCATTTTGCAAGAAATAGAAGGATTTATGGACTTATTTAAATCAGTTTTCGATGACCCTGCTCGAACTTCTGTAGCCGGTTCTGCTTTGGTTGAATTGAAGCAAGGCAACAGATCATTGGCTGAATTTGCCATAGAGTTCAAAACTCTTGCAGCAGAACTCCGCTGGGACCCCAAATGTCTCAAGACTCTCTTTTGCAGAAGCCTGGATAACTGTTTGAGGGACAAGCTGGCCACTCGCCAAACACCTGACTCGCTGGATGAGTTAATAGCCCTGGCCACTCGGATTGATCACCGACTCTGGGACAAGATGAAGGAACTCGGCCTAAGGTGTCACCCGGGTTAAAACAGGCTAGTGCTGTCTATGCACCTCGGATGGTTCCAGTAACCCCTGCTGCTGATAAAGATGAACCAATGCAACTTGGTCATGGATGCTTGACCTCCAAGGAGAGAAGATTTCGGAAGAAGCGCGGCCTTTGCATCTACTGTGGTCAGTCCGGCCATGATGTCTCTACATGCTCCATTCGTCCGGGAAACGGACGGGCCTAAGTCCTGCAGGAGGACTGTTCTTAGGCCATACCGCGACATCTCCTCCACGCTCTCTCCCAGACTCTGTGACCAACGGCCCGATCAAGGTTCAGACTCCTGCCCTGGTGGACTCAGGGGCAGGAGGCAACTTCATTCTCAGACATCTAGTGGAAGACCTGAGGAGTCCCCTCATCAAATTAGAAGATCCACTATTGTGTTACAACTTGAAGTGGGTTTTGGACGTTCCCCAACTTCACCACTTCCACTGAAGATCTTAGTGACGTCCCCAGCAGCATCCATCGCTGCTGATATCTACAACATACTCAGCGAATTTTCTTCCAAGACTCAAGATCTACCTGTCATCAATGCAGAAGACAACTTAGAATACAAAGTCGAAGAAGTCCTGGATGTTCGTAAAAGAGACAAGACTTTTGAATACTTTCGAAAATGGGAAGGTTTCGGCCCCGAAGAATACTCCTGGGAGCCTCAGACCAATATCCTGGACAAAGAAATGCTTCGTCAATTCCACCTCGCAAAACCTTCAAAACCTAAGCCTGGTACCTGAAGAGGAAATCACCTTTTCGAGGGGGGTACTGTTGTGTCCATTGGTTCCCGACGCCTTCTCTCCACCCTCCTTACCTCTTTGGCGACTGCCTCTTTGACCACAGGAAGATTGACTGCCGCGGCGTACTTCTGCCGAAGTCCTCCAGCGTCCCCGGTCCGGCTAAACGCTGCAACCTGCCATGTTTCCTGGAGGCATAGGGGCATGCATGCGGCACAGCCCCAACATAACTACTGGCAATGGCACGAACCTCAGGGACATCCCCCTGAGATGATGTCACCCGCGACGGATATATAAGGTCTTAGAATTTGCTAATACTTCGAGTTAGCAAGGAATGGAATGGAATGGAATGGAAGGACTCGCTTCAGATTCCAAGCTACTCTGCCTCCTCGGACTTACCAGGGGTACCCGCTCCTCAGGGGCCTTGCTCTCTCCTTTGTTTTTCAGGTGACAATCGGGAACCGGTTCTCACTCCTCGAGGGCCCTTGTTCCCAGACTTGCTCTGTATTCTCTTCTGCCTGGAAGTCATCACTGCCAACTACACCAGTGAGTTACTATCACTTTCTCAGAGCTTTCCCTGGAACCAGGAACTCGCTCCTTGAGGGCCTATTCATTCCAGCTCCTGGGCTTCTATGAGACCATTGTGTGAGTGTTCTATCAAGGTTCCTTACGTGAACTCTGCATACCCTGCCTATTCACTATATTCAGTTTCTCAACAGCTCAGCCATCCAGGGATCTCTGTTCCATTACCTGAGGGACTACGGCCCTGCCGGGCACTCCAGCTCACTACTGCCACCTCTGTGGTTCCTTATATGGTTTAATAAAAGATCTAGTGTGTGTCTGTCTCCAAACTCTGAGCCTGACCAATGGTCCCTCTCGGGATCTTCCCCCGGGGGTGTGGTCATCTGCCACCAGCACAAGGATCCACCCGCAAATATCCCTATCTGTTTGCTAACTCCCTAACAGATTGCTAACTCCTAACAGAACTCCTAACAGAGTCTGACATCTGTGCCAGGCAAAATGGTAGAAACTATAATAAAGAACTAAAATGCTGAACATATAGATAATAGAGATGTGAATCGGAACCGGAATCGGTTCGGATTCCGGTTCCGATTCACATCATGTTTTTTTTTTTTCGTCCGGCCCGATCGCGGTTTTATTTATTGGCTGCGCCCGAGCCGATAAACAAAAAACCCACCCGACCCTTTAAAACTAATCCCTTAGCTTCCCCGACCCCCCCAAAAAACATTTTACAGGTACCTGGTGGTCCAGTGGGGGTCCCGGGAGCGACCTCCCGCTCTCGGGCTGTCGGCTGCCACTAATAAAAATGGCGCCGATGGCCTTTGCCCTTACCATGTGACAGGGTATCCGTGCCATTGGCTGGCCCCTGTCACATGGAGGGAGCACTGGATGGCCGGCGCCATCTTTATTTTATTTATTTATTTAAAAACTTTTCTATACCATTACTAAGTTAAATACCATCGCAACGGTTTACATGTAGGCACATATTTAATGTAGGTGAAAGTGTTCTATAGTACATTCTAACAGGTGCCATCAAAGGTTCGGTTACAATAAATCATTAGACATAATCATTTAGTGAAGTAGTTCAAAACCAATTGTACCAAGGTACGTACACGGGTAGTTTTATCACACATAGTATTATAGTTATGCTTATTGTGTAGAGTTCATAGACTAATCTACTGTAAAGTCCTAAGTACTGTGTGTTGGTGCCTTTCTGTCTTTTCCTGAATGATTTCTCTCTATTTTCCCGTCACTTTGTAAAATGCTTGTCTAAAAAGCCATGTTTTTAAACTTTTCTTGAATGCCTTAAGATCACTTTGTAGTCTGATCTCTGGAGGCATTGTGTTCCAGATTATGGGTCCTGCTAATGATAGGGCTCTTTCTCTCACTTGGGTCAGTCTTGCTGTTTTAACTGATGGAATGGTTAGGAGGGCTTTATTTGTTGATCGGAGGTTCCTGTGTGGAGTGTGTACCCGTAATGCTGTGTTTAACCAATCTGATTTCTCATCATAAATTAGTTTGTGCATGATACATAGGGTTTTGTATTTAATTTTGTGTTCAATTGGTAGCCAGTGTAACTCTGCTAGGGTTTCAGTTATATTGTCCCTCCTTTTTCCTGTTAGTATTCTAGCTGCTGTGTTCTGCAGTATTTGCAGTGGTCTTAATGTCGTATTAGGTAGTCCTAGCATAAGAGCATTGCAGTAGTCCGTGCTGGAGAAAATTAGTGCCTGTAGTATTGTTCGGAAGTCATTTTGAGTTAGTAGTGGTTTAAGTTTTCTGAGTACCATGAGCTTTGCATAACCTTCCTTTACTTTTAGTGATATGTGTTGTTTCTGATTGATTTCAGGGTCTATAATTATTCCTAGGTTACGTACTTTTCCAGCCAGTTCAATTTTCTGGTTGTCTTTGACTATTATTGATGTTTGACTGATTTCAGAATTTTTTCGTTCTAAGTGTAGAAATTCTGTTTTATCAATATTAATTACAAGTTCCATTTGTGTCAGTAGTTGTTTTATAATGCTTAGGTACATGTTGGCTAGGTTTAATGTTTTTTCTAAAGTGTCCTCTATGGGTAGAATTAGTTGAATGTCGTCGGCGTAAATGTAGTGCATAATTCCTAGTCCTGCAAGTAAGTGGCATAATGGCAGCATGTATATGTTAAAAAGGGTCGCAGATAGGGCTGATCCCTGTGGAACTCCTGTTGTGAGATTAATTTTTTCTGATAATCTGTTGTTGATCTGAACTTGGAAAAAAACTGTTTTTTAGATATGAACTAAACCATTTTAATGTTAGGCCATGTAATCCGATTTCTTCCAGTCTATCTAGTAGTATTTTATGGTTTACTGTGTCAGCCGATAGGTCAAGCATTAGTAGAATATAGTGTTTACCACTATCAAAGCCTCTTAGAATGTTATCTGTTAGAGAGAGTAGCAGAGTCTCTGTGCTGTAGTGTTTTCGAAATCTGTGTTGAGATGGGTACATTATGTTATTGTTATCCAGGTGTTCAGCTAGCTGTTTCTGTACTGTTTTTTCGATTAGTTTAGCTATTAAAGGTAGATTTGATACTGGTCTGTAGTTGTTTAAGATAAGGGGATCACTGGGTTTTTTTTTTAATTATTGGTTTTATTATTGCTCCTTTCAGTATATTTATTTATTTATTTAGAATTTTTATATACCGACATTCTTACATTAAAATGCAAATCATACCGGTTTACATAAAACAGAAAAAGCAGGCATTATCTGGCATTGTTCCTTCTTCTAGGGATAGGTTTATGATTTTAGTCAGCATATGGGCGACTATGTTAGCTGATTTCTTCAGTTCAATTGTAGGTATTGTGTCAAGTTTTGTGTGGGGCGGGGTTTACATTTTTTAGCATCTGTTCCACTTCCATTTCAGATATCTCAGTGAAAGATGTCCATGGGTTGACATCCCTTTTTTGCATTTTAATTTCTTGTTTGGTAGTGATTGGAAGTTTGTCTCTTAATTTAGTAATTTTGTCACTAAAATAATTGGCAATTTCATTACATTTTGTTTCTGGTAGGTTTTTTGATGATTCCTGTTTGTCACTGGTTAGGTTTGAGACTATTGAGAATAGGGTTCTTGGATTATTTGCAAATTTTTCTATTTTGTTGCTGACGTATTCTCTCTTAACTTTGAGTATTAGCTGTTTGTAGAAAGCTTGATGTTTTCTGTATTTAGTTAAGTTCCCAGGTGTTTTGTGTTTCCTACCATGTGCTCCTACCATGTGCTCCTACCATGTGACAGGGGCCAGCCAATGGCACAGATACCCTGTCACATGGTAAGGGCAAAGGGCCATCGGCGCCATTTTGATTAGTGGCAGCCGACGGCCCGGGAGCAGGAGATCGCTCCCGGGACCCCCACTGGACCACCAGGTACCTGTAAAAAGTTTTTTGGGGGGTCGGGAGGGTGGGGGAAGCTAAGGGATTAGTTTTAAAGGGTCAGGGTGGGTTTAGGGGTTATTTTTGTGTGCCGTTTTTCCCTCCCTCCCCCAAAACGATAAGAGAACCCCCTCGAACAATATTGTGGGGTTTTCCTATCGTTTTGGGGGAGCCCCCGATTTCTGATGATTTTGAAAATATGGATGATATTTTCAATCGTCCGAAGCCCGATTCACATCCCTAATAGATAAGCATAGTTTAATGGGTCAAAGCCAGCATGGATTTAACCAAGGAAAGTCTTGCTTCACAAATTTGCTACATTTCTTTGAGGGTGTAAATAAACATGTGGATAAAGGTGATCCAGTTGATAAAGTGTATCTGGACTTCCAGAAAGCATTTGATAAAGTCCCTCATGAGAGAATTCTTAGGAAATTAGAAAGTCATGGGATAGGTGGCAGTGTCCTATTGTGGATTGCCGACTGGTTAAAAGATAGAAAACAGAGAGTAGGGCTAAATTGTAAATTTTCTCAATGAAAAAATGTGAATAGTTGAGTGCCCAAGGATCTGTTCTGGGACTGATGCTTTCTAATATATTTACAAATGATCTGGAAATGGGAACAACAAGTGAGGTGATCAAATTTACCAATGAAACAAAATTATTCAAAGTTGTCAAATCACAAGAGGATTGTGAGAAATTACGAGAGGACATTGCAAAACTGGGAAACTCGGCATGAAAATGCCAAATGAAATTTAATGTAGACAATTGCAAAGTGATGCACTTAGGGAAGATTAACCCAAATTATAGCTACAAAATGCAAAGTTACACATTAGGAGTGATCATTCAGGAAAAGGATCTAGATGTCATTGTTGAAAATAAGTTGAAATCTTCTCCTTAGTGTGCAGCAGCAGCCAAGAAAGCAAATAGAGTGCTAGAGATTATTAGGAAAGGAATGGAGAATAAAACAGAGGGTTCTGCCCAATGGTTCCTGTTTAACTGTAAACCGATACGATGTGTGAACGGCTATCGGTATAAAAAAGACATTAAATAAATAAATAAATAAATAAATAAATAAATAAATATTATAATGCCTCTGTATTGTTCCATGATGCAACCTCATGTTGAGTATTGTATTCAGTTCTGGTCACCATATATCAAGAAAGATATAGCAGAATTAGAAAAGGTACAGAGAAGGGCAACCAAGATGATAAAGGAGATGGAATAATTCCCCTATGAAGAAAGGCTAAAGAGGTTATGACTCTTCAGCTTGGAGAAAAGACGGCTGAGGTCTATAAAATAATGAGTAGAATGAAATTAGTAAACTTTAATCAGTTGCTTACTCTTCTGAAAAATACAAAGACTAGGGGAAATACAATGAGGTTTCTAGGTAATACATT
Source organism: Rhinatrema bivittatum (assembly GCF_901001135.1). NCBI lineage: Eukaryota > Metazoa > Chordata > Amphibia > Gymnophiona > Rhinatrematidae > Rhinatrema > Rhinatrema bivittatum. The sequence continues at coordinate 606,378,992 of NC_042616.1, read as the reverse complement.
TCAAACTAATAAGAGAAAATATTTTTTTACTTAATGCATAATTAAACTCTGGAATTCATTGCCAGATGATGTGATGAAAGCTATTAATATAGCTGTGTTTAAAAAAGGTTTGGACAATTCCTGGAGGAAAAAATCCATTAACAATTATTAAGGTAGAGTTGCAGAAATCCACTGCTTTACTTATTATTGGAATAAGCAGCTTAGAATCTATCTACCCCTTGGGATCCTGCCAGGTACTTGTGACCTGGCTTGGCCAGTATTGGAAACAAAATACTGGGCTTGATGGACTCTTGGTCTGACCCAGTATGGCAAATCTTATGTTCTTATGTTCTGGATAGTTTGTGTATGTGTGTCAATGAGAATTTGCCTGTGTTGTGTGTGTGTGTGAAGACATTTTGTGCTGCCCCACCAAGCTCAGGGTAACCAGAAATTAAAAGCTTTCAGGTTTGGAGAGTGGGCAATTTTTTTGTCCTTATTAGTTTTAATTATTGTATGTCTGATGTGTCTGCCATTTTGGAATATTTTATTGCTGTTTAGAAAAAATTAAAAATTTTGTATGAGCTCTTAATTATTGGATGTTATTCTATTCATCAGCTCATTTAAAATGTTCTTATTAGTATGGTTTTACTAGTTTCAAGTGAGGGGGTCCAGAGGAGACAGAGTCTATGGCTCTTTCCAAGTGAATTGAGGATTGCTCTGTGGGGGAGAGGAGTACCAAAGGTAGTATCTGCTCCTGGTGCCACATACTTTAGGTATGCCACTGTGTCAAGGGCCCCAGCTGCAGCCCTCATCCATACTGGCATTCAGCCTAAGTCTACTCAGCTTGAGCTGCTGGATTCTTACGCCTCCTGCAAAGCAGATATAGCTCCTACCACTCCAAACTATCCTGCAACAGCAGCAGCATCTATACCCAATCTTGACCCCCAGATCTATTCACACCACAAATACCCCACCAGAAGCCAGACCTAGAACCCCACCAACCCTATGCTGCCATGGCAACTTGACTCCCACCATACCATCCCCACTCCCTGCTGCTATCTGATCCTGACCCCTCCCTTTGTCCCTCAAGTGCACTTAAACCCCTATTTCAAACCTCCCCCCTTCTAGTCTCCCCAGTCCCCCTGCCCCGGCTGCATATCTCAGCCCCACCCTCACACCTTGAGCATGGGCTCTTCTGCTTTAACCACAGGAGGGACCCTACCGGTGGCAGGGCTGATGATCAGCGGTGAGCTGGATCATTCCAAGGTGGACCTTCTGGGCATCCAATTCTCCCGATGGCGCTCTTGGAGGCGATGGTCAATTCGGCCAGTCAAGTCAATAAGGTCCTCAAGTGAGGATGGGAGCTCACAAACTGCCAGTTCCACTTTTAGCTGAGGAGATAGTCCATCCAGGTAAATAGCTCGCAGGCAATCTTCTTGCCAGGAGAGCTCAGTAGCTAGGATCAGAAATTCTATAGTATAGTCAAACAGGCTCTGTTGGCCTTGACATAAGTGAAGAAGATTAGGACTTGCTATGGCATGCTGCCTAGGGTTGGCGAAGGTCCGACAAAATACGGTCTCAAAACAAGACAGTTCTTGTAGGAGCAAGTCCGAGTGCTCCCATAGAAACGAGGCCCAGGTCAACGCCTTCCCCTCCAAACAAGACAGGATGAAGATGACCTTTGTGAGTTCATCCTGGAAGACAGAGGGCTGCAGAGCAAACTGCTTATAGCATTGGTTGATAAACTCTCTGCAGAGCTTGGAGACACCATTGAAATGAGGCGGAAATGGTAGGGCCAACAAGGCCCTGGAGATGGAGGGAGACTGCTGTTGTTGGAAGAAACTGGTGCTGGACCTGAGTGATCAGATTGGGCATCAAGCTGGGCATGCAGACGCTCAATGGAGGAGGCCAATGCCTCAAAGAATCGTTGCTGTTCTTGTACCTTGGAAGCCAGGCCAGGAATAGCCTGGAGGGCACACAGCTCCGCCAAGTCCATGGCCTTTGCAACCTGTTGTGCAGGAGGTGGACCCTTGGACCAAGGTGGGGTTGACGCTACCCATAGGGGAGGCCCTACGGGTCCCCACCATCAGCAGCCGGAGCTGGCTGACTGACGGAGGCCGGCTGGAGCTTTGCCAATACCAGCCCTTGTTCCCCACGGCTAAAGCCCTTGGGTGCCGGGGCCGGTTGGAGTTAGGTGGGCCTCCATCTGAGGTCTTCAGGAAGATGATGAGGAGGTCAGCCAGGGACCAGCAACAGTAGATCAGAAAAATCTGTAATGGACGAGGCAGAGTCCTGGAGACCCGGGCACCAATAGCAACAAGAGGCAGACAGGGGGCGCCTGAGCAATAGCAGGCCGAAGCCTGAAAGGCCGTCCAAGACTAAGACTGTAGAGGCGTCATGGAACAGGATGAAGTCAGGGCAAGCGGCAATCAAGGAGTAGTTGCAAGGCAAGGCAGAAGTCAGGTCCAGGATATAAACAGTAGCGTAGTCAGACAAAGAAGAGGTCAGGACTAAGAGATGATCAGTAGCGTGGTCAAGTGAAGCAGTGGTCGGGTCCAGGAGAAGATCAATGGCGTAGTCAGGCAAAGCAGTGGTCAGGTCCAGGAGAAGATAAATGGTGTAGTCAGGCAAAGCAGTGGTTGAGTCCAGGAGAAGATCAATGGTGTAGTCAGGCAAAGCAGTGGTCGGGTCCAGGAGAAGATCAATCCGAAGAACAGTGGAGTAGAACGAAGCACAGGAACCAGAAGATGAAACCAGGATCAAAAGCATGGAAGGAACAGGAACCAGGAACACGAGGAAATCACCAAGGAGGCAACGAAGTACACGCCCAGCATGGAGAGCTGTTGCAAAGGCGACTAACAGGAGCTGAGCCTGGCCTTATATACCGGAGCCCAGTGACGTCATCATCCTGTTCTGCGGGTTGGATTCCCCTTCAAAAGGAACTGAGATGCGCATGCGCACGCCTAGGGAGGAACGTGGTGCGGGATGGTGGCATCACTCTGCAGGCCATGCAGAGAGGCCCACCGCGGAGCACAGGAGTCTATCATGGAGACAGGAATTCTGGGGACGACCTGAGGACAGAGACGGCGGCCCACAGCTGCAAGGGAAGTGGAGCCAGAAGCTGGAATAGGCAGAAGAGGGTAAGAGGGCCTGGCCGCGGGCCTGCCGCGGCTGGCACACGCAACAGTCTACTCCTCCCCCAACTTCCATGATTCCCTGGTCCCTAGCCACTGAAACAAATTCCACCCTTCCTCAACTGCCACAATTCAAACGATAACTACTCATTCTCCCCTATTTGCCCAACCTCCACTTCCTTACACACACACCCCCCTCTCACCTACCTCCCTTTGGCCACAAAAACATACTGTCAAGAGAGGTGCAAGAAGATAGAAACTTCCGAAAGCATTCCTTGTCTACCTTGTCTACCTTGTCTACCTTCTCATTTACTAAAAATTCAGAATTGCATTATGGTTGTTATAAAAAGTCATAAAAATCAGCAAATTCAGAGTCAAGAACATCAGTACACATATTTCAGTATTCTTTTGCATCTCCATTACATAAAAAAATATCAAATATTTGTCTATTTCATAAACCAATTTCTAAAATTACCACAAGGAGGTGTAATAATAATATCCAAATTATCAACTATTCACACCATTCCTCAACTTTCCAGAAATGAACCAAAAATTATTTATATGTATATAACAATTTTCTTTGTAACAATACTAAAAATTGTAAAATATATATGAAGAGATTGATAGTTTCACATAGAAATGAAACTGGTAACCAGTATCATGCTGTTTATATAATCATAAACCACTCACCACCTTTCTCCCTATATTGTTCATATATTTTTTTTTCAAAATTTCAATAGTGAAATAGATTCCTTCAAATTGTGCAAACTGTGCAAGTATCACTTTATCGTGAAAGACACAAGTTTAAAAGCAGCATAGAAACGGCACAGCTGGAGAAGAAGGTATTCCCCCTGATGAAGGATTTTCTCTGAGACGTGGCCTCATTGGGAGGGCAGTAAGACATTATGGTTTGATATTGTATAGAAATCTCTCTAGCTTGATGTTTAAATGGAGATTGAGCCCAAGCAACAGTTCAATAAGGGAGCATTAAGTTTGCCCAATTTGAAGGAAACAACTTATTTCACTATAGGAGTTTAGAAAAAAAAAAAAAAAGGAACAATATAGGGAGGAAGGTGGTTGGTGGATTATGATTATATCAGTACCAGTTTCATTGCTATATGAAAATATTGCTATATTAAATTGGTACCAGTTTCATTGCTATATGAAAATATTGTCCTATGACATCATTTTACAATTATGTGAATAAATGAAATAAAGCAGCTTAGATTTGGTTTCAATTGAAAAATATGATTCAGTCTGAATTATTCACATGTAAAGAACTAGCATTAGTGCTGCATTCTGTGAAAAGTAGATATAACTCATCATAGTTGAGCCGGGACTATAAAAATATGCATTAGATTTTACCAGATTGATAACCCACAGAAGAAAACACAGTATGTGCCTGTGGATAGTCCAAAGATTTTTAACAGAATAAAAATTACATCTAGCCATAAATTATCCTCTAATTTCAGGTTGTTCTAGGTAAGAAATGAACCCCCAAATTGTATAATATAGTACCTATACAATGCAGAGAAAACTGCTCTCTCCCTATGAATAGGTAAAACCCTATGGACAGATTTCTCATGGAAGAGATGTGAGCTCTTCTGACTTTGCTACCAAGTAAGATAATCATAAATATCTCAGGAGGACTCAATAACCACACAGGATCTGAATTCTAGCTTAGTCTATTTGGTTTTTTTTTAGTAAGAGGTTCTGATACTGGTTTCTCCTCATGTATGGAAAAATTCTCTAATTACATGGAGTACTGAAGAAGGGATTTCACCAGCACTTCAAATAACTACCTTTTTAGTGTTTCATATTATACGTGTCACTGCTTTTCTACTCCAAAACTTTGAGGGGAAGATAGGAAATTGTTGTACGTGCATGGGAATTGTATGTAGCTGAGAAATCTCAGTGGGTGCTGTAGGAAAAATATTTTAAAAGATGTAGGAAAGAGAAAAGCTGGTCTCTTGTTAAGTATAATCCATTCATTCCTTGATTCATTCAATTGGTGGAAGCTAGCCACGTATCACACTGTGACAAGGCTAAATTCCTTGCCAACATCCCCAATTACAGTGAGAAAGAAGAAAACAACAAATGGAGATTTGTATCTGAATGAGCTACAGAGAAGTGCATAGTTTTTGTTTTATATCAAATGTTCCAGCTCATTGGTGTCAAAGTACAGGAACGAGAAGAGCTAAATGGTATAATGACATAAAGCAAGCAGTGTAACTTCAAATAGAAATCCAAATTATTTTATTTTTTATCTCAGCCACTAGCTTGCTTTTCTCAGGCTCCTTTCCAGGCTTAGCAATTTAATATTCTGAACCAGCAACTCTCTCAACTGCATGCATAGACCTAAACTCACCACTGCTGAACCAGCAACTGTCTCAAGTGCATGCATAGATTTAAAATCACCACTGCTGCAAGGAGTTTTTCTATTAAGCTCATTTGCTTCATTCGCTTAAAATACCACTGCACTTTAAGCATCATTAACCTTATACCCTTTATTGTTATAAGATTTCAAACTACCACATCCAGAGGAGGCAGTCACAAAATCAAAAAATCAAAACAGTAGTACCCACATGAATTAAAGTCACACAATATTTCAAAGAAGCAGAAAATCCAGAGAGGAGTACCTGTACAGTTAAGGAGGTGCTAAGCTCTCTAAAGAGCAGATTACTTGAACATAAGAGCATATGAAATGATATGCTGGATCAGGTCAAGATCCATCAATCCTAGCTTCTGGGCTCCAACCAGGTACCTGGCAGATCCCCAGTAGTTGATCTACTTATTGTATATTACTCCTAGGGATAAGCGCTGGCCTTCCTAAGTCTACCTGACTACTATATGTTTATGGACTTTTCCTACTGGAACTTGTACAGCCCACTTTTTGAACCCCACTTATGTTAGTTGCCCTGATCATGTCCTCAATAGATTCCATAGCCTGATTGTGCACTTAGGGGTAGATTTTAAAAACATACACGCACGCGTCCACGTGCATGCGCTACCCGGCGCGTGATTTTATAACATGTGTGCGCCGGTGCACGCATGTTATAAAATCCAGAGTGGCGAGCACAAGGGGGGGTAGAATTTTGCAAGTTTCACGTGGCGACACATCGTGGTCTTCCTCAGTTCCCTACCCCCTAACCTATCCTGCCTTCCCCTTCCTCTCTCCTCCCCTCCCCCTATCCCTATCCTATCTATCTTTGTTTTTTTATCTTACCTGTTGTTCCTCCAAAGGAGCAGTAGCAAGTTGCGTGCGCCGGCACCCTGCCAGTGTGCACTTCCTGTTGGTGTTTGAGATAGTTGTGGGTGGATCCTTGGGCTGGTGGCAGATGACCACGCCCCCGGGGGAAGATCCCGAGAGGGACCACCGATCAGGCTCAGACACACACTAGTTCTTTTATTAAACAGTATATTGAACCACCAGAGGCGGCAGTCATGAGCTGGAAATGCCCGGCAGGGCTGTAGTCCCTCAGGTACTGGAACAGCGATCCTGGATAACTGAGCTGTAGAGAAACTGAATATAGTGAGTAGACAGAGTATGCAGAGTTCAGGAACAGAACCTTGATGGTAACACTCACACAATAGTCTCTAGAGGTAGTCTAGGTTTTGGAATGAGTTAGGCCCTCGAGGAGCGAGTAACTGGTTCCAGGGAAAGCTCTGAGAGAGAGATGGTAACTCACCGGTGTAGTAGGCAGCGATAACTTCCAGGCAGAGTAAGTATTCAGCAACCAGTCTGGGAACATGGGCCCTCGAGGAGCGAGTGCCGGTTCCAGACTGTGACCTGAAAAACAAAGAGAGAGCAAGGCCCCCGAGGAGCGGGTACCCCTGGTACGCCCGAGAAGGCAGAGAAGCTAGGAGAGTGTGAAACTGGTCCTTGCTAACTCGATTAGTTAGCGATTTCTAAGACCTTATATATCCGGTACTGCTGACGTCATCTCAGGGGTACGCCCCTGAGGTTCGTGCCCTTGCTGGTACATCAGTCGGGGCCGTGCCGCGAGCGCACCCTTAGGCCCTTGTGAAACATGGCGGATTGCAGCGTCGAGCAGCTCTGTGGACACCGGAAGAAGACGGCAGAAAGACGCTGCGGCAGCCAACCTTCCATTTGAGCAAGAAGGAGTCACCAAGGAGGTGAGGAGGGCGGAGTGGAGATGTCGGGCAGCGACAGTCGCAACAGTACCCCCCTTCAAAGGGCGATTTCCTCTTCGGGTATCAGGCTTAGGTTTAGAAGGATGCGCGAGGTGGAACTGATGAAGCATCTCCTTGTCCAGGATATTGGTCTGAAGCTCCCAAGAATCTTCTTTGGGGCCAAAACCTTCCACTTCAGAAGGTATTCAAAAGTCTTGCCTCATACGAACATCCAGATCCTCTTCGACTGAATTCTAAGTCATCTTCTGCATTGATGACAGGCGGATCTTGAGGTTTGGAAGAAAATTTTCTGAGTATGAGTGGTTTCAAATGAAAACGTGGAAAGCATTATGAATATCAGCAGCAGTGGATGAGCTGCTGGGACGTCACTGAGCTTCAGTGGAAGTGGCGGTGTTGGGGAATGTCCATAGAGCACTTCAAAAGATGACACAATAGTGTATCTTCCAGCTTAATGGAGGGACTCCTCACTTCTTCCCTTAGAAGTCTGAGATTGAAGTTGCCTTCTGCCCCTGGGACCATCGGACCAATAAAACAAGAGGGTAAGTTATCTAAGAAGGCCGTTTAGGCAATAATGTAGATTAGACAACAGGAAATGCCCTCGAGGAGCAAGTGCCGGTTCCTGACTGTGACCTGAAAAACAAAGAGAGAGTGAGGCCCCCAAGGAGCGGGTACCTCTGGTAAGTCCGAGGAGGCAGAGTAGCTAGGAGAGTGCGAAACTGGTCCTTGCTAACTCGATTAGTTAGCGATTTCTAAGACGTTATATATCCGATACTGCTGATGTCATCTCAGGGGGACGCCCCTGAGGTTCGTGCCCTTGCTGGTACATCAGTCAGGGCCGCGTTGTGCGCGTGCCCTTAGGCCCTTGTGAAACATGGTGGATTGCAGCATCAAGCCGCTCCGGGGATGCCGGAGGAAGACGGCAGAAAGACGCCGCGGCTGGCCAACCTTCTATTTGAGCAAGAGGGAGTTGCCAAGGAGGTGAGGAGGGTGGAGTGAAGACGTTGGGCAATGATGGTCGCAACACTTCCTCGGCACAGTGGAAAATGGCCGCTGTACCAGCACCTCAAGCCCCACTCCTTCCTGCCCCCCTCCCCGCCCCTTTTCTTCAGCCTGGCTCTTGTGCGCGTAACGAGGGTTAAGCGTGCAGCCGTACCTCTTCTAAAATGCGCACAGCAAGCACAAGGCCCGGCCAAGCATGTAACCCCGTTTTTTATGCACCCCAGCCATTTAAAATTGGGCCGTTAGTGAAAAAATACTTCCTATGAGTTATTTTAAATCTGCAAGTTGCTAGTTTCATGGAGTGTCCCCTAGTCCTAGTTGTTTGAAAGGGTAGCCATTCCCCACATACCCATTCCACCCTAGTCATGATTTTATAAATTTGAATCATATTCCCTCAGTCAACTCTTTTCCAAGCTAAAGAGCCTTAATCTATGTAGTCTGTGTTCAAAATGGAGCTTTTCCATTCCTTTTATCATTTTTGTCACCCTTCTCTGTATTTTTTATAACCTTTTTTTGGATTTTATGGTAGTCCAAGGGCACACAAAAGAATTTCTCTTAGGGCTATCTCCTTTTTCCACTTCCCCAATTTTACAAGTTCCAAGGAGTGGATTCTTTCTATGCGGAAAATAATCCACTCCTTGGAACTTTTAGGCCCAGGCAGTGAATGTGAATCTTCTCTGAGGTGTGTTAGTATCCCCTTAAGTGATGTTATAACTGTAGAAGCAGGCGAGACATGATGTGGGTGTTCAAAAGAAACATTACTTTGATTTGCAGAAATTAAATAAATATCCAATGTATGGGTTACTTCACATCTGTGTTCAATCTGAGTCATACATAGGGAACTCTCGCTTCTTCACTCTGTGCAGGCATCCTTAGTACTACTCTCTGGGAGCAGCTCATCACCTTTTCTTGTCTGTGGGGTAAGGGTCCCAGCTGGGAAAGGAAACCTATTGAGGGGAGTTCCCTAAATCCTGAAAAAAGTCTCATAGTACCTGCAGTCCAACAGAGTCCTAGATGTTCCCAGCTTCGGTCCTGTGTTCCCCAGGGTGGAGATCAGGTTGGGGACTCCAGTTTGATCATAAAACTCTTTTCCTCTGGACTCTTTCTATAGTTTGACCTCTTAGGGGGAAAAGTTTGTTTCTGGATACCAGCAGGGTTTTTACAGTCCAGCCAAACAGTGAGGAGGGGTTGTACAAAACAAATGTCCTCACTAAAACACAACTTTTCAAAAATCCAAACTTCACCATTGTGTGAGAAGTCACTGTAGTCCTTTCACTGGATGGAAATGAATAACCAGGTCTTCTTCCTCCTGCCTGGTGGTTATGTGGGTTACCTCACCAACAGGAACAGAATTACTCAGGCACAAATTTAGAAAATCTTCTTACTAAAGTCCTTTCTCCTCTCAAGAAGACATAGACCCTAGTAGGCAAGAGGCACATTGAAATTGGGCAGTCTCCCAACCAAAAACAGTGCAGGAGCAAAAACCAGCTCTTTTCTCAAGAAAACCCAAACTAAACTGACCACACTCACTAAGGCTCCAAACACCCCATCTGGACAAAGACTGAACTATTTAAGGCATCCACAGGGGAAGATGCTGCAGAGAATGGTCTGTCCCTCTTACCTGTTACCTACCAGGCAGGGATCTAGAACCAGCTAGTGGGGGATCAAAGGTACCCCACATTTTCTATGGCCACTGTGTCTTTTTTGAGATAAGGTGACCAGAACTACACTCATTACTCAAGGTATGGTTACATCATGGATCTATACAAGGGTTTTATGGTATTCTCAGTTTTCTGTTTGATTCCTTTACAAATAATTCCTAACATTCTTCTATTTGCCTTTTTGACCGCCACCTCACACTGAGCCAAAGATTTCAAAGTATTGTCCATAAGGACTGAGTTCCTTTTCCTGGATGGTGACTCCTAACATGGAGCCCAGCAACATCTACCTGTAGTTGGGATTATTTTTTCCTTATATGCATTACTTTGCACATGCCCACATTAAATTGCATTTGCCATTTTTGAATCCCAGTGTCTGTCCTCATCTCACAACATTCTTTTGCAGTTATTCATAATCCTCTGCTGTTTTTAACGCTCAAAACACTTTGTGTCATCTGCAAATCTGGTCACCTTACTTATCATTCTTTTCTCCAGATCATTTATGAATATGCTAAATAGCATAGGTCCCAATACAGACAATTGGGGCACTCCACTAACAAGCTTTCTTTATTTGAGACCCAGTCTGGCCAGTATTGGAACCAGGATACTGGGATAGATGGACCTTGGTCTGATCCAGCATGACTCTTCTTATGCTCACTACACACTATGAAGACAATTGATTTTGGAAACAATTAGCAAAAAGCTCTCCTGTTTCTGAGAGACTTCCCCTCTTTATGCTTCTCTTTGATGAGAATTCTCACTCCTTCAAGTTTAGAGAGCCTCTACCTTTGCGAAATGTATGTGCTTCTCTAGTTTCTATGGCTCAATCTATTAATGTTCTCTGTGGCAGGGGTAAATTATTTATGGTGCAAACCATTATTATCCCTCAGTTAGGAACTGTTACAAGTCCTAATAGCTCCAGGGTCCCTACATAATGAAGCTAATAATTTAATATGTTATTCTGTATTGGGAATGGTCTAAAAAGATGCATAAACAATTTTCCCAAGATACTGAGGACCTCTAAGTTACATTTTTAAGATAAGATGAATTTGCTTTTATTCCACAAAGTCAAGAAAAACGTTTGACCATAAAATTTTCTTAGTACAGAATTTGGTTAAATCAAGCCCAGTGAGAGCTATGAGACTAAAGGCCGGATTTTCAAAGCTGCGCGTACGCGTCCATCTATGCGCAGTTCCTGACATGCGCACGTGGACGCACTGATTTTATAATATGCGCGTCAGCACATGCATGTTATAAAATCCATTTCCCGAGCATTCACGTGCACTAGATTTTATTGTCCACATGTGCATATGTACAGGCGGGTGGCCTCCTCCGTGTGCAGGGAGGTGAAATTTTAAAAGGCAACATTCGGTGATATGAGTAGGGCTTCCCCAGTTCCCTATACTCCTACCTAACCTTCCTACCCTTTCCACTTTCCCCTCACCTCACCTCCCCAACCCCTAACCTCCTCCTAGCTACTTACCTTTATTTTGTTTCGTTACTTACTGCTCCTCTGGAGCAGAAATAACCTCCGTGTGCCAACCGGCTGCTGGCGTGCGCTTCCCTGGGACAGCGGCTAATGGCACTGTCCCGGCCCACCCCCGCCCTGCCCCTCCCTGCCCAGACCACGTCCCTGGCCCACCCCTTTTGCAGGGCCCAGCACTTCTATGTGTAATGGGGGTTATGCATGTGGCTGGAGCCATTCTAAAATGCGTGCGATGCTCGCAAGGCCCAGCTGTACATGTAACCAATGTCTTTTACATGCGTGGCCCTTTTAAAATCAGCTGAGGTAGAGGTGTGTCAGATTGCATACAGCATCTACGGGCACAGAGACCGTACTGGCATAGCAAAAGTTAATTTTATTTGATTAACATGAGTTATCCAGCAGACAAATCTTAAAGGATTAATGCAGATTAATGTTAAAGCATTGTAAGTCCCTCGACATGGGCCGTGTTTCACACAGGCTGCATCGGGAGGGACGGAACTGGAGATCAAAAGAATCTTCAAACAAGAGTGAAAACAAATCTGTAAAGTGTAAAGGTAGATGATAAATGACAAAAAAAAAAAACCCGTGGGAAAAAGATAATAATGGTACATGTTGCACCATTACCCAAAAAAGGAACAGTGGAAAAAGTAGGTTCACTAGTGGAAAAGGTAAAAATTCACACTGCAAAATTACAAAAATACAAAAACAAGCTCTAAAAGGCTGCCATGCAAAACAATAAAGAACTATACTTTCCCCAAAGTGAAACAGTATATCTCTAAAATACAGTGTTTATAGGCTAACAAAGCACCAAAACAACTGACGTGCAGGGCAGCAAGTGTGAAAGTAAAAACAACAACATTAAATCAGAAGGTCGAAGAGCCAAAGTGGAAACAGATAAGCCCTGTGTGTAAAATTATAGAGAAGGTACCTCCATTTAGTCAAACTACCATCAATGAGGATACAACTAAAATCTGCAGATATAAAACACGGGAGTTGGCATTAGAAAACCAAAATGTTGCAGAGAGGAAAGAAGCGTGAGATGTGGGATAGAAAAAACAAGTGACATCCCTTTTAGAGCCCGATATTAACCAGCGAGTCAAGAGTTAAAAGCAAGAAAAGCATGCCAAAAGACAAAATGAGGGTGGAGCTAGCATGGTGACATGAAGCCCTGACACAGCGTTGTCCTAAAAAGAGTACCGAGGTAAAAGAAAGGAAGGAAAAACAATAAAAATAATAAAAATAGAGATGGAGAAACAAGAGCGGGAACTGAAAACCAGATGCAAAAAAACAAAGTGGAAAGGCGAGAAAGTGTGGTAAAATACCTGCAAAGAAAAAAATTACACAGTCACAAATGTTCATAACAGTAAACAAGTGATATTCCAGTAAAAAATAAAACTGAAAAAAAATTGAATGACAGAAGAAACATGGAGATGAAAAAATTGTGCAAGATACGAAATAATATGAAAAGTAATCTACAACATGCAGCTACATAACAAGTATTTAGTGAAAAATCATGTCGGGACAGGAAAGAGGGAAATTTTAAACAAGTTAAAATACAAAACCATCATGGTGAGAGTGTAACAAGCTACAGATAATGAACAGTAGAATAGAAAATTAAGAGATACAGAATGCAAATAAATATGGGCCGGATTTTAAAAGCTACACGCGGGCATAGATTTGTGCATGCAACCCAGCACGATTTTATAACATGCGCGTGCAGCCGCGTGCATGTGATAAAATCTGGGGTCAGTGCGCACAAGGGGGTGCACACTAGTGCACCTTGCGCGTGCCGAGCCCTAGGGGAGCTCCGATGGCTTTCCCCATTCCCTCCAAGGCCGCTCAGAGGGAACTTTCCTTCAGCCCCCCCCCCCCCCACACACACACACACACACCTTCTCATCCCTTCCCCTATCTAACCCGCCCCCCCCCCCAGCCCTACCTAAATCCCCCTACCTTTATTTTATAAGTTGCGCCTGCCTCTGGGCAGGCGTACGTTGCAAGCGCCAGCCGATGGCCGGCCCGCGATCCCAGGCAAAGCAGCAAATGGCCACTGTGCCTGGAGGCTCCGGCCACGCCACGCCCCGCCCCAAACGTCCCCACCCATGCCCCACCCCTTTTTCGAGCCCCGGGACATATGCGCACCCCCTACGCGCGTAAATCAGCCTGGATTTACGCGCGTAGGCTTTGAAAATCTGCCCCTGTATGTATAAAGTATATATATAAAAATATATTGAAAAATAAGTGTACGTCAAAGGTAAACTGAAGATCAGTCATAACAAAGACAAAAGAATTGGAGCTAACATAGAATACAAGTAACAAAATTATAATAATGCAAAAAAGGGGTAAAAATTTAAAAAAAACACAAAATATTATAAAACAGTTGAGAAGCAGTACAAAACAGAACAAAATAAATCTGAGGGCAGTACTGCACATGCTAGACTGAATAATGTATACATAATGGGGCGGATTTTCAAAGGGTTACGCACATATGTTACGCGTGTAACCCCAAAAACCTGCTCCTGCGCATCGAGGGCTTGAAAAAATGGGCGGTGTCTGGGAGGGCTGGGGCGGGGTGGGGCGGGGCGGGACGGAGGCCTCCGGCACAGCAGTCGTGCCAGGGGCTCACGCGCCAGCACTCGGCAGGCATGCGCAACCTACCCCTGCCCAGAGGCAGGTGCAACTTTGTCAACAAAGGTCAAGGGGGGTTTAGATAGGGCTGGGGGGTGGGTTAGGGAGGGGAAGGGAGGGGAAGGTGGAGGGGGGGCGGAAGGAAAGTTCCCTCCAAGGCCGCTCTGATTTCAGAGTGGCCTCAGAGGGAACAGGGAAAGCGGCGTTTCGGGGGCGGGCCCGGGGGCATGGCGCCGGCCCGGGGGCGTGGTCGAGGCCTCTGGACCAGCTCCCGGGACCGGAGGACGGAGCGGGGATGCCGGCCGGCGCGCGCAAAGGTAGGGGGGGTTTAGATAGGGCCGGGGGGGGGTGGGTTAGGTAGGGGAAGGGAGGGGAAGGGAGGGGAAGGTGGGGGAGGATGAAGGAAAGTTCCCTCCGAGGCCGCTCCAAAATCGGAGCGGCCTCAGAGGGAACAGGCAGCGCGTGCTGGGCTCGGTGCGTGCAGGTTGCACAAATGTGCACCCCCTTGCACGCGCCAACCCCGTATTTTATAAGATACGCGCGGCTACGTGCGTATCTTATAAAATCCAGCGTACTTTTGTTCGCGCCTGGTGAGCGAACAAAAGTACGCGATCGTGTATTTTTTAAAGATCTACCCCTTAGGGAATAGCCACTGCTATTAATTGCATCAGTAGCATGGGATCTTCTTAGTGTTTGGGTAATTGCCAGGTTCATGTGGCCTGGTTTAGCCACATGAACCTGGGGGTCCAAGGGTCCATCAAGCCCAGGATGCTGGGCTTGATGGACCCTTGGTCTGACCCAGCATGGCAATTTCTTATGTTCTTATGTCCTATGTTTAGTAAATCAGTACTTATTTTTTGCTAGTGTAGATATAGTAGACGGTTATTTTCTCTTTATCTAAGGGGGTCATTTTCCAAGGTGTTATCGCGGGAGATAAATTCGCAAATCGCGCTAACAGCCGTTAATGCGATTTGCGAATGCAAATTCATAATTTTATATTCAGGGGGCGGAGTTGGGGCGGAGCATATGTAAAACGGGAAACAGGTATCGTGTGCCGCGAAACAGCCGCAGTGTTAGCGCGCCTCCTATCGCGGCTAATAGCTACAACACTTTCATTTGCGTTACCTTGTGCGCTACAGGTCAGTAAAGGGTTATCGCGATGGACACTCTACCTGGGCAACAACAAGCTAGGTGGAGAGAACGTTGCCCAAATCTCTTCTTGGAGTGAGTTTCCTCACTCCGACGGCCAGCAAATCTTCACTAGAGACCACTGTTCTTTCCGTACGTCTCATGTTGAATGTGAAAGTGGCCCCCAACCCCCTACACTAATACTTAACCCTCACCTCGAGTTACTAAGTGGCCCTCCCATAGGGATACAAATACCTGTCTAGGGCATAGGTACTATAGCAAGTCTCTCTCTCTCTCTCTCTCTCTCTCTCTCTCTCTCTCTCTCTCTCTCTCTCTCTCTCTCAGCCCTACTTTTATCTATGCTTCTAAAAAATTTAATTGGATTACTTTTTATTTTACATTTGCTCTTGTCAAGATATAGGTTACATAAATATTTAATTATTCTACCTAGTAGCAAAAGATTTATAAATATGTATCAATATGCAAATGTATATTATACTATATGATATAACTATTTTGAAAAATATTTTCAAAATTAGGTTTTTATATTTATTTTCAATATATTGATAAGAATGATGCAAATTAAATTCTAATTGGCTTAAACATTCTATAGCATGTGATCTTGGCAAGTGACCAAACATTGAATTTTACTTCATCATGATTTTGGTAAATTATTGTAATTAGATAACTGGACATAATTCATTCCAATACTTTTATTATTTCATATTTTGATCCAAGATAACTGAATTTTTCTTATAATGTATGAATATTCTATAGACTATGGGGCAGATTTTCAAAGGGATGTGCGCGTAAGATACGCGCGTACCCCATGAAAACCTCCCCCTGCGCGCGCCGAGCCTATGTTGAATAGGCTTGGTGGTGCGCGCAAGCCCCGGGATGTGTGTAAGTCACCGGGCTTTCCTGGGGGGGGCTTGTTGAGGCATGTCAGGGCCGTGGCGCGTCATCCGGCCTAGGGGCGTTTTGGGGCGTGGCCGAGGCTTCCGAAACTGCTCCTGGGCCGGGGAATCGCACGCCAGCGGCCTGCCTGGGGCAGGTGTAACTTTTCGAACAAAGGTAGCGGGAGTTTAGATAGGGCTGGGGGGGGGGTTAGGTGGGAGAAGGGAGGGGAAGGTACAGGGGGGTGGAAGGAAAGTTCCCTCCGAGGCCGCTCCGATTTTGGAGCGGCCTCAGAGGGAACAGAAGCAGGCTGCACGGCTCAGCACGCGCAGGCTGCCGATTCTGCGCAGCCTTGCGCGTGCCGACCCCGGATTTTAAAAGATACGCGCGGCTACGCGTGTATCTATTAAAATCCGGCGTACTTTTGTTTGCACCGGTTGCACGAACAAAAGTAGATGCGGGCGTAGTTTTTTAAAATCTACCCCTATATGAATACATTAAAGGTTCAGCACTGATTATATTATGTGATAATGAATAGAAATGATTATTAAAGAAACTGACTACAATATCAAAATAAAAACTTTATTGACCAACTGGAGGAAAAATTACATTGGCTTAGACTGATAGATAAAGAACAAGATTGCTCTGCTTTGCTGTCATTACATTTGAATTTACCATATATACTCATCTATAAGTCGAGAAATGGATACCAAAAAATTGGCACAAAAATGCTGGCTCAACTTATACATGTGCACTATACCAATGGCAATGGTTGCCTTCCACCCTCCTGACCCCCCCCCCCCCCCCAAGACTCACCCAAAGTTCCTGGTGGTCTAGCAAGGGGCTCAGGAGCGATCTCCTGCACACTGGCCACCAGTTGTCAGCCCCTGGTGGTCCAGAGGGGACCTGGGAGCAATCTCCCTTTCCCGGGCTGCCAGCTGTCAGTAATCAAAATGGCGCCAGTGGTCTTTGCCGTTACCATGTGACAGGGGCTACTGCTGCCATTGGCCGGCCCCTGTCACGTGGTAGGAGCAATGGACGGCAGCGGCCCAGGAGCAGGAGATTGCTCTCAGGCCCCATGCTGGACCATCAGAGACTGGCAGCCGATGGGTAAGTCTTGATGGGGTCGAGAGGGTGGGGGGTATTGATGGGTTGGAGCTGGGGGGGTTTTATGACATTTTGACAAGAGGGAGGAAGGGAGGGATTAAAACAGGGAGGCTGGCATGGGGGGAGGGAGGGAAGGATTAAAACAAGGAGGGCAGCAATGTAATCTATATCATCTCCAAGTTTAGGAAGCAAACAAACCAAACTCAAATAGAAAGAGTCCTTTACACTGGTAGCAAAATTGTGGCTTGAACCCAGGCTTGTAGAAGTCACCATCCCTCCTGCTTCCTACATCTCCTTCTCCCAACAACATACAGATGTTCCTTTCAGTCCCTTTCACTAGGGATTCAGTGCACCTAAGCATAGATGCTGGGGAGTTTTGGACACTCACACTCACTTCTCAGAACTCCACATCATGGGATCCTTTCAGACTGCAGAACTGGCCTCTTAGCTCTCTGATGCTGAATTCTGCTGCAGTGCAAGTCTAATGAACCACAGAAAGTGAGGTTCTGCAGAGACGGGCCCACACCAGATCAGCAAATGGGAGTTTACGGTGGAAAACCATCGCCTGACCCCCAGGATGTATAGCATGAATGACAGGAGTTATCGAGTCCAAGTTGGAATATTTAGGGATGTGTCAGGCAGGTACCCTAAAGGATAATAATTTTATTATAACCTGATGAAGTCTGGACAAACATGGTTAAATCTCTTAACTCTGAATGCTGCACTGTTCTCGGAACTTCATAAAGCAGCTAAGATGAGAAGAAAACCCAGACACCTTATTATAGTTCTTCAGTTTCTAAGGATACAGGATGTGCTATTTTTGCAGCTGATGCCATGAGGTTGCAGGATAGCCATGGCTGTTCTTCTCTTCTGCTTTTGATTTCTCAAACAGTGGGGACAACCATGGGGGAGGGAGGCAAGGATTCATACATTTTCTTAAGAGACACTTTATTCTGCTTTTAAAAAATAAATAAAAGCGATTTTTTAAGTTATCGGTTTGTTTCTTAGTGTCATTTCACCATTTCATAAGCCCCCTAGGTTTCACCCTCGACTTATCCATGGGTGTCAGATAAATCTTGATTTTGTAGCCCAAAAATATCCTTGTCTTATACTCGACTTATACATGTGTATAAACAGTATTTGAAGTCATTTTAGAGATCCATGCTAATATTTGATACTCAAGCTCTGAACATAAACTTGATTAAATGTGATTTGTTTTAAATATCAAACTGTTATGCAGCCTTGCTATACCCTGATTCTGCCTCCAGTAATGTCTCCTCACAATCAAGAGTCCTCAATAGGCCTTGCCTATAGGCTTATCAATCACCTCCTTACTGGTTAAACTATGCTCAAGCCTCAGCCCTGTTTTGTCTAGCCTTTCCATTTCCTCAATGCCTCTTCATGGAGTCCCTCTGGATTCTTTCACCTGGCCACTCTTGTCTTGCTTGTGTCCTCTGGGTCTGCTCTTACCTTTCAACTGTTATGCACGCCACCCCTACCTCTCTGTCGAGCCCCGCCACATGGTCTTGCACCTCCGCACTCCTCCTGCCTGCAGCGGGCCCGACATGGCCATCTCTGCAGAGCATGGCAGAGAGCTACGCAGATCCACTCCAGCCTCTAGTTCCTCCTTGCAGTAGGATACTGTCGGGACTGCTGCTCGGGGCTCATCTCTTTCCAGCGCTTAGGCCCCGCCTCCTTAGGCATGCACATGGCCTTTTCCCCCATACTTAAAGGAACAGTGGCAGGAACTGTCAGCATTGCCCCATCTTTAACATCAGCAGAACTGGCCTATTTAAGGCCAGCTCCCTCTCTCTTCTGTGCCTTGGCAAACAGGTTCCTTGCCTAGTTACTGGCTCTCCTGCTCCTGTGGTGCTTCAGGACAGACTCTCTGGCTCTGGATCCCAACTTCCACTGTTGAGTTTCCTGGTTCCATCACCTCCTTGGTTTGTTACTCCTGGTCTATGACTCTGTCTGATCACTGCCTGTCCTCACTTCCTGCCTGGCCTACGACTCCGTCTGATCGCCGCCTGTCCTGTCCTTCTGCTTGACTTCTGCTTGACTCCATCTGATCGCCGCCTGTCTTGGCCTTCTGCCTGCACCCGGCGTTGCACTTCTCCAGTCCTGGCCTGCTTCCCTTGAACCACCCTGGATTCATATAGCTGGAGGCCCGCGCCTAAGTTCAGCCGGCCCCAGCACCCAAGGGCTCAACCTAAGGGGAACGTGGGCTGTAGTGGCAAAACTCCAGCTCTGCCTCCACACAGTTTCACTCCACCTGCCGATGGTGGTGACCTGCAGGGCTCCTCCCTGCAGGTTGCAACAGCTCCCCCTCGGTCTAAGGGTCCACATTGCTACAGTACCTTGTCTTGCAACTTACTCAAGATTTTCCTGCCTGCCCAGCAAAGTCTTGTCTTTCCTGTTCAGCCTTGCAGTCCTGTACCACTCCTTTAGTGATTTATCCTGCTTCCAGCCCAGCACACAATGATACAGAATTAATAATTTCACATTGAAGAGTACCTTTTTAACATCTATACTTTATTGCTAGGAACACAAGTTAACATCAAATATTACTTTCCACACCTGCTGCCAAAGAAACCATGAAGAAAAGCCAAAATCTATAAATCATCTGCTAAATTTGCACCCATCAATAAAAGCAGGCAATTACATTTATTTCAGATGCCCAAAATATTGAACTATTCAGTCATTCCTGCAATGATACTACCACATACATCCTTGTATCCAGCTTCACAGTCACAAAGATTTGACCATTGGACTCATGCCATGTCTTTGGCATGACATTTGCTCTGCCTACTGAAGTTACAGATAAGGCAGTAGACTCTGTTTTGAACCTGCAACAGATGATACACACCTGATGATGTGGAGTGGACCCTTGGGCCGGCTAGGAGATGATGAGAGGACGCTGAGGGGTGGCCCACAGCAGAGTCCGTAGCCGGGAGGCGGATCAAGGCCAGGAGACCAGCTGGAACCACCACTGGAAGCCCAAGGTCCCCCTGGGTGGAGCCCTTGGGGACCCGGGCTGCATGGACTTAGGTGAGGTCTCCTGGGGAAGAGAGTCCGATGAGAAGTCCAGGTCAATGCAGGCGGCAGCAAAGCACAAAGAGGAAACAGACTGAGAGTCTGGGCAGGCAGCAGGCTGGCAGAGACCGGAGACAAGCCAAGGATCAGGGTGGGCAGAAGACCAGGAAAAACAGAAGACAAGCCGAAGTCGAGAACCAGAGATTCAAGCCAAGCTGGGAACTGGAACACAGGAGCGGAGTGGGTACTGGAACAGAGGAGCGGAGCAGGAACTGGAACACAGGAGTGAAGCAGGAACTGAAACTCAGGAGCTGCAACTAGCTACTCAAGAAAGTCAGACCTGTTGCAAAGGCAAAGCATGAAGGCCTGTAGTGGCCTATATATAGGCCAGAGGCGCTAACGTCTTGTTGAGGGAAGGGCCACGGTTTCCCACCGCGGCACCTTTAAATTCAGTGCCGTCGTGAGCGCGCATGCTTAGGGGCAGAGTCTGCCATCTTGTTCAGCGGCATCTCCCTCATGGTGAGAGAACACTGCAGGGAAGCCTCGCCATGGGGAGACAGAGCGAGGAGGAACCGGTCATCAGCCCCCGCTTCCGTGGGTAAGTGAGAGGGGGGCCCGGTTGCGGCTGCCCATGGCCGGGATTCCCAACAGTACCCCCCTTCTACGACCCCTTCCTGGGGGTCTAGGTTTAGTGGGATGGTCGTGATGAAATTGGAGCAGTAGAGACTTATCAAGAATGTTGGAGGCAGGTTCCCAATTGTTTTCCTCAGGTCCGAAGCCTTCCCACGAGATCAAGTATTCCCATCTGCGATGATAGAATCGAATGTCCAGGACCTCATGCACCTGATAGATAGTCTCCTCATCAGCAACCACCTCTGGTGGAAGAAGGTGGAAATGTGAAAGAATCACTGGTTTCAGTAGGGAGACGTGGAAAACACTGTGTATGCGCAGGCTAGCAGGTAAACGTAGACGGTAGGTTACTGGACCCAGTCTATCAGCGCTCACAAAAGGCCCAATGTATTTAGGGCCTAAATGCATAGATGGGATGCAAAGACAAATGTGGTGTGTACTTAGCCAAACCCGCTCCCCGGGGTTAAAGAGTGGAGCTGGTCAACGATGTCTGTCAGTATCCTTCTTTGCAACCTCCGCTGCTCATAGTAAATTGGCTTGTGTGGACTCCCAGAGGGAGTGGAGTTGACGGGTCAAAAGCTGGACTGCCGGTAATGGTACTGTCAACGGAAGAGGCAAGGGCAGTGTAAGTTGATTCCCAAACACCACTTGAAAAGGTGAAGCTTTAGTTGCCGAATGTACGTGATGATTGTAGGAAAATTCAGCCCATGGTAATAAGGCTACCCAGTCATCTTGTCTTTAACCTACAAAGATGCGAAGAAACATCTTCAAGGAGTGGTTGGTTTACTCAGCTTGGCTATTGCCTTGGGGGTGGAAGGCTGAAGTAAAGTCCAGGCAAACCCCAAACGTTTTGCAGAGTGCTCTCCAATACTTTGCTGTGAACTGTGGACCTCTATCTGAGGCAATGTGCTGTGGGAGACCATGCAGACAAAAGATATGTTGTGTGAAGAGCTTAGCAAGGTCAGGTGCCATAGGAAGCTTGGAGAGAGGCACGAAGTGTGCCATCTTAGAGAATCTATCTACTGTGACCCAAATGACCCTCTTTCCCTCTGAGAGTGGCAGATCTACTACAAAGTCGGTAGAAATATGGGTTGTTGGAATGGGCAGGGGCTGTAATAGGCCCCAGGTCGGCCAGGTAATGTTTTGTGCTGGGCGCATGTGGGACAAGAACTGACGTATGCTTGGACATCCTAAGAGACTTGCGGCCACCAATAGTGGTGAGTAATGAGTTCTAGTGTTCTGTCTTTTCCCAGGTGCCCAGCCATTAATGAATCATGTGCCCAAGCTAGCACTTTCCTGCGATGGTGCAGAGGAACGACTGTCTTGCCTGCAGGAATAAGATCAGTAGCGGACAACAAAACCTTAGCTGGATCCAGAATGTATTGTGGAATCGTCGAAGCATCTTCGTGCTCTGTGGTCCGGGAGAGGGCATCTGCTCTAATGTTCTTGGATGCTGGATGATATCGGAGTGTGAAATTAAAGCAGCTGAAAAACAGTGACAAGCATGCTTGCCGAGGATTCAAGCACTGAGCTTTACACAGATACTATAGATTTTTGTGGTCAGTGTATACCACTATGGGGTATAGGGCCCCCTCCAGCCATTGTTGCCACTCCTCAAAAGCCATTTTAATGGCTAGGAGCTCCTTATCTCCTATGCCATAGTTCCTCTTCACAGGGGAGAACTTCTGCGAGAAGTAAGAGCAAGGAAGGAGAGTACCCTTATTGGAAACTTGACTAAGGACTGCACCCACGGCTAGGTCAGAGGCGTCCACCTCCACTATGAAGAGTTGTGAAGGATCGGGTTGTCAGAGGCATTTGTTGAGAAGAAAGGTTTGCTTCATCTCTTCAAAGACTTGGATAGCCTCTGGTGACCAATCCCTGGCATTAGCTCCCTTTCTTGTTAATGCAGTAAGTGGCGCTACCATAGAAGAGTAAGGAGGTATAAAATGGCAAAAAAAGTTCGCAAATCCGAGGAAGCATTGTAGGACCTTAATTCCAGTTGGCTGTGGCCAGTCTTGAATAGCGGAAACCTTCTCAGGGTCCATGTGAAATCCAGTTGAAGATACTATGTACCCTAGAAATGGCAGGGATTCTTGTTCAAAAATATATTTCTCGGCTTTAGCAAAAAGGTGATTCTCACGGAGACGTTGTAGCACCTTACGTACGTCCCGCCTATGGGTGGAGAGGTCCTTGGAGTAAATGAGTACATCATCCAGGTACATAATCACTGAGGACTGGAGCATGTCTCTGAGTACTTCATTCATGAGGTTTTGGAAAACCGCTGGGGCATTACATAACCCAAAGGACATTACTAGGTATTTGTAATGCCCATCTCATGTGTTGAAGGCAGTTTTCCATTCGTCGCCAGCTTTGATTCGTACTAGGTTATATGCTTCCCTTAAGTCCAGTTTAGTAAAGAGCTTAGCTCCCTGCAGTCAGTCCAGGAGCTCTGGAATAAGGGGTAAGGGGTATCTGTTCCTGTGGATAATGGCATTAAGCCCCGGTAGTCGATGCAGGGTCTGAGGGTTCTGTCCTTTTTAGCGACGAAAAAGAATCCAGTACAAGCTGGGGATGTTGAAGGCTGGATAAATCCTTTGTCCAGGTTTTCCTTGATGTACTGTGTCATGGCTTGAGTCTCAGGGAGTGATAGTGGGTATACGCTTTCCCGAGGGGGTGTTGTTCCTGGCAGTAGCTCTATAGCGCAGTCGAAGGACCAGTGCTCGTGGAGTTCAGCTACTGCATGGTCCCTTTTTTCCCTGATAGATATAAAACATTGATAAGGCAGGCTAAAAGAGAATTTGAAAATAAGCTGGCTTTAGAGGTAAAAACTCATAATAAAAACTTTTCAAAATATATCTGAAGAAGGAAGCTTGTGAGGGAGTTGGTTGGACCACTAGATGATCGAGGGGTTAAAGGGACATTTAGGGAAGATAATACTGGATAAATATTGGAAATACTGAATAAATTCTTTGCTTCAGTGAAGAGGATATTGGGGAGATACTCATACCAGAAACCATGTTCAATGTTGATGATTCAGAATAACTGCTACAAATCACGGTAAATCTGGAAGATGTCATGAGGCAGATTGACAAACTAAAGAGTAGCAAATCACCCAGACCAGTAGGACTACACCCTAGAGTTCTGAAAGAACTAAAACATTACATTGCAGATCTGTTTTTGGTAATTTGTAAACTATTGGAATCATCTGTTGTGCCTGAAGACTGGATGATAGTCAGTGTAACCCCAATCTTTAAAAAGGGCTCCAGGGGTGATCCGGGAACTATAGACTGGTGAGTCTGACTTCAATGCTGGGAAAAATCATGGAAACTATTCTAAAGAACAAAATCACAGTACATATAGAAAGAAATGGTTTCATGGGTCACAGCAAGCATGGATTTACACAAGGAAAATCTTGCCTCACCAATCTGCTACACTTTTTTTGAAGGGATTAATTAACTTGTGGATAATAGTGAGCCAGTTGATGTATTGTAATTGAATTTTGAAAAGGCATTTGGCAAAGTGCCCCATGAGAGAATCATGAGAAAATTAAAAAGGCATGAAATAGGAAGCACTGTCTTATTTTGGATTACAAACTGGTTAAAAGATAGGAAACAGAGAGTAGGATTAAATGGTCAGGGTAAACAGTAGAGTGCCTCAGATCTGTACTTGAATTGGTGCTTTGTAATATATAAATGATCTAGAAAGGGGTAACGACAAGTGAGGTGATCAAATTTGCAAACAACACAAAATTATTCAGAGTTGTTAAGTCATAAGCAGATTATGAAAAATTGCAGGAGGACTTTGTGAGACTGGAAGACTAGACATTCAAATGGCAGATGCAATTTAATGTGGACAAGTGCAAAGTGAAGCACATGGGGGGAAGTAATCCACACTGTAGTTATACGATATTGGGCTCCAGTCCATACTAGGAGTTACCATCCAGGAAAAGGATATACACATCATATTTCACAATATTTTGAAATCCTCAGTTGAATGTATGGCAGCGGTAAAGAAAGCAGACAGAATGCTAGGCATTATTATGAAAGGAATGGAGAATAAATGGTGAATGTCATAATGCCTCTGTATTGCTCCATGGTGAGGAGTACCTGGAGTACTATGTGAAGTTCTGGTCACTATATCTCAAAAAAGTTATAGCTGCTTTGGAAAAATTACTGAGAAGGATGATTAAAATGATAAAGGGAATGGAATGGCTTCCTTATGAGAAAGGGCTAAAGAGGTTAGGACTTTTCAGCTTGAAGAAGAAACGGCTGGGGGGATGGAATATGATAGAGGTTTATTGAATCATGAATGAAATAGAATGGGTAAATGTAAATTGGTTACTCTTTCAAAAATTACAAAGATTAGGGGATATTCCATGAAGTTAGTAAGTTATTTTTCACTTGACACACAATTAAGCTCTAGAATTCATTGCCAGAGGATGTGGTTAAGGCAGCTAGCATAGCTGGGTTTAAAAATGGTTTGGACAAGTTCTTGGAGAAGTCCATAAACTGTTATTAACTAAGTAGATATAAGGAATAGCCACTACTTATCCCAGTAAACATGAGATCTGTTTACTGTTTGGGGTTTTGCCGAGTGCTTTCACCTGGATTGGCTACTGTTGGAAACAGGATACTGGGTTTGCTGGTCCTGCAGTTTGACCCAGTATCTTCTTATGAGCCAAGGGGAAAGCTTTATGGGCAAGCAGGTGTGGCTGCATGACTCAGGACCTTTGCCTTTTCTTTTCCTCCCTGACTGATTATTTTCTTTAGCAGAGGCTTAATTTTGTGGTTTACTAGCACAAGCTTCCTGCTAATTATCTGGAAGGGCATGCTGACTTTGTCAGAAAGCTACAGCTTTATTGATATCCACATAGTTATACAAACATCAGCAAAGACATTTCAAATATTTATATAGCCAGTCCCCCATTTGTGCTGTGAACATCACCCATGGGTGCTACGATGCCAGGGTTCAAGTCCTGTGGTGGGGGGGAATTATCTTCCTGGGCCCCTGGTCTGGTCAATATTTCTTGTCTAATGGTTTACACTCCAGCTGGATGATGCTCACCAGGTGTAGGAGAATCCAGAACAAGGCCAAAGAGGAAACTATTAACAAATTTGCCCAATAGCAGTCAGACCACTCACTGTCCATTCAGCAAGGTCCACACCTTTGCCCTGTTGCCAAAGGTGTGGACAGTTTGGTGGGTTTTATGTCTGACATGCAACTCAAAATTCAAAATCACTGAGATTGTGGGAAATTAAAGACCAACATATGTAGCACTGGTATAGGACAATTAGAAGCTACTGAAAATCAAGTCAAGCATCTGAAATTAAATCTCTTTAATTTATCATAGTCACCTTGTGTATCTGGGGTGAATACTTTTAAAAACTATCTGAAAGACTTTTTAAAAATAACAGCAGGTGCTATTCCTTCATCATAAGGCTTAGTGAATCCTGGCGATAATGGTGGGCGGGGGGGGGGGGGGGAGCGGGGGTCGGTCCTGCGCTAGCTGGCAGCGTTGCGTCGAATAACTACACCATAAAAGGTGTAATTATTCGGCGCGAAATAGGCAGTCAAAAGGCTCCTTCCCTTTTCGCTGTCTGCACCATCTTCACGGAGTCGGCCCCGGTGATGCCCCGACTCCTCCTCTTCTGGGGCCGACTCCTCCCCGATGTCCCCTTCGCAGGCGTGCACTACGATTTCTAGCTATCGCATGCTTGTGCTACCAGCAAGCGTGTGATAGCTTTAGAAAATGAGGTCCTAAGTGAGGGGCAAGGAGAGGATATGATGGAGAAGCAAATCTTGGACAGCCTGAATTCAACTGAGATTCTGGAAAAGTCTATGGAAGAGGAATTAAGCAGGGCTACATTGTTGGCATCATTTGCTTTTGAGCCAAACAGGAATTGGATTTTGAAATGTTTTTATCAAGATAAAGGATGTAATATGTCCTTGTCAGAGAATATGGATCTTTCCAATTTACGTATATCAAGGCAGAGTGAGAGGAAATGGTTTTTACAGATGTGCCAAGAGCTTTTATCTCTTGGGGCTGAATATTTTCTTGGATTCCCATGCAAAAGTCTAATTAAATATTCCAAAGAGAGATCTGTAGTCTAGGCCCCTAAGCAGTTGAGAGCTTTCCTGGACTCAAATATTTCTTCTGTAGAAGAGTAGGAGTTTAATTCACATGTATTTTTGTTTGGAGGTGATTATAAAACAATGCTGGATTCATTGCAGAATTCTCCTGTAACTGTATATATACTGCTGGCATCGTGGCTATTCTTCCTTTCCACCTCTCACTAAAGTCATCATCTGCTGACATTAAGTCAAGGCTCACCACGGTAGAGGTGAAGATGATAATTTTACACTCAAACCAAAACAACTGGTCAGCTGAAGAAAGCTAATTAAGGCTCAGACTGATGTTTAGCCTCAAGCCTTTGCATGCTAACAATGGCTTTTGACAACACTAATAATTGTCAATGATAGTCTCACCCTCCCAGTACTCAGTGGTAGTGATTTTGCTGCTTAGATGTGTGCAGGTGGCAGTATAATTAATGGGATTTCTGATGGTAGGTGGTGAATCACTGTTGCACACAAGTGAGAGAAGAGAGAGGAAAAATATCGTTCTTCTTCCTACTGAGTCTTCTCAAAGGAAATATAGGTCAGAACCCATCCAGGCAGTCTCCCAGAGCTAGAGTAAAGACAGAGTCTTGACAGTAATAATTCAAATGGTATACAGTTGTATGGAAACAAAACATTGAAGTATTCCGTTTTTTTTTTGGTTGCACTCTAGAAAATGTTACAGAGTTAAACATGAAATGGCATCATCACTGTCAGCATCAGTATTTAACACTTTTCTTTTTTATTCCTGTAGATATCTACAACCTTAACTATGAAAAGAACCTGTTCTTTCACCACAAGAGAGTATCCTCAGAGAAGTTTGATCATTTCCAAAGTTATTTTACTCTTTTTACAATGTAATTGCTCGACTGCTGTTTCTTTAAAGAAATTGAGACTTTGTGGTAACTTCTTGTTTTTCAGGGTCAGTGAATTACTGCTTTCACCTGGATAAGGTAAGTATCAAATTACTGTTCTCCTATTTGTCTGTGTTTGTGTTTCTCTTAGTTGTTTTCCATATATACGTAGGTAACTCTCTCTCTGTCTCTTTACTTTAGTAGTAAACTCTGGACCTCTCTGTTGGTGTTCTTTTTCCTTCCTTTATAGTTGTTAAATCAAAGTTAATAAATATGATTATCTCTTCCTCTTTCTCTGTGATCCACTATTTAGTTGTTGGTAATATTTAATGTTTATGGTGGTCTAGCTAGACTGTGGATGGATGCTGTGGTAGATACACATAACTGTCTCCCTCACTGGTCTTTGTCCCCCTTCAGCAATGTCGGATCGTGGAGCGGCTATAAATGCTGTTAGAGGGCGCAACTGGAGGGGCTCTATCACCAGAACTGTTTGGAGAGCGTAGTCTCCTTGCTTGGTTCCTAACTAAGCTTTAAATAAAAATAAAAATAGTGTATTCCTAACTACACTGACACCAATGGTATCTTCCTCAAGTGTGCTAAATTTGAGTTCCCTCAAACTGCGGTCCTGTAGCGTTGCAGAACTTGGCTATCTTTCAGGTAGATTTTTAAAGAGTTGCTCGCACAAAAAAACAGCCCCATGCCACATGTATGTGGGCTGAGCACGAGCAACACAAATTTTAAGAAGCCAGGAAGTACACGTGTACCTACCTGTGCACGCATCAAGGATAAGGAGGTGGAGAAGTGGTGGGGGTCATGGGTGTTCCAGGGGGAGGCAACCCTGACTTTTGCAAAGGCTGATCACAGCACTTGGCAAGTTACCTGTGTAACTTTACTGGTGAGCCTGATGAGGATGAGGAACCAGAGGGACCCTGAACACATGGGGGGGAGAGAGAGATAGAGAGAGAGGGAGGGAGGGAGAGGGAAGGAGAGGGGGGAGAGAGAGAGAGAGAGCGAGAAAGAGAGAGAAGGAGCCTCTATTAGAGAGACTCTATATATCTCCCACTATAAGAGTGGCACTTTCAACTCAGGATGGGTTTTTGGGGAGTGTGACAAGTAACTACAGACCCTTGTACCCTTGTAACACCCCCCCCCCCCAAAAAAAAAAAAAAAAAACAACAAAAAAACACCCTGAGCTGAAAGTTCCCTTCTTACAGTGGGCAATATATAAAGTGTCATATTTTCTCTCTCTCTCTCTCCCCATAAGGTCACTTGTGCGAGAAAAGCTGCACACATATGTGCGGCAGGGATATTTTACTTGCACACATGATATAAAATTAAGCATATCTCCGCTCATGTGCCAATGGGTGCACATGTGCTCCTTTTAAAATGTTTCTGTTTGTGAGTGAAATAAAAAAACAACTCACTTTCCCTCTACTATCTAATGCACAGAGGAAGTTTTCAGTGGTTTCTTCAGTGTGTTTAGCAGTTATCACACACTCTCACTCTCTCTTTGTCCTCACACACGCTGACTTCAGTGTACTATTCCTAGGCCAGTTGTTTAGATGTAATAAAGTTAAGTCAGTTCTTATAAATGTATCTCCCTTGAGGGTGAAAATATATGTTTGCTGAAGTGCAGGTGTGATAGCAATGTAGCGGTGAGATAGCTCACTGGTGCACTGGTGCATTTATAATTGACTCCTCTCTGTTCACACACACTGTCCGAAAGAACAGAGCCCTGTATACTAGCCCTCTCCAGTGTTTTTTTTTACCTAAGAATAGAGTAGTAAACTGAAACTCACACTGAATATGAAGCACTATACTCTATCTTATTTTATTAGCACAGCTTCTGCAGTGAGACTCTCTGCTTTAGGATTACCATTTTAGTAGACAAGCAGTTTCAGTCAGTTAGTAACTACATTCAGTATCAGCTTGCCAGGCACACTTTATCTAGAGTCACTGAAAAAGAATGGCCGTTCCTCTTACAGAGGGCTTTATTACCATCTAGCAGGTGAAATCAGGGAATTTAGTATACATGCAGGGAACTGAACTTAAGAAGCTGGATACGGTACTGTCATCAAGGTAGAGCTGAGTCTAGGATTGAATATTAGGAGTGTGCAGGAAAAAAAAAAGGTTTTTCTTTTTCAGTTCATTTTTGGAAGGTTTTTTCCTATGAATTTTGGTTTGTGGAATGTTTGATTCATTTCATTCATGTGAAAAAAATGAATCCAATATTAAAAAACAAAAAAACAAAAACAAAAACAGACAATAAAACAAAAATGGGGCCTTCCAAGGCCTCCTGTCCCTCCCACCTGTAATAAGATGGGATAAAGAATGCTCTCAGGACAAACACTGTGTATAACCTTTTGGTGAACTTTGGACACTTGTTTAACAAGTGAAGAACAGTATCAGCAGAGCTTAAGCAGGTGGTTGTGGGGGAGAGTAGCTCGTCTGTGCCTGGGACCTGACTCAACAGGAGGAGGGATGCCTGGCCAGCAGGCCTACCCTGGACAGAAAGGTTCCCATTCCCAGGTGCTGGCTCATCTTTGCATGCACACTTGTTCACTTAGCCCTATAAGAGATCGGGGCTCTCCAGCAAGCAACGAGAACCTCGCCTGTAGCACTGACGAGTGGCTCAATGTCTTTCCCATTGAGACTGTGCTCCTGTTTGCGGTTGTCTTGGGGTTCCCCGACTGAGGAAAGGCAGGATGCTGATTTGGTACGTATTATAGATCACGGGAAAACTGAAATGCATGTGCTGTAAATAAAGCTTTATTCAGTTATAGTAAATTGTATATTACTTTGTGTGTGTGTGTGTGTTTGTATTTGGTGCCATGTGTGTGATCTGTGTATCTCTTACTTCGGCATCTTGTAACACCACCCACCTCAAAAAATGCCAGTACCAGGATCCCCCCTGGTCCCACTTACCCAGTCCAGTAGGGTTCCGCCGGCGAGGCCAAAGCCTTGTATAGGCCAACGACGCTGTAGGTCACCGCAACTTTGGCCTCGGCCTATACAAGGTTGATGCCTCAGCCTACACAGTGGCCCAGCCCAGAGGCTGGGTCTTGATGCTAGGGCCTAAGCCCATACCCAGCCCTGATGTTAGGGCCCAGTCAGGAGGCCAGGTCCCGATGCCTGGCCCTCGGCCTATGCCAGAGCAAGGGTCCAGGCCCAACACTGAGGCTCAGTGGGTATGGGCTCCAGCCGAGGCTGAGGCCCAAGCATTGGGAACCAATATATGGGCTAGGCCTCAACATTAGGCCTGAGTCCAGGTCAAGGTCCAGGCATCAAGACACAGCTTGCCTGCTTCAACAGATACCTGACGTATCAGATAAATGATTGTTCAGGGGTGGGCTCGGGTCTTGGCCGACGCCCTAGTATTGACCTGGTCGTAGGCCAAGACCCCAGTGTTGCACTCGAGCCTAAACCATGGACCCTGCTTTGGGCCTCGGCCTATGCCCTAGGCTTCGGGTCTGAGCCTAGCCCTAGGCCGAGGTGTCAGTGTCATGCTCTGGCATAGACCACCACCCCTGCTTTGAACCTAAGTTTATGCCCTAGGTGAGGCCCTGGCCTCGAGCCTAGATCTAGGCCCGATGCATTAATTTAAAATGAATGCAACAAATAAGGTTTGTTTCATTTGGGGGGGGTCTCTCAATTTGTTTTGGGGTTTTCCAAATGAAACAACTTGCTTTTATTTGTCACATTTTGTGCATTCATATATATTTGGGGTTATGAGCGTGAGTTCCCATGTTCAGGCAACATATGAATTATCTATCAATGGCTGATAAAAAAAAAAAAATCATGATTCAGCTGAAGTTATTAGAGATGTGAATCGGAACCGGAATCGGTTTGGTTCCGGTTCCGATTCAAATCATGCATTCTTTTTCGTCCGGCACAATCGTTTTATTTTTTTTTATCAGCTGCGCCCGATCCGATAAACAAAAAACCCACCCCGACCCTTTAAAACCGCTCCCTTAGCCTCCACCACCCTCCCGACCCCCCAAAAAACGTTTTAAAATTACTTGGTGGTCCAGCTGGGGTCCCGGGAGGGTTCTCTCATGCTCGGGCTGTCGGCCGATAAACAAAAAACCCACCCCGACCCTTTAAAACCGCTCCCTTAGCCTCCACCACCCTCCCGACCCCCCCAAAAATGTTTTAGAATTACCTGGTGGTCCAGTGGGCCCCGGGAGCGATCTCCTCGGGCCGTCGGCTGCAACTAATAAAAATGGCACCGATGGCCCTTTGCCTTTACCATGTGACAGGGTAACCGTGCCATTGGCCGGCCCCTGTCACATGGTAGGAGCACTGGACGGCCGGTGCCATCTTTAAAAATGGTGCCGGCCATCCACTGGACCACCAGGTAACTTTAAAACATTTTTGGGGGGTCAGGAGGGTGGTGGAGGCTAAGGGAGCGGTTTTAAAGGGTTGGGGTGGGTTTTTAGGTTGTGTCCTAACTCCCGTTAGCGTGCACTAACCCGATTAATGATTTTTTCATGATAAATCGGTGGAATTTCCATTGTATTGCACTCTTTAATGATTAATGATGATTTAAAAAATATCGGACGATATTTTAAATCGTCAAAAAACAATTCACATCCCTAGAAGTTATTAAAATTACTGAATTAACTGATCCCAGCTTGGCTCTTACCTACAGGGTACTGAATTTCCACCACTAAAACACTTTATATACATTCACACACATAATGCCCAAACACTCTATGGAGTGTGCCTTCCTCTGTATGCTTTCTAACACTTTGGAAAATTTTCTGAGCAGGCTCTGTCTCACTCTCAACTGTCACACAGACTCAATTCTAACTATAACCATTTGGGGAGAATCCTACCATTGATGCTGTCATCAACTTAAATAGCTCTTCGGGAACCTTTAGGGAAAGTTTGTATTATATTTTCCTCTTATGGACACCCCCCTTCATTATTTTAAGTTTTAGGAATGAGACTTGGGAAATTTTAGAGCCATCTTTGAAACTTGAATGGGATCTGAGTTACTTGCTCAGTGAGGAACTCATGTGTATAATTCTACCGGTCTCTTCACAGCACCCCCCTCAGATCTGGCACACAAAATGGTGGCAGCTACCTCATTTACATTGATGCTGACCAGAATTCTATACAGCACTTCTGCAAAATGGAATCTACTGTGGTGTAAATCAGTACTGCATTAAAGCAAATAAAGTCTGAGCCTTTTAAAAGTTTAGCTTTTAAACCCAAATTTTCTTTTTCAACTGGTTTTGTGAGAGTTCTAGTCTTTCTCTGTGTCACAGTTCCATCTATAAGGTAAAAACTACTTTATATGACTCCATCATAAATATAAGCTTTCCACACACACACTTCTTTTAAAATAAAAATATGTGATAGGTCCCCCAGTTCTCCTTTTAGGGTTCGCTGGTGTTTGGTCACAGAAACTCCCAATTATTGGTCCCATTTTAAACTGATTTACACAGAATATGTCACCACAAACATTCAAACCTTTTAAATCCCTTCAAAACCTTTTGGAACAGGGTGAGGGTATCTAAGCTCCTCTCTATTGAAAATGGTGTGGCCCATCCATTGCCCCTACCATTTGACAAGAACTGCCCAATGATACCAGTGGTCCCTGTCCTAAGGGCCTACTGGTACCATTGGCAGCTGCCAGCCCAGAAGCAGGAGGTCACTCCTGGGCCCCCCACTAGTCCACCAGGTATTTGTGGTGTCTACTGCGGGAGGGGGGGGGGCTCTATTTAAAAAAAAAAGTTAACAAAATGGCATAATGACATTAAAAACAACAATCTGGGGGGTGGACCCGAAATGGCCCACCCCTGGACTGAAAACTATACAATAATGACATTTTTCAGGGCTCCCTCCCTACTAACTAGCATGATCACAGTAAACTGTACATGCTCTTAAAAGGGTTTAGTTAATTGATAACAAAGGGCTGAAAAATTAAGGCCATGAACTTGTGTAGATCTGTACTCAGAGCCCTTTGGGGATGAATACATTTGACTGCAATTCTCATTTCTAGAAAAAAGTACAGCTAGCACATACCTTTTCTACAAATTCCTACTTACATACACATTAGGGATGTGCATTCATTTAAAAAAAAAAAAGGGCAAAACGCAATGATTAAGGCTAATTTGTTTCATTCGGGGGGCCCTGAACCTCGTCGGCCTAGAAGCGGGAGGCCGAGAAGCTGGCATCGACTCAGGCATAGGTCAAGGACCAAAACAAGGACCACAGCAAAGGCCTGAGTGGGATTCCAGGGTCTCGGCAGAGGCCCAAAGCTGGGGGCTTAGCTAAAACCCCCAAAAATGAAAAAAAAAACCCCAAAAAGCAAAACCTTAACTGAGGTCGTTTCTGGGCCCCCCACTAGACTACTGGGTTTTTGTGGTGAGAACTAGGGGTGTCAGAACAGGGGTGGATGTCCACTGGTAAAGGGGCTCTGATTTTTAATAAATAGTATTTGGGTGGAATCTGGGGGGTTTTTTCTTTTAAAGTTTGCTTTTTTTTTTAAGCCTCCCCCAAAAATGATAGGAAAAGCAACACAAAATTTTGTTTTTTCCTATCGCTTTTTGATTTTCCAGAAATGCAACAAAATAGGAAATACAGATGATATTTCCTATTTCATTGCAAACAACTTCCCATCCCTACCAGTTCATGTTCTGTTGCGCTTGGAGGTGGACCCTTGTTCTGGAGCAAAGTAGGGCGGCTTCCTGGTCGGACCCAGGAAGTACCTGCTACCAGAAGGTGGAGCACAGGAGGAGACAGAAGCTAGCTGGAGCTTCACCACTGGAAGCCCTTGGTCCCCCCGGGTGGAGCCCTTGGGACACAGGCTGCTTGGACTTAGGTGGGCCTCGCAGGGTCTCCCAGAAAGGAAGTTCAAAGGTGTGCCCACCAGGATCAAGGATGCGTGGTCGACGTCAAGACTGGAGGCCTGATGGATCAAGGAAGTCCAGTACAGTGTCTGCGATGACAAGGCTAGGAGCAGGGCCAGAATCCAGGAGGCGTGGTCAGTAGTCGCAGAGGTCAAGTTCCAAAGATCAGTCCGAGAGTAGTCAGCCAAAGCAGGGGTCAAGTTCCAAGGATCAGTCTGAGACTAGTCAGTCAAAGCAAGGGTCAGGTTCCAGAGAACAGATGTGGTCAAGGAGGCAGGCAGAGGTCAGTATCTGGGCAGTGATCAGTGTGGTCAAGAGCAGGCAGAGGTTAGTATCCAGGCAGCGATCAGCATGGTCAAGAACAGGCAGAGGTCAGTACCAGAGAGTCAGTCCAAGAGGTACTACCTGGGGGAACGCAGGAACAGACAGACGCTGGAACAGGACTGGAACAAGACTGGAACAAGACTGGAACAAAACTGGAACAGGCGATGAGACATGGAGGCAAACTAGTACACACACGGTTTCAACCCGATTGCCAAGCCGAAGAAGTGCAGGTAGGCACTTCCTCTTGTACTGCGATCAATCAGGGTGCGCCGCGGAGCTTGGACCCGCCCCTGGACCTATAAGGGACCGGGCGGTCCGCGCACACGTGCCTAGGGGTGGGGCTGAAGCCACAGAGGATGCCGAGCCACGCCATGAGGCCTGGCGCGCTGAGGAAGGCCCGGCGACCGCTGCTGCAGGACGCTGAGGCCTGGAGGAGCTTGCGGCTGCTGCTGGAGAGGCTGACCCGGGACCTGCAGAGCAATTGGAGAGGTGAGCAGGCCTGTGCGTGAGCCGAGTGTGGACGGGGCGCGCAACAGTACCCCCCCCCCCCCAAGCCTCTCTCTACACGGGCGAGATTTTTCAGGATGAGCCCTGTGGAATGTTCTGAGGAGTTCATTGTCTAGAATATTGTGGGAAGGTTCCCCCGAGTTCTCCTAGGCCCTGTAACCCTCCCAGAATAAGAGGCATTCCCATCTATCTCGACACCGACGGACGTCGAGGACTTCTCTTACCTGGAGAGTGGAATCTGGTTCTGTGGAGATCCGAGATGGTGAGTGTTCTTTGCAAGAGGGCCAGGATAGGACTAGCGGCTTCAACAGAAACACGTGGAACGTGTTGTGAATACCCATGGCACGTGGCAGTTGTAATTGGTAGGACACTGCTCCCACTATCCAGAGTACTGGAACAGGATCGATGAACTTAGGTGCCAGACGGTGTGAGGGGAGTCGCAGCCTTATGTGTCGGGTGTTCAGCCACACCTTCTAGCCAGGGCGGAAGAGTGGAGCGGGACGTCTGTGAGCATCGGATATATGCTTGGAATGTTCGGCAGCCTGATTGAGGCGTTCTTTAACCTGATTCCACACCTGATGAATGGTGTGAGCCGTGAACTGAGCGGCTGGTGATGGAACAGCGAGAGGCACTGGCAGCAGTAACCGTGGTTGTCGACCAAACACCACAGAAAATGGTGATAAATTGGTGGCAGCAGCGACGTGGTTATTATGCAACAACTCTGCCCAGGGCAGCAGGTCAGACCAATTGTCCTGTTGGTCATTCAATTATGAGCGGAGGAATGTCTTCAGGGTCTGATTGGTTCTTTCTGCTTGGCCATTGGCCTGGGGGTGATAAGCTGACGTGAGATTCAAGGTGATGTTGAATTTTTTAAATAAGGAGCGCCAGTACCTTGCAGGGAACTGTGGTCCTCGGTCTGATATTATCTCTTTGGGGAGACCATGGAGGTGAAGACATGCCTTAGAAACAATTTGGCCAATTCTGGGGCCGATGGAAGGCCTTGCAGGGGAATGAAGTGACCCATTTTAGAAAAACGTCAATGATGACCCAGATCACGGTATTGTTCTATGATGGTGGTAGGTCCCTGATGAAATCCATCCATATGTTTGACCACGGTTTGGTGAGAACTGGAAGTGGTTGGAGGAGACCCTATGATCGCCCTGTAGGGGGTTTCTGTTGGGCACAGATGGGGCATGAATCTACGTAGTTGTGGGAGTCTTGCACCATACTGGACCACTAGTAAAATCTCTGCAACATCTCAAGGGTTCTTGCATGGCCCGGATGTCCTGCCAACTTAGAATCATGGTTCCACTTAAGAACCCGCTCATGTAATCTACGTGTAATGACGGTTTTTCCGGGAGGAACTGTAGTAGTCACTGCGAGAAATACACAGGCAGGGTCAATAATATGTGTTGGAAAATCGGGGATATCTTCTGGTTCAAAAGATCTGGAGAGCACATCTGCTCGGAGGTTTTTTGAGGCTGGTCGGTAGCGCAGTTCGAAATTGAATCGCTCGAAGAACAGCGCCCATCGGGCTTGCCTTGGATTCAGGAGTTGTGCTTCTTTTATGTGTCCGAGATTTTCATGAGTGGTAAAAATGGTAAATTTATGTTGTGCCCTTTCCAACCAGGGATGCCACCCTTGGAGGGCCAACTTGACCACGAGGAGTTCCCGATCTCCGACTGTATAGTTTTGTTCTGTAGGCGAGAATTTGTGTGAATAGAATGAACATGATATCAGTGTACCCTTGGGAGAAAATTGACTTAATATTGCCCTAGTCCCAATAGTAGATGTGTCTACTTCTACGACGAATGGGCATCTTGGGTCTGGGTATTTCAGGCAAGGGCCGGAGCAGAATGCTTCTTTTAGCATTTGAAAGGTGGCTTGTGCTTTGGGAGTCCATACACGGGTATTAGCCCCCTTCTTTGTCATGGCGGTGAGCAGAGCGGCTAGGGTAGAATAATTGGCAATAAAGCTTTGTGAAACCAAGGAAGCGTTGCAAAGCATGGAGGCCAACTGGCTGAGACCAGCTCGGATGCCTTGAAGTTTCTCTGGATCCATAGAGAATCCTCGATAGGAGATGATATACCCTAGGAAGGGCAAGTGGTTTTGCTCAAAGATGCATTTTTCCAATTTGGCATAGAGGTGGCTCTCTCTTAGACGATGAAGTATGGTCTTGACATGATCCCGATGTGATTCTAGATCTTTAGAAAAGATCAGGATGTCGTCCAGGTATATGACTTCAGAGGAGTATAAGAGGTCTCGGAGAATTTTGTTCATGAGACGTTGAAAGACAGCGGGGGCAATACATAGGACTAAGGGCATCACGATGTACTCATAGTGACCATCCCTAGTGTTGAATGCGATCTTCCAAATATCTTCCGGTTGGATGCGCACAAGATTGTACGCACCCTCAGATCCAACTTGGTAAAGATCCGAGGCCCCTGGTAGCAGTCAAACAGCTCGCTGATGAGAGGCAACAGGTACTAGTCTTTTTGGGTTATGGCGTTAAGCCCTCTATAATCAATACAAGGACTTAATACTCCATCCTTTTTCTTAACAAAGAAAAAACCCACTCCTGCGGAAGAGTCAGAGGTTCTAATGAACCCTTTTTCTAGGTTTTCTTTAATATACTCGGACATGGTGAGGGCATCTGGATGAGACAATGGATAGGTTCTGCCCTTGGGAGGCATCGTGCTCAGCAGAAGCTCTATAGGGCAATTCACTATGTGCAATGGTGGTAATGTGTCTGCCTTCTGCTTCGAGAAGACGTCCTCAAATTTGGCGTACTGGTTTGGCAAGCCAATAATGGTGGTGGACTTTAAGATGGTTACCACTGGAGATATTTGTCATAGACAGGTCTTCTGGCATTTGGAACCCCACTGCACCAACTGAAAGGAATGCCAATCGAATTGAGGTCCTTGGACCTGGAGCCAGGGCAGCCCCAGAATGACAGGGTGTGCAGAACGTTTCAACACATAGAGTGTCCACAGTAAGGCAGACAGCCACCGTTCGGTGGGTGATGAGCCATGGAAGGTGTTCTCCTTGGATGGAAACAATGCGGAGGGTCACCTCCAGTGGCTGAAGAGGAATGTTCAGGATCTTGACAATGTCATCCATGACACCTCCCCTTTTAACCGGCATGGTAAAAAAGGGGAGGTGAAAGAAGCTATTTTAGCCAAAAGATCTTCACTCAAAAATTGGAAGCTATTTTACCCAAAAGATATTCATTCAAAAATTGGAAGAAGGATCCAACAGAGGAAAATAGGAAAATGCATAAACGTTGGCAAGTTAAATGTAAGACATTGATAAGACAAGCTAAGAGAGAATTTGAAAAGAAGTTGGCCATAGAGGCAAAAACTCACAGTAAAAACTTTTAAAAATATTTCCGAAGCAGAAAATCTGTGAGGGAGTCAGTTGGACTGTTAGATGATCGAGGGGTTAAAGGGGCACTTAGAGAAGATAAGGCCATCGTGGAAAGATTAAATGATTTCTTTTCTTCGGTGTTTACTGAAGAGGATGTTGGGGAGGTACCCGTACTGGAGAAGGTTTTCATGGGTAATGATTCAGATGGACTTAACCAAATCACGGTGAACCTAGAAGATGTGGTAGACCTGATTGATAAACTGAAGAGTAGTAAATCACCTGGACCGGATGGTATACACCCCAGAGTTCTGAAGGAACTAAAAAATGAAATTTCAGACCTATTAGTAAAAATTTGTAACCTATCATTAAAATCATCCATTGTACCTGAAGACTGGAGGATAGCTAATGTAACCCCCATATTTAAAAAGGGCTCCAGGGGAGATCCGGGAAATTACAGACCGGTTAGCCTGACTTCAGTGCCAGGAAAAATAGTGGAAAGTTTTCTAAACATCAAAATCACAGAATATATAGAAAGACATGGTTTAATGGAACAAAGTCAGCATGGCTTTACCCAAGGCAAGTCTTGCCTCACAAATCTGCTTTACTTTTTTGAAGGAGTTAATAAACATGTTGATAAAGGTGAACTGGTAGATGTAGTGTACTTGGATTTTCAGAAGGCATTTGACAAAGTTCGTCATGAGAGGCTTCTAGGAAAAGTAAAAAGTCATGGGATAGGTGGCGAAGTCCTTTCGTGGATTACAAATTGGCTAAAAGACAGGAAACAGAGAGTAGGATTAACTGGACAATTTTCTCAGTGGAAGGGAGTAGGCAGTGGAGTGCCTCAGGGATTTGTACTGGGACCTTACTTTTCAATATATTTATAAATGATCTGGAAAGAAATACAACGAGTGAGGTAATCAAATTTGCAGATGATACAAAATTGTTCAGAGTAGTTAAATCACAAGCAGATTGTGATAAATTGCAGGAAGACCTTGTGAGGCTGGAAAATTGGGCATCTAAATGGCAGATTAAATTTAATGTGGACAAGTGCAAGGTGATGCATATAGGGAAAAATAACCCATGCTATAGTTACACAATGTTAGGTTCCATATGAGGTGCTACTACCCAAGAAAGAGATCTAGGTGTCATAGTGGATAACACATTGAAATCATCGGTTCAGTGTGCTGTGGCAGTCAAAAAAGCAAACAGAATGTTGGGAATTATTAGAAAGGGAATGGTGAATAAAATGGAAAATGTCATAATGCCTCTGTATCGCTCCATGGTGAGACCACACCTTGAATACTGTGTACAATTCTGGTCGCCGCATCTCAAAAAAGATATAATTGCGATGGAGAAGGTACAGAGAAGGGCTACTAAAATGATAAAGGGAATGGAACAGCTCCCCAATGAGGAAAGACTAAAGAGGTTAGGACTTTTCAGCTTGGAGAAGAGACGGCTGAAGGGGGATAGAGGTGTTTAAAATCATGAGAGGTCTAGAACGGGTAGATGTGAATCGTGATTTTACTCTTTCGGATAATAGAAAGACTAGGGGGCACTCCATGAAGTTAGCATGTGGCACATTTAAAACTAATTGGAGAAAGTTCTTTTTCCCTCAACGCACAATTAAACTCTGGCATTTGTTGCCAGAGGATGTGGTTAGTGCAGTTAGTATAGCTGTGTTTAAAAAAGGGTTGGATAAGTTCTTGGATGAGAAGTCCATTGCCTGCTATTAATTAAGTTGACTTAGATAATAACCACCGCTATTACTAGCAATGGTAACATGGAATAGACTTAGTTTTTGGGTACTTGCCAGGTTTATATGGCCTGGATTGGCCACTGTTGGAAACAGGATGCTGGGCTTGATGGACCCTTGGTGTGACCCAGTATGGCATGTTCTTATGTTCTTATGTTCTTAAGCTGCCACTTGCCCCTGTGTTGACAAGGGCAGTGGTAGCAAAGAAGCAAGACTCAATGCCAAGGCAGACTACAAGTAGAAGTTGGGGGCCGGTGACAATAGCGCTTGGGCTCAAGTGTTGCAGTTTCCTGGTCGGCCTGGGCAGGACTGCCGAAGATTTCCAGAGGCACCACAGTAAAGGCAGAGACCTTCTTTCCTCCAATGAAGACGTTCAGTCAGAGCCAGTCGCCCATGGTTAACCTGCATGGGTTCTTCAGCAGGCGGTGGTGATGCCAATGAAGCCTTAGATGGAGGACTTTTGGCACGCGTTGGGCGTGGAGTAGGAGATCGAGAGGCCTTTACTTCTAGGCGCTGTTGCCAGAGTCGGTGTCGATCTTCCTGGTGAGGGAGATCAGTTCCTCTAGAGATGTGGGAGTCTCACGGATGGCGAGTTCATCCTTGAAAGCACTGGAGAGATCATCTAGGAAGATTGCTTGCAACAGACAATCCTCTTGCCACCCGAGTTCGGTAGCCAGGCTCTTGAATTCCACCGTGTACTCAGAGAGGGTTTTCTACCCTTGACGAAGCTGGAGAAGATTATGGCTGGCTACAGCTTGGCGGCCTGGGTCTCCGAAGGTCTGCTTGAAAACGGTGACAATCTCTGATAACTGTGAGAGCATGGAATCAGAGTGTTCCCACAGCGGAGAAGCCTATGCTAAAGCCTTTCCTTCTAAGCGGGAAAGGATAAAAGTCACCTTCATGGTTTCCTTCAGGAACAAGGAGGGTTGCAGTGCAAATTGCATGAAGCACTGATTGAGGAAGCCCCGACAGAGGTGTGGATCTCCATTGAATCGAGGAGGTGCTGGAAGAGCCAATGATGCTCTGGGTAGCAGGGAGGCCGACAGACCCATCGGATTGGCCAGAGCTGTATCTTGCAACTGGGAAAGAAGCTCTTCAACTGAAGAGGCTAATGATTCCAAGGCTTGTTGATGCTCTTGGACAGCTGTGGCCAGACCCGGTAGGGCCCCGGTGGCGGGAGACTTTGCCGAGTCCATGGCTTTGGCAATCTGTTGCGCTTGGAGGTGGACCCTTGTTCTGGAGCAGTGTAGGGCGGCTCCCTGGTCGGACCCAGGAAGCACCTGCCACCAGGAGGTGGAGCACAGGAAGAGACAGAGGCTAGCTGGAGCTTCACC
Source organism: Rhinatrema bivittatum (assembly GCF_901001135.1). NCBI lineage: Eukaryota > Metazoa > Chordata > Amphibia > Gymnophiona > Rhinatrematidae > Rhinatrema > Rhinatrema bivittatum. The sequence goes on along the minus strand of NC_042616.1, from coordinate 606,337,046 downwards.
ACTGGAAGCCCGTGGTCACCCCAGGTGGAGCTCTTGGGGACCTGCGCCGCTTGGACTTAGGTGGGCCTCGCAGGGTCTCCCAGAAAGGAAGTTCAAAGGTGTGCCCACCAGGATCAAGAGTGTGCGTTCGACGTCTAGACTGGAAGCCTGATGACAAGGCTAGGAGCAGGGCCGGAATCCAGGAGGCATGGTCAGTAGTCATAGAGGTCAAGTTCCAAAGATCAGTCCAAGAGTAGTCAGCCAAAGCAGGGGTCAGGTTCCAGAGATCAGACGTGGTCAAGAGCTGGCAGAGGTCAGTATCCGGGCAGCGATCAGCGTGGTCAAGAGCAGGCAGAGGTCAGTACCAGCAGTCAGTCCAAGAGGTACTACCTGAGGGAACGCAGGAACAGACAGACGCTGGAACAGACAGACACTGGAACAGAAGGATGTTGGAACAGGACTGGAACAAGACTGGAACAAGACTGGAACAGGCGAAGAGACACGGAGGCAAACTAGTACACACACACGGTGTCAACCCGATTGCTAAGGCGAGGAAGTGCAGGCAGGTGCTTCCTCTTGTACTGTGTTCAATCTGGGCACACCGCGGAGCTTGGACCCGCCCCTGGCCCTATAAGGGACCGGGTGGTCCGCGCGCACGTGCCTAGGGGTGGGGCCGAAGCCAAGGAGGATGCCGAGCTCCACCGTGAAGCCTGGCATGCTGAGGAAGGCCCAGCAACTGCTGCCGCAGGACACCGATGCCTGGAGGAGCTTCCAGCTGCTGCTGGAGAGGCCAACCTGGGACCTGCAGAGGAGTTGGAGAGATGAGCAGGCCCGAGTGCGGGCCGAGCTCAGATGGGACGCACAACATGTTCACTGTTCATTCTAAGCTGCGTACAAGTGCGCACACGCACAGATTGTGAACCCTGCACACATGGCAAAACATAGTGGGACAAGAAATCCTGATATTATTTGCATTATACTGATTTGTAATGCAAAGATTTTAACTCAGCTTATAAAATGTTGCATAAAAGAATATGTTTGCACACAAACATTGCTCATTTTAATAAGTTAACACCAGGTCCTAGCAGATATTAAATAGCATCCAGTTAGTAAATACTGTGGTGGGTGAACATTCCATGCTATTTAGCATGAGCTCGTTAACCCCTCATTTGCATATGACATTTCCTCATTTGCATATGTAGACGTGAAGATGTTTGCATGCTCATGCTAACATATTCTAGGACCCCTTTAATGTACATGATAAGGCCTTCCTGAATAGCTCGCTATTTTTAGTGTGCACCATAGGGCCTTAAATGTATGTTAAAGTTTATTGCATAGGCTCCACAGTTTTCCTACAGCTGTAAGTTCTGCCGTTCATCTCCCTCAGCTTTTTCACCATTCTCTAAACAAAGTCACTCTCCATCCTTGCATTTTACAGCTTTAAAAACAAGTACTGCACTTGTAATTCAACCGTACAATTTTCTTGCATATTCAAGCAACCTCTTCCCAAGCACATTTCTCACTGACCTCAAGGGAGCATAGTTCTCGAAAGGTAGTCACAGATGTAGTAAGTTAGTCCATTATGAACATCTCACCTACAACTTGTTTGTTGACATTTATTTCTATGTATCTAAGTGGACTAACATGCCAGCCATGCTAATCTGGACACCCACCAAAAATCATATATGAATCCCCATTGTTGTAATTTATAATAATCAGTGTATGTTAGTATTGGATATTCTAATGTCTTTCACTATGGCTTCCATACTGATAAAAACAAAAAAACCCAACAGTATCAGTGATGTCCTAAGAGCAGTGTGAACTACACCAGAACACAGTATAGATTACTAGATAAGCAGTTACAAATAGTTTCTAACTTTCCATTTAAAATGCTGCTTACTCTTTAGGATACAAGTAAGATTCATTTTCTGTCCATTAAGTGGTCTTATATTTACTAATTATCGGAACAAGCAATATGCTATCTTAATGAATCAATCTGTTCTTTTATAAGCCAAAAATATACTCTGTCACTGATGGGTACCAAATGAGTGGTATAAAACAAACGAGCAGGTGAAGAAAGAAGACTATACAGAGTCAAAAAAAAAAATGTAGTGGCATGGTTCAAAATGTTTCCACACCCTGCACATCAACAACCCAATCAGAGAAGTTGCAGTAACCCGACTCCCTGTACACTGAGTCTTCAAGGCAGGGTACCAGTCTATGCAAGGAAGGAATGAGTGACAGACCAGCATCAAGAGGCTGGGGGTAAGTGTTTTATTTGTCCAAGATTCAAGATTGTTTTTTTCTATTAGAACAAAAAAGTCCAGACTTTATTTTTGTAATAAAATATAGTTTGGAGAGAAAACCTAGGAGAAATTAAGAGAAAGCAGGTCTATTTATTTTGTGGTTTTATAGCTCCAATTAAACTGTAATTCTAGAGGGCAGATTTAGATAAGACAGATGCAACTCATAATTTTATTTTTTTTTTTTTGAAAAGCCAGTTCAATCAGATTCTCCATATCAAACGTTTATGAAGCTGTCTTCCCATCTAAAAGAAACTTCAGACAGGCATGTTGGATCTTCAAATGCTAGAGGAAGACAATTAACAGACCGTAGCTGCAAAAACATTAGAGCAACATAATAGTTTGTTCAGGAGGAGCAGAGACAACTCAGCATTTGCCTTTTGCTGCTTGCACATACAGAATAGAATTAGTACTGCACTCCATGCACTGTGATACTCACTGGGTCAGTTTTTGGTTTCTAAAATTGTTTTGCTGTGGTTCACTTTCACAATTTTTATCCTCCCAAACTATAGCAATCAGTGCTTACAGATTGCTTTACAAGAGGAATGTTTACTTCCTTACCACTATTTGTTTGAGTTTGTTTGGTTGAGATTCTACCAAACTTTCTGATGAATGCCTATAATATTCTAGCCTGGGACAGCATTCTTGCTACTAGTTGCGAAAATATTTGTTTTGCTAAGTTATTCATATTGCCAACATGCACTTTATCTGAAAATTGTGTTAAGCTGAGCCCTGTGCTAAATATTGTTTGCCCAAAAAAGTTTGCATTCTTTGGTATAATGTATTGATTGGATGGCACTATCTTGAAGGAGGTTGTTCAATGAGCATGAAACCTCAGGAAGTTGTTCCATTTACATTAAAGATGGAGAGCAATGCATGAGTATTTTCCCTTACAGGGACAGATTAATAGAAAAGAACCTTTTATATCTGAGACATAAAATGTGCAGCATAAGTGTGACAAACAGGAGTTAAACTGGAAGCTTATAAAGTATGCAGCAAGTGTCTCTATAAACATTGGGTTTTGTAGGTTCTTGTGCAATTTGCACCAGATTGGTACTTTTAAAACACAGTTTTCACTAGCTGCTTCAGGATTAATATGTTTCACAATTTTAATAAAACATATCAATACCGTACCTTTTAAGTATGTCTTCATTTCTGGTTATTGCATGTTATGGCTCTCCATAGAATTTGCTTTAACTGCTGATGGTATGATTTCATGCTTGTTTTATTATTACAGCTAAAGAGGACTCAAGATAAATGTTCCTTAAAACTGATGGCTGTTTCCCTCTCTTTCTGCCATTCCTTTCCCTCTCCAATGACTAAGAGTTGAGAACAGCGCTCTTTATTACTAAGTAAAGAAACTTAGAATATGCTGCCTCATAGCCAGTGCTGATGCCAGTGTTTTGGTAAGGACTGACTGACAGAGGACCCATTTAATAAAGTGCGTGGAATTCAGTGCACAGTTTCTTAATATACTCGCAAAAAAAAAAAATAATAATAATAATTTAACTCCCGATGCAGTAAGGTAATGGTGTGCTAATGTATCGGGGGTTGAAAAAAAGCACAGAAACCTGAAAATGTGTCTAAAAAAAAGCTTAGAATGCATAAAAGCATGATTTATGCACATAATCCATGTTTAAATCAGGACCCCAGTTTTGTTGTGGTACACAGCAGCATGAAGCAGAGGGGAAAGAGATTCCCAATGCCAACCTGAGGTACACGGAGAATCGGGCCGGAGCTCGGTGTGGCTCAGTTTAGGCTGGAGGACAGCAGGTGTCCTGCTGGAGTGGGTGAAGCACTGGCTGCTGCTCCTATGAATGCTGTGGGTGGCTGGGTAGCTGGACACATTAACCATGAGCATTCCCAGGTTTCCCATTCTCACAGGATGCCTTTTATTTTTCTGGCGCAGTGATCTCTTCTTGATCTGGTATGTGCATTTTAAGCTTTGGAGGGAAAAATGGGGAGGCAGATCATTGATCCTCATAAAATTCAGATCTGTGTGCTGGTGGCCAATCCCTGGCTTGCTTTAGAAGATGACTACAGGCAGGCGGAGGCTTTGGAGGGAAAGCTGACAAATGTACAGCCAGTCTTTCTTTTACCCGCTTCTACTAAATTGACTGGAGTCAGAATTACATTGGGGGGGGAGGGGCTTGTGCTGGTGTTGAGTGATTTTACAGGGAAGCTACTGCTGCTGAATAAAATAATAAGTTTCGCTGCAATGTAATCTTGTTTTGGGTCATACAGGGAAGATTTATGCACACAAATTTCCTACATGCACATAAATCCAAAGCGCAGGTCCCCAGCACCACAACTCCCAGTCAGCCCTATACACTGACAGTAGCACTACAAACCTTAAGTAAAATTTCCAGCATTAGGAAAGCAGGAGTTCATTGGCGAGGGATTTACAAGGGACGTTACTGATGTGTACGCTCATTGTTGTGTGCTCATTTCTTTGTGTGCAAAACTCTTTGCTGCATTGGAAGGCAAGTTTTCACACAAAAATGTGCTCACGACTACAAGCAAAACTGTACCTCTCCTGAGTGCACCTTATTACATTTGCCTCGGAGGAACTGAAAGAATTCTGTATGATTTACCCAAGGTAAAAGCTGCACCGGAATATGTCTTTGCCAGCATTTTCTTGTAGTGCAAGATGAGGATCAAATGAAATTTTCAATTTTCCTACCATGGCACTAGCTTTCTTTTCAAAAGAAACATGCAATACATGTCAGCATGGATAAGTCCACAATGGACTAGTAAAGCTGCTTCCTTTCTTCGTCCTGTTCTCCTGGCTCCCGAGAACATAATTTCTTTAGCTGTCTTTCTGAGTCCCATCCTATATTACAGTTACTACTAGCACACACCCCTTTCCTGCCCTTGCCCTCTCCCCTCTCCATATATGTACCTTGTCGCATCTGGTTGCATTGTTTCTTGCATAGCAGAATTATCATAAAGCAGTAGCATGTTTCAGCTTAAGGTATATAGTATTTGCACACAATGGGTAAGATAAATACATATATGCAAAAATATTGACCAATGCTTTCTGTACTAGAGGCTAGAAGAAGAGAGTTCAATAGAGCAAGTCTTTGTTAAACTCCCCCTTAGATGGATGAGGACACAGGGTTCCAATTACTAACACAGATTGCCAGAGGAAAGCGCTATTGCAAAAAACATTGTAATCAATATTTCATGCCCTAGACTTTCCCCTTTCTTATTATATAGATTTGAGAAGAGCAGTAATAAGCTTGAGGGCTTTACTGTATATAACCCCACCATCACTACTCCCTGAGTATACGTGACTCTTCATCTATCCGTTGAATCAATCGGAAATTACATTTTTAACGAAATGAAAAAGGACAATAAATGTTGCTTCTGTGCAAAACTCTTTCAATACTGGATTTAGGATCTGTTAAAATGAAAACTTAATTTTTTTTTTCATCAGGAAGAATCACCAATGCAAACAGACAAGGTACACATGCAATATTGCACCAGTACCTGCCTGTCTATCAAATCAAAGTCTACAGCATGTAAAGTCCATTTAAAGTGGCAGGCAGCTGTGCCCAAGGAATGCTAAGAGAATGAACCAGCTGTTTGTAGTGATGCTGCTAGTACAATATTTAAGCTTTAATTAATTAAGTCATTTTTAAAACGTTAAAAGAAGCATTGCATAAAGAAATGACTATAAATCTACCTTTCCATGCAAAGTTAATTCTATCACTTGAAAAGAGTCCCTGTAGAAAGAACTGAATGTTAAAACGCTGTTTGTTTAAGGGTGTTCCTTGATGCTTTCTGTTCAAAGTTACACACGCAGAAGAAGAAACACCAGTTAAGTGTGTATGTTTTACTTTATCATAGACAAGCAAAGGAAGACAATCTTTAAGTATAAATGCCATCATAGTGACCTGGGAAAATATCTGTATCACAATCTGTGCTTCCACATGACATTTTGTTCCAAGGGATGGAGAGGCCAGCATATCTATGTAAATAGCTTTTCTTTGTTCGCCTGGGTCACATCTCTAAGCATTGCACTGCTCTGTTTTGTTTTTCTTGCACAAAAGGAGCTCTTGAAGTGGTCACATGCGCCCTCTTATGCTCACTATCTGATACTTCGTTCATATTTTATTTCAGTTTAAGCATCGTTCTGTTTAACTGAATGAAATGTATAGATAAATTCTCATTGGGTTCTAAATTCCCCCTTTCATCCTACTTGAGAATTTAATCCTAGAGAGGCAGAATGGACCTTATTCAATAAAAACTGCTGCCACTGGCATAGAATGGTAACAGAGTCTGCTTTGAATAAATCTCATTGAGTCCTCAACTTGTATTTTCACTCCATGTATTTTGGTGAGAATAAACTATAGATGCCAGGTACTCCTAATTCAATAGCACTAGATTTTTTTCCAATAATTTTTATCTCTTCCTTCTCTTGTTAAAAAGTATCATTTTAAACTATTTAATATCAAATGAAAGACATCACATTGAAAAAGGTGATATATTTGTATGCTGCTTCAAAAACCAAGTTCCTTATATTTTTATTTATTAAACATTAGGGATCTAATACACAGTTCTACTTAGCTGAATAAGTAGCAGTGGTAGCTGCTGAAAATCTGGCTATGCTCAGCAGCCACCCTGTAGCCAGACAAGTCACCTATCCTGCTAAGTAGAAAGTCAGATATCTAGTAGGTAGGTAGTAGGCATATTGGGGAGGTGCTACTTATCCTGTTAATTTAGCCAAAGTAGCGATATTTGTATTCATCTGGTTAAGTCATTCGTTTAAATTAGACCTGCCATAGAGTTTATCTGGCTAAGTAGCAATTTTGATGGGGATATTCAGCAATATAACCATGCTGTAAGTTTGCTATACTACATACAGAATGATATGTGAAATTTGTTATTTTATTTTTGCACTTCACGTCTCATGCCCTGACCTTTAATTAATATGTATTTGAGAATTCAGTTGATAGATGTTAAAGTCTGTTGATGAATACTTCCTATGTAATCCATCATTCTCTGTCATTATTGTAAACCGTTGTGATCTTTACATGGAACAACGGTATATAAAATGTCTAAATAAATAAGTAAATAAATAAATAAATACCTGATCTAAAGATTTTATTTTGAATATCTACAAATATATTTAATATTGTCAGTTTCCATACTAATAGCACTGGTAGTTCCACTCCTAGATGCTCACACCTACCACTATAGATGGATTAGGCCAGAGCTTCCCAAACTTGTCCTGGGGACCCCAGAGCCAGTTGGGTTTTCAGGATATCCACATGAGATAAATGTGTATATAATGAGACTCCGATGTATACTAATTTATCTCAGGTTTGGGAAGCCCTGGATAAGGCAGCTATTAGCATCCATACACATAGGGATTTAGGTGCTAAACTGCAGTATAACCAGCATGATATGTACCAAACTGATATGCTAAATGGGCCAAAATGAGAGAGCTACATAGCTTAGGAAAAAATCCCCATCCCTACCAATATAGGGATAGATTTTATTATTCTACGCGCATGCGTACTTTTGTTCGCACACCAGGCACGAACAAAAGTACACCAGATTTTATAAGATATGCACATAGCCCGTTCCCTCTGAGGCCGCTCCAAAATCGGAGCGGCCTCAGAGGGAACTTTCCTTCCACCTCCCCCCACCTTCCCCTCCCTTCCCCTACCTAACCTACCCTTCTGGCCCTATCTAAACCTCCCCCCACCTCTGTCAAAGAAGTTACGCCTGCTCGAAGCAGGTGTAACTTTTCGCGCTGGAAGCCTATGCAATATAGGCTCGGCAAACGCAGGGGTTTTTTTTAAAAGGGTTACGCACGTACCTTATGCGCATAACCCTTTTAAAATCCGGCCCGTAGTGTCAGCTCTTCAGTTCCTCCATTAAACATTCCCTCCCCTGCAAGAAATGGCAAGGCTTCCAGGTCTCCCATCCCTATCCCACCACCTCTCTTACTCCCCAAAAGTATCTAGACCTTCCTGCTCCGCCCCCAAAATTCTCCAGTGCATTTGTGAGTTAGAGTGTTAGTGGCACCATTTTGTATTTGGCACCACTACTGGCTGAATGTAAACTGGTTCCTTTCAGGGGTGAGTTAAGATTTTGGGACAGGGTATACCCAGATGCCAAGATACTTTCAGTGGGATATGATAAGGGGATCTGTAAAAGACAATAATTTTCATGGGGAGTGAAGGATGGGGTGGATCAAGGTCACAGAAGGACCTTTTGTATTGGGGGGGAGGGGGGATTTGGGACCACAGATGCCCAAGTTAATATGACCTGCTGAAGCACCTCATTTGGGGGGTCATTTTCTAAGCCTATCGCACGCGAAAAGGGACTTTTCGCGTGCGATAGCTTGCCGGGGGCGGAGTCGGGGTGGCGAGGAGGCGGACGTGGCATTATCTTCACTGGCGGCGATAAGGACTGTTATCATTGCCAGTAGCAAGCCCAATTGCACCACCTTTCACAGTGGCGCTATTGAGTGCGATAACACCACGGTGGTGCGATCACTGCCGGCTTTCGCAGGCCCGCCCCCCGTTACCGCTGGATTCACCATTCTCTGTGAGAATGGAAAATCCAGGCCTTGGTGTAGCTAACTTTGCAGTGTTAGAAAAGTTAAGTTAATTTACATTTTATTTAGCTCATTTGCTTGCATCTTAGAATTACTGTGCAGTAATGTTAACACAGATGCAACTAATATATATGAACATTAAATGTATTTTCATTGTACATGAACATTAGTTGATGTCTATTTTAATACATTTTAATCATGAGCATTAATGCCAATGTCCTTTAGTACATAGACCCCATAAGGCACTGGTATTCATTTCCAGTCATAGAGGGCCACAAACAAGTCAGGTTTTCAGGTTACTTTAATGAATATGCATGAGACAGATTTGCATATAATTGGATGCAATTTGCTGTGTGCATGCAAATCTATCTCATGCATATTCATTAGAGATATCCTGAAAAACTGACTGGTTTGTGGCCCCCCTTGACAACTGGAAGTGAATACCACTATGATAAATTCTTTAAACAATGTAAATTTGTGATTGTCTTCCTTTACCTTTCAGTAAATGCGCAGCTGGGTGTAAATGTGAAACCATCATGGTGGCATTCAGAGGTGTCTGGACACAGTCCTTCTGGAAAGCTGTTTCTGGAGAATTTCTGGCCATGCTGATTTTTGTTTGTCTCAGCCTTGGTTCTACAATCAACTGGAGTGAAACCACCAACCTTACGCCTGCACATTTGGTTTTAATTTCCCTCTGCTTTGGACTTAGCATTGCAAGCATGGTGCAGTGCTTTGGGCATATCAGTGGAGCTCACATCAACCCTGCTGTAACAGTTGCGATGGTCTGCACAAGGAAGATCAGTCTTTCCAAATCAATCTTTTACATCATTGCACAATGTCTTGGTGCCATTGCAGGGGCAGGTCTTCTCTATCTTGTCACTCCTTCAGCTGTAGCAGGTGGTTTGGGCATTACCACGGTAACTGATATTTTTTAGTTATACTACTGGAAAGCTTCAACTTTAAAAAACAATAAAGTCTATGTAGTACAACTCAGAGATGTCTAGAACGTCCTATAAAATGTATCCATAACTATTTTAGTTCAAACTTACAATAAATAAATTTAGTTTCAAGGTTTTTCATTTTTATAAAGTTCATCAACAAACATTCTATTTCCAGAATATTCTTTCTTTGATACAAGTAGTTAATGTTACTGTAGGACCCATATAATACTATAAAAGAAAGGCGTGTTAATTTTTATCTTGAATTAACACTATAATCATGAAGATTTTCAATTCAACTCTTTAAGCCCTTTGATACTAACATAGCCATACTACAGTTGGCAAAACTTTGGTAATGCAACTCTTTCTCTTTGTCATCCACACATCTCGACCATCTCCCCAAACAAAGCAAACCCTGCAGCACAGCAGACTTATACAATGAGGATAATCTCCCCCAGAGATAAGTTATTAAATAATGCGGACCTCCACCTTTCCCAGCCTACTTGAAATCAGACACATTTCCAAACTTTATCAATTATAACAAAGCCCAAATATGTATCACATACAGTTACCACAAGGGTGCATCAGTCAATCTATCCATTCAAGTATTCCAGTCTTTTCTTCTAAATACAGAAAGTGTCTGATAGTTGTTAAATACAAAAAAATCAGTGATTCTCAGCCCAGTACCAAGACACATTCAAATGGCTACATTTTCAGAATATCCACAATGAACATGCATGACATAGATTTGCTTATGTAAGGCTATTTAGGCCCAGTTATAGGAAAGTGTGTGCTTTATGTAATATTGTGAATCTTCTAGCAATAGGAGTTTGAGGGGTGTTAACTTGTAGGTGAGCGATAGGAGTGTCCTTCTCCCAAAGGGATGGGGAGATTGAGATGATATAAAAGTGCTTTTCATGAGGCCGTGGGGAAAGTTCTTGAAGAGAGATCGCTGGAGTGTGAGATGATGCAAATGGAGTTGAGGTATTGGGAGCAAGGAAAGATAGCAGGGAGTGATGACCTGTCCAGTGATACCATCAGTGGATCTGTGGAAGAGAAGCAACTCTTCTGCAAAAGGTGAAGCGGGCCTAAGAATTTCTAACCATTAGAAACACGATTTGTCTGGATTGTCATCTTGCTGTTTGTGAGTGCATTGAGAAAATTCAAGAAGGACTCTATACTTTCATTCCTGGGGCTCAGAATCCTCATGGGAGAAAATGCAGAGTGCCCTGGAGTTGTGTAGACTTAGTCACTTAAGAACTGTTATAAGCACCGGTGTGTTTTTGAATTTTTGAACAAATGGAGTGGTTTTTCCTAGCTATTGAACTTTCTGGATGTTGATTTCATAGCTGCTGATTTTCTAAGTAAATCTTTTTTTCTCATTTGGAATTCACCTGCTGAGTGGACTGTTGTTTTGTTTGTATGGTGGAAATCCACTTTGCGGCCTTGCCTTCCTTCCCCCATTCCACTGAACCCAAGTTGATTTTTATTTTTCCCACCGTGCTTGAGTGGTTCCATGTGCTGCAGGAGTGGGAAGCATGACCCCTCCCTGAGGTGGGCATTAAATATGAATCCTGCATGGTCCCTTGGACCCACTGTCATCATGATGACATGAAGAAAATGCATGCAAATGTATTTTCATGCAAATTCATTGTGGAACGCCTGAAAAAACAAATGGCTATGTGTGTCCTAAGGACTAGATTGAGAACTCCTGCAGTAGACTCTGTTTAGTTCCCATTGTTAACTTCCAACCAGGGATGTGCTAGATGGGGATTCCTGAGGCTCCTGTTAGCCTCTTGTTAGATTATTTTATAACAAAAATGTTGCTCTCTATGGAGCAGACCTAATGAGGGCCTATTGATAAGAAATTGGTAACACAGCTCTGCTCTCATCCTATTGTAGCTTTAAATTTGTGCATTAGTCAATCTTCTATCCTCACTTTACCATGGCAAAAAAAAAAAATAATCTAGATCTGTCCCATCTGAACCTCTTCTTTCATTGGATTTATCTAACAGGGATAAGAAATATTTCACTTCTGCCCAGCTTCCCAGACATTTTCTTTCACTCCCCCACATAAAGGTTAACATAGCTATGTTGCTGGCACTTTTCTGCCATGACAGCAAGAAATGGAAACAATTTGCATCTTATCTTCATGGTTTCTTCATCCATGCCTGGCCATAACCATTTTAGAGATGTTAAAAACAAACTAAGTAAAGTAGTTTAGCAGTAAATCAGCAGGACAATCACTTGCCATGGATAATGGATGTTTTCACCTTGTCCCCAGCAGTACGAGCAGCCTGTGATGTCAACCCATCTTTCTATTCCACTAAAAGTGAAGGTAAATTGGCATCACAAGATGGACGTGCTCAGTGGCCAAGGAACACAATTTCCATGCTGGTTTATTGACAAATTATCCATGTTTTGTAATTGGTGCTTAGCCAGAAAGGCCTAGAAACTAGTACTGCATGCTTAAGGCCTATGATACTTGTTCTTGAAATTTGTTCAGGGTGTTTAATAAACATGTGTAATGTTTAGCTATTGTTACCAATAGTAACTGCTATTGCATAGCAGAAAATAATCTTGCAATGTCTTGAAAAACAATCTGTCCCCCTCAGCTATAGTGCTATGTTTTTTTTCTCTTTCCAGATAAATAACAAGCTTTCAGCTGGTCATGGCCTACTAATTGAACTGATAATTACATTTCAGTTGATTTTTACTATTTTTGCCAGTTGTGACTCAAAAAGGAATGATGTCACTGGGTCAGTAGCTTTAGCAATTGGATTGTCTGTTGCTATTGGACATTTGTTTGCTGTAAGTAATATCTTTATCTATTTCAATACAGAAACATGAAAATTGTAGCATCATCATCATTGTTATTTTATGTCACACTTTTCTAGCAGATTAGGGCTTTACAGTTCAATCAGTATATATTATATTTCATAGGCTATAGATTGCTACAAATACTATTATAGATATTATAGATTCAAATACCATTTTAAACAGGATGTAGTGGTGACTTGGTGGAGGACGGATGGTAAGTGGTAAATGTATTGCAAAAGTTTTTGAGGACCAAAAAATTAAGGTTATGGTCCAGGAATTTTTGGGGGAGGGTGAGTGAGTACATGGAAGTCTGGGGAACCCTCATTTCATTTTTTGTTTGTTTTTTAATATTTATTTCATTTCTGCAAAGAAACAGAAACAAAATAAACATTCAATGAAATGAAACCTGGGGGGAAAACCTACCATGAAAATAAAAAGCTAAATAAAATTTTTGAGGCTGCACATCTTTAATAATTTTATTAACCCTGTGATAAGATCTCTGTAATTGTATATATATATAAGAATAACCAACAATTTAATTCCTGGGGAAAGAGGAAAATGGGTTAAAGGATACAAAAGCTATAAATGTCATTATATTCATAAAGGTAAATTTTTAGACTTAGGGGCCTTTTATGTGGATAAAAAGAGTTAACCCACCTAAGGGGGTCATTTCCTATAGCTTTTGCACTCGATAGCTAGATCGGGGCAGAGTCGGCACCGGAAGGAGAGGAGTCGGGGCGGCACCGGGGCGGATGTGGTGAAGACATCGCTGACGGCGAAAAGGTAAAGCCCCTTATCGCCGCCAGTAACATGCCACCTTTCACAATGGTGCTACTGGCTTGCGAAAGCCGGCAGCGATAGCACCGCGGTGGTGCAATTGCTGCCGACTTTCGCAGGCCCGCCCCCCCCCCCCCCCCCCGCTTCGCCCCACCGCCCCCAGTACCGCGCAATTCACTAAGGCCTGCGATTTTAGAAAATCCAGGCCTAAGTCAGTCATATCCAGCTAAGTGGATTTGTATTTGCCGAAAAGTATTCGGGTACTTTTGGCCACCTACAAAAGAGGTATTTTTGAGGTGTGGTTGGAAACTGCACACACACATTTCAGTTTCAAAAATGAAAGCGCACAATAGGCCTGCCATTAACACCCATGCTTGACGGCACCATTTAATATTGTGAAAGTGTTTGCACATACTTCTAGCCACACAACTAGCAGACAGTCCAGCACAAAGCATGCAGGCACCTCATGTTTGAAAACTGAGTGGATCTGTGTAGGCTGAAAAGCACATGCAGACATGGCTAGTTAGCTGCCCTACTTAAAAACTGCATGCTAGGGAGAGTAATTTTCAAAGGCATTTGCATGAGTAAAACAGCCTTTACCTGCAGAAATGGCCTGTTATAAAATTTCTCCTCTTGATATGCGGCTAAGCTTATGCAGGTATATCCTGTATCCTGGTCAAGTTTACCTTGATTAAGAAGAGGCGTTCCTGTAGGGAGGGGTTTGCACCTTCATGCATATATTTACATTTCAACAATATGCATGAAAATTTTCCAGAAAGTTTTCTGCATACAAATCAGAAGCTGTAATTGTGTGTAGGTGGTTTTGGTGAGATAATTTTCAAAGCAAACACATGCACTTTAATTTGGTTTGAAAATTGGTGTAATTTATGTTCATATTTGCCTGCTCTTTTATATGGGCTGTTAGAAAATTAGGCCCATAATGTCTCTCTTTGGTTCTTCTATTTTCCTAACAGATCAACTATACAGGTGCTAGCATGAATCCCGCACGATCCCTTGGGCCTGCTGTTATCATGATGAAATGGGAAAATCACTGGGTAATTATTTTCATTATACAAACTTTATTATGATAAGATATTACACTTATCATTTGGTTAACATGATTTTTAGCTTCTGCTCAATAGAACTGAGAGGCTGCCATTGTTTCTATGTTCTGTGATGTCCCAAGTGGGTCTGTTGATGAGCATGATACGCCCGATGGTGTGGATCTGTCTTCAAGTTCTCGATGTGATGGCGGCAACCCTGGAATTAGTCCCGTGGGCGAGGGCACCCATGCAGCCACTTCAACACTCCCTGCTGTCACATTACTGTCTCAAGATTATTCGATTCACCTCCACTTACCAATGGAAGTATGCTCTTAGCTCCAGTGATGGCTGCGGAAGCTCATCTGAGCAGGGATGTACCCCTGTTCCCTCCAAACTGGCTGGTCCTCATGACAGATGCAAGCCTCCAGGGCTGGGGAGTTCACTGTCAGGAACTGATGGCCCAGGGGTGTTGGACCAAGGAAGAAGGCCTCTAGAAATTCAACTGCCCAGAAGTCCAGGCAGTCAGATTGTCACGTCTACAATTCAGCCACGTACTCCAGGGTCAAGCGGCCTGCGTAATGTCGGACAACACAAAAACGGTAGCCTATATCTACCGCCAGGGTGGAATCAAAAGCCAGCAAATGTCACAGGAGACAGATCTCCTTATGGAATGGGCAGAAATGCATCTACAGATGATCTCAGCCACCCACATCACAGGAAAAACAACATCAGAGCAGACTTTCTAAGCAGGGAGAGTCTGGATCCAGGAGAGTGGGTGTAGCATGGGATGATCTTGGTGTTTGGGTACTTGCCAGGTTCTTGTGGCCTGGTTTGGTCTCTGTTGGAACAGGATGCTGGGCTTGATGGACCATTGGTCTGACCCAGTATGGCAATTTCTTATGTTCTTATGTCTGTTTGTGTCACAGTGTGTATATGTATGTGTATATTTTGATCCTCTCTTATTACCTTGGACTGGATAAACCTAACTATGCCAAATTTGGGGAGGGGGATGTGGCATCAGGATTTTTGTGTTTTGAAAGTTGGTGAATGTTTGCTTTGTGGGACCATAGGAAGAGGACAAAACGGGTACATCTGCCTTAGGAAATCCATGGGGACTGAGCAAAGACAATCTAGAATATCAGACCTTCTACTTGTTCTTTGTATTATTATTGTAGTTGTTTTGTGTGTGTGTGTGTGTGTGTGTGTGTGTGTGTGTCTTTGTGTTTGTTTATGGCACAATCAAGAAAGAAAGAAAATACTTTAGTACCTGTAAAAAAAAAAAAAAAGGCAATATTAACCAATGAGAACAACTTGGTCCACTTAATCTGCTTATTAATACCTGCCTACTGAGAATCCATAGATCTAAATCCACTGCTGATCCACTTTTCCACTCTTATTCTACAGTTAAGATTTCTTTGTGTTTGTACCAAGCTAGCACTGTTTTGACTCCTACCACCTCCACTGGAAACTTGTTCCAGATATCCACCACCCTCACAGTGAAAAAATGTTATCTCAGATGCTTCTTCAACCTTCCTCCCAATATCTTCATATGATGACAAAATATTTTTTGAGTTTTTTTCCATTCAACAGAAAATGTTGCGTTCTAATGTCTTATTGCGAGATATTTGAGTATTTCTATCCTATCTCCCTTTTAAACTTCAGCTCCAAAAGCCTGTCTATTTGCAATTTATAGTGCAGGCCATGAGCCATTTAGGTGGCCATCTTGGAATGATCTTCATCTTGCTAAAGCATTTTTTTTAGATGTGTTCTCCAGAGCTGGAAACAGTACTCTAAGTGGGGTCTTACCAGAGATCTATACAGAGATTACATTACTTCACCCTTCCTACTAATGATTCCTCTCCTTGTGGAACTGAGCATACTATCAGCTTTTCCCTCTGCTTTGTCACTACTTTCATATCATCAGACCATGCTAGAACATTTTTTTTTAATTTGGTAGCCAGCAAGTTTTTCTAGTTACCAGCCAAAATAAAATATAAAACATATTTTAGTTGTAGAGCAAGACATTTGTCACACATGAAATTTTTAATAATGAGAAATTATATGAGAAATATATGTTGCATAAAACAAAAAAATATTTATCTACCTTTGTCTGAGATGGAAGGTTTTTAACATAGGGTTTGAAATGTTTCCTCTTGTCTGTCTTCTGAATGCATTTCCTGGGTTTTTTTCCATTTTACCTTTCCTTATTTCTCTCCTTTCTACATCTCTCCCTCCCATTTCATGGACATTAATAGATATCAAAAGATAAGACACTCCTGCATAGAAATAAATATATGAATAAAGCACTGTTTGCTTTATTCATATTTGTATTATTCTCCATATGGCACAAAAGAAACAATCTTGGATTTTCCAATTAAACACCGAGCTCCACATGGCTTAAATAATGAGACTGTATGGACTGTCTTTTTTAAAAATCTTCGCTGGTTTTGCTAGCAGTATTTTTATCCTGACGGCCTCTTTATGGATGTCATCCAAAGGGGCGGACCTTATTACATCAGCAGTATATCCCCCAATGGCTATTTTGAAGGAATCCTATACCTTTTCATGGAATGTCTTTTTCATGATGTCAGAAGGGGGCATGTCCTGGTGGTCATTTTAAAAACCTTTTCAGGAGGAGTTTTCCCATGTCAAAAGGGGGTGTGATTGGTGGCCATTTTTAAAAAACAAGCCAGTTCATTACACTAGTCTTTCCCATGATGTCAGAAGGGGATGTGCCCCAGTGGCCATTTTAGATTTTTTTTTTAGGATGTGTTTTCCCGTGATGTGAAAAAGGGGGCAGGCCCCAGTGGCCATCTTTAACAAATTATGCGAGTTCATTACACTAATCCTGTTTGCATACGTTATTACAAAGGGCAGTCCCTGATGATGTCAATGGTGGGTTTTCCCAACCACCATCTTTAAATATGGCACTAACCACTAGCATTTTCACAGAAGACTTTGCAAGAGAATCTCCTTTGCTGCTAAGATTTTGCTGCTCGTTCTGCCAAGTTGAAGATAGTAAGTTTGTTACTACACTCTTTTATCATACTTTTCCATACTGTGTTATGATTAGCAATCTTTAAGTTTGCAAGTCCTCATCTAAAAACTTAAAATTTAAAATTTAAAATTCTGAATTCCACTTGCATTTTTATACCTCCATATGTCTTCATGATATTTTACAGAAAGCACAAGTTAGCTATCCTTCACTTTTTGGAAAGTTTTGGATGTATTCACACATGAATGTTTGGGCCAGTATTCTAATGAATTGATGCCCCTGAAACAGAGATCATTGAAACATGGTGCCATGTTGGCCATTGTTGGATTTGTCCTTTTGAATATACTGGTATAGTTGAATTTGACTTTTCAGCACAAGTAAGTTTGTTTGCATATCTTAATCTCCACAACTTCCATATGGACTTTTAATGAGCATTTTTGTTAAAATACAAAAAAAGAGACTTTTTGGATTAATGATTATACATGACCGGTATCGTGGTGAAAAGTACTTTACCCAGTACCTTCCCTGGTGTTATCATGGTCCTCAATTAAATTATTTTTAGGCCTTGTTACAAATATTTATTTTTATGCCGGAGTGTCTTATCTTTTGATTTAATGTTTTCACTCTTATGCTTTTGGACTATTTTTTGAATGATTCATGAATAGATATCACCAGTTTGTAATAGGTGCAACATTTACTAGGGCTTCAGTAAATTTAGCAGTCTTTACTGAATAGAGTGAAAATAGCCAATGAGCTCATATCACTATATTTAAATATTTTGCACATGCATGCATGCCAACTTTTAGTGTGTGCACATGTCTGATTTAGCACAGATTTTCATCCATGTTAAATAATTAATAATTGGGCCACTATTCAGTGTACATGCTAAAAAATAACCTTTAGCTTCATGGTAAATGATTGTGCCCTTTAGTAAATTGGCCCCTGTGTCTATAAATCATTTCTTTACACAGAAATGTGCAATCTGCAATACAACAACAGAAGAAATTGTGCTAATGAAAGTGATCACTGCTTTACCCAGTGCAGTCATTGGTGCATTTTATCTGCCTTAGGCCTAGATTCATCAAACTATTGTATGGATAGGAAGATGGGGTGTGTTTTATGGTAATAACTTATTTATCACAAAGTGTGCTATGATAGTGCTTCACATAGGTATTACTGCAGAGTGTGTTAACTTGTTCACACTTTGTGGTAAGTGCCACAACTGCTGTAATTCCTATATATAACCACTGGGGGGGGGGGGAAGAGAGAAAGAGAGAGAGAGAGGGGGGGGGAGAGAAACTAGCTATAATGCCCTTATACTAGGTAGGTATTTATACCTCTATATGAGGCCCACATCGTTATTTGATGTGAGGTTTAGGTAGGAGTGTAGGGGTTAGGGGCCACTTTGACATTCAGAGTGAGACATACGAACAGAACAGTGCTCTCTTGTGAAGATTTGATGACCTTCAGAATGAGGAAATTCACCCAAGGATGAGATTTGTGCAATGTTCTGTCAACCTAGCTTGATGTTACCCAGGTAGAGAGTCCATCAAGCTAGGTTGAGAGAACATTGCACAAATCTCATCTTTGGGTGAGTTTCCTCACTCCGAAGGTCATCAAATCTTCACAAGAAAGCACTGTTCTGTTCATATGTCTCACTCTGAATGTCAAAGTGGCCCCTAACCCCTACACTCTTACCTAAACCTCACCTCGAGTAACAATGTGGGCCTCATATAGAGGTATAAATGCCTACCTAGTATAAGAGCATTGGGGCTAGGCTTGCTCTTGCTCTCTCTCACTCTCTCTCCCCCCTGTGGTGGTAGGTAGCTTAAAAGACTAACAATGCTATGAGCAAAAACATCACAAAGTGTGATAAAGCCATATCATACAGCTTAATGCAAATGAAAGAGGTGTAGTTATTGGCTGCGTTAAAACTGTGGAATATGGCTTCGCAACTTACGAAGCCAGCATACTTGGCCAGAAATCCTGCCCCAAACTTCACTCTAAATTAGCATTGTACCATGCGTTATGGTACTTTTCACATGCAAAAAGTCCATAACACAGCTTGGAAAATAACCCCCTTAATTAGCAAATGTTTTTCAAATACATAGAACCCTCATTTAGCTTTCTCATAATTAATACGCATAAATAAAGATCAGCAAACACAATGTAAGTGATACCTTTTTATTGGATTAACCTAATGCATTGGGGATCAGTTTTCAAAGCCTTTAGGTTTCTTACTTTGTGGCCAATACAATAAACTGTGGTAGTACAGTATTAATATTGATGGTATCATTTATTTATTTATCGACTTTTATATACCATCGTTTGGTTTCGCCATCACAACGGTTTACAAAGTTTCAATGTTTAACAGGGTGTCCGAAAGATTAATGTGATTGTTAGCATAGATATTGTAGACTTTATAGATTGTTAACATAGATATTGTAGGCTTTGTAGACGTAGTTCGTTTGTCATACAATACAGGTTCAATTATGTGTTCTATTACATTCTTGTGTTGGTTCCACATGGTTTGCATAGTGCCGATAGAAGGGAAAATAATGTCTGAGAGTCATTGGGTGTTTTGGTATGCTTTGGTGAACATCCAGGTTTTTAGTTCTTTTTTGAAGGTTTTTAGATTTTGCTGTGTTCTAGTGCATATTTTCTACATGCAAAAATTACTTCTGATACAGGAAAGGGTTTTAGGGCACAAAAGATTTGTGCCATGAAAAGTAAAATCGTAGGCTAAGTTTAGTGCACTTTGCATGCTAATACATGCTGATGAACTGCATATGGAATTACTTCCAATGCAGCAAAAATTAGCACACTTTTTTATTTACCTTTTCATGCTGAAACTTCACTTCATTTCAGGAGTTGAAGTTTTAACTCCCATCAGTTTTAATGAGAAGTAAATGGAAATTAACATCATCCTGCTTCCCACCCACCTAAACAACCAATCCCCCCTCTCCCCCTCCTGAGAGGCAGGAAGAGGTATGCCTACTTTCTCCCAGCTCCAGGAATACATTTTTACAACTTACTGCGGGTCACTGAACTTTCAAAGAAGGTACCAATCAGAAAATTCTGAATGAGAATTGGTCCTTTCTTTGACAATGCAGTGATTATATTACTACACTGTCAAATAAGGGACCAATCCCTTTTCAGAACTGGGGGACCAATCCTCCTAATCTGATTCTGAAGGGTATTAGTCCCGTCTTTGAAAGTGCAGTGAATAAATTAATAAGTAAAGTAGGCTAGACTCATTGCCCTCAGCAGTATGCCCCCCTTCTGGAGATGAGAGGAGGTAGGATGGGTTAATGGGGTATGTTGTTGGGTTTGGAATGTTAGTGGGCTAAGTTACTGCATTAGGGGATTAGTGGGGTGCATTACTAGGTTTAGTGGGTTAATGGGGTATGTTACTGGGTTGGTGGTTAGTGGGGTGTGTTACTTAGTTTTCAAAGTCAGTGGGGTATATTACTGGATTTGGAGTGACAGTGGGCTATCCTGCTATGTTAGAAGGGTCCTTGGAGTATATTACTAGGTTTAGGGGATCATTCGGGTATATTACTGGTTTGAGGTGTCACTAGGCTATGTTAATGTGATAGGGGATCAGTGGGGTGCTTTCCAAGGTTTAGGGGTTCAATTGGTATATTCAATGGTTTGGAGAGTCAATGGGTATGCTACTGAGTTTGAAGGATCAATAAGATCAATTACTAGGCTTAGGAAGTTAATGGGGTATATTACTAGATTTGGAGATTCAGTGGGATATGTTGGTGGGTCATTGGTGTACATTAATGGATTTGGAGTTCAGTGTGGTGTATTGGGGGGATCTATGGGATACATTTTTGGATTTGGGGTGTCAGTTGGTCAGTAGGTCACTAAGTTTAGGGTGTCAATGGGATGCACTACTGAGTTTGGATGGTTTATAGGATACCTTACTAGTTTGAGGGTCAGTGGGGTATGTAACTGATTTTGGGGATTAACAGGATATGTGACTGGATTTCTGACGTTATTTAAGCTTGATACTGTGTTAGGGGTTCAGTGGGTTGTGTTACCAGGTTTAGGGAATCAATGGGGTATGTTTCTTGGTTTCTGGCATCAGTTAATTATGTTACATTGTAAGGGCAGCCATTTAGAGGGGTATGTTACTAGGTTTATGGGGCTAATGAGATATGTTACTGTTTTAGTGTGGTTATCAGATTATATTAATGTTTTAGGGGGTCAGTTTAGATGTTTAGAGCATCAGTGGGGTATGTTACTGGGTTTAGAGGGTCAGTGGAGTGCATTAATATGTTAGGAGGCTCAATGGAGTGCATTTTAGGATGGAGAGCCAAACCCACTGATACACTCCATTAAGGACCTCAACCTACTGGCACACCCCACCCATCAACATTCCCACTAATCCCCTCAACTCAATAATAAACCCCATTAACATTCCCACTGATCCTCTCAACTCAGTGACAAACCGCCATTAACTCTCTAACCTACTTACATGCCCAAACCCAATATTATACCCCATTGACCTATCAATCCACTAACATATGCCACAAACTCACAAACCCAGTAACAAATCCCACTAACTCCCTAACTCATTAACATATCCCACTAACTCTTCAACTCATTAATTTACTCCCTGATCCCCCAAATCCCCAAACGCTCCTTCCACATTCCACTAACCCATTAAATTACATTACTAATCCCCAAACTCATTACTATACCAGCAGGCCCCAAACCCATTAATGCACCCCCAACGACCCCCCCCCCCCCCAAATAAGATAGGTGATTAATAGGGTATGGTGATGAGTTTGGGGTCCAGTAGGTGAGTAGTCTGAATAGTCGGTGGATTAGGGGTTGGGAGACTAAATGGGTGGGTGGGCTGAATGGAGTGCATTAGAGAGCAGGGATTAAGTGGACAGGAAGGTTAGACTGGAGGGGTTGTGAGACTTTGTGCTCTGGAACTCTGGTACAGGCACCCCGACTTGGCCTTCCTGAATGTGGTGACCCCAGGCTTGGGCTCTCTAGATCAGGCAACTTCTAAATGTTTCTAATTCAATGGTTAAGAGGTATGAAAGTGTTGGAGCTAAATTAACTTTTATCTCCAACAATTGAAGATAAAATAGAAATAAAATCTTTATTTACATTTGTGCACACTTTTATACTTTACTTCCAATTTAGCGCATAACTTAAACTATTGTGTACTATGCATCTCATTTGCTTTTTATATTGCAAGTAAAGTAAAATGTTACCACATTAATGAAAAAATCCGCACGAAAATTTTAGGACATAACATTTAGTAAAGGCAAGGCTAGTGCTAGCTTTTTTGCTGCCCTGTGTAAACAATTACTGCGCTGCCACCCCCCACCCCAGTTCATTCAGTCTCTGTCTCGGGCCCACTAAAAAAAAAAAAGCCCAGCTCCCTCCAGAGATACAAACTCTAAAACTGACGCCTTCCCCAATCTCCAGATCTTCACCCCCTACCCCAGAATCCATGGCCAGTGCAAGAGTATTAGATGCCCTAGGCAAACCTTACAGCCTTGCACAATGTACACCCTTCTCCCAGCTACTCCTAGCCCACTCCACACAGATAGCTAGAGTTACGCATTTATAACAACATTTTACATGAAAAGTAACATAGTCCAGTATACTAAGATAAAAATATCACTTACATTATATTTACATACACTGCTGTGATGCCAACAAGAAATCCCTGCAAAAAAAAAATACTTGGAACCCACCTGGTATTAGGTCTGTTGTGTGTGGGCTTGACTCTCCAAAAACCCTAAAACACTAATACACTTCCTATTAGGAGAATATCTTACCTCAGTCACACATGCAGAACATAAAGAGACCCTCACCAAATACAGAATAGAGAAACCATAAAATAGAAATATAAACGTGACAAAACCTGAACTGGAAACCACAAGAAGCCAGACTCTATGCAGTAGGGATATGCAAAGCCCGGGCTTCGTTTTCGGTGATGGTTCTGTTTCTTTATTGTTGCACTGCATAATAGGGATGTGCTATTGTTCAGGACAAATTAGGAAATTTCAATGAAATTTCCTAATTCGTCCTGGTTTGGGGACCCTGAAACCAAAACAAATTTTTCCCGAAATTTTGGGAAAGATTTGGTTTCGGGTTAGTGTGCACTAACATTAAAATGTTAGTGCCTGCTAACGGGGAGTTAGCGTGCACTAACCCGAAATTCGGGTCCCCCCGAATTACAAAGGCCCGAACCTCAAATTTCGGGTTAGTGCGCGCTAACTCCCCAATGCTAGTGCGCACTAACCCAAAACCAAATTTTTCCCAAAATTTCAGGAAAGATTTGTTCGGGTTTCGAGGTCCCCGAACCAGGACAAATTAGGCAATTTCATTGAAATTGCCTAATTTGTCCTGAACAATAGCACATCCCTGCTATGCAGAGCAACAATAAAAAAACAAAACCATCACCACTCCTCAAACATCAAACAAAATCAAGAAATATAATAAATACATAATCATAATAGTAAAAACATACTAATAATATTTCAAAAACAGATGACAAATAATAGAATAATTAAAAACTCATATACATTTTTAAATGTCCCAAACACCAATAAAATATTTCCAAACAATAGACACATCAAATAACACCCAAAAAATAAAACTAAGAAGGATTTTTAAAAATTCTTGCTCTCCATACCTGGAAACTTTTGATTTCTAGTCATACTCAGATTGTCGTGGATTAGTAGGAGTGGGGTGCACAAACTTTCTTCTCTCTTTTTTATATACTGTATATACACACAAGTTCAGACACATTAAAATAAGAGTCGAAGTATGGGAAAATAAGAGTCGAAGTTGGTGGTTGATGAAACAGATAAGTATGGGAAAATAAGAGTTGAAGCTTGCTGGGCAGACTGGAAGGGCTGATTGGTCTTTTAATGCCGTCATTTCTATGTTTCTATGTTTCTATGTGCTTCTTTCTCTCACACACTATCAGGTATCTCGGGCTCTTCTTTGATTGGGATATGCCAGCAGCCCTGGGCCCTCCTCTTCAATTCACCTGCTGGCAGGATGGGATCCACCTGCAGCTCCATTCTCTCTCACATACATACATGCAACCTAGGCAAGCTCCCATTCACACCCACACCCCCAAGTAGGCTCCCATTCACACAATCTCACCCACTCAAATACCAGGCAGATTCCTATTCACATTCTCCCAAATCTCAAACAGATTCCCATTCACACACACTTACTCATCTCAGGCAGTTTCCCATTCTCATACACGTGCCCCACCCATCCCAGGAAGGCCTCACCCATCCCAGGAAGGCACACACATACACACGCACCCATCCCAGGCAGTCTCCCATTTACATCCACCCATCTACCCAGGCAGACTTTCATTCACACACACCCACCCATCCCAGGCAGGTTCCCATTCACATCCACCCATCCATCCCAGGCAGACTTTCATTCACACACACCCACCCATCCCAGGCAGGTTCCCATTCACATCCACCCATCCATCCCAGGCAGACTTTCATTCACACACACACACCCATACCAGGCAGGTTCCCATTCACATCCACCCATCCATCCCAGGCAGACTTTCATTCACACACACACACCCATACCAGGCAGGTTCCCATTCGCACACATACTCCACCCATCCCAGGAAGGCTCCTAATTATGCATGCACATGCATGCACACAAATACACCAATGCATCCATCCCACATACCCATTCACACCCATCCCTCCCATCCCAGTCAGGCTCCCGTTCCCACATACACATATATATGCATCCATTTGACTTTTACTTGCAATCTTTCCTGCAAATGATCATAAAATAAAAAGTGTTTTTCTACTTTCCCATCTTCAGTTTTACTTTTTGCTATTTTCTTGTTTCTGAATCATTCAGAACAACATCAGTCTCACAAATGGGACTAAACAAACCCCCAAGAAAACTCATCCTGTGCCGTTTCCCCAGGCAGGCAGGGTCCGCAGGGCCTCTTATTCTTCCTCTGATACTGCTGCTGCTGCTGCTGCTGCATGGAGATGTTTCACTTTCATTGGGAAATGCAGCCATTCTGCGACTCCTCCTGCATGCTGGAACTGCGGAATTCAACACTCGTGGGGCTAGCACTTCCTCTATGCTCATCTCATACATCACGAGATGAACACAGAGGAAGTCATAGCACCGCGAATGATGAACACCGTGGGACTAGCACATGAGAAGTTGCAGGACATGCTTCCTCTGGCAGGCTGTGATGTGGCATGCGGGCTTCCTACTTATTCTGCTGCCTGGGATAGGGACCACAGACAGCCATGCGGGTCACCTTCTGCTTCTACCGCCGGTGGGATTGGCTCCACCACTGGCCATGCGGGTCTCTCCCTGCTCCCGACATCACCCCTCGTGTATGCACGGTTTACACACCCGATGGTACCGGGCCTGGTAAAGTGGCAAGCAGATAATTTATCTGGCTAAGGTTAGCCAGATTACTTATCCTGGATATTCAGCAGGATAAATGACCCACTATAAATAAAGCCTAAAGTTATCTGGCTACATGAGGATGGCTAACTTTAAAATCTAATTAGCTGTGTTTGAATATAACCAGTTAGGTTTTAAAGTTATCCGGTTGCATGTAACCAGATAACTTGTCACTTAACCAGATATCTTTATAAAATATCCAGTTAAGTGGCAGCAAAAAGAGAGAAAAATACTCCCAAACCTCGGGGATTTAAGGCCTGATTCCCCAGCCCCACACCCCCAAAATGACTTAGAAATAATGGATACTAAATTATGAAAAAGTCTAGCTAGAAAATGAAAGTATGTATTCTAGTTCAAAATACATACTTTCATTTTCTAGCTAGACTTTTTCATAATTTAGTATCTATCATAGTGTCTGGCACCATCTGGATTTATTATTTTTAGACATAATGGAGGCATATGACCTGATCCCCCTCCCAACCCCTACATCCACATTTAGGGCCTGCTTTTCAAAAGCATTTACACAAGTAAAACTGGGTTTTATACATATAAATGCACTTTACCTGTGTAAGTGGGCTTTTGAAAATTGCTACAATATATGCCATTGAACGGTCCATAGGATTTACTTGTGCAAGTGCATTTTATGCACGTAAATGGCTTTTGTAAATTGCTACAATAGTATGTTACATTTATATGTGTAACTCCTTTGAAAATTGAACTGTAATGTTATAACACACATTAAGGCATAACCAGCAGGAGAAAGGAGGTAATAATGCCCCTGTACAGATCTTTGGTAAGGCCTCACCTGGAATGCTGTTTTCAGTTTTGGAGACCTCATCTCAAAAAAGATAAGGACAAGCAACTGGAAGGAGTTTTTGTCACAGTCCATGAGGGTCTCTCTTTCAGCGAGTCTCACTCAATCTTTGTATTTCCTCTTGTAGATCTCTGTAAAATTATTCAGAGCAGGTTTGCATCCCATTGGATTGTGTTAGCATTGCAAAAGTTTGGACAAAACTCTACAGCAGAGATGATATGATTGTATTAAAATTCAGCCTTTCTGGGGCCAAATTTGGAAGTTTATCACCAAAATATTCCCCTTTGCTTGCCCATAGCTTACAGGGTGGTCACTTTGTGCTCCTATGATTTTCAGTATATACTCTCTACAAACCAATATAAACTGTTAGATATTCTTTTAGCCCTAGTTTTACAGATGATACTCAGCAAATGGTACATAGAAATGAAACCGATATTTATGATAAACTACATCAGACAACTTCATGAGCTTTGGAAAACTTTGTAGGACTTTCACGAAACTTAGAGGCAGCAATACGATACCATTGTCATGGGTAACATGGATTTGAACATTATATCCTAATATCCAATTTTTTTTGTGTTGCTTTTTATTATTGCTGTTGTTCAGATGTTTATCAATTAAAAGAGTGGAATAAAAAAAGATAAGGACAGATGGAAGCTCAGAGAAAGGCAACCAAAATGATGTGGGGTCTGTATGGAATAGAGATGTGAATCGTGTCCTCGATCGTCTTAACGATCGATTTCGGCTGGGAGGAGGAGGGAATCATATTGTTGCCGTTTGTGTGTGTAAAGTATCGTCATAATCGTTAAAATCGTGAGCCGGCACACTAAAACCCACCCCCGACCCTTTAAATTAAATCCCCCCCCCAAATGCCTTAAATTACCTGGTGGTCCAGCGGCACACTAAAACCCCCTAAAACCCACCCCCGACCCTTTAAATTAAATCCCCCACCCTCCCGAACCCCCCCCCCAATGCATTAAATTACCTGGGAGTCCTCCGTAGCGGCGGTCCATGGCTAAATCGGGGGAAGGGGGAGAGCACGAAAACCGGCACACTAGATCGTGAGGTCTTCAGCCGGCGCCATTTTTCAAAATGGCCACCGCAAAATGGCGGTGGCCATAGACGAAAACGATTCGACGCAAGAGGTCGTTCCGGACCCCCGCTGGACTTTTGGCAAGTCTTGTGGGGGTCAGGAGGCCCCCCCAAGCTGGCCAAAAGTTCCTGGGGGTCCAGCGGGGGTCAAGGAGCGATTTCCTCCCGCGAATCGTTTTCCGTACGGAAAATGGCGCCGGCAGGAGATCGACTGCAGGAGGTCGTTCAGCGAGGTCCGGAAATCTCGCGAGGGTTCCGGACCTCGCGAGGGTCCGGACCTCGCTGAACGACCTCCTGCAGTCGATCTCCTGCTGGCGCCATTTTCTGTACGGACAATGGCGCCGGCCATACGTGTATGGCCGGCGCCATTTTCCGTACGGAAAACGATTTGCGGCAGGAAATCACTCCTTGACCCCCGCTGGACCCCCAGGAACTTTTGGCCAGCTTGGGGGGGCCTCCTGACCCCCACAAGACTTGCCAAAAGTCCAGCGGGGGTCCGGAACGACCTCTTGCATCGAATCATTTTCGTCTATGGCTGCCGCCATTTTGCGGCAGCCATTTTGAAAAATGGCGCCGGCTGAAGACCTCACGATCTAGTGTGCCGGTTTTCGTGCTCTCCCCCTTCCCCCGATTTAGCCACGGACCGCCGCTACCGAGGACTCCCAGGTAATTTAATGCATTTGGGGGGGGGGTTCGGGAGGGTGGGGGATTTAATTTAAAGGGTCGGGGGTGGGTTTTAGGGGGTTTTAGGGTGCCGGTTTTCCTGCCCTCCCCCTTCCCCCGAT
The DNA here is from genome assembly GCF_901001135.1 of Rhinatrema bivittatum. Classification (NCBI taxonomy): domain Eukaryota; kingdom Metazoa; phylum Chordata; class Amphibia; order Gymnophiona; family Rhinatrematidae; genus Rhinatrema; species Rhinatrema bivittatum. The sequence goes on along the minus strand of NC_042616.1, from coordinate 606,308,466 downwards.
TTACGATATTTTGACGATAAATCGGGGGAATTGGTATTGTATCGTGGCCCTAACGATTTTTGACGATTTAAAATATATCGGACGATATTTTAAATCGTCAAAAAACGATTCACATCCCTAGTATGGAAAGCCATATGAGATAAGACTGAAGGAGCAGTTAATATGTATACCTTAGAACAGAGCAGAGAAAGGGGAGATATAACATAAACCTTCAAATACTTGAATGGAATTAATGATGAACAAAAATTCAATCTTTTCCAATGGAAAGTAAGCTGTAAAACTCATGATATGAAACTCCAAGGGGGAATACTCAGGGACAATGTCAGGAAATATTTCTTCATGGAAAGGGTGATGGATGCATGGAATATGCTCCCGGAAGAGGTGGTGAAGAGAAAACAGTAATGGAATTTAAAAGGCCATGGGAAAAACACAGAGGATCACTGCTGTCTAGAGAATGGAAATGAAGAAATGGAGAAACTTTTCTATTACACCTAAAGTTTACATTTCTGTTTGGGTAGTCTGTATGGTGCTGCAGTTGCTACTACCATTAACAAATGGTTTGCTGGGCAGAGTAGATAGACCAGTTTAGTCTTTATCTGATGTCATTCATACCTCCAATTTTTAGCAAACAAGCCTGTGGGGGCTAACATCCCGAGGTCTGATCAACCTCTTTCCTTCCCTGTTGCAAGCACAACACATTTGATCCACTGTGTACCCTCTCTCCACTCACCTGCAGCTTCCAGTAGATACCCAGGATCCCCTCGGACCTCCACCAAGAACCATCATTGCCTGTATCAGCCTAAAGAAACAAACCAGAAACTGATCCAATATTGCAAGTAGTGACCAAAGAGTAGAAGATCGGTAAAAACACCAGGGATTCTTTATTATCACAAATCTTTACAAGCTGCCTGACTCAGGTCGAGTTTCGCTCATGTGTGAGCTGCTTCAGGGGCAAAAGGACATGATGCTCTTTGTCTTAAAAATGAAGCATATCAAATCGAATGGAAATGCATATCAAATCAAATGGAAATGCAGTTCTAAAGATCCCTCTTTAGGATGCATAAAATGAACATACTTTTTCAGATGCTATAAGAACATAAGAACATAAGAAATTGCCATACTGGGTCAGACCAAGGGTCCATCAAGCCCAGCATCCTGTTTCCAACAGAGGCCAAAAACCAAGCCACAAGAACCTGGCAATTACCCAAACACTAAGAAGATCCCATGCTACTGATGCTATTAATAGCAGTGGCTATTCCCTAAGTAAAACTGATTAATAGCCATTATTGGACTTCTCCTCCAAGAACTTATCCAAACCTTTTTTGAACCCAGCTACACTAACTGCACTAACCACATCCTCTGGCAACAAATTCCAGAGCTTTATTGTGCGTTGAGTGAAAAAGAATTTTCTCCGATTAGTCTTAAATGTGCTACTTGCTAACTTCATGGAATGCCCCCTGGTCCTTCTATTATTCGAAAGTGAAAGTAACCGAGTCACATCTACTCATTCAAGACCTCTCATGATCTTAAAGACCTCTATCATATCCCCCCTCAGCCGTCTCTTCTCTAAGCTGGTTGGCGATTCCACCAGGCTGAAGTAGATGGTAACAGGCACCGATGCAGGGAGAGCAGGCCCTCGAGGAGCGAGTACCTGATCCCAGTAAGGCACCTGAAAGGAAAGCAGAGGGCCCCCGAGGAGCGGGTACCCAGGTTAGAGAATACCCCGAAGGGTAAGGTAGAGCTTCCAGCGGCAGCAGGAAGCGGCAGAGTAGCATAGACCGGACGAATCCAATCCTTGCTAACTCAACGAGCTAGCAAACAAGTGAAGGCTAAATACCCAGATGTTGTGACGTCACTCGAGGGGGACACCCCCGAGGTTCGTGCCGTAGCTGGAATAAAGATGTGGGTAGTGCACGCACGCGCGCACCCTAGGAGCTCTTAGGAGAAACATGGCGGGAGGCAACGCCATAGCCGTTCCAGAGATGCCGGAGAGATAGGCTTGCAGGCGCGGCAGTAGCCATCTTCCCAAGGCTAGTGGGGAGAGCAGAGAAAAAGGTGAGGCCCAAGGGTTGAAGCCATCTGAGACCAACGGACGCAACAGTACCCCCCTTCAAAGGGCCCCCTCCAGACCTCCTACCTGGTCTTGGTTTCCGAGGATGCATTCTGTGGAATTGTTGAAGCATCTCTTTATCCATGATATTTGCTTTAGGTTCCGAAGAGTTATTTTCAGGTCCATAACCCTCCCATGACAGGAGGTATTCCCATACTCTGCCTCATTTTCTGACATCAAGAATAGCATCTACCTTGTATTTGATGTCTTCTTCTGCATCAATAGGTGTAGGTTCAGGTGACTGGATTGAGAACTCACTAAGGATTAATGGTTTCAATAGTGAGACATGGAACGCATTATGAATCTTCAATGCTGGGGGAAGTTTCAGACTGTATGTAAGAGTACCTAGTTGGAGAATCGGAAAGGGTCCGACGTAGCCAATAGCCTCATTCACATGCATTTGTATAAGGGGATTAGTTAGTGCCTATACACCCTGCGTCCAAATGCTCGGCTGAGCGCACTGTATTTTATCGGCACCATTGATTGTAATTTGATTGTAATGTATCATATAGTTATTTATAGCCACCCCTAACAAAGGCTGAGTTATATTATCCACCTTGAATGAGGTTTCAGCCCTTGGAATGGCATTCTATAAATTTAAAACTAAATTAAATGTAACAATATTCAAAATAATTAAAACACCCCTAAAAATTGCACACTTAAAGCATAACAACTCTTATATTAAAATTATCCTGCCATCACCACACTGGGTTTCTGCAGTACAGGCTTCTCCACTCCTCATAAAATTACTAGCAAAACTTACCCACTCCTCACAGATCTGAATAAGAATCCTATGTCACCTCTTTTTGCCCCGTCATTAATTGACAGAGAATATAGAACACTCATTCCCCATGAATGCAAAGCAGCTCATTAATAAGTAAAAAAGGTTTAATACGGATTGCAATAAACATCACAATCCACACGAAGCTTCACCAAGGGCATTAGCAGGAAGAGTTGTATGGGGGGGGGTCATTTCTGTTTCATTTCATTGGTGGGTGGGGGGGGTTATCATTCATTTTGTTTTGTTTCATTTTCATACATGCCATTTGCTTGAAGCACACACTGACTTAATATACCTGAAATAAAGAAATATAAAGCCCCCCCTGCCCTCCACAGGCTTTCTCTCCAGGATTCCCCTCCCCCAAGCACGTTAAGGTAGTCTCCCAGGACAGAAGTGATCCCCAGTCATTCCTATCAATCTGGTTCCATGCTTCTAAATGCCATTGGTGAGTCCTGAGACTGGCACTATTTCGGAGTACGCACTCTATTTTCTGCTTTCTTTTATATGAAAGCACATCCCTATCGGCAGGCTAACATGCCAGCTGAGGCTCTTGGAACCCCCAGCCATGAATACCTAAAGGGCCATCAAGGATCATATTTGATCCTTCGTCCTGAGACACTGAACCTCTCCCCCCAAATACATACATACACTCACTCACACTCACATACACACACACTCACACTCACTCACACTCACACACACTCACACACACTCACACACACACACACACACGCTCACACTCACACACTCACACAGACACACACACACACACACATACGAAAGCCCCTTGTCAAAAGGCTTCCCATCTTGTACCCCCCAAAGTATAAAATATTAAGCCTTGCCTCTCTACTGCTAATCCTATCACACCCCTAAAATTCCACCATCTCCCCCTATGAAGAAGAGAAAGAGTGACTGAAATTTACCCACATAAATTCCACTCTGCTTTTATAAAATGATTTGTTAGGCTGGCCCAGTTTGGAGGATCCCTGGAACAATCTTCAAGTCGGGTCTTCAGCTGCCTAAATTTGCTAGGATTGGGGAATCTGTGATGGAAGTGCTCCCTGTGTCCCAGGGAAGTAGGGGAGGATATCATGGTCCTTGCTTGAGAATGAAACCTATGGGTCAGATTCAGGTCCCATGATTGCAGGGGAGATGTGTGGGAATTTTTCTTTCACATGTATTTCATTTAAAATAAATAAAATAAAAATAATGAAACCAAAAATATCTGAAAACCAAAAGAAAACTAAGGGGCTGGGTCCCTCTCCCCACACTGAAACAATACTCAGCACCACTGAAATTTAAAAATGGAAACCACCCTAGGCTTCTCCCTATGCTCCCCATCGTCTATTACCCCTTCTTCTGGGTCTCCAAAGTGTAAATAAGGTAGGAGCCATCTCCATGCATCCCTGCCCCATTGGGTCCTGATTTAAAAATGGTGCAGGTTGGGTCTGAGGCCGGTGCCATTTCGTTGCATGGATGTACAGCGTATGGCCATACAACAAACTAGCACCAGACTTGGGACGGGGGGGGGGGGGGGGCGATATAGGGGAAGTTCCAAGTCGGTTTTTAAATTTTGATGGCAGTAAGAGATCTACCTTTTTTTTAAATTAAACAAAATAACCACCAAATTTAATTGAGAGTTTTCTTTAGAAATAGCACGTAGCAAAACAGACTGTTTTGTTGTATTAGTCGTGTTGTTTCAAAACGACGTCCCCTCCCTTTTACACACTTATATTTCCTGCTCATAGGTTTTTGAAAATGACCCTAAAAGTACTTTAGTAACAGATGACAGGAGAAAACTACAGATCAAGGAAAGACCTATAACAGCATAGTATTCATAAATGGGCAGATGGGGTGGACCAAGTGATCTTACCTGCCGACGTCTTTTCTGTTTCTATTCACTGCCAAAAATGCCTCAATTTTGCATTTTTAAATTTCGGACAATTTGATTTTGTTATCCTTTCTCACCTTACTTACATTTGCATAGAGAAGATTTTCTTTCAGAAGAACTTGTTCGCAACTTTTATCCCGCTTGTTTCCTTTTATTAGGTATACTGGCTGGGGCCTCTCTTAGGAGCGGTCCTGGCAGGTGCCCTCTATAACTATGTCTATTGTCCAGATATGGAGCGGAAGGCCTGCTTTAAAGACGTCTTCCTTAAGACTACCCAGCAATCAAAAGGGAAGTATACTGAGGTGGTTGACAAGAAGAGCCAGGTAGAGAATGACAACCTGCTCCTAAGGCCTGGAATAGTTCGTGTCATCAACACCGATGAGAAGGAAAAAGATCCAACTAGTGAGGTCTTGTCTTCTGTATGACTAGCAAGAAGCCCCGGAGACAGAGAAGAGTGCAAGAGAGGTTCCAGAGATTTTCTTCCCATTAAAGAAACTGAATTATTATAAGACTGGCATCTCTACCTGCTCCTTGAAATGAAAGAGGTGACATCATATTTGTTGCTTCTCCAAGGCTTGCTCCTCCAAAACACAAGCACTAGCAGTCCATCAAATTTAAGAGGTGCAGGTAGTGATTGCCAGATACCATCTGCACAATTTGTATGTAAATTTTATTTTCCCTTGAATTTACAGTGGAGGAAACTGCTGAAAGTAAGTGTCCCTTTTTCTCACTGATTGTCAGTAATGAACCTCTGATAAGATACTGTAGCTTAATGTTAGGACTGATCTTGATTTACCCATAAATTCCTGTAAGCACAGGTTATCAAACTTTTCTTCTGTTATATAACTGATAGGCTAGCCTATCTATTTAACCCTGAAGAAGTGAAAGAATTAACAAAATTTTAACTGTAAAACATTCTACCCATGCAATTCTCAGTTATAATTTAGTCAACCGCCTCATTCCTTCAGGGTTAAGTGCACAGACTACGACAACTAGCTCTTTCATCATCATTCAGGCTTGGATTTGCCAACAGGCACACTACGCCTGTGCCTAGAGTGGCAAATATCTGGGGGGGGGGGGGGGAGAGGGGGCACAGATGTGCTGTTTTCCAGCTGTGCTGAATCTCACTCAGCAGAAAACAGACTTCTGATTGCTGCTCCAGCCCCTCCACTCCCGGGCAGCATGCAGAGAACAGGAGAGGAGGGAAGGAGGCCGGGCGGGACAGAGCAGAACAAAGAAAAACTGTTTTTTCTCCCTGATCCAGCCACTCCCCTCCTTTCCTATCACTGCTGTTCAACTCCTTCTCTTATTGTCTTGGATCAGCATAAGTGAAGGAGGTATGAGCTGAGATGAGAGGGAGATCATGGAGCTGAGGTAGGGGTGGGATAGAAGGAGAGAATGACAGGGGGAATTATTATAGTAAAGGAGGAAGGAATGAGGGAAACATCATTAGGGGAATCAGAGAGCATCAACTGGGGATAAAAGAGGGACTAGAGGAACAAAGGGGGACCTTTTTGGCAAGGTTAGGGGCTGAGAAGGGGATCTTTGGAGGTGATGAGAGAGAATCAGCTGGGGGTGTCTGGGGGGGGGTGAGAGAGACAGTAATGGAGGGGAGGTAGTGTTTGTGTGTGTTAGAGAGGCGTGTGTGTTTGTGTGTAAGCCAGATTAGGTGGGAGGTTAGAGAGGAGATGGGGATACAAGGAGGAACTAGACTGGAGCAGGCTAGGGACACTTCCCTCTCTCGATCTTGAATTCTAACCTCTAGCTCCTGGCTGGAACTTTCTCCTTGCTTGTCTCTTTTTCCCAGGTCCTGAAACTCACCCCTCAATCCCTGATCCCAGATCCTCCCTCTTCTGATTCCCCTCCCACTCTTTCCTGCCCTTCCTCAATCCCAGATCCTCCCTCTTCTGATTCCCCTCCCACTCTTTCCTGCCCTTCCTCAATCTCAGAACCTCCTTCCCTTGCCCCAGCCCAGATTCCTGATTCTCCCTCTTTCTTCCTCCCTTTTCCTTGAAATTTCTCATTTCCCGTCATGCCCATCCCAGTTCCTCTCTTATTCTCCCTTCCAATCCCCAGTTCTCTCATTTTCTCCCTCTCCCCCTACCCCAATTCTATTTATCCCAATCCTGGTCCTTAATTATTTATTTTAATTTCCAAAATGTGTATCCCATCTTTCTGTAATGCCATCAAGGTAGCTGACAGATGTTACATAACAATAACATAATACATACAATACACAGCAATCACATCAGACAAAACAAATGACACCTTATTAAATTTAAAACTTACCATATTTGTTCCTGCAACATACACACATCGTGTTGGGCAATTTTTAACTATATCTGGAAAGTGATTCATAAATTTTATTAAATAATAAATACCAATCTAAGTCATCGTGGTCCGCAGTACAAAGGAAAAACAATAGAACAAAGAACTCTTTCCAATGACGATAAGAAGGCCATCAGCCAACCAAATCTCAAGTGGCAATAGATTCTACACCCAGAGAAGCATTCTTAGTACAAGAGAAAAATGTACAGCACAAAAAGAAACATTTTCTAATAGCCTATAGTGGCTATTTGTATCAAGTGATGCTGACATTCTCCCTCTGTAAATTCTGAGCGTGCACAAGAAGCTCTGTAGTTCCTTTCTAGTAGTTGGTAGAGAAGGATATATGCTTGGAAGCTCTCTCAGAGTTCAAAGAAAAACTTAGAAAATTTAGGATTTGGTACTGTTTATTAGATGCTTCTGATCTTCTCTGTACTGCAATGGTCTCGCTCTCACTATGCTAGAAAGAGAGACTGTGCACAACTGCTGATTTTGCTTTCTTTCTGTACTGGGGGTGGGTCAGGGTGGGAGACAGTGTGAAGACAGTTATAGTAATGCTAGTAATTTTTTGTCTCTGGACACCAGTGAAGTAAGCAGTGGACACTGAGACACTAAAGAAAAAGTCATACCAGATTGCCAGTTTTTTGGAGGGAAGTTAGTGTTTAACAGTTATTTTGTGTGTGGAGTCAGCAATAGTGCACACAGCATAGATAGTTTTCATATGATGAGTAGCACTGAGAGTGGAGAAACAGTAACAGCATCACTAAATAGATTAATTTGTAATATACAGACACATTCCATCATGTCAGGAAAAAGGAGAGGACAGATGTTGGCAGGGATAGAGGAAGTAATACAGAGGCAGCCCAGTGTGGTAGCAGTGATTTAAAAAAAAAAAGTCAGTGCTGACCTAAAATTAAAGAGAAACATTTCTGGCCACAGAGTGGCATGAGTAGAAAGTAGCTCAAGGCCAAAGAAACTGAAACTTTAAGAGAATGTGCTACCTCCACCTGCTCCTCTCCTTCTTGCTTTGGAGCAGAGGGAATGAGCAGAAGAACCGTCCAAGGCAGACAGCAGGGGAGGTGCACAGAGTGGAGCAGCAGAAGTACAAAAGCCAAAACCAGCTGCACGCTCTTCTAAGTTGATCTTATTCAGTGAGCACCAGAATCTTATCTAATACTCACTGAATCAGAACGAGAGGGCCTAGTAGCTAAAGAAAACTTGGGAGGATTGGTCAATAGCATTTCTGCCTCCACTTCAATGAAGAGGAAAATAAGTGGTGATATGGGTGATGCAAACAAACCCCAGCAAAAGCAGGCAATGCAATGTAGAGTATGAGAGCGATGCCCCCAGCATTTTTCACAGGGTCTAACTTCAACTACAGTGCCAGCATCTACCCCAGTGCAGGTAGAGAAGGGATCATGAAAGATATCCCTGTTCTGGAGGCACTTTCAAGTGAAGGCAGACCCTCGTTTTCCTAAGTGTATTCGCTGCAGTAAAGATATCAATCAAAGGAAGAAAGTGGGGTAACCGACAAACGCTGGTAGGCAGCATCACCTGGAGAAGCGGCACCCACTAGCAATTGGCATCAAGGAAGGGTGGCAGTGCTAGCCTGGAAACCCCTTCTGCCAATCAAAGTAAAAGCCAGAGGAAAGGGGTGGCAAAGAGGAAGGCTTTTCACCAAGCTGATCCCTCGAGCTAACACTTCAGAGATAGGCACCTCCAGTGGCCATATTATGGCATTACAGTGCTACACATTTCTTTCCTTGCTATGGGCTGTCTCTGGTTTCACTCTTAATGTTTATTGCTACTCGAGTGGCAGTTGGCGTTACATGGGATCTGTACCTGTTTGACAGTCTATATGGCGTACTGTCTCTCAGAAGCAGTGCAAAACCTGGTTTGCGGGACAGCTGGTGGCATGCGGTCTCAGAACACTGGTCGAGAGCATGGCACTTGCCTCTGCTCTTTCTAGTGGTGATTCAAAGATATTAATTATGCGCTACAGGTCCAAATCAGGGCAAGGTAGACAATCCTTAGAAATCCAATACAAAATGCTATGGGGAGCCAGGGCAGACAATTCATCACATCTCAAGCCTTCCATTCAGTTCTCTCTGCTGAGGCAGCAGTCTCCTGTGGCTCTATGGCAGCTCTGTACATGTATCTGTGCATGCATGCTCATCTCAGAATGGCTCATCTGGCAAGGCCTGCTTTCAGAATTAGGAGGCTAGTGACAGCTAGACATAGCCTCAAAACCATGCACCTTGTGGTACTTTTACTAATGGTGGTCACACATGTATGCAGGTGCCATGTGGTATTGTGCTTAACTAGTGGGAGACAAGGCTTGGTTACCCCCACACCACTTTGCAATATTCTACAATAAAATTGTAGCTTAACTAGGTAGGGATCATGAGAGCCTTGTCTGCTATGGGCGACAGTGCAGCTTCTGGGATGTGGCCACAACTGGGATGGTGGGGAGCCCACAGCAAGTGAAGTGTTGCTACCATGGTGCTCATGGTGGGGTTTGACGTGTCTTGGGATGCATGATGAGTACAATGTTCAAAAGCTGGCTGGGCAGAGAATACCAAGCAGTGCTATATTCCTACTCTTTTGTTGTATTGGTGGGTGAGAGTGAGACAAGTAGCCTGTCAAGTCTTCTGCTTTGATGGCTGGGCTTGGCCTGCTTTCCACCCAACTTATGTTCATATTGCTTAATGAGCAAATTATTCTCTTTGCCAGACCAGGACATCATTGTACCGCAGACAACTAATTGGTAATGAAGGATCCAATTTAGGGAGCGAGGCCCTGCATCCTCATCTCCAACAGTGATTAATCACAGTAGTATGATACTACGGGGCATTTGTGAGTTGAAATTCAGCAGTGAGGGTATGGTCACCTCTGGGATTTGAGAATATGCTTAGTATGTCATGTTAGTAATTTAATTGTTGTTGCGAAGAATGGTGTGGCAGAGAGCTGTCTATTACAACTGCAATAATAACATGGGAATGGGGGAGTCAATGGGGGGGGGGGGGGTAGCGTGGGTTAATTAAAGTAGGTGAAAGGAGACAATCACACCTGAGATAATTGTGTTCCCTGAACAATGTGTTAATAATTTCACTGCTTCAATACAAATGAGAGGGACATGGATCAAGTCATGAGGTGGTTGGGGTTTAAAGTGCGCAATATAAACTGTATCTTTTTACTACTTACCTCAGCAAATGGTGATAAACATCTACCATGCAATACTATCTCTCTCTCATTAATTAAATTCACTCTCTCACTGCAAAAAAGCTGTTTCTGAATTTTCAGAACCTTATTTATAAAGAAACTAGCAAAAAACTTCACTATCTAATCTCTCATCACAGATGGCCTGTATCCCTATGATGCATATCTAAGAACTTTCATGATCTTAAAAATTGCCTTATTAGGATTACAGGCTTCTGTAATAACCAATTAAAAATAACCTCTCAGCCTCAGCAATAGCTACTTTAGAGCTCTTCAGATGAGCAACACAATTTAGTATATCTTCTGTTTACAAGGACCTTCACCAGGTCTTCTCCAGAAACCTACCTTCCAGCTTCATAGGGTAAAGTTTCTGTGAGAAATAAGGGGCTAAAACCCTTCTACTTCTATTCCAAAGCAACTTTGAGGCCAGTTTATCTAATGGTCCCTTTAAGGTGCAATGCTAAAATATCAACTTGGTCCTTCCTCTCCTCTCTCCAGTCTGCTTCTTCTCTTCCAATCCCTGATCCTCACATTTTCTTTTTTCCTGCTCTCCTCATGGCCAACATCTCCTTTCTATGCTGATGCTTGAGATCCCGTTTCCTCACCCATTAAAAAAGCAAAACAAATTATACAGTTAGGAGCAAGACTGGAAAACTATTTTTGAATGTAATATACAAGATGGAAATGTTGCTCAGTATCCTGCAGAATTTCTAAATTCTTGCTGCTGAATCTGTCTTCCAGCTGCTGCAGTGCTGCAGAAAACGGTGCCTGTTCTCAGGCCTTCCTGGGTGAAGGGGGGGAGGAAGGGGGCGGACATTACTGTAGGAGAAAAAGGAATGAAAGCACCAACAATGCCAAGGGGTGGCACAACCTTAAAGCAATTACCGATCATCATTGATTGGAATACATCCTTCTTTATTAATTCCTCAGATGTTTAGTAAATAATTATGCAACTGTGAAAGAGCATGAGTGTTATCCAAAGCCCAGACATTACATTTCATCAGAAATTATTTTTTTTAAAGCAACCTGTGAGAAAAATCCTGAACATTTGAAAAAACTGTGGATATTTGCCAGTGGCTGAATCCAGTCACTATGGGCCTTATTTTCTAAATGTATCGCACGCAGTAAGGGATGTTTCGCACACGAAATGTCCCTTTTCGCGTTCGATACCAAAATGGGGGTGGAGTCGGCCCCGGAAGAGGAGGAGTCGGGGCGTCACCGGGGCCGACTCCGCGAAGCTGCCGCGGACGATGAAAAGGTAAGGGCCTTTTCGCGGCCTATTTTGCTCCCAATAGCTACACCTCCTATGGTGGCGCTATTGGGTGAGATCGCTGCCAGCTAGCGCAGGCCCGTCCCCCGTTTCGGCCCCCACCCCTCATTTCCTAAAGTATCGCAGGCCTGCGATACTTTAGAAAATGAGGCCCTATGTCAGCCCCTTCTTGAACATAAACTAACAATTGGCCAGATGTATTAAAGGGTTTTCCCATTTATGTGCCAATGGACTAAAAAGAGTGCTAATGCCTTCACAAGCGTTAACTCAGTAGCATAGTAAATGATGGCAGATGGCTTATCCAGTCTGCTCAGCAGTAATTTGACCACTTTGGAAAGATATGCATCACCCACTCCCCCTCTCCTTCACCCAACCTTGTAACTACCACTCCATGCAGGTTATTGAAATGATTTCTTCTATATTTCAAAGCACTTTTAGCACACACAATCCTATTTACGAATGTTAACAGGTGGGAAATATTCAGTTAGTGGCCATCTTACAAAGTTAGCTGAATAAACTTCTCCGGCTAACCGCGGCAGCATATTTAGCAGTGCAGCCGCATCATCGACTAATACCCGATTATCTTAAAGTTAACTGAATAAGTTTATCCAGTTAATTTTAGGACTACTCAATGGCACAACCAGAGATAGCCAGATAAGTTATCGGGCTAACTTAACTCCGCCCCAGAATGCCCCTATGTTATCCAGCTAAATTTTAACTCAAAAGGGTTGTCCAGCTAAACTTTAGCCAGGTAAATGGTGGAAATATTAAAAAATCATCATGTATCTGGATAGCTCACAAGTTATCCGTCTAAATGCCATTGGAGTATGGACCCAAGTGTTTTAATGGATATAAATTAGCTTGCAAGAGATTTTACAGAAAAACCTATGCGCAGATAATGAGATGAAAAATTGGGCAGACCAACTTTGCATAGAAAAATAATGCACAAAAATTAAAAGAAACCCATCAACAAAAAAGGCCTAACTACATCTTAATGCTCATAAATTAATGTGAAACTAATTTGCATATCATTAACATGGGCCATTAACATGAACTAATGGATGTCCATTAATGGCCATGATTTACACACTTTAGTATATTGGCCCTTTACTGTCTATGGGAAAATACTTAGTCCATAGGCCCCAATGCCTTTCAAAAAGCTTACGAAAACAAGAAAAATCTGAATAAAAGAAATAAAGTTATCAAGTTCCTTGTAAACATTTTAAGGTTTTTAGATACAGTATCTGTTTGAGGGCCTCACTTTCTCTAGCTGTTGTCCATTAGTTTCAGTGAACTTTCCAAGTTATGTTAGTGATAAGCAAATCCCTTTGTGATACATTGATGTCACAGGTGACAAGAGGGAATTTATTCAGCTAAGGAAGCAACCTGTTCTCTGTTTTCAGTGCACTTGTTCAAACGCACTCCAGCATACTAATTTATGTAAACTGAAAACGTCAGCTGTATATCCAATTTGTTTTCAACTAGATGCATGCTTTTTGTTATTTTTATTTATTGGCAATGCAAAGTTTGGCTTTCCTTTGTCTTTATACTTTTGCCAGCTGTATTGTAAAGAGTGGATATGAAATATGTTTTGATAATGGGAACATGATTGCTTTAGCTCTCCTTTAAAGTGAACTGCAAAATACTATTTAAGATGGAACAGTCTGTGCAACCTGGCTTATAGTAAGGTTCTTCTTCTCCATTCTAATTACTGAATATATTGCTGCTCATTTAAGTGCCTCTAAGAATGTCCAGGTGATGTACTATAGTGTATTTGCATGACTAATAATTTATCAAATAGAGATGAGCAAAAGTTTGAGGTTAAACTCAAACCAGGCAAATTTCAGCCTGCTGATGGAATTTTAGGATTTTCCCCAAATTTGCTTGTAAAGTTGACAAAACTTCCCCCAGCAAATTTTGGAAACAGTGACCAAATTAGATCCAGGTTCACCAATCTACATGAATCTACATTGGATCTGCTTGCTTCAAGCTCTTCGAATCATGCAAAATTGCTCAATCTCTGATGTAGATTCAATGTTTTGAAGGATTTGTGTCAGAGTTAAAAAAAAAAAAAAAAAGGTTTGACAAACTAACTCAACGAACCTGCAAACTTCATCAAACTAGTTTGCAAACTTTTATTTAAAAAGGCTGCACATCTCCAATCACAAACTGTTTATGTAATTAACTTCCTGCCTGCAGGACGTGGCTACACTTACTACAATTTTAGGAATACTGAGAAACTTACCTGGAACTTATTTCACAATGGCAATTAGTTACCATATATTCCCATTATATAAGCAGAATGAGATTTCAACAAAAGTAATTATAAATGAAATCCACTCATTTTACTAAAATGAATCAGTTATTGGATGTCCTGGAAATTCTGCACAGGCACTATCATTAAAGTCATTCTGCCCAGGATATGCCATCATTCTGAAATTATGACAATCAGCAGTTCATCTTCTGAAAGGCACAGATGTGGTTCTCCTGATGGCATGTTTCATCTGTGGCAGCACCATTGCAATCAGACTGTAACATGTAATATATTTTAGGAAAATCAAATGCTCAATTTTATCTGTTATTGAATCTAGCTATTAGCAACTGGATCATTGCTGGTTTGGACTTCTAGATCAGTTCTTAATGGATATCTAAAACCTGGATATTATCCTGAATAAGAGAAATAATAAGTCATTTCAACCAAAACTTTACTTATCACCAAGTTAGTTATTCTCTTGCAATTTTCTCAGGCCTTTTCTAACTTTCACCCAATTGAAGTATAAAGTTGTGAATAATATATTGTTGGCTAGCTGGATGATTTTATGAATACCAGGCAACTTTCTCATGTCCTGGCCTAAGGGATTCGGCAATTGTAATTTGTTCACTTCCTATTGAGAAAATAGCCCTGCACGGCACATTATTCTGGAAGCCAACAAATACTAGGAATGAAAGAAAAATGTGCCAGTGTTCATGTGGAATCACTTGAAAAATTATTTCTAGTAGCTTTAACAGTCATATCAGTCCTGGAGAATTTTTATGCTGGTCCAATAAAAGGTATCATGCATGGCAAATAATCCACACTAAATATGTGCTACAATTGCAAATCTTGCTAATATTTCCTGATAAGATGAAAAATATATAAACGTAAAAAAAATGCATATTTCTTGTATGTTAAGATTTTTAGAAAAAAAGTGTTTAGGTTATAAAGAGTATAGCACTTTATTAATTACTTATGAATGCTTGATTTCAAAGGGCAAAGTAGGAAAAGATATAAAAACAGATCATTTTGCATGTGAATTTATTATAAAGTATAAACTATTGCAAAATATGAAATATATATAAATTTGTAATGTGTAATGTCTAAATTGGTAGTGTAATACACATTTTGCATATATGAAGTTAAATTGTCATTTTAGTAACTCATGTAATGTTTGTTTTGTAAAGAAATTATGGAATTGTATTCTATCTATTAACCTATACTGAAACCTGAAAGATTATTGCTCAAGTCTACTTCAGAAGAGGCATATAAGCATATAATAATCACAGATGTATTTATGATTGTTGTCAGAGAAAATGTTTAATGTTAGTGTAATTAATTAAATATCCCTAATAAAATGAAAGTTGATGTTAGCCCATCAGCAATACAGTTACTTAAAAGAAAACCAAAAAGGCAGTTGGAGAGAGAAGATACTTTAATTAGGCTAACAAATGTTTAAAAGTCCAAGATCTGGAGAATACCATGATTTCTTCTTTGGCTGAAGAAGGTGCCTCATAAGTGTGGAAATTTAGCATCTTTATATCTTTCTTAGTTTAATAATCTCTTTCCAACTATTGTTTGGTTCTCATTTAACTAATTCTGTCCCAAATGAATACCATGTATTAAATTAATGATACACATTTTTTTCATTGTAAGCCACTTTAAAATTTTAGGAGGTATGCTAAAATAGCCTTTAATGCACTCAAATATTTAAAATGCCCGTTGAAATTTGGGTTTGTAGCACATACAATTAGTATGCATATTAAACAAAAAATATTAGTGTGTATACATTGAAAATCCCCTGCACCAATAAGCATAATGTAAAAAAGCTGGTTAAACATGATAGCATAAAGGCTGATATTCAAAAGATCTAGACACCGAACTTGGGGGTCTATTTGCCAAGTCACTGTATTTTCCCCCGGAGCAGAAAAATTCTACAAGGGCTTCCAAAGATTCAGTACTTGGCACCACAGCTTATAAAACTGTGTGGTATTTTCCCCAGTAGTCAAATTCTGTGGGGAAAAATAGATATGAAGGACCCAAAATGCATACCATCTTCTTAAAGGGCCATAGAGTACCCACAGACACCCATCCCCACCATGTGTTTAAAAAAAAACCCAGGGTCTTGTGAGATCCCTGCCCACCCACTGCTGCCTTTAGATGTGGCCTTCATGGTCAAAAAACAAAACAAAAAAAGAATCAATGTGCATGGTGAATGTCCAAGCCCCCCCCAATCCAAACCCCGCCTTTTCAAAACTTCTCCCCCCTGGCTCCAAATCCTGCTCCCCTCCACCAACATAGCATCCCACTACCCTACTGACCCTACTCATCCACTCTAGCCTATGTTCCCAAGGTATAACAGATGGTCCAGTGGGTCCCTGAGCTGCCCCTAGGCTCCTTCCCTGTTGATCTTTGCATTCAAAATGGCACAGGCCAGCATGATACAAGATATGCCCCATCACATGATTCTAGGGCATTCTTTTCTCTAAGAAAGGTTTGTTTCTGGCACATTATTTATACCTTTCAGGTAGTTAAATGTCTTTCATATCCCCTCTATGTCTCTTTTTCTCTTGGGTGTACATATTTGATCCTTAAGTTTCATCTCATATTGATTTTAATGTAAACCCTGCACCATTTTGGTTATCTTTCTCTGAATTACCTCTTCATGTTCTGTATCTTTCAAGTGGTTCAGCCTCCATGACTGGATTGTAACACACTGATGACCGCAGGGTATTGCACAGCAATCAGCGTTTCACCTTAAGGTCCTGAGTCCAGCATGGTCTCCAGCATCCTGATCCTCTGATGTATCCTGCAGCTCTGTCTCGGGCTTCCACCAACTCAGTACTTTTATAGGCCCAGTTGCATAGGTTTTTGAGAGGTCAATATTCAAAACTAAACATTTAAATTGATAACTTGGTGTTAGATGGATAAAATATAACTCATGAGTTATCCACCTAAATGGTTTTGGATATTGACCTTCCTGTGGGTGCATCCTGATGAAATCATCACTACTCTCCTATAAAAGGAAGCCCAGTACTTGGTGGTTTTGGTTCCATGCGTTCCTGTGAGTTGCTGTTCTTTTATTGCCTTTCTCCTATGACCCAGTTTGATTCCTGACTCTGCCTTGTTTGCTTCTTACCCTGACCATTACTTGCCTTTGACTCTGTACATTCTCTGCCTGCCCCAATCTGTTGCCTGCCTCTTCACTGTGCTTGAACTCTGCTTGCTCTTACCTTGGCCTGCCTCCTGACATTGCACAAACTCTAAATAAGACCTCACTCAACACTACTTGTAGTCATACCCTTTTAATGGGACTAGATTCTCTTTCCCATCTGGTAAACTTGAACACTTTCTAATATAACACTCTGCATTTGAATTTATGCTCTCATAATTCTTTATTATACAAAAATCTTCACCATAAAATCTAATTAAACAATTAAATAGTAGTGAAAAATGCTTCCCTTATTAATAACAGCACTCTTATATGCTTTAAAGTTCAATCCCATGTTGCCTCGGATCCCATATCTTACTGGATTCTAGATATTTCATTATACTTTCCGTTAACAGACTCTCAATCAATTTACCCAACACTGACATGAGACTAACTAGCCACCTCCTCCCTATTATTACTCTTAAGATGATGGACAACATTTGCTCTTTTCCAGTTCCATGGAACACTCACATCTACATGATTGACTGAACAGAACTGCCAGGACATCTCTGAGCTCTCTGATGTATCCCATCCAACCCCATAATTTTGTCCTTTTTCAGTTCTGCTAATTTTGCGTAAACCCTCTCTAATGCTAATGGTGTGGCATAGCTACCTCTTCCAGCTCTCTGTGGTGCTTCTCTTACTCCTTCTTCAGTGAACACTAGACAAGCGTATTTAGCATTTACACTTTATTCTTTTCATTTTCCACACACACCTGCTTGTATCCTTTCAGTCTTACAAGTCTGCCTCTGTTTGTCTTCCTTTCACAGACATTCTTGAAAAAAATCTTATCACCTTGTTTTATTATTGTTGCTCTCTTTTCCTCTACTTGCACCTTTGCTATCTTGACTACTTTCCCTGTTTTTCTCTCAGCATTATTAGATATTCTTTCTTATCCTTCTCTTTCTAAGATCACTTGTACTTTGTGAATGCTAATATTTTTGCCTTTTTTCATCTATTTCCTATGAAAACTATGCAGGTCGTGTTTTCTTCTCACCTGTATTCACTTTTGTATCATAAAGATTTGTATCCTTTAGTATAACTCATGGTCTTCTACACAAAGATTTTCCCACTCTACCGGTGCCATCATACAGCCATTCTAACAAAGTCATTATTCTTACCATTCTTCTGCCCTGGATCTTCTATTAAACTATAGGGGATAATTTTCAAAATGATTTACATGCTTAAAACTAAGGTTTACATGTGTAAATGCACTTTATGCATGTACATGGGCTTTTGAAAATTGCTGCAATTTATGCCTTGAATTGTCAATAGGTTTTACACACTTAAGTACACTATAAGCAGATAAATGGGTTTTTGCAAATTGTTACAATAGCATGTTACATTTACAAATGTAACTCCTTTGAAAGTTAACTCCAAAATGTCTTGAAATCAAAGGCGCTCAGGTGACCACCTACCTGGACAATAGAAATACATAGAAACACAATGGCAGAAAAAGACCATATGGCCTATCTAGTCTGCCCATCCACACAATTGTTCAGCTCTACAATCCCTATGACTCCCTCAGAGATTCACTATTCTAGTCCCATGCTTTCTTGAATTCATAAACTCTCCATGTCCCTACCACCTCCACTGGGAGGCTATTCTATACATCTACTACCCTTTCTGTAAAGAAATGCTTCCTATTATTCCTCAATCTACCTATGTTCATGTTCATCCCATGAACCCTTGATCCAGAGTCTCATTTCCATTTAAAGTGACCCACCTACAGTGAATAGATAGATACCACTGAGGTATTTAAATGCCTCTATTATACCTCCCACCTTTTCTCTAGCTTATACATGTTTAAGTCTGTCCTCTTATTCTTTACAACAAAGACCACTGACCATTTTAGTAGCCTCGCTCTAGAAAGACCCTTTTCTGTTTATATCCTTTCAAACGTCAGTCTCCAAACTCTAGACAGTATTCCAAATAGGGTCTCACGAGGGACTTATACAAGGGTAATATCACCTCTTATTTTCTGCTGATCATTCCTCTCCCAAGTATCATTCTGGCTATTCCTGTTGCCTTATCCACCCAACTGTTTGGCCACCTTGAAGTCATCAAATACAATTGTCCACAGATCCTGCTCTTGATTTGTGAACAGAATTTCACCCTTTAGACTTTACTACTCCCTTGCGGGCGGATTTTAAAAGCCCTGCTCGCGTAAATCCGCCCGGATTTACGCGAGCAGGGCCCTCGCACGCCTGTTTTGCATAGGCCGCCGGCGTGCACAGAGCCCCGGGATGCGCATAAGTCCAGGGGTTTTTTGAAGGCGTGTCGGGGGCGTGTCGGGGGCGGGGACGAATGACGCGGCGTTTCGGGGGGCGGGACGCAGCGTTTCGGGGACGGGACCAGGGACGTGGTGCCGGTCCGGGGGCGAGGTCCAGACCTCCGGACCAGCCCCCGGGTCAGATGATGGCACGCCAGTAGTCCGCTGGAACGCGTAGATTTACGTCTGCTTCTAGCAGGCGTAAGTCTAGGGACAAAGGTAAGGGAGGGGTTTAGATAGGGCCGGGGGGGGTGGGTTAGGTAGGGGAAGGGAGGGGAAGGTGAGGGGAGGGCGAAAGAAAGTTCCTTCCGAGGCCGCTCCGATTTCGGAACGGCCTCGGAGGGAACGGAGGCAGGCTGCGCAGCTCGGCGCGCGCAGGCTGCCCAAAATCGGCAGCCTTGCGCGCGCTGATCCAGGATTTTATAAGATATGCGTGGCTATGCGCGCATCTTATAAAATCCAGCGTACTTTTGTTTGCGCCTGCTGCGCGAACAAAAGTACGCGATCGCGCTTTTTTTTTTTAAATCTACCCCTTGGGTTTTTAAGTTGGGTTCTGCATTTTTTAGCATTAAATCTTAGCTACCAGACTGTAAAACATTCCTCAAGCTTCATTAGAGCTTTTTTCATATGACCCATTACTTTCTGATTGTCTACCCTGTTAAAGAATTTGGTGTCATCTAAAAAAAAAAAACGACCACTATGATCTGTTCAACCATCAGCCTAAGCCCTTCAAAACTACCATGAACAGTACTATTATTAACAATATTTTTATTTTATTATAGGGGAAAAGGTTTTTCAAATAAGATTTCACATTGATTATACTTTATAATAAGATAAAAATATTATCATCTACATAAAGATAGACTTCCCGATAGTCCTTCTGCAATATCACTTATGAAAAGTACTGGTCCAAGGATCTTGTCCTTTTGCACTCCACTAGTAATACCTCTTTCCCCATTTTTAAATGCCACATTCAGTAATTCCCCCATCCAGAGGGGTTCCATTACTATTTGCCAGAGGACTTCAACTTAAAGTGATTCTAGGACCTCTCTTCTACTAACCAATTCCACAGATGGAATGCATTATGTCAGAAAAAAGGAAGACTATCTCATAGTCAAAGCTGCATTAAAATCACCCTGTTTTAACACATGATGTACTAAATGGTATAAACCCTTTAATACATCAGGTGTTAATAGGATGTTATACTATGGCCAGCCACATGTATGCATTACCACACATGGTGATGTCATGTCTTCAAATCCCCCTTTGCAAGTGCAAAAGAAGGACCCTGTGTGGTCCAAACCCCTTTCCTCCTAATCATAATCTCTCCAAGTCACTCAATTTCCCTCTGTGGCCCTAGCAACCCTCTCCAGTGAATCATATCCTGCTATGGGCTGAATAACCCTACCTGGCTGATGACCTTCTTGAGAATTGCCAATGGATGTCTGAGTCCCGCTGTCTCCCCTCCCTCCCTGCAACCCTACCTACTTCATGAAATGCTTCATGAGGCAGATGGAAAGAGGGGAGATCCCCAATCCTTCCTGTTCCCGCTGATTCCAGAGCGGAAAATGCTGCTGAATGAAGTGATGGTCCTTTGCTCCATGCATGTGTAGGCGAAAGGAAAACATAAGTTCAGGCAGTGACAATTTCACCTTCAGAGGGCATGAGGATCTCACGTATCCTTATTTGCTTTATAGAATGTTGATGAAGTGGGAAATGGGAGGAGAATCATTGGGGCTTAGAGCTCTTTATGGCAGCTCTCAGAATGGGGGGAAGGAGCCACAGTTGGATGCAATGGAAGATCATTCTGCCCAAAACAGACTGTGACTCATTCTGGGGGCGTGGATTAGGCCACAAAAGACCCTTGAGTGACTTGCTCAGTGCAGATAGAGTTGTTTGAAGGGTTATTAAAAGACTCAAAAGGCACAGGGAGGAGGTTATTCAGGCTGCAGTGGACATTTTTTGTACAATGGAGGTGGGAGCAGAGCTGGGACATTGATGGACACATTACATTGCCAATGCTTTTACAAAAATGTAATTATAGTTCTTGAAGTGTAGATAAGTTTTTGCGTTAGGTAGAGGCTTACTATAAATCACGTGGCTTAACACAATTTGCAGTAACCCAATCTAATATTATTGTGCAGTTTTGCATGTATTTGCACACAAAACACAGATCTAACAATTCTGGGCCTGATTTTAAAAAGCATTTGCACTCTTAAAATTGGGTTTTACTTGCGGAAATGCACTTTACTCACATAAGTGTGCTTTTGAAAATTGTTACAATATATACCATTGAATTGTCCATACAATATTTACGTGTAAGTGCACTTTAGTAAGTGGCTTTTGAAAATTGCTATAGTATGAAACATAGAAACATATAGAAACATAGAAATGACGGCAGAAGAAGACCGAATGGCCCATCCAGTCTGCCCAGCAAGCTTCACACATTTTTTCTCTCATACTTATCTGTTTCTCTTAGCTCTTTGTTCTATTCCCCTTCCACCCCCACCATTAATGTAGAGAGCAGTGATGGAGCTGCATCCAAGTGAAATATCTAGCTTGATTAGTTAGGGGTAGTAGAGGTAGTAACCGCCGCGATAAGCAAGCTACACCCATGCTTATTTGTTTTACCTAGACTATGTTGTACAGCCCTTGTTGGCTGTTTTTTCTTCTCCCCTGCCGTTGAAGCAGGGAGCTATGCTGGATATGCGTGAAGTATCAGTTTTTTTCTCCCCTGTCGTTGAAGCAGAGAGCCATGCTGGATATGCATTGAAAGTGAAGTGAAGTATCAGGCACATTTGGTTTGGGGTAGTAACCGCCGTAACAAGCCAGCTACTCCTCGCTTTGTGATTGCGAATCCTTTTTTTTCTTCACCCCTGTCGTTGAAACTATGCAGGATATGCGTGAAGCATCAGTTTTTTTGTTTTTTTTGTTTTTTCCCCTGCTGTTGAAGCATAGAGCTATGCTGGAAATGCGTGATGTATCAGTCATTCTCCCATGCCGTTGAAGCAGAGAGCCATGCTGGATATGCATGGAAAGTGAAGTATCAGGCACATTTGGTTTGGGGTAGTAACTGCCGTAACAAGCCAGCTACTCCCTGCTTTGTGAGTGCGAACCCTTTTTTTTCTCCCTTGCCGTTGAAGCAGAGAGCTCTGCTGGATGTGTGAAGTATCATTTATTCTTCTCCCCTGTCGTTGAAGTAGAGAGCTATGCTGTATATGCATTGAAAGTGAAGTATCAGGCATATTTGGTTTGGGGTAGTAACCGCCGTAACAAGCCAGCTACTCCCCTCTTTGTGAGTGCAAATACTTTTTTCCATTTCCTCTTGCTGTTGAAGCTTAGAGCGATGTTTGAGTCACAGTAAGCATGTGTATGTTTATTGAATAAGGGTATTGTGCCCAGGCAGTAGCCATCATTCTGGCGAGTCACCCACTCTTCATTGGCGGTCTCTTGACTTTATGGATCCACAGTGTTTATCCCATGCCCCTTTGAAGTCTTTCACAGTTCTGGTCTTCACCACTTCCTCCGGAAGGGCATTCCAGGCATCTACCACCCTCTCCGTGAAGAAATACTTCCTGACATTGGTTCTGAATCTTCCTCCCTGGAGCCTCAAATCGTGACCCCTGGTTCTGCTGATTTTTTTCCTACGGAAAAGGTTTGTCGTTGTTTTTGGATCATTAAAACCTTTCAAGTATCTGAAAGTCTGTATCATATCACCTCTGCTCCTCCTTTCCTCCAGGGTGTACATATTTAGATTCTTCAATCTCTCCTCGTACGTCATCCGATGAAGATCCTCCACCTTCCTGGTCGCCCTTCTCTGTACCGCTTCCACCTTGTCTTTGTCTTTTTGTAGATACGGTCTCCAGAACTGAACACAGTACTCCAGGTGAGGCCTCACCAAGGACCTGTACAAGGGAATAATCACTTCCCTTTTCTTACTCGATATTCCTCTCTCTATGCAGCCCAGCATTCTTCTGGCTTTTGCTATCGCCTTGTCGCATTGTTTCGCTGTCTTCACATCATTAGACACTATCACCCCAAGGTCCCTCTCCTGCTCCGTGCACATCAGCCTTTTCCCCCCCCCCCCCCCCCCCCCCCATCGAATACAGTTTATTCGGATTTCCACTCCCCATATGCATGACTTTGCACTTCTTGGCATTGAATCTCAGCTGCCATATCTTCGACCACTCTTCCAGTTTCCTTAGATCCCGACTCATTCTCTCCACTCCTTCCGGCGTGTCCACTCTGTTGCAGATCTTAGTGTCGTCCGCAAAAAGACAAACCTTACATTTATGTTACATTTATGCACATAAATCCTTTGAAAATTACCTCCTCTGTGTATTAGGCCATCTTAAATCCATGTTAACATTGCTTAGGACTAATACAAAGAAATGCATTAAAGTGCATTAAGTAACACAAGTGTTAACACACATTATAATATATTTAATGCATAATAATGCTTGTGTAAGCTTTTATGCACTTTAGAGCATAGACTACTTATGTAGCTATTTCAAGCTATGTGGACGTCCATATTTAGCCACCGCATGGCTGTCCTAAAGTTAGCTGGTTAAACAGCTAACTTTAGGACAGCCCTTTGGCCTGACCAGAGACGGCAGGATAAATCAGCTGGCTAACTCCGAATTTTGAATGAACCAATTAATTTATCCAGCCACCTCAACTCCTCCCCAATCTGCCCATTCCCCACCCCTTAGCTGGCTAAGGGGGTCATTTTCTAAAGGGAAAAGTCCCTTTTCACTTGCGATACCTAGATTGGGGTGGAGTTAGGGTGGACTCCTCAAATACTTCGCTGACGGCGAAAGGCCCGTCCCCCGCTTCCTCCCCCTGCTCCCCGGTACCGCGCGATTCACTATTCTCCAGGCCTAAGTCACTTATCTGGTTAAGTGGCCCCTGCTGACTGTACCCTGCTAAGTGCCATTTTGAATATCAGGCTCTTTATGTTTAAATATAGCTCTTGGTGTCTTTCTGATGTCATTTTACATTGTGAAAGTAGCTGATTTTGCCACACAAATCACACTCCAGCAAGGCTCAAAGTTCAACAAACAAATAAAAAAGTGTTTTGAGAAATAACATGGCCAGAAATAATCACAGTCTTTATATATTTCATAATAATCAAAATAACTCCTATATTAAAATCAAGGATCATTTACAAATTCATAATAATCAATTGTTGCAATGAACACTAGTCACAGCTATTTAAAAAACATGCAATACACCCACAAGAATGATTGGCACATTAGTCTCAATATTGTACATTTTTAAAAACATTTTCTGATCCTTACATATCTGCTAAACCTTTACACATCGGGCCCCAAAAGGTATGTTCCCTATTCCTGTTACATAAAATATCCAGATGATCCTAGAAGTACAAAGCAACTTCTGCCCATGCCTTTATTTTGTACTTTTATTTCACAGGATTCTCAGTTTTGCAATGTTATTTTCAATACAAAATCAGAAATACACAACCCATAAAGTCTTGCATTTTGAACTTTTAAACCATGACTGGACAAAGTTGAGTTACCTGGTCACTACTTTAAAACTACTATCAAAGTGCATGCACTATCACAGCAAGTCATGAGACTTAGGAGCTACAGGGCTTGAATGGCACTATAAGCTTCAAAAAGTTATCACAAGTTTAATATTTTTCAACAACATATCAGCCATCTCCTTGAAGGAATATGTCTCTCTTTAGAAAATACTTTTAAAATAATGACAGTGATTAACATATCATACCAAACAATGACTCTAAGCTTTAAGATTGTGTTCAGAACAATACAGTAGTATATATTTTCAATCAATTGATGTGTATTTTGCCACTAATTACTTATTTTTGTGTGTTTTATTCATATGGTGAATTAATCCAAGGTTCTTTTATTATATTTATTTGCATGTTTTCTATTCATATTATTCTATGTGTGTCACTGCTAATACAACTAGAAATTGCTAAAAATGCATGGATCTTCTTTCTTCTGAAAAGGTGCAAACCATAGTTACTGTGTGTCATGTAGGTATGGGGGCAGCCTTCCAGCCTTCGTTGGCTTAGGCCGGCGAAGGCTGGAAGGCTGCCCCCTCCCTTGAATCTGGAACAAGTTCCCAAACTGGACTTCATTTTCACTTGTTGACGTTATCTACAGAAAAGTGAGTAGAGGCTAAAACTTGTTGCTTTGATCATTTTATTGTTACACTTTTTTTCTTCAATGCCGCATACAAAGCGGAAGGGCAAAGTGAGACAATTAGAAAAATATACAGACTGACAAAATAAGAACACAGTTTAATTGAAAATACATATTTTGGACAACCATGCTGTAACTCAGGTTAGTACAACCAAAAGTCAATGTTCTCTTTAGGAAAAATGATTTTCAGTCAATTCAAGACAGGTATACAGGTGATGACAGGTACACAAAGATGAGATTTGTACACTGTACTCTCGACCTAGCTTGACTGCAGCTAGGTAGAGAGTGCATCAAACTGAGTCGAGAATACATTGTACAAATCTCATCTTTTTATACCTTTTATCACTCCAATTCACATCAAATCTTCACTGATGTATACTGTGCTGTTCATACCTCTAACTGTGCATGTAAAACTGCCTCCAAAACCTAGGCCACCACCAAAACCTCACCCCGAGTTACCAATTGCCTCTCTTACAGTAGTATAAATAGTTTACTTATATGATAGCCTTATAAACAGTCTCTCTCTCTCTCTCCCTCTCCCCCTCCCCAAAATATCATAGGTGTGGAATCTCAAAAATTACCCTAACCATGCCCCTTTTTTGTTATATTTATAGCAAAATGATAAATCTAGGTCCTAGTTTGTTGCTAGAGTTTACTATAAACAAGATACCAGGTGTGCCACATCTATCTTCCAAATAGACATAGGTTCCAAATCACCACGATGCAAACTTCAACATATTTGATAATATTATCACTCATATGCATGGTGCTTATCTCGTTCATCCCAACAGTTTCAAACACAGCTTCCCAGAATCTGGTGAAAGGAAACAAAGTCCATAAAACCACCCGACACCAATGTTTCAGCAATCTTCTGATGCCTGCATCAGGGGACTCAAATCTGTTGCATCTAAATGATAAAATAGAAAAAATTGATATGAGTACCTCAAAACACATTGATAAATAACAACAATGAAGCAATACTTTTTAGTGTTATTTGATTTAACTGAACAAAATCTCTCCAAGTATCAGAATGATATGGAAGGATAGCATCTCCTATTTAAACACCTTCTATCAGCCTTGCAAATCAATCAGCTGACAGAATTCTAATCCAGTGCCCAATCAGTTAATCTGTCTGAATCATCATGCACTGAAGAGTGCAGTAAAAATGCAGAAAGTTCAAAAACCAGAATAAAATTGTATACCAATAAATCTGGCCACAATTAGGAAATAAAAAAAAATATCAATAAGGGGAGCCTGGGAGAAGGAGAGTTTGGGGCACCAAGTTCCCGGTCGCATTCAGAAGCCCCCCCCCCCCCCCCCCCCCCCGGAACAACTGTGAGACCCGAGGAATATCTTGGCGGTCATGACCAACCTTCGGGCTTGTAAGGAGGAGGGCCAGATGACATCATTGGAGAGCGTCGGTGCATAAAATTGGAGCACAGACAGCATTTCTTGGGAGCCCGGGAGAAGGAAGGTTTGGGGCACCAAGTTCCCGGTTGCATTCGGAAGCCCCCCCGGAACAACTGTGAGACCTGAGGAATATCTTGCTGGTTGGGACCAACCTTCGGGCTTGTAAGGAGGAGGGCCGGATGACGTCATTGAGAAGTTTAGGTGTAGGAATAAGTGGCTTTGTTTTGGGTTTGATATAGAGGCCTTGACTAGGTGGAGGTCTGACCAGGGTCTACCATTATTGTGTGGGGTGTCTAGCTTGATATATGCAGAATGAAAAATCAAGACAAAGTGTGGCCAAGATCAACCATGTTTAGTTGGAAGCTGGTAGAATTAACTTTGAGAGGGGTTATGATTGTCAGTTGGGTGGTAGATGAGGACAATTGTTGGTCCTTCATTACCTTGGAATTTAAGTATAAGACAGCTGGATTTGCCTATTTATATGATAGCAACTAGATCAAGAGCGAGAGAGTGGCTAAATTTGATAGCAACTCCTCCTCCTCTATTGCTCATGGGTCAGCTGAGTGGTGAACTTAATAGAGAGGTGGTCTGAGCTGACTGAGAGTGACAGTGGGTCTTCTCCTATTCAGGTCTCAGTAATACATAGAATGTGAAGTTGGAATTCCTCAATTAGGTCCTGAAGGAAGTAAGATTTGCTGTTTGCAAATTGCACATTAAGAAGGACTAGTTGAAGGAATGATTTGTTTAGGTTGGGTTGAAGATCTTGGGTTGAAGGAGGATAGGGGGAAGAAGATATCTTATACAGGTTGGCTTTGGTGATAAAGGATATATTCTACCCCAAATCATTTGTATAGGTATTGTGTTTTTGCTTAAGCCCATAGTGGTGATGTATTATGGCCTTTCACTTCCTTTCTTAGAGTCTGAGGATAGGCACCAAGTTGGCAGATTTTTCTTTTTGTTTTTTTGTATTTTTATTTTGGGGGGGGCAATGGTTCTTTGTGGATCACCTGTAATATTTTAATGACTCCAAAGAATCCCTTAGCTCATCATTTAATTTAATTGAGTAATAATTTGACCTATACTTTTGGAAGTGTGTTTAAGAAAGGCAGACCCTGGTGCAGGTGGGTGAAGAGTAGCATGGAAGAATTAAATCCAGAGCTTGTTAGACAACAGGCACATGTGAAAACAAGCTCTGGATTTACTCCTCCCCCCCCCTCTCTCTCTCTCTCTCTCTCTCTCTGTTCATTTTATCAGGAGAAAGAATGAGAGAGAGAGAGCACACAGCTGCAGCCACAATTCACACTGAATTCCAGCTGCCACTTAAATAGACCGTTGAGCTCTAGCTGTTTACATACAAAACCAGGCCCCTGTTTCTAAGTAGAGGAAGCCTCCAGAACATAGCTTCTTCACTGATTGGGTAGGCTGGCTTAACACTGTTCCAATTACAGTTAGGAACATGTGAAAACTAGTTCTGGATTTAATCCTGTCGCCTTCTCTATAGAAGGCTAAATAATGGATGAAACTAATAAACAGTAAGTACAATAAGGGCATTTGAAAAGAATTTTGAAGAAAGAGACAAAGAGGCATGTAACCTTTGCAGGTAAGATCTATGCAATATGCCTGGAGGATTCAAACTGATGGTTCAGTTGTATAGATCACGACTTACAGATCACCTGTGTCATATGTAACCAATTCTGACACCCAAGGCAAAAAGTAAAAAACAAAATAAAAAAATAGAAGCAAAAACATGTCTGGGCACCGAGAAATGGCAAAGCAGCAAGAGCACTGGTTTAAAAAACCCCAACGTTTGGGGACCTAGGTGCAGACCAAGACAGCAAGAAGGACAGCATCAAAACCCCAAGGTATAGAGAGCAGAGCGATGAAAGAAGCAGAGCTGCATGAAGACTCCAATGGTCACTGAGAGGTGCAGCAAGTGTGCAAAGCATCGGAGCAGTTTGGTAGTGCTATCAGCATGATTGTCATTACCTTTGCTATTTTGTTTGATGAAGCCATTCAAACTTTGATCTCAGTTTATAACTGTAAGTGCCACTGAAACTATAAGAATTATTAATGATAACATTATCATCCATATTTCACAGATATACTATTTTTCTAAAAATGGAAGCAAAATGCAAAAATACTTTATAGGAAATATATTCCATTCCATAGCTTGCATTTTCACTGATTACTTTTCATTTGCTACTCAAAAGAATAATAGGAATTATATGGAACAGAATGGAAACATAAAATTGTGAATATTATAATGCCTCTGAATAGATCTATGATGCAACCACACCTTGAGTATTGTGTGCAGTTCGAATTGCCCCATTTCAAGAAAATATAGTGGAACTAGAAATGGTCCAGAGAAGGGCTACAAAAATGCTAAAGTGGATTGAATAGCTCCCTTATGAAGAAAGGCTAAATAGGTTAGAGTTTTTCTACTTGAAGACCACTGAGAAGGGATATGATAGAGATTTATATAATAAAATCATGAGTGGGGTTAAACAAGTAAATAGAGAATGATTAATTTCCCTTATGTATCCATGTAACTATCAGGTAACATATTTAAATCAAATTGGGGTAAGTATTTTTTCACTTAACACACAATGAAGCTGTGGAATTTGTTGCCAGAGAATGACATCAAGCATAGCCATTGGGACATCAAGCATAGCTGATGTCTCATCCTCTGGCAACAAATGGAGGAAAAGTACAAAAACAATTATTAGCCATGTGTATAGTGGAAAGCTATTGCTTATCCCTGGGAGTAAGCAACAAGGAATTGTACCCTGCTCTTTGGGATCTGTGAGTACTACCTAATGACCCAGATTGGTCATGGCCACTATCAGATGCAGGAGGCTAGGCTGGCTTGATGGACCTTTTCTCTGATTCGGCATGGCACATCTTATACTAATTATTGAGTTCTATACCTAGATAGTTTCATATTAGGGGAGCCATCGAGGATTGTCTTATCCTGTACAAATATATGTGATCACGTTTTTAAAAATACTAAATTAATTTGTCATCTGCAAATCTTATTACAATTACATTACCAAAGGTAGTGTTAATCATTTCCTTGTCTATTTTAGCAGTGCATTTGACCGACTTAAAAAAGTAGCCACATAGCTCTAAAATCTCTCTGAAAAGTGGAAGATCCGTCTTTTTCTTATCAAAAAGACAAATTATTTACTAGTGACATCTCTTTTTTGAAGAAATATTGCACTGACACCAAGATAATGATAGGTCAACACTTGTGCCTGCCAGGAAAGCTTGTAGCAAACTTCTGAATTTTGAACATGCTTTTGAATTTGCTTCATACCCAGGGGCTGGGTGATCAACTGCCACTATGCACCAATCACCTCAGTTCTTTCTGTACTTCAGGCAAGGTAAGAATATCATGTGAACAAAATGTGCAGCTCCAAAAAGATAAGGGAAATGGGCTGGATGAGTCCATACTATTACTGCCTTCAAAGAACAGACATCACCTAGATAAAGCTTCTCTATCTCCAAAGGAAAGTGATCCATTGGAATCAGGCATAGGGGAACAGTGAGACAGTGATTGTCTACAAAACAAACAAGATGAAACATGAACAGGGCATGAGAAACATCCAGAACAGAAACAGAAACAAGAGCTGCGAAGAGAGGTAACTTTTTAACACTTGTCTATTTAAATGTCTTCATTTAAAAACAAAAAAAAACTCAGACAACTTCAGTTAAAACAAAATGAGCAAAGAGAGGTTAGAAATTAATCATTATCCTGGAAATAATTCCTGGAGCACAAAAAGATCACAATTACAAATCTTTATGTGAAACTGTTTAAGTAACATAAATGTTGAATGTATGTAGTGAACTCCAAGTAGCAACTTTGCAAATGTCTTCAAAGGAAACTGGTCTGTGGTTGCTATCCATCCCTTCTATGGCATAGGCTTTAACATGCCCTTCACACTAACGGGCTTCCAGGTCATAATAGTGTAAAACATAAAACAGAAGAACCATCTTTGCTTTTTTTCTAGCTACTGTTTCAAATGAAATTTCAAAATAGCTCTGTCTGCTAAAGATAGAAACTTAGATCCCAACTTTCAACATTGCCTGCAGTACACCATTTGCCTGCGTAAGTGGGTCCATAGAGATTTCCTCTACTATTTTATAAATTGTGTGGGCGGAGCTGCGTATTTTATAAAATTTCACATATTTCTGCCCCCAAAGTATGTATTTTTCAATATACACCTATATTTGTAATTCAGGAGCATGCATATTTTCTTTACCCGTTTTACAAAATTTCACACTTAAAGATAAATTTTAAAAGCCTGGCATTCACATCAATTAGGGGATGTGCACACAAGTAGGGCTTACTATTTTAAAAGCCACCCACATGTGTGCACAAATCCAATGCATAGATATCTTGCATTGGGGGAAAAAAGGGGTGGAATGTGGGTGGGGGATGGGCATTCTAGGGCGAGGCCAAAAAATAGGCATGCAAAATACCCAGGTTCATGGCTGCTTAAGTTTACTTCTGCTAATAAAGAGGTCTAAATGTTAAAAATATTTCCAGGCAATGCTGAAGGGTTTGAGGGGTCTGGGTTAACTGGGGGGAGTGCAGGCTAATAAACCAGAAGGGTTTGGAAGACCTAGCTCTAAACTGGGTGAACTGGTGGATGAACTGGTGAATGCATGCCGCTTATAAAATTCCCTCACTTATGAGGCTGAAACCTTATGTGTGTAGGCGCCAAGGCTATTTTATAACATGCACACACATATATGTGCTCATCTTGTAAAATAGCCACGACCCTGGGTGCATGCTGACATATGAGCAGGTATGTGTGCCCATATACCCATTGGAAAGATGCTTCTAAGAGGATAACTTGAAAACAAGCATGGTACGTGCCCATATACATGCTTATGTGGGCCAACCACAATTGCCCATTCATTTTATATCATCCATAAAGTGCTCACTAACTGGCTGATTTTAAATCCCCTAAGCACAACAAAGCTGGGAGATACACACATGACTGCGCAGATTTTAAAAACCACACGAGTACACGCGTATCTCCCAATAAGCACATACAAATTTTTTCACAAAAAGGGGTAGGCTAGGGCATGGTCTGGGCAGGGCAAGGGCAGGACAAGAGCAGGCAAGAACTGCGCCATGAAGTCTGCGCTAAGTATTTACACGCACAAGTGCACACCTGGGTCCCCTACTGTATAACTTTATTTCTGCTATGGGCAACATGTAAGTCATGTAACAAAAAAAGCTAGGCTAGTCAGCAGGGTTTTAAGGTTTGGGGCTAATAGGGTAAAAGGGAGGCAATTTAGCTATGGGGTTTAGGAAGTCCTCTCCTTTACAGGGGCGAGCTGGGGACAAACTGGGGAAACAGTAATTGTATTCATGTCCGTATCTACTAAAATTCCCCCCACTTACGTGCAGTTGCATGCATCAATATAAAATCATGTGCACGTGTATGCACATATAGCTGATTTTATAACACGCATGCATATACATGCATATATGCATGTATGTTAATAAAATTTCCATGTCCACGTGCGCTGGCAAACATGTGCAAAAGTCTTAAAATCTATTTTATTATATAAAATACAACTATTCACACATATGTGTGCTCCTTATTTTTGGCATTTACATGAGGAAATGTTGTTCACGTATTTTCCTTACCACTTTTCGGCTTTTATATGCATAAGTCAGCACATTTTGTAACATGCGCACGTGAAAGAAATGACCAGTTTTACCAATTAGTTCACCAGTGAGCCCAGTCTATCTTTAGTTCATCTAGACCTCCCTAGTTATTCAGCTTGCACCCCCTCCAGTTTACCCTGTCCCTTCACCCAGTCAGTAATTGGCTATAAAGAATTCTATTTTGACTTACACCTGATAAATAACAGAAGTAAATATGCGTAGGTAACAGCCGTATGCACTCCGTATGCACAGGTTATAAAATTGCAACTTATACATGTAAATGTTGGCCCCATCCCAGAACACACTGACCCAACTCTAGCCTGCCCCTTTTTTATGTGTGTAAATTTATTTGCACATCAATAATTGTGCATGTGTGTGGGAAGTTTATAAAATAGAACTAGTGCAAATATGTGCTATTTCCGCGCACATCTGCTATTTTGAGCGCACACATTTCTTTTAAAATTCACCATGGGGCTAGCAGCCTACTTGATCCTGATCCTGCCCAACAGGTAACCACAGGCTTCACCTGCATCCAAAGGATTGAGCACCCGACCTCAGGGGCCTTGAAAATGCGGCAAGTATTGGCACACTGCCACCGGCACATCTAAGCTGCATTCCAAAGAGGCACGTCGCTTATGGACAATTTTTTCTTCTTGTGTAAATATGGGAAAGAAAAGGAAAGAAAAAATTGTAAGATCGCAGAGCTCAACTCCCTTGAAAGATCCTATGGATCAGCATGTGATCAGGTCTAGCTCTTCTCTACAGGGGACCCTAAGTATAGAGTCCAGAGGTAAGATCTCGTCTACCCATTCCCTTGGGCATCTGAACTAATGGAACTTTAGATGCTGGTGAATTATTGCTTCCTTTGTTAAATGGACAAACTGTAAATGCAAATGAGAAGCCCTCGGAGCTTGAATCTGAGGCACTTTCAGTATCTGATCCTGTAGTACCTTCATCATTGGGAACTGAGCCTGTCTGTGCTATACCAACTGCAGTGCAACCTCCTTCCACTGAAGACGGGTGATTGTTAGAAGAAGAACCATCTGATAGTTGCCTGAAAGATATTTGGAAAATAGTATTTTGTATTGAGACTTCTGTCTCTAATTCTGTTTCACAGCTCTGTCAGTTTACATCTGGCATATACTCAAAGGGGGTCATTTTTTAAAGCTAACACACGCAAAAAGGGACGTTTCACACACGAAAGGTTCCTTTTCGCATGCGATAGCTAAAAGGGGCAGAGATAGGGTGGCGTCTGCCCTGGAAGAGGAGGAGTCGGGGCAGGCGCCGCGAAGACAGCGTGGATGGCGAAAAGGTAAGGAGCCTTTTCGCTGCCCATTTCGCCCCCAATAGCGCCACCTTTTATGATGGCGCTATTGGGTGCGAAAGCCAGCAGCGATCGCACCACAGAGGTGCGATCGCTGCCGGCTTTCGCAGGCCTGCCCCCCCCCCCCCCCCGTTAGTGTGTGATTCAGGGAGCCCTGCGACATTGGTAAATCTACGCCTAAATTTGTGGAGGCAGATTGTAGGCAATGTGGGGGTTCAATCTATTACTATTGCTAATATACAACCATCTTTCATCTCTGATATTAAGGATGGTTTGGTCAGCCACTATAAATGTGAAAAATTAGAAAATAAATTAAAATTTAGGAACTTGTGTTTGTTGAATTTCCCTAAAACTCACCTCATGTCTGGTGTTGAGTTCTTTAAAATCTATGCAATTCAGAATCTTCAGTTTTCTTCTGATAAATTTTTCTTTATGCAATGTTTATTATATGCCAGACAAAAGGAAAAATGTAGGAACATCGAAAGGCACTATAGATGTGCTAACTTCAATCAATAGCTCTTTTTCATCAGACATCAAGTGACAACATATCCACAAGATCTACATTTGTAGTTTCTTTTGTTTCTCTTAATGATAAGGAACATTTTCTTCAGCAGTATTTTAATTACAAAAGTTCTTCATTTTTGTGGACATGCTGTGCAAATATTTCCAGATGTTTCACAAGTTAAAAGATAGGCTTTTCTTAATTTTAAACCTCGTGTTCTTGCAATAAAATTTCCCTGTAAATGCTTATTTGAATTTCAGGGAAATAAATTTACCTTTTTTTGATCGAGCTGATTTAGAAACTTTAATTTTAGATAAATCTCCTTGATAAGGTGTAGCTGAGCATTTCAGGAGTTTAGGTTGTTATCTCTTTATGATGTGGACTACTTTAAAAATAAAATTTCCAAAATTCTAACTCGACTCCCCTCCAATCCCGCCCCCATAGATCCACTACCTATCAACAACAAAGTTAATCTCGACTCCCTTGACCTTACCACCTTGAAGGAAGTTGAATCCATACTAAAAAAGATGCGACCGGCCACCCACATCGCAGACGCCATCCCATCAAAAATTCTCCTCACCATTCCATCCGCCATTGCAAAACCATTAGCAGATATTATAAACTGCTCCATCACCTCCGGGAAAGTCCCCGACCCACTTAAACTTGCCATCGTGAAGCCTCTACTAAAACAACCCACCCTTGACCAAAATGACCCTGCAAACCTCAGGCCCATTTCCAATCTGCCTTTTATATCCAAAATCATGGAGAAAGTGGTCAATACGCAACTCACCGATTTCCTAGAAGAAAACAATATTTTACACCCCGCTCAATATGGCTTTCGTAAAGATTGAAGCACCGAAAAACTCCAACTTGCAATAACAGATACTATCCTCAAAGGCATGGACCATGGCCAATCCTACATACTTGCTCTTCTTGATATATCAGCCGCTTTCGATACCGTGAACCATCAAATCCTAATAGCACGCTTAGCGGAGATAGGCATCTCAAATACAGCCCTATCCTGGTTCTCCTCATACCTTGACCACAGAAAATACTTAGTCAAGATTGATCATTTCGAATCCGCTCACATTCCCCTCACACAAGGCGTACCCCAAGGCTCCTCCTTATCGTCCACCCTCTTCAATATATATCTACTCCCACTCTGCCACTTACTCTCTAAATTAGGACTAAAATTCTTCTTATATGCAGACGATGTACAAATACTTATCCCCATTCAGAAATCCCTCTATGAAACCCTACAGCACTGGGAAACGTCTGACAGCTATCAATTCCCTCCTCTCCAATCTCCACCTTGCACTCAACGCCTCAAAAACTGAAATCCTCATCGTAACAAATCAACCAATCGACTTGATCCACCAAATGATTCAAAACGCCTCACAAACTTACACACTACCGCCCAGTGTCAGAGATTTAGGAGTCTCTCTAGACAATCAACTAAGCTTCAAATCCCACATTAAATCGCTTCTAAAAGGGGGTTTCTACAAACTCCAAACCCTCAAAAAACTGAAGCCCCTCCTCCACGCCCATGACTTCCACACTGTTATGCAAACCACCATACTATCAAAACTCGACTATTGCAACTCCCTTCTCTTAGGTCTCCCAGCCTCCACTATTAAACCCCTTCAAATCCTTCAAAATGCTATGGCTAGAATCTTAACAAACACTAGAAAAACTGATCATATCACTCCCATACTACAAGATCTCCACTGGCTCCCCATTACCTTCCGTTCCCAATACAAAACACTCACCATTCTCCATAACACATTATACAAAAACAACTCCCCCTGGCTTGAAGATATGCCACAATTCCGTCAGACCAATCGCCCCACTAGAAACTCCCTTGCTGGCATCCTCCAAACCCCCTCACTCAAAATTGGTCACCTTACTACCACCAGAGGTAGAGCCTTCTCCATTGCTGGTCCCACCCTCTGGAACTCCCTTCCCGCCAAACTCTGCTTAGAACCATCCCTGAGCCATTTCAAAAAAGGAATCAAGACATGGCTCTTTAAACAGGCATACCCCAACTCCTCTCAATCCTAGTCTTTTACCTCCCCTGAACCACTTCAGCTCCCGCCCGGCCCACTTTTCTTCTCCTTGACCACCCCCTTACCTCCCCCTTCCCCCGCCAAAGTTAAGACCCTCCCTGCCCCTTCCCCTACACCCTCTCCAGCGCCCCGCAGCCTCCCCCCCCCCACCCCGCCCTCTCACCCCCTAGCAACTTTTCCTTGAAAGTACCCTTGCTCCAAAAGTACCCTTGTTCCCCTTGCCCCACCTTCATCCCCCGCACCTTTCCCCCCCCCCCGCTTTTCTCCCTCCTCACTCCCTCCCCCCCGCCTCCCCCTGCCCCTGCTTTTAATTGTACATAGGTGCACTTGCTTCCTTTATATTGTTTATAAGTTCATATGCTAAATTCATAAGTGCACATGCCTCCTTAATATTGTTTATAAGTTCATATGCCTATCTAATCTTGATATGGATAATCAAAATCCACTTTGTTCAACAAAGTTGTATTTCTGCTCGTTAACTCTCTCTCACTGTACTTTCGTATATTATCTAGTTAGCCTTCTATCATTGTTCATTGTAATTTCCTTTCACAGTTACCTGTAAACCGACATGATGTGTCCTACAAATGCCGGTATATAAAAAGCGTTAAATAAAATAAATAAATAAATTTTCATGTGTGTTAATTGGAGTGCATTATTGTACTAATGTTTTTGCTTGAAATTCTTTGCTTGATATGTAAAAGATGAAAAACCCAATAAATATTAAATTTAAAAAAAAAATCACCTAGTAGAAGATAATTTTTGTGGCAGCATATATACGCGATTATGGCCACAAGTAGATATAAACAAGAATGTTATAACCTGTGCATATGATGTACTCACATTGTATAAAATCCGTGCATCTCTACCCGCAATATATAGGCAAATGAATGCTTATATCCATACATGCAATGCATTGAAACCACATATAATCAATGCACTGCACACACATACTTTTCCTACCTATTTTAAAACATATGCGAGTATATTTTACACACAAAAGTAAATAGGAGTTAATTAAAAAAAAAAAAACATAACTGTTACCTGAGCCCTGGGATGTGCTGTGGCTGGGGCTGTGGTCAAAAAACAGTTTGTGATTTGTTTGTTTGTTTTTTTGAAAAGCAGAAGAAGCCCTAGATGGTTGTCTGAGAGGGGGCATCCATGTACTATGGCCTCTGCTCCCAGGCTACCTGGGAAGCCCTGGGAACTGAGGCCATGGTCCTGTGCAGGAAGAGGGAAATCCAGTGGAGGGCCACAGGGTGGAGTTGCTTGCCCAGGGAGAATCATTCTTTTTATTATTTATTAATTTTAGGAGGTCTTCTGGGGCCTGGTACTGCTGCAGGAGTGAGGCCCGCCAGTCAGAGATGGCTGGGGGGTAGGGTCTGAGCAACATGAAACTGCATTTAAGCAAACATGGGAGCAGGAGGAGAGCTCTCCATAGCAAAAAGGAGGATGTATTAGGCTGCATCCAGGGGGTGTGAGGCGAGTAGAGAGGCATCAGGTCACCTGAGGTTTCGGAATGTGGTAATGAGCATAGGTGTGAGAGGCTGAGGTTTGGATGGCGAAAGCAGCAGAAGATATCTGGGAATGGCAGGAAAGTCCCGGTTCTACAGGAGATTGATGGCCACGAATTATGTAACTCAGTTGATAACATCAGCGGCCAGCTATGGACTTGATTGAGGTGAACATTAAAATGATAAAAACAAGCAAAATTAAAATAAAATAAAACAAAATAAATGTCGGGGTTAGGTGAACAGCATTCAGGTGTGTTGGAAAGATCTCTGCTATAAATCAAAAGTGAATAAAAAAAATAAAAATGGCTTCTGTTCTTCCATGGTGAATTGTGGGACAAATCCACATTAAAATAATAAAAATAAACTAAATTTAGCTTGGGAATAAAAGTAAAGGGGTGCAAGATTCCTACTGAATGTTTATTTTTGGTATAAACATTGGGGTAGATTTTCAAAGGGTTACACATGTAATATATGAGCGTAACCCTTTAAACCCCCCCCCCCCCTGCACGCGCAAGCCCCGGGACGCGCGTATGTCCTGGGGCTTGAAAAAGGGGGCGGGGAGTGGGCGGGGTGGGGCAGTCTGGGGGCAGGGCGGGGCCAGAGCCTCCAGGCACAGCGACCATTTGCCACTCTGCCCAGGATCGCAGGCCGGCCGTCATCGGCACGTGCAACCCACGCCTGCCCAGAGGGTAGGGCTGGGGCACGGGTTAGGTAGGGGAAGGTAGGAGAAGGTGGGGTGATGGAGGGAACAAAGGAAGGCTGTGCGGCTCGGCGCGCAAGTTGCACAATTGTGCACCCCCTTGCGCACGCCGACCCTGGATTGTATAACATGTGCGCGGCTGTGCGTGCAAGTTATAAAATCTGGCGTAGATTTGTGCGCGCCGGTTTGCGCGCACAAATCTACACCCACTCAAAGTTTTTAAAATCTGGCCCGTTGTGTGTATTTTAATCTTGACATTGATGCCAATATGCAGTTTTGGGGGGTTTTTGAGTACTTGAATTGTCCAAGGAAGGAGTTTGGGTATTATTGAGAGATGTTTTATTGCTGTGGATACAGATAGAAAACATTTTTGGGAAGTAAAATCTGAATTTGTTGTAAATTTGATTCTGGTCCATAGAGTTATGAATAGTCTGGTCTAGGTTTCCCTAAAAGGGGTAGCTCCATTTAGCCAGCACATGTAACATTCTTAAGCCATCTCCTAAGTAACACAGAGATAACTTAGTAAACAACTTTGAGATTAGCCATGAAGAAGTATACTATACTTTGACCAGTATCTCATAAGTTTTCAAGATTGTCTGGAAAAATTTTAAAGCTTCCAAATTATTAAAAAAATGGAGCAGAGGGTATATGAAGCTGACTTTAGATTAGTTATGTAAGATCTAGGTTGGCCGAAGAACTATTTTAAAAGTATCATCAATAGAGCAGTAATATCCTTTAGAGAGAAAATTATTTTTCATTTGAGAATCTGAGAGAGGAATGTTCGACTTTGCCAGAGAGGGAGTGTTCTACGTTTGCTCTTCTCTGAGACCTACTAAAAGAAAAAAAAACACATTTTGCTTGAAAAAAAAACACATTTTGCCTGAAAAACTGAGTGAATGTGTGAATGTAAAATATTTTTAAGTTAAGAGAATCCAGTCAAGGTAAGACTCAGGATGTACAGGAGTAATAGCACAGGGAAGCAAGATGTGTAGCTCGCTACCATCTCCCCACCCTCCCTGTACAAGAATCACAATACACCTGATATGGCTTTAAAACACAAGGCCACAGTTAATTGCATAACCTAACCCGAGCCCCCAAACTTATTATACAACAGTGTAAAACCCCAGTCCCTTTTACCCCTCCTCCTTGTTCCACTTCACTTACCATTGCGTCCCAGTGGTAAGACTAAACCGTCGCTCCCCTCTCTCTCTTCCCCACCGCAGCCCCAGCGAGGGTAAGCTCACGGCCTGAGCATCGCCCCTCCCCTTGCTCATAGGTTATCCCGTGTAGAAGCCCCAAACTATACGAGATTCCCCCCCCCCCCCCAATGCCCTATACAATCCAATGCAAACACTTATCACTAAGGGCTTGGGTTTCCGCCACAAACAAAGACAACTCTGGTTATCTTTGTTCCCCCACTGCGGCCCCTGAACCCTTCTAATTTGCTGCTCTAAACTCTCCTGCAAAGCATTGTTAAATAAGTCAATGCTGACATCTGAAAGGTGTACTCCATCAGAATGGAATAAACCTCCTAACACCTCCCATGACCAATCATGCCTTACCCAAAAAAAACCTTGCCTTTGTATCGACTTACTGATCTGTCGGTTCAATTTTTTCATCCCCCGTTTTCACAATGGTTCAGTATGATGTCGAATTCTAATAATTATATCCGACCAACCCACCTTCATACTCTGCATTGCATTCATAATCCACGCCAAGTCTTTCCTCATTTGCGCTACAAATTCCCAACATGAAAAGTCCCCGATATCATTGCCTCCTAAATGTAAAATAAGCATCCATGGGGCACCCCAACTCTTAACAAGCCCTTGCAGGAAAGATACCAACTCCCCCCATTTCATGCCCCTCCTG
This sequence comes from Rhinatrema bivittatum, assembly GCF_901001135.1. Lineage (NCBI taxonomy): Eukaryota > Metazoa > Chordata > Amphibia > Gymnophiona > Rhinatrematidae > Rhinatrema > Rhinatrema bivittatum. The sequence goes on along the minus strand of NC_042616.1, from coordinate 606,267,874 downwards.
CAGAACCATCAAACTGTCCACTTCCTGTTATCCAAGGCCAGATTCTCTCCATAAGGGCGCTTCTCTGCCCTCTGCTGGGCCCAATGCATGACGGAATGGCCCACGACCCAAGCACATTCCTGATCACCAGACACCCCCTGTGGTTCTGCAAAAGAAAAGACGACATTAGCTTCCGCACTTCCTCTCCCCCACCGACTCCCCTTGAACTTCATCTCTGGACATATGACTTGTATGCATTAGATCGCCATCACCCAATGGACTGAATCATCCTTACTGGCAACCCTAAATCTGCAGCGGTAGTCGCCACTCGTATACAGAAGAAATGTGATGTAAAATATTCTGACTCCCATCCCATACCCTTGATCACCCACTTCAAAACCTTGGAAAACTGAAATATGGTCAAGGGCAAGCCATCCGCATGAACAAGCCCTGAACCTCTGGTCTCACCGGTACAAACGCTTGAGTGGTCTGCACCGGGCAAACCAACTCATAACACGCCAGAACCAACAAAATACACTGACTACCTCTTTGATCCACCTTTGATTTGTGAATACACATGGTGACCGCCCTCTCATAAACCCATACATGTTGTGCCAAAAGACCGTTACTAGCCTCCACCTTGGAGTATGCAACTAGTTCACTCAGCCGCATGGCTCCAAAATAGGCGAATGTGAATGCTGCCCGAAAGAGCAATACCTCATAACGGGACCAACAAACCCTTTCTACTTGCTCCGCTATCAGCAACAATTCAGTGTACCAAATTGGTCGCCGTTTATCATGGACTCTGTCACCTTCTCTTCCCCACCCGCCCAACACCCGCTTCACTAGAAAACCTGTGGCAGGATTTTCCCACCCGCCCAATTTCTGAAAAAATGAAAATCCCGCTAACTGAGAACACACTGACTCCAGGGAATATCCATTCCACCGTGCCTACAGTATAAACTGGACAATATCATATTCACAAACCGTCCCTCCTCTCCATCCTAAGGTCTGCAAAAAGTGAGACACTACTCCCCTGCCCATCGCATACGACTTTCATGTGGCCAGTGCCATGGATTGTTGAATTAATCTCCACATTTCCAACAGCCCAGCCGCCATAGATGCTCCGGGAATGGCTCTCCTGTCGAACTCGCTTGTGGTGCCAGCACCCGAAAGACATCCCACTTGAAACGAGAAAGAGCATCGGCAATCAAATTCTGGGTACCTGGCACATGCCTAGCCATGATAGTCACATTCCATTGCAAACACAAAAGTACCAACTCACGCAACAACCTCAACACTTGTAAACATCTGGCAGACTGCCGGTTAATCATCTGCACCACCCCTAAGTTGTCACACCACAAAACAACTCTTTTATTCTTGAGTCTGTGTCCCCAAATAACGAGTGCTACTACTATGGGAAACAACTCTAAGAATGTGATATTCTTCGTAATACCCTCACCTGGCCATTGCTCCATGCACCAGTCACCTTGAAAATATACTCTGAAGCCAAATGCCCCCGCCACATCCAAATACAACTCCAACTCTCTGTTAGTTACCTCCCCTTCTTGCATAATGCAAACTCCATTAAAGGACTCTAAGAAGCCCTCCCAAACCCCCAATTCTTCCTTCACACTATGCTTCTCCCTGATAAAATGATGTCCTCCCTCACGCCTATAGTCATCGCAGACAGCCTGCGTATGAACGCCCTACCCATCGGGATCACCTGGCTTGCGAAATTGAGCGAACCAATCAGAGACTGCATCTGCCTTAATGTCACTTTGGTTGCGCTTCGCACCAATCTCACCATTTCCTTCAACTTGACTACTTTGTCTAAAGGCAGGCGTGACACCATTTCGACTGAATCCAATTCAATGCCCAGAAAAGTAAGCTTTGTAGTCGGTCCTTCCGTTTTGTCCTGTGCAATAGGGACCTCTAAGGAATGAGTTACCTCCATAAAACCAGCTAACTGATCCTGACATACGGTAGACTGCCTAGGTCCCACAAACAAGAAATAATCTAAATAATGCAACATATCCCTAAACCCTGTAAACCACATAGTAGCCCACTGTACGAAAGAGGTGAAAACTTCAAAAAAGGCACATGAAATTGCACAACCCATGGGCAAGCAGCGATCAACATAGTAACCTCCTTCAAAGATAAAACCTAACAATGGAAAGCTCTCTGGGTGGATAGGTAACAATCGAAAGGCAGATTCAATATCTGCCTTCGCAAGCAAAGCCCCTTTTCGTTTTCCAGCACATCTTACTAAAGCAACTGCCATAGCAAATGAAGCATACCGTATCGTACATGCTCTTTGCGGAATAAAATCATTTACCGACGACCCTGCCGGATAAGATAGGTTCAAAATCAACCTGAACTTACCCGGAGCCTTCTTTGGTATGACCACTAACGGAGACAAAGGCATTCATACAAAGGGTGGCTTGACAAATGGCCCAACCACTCTTCCTAACTGGATCTGAAATCCCAGTTTAGCCCTTGCAACTTCCACCAGTTTTGATGCCGACCTAGCATTGCGCGCTTGCCCACCCCTACCAGGACCCTCATAAGGGATACGAAAACCTAAACTAAAACCAACGCTCAGAAAACTAGCCACTTCTACGTCCGGATAACACTGCAACAAATTTTGTAACACAGAAAGAACAACCGGTGAATCCGCCTTGTGCCTCAAAACCTCAAGACCAATCACAGGAGAGGGAGATCATGACAGCACAAGAATTGGAGGAGCCAAAATTTAAATGTCAAAAGGGGAATGGTTTAGGAAATTAACAAGCATGGAAACAATCAAAATTATGAGGTAAAGAAAACAGACCATTTACATGCACACATGGACACAGGTAAATTTATCCTAGTATAAACCCCATGCAATGACAAAACTAGGAGAAACATGGGTGCAACATGGGGTGGGAGGGAGCACCCGACATCAGAAGGGGATGAAGGGAGAGTGGGAGAGAGGGTAGAGGGGTGATGGGGATAGGAATAGCAACTATGCAAAGGGGGACCGCATCATGGGGATGGAGTCTAGAGGGCTCTGTGTGCCACCCATGGGCTTTATTAGCCTTGCACACAGCCTCTTTGTATTTGGACCTCGCTCTCACGCAACATTAAGCCAATCACAAGCATTTGCAACCGTGTATGTGACCTTTTGCATTTACTGATTCTCCAGTGCTAAGAGACTTTCCTCATCTGGAACATTCTTCACTAGTTTGACAGCAGTAATACAAATCAACCCATGTCCTTACAAAAAAATGTACAAACATAGGCAATGGCCACACATAAGGACCATAAGGCCTGTCTGTTCTGCCTGATTTAATTCATGTTGCATTGCTTTAGACTGCCATTGATCTGTCTTCCTTTTCACTCCTTCATAACCAAGGATCCTTTGCATTTAGCCCATGGCCTTTTGATTTCTGCTACTATAATCTTTTCTATAGTCTGGCACCATGCATCCACCACTCCTTCCATGAAGAAATATTTTCTTGAGTCTATCCCCTTTGAGTCTTATTTTGGGGGTAATTTTCAAAAAACAGTTCTCATGGTTGCAAAGTCTGGGAATACTTTTACCCTCTGGCTTTACATCATTTCTCAAAGGGAAAGTAGGAGCATACATTCCCCTTTTCTACGGGTACTTTTTCCCTTCAAATAATGGGTTTAATTTTGAAAATGCAAAACTCCATGGATTATTGCCTTCCCCGACCTAACCCCATCTCTGAGCCTATCTACTTTTTCCATGAATAAAAAGCATGTGTGCTGTTGATACACACACACACACACACACACACACACACACTTTTACCCATGGAAACAGTGGGCAATTTTCAGACTGTCATTTACCCAGGTAAATAGCTTTTAAAAATTGCCCTCAATGTTGACCTCTTGTTCTAGAATTTCCATTGCACTGAAAAATGTTTCTTTGCTTGTGCATTATTTTCATGTGAGGTATTTGAATGTCTCCATCATATCCCCCTGTCTCTCCTTTCCTTTAGGGCATACATATTTAAGTCCTTAAGTCTAATTTCATTAGATTTTGGCCTAGATCCTGCACCATTTTAGTAGCCCTTCTCTGGTCTGCCTTCACTCTGTCTGTATCCTTTTAGAGTTATTGCTTCCTTTTTTCCCCAGTTATGAACATAAGAACATAAGAAAATGCCATACTGGGTCAGACCAAGAGTCCATCAAGCCCAGCATCCTGTTTCCAACAGTGGCCAATCCAGGCCATAAGAACCTGGCGGCAAGTACCCAAAAACTAAGTCTATTCCATGTAAACATTGCTAATGGCAGTGGCTATTCTCTAAGGGAACTTAATAGCAGGTAATGGACTTCTCCTCCAAGAACTTATCCAATCCTTTTTTAAACACAGCTATACTAACTGCACGAACGACATTCTCTGGCAACAAATTCCAGAGTTTAATTGTGCGTTGAGTAAAAAAGAACTTTCTCCGAATAGTTTTAAATGTGCCTCATGCTAACTTCATGGAGTGTCCCCTAGTCTTTCTACTATCCGAAAGAGTAAATAACCGATTCACATCTACCCGTTCTAGACCTCTCATGATTTTAAACACCTCTATCATATCCCCCCTCAGTCGTCTCTTCTCCAAGCTGAAAAGTCCTAACCTCTTTAGTCTTTCCTCAGAGGGGAGTTGTTCCATTCCCCTTATCATTTTGGTAGCCCTTCTCTGTACCTTCTCCATCGCAATTATATCTTTTTTGAGATGCGGCGACCAGAATTGTACACAGTATTCAAGGTACGGTCTCACCATGGAGCGATACAGAGGCATTATGACATTTTCCGTTTTATTCATCATTCCTTTTCTAATAATTCCCAACATTCTGTTTGCTTTTTTGACTGCCGCAGCACACTGAACCGACGATTTCAATGTGTTATCCACTATGACACCTAGATCTCTTTCTTGGGTTGTAGCACCTAATATGGAACCCAACATCGTGTAATTATTAGGGATGTGCAGAGCAAAAGTTTATGTCCATATGTCCAAAGGGGGTCCCATTTGCGGTCAATATGGACATAAAAAAAATTAAATGAGTTGGGTATATGTCCATATGTGCAAAAAAAAAAAATTTAAACCCCCTCACCCTCCTTAATCCCCCCCCAGACTTACCACAACTCCCTGGTGATCGAGCGAGGAGTGAGGACGTCATTTCTGCAATCCTTGGCGAGAAGCATGTGACGTCGGCGGCACGTCGAGTGACGCCGGCGTCACGTGATTCCCGGCGAGTTCGCGCCGGAAGGCTCGTTCGGCCCAAAAAGAACTTTTGGCCAGCTTGGGGGGGTCAGGAGGCCCGCCCAAGCTGGCCAAAAGTTCTTTTTGGGCCGAACGAGCCTTCCGGCGCGAACTCGCCGGGAATCACGTGGCGCCGACGTCACGTGATTCCCAGCGAGTTCGCGCCGGAAGGCTCGTTCGGCCCAAAAGGAACTTTTGGCCAGCTTGGGGGGGTCAGGAGGTCCCCCCAAGCTGGCCAAAAGTTCTTTTTGGGCCGAACGAGCCTTCCGGCGCGAATTCGCCGGGAATCACGTGACGCCGCGTCGGAGTGACGCGGCGCCACGTGATTCCCGGCGAGTTCGCGCCAGAAGGCTCGTTCGGCCCAAAAGGAACTTTTGGCCAGCTTGGGGGGGTCAGGAGGTCCCCCCAAGCTGGCCAAAAGTTCTTTTTGGGCCGAACGAGCCTTCCGGCGCGAACTTGCCGGGAATCACGTGGCGCCGCGTCACTCGACGTGGCGCGACGTCACATGCTTCTCGCCAAGGATTGCAGAAATGGCGTCCTCACTCCTCGCTCGATCACCAGGGAGTTGTGGTAAGTCTGGGGGGGGGGATTAAGGAGGGTGAGGGGGTTTAAATTTTTATTTTGGCTCAACAATCGTGATTTCCCACATATCCAACATAGCTATGTTGGATATGTGGGAAATCCGATCGTATATGTCGAATCCTTTTTTTAAGTTAAAAAAAAATATGAGTAGCGTTTTACATATGCGGTCAATACGAATGCACATCCCTAGTAATTATAGCATGGGTTATTTTTCCCTATATGCATCACCTTGCACTTATCCACATTAAATTTCATCTGCCATTTGGATGCCCAATTTTCCAGTCTCACAAGGTCTTCCTGCAATTTATCACAATCTGCTTGTGATTTAACTACTCTGAACAATTTTGTGTCATCTGCAAATTTGATTATCTCACTCGTCGTATTTCTTTCCAGATCATTTATAAATATATTGAACAGTAAGGGTCCCAATACAGATCCCTGAGGCACTCCACTGTCCACTCCCTTCCACTGAGAAAATTGCCCATTTAATCCTACTCTCTGTTTCCTGTCTTTTAGCCAGTTTGCAATCCACGAAAGGACATCGCCACCTATCCCATGACTTTTTACTTTTCCTAGAAGCCTCTCATGAGGAACTTTGTCAAACGCCTTCTGAAAATCCAAGTATACTATATCTACCGGTTCACCTTTATCCACATGTTTATTAACTCCTTCAAAAAAGTGAAGCAGATTTGTGAGGCAAGACTTGCCCTGGGTAAAGCCATGCTGACTTTGTTCCATTAAACCATGTCTTTCTATATGTTCTGTGATTTGATGTTTAGAACACTTTCCACTATTTTTCCTGGCACTGAAGTCAGGCTAACCGGTCTGTAGTTTCCCGGATCGCCCTGGAGCCCTTTTTAAATATTGGGGTTACATTTGCTATCCTCCAGTCTTCAGGTACAATGGATGATTTTAATGATAAGTTACAAATTTTTACTAATAGGTCTGAAATTTCATTTTTTAGTTCCTTCAGAACTCTGGGGTGTATACCATCCGGTCCAGGTGATTTACTACTCTTCAGTTTGTCAATCAGGCCTACCACATCTTCTAGGTTCACCGTGATTTGATTCAGTCCATCTGAATCATTACCTATGAAAACCTTCTCCATTACGGGTACCTCCCCAACATCCTCTTCAGTAAACACCGAAGCCAAGAAATCATTTAATCTTTCCGCGATGGCCTTATCTTCTCTAAGTGCCCCTTTAACCCCTCGATCATCTAACGGTCCAACTGACTCCCTCACAGGCTTTCTGCTTCGGATATATTTTAAAAAGTTTTTACTGTGAGTTTTTGCCTCTACAGCCAACTTCTTTTCAAATTCTCTCTTAGCCTGTCTTATCAATGTCTTACATTTAACTTGCCAATGTTTATGCTTTATCCTATTTTCTTCTGTTGGATCCTTCTTCCAATTTTTGAATGAAGATCTTTTGGCTAAAATAGCTTCTTTCACCTCCCCTTTTAACCATGCCGGTAATCGTTTTGCCTTCTTTCCACCTTTCTTAATGTGTGGAATACATCTGGACTGTGCTTCTAGAATGGTATTTTTTAACAATGACCACGCCTCTTGGACATTTTTTACTTTTGTAGCTGCTCCTTCAGTTTTTTTCTAACAATTTTTCTCATTTTATCAGTTTCCCTTTTGAAAGTTTAGCACGAGAGCCTTGGATTTGCACACTGTTCCTTTTCCAGTCATTAAATCAAATTTGATCATATTATGATCACTATTGCCACTTCTTATGCATTACCCTGGCTGTAGCCATCACCTTGTCACAGAGTTTCGCTACTTTGAGTTCATCTGAAATTCTCCCTTTCCTGCTCAGTACTCGTCTTACCCCCACCACATACTGCTCCTTTGAAGTCGTGCACCCCAAATGTACAACTGCACTTTTATGCATTGAAGCTAAGCTGCCATATACTCAGCAACAGTCAGGAATTTTAGTTATGGCCTTCAAACTTGAACATCATATACAGTGAAAATGTTTTTTAAAAGATCAACAATTACAATATTGACTTTTTAAACAAAGGTGACCCACTTAAAACTCAATAATATATGATATATAAGAACACATCTTTTAAAGTTTCATTATTGTACATGAATCTATAGGATAGTTTGGAATAGTCTTCCTGAACTGGTGCATCATGCTGCCTCTCTTGTCATGTTTAAATCCCATCTAAAGACCCACCTTTTTGAAACCACTTTTAAATCTTATGCCTGATTGCTTTTAGTCTTGTTAACTGTCTTTTTTTTTTCTTTTTAACCATTGTATTGCTTTATGAAATACCCCAAGTCTCTTGTCTTTTATGTTTGTCTTATTAGATTGTAAGCTCTATTGAGCAGGGACTGTCTTTTTCTCTGTTTGTACAGCGCTGCATATGTCATGTAGCACTATAGAAATGTTAAGTAGTAGTAGTAATAGTGGGAGTAGGATAAAACATTTTATTTTCTGCTATAATTATGCATGTCAGAATGCCATAAAAATTATGCCCGATGCATGATAAACTGAGCAATCCAATCAAAATATATACAAACCTCCAAAGTTATTAAAATGTCAGATATTACCTTAAAATTGGACTTAATATTACAATTAACCAGTTTAAAATATCATGTAATATTTGTAACAAGCTATATAAATTGGTGTGATTTAAATATCGTACATTTATTTGGTTTATTCTTCCAAGTAGTCTGTTCTTTCAGAAACTATTCAGCTTGTACAAATCAACAGTTGTGTTAAGAGAATAAAATATGCCTTCTAGTCACTTGAAAATGACATGCATTCATAAGAAAATGACAATTAATGAAAGACGATTCAATTAATTATACATTAATGATCTGTAAGCCCAGGTTTGTCATTGATCCCTGTCTACTTTTTTGCTACAAAATCTTGAAGATCGCATCGGTGATTTTATGTGCAGGGTCTTTCTCTAACATGTCGTGTGGTCTACTCAGTTAAATTAATCTACTAGCATAGCATTGTTTTAACAACAAGGAAACTCTATGTTGGCTATCCAACCTAGATAGCATATCATTCTCAGACCAAAACTGTAAGCCAGAGTTCTTACTCGCTGATGCGCCTTGTGACCTTGGCAAGTCACTTCATCCCTTGCTGCCTCAGGTACAAACTTAGGGGCTCATTTGCTAAGCCGCATTAAATCATTTACCACATGATAAATACTGTTTTTGCATGGTAAACAGCCTAACATGAGTATAATGGAAGGTATTTCAAATACCTTGCATTAGTCTGGCCCCTGCACCACATGTATTTAAATAAGCTGATATACTGCATACCCTAAACAATACAAATCAAATAACATGGCTTGCCAAAAAATCTCAAGGTGTATTATTTTATTTAAAGTTAGCTAAAGCTCAGGAGCATCAGGAGGTTAATGCATGTCCCGATGTTCCTGAGGACTTGTCTTAAAGGTCCTAATGACCCCAAGTAAGCTCCCCAAAAGCAGTCAAAATCACTAGGGTTCTCCAGAGACTCCCTGTCCCCCCCCCCCTCACCCACCACTCTTGGAGGCAGCCCATTGTAAAATCTAAAAATAAATACATTTTGTAAATTAGCACCAGGACCCCACCCCAACTCCCTAATCTTCCCCGACAATCAAAAAATCCAGGCCCTGGAGGCTAGGATTCCTACCCTCCCTTACTCATAAAATTAGCCCTGGTGGTCCAATGGAGGCCCGGACCATCCCTAAGCTCTGACCCTAATTGCCACCATTTTGAAAGAGAGGAGGGGGAGGGGTTGGGGGAGGGGTCTAGCACCCATTTCTGAAATGTATTTTTTTTAATATTTTTTTACAACAGACTGCCTCCAGGGGTGGAGGTCAGAGAGTCTATGGAAATCCTCGGGATATTTAACTACTTTCATGGAGGCGAGCTTACTTGTTGCCGTCAGCCCCTTTAAGTGATGGCTGCATGATGGTCCCAGAGCAGCCATTGCGTGTTATTTGGTGTATTCATTGCTGTGGGGTTTTTTTCCTCTAGTATGTAACCACAAGGAAAAAATACCATGGGACTCACAAAGTGGCAGGGCCAATTACTACAGCTTTGTGACTCCTGCAGTCTTTTTTCTTCAGCTGAAAAAAACCACAGCTTAGTGAATGAGTCCCTTAGATTGCAAGTTTTTTGGGTGCAGGGGAATATCTACGGTGCAAGACCAGTGCCCTCACCACTGAGCTACAGAGCCTGATTATAACTGAATATAATCCAATCTGAAGTGGCTGACCAGTCATGAAAGGCGAAATAAAAATTAAATAAACTCTAGATGCTGAATAAGAAACAGATAAAAGGGATTTCTACTCTTGCCATGATTCTTCCGGGGTCTGTGGAGAGGGATCAGGCATATTGGGGGAAATACACAGCTCCACCTCCTTTAACTAAGTTTGGGTGGGGAGGAGGCCCGACAGGAAGGCCCAAGACCCCACAATTTTGTTTTAAGGTTAGGCAAGCAGATTGGGAGGCGGGGGCCTCTGGACTAGGCAGATTTTTTTTTTTTTAATGGCAGTCATTCGAAATGATACAAACTACGTAACTAAGCTTTATTATGTGAGGTATGTTGTTCTGGATGCAAGAGACAAATAACATGAGAAATATTGATTTTTTTCTCCATTATATTTGAAAATGAAAACACATCCCTAATAAACACAGACTACAGCAGGCCAGGGCAGGAGGAAAAAGAGGCAGGAGAGGGCAGCCCACAAGCAGCTCTATTAAAAGCAGGGAGCTTTGTCAGGTTTGTTGACCTAAAGGTAAAATATTGCAGCAATTCAGCCCGTTCAATTAGTATTAATTGTTAATTTAGGGGGCCATTTCCAAAAGCGCACTCATTGTTGATCCCTGCATGGGCTTTTAGCCAGATAAGATGCAGGAAATTTTCAAGCAGATAGTGTAGCTGAATAAATAGGCATTTTCCTGGATAAATGTCTTTTGAAAATAGCAGCTGTTTGAAAATACCTTGGGGCTCAATGTGCATAAATATACATGGTCACACATGAACTTTTAGATGTAACGGGGAGAGGCATTCCAGGGGCCCAGAGCTGGAAGTTACACATCTTAGGGTAAATTTTCAAAAGATTTATGTGCAGAACAAGGGCATAACTGTGCGTATATCGAGCATACTAACGCACATCTAATTCTACAAACAGCCCTCATATGTGCATATATTTATCTTTGCAAGTAAAGATATGTGCAAAAAAATGAACATGTCAAGGCATAGTTTCCACATACTTGTTAATTAGTTATTTTAAAAGCAACTTGCACATGAATGTCATCAACACTGCACATGTAGATTTACTACAGCTATTTTATGTGCCAAGTTCAACTTTCATGATGTTTTTCAACTTGGTGTTTGACAGGCAGACTTCTCCAGGTGAGTTGACACAGCAGTAGCAGGCTAGGGGGTGGGAGTGAGTGTGCTGGGACAGATTGGATCATACTGGACAGTAAGAGTGAGTGGTAGAGAATATCACCTAAAAATGACTCTAATAAGCTTATCGATATTCATGGCACAACAGTTGAAGAGGGAGAGAGAACAGAGGAGGAAGAAAAGGAGATACCCCTAACAGAGTGTATATAGGATTATGGCAGAGTTTTTGGATCTGTCAGAGGAGCAAGCCGTGCACAAGTTCAGATTTAACAAGGAAACCATACTGCACCTATGCTAGCAGTTAGAGCAGAGCCTTCACCCTTCTTCCACCCATGGAGGAAATGCCTTACCAGTACTCATTAAGGTTACTACTACCCAGGTATTTTTGACCATCAGCATCTTCCAGACACCTCTAGGGGGTCACAGTCGGAATAAGCTAGTCTGCCACCTCCATGTGTATCAAGCAGTTTCTGGCTGCATTTCTGAGGAAAATACAGCACCGTATATATTGTTGCCTTGGAGCAGACAATAACAACAGCAAATAACGACTGGATTTCTACCACATTGCATGCTTTCCTTCTGTCTTGGGGGCCAACGATTGCACTCACATGTCTATAAGTCACCACAGGCCTATGAGGTCACATACTGCAACCACAAGGGCTTCACTTCTTCAGTATACAAGTGGTTTGCAATGCCAAGGGGATCATCATCTGGGATCTAGTCACGAATTGAAGCTTTCAAGTAAAAATTAACAACTCACTATCAGAAAAAATAAAACTTAGTACAGGAGTCTTTCAGGGTTCGGCCCTTTCAGCAACGCTATTTAACATCTATATGTTGCCACTATGTAATTTGCTTACTGGTTTAGGTCTAATGCATTTTATTTATGCTGATGACATACAAATCCTTATCCCAGTCACAGAGTCCATTGAAGCCACATACAAAAAACTGCCATGTACTTATCATATATAAAAAAATTACCCACATGAAGCTTAATTTAAACATGTCTAAGACAGAAATTATAGTGCTGGAAAAGAAATCATCTAATGAACTCTTACCGCTGTTGACATTAGAGGACAAACAAACAAAAATTCAACCAATACAACATGTCCGTGATTTAGGATTCATTATTGATAACGAATTAGACTGTAAAACACACATTACAACAAAAATCAAAGAAGGATATCACAAATTAGCAATTTTAAAATGATTAAAATCCCTCCTGGGTCAAAATGATTTTAGAACTATCTTCCAACTATTCATTTTTGCTAACCTTGACTATTATAATGGTCTGCTTTTAGGACTACCATTAACAACAACTCGCCCATTACAAATCCTCCAAAATACTGCAGCAGGAATTCTTACACAAACAAAAAAACATGATCACATCACACCGGTCTTAATATCACTGCATTGGCTTCCCATAAAACAGAGAATTGAATACAATTTTTTTAACAACACATAAAATCATTTATGGTGAAAAAACAGATTGGCTTAATACAGCAATAAAAATACACATACCACAGCGAAATCTACGATCCATGAATCAAGGACTCTTGCCTATCCCATCTATAAAAGCTGCCCAACTAAAATAAGTGAGAGAGAGATCAATTTCATTAGCGAGCGCAAATTTATGGAACTCACTACCGACTGCAACACGCTTACAAAAAAACAACATTTTTTAAAAAAGAAACTAAACCCTGGCTGTTCAGGAAGGCTTTTTATGAAACACAATAACTTTTTCTTCTGAGTTCTCAGACTCCTCATGTTACCAATTCTCTGCTATTTTATGAATTTTAGTAAGAATGTTTTACTAGTTACTAGGGATGTGAATCGTTTTTTAACGATTTAAATTATCGTCAGATAATCTTTAAATCGTCATTAATCGGTAAGGGACTCGATACAATAGGAATTCCACCGATTTATCGTGAAAAATCGTGTTTTTTTGTTAGTGCGCACTGCCCTATCCCTGATACCGGGAGTGTTGTGATCTTCCTGCACACAGTGCCCTATCCCTGATACTGGGATGTGTGCAGGAAGATCACAACACCCCCGGTAACTGGGATAGGGCACTGCGTGCAGGAAGATCACAACACTCCCGGTATCAGGGATAGGGCACTGCATGCAGGAAGATCACAACACCCCCGGTATCAGGGATAGGGCACTGCGTGCAGGAAGATCACAACACCCCCGGTAACCAGGATAGGGCACTGTGTGCAGGAAGATCACAACACTCCCGGTATCAGGGATAGGGCACTGCGTGCAGGAAGATCACAACACTCCCGGTATCAGGGATAGGGCACTGCATGCAGGAAGATCACAACACCCCCGGTAACCAGGATAGGGCACTGTGTGTAGGAAGATCACAACACTCCTGGTATCAGGGATAGGGCACTGAGTGCAGGAAGATCACAACACTCCCTGTATCAGTGATAAGGCACTGCGTGCAGGAAAGATCACAACACCCCCGGTATCAGGGATAGGGCACTGCGTGCAGGAAGATCACAACACCCCCGGTAACCGGGATAGGGCACTGTGTGCAGGAAGATCACAACACTCCCGGTATCAGGGATAGGGCACAAGTTCCAGTCACATTGAATGATCACATTACTTTTTTTGTCAAGCTACCAACCATTTCCATTTCCCATCCCCCATATATTAAACCATCACGTCAGTGAAAACCTTGGTAACATGAATAAATAGAGGGCAGCCAATAGGAATACATATTCATTCCTAAACTGACCTTAACTGACCTGAAAAGTGTCAAATTGTATCATTTTCTGTTAGTGCGCACTAACCGAAAAACCGAATTATTTTACAAAAAAAAACCATGCCGATCAGATTTCCCCCCCCCCCCCCCCCCCCCCCCCCCCAGCTGAAATCTATCATTAAAATGATTGGGCACACGATTCATATCCCTACTAGTTACTTTTATATCGTTAGCACTGATCTTAACTCTTTTATAATCTATTTATGTGATATTAACATTTTAATTATGTTTTTAGGAATTTTATAGTTATTAGTTTTGTTAATATGATGATATGTTACTGAAAGAGTATTTACTCCGTCGTGCCTACAACATTTACTAGAGCAATTTTAGTAGAACAAATCCTCTTAAAGCTGCAATAACTATTATACATAACTTTTGAGAGATTGACTGTTTATTTTTACCTATATAGTATTGGTCACACTAGTTTCTGTGAAACTAATGAAAATTGTGTGTCTGTGTACATGCTAGTTTATATGTTTTTATTACGTATGTCAATGATGTAAATCGCCTAGGCCTGTTTGTGATAGGTGATTAATAAATTTTAAGAAATTAAATGAAATGAAATGAAAATGTGTTCTAGGAATTGAAATGTACTAGAAAATGTTATTCAAGTGCTGTTAACCGTTATGATGGAAGTTACTGAATGATGGTATACAAAAACGTATAAATAAATAAATAATGTGTATATCCTCTCGAAGTCAGGAATTCATGACCCTTCCAGGAGGAGCATATCACCAGTGGGGCTGGCTTCTAGGTAGGAATACACTTCTTGTCACCACCATAAGGCAACTAACCTCTTCTTTTTGTCTCCCTCATATCTAGGTTAAGTAACACTATTGGCTCAGGAGAACCACTCCAACCTCGACTGGTGAACTATTCCATTGCCCAACACTAAGAGATATCTACTTCTGCTTTTCTCTGTATTCTCCCCTACAGGTGATAAAGGATATTCACTTAAAACCTGGCTCATGGGCCCATTACCTAATCCACAGACTGCTGAAGATGTTCACTAAAACAGGGCCTACCAGCAAACAGGGCAGCCATAGAAAGAGCCTTTGACCTACTTAAAACACTTTTCTGCAGCCTGGACAGATCTTGGGGGATGCTTTCTCTATAATCCCATTAAGGTTGATGAGATCTTTCTAGCCTGCTGTATGCTTGATAATCTTATCAAAACCAGCTACTTGCATCCTCCAGAGGGACTAGAAGATCATTTGGATGAAGAGGAGGAGGAGGCACAAAAGCTGAGTCAGGAGGACTTGCAGGAGATACATTGCCAGAGTCAACAGCAGGCTGTAAAGAAAAGGAACACTCTGAAACAAAGACATTTTAGAAGGTGAATGTGCATTCATTTTCATGAGTGATAGCTGTGTAAAAAAATTAATACATTATATTCTTCCTTGGCTTCCCTCTTTTTCTGGAAGGAAGTCCCACTGCCTTTGCCTGCCCAAATCACATGCTTCTCTGCAGCAATATCCAATCACTACTGACCTTTCCCTCAAAGGACAATAAAAAGAGGACAGTGGCAGAGATTGGAAGGGCCTGGAAGGTTTATTGCTCCATGGAGGGGATGTGAGGCTGCAGAGGAAATGGCCTGGGAGCAATGGTGGGCCTCTTATTTCCCATCAGGGCAGAGAATGAGGATCCCACCTGTGCCCTTGAAGAGGGGAGACCCTCTCAAGGGTGGTGGTGCTGGTGGTGGCGGTGTTGCTGGAGCCAGCATTAATATGGATGATGTTGGCACAAGAGGAGGCAGAACCATCATAGGTGGTGGTGGAGCAAGAGGGGAAGCTGCCAATAAGGCAGGTAGAACTCTGGCATGGGGAGGCACCATCCAGGATGGTGGCACAACAAAGGCTGGTGAGGGCTGCATCCAGAGAAACATCAGATACCACAGAATGTTTCAAGCTGCCAGCGGCAGATAGGGTGGCATCCTCTGTAACATCTCCCACCACACTGCAGTCTGGGCCTGCATTTCTTCGTGCGTGCATGCAGAACTGCTTGGTCTTCCACTATCTTCGATTCGACCATTGCAGATTTTACAAAACTCTGCAGCCAGAATACTAACGGGTACAAAAAGGCAGGACCATATAACCCCAATATTAATATCTTTACATTGATTACCTATAAAATATTGTATTGACTACAAAATTCAGTGCATTTCATATAAAATTATTTATGAGAAGCAGACAGGCTGGCTAAATGCAGCGATCAGATTTTATGCCCCACAACATAATTTGCGATCCACAACTAAGGGTTTACTAAGCATTCTTTCTGTGCAATCAGCACACTTTTGTCAAGTAAGAGACCGAGTAATCTCGTTGCCTGGCCCCAAAATAAGGAACTCGCTCTCTTTTGAATTAAGGTTATAATCAAATTTAAATTCTTTTAGAAAGAAAGTAAAAACCTGGCTATTTAGGAAGGCATACTAGAATCCCACATAACTGCAGCAGTCACTTGTACTTTGCACATATCTCTTATCTTATTTTTTTATGATGTATCTTATTGTTTTCATGTAATTTTGTTTTATTATATGTATTGTTATTACTTGATTTTAATCCCTCATTTAATTTTATTATGTCATTTATTTTTACCTGTTTATTAGATATTTATTGTTAATTTTTTAATTTTGTAAAAATGGAAACCATTGTGATGGTCCTACCGAACGATGGTATATAAAATCAATAAATAAATAAATAAATAAATAAATAAATAAATAGCTGCCTTACTGACTGACTGTTTAAAAATACAAACAGTCTAACTTCAGTTTATTCCCTGCCTCACTGACTATTATTTATTTATTTATTTAGAGCTTTTTTATACCGACTTTCTTGATACGAATCAAATCAACTCGGTTTACATAGAACAAAGATCTTAGCCATAACAATAGTAATAACAAGAACAAGAACAACAGTTAACATGAGACAGTATTAGAAGAAGTATAAAGTTACAATAAAACAAGGGAATACAACTGGGAGTTGGAAATAAAGAGGGGGATAATGTAATACAGGGTAATAAATGCTGATAAGTGTGTTGGGCGGCTTGGATAGCCTACCTCTAGATGTTGACGGATTTATGTGAAGTTAATGCTAGTCTAGGTTCAGCCAAATGAAATACTAGATTCAATTCTGGGACCGTGATTCTGGACTCTGGACTAGGAACAAGGGAAGGCTCGGCTGAACAGCCAAGTCTTGAGTTTCTTTTTAAAAGTTTGGAGACATGTTTCCTGCCGGATATCCGGGGATATGGTGTTCCAGGTGGAAGGACCCGCTGTTGAGAATGCTCGATATCTGAAAAGCACAAAAGCACAAACACACTAAATAATATTCCCAAATAGTTAACTTCGTCCTAATACTTTTAAAAAAGAAAATTTCCCAAGCAAAAACTTACTGATTCCTTTCAGCCACCAGCAAGGTGATCCTCTTCTCTCAGTGCTCCCACTGGCTTAAAATGTCTTCTTGTCTCCCTTTATCTACAGGGAGCTTAGTTATATTTTCTTTGGCACCTGATTGATTACATCCAACATTGTAAACATAGCATGAGAAACTTATACGGTAACTTTGATATCGACATGGGGTTGCACAGGTACACTCGTTTGCCAGCTAGCGCCAAAGTATGCGGCCATTTTATAACATATGCATATATGTGCGCATGGTATAAAATAGGCTGAACACACATACATGTGCGCACAATTTTATATGGACATGGGGATGTGCATGCAAATGCAGTATCTACCGAGTAAGAGGGGGGAATTTTATAAGGGAGACGTACCAGCAGCATTGGGAGTTTCCCAGTTCACCCAGTTAAGGGATAGGACTTCCCAACCCCCCTATTTTAATAGCCTCCCTTTCCCCCTGTTAACCCCGACCCTTAAAACCCGGCTGACTAGCCTAGATTTTTTTATTACTTACACGCCATCCATAGCAGTAGTAAAGGTAAACGGCAGGGGACGCTGGCGAGGGCATGTGCATGTAAATACTTACACTCACACTTCATGGTAAAGTCTTGTAATGTTCATGCCCCACTCTTGCTCCCCACAGACCATGCTCATGCCCCACCTCTTTTGTGGGCTTTCTCACTTGTGTGCATACCGGGTGATACATGTGTACATGGGTGGCTTTTAAAATATGCTCGATGTGCACCAGACAGACATATTTGCATATTTCCTGGGTTAGGTGCACATTCCTCTTTACCTTATATAAAAATGAGCTCTCTTATTTTGCCATTTATGCAAATGTTCCTTTAATTTTTTTCATTATTGAGATAGTTCAAGCATTTTTGGCTACAGTGTAACCAGAGTTCCACTGTGCAAGTCCGCCTCAGTCAATCTTCATCATCTTTTTTTTTTTTTTCTAAACTGTAACTTCCCTCACACATTCTGGCCATATTCCTACTTTGCTGATATGTCAGAGGAAACTACTTTTAGAGCTGTCACTATCATAGAAACATAGAAACATAGAAAATAATGGCTGAAAAGCAATGGATGGCCGGCGCCATCTTGTGCTCCTACCATGTGAAAGGGACTGACCAATGTGACTGGTAGCCCCTGTGACATAGTAAGGGCAAAGGTTATCGGTGCCATTTTGATTACTGGCAGCCGACGGCCCGAGTGCAGGAGATCGCTCCCGGACCCCCGCTGGACCACCAGGGAGTTTTGGTAAGTCTTAGGGGGGGTCAGGAGTGAGGGTTTATTTAAATTGGCTGCTTTAGGCGGCCGAATAATTTGGTGAAGATTTGTTGTATTCGTGGGGAATCACGATGCATTTTGCTTCCCCACGAATACAACGAATATGACCCTATACGTTGCAGATTACCAATTCGTAGGGAACTAATGCACACCCCTACTTTCAGGTACTGTAGGTATTTCAGCAACATGACTGTGTTCTTCCTCCGCCTGCTCACTTGCTTATTTACCAAAGCCATGATTGAGTTGACATGACAACAGATGTTTGGAATTCTGAGCAGCGTTAGTGGACCTTATGTTTTGTAGTGTTTATTCACAAAAATCCCTTCCTTTCCATTCTTTTGTTTAAACCGTCAGGAGTCAGTATAGAGATCTCCCATCTCTATGCTGGTTTTCTCTGAGTCCACTTTGTTTTATGTTTCTTTTTTTAAATGTTTTTTTATTGCTGCGGCCTTCAATCTGGCAGTGTCACTGCAGTCAATTTTTTTTATTTTAACTTTATGGCTTTTTGGGGCTTCGGGCAGTGTTTTTGAACTCTCCCACCTCTTCCATGTTTGTTTCATTTTATTTATTTATTTTTTGGGGGGGGGGGGGTAGCTTGCCAAACTTGCCTCCTGCCCTAACAAAAAGGGAAAGTGTACAGAATTTCAATATAGATGCTATGTGGACTTTTCTCTTCATGGTCACTGTACCTTCCCTTTTAGTTAACAGAACTGCTCCATGGGCCCTAATCTAGCATCTCCTGCTACTCCAGAATCATCTTATTAAGCCTTCCCATGGCTAAGAATGATACCATGAAGCATTTGAAAAGCACCATCAGGCATGGGCAGAGAGAGACTTTTGACTCCAGGCCCTATCAGCCTTGTGCACCATTTCATATTTCATAAAAACAATATATCTATATGTAAGGAGTGGCATTTTTCTGGCCCATGGAAAACATAGCAACTTCTTACAAACATGCTATATGTGGCTTAAACTGGTCTGTGCCCTTGGCATGAGTGAGGTCTCATTAGACCTATCCTATCCAGTGGCATACTAAAGAGGGGATAAGGAAGGTGGTCCATCCTGGGTGACAACAGGGGAAGGGGGTGCCATTGCCACCAGCATACATAAAGATCCAGTGGTGGTGCAGAGAAGTGACGTGCTAGCAAGGTTCCCACTCTCTACTAGCAAAAGCAAGATCCTACGGAAGAAGAGACCGGCGGAAGATGAAGAAGAGGCTATGCAGTGCCGCCGGCATTTCTTCAGAGCCATCAGCAGAAGAAGAGGCCCTGATGTGCAGCCAACGGCAGAAAAAGAGGTCCAAAATGTGTGTGAGAGAGCGAGAGACTGGTCCTGTGAGAGCGAGTGCCAGTATATGAGAGGGTGCCTCCAAGTGTGTGTGTGTGTGTGTGTATGAGAGAGAGACAGACGGAGGAAGCAGGTGTGTGTGTGTTTGAGAGAGAGAGAGAGAAAGAGGAAACGAGTGTCTGTCTCTCACAATTTCTGGGTGTTATTTGTTATATTTCTTGATTGTATTGTTTTGAGGAATAGTAATTGTCTGCTTTTCCATTGTTGCACAGCATACAGAATCTGGCTTGTTGTGGTTTCCAGTTCAGTTTTTGTCTGCATGTGTGTGTATTAGGGTGTAAGGGAGAGAGACACAGAGGAAGAGTATGTGTGTGTGTGTGTGTGTGTGTGTGTGTTAGTTAGCATGAGAGAGAGACACAGGAACTGTATGTGTGTTAGCGTGGTAAGAAAGAGAGACTGAGGAAGTGCGTGTGTGTAAGAGAGATAGAGGAAGCGTGTCTGTCTGTTAACCTAAGATTGTCGTAGACTGGGGGCATGTATGCACACACACAATATGCTTAATCTCTGTCACACACACACACACACACACACTTCCTGTGTCTCTCACCAAATGCACCTTCTTGGATTAATATCTTTTCTAAATAAGAACATAAGAACATGCCATACTGGGTCAGACCAAGGGTCCATCAAGCCCAGCATCCTGTTTCCAACAGTGGCCAATCCAGGCCATAAGAACTGGCAAGTACCCAAAAACTAAGTCTATTCCAAGTTACTGTTGCTAGTAATAGCAGTGGCTATTTTCTAAGTCAACTCAATTAATAGCAGGTAATGGACTTCTCCAAGAACTTATCCAATCCTTTTTTAAACATAGCTATACTAACTGCACTAACCACATCCTCTGGCAACAAATTCCAGAGTTTAATTGAGCGTTGAGTGAAAAAGAACTTTCCCTGATTAGTTTTAAATGTGCCACACGCTAACTTCATGGAGTGCCCCCTAGTCTTTCTATTATCCGAAAGAATAAATAAACAATTCACATCTACCTGTTCTAGACCTCTCATGATTTTAAACACCTCTATCATATCCTCATCAGCCGTCTCTTCTCTAAGCTGAAAAGTCCTAACCTCTTTAGTCTTTCCTCATAGGGGAGCTGATCCATTCCCCTTATCATTTTGGTAGCCCTTCTCTGTACCTTCTCCATCGCAATTATATCTTTTTTGAGATTCGGTGACCAGAATTGTACACAGTATTCAAGGTGCGGTCACACCATGGAGCGATACAGAGGCATTATGACATTTTCCATTTTTTTCACCATTCCTTTTCTAATAATTCCCCACATTCTGTTTGCTTTTTTGACTGCCGCAGCACACTGAACCGATGATTTCAATGTGTTATCCACTATGACGCCTAGATCTCTTTCTTGGGTTGTAGCACCTAATATGGAACCTAACATTGTGTAACTATAGCATGGGTTATTTTTCCCTATATGCATCACCTTGCACTTATCCACATTAAATTTCATCTGCCATTTTGATGCCCAATTTTCCAGTCTCAGAAGGTCTTCCTGCAATTTATCACAATCTGCTTGTGATTTAACTACTCTGAACAATTTTGTATCTGCAAATTTGATTATCTCACTCGTCGTATTTCTTTCCAGATCATTTATAAATATATTGAAAAGTAAGGGTCCCAATTCAGATCCCTGAGGCACTCCCCTGCCCACTCCCTTCCACTGAGAAAATTGTCCATTTAATCCTACTCTCTGTTTCCTGTCTTTTAGCCAGTTTGTAATCCACGAAAGGACATCACCACCTATCCCATGACTTTTTACTTTTCCTAGGAGCCTCTCATGTGCCTCCCCCTCTGTACCTCCTTTTTCTCTTCTTTTTGTCCTGTACCCTAATTTTATTGTAGCGTAATAGATTATTTTAATATTTAATTTCATATTATATTTTAATTTTGTTATTTTGTAGTTTAAATTCCATCTTTTAGCTTAATGTATATTTCTATTGTAAACCACCCCGAACTCTGGAGGGCATGGTATATAAGTATTTTAAATAAATAAATGAATAAATAAACTTAACTGACTAGGGGATACTTATATAAATGTATGGTAGTTAATATTATTATAGCCATTACATACAAGCACTTTCATGTATAAACTTCTTACCTTGATGGCTTCAGGACATGACGTGACCAGCTCTCCCACACTTCATCTGTTCTGCTGAGAAAGCAGTCTGGCTTATAGGCCCCTCTGTTCTCATCTTGGCCTGTTTCTGCTTCAACAAGCATCTGAGTTTTCACAACCTGTGGTTCAGGTCTTTCATACTCCAATTGTTATGGAAGACCACATTGAACTTGTAACAGAACTTTTCCTAGCTCTGCTCTTTCTTGTATCAGCCCACTCTCCTCAATGCCTGCCATATAGTATAGTCTGGGTCTTCATGGCCTTGAACCAGAAGGTCTACTTCCCTTGATTGGATGTTGGGCTTCCTAAGCGGGCTCCTCTCCTTCCATATATGGTGCAATCTGGAAGACCAGCACTTGAAGCAAGACCTTTATACCCACATGCAGAAGTAAATGGCACATATTTACGTGCATAAAGAGGTAGAATTTATGTGAGTGATAATTACATGCATACATGTTTTAAATTGATAGCAAATATATACATGCATACTAAATTGTTTATATATTAATTCAATATGTGTATATAGCCATTGTAATGTTGTAGTATACATGAACTTTTTTCACAATGGTGTGTGTAGAGTTGGTCTATAAATGGGAAACAGTAGGTTTCATGTCATCATGGATACTCAGAGCCAGTCCTATGTTTAGTCCTCTTGCTTTCAATGTAGGCAATACTTGAACTTGCTGTGCCTGTCACTGATGAAATAGAGTTTGCAGCTATCCACGTCCTTGGGTGTTAGGAAAGCAAGGCATGTGTGGATGATGAGCGCATCATCAGAAGCTTGGTTGTTTTATATTTTGGCTTTGACTTTTATTCTTTATACCAGATATAAGGAACAGAACCTTCATTCAGCAACAAGCTATCTCTTAGGAAACTGTATGTGTCCTGCGTATTACAATATATCAGGCAAAGAGTTTCTAATGGGTCTCTGCTACCCCACGAATGCTTTCTACTGTAATTATGTATGAGAAGCAGTTGAAGAATATTATAGTTGTGATCCAGCTTCAGCTGATAGCCAAGCTCTGATGACTGGATGCAAAAAGTGTTGTGCGAGGGTTCTTCCTGATTCTTGGTAGTGGAGGTGAGGTCTTGAAAACAGCAAGAAGTACCTGATAGCTGACAGCTGAAAGTTTTTGTGTGAGAGCACTCAAATAGGACATTATCCTACATTTCTTGTAAAGCATAGTTCCAGTTTTTTGCAGGCAGATCTCCATTGAAAGATGGGTCTTTCACAGATATGTGTGCAGGTCAATGAAGGCATTTGCAGGGCATTCGTTCGGAAGTAATCTGGGAACCCTACCTGGGAGGATAGCCAATGTGAGCAGGGAGAAGGTTTGTATTGGTGATAGAAATACATCTGATACCTGTATAAATCCAAATAGGCCTTCATCTCTGTGGGGTAAGAAAGAATGGTTTTCTTTTCATAGACATATACAACTTTTAGGACATAGAGGTGTTTTGCTACAACAAACGGCATACTGATTCACGTAAATGGAGCTCCTACTTACAGATCTATATGACACCTCTTCTCTTTCTAGAAGCTGTAGGCAGAGATAGGAGTTTGTAGATTGGCAGGACAATAGTGAGCCCAGTGATGGAAGCAGAAAATTTACATTATTGGCATTTCTCTGATTGTCATCTTATTTATTTATTTATTTATTTAAAGATTTTTATATACCGCGGCACATGTGTCACATCACCTCGGTTTACAGATAACAATAATTCAGCGAGGCGCTTTACAATACAACATGTTAACTGATATAATAGGCAACAAGGTTTACCCGTAAACAAGGTAAACTAAAAAATACATAGAGTAATAATTAACAAGAGGGAGAATTTATATAGATCCATGCCAGACATGCAGCTGGTCCAGTCAGTCCCCTTCCTTTAGTCTCAGCTCCTGAGCCGCCTTCTTGAGGTCCTCAAGCTATACAAACAGTAATACAAAGCAATTAGTTCAATGTAGCAGAATTAGTGATCTCAAGAAAGGTATGTTTCTATATCTTCCTTTGATACCTTGACTCTGTTTGATGGCTTTTTGTTCTCTCTGCGAGCTATATGTAGTGTCCAGCCACATGCCCAGAAATAAAACCAAAGCAAGGATAATCCCTGTACACGACACGAAAGGTACCCTGTTACAGGAATGATTTAGCAGACTAATGCAGTCTTTCAGTCAACCCAGTTCAGGTGCATGATATTTCCAAAAGGGATGACTCATGGACAACATATACTACACACCTTTTGGGATGCTCATGTACAAGTAAAATTGGCCCACACGTTAAGCTTTTTCTTTCCTTTTCGCTTTCCCTTTTCCCTATTTTCTCCCTAGTAATATTGTTTAACCACGCCGTTTTTAAATTGTGGTCTTAGGGGAGTTAAGTGTTATAATTCTTTTTGTTTTAAATTGTTATTTTGAAATAATATATTCCTTGTTTCTTTACAAGATAATTCTTGTATGTAAGTGTGGAAATGTAAAAATAAAATTAAAAAAAAAAAGACTGGCTCAGCTGACTCCCTTCTGGAATAGAGATACTTGGCAGGTGTGCCATAGGGGCCAACCTTAAAACCAGAAACATGTCCCTGAGGATGATATTTCCCTTACTTGGACCTATATTATACATTGGTCTTTGGTCAATCATTGTTCCTTTTTTTCCCTAAAGTTTTACTAAAGACTTTCAGGCCTATAAATGTACTGTATGGGGTAGATTTTAAAAGAAGCGCGATCAGCCTACTTTTGCTTGCGCATCAGACTCAAGCAAAAGTACGCTGGATTTTAGTAGATACGCGCGGAGCCGCGCGTATCCACTAAAATCCTGGATCGGCGCGCGCAAGGCTATCGATTTTGTATAGCCTGCGCGCGCCGAGCCGCGCTGCCTCCCCCCGTTCCCTCCAAGGCCGCTCCGAAATCGGAGCGGCCTCGGAGGGAACTTTCCTTTGCCCTCCCCTCACCTTACCCTCCCTTCCCCTACCTAACCCACCCACCCGGCCCTGTCTACACCCCCCCCTTACCTTTGTCGGGGGATTTACGCCTCCCGGAGGGAGACGTAAATCCCCGCGCGCCAGCGGGCCTGCTGCGCGCCGGGCCGCGACCTGGGGGCGGGTACGGAGGGCACGGCCACGCCCCCGGGCCGTAGCCACGCCCCCGTACCCGCCCCCAAAACACTGCCGACACGCCCCCGGAACGCCGCGACGACCGGGCCCGCCCCCCGACACGCCCCCCTCCGAGACCCCCGGGACTTACGCGAGTCCCGGGGCTCTGCGCACGCCGGGAGGCCTATGTAAAATAGGCTTCCCGGCGCGCAGGGCCCTGCTCGCGTAAATCCGCCCGGTTTTGGGCGGATTTACGCGAGCAGGGCTCTGAAAATCCGCCCCTATATGTACATAGGTTTTGCCATTAAAGTATTTTAAAACAGTTTCAGCATCCATATCTTCCTATTTCCTTTTACCCTTCCAGAAGCTCACAATGACCAACACTTGGGCCCCAATCCCACAACCATTCCCACCCCCTTACCTTCTCCCTACTGTCCTAACCCACCACTAACACCCCATCCCACCCTGAACCCCTCTATTGCCCCTACCCACTCCCCAGCCCCTCTATTGCCTCCTAGCCTGTGACTTTTTAATTTCCTCATGAGTCTTTCATGAGGTACTTTGTCTAATGCTTTCTGAAAATCTAGATATACTATATCAACTGGCTCACCTTATTCACATGTTCATTTCGACCTTCAAAAAAATCTTTCAGATTGGTAAGACAAAACTTGTATTGGTTAAATACATGTTGGCTTTGCCCCATCAAACTATGACTATCTATATATTCAGTAATTTTCTTCTTTACAATAGTTTCAACCATTTTGCACAGCATTATCATCATGCTTGCTCACCAGGCTGTAGTTTCCTGATAATTCCTGAAACCGTTTGTAAAAAGTGGCACTACTCTGGCCACTGTAGCTGATTTTAAAGATAATTTACAAATTACTAATAGTAGGTCTGCAATTTCTTATTTTTTTAGTTTTTTAAAAAATCTGGGAGTATACCTTCTAGTCCAGTCATTTTGCTATTCTTTAGTTTGTCAATTTGCTCTGGTACATCTTCCAGGTTCATTGAGATTTTTTTCAGTTCTCCTGAATCATCACCTTTAAATATCACTTCAAGCATGGGCATCTCCTTACATTTTCTTCAGTAAAGACCAAAGCAAAGAATTAATTTAGTCTCTTTGCTATAACCTTGTCCTCCTTTAGTGTCCCTTTTACCCTTTGATCATCTAATGATCCATCTGACTCCCTTGCTGGCTTTTTGTTTTAAATGTACCCAAAAAAGGTTTTATTATGAGCTTTCCTTCCACACCAAGCTTCTTTTCAAAGTCTTTCTTTGACTCCTTATCATTGCTTTGCATCTAACTTGCCAGTGCTTATACTGTTTCCTGTTTCTTCATTTGGATCCATTTTCTATTTTTTGAAAGATGTTCTTTTAGCTAGAATAGCTCCTCTTACCTCACCTTTTAACCATACCTTTTTTAATTCATGGAATTCATCTGGTTTGGGCTTCCAAGTTGGCATTTTTAAAGAACATCCATGCCTCATATAAACTCTTAATCTTTGCAACTGCTCCTTTCAGTTTTTTCCTAACCATTTTCCTCATTTTATCATAGTCTCACATTTGAAAGTTAAATGCCATGACTATAGATATTGTTAGTGTCCTCCCTCCAGTTATCAAGTCAAATTTGATTATGTTATGATCACTATTGCAAAATGGGCCCAACACCATTAATTTGTGCACCAAATGTTGCACATCCCTTCTGTGCTCGGCCTGCGCCCGGGCTGCTCACCTCATCCCTACTCCGGTGGGTCCCGGGTCGTCCTCCTCCGCTGCTGCTACCACTCATCCACGGTGTCCCATGGTGGTGACCACCAGGCCGTCCACCACTTACCAGGCCTCATGGCGGGGTTCAGCATCCTCTGTGACACTGGCCCTGCCCTTAGGCATGCGCGCCAAGGGTGGCTCCCAGCTCCGCGACACACCCTGATTGACAGTAAGATTTAAGGAAGTGGTCAGACACCACTTCCTTGCCTTGGCAATCAGGTCAATACTCCGGTGTCATTAGTTTGCCTGCTTTAGTGTCTTCTGTTCCAGTGTCTCCTGTTCCAGCATCTCCTATTCCAGCGTCTCTCCATTCCCTGGTAGTACCCTTCAGACTGATCTCACGGTACTGACCTCTGCTTGCTCTTGACCACGTCTGACTGCTGCCTCGAACCGACCTCTGCCTGTCTACTGACCATGTCTGACCGCTGCCTGGAACTTGACCTTTGCCTGATCTGACTACACCCAGACTGAGTACTGGTACTGACCCCTGCTTCAGCTGACCATTATGGACTGATATTCTGGCCTAGACCGTCGCTATCCACTCGGACACTCTATTCTGGCCTCCTGTGACCTCTGGACCTTCTTGTTTGGACATTGACCGCACACCTTTGTTTGTGGTGGGCACTCCCCTGCACTTAAGAACATAAGAACATAAGAACATGCCATGCTGGGTCAGACCAAGGGTCCATCAAGCCCAGCATCCTGTTTCCAACAGAGGTCAAAACCAGGCCACAAGAACCTGGCAATTACCCAAACACTAAGAAGATCCCATGCTACTGATGCAATTAATAGCAGTGGCTATTCCCTAAGTAAAATTGATTAATAGCCATTAATGGACTTCTCCAAGAACTTATCCAAACCTTTTTTGAACCCAGCTATACTAACTGCACTAACCACATCCTCTGGCAACAAATTCCAGAGCTTTATTGTGCATTGAGTGAAAAAGAATTTTCTCCGATTAGTCTTAAATGTGCTACTTGCTTACTTCATGGAAGAGACCTTGGGGTAATTCTAGATCAACAACTCAATCTAAAAAACAGATCAACTCCATCCTCAAAGAAGGTTTCTTCAAGCTCAGTATTCTAAAGAAATTCAGACCCCTTGAAGAATATGATTGATCAGATACACAATATTAAGAGGAAAAATACCCAGACGCCTCTGCTGTACTGTGGCCTGTCAGAGGTGAATGAACTCTGAGAGACTTTCTGACTATCACAGATTCGAAGGATGTAGAAGATTTAGGAAACTTGTAAGCTCTGCACAGCATATAATTAAAGGCCAGAAAGGCCTCAATGACAATATCTGCACCACAATACAGGGAAACTTGTTTTGCAGGAACCCAGGATGCAGACTTTTGTCTTGCAGATGCCTCTCTCAACGGACAGGAACCAGGTACAAAGAAGATGCCTTTGAGGTTACAGCTTTAAATTAAATCCTGGTGCCAACCAACGGAATTCAAGCCTAGCTTCTATGTAAGACTAAGACTGCGATTTGTTTACACAACAAAGAATATCAAAAGAAGAATAGAAGAATACAGTGCATCAAAGCCAGGGTGATACAGGAACTTTTATCATGGAAGGGTGGTTTCAGGAAAGACTAGTAAATGAATGATTTTTACAACTGAATGGAGGATGTCCTCACAAGCATTTCCTATACATGATAGATTGTCATGACAACAGCATAATGTATCTTTGTAAAGAAGTCTTTGGACAGTCACGTCATTCATTCTGGAAGCTTCGGGAGTGTTGTATTTTGATTATATAAGTCAGGGCATGTCAAATATTCACTGAGATGCTAGTTATTACTGATAGAGGGCATTTATATCGCATCTCCCAGGAACACTTGTCTTGGACTCTCTTTTAAACAGCTGAATAAATTATATTTTAAAATCTTTTGCTGAGTAAGAAGTGTTCTTGTTGCCCTGGCTTTGAGTCCAGAAATTATACATTTTGGCACCCCAGGTGGGACTTTAATAGCTGTTGTTATTATAATTATTAATTATTAATAAGCTGTAGTATTACTTTTGGTGGACAAAAGTATACTAGGTTCTTGAATGGGTAATTTGGCTTGCCGTTCAAAGATAGTGAGTTGCCCACATGAGTGGAGGTTATCCCGGAGAATTATGAGTTCAGAGCAGATGTGGAATGAAGTTGGATCCATTTTGTGAGTAAGTAACGAAAAAAAAAAAAAAAAAGGAAAAATCTGTAAGTATCAATGTTTTTATTTTATTTGTTGTACAGTGTATATAGATTGTGTGTTACATCGGGTTTAGAATATTTTTTGCAAAATGTTCTTTAAGATATGTTAGGGAGACAGGACATGAGTTGATGATTTGATTAGAATCTAAATTAAGTTCTGCTATTTTCAGATTGAACAGTTGAAAAAACAGAGGGGTAGCCAACACTAGTCAGTCTGGGGTCTTTTGTCCTCAGACCGCATGGCCTTGGGCTCGGCAGCAGTTTCAATTTACATCTGGGGAGCTGCTGAGTAGAGCAGTGGTGAGTGTGTAGATTCAGAAGGAGAAAGAGGGAATAAGTTAAATTTGGTAAGTTGAAAGTTATAATTAGTATGATCAGGTGTTTTTCGTTAGTGGCTTTTTACCAAAGTTTAGTTGTTAAACAAAAACAAATGCGGTGCTTTTAAAATTAGAAACTGCATGGCTGGATATTATAGTTTACAGCTGTCTGTGATCAGAGGTACATAAATGCCTCCAGTTTATTTTAGTCTATGAGATTTATTTTTATCAGATCATATTTAAGTTTGCTTTGGAGTTAACGCGTGATTGCTGTTAGGGTATCATTAACCAGAGAAATGAATTTTTTTCAGTTTTATGGTGTTTTGCTTCTCCCCCCTCCCCCTCAAGGTACAGGGCTGAATGATGTAGCCATGGCTGGCCACAAGGACTCTTATGTTCACTGTAAACGTAGAAGAAGAATAACCAGCCCAGCAAGCTTCACACATTTTTTCTTATACTTATCTGTTTCTCTTAGTTTTTGGTTTTATTTCCTACCATTAATGCAGAGATGCTCATATTTGCATCTAAGTTTTTAGAATTGTGTGATTACCGAGAGTTTATTGTGAAGAGATTTTAGCACTATGTGCAGTGTGTTTCATTTCATTTGGTAAGAACGAAAGCATGAACCTGTGTTTATTTAAAGCCATTCATAATTAGATTTGATTTATCATTGGAGAGGGATGTATCGTTTTTTTTCTTTGGTCAGGGGTATAGGCAGAGAGATAGGAAGGAAAAAAATATATATATATAGCACAAGAGAGCGACTCCATGTTAATGAAATGATCTGTTTAAGTGCTTTATCACTTAACAAACCTAGTCATTGAGTGTAACAGTTGTTTGGCGGGAGAGGAGGTGAACCCCCCCCTTAGGAATGTGTTTGAGACGAAAGAAAGAAAAAAAAAAACCTGGGAGTGAGTCACTTTTAAAATGGATTTTACGTTCTGCTGAG
Source organism: Rhinatrema bivittatum (assembly GCF_901001135.1). Lineage (NCBI taxonomy): Eukaryota > Metazoa > Chordata > Amphibia > Gymnophiona > Rhinatrematidae > Rhinatrema > Rhinatrema bivittatum. The sequence continues at coordinate 606,237,427 of NC_042616.1, read as the reverse complement.
GTAAGAGGTTTGAGGTTTAAGTATGTTATAGGACTGAGTGCAAAGGTGATAGAAGAGGGATTAATGAATTGATCTGTTTAATGTGAAAACAGAAATTTGTGTTGAAAGTATGGGGAAAGTGAATATTAGGGATGAGAGATGACGTAATTTTAAAGAGGGAAGAGATTTATTTTTATGATGATGCTGGTAGGTACGAATGAATATGCAGAAGGCTGTGTGCTGGGAAATTTAGAATGTTTTGGGTAAAAAGTAGAGAAAAGATGTAAGTCAGTTGCATTTAATTGTGTGAAGATATGATTTATGTTAAATTAAACACAGGTCAGAAATAAACGGACGGCACTAATATGCATGACTTTTATGCGGCAGTATGTGTTAATTACAGTATTTATGTTATATTCTCAGGATAGTTCCCAGTTTTGATTATACCTCATTAGATGCTAACTTTTAGAAGTAAGGGAATGAATTAGGTTGCTTGTTTTGATGGGAGTTCAGGTATTGCATGTTTGTATTGTGGACTGGTTAGACGTTATGTAAAGGAGAAAGATTGTGAGACGGTGAACAGCAGAGAGTTAAGCAGCAATGCCTATTATCTATTTATGTGCCAGTAAGAAAAACTTTTGGTTAATGCATATTAGTATGTGCCATCCTTTTATTTTGCAGACTTCCAGACTCCTAGTTGATATGTTTGTGCTTTTGGAAATGATTCGTATTTCTATTTAGGGTATTTACAGGATTTGGTAGTAAGAACTTTGTGGAACATATGCATATTGGATGGAAATAAAATGACTTCTAATTAAATGCAAAGTTGTCTGTTTTAAGTTTCTCTTTTAGAAGGCGAGTTAGGAGTTTACAAGCATAGGAAAACAAAAAGGTTTTAGATTTGTAAAAGGAAGTAGCTCTTATCACAGGGGACAGCGCCTCCTAGGGGTGGACCATCATAGAAAGCAAAGTAGCTTTATGACTGCTTTTTTCTGAATTAAGGTATAACAGCAGTTTGACTTTTAAGGAACCTGTAATGTCATTTTTAAATTTCATTTTAATCATTATATTAACTGTTATATATTAGATTTCTTTCCAGGGTACCAAAGCACAAAGCGCATCTGTCTCTGTTCTATGGGAGATGAAGAATGCAGTTTATTCCAGTTTGATTCCTTTTTCATTTTTAATAGATCTATTCTACTTTTAATCCTGAGTTTTTGTTTTCTTTTGTGGATCGATCCAATTCTTTTATATTTTTACAGTATTTTTTAATTTTTGAGCTCAAACGTTTGTCATGTTGTCTGTTCTATGTTACATGTGTAAACTGAGGAATGAATGAATGAATGCATTATGTGGTCAGTGCTGTGACATATATGTTTTAATGTACAGTCTGAGTATTTATGTTTGTGGTCTGGACCATTGCATGATGTTTTGAAATAATGTGGGGATTATTTGGCAAATTAAATATAGGAAGTACGTGACATAAAAGTATTTTCTTACTACTTAATCGGCTTTGTTGCACTTTTATTTAGGTTTGACTTCATACACATGCATCTAATCTAAGGAGCTAAGAGATTCTGCCTTGATATCATCACTGAATCCTACTAAAAGAACTATATACGCACTGAATGCAGACATTATTCTTGGTCACAGATGTTCTTATATATTATATGGACTGCAAGGCTTACAATTTATACCTGATTTTTGCTTTTTTCTTTGTTCTGTGGGAATGACTTTATGCAGAATTTCGGTTCTTTCATTCTCTGTCAGCACTTAGGTGTTCAAGTTAATGATATCATTTGAAGTGATGCTGTTTTTATTAGTTTGTATGTTCCAAGTTAAGTAGTATTTTCCAGTTTTAGACTTTATAATACTTATATGCTGAATCAGCCAAATGCATATGTACTAGGTTTTTCTATCTTTATCTATGGAAGCTGCTTTGATCACATAGAGGGTGATGTGTTTCGGTGTGATTCAAATATGATAATTTAGGGTTCAAGAGGGAGATCTCTTTATATTTCTCTTCCACACTAGCCTAAGTTATAAGCTATTCCTATTCTTTTGTTTTGTAGCTTGCACTTAGGGTAATCACTTTGCTGATCTTTAATATCTCAATATTCTACCTCTTATTCTAATGTTTTCGCTGAACCCTTCTTTGAATATCTTTTTCCTATGACACTATTTACTAGATTTTACCTAATGACTGTTTCACTCTCTTTCACAAAGTTTTTTACTAGTGTAGCCTGTGATATTTATTATGAGATTGTGCTCCTTGAAAAAAATACATACCTTACACATGAGGAGCTCTGCTATAGGGATCTGCAACATTCTATTACTATATCTTTCGGCATATTAATTGCTCATTGTTTTTTTCTTCTTATCTTGGCCGTTTCACTATAAACTCTATCTGTGACTTATAAGCTAGTTGGTTTCTATTTAGGATTCCAAAGGGGAAGATATAATTTTTCTTAGTTCTATCTTCGATTTATATTACATTTCTTCCTTTCCCTGTGCAAAGACTCACACTGATGGTTTATCAATTCTGCAAAGTACATTATTTTGTTTTAGTTCATATAATATGCTAAAGACTTTCTCATAGTGTCAGCTTTTATTTGTTTTTATGATTATTCCCAATTACACTTAGGCTTACCATCATTTAAGAAGGGTATTAGCCCCATTTCCCCTAGAAGTATCTGAAGACTAAGCAGTATTATTAGCTATCATCTACCTTAATAATTAATACTTGCCATACACAGCTGTATTATCTCTTGGACATATGACTGTCACAAGTGAATTAGGACTGTCCATACAGTGAGGGTTTTCACTGCTACAGGTTGTTGTCATAATACTGGATAGCACTATAAATACCCTACAGAATTAGTATGATGTTTCGGACTTTTGCTATGCCTTTGCCTATCATGCATATGCCTTTGTATGTGATCTTCCATCACTGCAGCATATGACTAGAATATGTCTTATGCTTTGCAACACTTTTATAATTTATCCCACATCATGTATGCACAACACAGTATGAGTTCTTCTATTGATTCTTGTTTCTTCTATTCTATTGGTTCCTTTACTTTTCTGGTAAGGTGCATTGATTATATCCCTGCTTGTCATTTTAATGAATATTATCCTGGGTAGTTGTTCACAACAACAGTATTCATTGAAAAGATTTGCCCAAGATATCTAGTATTATATGAGAAACATAGTACTTTCATACTAGTCTCTCTGTGTACTTATCTTTACATGTTATACCATTATTATGTACTTACTTGATTCTGAAAGATAACATATGTGATTATGCTATTATGAAGTAGGGCCTTTTTATAATGCAGGTATTTGTATAGCTCCATTATAGAGCTAATAGCTACCTAGTGAAAATTAGTTTTGATGTTATTGTTTGATTAATTAGTGAATGCTTGTGGGAGTATCCTTCATATTAATTGGGAATCTAGAGGGACACACACATATGCACTACACCTGATAAATACCAAGGTTAGTGGTTAGGACACACTTTTAAGTTCCTTTGTCATGGCTCATCATCGAAGATTGATTGATGTGACACCTGTCCATTAAAGGTGTCCCATAGAGGGAAATGAAGAATATGATTGATCAGATACACAATATTAAGAGGAAAAATACCCAGACGCCTCTGCTGTACTGTGGCCTGTCAGAGGTGAATGAACTCTGAGAGACTTTCTGACTATCACAGATTCGAAGGATGTAGAAGATTTAGGAAACTTGTAAGCTCTGCACAGCATATAATTAAAGGCCAGAAAGGCTTCAATGACAATATCTGCACCACAATACAGGGAAACTTGTTTTGCAGGAACCCAGGATGCAGGCTTTTGTCTTGCAGATGCCTCTCTCAACGGACAGGAACCAGGTACAAAGAAGATGCCTTTTAGGTTACAGCTTTAAATTAAATCCTGGTGCCAACCGACGGAATTCAAGCCTAGCTTCTATGTAAGACTAAGACTGCGATTTGTTTACACAACAAAGAATATCAAAAGAAGAATAGAAGAATACAGTGCATCAAAGCCAGGGTGATACAGGAACTTTTATCATGGAAGGGTGGTTTCAGGAAAGACTAGTAAATGAATGATTTTTACAACTGAATGGAGGATGTCCTCACAAGCATTTCCTATACATGATAGATTGTCATGACAACAGCATAATGTATCTTTGTAAAGAAGTCTTTGGGCAGTCACGTCATTCATTCTGGAAGCTTCGGGAGTGTTGTATTTTGATTATATAAGTCAGGGCATGTCAAATATTCACTGAGATGCTAGTTATTACTGATAGAGGGCATTTATATCGCATCTCCCAGGAACACTTGTCTTGGACTCTCTTTTAAACAGCTGAATAAATTATATTTTAAAATCTTTTGCTGAGTAAGAAGTGTTCTTGTTGCCCTGGCTTTGAGTCCAGAAATTATACACCCTCCTCCACTATCATGATTTCCGTACTGTCATCCAAGCTACCCTTTCCTCAAAGCTAGACTACTGTAATGCCCTCCTCCTCGGACTACCCTCCTCCACTACAAAACCCTTACAAATGTTCCAAAATGCAATCGCCAGGGTTATCACCAACTCACGGAAAGCTGATCACATCACCCCTATACTCAAAGACCTCCACTGGCTCCCCATCGCATCCCGTATTCTCTTTAAAATCTTAACCATAGTACACAAATCCATCTACTCCTACAACTCTAACTGGCTTGATGAACCCTTTTGTCCCATACGCTCTGAACGACCCATTCGATCTGTCAACAAAGGCACCCTCTCAATACCCCCTTTAAAAAAAGCCCACCTCTCCGCCACAAGGGATTGCGCACTCACCATTGCAGGCCCTAAACAATGGAACGCCCTCCCGACCACACTCAGACTTGAGCCATGCTACTACAAGTTCAGAAAAAAACTAAAGACGTGGCTCTTCCGACAAGCCTACCCAGATTAATCTTCCCCCCTTTCACCCCCCTCCACTCCATGAACAGCCCCTACCTAAATTGAACCCATTTGTATATAGACTTTGGTAATTAGCCTGTTACACTTAAGACTTTATATATATAGACCTTGTATATAGCCTGTTACAGTTTATATTAATGCTTGTAATTCTCAATGCCTTCTGCTCTATGTATTCAATCCCTCCCGTTTCCCCTCCCTGTTGATAGTACTTTCAGCCTATTTGTTCCAATGTGAACCGGTATGTTTGCATACTAATGCCGGTATATAAAAGTTTCAAATAAATAAAATAAATAAATGGAATGCCCCCTAGTCCTTCTATTATTCGAAAGTGAAAATAACCGAGTCACATCTTCTCATTCAAGACCTCTCATGATCTTAAAGACCTCTATCATATCCCCCCTCAGCCGTCTCTTCTCCAAGCTGAACAGCCCTAACCTCTTCAGCCTTTCCTCATAGGGAAGCTGTTCCATCCCCTTTATCATTTTGGTTGCCCTTCTCTGTACCTTCTCCATCGCAACTATATCTTTTTTGAGATGCGGCGACCAGAATTGTACACAGTATTCAAGGTGTGGTCTCACCATGGAGCGATATAGAGGCATTATGACATTTTCCGTTCTATTAACCATTCCCTTCCTAATAATTCCTAACATTCTATTTGCTTTTTTGACTGCTGCAGCACACTGAGCTGACGATTTTAAAGTATTATCCACTATGATGCATAGATCTTTTTCCTGGGTGGTAGCTCCTAATATGGAACCTAACATTGTGTAACTACAGCAACGGTTATTTTTCCCTATATGTAACACCTTGCACTTGTCCACATTAAATTTCATCTGCCATTTGGATGCCCAATCTTCAAATCTTGCAAGGTCCTCCTGCAATGTATCACAGTCTGCTTGTGATTTAACTACTCTGAATAATTTTGTATCATCTGCAAATTTGAAAACCTCACTCGTCGTATTCCTTTCCAGATCATTTATATATATATAGAAAAGCACCGGTCCAAGTACAGATCCCTGAGGCACTCCACTGTTTACCCTTTTCCACTGAGAAAATTGACCATTTAATCCTACTCTCTGTTTCCTGTCTTTTAACCAGCTTGTAATCCATGAAAGGACATCGCCTCCTATCCCATGACTTTTTAGTTTTCGTAGAAGCCTCTCATGAGGGACTTTGTCAAACGCCTTCTGAAAATCCAAATACACTACATCTACCGGTTCACCTTTATCCACATGTTTATTAACCCCTTCAAAAAAATGAAGCAGATTTGTTAGGCAAGACTTCCCTTGGGTAAATCCATGTTGACTATGTTCCATTAAATCATGTCTTTCTATATGCTTTACAATTTTGTTCTTGAGAATAGTTTCCACTATTTTTCCAGGCACTGAAGTCAGGCTCACTGGTCTATAGTTACCCGGATTGCCCCTGGAGCCTTTTTTAAATATTGGGGTTACATTGGGCACCCTCCAGTCTTCAGGTACAATGGATGATTTTAATGATAGGTTACAAATTTTAACTAATAGATCAGAAATTTCATTTTTGAGTTCCTTCAGAACCCTAGGATGCATACCATCCGGTCCAGGTGATTTGCTACTCTTTAGTTTGTCAATCTGGCCTACTACATCTTCCAGGTTCACAGTGATTTCGTTCAGTTCGTCTGACTCATCACCCCTGAAAACCATCTCCGGAACTGGTATCTCCCCAACATCCTCATTAGTAAACACGGAGGCAAAGAATTCATTTAGTCTTTCTGCAATGGCCTTATCTTCCCTAAGAGCCCCTTTAACCCCACTGTCATCTAATGGTCCAACCGACTCCCTCACAGGTTTCATGCTTTGGATATATTTAAAAAAGTTTTTATTATGAGTTTTTGCCTCTATGGCCAATTTCATTTCAAATTCTCTCTTCGCCTGTCTTATCAATGTTTTACACTTAGCTTGACAATGCTTATGTTTTATCCTATTTTCTTCAGATGGATCCTTCTTCCAATTTTTGAAGGATGTTTTTTTGGCTAAAATAGCCTCTTTCACCTCACCTTTTAACCATGACGGTAATCATTTTGCCTTCCTTCCACCTTTCTTAATGTGCGGAATACATATGGACTGCGCATCTAGGATTGTATTTTTAAACAATGTCCATCTCTGTTGAACACTTTTAACCTTTGCAGCTGCACCTTTCAGTTTTTTTCTAAATATTTTTCTCATTTTATCAAAGTTTCCCTTTTTAAAATTTAGTGTTAGAGCTGCAGATTTACTTATTGTCCCCCTTCCAGTTATTAGTTTAAATTTGATCATGTTATGATCACTGTTGCCAAGTGGCACCACCACTGTTATTTCCTCTCTAGGAGACCCTGCAAGGCCCACCTGTTATGCTCCTGCCCGCAAGAAGCATGGGCAGGCTCTTACCTTCTCACAGACAGCCAGTCGGGCTGCTGATGCTTTTTCCATGAATCAGCTGGGGCTCCCCGCAGCTGTTCCCATGCGGCCGGCTTCTCTGTTCCTGCCTTCCCCCGACATGCTGCTGCGATCCCGGGCCCTTCAGTCAGCAGGCCGTCTCTGCTGGTGCCTGCTACAGCCCGAGTCCTTGCCTGGCTGGGAAGCCGTCCCTGCGAGTGCCTGCAGCCTGCTACAGCTCTCTACTTCCTGCAGTCTTACCTCTCCTCCTGGGGCTGTCTTCACGGCATGGAGCCGTTCCTGCAGTCAGCCCTTCTCCTGCTTCAGTCCTTGCAGCTCTCTGTTCTCTCTGCCGATGCCTGCAGCCAGCCTTACCTCTCTCTGCTTCTTCCTGCTTCTGTCCTTGCAGCTGGGAGCTGCTCCACTGACCTGCCTTCACCCAGCTCCAGCCCAGGGCTGCTCTACTGCTTCCTTGGCCTTCCACGTGGCTGAGGACGCCACCAGTTTCCAGCTCTTCTCTCCAGCTCCCTAGGGCGCGAGCGCGCGTCTCTCTGCTCCTCTTCAAGGGCCAGCCAGGTGTGGCCCCCTGCTGACCCCTCCCTGGGCGTTGTCCACCTCAGCCCTACTAAAGGGCTCAGCTTTCAGTCTGTCTTTGCCTTCGCAAGGAGTTGGTCACTCCTGAGATCCTTCGCTCCAGGAAGTCGTCCGTGTTCCAGCACTTCTGCAAGGTCCTGTGTTTCGTGTTACCTGTTGGAGCTCCTCGTCCAGTCCTGATGTCTGCTTGCCGTTCCAGTCCCAAGGTCTGTCTTTTGATCCAGTACTCGTGTTCCAGTCCTGATGTTCCTGCTGTTTCAGATGTCCATGTTCCAGCCCTAAGGTGTGTCTCCTGTTCCAGTATCCGTGTTCCAGTCCTGTTGTTCCTGCTGTTCCAGATGTCCTTGTTCCAGCATTGAGGTCTGTCTTAATCCTTGTTCCTGATCCTGATGCTTTAACCTGCCTTGAAGCTGCCAGGAGTGCAGCGTATCCTTGCCTCGAAGCTGCCAGGAGTGCAGCGTATCCTTGCCTCGAAGCTGCCAGGAGTGCAGCAACCTGCTCTTCCCTGTGCTCTCCCGCTCACAGGGTGGTCCGCGACTCAGTCCCGCGGGTGGTCTGAGTAGGGCGCCCTGAGGGACAGTGCCCATGTCTTCCTTCAGCCCTCGTTCCTGACTCCACCTCTGTGCATCCAGTACCTCGTCCTGAGTCCACGTCTGTGCCTGTCCACGTCTTTGCATCCTGCACCTCGTTCCTGAAGTCCACGTCTATGCCTGAGTCTACGTCGTTCCTGAGTCTCGTCTGAAACCATGTTCCAGTCTTCACTGCCCTGGCCTCCATCCGGCCTGCCGCTTCGTGCCGTACCCTGCGGCAGGTCCAAAAGGGCTAGGAACGGTCGGAGGACTGTTCACAAGACCAACATTGCGTTGTTGGGTCTTCCGAAGCGTGCAGGTCCGGAGGAGGGCCTGTCTTCCATGTCACTCCAGCCCTGCTCCCGTCCAGCCCATGCTCGGGCATGCCACGCCTCCCGAGGCACCTCTTCAGAGCCCTCTGGGGTCGAGCCGTGGCCCAAGGACACACATCACCCAGGAGTGGGATATCTCTCCTAGCGCTCCACAACACCACCTAAGACTAGGCAGCCCAGATACCCAAGGGCTCAACCTGCGGAAACCCCGGGTTGCTATTGGCGAAGCTCCAGCTAGCCTCTGTCTCCTCCTGTGCTCCGCCTCCTGGTGGCAGATGCTCTCTGGGTCCGACCAGAATGCTGTACCAATCCTGCTCCAGGCCAAGGGTCCACTTCTAGCGCAACAACCAAATCATGTGTTCAACTAAGGATTAGGCGTAAAATAGTGCCCCTTCTGTTGGTTCTTGTACCAGCTGCTTCATGAAGCAGTCATTTATTTCACTTTGAAAATTTACCTCCTTGGCATGACCAGATGTGACATTTAGCTAATAAATACTAGGATAATTGAAATTACCCTTTATTATTGTGCAGTTAATTTTGTTAGCTTCCCTAATTTCTATTCATATTTCATCACCTGTCAGTTCATTCTGACCAGGTAGATAGTATTATACCCCCACTGCTATTATATTCCCCTACTCACATGGAATTTCTATCCATAATTGTTCTATAGTGCATTTTGTTTCCTGCAGAACTTTTATCCTGTTTGACTCTATTCCCTCTTTAACATATAACACCACCCCTCCACCAATTTGATCCAGCCTATCATTGTGAAATAATTTGTACCCTGGTATCACTATGTCTAATTGGTTATTCTCCTTCCACCAGGTCTCTGAGATGACAATTATATCTATCTCCTCATTCAGTGCTATACATTCTATCTCTTCAATCTTATTTTTTAGATTTCTAGCATTTATATACAGACATTTCAAAGTATGTTTTTCATTTGCATTAATAACTTGCTTATCAGTTGACAGTTTGGAATCTTTCTGCTCTGTCTGCCCTTTACTTAAAGGCACTGGAATTACTTTAGCATTCATTGCAACCTCTCTATCAGGATGCTGTAACTTCCCTGTTTTTTAATATCCTTAAAAAATGCATAATTCTGAACTATGCACTTCTGAGCAACTGTTGGCTTCCACCCATCATCTAGTTTCTAAAGGTTGGTACCAGTAGCCTGGATCCACCCTGTTTAAAGTGGATGAAGCCCATCTTTCAGAAAAGGACCTCCTTCCCTAAAGTGTTGTCCAGTTCCTAACAAACCTAAAATTATTTTCCTTGCACCATCATCTCATCCATTCATTGAAACTCTGAAGCTCTGCCTGCCCATGGGGTCCTGCTTGTGTAATAGGGAACATTTCTGAAAATGCTCCCCTGGAGGTTCTGGATATCAGCTTTCTACCTAAAATCCTAAATTTGGCTTCCAGAACCTCTTTCCCACATGTACTAAGACAACTAGCTCCTCCCCACTACTCTCTAAAATCCTTTCTAGTTGATGCATGAAATCAGCTACCTTTGCACCAGGTAGGCAAGTTACCAAGCGATCCTCATGTACACCAGCCACCCAGCTATCTACATTCTTAATGATCAAATCACCATCTACAACAGCTGTCCTAACCCTTCCCTCCTGGCCATGTGCCCCTGGATATATATCCTCAGTGCAAGAAGATAATGCATCATCTTAAGAGCAGGTCCTAGCTACAGGAATGTTTTCTGCCACACCAAGGTGATACTCTCCTTCCAGATGACCTTTCCCCTTCTAGGAAGCACAGAGACTGCCAGAGTGGAGGTGGAACTGCTCTACCATGTCCCCGAAAGTCTCCACTATGATTTTTTCTGTCTTCTTTAGCTTCTTCAGATATGCCACACTAACTTCCAGAATCATTCTCTGAGGGCTAGGAGCAGGTTTGAGCATGCCATGTATCTGCAATATTCTGATTATTTGATTTTGATCTGTTTCATTTTGTTTATTCATAGTCCTCATAATATGAGTGGCATCATTACATACATATTTTGGCAGGCATTATGGTTTATTTGTTTGCTATTCAACCTGTGATATTGCTATGTGATTTTCACTGTGATGACTGTTCATGAGGAATAGAAATGTTGATAAATTAATTCTTGCTACTCTTTAAATTAAAATTATAAATTGAACTTACTAAGCCACTGAAATTTGTTTGTCTTCAGCTGTTGCGGTCCCAGTCACGGCAGCCGCGACTGGGCCCTTACTTTCTTGGCCCCAGTCCGTCTCCGAGGGTCTGCGGCCTGTTTCGCGGCATCCCCGTGGGGGGGACGCCGCCGAGAAGCCCTGCATGGATGCCTTCTCCCTAGGTGCGTGCGCGCAGTCTGCACTTATGAAGGCCATTTCCCGCCACTGGAAGCTCCGCCCCGTCGATGACATCAGACGCCACAGCCTATGTAAGGCCGCCGCGGAGCCCAGGACTTTGCCTTACAACGGGGTTCCTTGCGGTTCTCAGTTGCTCCGTGCCCCGGAGTGCGCTATTGCGTTAGCGTCTCCACTCCTGCCTGAGACTTGTGTTCTCTCCATGCTCAAGTCTTGCTTTTGTCTGGCTTGCTTGCAGTAACCTGTTCTGCTTCAGTTCCAGCTTGGTTCCAGGTTCCAGTAGCCAGTTCTGCTTCAGTTCCTGTCTGGTTCCAGTAGCCAGTTCTGCTTCAGCACCTGTCTGGTTTCAGTAGCCAGTCCTGCTTCAGTTCCTGTCTGGTTCCAGTAGCCAGTTCTGCTTCAGCTCCTGTCTGGTTCCAGTGCCCCGGAGTGCGCTATTGCGTTAGCGTCTCTGCTCCTGCCTGAGACTTGTGTTCTCTCCGTGCTCAAGTCTTGCTTTTGTCTGGCTTGCTTGCAGTAACCTGTTCTGCTTCAGTTCCAGCTTGGTTCCAGGTTCCAGTAGCTAGTTCTGCTTCAGTTCCTGTCTGGTTCCAGTAGCCAGTCCTGCTTCAGCTCCTGTCTGGTTCCAGTAGCCAGTTCTGCTTCAGTTCCTGCTTGCTTCAGTCCTAGCCTGCTTCAGTTCCTGCCTGTCACCAGAGCCCTGCCTGCCTGCTTCAGCTCCAGCTTCAGTGATCACCTACGTCCCAGTGGCCAGGCTTCTACGGGCTCCTCCCAGGGAAGTACCGGCTTCCAGGGTGAATCACCTAAGTCCCAGCGGCTGGACTCTTATGGGCTCCTCCCGGGAGAGTACCGGCTTCCAGGGTGAACCTCACCTTCTGCTCCTGCCTGGTATCCTCCTCCCGACCTGTCACTCTCCAGAGACTATAGTACACCTCTCCTCAGTCTCTCACAAGTCGGCCAAAGGGTCCACTAAACATTTCACTCACAACATTCAGCTATATTTGGTGGACGGTGACTACTTATGGGAGTATATCAGCTTTATTAACATATTTCAAAGTTTAAGCTCCATTTTGTATTGTTAGGTTTGTTGATTTGGCATTGATTTCTTTAGCTTTTCAGGTACCTACCTTCCTAAATACTAATATATCCCTCTCCAGTCTCAGCTCAAGTGGTAAGGCATTTCACAGTTTTGGGATAGTTGTCAAAAAAGCCTATTCTCAAACTGCAGTTGACAGAATGCTTTTAAATCCCACATTATTTATGCTGGCATATGAACAATAAATGAGGGGAAACAGACCATGAAATTGCACAAAAGCTGAGTTCACAATAGTAAGTGGACATTATGAACCATTACAGCACGCATGTGAAAAACATTTTAGTGCACATTCTAGTATATATGCCACTTTATAGTGATATGGACACCTGTTCCTGGGAACCTGACAATGCCCCCAGATGCATTTCATATAGCTCACCAAATGATATTTGGCCATAACCACCTATATAAGATTTGAGTTTGCGATCTAGAATATAAAGATTTCACATCTCTGTGCCAATTCTAAGAAACATTTCCTTCCTCAATTCTTAGTCTAACATATAGGGAAAATTGGTCCTTATTATCTCTTCTATTCTGAAGCTGTCATGCAATATTTTTGCACTAACAAATGACAACGGTTTCATACCAGGTAGCTGCATTATTTAACCCTGTTAGTTTTACTCTATCATCTCAAAAACCAAAAGAGCTAAGCATGATTTTGGTAGGAAAGATTTTTAGAAATATCCAAATGCATTTTTTTTTTGTTTTACTTAGTTATAAAACAGGGAATATTTTTAAGTTGGAGCCTTGCCAATTGTATTTTTGCAAAGGAATCCTTTGAATATAGTTTCTGTTTTAACTTTGACTAGTTTCCAAAGTGTAAAAACACTTGTAATGGATGCTATGTATATGTGAGTGTGCAAATGGAAAATGGAAAACTGTGAATCACACCACTGTCTGCCTGTAAGATTATGCCAGTAGTCAGTTATGGCACATGCACAAGGAGGAGGGAAAATTATTGCCTTAAATCTAGTTTCACAAATGAAATCCATATGTTCTGCATGAGTTCATTCTTTTTTTGTGGAAGGAGTTACACTAACACTGAAATGAATACCTTTAACAATTTCTTAATATAACCTTTATGCTGAATAGCCTTTAGCTATGGAAGGCTGAATCTTGCACCTCATGACTTGTCATACTGGTAGACCACATAAATAAAGTCAATAGAAAAAAATATCTCTGAAAACTGAACTGGGCCCTAGGCATAATTATCAAAATTATTTTTCTTTGGCTTAGAAAAGTATGTTAGTACAGAATATTTCAGTTTAGCATATGCATTTAGCCAAAACATTTTAATTGCCACATCTCTTCTTTGGTGCAGTTCCAAGATGAAGACTTTTAGATCAGTCCTGGGTCTGAACTTACATTCCAATTCAGTGTGGTATTTGTAATCCCTGATTCTACCCTTTGAAATAAATGCTGCAGGTCCTGTAAAGCATCAGGATGGGGATATCAAAAATCAAGTAGGGATGTGCATTTATTTTTAAATAAATGGGTAAAATACAACAAATGTGTCCATATTTGTTTCATTTATGAACCCTCAAAATAAATGGAGGTGACCCACAAATGAAACAAAACATATTCATCTCATTTGTTTATGTTTCCTATTTAGGTTTATGGTACATTTAAGTCTATGGCTGTGCAAATAAACAGGGAGAAGTAATTAGAACAACCAACTCTTGGCTGTGTAACCTCACAGCCTTGACAGAGTTGAAACAGAACAAGTTGGCAAGCAAACCACAGAGGACAAATCACAGTGCAGCTTTCAGTGGCTATCTGAACCAAGTAAAACTGATATCCTCCTACTGTAAAAAAGCTTTTTTTACAGTAGGAGGATACTGTCCAAAAAGCTCTGTATTTCCTTTCTAGCTAATGGCAGAGTATGACATCTTCATAGAAGCTTTCATAGAGTTTTAAAAAAGCTTAGAAACTTTTGAATTTCACACTGAGAAAGGGTTACTTCTCACTTTCTCTGTTCTGAACAGGTCTCACTCACTGTGCCAGGAAGACAGAGGCAGTGGGACTGTTGCTATTTTTTATTTTCTCTTCACTAGAGGAAGGTCAGGGAAGGGCACAGTTTGGAGATTGTAGGAGTGCTAATGATTATTTTGTCTCTGGACAGTGAGTTAAGCATAAAACTCTGACAGACTGGATAGAAAATGAGTCTTACCAGGCTGTCAGTCTTTTTGGTTCTATTTAGTGTTTAACTAACACTATTTGTGTGGAGTCAGTCAGTAGTGCACACAGCACAGCACTCATACACTGTATAAGTGTCTGAGTGTGTGTCAGATATTTCTCATAAAGTGAGTGATACTGTAAGTGGGGGTAGAGTAATATTATCAATAAATAAATTCATTTTTCATATACAAATCCCCAGTAGACAATGCACTTCAACAAATTCCATCATGTCAGGAAAAGGGAGAGGGAATGGTAGGCTTGGAAGATTTGGCAGGGACAAAGGAAGTGGTACAGATGCAACCTAGTCACATCTAGTAGCAGCAATAAAAAAAGGTACTAATCCTACCCTCAAATTGAAGATAAACATTTTTAGCCATAGAATGGCAGCAATGGAAAGTACTGGCAGGTCAAATCAGAAGCTATTGAAATATGGAGAGCATGTTCCTCTCCCTCTTGTTTTGTACCAGAGGGAAAAGGAAGTAGAGCCATATGAGGTAGACAGCATCTTGGGGCACACACTGGGACAGCAGAAGTGTAACAGCTAAAACCAGCTGCATGCTCTTCTACATTGACTACTGCTTCTGAGGCAATAGACACAGTATTTTTAACAACTGATTCTGAAGAAGAATCTTTTCTGGAATTTCCTGAATTAGAACTTGAAGAGCTAGAAGCTGAAGAAACTTTGGGAGAATTAGTCAGTAGCATCTTGATTTTCCAGTTTGGCGTTGAAGGAGAAAGATGAAGATACTGACAGTGATTAGAGAAACCCACAGCAAGAGCAGGCAGCAGAGGTAGAATGCCCTTGGCATTTTTCCTCAGGGTCCACACTCAACCTCAACACCAGTACTAGCATCAGTCCCCAAGGATGTAGAGATTGCAGAAGGCAACCCTGATCCGGAGTCACTTTAAAGTGAAGAAGGACTTGTATTTTACTAATTGTATTCATTACAGTAAAAATATCAGTCAAGGGAAGAAAGTGGGGCATCTGTCAAATGCTGGTATGCTAAATATACAACTGCATATCCTCTGAAACCTCACTAGATACTATATCCAAAGTCAGAGGGTCTTAGGCAATTATTCGTGCCAATATATCTTTTATTTCCAATTATTTTCAACAATTATTTTCAAATTTAACAAGAACATAAACTCTAGGCAGGGACTCTATGTTCAATATATTCATTAAAATAATCCAAACATGCTTTACCCCTTATAGCATGCCTTACCCCTCAGTGACTACACTCCAAACAAACCCATATCACATTCATACCTCATTCCTCAATCATCCATCATATAAAAATGTATAAAGTTTGAAAATTTGCCAAATGGCATTACCAATACAGAAAATGTTTTTCACATTTAAACCCGGGGTCTCTGGGCGCAGTCTGCCCTTTCTCTTTGTATGAGGCATAAGGGAGTGGTAACAACTTAAAACAGGGTTTTCCCAATCATACCTAGTATTATAATAATTAGGATCTCTAAGTGAGGCAGGAGGAGTAGTAAAGATAATAAAAAAAACTTACTAATCTTCTATTCCTTGTAGGCCGGGTAAATCTCCAATTATTCAGGCAAAGCCACGCGCCCCTTTGGCATGCGTGGATTCGGCAGCGCGCCGGCGTCATCTGCGCGCCGCAGGGGGTACCAGCTGTCTTCTTGTGCTTTCCAACTCCCCTTCCTTTACAGTACTTGTTGACTCTTAGTCTTGCCCTACCTATCAAATACTTTTCACAGGCCTGACCTACCCAATTATCTTTAATGGTTTTCATTCCCTCCTGGACATTTGCTTCAAATTCCACCATGATCACAATCCTTCATGTTTACTGCCTCTGAGGTCCTGGAGTATTTAGAAAAATTGATTCAGAAGAAGAATCATATCCTGGATTTTCTGAATCTGTGGATATTAAACAACTAGTGGCTAAAGATCATTTGATGCCTGTAGTAGGTCAGCAGCATTGTAGCCTCCAGTTAAGACCAACTCTAAGCCCGAACAATCAGCTCCTTCAGAAATGACATTGGGCCTCCTCCAGGTATTTTCTCTTGATTCTCCCTATCTAGGACTTTATACAAATGTGATAAGTGTCCTTTACCCTCATTTGGAGTCTTGAGGCATTCTTGCCACCCTTGGTGGCTTTTTTCTTATGATGCTTTTGGGTCTTCATGCCACTCTTTCACTTGCTTTCACCCTCTATCATTGCCTTGGGGGAGTTTCTGACTCTTTTAGTACTTTGCTTCCCCTTCATGGTACTTTGAGCTATTCATGCCATACTTGGTGCTGCTTTGCCCCTCTCATATATCCCTTCATGGCACTATTGTTGGAGACCATTACCCCACTTTTATAGCCTTGGGATTATCTGGTCAATCTTGCTGCTGTTTTTCTCCTCTGACAGTACTTTGGAGAACTCCTGCCACTGCTGGTATTGGTTTTCCCCAAGCAAGGCCTTCAGCTCTTCATGCCACTTTTGGTGTCACATTGACATAGTCTTGTTTCGTTTACATGCCTTCAACCTTCTAATGATGTCTACCCACTAGTTTCATTAGAAATAATTAGTAAATGCTAATTTGGGAGCCCAAAATAGGCTATATTGCCTCTTCCATTGACTATGATGGGAAACAAATAAATGAATAAAACATTTTGTTTTTGTTTGAAACTACTAAAATGAATGGAACTAACCTATAAAATGAATGAGCAAACTAAAATTAACATTTTTCCTTTGAACATCTCTAAAATTCAGGACTGGTCTAAACTTTCCCTACTGGAAATGAGTAACTTATCAGCTCTGCTGGTGTAATGCTTTTTGATGCCATCACATTGCCATTTTAAGGCATTGCTTTACAAGTTAGGCTGCTATGAAAGAGTAGATTTTAATTGAATTCAGACATTTCCATGAGAGAAGATAATTTGTGACTACCATTTCCAAACTGTCTGATTCTAATCCATTTAAATCATAGTCATAATGAGAAACACACACAAGACTTTTGTAGATGAATAAACTGAGGGTCAACTGGTATGTGTAGCCCCACACTGAGGTGTGGTCTATATTAATAATGGATTCCTTCTTAGTAAATAGATTTCTGAGGGGAGCTGTCCCTAAAATGGATTATTCTAGAAGTGCATCCAACCCTTTTTATCTGTAAGCCAATGAACACAAAAAGGTAAAACAGTACAACTTTTATTATTTCAAGAATTAAGACTGCAGTAAAAGAAATGCACATACAGTTTTAACTATACAGATAAAAATAAAGATACACAGTCAGATTGATTTCCCATGATATTTTGCCTTAGGGAAATAAACTATAACCTTAAATGTACTAGTACCACAACCTTGGATGCCATTACATTATTAGTGAGCTCACTATAACCCTTGAAGGCAAATATTTACACTAATAACTGGGTCACGTAATATACATGCATCAACATATACAGTTTCTCCAGCCCATCTGAAGGCAAATGCTCTGCTACATATATAATTCCTTAACTCTTGGGGGTTAGCAGCAACATCTGCGTTCTTTCCTCCAAGGGCAACAGACAATAGTGAAGCATGCAAAGTGTTTAACAGGGATATGCAAATGGATATCCCCTTCCAACCTTGGGTTATGGTGGTGAGTCCAGGTATTCAATGGTTAAAATGGAAAAGATAAAGAACTTGTGTTTAACTGTAATCTACAGTCTGATGAAGATGAATAAATGTGGTGATAAATGTTGCTGGAGTTTAGTTCGATAGCTTATCGCCAGGGAAAGGTCAGGTACAGACCTCTTCCCCTGCAAGTACGTAAGAACAATTTACTCATGCTCTCCAAATGATTCCTTCCAGTAATGGTCTTCCTTTCAGTTTGTGGAGCCTCTAAACACAGGAGGCAGAAAACATCACCCCAGGCACAGATCAGGGGACCTGGCAGGAGCTCTCAGCCACAACAGTGACAAGTTCAGCAGAGAATTGGTGCTGTAACCTCTAGTGAGTTAAAACTAGTTTCTTCCCAAGCCATCTACTAACCTCCCACTGCCTATTCTAACTGGGATATTCCCTGTGTAAATCCCAGAAGGGCACAGCAGATCTAATCTCTCCCTCCATCCACACTCCAAAAAACCTGGACAAATTTGAAATCTTTGTTCTCTCAGCTTTTTCAATTAGTCATATCCTCCTCTGCACTCATTGGCTCTTACAGTCATGTGATCAGAGGCATAGTACTGTCCAATAAGGAAATGACAGGTTGAGGCAGCCATGTTAAGGGCTGCAGATGTGCCAGAAACAGCAAGGCAAGTCAATAGCATCCTACCTGCACTTTTGTGGCAGGTATAAAGGTATGGAATGACTGAACAAAGAGCAGGGTAAGAGGGCACTACATATGTATTTAGCGTGCCAATTACACTATCTGTCTTTTAATTTCTCTTCTCACCACAATGTATTGCTCTGAATTAAGTTGCCATTAACTCTCCAAAGGGAACAATCAAACACAATTTCCTGCATCTCTCCTCTTTTAAATCAAAATTCATTCACAAGTAAATTATTGTAGGCACGTGGCTAATAGAAGATGATAAAACATGATATCATAAGAAATACTCTTGCATGTACATAGAAAATTAAAACACTATATATTACATTATAAAATACTTTCAATCCTGTCATAATTTGTAATGTTGTGTCTGTGGGCCCTTGGGCTGAGGCAAGATTGGCACTACCTGCAGGGCTCCTCCCTGCAGGTTCTTACTGTCAGCAGGCAGACCCAGGTAAGGCAGAGAGCGGACAGGTGCTTCACGTTTACCAGCCCACACTCTCTTCAGATTGAGCCTTTGGATGCCGAGGCCAGCAGGACGGGTGAGAGTCTCTGCTGGTATCTGGAGATGTATTCCGAGTCTAAGCAAAGTCTGTAGGCAGGCGATAAGTAGATGTGTCAGAGTCTGGACAAGGGTCAGAGGCAGGGAGCAGTCAGGCATATCCAGAGTCTAAGCATGAGTCAAACTAGATATCTGACTAAAGGAAAGGAAGAGGAATGGATAGGGCAGGCAGACAGGCAAGGCAGGAGCAGATTGGACAGATGAGGACTGGGGCATACAGAGACGAAGACTGGAACAGGCTTAGGAAGCAACATGCACTACCTTGGTAGATGGACCTGTTCCTGAGGCAGTGAGGGAGAGACAGAGAGGGCCCTTTATAGGGCTGAGTGTGTGGGGTCATCAGGAGATACTGCAGGGCTTTTCATGCCATGAGCCCTTTAAATAAGATGACATTGGTAGCATGCGCACCTAAGGAGGAACATGGCTGGTTGGAGATGGTGGCGTCCTATCACAAGGTGCTCGGTGGTGTGTCGGCAGTGCCCAGCCATATGAGAGGCAGAGTGGCTGGCTAAGCCAAGAAGGTAAGAGCAGTGGTTCATGGGAGCAGCCCATGTACCACTAAACACAACTGTACCCTCCCTCTTAAGCCCCCTCCCTGAGGCTTTTCATTTCCTGGGGTACCGCTGATGAAATTCCTTCAAGACATTGAGGTCCAATATGTTGGAGGATGGCTCCTATGAAATTTCCTCTGGAACATAGTTTTTCCAAGAGATGAAATCCTCAACTTCTTTGCCCCACTGGCAGGAATTCAGGACATCTTGGACTTTGTAAATTGCATATCCATCAGCAGCAACCTACTGTGGTTCAAGAGGCACCCTGAAGGGCCAAGAAAGCACTACTGGTTTGAGCAAAGAGATGTGGAACATGTTGTGGATCTTTAACATAGATGGTCGCTTTAGCTGGTATGTAACAGAGGCCACTTGTCCTAGCACCAAATAAGGCCCAATAAAGTGTGGTGCCAAATGCATTGAGAGAAGCTATAGGAGTAAATGTTGAGTACTTAGCCAAACCTTCTCACTCCTCTTCAGGCATCTGCCATTTTCTTGACTCGGGTGGTAGCCTTCTTCATAAACTGATTGGTCCATTCCATTAGTTCATGCAATTCCTGAGCTGAGAGTTGAGCCGCCGGTGAAAGAACTGTCATGGGCAGTGGCATAGGAGGCAGAGGTTGTTTTCCATAAACCAGCAGGAAAGAGGAGCAACCAGTGTCTGCTCTGAAGTGATTGCTATGGGAGAATTTGACCATAGGCAGGAGGGCAGCACAATTTTCGTGGAGCTCGTTGACATAAAAGCAGAGGAAGGTTTTAAGGGTGTGGTTGGTACTCTCTGCTTGCCCATTGCCTTGCAGGTGGTAGGCCACTGTGTAGTCAAGCATGATACCAAACATTTTGCAGAGAGAGCACCAATACCACACAGTAAATTGAACTCACTATCCAATAGTATATGCTTTGGTAATCCATGTAAGTGAAAGACATGAAGGGTGAAAAGATATACTAATTCCAAAGTGAAGGAAGACCTAGTAATGGAATGAAGTGTGCCATCTTGGAGGCTCGATCAATCACCACCCATATCATGGTGGCGTCATTAGAGACAGGGAGGTCCATGATAAAGTCCATGGACAAGTGGATCCAGGGTTCTGTAGGGGCTGGCAATGGCTGTAGCAGCCCCCAGGGCTGACCATGTAACACTTTTTGCTGTGCACAGATGGGACACGAGTCAACATAGACCTTGATGTCCTGCTTCATTTGGGGCCACCAGTAGTGCCAGTGAAACAATTTGAGAGTTTGTGCCCACCCAGGGTGTCCTGCTACATGGGAGTTTTAAGGCCCATTTCAACACTTTTTCATGCAATCTAGAAGGCACTATCATCCTCCTTAGAGGGATGGTACCATGGTTACCCTAATTATCTTAGCAGGATTGATGATGTGCCTAAGAGATTCTGGAACATCCTTGGTCTGAAAAGAGAAAGAGAAGACATCTGCTCATTGGTTTTTGAGTGCCAGGCGATATCGTAACTCAAAATTGAAGTGAGCAAAGAACAAGGACCTAACTCGCATTGAGCTGCTGAGTTTGATGTAGATGTTTAGGTTCATGTGGTCCTTTAAAATATAGTGATGTGGGGTTGAGCCCCCTCAAGAAGATGGCACCATTTTTCAAGAGTATAGTCAAGAAACCCCTCCTCTCAAAACAAATCAAATCAGGTGTACTATAAGCCAGTCATAATAGGCAGTATGGCAGAACAATGCCTTTTTTGCCTCATGCAAAATCATCTGCTAAGGTACAGCTATTTTTGAAAGAACATTTTTTTAATGTATTTTATTATGCAACTTATCTTAGAAGTTCTTCTGAAAGTCCAGCAAGATGCCCCGACACTGGCTGTGTTTCAATAACTGCATTAGGGGGCTGACGGAAAAGACCATCATATGTTGTTTCACATCGCACTTGTTAATATTGCTCAATGCATCATCTAGAAAGACAAATGTGCAAATACATTCTATGTGAAAACATTTCAGTGGTGCTCCAAGTAACACAAAGCTGCAGAGCTTACTTGCTAGGGCGACTTGACCCTCTTTGGCACCATAATGAGACAGGAAGCTCAAAGCCAGAATCTCAAATATAGAGATCACTTAATTAAAAATTATTCAGAGCAAATTTTTAAATTAAATAATTGAATACCATTCTAAATCTAAATGTAAACCTGATGGGGCTATTGTGTTCAAAGTAAAAATCCAAAATTGTTCATGGGTAAGAAGGTAAAGCTTTTGATCGCCTCCACGTGGATGAGGAAGCAAATGTTCTAAAATGCCTAATTTTAAATCACAGAAAGTGTGATTGTGTTCCAAGCAATAAGCCACTAAAGGGGCTTGAATCTTCTGATTTTTATTGCAACTTTTATGTTCTATGAGTCTAATTCTAATTTTTCTCTTAGTTTTTCCAATGTAAAGTTTATTGTATGTGCAGATGATGTAGTATACCACCAACAAAGTTTGGCAATCTGTTCTTGAGAACAAACGGATGGTTTGATTATTGCCAGGAACCTTAGTATCTTGTCCTGTGATAGTAAGTTGGAAAAAGGAACAGGAACTACATTGAAAATGTCTTATTTCTGTAGTATTGTTTGCTTGATGTATCAGAGTTGGGGCATCAGATTTTATTACCCTGTTCCAAATATTTTACCCCTAGTATACATAATATAACAGGGGGTGTAGCAAAGGTCAGGTGAGGCTAAAGAATATACTAGTAATTGAAAATAATGAAGGAAATTGTTGAAACCAAGTGAGAATACCATAACACACATGTTATTTTCTTGTGATTGTAATGAGTCAATTAAGAGCCACATGTGCTCAGCATTCTAAGCCCATTTGTATGCCTTTTTGATACTATGGAAAAGATAACCTTTAGATAGTAATCTAGCACTCAGATCTTGAGCCTGTCTGATGAAATCCTCCTTGATAGAACAGATTCATCGTAATCTTAGAAACTGTCCTATAGGTAAATTGTAGCACAAGTGAAAAGGGTAAAAATTGGTGAAATGCAATAATGTATTTCTCTCCATAGATTTACAGTAAATCATAGTATGAATTACATCATGATGTTTTATAATCAAAACATCTAAATAAGGAATCTACTCCAAACTAAAATTATGGGTGAAATGTAAATGTGAATCAAGGGTGTTCAGCCAAGAGATGAATTGTTCAAGACATTCTACAGTGGAAGTCCATAAGAAAAAAACATCATCAATGTATCAAAGCCATTTGGAAATATACTGAAAGAACTGTGAGTGGTACAAATAGGTTTATTCAAAAAAAGCCACATCTAGGTTCGCTATACTTGGGGCCATAGTGGCCCCCATAGCTACTCCTTGTTTTTGTAAGTAAAATTTGCCCATGAGTGAGAAGTAATTGTTTTTCAGTGCAATGGTTGCCAATCTCAATATAAAATGAGAAGATATTCGCTGAGGTAAAGGATGCTTATCCAAGGTATATTCCACTACCCAAAGCGCTTGATCATGAAGAATATTTAAATAGTGTGCACTAATGTGCAAAGTGACCAACAAAGTAGAAATTGAAATCTGAGGTAAATTATCAAGAATATTGAGAAAATGAGTAGTGTTTTGACATATGACTTGGCCAGTGGGACCTCTTATTTCAAAAACTTGATCTACGAATGTGGACCAGGGTTCTAATACTGATCCTACTGACAAAAAAATAGGTCTTTCTGGAGGATTATGTGCATCTTTATGGACCTTAGAAATTAAATAGAAAGCTGAAATTTTAGGAGAATGTGGTTTTGAAAACTGTATTTCACGTTTGGTAATAAAATGCTGAGATTCCTCTTCTTCCAATATTTCATTGATGGTATTTAATAATTATAAAGTCAGGTCTTCAGTTATTTGTTCATAAAACAAAGAATTGCTCAGTTGGGAGACTGACTCTTTGGTATATTGATTGAGTGCAAGATAACAATTTGCCAACCTTTATCTGCCAGTTTCACATCAAATTTGTATTTGCACATAAACTTTTCAAGGCTTCCAATTCAGTTTTAGATAAATGATATGCCACAGGAGAATAGTGCTCCTCCATTTTCCAAAAGTCACTAAGGTCCATAAAGGTTTTAATATGAGGATCAATTGGACCCAGAGGAAGCCAACATTGTTGCACTTGTAGATGGACCCTTGTCCTGGAGCAGTGGAGAATGGCTCCCTGGTAGGGACCATGAAGCACCTGCCCCCAGGGGGTGGAGCACAGGATGAGACAGAGGCTAGGATGAGCTTCACCACTGGAAGCCTGCGGTCCCCCCGGGTGGAGCCTGTAGGGACCCGGGCCGCTTGGACTTAGGTGGGCCTCGCAGGGTCTCCCAGAGAGGTAGTAAAGAGGCATGCCCACGAGCAGCAAGGGAGCGCGATTGGTCACTAGGCTGTAGGTCTGGAGAACCAAGGAAGGCCAGTACAGCGTAGGCGATAACAAGGCAAGGGACAAAGCCTGAATCAGGAGATGTGGTCAATGGCAGCCGGGGTCAGAATCCAAGGATCACTCCGAGGACTGGTCAACGAAGCAGGGGTCAGGTTCCAGAGGTCATACGAGGTCACAAGACAGGCAAAGGTCAAGATCCAGGCAGCGAGCAGAATAGTCAAGGAGCAGGTCGTGGTCAGTACCAGAGAGACAATCCGAGGGTACTACCTGGGGAGACAGGACAGACAGACACTGGAACAGAAGGATGCTGGAACAGAAGAATGTTGGACAAGGCTGGAACAGTAGGGCGCTGGAACAGTAGGACACTGGAACAAGGCTGGAACATGGCTGGAGCAAGACTGTGAACGCGGAGGCAAACTAGTACACTTACAGTGCCGACCCAATTGCCAAGGCAAGGAAGTGCAGGCAGGGACTTCCTTATATCGTATGTTCATTCAGGGCATGCCACGGAGCTAGGACCTGCCCCTGGCCCTACAAGAGGCCAGCAGTCCACGCACGCACATGTAGGGGCATGGCCAACACCACTGAGGACGCCAAACTCCGGCATGAGGCCTGGTGCACAGTGGAAGGCCCGGCGACCACCACCGCGGGACGCTGAGGCCTGGAGGTACTCGTGGCTGCCGCTGAGGAGGCCGACCCATGACCTGTAGAGGAGCTAGCGAGGTGAGCAGGCCCGTGTGCGGGCCGGGCGCGTACGGGGTGCGCAACAAACATGATTTAATGGCAACAATTGAAGAGTTATCTTGAGACAAAGTTAGTGTATTTGAGAAAAACAAACGTACTTTTAATAATCAAAAAAATCGATACAGGTCTTTTCTACACTGAAATTTATTATAAGAATATGTAAACACAAAGGATAAACCGTTATTATGTACTGCTATTTGTGCTGAGGAAATATGCTCATCTGACAAGATAATCACTGCAGATCTAGACATGCTTGAGAACGAGTAACGGTCGAGGATATTCCAATGGTAGTCAAGGAGAATGCCTTACTTTATAGGGTCTACGAAAAGTTCCCTGTTCTGGTTCCAAAAATGATCTTGTGTCTGAGTGTGTTGTAGGGCTTCAGTAGAATTGTCATATGAACTAGAAGAGTCATCCGATGAACTTTGGTAAGAAACATTTTTTTATAAGCTTCTTCTCCACTTGCCAAGCATAGATGTTGCCTGATTTATAATCATTTTCATCTCTTCTAAATTTGCAAATTTTATCTTGACATTAAGTAGAATGGAATTCTTCTATAGTCCAATTGTGTTCTTGTGAAGCTTTATCAAAACTGTCAACTGATGATTGAGATTGTAGGGCAAATTTAGCAGACTCAACAGTGTTTCTAAGAGTTTCACTAGTTTTTTTTTTGTGGTCTCCATAATTAAGAGCATCAGCCGGTCTAGTGAGCATTTGTTTAAGATCGTTAACCATTAAGGAAGGTTTCATCATCCATAAAGATCTTTGGTTCTTTATTTATCCTCAAACCTCTTGGGATCATAGATTGTTTAATGTATTGGAGCAATGTAGCACTATGGAGGTCAGCTCGAATAAGTTGCTTATGATGACATAGCATATCAGACTAAGTACTTGAGTCAACAGGAAGATCTGAATCATCAAACAAAGAAGTGTCCTTAAGTCTATCCACCACTTGTCCAGTGTAACTGAGTACATGTAATCCAGTCATAGTGCTGTTACTCCCTGCAGCCATATTTTTACTCAATGCAAAGATGAAAATAGACACTAGACAATCATGAATACGATAAAATTCAATGTGTCAAAAAAGAGGGACAGATGTCAAAGAGTATAGTCAAGAAACCCCTCCTCTCAAAACAAATCAAATCAGGTGTACTATAAAGCAGTCATAATAGGCAGTATAGACAGAACAATGCCAGAAAAGGCAATCATATGTTGTTGCACATTGTGCTTGTTAATATTGCACAATACATCATCTAGAAAGACAAATGTGCAAATAAGTTCTATGTGAAAACATTTCAGTGGTCTTTTCCATCAGTCCCCTGATGCAATTATCGAAACATGGCCAGTGTCAGAGCATCTTGCTGGACTTTCAGAAGGACTTCTAAGTTTTAATTGCATAAAAAATACATTAAATAAGTGTTATTTCAAAAATAGCTGTACCTTAGCCAATGGTTATGCATAAGGCAATGAAGGCATTGCTCTGCCAGTAGTGCCTATTATGACTGACTTATAGTACACCTGATTTGATTTGTTTTGAGAGGAGGGTTTCTTGACTATACTCTTTGACATCTGTCCCTCTTTTTTGACACATTGAATTTTATAGTATTTGCATTCTTCAAGATCCAGTTTGACCACCAAGAGCTCTCAATCTCCAATGTTATAGTTGTGTTTGGCTGAGAAGAACTTCTTAGAGAAGAAGGAACATGGACAAAGTACCTCTTCAGATGTGTATTAGTTGAGGAAAGCCCCTACCCCCAGGGTAGAGGCATCTACCTCTAAAATGAAGGGTCATGTGGGATCCGGTGACATAGGCAGGGCTTGTCAGCAAAGGAATTCTTTAATTTATGCAAAGCCTCAGTAGCCTCTGGTGGCCAATCTTTGGTGTTAGCGTCCTTGCGGGTAAGGGTAGTAAGGGGGGCTGCCATGGATGAGTAATTTGGAATTAACTGGCGGTAATAATTAGCAAACCCCAGGAATCTTTGTAAGGTCCAGAGCAGGGGTAGATTGGCCTATTGGGGGATCAGGCATCCCCCAGTGGACCGGTCGCTCTGGTCACATGGTCTGCCGAGTGCGGCCGCAACAGAGCCATGCTCGGCAGACCATGGGGTATCTCCTGGGCCGGTTTTGGAGAAAATCCCCGGGCCGATCTTTACCCGGAATCCACCCTTGGTCCAGAGCCCCACTGGGCGAGGCTAGTTCATGATGGCTTTTAGAGGTTCAATGCACAAACAGTATCAAACCACTTCCAGCTCATCAAGATTCCTTTAGATGGAAAAAATGCAGACAACGATGTGTTCCAATGTTTGATGTTAACCAAAGCCAGTCAAAACAAACTTTGCATTGGCATTCAAAAAACATCACTTAAAAAACAGAAACCAACCAATCATGTTTAAAGGAAATACACACAAATCTTGTTAAGAACAAGATTTTTCACCACCTTACTAACAATAAGACAAGTACAAATTAGACATATATTTTGCCATTGCATTTATTGGGACATTATAAAATTGGTTTGTGAAGACACAAGTGGTTCTATGGGATAAAGAAGAATTTGGCACATACAGTTTGCATCGATATTGCATTGAAAATTTAATGAAAAAATTTGGACAATGAGGGCACATGATGATGGTCAGAACACAAGGTCAGAAATTTGATGCCTTCCTACTTAATTTAAAAATCGTTTAGTGCTGAGTTGTTTTGCGTATGGCAGCTTTATATTGTAAGCAATAAGAGGTAGATTTTCAAAGACCTGTGTGTGCGTCCCTATGCGTGCGGTTCCCAGCATGTGCACATGGATGCAGTGATTTTATAACGTGCGCGTGGTGCCATGCGCATGTTATAAAATACAATTCCCATGAGCACATGCGCGCCCGATTTTAATATGTTCACATGCATGTGCAGGCAGGTGGTGTCTTGCATGCACAAGGGGGAGGATTTTAGTAAAAAAAACATGCAGCGCAATCAGGCCTACCCCAGCTCCCTCCCAATCCACTCCAATTAAGGAGCAGACTGGGAGAGAAATTTCCTATCCCCTATCTATTCTTTATCCCTTTTCTTTCTCCTCCGACCCCTAAACCTACCCTAACTAACCTATTTTTTTTTTATTTTTTAACTTACCTGCTCCTTTGAGCAGTAGTAAGTTCCGCCTGCTGGCCAGCTGCCAGCACATGCTTTCCCTGGACAGGGCGTAATGGCCACTGTCCTGGACGGCCTTTGCCCTGACCAGCCCCGCCCCTGTCCCGCCCAGACCTAGCCCAATCCAGCCTGCCCCTTTTAAGGAGCCTGGCACTTCAATGCGTATCTGGAGATATGCGCGTGGCTGGGCCATTTTAAAAATGCGTTCGTGCGCACACAGCCCAGCCACGCGCATATCTCCTGATTTTTGCATGCACCGGACTTTGAAAATTTGGGCTTAAGTGTTTGGCAAGATCAACATCAATACAATTTTTGTTGCTTCTACTTCTTAAGGGTAAAAATATTTAGAGTTAGATTTAAAAAGTGTTGCTCAAAAATGGCCACATACACATGTATGTGAACTGTGTGCAAGCAACATGAATTTTAAGAGGCCGGGAAGGATGCGTGTACACTACAGAATAAATAGGCAGGGCATGGGCCAAGACTGATTTATATAACTACAAATTTTGCAAAGGCAACATGTGTAATGTTACCTGTATAACTTTGCTACAATTCCTGAGAGCGAGAGCGAGAGAGAGCTGGTGTATAGGGTGACTGATACTCCATATATAGGTACCACTTTAGAGGGGCACTTTGAATCAGGGTGGGTTTTTGGAAGGTGGGTGGGGGTTGGGGTGCTGTTACTGACACATTCAGAGGTATTCATTGTAAAATTGACATCACTAAAGAATTTTAGTTCTTATAAGCGATGAAAAGGAGTCGATTTGTACCATGCAGCTAGCAGAGACTGCAGTGTACAAATCAACTCCTCTTGTTAGACTTTTCATTGCTTATAAGGACTAAAATTATTTTGTGATGTCAATTTTACAATGAATACCTCTGAATGTGTCTGTAACACCACCCCCTCCCTAAGCCCAACCCACCTCCCAAAAACTCACCCCTATTCAAAGTGTCCCTCTACAGTGGTACCTATATATAGAGTGTCAGACTGACCATACACGGAGGTTCTCTCTCTCTCTCTCTCTCTCTCCATATAAAGGCTGTCAGTATATGCACACCATGAGTATTTTAAATGCTACATGCATACTTTATAAAATGAGGCATGTTTATGGGTACACACGCATTTCATTTAAAATTCACCAGTTAGTGTGTAGATAGCATTTTCCCCTTTGTTATTATTTCTGTTTTCCCATTACTGCACTACATACAGAGTGTGGTTTGTTGCAGTTTCCAGTTCAGTTTTCACATTTCTGTTAATACTTTATGGTTACTTTATTCTGTATGTGATGGTCTGTCTATTCTGCAAGTGTGACTGAAGTGAGGGATTCTGTTAGTGTGTAGCTTCTATAAGGATCTGTTGCAGTACAGTTTGTTCTGTTTTCCACATAAGAAATATATTTTTCCAAACCCAGTGTAATATTGCAGTGCTATCTTTTCCTAGATAGGGTTTTTGTTGTTTGATAGCACTGTTTTAGTATGACAGGGTTACTACACAGGTTCTGAATTTTTTTTCTTTTTGAAGGTATTGTTTTACTTCGCAAAGTATCTTGCAGTAGAAGGTGTTTGTATTTCTGTTATGGAAGTGACACCAGAATTAGAAAATTGTATTTTGTATGGTGATTTGAAAGGGAAAACATCCAAGGTCCACCTTAGGGCAAATGTCTGTGCATTAGGGATGTGAATAGCTTTTTGACGATTTAAAAAAATCGTCAGATATTTTTTAAATCATCAAAAATCGTTAGAGTCACGATACAATAGAAATTCCCCCGATTTATCGTGAAAAATCGTAAATCGGTCACATGGGAGGAGCACTGGATGGCTGGTGCTGGACCCCCAGGGACTTTTGGCCAGCTTGGGGGGGCCTCCTGACCTCCACAAGACTTGCCAAAAGTCCAGCGGGGGTCCGGGAGCGACCTCCTGCACTTGGGTCGTATTGCCAGTATTCAAAATGGCGCCCACGCTACCTTTGCCCTCACTATGTCACAGGGGCCGACGGCCGGCTCCTGTGACATAGTGAGGGCAAAGGCTAGCGGCTGCCAGTACTGAACATGGCGCCGGCGCTAGCCTTTGCCCTCACTATGTCACAGGGGCCGACCGTCGGCCCCTATGACATTGTGAGGGCAAAGGTAGCGCTGGCGCCATTTTGAATATTGGCAATACGGCCCGAGTGCAGGAGGTCACTCCCGGACCCCCGCTGGACTTTTGGCAAGTCTTGTGGGGGTCAGGAGGCCCCCCCCCCCAAGCTGGCCAAAAGTCCTTGGGGGTCCAGCGAGAGTCCGGGAGCGATTTCCTGCACTCAGGCCATATTGCCAGTATTCAAAATGGCGCCGGCGCTACCTTTGCCCTATCACATGGTAAGGGCAAAGGGCCATTGGCGCCATTTTTATTAACGCAGCCGATGTCCTGAGAGCGGGCGATCGCTCCCTGCGCTCCCGCTGGGCCACCAGGTAATTTTAAAACCTTTTTGGGGGGTTCGGGAGGGTGGGGGAGGGTTTTTTTATTATCAGATCAGGTGCAGCCGATAATCAAAACTCAAATCGGGTTGGGCAATAAAAATTTTAAGATTTGGATTGGAACCGGAACCGATCAGATTCCGGTTCTGATTCACATCTCTACTGTGCATGCAAAGTATGTTATAGAACCGGAGGTGCAAGGCTTATATTGAAATTCTGTCTGTTCATGAATAGACTCCAGTATTTATTCTCATATCCATATTGAAGAACTGATTGAACGAGGATATCAAATATTTTAATTGTAGTTTTACTGGGAAGATGAAACTGGACAGGTTTTTTTTAAACTGCACAAAAGTTCCTTGGGACTTTCTTATTGTGTATTTTATAGGCAATTTAAAGGCAGGGGACTGGGCATGATTTGTGGAAATGTCACTTTGGTTTGCTCCCCTCCATAATTAGCTTTCCCCTCTCCATTGCTTTGCAGATGCACTAACGTTTCGAGGGATTCCATAACCCAGCCACCAGCACCGCCCCTGTACCCCACGGGGAAAAGTATGCACAGTGCTGAAAACATTCATAGTTTACCGCCCCCTCCCCCATGTAGGGACGAGGAGAAAATGTTCAAAGAAGCCTTCTCTATGAGTAAATACAAGCAATTTTCAAGACCATTTACCCAGGTATGTAGTGATTTATCCAGGTAAATTGGCCTTTCTGAAAATTACCCTTCTCTGCCAGGCTAAAAGCAGGTCAGGTTAAAACGAAGGGTTCCCAGGGATGAGCTTAGACTGGGGGAGTAAAACAGTGCACATACATGGGATTTCCGCAACTAGGCAGTTAATTTTACCTTTCCCACATAACCCCACCCAAAGAGCAGGTGCAACGTATGTATGTATTAATGATGCTAGCTCATTTACAAAGAGAAACCACCTGAGTAGTTTCTCTATGATAATTACCGTACCTGCTTGTACATATAGTAAAAACACCCTCATACTTTGGAACTTGTGGGCTACTTGAAAATTTCCTTCAGCTGTACTTTAATATTTCTTTCTAAAAAGTTTGAACAATTTCTCCACATACTAAATCAGCAGAATGTTTTTTTTTTTTTTTTATTTTAAGTGCCAGTCAGGCCCTGTGTTACAGTAACTGGTACCCTAGATGAATCTTCAGTCATTACCCTCCCCCCCAAAGTTACCTATTTGTGGCAACTCCAGCACAGCACTCCCTTCTTTGGCAGTATTGGCTCTCCCCCTCTGGGTCTTGTGCTGGTAGAATTTTGCTGCCCCCAAAATTTTGCCACTCTAGGCAACTGCCTAGTTTGCCTAATGGAAGCACTGCTCTATTTTCTTGCATTAGTTGGGAGGAGAGACAAAAAAAAAATTAAATATTTGATTTTCATTTGAGGAAAGGGCTCCCCACAGTCATATCTTGATACTGCATAAATGCATAAGGAAAGATCAGCTTTCTCAGCCCTGCTGTTATTCCACCTGTTTCTCAGGGGGAACGAAGACCACCAGGAAATATATTTAAGAATCATCGGTGCCACACAGAAGAAGAATAAAATGAGTTGCTGGTACATTTCCACATTTGCTGAATGCATCTCTAGGCACTACAAAGGGTATGTTATCAATATGCAAAAGCAAAGTCTCAGAGGCTGAGTTGCCTGCAGGGTATATTTTCAGCAGGACAGAATATTCTCATGCGAGGCAGGAACAATAGTAAATCTTATGTATGAGAGGGAAAGACCTAGAGGCTATGCATGGTATCTATTCTCTTTTGCTTCTTTCTCTCTCTCTCTCTTTCTTTTTAAAGGCTCCTGCATATAGTTACATTTATTGAAATTTGTGGGCCACAAGGCCAGATTCTAATAAAATCTTTGGAGGTAATTTTCAAAAGAGTTCCACACAAAAATGTAACATCCTATTATATATAACAATTTTCAAAAGCTCATTTGCATGCTTAGAGGTAAATTTAAAAAGCCCAGAGTGCGCCAAAACCAGGAGATACAGGAGTATGTCCAGCCGGCATACACTGAGCGGATTTTAAAAGCCGCCTGTGTACGCGCCTATCTCCTGGTATGTGCCCAAGTGAGAAAGCCTAAAAGAAGCAGGGGCATGGGCATGGCCTGGGCGGGGCAAGGGCAGGGCATGGGCATTCCATGACGTAAACCTGAAATGCACGCGTGAGTATTTACATGCACAGGTGTGCGCTGGGATCCCCTGCTGCATTACTTTGCCTCTGTTATGGATGGCGTGTAAGTATAAAAACAAACAAAAAAAACAAGCTAGGCTAGTCAGCGGGGTTTTAATGGTTGGGACTAACAATGGGAAAGGGAGGCTAATAACCTAGGAGGGGCTTGGAAGTCTGATCACTGAACTGGGTGAACTGGGAACAAATTGGGAAGACTAGTAATGGCGTCGGCACACATCCCTTATAAAATGTCCCCACTTATACGGTAGAGGTGGAATATGCGCGCCTATTTTATAACATGTGCACATTTACCCTCAAAACCAGACAAACACCAGATCCTTTGACTTTTGCAAGACAGCTGAAGTAAATATTGTTATATTCAAATATTGTTCCCTTAGACATTATGGGCCAGATTCATTAAGGATTTTCTCCCATTGTGTGTCTGTGGGGGAAAACCCTTAGTGAATCAGGTACTGTGATTGAACTGTGATTGAAAATTGGAATCAACACCTGGGACAATGTATTAGTCCCAGAAAAATTAGTAAAAGTAAAACCCTGCAGCTTTGCCCTGCAGTTTTCATTGGAATTAAGGGAGTGTAAGCACTCCTCTTTATAGCTCAAAAGAGTTGGGCAAAGTCCAAAGATAAACTGGAAAAGCAAGCTTATAAAAACCAGTGTGAAATTTACCAAACAGCTCTAGAGGAAGCAAAAATAATAGGTATTTTACCTCTAAAATACAACAATCCTGCAATTGTTCAAGAGAACTGTTTGAGTTAATCACATTGCTAACTGTTCCTTTCCCACCCCCATAGAGATCTCTGCTGTATCAAAGCTTGCTTGCCACACCCTCTCCAGATTTTTGGTTGATAAGGCTAAAATTAATGAAGAACTAGGGAAACTCTATGATACTTGGTTACAGAAGGGAACGGCAACTCTATAAGCAAGAATGAGAATATAATGCCCAGGTAATAAAGAACCCTTGATAAATGAGGATTTGTGTATCTGAGGATTTAAAGAAGTCAACCTTGAGAGGTTATTCTCAAAGTCGTACATGCCACTGCATCAAGGTCACACCCCTGCCCTTCAACTTTAATTGGGACTATGAAAGAGCATTCTGAAACCACGGCACTTGATTATCAATGCCTCACCTCCAGAAGGCAGTATGCTACTAGCCATAAAAAAAAGACATCAATTAGACCACTACTAAAAAAGCCGAGTCTGGACCCTGTGGTGTTAGAGAGTTGAGATCCAGGACCATGTAATAGATGCCAAAAGGGTTTAGCAGTGCACCAGGAAAGAGTTGTTTAATTTTGGGGGTAGCACAGATTAGAAAGGATGTAAAGGTTCCTTGATTATTATTTTTACCTCCATTAAGCATATAGTACAATACAACAATCTCTTATACCCTTAGCTATGTATTTCAGTGAATTCAGCTTTTTGTAGGATATTAACATGCTACTTCAAATGTGACTTTTGAATTGCTGATTACAATAAATTAGTTGTGTAAAGTGTGTTTGATGTGTTTGTGAAGGGAATAGTCCTTGATGTACAGTGCTGGTAATAAGAGAGTGAAGGCTAAGCAAAGTCTGAAATGTATATTATTTTATCTTGTATATATACAGTATGTAAATTTTGAAAATTGTCCCAGAGGGAAAAATACAGCAACTTACTTTCCCAGAGGGGAAAATACTGCTGGGTTTACTAAGCTTCAATACTTTGGAGTTTAAACTCTGCAGTATTTTTCTCAGCAGTAAATTACCACCAGTGAAAATACCACAACTCAGCTGCCCTTGAAAATTTTGCACAATGGCAGCCCCAGACTGTGGGGCTGCCATGCCTTAAAGGGGCTAATTAGCCTCGAGTAATGCCCAAGTGTAGATAAGACCCCAGGGGTCTCAACAGATTCCCTGACCCACAAAGTTGCCAAAAATAAAGTTTTCAATTTTACAACCCTCAGGTATAGGCCTTGCCCCTACCCCAACTCCTCCCTTTTGACAAAATATTACCTCCCATAGTCCATCCACTCCACTATCCCAAAACACCCCCATCCCCACCCTGGACTTATCAAACTTGCCCTGGTGCTCTGGAAGGACAAAAACACTCTCTGGTGGTCTGGGAGGCCACACCCAATGGCAGCCATTTTTCAAAATGGCACCAGTAGGAGAGAAGGCTATCGGCCTGCTGATACCATTTTAGAATATGGCCATTGTGTAGAGGGTGCTACGAGCCCACTAGGTGTGTTTTTTTTATTTGCATGTATTAAGTTAGTAATGAGTTGATTTGTGTACATTTGCATGTTAATCATCTCATTAGCATACTTGTGATGTGCTTACTCTTGACATTTAAGTAACCCATTTTTGGGGAATAGTGCTAATTCCAAAGGGCCATAAAAGAATTTCTTTCTGTGGACAAGCTCTTCTGTTTTTCCCCCAACTGTTCTTTCTCCTTGGGGGATTCTTTCTGTTTTGGGGGGGGGGGGGGGAACCTTGTGTGTGTGTTACCCTTGCGCTTTGGGACAGGTACTTGGACAAAACAGGCAGTATTCAATGGACAAGTTTTCAAAATAATGTTTACTGATATTGATTATAGGAAAATCAACTAAGTGAACAAATAAAATGTCCAAAGACTTCCAGATTCCTTGTCTTTGATGGAGTACAAGTTTAAATGAAGTATCCCTCTGTGAAAGTGTCCCTTAGTGCTGAAACTTGGAACTTGATATGATCCCATGATATGGGATGAATATTTATTTATTTATTTATTTATTTAAAACTTTTTATATACCGGCATTAGTAAGCATACATCATACCGGTTCACATTGTAACTGAAAGGCTGAAATTACAATCAACGGGGAGGGGAAACAGGGAGGAATATACATAGAGCAGAGGACAATGAAATTGAAGCATTAAAACTGTAACAGGCTATTTACAGGTCTGTATATAAAGGCTTAAACGGGTTACTTACAGGGTCTATACACTTACAAGGGCCCAAGGGTCTATATGCAAAAGGTTCAATGAAGGTATGGGCTGAAGGGGGGAGGGGGTGTCTCAAGGGGCAGGGGTATCCAAATCAGAGTGGATGCCCCTTTCCTCACAATCCCTGATTTCCAGAAGGGCACTCACAGTCTTCTCCTATCTGTGGCCTATGTTCCAAGGTGGAAACTCTGATTGGGGGTATATGGATGTTTTTTACTCCAATCTCCTTTTCAAAAGAAGAGCTTGTGACCCTCGTGTAGGAGGGGTCGGTTCTGGAACATGTATTACTGTCCAGATCTGAGCAAGGAAGGGGGGCAATAAAAATACTTCTTTCCCAAAATTGGAAACTCAATATATAAAAATAATTGAATTCACAGGTCACTGCAACCTCCTCTTGTGGTGGCAAAGGGGTATACAGATTCATTCCTGCACCTCTGGAGAAGGGTTTACAGCCTCCTAGAAGGTGCAGGTCAAAACCAGCAAACATAGAAAAACCCTTCGCTCTCTA
The DNA here is from genome assembly GCF_901001135.1 of Rhinatrema bivittatum. Lineage (NCBI taxonomy): Eukaryota > Metazoa > Chordata > Amphibia > Gymnophiona > Rhinatrematidae > Rhinatrema > Rhinatrema bivittatum. The sequence goes on along the minus strand of NC_042616.1, from coordinate 606,201,235 downwards.
AATCTTTCTTCCCTTCAGTATATCACCAAGATTGTAAGAGCAGTGACTCTCCCTTCCTTTGCTAAACTGAGGGCCTAATTGTGGAAAGCACATGTTTTTCCTCGCTGAAATCGAAACTATACTGCATCCTAGTTACATGGTCTAAACCCCCCCCCCCCCCCCCTGTTATTGCCTAACAGACCGCCCTATGCCTGCAAGCCTCTGGGGCAGGAGCAGTATTGAATATCATAAACTGTAATACAAATGACTAAATCATGAGGACTGGGGACTAGGGCCATCTGGTGGAGACTTCATAGTCTCTACATTTATAAATAGCATATGCATACATATGCATACATACATGTGTATACAGGCTATTTTTACACACAGAAACACTTTGAAAATTTACTCCTTACTATCCAAGTTTAGTATTACAACTATTTCTTCCTTTCATTACTCCATGGCCTTCTCCCACCAAGCAAGTATTACTTTCATGATAGCTTCACACATTTTACAAAATACCCATCTGAGATGGAATCATTACATGATATTACCCCATTTGAGTTACCACATTGTCTTCCCAAAACAACATAAGAACACACCTTTAGACCTGGGCAAAGATTCCCCAGTTTTCCCAACTCAAGCCATGCAAATCTTCTTTACTTCCAAGTCTTCGCAATATTACTCCACCTTTCTCCAGGACTCAGAACAAATATCTCTGCTTATTTCTCCTTGGGAAGAAATAGCTCTCCAGCCTCAGGATTCTCCCTTCAGGGGGAAAGCCCCTGAAGAAACCTCTTCTTGAGGAGAGGTGCTGCAAATAGTCCATCTCCAGGTGAGTCCCTGAAAATCGCTCCAACTCCTACTCCTCCCAACAAACCTCAACTCAGAATTATATACATTGCAATTACTCCTTCTAGAGGATCCTTGTTCCCAACCCTCTTAAAGAAGATACATCAACAAGATGCAACCTCCAGCCCTCATGGGCCCTCCATCACATGTATCATGCAATTTTACCAGACAATATGCTATTGTGGGAGACCGAGCAGTGTTTCCCATGCTGGAGGCATAAAACACACTGACTCCAGCCTTTTCATTTGCAGATAAAACTTTTATTGAAGTTCACAGTACTTCAAGAACACAATGACTGCCTACCTTTGCAGTAAATTCTCCACTCTCTGGGGTCTGGATCAGCATGGATTTATACGAACTGCCTCTCCTGGAGATGCAGGGCCTCTCAAACCCACGTGGGCTTACAATCTTATCTCTGCCCCAGCTGGTCCCCCCTCCCTCTGGACTCTCCCCTGTCCCCCAGGGTCCCACCCACAGAGCTGTCTCCCTCTGTGGGATTTAAGATGGACCAGGCATCTAGCTTGGTCCTGCCCTTACAACAAGAGGAAAATGGGGTCACTCCGTTACAGCTATCTGGTAGTGGTTTAATTAAATCACCCCATCAGAAATTTCTTTCCAACATTCAACATAAGAACATAAGAAAATGCCATACTGGGTCAGACCAAGGGTCCATCAAGCCCAGCATCCTGTTTCCAACAGTGGCCAATCCAGGCCATAAGAACCTGGCAAGTACCCAAAAGCTAAGTCTATTCCATGTAACCATTGCTAATGGCAGTGGCTATTCTCTAAGTGAACTTATAGCAGGTAATGGACTTCTCCTCCAAGAACTTATCCAATCCTTTTTTAAACACAGCTATATTAACTGCACTAACCGCATCCTCCGGCAACAAATTCCAGAGTCTAATTGTGCGTTGAGTAAAAAAGAACTTTCTCCGATTAGTTTTAAATGTGCCCCATGCTAACTTCATGGAGTGCCCCCTAGTCTTTCTACTATCCAAAAGAGTAAATAACCGATTCACATCTACCCGTTCTAGACCTCTCATGATTTTAAACACCTCTATCATATCCCCCCTCAGTCGTCTCTTCTCCAAGCTGAAAAGTCCTAACCTCTTTAGTCTTTCCTCATAGGAGAGTTGTTCCATTCCCCTTATCATTTTGGTAGCCCTTCTCTGTACCTTCTCCATCGCAATTATATCTTTTTTGAGATGCGGCGACCAGAATTGTACACAGTATTCAAGGTGCGGTCTCACCATGGAGCGATACAGAGGCATTATGACATTTTCCGTTTTATTCACCATTCCTTTTTTAATAATTCCCAACATTCTGTTTGCTTTTTTGACTGCCGCAGCACACTGTACCGACGATTTCAATGTGTTATCCACTATGACACCTAGATCTCTTTCTTGGGTTGTAGCACCTAATATGGAACCCAACATTGTGTAATTATAGCATGGGTTATTTTTCCCTATATGCATCACCTTGCACTTATCCACATTAAATTTCATCTGCCATTTGGATGCCCAATTTTCCAGTCTCACAAGGTCTTCCTGCAATTTATCACAATCTGCTTGTGATTTAACTGAACAATTTTGTGTCATCTGCAAATTTGATTATCTCACTCGTCGTATTTCTTTCCAGATCATTTATAAATATATTGAAAAGTAAGGGTCCCAATACAGATCCCTGAGGCACTCCACTGTCCACTCCCTTCCACTGAGAAAATTGTCCATTTAATCCTACTCTCTGTTTCCTGTCTTTTAGCCAGTTTGTAATCCACGAAAGGACATCGCCACCTATCCCATGACTTTTTACTTTTCCTAGAAGCCTCTCATGAGGAACTTTGTCAAACGCCTTCTGAAAATCCAAGTATACAACTACTACACAGGCAGAGTTTAAGTGAACTGCCCCATCTAAACTCTTTAGCCAATATACTCCAGTGTTATAGGCCCAAATTAGGGGCCCCGTTACATCATAGGCTTGTAGCTAAGAAGATAGGGACCCACATTATACATGATTCACATAGGCATTGTTAGCACAAGGCACAACTTAAAGCAAAGTAATATCTGCAGGATAAAGCCATATTTTGTGGTTTTCAGTGCTTTTCTTCTCTCTCTGCAGGAGATAAGAATGAGCTGCAGAGCTCAGATGCAGTTCCTTAAGCTGGTCAATATTCAAAAAGCTGATGAACGGGAAAGTTAATCAGTTATCTCCTGGACTGTCCCAGATATTCAGTCCATATCTGCATGAGCTGAAAATTCTCCACTAAAGTTACCAAGATAAAGCTATCCAGGTAACTTTGCCACTCACCGGCTTACTGAATATTTTGAAAAAAAAGTTGTAAGTGAAGGAACCAATCACTACCCAAGTACTGAGCTATCAGTCAGATGAATTGAACCAAATCACTGTGAACCTGAAATATGTACTAGGCCAGATTGACAAACTAAAGAGTAGCAAATCACCTGGACTGGATGGTATGCACCCCAGGTTTCTGAAGGAACTTAAAAATGAAATTTCAGATGTTAGTTAAAATATGTAACCTATCATTCAAATCATTCATTGTACCTGAAGACTGGAGGATGGCCAATCTAACCCTAATATTTAAAAAGAGCTCCAGAGGCAATCCAGGAAACTATAGATCAGTGAGCCTGACTTCAGTGCCAGGAAAAATTGTGAAAACTATTCTAAAGATCAAAATCACAGAGCATAAAGAAAGAAATGGTTTCATGGAACACAGTCAGCATAGATTTACCCAAGGGAAGTCTTCCTTACAAATCTGCTTCAATTTTTGAAGGGGTTAATAAACATGTGGATAAAGATGGACCAGTAAATATACTGTATTTGGATTTTCAGAAGGCATTTGACAAAGTCCCTCATGAGAGGCTTCCAATAAAACTAAAAAGTCATGGGATAGGGGGCGATGTCCTTTTGTGGATTACAAACTGGCTAAAAGACAGGAAACAGAGGGTAGGATTAAATGGTCAATTTTTTCAGTAGAAAAGGATAAACAGTGGAGTGCCTCAAGGATCTGTTCTTGAACCAGTGCTTTTCAATATATTTATAAACTAGCTGTATCCGGCCATGCGTTGCTATGGCTCAGTCTGGTAAAATGGAAAAGAAAGAAACGAGAAAGTGCGTGTTTCGAATATGGTTAATTTCACAATGCTTGTGGGTATACAATATTTTTTGTTGTTCCATTGTCTGTGCATATATAGAGATTGTCTGGTTTGCCAACTCTAGAACACGCAACATATAATTGTCCATGTGAGAAGCAATCCGTGTCTACATGTAAGCTGCATAATTCTAGAAATGAAAAAGAATGAAAAAAGAAAAAACATAAACTATACTCACTAAATGAATGGTATGGTAAACGACACAGCTCGATTCCAACGCAATGTCACACGAAATAATTAAATCAAAATGAAAATAAATCGAAATCTATGAAAATTCAATTTAACAATGCAATCGGAAACATTGAAATGGAATCGTAAAATATTTAGTCCAAGCTGTTAAACCCGTTAAAACGGGCGAGATTTTTGTCCCCTCTCCTTTTACGTCTTTGCTCTGCTCTGCTCCCCCCCCCCCAGCACCATGAAGGGCCAGAGGCGGTGGCGGTGGTAGGAGCTACAGCGGTGGCCGAGGGGGATCTCGCGAGGCGTAATGGTCCTGCCATCCCAACTCCCTCCCCCCTTCCCCGGTGGCGGAGGGTCAGGCTCAGACCCCTTTCACTCTATCCTTACAGGCCCCAACTCCTTTGCTCTCCCATTCCCCTCTACACTGAACCCCTTCCACTCTAACCTATAAGTGGAGAGCTGGGGGGGGTAGAGAATCTCTCTCTCATACAGCCTCCTACATAGGCTTCCTCTCTCTCTCTCTCGCTCTCTTGCATATACACTCCCCCTCTGTCCCTCACACACGCACGCCCAATCTCTCTCACACACATACACAATCCCTTACGTAGTCTCCCTCTCTCTCTTCTGAGATCAATGGTAATTCACTGGTGAGACCCTTGTGTGGTCTGAGTCAGAAGCCTCATCATTTTTTTCTTTTTTTTTTTGCCCTTTGAAGATTCCACGAGCCTCCCTACATTGCAGAGCCCAGGGCAATCACCCCAATTCACCCTCCTTTTCCCACCAGGAAGGCCCTGCTGCTAATTGTCAGGGCACATGTGCTCCCACTCAGCTATATACTATTATATAATGCTTTGCTATATCTCCCTGCCTGGCTGCTTCCATGACTGACTAGAGAGTATGCTATGCTCTGAATTCACTTTTACATCATAGTGAGCCTTGCAAAAGCTATCTACCTAATCATAAAAGCCGGAGCAAGGGGGGGGGGGGGGGACGGACTCCAAAGAAAAGGATACACAAGGGACTATTTTAACTGCCCCTCAAGCACTCACCTGATATTGTCTTTTCAAAGCTCACAAAATACCTTCTTCTTTAGGCATTACAGACTAGACATGTGAATCAGAACCGGAATCGGTTCTGATTCCGGTTCCGATTCACATCGTTTTTTTTTTTTTCATCCGGCCCGATCACGATTTTGTTTATTGGCTGCACCCGAGCCGATAAACAAAAAACCCACCCCGACCCTTTAAAACTAATCCCTTAGCTTCCCCCACCCTCCCGAACCCCCAAAAAACTATTTACAGGTACCTGGTGGTCCAGTGGGGGTCCCGGGAGTGATCTCCCGCTCCCGGGCCATCGGCTGCCACTAATCAAAATGGCGCCGATGGCCTTTGCCCTTACCATGTGACAGGGTATCCGTGCCATTGGCCAGCCCCTGTCACATGGAGGGATGGCCCGCACCATCTTTAAAAATGGTGCGGGCCATCCAGTGCTCCTACCATGTGACAGGGGCTGGCCAATGGCACGGATACCCTGTCACATGGTAAGGGCAAAGGCCATCGGCGCCATTTTTATTAGTGGCAGCCGACGGCCCGAGAGCAGGAGATCGCTTCCGGGACCCCCACTGGACCACCAGGTACCTGTAAAAAGTTTTTGGGGGGGTTGGGAGGGTGGGGGAAGCTAAGGGATTCATTTTAAAGGGTCGGGGTGGGTTTAGGGGTTATTTTTGTGTGCCGTTTTTCCCGCCCTCCCCCAAAACGATAAGAGCACCCCCACGAACAATTTCGTGGGGTTTTCCTATCGTTTTGGGAGAGCCCCCGATTTCTGACGATTTTGAAAATATCATACGATATTTTCAATCGTCCAAAGTCCGATTCACATCCCTATTACAGACAAATAGATGTCCAGCACCAGAGAAGCATGCGGCTTTTCTTGTGGTTAAAATAAGCCTCCTGGTAGCTCCCCAGGCTGGGGAAGGAGTTAGGTCTTCCCCAGCCCCTAATATTGTTTACCAAAAGACTTTAAACCAAAATGTTATGTTTTTGCTTATTACGGGGACACTTGGAGGGTGTCCTCTAACCAGGGCAAAGAATGAATATTTCTACTAGCTCTTTTTGAATTCCTATAAGCAACACTGTCTAAAGGTTGTCAATATGTTGAGGTGCAGTGTGTTAACCTGCACTTACACACCAGCTTAAGTGTGTTATGTCTTTGGCTTTGCAGTAACAGCAGTCTATCCTGCTACTGAATCTGTCATTTAAATATGACAAGAGTTATACTGAAGTCAGTCTACCTTCTCCAAATCATTAATGAAATATTTTCTCACTTTCTAATTTACTAAATCAAATGAAAGAACAATTATGAAGTTGGGAGAGTGGGGGATCTGGGAGAGCAGATAGTGAAAACAGAAAAAAAAACCCACAAATGCCAAGGACAGACTTTATTTCAAAGGCCCCAGCTCGGCAGCAATGCTCAGACACAGGCAGCAGGGGGAGCGAGAGCTCACGTAACCGAGTTCTTTTGCAGCTCTTCCTGTACAAACCATCCTTCAGAGAACACTGCTACAAGGCACTGAGGGACTCCCTCAGGACAAAAGCAGGCCGAAACTAAGGAAACGTGTCGGCAAAAGGATTCCATTCTGAATTTATGGTTCCAGTAAAGAGTCGGGGCTGCTTACTAAACCTTTTTCCAATTTAGCTGCAAACATGCAATCAATTCAGAACAAGGCTGTAGCATAACTGACCAGGAAACAGCAATCCATCTTCACAGAATGCTGTCATTTAAAAGTATGGTCCAGAGCCACGCTGAAATGTAGATCTGCACTGATGTTATATTATTTTAGGAGAGCAAGCTTAGAAATGATTGTTAATTGTAATTGCTCCCATAATAATAAAAATAAACAAAGGAGGGTGAATTTTAAAAGCCCAGTGTGTACATTAATTAGGAGATGCAAGAACAAATTGTGCTCGCACGTGCCAATCGGATTTTTAAACCTGGCGAGATACTGTCCATGCACATCTCAAAAGTTTTCAAAAAGGGGCAGGACACGGGTGTGGTCTGAGTGAGTCATAGGCATTTTAGGGTGTGAACCTGAGATGAGCGTGTAAATTCTTACACAATCCAACACGCGCTGAGGCCCCCTGCCATGTAAATTTACTTCTGCTATGGATGACGTGCAAAGTTAAAAAAATGAAGAAAGATAGGCAGATATGCGGGGTTTTAAAGGTCGGGATAACTAGAGGGAGTGAAGGCTATTAAACTAATGGAGTTTGAAGGACCTCTCTCTTAACTGGGTGAACTGGGATGAACTGGTAAAACTGGGACTAGCACTGGCATGCACCCCTTTTTAAATCCCCCGATTTACATGGTAGAAGCATTTGCACGCACAGGCGCAACCACGTAAAATTTAGCACTCGTGTGCATGCAGCTGGGGTACTTTATAACATGCACACAAGTGCACGCATATTTCATAAACTGGGTGTGTCCCTGGGCCAATGTACACAAGCAAATGTGCGTTCATGCGCCAGTTTGAAAGTTACCGTCCCTCTAAATCAGGCCCATAATATCCAAAGATTTCTTCTAACTAAATCCCCAGTGCTTTGGACCTGAACTAACTCTGATAAGCTTCTTTAAGCTCCTTCAGTTTAAGCATCTAAGTGTAATTCAGTGGCAGTTAGTAATTAGATTGAGTCAAAGGATGTCTTCTATATATTCCCAAATACTGACTCACAAATACAGATGTCAAACCAACAAATCTCAAACTTCAGTGTAATAAGTGATCTACACATAAATTTTAGCAAACACAACCACAAAAGTGTTTGTTCTATTTTATCCTGCTAGCAAAATCAGTAGATGATTCAGCCCTCTTCTTTAATGCTAGAGAGAGTAACTTTCAAATTGGCGCACAGGCGCACATTGGCCCTTGTACATGGTCCGTGCCCAGGGTCGCGGCCATTTTATAAGATTTGTGCATAAATGCGTGCATGTTATAAAATAGCCTGGCCATGTGCACTTGTATGAAAAATTTTAAGTGGACGCATGCATGGGCATGCAAATCTTGCTTCTACCGTGTAAGTCTGATGATATTAAAAGGGGCACATGCCCATGTCATTGCCAGTTTACCGTTTCAGTCACCAGTTCACCCAGTTCACAGCTAGATCCTCCAATCCACCTGGTTTGATAGCCTACACTCCCCAGTGTTACCCCAGATCCTTTAACCCCTGCGAAATGGGTCGCTCCTTTAATTTTATTATTTACATGTCATCCATAGCAGAAGTAAAGTTACATGGCACAGACCTCGCAGTGTGCAGGGGCACCTAAGTATTTACAAGCACATCTCTTGGCCAGGCCTCGAAATGCACAATCTCCACCCAGACCGTGCCCTGCCCTTTTTAAAAAACTTTTTAGATGTGCACCCAGCGGGTTTTACATGCATATCTGGGCACTTTTTAAAAAACGGTTGGCGCACGCAAGCCTGGCTTCTTTGCATATCACCTAATTGATGCACGCCCTGGGCTTTTAAAATTCACCTTATAATGTATTCCGATGTCTGCCTAACAGTCACCTACTCTTAATTCAACCTATCCCTGATCACTGATATTTTTTTAAGTTGTATACTCTTCCTTATCTCTATATTTTCTTTCTTTTGCTATCTCTCATTTTTTTCTCTTTCTCTCTCTGACATGTCAGCATGTCCTCACTACTATATACTGAGACTCCAAGGTATGCAAATGTACCTCATGCATATTCATTGTGGATATCCTGAAAACCTGACTGGCTTTGGGGTCCCCAGGACAGGTTTGGGAAGCCCTGATCTAGGATCAGGGATTGAGAGGACCCGTTCCAGGATCTGAGGAGACTGAAGAGATAGGAAGAAAGTAGAAGAATGGAGGAACAGCCTAGTAGTTAGAACCAGAAAAACCAGGGGTTAATTCCCACTGTTGTTCCTTAGGCAAGTGACTTTACTATCTGTTGCCTCAGGTATGAAATTAGATTGTAAGCCCTTTATATATAGGGAACTACCTACAGTACCTGAATGTAATCCACTTTGAAGTGCCAAAAAAGCAGAATGCATCCCCATTCTCTCCTATCCTCCTACCCATTTTGCTTAGACATACACATACCTGGTACCAATGTATTTTCTGTCCTTCACACAAATACTTCCCTCTCCCACCCCACCACTGTTCCCCTCTCTTTCACACACAGACACATATCCCCAAAGTCAATTCCCTCTCACCCCAATAATCCCCAACTCCCAAAAATGATCCCACTTTACTTCCCTAGCCAGTGTAGCCACAGCTGATCCACCTCATCTACCAGTGATCTCTTAGCCCCTCCTCCCCACAATAATTCCCCTATTATTCCCTCCTTTTCACCCTATTCCCAACCCTAACCCCATGATCTCCCTCTCATCCCCACCTCATACCTCCTTCACTGCTGGTGATCTAGGCCAGCAAGAAGAGCAACAGCAGTGACAGGAAAAGCAGGAAGGGGCAGGATTAGGGAAAAGGTAGTTTTTCCTTGCTCTACTGTCACTTCCAATTTCTACCCCCTCTTCTTCCCTGCACACTGTCTGAGAGAGAAGGGGCTGGAGCGGGAATAAGAGGACTGTTCTCTGCTGAGTGAGTTTTAGTGCAGCTGCAAGGCAGCAAATTTCCTGCTGCACACAGATTTTTGATGCCCTAAGCACAGGCCTAGTGTGCCTATTGGTAAATCCAGGCTTGTATATCACCCCGGAATGAAATAGGACAGCTCTGTTTATGTGTCAGAGTTCTGGTGACAGACCATAAGCAAGGTTAACATCTTTAGGGGCTCCACAGAAGCTGGCTCCCTCATATTTTAAAGCAGAAGGGGGCAGGGGCAAGAGATGATGAACTAGGCCCTATAATATAACCAGACCACGTCCAAAGACAGATTTTCAGGTATCCAGAGGTTCAATAAAATGCATTTCAGAACCTGTTTTGCTGTCTTTAAATAAAGGACCAATGTGGTCACAAATCTTTTTTATGTGTAGGATATCATTATTGAGAGCCTTTTACTGAGAGAGTTGTTTTCTCACTAAAACAACCTCAGGGAAGCTATCGCTATGATGATCTATTACAAAAAAGTGAACTGCCAGCAGCTGTAGGAAGAGGTCAAGACAATGATGGACCGTAACACTCCAAAGATAATATCAGCCAAGAATACTGTTGCCACAAAATCAGCAGCCATGGATACTATCACTGAAAATGCCCTGCCATGCTGCTGCCAGGGAGTGAAGGACTAGTCTACATCAGCCTGCCTATCTGTTATTCCTACAGCATAATCTCATCTGCAACTTGTGTTAGCTTGATAGCCCTATTTTCTCAGTAAGACATCTCCATCTCTAAGATGGCACCATTGATGCTGTAATGTCACTGGGGGCAATATCAAAAGTTTTTAGATGGGTAAACACATTTACCTGTGTAAAAATGTAGTTTGATTACTGTGGATAAAAATGGGCTGGGTTAGGTCAGTGCAGAGAAAGTATGTAAAATGATTGCATTTTTAAATCACTGTGGGTACTTTCCAGTGATTCAATGCAGGTGCAAACTAGATGGGCAGTATTAAATTTGCCCTCACTATGTCCACTCATAGTGACTTCTCCAGGGCTTTATAAAAAAAAACTAATGGATGCACTGCTGGCATGTGCAATCCTTATTTTGGTGTGTGCCCTCTGGACACTTTACAACCCACCAAAATGCTGCTTATTGTCTGGCTAAAATACTCTGTATGTCAGACCCTGTGTCTATGATGTTCAACTAGCATCCCATAATCCTGTAAACCCCCACCGCTTGGTAAGTAAAGCATGCTTCCAAAGCACTGTTGAGCACTGACTCATTTGTTGCAGTGTTGGGGACACACATCATATGATGTGGACAGGATAAAATTGGAAGGCTCTAAAGGGGGATCATTCTTAAAAAATAACTAACTCCACATCAAGTGTTCTGTATTCTTAAGACAAAAATATAAAACCAGCAAGTATAACATTAAAGACAGTACAGAATATAAAATATAGAAACACAAAAATATCAGACAGTCAATTGCATAAATCAGAAAAATAGTAACATAGTAACTATTAGTTAATAACATAGTAAAGGCAGCAGAAAAGGACCAAATGGTCCATCCAGTCTGCCCAGAAGACTTCTTATGTTAGTATCTGCCATGCCCATGTTTCCTTCAAGGGTAGCAACTGCAGCTCGGTACAGTTATCCCCAAGCCTTATGATAAGCCATAAAAATTTTACTGATAGCAACTTTTTTTACTGGATGATGAGCTTTCATGAGAATTCAGACAATGTTGCTTTATGTGCTTTGCTTATGAAGTTGGCAATAGAAGCAGTTCTGTGCTAGCTCCTTACAGTCAACAAGTCTTCCAGTGCAAATCATCGTGCATCTTGAGTTGAACCACAAGAAAGTGGAATTTACTGAATCTTAAGATACCGTCTCAGAATTTTAGAAATCCATTTTCCACAGTAACAAAATATTGTGGGGAAACAGATTTCTAAAATTCTGAGAGTATTTAAGAATCTGAGAGTACTTAGTGTATCAGATAGTACACTAGGTTTTTCCAGTAAGACTTTCTTTCCACTGAAATTTTAGGAAAATAAACTTCACTGTGCCCTTAACTGGAATTCCTTTCCAATCAGATGACAATGTGAGTGAGACACAATCTCACAATGGACAGGAGATGAGGCCACATAACTTTTTCTATCCTGGAACCTAGAAAGCAAATAGCCCCCTGCTTCCTCTTTCCAGCTCTCTTGTCTCCCCTAGTGACCATGTGAGACATCTATATAGACTCCTGCTTACTGACTTACCCTTTAGGGATGGACCATCCCACCACTCCTAAATGACCACTACTCCTTTGGAACTTCCCATTGCTGGACGATCCACTCTATATGGAAAAATCCCTAATCCCTCCCATCCTACAATTCATAAACAGGTTAACCCCATAATCTCTGGCAGGCATACCATACAATCTATAATAGGGATGTGCAGCAGAAAAATATTTGGTTCAGTTCATTCATTTGTTTCAAGGGCACCAGATTTTGTTTCATTACTTTCAAAACAAAAATAAATGTGTTTATTTGTTCATTCATTTATCATTAAAGTCAATCAGAGAAACACTGCAGCCTATTTTGAACTCCAGAATTGGGGTTTTCTCATCAATTCTAATGAAGCACGTGGGAAGAAAATCCAAGGCACCTAAACTGTGGTATAGTGGCAACAAAAGTGGCATGAATAAGCTAAGGCACTATAAATGGGGAAAGGGTTACCAGCAGTGGCAAAAGCTTTCCACAACATCAGCCAGAGAACAAAGAAGCAGAAAGAGGGGGAAGAACAACCCAAGGCTTCAAAAAAGGGCACCAACAACAGTGGCATAAACCCTGGAAGGCACTTTGCAGTTGGGGGCTAACAATGCAGCAGATGCTTAAAACCAATGTTTTTCACTACCTGCAGAGGCTGATCATCAAGGACAATCATTTCCCCACTGCTCCTTGTTACAACGTTTGATGCTGCCGCCTCTTTCCCCGAGACATGAATGGAACACTACCCCATTTCCTCCATGGTGGGATGCCGCTTCTGATGCATAGCAGGGGGCTGCTGGCCTGCCACCTGACTGCTGAAAGGGGCTGTGGGATCACCTTGGGAAAGAGAATTTCCCTTTTCAACCCCTTTCCTCTGGCTTTTATCTGGGGTAGAAAAATGGGTTCCCAAGCTAGTACAATGCCAGGGGCACCACTCATACTCTTTACCTGAGCTGCCTGCTCTTCCTCACTATCCTCAATTTCCTCTATCATCTCCGTCATGGAAGTAGAGGTAAAACAGTACTAACTAATCCTCCAAAATTGTCTTCCATTGGTAGCTCTTCAATTTCTGATTCAGGGAATCCCATACAAGATTCTTCCTCAGAATCAGTTGATGCAAATGCTACCTTCACTGCCTCACCAGCAATAACTAAAAAAGAATGCACTGCTGATTTTGGGTGTTACACTTTTCCTACCCCTGCTGCCCTGTTACTGTCTTCTTTGGATGGTTCTCCCACCTTTTACTTCTTCTCCAAAACAACAGGGAGAGGAATAGGTGGTATGGGCACATCCTATCCAAACTTCAATTTCTTCTGGCTACAGCTGCCTTCCTCTCCTTCCATTCTGGATTTGAAAAAGTTCCTCTTTAATTTAGGTGTAGGACTGCCTTTATGTTGCTCCCCCTATCAACCCTACCAATATTCCCTACTCTACCTTTCCCCAACATGATAGAATTTGTTCAGGTGAAGTTAGTGCACTGGCTACTGAGGGTTTATATATTACAAATATTTTTGTATTTAGTGGTACCATAACTATACTCAAAGTATCACTGTACTATGTATGTGTAGAGAACTGTCTGACACTTGTACACAAAAAGACAATGTAGTGCCATGCCATGCACTAGTGCTGATAGATTCCACACAAAAAAGACTGATAACCTGGTATAGACTCTTTCCTTCCATCTCTGTGCACTACTCAGTCACCTCACTGGTTCTCAGATAGAGACAAACATATCACTATCACTGCTGCAGTGTCTCCCAACCATATCCAGATCCTCACCCAGTGAAGGTAAAATCAGCAAATTGCCACTGCCTGTCTTTCTGTGGTAACTAATACAATGAATGAAACCAGTACAGCACAGAGAAAATTAGAAGCAGTACCTCTGTCAAAAATCCCAAAAGCTTTTTGTTTAAACTCTAAGAGAGTTTAAACAGATGTTCTTCTTTTACAAAAGCTAGCGAGGAAATACAGTGCTTCTCACACATGCTCAGATGGGTCAGCATCACTTGATCCAGATAGCAGCAATAGGCTAGCTTAAAACATATTTCTTTGAGATTTGTCATGAGTATGGCTTCCTTGCCAACATGTTGTAACTAACTCTAACAAGGCAGTGAGGGTCACACATGGAACTTGTGGTTTTATAATTACTTGCACCTGTTGCAGAGAGCCATACATTTCAATGGGCCATAGAAATGAATGGGAAACATAAACAAATGGGTCAAATAATATTTGTTTCATGTGTGGGATACCTTCATTTGTTTCGAAGGGTCAAAATGAAATGCATAGGGTTCTATTCAATATATTCATTTCAAACAAATGCACATTCCTAATCTCTAAGGAGTAGGCGATAATATGCAGTTTGTGAAACATTTTTGCTTCCAAACCACTCAAGAACTAGGATCAATGAAAGTAAATGCTTTGCACTGAGCAATTTGTAGCATTACACTACTGAAAAATAATTATAATATAAATGTCATATAGATTAAAACATTTTATAATACAATTAATAGTTTGTGTTGAAATGATTATAAGCAACACTGAGAGAAAATTCTAGCTCCTTTATTCAAAATTATTAGTAACCAGTAGACATAATCCAAAGCTAATTTACCTAAAATAGAAAGTGGGAAGAGTGTAGGGAATATACTTTGGACCCAATAATTAGCTCAAGTAATACACTCTTAATACCCACGTTTCTCACATTCCTCACCATTCAAGGAGCTGTTGCTAGTGCAAGGCAAATAAGACCCACATATAATAGCTGAGATAATTTGGATCTCAGTCAGTAAATAGTCCAAGCTCATTAGGAACCAGAATAATGTTTCATCTTTTCTGTTTCTATTATGTATTTTATTGTGACAAGCAATCATTCATAATGAATGACAGTTACATGGAGCATGGCTTAGATTTGTTATGCAACACCTATGGATCATTCTGAATTTAAAAGAACCAAAATCATCAAAGCCAAAATCTGTTCCAACACACACTTCTTACACATGACCTGCAAAGCTAAATACTCAGTAAATGAGTAATCTAGCCTAGGTCATACGTATTCTTGTCGAGGAAGGAGCATACACATTCTGTGAATCTCTTCACCTCCAGACTGGCTGTCAGATTTATTTTTTATTGTAAAGCACTTAGTAAAACTTTGAAGTGGTATATAACTATTGTAAATACATAAATAAATAAATAGATAAATACATAAACAAATAAATACATAAATAAGGTCTTGGCTCTCCTCAAGTTACAGCCAAGTACTTAGAGACTGGTATATGGCTACCCACATATGTAGGGACTACCAGAAATGTGCCAGTGTAGCAGACAGGAACCTGGTTTCAGGCAAATTTGGGGTTTTAAGAACATAAAAACATCTAGCAGGAAAATATGTGTCCTTCTTAAGTTCCTTTGTCTTAAACTGTCAATTTCCCACCTCAGGTCCTCATGTGAATGTTCATAATCCCCCCTCCCAAAGATGAGCATTGATTGGATACACCATAGTCAATTTGTATATCTTTGATGGTCTTTAGAAGAAGATTTTTCCTTAGCAGCAAGTAATGGTAAGCATTGGTAAATAATATAGCTTGTTGATTGGAATGTGCTGCTTAGAGGGATACAATGCCCATCAAAGCTACAGCAGCTTCACCAAGTTTGTTTTGGCTATGTCAGCTGTTTCAGACAATGTCTTGTTTATTGAACAATAGCAGTTCTTTGTCCCATATGATTCTTTAGCATACATCTTGTTTCTTCAGAGCGATCTTTCTTGATTCAAGTGACACACACACAGTTCCTTTAAGAGTGACCTGGGCTAGACCCTACAGATCTGGAGCTGGTTCAGTAGGCTATATCTGGAGAAAATTAAGGAAAGCAGGGAAAGTAGTCAAGAATGTGAAAAATCAAATAGAAGAAAAAATATCAAATACAATAAAACAGAGGGACAATAATTTTTGTAGATATATTAGTGATAGAAGGAACTGCAAAAGTGGCATTGTAAGACTCAAAGATGAAGGGGAGAAATATGTAGAGGCTGAAGAGGAAAAAACAAAATTGCTTAACAAATATTTCTGTTCGATATTCACCATGTAAGGGCCTGGACCAGGACAACATAAAACAAACACAAATAAGATTGGAAGTGAGGTAAACCTCAATCTATTTTCAGAACACTGTGCTTGTGAGGAGTTAGCTAAACTTAAAGTAGATAAGACGAAGGGGCCAGATGGGAAACATCCAAGGGTAGTAAGGGATCTCATGGAAGCTGCTCTGGCTGACCTTTTCAATGCTTCTTTAAAGTCCAGAGTAGTTCCAGAGGACTAGAAAAGGATGGATGTGGTTCCTATTCATAAAAGTGGAAGTAAGGAGGGGCTGGGACCTAGAGGCCAGTTAGTCTGACCTCTGTGGTGAGTAAACTTTTTTTTCACCAAGCCTTCCCTGAACCACCAGACAATTACTAGTTGGCCTTTCACTCCTACCCGGTCTGGCACTCGAATTTCTCGAAAAAAAAAAAAAAAAGACTCTGAGACTTTCAGGGTAAAGCACAGTTTTTTTAAGTTTTATAACTCGTACACTCTATGGTAACAATACTTTTATTACCGGCCTTTCTTCTTTCCAGCTTGTAGTAAGCTTCCAAGTTCTCTCCCCCTGTTGATTTGTAACTTTGACTTATTCCTACCTATTGTTATCTTTCGTTTACTTGAATTTGTTTACTCTAGTTTTTCCCTTTGTTAAACTGTAAACCGATCCGATATGGTTATTTACTATGAAGGTCGGTATAAAAAACTGTTAAAATAAATAAATAAATAAATAAACTAATGGAATTGCTGTGAAAACAAAGGATAATGCAATTTTTGGAATTCAATAGATTGCAAGATCTGAGGCAGCAGGGTTTTACCAGAGGTAAAACTTGTCAGACAAATCTAATCAATTTCTTTGATTGGGTGACCAGAGAGTTGGATCAAGGGAGAATGCTAGACATAGTGTACTTGGATTTCAGGAAGGCCTTTGACACTGTTCCACACAGAAGACTTATAAATAAATTGTGCACCCTTGGTATGGATCCTAGAGTGACTGATTCGGTTAAAAACTGGCTGAGTGGGAGGCAACAAAAGGTATTGGTAAACGGAGTTTTCTCACAGGAGGGGGTGGTTACTAGTGGTGTGCCTCAGGGATCAGTCATTGGACCAGTTCTTTTCGACATAACAGAATGGTTATCAGGAAAGATTTGTCTTTTTGCCAATGATACCAAAATTTGTACAGAGTGGACAGCCAGGAAGAAGTGGAAAAAATGAGGAGGAATCTGGTGAAGCTTGAGGAATGGTCTAAGGTCTGATAGCTCAGATTTAATGCTAAAAAAAATGCATAGTAATGCATTTAGGGTGCAAAACCTTAAGGGAAAAGTACAGTATTGGAGCTGAAATTATTCTAAGCACAAAAGAAAAGCAGGTGATTGTATCTGATGATCTTAAGGTGGTCAATCAGGTGGATAAAGTGATGGTAAAAGCCAGAAAGATGCTTGGCTGCATAGGGAAAGAAATGGTCAGCAGAAAAACAGAGGTAATATTGCCCTTGTATCTGTCTCTGGTGAGATCTCACTTGGAATACTGTGTACAATTCTGGAGACCGCACCTTCAAAAGGATTAAACAGGATGGAGTCAGTCCAGAAGTGACTACTAAAATAGTCAGTGGTCTTCATTCTAAAGCATATGAGGATAGACTTAAGGATCTAAACATGTATACCCTAGAGGAAAGGCAAGATAGGGGAGATATGATAGATACATTTAAATATCTCAAAGGTTTCCATGCACAGGAGTGGAGCCTTTTTCAATCGAAAGGAGACTCTAGAACGATGAGTCAGACTGGATGGGCCATACGGTCTTCTTCTGCTGTTGTGTTTCTATATTTCTATATCCATCTGATCTGTCAGTTTCCCTATGAAGCATGTGATGTCAGCTTGGGTGCTCCTTATAAATCTATTTCAGCTCTGTTCTCCATGGTTCCTTCTTTCTTTGTACATGTGAACTCATTTTGTCACTATTAATCTTTGTATAAGAACTTAGGGGTTAGTTCTATAGATCCAGAGATTCTTACTTCTCTAGTGTCTGCTGGATTGACATTACTTAAAGAGTAAATTATTTCTGTAGTTCAACATAAATTGTTAAATTATATTTATAAACTTGGAGTTTCTCATTCATGACTTCTGATTCGTTATCTAAATATTGTTACTCCTTGGCATTATGCCTGTTGCATGTGCTGGTCGAGGCAGGCCCGCAGCCAGGCCCTCTTACCATCTTCTGCCTGTTTCAGCATTTGGCTCCACATCCCTTGCGGCTGTGGGTCGCTGCCTCCGACCTCAAGCCATCCCCGGTGCTCCTGTCTCCATGGCAGACACCTGTGCTCCGCAGCAGACCTCTCCACATGGTCCACAGAGAGACGTCGCCGGCTCGCACCGCACTCCTCCCTAGGCGTGCACGCATCTCTGTTCCTTTTCAAGGGGTCGTAACAGGAATCCAACCCACGGCCCTGGATGATGATGTCACTGGGCACTGGTATATAAGGCCAGGCCTAGCTCCTGTAAGTTGCCTTTGCAACAGGTCTCCACACTGGAAATGTACTTCGTTGTCTCCCAACAAGGTGCCTTGTTTCACCCGGTTGGGCTTCCTTGGGGTACTCCTTAAATCACTGTGTTCTTCACAATACAGCGATGTCAACTTAGACTATGGCTCCAGCCATTAAACATATCACTGCACAGCCATAAAGCTTCGCCAAAACTTTTCCTATCAACTTAACCATTGTTGGACGTATGTATGTTTTCTCAATCCTTAAGGCAAGAACTTCCGTGAGCAACAACCATATATTAAAACACCCGTTCCAGGTGGAATCACTCTTATGGTTTTTGCTCGCGGAAGTTCTTGCCTTAAAAAATTCTTAAGAAAATATTGATGTAATAGGGTTGTAGTGATTAATAAGCAAGGGAAAGTATATATATTGTGTGAGGGAAGTATATATGGGTCTGTTTTATACAGGTGATTTTTTTATATGAATGAGTATGTGAATGCAATATGTTTGATGAGTATATGTGTGTGAATGTGGGGATTGCAATTTGGTACTTACAGGGTATTTTTGATGTATTTTAAAATAAAGTTCATGTTCACAGTTGGTTATGTCTAGTGGTAAAATTCATGACTTCTGTCTGTCTTTAAAGTTTATGAGTGACAACTTATAGTGATTGTGTATGATACATAATGTAAATTGTGAAATTAAGTAAAAAAATAGAACTTTCTGTAGTGATATTTAATAAACAACTTTATAGATATTTTGACATTGTGTGTTACTGGAGTCATGATGAATGATATGAAAATAAGTCTATAATAGATGTTAACTGATATATGATTCCCAATGTTGTGATATTGCATTATTGAACAGGCCATATCCCGGTGCAGCAGAGTCAAAAGGACAGCAGAACAGGTGATTCACTGGTACTGAGACATCAAGGCCCAACTAAAGACCAAGGTGGACAGCCAAAATAGATATCTGCGGTAGACCAGAGGAGGAGCCCCTTGCCTTATCATCTTGACATCTATGGAGGATTGCTTCATCGAATGACTGGGACCGAATGTCTTTGAGGGGGCTGGATGAGCAGCTGTACACCACATGAGCTGAAGCCGGTAAGTTCACCACTTCACCTGTAAATGTCAAGGCTGCTGCGGATGTCCACATACTTTGAAATAAGATGTGCATATTGATTACTGCAAAGTGTGCATCATATGCCAAACAGTATATGTGTAATTCTTAGCATTTCTACTTATGTCTTCTTCTTTGTTTCCACAGCTCTTGCCTGGGAATCTGACGGTCCCAGCCATGAAGCCCCAGGGACCAGCAGCACATCCCCAGATACCAGCAATGCAGCCCCAGGGACAAGTAGCACAGGCCCACTTTTCATGGCACCCTTACTAGTGGATGCAGAAACACAGTGGAGCAAAGAGAAGGAGCAGCAGGAGCCAGCTCAAGAAAAGCTGCATATATTGGCACCCCTAGGTTTGCCAATATCTTTGAATTTCAGCTGCAATATCTCAGGCTTCATGGAGGACCCAAACTTGCAATGGGAGGCATGCAATATCCAGCATGCAATATCTCAAGCAAGAGGCAGCAGGCACTGAGCAGGTCAGCCTACCAGCCTGGTCATGCTGCATTTGGAGGCCCAAACTGCAGCTCAAACCACACCAACCACAGCACCTGCAGCTCCAGAATGGTCTATGCATTAGGGATGTGAATCGTGTCCTCGATCGTCTTAACGATCGATTTCGGCTGGGAGGGGGAGGGAATCGTATTGTTGCCGTTTGGGGGGGTAAAATATCGTGAAAAATCGTTAAAAATCGGTTAAAAATCGAAAAATCGAAAAACCGGCACATTAAAACCCCCTAAAACCCACCCCCGACCCTTTAAATTAAATCCCCCACCCTCCCGAACCCCCCCCCCCAATAACTTAAATAACCTGCGGGTCCAGCGGCGGTCCGGAACGGCAGCGGTCCGGAACGGGCTCCTGCTCCTGAATCTTGTCGTCTTCAGCCGGCGCCATTTTCCAAAATGGCACCGAAAAATGGCGGCGGCCATAGACGAAAAAGATTGGACGGCAGGAGGTCCTTCCGGACCCCCGCTGGACTTTTGGCAAGTCTCGTGGGGGTCAGGAGGCCCCCCACAAGCTGGCCAAAAGTTCCTGGAGGTCCAGCGGGGGTCAGGGAGCGATTTCCCGCCGCGAATCGTTTTCGTACGGAAAATGGCGCCGGCAGGAGATCGACTGCAGGAGGTCATTCAGCGAGGCGCCGGAACCCTCGCTGAACGACCTCCTGCAGTCGATCTCCTGCCGGCGCCATTTTCCGTACGAAAACGATTCGCGGCGGGGAAATCGCTCCCTGACCCCCGCTGGACCTCCAGGAACTTTTGGCCAGCTTGTGGGGGGCCTCCTGACCCCCACGAGACTTGCCAAAAGTCCAGCGGGGGTCCGGAAGGACCTCCTGCCGTCCAATCTTTTTCGTCTATGGCCGCCGCCATTTTCGGCGCCATTTTGGAAAATGGCGCCGGCTGAAGACGACAAGATTCAGGAGCAGGAGCCTGTTCCGGACCGCTGCCGTTCCGGACCGCCGCTGGACCCGCAGGTTATTTAAGTTATTGGGGGGGGGGGGGTTGGGGGGGGGGGGGGGATTTAATTTAAAGGGTGGGGGTGGGTTTTAGGGGTTTTAGTGTGCCGGCTCACGATTCTAACGATTTATAACGATAAATCGTTAGAATCTGTATTGTATTGTGTTCCATAACGGTTTAAGACGATATTAAAATTATCGGACGATAATTTTAATCGTCCTAAAACGATTCACATCCCTACTATGCATGGGCAGCTGGCCCGCATGGAAAGCAGGCAAAGCGTTCACCTCCACCATATATGGTAGAGCTAGTGCGCTTAAGGAGGGCTCACACTGCTCACACTCAAGCCCTGTATGATCAGACAGCAGCCTACACACAAGCCCTAACCACAGTTGCTACCTCCATAAATACTCTGACCAGTGTTCTGCAAAGAATGCCAGAACCTCCACCTATACCCTCCCCAACTTCAAATGAATCCATGCCACACAGCAGCTCATGACCAGAAGGATGACCCAGGAGTAGGCCTCTCAATCAGATGCCACCCCCAACTGGAAAGCCACTTCAAGGCAAAGGTCCATGAGGCCGCAGTAGTGGTAAAAATGTACTACTTTGAAGACTTGTGGAAATAAGCCTGGCTGGTCCTCTTTACAGAGTTCCTATGCCAGCTAGATGGAAGAAGCCTCATGAAAACAGAGTTCCTATGCTGGCCAGATGGAAGAAACCTCCTGATACAGAATTCCTTTGCTGGCTAGATAGAAGAAGCTTCCTAACTACAGAGTTCCTGTGCTGGCTTGCTGATGGGGATGGTCTACTGCCTGCCTGTGTTGTCCTGCTGACTTCTTATAATGCCTTACTCTATGCTCTGCCTGTACTCCAGCCTCCTTGATACGAAATCTAGTCATGGCCCAGCTGCTGTCTCTTCTCATCATGTTTCATCTCATGCTCCTGCTGCTGGTGTCTCCTCTTATCTCATCTCATCCTGCTGCTGCCTCCATGCTGGTGTCTCATCTCATCTCATCTCATCCTGGGGCTCCTGCCTTCATGCTGATATTTCATCTCATCTCACCCAACTTCTGCCTCCATGCTAGTGTCTCATCTCATCCTGGGGCTCCTGCCTCCATACTGCTGTGTTATCTACTGGTCCTGCTGCCTCCATGCTGTGCTCTTCAGTCCTGGGTCTGCTGCCTGTTATTTTAAACTCTGCTGCTTTGGTTCTTAGGCTGTCCCCTTTGAGTGCATTCTTTCAACATGGACTGTCTGAGCCTTTGCTTGCCATCACATAGTAGTGCTGCATCAGCTCTAACATTAGAGCTATACTGTAGGTAGTGGGTGCCATTTACAGTTTCTATGTTCTTTGCTGTAATTATGATTTTTCAAAGGAGAAGATTGTAATACTATATATGTCATCTTGTCTATTGTAACAATGTTAGTATATGTCCACTATATTTGCTGGTAAAGTCAGTTACAATGTCATGTGCTATTTGATAAGGTTTAAGGTTTATTCATTTTTTAAACCATCATATCAAAAGAACCATCATAACAGTGTACAACATATTAAAAGCAAGAAAATACAATACTTAGTCAAATCAAAAGGCAATCAATAAAAAGACAAATAAACAGAATAAATAGAAGCATCTTTAAAATATTATACATATTAATACAAAACTAAAATTTGGTTAGAATCAGTAAATTAATAGAATGTGATTAACAACGACATTGATTTGTTTTGATTATGGTGACCCCACATGTTGTCTAATAAAATAGTCACATATTTTGAAAGTTCACTTTCTGGTTGTATATTTTTATTGTGTGTTTTTTGTCTTAAGGGTTCATAGAAACATAAAAACATAGAAATGACGGCAGAAGAAGACCAAACGGCCCATCCAGTCTGCCCAGCAAGCTTCACACATTTTTTTCTCATACTTATCTGTTTCTCTTAGCTCTTTGGTTCTATTTCCCTTCCACCCCCACCATTAATGTAGAGAGCAGTGATGGAGCTGCATCCAAGTGAAATATCAAGCTTGATTAGTTAGGGGTAGTAGGGGAAGTAACCGCCACAATAAGCAAGCTACACCCATGCTTATTTGTTTTACCCAGACTATGTTATTCAGCCCTTATTGGTTGTTTTTCTTCTCCCCTGCCATTGAAGCAGGGAGCTATGCTGGATATGCGTGTAGTATCAGTTTTTCTTCTCCCCTGCCGTTGAAGCAGAGAGCTATGCTGGATATGCGTGAAGAATCAGTTTTTCTTCTCCCCTGCCGTTGAAGCAGAGAGCTATGTTGGATATGCATTGAAAGTGAAGTATCAGGCTTATTTGGTTTGGGGTAGTAACCGCCGTAACAAGCCAGCTACTCCCAGCTTTGTGAGTGCGAATCCTTTTTTCTTCTCCCCTGCCGTTGAAGCAGAGAGCTATGCTGGATATGCGTGAAGTATCAGTTTTTCTTCTCCCCTGCCGTTGAAGCAGGGAGCTATGCTGGATATGCGTGAAGTATCAGTTTTTCTTTTCCCCTGCCATTGAAGCAGGGAGCTATGCTTGATATGCGTGAAGTATCAGTTTTTCTTCTCCCCTGCCATTGAAGCAGAGAGCTATGCTGGATATGCGTGAAGTATCAGTTTTTCTTCTCCCCTGCCGTTGAAGCAGAGAGCTATGCTGGATATGCGTGACGTATCAGTTTTTCTTCTCCCCTGCCGTTGAAGCAGAGAGCTATGCTGGATATGCGTGAAGTATCAGTTTTTATCTTTTTTTACCTTTTATCACTAGGTAAAATGCATGAAGTATCAGTTTTTAACTTTTTTTTACCTTTTATCACTAGGTAAAAGGTTGGGGACCCACATGACTTTGCATGCTAGAGTGCCATTGTCCATGCCAACTAGACACATTTCTCATATGCAAGACCATATGGCTTAGGACAGAATGCTGAAAGCTCATTGTATGCTCCCAAGGAGACAGCAAGAGCAAACCTGTAAACTCCTTACTGTGGAGCATTATAAGTGGCTCGTGTTGTCTTCTCCAGGGAACATACTCTTAGCAAACTCAGGTGAATGGGCATGTATGTGAGATGGCCACTATCTAACTAATGTTCACCTCCTTACACTGTCTGATAGATTAGGGGTAGAAATGCTTGGCTAGAGCTGATGTAGCAATGTTTTCACTCTAGTGGTAACCAATAGGTTGTATAGCTATGCTAATGTCATAGTGCAGTTCAATCCAACCATTGGCCTCTTCCTTTGTGAGGATCTATCACCTCTGACCAAACAAGGGGCTTCTCTCTAGGTCTAGCACCGAATGCTGTCATCACATAAATCTTTACTCAGTAGCATACTAGAAAAGTACATAAAACACTAGATCTTGTTCATCTCTAGGGAGCAGAAATGTGCAGCTGCAGGAGGCAGACCTAGAGAGTAGATAGTATACATGTAATTCTTGTGTGGTGTTAGGTGAAGTGACACTAATCACCACACAAGAGATAACTTAGGGTCCCTTACTTGTGTCCTCACTCTACTTAAAAGGCATTCAATATAAAAGCGTTTTTAGGTCTCACAGCTTAAAAAAATTGTCAGCTCCCTGTAGCCTGCAGAAGATTGTGTCAGCTGCTGTGTTACAACTGAAGAAATGCCATGTAGGTATGTAGGATTGAGATTGCCCACTGGCCAAGAGCAGACAGTGATAAGGCCTGCTGATACTTGAGACCAGGCAGACTTCCACACAATGTCTCCCACCCTCTGTTCTGCCTTGGGTATCTATACAGAATGTATAGATGGCCAGTGGACAATCTCGATCCTACACACCTCCAGGATTCCTCCTCAGTTTTCACACAGCTGCTGACATGATCTTCTAATAGGTTACAGGTAGACAGAGGTGCAAAATCATTAGACTATGTAGTGGTCAAGTGATACAGCTCCAGATAGCACCAGAACCAGTCTTCTTTAATCAGCAGGATAGGAGTGCCACCTCTTCTATGCATCTAAAACATATGGAGCTACATATGGCAGATTAGTTGTAGGCCTAACCTGCCAGCATGTACATATGGAAGAGTAAGCCTCAAATAATGCAGTCTTGTGTGGCAAGCTCTATGTCTGGTTACCAGGATATATTCCTCAGATAAGTGGGTAAGTGGGCCACTGTGTATAAAAATAGAACCTCTAATATGGGTGCTAGCAGGCCTCCTGCCCCCCCCCCACCCCAGGTATCATCAATATGCCAGTACTGACCCCTCCCTCAAATCATTTATCTGTAGAACCTGAAAATAAATGACATAAGGGTGCCATTGGAACTACCCCTTCCCTCCAACCCTGCATACCCACAAATGTGGACAGCATCTAAATCCCTCCCCCAAAACATCACAGCCTCCTGGCAGCTAAAGCTCTTTTAACCATGCATACTCCCAAATACTACTACAAACAGGCCCACTCCAGGGACTAAGTGGGAGAGCCTCGGGTGCCATGGGTGCAAGGAGGAGGGAGGTGTACACTACAAGCAAATATCTACTCACCCAGCAAAGTATCACAGCATATCTCAGCTCTGACACTGCAAATTTTCACACACCCCTCTCCATGAAATGATTAAACATTGTCAGGGCATGGTGGAATGTTAGGTTACAAAGCATGAGGACATTTTCTCCCCATCCTATATATTAACATATCTGAGGCATCCATCATAAATTGTGGAAGCACGGGATTGCTTGTGTGAAAAGCCAGTGTGTGCTAAATGGGTGCACACACAGTGCATGTTCTGGTGTATGCATAGTTGTAGTAAGAGAGGGAACAACAAGCCCTATATCACACCCAAATACAAATCTAGACAGAGTCTACACAGCACAGAACTCACCCAGATACGCACAGATATACATATCTGTTCAGCCATTGATTTTAAAGACTACCTCCAGCACTTTGTTCACCTACACAAACCCAAGGTAGATATTCCTGGCCAGTTTATCATCACCACATATCTGTAGGGTTACAAGCAATAAGTAACAACAAATAGTGTCACATATTCAACTGAATTATATCATACGTGTAATACTAATACAATCACTTCACTACATATATTACTCACAATATTTTACTTCAATCATTTTTATTCATATACATATACTCAACATATTACAACTGCTTTTATTACAATATAAATACATATGGCCATCTCATTAATCTTTTAACACTTTACCTCATGGACATACCAGATACAATTAAGCTTTTTAAAATAATATCTTATGTTCATATTCCCATATACATTCTTCCCCCATTCACACAACCCCTAAATATACCCCCCCCCCCATATAAAACATACCTAAAAAAAATTATTCACTTGTGTGGTGATCCCCTCAGTTATATTTCTCTTCTTCTTACACAGGTACTTCCCCTATCCTTGTATTGGATCGTATCTTGTTCATACAACACTCCCTCATTTCTTGTTTATACGACACTCCCATTTCTTGTATATATAACACTCCCAATTTATCACCTGATTTCAATTTCTCAACTGATGTTACTTCTCATCCCATTGTCAATCAACATTCACATTTTCTGTTCATGTCCACCAATGATTTCACTTAATATCGCTCATCCAAACGTCCTCAGTACCCATCTTATTCTGTTTGAATCTTCAATAAATTTCTCTGCACACATTCCATCACAATGTCTTCAGTAATCTGGCTCAGGTTCCATGTGCCTTCAATGATATCAGCGAAGTTGATCCTCAACATATCAATTCATTTGTCTCCACCCAACCTCCATTTCCCTTCACTCAGGAAACCAAAGTCACAGCATTTTTCTCACAACTGCTCCGAAACCAGTCTGTATTGAGATAACTGGCTGGCGCCATCTTAAAAAATGGCATGGGCCATCCATTGCTCCTACCATGAGACAGGGGCCGGCCAATGGCACCAATAGCCCCTGTCACATGGTAATGGCAAAGGGCAATCGGCGCTATTTTGATTAGTGGCAGCCGACAGCCTGAGAGGGGGAGATCACTCCCAGGACCCCACTGGACCACCAGGGTTCTTTGGTAAGTCTTGTGGGGGTCGGGCAAGTCTTGGGGGGTTGGGAGGGTGGGGTTGCAATTAATTAAATTTGAAGGGTTGGGATGGGTTTGGGTTTGGGTTTGTTTGTTTTTTTATGTGCCCTTTCTCCCCCCAAAAACGATAATAAAACCACATGAAATTTCATGGGTTTTCCTATCGTTTCAGCACCCCCCCAACCCCGAAACGTGATGAAATCAGAAATATTGTCTATATTTCCTATTTTGTCGCAAATAAATGCATAAGCATATATGATAACAAATTTGTTAGAGTTATCAACATGGCCCCTTGATCCCTCAGGTGGCCCTAAGTGCTTGTCTTTCTACATAACAACAATGAAAGTGCAGAAGCCATCATGACTAACACATGATACCTCTGGGAGCAGTTGACCTATACATTTTGCACAGCAACAGGCTTTAGATAGAAGCTGCTTGTTGGCTCATGAGACCAACAGTTGACAACACCTTCTCTAGTCTTAATTCTAAACACAGAGCTGATTATTGAGAGTCTATCAGCACAACTGCCTTGGTCTTGGTATCCACAAATTCTAAAATTCAAACACCACATGAGATACATTGTATAGAACAGCTGCTCGTCTATGTTGGCCACCAGTCATGGCAGCCATGTGGACAAGCAAGGGCCTCAAACCATAAAACTCCTGAAAGGTGGTGACTCACCTTGGAAAATGACCATTCTGCTAGCTTGCCTCCCCAGAAGTCCTCAGCCTATGTGCTTTAAGGGTGGCCACAATAGGATAAGGAGTGTAACTGAGACTAGCAATTAGAACAAACAAACTATTTTGCATATTTTATATGTACCTATATAAAGCAGGACAACATGTCTAGCTCTGAGATGGACAGGGAAAGAGTCTTGCAGCGACGTGACATCTCCATATTTGACAATGGCTACCTGTGACATGTCGTGTTAGAAACTATTTATCTAGCCTATCTGTGCCTTGGGTTCAATGAGGTGAACCTTTTGTTAGGCAACATGTTGGTGCTATTAGAATCATATTTACATATACTCTGACCTATACATTTCAGAGGTGACTTTCAACTACAAGTGAAGTCATGACATCATCCGATTCCCAATCCTGCCTTCAGACAGTCTAGTATCCTTGTCTAGCCTCCATGAGCAGCTAACAAAACCAATATTACATCCCAAGTGCCAAGGCCATTTACTGTTTGTTTAGCTAGGTGTAGCAGGGCCCAGCTATGTATGGTCGCTTACAATCCCAATGAGATATGCTAGCTTGCACTGGCCTGTGGTAAGTTTGGGATTGCCACGCTCTTTGACACATGCTTTCCTAAAGGCTGTAAGTGAAAGCTTGATAGGTTAGCACTCCAATGACAGCACTGTCTTAGAAACAGCTGAGGCAGTGCTGTCATCTGTGTCTTTGTAGACCTATGGGACACAATGCATCCGATGTATATGTGCATATCTTCAGATGCACATGGATGTCAGCTAGGGAATCTGCCTGTAACATGTCAAGTCTGTGATTAATGCATTTAACTGTCAACATGTAGCTTCAGGTTGTGCTTTTAAGCAGCTGAGGAACTTGTGATTTCTATGATTTCTAAAGCAGTTGGGCTCCATGTCCTAGGCTCTGCTAGAGATCCATCATACTTGTGCTACTATCTTGCCCACATGTGAGGGCTAGGACAGGGTCCAAGGCATAGTCCCAGCAAGCAAGAAGGCACAAGCTAGGGCAAGCTTTGTGCACTATGCTTGCAGTCCTACACAAATTCTATTGCAAGACATAGGCTCTTTTAGAGCCACAATCACTCAGAAAACATTAGGCCAGCCACATGTCTTTGGTGTAATCTTTAGTTTGAGTCTACTTTATTTACTATAGTCTATTGCTCCAATGTCAAGATGTAGCCTAACTAGGCCTAAGTAAATTCTGTTACACATTGACCCAGAAAGAGGTCCAGTATGATTTAGGAATTTGGATATCAGGCATTTGATGCCTGAAGAGAATATTAAGCCAACAAGAATATGGTCATCACCAAAATAAATTTTTCCAGTGGCTACAATTTAAACATTGTAATCTGAACAGTAAACTTAACCTTGTTAATCTTACTGTGAACTTAAAAGTTAAAGACATTTGTCTCAAAATCATATCTTCCTCAAAACAGGCCTCTATTATTATTATTATTATTTATTTACTTATTTATTTGTATACCGTCAATCTGTACAATCAATTATGGCATTTTACAACACCTTAAATAAACATAAAAATAACAGCATACATAATCCTCAAATTATAGTGTGCATAACCATAATAAAACAAATCAAATCATCTTAAATTGCTCAATCACTCTAAGTTTAATAAGCTGTTTAAATTTAGTCAACCTCCTTTATGTGAAGGGATAGAAAGATTCTGGGAAGAGGAATTAAATACAAACACACAGACTGTTGATAATCAATTATGTACTTCCTCTTTGGCCTTCATTACTCAGTCAATCTACTTTATTGCTCATCAAGCTATATGAACTCCAGTTAAAGTAGAAAAAATTACTAAAAATGGTAAGCTCAATTGTTGATCATGTTCATAAGACATTGGTACATTTTCTCAACTTTTTTTTTTTTGCCCTAATTTACAATACTTTTGGTTTCAAAGGCAGAAAATCTGTGAAATACTTCACATAAGGGATAATTTAACTTTATTGTCAAAAGAGATGAAACTTTTAGATTTCCTTTTGTCAGTTGCTGTTAAATTGATTTTAAACAAACAGAGAGGAAACAAGAGTAGGATTAAATGGACAATTTTCTCAGTGGAAGGGAGTGGGTAGAGGAGTGCCTCAGGGATCTGTATTGGGACCCGTACTTTTCAATATATTTATAAATGATCTGGAAAGAAATACGACAAGTGAGATAATCAAATTTGCAGATGATACAAAATTGTTCAGAGTAGTTAAATCACAAGCAGATTGTGATAAACTGCAGGAAGACCTTCTGAGACTGGAAAATTGGGCATTCAAATGGCAGATTAAATTTAATGTGGATAAGTGCAAGATGATACATATAGGGACAAATAACCATGCTATAGTTACACAATGTTAGGTTCCATATTAGGAGCTACCACCCAAGAAAGAGATCTAGGTGTCATAGTGGATAACACATTGAAATCATCGGTTCAGTGTGCTGCAGCAGTCAAAAAAGCAAACAGAATGTTGGGAATTATTAGAAAGGGAATGGTGAATAAAATGGAAAATGTCATAATGCCTCTGTATCGCTCCATGGTGAGACCCTACCTTGAATACTGTGTACAATTCTGGTTGCCGCATCTCAAAAAAGATATAGTTGCAATGGAGAAGGTACAGAGAAGAGCGACCAAAATGCTAAAGGGAATGGAACAGCTCCCCTATGAGGAAAGACTAAAGAGGTTAGGACTTTTCAACTTGGAGAAGAGAATCGGCTGAGAGGGGGATATGATAGAGGTGTTTAAAATCATGAGAGGTCTAGAATGGGTTAATGTGAATCACTTAGCTCTTTCGGATAATAGAAGGACTAGAGGGCACTCCATGAAGTTAGCATGTGGCACATTTAAAACTAATCGGAAAAAGTTCTTTTTCACTCAATGCACAATTAAACTCTGGAATTTGTTGCCAGAGGATGTGGTTAGTGCAGTTAGTGTAGCTGTGTTTAAAAAAGGATTGGATAAGTTCTTGGAGGAGAAGTCCATTACCTGCTATTAATTAAGTTGACTTAGAAAATAGCCACAGCTATTACTAGCAACAGTAGAATGGAATAGACTTAGTTTTTGGGTACTTGCCAGGTTCTTATGGCCTGGATTGGCCACTGTTGGAAACAGGATGCTGGGCTTGATGGACCCTTGGTCTGACCCAGTATGGCATGTTTTTATGTTAACTGGAAGAACAATGTTATGCTAGACTTAAATTTTTGATGGAATATAGTTTCTACATATTTTAAATACAAATTAACCTTTTAGATCCCGCTCATTGAAGGACTTATTTCCTGATGCCCCTTTTTACATATCTTAGTTAACTAGACCCAAATATGGTATAAAAAAATTTTCAAGGAAATCTGACTATGGGTTTTTGAGAAAAACGCATGTCCACTAGTGGAACGTTGGGATCTACAGGAGTCAAAAAGTACTTTTTCAAAAATTCTTTATTTTAGGTAATTCTTGTAACATTTCTTTATTTTAGGTAATTCTTGTAACATACTGCAATACTACAGCTGATATCATACATAAGAATGAAAATTAGTCAAAAAAAATCAAGCATGATAATCTGGAAAACATTTTTCATGTAAACGTTTACCACAAAATTCACACCACTTTTTTATATTTTTGGAGCAGACAGCACATCGGCCTTGGGAAGTTGTGGACAAGAAGTGAGGCTGTGATGCCTTTACATCAGCACTTATGGATGCTGTAGGACCTCCTTTCCGGATGCGGTAGCTTGAAAGGCCACATTTCATTGCTACGGTAGATACTTCACGTAGGAAGTCCAAGTGGCTCATTGCTTCTTTTCCAAGCAGATGGCAGTGAATTTTCCAAGCTGCCACAATAGCCATGTTCAAGCCATTTGAAAATAAATTCCACCACCACTTTTTGGAGCGAAGTGTTGGGCGGTAAGCTGATAAAAGCCGGTCAAGTAGATCAACACCACCCATGCCTTGATTGTAAGCACCAATTATTTTTGGTTGCTTTATTAGAACTTTTTTCTTTTCTTTGAGAGAATAGCGGCTGGCATTTTGAAGTGGAAATGGCTTCATCCAGTTGGACATGACTGTGACAACACTGCTGTCATTCCAGCGGACACAGATGATGTCTCCATCACCATGATAATCAAATTCCCCACGATCTTTCTTGCGCAGTTCTTTAGGTGCTATTAGGGGACATTTCCCAGTTCTGTTTTCTCTGACAGTGCCAATTGCTCGAAATCCCTTTTCTTTCAGTTCCACCATCAAGTTGTGTGATGTGAAGAAATTATCAAAGTAAAGGCAATGATTTCTTGGCTCTTGAATGACTGAAATCAAATCCAAAATTACTCTTGTACCAAGTGGAACTTTTTCAGTTTTATCAGTGCCTGATTCTTCTGGCTGATATTTGGCACCTGTATAAATCTGCATTGAAAATGGAAAACCATCTGGACTGCACATCATCCATATTTTGTATCCAAATCGAATTGGTTTTCCTCGAAGGAACATTTTGCAGCTATGATGACCATAATATGGTACCATTGATTCGTCAATGCTCAGGCTTTCACTAAAAACACCTCCAATCTTCAAAAACTGAGCAGATAAATGGGTATAAAATGGCTCACCTTTTGCAGCTTTTCCAGGTGTTAGTTGCAAATTGTCAACAATATGAAAATAGATTTTCAGGTCCTCAAAGCGTTTTCTTGACATGGTTTTTGGCACAATTTGGTTGCTCAAATCTTCTGCAGTTGACCAGTAATGCTTTTCTTTTGGAACATGGTGATAGCCACTGAGCAAGAGGATTCCAAAGAAACGAGTGATTTCGTCAGCATTTGTGTCAATGCTTGCCAATTTCTGCCTGGCATATATATTTGTCATGTATGCTAATTCTTCTAAATAATCTTCACCCATAATTTCTATGAAAAGTTCAAATGGTGTCTTTTGAAGAAGATCTGGACGAATATCAGCCAACTTTGTTGGGGCATGATCTTCCATTGTGGTCGTGAAATCATCTGTCTTGATCCATCTTGGCTTTGGCTTCTCTGGTTTTTGTTTTCCTTTGGTATCTACTGATTCTTGACAATAGGTTGATAGCAATTTGTCATCCTCATCCACTTCCTCATCGCGTGACTCAACTGCAACTTCCACTTCACCACACACATCTGCTGGTACTTCTGGTGCTAGGTCTTCGTCATTGATATCTTCGATATCTGAGTCTTCTAAATTATCTGGTGGTGGCAAAATCACAATATCAGCTTCTGTAGCTTCAGAATCGCCCAAAATTTGTTCAACTGCTTCTTCAACAGTCAAGCACTTCTGAGTTTTCATTGTATTCCAAATTAGGAAATGAGCAGGACCGTCGCGGAGCTAGTCTCGCTTACGCGGCCCGAGAAGAGGACGGCGTCACGGAGCTAGTCTTGCTTGCATGGCCCGAGAAGAGGACGGCGTCGCGGAGCTAGTCTCGCTCGTGCGGAGCTAGTCTCTCGGGGCCCGAGAAGAGGACGCCGTCTCGGAGCTAGTCTCGCTCATGCGGAGCTAGTCTCGCGGGGCCCGAGAAGAGGACGCCGTCTCGGAGCTAGTCTCGCTCGTGCGGAGCTAGTCTCGCGGGGCCCGAGAAGAGGACGCCGTCTCGGAGCTAGTCTCGCTCGTGCGGAGCTAGTCTCGCGGGGCCCGAGAAGAGGACGCCGTCTCGGAGCTAGTCTCGCTCGTGCGGAGCTAGTCTCGCGGGGCCCGAGAAGAGGATGCCGTCGCGGAGCTAGTCTCACGTGGCCCGAGAAGAGGACGCTGTCGCGGAGCTAGTCTCCCGCGGCCCGAGAAGAGGACGCTGTCGCGGAGCTAGTCTCCCGCGGCCCGAGAAGAGGACCTTGCTCAGTCCTTGCATCCTGAGATGGAGGCCCAGGAGACAGTAAGATTCCTCATATGGTGTATGGGAGTGATAAGCCTGTGTGTATGTATTTTTGAGAGAAAGAGAGAGCATGGGAGTGAAGCCTGTGTATGTGCTTGAGAGAGAGCATGAGAATGAGAAGTCTGTGTGTATGTGTATGCATGAGAGAGAGCATGGGATTATATGTAATTTACCATTTTTTAAAATATTTGTGAACCGTTTTTTGCATTTTATTCATTTTTCAAAAATGTGTATATTTTGGACCACAAAGATCCCAACGTTCCACATGTGGAACATGCAAACATAAATTGGTGCTGATCAATTTGTATCTTACCTACAAAAGAAAGATTTATGCCAACATGATCAGAAAACCCTTGGGAACTTGAATATATCACACAAGTCCTTTATTTACACTCAGTATCATACCAAAAGGTGAAAAGGTCAAACTATGTCAAAACTTCAGTTTTTGACCTACTTTGCATATTCATATCTTTAAGAGTATTCATCTAGGAACATCACAGTTTTGGATTTAGACTGTTCAAGTTCTATACTCTCAAGCTAAATGGTTGAAAATTTGATTTTCTTTAGGTTTGGAGTAATTAAAATCATTTAAAAAAATGTTCCACTTGTGGAACGTTGGGATCTAAAAGGTTAATAGCTGCAGAACGTAACAGCACTGTTTATGCAAGCAGGACTTTGTCCTCACTTATACCAGCTCCAAATACCAGGACTCCACCACAGTTACTGCTATGCTTTAAAGCGGCGAAAAGACTTTGAACCCTGCAGGGGGTGGGGGGGAAGGATGAAGGGGAGGGAATGGGGGCGGGGGTTTCACTGCTAATGGGAGTATACATGCTGTAGACTGTTATAATTGTGTTCAGTTCCAATAAAACTCCAATTAAAAAAAAGCACTGTTTAAAACTCATAAGATATGGGATTCATTGCAACATCTTCCTTCTCAATCGCTCCACTCCACCATATTGTTTACCATTACCTTCTGTAAAAGCTGATGACGGAAGCTTTTTCTTACTGTACTTTTTCAGAGAGCCAGTATTCAAATATTGTTTGTGTGGAGGTTTTTTTGACTCACCCCTCCCCTTAGGGTTCCAGGGCTGGGATAACCTTGCAACAGCAAGGATCCTAACAAAGTCCAACAAAAGGGACCATATAACACCCATTCTAAAGAATCTCCACTGGCTCCCAATCAAATTTAGAATCCGCTTCAAACTATTATCAATCATCCACAAAGTCATTCACAACATCACTCCGCTGGACCTCAGGATTCCTCTGCAACTTCACACCTCCTCCCGTCCGCTGAGATTAGCACAAAGAGGCACTCTACAGGCCCCACCTATCAAAACAACATTAAGAAAAAGAGCTCTTTCCACCACTGGTCCCAAACAGTGGAACTCGCTCCCACCTGACCTCAGGCTGGAACAATGCCCAATCACGTTCAAGAGAAGACTCAAGACTTGGTTGTTCTGTCAAGCCTTCCCTTAGCAATACTCTGCCTCCACAGCTCCCACGGACTGTCCCCACCCAGGACAAACCTCTAAGTATCTGTTCTCATAATTAACAAAGCTATAGCAGCACTTTTCCCTCTACCCCTCCCTTAGTCAGCCTTCCCCACTCCAGAGGTTCTAGGCCCCACAAGTCCAGTTTCTCCTACTTTTACACCTTGTTCTACCAAGTTATTTGTATCCAAGTTGTTTTCCTCCCTGTTCATTGTAAGACATATCTTATGTCATTGTTTTGTTTGATGTTGGAATGTAAACTGAAGTGATTAGTAACTCTGTTACCTGAACCTAGGTATAAAAAAGTTATAAATAAATAAATAAATAAATAAATAAATGACCTGGTTCCCACATTCTAAAGACTTTTCCTGCCAGAGAAGTCACAATCACAAACGTTTAAGAAGGATCAAGATCTTGGAGTATCCCAACCAGATCTCTACCCCATGGGACCAGAACAGGCTGAGTAACCATAAATAAACTAGACTCAAGTAGGACTTTTCTGTGTTTGAAGGGACCCTACCAATAGGATTCCTATTTGGCCCACTTTAAAATTACCATGGGACGTTTTCCCCAGATACCTGAGATAAAGGCCACCTACCCAGAAGAGAAAAAACACCTTTATACATCAGTCAACTGTAATTTCACCTTTATGAAAAAATGGACTTCAATTTAAATGTTAAATAATCAGTAAACATTTAACACCTATAGCCATGTCCTGCCTGGTTTGTCCCAGCATCTCACCCCTTGAGATGTAGCAGCTAACACCACACTGGGAGAAATACCACTCTACCTGGGCCAGAAGCAAGAGCTTCCACCCTAAAAAAGGATCCACACTTGGGAAATGCAATGTTCGAAGGGTAAACATACGCTTGTGTGCTCTAGGGACCTAAAACCCCCAAGCAAGGGTTACATATCTGCTGCAGGTATGGTATATGTTTTGCACATTCCTTGTTTTCTAGATTCTGCAATGATTATTTTAGGACCTCAGTTCTATCATTGCCTGGTAGGAGAGGAAACATTATTCTCTCGGGGATAAGCATTTCCTGCATAGTTTAAAAGATATTAATGAGCACAGGCCCACGGGCAAGGTAAAAATGTGTTTGAAGTTATGCATGGAATTTTTCCTATGGCCACCACAAACTCAGTTAGTAGGTTAGCAAGTAGCCATGAGAACATCAAGGCCATCTTCTCTCACAAGCTAAAAACAATGCTGTAACCATTTTATCTTTCAAATCCGTGTCTTCATTAGAAACTTGAAAATATATTTGTTTGTCTCTCTGCTAAAACTATCCTTGTTTATATGTCAATAGTAGCTGGGAAACTGAAGAAGATTTGGAGGAAAAACAGATTCCAAAGTGACCTAACACACTGTGAGGTGGAAAAGCCAGGAAATGAGAATTCAAAAATATTTTGCTTCAGTTCAATATAAAAATCAGAACAGGGTGATATCATAATCCATCTGAACAATGCAAGGACATGCTGTTTAGGCTGCCAGACGAGTGGAAAACGAGTGCTTGAGAAAGCAAGCAACACCATAATTAACAGGTTAGCAGGGAAACAGTGAGAAAAGCTCTGGGGCTTAAATAATGAACAGGGGAGTCGGGGAGCCTGAGTTCTGAAAGGACAGGAAACGTTAAGTTAAAAAAAGAAAAATAAATGGTGACAGAACTAAAGGCAAGAAAACGCATTTAAAGATTATCTTCTATCTTGTTTGTTGTTTTTATTGCATTGCATGTTATAAGAAAATCATTTAAAATTGTTGTGATCGTGCCCAGTTCGTGCAAGCTCTGTAATCTCTATAGCTCTGTGCAACAAACAGCTGTCACTGAAGAAGAAAGAAATGGTTTCCTTTTTACCCAATCTCAAAACCTCTTGTTTCTCCATGACCTCTCTTTTTCTTTTGACACCATTAGCTACCCTTTAATCCTCCATAACCTTTACTTGGTCTCTGGAAGCCTGGCCTCTGCTAGATCTCTTCCTCCCTCTCCAACTAGTCCCTCCTGGTCCACAGGTTTCCAGAAAGCCCTGAAGCAATAGGCTTTCATGCAGCTGTGTATGTATTTCTTTTTCTTTAGCAGGATAGAAAGGTTTGATCCTTGTACTAGATTTAGATTGTCTCTCTTTATCGTCATGGCAGCGATCCTTTTCCTCCCCTCCAGCCACCCCCCATTTCCATCCCGTTTGCCTGAAAAACACATAGCTAGAGATGGAATATTAAAAGAAGTGTCTCTCTAACCTATGAGCCAACTATCACTGTACATGCTGACCTCAAAAGTTTCAAAGAGGCCCGATTGCCTAAGAATAAAGGAATTGTGCACAGCTCCCCGGGTACCTGGCCACTACAGCAAGGATGCACACTCAAATATCACAGACCACTTACACGCTGATGGAGGGGAAGAGCTTTCTATTACGGTACATCTCCTCCCTGTCACGAGGTGGAATGATGGCCACTTGAGTGCAGTCGAGAGCTTCCAAAACATTGGGAAAGTTTGGAAAGGTATAAAAGCCTTTCTTCAAGTCTATCAAGTCCTGCCTGTCCTGAGGAAAGGCTATGTAGTGAATAAAGTGGTCAGAGACTGCTCTGATGATCTTGTCCAGACAGTGGGGAAAAATGGGATAGGACATTTCTCCCACTACCCTTACTGTTGTTTGGAAGGAGCCACTTGCCATGAAATTCAGGGTAGCCAACAGTTTGCAGTGATCAGATCCGAATCCTCTTGTATTTCTTCATATAATTCCAGGATAGCCCGAGAGCTGAGGCGATACCTGAAAACCACATAGTCCTCTGGCATGCCCAGCAAAGATGTTCGTGGAGGAAAGATACGCTCCCTGTATCTCCTCCACTGAGGCTGCCTGCGTGCCAGGCGCTGCCCTGGGTGGTGCAGGGCCTTCTTTAAGAAGGCATGGAACAGGACTTGCCTCTTTTTGAAGTTATTGTTGTTCCTCTTGTTGCTGTTTGTGGTCAGCCTCGCAGAGCATCCAGTATGCTCCAACAATGAAACTTGCCACAAACATTATGGCTTTAGGAAGCTAGACCAGGTAAGAACAGGTGTTTTTATTGGGGCAGGAAGAACATAAGAACATAAGAAAATGCCATACTGGGTCAGACCAAGGGTCCATCAAGCCCAGCATCCTGTTTCCAACAGTGGCCAATCCAGGCCATAAGAACCTGGCAAGTACCCAAAAACTAAGTCTATTCCATGTAACCATTGCTAATGGCAGTGGCTAATCTCTAAAGGGCGGATTTTCAGAGCACTGCTCGCCTAAATCCGCCTAAATCCGGGCGGA
This sequence comes from Rhinatrema bivittatum, assembly GCF_901001135.1. Lineage (NCBI taxonomy): Eukaryota > Metazoa > Chordata > Amphibia > Gymnophiona > Rhinatrematidae > Rhinatrema > Rhinatrema bivittatum. The sequence goes on along the minus strand of NC_042616.1, from coordinate 606,162,725 downwards.
TTTAGGCGAGCAGGGTCCTGCGCGCCGGTAGGCCTATGTTCAATAGGCCTACCGGCGCGCGCAGACCCCGTGACTCGCGTAAGTCCCGGGGTTTTCCAAGGGGGGCGTGTCGGGGGGCGGGCCCGAGCCGCGCGGCGTTTTGGGGGCGTGTTGGCAGCATTTTGGGGGCGGGCCCGGGGGCGTGGTTACGGCCCGGGGCAGTCTGGGGGCGTGGCCGTGCCCTCCGGATTCATCCCCAGGTCGCGTCCCGGCGCGCTAGCGGCCCGCTGGCGCGCGGGGATTTACGCCTCCCAGAGGGAGGCGTAAATCCCCCGACAAAGGTAAGGTGGGGGTTTAGACAGGGCCGGGCGGGTGGGTTAGGTAGAGGAAGGGAGGGGAAGGTGAGGGGAGGGCGTTAGAGGATTCCCTCCGAGGTCGCTCAGATTTCGGAGCGGCCTCTGAGGGAACGGGGGTAGGCTGCGCGGCTCGGCGCATGCCGGCTATACAGAATCGATAGCCTTGTGCACGCCGATCCAGGATTTTAGCGGATACGTGCGGCTACTCGCGTATCTACTAAAATCCCGCGTACTTTTGCTTGCGCCTGATGCGCCAGCAAAAGTACGCCTATTCGCGCGGTCTGAAAATCTACCCCTAAGTGAACTTAATAGCAGGTAATGGACTTCTCCTCCAAGAACTTATCCAATCCTTTTTTAAACACAGCTATACTAACTGCACTAACCACATTCTCTGGCAACAAATTCCAGAGTTTAATTGTGCGTTGAGTAAAAAAGAACTTTCTCCGATTAGTTTTAAATGTGCCCCATGCTAACTTCATGGAGTGCCCCCTAGTCTTTGTACTATCTGAAAGAGTAAATAACCGATTCACATCTACCCGTTCTAGACCTCTCATGATTTTAAACACCTCTATCATATCCCCCCTCAGTCGTCTCTTCTCCAAGCTGAAAAGTCCTAACCTCTTTAGTCTTTCCTCATAGGGGAGTTGTTCCATTCCCCTTATCATTTTGGTAGCCCTTCTCTGTACCTTCTCCATCGCAATTATATCTTTTTTGAGATGCGAATACCAGAATTGTACACAGTATTCAAGGTGCGGTCTCACCATGGAGCGATACAGAGGCATTATGACATTTTCCGTTTTATTCACCATTCCCTTTCTAATAATTCCCAACATTCTGTTTGCTTTTTTGACTGCCGCAGCACACTGCACCGACGATTTCAATGTGTTATCCACTATGACACCTAGATCTCTTTCTTGGGTTGTAGCACCTAATATGGAACCCAACATTGTGTAATTATAGCATGGGTTATTTTTCCCTATATGCATCACCTTGCACTTATCCACATTAAATTTCATCTGCCATTTGGATGCCCAATTTTCCAGTCTCACAAGGTCTTCCTGCAATTTATCACAATCTGCTTGTGATTTAACTACTCTGAACAATTTTGTGTCATCTGCAAATTTGATTATCTCACTCGTCGTATTTCTTTCCAGATCATTTATAAATATATTGAACAGTAAGGGTCCCAATACAGATCCCTGAGGCACTCCACTGTCCACTCCCTTCCACTGAGAAAATTGCCCATTTAATCCTACTCTCTGTTTCCTGTCTTTTAGCCAGTTTGCAATCCACGAAAGGACATCGCCACCTATCCCATGACTTTTTACTTTTCCTAGAAGCTTCTCATGAGGAACTTTGTCAAATGCCTTCTGAAAATCCAGGTATACTATATCTACCGGTTCACCTTTATCCACATGTTTATTAATTCCTTCAAAAAAGTGAAGCAGATTTGTGAGGCAAGACTTGCCCTGGGTAAAGCCATGCTGACTTTGTTCCATTAAACCATGTCTTTCTATATGTTCTGTGATTTTGATGTTTAGAACACTTTCCACTATTTTTCCTGGCACTGAAGTCAGGCTAACCGGTCTGTAGTTTCCCGGATTGCCCCTGGAGCCCTTTTTAAATATTGGGGTTACATTTGCTATCCTCCAGTCTTCAGGTACAATGGATGATTTTAATGATAAGGTGAGGTGTGTCTGTTATCATTCCACTTTTTATCATGCGTGATAATCGCTGAGATAATACCCATGATCCATGATACTGCCTGCGATAAACGCTTTTTCCCCGTACTGCAAAAAAAATAGGTGTAGTTATTTCCAGTGTTAAATCTCACAATAGTGTGCGTTACTCGATCACATGCTGTACTAGCAGCCCCTCATTTGCATTTACTTTTCCTAAACTCCTCCCACTTGAATACTCATTTAAACTTTTCATACGCATTTTGCGATGCAGTATTTATCGTGAGCATTACGGCGTTATCGTGCACGTTAGGGCCCTAAAGCCTGTGATAAGGCCCTGATGCAAAATGATAAATGACCCAGTTGCCCGGCTAGAACTTATCCAGCTAAGTTATGATGTATATTCAGTGGCACAGCGAAGCCCTGCTTTATGGGGCATCTAAACTTGTGCATATACTTATGCTGCTAACTCTGAATGTTGGTAGTTAGCTGTATAAGTTATACGGCTAACTCGCTCTGTCCCCGATCTGCCCAGTACATGCCTACTTTTTAAATGTATAAAGGACTTATACAGCCAAGCGGTAGCTGCTGAGATTAGGCGCATATTCAATGACCACTACTTAGCCACATAAGTCCCGCTTATCTGGCTAAATAGCTCTGAACACACTTTGAAAATCGGACCCAAAGTGTATATATGGGTGTCTCTCTCTCTCTCTCTCTTTCTGACACAGAAACACAAACTCTGTCTGACATGCTGCTGTTATGTTGCTGCTTTTGTGCTCACAGAGTGAGTGCCATCACCCCAGCACTGCTGCATCATGGAGTAAAGTTCTTGCTTGCTGCCAGCCCTTCCCCATACTGCAGCAGCCTCCTCCCTTTCCCAATCCCATTTTCCAGGAGACTTGCTGGTTCCATAGCCAACTGCTTATTTCAGAGTTCAGTCCAGTCACCTAAACATAAGACTCCCCTCTCCACCCTCCTAGCTTAGCCTCTCCCTTCCTGTGTCTGTAGCTTCCCTCCAGTTCTCTGCCACCCTCCTACCAAACCAGTGCATTCCCATTGTCTGCGCTGCTATACAGTCTGATGCTTTTATGGTTCCCCAGGCCTCGCTCGGCCTACTTACCATAAGGGAGGGGGCTAGAAGTGATCCATACTATTCCTCAAGCTTATAAAAAGAGAACTTTAATTCCTGGCTGAGACTGGGGAGAGCCACTAACCCAAAGTAGCATAACTCTAGATGGAATCCTGCTTTCTCTTATGGAGTCAGGCCTGGTGCAAGGGTATTAGGTGCCATAGACAAACCTTACTGTTGAGTCCGTCGGTGCTAGATGGCTTCACCCCGTTTGCCTCACCTTGTTCACGGTTCCTCCCGCATCCCTAGGGAAAATGGCTGCCGCTGTGTCTACAAGCCGACCTCTCTGGCATCCCTAGAACAGCTATGGTGCTGCCTCCCGCCATGCTCCTCCCAAGGGCCTACCAGGGTGTGCGCGCGCACGCCACCCACGTCTTTATTCCAACATTGGAGGGTATATAGCCTGTACTAAGTTGCTAGCTCGTTGAGTTAGCAAAGGATTGGTTTTGGCCGGTTCTAAGCTACTCTGCCGCTTCCGTGCTGCTGCTGGAAGCTCTCTCTCTCTGCCCTTCGGGGTATTGCTAACCTGGGTAACCGCTCCTCGGGGGCCCTCTGCTTTATTTCAGGTGCCTTACAGGGATCAGGTACTCGCTCCTCGAGGGCCTGCTCTCCCTGCCTCGGTGCCACTACCTAACTTTATCAACCTGGTGGAATCGCATACCAACAGCAACCATCTAGTGAGTAATCTAACCCTCAGTCTATCTCATCCACAGTACTACCTTGCTGGGAAACCTGCACCAGAATTCCCCTATACCAACAGGGTGAGAAGGGTCCCCTCTGCCGAGAGTCCTGAGACTGCTACTTCCAGACTACCAATTCACTACTGCCACCTCTGGTGGTACACTACAAGCTGTTTAATAAAAGAACTAAACTCTGTGTTTGTGCGTCTGCGTTTAGCCCAGTACTGTGGCACCTCACGGGGATCCTCCCCATGAGAGTGGTCATCTGCCACAGTACCCAAGAATCCACCCAAACATAGCTTAACCATAACACTTACATCCTTGCACACACTCCAGGCCCCTTCCTCCCCATAAACAATTATGCATTTATAGTAACAAATTTTACATGAAAAAGAACACTCAAAGTACAGTCATCTAAGGTAAAAATATCAGAAAACTGTAAAAAAGACACCTGCAGCCATATGGTATTGGGCCTATTATAAAGCATGTTGGGTGTGGGCTTTGAGTAAATTGAATTATAATATAATAAATCTCCAATACTAAAACAGCACTAACTGCCAGCACTCAAACAGTAACAATCCTATCTATGAAAAGGCAACACTGCAATATTACACCAGGTCCTAAAACACCAATATACCTCCTATTAGGAAAATAGAACAAACCAAGCTGTTATAGATCCCTACATAGAAACTGCATGAAAGCAGAATACCTCACCTCAGAAACACATGCAGAACACAGACAGACCCTCACAAAATACAGAAAAAAGAGATAATAAATTATAAATATAAATATGCAGACAAAAACTGTAACAAGCCAGACTCCATATGTAGTGCAACAATGAAAAAAAACAAACATCATCATTCCTCATTAAAAATCAAATAAAATCAAGAAATATAAATTATCAATCATAATAGTTAAACCATACTCCTAAAAAGAAGAAATATTTCAAAACAGCTGATGAATAGGACATCCAATGATTTAAAATATATAACTTTGTTTTTTTTTAATTTCCCATGCAGCAATAGAATATTTCAAAACAGCAGCCACATCAAATAACACCCAATAATAAACTGAAGCTAACAAAAATCCCCTGCTCTTCATACCTCCCGCTATATATATATATAAATCCTCATCCCTTTCAAAAACTCTGTTCTCACTGCACTCCAAAACTGGAACACCATTCTCGCCTCCATAAACCAGCTCCTCACTGACATGCACCTAGCCCTCAATCCGCAAAAAACTGAACTCCTCCTCGTCTCCTCTAGACATGCAGCCGCACCCACTCTCTCCACTCTCCATTCCCCCAACTTTCTCTCCGACACAAGAAACCTGGGTGTTATACTTGATAACCAACTAACATTCAAACCATACATCAAATCTATCCTTAGCAGCTGCTATTTCAAACTTCAAACCCTCAAAAAACTCAAACCCCTTCTCTACTTCTCCGATTTCCGCACGGTACTCCAATCCATAATTTTCTCAAAAATTGATTACTGTAACGCTCTCCTACTTGGACTCCCTTCTAGCCACATCAAACCTCTACAACTCCTCCAAAACGCTACTGCACGCATCCTCACCAATGTCAATAAGAAAGACCACATCACTCCCACCCTCATTGATCTCCACTGGCTTCCCATTCACTCACGAATTATTTACAAGACCCTCACCCTCATCCACAAAAGTATTACTAATGAACACTGCAACTGGCTAAACCCACCCTTCCTCCCTCGTACCTCCACAAGACCCACCCGTGCTTCCCTCCGTGGAACCCTTATCCCTCCCTCCATAAAATCCACTAGACTCATTTCCACCACCAATAGAGCCCTCTCCCTTGCAGGCCCCTCCCTCTGGAACTCTATGCCTCTTAATCTACGTACCGAAACCTCCACACCTACTTTCAAGAAGAAACTCAAACCTGGCTTTTCCTCCAAGCATACCCCCATTCTTCATCATCTTCACCAACTAACACGCTAGCCCAACCATCATTCCTCTCCAACACCCCCCTTTCAGAACCTACACCCAACCCCCTCCCCCTCTAAAGTTTCCTACATCTCCTGTATATAACCAGTGTACAACATCTGTATATATATCCAGTGTACAACTTCTGTATATAACCATTGTACATATTTCTTCCTCGAATCCCTATTCACATTTTATCCCCATGTATCTGTTTGCACCCTCCCCCTGCCCCCCCTTTGTATCGACCCCCCCCCCCTCATCCCTCCCCAGTTACTTAGTTATTTGTTCTGTTACTGCGTTTTACGTTATACACCGTTCTCTGTAAAGGCTATGCCTATATACTTTCTGTTGTAAGTTACTTGTGAACCGGCACGATGTGCAAACGGTTGCCGGTATATAAAATTAAATAAATAAATAAAAAATAAATAATAAATTTTAATTCTCATTCAAACTCCCTTATATTCTTTCTCACACAGATGCTCACTAGCTTGCACACTCTCTCACACACATGCTCACTAGCTTGCACACTCTCACACACACTCACTGTGTCACACTCTCTTCTCATGCTCTCATTCACACACATGCTTACATTCTGGCTCACACAAATGTTCAATGACTCGCTCTTGCTCACACACATGCACACTCACTCTCCTATGCTCATAAACATACCCACTGGCTTAAATAGTCCTCTTGCTTACTCATATGCTGATTGGATCACTCATTCTCTCTCAATCACACACATGCTCACTGGCTCACTCACTCGCACACATGCTCTGGAAACTACAAGAAGCTCAATTGTATTATGCAGTACAACAATGAAAAAACAGAAACATCATCATTCCTCACAAAACATCAAGCAATAATATGTCAAAACAGCTAATGAACATCCAAAAATGAGAAAAAGGTCACATAAATATTTTCTAATATTTCTCAAACACCAAATATTTCAAAACAGCAAACACATGAAATAAAACCTACAAATTTAAAATAATAGGATTAAAAAATCTCCAGCTCTCCATACCTGGAATCTTTTGATTTACAGTTATCCAGAGATTGTTGTGGATTGACGGACGTGGTGGCTGTTAGGATTTGTGGACCCTTGGCCCGAGATGGGGTTAATGCTACCTGAGGGACTGGGCCCCGCAGGTCCCCACCGTCGGGAGGCGAGGCTGGTCGGGAACAGAGGCAAACAGGAACTTCGTCAGTACCGACCCTCGTTCCCCACAGGTTGAGCCCTTGTGTGCTGGGGCTGGCTGGTCTTAGGTGCACCTCTGTGTAGCTGGTCCCAGAGAGAGTAGGTGGCTGGAGGCAGAGAGTGTCAGTAAGGTTAGGTATAGTCCAAGACCGAGATACTCTCGGAGGGAGAGGGAGAGAAGGCCTCAAGGGGTGACAGGTCACTGCAGTTCCGAGGATAATGGAGTAGGACCATGTGGGAGTGACCCTGAGGAGAGGAGGTACAGGAGTAGAGGCTTGTGCTCTGATAGGCTGAAGCAGGGCTAGAGAGGAGGATCCACTGTAGCAGGTATGAGTAGAGAAGTAACGCAGAGGAGCTACCTGAGACACGGCAGCACAATAGCAGGACCTTGCAATGTAGAAGCGCTGAGAGGTGCCCCGAGGAGCGGGGACACAGAGACACCATCCAGTAATGTTGCAGCACTGAGCCAGGTCTTGATGAGTGAAAGAACTGAAATATGATCTCCATTGTAGAAGTGCTGCACCAGGCCCCAGAAGTGGGAAGCGCGGAGACAGGGTCCTAGGTGTGGTAGCGCTGAGCCAGGCTCCGAGGAGCGGGAAGCATGGAGACACAGTCCCAGGTATGATAGCACTGAGCCAGGCCCCAAGGAGTGGAAAGCACAGAGTGAGAGTCCCAGGTGAGGTAGCGCTGAGCCAGGCCCCGAGGAGCAGGAAGCGAAGAGACAGGATACCGACGTGATGCACGGGGATCCATAGAGCAGAACAACAGGTCCGAAGTACTGGAGCGACCACCAGGAAGGAACCAGGGAACTCATTGCCAAGTCAGTTAGTGGTGGCTGGAGGTGGTCCTTAAATATCTCAGGCCTCTGATGTCATCAGCTGGGGATGAGCCTGCAGTTCCCACCATTGGCCCTTTATAGGGAGGACAGATGGCACCCACGCGCACGCCTAGGAAGGTCCAGGGTCAGAACGCTGGTCATAGGCGTCCCAGCCTCCACGTGGAGCACAGGGAGCCAAGAGGAATGCGGCGGCAATGGCTGGCCCCCGCCGCAAGTGTACCGGGAGTGGTGAGCCAAGCATGACATGACGTGAGTTGAGCCCGCCGCAGGTCAAAGGCTCAAAAGGATTTGTCCAGCTAAGTTCAAAACTTAGCCGGGGAAAAAAAAAAAAAGTGTTACTATCCCCCCCCCCCCCTTCCCTCGCTGAATGGCTTTAGCTTCAGTCGGGTAAGTCATTACCTGTTAAAATAAAGCCAGTTAAAAAAAAAAAAAGGGGGCAAGATGAAGACGTTCCAGGGACTGGTTTCAATTGACTCGGCTACTGCAGAATATCGGTGCTAGCCAGGTAAAATTATCTGGCTATTTCTAATTGGGAAAAAAAACAATCCCAAAGTTAGCAGGATAACAGGGAAAACTTTAGAAAGCTGCAACATAAGTAGTGCCCTCTCCTTCCTTATCCCATGAAATGTTTAATTGTAGCAGCCAGCGAGCCCCCCTCCCTTCCCCAAATCCACCCCCACCCCGAACCTCCCAACTCACAACAGAGCCAGCATAAACCTCCATTTACTATTCAAGCCAGCGGGAGAAGGGAAAAAACCTTCTCCTTATCCAACTTGCTTATGCTGGCACTTTAGGGGATGGGGTGGGTGTGGATTTGGGGGGGAAGGATGGGGCTCGCTAGCTTCTCTAGCCACTGCTATTAATTGCATCAGTAGCATGGGATCTTCTTGAAGTTTGGGTAATTGCCAGGTTCTTGTGGCCTGGTTTGGCCTCTGTTGGAAACAGGATGCTGGGCTTGACCCACCATGGTCTGACCCAGCATGGCAATTTCTTATGTTCTTAAAACATTTCAGGAGATCAGGAGGGAGGGGGATCCTCTGCCACTACAAATTATTCTTCTGGGGATTGGAGGGGAAGAGGATGGTGTTCATGGCTGCTGTGTGCTATTGGTTATTTAAAAAAAAAAAAAAAAAATCATATTCAGTAAACCAACCAAGGGCAAAGTTACCTGGATAACTTTATCCAAGTATATTTGGCAGGAGGTTTGTCCAAGTGAATATTTGCCTAAAGGTTTTCTGAGTTTATGTACCTAGATAACTTTGCTGCTGGCTGACTTACTGAATATTGACCTGATTTTGCCTAAAAAGATTCTGCACAGCTTTCTCCCAGGTTGCCTGTCTTCTGCATCCCCTATTATGTACTATGCCATGTTCCTATGTAGATGCTCACTTATAACATCACCAAGATAGTTTAAAACTTCATCCCAGAACACAAAGGTCTTTTCACATTGCCATAGGCAGTGAATTAAGTTATCTCTTTAGGTTGGTAAAAGACATGCCTGCCCCGAAGGCCCATGCAGGCTGGATAATTATCCTGCACAAAAGTCTGAACTTTAATTCCCTCAGGTTGATCATCTCCAACAAGCAATTGAGTCAGCTAATACAATTTTTTATATATATAAGTGGCAGAAACACTCTGACCCAGATCTGTTTCCCACTTAGCTAAAACAGTGGTTGTACCCTCAGAAAGAATGAGAATTTCACAAAATCTTTTCCTGCATGAAGATCTAAACAAGTCAAAATACGATACCACAAAAGGGCTATTGATTTTAACATTATAGTGTTAGCATAATGTATAGCCCTCAAATATGCATAGGAATCTCTGATTTCAAAGTTTTTTCTCATATGCTGAAAGCTGCATACCTTCAAACTATTTGAAGTAAAAAAAAAATCCAATACTCGCTAATTATACCAGCTCTTAAACACAGGATCATAAATCCTAAGATAGAAATCAAGTTTACCTTGTAACCAGAAGAAGCAAGATGTGAAAGGATGCATCTTCAGAAATTACCTAGCTACGCTCCACTCCTGTCTGACAGAATTAATCAAGATGCCGCCCTCAATTATATTGTCTAGGCAATCAGGCTTTGTATGTGGAACATATTTTAAATGTAAGGGATATATTAATTGGCTTTCAACAAACAAGGCAAGCAGGCTGACGGCCCAGAGTGCCACACTGCCCTTTTTATCAGTCTGTGAGTCTGCAAGTACATGAGCCGAAAAGGAAGGAGTGGCACTGAAAGCTACTCTTACCCTGGCTGCCATTTTGTCCAGTGACTATCCTACCAACAATCAATGGCCTGAAGACAAGGCAGGCTAAAAGCTAATCCCTCACGTACCATAACTGACTGACTAGCTAAATTATATAGATATATATATATTTTATTTTAAATATGGCCACACCAGAACATCATCATTTAGTTTTTGCAGAGACAATCTACAGTTATTCCTTGCCAGATAAAGCAGGTAACAGCTCTGACTTAACTATGTGTAACTTCCCTCATCAGGGAGTTGCTTTCAGTGCCACTCCTTCCTTTTCGGCTCATGTACTTGCAGACTCACAGACTGATTAAAAGGGCAGTGTGGCACTCTGGGCAGTCAGCCTGCTTGCCTTATTTGTTGAAAGCCAATTGATATATCCCTTACATTTAAAATATGTTCCACATACAAAGCCTGATTGCCTAGACAATATAATTGAGGGCGGCCACAGAGCGGCCTCGGAGGAAACTTTCTTTTCACTCCCTCCCACCATCTAAACTGCCCCCAGCCCTACCTAAATCCCCCTCTACCTTTGTTATCTTCTTTACGCCTGCCCGAGGCAGGCGTAACTTGCGCGTGCAGGCCCGCTGCCGGCGCATCATCCCCCGGCACAGCCGCTGTGCCGGAGGACTCGGGACCGCCCCCGGACCGCCTCCCCGCCCCTGGCCCCACCCCTTCCCGCCCCTTTTTCAAAGCCCCGGGACATACGCGCAAAATAGGCTCGGCGTGCGCAGGGGCAGGTTTTCGGGGTTATGCGCATAAGTTACATGCGTAACCCTTTGAAAATCTACCCTTTAATGAAGATGCTCGACGCGAGGGTGAGTTGTTCAATAAAAATTTACTGCAACCAAAGATACTTGAATTCCAATTCATGACAAAATTCTCCAATTTGTCTTCTCACAAAAATACAGTCCAAAATACCTCTTTTCTCAGTTTTAACTGCTAACTCAGTGTCCCTAAGTTGGCAAACATTAGGCAAGACCCAACCCTCCAGATGTTAGAAGTTGGGCTCCCAGTGGAGATTTGGATCTCTTTCTCGCTCTCCCTCTGTTGGTTTACTTGGAATTCTAGTGGTAGAAAGTCCCAGAAAAGTGTTCAAACTCCATAATCTTTCCTCCTTTTCAGTGGGCAGGAACTGGTAGCAAAAAACACTAGAACAAAGCTCTCTGTAAAAATTCTTCTCTCTTCTCTGTTCAGTCACTGCTATCACTCCTTAGCTGGGCGGCAGGGAATCACAGAACGTTATCCTGACTTCCCTAGACAATCCTCTTGGGCAGGATCAGGGGCAAAAAAGGAGAAAAATCTCTTCTAAAAAAAAAAATACAGTTTTCTAAAAACTCCTCTTCCACTCTCAACAAGATAATTCCTTCCAGACCTGGGGGACTGACCAGGAAGAGTCCCATCTTCTGGATCAATCTGGGGGATCCATAAATGAGTAACAAAATACAAAATTCCTCCTTGCCAATCCTCCAAATCAAAATCCAAACCAATAGCCCACACTTCTCGTGCATAGCCTTCTTTTAAGGAGCTGACTGACCAATTCAGACAAGCCTCTCTGGAGGTGCCTGCAGGGGATGGTCTGCAAAAGACTACATCCTAGCTAAAGTTTAAGCTAGGGACAATTTAGCTAGGTGGTCCCTTACATATGTATATTCAACCTTTTAGTTACTAGTGGAATCATTTGGAGCACTACACCAGCCTAAATAATAATACTTTAAAGAGTTCAAGTCTTCCATTGACAGATTCCGGTTAATCCAACCAGCTAAGGTTTTTACGTAAGTAGCCTCTATTTGCATATTCTATATTTTATAAAAGTAGACGTTTGTACGTCAACTTTTATAAAATACGTTTGTATTTTCATTTTCACACACATATATGCGTGGGTAGAAAAGGAGAGATTTAGGTGCATTCTGGGGTATATAAGTTGCTATTTTAAAAGATATGCAACTTAGGGCCTGATTTTCAAAAGCATTTACATGCTTAAAACTGGGTTTTACATGTGTAAATGCACTTTTTCCGTGTAAGTGGGCTTTTGAAAATTGCTACAATATATGCCATTGACTTGTCAATAGGTTTTACCTGAGTTAAGTGCATTTAAAGAAGGTAAATGGCTTTTGGAATTACTATGAAAGTATGTTATCTTTACATGCATAACTTTGAAAATTCACCTGATACATTTTGCCAACCTGCTTGCATATTTTACACCTAATTATCTTTAAGGAGAGAAGTTTGCTTGAAAATATAAACAAAATGTTAAATATTCATTTAATGAGACTTATATGAGTTTATTTTTCTTTGTTGAAATCTTGTCTTTCTAGTTTTTTTGTATATCTGGATTATGGTGGACAAAACCCATATTGGAAGCTGTCAATTCTGACTGTATGCAAGTTACTTGTCTTTGCTTTTATGTATTGTGTGTATTTTTATGTGATATGGGATTATGCGGCATACAAATGTTTTAAAACAAATATCTGGCATAAGTGATATTAAATGTGTTTATTGTGTAACTGGGCAGGAAGTCTGAGTGAACTGAGGGGAGTTGATTCTGAAGAACCTGGAAGGCCTCAATGATCTGGAGAAGGACTGGATGAACTGGTGGACTAATCAGTAAACTGGTTAATTTCATTTACGTGTGCATGTATTAAACCTGGCTGACAAGCAAGTATGATTACTTTACTTTCGCGCATAAAATATATGCAGGCATATTTTAAAAACAGGTAGGAAAAGAATACACACTCAGGGGTAGATTTTCAAAGCATTATGCATGTAAATCCCAGGGATTTACGCGCGTGGCCGGCCTTACGTGCACTGGGCCGATTTTCAAAGGCTCGGTAAGCCGCGTAAATCCCGGGGATGCACATAAGTCCCAGGGGCCTCGGGAAAGGAGTGGGGAGGGGGCAGGGTGGGGCAGGGAGGGGCGGGGAAAGACAGGGCTAGAGGGCCCGTCACAGCGGCCATTTGCTGCTGTGCCGGGGGATCGCGAGCCGGAAGGGTGCACAACCTGCGCCTGCCCTGAGGTAGGCACAAAAGGTAAAATAAAGATTTTGGGGGGCTAGGGGGTGGGTAGGTTAGGGGAAGGGGAAGGGAGGTTAGTCTAAGGCAGTGGTTCTCAACCCTGTCCTGGGGACCCCTCCAGCCAGTCGGGTTTTCAGGATATCCACAATGAATATGCAAGAGAAAATTTGCATGTTATGGAGGCAGTGTATGCACATTTTCTCTCATGCATATTCATTGTGGATATCCTGAAAACCTGACTGGCTGGGGGGGTCCCCAGGACAGGGTTGAGAACCACTGGTCTAGGGGGTTGTGAAGTTCCCTCCCAGTCCACTCCAAAATTGGAGCGGACTGGGAGGGAATTGAGGAAGGCCGTGGGCGTCGGCTGGCGCAGGATGCACAAGTGTGCACCCCCTTGCGCGTGCCGGCCCCCGATTTTATAACATGCACACACCTGTTATAAAATCGGGCATCCATGAGTGCGCGCCGGGTAGCACGTGCACATGGATGCCCATGCGCATTTTTTAAAATCTACCCCTCAGTGCATTGACATATGTGGTTTCAATGCATTTGTTGATTTATATCTATGAATGTTATTTTTGTAAGACTGAAGCAAACACAACGTAACTGCAAAATTATTCAAAAATACAAATAAAGAGAGCTTATGAATAATCAAACATTATTATAGGACCATCATACCATCCTTTGCGGATACCGGGACCACATTTTGCTCACGTGCACGACAGGGAGGGATCCTCGCTGACCTCGCGCCTTCGGGAGCGGGCCACGCAGAACCACACAAGAGGGAGAGGGACGGGGGGGGGGATCAGCTGGGAGGGCATTGCGAGCTGGAGGGGATCAGAATCAGGGAAGGAGATTGAGAGAGGGTGCGGTGTCACTGACAAAAGGGTAGGGAGTAGGCGGGGAGAGGTGACAGTGAGGGGAGGGTGAATGAAGGGGCAGTGAGTGTCAGTGGAGAGACACAGAGGGGAGAGGTGAGTGTGAGGGGTGAGAGTTGGAGTGGGGACAGGGGAGTGAAGGGGGGGTTAGTGACCGAAGGGGGACGGGTGAGTGTGAGGGGAGAGAGCTGGAGTGGGGACAGGGGAGGAAAGGGGGGGTGAGTGACCAAGGGGGAGGACGATGTGTGACTGAGGTATATGAGGAAGAGGGAGGGGGGGAAAAGAACTTGACTCTGCCACTGCAACGCGTGGCCGGGCACAGCTAGTATTTTATAAAATGCGCTTATCATATACATAGATTATAAAATACTTGAATAAATCTGCTCACAGCCATATATACTTGTATATGCATCTGTAAGAAATTTATCCTCCCTAGATTCAAGTTGCTTCCTTAAGTTAAGTGTCCTAGCTGGTTGCCAGTAATTAAGAAGGGTAAAATGTTCCTGAGCTTTTAACAATGATTTTGTCAAAAACGTAAATGTCTTAGGCCTGGATTTTCTATTGTTGCACAGCTTTGTGAATTCCGCGGTAATGGGGGGCGGGGGACGGGCCTGCGAAAGCCGGCAGCGAATTCACCACCGCGGTGTTATGGCTGCCGGCTTTCGTACCAATAGCGCCACCGTGAAAAGTGGTGCTGTTGGGCGCGCTACTGGCGGCGATGACGGGTCTTACCTTATCGCCACCAGCGGAGTTACTGCTGCATCTGCCCTGACGCCACCCCGACTCCTCCTCTTCCGGTCCTGACTCCACCCCAATCAAGCTATCACATGCGATAGGCTTACAAAATAACCCCCTTTGTTAAGAAACAAAATGGGCCTAAAAGATTCTGGATCTTCAGGGTTTCTCACTTTCTTATGTAAAACTAGCTGTACCCGGCCACGCGTTGCTGTGGCAGAGCCTGGTTAAGTGGAAAAGAAAGAAAAGAAAAAGTGCATGGCTGTTATATGTTTAATTTTGCAATGCTTGTGGGTATACAATATTTTTAGTTGTTCCATTGTTTGTGCAGATATAGAGATTGTCAGGTTTGCCGACTCTTGAACAGGCAACATATAATTTTCCATGTGAGAAGCAATCGGTTTCTAGATCTAAACCGCAGAGTTGTAAAAATTGTCCTTGAGCTTTGTTGATGGTTATTGCAAATGCCAATCGAATTGGGAATTGCAATCTCTTAAATTGAAATGGAAGATCTGTTGGAATGATAGGGATGCGAGGAATGAGGACATCTTCACCTTTGAAAGGTCCTGTAAAGATTGGTCTCTGGCGGGGGCCGAAAAAATTAAAATCGAGGCCGGCGGAGGCCGAAGAAGTGAACACCGGTGCTGCTAACCGCCGCCGGAGACCAGCTGTTCAGCGGGGGCCTCGATGTTAATTTCTTTGGCCCCCGCCGGCCTCGATTTTAATTTCTTCGGCCCCCGTCGGCCTCGATTTTAATTTCTTCGGCCCTCGGGCAGCGGGGACCAGAAGGTCATAGAGAAGAGAACGATGGACATCAGGACAAAGGAGGTCTGGACACCTGGACATTGGGATAGCTGAACAGAGGACATCTGGACATCTGGGCAATAGGAACATCTGAGACATCTATGTACGGATGAGGGACCCCGAGGCTTATGGAAGGGAAGCCAAGGGCTGGAACATACCATGAGGGTGATCTGATGAGGAATGGAACCTGTTAACTATTATATGCTTGTAATATCTTGAATCGTGCATTCACTAGTACATCTTCTAGTTATTATCTTCCTAATCGGATGACTCTTGTTGTTTGGTTTAATATGTTTCTTGTTATACCTTTTGCTCAAATGTTAAGAATTTTTGATTATGATAGTTTTATTATTTTGTAATCACTCAGCCTCAGGTACAAAAATTTAGATTGTAAGCCCTTTAGGGGATAGGGAAATACCTTCTGTACCTTATTGTAAATCGATGTGATATCTCATTGAATGTCAGTATATAAAAATCATTCATTCATAAATAAATAAATAAATAAATAAACAAACAAACAAACAAACAAAATGAACTTCTCCTCCAGGAAGTGTGGTTGATGCAATCCAACCTCAACGCAGGGATGGCTGCTCAAGCAAATGCGATTCGAGAAATGATGGCGGAATTGATCGGTGCAATTAGAGAACTTGCCTCAGTTTATCGTTCCATTAATCAATCTTAAAATTTTCAATAAAAGTTCTTTTTGGCTATTTACCTGCTATTGTTTAATGTCACATCCCGCACTGAATATGTCCATAAAAAGGTTAATTTATCAAAGTTGACAATATTACAACATAGCTGAATAGCTATTTTTTGGATAGTTACTGATTTATACATAGGGTATAGGATGGGTACGGCAAGGGAAGAGACCATGCAGTATGGGGGAATAAGAGCATCATCGTCATTGTGGTTGGCAGGGGAGAGACCGTGTTGATAACGTAAATGTCAATATCATCCCATCCCCTATATCTGGTATGAAGGTACAGATGGGAGCAGTAGAGAAATGGGGGGGGGGGGGATCCTTGGCGCTGGAGGGGCGCTCCACATGCAAGAGTATAAAATAAGGCAAGAATGTTGTATACAATGGGTAGACACACTTTATTTATGTTATGTAAATGGAACCTTAAAAAATAGAACACTACTTGTATTGCAGGGAAGTGCTTTGATATTCATACAAGGAAAGAAATAAATGTTGGTTAAATGTTTATAAACTTTATATCGATTGAACACTTCAAGGAATATAAATGCAACCATAAAAAAACAGAAGACAATGAATAATATTTTGCTTGTGGAAAAGGCCTACCTAGATGCTCATACAAGAGTAAAGAAAGAAAATGGGTTTTTACATTTTATACTTCAAGATATACCATAAAAAAACAGAAGACAATGAAAACGTTTGTGATTGTAAAGGGTTTGATGGAGGGGTCATCTTGCTGGTAAATGTTCTGAGGGGTGCATTGTTAGATGGATGCATCTCAGCTTCTGAAACAAAAACAAGACAAGAGTAAATAGGCAGTACAGGCAGATAAATGATTAATATTTAGAATTAATCAGAGTGATGATATACAATGAAAGCGCCACATCAGTATAGGGCCCTGGAGACAGGAGTGGTGCTATAAGACAGAATAAGAGCAGTTAGAAAAATGAATGTATAACATTTAATAACTTGCAAGAAAAATAACTTTCGATGATCCTTCGTCAGAAGTTCATGACCCCGTGCAGTGTTGTCCGCTTCAGCTGCCGGTTCCACAGGTGGATCTGGTGGCAAGTTTTCAGCTACCTCTGCATCCACACCAAATCTCTGACAAATGTTGTGTAGCATGCAGCAGGCAACAATTATGCTCACCACCATTTCTGCACTGTACTGCAGGGCTCCCCCTGAACGATCCAGACATCGGAAATGCCCCTTCAGAACTCTGAAAGTGTGCTCGATCACATTTCTGGTGCTGCCATGAGCCTCATTGTAGCATTTTTCGGTCGCTGTGTGTGAGGTCTGGAGTGGAGTTAACAACCAGGGCTTACAGACATAGCCGCCATCACCTATAGGATCAATAATCCGGAATGCATCAAAAACAACTTTGCAGCGCCTAACATCATAAACATAACATCATAAACATAATTGTATACCGAGCATCCCCAGACCTGAACACATGACAGATAGAATCACTGGCAGTAGCCATTGTCACTTACCAAGTAGCCAACCTTCACCGTACTTTCCCTCTGGGAATTGGGTCCCCAGAGACGAATGTGCGAGAATGTAGGCATCATGGAGGCTCCCAGGATACTTCACTACAACATTTAGAATCCGAAGGTGTGCATCGCAAACGACTTGCACATTCATCAAATGGAAGTGTTTGCGATTCCGGAATGCACTCTCTTCCTCCAACCTGGGGGTAAACGCAATATGAGTGCAGTCGATAGCACCCAACACATTCGGCATCCCCACAATACCCATGAACCCACTATGAATCTGTTGCAGCACCACTGGATCTGTAGGATAGACGATGTACTTCCTCATCCGCTTCATCGTGGCCTTCAACACCTGTGACAGATGCCGTGAAATGGAGGCCTGTGTCATACCTGCAATGACACTCACGGGGTTTTGAAAACTTACGGTACCTAAAATATTTAAGGCACCGAGAAGTTTTGTCAACCCTGGCACAGCATGGTGGCGATTGGCCAGGGAGGGGGGGGTCTAGGTCGCACCGCAGATCTTCATAGAGGAATAAGATTGCCCATGAGCTCAGCCGGTAGGTTCGGACAACATCTCTCTCACACATGCTAAACAGAGTTGTCCGTGTGTGAATGAAAGGTCCTGGTATGCCGATGGCCCCCCGGTGGCCTGGCCTGCCAATGGCACGGTGCTCTGCCTGCATGGAATACAACAGAGGCAAACACAAGAAATTCAAATTAATTGATGAACACATATAAATCGTTTAACAGCACATACATGGATAGATTTAGTAGCAGGGCAAATAGAAAATGTTTCCCAATACATACATGGATATGCAACACTGTGGATTCTCTGCTGTACATACTTTTAATAGCAGCACATATAAATTGTTTAACAGTACATACATAGATCTGCAACACTGTGGATTCTCAAGTTTTTATTCTTAAATGAGCTATGCGTTCTTAGCTAAGCTTTTACTATTCAGAAATGAGCTATGCGTTCTTATTTAAGCGTTTTCTACAATCAGCAGCCTCAGGGATCCCGAATTCTAGACGCAGGAGGAAGGCTCTGTATAGGCGTCCATATAGGCATCCGTATAAGCGTCCGAATAGGCGTCTGCTGACCCTTCCCTCCCCCGAGCCTCAGGATGCCTAGCAGACGCCGGAGGAAGGCCTGGCAGGCTCCCATCTCTCCGGCGTCCGTAGAGGTGTCCATGTCCGGAGCTTCAGACACGTACAGTTTAACCCTGGCCTGGCGTGGCTCCCATCTCTCCGGCATCCGTAGAGGCGTCCATGTCTGGATCCTCAGAGATGCCCAGAGATGGATGGTACAGTTGAACCCAAACAAAACAGAACACATACCTCCTCCGGTCTTGCTGCTGGGTTCTCCGGTCTTGCTGCTGGGTTCTCTGGTTGGCTGGGTTCTCCCTGTTGCTGGGCTCCCCTGTTGGCCTCTCCAATCTGCCGAGCATTTCTAATTTGAGCATTTCACATTCTGGTTCTCAACCGAATGAAAAATAATGCCAGAGCCAATATATGCATGTTGTCCATGGCGCTGTCTGGTACGAAGCTGGCTGAACACCACACTAACGCCAGGGTCAGGGTAGGCGGTAAATATTGAGGTTAAAGACGTGGTAAATAAGCTGATTAAAAAGGCGATAATTTGGGCGCACGTTACTGTATCGGGGGGAATAGCTAATCCGATCATTAACATATCATATACATGCGGCAGGCGGTAATGGCTACGCATCTTTTTCGGCAAGCACTAAGGATGCGTAAAAGCTGATACTGAATCGCGCGTCTGTCTTACGCGCTCAAAACGTGTGTCCAAAGTGGGTTAAAAAACGGGCAACCGTGGCCGCGCTTTACTGTATCGGCCCCATTGTGAAAAATAGGCTATTACCATAAAACACACCCCTTTTCCTATCACATGTGATATTTACTGCAGATCGATAAATCTAGGCCTAAGTTTGTACCTGATATATATTTCAATACCCAAAAGATGAGAAATGACTAGTGAATCAATGGAAATGTCTAGCATGGATAGCAACAAAGAAAAGAAATGCAATTATCAAGGAAAAGCGAAAGCCCACCCAACATTATAGACTAGCTCTTGAATCTATAATCTGTTACTGCAATGGAAAAAGTACTGTACATACCGACAGAAAAAAATTGGACTATTTTTTTGCCAATTTAAAATCCCTTACTACACTATCTGGGTCTCATATAAAGTTAGTTAAGTACTTCATTCTATGCCAATGGAAAAAATATTTATTGAATTAAGTCCCAAATGTGAAAATAACAACATATAGCCATTGTTGGACTGAGAAGAGTTAGGTACTGCTCTATGATCTACTCTGGGAACAAACATAATAATAATTACTATTCTCTGATGCAGAGGATTAAGTAATATTTTTTTTTTGTGATATGTTATTAAAACTTTAGATATTATTTTATTGGTCTTTTGATACCTTTTTTTGGACCTACATGAAAATTTATGTAGATGCTGTTATGCATGAACTTTCAAGACCTCATAAGTCTCTATTATTTGTTTTTCTTTTGAAGCTGTTGATATTTATAACAACAATGTTGACTTCATGGCTTGAGGTATGGGATGATCTGTGAGGAATCACTAAACATAAACGAACAAAATCCACTGTTTCAGTAATTAACTATTTCCTCAATATCCCTCAAATTCGGGTGAAAAAGCCAGCTCATTCCTCAAATTAGTTCAACTGCAAAAGGCAACTTAATCATACAATCATAACTGGTATAAAAAGACATCTGATTATATAATTAAGCTGCCTCATGCAGTTGAAATAATTTTTGAATGATCAGTGAGGCATCATCTGGTGCCATGCTAGATTAAGAATTTCAGCATACTCAGAGAGACAAAGAGCAAGCTTTTAAATGTACTTTTGATTATTTAAGCCCTAGTACTCTTCTCATAGGTTTTGTTTTTTTTTTCCTTCAGCTGTAACTGATCCTCATTTTGCTAAATCTTAGTCCCAGTATTATTGCTGTAAGTAGGTAGCATTACTGTCAGAGTTATTGTCAGTGTATACTGTTGCCTGTCTTCTTCAACTACAATGATTGTTTTCACTGTGCAAATCTTTACTTTCAAATCCTATCTTTACGCTGATAACCAGATTTCTATCTCTACCCAGGGATGGATTTCGGATTTTGCCAGCCCTAGGCACTTTTGGTGATTTCAGCCCCCTTGTAAGGTCTGTTACAGGGTAGCAGAGGGATGGACTCTGCTAAATGAGATTCAGCAGAGTTGAAAGGCAGCAGTCTTAGCCAGCGAGCTGCTCCTAAATGTCTGCTGCCTTAGGCACAGCCGTAATAGAGGCCTATTGACAAATCCAGGGCTGTCTCTACCCCTGATCTCATCCCATCTGTCCATCCTGGCTTTCTGTATCTCTACTGTCTCCTCATATTCCCCTCCCCCCTGTCATTCATCTTCACAGGCCAGTAAACACTGTCACCTTCAACTCCTTTCTCTCCTTTGTGCCGCATCTTCTCAATAACATAGACAGGATTCATCTCTCTCTGTAACTCTTTCTATAGTCAAACCTTCACCACAATAAAGATAAGACAAATAATCTTGATCTGCAATCACAATCCTAACCCTAGGTTTAATCTAGGTATTGTTCCAGAAAAAGGATTTATTGAATCCTGATAGCCAAATTAAAAAAAAAAAAAACAGGAATCAAGGAAACTGGCAAAAATAACTAAGTCCCCAATCATTTCAAGGACTTTGCCATTCAGCTTCCTTATGTCCCATTTCATACACTTGCAATACATCCACAATCATTTTACATCTCCACAAGCTATCTCTCCTGGAAATCTTCAATTGTCTTCCCTTCATTTTCCACATTAAATTTATTTCTTCTTGCCTGTGTCAAGGCTTTATACTCTTCTGGTCCTCTTCACAACCAAGTCCTTTCTTTCTCTATACCCCATTTTACAGTTATATACTTAATGTAGGCCTAGCCTTTCTCTGCCTCATTTATCTTCTCAGCTTAAGTTTACCTCCAAAACCTTTGCATTTGTATACAGGGGTTCAAAATAGTTTTAAATGTACCCGAAGCTGTCCCTTGGTGCATAGGGGTGGCTAGTGGCTGTGGTCACATGTAGAAGGGGCCTTCAGATTGTGGACCTGTGTTAAGCAGCTGAGTCAGGGCTGTCTGCCCAGGGAGCTGCTTGTTTTGTTTTGGGGTTGTTGTTTTTTTTGGATATTTGTCCTCGGGGGTTCTGTGGGGCCCGGGACTGTGGAAGATCCATGACTGATGGCAGCGAAGCAATCCATTGTTTCTGAGGAGGCCTAGTTTTGGCCTTTGATGGAAGGGCATAGCCTGGGAGAAGGCTGCATGGTGATGGAGGAAACATTGTGGCTGCCTGAAGGGAGTAATCCCATTCCTGCAGCACAGGGCTGCAGGAGAATGAAGGGCTTTGTGTGAGCCCAATGAGCAGTGCAGCCTCAGGAGCAGAACCCACGGCATCAGATAGGCTGCTTTTTCGATGCAGGAGTGGGGCAGAGTAAGAAGCGAAACATCAAGGCTATTGAAGCTGCTGCCACTCCTACTCATTTCCCGACTGTGGAGGTGGTGACAGCGGGGCTATGCTGCCATGAGAAGTGCCGGAGGCTTGAGGAGGCATGCGGGGGCAATGGGGAAGTCCCTAGACTGATTTTAGACTCCAGGCTGCCTTGTTTGAGGAGGCATGCGGGGGCAATGGGGAAGTCCCCAGACTGATTTTAGACTCCAGGCTACCATGTTGGTGACATTATTATGATGTCACAGTCCTAACTGTTGTGGAGCGCTAGGAGAGCGATCCCACTCCTGGGAGATGTGTGTGCCCTTGGGCCACGGCTCGACCCCAGAGGAACTCTGAAGAGGTGCCGCGGGAGGCGTGGCATGCCCGAGCATGAGCTGGATGGGAGCAAGGCTGGAGTGATGACTGGAAGACAGGCCCTCCTCCGGACCTGCACGCTTCAGAAGACCCAACAACGCAATGTTGGTCTTGTGAACAATCCTCCGACTATTCCCAGCCCTTTCAGACCTGCCGCAGGGATATGATAGAGGTGTAGGGGGGATATGATAGAGGTGTTTAAAATCATGAGAGGTCTAGAACGGGTAGATGTGAATCGGTTATTTACTCTTTCAGATAGTAGAAGGACTAGGGGACACTCCATGAAGTTAGCATGGGGCACATTTAAAACTAATCGGAGAAAGTTCTTTTTTACTCAACGCACAATTAAACTCTGGAATTTGTTGCCAGAGAATGTGGTTCGTGCAGTTAGTATAGCTGTGTTTAAAAAAGGATTGGATAAGTTCTTGGAGGAGAAGTCCATTACCTGCTATTAAGTTCACTTAGAGAATAGCCACTGCCATTAGCAATGGTTACATGGAATAGACTTAGTTTTTGGGTACTTGCCAGGTTCTTATGGCCTGGATTGGCCACTGTTGGAAACAGGATGCTGGGCTTGATGGACCCTTGGTCTGACCCAGTATGGCATTTTCTTATGTTCTTATGAAGCGGCAGGCCAGATGGAGGCCAGGGCAGTGAAGACTGGAACATGGATTCAGACGAGACTCAGGAACGATGTAGACTCAGGCATAGACGTGGACTCAGGAACGAGGTGCAGGATGCATAGACATGGACCTAGGAGCAGTCGTGGACTCAGGATGAGGTACTGGATGCACAGACGTGGACTCAGGCCCAGACGTGGGCTCATGACGAGGTACTGGATGCACAGAGGTGGACTCAGGAACAAACGTGGACTCAGGATGAGGTACTGGGTGTACAGAGGTGGACTCAGGAATGAGGGCTGAAGGAAGACATGGGCACTGTCCCTCAGGGCGCCCTACTCAGACCACCCATGGGACTGAGTCGCGGACCACCCTGTCCCATGCGCGCCCTACTCAGCCCAGGAAGGCTGGTCGCGGACCACGCTGAGAGCGGGAGAGCACAGGGAAGAAGCAGGTTGCTGCACTCCTGGCAGCTCAAGGCAAGGTTTGCTGCACTCCTGGCAGCTCAAGGCAGATACGCTGCACTCCTGGCAGCTCAAGGCAGGTTAAAGCATCAGGGTCAGGAACAAGGATTAAGACAGACCTCAAGGCTGGAACAAGGACAACTGGAACAGTAGGTAACATCAGGACTGGAACACGGATACTGTAACAGGAGTCACACCTCAGGGCTGCAACATGGAACTAGAACAGTAGGTAACATCAGGACTGGAACACTGGTACAGGAACAAGAGACAGACCTTGGGACTGGAACGGCAGGCAGACATCAGGACTGGACGAGGAGCTCCAACAGGTAACAAGAAACACAGGACCTTGCAGAAGGCTGGAACACAAGGCAGCTCCTGGAACAAGGATCTCAGGAGTGACCAACTCCTTGTGAAGGCAAAGACAGACTGAACGCTGAGCCCTTTAGTACAGCTGAGGTGGACAACGCCCAGGGAGGGGTCAGCAGGGGGCCACACCTGGCTGGCCCTTGAAGAGGAGCAGAGAGGCGCGCGCCCGCGCCCTAGGGAGCTGGAGAGAAGAGCTGGAAGCTGGTGGCGTCCTCAGCCATGTGGAAGGCCAGGGAAGCAGTGGAGCAGCCCTGGGCTGGATCTGGGTGAAGGCAGGTCACTGGTGCAGCTCCCAGCTGCAAGGACTGAAGCAGGAAGAAGCAGAGAGAGGTAAAGCTGGCTGCAGGCACCGGCAGGGAGAACAGAGAGCTGCAAGGACTGAAGCAGGAAGCAGGAGAAGGGCTGACTGCAGGAAAGGCTCCATGCCGTGAAGACAGCAGGCAGAGTAGAGAGCTGTAGCAGGCTGCAGGCACTGGCAGGGACGGCTTCCCTGCCAGGCAAGGACCCGGGCTGAAGCAGGCACTGGCGAAGACGGCCGCCCTGCTGGCTAAAGGTCCCGGGATCACAGCAGCACGTCGGGGAAAGGCAGAACAGCAGCAGAGGAGCCGGCCGCATGGAGTAATGAACTCTATGCCCTGGGCAGAGAGTTCATTACTCCAGCGTTTGGGCACAGAGCTCATGATCTCAGCGTTTTTTGATCACTCAAGTAAAAAGATAAGTACTTTGGACAGGTGTTATTAATACATTTAAAGCTCTTTAAAAAATACAAAAAAATCTTTAAAAAAAAGACATCTTTGATGCAATACAACCATGACCAATGATTGAAAAGTCTAAAAGAAACCACAATACATACATACAAATGTGGTAGACTCAATCGTGAGAGTAATTGCAAAGTAAACTCTCCAAATTGTTATATGAGGTCTGGTTGTAGATAGAAGTTACAATTTTTTGATCCCAATACATTTTACCAGTAGTTCCATCAATATGGCACATAGGCATCCAGTGTCCCAATGCAGTTCGAATGCTAAAGTCTTAAATTCAATGACAAAGTCAGTAAGTGGCTTGTTTCCTTGCTGAAGGTTGAGCAAGGCGGATCCAGCAATGGTCTGGCAAGCCGGATCATAAAACACAGACTTTAAAAGTTGTACAAGGCGGGACCGGACCTGTATTCCCCGGTCTGGGGCCGGAACAGCACCTACCCGGAAGCTTGGACAAGGTGGGAGGACCCCAAACGCGCCATAAAAGCGGCGCGAAAGCGGTGAGATCTGCGGG
Source organism: Rhinatrema bivittatum (assembly GCF_901001135.1). Taxonomy (NCBI): domain Eukaryota; kingdom Metazoa; phylum Chordata; class Amphibia; order Gymnophiona; family Rhinatrematidae; genus Rhinatrema; species Rhinatrema bivittatum. Next base: position 606,137,409 of record NC_042616.1, on the reverse strand, counting down.
ACCGGACCTATATTCCCCGGTCTGGGGCTGGAACAGCACCTACCCGGAAGCTTGGACGAGGTGGGAGGACCCCAAACGTGCCATAAAAGCGGCGTGAAAGCGGTGAGATCTGCAGGACCGGACCTATATTCCCCGGTCTGGGGCCAGAACAGCACCTACCTGGAAGCTTGGACGAGGTGGGAGGACCCCAAACGCGCCATAAAAGCGGCGCGCCACTGCCGCCGGCGTGCGCGGCTTGGTCCGGCTTAGTCCGGATCAGACGGATCAGCGGGGGAATTCTCTGGTTTCCAGTCCCAAATCTGAGCTATACATAAAGAACAGCACAGACTTGAAACTTTCAATTTTCTGGGCTTAAGTTTTATTAAAATAAGATGCCAGCGAAAAGGAAGGGGAAAGTAAGGGTCTTCCCCTCAGAGCCCTTGCCTCCCCTATTGCAACTGGAAATTGATCGCTTCATGACCCTGCTTGTAAATGAGGGATCCGGTGATTCCACTAAGAACCCCCCGGGGGGGTGAACGGGTGGATCTTTTGGAAGAGGCTTCCCTTAGTCCCGACCAGCGTTCGCCTCCGGCACAGCGTGGAGCAGATGGAAATGCAGCTGAGACACCCACCAAAGAAGTGGTGTGTTCTGCAGCGATTGAGGGAGCAGTTTCTGTACCTGAAAAGGAGGGGAGGAACCCCGAGGAGATGGTCTCAGAGGAGGCCCTTCCTCTAGAAGGGTCAGCTGCAGATTTTGCAAGTATACAACGAGACCCCTCCCAATTGGGCCAATGGGAAGATCTTCAGCCCCCGCTATCTAGGCCTGAGACGATAACTCTGCGAGCTATTTGGGACTTGGTCAGTGGCCTAAATGCAACTGTAAATAGACTTGAAGGTAAAATTGATGTGGTTTCAAGCGTGTGGTTTCAAGCGTGTGTTCCGGTATAAGTAGAAGTCCGCGCGTCTGCCATGTTCTCAAATGCTGCGGGTTAAAGGAGAGCCCGCAAGAAAAGAATTTTCGCAGTGAATTCGCCGCATCAACGTTATTTGAAAGACAACCCGTGATTTCCCCTGAAGCAGGACAATCGTCCGAAACATGGCCATGTCGGGACTTATGGGACTTGATTATTTTGGGATAAGTATTCCTTTTCAATTATGCGGTATCTAATTGGGAATTTTCCCTATAATTTTCGTATGGTTTCTTTTAAAGAAAATTTAAAAAAATTAGCAAATTTGCATGATCTATTAAAGCAAATTAGACCTCTATGGGAAACGAGAAGCTACTTTTAAATGTCTTACTCGTGAATAGAGGGTCTTACATTAGTATCTTGGCGACAGAGTGCTTTCTAAAATTAGACCAATACATTTATTGCTTTGTCATTTGTTTACATTTGTGGTGTATTGGAGTACACTGTGTGTTTGTGGGTATTTTTGTGTTCTAATAATTTCCAACAGCAATTTCAGGTAGTGCAACAACAGGTGAAGGATGTTACTAATAGGGTTGAGAGAGTGGAAGAAAATGTTAAAACTATACAATCTCTGAATATAGTTGTTGTGAAGGACCAGTTAATGATGTCAAGAAGATTGGAAATGTTAGAAAATAATGTTAGACACTTGAATGTTAGATTTCTTAATTTTCCAAAAGTAGCTGGAGAAATACCCTATGTTACAGTGAAGAGATTTCTTTTAGAGGAGCTTGGTTTTTCAGAAAGTAATATGTTGTCAATTAACTCTTGTTTCTTTGTAAAAAAAAAAAGAGCCCCTCAAGTGGCAGTTTCAATTCCAGCAAATCTAACTACTTTTTTAGAAAATTCTACTTTAGAGGTTATGGAAAGAAATACCTTAATAGTATCCTTCATAACAACTACAGATATTAGCAAGTTAATGAAAAATTATTTCCAGAGATATCCTGTAGCTTATCTAGGTCAGAACATTAAGATTTTTCCAGATCTTGCACCCATTACTCGAATTAAAAGACGAGGGTTTTTAGCTATGAAGCAAAGAGTCATTTCCTTGGGTTTTTCGTTTCTTCTTAAATACCCCTGTCAGTGCATTATGAAGAAGGAAAATTAGTTTTTTAGTTTTACTCAAATAGATCAGTTACATCAATTTATAGAAGCACGAGAGCCAAGAACCTCTACCCCAGTATCGCAGAGTTAATGAGGGAAAATTATTGAAACAGCAGTGGTCTATGCGCTTTTTGCTTATATGGTGTAATAATTACCAACTTAATCTCTCTATATTTTCTGTATAGTCTCAGTGTATGATTTAGCCATTTATTGCTAAGTTCTCAATTTACAAATCATTGTATATCAGTTATAGATTTACAGCTGAAACAGTTTCAATGTAAGTAATTGAAGTAATGTAATTTGCTTATTTGTAAATTTGAAAAAAAATGATAAATAAATAATTTTTTAAAAGTTGTACAAATCCTGATAGGTCATTCAGGTTAGGATCTTCACATTCCCATAGCGGTGAAGACCAGGTCCTTCAAGGAACGACAGGATGTAGGTGGTCCTTGAAGCCTCTGTGGGAAAGAGGGTAGGCTGTAAAGCAAATTTACATGCTGCATTGATTGATGAACCCTCTGCACATCTTGGCTTTGCCCATAAAGCGGGTAGGTGTAGATAAAGGCACAGTGGTCTTAAGGGCTACCACTGGAGACAGTAACTCCTTCACAAGAGGAACTGAGGAGTTCAGTTGAGCGTGTAACTGACTGAAGGCAATAGCAAGGTTCTCCAAAGACTTGTTGTTCTGTAATCCACTGGGTTAGGCCAGGAATGGCCTGCACAGCTGTGAGCTGAGCCGAGTCCATGGAATTAGCAATCTGTTGTGTTTGAGGCATTGTGGACCCTTGGTCGCGATGGAGATGACTCCGCCCTCAGAGAGGGGCCCCGTGGGGAACCACTGTGATAGGCTGTCACAGCAGACACAGAATGGATAGAGTCTTTATTGTACTGCTGTAATTAGATGGTAATGCAGGAAGGTAAGGCACTGATCCATGAGGTGCCAATACGCTCAACAGGCTCAGAAGTGTAGTCTCACCCAGATGTTCACGATAGGCAGATCCTTCAATGCGGGTAACGACGCGGCTGGTGGGTGGAGTTGGAGCGCTGGTTCGTAGAGGTACTCACAGAGTGAAGGCGTCTTCCTGAAGGTAGAATGGTGGGACCGAAGGTCCATGGTGCAGGATAAGAAGTAGATAGGCCCTTGAGGAGCGAGTACCCAATGGTCCAATATCGTGGAATGAAATAAGAGAAAGACCCCCGAGGAGCGGTTGTCTAGGTTAGTGAGGACCCTGAAGGGAAGTTGGAAGTGAGAGACCCCCGAGGAGCGGGTGTCTAAGTTAGTGAGGACCCCGAAGGGAAGTTGGAAGTGAGAGACCCCCGAGGAGTGGGTGTCTAAGTTAGTGAGGACCCCGAAGGGAAGTTGGAAGTGAGAGACCCCCGAGGAGCTGGTGTCTAGAGCTTCTGCTGGAGCGAGGCCCTTAGCGAAAGGAAGCGTCTAAGCTGGCAGCTTAGAGCAAGCAGAGCAGTGAAACAAAGTCTTTGTTAACTCAAGTTGGTAGTGGAAGCGGAGGCTAGATATACCCGGAGGTACTGACGTCATGCGGTGGGGCCGCCCCAAAGTTTCCCGCCATAACGTGTATTTGAGCTTCAGAGATGTGCGCGCTCGTGCCCTAGGAGGCCACGGGAGTGAGCATGACGGATGGTGATGCCCATGCTGATCTGAGAACGCCGAGGCCCGCAACACTCGGCACCGGAGACCGCCATCCTGCCCAAAGAGAGGGAAAGGGGAGAGAAAGAGGTAAGGCAGAGCGGTCGCAGCCATCTGCAACCGACGAACGCAACAGTCATGTTCAAGTTTAATCAATTTGTCCACAGTTCTGCTTTTCCAGATAATACTGGCAGGCTGATGACGGGCAGGTGATGTCAGCTTTACTCCATCTCCTTCTGCTGATAGGAATGCATAACCCACTTGTGTGGATTGGCCTGCCTTCATTAGAGGAAAGGAAATTATCAGGAAAGTAGTAATTTCTCCATATCTCAGGTGAGGCACACTTTAGTGATAAGATTTATAACTTGAAGGCGCAGCAGCTGCTTTTATTTTGCTTGGATTTCTGCAAGCTTCTGAGGGCATATGAGATAACACATGACTGCTTATCCTGGATCTGACTCAGCACTGCTCCTAACCATCTGAAACTTGCATATGGGGTGAGAATGAAAGGAGGGATACAATTTTAATTGGGCATTCTGCTGGTGCACCTTGGGTGATTTACAGCTATTCTGCTTGTTGCGATGCTCTGCTCCTACTGTTTCAGTTTTTAATAATCACCAGCATCACCACTGCTGCCACCACTCCAAGGCAGTCTTGGTAACTTAGAATGCTTTCTCCACTGCCTCAGCTGTCTATGAGGTTTCTTCCAAATCCCCTCCTTTTGCGGTGCTTTTTTATGACTTTTGCTCTTGCTCTGGCCATCGTTGCCTTGCACGACTGCTGCACAGCTCCTCATGCTTTTGATACCATTCTTCCTCCACGTCCAGCCCTCGAGATATACCCAGGACTGGATTTAAGATTATGGTGCCTATATTGCCTGTGCCTAAATCCAGCCCTGGGGGTGTGTGGGAGGGATCCAGTATAAGTGCAAAAGCTGATTTTGTAAAAGTCTCCCTATCTTTTGTTTTATAAGGTCCCAGTGTATTAAGTACTGGTGTCTGCTAAGCTGTATCTTTTAATAAGAGTGAATCCATTCTTGCTTGAACAGAATCATCCTTTTGGTACTGAAGCCTTTCATTGTCATGTTTCCTTGCTCAGTTGATGACAGCTCACATTGGTGGTATATTGCCACGACATATCACCAGAACATTAACTTTCTCTGAGGCTGTTTTAGAGGAATACAGTATATACTTGTTTCATTAAAGGCTTTCAAGTGCATTATATAAGTGCATTTTATTAAAGAAAGAACTAGGTGGACATAGATTGGAAAAAGAGAGAAATGCTAATAAGACCAAAAAAAAAGGTTGATGATCTCCATGTTAAATAAGTACCCTAATAAGTTATGATTCAATTAATGACTTGTTAACTGTGATGGGCGTTATATTACCCAGGTGAATTCAAGAAGGCGGGCTGTAAGGAAAATCTGGGAAGGAGATCCAGTATGTATAAGAAATCAGAATAGGATGCAGGCTCCAACTCCTTGAAGGCACAAGGTTTCTGGAGGGGGAGGACCTTTCCAGGCTTTGCCCTAATGAGAGGACAAGAGAGTCCGGACATGGTGGGAGAAGAGTGAAGGCGGGGGAGGGGGGGGGGGCAGGAACAGGAAGGAGTCCTACTAGAACCAGATGAAGAGACTGAGGAGATGGAGGTGGAGGTGTTGAGCAGCCCTGAGGTCAAGCCGGAGGAAATAGACTTGGGAGCAGAGTGGTGGAGACCCACTCCAGAAGAGGTCACACTCTTGGAGACTGCAGGTCTGGAGTTTTAAGTGAACCCTGCCATGGGGTGGATGTAGTTGCAGCCATAGGGACAGGGAAAGGGAAAGCAAACCCCGGCTGCAGTATGCTTGGTTACCTAAGAACCAGGCCCATACAGCGCAGCCAAGCTTAGTTTGTGAAGGAAGCAAATGTGAGCAGAGTATAAGAGGATTAAGGCGAGAGTGGCTTTCTTATCGTATGAGTTTGAGACTGATATGGTTTGAAAAAGTAAAGCTACAGAAACTTTAAACTACTGGGATAACCAGGGACTATGCGTGCATAAGCCCAGCTCACCAACTGGGGTGAGAGCTGTGACACCCTGGAAGGAATGGGATAAAGTATAGGCAATAGAAACTGGAGTACCTGGCCTGGGGAGCCTCCAAAGGTGGAACCAGGGAAGCTGCAAGGAGGAGTTGGGCAGCTGGAACGTGGAAAAGCACCCCAGAGGCTTAATTAATGGTTCAGTTTCTTATGTATCCAGAGAATTCCAGCAGGATTGCAACTGGGAGAATGGTCAGCGGAACAAACCTGCAACATAATTTATAGTCCCACTCACCCCAATTGATGTAAGAAAAGAACTTTCTGTAACTTTTTAAAAAGTGGATAAGTCGTGTCTGTCCTCTGTTCAAGCTTTCAAACAACTATATTTCTGAAGAAGTGTCAAGGGGCAGTTAGCAAGGAAGTTTTGAAAAGCCTTATAAATTTAAAATATCTAAACAAAAACAGAATAAATATCATGGGAGTTGTACAGTGCAATAATTGTGGGGGTTAGTCATTACGAGAACTTCTGAAGTCCTTAGAGCTTCCCTATCTGTATCCAGATATCTGTACTGAGGATAGTGTTGTCCTTCTCTCTCACTAGTAGCTGTGGTGGATTTTTCTGCTTAAGTTACAAAAATATGTTTTTGGAAAATCTCTGGTGTTCTCTCTCCCTGCCGCCTCTTGCTATGCCCCAGTGTGTGTGCAATGTACTTCAATAAAGGCTTCACACTTTGGAATGAAATCCCAAACTTCCTCATTTTCGTTACCAAACTTATAAAAGTCCACAGCCAGCCAGAGAGCAAACAAATTGATCTTAAACATGATTAACTCTTCTGAAACAATTAAGTCTGTTCAACCGTACTTAATTTCTTCAGCATCCAATCTCGTTGTGCAGTAATTCTGGAAGGTCTCATAATTGAAATATTCTAGGAATGTACAAACAAAATTTTCATTTTTGTTCATTTTTTTTCATTTAAAGGAGAGGAAGGCTTTTTTGTTTTTTTGTTAAGGAGAGATAACACAATAATCAAACCTCCAACCCTAGACCAGGGAGTCAACAACATTACACCCTCATATCAAGTACGGGACCTAGGAATACAGATCAATAAGAACTTTGCACTGAAAAAGCATATAAGCAAATTAATCAAAACAAGATACTGCAAGCTGAGAATACTACATCGGCTGAAACCTCTACTAACAATACAGGATTTCCGCACTGCGTACAAACTGATATCTTCGAACTTAGGGGGTCATTCTCTAATGCTATCGCACGCGAAAAGGGACTTTTCGCACGCGTGCGATAGCTAGCTCGGGGCGGAGTCGGCCCCGGAAGAAGAGAAGTCAGGGCGGCACCGGGGCCGACGCTGAGGACACATCGCTGGCAGCGAAAGGTAAGATTCCTTATCGCCGCCAATTTCGCGCCTTTTATGGTGTAGTTATTCAGTGCAAAAGCCGGCAGCGATCGCACCGCGGAGGTGCGATCGCTGCCGGCTGTCGCAGGACCACCCCCTGCTTCGCCCCCCCGGCCCCCGTTATCGCCGGATTCTCTAAGCTCTGCGCGACCTTAGAGAATCTAGGCCTTAGACTACTGCAACTCCCTATTACTAGGCCTACCCTCAGGACTTCTAAAACCACTACAATTACTTTAAAATGCCACTGCCAGACTCTTACTAGGGACAAGGAAATGTGACCACATCACTCCCTCACTGATAGCCCTGCACTGGCTTCCTGTACAATCCAGAATCCATTATAAAGCATTAACTCTAATTTTCAATATCATCAACAATAACCCATGCTTTTTAGGAGAGTCACTTCAACATTACACACCACAGAGAACCTTAAGATCACAAAACAAAGGGCTTCTAAAGGTGCCGTGAATTCAGAACACATACAAAACGCAAATAAGAGAACAAATGTTCTCATTAGCGGGCCCCATGTTATGGAACTGTCTTCCAGAGTCATTGCATCAAATAATAGAAATAAAGCGTTTCAAGTGTGAGCTAAAGACATGGCTCTTTAGAAATGCATATGATTTAACATAAAATCCCAAAATGATGATAACTGCAATGTCAGTACCAGAGACTATGTTTGGGGAGCGAGCAATAAAAACCAAACGACGTAAAATGTATTGTTATTAGAATCAGAATCTGTAATTGCTGTTGTGTCAATCTAGAAAATGTATGAATATGTTCTAGATTATATATTTGCTGATGTGTTGACCTAGAATATGTATGAATATGAATGAGAATAATATTTTGCTGTTGTGATGAAAGCTGACAAAGACGTGAATGCTGACCAAGAATTCTAAAGCTGACTTTGTAAACTGTTGTGTTCTTCTTTTGGAATGATGGTATATAAAACACTTAAATAAAATACATAAATAATGTTTGTTTTGGTTTTGTTTGTTTGCTGAGATAAAATAAACATTTTAAAACAAATAGACTGGGTCTCCCCGGGCCCCTCCAGACTCCTACACCTCTCCTATCAGTAAAGTGGACTGTGGCCTATCCAGCTGGGCTAAGCCAAGCTTAGCAGGGGCCCCCCTGGGCCCCTCCAACCCTCCATTCCCTCTGAAAATAAGTCAAGGCTAGAGATCTCCCTAGCCCCACATATCCCATTAGAGGAGGTCTTCTACCAGGAAAGGGACAGGAACAATCCTCAGTTGTTCCTACCCCACCTGTGTCTCTTTAAAAATTGTGCCGACTTGCCTTGAGACTGGCATCAAGTGTGATGTTAAAATGGCAACAGTCTCAGGGCCATTTGGTGCCATTTTGTTAAACATATTTGTAAAACCTTACCAATGACCAGTATAGAGGCATTATCTCTTTTTTTTCCTTCTGGGAATGGTTCATGCTATGCACCCCAGCATCCATCTAGCTCTGGCCTCTACCTTATTATACAGTTAGGCTACTTTGAGATTATCAGGCACAATCATCCTGAGATCTCTCTCCTGGTTGATGCACATCAGGTCTTTACCAATATCACATATCACATCCATTGATTTCTGTACTCCAATTTCATGGCTCTGCATTTTTGGTATAAAATTTTGTGTCAATTATTCAACCACTTCTTGAGCTTTCCTAGAACACTGATTATTCTCTCTACTCCCTCAAGAATGTTTACTCTGTTTCAAATCTTTGTGTCATCCATAGAAAGGCAAACTTTTCAACTCCAGTGCAAAATTGATCACAAAGATATTGAGCACAACTAGCTCCAGAACTAACATAGTAACACACGTAATGACGGCAGAAATCCATCCAGTCTGCCCAGTAAGATTCTTAGGGTAGTAACTGCCGCTCTTTGCAGGTTATCCTGTTCCCTGTACGTACCAGGATCAGTCCAGACTCCTGGGTTTTGCCCCCCCTCTAGCAGATGGAGACAGAAGTTTACAAACAAAACTCCGCCTATATCTAGGCTGGTGCCACCTACAGTCTGGCAGTATTCTTCTGTCTCCTAGCAGGTGGAGAGGGTGCAAAACCTACAGTCTGGGTTGAACCTAGGTTTATAAGTGCTAGAAAAAAAAAAAATAATAAAATAAAGAATATATAGAGAGGTAGGTGTTGTGTAGTTTAAAGGGAAGGACCGCAGAGGCTTGCCTGCTGGTCCCAGTCCCCGCCTCCCAGGGGACGGTTAAGGTCCTGAGGGGACCATTCCCCCTGGTTGAGGCTGCCGAGGAGTGGGGGAGCCCCACGTACCGGCGTTAGTCGTCCTGGGGGTGATACCGGGGATACCGGCTCACTCCCCCCAGCTGACTCCGGATCCGAGGTACGGTTCTTCTTTTTACTAAAAAAAAAAAAGTTTTTGTGTTGGTGACTGTGTGCTGTTTCCTGCCGTGCTCTCTCTCTCTCTCATCGCGGCGATCGGGGGCCTGATCTGCGCGGCGGTTGGAGAGGGCTCGGTGCGGTTTCTGATTTTTGTTTCGCGGGCTTCTGCTCCACTGTGCGCGGCAGACCATGCCGCGGCAAGCTGCTTGCCGGGCCTGCGGGTCCGCGGCAGCGCAGCTGTTGCGAGACAGCCTTTGCTCCGCTTGCGTGGGAGGGGGAGAGGGAGGATCGACGGCGGCGTCGGGGACCCGGGGAAGTAGGCAGACTCTGGGTCTTCCGCGGCGTCCGCTGCTTCTTCGGGGGGGTTGTCTTTGCCGCTCCCGGAAGGCGCGTTTTTGGCGGGAACGGCGGCCATTTTATTGCCTCGGGGAGCAGAGGCAGACGCAGGCCTGCAGGAAGGCGGGGAACTGGTTCGCCCGCCGCGTTTGTCCCCCCAGCAGAGACCTCCTGGGGGGACAGGCCTACAGTACCCAGGGCTTCCACTGAGAATTCCCCTGGGGAAGGGAGTGCCGAGGAGGACTCTTCGGATTCGTCGTTTAATTCGCAGTTTGTGCTCCTTATGCACAAGGCCTTTAAGGCCCGCCGCATGGCCCGGAAAAGGACCCAAGGGACCCCACCCTCGGAGGGACCCTCAGAGATGGCCTCTACGGGGGAGAAAGGGCCGAGGCCCGGTCCGGGGGCGGGGGGCCCGCCGAGGTCCCGGCCCCTTCGGTCCCGGGGGGACGGGGGTCATCAGGACTCCTCTACAGACTCAGAGGAGCCGGAGGAGCAATCAGAGGATCCGGAGTTCCCGTCCCAACCCCCGAGGGGGGTTGAGGGTGATGGGGAGCCAGGAGCCAAGGGTTCCGGTACGCTGCATGGAGCGGAGGGGGATGACCTGAAAGTGGTCAGGTTGTTCCGGAAGGACGAGTTAGGACCCCTCATTCCAGAAATCCTAGGAGAGTTGGGGATTCCACTCCCGCAGGTTGAGTCTTGGCTTGGACAGACGGATCCCGTCGTGTTAGGGCTCCGGGAACCGCCTTCGGCCTTTCCGTTACATTTTTCGGCCTCGGATTTGTTGTTTAAGGAGTGGGATACTCCGGAGTTGGGGCTGAAAGTGGCAAAGGCCATGGATAAGTTATATCCCCTACCGGAGGACGTTCTGGAGCTATTGCGCTTGCCGAGGATAGATTCGGCGGTGGCAGCGGTGACGAAAAAGACCACCATTCTGGTAACCGGCGGGACAGCGCTTAAAGATGTTCAGGATAGGAAGCTGGAAGTTCAACTTAAGCGAATTTTTGAGGTCTCGGCGCTGGGAATTCGTGCGGCCATTTGCAGTAATTTTTCAGTGAGAGCAGGCCTTCGTTGGGCGCAGCAGCTGTTGGTTAATGAGTCCCTGTCTTCTGATGAGGTGCGGCAAGCAAGTCGTTTAGAAGCGGTCATTGCCTATAGTGCGGATGCATTTTATGATCTTTTGCGCACATCTGCCAGAACGATGGTGTCAGCGGTGGCAGCTCGGCGGCTGCTGTGGCTCCGTCATTGGTCGGCGGATGGGACCTCCAAGGCTCGGTTGGGTTCCTTACCCTTTAAGGGGAAGTTGTTGTTTGGCAAGGAATTGGAGGATCTGATTGAATCTTCAGGAGAGAATAAGGTGCATCGGTTGCCAGAGGATAGACCACGGTATAGGGGGGCTCCGGCCTCTCGGCCTCAGTTTCGCGGCGGCCGCAGGCCAAGAACATCTCGAGGATCCAATTCTTCTTTTTGTCACAGTGCTACCCGCCAACAAGCTTATTCTCAGTTCTTTCGCGGGCGCCGTTTCGGTCGTCCGGGAGCCGGTCAAGGTGTGCAGACAGGGAAACCGGCACAATGATGTGAGGCCGGTCCATTCCTTCGTGCCCAAGATTGGCGGCAGGTTGAGCCGGTTTTACGAGGAGTGGACCAGAATCACGTCGGATCAGTGGGTACTAGAGGTGATAAGACACGGCTACGCGTTAGATTTTTCACACCTACCACCTCAGGGGTTCCTGGTGTCGCCTTGCGGTTTTTCAGAGAAGCGCAGAGCAGTGCAATCAACCCTAGCTCGTCTTCGCGATCTCGGGGCAATTGTACCGGTCCCTCCCGGCGAGCTTCGGCAGGGCCGGTATTCCATTTATTTCGTGGTACCCAAGAAAGAAGGAACGTTTCGTCCCATTCTATATTTGAAAAGTCTCAACAAGTGTCTGCAGATCCCTCGGTTTCGGATGGAAACGTTGCGTTCGGTGATCGCGTCCGTAAGGAAGGGGGAGTTCCTAGCCTCCCTAGATCTCATGGAAGCATACCTTCACATCGGCATTCGTCCGGAACACCAACAGTTCCTCTGGTTTGCGGTGCTGGGACAACATTTCCAGTTCCAGGCGTTGCTGTTTGGCCTGGCAACGGCCCCTCACACATTCACCAAGATTATGGTGGTGGTGGCAGCGAGACTCCGCGAAGAGGGACTGTTGGTGCATCCGTATTTGGACGATTGGCTGATTCGGGCCAAGTCGAAAGCGCTTTGTCACCTAGCGGTCCAGCGGGTGCTCCAGCTCCTACACTCGCTGGGCTGGGTGGTAAACGAAGCCAAAAGCCATCTGGTGCCGTCTCAATTCCTGGAATATTTGGGAGCTTTGTTCGACACGTGTCAAGGCACGGTGTCTCTCACGCAGGAGCGAACGGACAAGTTGCAAGCTCAGATTCGACGGTTGTTAAACAAGCCAGTACTGATAGTATGGGATTACTTGCAGGTATTGGGGTCTATGAACTCTACGCTGGAGTTGGTTCCGTGGGCGTTCGCTCAAATGCGTCCTTTACAGTCAGCTTTGCTCTCCCGATGGCGCCCAATATCGGAGGAGTATTTCCTTCCATTGCCGCTGACCCAGGACGCCAGGGACAGTTTGACTTGGTGGCTCTGTCCGGACAATTTGAGTTGAGGAGTTTCGTTGGAAACGCCATCATGGACGGTGGTTACCACGGACGCCAGCCTGCTCGGTTGGGGGGCAGTTTGTCTCGGGCAGTCCATACAGGGGAAATGGTCTGCCTGGGAGGCGTCGTGGTCCATCAATCGGTTGGAAACTCGAGCGGTGCGCCTGGCTCTTTTGACGTTCCTTCCGCTGATCCGCGGTCGATCAGTGAGGATACTGTCGGACAACGCGACCACGGTGGCTTACATCAATCGGCAGGGGGGAACTAGGAGTCAGCCGGTAGCGTCCGAAGCTCGGGCGTTGATGGTTTGGGCGGAGTCCCATCTGAGCAGCATTGCGGCCTCCCACATAGTCGGGGTAGAAAACGTCCAGGCGGATTTTCTCAGTCGCCACTGGCTGGATCCCGGGGAGTGGGAGCTCGCGGAGGAAGCGTTCCAACTTATTTGTGCTCGGTGGGGCACGCCGGCGATAGACCTGATGGCTACATTCAAGAACGCGAAAGCTCCCCGATTTTTTGCTCGCCGTCGGGAGATGGCAGCGGAAGGCGTAGATGCACTGGTAGTGCCGTGGCCGACGGATGTCTTACTCTATGTGTTTCCTCCGTGGCCTCTCATAGGAAGGGTGCTGCGGCGCATCGAAAAGCATCCTGCAGACGTAGTAGTCGTCGCCCCGGAATGGCCGAGGAGGCCATGGTTCGCAGACCTGCTGAATCTAGCGATCGAGGGACCTCTTCTTTTTCCGTATTTTCCGGACCTCCTACACCAGGGACCCGTTTGTTTCGACCTGGTGGATCGCTTTTGTCTAGCGGCATGGCTTTTGAGAGGCGACGGTTGAGAGCCAAGGGTTATGCGAATACGGTGGTATCTACCCTTTTGCGCTCACGTAAGAAGTCTACGTCGCTGTCATATGTGCGAGTGTGGAGAGTTTTTGAGTCCTGGTGTATTGATCACGGTGTGGTGCCTACCCGGGCGGCTGTATCGGACGTACTCCTTTTTCTTCAAGAGGGATTGTCCAAAGGCCTTTCCTGCAGTTCCTTGAGGGTGCAGGTGGTGGCGTTAGGTTCGTTGAGAGGTCGAATTAATGGCACATCGTTGGCGGCGCATCCGGATGTAGTGCGTTTCCTTCGCGGGGCGAAGCACTTGCGGCCTCCGTTTCGGCAGCCTTGTCCGTCCTGGAATTTAAATGTGGTCCTTAAAGCATTGTGTGCGGCACCTTTTGAGCCACTTCGTAGGTGCACACTTAAGGATTTATTTATTTATTTATTTATTTCGGATTTTTATATACCGACATTCTCAATACAAGTATCGAATCAGGTCGGTTTACATAGAACATTAACTGTCGCAATAAAGGCGTTACATTAAACAGCGTTTCTTAACATATATTTTCTTAACATATCACATATAAATATAACTATAAATACAACTTAAATATAAGTATAAATACAGTTTAACTTAAATATAAATACAACTTGAATATTACATAAACAATAATAATACTGATGATAATAATAACTCGTCAACAGGACGAAGATCAATATCAGGAAAGTTTAAAGCGTGAATAAATATCTTGAATAATTGGAGGGACAGTCTAAATTGTGATGTGAGGGTACATATACCTTGTTGAAATGCAAAAACCGAGTTATGCATGAATTAAAGAAGACTGATGAATCAGAGAAGTAGTCTTAAACAGGTGAGTTGTTCAGGTCTGGCGTGGTTGGTTCTTGAGGGGAATATGGGTGATCGATGATCTGATGTTGGACTATTTTCCCCTTTGACCGGTGTCTGAGTGATCTTGTGACTCTGAATAAGCTTGCCTGAAAAGCCACGTTTTTAGGTTTTTCTTAAAAGTTAGATGACAGGTCTCTTGGCGTAGATCCGGCGGTAATGAGTTCCAGAGGGTGGGCCCAGCTGTGGAGAGTGCTCGTTTTGTTAGTGTAGATTTGATCGGGGGAGCATATAAGGAACCTTTGTAGTTGTATCTGATGGGTCTTTGTGATGTGTGAGGGCGGATTTGTGTGATTAGATTTAGGTGAGCGATGCCCATGATATCCTTGTGGATCATTGATAATGTCTTGTAGGAGATTCTAGCTTTTATAGGAAGCCAGTGGAGGCTGTGAAGAATAGGTGTTATGTGGGCTCTTTTATTTGTGTTAGTGAGTAGCCTCGCTGCGGCATTCTGCACCATCTGTAATGGTCTTGAGGATAAGGCTGGAAGACCTAGCAGTAGAGAGTTGCAGTAATCCAGTTTAGACGGGATTAAAGACTGGACTACTAGCCGGAAGTCACTGAAGTGAAGAAGAGGTTTAAGATTTTTTAGCACTTGGAGTTTGAAATAGCATTCTTTAGTTGTATTGGTGATGAAGGATTTAAGGTTGAATTTGTTGTCGAGATGCACTCCCAGGTCTCTGACTGAGGTGGAGTGGTTAATAGTTAGTTTTGAGAATTGAGTTGCGTTTAGGGAGTTGGTGAGGGTATTGTTTTCGTCAGGTGAGATGATGAGGATTTCTGTTTTGTTTGGATTAAGTATGAGGTTCAAGCTGGATAGCAGAGTGTTGATAGCCTGTAAGCAGTTGTTCCAATGTGCCCAAGTTTTTTGCAGTGATTCTGTGATGGGCAAGAGAATCTGAATGTCATCAGCGAAAATATAATGTTTTAGCTTTAGGTTAGAGAGTAAGTGGCAGAGTGGAAGCAGGTAAATATTAAATAGTGTAGGTGAGAGAGATGATCCTTGAGGTACTCCTCGAGTTGATTTGATAGGATGTGATTCTTCATTATTGATTTTTACTTTGTAGATTCTTCATTATTTACTTTGTAGATTCTTCATTATTGATTTTTACTTTGTAGAATCGTTCTCCAGGAACGATTGGAACCAGCTATAAGCTTCTCCTTGAATTCCTATATCGGATAGCCGTTCGAGTAGGATGGTATGGTTGACCGTGTCAAATGCGGCGGATAGGTCAAGAAGAGCGAGGAGGTGAGGTTGTTTTTTTTCGAGATTAAGAAGGATGGTGTCCGATAGCGATGTTAGAAGTGCTTCAGTGTTTTGAGATTTCCTGAAGCCGAACTGGAAAGGGGAGAGAATGTTGTTATCCTCCAGGTATTCCGACAGTTGTTTGTTGATGAATCGTTCCATTACTCGAGATCAGGGAAAGTGGTGTTCTTGGTGGCCATGGTATCGGCGCAACGGATTTCGGAGCTTCAGGCTCTGTCGTGTCGGGAGCCTTTTTTGCCAATTTCGGATTCGGGAATCTCGTTGCGGACGGTACCATCTTTTTTACCCAAGGTGGTTTCCTCGTTCCACGTGAATCAGACGGTAGAGTTGCCATCTTTTGGGCAGGTGCAGTCGTCGGATCCTATGGCTAAGGATCTTCATAAGTTGGATGTGCGACGTTCACTGCTACATTATTTGGAAGTCACCAATGCCTTTAGGGAATCCGACCACCTATTCGTGCTTTATGGTGGTTCAAGGCGGGGTAAGGCGGCCTCCAAGACTACGATTGCTCGGTGGTTGAAAGAAACCATTCGGTCGGCGTATCTGTTACAGGGGAGGTTCGTTGCCCGCGGGGCTGTCTACTCGCGCCCAGGCTGCTTCCTGGGCGGAATGCCACCATATTCCTACAGAGGAGATCTGTAGGGCGGCCACCTGGAAATCGGTCCACACTTTTGCCTGGCACTATCGTTTGGATGTGAAAGCGCCAGGGTCGACGGGGTTTGGAGAAGGGGTGCTTAGAGCAGGCCTCTCCAGCTCCCACCCTAAGTAAGGTAAGCTCTGGTACATCCCAGGAGTCTGGACTGATCCTGGTATGTACAGGGAAAAGAAAATTAGGTTCTTACCTTTTGCTAATTTTCGTTCCTGTAGTACCGAGGATCAGTCCAGAGTCCCACCCAGTATTGGGATTTTCTGCCGGGAGAGGATGTGTGGTCTGTTTGTGCGTTACCTAAAATCAGGAAGAATTATGGTTGATTACCTCGAGTTCGGTACCCAGTTGGGTGGAGTTATGCTTAGTTTTGCATATTTGGAGAAATTTTAAGCGTTCTAAGATTTATATGTTGGGAGTTTGTCCTGCTGCTTGACATTACGTAATATTGCCAGACTGTAGGTGGCACCAGCCTAGATATAGGCGGAGTTTTGTTTGTAAACTTCTGTCTCCATCTGCTAGAGGGGGGGCAAAACCCAGGAGTCTGGACTGATCCTCGGTACTACAGGAACGAAAATTAGCAAAAGGTAAGAACCTAATTTTCTTTTGTTTCTGTTAAGGGTAGTAACTGCTGCTCCAACAGGTTTATTTATTTATTTATTTATTTATTTAAGGTTTTTATATACCGGCAATCATGAAAAACATATCTTGCTGGTTTACATAAAACAGGAGTGCAGTAGATACATCAAACTGGAACTGTGGTGACCGAAGGTGTAGTTACATTTAACAAGGGTAGCAGAACTGGGAGAAGGAGGAAAAGAGAGGATAGATTAGTAACAGTTAAACATTATACAAATTAAATACTATATACAAGACCAAAAAACATGGCTGAGGGCTGCTTGTTTTGAGAAGGAGACAGTGAAGTCATTAGATTTTGTCCGGGAAAGCTTGCTTGAACATCCAAGTCTTAAGTCTTTTCCTAAAGGTTAGGAGGCAGGGCTCCTGTCTGAGATCTGAAGGAATGGAGTTCCATAGGGGAGGGCCAGCTGTGGAGGTGGCACGATCTCTTAGGGTAACATGTCTGGTAGTTTTCGCGGGGGGTACTTGGAGGGAACCTCTATAAGCATCTCTGGTGGGTCTTGACGAGTTGTAAATTTGGAGAGGGATTTGCAGATCAAGAGTGGTGAGTTGATGTATGGTTTTGTATATGACAGATATGGCTTTGTACATGATTCGGAAGTGTACTGGTAACCAATGAAGCTCTTTCAGGATGGGAGATATGTGGTCTCTTTTCCTGGCGCCTGTCAGCAGACGGGCTGCTGAATTTTGTACCATCTGAAGCGGTTTGTAGTAGGATGAAGGGAGACCTAGTAATAGTGAATTGCAATAGTCTAGTTTCGAAAAAATGACTGCTTGTATGATTGTTCTGAAATCTTGAGCGTGAAAAAGAGGTCTTATCCTTTTTAGTACATGGAGTTTGTAAAAGCAGTCTTTGGTTGTTTTGTTAATGTACGCCTTGAAGTTCAGCCGATTATCTATTATCACTCCTAAGTCTCTCACTTGTGTGGTAGGTAGGTTGGTTGGAAGAGTGTTGTTAGAAATGCTGTTTTCGGGAGAGATGAGTAGGATTTCTGTCTTGGAGGAATTTAAAACGAGGTTTAGGTTAACTCTAAGTCTTAAGTAAAGGGAAGTAATATTTACAATCAAAATCGAGCAACTATCAAACCTATAACAAAATTACTGCTACCAACATTTTTACAGGGTAAGCAGCCTTCTTGATAATTCAGACAATGCTGCTTGAATGTGCTTTGCTTTGAACTTGGCTATAGAAGCAGTCCTGTGCTTTTTCCCTAATGTCTGCGCATCAGTACCCCGGACCGTAAAAGTTGGGGCACAGCATTGGCTGTCATCTGATTACAGTTCCTCTTTATGCCTAAGAGTGATCCCTAAGGTGCTTCTCAGAGTGATTTCCATTTACTACCACCTTCGGTCATCTATCATTCAACCAGTTTCTAATTAAGACCACTACTTTAGGACCTATCCCCAGGCTGTTCAGTATATTAATGAGTCTCCTTTGTGCAACAATAACAAAAGATTTGTTGAAATCCAACTAAATTACATCCAGCATATGTCTGTGATCTAATGGAGCTTTCTTAAAGATCTAACCAGGTATAATCTAGAGGAAAGGCAAGATAGGGGAGATATGATAGAGATATTTAAATATCTCAAAGGTTTCCATGCACAGAAGGCAAACCTCTTTCAACAGAAAGGAGGCTCTAGAACAGGGCTTCTCAAACATTTCTGGGGCCCACAGCCTGTCAAATTTTTAGGATAGCCACAATGAATATGCATGAGATATATTTGCATATCATAGAGACTCAGTATATGATAATTTATTTCATGTATATTCATTGTGGATCTCCCCATTTCACCTTTCCTCTAGGGAATACATGTTTAATCCTATTCCCATATGCTTTAGGATGAAGACCACTGACCATTTTAGTAAACACCCTCTAGACTGACTCCATCCTGTTAATATCCTTATGAAGGTGTGGTCTCCAGAATTGTACACAGTATTCCAAATGCGGTCTCACCAAGGACCTAGACAGGGGCAACATCACCTCCCTTTTTCTGTTGACCATTCCTCTCCCTGTGCAGCCAAGCATCTTTTTGGCTTTTACCATCACTTTATCCACCTGTTTGGCTATCTTAAGATTTTCAGATACAATTACCCCCAGATCCCATTCTTCCTTTGTGCTTAGAAGAATTTCACCTCTAATTCTGTACCTTTCCCTTGGGTTTTTGTATCCTAAATGCATTACTTTGCATTTTTTAGCATTAAGTCTTAGCTGCCAGACTTTAGACCATTCCTCAAGCTTTGCTAGATCCCTCCTCATGTATTCCACTCCTTCCTGGCTGTCCATCCTGTTACATATTTTGGTATCATTGGCAAAAAGTCGAAACTTTCCTGACAGCCCTTCCATTATGTCGCTTTCAAAAATGTTGAAAAGAACCAGTCCAAGCACTGATTCCTGAAGTACACCACTAATAACAATCCCCTCCTAAGAAAAACATTTTCGGAATCCTAGTGGTAATCTTTGGGAAACTCCTTCTATTTATTTGAATCAAACTGCAAGAGAGGATCGTGAGTAACCATTTTGAGAAATATGGACTATCTAAGAAGCTGTATTTTGCTTTTTGTGCACCTTGGATTGGGGTTGAGTCCGGTTCTGTTCAATATCTTTGTGAGTGACATTGTGGAAGGGATAGAACGTAAAGTTTGTCTATTTGTGGATGATACTAATATCTGCAATAGAGTGGACACGCTGGAAGGAGTAGAAAGAATGAGATGAAATTTAAGAAGCTTGAATAGTGGTCGAAGATATAGCAGCTGGGATTCAATGCCAAGAAGTGCAGAGTCATGCATATGGGGAGTGGAAATCCAAAAGAGCTGTATGTGATGGGGTGTGAAAGGCTGATGTACACAGAGCAAGAAAGAGACCTTGGGATAATAGTGTCTAGCAATCTGAAGTTGGTGAAGCAATGTGACAAGATGATAGCTAAAGCCAAAAGAATGCTGGGCTGCATAGAGAGAGGAATAACAAGTAAGAAAAAGGAGATGATAATCCCCTTGTACAGGTCCTTGGTGAAGCCTCACCTGGAGTACTGTGTTCAGTTCTGGAGACCGTATCTCAACAGGAACAGAGACAGGATGGAGGCGGTCCAGAAAAGGGTGATCAAAATGGTGGCGGGACTCCATCAAATGACTTATGAGGAGAGGTTGAAGGACCTAAATATGGAGGATAGGAGGTGCAGGGGAGATATGATACCTGAAAGGTTTTAATGATGCACAATTGACAAACATTTTCCATTTTCCAATGAAAAGGAAGTCATCCAGGCAATAAACTATATTCTGGGATCCCGATACTCATCCAATGACCTAGTGTACAAATGAGCTAAAATGTTTTTTGAAGTATGCCCATGAGATTGAGCATACCATCTGGATGCATTTGTCAAGGTAATACTCCCCTTGAAATTTAAAACCAAGGAGGTAGAATGATTCAAGATGCACCGGGAGCAAGCAGAAGACAGACACAATGTCGGCCTTAGCCAAATGTGCCCTCTGGTCCATGTACTGAATGATAAACAAATCCTTGTCTAGTGATGCATAGCTATCCACACATAAGTGTGGGTCAATTATGTCATTCACTGATTTGACCTCTGGGTAAGAAAGTTTGTGGATGAGCTAAAATTTCCCTGGTTCCTTCTTTGAAACAATCTCCGGTGGAGATATGGACATGTTTTGGAAAGAGGGATATTGGAAGGGGCCCCTACCTAGGGCAATCTTTTGGTGAATATACTGACTCATGATAAGAGAGGAATGGCACTTTCTGAACTGGGTTCAACTTAGGGGGGTTTCTTAGTGCATTTTATTCACCATTCCCTTTCTAATAATTCCCAACATTCTGTTTGCTTTTTTGACTGCCGCAGCACACTGAACCGATGATTTCAATGTGTTATCCACTATGATGCTTAGATCTCTTTCTTGGGTGGTAGCTCCTAATATGGAACCTAACATTGTGTAACTATAGCATGGGTTATTTTTCCCTATATGCATCACCTTGCACTTATCCACATTAAATTTCATCTGCCATTTGGATGCCCAATTTTCCAGTCTCACAAGGTCTTCCTGCAATTTATCACAATCCGCTTGTGATTTAACTACTCTGAACAATTTTGTATCACCTGCAAATGTGATTACCTCACTCATCGTATTTCTTTCCATATCATTTATAAATATATTGAAAAGTATGAGTCCCAATACAGATCCCTGAGGCACTCCACTCCCACTCCCTTCCACTGAGAATATTGTCCATTTAATCCTACTCTCTGTTTCCTGTCATTTAGCCAGTTTGTAATCCACGAAAGGACATCGCCATCTATCCCATGACTTTTTACTTTTCCTAGAAGCCTCTCATGAGGAGCTTTGTCAAACGCCTTCTGAAAATCCAAATACACTACATCTACCTGTTCACCTTTATCTACATGTTTATTAACTCCTTCAAAAAAGTGAAGCAGATTTGTAAGGCAAGACTTGCCTTGGGCAAAGCCATGCTGACTTTGTTCCATTAAACCATGTCTTTCTATATGTTCTGTGATTTTGATATTTAGAACATTTTCCACTATTTTTCCTGGCATTGAAATCAGGCTAACCGGATCATCTCTGGAACCCTTTTTAAATATTGGGGTTACATTAGCCACCCTCCAGTCTTCAGGTACAATGGATGATTTTAATGATATGTTACAAATTTTTACTAATAGGTCTGAAATGGGGGATGGGGGCTTTTCCTAAACTTGACATCATTAGACAAGCCCAACTCTCAAAGCATTATTCTGCCTTCATTATGGTGTCAAGTATCTAATGGGGTAGGATGCCTGTTTGGACTCCCTTTTGACTATGACACACAAATATATGGAATACAGAAACTAACTTAATTGTTTTTGAAATGTTTTTATTTTGTGTCTTGCTATGTCCTTGACCTTAGCATAACTGCTTCCTCCATTCTCAGAGAAAATATCTATGAATTCTCGCTTCCATATTTTCTTTTTAAGTTTGTGGGGCATGCCCCAAACCAGTGTGTTTACCCTGCATAGTATGTCCTCATTCGGGTGTCTGTCTTGGTTGGGGTTTATGGAGGTGGATCCTGTATTCACTTGGTTTGCTGCAGACTGAGAGTTGACCCCAAATGGCCCCCATTGAACTATATTTATATTCCAACCTCTTCTTTGAAAGATTTCAACACATATTGCATGACTATGGCCAAAGCCAATTATTCATCGCTGCTGTTGAAGTTGGAGCTGGACTCAAAGAAATTAAAGCATGGGGAGGAGATAGTGACAGCTGTTTTACCTAGGTCAGCTAGTGTATTTTGGCCATGTTGCTAGGGGGGAGTAAGGAATTCTCTAGTGGTGGCTGAGTGCCGCTTATTTCTGGGTGGTGGGTGGTGGACTGCTCATAGTCACCCTACAGATTCTTTCAATATTCAGTGCCATGTGTCAGTGCCTACTGCACAGCTCTGATATTAAGTTCTCCAATACTTGGCTACTTACTGCTCTTTCTTCACTCTATGTGTTGTTCTGCTAGATGAAGAGATGGGTAAGATGGTGACATATCAGGTGTTTTCTCTCACAGTGTCTCTGGTGTTCATTGATTTGGACCTGGCCAGTGCCTTAGTCCTAGTTACTCTCATGACCTTTCCTTTTTGGATAGCTGAGCTCTTCTCCTGCTTCCCTGGAGCCATATTTGCAGCGTATTGCAGCTAAGAAAGAATTACTGAGGGAAAGATAAATTGTCAGATCATGGAATACCAATCATGAGACACACTCATAAGCTAAAAGGAAGATTCCTTTTTTTTTTTTTTTTTTTTTTTGCATAATAGCCAATGGCTTGACCCTAGAAGATACAACACCATTCCATGTATCATAATAAAGCCAGCCACTTGAGAGACACTGAGTATCACTGCTCAGCCTCAGTCAATCACAGTGTGACTGTTCTGCTTGGCCAGCAAAAACAACATAGCCACTAAAACCAACTGCTTGACTTAGCTATCCACATCATGGCCATTCAGCCTAGCCAATAAAATAATCTGGCTACTCAGCCTAGCCCCAACTGGCATAAACACTTAGCCTAAACCCAACCATATCCCTGACCATTCCACCCGATACAATCGTGGATATGCAGCCTAGCCACCTTCAAATAAGGCTGCCTGAGCTCACCACCAGCAAAATGCTGATCTGTGAAGATGGCCAATTATCCTGGTCAGCCACAAGATGGTTGCCCAACCCAACCACCTGCAAAATGGCCACCTGACAGACCACCCTCAATATGGTTGCAGGACCTGGCCAACTCCAAGATGGCCGCCTGACCTTGCTGCTTCCAATATGGCTGCCTGACCCATCTGCTCCCAAAATGGCAATGACTACTCTATGCCTCCAGGCAACAGGCCCTATGGAGTGGGTGGACCACCAAACTAGGTTGAGGACCAATAAGGCCAATCGGCAAGGTCTCGCCCCACTGCGCTGCACATCTCTGTGCATCCAAAGGAGGATGGCAACATGCCACAGAACGGCTGTGGCCTGCCCATTCTACTGACAGCCACAACCCCTTAGGGATTCTGGGCCTTCCTGACACACACCGAATGGTTGTGCAGTCCCACCTCCTCAAGGCTCTCCTTCCAACCTCACTGCAGTCATGGATGAAAGATTTCCCCTATGGTTATGTTCTTCCCCAATTGGGACTAGTCAACTGGAGCCTATGTACCCCTGCCATACCATCTGACAATGCCACCAGCACTCTTGACTCCAAAGGAGGGGAATAACCGAATGCACAACAGTGGTCGCTACTGGCTCATGGATTTTGCCTCCGCCCTCTCCAGGTCACTTTCCACAACTCCTCCCTTTCTTGTAAAAATAGTTAGCCATTGATTCTGGTACCTTGTAGGACCCACTGCCCTATATGGAAGACTCACTGACCTAATGTTGTCATGCCCAAAGGGACAGCCTCTCTGCTGTGTGCAGGTGCCAACAAGCCACATGCTGACTCTACAATGCAGAGCTACTGGCATGAGGTGGGAAGCACCAGGTAAGAAAGAGAGAGAGATTTCTTGGGCTGGATCACAGGGGCTGCGCTAGTCTGTGGCTCCATTTTTAAACCCACTTGCTTCCTGCCCAAAGCTCACGCTCTTCCTCTCCCCATCCACCACTCCTTTCTAGCTTATTGCCAGCTACCTGGATCCTGACTCACTACCTGTGTACTGCCCCTAGCTCTACCCTTCCCACCCACTCTAAATCTTAGAGGGGATTCCATTGCCACCTATGTTGGGCCCCTGCTCCCTGACTGCCTTAGTCACAAGGGGGTAGATTTTCTAAATCTACGCGCACTCGTACTTTTGTTCACGCACCAGGCATGAACAAAAGTACACCAGATTTTATAAGATACGCGTGTAGTCGCGCGCAGCTTATAAAATCCGGGGTCGGCGCACGCAAGGAGCAGCCTCGGAGAGAACTTTCCTTCTACCCCCCTGCACCTTCCCCTCCCTTCCCCTACCTAACCCCGTCCCCGTCCCCGTCCCTATCTAAACCTTCCCCCTACCTTTGTTGTTGAAGTTACGCCTGCCAGAGGCAGGCTGCTGGCGCGCCATCACCCGACCCGAGGGCTGGTCTGGAGGCCTTGACCATGCCCCCGGGCCAGTGCCACGCCCCCGACACACCCCCCAGAACACCCCAAAATTCGTGCCACCCACCTGACACGCCCTCTTGCAAAGCCCCGGGACTTACGCGCGTCCTGGGGCTTGCGCACACCGCCGAGCCTATGCAAAATAGGCTCAGCGCGCACAGGGGGGGTTTAAAAGGGTTATGCGCGTACCTTATGCGCGTAACCCTTTTAAAATCCAGCCCAAGGAGTCTTTTGTATTTGTTTATGACTATTTCAAGGGAGGAAGAGATAGGTATGGGTTGGGAATGGGAATGGGGTGGAAGGGGAGGTGACAGAGTGGGACCTGGTGCTGCTTGGACAGGGGGAGAGAGGAAAGGGTTAGAGAGAGAGGTCTTGGGGAACCTGTACCTTCTCTGTAGCTACTGCTGGCAAGAGGGGAGGAGCTTAGGAGCATCTGCTTCTATTCAAGGGAGGAGGAGCATTAGGGATCATCTACTGCTGATGAGGGGGCTTGAAGCGATCATCTTTCGCTGCTGGGAGGCAGGGGACTCGGGCTCATATGTTGTGGGTGGGGGTGGGAGCTTGGATTTTTTGAATTCCTAAACTGCCCCACTATATTCTGAGTTATTTGCATTTGAAAGGTTGGTAATGCTGACAAGGACAAGGAGAGACAAACAAAACTGGGGTGAATGCAACTTAAATAATCCTAAAAAGGAAAATCAGGGCCTTGAGAGATTCAATAGCTGGCATCTGGATAAGCAATTAAGCAGGCATCCAAATTATATGGTCAGTGTCTTCTAAATGGTGAGCTGTATTTAAATTATATAATAATTTGTATTGTTGCATCTATGTAAATGTATTAGCAAATTCAAATTTATTTCTGTTAATTATATGCAATGCAAATTTCTGTCCTGCATTTGTCCTCTTTTTCAGAGTTGAGTGTCTTACTTTTGGAGTACTGGTCCTCTTTTTAAGGTACTCCTATATAGAAGCCATGACACTCATCCAATTTTCTAGCATGTAGGAAAACGAAACTGACAATAGCCAATGATGAGAAAAATTGAGAAATTTTTAATTCTTCCTCCTTTTCCCATTAATAAAGAGTATGTAGACATAAACAACATCTTACTGCAGACAGAAGGCCTCAACCTAATTGTGCATTGCCTCACTGCTAAGCTTAGCTGCTGACCTTATGGTTTTGAATGACTCCTTAGTTCTGTGTCTTTGAAATTATTCTCCTCTCCCAAAGCTTAGTTTTTGCATAGATTGAGGAGAATAACCTAACCAGAGATCAATCTAAGCAACTTCATAAGCAAAATGTTTTGCCACTTATTTTGATTAGGTTTTTCTGTATCTTACCCACATCAGATCTCAAGGCACTGCTCACAGTGTTTTCCTATGTGACTTATCACACAAAGCTATCAGTGGTCGGGGAAGATTCTGTAGCTACACAAAACCAATTGAAGAGTTAATGGTTTATCTTGCAAATAATTTATGCAATAAAAAAAGTCACATGCTTCCCCTAATAATTTAGATGTAAGCAAATGTTGATTTATTCAGGAAGACTACTGCCTGAAGCAATGCCTTCAGGCTCTAAGTCTGAATTAAACTAGGAGAGAAGCAGGCTAGTCTATAATAACATTTCTATAATTTTAATTTTGCCCTTGGCTCAGTTCATTTCTTTTTACAGTAGATGCATGAAATTGGTTCTTCAATCATCTTTAGCTGATATTCACTGATATAAGTGTTAGGCAGGGATGAACAGAAACTTAACCTTTTAAACCTTTGTGTTTCTAATCAAAAGGCCAGAAATTCCTAAGTCACTACTAACAACAACTACCTGCTTCTTGTATTAAGCTCCTTGCAAAATCTCAGAATAGTTCCATCTAACCTGGATGTAGAATTTTTTCCTTTACTGTGCAGGGGGTTCTTAAAATGAAGGCTGTTAAATAGATGCAAACGTTGTGTTGTTATCATCCTATTGAGGCCTGAGGAGCTAAGATCTGAATTCTATTACTATCTGTTCCACAATAATGTGACGTACTATATGACAGGCTCAATATAGAGCAGTACATGGGCCGGCCTGATGCCTTAGTGCAGTGCTCTTTACTGCCATGCAGAGGGATCTGGGTTAGATTCATGGCTTAGGTCTTGTTCTCCCTGGCTCAGCCAGGATGCTGCAAAGGCAGCATTCAAGGCTCTTTGGCTGGGGAGTCAGAGTCACTGTGCAATGGTGACATCTAGTACTAAATCCACCAGCTCACAAGAAAATATAGTGGCATATTGGTCACATGGGCTCCAGTTCCGTGTGATCTCTGCAAATTATAGTGCTAATCTGTAGCAGCTCTGAAACAGGAGAAATGGCAAAAGCAGTTGATAAAAAGAGGACCAAGCTGCAAGAAGACCCAGAAGAGGAGAAGGAGTGAGTCAGAGCAGGGGCCCAACCAGGAAAGAAGAAGGTGGAAGGGGAGCATCAAAGCAGCAGATAACTAAATGTAGGGGGGAGCTGGCTAAGCAGTCAAGAGGATGACAGAGGTGGAGCATTCAAGCAACTGAAGCTAGGAAGGAGAGATGAATGCTGTGGGCGGACAGTGCCGGGACTGTGAAGGGGAAAGTTTGATGTTGTGAGGGCAGAGTACGAGGGATGGAGAGAATGTGCCATACTGGGCAGAAAAGTGCTGTGACTGAGAAGGGAAAAGTTTGGGACTGTGGGGGATGTGAGTACACTGTAAGCAGAATATTTTGAAAAAAGAGGAAAAGTTACCCAATAAAATGTGCACATACTACAGAAATACTGATAAACACTGATTTTTAGTATCCTAAAAAAAATAGCCCTAATTAACTTGAAATTAAACATCAAAATTTAGAATCTGTAAACACCTAATATCAGAAGCCCTACCTATAGAATATAGATTATATAATAGTTCTCTAAAAATCACATTAAGTTATAATAAAAACTGTCTTCAGTAGATATGTATGCACCAGGTTAGGAGAAGGGCTTGTCAAAGTACCTAACAGAATATAAATGGAATATATATAGCCAGCTGGAAGAAGGCAGGACAAGGTCGAACACTTCTGCCTCTCTTTAGAAAAGTCAGGAAATCAAATGAAAAAAAACACATATGTCCTGTGCATGACCACAACAGCAGCTCAGCAGATAAATTTAGAGGCCCTTTGTTCATTTCACACAACCAATATAGTTTTTTTTATTTATATAATGTATGTATTTATTTGCAGTCTTGGAGGTAGAATTTGACTACTTTTCATACTGGCAGAGCTCAGATGGATTTATCCTTCATATACACTTCTCTTATTTTGTAGTGACATTTATATTTTATGAACTTTTGTAGGAATCATCAGAGCTCATGCAGAAAATCTTTTGGCCCAGGCTGGACTTGAAAGAGCTGACTGATAATGCCTAAGTGTCAACTCATGAATCCTATCTGCTCAAGAAGTTATGTTGATGCTCAGGAAGTCAAAGTGCTGGTCAGTTTCTATGACTAATTACTGACTCCTGCCAGTGGTTAGCTGGAGACAAGAATGACATCAGTCAGTCTTGTCACTAGCTAGCTATGTCACATCCTTTATGGATGCCTATATCCACTACCCAGGTGCCTAGCAGAAGAGATGGGAGGTGCAATGTGATTTCCCTAAGGTAGCTTTTTTCTTCATTGTGATCAGGCTTATCAATTGCACTGGTATGGGCTTGGTTTCCACAAGAGTTCAGAAAGCCATCTCCTGTAACTGCAAACATGTGTATTGTTGTGAGAGAAAGGTGACGTGAGTATTGCAATTGATGTGGTGGCGTTCTTGTTGAGTGTTTGCGGGTGACTCTTATTCTGGCTGCCAACACCATTCCGGCATCCATCTGCTGATTCCAGGAAAGAGCTACAATAGTGCTCAACTGGGCTGTCATTGAGCCAGTTTTGAGAATTAGATAAATGTCAGAAAAATATTGGCCAACTTTGCCAAATAAAAATTATCTGAACCTATATGGACTCTGGCTTTATGACATGTGAGATCTGTGAGAAATGTCTGCTTTAATTATGGATTTAATAACTGATGAAAATGTGGATATTCTTTGCTTGACAGAGACTTGGTTAATAAACCAGGATGATGTTTATTAACGTGTTACCCTCCTGGATATCTATTCTTGCATCAGCCTAAGAAAACTATGAAAGCGGAAAGAGTTAGGTATATTTTTATAGAATCTTTTGTTTATAGTATGAATGTTATTCAGCAATCTAAAGGATGTAGGTGTATGCTGTTGCAAGCACCAAGTAGGGAGTATTGCTAGTATTTTCTTTGTCTAAAGTCCACCAAGAGTACCAGAATCATCAATTCAATCTTTATTGTATTTATTGGCTAATTTACCTTTCACTTTACAAAGATTGATTATCTCTAAGCATTGGTAATTCAATCTTACAAAATCTGTTAATTGATTGGGAGTTGTTAATGTTGCATTATATCAGTTTATTCTGTTTCCTACACATATAGAAGACCATTTGTTAAATCTGAATTTTTATCAGAGCACTTTGCTGAACAGACTGGATGGAACAATTGGTCTTTATCTGCCATCATTTACTATATTACTGTGTTAATATCATACAGTTTATAATTTGATTTGAAAGATAAATTCAGTTATCTATTGAAGATAATGATAAATGGTTAGAATGTAGAAATTACAAGGTCAATTGAGATAACTTCCATTTAAACTGTAAAGTTGAAGGTTAATATTCTTGGGGGGAACAATGTACAAAAAAATTAAGAATTATGTACACAATATTTTAAAATTCTGCAATATTCTGCTTACATTATTTGTCAAAATAACACAATATAATCACTGTCTTAGTAATAAGTAATTTAAATTGCAATGCAAAAGTTACCATTCAAAAATGCATAATTTAAAATTTTTTATGCAGAATTTCAACAAGAATAATCTAAAAGTACATCATAAGCCCACACCCTCCCTCTAGGCTTCAATCCCCCACAGCTCTCTCTCTTCACAACCCAGGCTTACCCTCACCCTCACCCTTCCCTATTCCCTACCAGACTAAACCTCTAGCTCTTTCTCTCACCCCACATTCAAACCCGCATAGCTCACTCTCCCTTTCTCCCTTAGCCCAGGCTCAACACCCACCCCCAGTTCTCCCCCTCCTCCACCCCACACTAGGCTCAACCCTTACCCCCTGTGCTATCTCTCCCCCCCCCCCCCCCCATCTCCAGCTCAATATCTAACCTATGCTCTCCCATTGTCCTTTCCCAGTCTCAATACCCACTCCCAACCCTTTCCTGGAAGCAACCCTACCCAGTGGGGTTTTCAGGATTGCCGCAATGAATATATGAGATAGATTTGCAAACACTGTCTTAGAGTCAGCCATAATATGGAGACAGTGCTTATTTCACTATTGGACTCATTAATCCATTATGCAGAAAAGACTAGTCCGATAACATTTCTTC
Source organism: Rhinatrema bivittatum (assembly GCF_901001135.1). Taxonomy (NCBI): domain Eukaryota; kingdom Metazoa; phylum Chordata; class Amphibia; order Gymnophiona; family Rhinatrematidae; genus Rhinatrema; species Rhinatrema bivittatum. The sequence continues at coordinate 606,107,644 of NC_042616.1, read as the reverse complement.
TCCATTTAAACACTACATATGATACTGTGGACCATACTATTTTTACATCATTTGTAGTCTTTTGGGATTGATGAGTTGTCATAAAACTGGTTTCAGTCTTTAGTTATAAATCATTGTCTGCCTGTAAAGTTAGGGGAATTTAGTTCAGCAGGGCAATCTATGGAATTTAGTGTCCCTCGGGGATCAGTGAACTCATCATTACTCTTTAATTTGTATCTGAAGCCATTAACTGATGTAATTAAAAAGTTGGGTTTTCAGTTTTATTGCTATGCTGATGATATTCAGCTAATTATTCCTCAGGTTACAGTAGTGATTAGAAGAGATTAGGTTATGGTTACTTGCAAATAAATTATGTTTGAATCCAACTAAGACCAAAGTTTGGTGGGTTGGTAAGGGGTTTGCAGAGAATTTGAAATCAACCCTTACTCTTCTGTTTGACTACTTTTTCACTGCAGATTATCATGTAACCCCTGTACACTTGGGGTCACCTTCCCAGCTTCAGGGAGCATTGGGGTTACTATCCTGAGGTGGGGCATCAAGTACTGTAGAATCTTCAGAGTCATAACGACAGCTCAAGTAGATGCAGAAATTAAACAGAATCAAAGTTCCAGAAAATCTATAACTCTTCTCCTTATATCCTCTTTTCCTTAAGTAACAGTTCCTTCTTATACAGTGTCTCTAGTTACTTTCTTTATCTTCTTTCCTCAGTCTTTTAAACAAACCTAATCTGGTCCTCTCTTTATTTTCCTCAGTTAGCCAAATAGTTACTCACAACAATTACCTGTTCAGCTCAAGGAAAAATCCTTTTGGTGCATCTGGATCCTCCAACCCCAAAACAAGTTCCCTCTGGCACAGTTTGGCTTCCTAGTCCAGATAAGTTCCTGCCCCAGTTAAGCACATGCGTTTAGTTTTTAAACTTCCAGGCTATATTAGGGATGTGAATCGTTTTAGGACGATTAAAATTATCGTCCGATAATTTTAATATCGTCTTAAACCGTTATGGAACACAATACAATACAGATTCTAACGATTTATCGTTATAAATCGTTAGAATTGTGAGCCGGCACACTAAAACCCCCTAAAACCCACCCCCGACCCTTTAAATTAAATCCCCCACCCTCCCGAACCCCCCCCCCAAATAACTTAAATAACCTGCGGGTCCAGCGGCGGTCCGGAACGGCAGCGGTCCGGAACGGGCTCCTGCTCCTGAATCTTGTCGTCTTCAGCCGGCGCCATTTTCCAAAATGGCGCCGAAAAATGGCGGCGGCCATAGACGAAAAAGATTGGACGGCAGGAGGTCCTTCCGGACCCCCGCTGGACTTTTGGCAAGTCTCGTGGGGGTCAGGAGGCCCCCCACAAGCTGGCCAAAAGTTCCTGGAGGTCCAGCGGGGGTCAGGGAGCGATTTCCCGCCGCGAATCGTTTTCGTACGGAAAATGGCGCCGGCAGGAGATCGACTGCAGGAGGTCGTTCAGCGAGGGTTCCGGCGCCTCGCTGAACGACCTCCTGCAGTCGATCTCCTGCCGGCGCCATTTTCCGTACGAAAACGATTCGCGGCGGGAAATCGCTCCCTGACCCCCGCTGGACCTCCAGGAACTTTTGGCCAGCTTGTGGGGGGCCTCCTGACCCCCACGAGACTTGCCAAAAGTCCAGCGGGGGTCCGGAAGGACCTCCTGCCGTCCAATCTTTTTCGTCTATGGCCGCCGCCATTTTTCGGCGCCATTTTGGAAAATGGCGCCGGCTGAAGACGACAAGATTCAGGAGCAGGAGCCCGTTCCGGACTGCCGCTGGACCCGCAGGTTATTTAAGTTATTTGGGGGGGGGTTCGGGAGGGTGGGGGATTTAATTTAAAGGGTCGGGGGTGGGTTTTAGGGGGTTTTAGTGTGCCGGTTTTTCGATTTTTCGATTTTTCGATTTTTAACGATGTTCCGGTGAGGGATGGGGTTCGGGAGGGTGGGGGATTTAATTTAAAGGGTCGGGGGTGGGTTTTAGGGGGTTTTAATGTGCCGGTTTTTCGATTTTTCGATTTTTCGATTTTTAACGATTTTTCACGATATTTTACCCCCCCAAACGGCAACAATACGATTCCCTCCCCCTCCCAGCCGAAATCGATCGTTAAGACGATCGAGGACACGATTCACATCCCTAGGCTATATTGCAACCCTCTGCTTCTTCTCTTCAAGCCTCTGGAGATTTTTAGATGACAATCTCTGTCCCGCTTCTGCTACTCCCTTCTGTAATCCTGGGAGAGGATCCCAGCTCCAACCAGTCTCTTTCCCTTGCAATCTGGAGCAGCCCCAGACTCAATAGAGTCAGGGTTTTCATCACTTCTCCTCAATGACTGAGCCCGTAAAGAATATATCCCCTTATCTGTCAAGAAGGGCAGCTAATACCTTCTGCCATACAAATGACCTAGAGCTCTGGAACATTCTTACGCCGGCTCCAGATTAACTTCTTGCCCTCTAAACATCCTGTGCACTTCCAGCAGATGTTACTCATATTTGAGGATCTGCAGATTTCCTATTAGGGGAAACCTCTATTTTATCATAAAACCTGTTGCACTAATACCTTCTATATACTCTTGTGGCATAGAGGCCACAATCATATTACATTTATCTCTAATAATTTTTTTTCTTTGGAGAACTGTAAGCAGATTCATCCTTATCTCAATAAGTGTGATCTGGAAAACTAGTCCAGTCATTGATCAGTCCTCAGCTGGACTGCTCTAACAGACCTTCCAGAAGAGTCTGTGGTAAAAACTGCACTTACTGCAAAATAGTGCAGCTCAGCTTGTTGCTGCTTCTGAGATCAGGGAACTTGTACCTCCGATTTTGTTTGAACATCATTGGCTTCCTGTGATATGGTGTATTCAATTTAGAAACCTTATTATGTTTTTTAAGCTCTTTATTGGTCAGGTCCCCTTTATCTTAGAAAGTTTTTAAAGCTATATCAGCCATCTGGACAACAGAGCCTCTCAGACTTGCAATGCCTTGAGATCTATTCCTTTAATATGAACAAACTATCCAGGGTTTTTCATGTTGCAGTTCTATGGAAAAGTTTACCTGTAGAAATCAGGATGTTGCAGAAATCTTCTCAATTTAAAAAGTCCTTAAAACTTGGTGATTTAAACAGGCATATGAGATTAGATTAATTTAAATTTGTAAAGCATATTTGGTTAATTTGGTAGTAATCTTCTTTATATTATTTTTTTGGTTATAGTGTCATTTTAAGACTATTTATGTGTTAATATATAAATATATTTTATTTTCTGAATGTTGTTATATCATGTTTAATGATTTTGGAATGCATTTTAATAATGCTATTTGTTGTTTAATTCTGTTTCTTTATATTGTACCATGCTTAGCTTTTAATAAATCATTTTGTTAATCTGTTGAAAGAGCTAAGCTGTGGAATTTGCTACTGAAGTACCGAGTCAAGGATATAAGAAGGGTCTGGACAAGTTTCTAGAGGAAAAGTTCATAAACATATTATTATCGCTGTGGACTCAGGGAAACCAACTGTTTATCACTGGGAGTGAGCAACAAGGAATTAGATCTACTGTTTAGAATCTGCTGGGTTCTTCCTATTAAACTGGATTGAGCACTGTTAGAGATAAGATGTTGGGCTCAATGGACCTTTGGTCTGGCTCAGCATGATACATCTTAAGGTGTGAAGGAGTACCCACTGACTCTTGCAGCATAATGCAAATCTGTTGGTATGAGGGACTTGCATAAAGCAGGAAAAAATGTAATCTGATGCTATCAGGTTAGGGATTTCCATAAGAAAGGATACTGCTCAATACCACTCCTGGTTACATCAGAAATAAAGCAGCAGCAGAATCCTAAGGTTCTGTGTTCAATAAAGAGGATTATGCGTTGGTATAAAGTGAGGCAAAGTCTTTAGAAATGCTTTGGTTGAGCAGATAGATTTCCAGCTTGAGCATTCAGTGGTGATAGTATTTTATAACCTGTGTGTATAATAAAATCATCAAAAAAAGACCAACCCGGCAAATTGAATTATTCCAAAGTACAAGTGAACACGAGTTGCAAATATCAATAATATAAGTAAAAAAGAGACTTTGAATTATCTATGAGACCTTCATACCACCCTTAGGGGCGGATTTTAAAAGGCCCGCGCGCGTAAATCCTTCCGGATTTACGCGCGCAGGGCCATCGCGCGCCGGCGTGCCTATTTTGCATAGGCCGCCGGCGCGCATAAAGCCCCGGGACGCGCGTAAGTCCCGGGACTTTTGTAAGGGGGCGTGTCGGGGGCATGTCGGGGGCGGGGCCTACTGACGCGGCGTTTCGGGGGTGGGCCGTGGCGTTTCGGGGGCGGGCCCGGGGGCGTGGCGCCGGCCCGGGAGCATGGTCGAGGCCTCCGGACCAGCCCCCGGGACCGGAGGACAGAGCGGGGCTGAGGGCCGATGCGTGCAAAGTTACGCCTGCTGGAAGCAGGCGTAACTTTGCCAACAAAGGTAAGGGGGGGGTTAGATAGGGCCGGGGGGGTGGGTTAGGTAGGGGAAGGGAGGGGAAGGTGCGGGGAGGGCGAAGGAAAGTTCCCTCCGAGGCTGCTCCGAAATCGGAGCAGCCTCAGAAGGAACGGAGGCAGGCTGCGCGGCTCGGCGCGCGCAGGCTGCCGATTTTGCGCAGCCTTGCGCGCACCGACCCCAGATTTTATAAGATACGCGCGGCTACGCGCGTATCTTATAAAATCAGGCGTACTTTTGTTCGCGCCTGCTGTGCGAACAAAAGTACGCGCTCGCGCAACTTTTTAAAATCTGCCCCTTACTGTTTTTGGAACATGATATTGGTCAAATCGCAACCTGTAGGGTCTTGTATAATCATCGGTGCTTTTTTATATTTGTCTTAACAGTGATAACTTCCACCAATACTAAAAATAGTTTCTACTTCCCCCTTCTTTATCCTGCCATCTTGCCAAGCACGACACAATACCATGTTTCGCTAGAGCTGCTTCAGGGGCATCAATTTGTAGTAAATACTTTTACAGTTCTCACTGATTGAACAATTCTTTTGTCCCATAACCATCTTCTACAAAATAAGAATACATGTATTAACATCCGAACATACAATGAACTAATAGAGCTATAAAGAGCAGAGGCTTACTCATACATCCAGCGCTTCAACAAGCATTCCTGTGCCAGATTAAAGACCATCTACATTACATGGATTTTTAAATGTTTCACGTGACAGCACGTAACTGAGCATGATGTCGTATTCATTCATGACCACGTGAACAACATATATACGCACTGATTATGGATGCTTGAGCTGGCACCCAGGGTCACATAGAAAAAGAGAGATGGACCCTTTCTGCACACAATTCCCCTTTGACCTCTCTGTTTCTCCATGGATAGCATTTACATTCTGAGTTCCATGGGGGTATAATAAATTACAAGACCCTTTTGCAACAGTTCCAGTACAAGCCCTCTCCGTTCTTGTAAACAGCATTAACAATTATCAGTCTTTTCAGCCACAAAACACACTTGGAAGAAGGGTAGTTTCCAACTTCTTTTACTGATAGCTGATTAGATGACTGACGAATATTGACAGCTCAAGTTCTGCATTTAAATAAAGTCAATAAATAATACAAAAGCAAAAAGATTCATAAACTTGTAATCTCACTCTTCTAGCAAAATTTCTGAATGACTTTGGAAGCACATATCTTAACACTTGATCTCCGTTTCCCAGTTATGCCAATTAGGCTGATTACTCAGATTTGCATCTGTTATGTTTTGTAAGGTTTGGCTGGCCCTTGGACACTGTGGCAGCTGACCACGCCCACGGGGGAAGTCCCGTGAGGGGCCACAGGTCAGGCTCAGCTCAGGGCACACAAACACAGATTATATCTTTATTTAGACAGTTTGTGAAGACACCAGAGGTGGCGGTAGTGAGATGATGGAGCCCTGCTGGGCTAGTATTCCTCAGGGCACTGGAACAGTGGTTCCTCCGTTAGCAGTGCTGTAGTGTAAAGATTGAGTACAATAAGACATTCACAGAGTCCCCAGTATGGAGAAGCCCCGAGATAGGGAGAGCTGGCCCTCGAGGAGCGAGTACCAGATCCCTGGGAGCAGAGACTTGTTGGCAAAGTACTCACGCAGCAGTTCCACGTACGAGATGACACTGGCGCTGGAACGGAGGCAGGCCCTCGAGGAGCGAGTACCTGGTTCCAGGGAAAAAGCTCTGAGGAGTAGATGGTAGTAGTACTCACAGATGGTGTCTGTAGCAAAATCTTCCAAGTAGAAGAGGAGATGGACACAGGCAGCGAGTCAGGGAACATGGGCCCTCGATGAGCGAGTACCAGTTACCTGATAGTGACCTGAAAGAAGCAGAGAGGCCCCCGAGGAGCGGGTACTATCAGCTCACTAAATTTAGGTGCAATCAAGCAGCATATAAGGGGATTGTCACTCAGCTTCATGGTTTTGCACTCACTAAATAAATAGTGGCTGGCATGGCTATAGGCAAACTGAAGAGCATCAATTGTGATGCTTCCAGCATGCTCTGAATAAATACTATTTTTCCCCCCATATTTTGTAACTATCCCCTTTTATGGCATTTGCTGTTCAGCTTGCTTTATTCATCTTTTTGTTGTTCTTTTGACCCTCTAGAGATCAAAATTAATTTGTGTATCAAGCTCTTTGCCATTTATCCAGTTCTTCCTCAGAGTTCTGAGGAAACAGTACTATGATATGAAACTTAGTTTGGGATACAATCTGGGTGTGAATTGGAAAGATAGCTCTGTAAGTACACTACCCATATTATTTCTAATTGTACTTGAATACTGATATCATAAAATATATAAAAATGTAAGGATTGTTCTTCAAAGAGACACTAAGCAATCATAATATCCTGCTATGTTATAGCTGGCTATCATAGCATCATTTTCAGATACAACCTAATCATCTAGCTTGCAATTGAAAACATGCTTAAATTTAGCTGGCTAAAACATAGCCAGATGGATTTAAGTCAGCTGTAACCATACTCAGTGCTAGGCATTTAACATGGCGGGCTAGCACTGAAAATTAGCAGAAGCTGGTTAAATTCAATCTCCTGACCAAACCCTGCCATTTAGAACACCCACACATTGAGCTGCTAAATCTAGCCACTTGGTTTCACTTCATTTAGGCATTCAGAAGGAGGAAAAATTTACCCTGAGGGATCCAGTCACCTAACTCTGTAGGCAACTAGATCTCTTTTTTGCAAAGTTACCTAAAGTTTGTTTTCTGAGTAAATGAGAATTTTCTGTTTCAAATGTTTGCAATCTAGTCCAAATAAATGGAAAGACAGGATGAAGATAAGGGAATAGGTTACAATGATAGGTGATCCCATGTGGCACTGAGAGGCAGGGAAGTTGGGTGGGTGCATTGTCAAGGCAAGCAGTGGAATACTAGACAAGAGCTCAAGAAGCCTGGAAGTACACCAATGCAATGAAAAATATGCAGGTGGCTGCTTAGCCTTAGCAAAACTGTTGTTCTTTAGCTTTGTGTCATATTTTGCCTCACAGAGAAATCAGTTTGGTCACTCCAATTCTATCCCATGATAAGTAGTTAGTATTTATTTCTGTAATGAGTTTTATAAAACCTTGTGCATGTACTAAGATTACACAATGAAGCAGAGATCAGCTTAAGGCACAAAATATTGACAACAGCAGAGCCTAGCTTTAAGACATACCTTTAACTCTGTTTTCCTCATTCATATGCAGGCCAGGAAGCAACATTATTATTGAGCCGGGGGCATAGTTAACTGCTGGATGCTCTGTAGTTGTCTTCTAGGCTGCACTGATAAAGGCAGTTAAATTGCAGACTTAGAAAAGCATCTCTTTGTTCTTATAACATAAAACTCCTGTTTTGGATGAATACTGGAACATGAAGCCTACAAAATTCTTTCTTTAGGACCAATCTTTCATACCTAGAAATATCTAAGAGCCCAAATAACATATACCATTATTATAAATAAACTTCATTAGTATATGAATAACAAGACACCTGTATAACACTACAGCAAAAGATTAAGATTTTGATTCACCACCAATATTTGGCATCCACTTGGCAAATAACAGAAATTCAGCTGTAGTCAGAGTTTTCTGTTATACATGAGAGGAGCTGTAGGGAATTCAGTAAGCACAAGCTGCAGTCTGGACTCTGCCCTCTTCCCCCCTTCCCAAGGGTACATAAATTAACACTTATTTTACCTTATTAATGTGATCCAATCAGCCTAGGAACTTGCACTCATTTGTCTCAGTACAGATTTATTATAAGGCATTAGGTTACCAGAACAAACACTTAGCAATCTTTATAATGCGTATTTAGCAAAGAATACACTTAAGGTGAAGAGCTCATTCAATAAGAATGAATAAGTCAGCAGAAGCATAGATATGTCCTTTTCGCTGGAACTTGCTTATTATTCATAAACAATCCAAACTGACTTACAGCCTAGAAATGAACAGGAGCTAAACCACAGTCTCACCACTGAAAATTCTTGTTACTTAAGCTGTGTGGAAAGCTGGCCTTGGGTCTCTGTACCTGGATGAAGGGCAGAGGACTTCCCTAGATCCTTGAGGGGAGCCAGGAAAGTTCACCTCTGGCTAAAGTTGCAGGGCTTGAGATGTTCTTTCCAGCAATATTACAGCACACTGAATCTCCTCCGGCAGCTTGATTGCAGGGCAGGGCGAGGAGCAATGACTCGAATGGCTTCTTGCTGGTTTCAGTGGAATCTTCTTGTTAGGCCTACGGGCCTCAGGACGACTTCCCAACGTTCCTCTTCTGCTCCTGGACCTAGGGTCGTGGTGCCTGGATTCCCCCGGCAGGGCCGATGCTCTCCCCGCACCTCCAGGGCCGCTCCGAAACAGCCACAATCAGGGATGCCACTGACTTCGGCCTCTTCGGCCCCGCCACCTAGGCGCGTGCGTGCATGGCCCATGCGAAATTAAAGGGGCCGTGGCGGGAAAACGCCGCCAGCCCCTCCTGATGACGTCAGGGCCCTGCTCCTATTTAACTCCACCGGTGACCTCCACCTGACGACTTGGCATCAGGTCTACTCGCCTCTGGTACCTGCCTGGCGTTCCTCGCTCAGTGATTGCTGCGTTCCTGACCTCTTCCACCTGCTCCGCTCTCCGGTCCCTTCTTCCAGCCCGCCTGTCCCATCCTCGCCCCGCTTCTCTCTGGACAGATATCCTCATTACCTGACCTTGGACCGGACTTCACGTTACCTCATTGCCGCCTACCATCGACCACTGGACCGTACCTCATATTGACTCACTGCCGCCTGCCACCAACCACTGGACCGGACCTCACATTGCCTCATTGCCGCCTGCCACCGACCTCTGGACTGGACTTTATGGTGCCTGCTTCCATGCCTTCACCCCTTCTCTCCACAGGGGCCCTCCTAAGACCAGCCGGCCCCAGTACCCAAGGGCTCAACCTGTGGGGAATGAGGGCTGGTAGTGGCAAAGCTCCCGTTGGCCCCCGCATCTCTCCAGCCTCGCCTCTCGATGGTGGAGACCGGGAGGGTTTACCCCTTCTGGTAGTACCAACGCCGCCTCGGTCTAAGGTCCACCATCATCACCGGACTTTCGTAACAGTTCTTAGCTGAATCCTGAGCCATTTTTTCCCTGCAGTTTTTAAAAGGTAACATATGCATATTCGGTAGCATCATGAATATGAAAAACAGGGACAAGTGTCATATTCTGATTGTTTCTTCTTTGCATTTCATCTGCTTCACACTCCCCCTCCCCCCAGTTTGGCTTCCACCTCAATCCCAGGAGGCCAACATTCTGCCATATGCCAACTGAACTTGGAGCTGCCTTGGATCTGGGCACTGGGTTCTCAGGTACTTCTGAGTCTTGACTGAAGTCCTCAGGTCTGTCACCTCTTAATACATACACAAGGCCAGTATTGCCTTTTCCCTTCTCTAATTGCTGAGAGATTTCATTCTTTAACAGAGGCTTAGAAAAACATAGGCTTGACACAGGAGATGAGTCAGTCATCTATTACAGCTTTATCAGAAGTTCAGCATCTCTGAATTCCTGAGATACAGACCAGGGTCCAAATGTGAAGTAAAAGTTCACTTTGCTGTATGGCACTGGTGATACTTTTTTTTAGTCCTACAGGGCTATCATGTCTTTCTCCATATGGAGAGGTGGGAAAATTTATTCTTGAAGACTAGGAATTAGGGTGGGGAAGTTTATTCTTTAAGACTAGAGATCATTAGGAAGGGAATGGTGAATAAAATGGAAAATGTCATAATGCCCATATTGCTCTATGGTGAGACTGCACCTTGAGTACTGTGTACAATTCTGGTTGCCACATCTCAGAAAAGATATAATTGCACTGAATAAGGTACAGAGAAGGGTGACCAAAATGATAAAGGGCATGGACTGGCTCCCCTATGAGGAAAGGCTAAATATTTAGGGCTGTTCAGCTTGGAGAAGAGTGGCTGAGGGGGGATATCATAGAGGTCTATAAAATCATGAGAGGACTAGAACAGGTAAATGTGAATCGGTTATTTACTCTTTCAGATAACAGAAGGACCAGGGGACACTCCATGAAGTTAGCAAGTAGCACATTTAAAACTAATTGGAGAAATTTTGTTTTCACTCAACACACAAATAAGCTCTGGAATTTGTTGCCAGAGGATGTGGTTATGGCAGTTAATGGTGCTGGGGTTAAATAGGGTTTGGATAAGTTATTGGAGGAAAAGTCCATTAACTGTTATTAATCTTGTTGACTTAGGGATTAACCACTGCTATTACTGGCATTAGTAGCATGGGATCTTCCTAGCATTTGGGTACTTGCCAAGTACTTGTAACCTGGATTGACCACTGTTGGAAACAGGATGCTGGGCTTGATGGACCCTTGTTCTGACCCAGTGTGACAACTTATTATGTTCTTATATTCTTATGACTCTTCTGGTAAGAACTGATAAACAATAATACAGCTTGATTGTTTCTAAAATTGTTCTACTTACAAACGATGATGAGAGGAAGAATTTAACAGAAGTAAAAATCATTTACAGTGTTCTGGGAAATTATTTTAAGCAGGAATTTAGCTTGCGGAAGAGTATTTACCATGATAAAAGTAATGAAGCAGAAAATCACTGATATTATTAGTGTCATTATTTGTTCTGAGAATAAATATGCCATTTTTCTTTGTAACAAAAAAACTGTTTGTAACAAAAAACAAGTCCTGAGATCAGATATATTAAAAGAGCAGTTACTCAGAAAGGCTAACTGTGCAGATATCAGAGGAAACAGGACCTGTCCTCTTGGCCACCCCTCACAATGCTTGCTGATGAGATAATGGACAGTTGGGGCCTCAAGAACACATGGGAGTGGTCCAGAGAAGAAACTAGGACAAAGTTCAGAAGAATTAACTTAAAAAGAGCAACATGAGATAAGTTTGAAATCAGAGAACCAACAGCTCAGAGGAAAAGCTTTGGAACATTACCAGTGTTAATGAAGTGACCAATGAAGGAAGGAAAAGCTTTTTGGAAATTATCAGTGGCTAATGAAGTGATCAATGAGGTGATGCTGATTTCCAAATGCGTTGTCCTGGATTTCCAAAATACATCTCATTGGGAATTGTGAGGAAAATATTTTGTGTATATATTCTTATCTTTAATGCAAACTCTAAGCTTTGATTGTGTATTCTCAGACTTATAAGTAAACTTATATACTTTTAAATAAGTATGTTGTGTATTCTGTGACATATAACCTACCAGTCAGTCGCCCTTACCTTTTTACATTTGGCGTCAAGAACAGAATTTTATGTCATAGAATTACATTTTTGCTTGTTGATTGTTAAGTAATATATGACAAAATAATCACCAATATTTTCCTACCAACTACATTTGGCAACAGGATGGGATTGGTGTTTGCTTGTCTTCTAGTTTTTTTGTTATATTGTAAATAAGTGGCAGAGTGTGACAAAAAGGATACGTGTTCTTTTTGCTGTTAATACTTGGATCTTGTGTAAGTTTAGAAAAGTTCCCATTGACCAGGTTTCTGATACTGTGTATAGCTGGACCAGTCACAATGAATTGAATGCTGGAGCACAGTTACTGAGCCAAACAGAGACTGCTGATGTGACAGAGAATATAAGGCTGGGACAGAGCTCTGACTTGACCTCTGAAATAGTTACCTGCCTCTCTTGGTATATGTTGGAAGGTGTCAGGGACTATTTGAAGGCATGTTTGATGCTTTTGTCTGCCTGTCATCATCATTTTAATTGTCAGGATACATTTAAGAAGGGTATGACTGACTTACAGCACCAAGCTGAAGAAATGCTGTGTGCTGTGAACTCTGCTTCAAATCCAGGAAATTGTGCACATTGTCCGTGTGCATTTGCAGTTGAAACCCATAATGCAGAAATGCAGGAACTGGTCACAAAGGAACATGAAAATCCCTCTAATGAGAACATTATTAATTTTGTAACTGTAGAGTTGATTATCAGTGCTGTAGAACCTGAAAAGACACAGGAAGCTGAAGAGTTAACTGAGTTTTCTGATAAGGAGAATGGAGCTAGGGAGGAAGAAGGACAGTTGGAAATATGCAAGTCTGACTGTGCCTTTCCTACACAAACAGAAGAAAAATGGTTTCTCTAGCACAGAATTAGCTTTTCTGTTTAAAAGTTATAAACAGTCAAAGAGTTAAGAATGCGGGAATGTAAGTTGATTTTTATTTATTTTACATTTTTTTTTTAAATACCGACATTCGTTGGGAACATCACATTGGTTTCTAGAGATGTGAATCAGAACCGGAATCGGTTCCGATTCTGGTTCCAATTCACATCGTGAATTATTTTTCGTGCGGCCCGATTGTTTTTTTTTTATCGGCTACGCCCGAGCCGATAAACAAAAAAACCACCCCGACACTTCAAAACAGCTCCCTTAGCTTCCCCCATCCTCCTGACCCCCCCAAAACATTTTAAATTACCTGGAGGTCCAGTGGTGGTCCCGGGAGCGATCTCCCGCTCTCGGGCCGTCGGCTGCCACTAATAAAAATGGTGCCGATGGCCCTTTGCCCTTACCATGTGACAGGATATCCGTGCCACTGGCCGGCCCCTGTCACATGGTAGGAGCACTGGATGGCCCGTGCCATTTTTAAAGATGGCGCCGGCCGTCCATTAACGATACAATACAAATGCCCCTGACGATAAATCGGGGGCATTTGTATTGTATCGTGCACTCTAACGATTTTGGACGATTTTAAAATTATCTGACGATAATTTTAATCGTTCAAAAACAATTCACATCCCTACTATGTAGAAAAGAAACTGTTAGTGTTAAAGTTTGGATTTTTCACCTGTACTTTTATTCATACTGCAGCATGTTTCAAGAGTCACTGCTGAAAGATAATGGGACACACTGTGAATTGCTTGCCTGTTTTGTCATCAGAATTAATGTTTCTCCACAAGCCTTGATGCACGCACATGGCATATGCTCATCTCCACTCCATGGTTACAGTTATGAACATTTTATGCAAAAGACTGGTTTGTTTGCTTTAACCTTTTTGGGTTTGTTAGATTCTTTTTTTTTTTTTTATATTGCATTTCCTAGCGTGTAGCAGATGGACTCAGGACCAATGGGTATAGTGTACTCCTGTTAGCAGTTGGAGACGGATCAGATTTCAATCTGACGTCAGCCCCTAGTACATATACCCCTGCAGGAAGTGCAGCTCATCAGTATTTTCCGTCTCCATAGCAGTTAGGAACTATCTGCACGCTCTCACAGCGTTAGAACTAAATTCAAAGAAGAAAATCCAAATTTAAAGAAGAAACATACCTGAAGACGAGCCCCGCTCTCCTGTGGTGATACCTTCGGGTCCCTCCCCCAGTTGAGATTCCCGAGGTGATTTCTGTGGTCCCTCGGAGGTAAGCCTCGGTCCAGCGGCCGAATCGCGGCGAGGACCTAGCCCCCGATTCTCGGGCGCGGCTGAGAGGCAGCGGGTGCACCCTCAAGCGCGGCGGTGAAGGTATTTGCCCTCTCCCCCCTCAGCTGGAGACCGCCCGGGATGAAACCGGGAAGCGCCGAAGACAAGGTAAGGTAGAAAGCTTCTGCTTGAATCCGGTCTCTGAGGATCGAGGAGGAGCACAGGTCACCGGCCGGGACCAGTGCCACCGGGTTGATCGCCCTAGCAGGGCCAGGCCCCGGCTATTTCCGAGGGTCTACCCATTTGAAGACCCTCCAAGGGGGTCGCCATATTGCCCGCGTGCTCGCCATCGCCATCTTGGCCCTATTCGCCGCGCCGTTCGCCGTTCGAGAGCGCACAATTCGAGCTAGGCGCACAAAGCACTTGTGCGCATAAACTTACATGCACATAAAACCTTACACGCATAAGTTGCACGCACAGAGCCGGGCGCATATCTACGGTTGAATGCACAGCGGCGCACACAACTACACGCTCATCTTAAGCACGCTGGAGTGCATAAGAGTTTACGTGCCGACAGCTATGGCACCTCCAGAAACAGGGATAAAGGCTCAAGGCCTCTGCCCAGCATGCCACATCAGAGCCGCACAAAGTGAGGAGGCCGACGCCCTGTGCATGCAGTGCGAAGAGGCCCTGGGAGACCCAGTCCAGGGCCAGTCCCACCCAGGGCCGAGTTCTAGCTCCTCAGGGGGTACCCCAGACCTAGCCAGGGGGGACCTCCCCACAGACGGGGACCCCCAAAGAACCAGCGCCCCTCAGCTTTGACCCAGCGTCGATCTCATAGGTGGAGTTCTTCAAGAGGATTCACGCCTTTGTTCAAATGCAAACTGAACCTCAGGCTGACCAGCCACATGCTCCACAAGAGGACCCTCATGCCCCAGGCCCTTCAAGACCTAGGCACAGGCTTCCACTACCCAGAAGCCCCACCTATGGGGACTCGGACATCTCTGAGGAGGAAGCCGAACCCTTAGAAGAGGGGGAGCTCCCCCCAGGGTACAGAGCCTCACCGACCCATGAGACGCTTCTTCACAAAGGTTGAGCTCCAGGACCTGGTCAACCAATGCCTGACGGAGCTCGCTATCCCGGGCCCAGGGACTTCGGGTGAACCTAAACCGAACCCCCTGCTGGAGGGTCTTCGACAGACCTCTCGCCATTTCCCTCTGTTACAAGCAGCACAGCAACTGATTGACCTGGAATGGAATGCTCCGGAGTCCACATTCAAGGGGGGATGAGCCTTGGCAGCCCCGGGAGAAGACATGGAACCTGCATTATCACTCCTCGCAGACGCTGCCTCCGACCTAGTGTGCACCACGGCCAGAGGAGTATCCTCTGCGGTGGCGGCCAGGAGGCAACTCTGGCTCCGAAGCTGGTCAGCCGACACATCTTCCAAAACTTGCCTCACGAGGATGACCTTCAAAGGATCCCTCCTGTTCGGCAGCGAACTAGAGAAACTGGCCAACAAATGGGGCGAGTCCCCATTGCCGCGCCTAACGGAGGATAAGACGAAGAGAAACCAGCAACCCTTCCCCAGGTCCTCCAGGGGCAGAAGTTCACAGCGCTTCAATCCTTACAGGAGCAACTATCAAGCCCCCCGCCCTACGGGCAGGAACCAGTCCTTTCGGACCAAGCACAACAAGAAAGGAACCAGCTCGGGTGCAAGCCCCAGCCACACCCCACAATGAGATTCAGCCGACCCATCCAAGAGAAGAAGCCCTATTCTACCACAGATGGGTCGAGATAACTTCGGACAAGTGGGTCCTAGCCATCATTCGGGAGGAATACTACCTGGATTTTCTACGAATCCCTCCGGACAAGTTCGTGGAGTCCCCCTGCCATGACCTCTCCAAGAGGGCAGCAGTGGAAGCTATACTGTCCAGGCTACTGGCCCTCGAGGCCATAACCCCAGTGCCTCCACAAGAAATAAATACTGGGCATTATTCCATTTATTTTATCGTCCCCAAGAAAGAGGGAACATTCAGGCCCATCCTGGACCTACCACCTGAGGATTCCCCACTTCCGCATGGAAACCCTACGATCCGTAATAAGGGCGATACAACCAGGAGAGTTTCTCACATCCCTGGATCTTTTGGAGGCCTACCTACACATCCCAATTCATCAGGAACACCAGCGTTACCTACGCTTCAAAGTCCTGAACCATCACTACCAGTTCCAGGCACTACCCTTCAGGTTAGACACAGCACCCCAGACATTAACCAAGGTAATAGTAGTGGTGGTGGCAACACTGAGGAAGGAAGGAATCCTCGTTCACCCTTACCTGGATGACTGGCTGATCAGGGCAAAGTCACCGGAGGAAAGCCGCCAAGCAACCAGCAGAGTCATAACCCTACTGGAGAGCCTAGGATGGGTGGTCAACACAAACAAAAGCTCCCTACAGCCCTCACAGTCGCTGGAATACCTAGGAGTCCAATTCGACACCAAAGAGGACAAGGTCAACCTGACCCCCACAAGGAGATCAAAATTGTGGAACTGGCTGCAAACCTTGCTGAACGATCCTCGTCCCACAGTATGGGATTACCTGTAAGTCCTCGGGCTGATAGCATACACCCTGGAAGTTGTGCCATGGGTGCGAGCCCACATGAGGCCCCTACAGCGCTCCCTCCTATCACGGTGGAGCCCATGGTCATAGAACTACACTGTACGTCTATTACTCCCGGGCAGAGTTCGGACCCAACTATGGTGGTGGCTGCAGGCCAGCCACATGAGCCGGGGATCAAGACTATCCTCCCCAACCTGGAGCCTACTCACCACAGATGCCAGTCTACAAGGATGGGGAGCACACTACGAGGAGTTAACCGCACAAGGGCAGTGGAACGCAGAAGAGGCGGGATGGAACATCAACCGCCTAGAAGCACAGGCAGTTAGACTAGCCTGTCTGTGGTTCGCTCACAGACTCTGAAACAAAGCGGTCAGAGTAATGTCGGACAACGCCACGACAATGGCCTACATCAACCGGCAGGGGAGAACCAGGAGCCAACAGGTGTCCCTAGAAATAGACCCCCTGATGGCGTGGGCGGAAGCAAACCTCCAGGAGATCTCCGCCGTCCACATCGCCGGGAAAGACAACATCACGGCAGACTTCCTCAGCAGGGAAAGTCTAGACCCAGGAGAATGGAGGCTGTCGTCCACAGCCTTCCAATTGATAGTGAATCGATGGGGGACACCGTACATGGACCTTCTGGCAAACAGATCCAATGCCCAAGTATCCAGATACTTCAGCCGCAGGCGGGAACCGTAGTCCCAAGGGATCGATGCCCTGGTACAGACCTGGCCACCGGGGACTCTTCTATATGCCTTCCCGCCTTGGCCCCTATTGGGTGCGATCATTCACAAGATACAGCTACACAAGGGACTAGTTCTTCTGGTGGCTCCGGATTGGCTAAGAAAACCCTGGTATGCAGACATGAGAAGACTGCTGGCAGGGAACCCTCTACCCCTGCCCCCATACAGGGACCTGCTACAACAAGGTCCGATCCTCCATGAGGACCCAGCTCAATTCTCTCTTATGGTCTGGCCATTGAGAGGCCCCACCTGAGAAACAGCAGATACTCGGGGGTGATAATCGACACTCTCCTCAGAGCACGCAAGTTCTCCACATCATTAACGTACATAAGGATCTGGAGAGTATTTGAAGCCTGGTGCGAAGACCACAACATCAAGCCACGCTCATTTAAAGTTCCCGTGATCCTGGATTTCTTACAGAATGGACTATAGAAGGGCCTGTCCCTCAACTCCATCAAGGTACAAGTGGCCGCATTGTCATGCTACGGCTAAAAGAGTGAGGGCGACAGCATAGCTTCTCAGCCGGACATGTCACACTTCCTGAAAGGAGTCAAACACATTTGCCCACCACTAAAGTGGCCGGTATCTTTGTGGAATCTCAATCTCGTCCTGGACTTCCTAGCGGGAACTGCCTTCAGACCCCTCCGAGGCCTGTCCCTCCGCCTGTTAACCTTAAAGATGGTGTTCTTGCTGGCAGTGTGTTCAGCCCGCCGCATCTCGGAACTACAAGCACTGTCCTGCTGTGAGCCATTCCTCAGGCTCACCCTGGGGTCCATCCAACTACACACGGTTCCCTCCTTCTTCCCCAAAGTGGTCTCACACTTCCGCCTCAACCAGACCATCTCGCTACCAGTGATGGATGGCTTGAAGAATTCGGAAGAAGCCCGCAGTCTACGTCACCTCAACATCGGCAGACTCCTATCCAGGTACCTGGAAATGTCGGAACCCGTACGAAGAATGGACCACCTTTTCATCCTTCACAGTGGAAAGAGATAAGGGGAAGCGGCCTCGCGGGCAACCATTGCCCGCTGGATCAAGGAAGTCATCAAGGCAGCCTACGTAGAAGCTGGCAAGCCACCACCTCTACAGGTCAAGGCCCATTTTACCAGATCCCAGGCAGTATCCTGGGCATAAACAAGAATGCTGTCACCTGCCGAGATCTGCAGGGTGGCTACATGGTCCTCCATCCATACTTTCTCCAGATTCTACTGTCTGGACGTTCAGGCTCGGGAGGACACGGCATTTGCAAGGGCAATACTAAGTGGGTCACGGGCAGCCTCCCACCCGGTTCGGGAGTAGCTTTTATACATCCCATTGGTCCTGAGTCCATCTGCTACACGCTAGGAAATGGAGAAATTACTTACCTGATAATTTTGTTTTCCTTAGTGTAGACAGATGGACTCAGCATCCCACCCTTGGCTGCCGTCACGCATGGTCTTTCAAATAATTCAAGGGTAAGCCATGTTTTCATTTACCTAGGGCATCCACCCTGCCAGGTGTCGATGCTTTCTGGTTGAGTACACTGGCGGTCTCCAGCTATAGTCAATCAACCAGTTCAAGTTAATCAAGTTAATCAAGTGTGAACGTTTAACCAAGTTATGAAGTTATTCAAGTTAACCAAATTATGAAGTTAATCAATCAGTCAGTCACACATATATCCACAATGCTTTTCGAGGAGAATACTGAAGAGCTGCACTTCCTGCAGGGGTATATGTACTAGGGGCTGACGTCAGATTGAAATCTGACCCGTCTCCAACTGCTAACAGGAGTACACTATACCCATTGGTCCTGAGTCCATCTGTCTACACTAAGGAAAATGAAATTATCAGGTAAGTAATTTCTCCATTTTACATGCTTAGCATTAGAATCATTCACTAATATCATATGTTATGATAATTATGGTTGCACACTTCATGATAATTATGGAAACAGATGCCATAAGCATGACATAGTAATCCTTCAGAATTTAGCTTTGGAGATATCATTGGCCTTTCTTAATGTTTCTAATTTTACCATCACATGTTTGATACATCATAGAATGCCCTCATATCATTCACCATAATGGCTAACTGTAAATATAGTAATACTAATCTCATATTCTTTGTTCTGTGCCTATAAGCTAGACCTACAGTTAATGATACCTTTTACTCCTGATATGTCTCTCTTTCTTACTCAGTTACATTTTGTTTTTACCGAACCCTCATTAGTGTTACGCTTGGGCTCCGGTCAGGAGTCGTGAACACCACCCAGCAGGGTGGCTCCAGGTGGAGAGAGACAGGAAGCTAGAAACAGTGTCAGGTTCCAGGCTGGGTCAGGGCAGGCAGCAAGTATCAGAGTCTGGGTTCAGGCTGGGTTAGGGCAGGCGGCAAGTAGCAGTGTCTAAGTACAGGCTGGGTCAGGGCAGGCGGCAGTCAGCAGTGTCTGGGTCCAGGCTGGGTCAGGGCACAGTAAGCAGGGCAAGGCAGGTCAGAAGGCCCGTAGGCCACACACACACACACAGAAGGCCCGTAGGCCACACACCAATAGCGAGGCAAGGCAGGTCAGAAGGCCCATAGGCCACACACACACAGAAGGCCCATAGGCCACACACCATAAGCGGGGCAAGGCAGGTCAGAAGGCCCGTAGGCCACACACAGAAGGCCCGTAGGCCACACACCATAAGCGGGGCAAGGCAGGTCAGAAGGCCCGTAGGCCACACACATACACACAGAAGGCCCGTAGGCCACACACCATAAGCGGGGCAAGGCAGGTCAGAAGGCCCGTAGGCCACACACACACAGACAGAAGGCCCGTAGGCCACACACCGTAAGCAGAGCAGGCAGGTCAGAAGGCCCGTAGGCCACACATACACAGAAGGCCCGTAGGCCACACACTGTAGTCAGGGCAAGCAGGTCAGAAGGCCCGTAGGCCACACATACACAGAAGGCCCGTAGGCCACACACCGTAAGCAGAGCAGGCAGGTCAGAAGGCCCGTAGGCCAGGTAAGAAAAGCGAGGAAGAAGGCCCGAAGGCCACGCAGGGCAAGGAAAGGCCCGAAGGCCGCGCAGGGCTAGAGCAGGGAGCCCAGGTGAGCTCGATGCCGAAGCACCGAGGGAACTGTCAGGCAGGGTTATAAGGGCCAACCCAGAACATAGAGTGGACAGGGGAGATGGCCTGGGCCTGTCAGGAGAGCCAGCACTAGAGGGACCCCTGGTGGTGAGGCAGTTGCACTGCAGCCAAAACTGTAACAATTAGTAATCACTCAAACCCAAACCCATGATTTAGCCCACAGTTTTATTTAAGAATACTTCATCCCTCTCATGATAAGCTGCAACTGCTAATATTTTTGCTGGGGCCATGCAGTATCATAACCAGATATTCCAGCGGTACCAAGTAGTCAATAAGGTATCTTCAATACCAATAAATCATACTAGACTCCCATACCATAACCATGCCCCATGTTTGCATTTGTGGGAAGAATGGTTTATTATTATTAAAATGATTATTTAGGACATTCAGTCCTCATAGTCTATTTCCCATCCTAACCACATTTCAACTCTCCTGTATTTCTCTTGTCAAGGGGATATAAAATTCTGGCTGTTCTCCCTGTTGATTTCATTGGAAAGTGTACCCCTGTGTATGCTTATTTACCTATTTCTGCTATCCCCAGCACAAGCAGATATACAAGTCCCATCATAAATGACAAACCTTAGAAGAACTCCCCTCACTGAATTTCTCTGATACATTCCACAAGCAGGCAAAACTTTTAAAACTTTTTCAACCTGTTCACATTTGGTGTGGCAAGAGATCAAACTTAGGCTGGACTCTAGCAAATATCTCATTAACTTCTTTATGTAATGACATTAAACAAAACTAAAGTAGCTCTGCTCTTCTCAGTTCACCACGCAAAGGTAGAAATACAACTTATAGTTCAGCAGTCCTCTCTTTCTCTAAGCTTCCATCTCTCCCTGGAGCTCCTTTCCCCTCCTAGATCTGACTAGTTATACTCCTTTCCCAGGTACCTGTACCCTGGACCAGGATTCCCTACTGAATCAGATTTATGGTGAACCAGGCCAGATCCCTGGAACTGATCCTTTAAGATATTCTGGGGTTTTCTCCTGTAAACCCCTTCACAGTCTCTTAATCTCAAAAGTAAGAGTAAACAATTACATTCATGGCAAGGGTATACTTTCATTTTGTTACTTTTATTGTTGATGCAGCTATAGAACCACTACCAAATTAAATAGAAGACAAAACAATACAAGGGACAATGGAAATTAGTAAAAAAAAAAAAAAAAATGTCATTTAGAGGGCGGTTTTGAAACTGGCCCTATGGGTATTGCAAGCTCATTTTCAAAAGGCTGACAGATGTGAGTACAAAATACCTGCGTACTCTGCATATGCATGAGATCAGGTGAAAAGTACTCACTGTAAAATATGCACTGAGATCTGAAAATACAATCTTCACAGATACTTTGACTCCTTTGACCTGTCCCTGCCCCTTTTATGCTTAGCTTTTGATAGCTAATATGAGGGCAAAACTACCATACACACAGTGGAAACTGAATAAGTCACTTTTACATTAATTAGGCTGTCTTACATATTCAATATCACACTACAGGCTCTGTGTGAACGTGAGAATATATATGGGTCCCACACTGCCAAAAATCTATCAAAAGCCAAGCTGAGATCTGACTTTTCCATTCACAGTCCCATTTCCATTAAATTGTGGAGGTTGGAGCCGAGAGGAGAAGGCAGGTGAACTATCTGTATTACCTGAAAGCTGCAGCGGATCCCGGGGGTAAACGGTGGTTTGCCCCGACGATAATTTTCCACCCACCACTGTGTTTCCCAGTTTGAGGGGTGTTTCCTGGAGGAGGCGGGACCCAGAACGGAATTATAAATTTCAACTCTCTGCCTAACTCCTCGG
The DNA here is from genome assembly GCF_901001135.1 of Rhinatrema bivittatum. NCBI lineage: Eukaryota > Metazoa > Chordata > Amphibia > Gymnophiona > Rhinatrematidae > Rhinatrema > Rhinatrema bivittatum. The sequence goes on along the minus strand of NC_042616.1, from coordinate 606,085,496 downwards.
GCCGAGAGGGGCACGCGGCTAAGCAGGGCTTCACTGGCACTTCGCCGGGACTTTGCCGGGACTTTGTCAGATCACTCCAATTACTGGATTTATGGACTTATAGTTTCATGATAGAAATTTCATATTCAGGTATGATATTTCTTTATTTACTCTCCTCAAGGCTCCCAGAAGTGAAATCTTTGATAGTATAGTATATTTGTGCATTATACCATCTAATACAAGTTTTGCCTTAGTATTTTACATTTTCCTTTTGAATTATGCCACACACTAAAAGGAAGGCCAAGTTAAGGCCTCCTAGTGAGGTGGCTATAGTAGAAATGGGACAAAAAACTGTATTGGAATGGCTAGACCCTCAAAATCCCCCGTGTGGGCAGACTGCGGTGGGTGAAGTATCGGAACGGGGTGCTTCTACTCAGGTCATTGAAGTATCCTTGAGCCCGGGGGCTCCGGCTCCACCATCACCACCTGGAAAAGAGGGGGTTTTTACCCCAGAGAAACCAGGGGCTTCGCAGGAGGAAACTTTAAGTCCTCTGGACATACAAGATATGCCTGATCAACTTAAAGATCTGTATGTATCAGAGCAGAAGAAGCAAGAAATTGTGCAATTGAGTACTTGGGAAAGTCCTACTATTGTTCCGAAGGAGTTTAGTACACCAAGGCAAATTAACTCTGTTAAAGGAAAACAAGATAATATTGATGTAGTAATAAAATCAGATACATTGCTAATGAAACCTGCAAAATTAACATTGGAAACTCTATGGAACTACTTGGTTAAATTAGATGTATCAATAAATTAGTTAACTGAAGTTGTGATGAAAACTTTCAATTCATCAGTACAAAATACTGTTGAATTGGAAAAGCAAAAAATGGAAGTAAATATAATAGATAAACGAGTGCTTCAGATAGAAAAAATTCAAAACCATCAGATAATTGTGGAAGAAGAAGAAGTAAATAAAAGATTGGAAAATTTAGAAAATACTGTAAGATCATTAAATTTAAGAGTCAATAATTTTCCTATAATAAAAAAGATAAATCCTATGGATTTATTTAGAAATTATTTAATACAAATATTGAAAATACCTGGAAAATGTTTACCTGTTATAGTATGGGTATTCTACCTAGGGGGTAAGAAAAATGAGTTGGAGCAAGATCAAAAAACAAAAGATGATAAAGGAAAAGAGACCAGTAGTAGTTCCATGGACTTATCCGATTTATTACAAAAATCTCAGGAAGAGTTAGAAATAGAAACACGGGGGACTTTGTTAGTTCAATTTGCATTTTCCACAGATAGGGATAACATCATGAAATCTTTCTTTCGGAACAGATCAAATACTTTCTATGGTCAAAGAGTATGGATCTTTCCTGATCTTATAAAAGTAGCTCAAATTCGTAGGAAAACCTTTCTGCAGTATAGGAAAAAGGTATTGGATAAAGGAGGTTATTTTAATTTAAAATACCCATATAAATGTATTATAAAGTTGAATGGTAAGAACTATTCATTTACAGATCCAGATGGCCTTAAAGATCTCCTTGCAATTTAATGACCGGTATAAAGTAGAAGTAGGTTCTAAATAATGCATATTTGCCTTTTGTTTTCTTATGAACCGTTCAAATATGGGAGGATTTTACTTCTTTTTTCCTTTTTAATGACTGAGGTGGATAAGTTTATGTATGTATTTATTGCCTGTAACCTTGTCATTATGTTATTTCATGGTATTTTATTTTATTTGTTGTAATTATGTGAAAGCAAATAAATAAAGAATTGGAAAAAAAAAATAAATTGTGGAGGTTCATTATGTCAAAGCTGGCCCTCTATCTGACATCGAGCATAACAACAATATTCTAAGAGACACTTGGCAAAGAAAACATCTGAGGTAAGTCGTGAGGTAAGTGACAACAAGTTTTGTGCAACTATAGAGTGATTTTGTTGGATAAAGCTGATGTCTAAGTTTTCACAATTTTAATACTGTCTAACAAAGGACCACTGAATGAATAAGAGCACTGCAGAAAGGAAAAAAAAAACTGTCAAAAGCAATTTGTACATTTCAAAAGACACCTTAGATGAGACATCTGATCTTCATAATGCATTTTTATTTTACAATAATATGCAATTGGTGACTACGGATTACAATAAATGGAACCATGAGTTGATCATCAGTATCTCAGATGAGGAACTGTTTGATGTGTGTGTGAGGAAGTTCTTTCTTGTAAACCTTTCGAGCATAGAAAGAATTGATGATTAGACACTTCAGGGCATGAGTTATCACCATCATTTCTATAGCGCATACCAGAAGTATGCAGCATAATTCCTTCTCCTTGGCACTTATAATCTAGTCAAGACAAACAAACAAAACTCACAGACAAAACAAATAAGTTTTGAGTTAACAGGGAGGCCATAAATAGGTAAAAAAAAACTAAACAGGGTGGATTATAGATGAGAGTGAATGAGGAAGGAGCAATCAAGTAAAACTGCAAGGAATGAGGCTGTTGTGAGCGTGGACTCTTGGACTGAAGTTGAGTTGGGACAACTTGCAGGCGGAGTCAGAAGAGGCAGAGACCCAGGGTTCGGCACGCACAAGGGGGTGCACAACTGTGCGCCGAGCCGCGCTGCCTTCCCCCATTCAAGGCCGCTCTGAAATCCGAAAGTTGCGCACGCCGGCCAACTGCCTGTGCTATCCCCGGCACAGCAAATATGGCCGCTGTGCTGGGAGCTTAAATCCGCCCCCACCCTGCCCATGCCTACACCCCCTCCCCACCCCTTTTTGCGAGCCCCGGGACTTACATGCATCCCGGGGCTTTAGGCGCGTTGCCGCGCCTTTTTAAAATAGGCCCGGTGCACGTAACCCTTTGAAAATCTGGCCCATAATTCTTAACTAAGATTGTCATATTCTGAAGAATATTAAGTAAAACATTAATATTAAACAGTAGGACACATGTTTATGAATGCATAGTATATGATTCACTGAAATTGTATAAACAATATTTCTTTAGAACAGGTTTTCCTACCCAGAGTACCATCACCTCAGACCTGATCAGGAGTGGCCAACCTTTCATGTACCAAGAGCCAAGGAATCAGAATGAATGTACAAAAGAGTCTCACATTTTCAAAGATGAGGACTGTGGGGAGTAGGGGAAGTCCCAACAGTATCTCTCTCTTTCAATCCCTCCACCCTGTCTCCACCAGTGTATCTGTTAGTTGCATCCTGTCCCCTCCATCTCTCAATCCTCCCACCCTATCCCACCTTTGTCTCTTCAGCATCTTTCTTATTCTCCCTCTATGCTCTGTCCATTGTCTGTATGTCTGTCTCTCTCTTTTGTCCCCATCAGTTTCCCTTTCAACCCCCCAATCTATCCCTTTCAGTCTCACTCTCTCTTGGCAGCAGCAGCATTATATTTCCCAAACTCCACAAGAATGATGACTGCAGCTTAGTGGCCTCAATATTAACACCTACCTCCCCACTCCTTGTGCTACTTTACCTCCCGTCCTTATCCTCTGCCCACCTCTAGTATCTCTTCTGCCCCCTTCATCTTTCTCTCTCTCTCCCTCTGACCCCTTCCCTCCAGTGCCCTACTCTGGATTTCTCCACCACCATATCTTTTGGTTCTCACACACACACATACTAAGTGACCACATAAGCAGCAGCACAATAGCAGAATGCATGTATATTTCTGAGAGAGAGAGAGAGCTTGATCCACTGGTTGGCAGAATAATTGCCTCATTGCTTGGCAACTGTTTCAAGAGCAGGTTGGTTGGCAACACCAGGCCATACACACATCAAAGATTTAACCAAATGGGTATGGGGCCAACCAGTTGAATGAATGGAAGGGGGACTGCAGTTCCGTTTGCTCATCCCTGGTCTAAGGTGTGCTCTACTTCTTAGCTGTTTAGGAAAAAAAATGTGAAATTTACAATAGAGATATTTTGGTTCCAGGTCACATGACTCCTGACGTCATGCGTGCAGGAGATCGCCCCCGGACCCCCGCTGGACCCCCAGGGACTTTTGTCCAGCTTGGGGGGTCTCCTGACCCCCACAAGACTTGCCAAAAGTCCAGCGGGGGTCAGAGAGCGACCTACTGCACACGGGCCGTATTGCCAATCTTCAAAATGGCGACCGTCGCCCGTATGACATAGTGAGGGCAAAGGTAGCGCCGGCGCCATTTTGAAGATTGGTAATACGGCCCCGTATTGCCAATGGCGCCGGCGCTACCTTTGCCCTCACAATGTCATACGGGCGACGGTTGCCCGTATGACATAGTGAGGGCAAAGGTAGCGCCGGCGCCATTTTGATGATTGGCAATACGGCCCGCATGCAGTAGGTCACTCCCGGACCCCCGCTGGACTTTTGGCAAGTCTTGTGGGGGTCAAGAGACCCCCCCAAGCTGGCCAAAAGTCCCTGGGGGTCCAGCAGGGGTCCGGGGGTAATCTCCTGCACGCGTGACGTCAGGAACCAAAATGGTGCCGGCGCTACCTTTGCCCTGTCACATGATAAGGGCAAAGGGCCACCAGTGCCATTTCTCAACGCAGCAGTGGCCAGAGAGCTGGAGATCGCATCGGGACCCCCCCACTGGATCCCAGGTAATTTAAAACATTTTGGGGGGGTTCGGGAGGGTGGGGGATTTGTTTTAAAGGTTCGGGGTGGGTTTTAGGGTTTTTTTGGTGTGCCGGTTTTCCCGCCCTCCCCCGATTTACGATTTTTAACAAAAAAAAAAAACACGACAATAAGATTTACCTCCCCCCCCCAGCCAAAATTGATCGTTAAGACGATCGATCACATGATTCACACCCCTATTGGAGAGTAGGGGATTAGGTGGTGGGACAGTGGAGACTGAGTTTGAAAGGGGACTCTGCGATTAGGAAAACTATGAGGACTAAGCAATTGGGTATGTGGTATGAGTAAGGGTGAAGAAAGGTGAAGATGAATAGGGAAATGCTGTGAAGGATTTGGAGGGGCTAGGGAGAGGTTGAGAGGCAAGAGAAAGGGATAGGAGGGCTGTGGAGATTTAAAACACAGAGGAGGGAAATAGGTCTTTGAAAGGTGAGAGTGGATAGAAATGGAGAAGTTGAAAAGGGGACTGGGTAGGGGGTAAGAGAAAGAAGTCGGGTTGGAGGAGAGGAGTAACAAGGAAGGAGATGGGGCTGGGGGGATGAGAGGCAGAGGAAGATGAATGAGGGTGGGGGAGAGGTTGCATACCATGCAAAAGACAGGGAATAGAAGACTGGGTAAAGGTGAAAGATAAAAGAAGGGGGAAAGAGAGAACTGGGGAAGTGAGAGCAGGAGATGGAAAGCTGGTAGATAGGTGAAAAGAGGCATATTGAAAACTGGAGGGTGAGAGAAGTGAGGAAGGAGTAAAATCTATCTATGGGTGGATAGAGTGGCATATGACAAAAATGGAGAGAAAGATGAAAGACAAAATCATTGTTAAAAATTGATGTAGAGGAAGAAGGAAAGAAGACAAAGGGAGAGAAGACACAGAAAATGGAAAAGCAACCTCAGAAAAGGACTTGGAAGACCAGCAAGGTAAAAGTGAAAAATATACCAGGACCAACCTGATTATAAAAAATAAAAGAATCAGACAAGAAAGGTACAAAATAAAAACATTTTGTTTGAGTTTTAGGTGATTGGAATATGTCATTTTTGCAAGTGTATTTCTTATATCTTTATATTTTCCTCAATACAGGAGGAAATGCGTGTCTGTTTTTCTTTTTTCAGTGTTCTGTTGCTCACAGAGTCTTGTTCTCAGGCTTTCCATTTCAACTCTTTGTTTGCAAGTCTATATTTCTAATTTGTGGTTCCTTATTCTGTATTAGTTAAGGATTGGTCTGTGTTCTATATATGTGGCTGAAGTGCAGTTTTTCTGCTAGCATATAGTTTGTATGTAGTGATCTGTCACAGTTCAGCTGGTTCTGTTTTCTCAGTAGAAGGTCCATTAGTGTTTTAAGGCCTGGTGTAATATTTGCACTGGTGCCCTTTCATAGGTAAGGTTGCCACTGAGTCCTGGAAGTTAGTGCTGTTATGGTATAGTAATATTCTGAGTATCCTTTTAGCAGGGTTTTGCTTTACTTCACAAAGCATCTGGCAATGGAGGGAGTTTGTATTGTTACTGAAGTGCCACCAGAATTTGAATATATAACAAATGTTGAATAACACACTCATGTAATAAAGTTACCAAAAAAGGTTTTTCCGAAGGCTTGAGAGATATTTATATTTTTATGTTATTTTAATAAACATCAATTGCTCTTAATCTAACTTTAACTTGAAAAGGGTTAAGTAAATATCATGGCATACATTAGATAACATTCTTTAAATCCTTCCGTAGTATCATTGTATTTAATACATGACAGGAAAATGTAGCCCGCATATATTTGAAAAGTTTTTGAATCTTTAAACAAAGATGCCCACAATATTATGTAGTAATAATAGGGATGGGTTCCACTTTGAAAATGTCAGTGTTAATTGTGAAGCATAATATCTACTCATTCTTCAACAAAGGCCCTCATTTCACTAGTTGCTGGCTTCATCAGAAGGAAGAGAAAGTCAACATGCATGCAGCTCGTCAGTGAGAGGTTTTAGAAAAAAAGAGTGATCATGTCATGAAATCATGTCTTCATCATGAATTTATCAAAGGGTTCTTTTTAAATCCTGGGCCTTTCTTCTCCAAATTTTACCATTGAGAAATCCAATAAGACTCCATTATTATTATTAATGAGGGGTGTCAATGAATATAGTTCACTACAAATGGATTTTTAAGGTACCATTTGGGAACAACTGTTATTTTTTTACAGTGAAATTAGGGCAGTAGAGATCCCACTGTAAGGAAAAACCTTTACAGTTATAGAACACAGGAGAGCAACAGTTGACACGGGAAGGAATAGAGACTATACCGTCGTTAAGTAGAATACCATCACAACGGTTTACAGTGAGGTACATATATACATTTTTGAAAAGCTGTATAAATTAATTCAATCTATAGGAAGTGCCATTAAGTTCCGGTGACATAGTTACGTAATATAGACTATTTGCAAGAGTTAAAGATCTTGTCCTTTTCAACGCTTCTCAGTTTTAATTGCATATATTTAAATCTATTGAAAAGTATGATTTTTGATAAAACGCAGCACCTTTAAGCTCTTATTGAGCTTAAAGGTGCTGTGTTCTGATGTGCTGCTGCCAGAACTCATATTCCACTATCCACTGCTCTCTTTGTAAAATGCTTGCTTGTAAAGCCAGGTTTTTAAACTCTTTTTAAATATTTTGAAATCTCTCTGTAATCGACTTCTAAGGGCATGGGATATAATTATAAGAGGTTTTGATTCCAATACAAACCTCATCTTAGTTCTGTTAGATGTATCTGCAGCTTTTGATACTTTGGATAATTCTATTTTACTCCCAAATTTGGAATCCATTGGAATTATGGGCACTGATCATAAATGGTTTACCTCATACTTAATGAACCATCCTCAATAAATATTGGCACACACAATTCACACTAGTATTACATTCCCTCTGGTGTTCCACAAGGCTCTTCCCTCTCTGCTTTACTCTTTAATATTTACCTCCTTCCACTATGGGCCTCATTTACCAATATCGCATTGGTAACGCATTAAGGGGCATGTCCCATGCAAATGATGCTTTTTCGTGCAGTGGGGAAACATCACGTGCGGCGATGTTTTCGCGATTTGCGCAAATGTGTTCGCAAATCGCGAAATATCTTCGCGGTGCGCGATAAAACCAACCAAAGAATTATCGCACTGCACGAAAGTGTCTGGACAGCCTATTTCCGCTCTTAGGTGCTGCAAGCAACATGTTGTATGAAACTGAGCAATTGTCTCACACCTCTTTTTAGGGGGGGGGGGGAGAGAGAGAGAGAGAGCACCTTGCTATAGATCCTAATCCCTAGACAGGTACATAGAGTATTGATAGCTCAAACCATTTGTATGCAGTTAGAACAGTCACACCTAGTAATAAGTTTTGATGCCGAAAAAGCCTTTGATAGAGTAGAGTGGAAATACTTGTTTTACATACTACGGAGAATGGGGTTTGAGGGATTTTACCTTCAGGCCATTAGTCTATTATATAAGGACCCCAGGGCGGTGATTTGGGCCAATAGTGGGCTGTCCAGCCCATTTGTGGTCACTAGGGGTACAAGACAGGGATGTCCGTTGTCCCCACTACTGTTTATATTACAATTGGAACCGCTCATGTTAGCAATAAACCAAAACAGGAATATCCGGGGAGTGAGATTGGGCCCGCAAATTTTTAAGGGGTGGCTTTCGCGGACGACCTGCTGGTCTTCATAACAGAACCCCGACGATCATTGCCGGTATTATTGAATACGATTGGGGAATTTGGCCATTTCTCCAGATTACATTTAAATGAGTCTAAATCCTCGGTCTTGGCTTACCCCAACACACTCCCCGCACAGTGGCAGGGGGATTTTCCTTTACAATGGGCCCAAGATAATTTATCATATTTGGGTATTAATCTTCCTGCGGATCCTGACCATGTTTATCAGACTAATGTCCCACAGAGATTGCAGGCTACCATTGCACAGTTAGCGACATGGACCAAATTACCGCTGTCTCTGCTTGGCAGGATAAATCTATTTAAAATGATGATATTGCCTAGGTGGCTTTATCTCCTTCAAAATTTGCCAATTCTCATACGACGGAAGGACTTACAGTGCTTGGAAGGAGCGCTGGGGAGATTTCTATGGAGGGGAGGGAAAGCACGTCTGCCATTATCCTGGTTGAAATCTAGGTGGGGAAGGGGCGGGCTGGGCGTGCCGGATTTGGCTTTATTCAACATGGCTTGTAATCTGAGGCTTGTTAGGGATTGGCTGCTGGGTTCCTCTGCTCATGCCCCGTTCTATGCGGATGCTGCTTTGATGAACCCCATTGCGCCGGCTTATGCGGTACAATCTGTGTCGCCGGCAATCCCCTCGTTTATAAAGACAACAAAGTTGGTGTGCCCACTTAGGCTAACAAGGAGGCGGCTGATGCGACTTTTAAAGCTGCCAACATCCTGTGCCTATTTTTTCCCGGTGGTGGGAAACCCTGATTTTACCCTGGAGTCTCAATCCTCATCTTTTAGGGTCTGGACAGAGAGAGGTATCACGCATATGGGGCACATGTGGACAACCACGGGAGAAATACTTTCATTCAAGGATTTTCAGGCCCTTTATGGGTTCAGGATCACGCAAGCCTTCCCATATATGCAAATTGTCCACTATTTACGTGCACTACCAGCTTCTTATAGCGATCCCTTGGTGTATCGGAGGCTGGATGAGCTTTTCCGGTTTGCGGAAAATAAGACACCTTCCTTATCTCAGTATTACCAACGCCTGAAAAAAAGGGCTGGATGTGGATATATACCCCAAATTGGTCACCCGTTGGGCGAGGGATGGCGACTTCACTATCACCCAGGATATTTTGAGCGTGGGATTTGGGCGAATCTCCAAGATCTCCTCTAATATGTATTACAGGGAGTTGCAATTTAAATTTCTAAGTAGGGCATATATTTCCCCTCAAGTGGCCTCCCAATTAACTATAACATCATCAGGGAACTGCTCCAGATGCCATGACAAGCTGGGGACGTTGTCCCATGCTTTTTGGACTTGCCCAGGGGTACAACGCTTCTGGTGCAAAGTGGCAGATTATCTGGCGATGATATTAGATGTAGCATTCCCAGTTACCCCTTACTGGATGTTATTTGGTTGCATATCGCCCATTAGGATACGGGACCCGGGGTCACGCCTTCTATTACAAAAAGCCTGCTTAGAGGGGAAAAGGGTGATACTCTCAGTCTGGCGGTCGACAGAACCTCCATCTTATTGGACCTGGAGGAATTTATTCCATGCAATGATGACTATGGAATCTTTGGCTTCTCATGCATCGGCACGAGACAGACGTCGCTTTCTGTCGGTGTGGCAGGCCTATCTGCAATCAATCTCCCATAGAGCACGAAGTCTTGTAGTGAATGATTAACTTTGTAGGTAGGCAATTGAATAATGGGATGGTGGTATATGTCACTCTGTGTGGAAAGGAGGTGGTGGGGGTGAGGGGGGTGAGGGGGGTTGTTCTGTACAGTTGTAAAGTATTGTATTTTTGGTCTGAGGAGAGATCAGATTCCACTCTCTTCAGTGTTGTACTTTGTATTGGAAACTCAATAAAAATCATTTAAATATAAGTCGGAGGGTGCACAGAAAAGCAGTTTTTACTGCTTTTCTGTGCACTTTCCCGGTGCCGGAAGAAATTAGCGCTGACCTTTGGGTCGGCGCTAATTTCTGAAAGTAAAATGTGCGGCTTGGCTGCACATTTTACTTTCTGTATCCCGCGCGCATACCTAATAGGGCCATCAACATGCATTTGCATTTGCATGTTGAGGGCGCTATGAGGTGCCGCGGGTTGGACGCGCGTTTTCCTCCTCTTACTGAATAAGGTGTAAGGGAAAACGCGCGTCCAATAGCAGGCTGTATCAGCCTGTATCAGCCTGTAAATCAGGTAGCCAGCTCCGAGTTACAATCACTTAGAACTCTAGCCCTCATATTTGAAACATTGCATCAGTTAATAAAATAAATAAATAAATACAAAATGTAACAACACTTCGGCCACACACAATTTACCCTTTTCCTGCATATAAGTGTCTCACAGGGGCCTAAGCCTTCTGAATTTCTCTGGCCCATGCTTAATTTTCCTACTTCCCCAGTAACTAATGGGCTCTAATCACTAACTACTTTTCAAAAGGAAGAGGACTTAACTTTAGTGCTGAAGCTCCACTACTGCTGGCTCTGGTTCCACATCTTCTAAAGTATTGCAGGCCTGCGATACTTTAGAAGATGAGGGGCAGGGGGACGAAACGGGGGGTGGGCCTGTGCTAGCCAGCAGCAATCGCACCGTCGCGGTGCGATCGCTGCCGGTTTCGCACCCAATAGCGCCACCATAGGAGGTGTAGCTATTGGGAGCGAAATAGGCAGCGAAAAGGCACTTATGACAGGGCAAAGGTAGCACCGGCGCCATTTTGGTTCCTGTCACCCGACATCACGAGTGCAGGAGATCGCTCCCGGACCCTGCTGGACCCCCAGGGACTTTTGGCCAGCTTGGGGGGGCCTCCTGACCCCCACAAGACTTGCCAAAAGTCCAGCGGGGGTCTGGGAGCGACCTCCTGCACGCGGGCCATATTGCCGATATTCAAAATGGCGCCGGCGCTACTTTTGCCCTCACTATGCCATATGACAGGGCAAAAGTAGGGCCGGCGCCATTTTGCCCTCACTATGTCGACATAGTGAGGGCAAAAGTAGCGCCGGCGCCATTTTGAATATTGGCAATATGGCCCACGTGCAGGAGTTCGCTCCCGGACCACCACTGGACTTTTGGTGAGTCTTGTGGGGGTCAGGTGGCCCCCCCAAGCTGGCCAAAAGTCCCTGGGGGTCCAGCGGGGGTCCAGGAGCGATCTCCTGCACTCGTGACGTCGGGTGACAGGAACCAAAATGGTGCCGGCGCTACCTTTGCCCTGTCATATGGTAAGGCAAAGGGCCACCGGCGCCATTTCTATTAACGCAGCCGTGGCCCGAGAGCGGGAGATCGCGCCGGGACCCCCCCACTGGACCCCAGGTAATTTAAAACATTTTGGGGGGCTTCGGGAGGGTGGGGGATGTATTTTAAAGGGTCGGGGTGGGTTTTAGGATTGTTTTGGTGTGCCGGTTTTCCCGCCCTTCCCCGATTTACGATTTTTTACGATTTTTAAAAAAAACAAACCATGACGATCAGATTTCCCTCCCCTCCCCAGCCAAAATCGATCGTTAAGACGATCGATCACACGATTCACATCCCTACTTCTGTCCTCCAGCTCTCATCTCCCTCGCTACTATCTGTACCACTCATCCTTTAAGCAGCTGACAGCCAATTACTATAATTTTGATGAGTCACTGTGATTCCGTTGTTCCTTGCTCTGCCTCTTTCAACCCTAGCTGCACGGGAGTATGGGCATTGTAGTTCCCATAGCAGCCATTGTAGATTTTATTAGATCAGTTTACAACCAAAATGTCCTGTTCTATTGTTTTGTACTCCCTTGTCCACATCATCGCATTACCCTTAACAGAAGGCATGAGCGTTACTATCCCTAACAGTATGGCATGGGAGTAACCTGAACAGAGCGACAGTCAGATACCACCCGTAATAGAAAGCTTGGGGATAGTCTGCACAGAGTGGCAGTTTCAACCAGAAGCAGCTTGCTGGGCAGGCTGGATGGACCATTTGGTCTTTATATTCTGTCATTACTATGTCATAAATGGAACTTCTAAATTGACTGAACATTCTCTATTGTTTTATAATCTTTATAGATAAAAAAAAAACAAAAAACTGAAAGCCTTCAGGCTCCAGAATCCAAGATAACAGGAGGCCAGGCCTCCTGTGACAAATAGATGACTACTATTTCAACATGTGAACTGAAACAGCTATCGAAGGCTGATGGGAAACGTCTATGACATCAAAATACTCAAGTATTCTGATAAAATATATATTTGTCAGCCAGATAAAATCTTTCCTATTTTGATCTGCTCTGGAACACTGCCAGATCACCAGAAACAGCTGCACAGCCAAACATTTGCAATAAAATAATTCCTCTATTTTGTCTTATAGTCTATCCTTCCAAAGGCATCTACACTGTTGCATTTCCTGTGACCCCAGGGCCTTCCAAGTAATATAATCAGACATCGCATATATACAGTAGGTTGACTTAAGCCTTAGGCAACAACCAAATACTTTTCTAGCACACACTGTCCAGACTGCAACATTTAGCAGCACACTTACCAGAACTGCTTTAACAGATATCCTCCACCTATGTAGTAGCCCTTGACTAAGCAAAGTAACACCCAGCTGAACCATTGCCTCTTCTGATAGCCTGCTGGCTCGCTGTCATCAGCTGACTTCTCCAACTTTTCCAGGGTACTTTTCTTTTTCCCTAAAGCATACCCTAATTGCTCACACCTGTCTCCATATTTTCTCGTCCCCCTTGGAACTGTTACCAGCAATCTGCTGGCTACTGCTATATCTTTCCTGTTTCCCTTTCATTTTCCTCCTTTCAGCGCCATCTGCTTCCCTGGTAGGTTATTTATACTTTATCCCTGGTTTGTTCCTAGCTGGAGAAAGTCCTAATTCTGTTATAAAACTACAGCCTCCAAAAATCCATTTTGAACCATATTTCTTCTTTCATATGTCTTCTTTCATGTCTTTCCTTTTAGCATGCTTTTTAAGTCATTAATAGCCTATTCATACCACATCTCTAAGCTGCAATCCAAGTGTGCAGAGCCTTTACTTCTTCACACCTGTCTTAAGGGCCTATGCACTAAAATTCAGACAAAAAATATTTTAGCATTCTTCTGATAAATTTGTGTGTATGTTGGTATTTTGGGGGGGGGAGGGTTGTTGTAGGCACAATATGCCACAAATCTGAGTTAGGCCAGGAGTCATTTTCTCGGCTTAACTCAGATTTGAACCCCTAAGTTTGGTTTAATTCACTAAGCCATGGTATTTTTCCCTGAGGTATTTAGCCATGCCAGCCTAAGCCTGCAGCATACACCTTTCTCCACACCCCCCCCCCCCCCCCAAAAAAAAAAAAAAAAACTCCCTCCATCTCATAATTATCATTAAAAAAAGGGCTGGGGCCAGTCTCGCCTTCCCTTTACCTGCCTCTGCTCCTAGGTACTTTGCCTCTGCTCCTAGGTACCTGCCTCTGCTCCTAGGTACCGGAGCAGAGGCATTAGCCCGGATTGCAGTAGCAGCCTACCATGCCCTGGGCCTGGCGCGCTTGCTACTGCTATGCTTTCAGCATAGTGCTTCTAGGGGACTCTGCTAGAAGCACGAGGCTCATGGTAGGCTGCTACCGCAATCCGGGTTGAAGAAAAACAGATAGAAGGTACTAGGAGGGTAATAGGGCTAAGATTGGGGTGAGGGAATATAAAGGGGCCATGAATAGTACAATTTATAACAGATTTGACAGGAACAGGGTAGCAGGGGGACCATCACGCATATTATAAAATTGGGAGTAGATTTGTGCATGCTGGGTTGCGCACACAAATCTAGGCCTGCGCATAGGTTCGAAAATCTGGCCCATAGTCGTTTATTCCATATTTTATAAAAGTCAACTATGCATATATTTTCAGTTTCACGTACACCTATATGTGTGGAAAAAAGGGTGTTCTGGATTGGGGCCAACACGTACACATGTACCTTTGCCAGCCTACTGGCATATTTTCACACCTAACTATCTTGCGTAAGTTATATTGAGCGTGATTATTGTGTAGTACTGGCTGGGTAGGAGGTCTGGGTGAACTGGGAGGAGTTCAGGTTGAAGAACCAGGAAAGGGCTCCATGACCTGGATAAAGACTAGAAGAACTAATGGATTTTAATTGGTAAAACTGCTTAATTTCATTTGCATGTAAATGTTTTAAAACTGACTGAAGTGTATATCGGGACCTTACAAAAGCCCTACTTTATTTTGAATGTAAAAATATTTATGACTATATTTTTTAAAATAGGTAGGAAAAGTATACACGTTCAATGCATTGATATATGTGGTTTCGATGCACCGCATGTATTCTCACATAAGCAGAGACATGCATGTATGTTGCAGGATAAAAATACACGTTTTAGAACCTGTGTATATGTGATATGCATGGGTTATAAAATACTCTAGTAAAACTATATGCGGCCATGTACAGGTGTACATGCCATCGTGCATAGTTGTTTGAAAGTTATCCTCCCAATTCCTCAGAGCAGGGGCTCTCTTGTGTGGATCTGGACACCACTACGGGCCGGATTTTAAAAGGGTTACGCGCATAAGGTACGCGCGTAACCCTTTTAAAATGCCCCTGCGTACACCGAGCCTATATTGCATAGGCTTCCGGCATGCGCAAAGCCCCGGGACATGCGTAAGTCCCGGGACTTTCTTGGGGTGGGTGTGTCGGGGGCGTGACGTGGTCGGTGCGTCATCGGGGGGCATGTTGGGGGGTGTGACGTGGTCGGCGCGTCATCCAGGGGCGGTGCCGCAGGAGTGGTTTCGCCCGGGGGCGTTCCGGTGGTGTGGCCGCGGCCTCTAGACCAGCCTCCGGACCGGAACATGGCGCGTGGCAGCCGACCCAGCGCGCGCAAAGTTATGCCTGCCTCGAGCAGGCGTAACTTGTGCGACAGAGGTGGGGGGGGTTTAGATAGGGCCGGGGGGGTGGGTTAGGTAGGGGAAGGGACGGGAAGGTGGGGGGAGGCGGAAGGAAAGTTCCCTCCAAGCAGCACGCGCAGGGCTCGGCGCACGCAAGTTGCACAAATGTGCACCCCCTTGCGCGCGCCGACCCCGGATTTTATAAGATACGCGCAGCTCTCGTGATTCTAATCCCCACTCCTCTTTGCCACCGACGCTCACACCCCCTAATGGTCAGCACCCTAAGCCCAGGCCTAGCTTGCCTAGTGCTTCTGTCGGCCCTGGCCACAAGCCACATATGCCCCAGTGCACAGAAGAAGACAGAAACCGAGAAAGCAATGACAAATAAGAGAAGACAGTAGCACCCAGCACATCAAATTGTGATTTGCAGAGAGAGATAGCTGGGAAAAGATTAGAGATAAAGAAACAAAAAAAAAAACGAGGGTCAGATGTAGTCAGGATTCATTTATTGTGGTGCTAAAAGCATAGAGTTAATTTTAAGTTAGCAAAGATTGATTTTGTTTACAAGAAAATTTCTCTTCAGTGTGCCCGACTCTCAGGGGTAGGCGACTTGGTCATTTAAGGGCCATAAACAAATGGTTTTGAGAGTAACAGATATGCAAACTAACCTTATTCTAAGACAAAATGTATGCAAGCATATCTCATGAATATTCAGCGTGGACGTTCTGAAAACCTGACTTATTTGCAGCCCTTAAGGCCTGGTGTTGCCTAACCTTACACCCAGAAAAATGTGTTCCAATGTGAAGCTTAACATATGAAGCTTCAGCTGTTAAGCAGATTTATTTATTTTAACTCGATCAAGGTAAGTTTTCCCTGGCATAAAAATCCTCTTGAGGTTTTCACAATGTCATTTTTATAAAAGGCAACAATGCTTTAATACACTGTTAAACTTTGCATATTAAACCAATATTTTGTAAAAAGAGCGAAGACAGTAAACCACTTAAGGTTTCAAATTCAAGAGAGAAATTTCTGTGAGGTCTAAAGTTTTATAAATCCCTAGTGAGAAAAGAACAGGCATTTCTGTAAAAGAACCCCTTATAACTCACACTGAAACAAGTCATGAATTATGTAGGAACAACAGAAGTAGAGGGTGCTCAGAACTGTTACCACATAGTTATCCAGGGCAAAAGAGAGACAGAGGGATTGCCAGAGGCCTTCACCATCTGCTTCATTTCTCAGAAGAAGACCCAGAGGAATCCTGTTTTTCCAAACAGAAAGCTCTGCTAGGAAGGCTGACTAGGAAGAACAGCTACAGAGGATCAGATTGAATTTCTTTCTGGTGGAATAATCATTCTAAGAGAAAATCATGTTCACATGGTGCGGTGACCTCTTAGAATAAAATGAGGAAGACCCCCTGAATAATTCACTAGGGGGATCATTTTACAACAGCTCACATAGCTGTAAAGAAAACAGGTGGCTTTTGGTGTGCATACATTATGACACCTTTCTAGAGAAACCATCCGTGCTCACCTATACAGCACCTGCCTTTGTGTGCATGTGGCTGAGAGAGGCAGGAAAGCACATGTGCTCATGAAAATGTCATGCACATGAGCTGTTTCCCTCCCCCAACCTAAACATGCCCCTGGAAACCCCTTCTTGCAATCTGGCGAGATGTGGAAGCCCGCACACAGGCTGAGAAAGGCAATGTCCAGGAAGAACAATCTAGGTGTGTTAACTCATTCTGAGCACAGCTTGATTGCTTTGAAAATTGCCCTTCCACTGATTTGTATATACAAATACATTGAGTAATGAATGCAGAATATCTAGTTTTCTCATATTTGCTTAACCAGTCACCGAATGAAACTATAAATTGGCACTATTAAGATTTTTCCACATAAATAATTTAGCTGTTATTATTATATACAAGGATTACATCTTCAAGGTTTGGGGGGTTTGTGAACTGGTTTCCTCCTACTCCTTTGGGGCTCTTTCTCAGTTCAAAACCAGGCCTGGGATCCGGCACAATGAACTTTCATTTGCAACCATCTGGGGAGCCATGTTTTATATATTCTCTCAATTTACTTTAGTCCAGCCTTTGCAGCAACCGTTCTCAGCCAAGGTCCATGCACCAGAGCTCCTTCTGGACTCCTGCAGGCAAAGCCTCTAAATCCAGCCACTAGATGTTGCCACTGAGTGAAGACCACAATTCCCTCCCCAGCAGGGTCTGTGAATGCTGCCTCCACAGCACCCACAGCAACCCTCAGCGCCAGCCAACCAGAGTGAAGCAGAAGACCTTAGAAAGGAACTGAACCACTGAGCCATCAGGCCAGCTCCTGTGTATCTACGATTAATGAAATACTTTTCATAAATAAATGCTTTGGTGGTGAACAACTTCGTTCCTCGAGAGCCACAAGCAGGCCAGGTTTTCAGGATATCCACAATGAATATGATTAGGTGCCCCTGAGAAAGCTCCCATTTACACGACCGAGACTAATAAATCAGCAAAATGCTATGTCTGAAGCACTGCAGCCCAATGTGTCGATGATGGAGCAGTGTGTTCAGATGCTCTAAATACCAATGGCGTTGAGGATTTCTTGCTCTGGGGCTTGATGTGTGTACGGTGCTGATATCTGGTACTGAGTATTGAAATGCTGAAGAGTGGTGTGTCAGCTGCATTGACAGTGCAGAGCCTCGGTGCTTTTTCTTATATGGAGAAAATGGAGAAGATTAACTGCAATTCCAATCTACAGATATACTGGTCATTTTATACCAAACAAATGTCAATAGAACCACTGATGGCGTATGTTACAATATATTTATTTATTTTATTTATTTAACACTTTTTTATACCGACCTTCATAGTAATAACCATATCGGATCGGTTTACATAAAACAAGGGTATAACTGAAGCAATAAATAAAAGTAATTAACAAGAGAAGTGAATAAGGCAAAGTTACATTTAACAAGGACTAAAAAACTTGGGAAGCTTAAAAGCTGGAAGAAAGGTAAAGGCAGAAGGTAATTAAAAAACATAATACAAAAAAGAATTTGGGTTAGAGCATAAGATGCTTTAACCAGTGAGTACCAGAGTCCTTCGTTTGAATGGTTGGAGGACCTCAATCTTCTATGTCCAAGTGAGGGAAAAGAAGACTAAGGATTGTTTGGAGGATCATCGAAGGTTTGGTGGAATAGCCACGTCTTAAGTTTTTTCCTGAACGTAATGAGACAGGGTTCTAATCGGAGGCTTGAAGGGATGTTGTTCCAAATAGACGGACCTGCTATTGAAAAAACTCGGTCTTTGGTCGAGGAAAGGCGTGAGGCTTTAGTTGGGGGGTAATTCAGAGTACCTTTATGATTATCTCTAATTGGTCTGTTGGAGGAGTGAAGTTTGAAGGGTATTTCAAGGTTGAGTTGGAGTTGATGATGGATGGATTTATGTATTAGGGTGATTGGTTTGTAAAGGATTCTAAAATTTACTGGTAGCCAATGTAGGTTTCTGAGGATGGGTGTGATGTGATTTTCGCGGCTGGTGTTGGTCAGTAATCTCGCTGCAGCATTTTGTATCATCTGAAGCGGTTTAGTGGTCGATTTGGGTAGGCCAAGGAGAAGGGCACTGCAATAGTCAATCTTGGCAAATAGCAACGCTTGGAGGACTGTCCTGAAATCTTGGAAAAATAGAAGTGGCTTGAGTCGTTTCAGAACCTGGAGTCTGTAAAAGCAGTCTTTGGATGTAGTATTGACCATTTTCTTTAGGTTTAGTCTATTATCCAGAGTTACTCCTAGGTCTCTCACCTGCTTATGAGTGATGTATGCGTTGTGTGGGTATGGTATGGGAATATTTTCTTCATTTGCAGAGATAAGGAGGAGCTCCGTCTTCGAGGAATTAAAGACCAAATTTAATCTATTGAGGAGGCTGGTGATAGATATAAGGCAGTTATTCCAGTGGGTGAGTGCTTTTGAAATAGATTCTGTAATAGGTATAAGAATCTGTACATCATCTGCGTACAGATAATGAATTAAATTAAGGTCAGTTAGCAATTGGCAAAGGGGGAGGAGGTAAATATTAAAAAGGGTTGGAGAAAGGGATGATCCTTGTGGTACGCCTAGGGTGGATTTTGTTAATGGCGATTCTTTGTTATTGATTTTAACTTTGAAGGATCTATTGCAGAGGAAAGATTTGAACCAATTATGGGCAGATCCGGAGATACCAATATCTGTTAGGCAATCCAGGAGAATGGAGTGGTTGACGGTGTCAAACGCCGCCGAGATGTCTAGCAGGATTAATAAAAAGGAGTAGCCTTTGTCTATACCCATTATAATATGATCTGTAAGTGAGATAAGGAGGGTTTCCGTGCTGCGTGCTTTGCGGAAGCCATATTGTGAGTGGTGTAGGATATTGTGATCTTCTAGGTATTCTGAAAGCTGGGTGTTTACCAGCTTCTCTGTTAGTTTGGCTAAAAATGGCAGATTGGAGATGGGTCTGAAATTGGCAGGATCATATGCTAATCAATACCACAAGGTAATAAACCTGACCCATACCTTCCAACATCTGACCCATCTATCCCTAGAAATGAGCCTATATTTTTGGTACATTTGGATAAAACTTCCATAGACAAAAAGTTATAATTTCCATTGAATAGACATGCCAAAATAATTGGACCCATGCTTGCACAGAAAGAGAAGAAGCTGATCTCCAGTAAAGTGGTGAATCCACGATACAATCTCTGTCCAATAAATTTGGATCTAAGGACATGTCCACCAAATATGGAAAAAAGTATCTTTCCCCACCACAATTCCACCAACGGTTATCATTGGCCATAAGATCCATCTTTTCCAAATTATTTGGGGTATAATACCAATGATATATGTTTATATCCAAACTCATGGCTGATAATGCAGATGGAATTTCCTTTTTTTTAATCTACAAAAAAGTATGTCCCAACATGCAAATGTAACCTCTTGCTCTGTAATTTCTCCCCACTTCAGTCTAATCTTCAAAAATGCATCTTTCTCTTTGGGCAATGGAAGCTGATATAGTTTAGAAATGAGGCTTTGCACTGATAGGAATTAACCGCTATTTGTTCAAACACATAGGGTCATTTATCAAATTGAGTTAGGGCCATATTGCGCTCTAGGGCCCTATTGCCCAAGAAAATGCCATAACGCGCATGATAAATACCACATCACAAAATGTGTATGCAATTTTAAAATTAGTATTCAAGTGGGAGGAGTTTATGGAAATGAATGTCAGTTAACATGTTGTGCAATAGAGTAACACAGGAAATAACCATCTTTTTTCTCTGCATTATCAGCCAAAACAGTTTAAGCGCAAATGCCAGTGAGAGAGCGAGAGAGCACCTCTGTAGAGGGTCACTTATAAGTTAACATTTTATACCACTATAAGAGGTGACATTATAAACTCAGGGTGAGGTGTACAATGTTGTCTCTACCTAGCTTGATGCAATCTCTACCTAGCTGAAATCAAGCTAGGTAGAGAGTAAATTGTACAAATCTACTCTTCATTTACCTTTCATCACTTCAAATGACAGCAAATCTTCACTGATGGCAACTGTGCTGTTTGTACCTATGACTATGCATGTAAAACTGCCCCCCAAAACTACCACACCCGGACAAACCTCACCCTGAGTTAGTAGTGCCCCCACTTACAGTAGTATAAAAAATTAACTTATAAGTGAGTCTCTACAGAGGTGCTCTCTTTCTTTCTCTCATGGATTACTCAGCATGCAATGCAAAAATAACATGGGGTGCAATAAATGTATCATGTGTTGTGGAAAATACCAATGCAGTATCAGGAAAATTAGTCTAACCACATCCCCTTTTTTTAATCACAGGTGATATTTATAGGAGTCGGACCGGGATGGGAACTGAAGAAATCTGATATCCAGCTACCTCTTTATTCCAAGTTCCCAGAATGGGACCAATAAAGGGATGCAGCTTCCAGCTACATTCATTTGCTCTGGTACAAACAATGGAGAGAAAAAATCCCCATGTTGTTTGATGCATTCCTTCTCAACACAGACCCACTGCTTATCTGCTGGATGTATGTGCCAGATAATTATACTCTTTAGATGTTCAGCCTTATGATACAGCTGAAATCAGGAAAGCCTAGACCTCCAGCAACTTTAGGGTCTGACAGCACCATCTTATGGACCTTTGATTTCCTCCCATTTCTCCCATTCCATATAAACTTCAATAATAGGGAATTTAAAGTATTGAAAAAGACAGCATATTGAGCAAAAATAACACTCTGGGTTAAACATTCATTTTAATAGAAGCAATCCTACCCAACCAAGAGACAGAATAAGGAGCCCATGTAACAAGATCTTGCTTAAGTTTTTTCAAAAGAGGAAAAAAATTTAAGGAATATAGGGGGTCCATATTCAGCCTCTGTTCAGCTCAACAAGTTATCCAGATATACTTTTCCAGCTAACTTAACCAGGATATTCAGCGGTGTGGCCCTGTGACCTGACCAGAGTTAACTGGATAAGTTATCGGGCTAACCCAACTCTTCTCCAATCCTCCCATTTCCCAAATCTGAGTTATCTAGCTAAAAACTTAGGGCCAGATATATTAAAGCTTTTCTCCCATTTTGGGGCAGATTTGAAAACCTGCACTCGGGCGCAGATTTGTTCGCGCAACCCAGCGCTAACAAATCTACGCCCGATTTTATAACATTTTTGTACACCCATGCAAGGGGGTGCACAATTGTGCAACTTGCGCGTGCCGAGCTGCGCAGCCTGCCTCGGTTCACTTCCGAGGCCGCTCAAAAATCGGAGCGACCTCGGAGGGAACTTTTCTTCCACCCCCCCACCCCCCCGCACCTTCCCCTCCCTTCCCCTACCTAATCCGCCCCCCAGCCCTACCTAGAACCCCCCTTACCTTTGTTGAAGAAGTTATGCCTGCCTCCCGGCAGGTGTAATTTACGCACGCCGGCCAATGGCCGGCCCGCGATCCCGGACACAGCAGAAAATAACCGCTGTGCCTGGAGGCTCAGGCCATGCCCCATCCCACCCCCGGACCACCCAGGACCACCCACGCCCCGCTCCGTTTTGCAAGCCCAGGGACATACGCGTGTCCCGGGGCTTGCGCGCACCGCCGAGCCTATGCAAGATAGGTTCAGCACGCGCAGGGGCAACTTTTCGGGAGTTACACATGTATCTTGCACGCGTAACCCTTTAAAAATCTGCCCCTTTATGTCTATGGGAAAAACCCTTAGGGCCGGATTTTAAAAGCTCTATGTGCGCAAATCCAGTGGATTTACACTCGTAGAGTGCCTTTCGCGTGCCGAGCCTATTTTATAAAGGCCCGGCAACATGTGTAAAGCCCCGGGACACGTCTAAGTCCCGGGGCTTTGCTAAGGGGGCAGTCCGGGGCGGGGTGGGGGCAGGGTGCGGCTGTACTGGGGCGGAGCCAGAGGCCTCCGACACAGCTGCCATTTGCGGCTGTGTCGGAGGATTGCGTGCCGGCAGGCTGCCGGCGAGCGCAACCTGTGCCTGCCTCCAGGCAGGTGCAAAAGGTGAGATAAGAAATTGTGGGGGGGTTAGAGTAGGTCTAGGGGGAGGAAGGGGTGGGAAGGTTAGTTAAGGGGGAGGGAATGGGGGAAGGCAGCGCGGCTCAGTGCACGCAAGGTGCACAATTGTGCACCCCCTTGCGCGCTGACCCCCGATTTTATAACATGCGCACGCCTGCACGCGCTTATTATAAAATCGGGCGTACATGTGTGCGCGCCGGGTAGCACGCGCACATGTACGCCCGCGCGCAGGTCTTAAAATCTACCCCTTAGTGTATCAGGTACCTAGGTGGATAATTCACTTATCGGGCTAAGTGGTACCTGCTGAACATAGTCAGATATTCAACTGTGCCACTTAGCCAGAAAAGTCTTGCTAATTTTTTCTTTAATATCACAATTTTTCTGACTCTCTGGTAATATAGACTTCTAAATATTATTTAATAGCATTTCCTGACCACTTGAAATGATTTTTTTGAATCAAATTATTCTTTACCTCCCTTGTAAGTTTTAATTCCATTATCTCTGTTTTGGCAATGTTAAACCTATATCCAGAGAGTCCTCCAAAGGTTTCAACAATGCTCATAATAGTTGGCAGATTCAGCTCAGGTTCTCAAACATACAGGAGGATGTCATCTCCATAATAAAGTGATTTTATGTTCAGTTACCCCTGTAGCATGAAAGCTTTTGTCATCTCCACTAGCCTGAATTTTAGCCACTAAAGACTCCAAAGGCAGGGCAAACAGAATCAGAGAAAGTGAGCATCCTTGTCTAGTAATTCTTTTTAAAAAGAAAGATTTTGAAGTATGTCCATTTATTCTCAGGTTGTGCATACATACTTTTAATCCAAGTCAGAAAATGAGTCCCAAACCCAAATTAAGATAAAATGTACAACAGATAATCCCATTCTACCCATCCAGGGCCATGAATAATACAACTTCTGAATTTCCCCTTGCATACCTTGATAAGGTAAATAAGATTAATAGTTCTTCTCACATTATCACTTCCTTGTCTGTTAATAATGAAGCCAGACTGATCTGGGTGAATCAAGAGAGGTAGAATATCTTTAAAGTGATTTTCTATAACTTTCACTAATATTTTAATATCAATATTAAGTAGCGAAATGAGCCTTTAAGAAGCACACAACATGGGATCCTTGCCCTCCTTGTGAAGTACGTTTCTGATGTTCATAGTCTTAGATAAAGTTGCACCTAAGAAAACCTCATTAAAAACATCAGTTAGTCTGGACGCTACAATAGAGGCATAACACCTATAAAAAGTCATATTAAGGACATCTTCACCTGGACTTTTTCCTGAATTTAGTGATTTAATAACATATTCTACTTTTTGATTCATTATTTTTGCTTCCAGTGCTATTTTATCTTTTTCACTCAATGACTCTAAGGGTACTCTAGTCATAAAATCTTCTATTTCCCCCAGGTGAAAGGATATTTTTGAAGTATATAATTTTTTATAGAAAACTGCAAAGGAATCACATATATCCTGATTTTTAGATACTAGTTTCCCCTCATCTGTTTTCAGGAATTTCACCAAAAGGCTCAGTTCTTTTTTTTTCAGCCTGTGAGCTAACAGTTTATCGGCCTTATTCCCTGTTGCATAATATCATTGTTTTGCTCTTAAGAATAGAATAGACTGTCCACTTCCCTAAATGGTGCCTCACCTGTTCCCTAACCTGAATAAGCTTGCCACTTGTCTTTGTGGATGGAACTCTTTTATTAACATTTTCCAAATTCCTAAGATGTCCCCTCAAATTAACCTCTTCTGTCAACTCAAGCTTCTGATAAAAACTCCTAAGAGAAATGAAATTGATCCTAATAACTAACTGCCTTCATGGTATCCCAGATGACATGTTTTGCCATAACCAGGGTTTCATTAAGTTAAAAAACTCTAATAAGTCCTTCTGTATAGTATCAGTTATAAGTAGATTCCTAAGTAAAACTGAATTCAAAGACCATTTCTTCTGCCCACAGGAGATGGTGGCTAAATGGCATTCAGTCATGACCAGGTCATGGTCTGACCAAGTTATATCACCTATTGCAGCTCATTTAATAGCCGCAGCCCAGCTTCCATCCCCCAAAAAACATATCCTTTAAGGAATCAAAATTATGGACACTAGAATGAAATGTGCATTCTCTTTTAGATGGATGGATTTGTCTCTAAATAACAGTCAGGCCACAACCCTCTATGTGATTCTCGATAATTATCCCATTCTCTTCTCATAAGATCATTTATCTTCCCAGTTCTATCAACAGCCGGATTGATTTTAAGGTTGAAATCACCTCCTACCAGTACATCACCCTCTGAGAAGCAAGATATTCCTGTGTATAACCTGCCCAGAAAATCAGTTTGAGTTTCATTGGGGACATAAACTGATACAGAAGTCACAGCCTGTTTCTCAGTTTTACTCCTACATAATAATTTCCCTTCTAGATCCCTCTTTACTGATCCCAACACAAAAGGGACCCTTTTTGAAAAAAAAAGTCCCCACTTCCCTTTTTTTTTTGTAAAAAAATAATAAGAGGCCCTAAAATCTCTCTTAAATAAAAAAAAAATTGCCATCCTTTTTGAAATGGATTTCTTATATTATAAAACATAATAGGGGGAATTAAGACCTTTAACATTAAGAAAGGCACATATCAGTCTTTTAGAACCTTCCACATCTCTTCATTAAAGCAGCATATAATTTAGCCCCAATAATCTCTTTGCATGAAAAAAGGGACACAATATTCACCAGGCCCTGGATCTTTCCAGTGTATCCTTTATCCTCGAAGCATATTGCCAATGGCAAATCAGAATTTCTTTGGTGTACCTAGAAGAAAAACAATAGCGAAAAACCCGCCCTCCATCCCCTCCTTCACCCAACATCCCAAAACATATCCCTTCCCTTTCCAAAACTATCCCATAATAAATCCCTCCCCATCCCATATATAATGTAAGAACCAAAATATCAAAATAACTTAAAAAAAAAAAGAGCTAGGCTGTATATCAAGGGATATGCTCCTCCTCCCAAACCCCCTCCCCTCACAATCTGGAACAGTAGAATATTGCAATGAAGAAAACTATTTCACAACTCCAAAAATATGTGAGACTTCATCTCAATAACATGATGATATGCAAAAACCTTAAGTACCTCTATACTAGATCTCAAAGTAATTGGTTACCAGCCAAACCAATTTGAAAAAGCTTTTCTAATTCTCAGTGCAGTAACCAGTGTAGTAACCAAATATGAGAGATCCAAAAGCTTCCACTTATAAGCTATACAAGACAGAAAAGTTAGGCAGCTATGTTGTGCAGAAGAAATTCTATTTCATTGCCTCTACCTTTCTCTTTCGCCTTAGGCTCTCTTGGTGGCAGGCCTTCTTTACTAGCTTTTCTTCTCTTTTTGGCCCAACTTTGCTCCATAAATGCTCTTCCCCCTTGGTCCGGGGATCCTCATCACCCATGCCTTCGGTAAATTTATCCTAGATAAGTGGTAATCTTTATTATCAACTGTGAAGTGCAGTGTGAAAGGAAATCCCTATAGATATCAATAGACTTGGCTTGCAGCCATGTAGTAAGGGTTTCACTTTTTTTTTTTGCTTAATTAGGTTAGCTTGAGCTAGATCAGCAAAGATTTTTATAGGTGACTCCTTATAAATGAAATGTTCTTTCATCTTTGCTTTACTCAGCAGAGCCTGTTTATCACTAAAAGAGTGAAAGCATACCATGCAATGGCATAGTCACATGTGGGACTAGGTGGGTCATGACCTACCCACCTTTTGCTCACGCCCACCCAATCTTTTTTCAGGGTCAATAGGAACCTGCCTATCGCTTCAGCAGCAGGGTGGCTTCCAGCAGAAAATTAAGGTGTCTGTGGAGGCAGCAAAATAAGTAGGGAAACCTTACCATGCTGGTGGAAGAACACTGTGGATTGGGAATCAATGGAAAATGGGACACTTAGGGGTAGATTTTAAAAGGAGTGCAAGCGGCGTACATGTGCACCCGCTACCCGGTGCGCACACATGTACGCCCAGTTTTATATCATCTGCACGCAAGCGCATGCAGGTTATAAAATTGGGGGTCGGCACGTGCAAGGGGGTGCACAATTGTGCACCCTTGCGCACGCCGAGCCCATGCCGAGCAGCGCTGCCTCCCCCCGTTCCCTTCCCCCACCCCACCTTCCCTTCCCCTAACTCCCCCACCCTTTCCCCCCTACCTTTTTCTTTTTTTCAATTCTATTTCAAAACTTACTTCAGCAAATGGACGCTGTGCCTGGAGCCTCTGACCCCACCCCAGACCGCCCCAGACCGCCCACACCCTGCCCCCTCCCTGCCCCTTTTTGCAAGCCCCGGGGCTTAGACGCGTCCCGGGGTTTTACACGCATCGCCAGGCCTTTCTAAAATAGGTCCGGTGCGTGTAATCTTTTTTAAATCCGGCCCTTAGTGCAACTGCCCGCCAGGTACAAGTTAGCAGCAGTAGCGACCAGAATTGAATGGCAAATACTTGTAACCTCAGGCCCCCCTCCACACTCATTCCCTCCTCAAAGTGACAGCCTCCTCACTCTCATTCCCTCCACTCCCTCTTGCGCTGCCCAAGAGGAATCTGGGTGGAGGTGTGTTCAGTAGCATCACATGGGTAGGCCCTGGCCTAGGAAGAAGTCAGAACATCCCATCCGAAGAGGCACAGAACAGGACTGCACTGCACTACGCACCATTTGTTCAGCACGGAAGGATATCGAACAGCTCAGCAGTCACCACTAACAGTGAAGTGGTTGGTGTGTTAGTCCCAGTGGCCCTGTGTCTGTGGAGCCACTGTGACCAACACCAGGCCCTGTAACAGTTTGCACGGCGATATCAGTAGCTGCTTCCGCTGCTCCCCTCACACCTGCCTCTGCCTCAGAGTGCCAATGGGAATCAGCACAGGGACCTTCCATCCCTCCCTCAGTACTGTTCTCAGCTGTCGACTCCCACATGCTGGGCCTGCGGCAAAATATAATAATTAAAAAAAAAAACCCACTGTTGGGGCCTTCCAGACCCTTCCCACACCAAGGCATGCCACCTTCAGGTAAGGAGCAGGAGCCGATCTAGAGCCAATTATTTTGGGACCATCATGCTTGTTCAATCCTCCCCTCCGTGGCCACCAAAGTAAGTACAAATATTTTTTGTTTTATGGAGGAGAGAAGCATGAGAGCACATATGTAAATCAGGCAGCATATGTAGGCATGTGTGAGGCAGTGAGAGTGTGCTGAGAGTGTTTGAGAGTATGTATGTCTGTGTGGGCACACATGTGTGAGGGAATATATGAATCAGGGAGTGTGTTTCTGAGTATCTGAGAAAGCATGTGCATGTGTGAGAGAGGAAGTGTGGGAGCATATGAGAGAGAATAATAGGGATATGCAGAAGGAAAAAATGTGTTTTGATTCGGCATTCGTTTCACAGAGATCCAAATCCGTTACATTTGTTTCAGGAGGGAACCCAATTCGTTGATTAGTTTTCTTCGTTTTCCGATTTCCCATTAAAGTCAATGGGGGAAGTATTTGCAGCCTATTTTTGACTGTAGAATGTCTGTGTGGGCGCATGTGTGAGGAAGCAAGTTAATCAGGGATTGAGTCTATGAGCATCTGAGATAGCACATACAGGATATAAATACTTTTAAGTAAATAATCCACAAAGGTCTCAGGGTGACTGGAATCCAAAATTCCCAGGTATGGAGAGCAGAATATGTTTTCCCTTACTAGTTTTAATTATTGGGTTTTATTTGATATGCCACCTGTTTTGAA
The DNA here is from genome assembly GCF_901001135.1 of Rhinatrema bivittatum. NCBI lineage: Eukaryota > Metazoa > Chordata > Amphibia > Gymnophiona > Rhinatrematidae > Rhinatrema > Rhinatrema bivittatum. Next base: position 606,057,039 of record NC_042616.1, on the reverse strand, counting down.
ATATTTTATTGATGTTTGAGACCATATTTTTATGAGTTTTAATTATTGGATGATCTTTTCATCAGCTGTTTTGAAATATTCTTTTTATTAGTATGATTTCACTATTATGATTGGTGCTTTATATGTCTTGATTCTATTGTTTTATGAGGAATGGTAGTGATTCTATTTTTCAATTGTTGTATTGTATATAGCATAAGAACATAAGAACATAAGAAATTGCCATGCTGGGTCAGACCAAGGGTCCATCAAGCCCAGCATCTGTAGGGTTTGTGGACCCTTGGGCCGATCGGAGCCGTAGGAAGAGCTGCTGTAGGTGGTAGAAGCAGTGACCCTGACCGGGAGGCGGCAAGGACAGACTGGTGGCAGGTCGAAGGCGGGACTCTGGAAGCCCTATGCGGCCAAGGGCTCTGGCGAGGAAGGAGGTGATGGTGGCGCTGGCACGGTGTTGAGAAAACCTTCGCCCTGGAAGCCGATCCTCCCCCGAGAGGAGCTCGTAGGAGTTCGGCCGCTGGGACTTAGGAGATTCACCCTGGAAGCCGGAGTCCCCCCAAGAGGAGCCCGTAGGGACCCGGCCGCTGGGACTTAGGAGGGCCCGCGGGGGCCTGGTCAGCTGTAGTCCAAGGTCGAGTGCCGAAGGGTCGTTGCTCGCCGGTCCAGAGTCAGGAACCAATGGATCACCGTCAGCCAGTCCGAGATCAGGAGCCAAAGAGTCAACGTAAGCCAGTCCGAGGTCAGAAGCCAGAGGGTCAACGTAAGCCGGTCCGAGGTCAGAAGCCAGAGGAAACCAAATGCCAGTCCGGGGTCAGGAGCCAAGAAGAAACGTCAGCCAATCCGAGTCAGGAGCCAAGGGAAAACAACAAGCAGAACGCAGCAACTGGAGACAGGAACAACCCTGGGAACCTCGTTGCAAGGCCCTGAGGAGAGGGACTGCAGGGCTTAAGTAGCCCTGCAGTGTCTGACGTCACTGGGAGGAAGGAGGCAGGTTTCCCGCACCTGGCCCTTTAAGAGTCGGGCCGAGACGCGCGCGTGCCCCTAGGGGGCGGAGCTAGCCGCGGCGAGACGCCGGCTGCTCCGGCGGTGCAGGAGCCGCGTGGTGGGAGCAGGGGCAGGCCCGAGCGCCGCGTGGGGACGCTGAGAGCGCCGCAGCGAGAGCCCCCGGAGGCCCGAGGAGGGCCGGGAAGCCCCGGAAGCCCACGGAGGTAGGCAAAGCGGCCGGGGCCGACCCGGAGCCGCAACAGTACTCCCTCCCTTACGCCCCCTCCCTGGGGGTCGTGGCCTGTCCGGATGCTGGAGGTGGAAGCGTCGAAGAAGATCCTTATCCAGGATGTGGGAAGAAGGCTCCCACGAATTCTCCTCCGGACCATATCCCTCCCAGGACAGCAGGTACTCCCAGCGGTGGCGACGGCACCGGACATCCAAGACCTCCTTCACTGTGTAGGTGACATCCGGATCCGAGGAAACATTGGAGGGTACTGGCGGAGCCGCCCGAAATCGAGAGAGCACCAGTGGCTTGAGGAGGGACACGTGGAAGACGTCATGGATTTTAAGCGAGGAGGGCAGCCGCAATCTATAGGAAACCGCCCCAACGCGTTCAGCCACCGGGAAAGGTCCAATGTAACGAGGTGCTAATCTCATGGAGGGAGTCCGCAATTGAATGTGCTTCGTACTTAGCCATACCCTCGTCCCGGGTAAGAATACCGGGGCGGGCCGTCGAGACCGGTCTGCATACGCCTTGAAGCGAGCTGCAGTTCTGCGAAGCTTCTCCTGCGTGGAAATCCAAAGGTGATGAAGCTGGTTAGCTGTTAGTTGTGCTGCGGGGGAAGTGACTTGTACCGGTAACGGCAGTGGGGGTCTTGGGATCCTCCCATAAACTAGCTGAAAGGGGGACTGACTCGTAGCGGAGTGCTTATGGCGGTTGTAAGAAAATTCCGCCCAGGGAAGGAGAGAGACCCAGTTGTCTTGGAGCTCATCTACAAAAGCTCGGAGGAAGGTTTTCAGAGACCGGTTGGTCCGCTCCACTTGGCCGTTACCCTGGGGATGAAAAGCCGTGGTAAAATCCAACTGTATCCCAAATTTCTTGCATAATGCCCGCCAGTACTTGGCCGTAAATTGAGGACCGCGATCCGACGCGATATGCGAGGGCAGTCCATGTAACCGGAAAATATGCTGGACGAATAGGTCAGCCAGCTCAGGAGCCGTGGGCAGCTTGGGCAGAGGGATGAAATGTGCCATCTTAGAAAAGCGGTCCACAGTGACCCAAATTACAGTCTTCCCCTCAGAGCGAGGCAACTCCACCACAAAGTCTGTGGAAAGGTGGGACCACGGTTCTGCGGGAATAGGGAGCGGCTGGAGTAGGCCTCACGGGCGTCCCGTGGGGTTTTGCTGAGCGCATGTGGGACAGGACTGAACATAGTGCCGGACATCCTCCCTCACTCGTGGCCACCAGTAAAACTCAGTGAGTAATTCAAGGGTTCGAGAAATCCCAGGATGGCCTGCCGTCAAGGAGTCGTGTGCCCATGCCAGAACCTTCCTCCGTGAACGAACCGGGACCACCGTCCTCCCTTCGGGCCCTAAGTTTGTGGCTGCCAGTAGGACTTTAGCTGGATCCAATATATACTGAGGGTCTCCGTTGTATCATCAACCTCGGTGGTGCGGGATAGAGCGTCTGCCCGTACATTCTTGGCTGCGGGTCGGTAGCGAAGCGAGAAGTCGAACCGGCTAAAAAGAGGGGACCAGCGGGCCTGTCGGGGATTGAGCCTCTGAGCATGAGACAAGTACTGCAGGTTCTTATGGTCGGTATATACTATGATCGGATGTTGGGCTCCCTCCAACCACTGACGCCACTCCTCGAACGCTAACTTTATGGCCAACAGCTCCTTGTCGCCAATCCCGTAATTCTTTTCTGCCGGTGAAACACTTGCGGGAGAAGTATGAGCAAGGCCAGGTCTTGCCAGTGGGAGAGGTTTGGAGTAGCACTGCCCCTACCGCGACAGCGGAAGCATCTACCTCTACTATAAACTGGCGTTGAGGGTTAGGGTGCCGAAGACAAGTGTCTTGAAGGAAAGCCTCCTTGAGATCCTGGAAGGCCTGCGTCGCAGCAGGGGGCCAGTTTCGTGCATCCGCCACCCTTCCGCGTGAGGGCCGTCAGAGGGGCTACCAAGCTGGAGTAATGCGGATGAACTGGCGGTAGAAATTAGCGAATCCTAAGAACCGCTGAAGCGCTTTCATTCCTGATGGTTGTGGCCAGCCCTTGATGGCGCTCACCTTGTCCGGATCCATTCGGAAGCCCGTAGAGGAGACAATATATCCTAGGAAGGGTAGTGACTCTTGTTCGAACTGGCATTTTCTAGTTTAGCGTACAAGTGGTTCTCCCGTAGCTTCAGCAGGACTTTGCCCGCACGTGTTGTCGATGTGTCTGAGATCCTGGGAATATATTAATACGTCATCCAGGTATACGATCACTGAAGTGTATAAGAAGTCGCAGAGGACCTCGTTCATAAGGTTTTGGAATACCGCTGGGGCGTTACAGAGACCAAACGGCATAACAAGGTACTCGTAATGGCCGTCCCTGGTGTTAAAAGCGGTCTTCCACTCAATCCCCAGGGGCGTATACGAACGAGATTGTAAGCACCTCGGAGGTCTAATTTGGTTGAAGACTCGGGCCCCTTGGAGGCGATCCAGGAAGCTCTGGAATCAGAGGCAACGGGTAACGGTCCCGGCGAGTGATTTGATTCAAGCCCTGATATCAATACAGGGGCGGAGGGACCCGTCTTTCTTTCCTACAAAGAAGAACCCGGCCCCGGCCGGGGATTTGGACGGTCTGATGAAACCCCGGTCCAGGTTCTCCTTAATATAGGCTGACATAGCTTGGGTCTCTGGCAGAGACAGAGGGTAGACTCTCCCAGGGGGGGTGGTTCCTGGTAGCAAGTTGATTGCGCAATCAAAGGGTTCAGTGCCCCAGGAGTCACTCTGCCTTTTCTTTCGAGAAGACATCCTGAAAGGCATGGGATTGTGGAGGTACCGTTAACGGAGTTGTGCAAGTGCGATAGGTCGCAGTGGGGCTGCAGGAAGGCAATGACGTGGCACGCAGGTACTCCAGGAAGTAATCTGAAGGGTTCCCCAATCAATACACCGGGAGTGTTTCCGAAGCAGGGTAGGCCCAGGATGACCGGGGTGGATGGATTTTCAAGAATAAGAAACGAGATTTCCTCCTGGTGGAGGGCTCCAACCTGGAGCTTCAGAGAACTGGTGCGAGTGGATATTAAACCAGGAAGTGGGCTCCCTTGAATGGAAGAACCCGCACAGGCGGTCTTGCGGCGGACCTCGAGCTGTAGCTGTTCAACTAGCTCCCTGAGGACGAAGTTCCCCCCGGACCCAGAGTCGAGTAAGGCGAGGGTATCAAAGCCTCCCTCCGGAAGACAAAGTCGTACCGGAACGGTACATGGGGAGCTGGGTGAAATGTTGCCTAGAGTCAACTCCCCGCTGAGCTCTAGGTTCGGGCGTTTCCCGGACGCTCGGTACACGGGCCAAAAAGTGCCCCTGACCCCCACAGTATAGACACAGTCCCTGGGCACGTCGGCGTCTACGTTCCTCGGAGGATAGAGGACCACGGCCCAACTGCATGGGTTCCTCTGTAGCTGGAGCTGTGGCTGCAGGGGGAGGACCGGCTTGAGGCGGGGTGGATCGCCGAGCGGAGGACTGGCGGGCCTTCGCTCTCGGAAGCGGCGCTGGATACGCCGGTCCACGCGTCCAGCGAGTTCTATGAGTTCCTAAGTCGTCGGGAAGGTCGTGCCGCAAGTTCATCCTGGAGCCGGAGACAACCCTCCAGAAGATCCCATGCAAACTGTCCTCGCCCCAGGCCAGCTCGTGGCCAGGGTCTGGAATTCCATCGCAAATTCCTCAAGGGGACGGTTACCCTGCTTCAGCTGGAGGAGCTCCGAGGCAGCTGTGGAGGCCCGGGACGGTTCGTCAAAGATCCTCCGGAATGCTTTGACAAATTGTACTAGTTATTTAAGCGGGAATCTTGGCGCTCCCACAGGGAGGAAGCCCAAGTCAAGGTTTCCCGTCCAGAAGCGAAATAATGTAAGTCGTTTTTGCCCGGTCTGAGGTGAATTGCGCAGGCAGGAGGTCGAACCGGATGTAACATGGTTGAGGAACCCCGACATGTCTTCGGATTCCCCGAGTACCTCGGGGGCGCTGGCATCTGTACCGGGACAGAGAAGTCGGGTTGACCATAGATGTGGATGCTGCGGAGTGCTGCGGAGGCCCCATCTACGCGATCCGCCAGGCGTTGGACGGCCGACATCAGCGTATCCAGGCAGGACTGCTGTTGCTGCAGCTTCTGGGCAATGCCGGGAATGGCCTTTAGACCGGCAAGGTCCGCCGGGTCCATGGCCTTGCAATCTGTAGGGTTCGTGGACCCTTGGGCACGATCGGAGCCGTAGGAAGAGCTGCTGTAGGTGGTAGAAGCAGTGACCCGACCGGGAGGCGGCAAGGACAGACTGGTGGCAGGTCGAAGGCGGGACTCTGGAAGCCCTATGCGGCCAAGGGCTCTGGCGAGGAAGGAGGTGATGGTGGCGCTGGCACGGTGTTGAGAAAACCTTCGCCCTGGAAGCCGATCCTCCCCCGAGAGGAGGCTCGTAGGAGTTCGGCCGCTGGGACTTAGGAAGATTCACCCTGGAAGCCGGAGTCCCCCCAGGAGGAGCCCGTAGGGACCCGGCCGCTGGGACTTAGGAGGGCCCGCGGGGGCCTGGTCAGCTGTAGTCCAAGGTCGAGTGCCGAAGGGTCGTTGCTCGCCCGGTCCAGAGTCAGGAACCAATGGATCACCCGTCAGCCAGTCCGAGATCAGGAGCCAAAGAGTCAACGTAAGCCAGTCCGAGGTCAGAAGCCAGAGGGTCAACGTAAGCCGGTCCGAGGTCAGAAGCCAGAGGAAACCAAATGCCAGTCCGGGGTCAGGAGCCAAGAAGAAACGTCAGCCAATCCGAGTCAGGAGCCAAGGGAAAACAACAAGCAGAACGCAGCAACTGGAGACAGGAACAACCCTGGGAACCTCGTTGCAAGGCCCTGAGGAGAGGGACTGCAGGGCTTAAGTAGCCCTGCAGCGTCTGACGTCACTGGGAGGAAGGAGGCAGGTTTCCCGCGCCTGGCCCTTTAAGAGTCGGGCCGAGACGCGCGCGTGCCCCTAGGGTGCGGAGCTAGCCGCGGCGAGACGCCGGCTGCTCCGGCGGTGCAGGAGCCGCGTGGTGGGAGCAGGGGCAGGCCCGAGCGCCTGCTGGGGGGGCTGAGAGCGCCGTGGCGAGAGCCCCTGGAGGCCCGAGGAGGGCCGGGAAGCCCCGGAAGCCCGCGGAGGTAGGCGAAGCGGCCGGGGCCGACCCGGAGCCGCAACAGCATCCTGTTTCCAACAGAGGCCAAACCAGGCCACAAGAACCTGGCAATTACCTAAACACTAAGAAGATCCCATCCAACTAATGCAATTAATAGCAGTGGCTATTCCCTAAGTAAACTTGATTAATAACAGTTAATGGACTTCTCCAAGAACTTATCCAAACCTTTTTTGAACCCAGCTACACTAACTGCACTAACCACATTCTCTGGCAACAAATTCCAGAGCTTTATTGTGCATTGAGTGAAAAAGAATTTTCTCCGATTAGTCTTAAATGTGCTACTTGCTAACTTCATGGATTGCCCCCTAGTCCTTCTATTATTCGAAAGTGTAAATAACCAATTCACATCTACTCGTTCAAGACCTCTCATGATCTTAAAGACCTCTATCATATCTCTCCTCAGCCGTCTTTTCTCCAAGCTGAACAGCCCTAACCTCTTCAGCCTTTCCTCATAGGGGAGCTGTTCCATCCCTTTTATCATTTTGGTTGCCCTTCTCTGTACCTTCTCCATCGCAACTATATCTTTTTTGAGATGCAGCGACCAGAATTGTACACATTATTCAAGGTGCAGTCTCAGCATGGAGCGATATGAAGCATTATGACATTTTCCGTTTTATTAACCATTCCTTCCTAATAATTCCTAACATTTGTTTGCTTTTTTGACTGCTGCAGCACACTGAGCCGATGATTTTAAAGTGTTATCCACTATGAAGTCTAGATCTATTTCCTGGGCGATAACTTCTGAGATAGAACCTATCATTGTGTAACTACAGCAAGGGTTATTTTTCGCTATATGTATCACTTTGCACTTGTCCATGTTAAATTTAATCTGCCATTTGGAAGCTCACTCTTCACATGGACCTCCTGATATTTATCACAATCCACTTGAGGTTTAACTACTCTGCATAATTTTGTGTCATTCACAAATTTGATCACCTCACTCGTTGTACCCCTTTCCAGATCATTTATATATATATTGAAAAGCACTGGTCCAAGTACAGATCCCTGAAGCACTCCACTGTTTACCCTTTTCCACTGAGAAAATTGACCATTAGAACATAAGAACATGCCATACTGGGTCAGACCAAAGGTCCATCAAGCCCAGCATCCTGTTTCCAACAGTGGCCAATCCAGGCCATAAGAACCTGGCAAGTACCCAAAAACTAAGTCTATTCCATGTTACCGTTTCTAGTAATAGCAGTGGCTATTTTCTAAGTCAACTTAATTAATAGCAGGTAATGGACTTCTCCAAGAACTTATCCACTCCTTTTCTAAACACAGCTACACTAATTGCACTAACCACATACTCTGGCAATAAATTCCAGAGTTTAATTGTGCATTGTGAAAAAGAACTTTCTCCGATTAGTTTTAAATGTGCCACATGCTAACTTCATGGAGTGTCCCCTAGTCTTTCTATTATCTGAAAGACTAAATAACTGATTCACATCTATCCGTTCTAGACCTCTCATGATTTTAAACACCTCTATTATATCCCATTCCCCTTATCATTTTGGTCGCCCTTCTCTGTACCTTCTCCATCGCAACTATATCTTTTTTGAGATGCGGCGACCAGAATTGTACACAGTATTCAAGGTGTGGTCTCACCATGGAGCGATACAGAGGCATTATGACATTTTCCGTTTTATTCACCATTCCCTTCCTAATAATTCCCAACATTCTGTTTGCTTTTTTGACTGCCGCAGTACACTGAACTGACGATTTCAATGTGTTATCCACTATGATGCCTAGATCTCTTTCTTGGGTTGTAGCACCTAATATGGAACCCACCATTGTGTATTTATAGCATGGGTTATTTTTCCCTATAGGCATCACCTTGCACTTATCCACATTAAATTTCATCTGCCATTTGGATGCACAATTTTCTAGTCTCACAAGGTCTTCCTGCAATTTATCACAATCTGCTTGTGATTTAACTACTCTGAACAATTTTGTGTCATCTGCAAATTTGATTATCTCACTCGTCGTATTTCTTTCCAGATCATTTATAAATTTATTGAAAAGTAAAGGTCCCAATACAGATCCCTGAGGCACTCCACTGTCCACTCCCTTCCACTGAGAAAATTGCCCATTTAATCCTACTCTCTGTTTCCTGTCTTTTAGCCAGCTTGCAATCCACAAAAGGACATCGCCTCCTATCCCATGACTTTTTACTTTTCCTAGAAGCCTCTCATGAGGAACTTTATCAAACGCCTTCTGAAAATCCAAGTACACTACATCTACCGGTTCACCATTATCCACATGTTTATTAACTCCTTCAAAAAAGTGAAGCAGGTTTGTGAGGCAAGACTTGCCTTGGGTAAAGCCATGCTGATTTTGTTGCATTAAACCATGTCTTTCTATATGTTCTGTGATTTTGATGCTTAGAACACTTTCCACTATTTTTCCTGGCACTGAAGTCAGGCTAACCGGTCTGTTCTCCAAGGTTAACTATTGCAATTCTATTCTACAAGGTCTCCCAGCATCAATGCTAAAACCCCTCCAGACGCTTCAAAATGCGGTGGTGAGAATCTTGACAAATACTAATCGGAGAGAGCACATCACACCTATACTAAAGGATCTGCACTGGCTCCCAGTTAACTTTAGCATACTTCACAAATCACTCACTATTATCCACAAAAGCATCTACCAACAGACCTCCCTTGACCTGCTATATCCGCTCAAACTACACTCTATGGCCAGACCTATAAGGGAAGCTTACAAGGGATCTCTACACGCCCCCCCAAACAAGGTTGTGCACCGATCAACCATCAGAGATCGGGCATTCTCGACAGCGGTTCCCTCCATCTGGAACGCCATACCCCCGGACCTTCGGCAGGAAATTTGTCTCCTAACTTTAAAAAAAAAACTGAAGACATGGCTGTTCGGCCAAGCCTTCCCCGATTCCTAGAACAGCATTACTGTTACAGTACCTAATCCAGCATTTCGTTTGCAAAACCCAGACAAGCATTAAGTCCACATAAACATGTCATAGTTTAGAGGTAGGCCTTCCAAGCCTCCCCACACACTTATCGGGATTTAGTATTATTATCGTATTATCCCCCTCTTCTTTTCCATTTCCCAGTTATATTCCCTTGTTTCATTGTAACTTTTTACCTTCTCTAATTACGATCTCATGTTAAGTGTTATTGCTATTGTTTTTGTTAAGAACTTAGTTCTCTGTAAACCGAGTTGATTTGATTTGTATCAAGAAAGTCTGTATAAAAAAGCTCTAAATAAATAAAATAAATAGTTTCCCGGATTGCCCCTGGAGCTTTTTTTAAATATTGGGGTTACATTAGCTATTCTCCAGTCTTCAGGTACAATGGATGATTTTAATGATAGTTTACAAATTTTAATCCTACTCTCTGTTTCCTGTCTTTTAATCAGTTTGAAATCCACGAAAGGACATCGCTTCCTATCCTATGACTTTTTAGTTTTCTTAGAAGCCTCTCATGAGGGACTTTGTCAAACACCTTCTGAAAATCCAAATACACTACATCTACTGGTTCACCTTTATCCACATGTTTATTAACCCCTTCAAAAAAATGAAGCAGATTTGTTAGGCAAGACTTCCCTTGGGTAAATCCATGTTGAATGTGTTTCATTAAACCATGCCTTTCTATATGCTCTACGATTTTGATCTTGAGAATAGTTTCAACTATTTTTCCCAGCACTGAAGTAAGGCTCATTGATCTATAGTTTCCCGGATCACCCCTGGAGCCCTTTTTAAATATTGGGGTTACATTGGCCATCTTCCAATCTTCAGGAATAACGGATGATTTTAATGATAGGTTACAAATTTATTGAAATAGCTCTGAAATTTCATTTTTTAAATTCTTTCAGAACCCTGGGGTGTATACCATCTAGTCCAGGAGATTTACCACTCTTCAGTTTATCAATCTGGCCTACCACATCTTCCGGATTCACCATGATTTGGTTCAGTTCATCTGAAACATCACCCTTGAAAACCATCTCCAGAACAGATATCACCCCAACATCCTCTTCAGTAAACATCAAAGCAAAGAATTCATTTAATTTTTCCATGATGGCCTTATCTTCCATAAGTGCCCCTTTAACCCCTCATTCATTTAACGGTCCAACCGACTCCCTTGCTGGCTTTCTGCTTCGGATATATTTTTTAAAGTTTTTAATATGGTTTTTGCTTTTATAGCCAACTTCTTTTCAAATTCTCTCTTAGCCTGTCTTATCTATGTATTACATTTAACTTGCCAATACTTATGCTTTATCCTATTTTCTTCAAATGGATCCTTCTTCCAATTTTTGAATGAAGATCTTTTGGCTAAAATAGCCTCTTTCACCTCACTTTTTAGCCTTGCCAGCAATCATTTGACCTTCCTTCCACTTTTCTTAATGCGTGGAATACATCTGGACTACGTTTCTAAGATGGTATTTTTTAACAATGTCCATCCCTGTTTCATAGTCTTTACCTTTGTAGCTGCACCTTTCAGGTATTGTTTTTAACTATTTTTCTCATTTTATCAAAGTTTCCCTTTTGAAAGTTTAGTGCTAGTGCCATGGATTTACTTACTGTCCCCCTTCCAGTCATTAATTCAAATGTGATCATATTATGATCACTATTACCAAGTGACCCCACCACGTTAACTCTCTCACCCAATCCTGCACTCCACTGAGAATTAGATCTAAAATTGCTACCTGTCTCATTGGTTCCTAAACCAATTGCTCCAAAAACTGTCAATTATTCTATCCAGGAACTTTATCTCTCTAGCATGTCCTGATGTTTCAGTTACCCAGTCAATATTGGGGTAATTGAAATCTAAAAAAAGATATGTCTTTTTATCCAATGAACGACTAAAGATAACATTTTACATTGTGTATACGATTAAGCAATTTTTATTTTTTTTTTAATCAAAGTGCAATAAGGGGAAAAACAGTTCCTTTGAGTTGCGGAAAGGGACGCAACCGTGGGGTATATAATTCCTACCTGTAAGCACTTTCTCCTGCTTATTTGCCCTTCTCTCCAGTTAGAAATTGTTTAACCTATCCTTTTTTCTAACAGCCTAGTTCCACTTTCCCTGTTATAATGTAACTTTTTGCTTTCATTGTTAACTGGTTCCCCCTAGTTTATTGTAAACCGGTATGATAAGACCTTGTCGTGAGCATCGGTGTATTAAAAGAATTTAAAAAAACAAATAAATAAATAAATAGCATTTTGGAAATGTTTATAGCACCAACAATATAAGAAAAACATTTTTGTGATACAACATGATTTCCAAAAAGGTAATTGAAATCTCCCATTATTATTGCAGTACAAATTTGGTTAGCTTCTCTAATTTATCTTAGCATTTCACTGATCCTCCTTGATTTGTACTGTTATTTGCTTCTTTAAGATTTTCTTGGAATTGAGTAACTGGATTCACCATTATTGTGGATTCAGAATACAAGGAAAATGTTTTTCTTTTTCTTCTTTCTGATTATGTAGTTATGTATTTATTGGGAACTTCCCGTGTTGTTTTCCATATCTAATGATTCTTGATTTGTGTTAGAGATCTGCTACTACTGCTAGGGAGTTAGCAATCTGTTAGAATCTGTGTTGCGGGCTCCTGAAAGAGGGAGGAGTTAGCGAACTGTTAGGGTTTAGACTGCGGAGTTATCAATCTGTTATGATATGCTCCGGTACGGGGAAGGAGTAGCAATCTGTTACGAACGGCTCCTCCAGAGGGGAGGAGCTAGCAATCTGTTAGGATCTGCTATGCTGATGAGAGGAGCAAGCAGATGAGAGTTAGCAGTCTGTTGTGCTCAGCTCCTGAAATGGGAGGAGTGAGCACTCTAATGTAAATAGGTGAATCCTTGAGCCGATGGCAGATGACAGCGCCCCCAGGAGGATATCCTGAGAGGGACCACCGGCTAGGCTTGGGTATGGAGACAGGCACAGATAGTTCTTTTATTAGACAGGTTAGTAGAACCACCAGAGGTGGCAGTAGTGAGCTGATGTGCCCGGCAGGGCTGAAGTCCTTCAGATACTGGAACTGCGATCCCAGGTTTGCTAAGCTGTAAAGAGACTATAGATAGTGAGTAGACAGGGTATGCTGTATACATAGCCAGTAGGAGATGATGCACTCACATAGATTCTTAAGAAGGCTCAGTAGCTGGAAACAGTTAGGCCCTCGAGGAGCGAGTACCTGGTTCCAGGGAAAGCTCCGAGAGAGCGATGGTTATTTACAATTGTCTGTATCTGTAATGGCTTCCAAGCAGTAGAGAATCTTCAGTGTATTCAGGAACATGAGCCCTCAAGGCGAGTACCAGTTCCTATATGCAATCTGATATAGTAACTCACAAATGTCTGTACCTGCAATAGCTTCTAAACAGTAGAGAATCTTCAGAGTGTTTAGGAACATGGGCCCTCGAGGAGCGAGTACCGGTTCCTGTCTGCAATCTGAAAACAAGAAAAGAGAGCGAGACCCCGAGGAACAGGTACCTCTGGTAAGTCCGAGGAGGCAGAGTAGCTTGGACGAATTTGTATCCTTGACCGAGTCCAATTGTAGTCCTTGCTAACTCAACTCGTAAGCGCAAGTGAAGACCTTTTATGTTGGAAGCAGATGACGTCAATACAGGGGGACGCCCCTGAGGTTCGCGCTCTTGCTGGTACATACTTCGGAGCGTGCGCCCTATGTCGTCAGGAACATGGCGGATCCGCAGCGTCGAGCCGGTCCAGGGACTCCGGGGAGAAGCGGCATGGAGACGCCGCGGCAGCAAGCCATCCATCAGACCTGGAGGGAGTCGCCTGGAGGGAGTCGCCACAGAGGTAGAGAGGGTGGAGCGAGGGTGAAGAGCAGCCACGAGCGCAACAATTTGTAAATTAAATTGCATAATTAAAATGTTTTTTAAAAAGTGCTGTAGAACATCAAAACCTTTGCAGCAGAATTATCTAATGCATGCCAAAACTACTGTAGGAAAGGGCTAAGTGATGAGACCTCCGCCACATGGCCCAGAGATTGGGACCATCATCACTCCTAAAGGGCCGCTGCTAAGTTGTTTTGCCCTGCAGTGTTTTATCGCAAGACAAAAACAACACAACATACAGCAATTATTTTTGGGAAGGAGGGACCTACTATTGCATTGACACTTCCCACAATAGTGGGAACCCTCCTACGAAAAAACAACAGCGTGGCTTACTGCATCTAGGTGTAAATTTGTACCTGAGGCAATGGAGGGTAAAATGACTTCAGCACAGGAAGGCTTGATGGTTTACTGAAAGTCACAGAGTGAACACTGACGATATAATCGAAAACCGAGCCTCTAACATTTCGCAAAGATAAACTTCCATTCCCATCCCCAGAATTCTGATTGCTCTCATCCTTCCAAAAAATGGATTGTACTTACATAGAAATAACCAAACCAAAATATAAGACAAGCAAACAAGGAATACCAAATGACGTGGAACAGAAATGTGCTACCTAATGGGCAGTGTTCAGCGGACGTAATTATGGCTAATGTTAATGAGATGTAAATGGGGACACATTAACACAGATGATAAAGTGCACACTTAGTGCTGACAATAACACAAAAACTTAACTACATTTCTTTGTGTACACCGCTTTATATGTTAATGCATCTGTGTTAAATTTTACACATTTAAACAGATTCTTTTTCACTTCACTAACAGACAATGAGCCATTTAGCATGCTTACGTCATTAGCTTAGCATAGTTTTTGCACTAAGACTAATGCAAGATAGTTTACGTACATTAATCACTTGTGCTAGATAGCACATGTATTTAACACACGTTAACACTTGCATTACCATTAGTATACTGGCCCCAAAGTTCCAATTATTGTTATATTATTTGGCACGCTTGATGTCAGCATACTATTAACCAAAATCAGAATGTTTTCAGGCAGAGCCAGAAATGTGAACCCCAACGTTGAAACTGCCCTGTTTGAACAAGGACAGTCAAGAGGAAAGTACACAGCTTGGGAACTCAATGACGGATGAAAATGCACGTACGGTTAGAAAAAACTACACAACCCTGTAAACATGATCCCTTTATGCTATTGCTTACATTAAAGCCAGAAGGTGGGCAACATTTTAATTACTCTATGTGCAGCTGAAAAGAATATAATTATGATTTCCAAAGAAAAGAATGTCACGCATACCGAAAAATGTGTAACATTTACCCTGTCCTTTTTAAAAATATGTTCTTTGCCTGTTCCAAGATTTTGAATACAGTTCACATTTTATGCTTTTGTATCTGAATACACAAAACAACAAAGCATGAGAAACAGGAAAAAGTCAGGAGATTCATTTTCACTTTCATTGATGAACTTGCCTTCCCTCAGGGGAAACAGGAGGGTAGCACAATGAAAAAGCCTAAGGCTCTCTGCTTTAGAGGATCAAACTAAATCCCAGCTTGGCAACTTCTGCTAGTAACCCTTTCCATACCATAACCAAAAGCTGCTGTAAATATATCAGAGCTGTGATCCATGTTGGCCTAATACTGGGATTTTCTTTCCCTCCCAATTCCACTCTTCCACAAAGAAGGTGGCGCTGCAATACATTTTTCAAGAAAGAAGATTTACAGCTTTCTAAGCACTGTATTCAATTACTTAAAATTGGTGCACTAGGAATACACAAGCTGGCCTGCTACCATCAGGGAAGTTAAAAGAAAAACAGCTGTGTTTGTGGGAGGGGGGGTGGAAACTGTGATACACATTTCTTCCAGAAAAGGGGAACTCGCCAAGTCCAAAGGAAAATCTTAGAGTTAGCAAATCCACAGAAGGAAGGTACAGTTATCCTTAGCAATTTTTTCACTGACACAAAATTTAAGATAAACACCACAGAAAAAAGTGTTCTGAGTCTATAATTTCTTTGTGTGTTTCATATGCCTCTTTTAGGTAAGTTTTTTGGGTTTTGTTTTTTTTTGCATAATGGGCATTGATCACAGTTCTTTGAAACTGCTTCTGCCCAAAACGGAATCCTTCTTTCCAAATGAATCAGGATATTCTTGATTAAGATTCATTCTTCTGCCACCAATTGAAACCTCTTCCTTCTGTATGTGGCCTCATTGCTCAAACAACTTGACAAGTTTAAATTATTTCTACATTTAGCATCTTCAAAGTTTGGAGGCACTGGTGTTAGCAAAGCATAATCATATTGGAGTGATTTTTCAAAGGAGTTACCAGTGTAAAAGTAGCAATTTTCAAAAATCCATTTATGCGCATAAAACCCCTCCCCCTCCTAAAATCTGCAGACTGGTGCTTCAACAGGATCAGTAGTAAAGTTACCTACATAACTTGGTGCACATTGCCATGGTCAGCCTTGCAAAATTCAGGGGTTATACACGCTTGTCTTGGCTCCACCCCTTGTCTGCCTCCTTATTTTTGACATGCACGCAGGTATGTATGCGCATACTTCCCAGCTTCTTAAAATTTGCATTGCTTGCACGAGGCCTCTGTCCCTCTCCTCTGGACTTGGACTTTTAAGGCTCCGGCCTTTCTCTGCTCAAGCACCTTCAGTCAAACCTCGTTCCTTGGTGCTTGAGTTCCTGTACTGGGACCAGTCCAGCATAACACTACGCCACCTGCTGGCTGCTGTCTCTGAGCTGAACTGTTCACCTTTGTTGTTCTACCTCGAGGCCCGCCTAAGTCCTGCCGGCCCCAGCACCAAAAAGCTCAACCCGAGGGGAATGTGGGCTGGTATAGGTGAAGCTCCAGTGGCCTCTAGCTTCATCTCACTCCACCTGCTGATGGTGGGGACCCATAGGCCCTTGCCTATGGGTTGCGTCAACCCCACCTCAGCCCAAGAATCCACCTCCTGTGCAACAGATCGCAAATGCCATGGATTCGGTGGAGCCATGTGCCCTCCAGGCCATTCCAGGCCTAGCTTCCAAGGTGCATGAACAGCAGCAATTCCTTAAGGCACTGGCCTCCTCCATGGACCATCTTCATGCCCGGGTCAATGCCTTCCTTAGCGATCCGGCTCCTCCTCCTCTACAGCCACCTCCATCATTGCCACAAGCCTTGTTGGCTCTTCCAGCGCCTCCATGCTTCAAAGGTGACTCCAAGCTCTGCAGAGGGTTTATAAACCAGTGCTATATGCAATTCGCTCTGCAACCCTCAATCTTCCAGGATGATTTAACGAAAGTCACGTTTATCCTATCTTGCCTTGAAGGGAAATCCCTGGCCTGCGCTTCACCCCTGTGGGAACTCTCAGACTCCCTGTTGAGGGAGCTGGTTCAATTTGTGGCTGTCTTCAAACGGACCTTTGACAATCCAGGGCAGCATGTTGTAACAAGCACTAGTCTACTCCACCTTCGTCAGGGACAATGAAGTCTCTTCGATTATACCATAGAGTTTTGGACTTTGGCTTCTGAGCTGGCTTGGCAAGAGGATTGCCTTCAAGCCATTTATCTTGATGTTCTCTTCTCACAGTTAAAAGACAAGTTGGCTGCTTGGGAGCTCCCTTCCTCTTTGGAGGATCTTATAGACCTGACAGGCCGAATAGATCACCGTCTTCAAGAGCTTCACCGGGAGAGTCGGATGCCTAAGAGACCCTCGCGGGTTCGTTCCCGCTCACCACCCGTCACGAACACCACATCCAGTGACACTAGAGTGGTCAAAGCGGAGGAAACCATGCAGTTGAGATGTGGGTGACTGACACCAGAAGAACACCTCTGGTGAAGACTTCTGAAGTCTTGTGAAATCGGTGAAGGCTTGTGTTTATACTGTGGAGCACCAGGCCACCATCTACAGAATTGCTTCATCCATCCGGGAAACTCCAGGGCCCAAGTTTAGTAGGGGTCCTGAACTTGGGTTAACCTTCTCCAGCCCTTCAGCTCTCTGTTCCAGTTATACTAATTTGGGACTCCCGGTCCTTTCTGGTCCTCGCTCTGGTAGATTCCGGAGCAGGAGGTAATTTTATTCTCAAAGATTTTGTGCAACTTTTGGGTATAAAAACCTGCTCGTTGGTTACCACCTTGTGTATTGCCTCTATATATGGAGAGCCGTTCCCTGGCTACATCTCCCTGACCACGGAACATGTTCAGATATGCACAGGCGCCTTACACCTTGAAGAACTAGAGCTACTAGTATTGGATAAATGTATTCATCCCATAGTGCTTGGACTTCCTTGGCTACAGAAACACTCTCCCCAGTTCAATTGGACTTCACTACAGGTGGTAGAGTGGGGTCCAGCCTGTCACTAGTCCTGTCTTCAGAAAGTGACTTTGTGGAGGAGAAGGAGTGAGGAGCAGACTGCGGAGGTTTGGAGGCGCCAGAACCAAGAAAGAATTACCTTGGAATTGATTTTTCTTGCTGCCGAGGGTAAGAATTGCCTTGTCCCAAAGGGATTTGCACATTTCTGTATCTGATGTCATCAACGGGAGCCTATAAGATCACCCCACCTACGGCTGCCTGTGAGGAGAAGGAGTGAGGAGCAGACTGCGGAGGTTTGGAGGCGCCAGAACCAAGAAAGAATTACCTTGGAATTGATTTTTCTTGCTGCCGAGGGTAAGAATTGCCTTGCCCCAACGGGACTTGCACATTTCCGTATCTGACGTCATCAACGGGGGGCCTATAAGATAGCCCCACCTATGGCGCATAGTCAATGTCAGCACGTGCATCGCCTAAGGGGCACGTGGCTTTGTCTGGCAAGTCTCCCTTCTCATATCTCCTCTCCTCAAGTAAGTAAAAATGTTACTTATATTATTCTATTTTACTATCTCCTTCACCTCCGAAGCAGTATCCATCAGAATATATATTTGAAAGTGCTGATAATCTCCCGATTTCATAAAGGACTATTGTCTACTGGTAAATATAATGCCTCATACCAAAAGGAAGGGGAGGTTAAGGGAGCTGGCAGCTGCAACCCCCTTGACACCCCCAGCCCAAGGGAAAATCGAGAGTTTTTTCGGGCCAGCTTCTGAGAAATCTCCCAAGAGAAGCGCTGTAAGTCTAGCAGAGGAGCCAAGGCTAGATTTACCTGCTTCACCAATATCGCTAAGTCCGGAAGCTCCGACAACTCCATCTCCTCCATACCAAGTTAGTTTACAAGAAAGTACGCCTCTTGCTAGTATACCAGTTGGATCATCTGGAAATTTATCTACTATACCCTCAGTTGAGGGAGAAAAGAATGATAAAATAAAATCGGGAGAGGATCCAAGCTTGAAGGGAGAAGTGGAAGGTCACCTCAAGAAACACACAGATATGATGCCTATTGAGAAGACAGAATTGGTCACCTTATCCCCCATGAAGAAACTGGAGAAACCCTCAATAATAACATTAAAATCTGTCTGGACAGCTATTGTCACTCTTGAAATGCTATATCTAAACTAACTAATATTATGTTGCAGATGAATGAATGTGTTGTGGAAAATGAGAAAAAAGTAGAAAAACAAAATGAAAAACTGGTAGATATTGAACAAAAGTTATCTCAAGTGCAAAAAGTAAAAGTTAATATAATACAGAGGGAGAAGATACAAACTAGAAATTTGGAGAGATTAGAAAACGAATCTAGGTATTTAAATTTGAGTCATTAATTTTCCTCTAACTAGATTCTCATTACTGCAAGATCAATTTAAGAAGTATATGCATGAAGTGTTAAAGATTCCAGTAGAAGCTTCCCCTCCTATTTCCAAGATATATTATATTAATTCAACTAACCTATTAGAGGAACAAACATCTCCTTTAAATATATCTAATATACTTGAGACTACTACTGATGATATTATAGAAAAGAAAGGAATGGTCCTGGTCAAGTTTGTATTTCCTTCTGATAGGGACACAGTCCTCAGATTGTTTTTTCGAAATAGAATAGCAAAATTTTGTGTCATCAAATCTGGATTTTCCCAGATATAGCAAGAGCAACACAATCTAGAAGGAAACAGTTTTTTGGACATGAAAGCACTTGCTGAACAAGTTGGTGCACAAATGTTAGTTCAATATCCCTGTAAGTGTTTAGTAAGGTATGAAAATCTTAGGTGCATATATTTTGAGCCAGAGGATCTGAAAATATTTTTGGAATCAAAAAAGTTATTGGGGAGTAATGTTGAGTAAATAATTTTTGTCATTAAAATGAGATAAGAAGCTACACTTTCTTTTACTAGAGATATTATTTCCTCATAAAGCTCATTTTTTTTGAATGATGGATTAATGCTTATTGCTTAGTAATTAGGATATCTAAAGCTCAATTTGTATTTGTTTCTTTATAAATTTCCTCCCTTTTCTTTATATACAAATTTCTTCAGATATTAAAGTTGGTAAAAGATTGATTATTGTATACGCAAGAACAATAGATATCCGTATTGTATTTGACTGTATATGTCATGATATTTATGAAAATTAATAAAATATAAATTTAAAAAAAAAGAAAGTGACTCTGTCAGCAACGATTCCTTTGGTGACCTCCTCCTCTGGTATATCTGCTCCATACACTGCCTATGAGGATGTATTTTCTAAACAGAAAGCCGACATTCTCCCACCTCTTCGGCGGTTCTATTGTCCAATTGATCTTCTTTCTGGAACCACGCCTCCTAGTGGATGTGCCTACCCTTTGTTGCTACCTGAGACAAAGGCCATGACCGAATATATTTGAGAAAATCTTGAAAAAGGGTGTATCCGCCCCTCTACATCACCCGCCGGAGCAGGGTTCCTTTTTGTAACCAAGAAATATGGGTCACTTAGACCGTGTATTGACTACCGCAGTCTAAATGCTATCACCTGTAAGGATAAATACCCCTTACCATTGATTTCAGAACTTTTCGACCGGCTTCAGGGTGCTACCATCTTTGCAAAGCTGGATTTACACGGGGGGTATAATTTAGTGAGGATCCATCCCGATGACATCTAGAAGACAGCCTTTAATACTAGAGATGGTCACTATGAATACTTAGTGATGCCTTTCAGCCTTTCCAACACACCTGCTGTATTCCAGCGAATAATGAACGAAATTTTTAGAGATCTCCTGTACACCAAAGTCGTGGTATATTTGGATGATATTCTCATTTTTTCAAAAGATCTTGATACCCACCGGAGTGACGTATGTATGGTATTGCAACGTCTTCGTGAAAATCATTTGTTCGCAAAACTGGACAAATGTTTATTTGAGAGGTCCAGTTTACCATTCCTTGGCTATATAATTTCACCACAAGGTTTCTCTAATGACCTGGATAAACTGAAGGCGATCTGGGGTTGGCCAAAGCTTGTAGGACTCAAAGCGCTCCAACGCTTTTTGGAGTCCCTTAAGTATTACCAGCATTTCATCCCTCATTATTCCACATTGGCCGCCCCCCTGATGGCTCTGACCAGGAAGGGCCATAACACACGGAATTGGCCACCGGAAGCCTTAGCCGCCTTCTATCTGTTGAAAGAGGCCTTCTCAAAGGGATCCTGTTTACGTCACCCTGATCCGACTCGCCCATTCCAAGATGAGGTGGATGCCTCCGCCATTGGGGCTGGGGCTGTCCTAAGCCAGTGAACTGCTTCTGGTACTGTAGTTTCATGTTCATTTTATTCTCGAAAGTTTTCACTGGCAGAACGAAATTACAGCATTGGAGACTGCAAACTACTCGCCATAAAAATGGGCCTAGAAGAGTGGCGCCCTTGGCTTGAGGGTGTACAGTACAAATTCACAGTGTTCACGGACCATAACAATTTGGAACATCTAAGTCAAGCTCAGTGCCTAAACGCCCGCCAGGCCCGGTGGGCCTTATTCTTTTCCAGGTTTCATTTCGAGCTTCGCTACCGCCCTGCTGATACAAACCTCCGAGAAGATGCGTTATCCTGGTCATTTGAAGCCAAAGATATTCCCAAAGAGCCAGCTCACATCATTAATCCAGCCTGTAACTCCTTGTCTGCCACCCATCCAGTTCCTACGGGAAAAACCGTGGTGCTACGACGACTCCAAGAAAGGGCTCTCTGTTGGGCACACAATTCCAAAGTTGCCGGTAACCCAGGACAAGCGCAAACCGTGGCACTGCTCCATTGGTTCTTCTGGTGGCCTACCTTGGTTTCTGACATGAAGGCATATGTCAAACCCTGTAATGTTTGCGCACAACAAAAACCCCCGGTCGGGTGACCATGGGGACTCTTTCAGCCGTTTCCAGCACCCGAAGAACAGTGGACCCAATTGTCAACAGACTTCATCATGGATCTGCCGCCTTCTAAGGGTAATACCGTGATATGGGTTACCGTAGACCATTTTTCGAAAATGGCTCATTGTGTGCCCCTTCCGGGCCTACCATCTGCACCCGAGTTAGCACGATTGTTTTTTCATCACATCTTCAGACTGCATGGTTTACCAGTGGATATTGTCTCCAATCGAGGTCCTCAATTTGTCGCCAGGTATTGGCGCTCTCTTTGCCGAATGTTCGGTATCAACATCAGCCTCACGAACGCCTATCACTCCCAAGCCAACGGGCTTGGGAGTGATAGGCTGAACGGATGAACCTCTCCTTGAAGGCGTTCCTGTGTGCATATATTAATGACCGACAAGACAAATGGTCAGACCTCTTATCCTGGGCAGAGTTCTCCCACAACTCTCATATCGCCACAGCTACTGAAACATCTCCATTCTCAATAGTCTATGGAAAACAACCTCGACCACCACTACCCAATCCTCTTTCCGTGCTGTCCCCCGTGGCACAGGCTACTGCGAATACCCTTAAAACATTATGGGAATAGGCTAATCTCTGCTTACGTCAGACTGCTTCCTGGGCCAAGAAGACTGCTGACAGTTGTCGCCACGCAACTCCTGAATTCCTTCCTGGCCAGAGTCTGGTTAAGTACCAAGTATATTAGACTCTGAATTCCTTCACAAAGATTTGCTCCGAGGTTTATTGGACCATTCTTGATTACCTGACGCATTGGACCCGTGACATACCAGCTCCGGCTGCCTCCTTCTTTGGGCATACATAATACTTTCCATGTGTCATTGCTCAAGCCAGTAGTGCTATCCTGGCCCTCCCGGAGGGTTCCCGAGCCACCTCCATTGTTGGCATAAAGTCCATGAAGTCCTAGATGTCCGCCATAGAGGCCGCCAATGGGAGTACCTCCTCTCTTGGGAGGGTTACAGACCTGAGGAAAATTCTTGGGAGCCTGCACGGAATATCTTGGATAAGACCCTCCTCTTAAACTTCCACTGTGCCCATCCAGGCAAGCCCTGACCTCCAGGAGGGGGGCGAAATTGGGGGGTACTGTTACGCTCACAGCCCACGGCAGCCCCGCGGTGTGGCCCTCTCACCTTTCCAAGCAACCTCCAAGCTCCAGCTCCCCGTCACTTGCGGCAGTGGGCCACCAGCTCCAACCTCGGGTTCCTGCACGTGCCTCTGGCCCTGCTTCACTTCCTGGGACTTCCAGCCAGGATGCCTCCATCCGTCGGGCCGCTCCGTGGGGTTCGCGGAGAGACGCCACCAGCAGCACTGTGCCCCACCCTAGGCACACGCAGCAGTAAAACTTTTAAAGGGCCCACAGTGGGAACCTGGCCGCAGACCTGGATGCTGATGTCAGATTCTTCAGTGTATATAAGCTCAAGCCTAGCACTGAAGCTTTCCCAGCACAACAGGTCTCCTCGGTTCCCTGTTTGGTTCAGAGTACTCGTTGCCTCCATGCTTCCTCGTTCTGTATTCCTGAGTGTCTTCCAGTTCCTGTGTCTCTTTGTTTGTCTTGTCTGTATTTCAACTGTATTTGACTGATCTCCTGGTGCCAACCTCTGCTACGTCCGACCTTGTCTGCCTTCTCCAAGCCTGACCCCTGCTACATCCGACCACTCTTGCATTCTCCGTGCCTTCACCACTGCTATACCTGACCACGCTTGCCTTCTCTGTTTCTTGGTCACTGCTACGCCTCACCATGCCTGCCTTCTCCGTGACTTGACTACTGCTACACCTGACCATGCCTTCCTTCTCCGTGCCCTGACCATTGCTACGAACGACTACGCTATAGACTCTTTGAGTCCAGAGTTCTACGATTACTTGCTACATCTTTCCATTGCCACCAGCTCTCATTCGAGTTTGATAGTGATGCCTCTGTCCCTATCCTCTGGACTTGGACTCTCAAGGCTCCGGCCTTTCTCTGCTCAAGCACCTTCAGTCAAATCTCGTTCCTTGGTGCTTGAGTTCCTGTTCTGGGACCAGTCCAGGATAACACTACAGGAAGAAAACCAGGGTTAGACGCCACAGTCTTTTTCAAAACTTTATTGAAGTGGAGACGTATATATTCTCAAAGCCCGACTCTGGCCGAGTTTTGCTGTTAACAAACACCTGCCTCAGGGGATCAAATCGGTTAGGACTCAGATTGTAACAACTATAATCTTGTATGCCACACTTTTTAGCCAAGTGTGATCCACTGTGTCATTGATTCTTTTTATTTCATATAGATGATCGCTAGTCGGAGTGGGGACGAGCATTGGAATGTGAGGCAGAAGCTTCTGTAGCCGCAGTGCATGACTAATGTGATGTCTGAATTGGAGTTCCAATAAATGCATCGCTTTAACAAGATTATGAATTCCATATGAAATAAAAAGAATCAATGACACAGTGGAACACGCTTGGCTAAAAAGTGTGGCATACAAGATTACAGTTGTTACAATCTGTGTCCTAACCGATTTGAGCCCCTGAAGCAGCCGTTTGTTAATGGCGAAACTCGGCCAGAGTCGGGCTTTGAGAATATATACGTCTCCACTTCAATAAAGTTTTGAAAAAGACTGTGGCATCTAACCCTAGTTTTCTTCCTGACGGCTTTCTTATACCGCCTACCTTCGTGCTTTTCAGGATAACACTATGCCACCTGCTGGCTGCTATCTCTGAACTTAACTGTTCGCCTTTGTTGCTCTACCTCGAGGCCCACCTAAGTCCTGCCGGTCCCGGCACCCAAAGGCTCAACCCGAGGGGAACGTGGGCTGGTATAGGTGAAGCAGTGGCCTCTAGCTTCAGCTCACTCCATCTGCTGACGGTGGGGACCCATAGGCCCTTGCCTATGGGTTGCGTCAACCCCACCTCAGCCCAAGAATCTACCTCCAGCGCAACAATTTGGTTTAATTTCTTTTCAATTTCTTCACTTTCATGTTGAAATTTTTCAGTGAAGCTGTTGAAAACATATTCCATTTCTCTTGAGGAGAAATTTAAAAATAGAGCTGGGGAATGTCATCATAGCAATGTCGTGGTTACTGCATATTTACAGTGAGCTAACAAGTGAGCAGGTCATTGCAGGAATACATAAATCAGTCATATCACAATGAATTTTATGGATTAATCTCATTTATAAGTAAATGTTTGGGTTCTTAAAATAATTCTAATCTCCTAAAAGTAATCACCCATAGGTTTTCTGTTGATTCTTGCAGGTTGATACAATAAGAATTGCGGGAGTGCGGGTGCTCCATGTTGAGCACCCGCTCTCCTAATGCACGCCCAGCCACCTCTCCTGGGCACATGATTCTTTATTTGAATGTGGTGGTCGCACTAATAAGGAGGTGCTAGGGACAATAGCGCATCCCTGGCACCTCTTTATTAGTGATGAGGTGGCTGTCAGCAGGTCCTGACAACCGAAGCTCTATTTTACCGGCATCGGTTTCCAAACTCATTGACAGCAACGGGTCACAAAAAAGGATGTCAATAAAATTGAGCACTGACCAGCAGGCAAATTTTTTTTTAAGGGGTAAAATAGACGCGCGTCAAAACATGTAGCCAATCAAGTACTAAATGGTGTGCTCAGCCAAGCGCACCGTTCTTTATTGGCATGTTGGTAATTAGTGTTGTAAACTAGATGACCTTGACTACGGAACCTGTCCAGTTACATACTGGGGCTTTACATATCGAGGAACTTGAATTACTAGTACAGTGGGCCCTTGGGTTACGAACTTAATTGGTTCCAGAGGGCTGGTTGTAACCCAATTTGGTTGTAAGTCAAGATTATTTTTTCCATAGGAAACAATGGGAAAACCAATAATGTATTCCGAACCTTCGAAAAGCACCCCTTGCCTAACCATTTCTATAATAAAAAATGGTTGTATAAGGTCGTTAATTACCAGAAACATCAATACTTCCCTAGTGCATTCACCAAAAGGTTATAAAATGTGCTAAGCCTACCAGAAACAATTCAAGTTTATTTTTCTATTTATTTATTTATTTATTTGTTTATTTAAAAGTTGACATCTTTGGTTTGCAGGAAGGGAGGAGGGGGAAGCAAACAGCATCGGGGGACGAAATGGAAGGTGGTTATTGTTCAGAAGGAGAGTCTCATTCCATAAGAACGTCTGGAATCTGGCTCTCTGGTGTCCTTTCTCTCCTTGGGAGAGAAAGGACACCGTATCTGAAACCATCTGGAAGCACTTCTGGAACTGTTCCTTGGTGTATAGCTTCTTAAAGTTAGCTATGACCTGCTGGTCCATAGGCTGCAGTAGAGGAGTTGTATTGGGTGGGAGGAACTCTACTGTGAGCCATGGGAATTCTTCAGCCAGATCGTCTTCCAAGTCTCGTGGGTGAGCTGGAGCATTGTCCATGATGAGGAGAGCCTTGAGTGGTAAGCCTTTGTCCTCCAGATATTTTTGCACAGTAGGACAGAAAACCTCCCTTATCCACTCTCAAAAAAAGGACTCTTGTCACCCAGGCTTTTCTGGTTGATCTCCACATGACCCCTAACCTATTTTTCATGACATTCTGTTTTCTGAACACTCTAGGGGTCTCAGAATGATAAACCAAGAGAGGCTTTATCTTGAGGTCACCACTCGCATTGGCACATAGCAATAAGGTTAGCCTATCCTTCATTGGCTTGTGGCCTGGAATTTCTTTTCTTCCTGGGTAATATATGTTCTCTTTGGCATTTTCTTCCAGAATAGTCCAGTTTCATCACAGTTGAAAACTTGCTGACAGGAAAAGCCATTTCCCTGTGTCATTGCTTCGAAGTGGAGTATGAAGTTTTCAACAGCCTTTTTATCTGAACTGGCAGCTTCACCATGCCTAGTTACGCTATGAACCCCCATTCTTGCTTTAAAATTGTGAAACTATCCCTTACTGGCACGAAATATTTCACAGTGTTCACTTGGTAATGGCTTATCCTTTACGATATCTGCATTTATAGTCCTAGCTTTTTCACAGATTAGACATTCAGATAGGCAATCACCTGCCATCTGCATTTCATTTATCCATACTAGCAATAGGCTTTCTACCTCATCTATCACTGTTGATCGTTGCTTGGAAATTGAGTGACACCTCTAGCCACACTAACTTCCTTGTACAAATCTTTTCTTTGTAAGATTGTGGTGGATTTTGACATGCTGTATATGAGAGCGAGATCGGTCACTCAAACACCACTATCAAATTTCTGCAGAATTTCCTTCTTCTTTTCAATAGTTATTGATTTCTTTCTCTTTGGGTCCATTTTAACACTTCTTTGGTGTTTTGCAGGGAGAAGAAATAAAAGAAAAAAGAAATCTAGAAAGGTGTACAATATAACCAAAAACAACACCAACCCCAGACACTCTTTTCCCCCTCCCTACCACTTATAAGAACATCTATGGCCTCCAGAAACTGTTCTGTACCTTACCAACTTGCTGTCCCCCGATGCTGTTCACCGATGCTGTCCCCGATGCTGTTCACTGATGCTGCCCCTGATGCTGTTCCCCCATGCTGTCCCTGATGCTGTTGTTTGCATTTCCGTGCCAGGTCTGCCCACGTGCAACACTAGCCATCCAATCTCTGTTTAAATCCCACCTTCCAAGACCAAACAAATGCAATAGGCAGCAACAACGGGCCAATTACAACCAATCCGCAGAAAAAAAAAACTGCAAGCACGTAGCACACGGGTCATAACCCTAAATTTGGTCGTAACTCGAAACTGAAAATTGTGTTCATAACTCAAACTTTGTTCGCAACCCGAAACCTTGAATGTTAGTCGTAACCCGATTTGATCGTAACCCGAGCCATTCGTAACCTGAGCACCCACTGTATTGGATAAGTCTATCCACCCTAAATACTTGGGCTCCCCTGGCTACAGAAGCATTCCCCCCAATTCAACTGGGCCTCATTGCAACTAGTAGAGTGGGGTCCCGCTTGCCATCAGTCCTGCCTCCAAAAAAGTGATACCATCTCCTGCCGTTCCCCTGGCTACCATGTCCTCTGGCGTACCTGCTCCATATGCGGCCTATGAGGACGCGTTCTCTAAACAGAAGGCTGACCTCCTTCTGCCTCTCCAAAGGTTTGATTACCCAATTGATCTCCTTCCTGGAACCATGCCTCCTCATGGACGCACCTATTCTTTGTCGTTACCTGAGACAAAGGCAATGACTGAATACATTCAGGAAAATCTTGCAAAAGAATTTATTTGCCCATCTACATCACCCGCTGGGGCGGGATTCTTTTTGGTGACCAAGAAAGATGTGACACTTAGGCCATATATTGACTACCGCGACCTTGTAAGGATAAATATCCCTTCCCGCTGATTTCTGAATTGTTTGACCACCTTCAGGGTGCCTCCATCTTCACGAAGCTGGATTTACGTGGGACGTATAACCTGGTGAGGATTCACCCTGATGACATTTGGAAAACTGCTTTTAACACTAGGGACTGTCACTACGAATAGTTGGTGATGCCCTTTGGCCTCTGTAACGCACCCACAGTATTCCAACGAATGATGAACGAAATTTTTAGAGATCTATCTGGACATTATCATCTTTTCCAGAGATCTCGACACTCATCGTGCCGACATACGAACTGTCCTCCAGGGTCTTCGTGAAAACCATCTGTTTGCGAAATTGGACAAATGTCTGTTCAAAAAGTCCAGTCTGCCTTTCCTTGGCTATATAATTTCTCAGCAAGGCTTCTCCATGGACCCCCCCTAAATTAAAGGGAATCTGGGATTGGCCACAGCAGTGGGACTCAAAGCGCTGCAGCACTTCTTAGGATTTCTCAACTACTATCGACACTTCATCTCACATTATTCAACACTGGCTGCTCCTCTGACAGCCTTGACCCGTAAAGGCCAAAACATACGAAACTGGCCGCCTGAAGCCATTGCCGCCTTCCATCGTTTGAAGGAAGCCTTCCAGAAGGGGTCCTGTCTACACCACCCAGATCCAACTCGTCCATTTCTTGTCGAAGTTGATGCCCCCGCCATTGGGGCTGGGGCCATCCTAAGTCAACGCACTGCCTCTGGTACTGTAGTTTCTTGTTCCTTTTTCATCAGCAGAGCAAAATTACAGCATCGGAGATCATGAATTGCTCGCCATAAAGTTGGCTCTCGAAGAGAGGCGCCCGTGGCTAGAGGGCACACAACATAAATTTATGGTGTTCACTGATCATAAGAATCTAGAACATTTGAGTCAAGTACAATGTCTCAATGCCCGACAAGCTCAATGGGCTTTGTTTTTCTCTAGATTTGATTTTGAACTCCGCTATCGCCCAGCTGACAAGAATCTCCGGGCAGATGCCCTATCACAGTCCTTTGAGCCTGAAGACATTCCAGAAGAACCAACCCATATAATCAACCTGGCTTGTATCTCTTTGTCTTCTACCCATCCAATTCCTACTGGAAAAATGGTAGTGCCCTGATGACTCCAGGAAAGAGTTCTCCATTGAGCACACGATTCCAAATTTGCCGGTCACCCAGGATGAGCACGAACTGTGGCACTTCTCGAGCGGTTCTTCTGGTGGCCTACCTAGGTCTCCGATGTGAAAGCATATGTCGAATCCTGTAATGTTTGTGCACAGCAAAAAACCCCAGTCGTGTGACCTTGGGATTTTCTGCAACCGCTTCCAGCACCAGAAAAACCATGCACTCACCTGTGTACGGATTTCATCGTGGATCTGCCACCTTCTAAAGGTCACACCGAATATGGGTCACCATAGACTGCTTTTCTAAAATGGCCCATTTTGTACTTCTACCAGGCCTACCATCTACTCCAGAGCTAGCGCGATTGTTCATCCACCATATTTTCAGATTGCATGGTTTACCCACGGATATCGTTTCAGATCAAGGTCCTCAATTTGTCGCCAGGTATTGGCGCTCCCTCTGCCAAAAATTTGGTATTAACATCAGCCTTATGACCGCCTATCATCCCCAGGCCAACGGGCAAGCCGAACGGATGAACCGCTCTTTGAAGGCTTTCCTTTGCGCTTACATCAATGACCGACAAGATAACTAGTCAGACCTCTTATCCTGGGCAGAGTTTTCTCACAACTCTCACATCACCACGGCTACTGGAACGTCCCCATTTTCAATCATCTATGGGAAACAACCATGACCACCATTACCCATACCTCTATCCGTGCCGTCCCCTGTGGCACAGGCTACTGCGGATGCCTTTAAGATGCTATGGGAACAGACAAATCTTCGCCTGCATCAGGCCGCCTCCTGGGCCAAGAGAACTGCAGACAGTAGATGCCGCTCAGCTCCTGAATTCCTTCCTGCCCAGAAAGTCTGATTAAGTACCAGATACATCTAACTTCGAATTCTGTCACAGAGATTTGTTCTTAGATTAATCGAGCCTTTCCCTAACACCTGAAGCATCGGACCATACCATACATACCATACATCACCTGAAGCATCGGACCATACCATACATACCAGCTTCAGTTGCCCCCTACACTGGGGATATATAATACATTCCATGTATCTCTTTTAAAGCCTGTGATTCTGTCCTAGCCTGCCCGGAAAGCTCCTGAACCACTTCCTTTGGTGGCAGAAACTGACATGACGTACAAGGTCCACGAAGTCCTAGACGTCCATCGTACGGGCCGCCGATGGGAGTACCTCCTTTCCTGGGAGGGATACGGACCTGAAGAGAATTCGTGGGAGCCAGTTCAAAACATCCTGGATAAGAACCTCCTCATGAACTTCCACCGTGCCCATCCGGGCAAACTCTGACCTCCAGGAGGGGGGCGTAAAAGGGGGGGGTACTGTTACGCGTGCTGCCTGCAGCAGCCCTGTGGCGCGGCCCTCTCACCTTTTCAGACGTACTCCAGCTCCTGGCTCCTCTTCGCCAGCGGCAGTGGGCCACCAGCTCCGACCTCGGGTTCCCTCCGGTGCCTCTGGCCCTGCCACGCTACCCAGTGTTGCTAGCCAAGATGTTCCTGTTTGTCAGGCCTCTCCGCGTGGCCCATGGAGAGACGCCACCATCAGCGCACGCGCATCATTGTTTCTTTTAAAGGGCCCATGGCGGGAACCTGGACACGGACCCGGATGTTGACGTCAGACTTTTCAGCGTATAAAAGCTCAGGCCTCGCTCCATAGCGTTGCCTTTGCAACAGGTCTCCTCGTACTCCAAGTACTCATTGCTGATCCTAGAATCATCTCATTGTTGTGTTCCTTTTTTCTTGTGATTCCCGGTTCCTGTTCTCCTAGTTCTTGTTTCATCTATGTATTGGACTGACTCTCTGGATTTGACCATCGCTATGCCTGACTACTCTTTAGTTTCTCTCCAGCCCCGGAACTCCGCTACGCCTGACTACTCTTCAACTTCTCTCTAGCCCCAGACCTCCGCCACGCTTGACCATGCCTACCTTCTCCTTGCCCTGACCACTACCTTGATTGACTATGCCTGCCTTCTCCATGCCCTGATCCTTGCTTTGAACAACTACACTACAGACTTTCCAGTGTCCAGAGTTCTACATTGCTTGCCACAACTTCCACTCGCCGCCAGCTCTGATCCTAGCCTGTAAGTGACGCCTCTCCTCGCCTATCCTCTGGATATGGACTTTCAAGGCTTAGGCCTTCCTTTGCTTGAGCACCTCCAGTTCCTCATTGTTCCTTTGGCGCCTGAGGTTCAGTATCAAATCCAGTCCAGGATAGGACTACGCCATCTACCGACTGCTGTCTCTGGGCTGAATCACCTTTCATCTCTAGCTAACCTCGAGGCCCACCTAAGTCCTGCTGGCCCCAGCACCCAAAGGCTCAACCCGAGAGGAACGAGGGCTGGTATTGGTGAAGGCCTAGTGGCCTCTAACTTCAGCCCACTCCACCTGCTGACAGTAGGGACCCGTAGGTCCTCACCTGCGGGTTGCGTCAACCCCACCTCAGCCCAAGGGTCTACCTCCGATGCAACAACAATTTCTTTGTGGTTGTTATTTCATTGAATAATACAAAGTAAGAACATTTCTTAAGAATAAATTGTATTTATGTGTAGCATACTATCACCTTGGTATTAGAAAAAACTTTTTGAAAAGGAAAAGAATTGCATTTATTACTACATGCTTAAAACCAGCTTAATTCTCTTGAGAAAGGGAATTTAAAAATAAACAGAATTTTAACTGTTTAACAATTGTCTTTTGTTTCGAACTCTACTTTATTCTTGACTGTAAACTTACCTGGTTACAATCTAAGGAACTGATTATTTTAAGAGGAAACCCCATGTAACACCTTGACATTAACTGGTTCCTGTCCAGAGTGGTTTACAATAATAACAACAGTCACAAAAGACTTTGTTAGGATTTTGCCTACTACACAGCCTTATCCTACCTTCATGACAATTCCCCACCAACAGAGGCGCTCAGTATGCCTCTTCACTAGTCTTGTCAAGTTCCCCCTCAATGCCCTTGCTATGCCCAAAGTCCCAGCCCTAGGTAAACCAGTCTTGATGTTTCTTCTTGTCTTCTCATGGTGTGACTTGATCCTTTTTCTTGCCTTGCCTTGTGGCCTACGGGCCTTCTGCCTTACCTTGCTTTGTGACCTTTAGGTCTTCTGCCTCTTAGCATGCCTTGAGGCCATAGGGCCTATCCTGTCTTGGTCCATGTCTTGAGGCCTCTAGCCTATTCTTGCTTGCATCCTAATGAGGATGTTGGGGAGATGCTGAGGATGTTGGGAGGATACCAGTTCCCCTTGCATTACTAATGAGGATGTTGGGGAGATACCAGTTCCGGAGATGGTTTTCAGTGGTGATGAGTCAGACAAACTGAACGAAATCACTGTGAACATGTAGTAGGCCAGATTGACAAACTAAAGAGTAGCAAATCATCTGGACCGGATGGTATGCATCCTAGGGTACTGAAGGAACTCAAAAATGAAATTTCTGATCTAATAGTTAAAATTTGTAACCTATCATTAAAATCATCCATTGTACCTGAAGACTGGAGGGTGGCCAATGTAATCCCAATATTTAAAAAAGGCTCCAGGGCCGATCTGGGTAACTATAGACCAGTGAGCCTGACTTCAGTGCCGGGAAAAATAGTGGAAACTATTCTCAAGATCAAAATCGTAGAGCATATATAAAGACATGATTTAATGGAACACAGTCAACATGGATTTACCCAAGGGAAGTCTTGCCTAACAAATCTGCTTCATTTTTTTGAAGGGGTTAATAAACATGTGGATAAAGGTGAACTGGTAGATGTAGTGTATTTGGATTTTCAGAAGGCGTTTGACAAAGTCCCTCATGAGAGGCTTCTACGAAAACTAAAAAGTCATTGGATAGGAGGCGATGTCCTTTCGCAGATTACAAACTGGTTAAAAGACAGGAAACAGAGGGTAGGATTAAATGGTCAATTTTCTCAGTGGAAAAGGGTAAACAGTGAAGTGCCTCAGGGATCTGTACTTGGACTGGTGCTTTTCTATATATATATATATATATATATATATATATATATATATATATATATATATATATATATATATATATAAATGATCTAGAAAGGAATACGACGAGTGAGGTTATCAAATTTGCGGACGATACAAAATTATTCAGATTAGTTAAATCACAAGCAGACTGTGATATGTTACAGGAGGACCTTGCAAGACTGGAAGATTGGGCATCCAAATGGCAGATGAAATTTAATGTGGACAAGTGCAAGGTGTTGCATATAGGGAAAAATAACCCTTGCTGTAGTTACACGATGTTAGGTTCCATATTAGGAACTACCACCCAGGAAAAAGATCTAGGCATCATAGTGGATAATACTTTAAAATCATCGGCTCAGTGTGCTGCAGCAGTCAAAAAAGCAAACAGAATGTTAGGAATTATTAGGAAGGGAATGGTTAATAGAACAAAAAATGTCATAATGCCTCTATATCGCTCCATGGTGAGACTGCACCTTGAATACTGTGTACAATTCTGGTCGCCGCATCTCAAAACAGATATAGTTGTGATGGAGAAGGTACAGAGAAGGGCAATCAAAATGATAAAGGGGATGGAACAGCTCCCCTATGAGGAAAGGCTGAAGAGGTTAGGACTGTTCAGCTTGGAGAAAAGACGGCTGAGGGGGTATATGATAGAGGTCTTTAAGATCATGAGAGGTCTTGAACAAGTAGATGTGACTCGGTTATTTACACTTTCGAATAATAGAAGGACTAGGGGGCATTCCATGAAGTTAGCAAGTAGCTAAGACTAATCGGAGAAAATTATTTTTCACTCAACGCACGATAAAGCTTTGGAATTTGTTGACAGAGGATGTGGTTAGTGCAGTTAGTGTAGCTGGGTTCAAAAAAGGTTTGGATAAGTTCTTGGAGGAGAAGTCCATTAACGGTTATTAATCAAGTTTACTTAGGGAATAGCCACTGCTATTAATTGCTTCAGTAGCTTGGGATCTTCTTAGTATTTGGGTAATTGCCAGGTTCTTGTGGCCTGGTTTGGCCTCTGTTAGAAACAGGATGCTGGGCTTGATGGACCCTTGGTCTGTCCCAGCATGGCAATTTCTTATGTTCTTAGGTTCTTATCCTGCCTTGAGGTCTTCAGGCCTATTCTGCTTGTTCCAAGCATTGCTGTTTTCAGGCTTCTATGTTCTTTGTTCAGTGTTTCCCTTCTCTGCCTTGTCTAAGTCCTGCCCTAGTCTGCCTTGTTGGTCTTGACCTGTCTGATCCGGTATCCGGTCCAATCCTGCCTTTACCAGAATCCTGTCCTTGAACACCCTTGTTTCACCCTTGTCTTGCCTAGTTCAAGATCCTGCTTAGTATCCAGCCTTGCTTTGTCTTGCTTACCATGTTCAAGCCTTGTCTCCAGCTTTGCTTTTTCCTGCCTGTCAGCCTTGTCTCCAGCCTGCCTTGCCTGTACGGCCTTGCCTATCCAGGCTTGCTATGCCTACTTGTGTTCCTGCCTGTGTGGACTCACCACTATGCTGCAGA
The DNA here is from genome assembly GCF_901001135.1 of Rhinatrema bivittatum. Taxonomy (NCBI): domain Eukaryota; kingdom Metazoa; phylum Chordata; class Amphibia; order Gymnophiona; family Rhinatrematidae; genus Rhinatrema; species Rhinatrema bivittatum. The sequence continues at coordinate 606,022,640 of NC_042616.1, read as the reverse complement.
GACCTACTGGCCTCCAGAACCCAAGGTCTCAACCTGCGGGGCAGAGGGCTGGCTAGGCGGGAGACTGGCCTTTGTCTTGTCTTGAATCCTGCCTTGCAGTCCCATGCCATTCTCCAGTGGGTTTTCCGTACTCCGAGGCCCATAATAGATTTAGGGCCCAGATTAGCTGGGTGTTACAGTTTGGCTTGCTGCAAAGCCTCCCCTCCATCAGGGGTCCTCTGTGAGCCCTGCTCCCAGCTGCACAACTCACCACTTTCCTGATCACTTGATGTCTTAGCCCCAGCCCTACTTAACCCAGTTTGTCAGTCCCTCAGTGCCTTTTCATTGAGCCACCTCAGCTCTCTGACCTGGCCAGCTTTACCTTTGTTACTCTGCCATGTCTGGCTATTTTGCTTGCCTTGCAGCCTACCCAGGCCTCTTGTCTTGCCTTGTGGCCTCTCCTGGCCCTTTGCTTTGTATTGTGGCCTCTCTTGAACTCTTATCTTGCTCTGTGGCCTTTCTTAGCTTCTTGCATTGCTTTGGGCTCTTCCAGACCTTCTGACTTAGCTCTGTAGCCTCCCAGGCTTATCTGCCATGCTCAGTGCCCTCTTGGGCTTTCCTTCTTTACCTTACAGTCTCCGGGCCTTCTATATTCTCCTAGCCGATCTTGTTCCTTGATGGGCTTTCCTGTTTATTGTTGTCTCTTCTGTCTGGTCCAGTCCTTATCTAGGTCCTTGTTCTGTCTTGCATTGCCCAGTCCAGACTCTAGTCTGTTTCCAAGGCTTTGCCCTTGTCCTTTTGCTCAGGCCTTGCCTTTGTCCTCCAGCTCCAGTCTGTGCTAAGTATCCAGCCCCCATTCTGTGCTTGAACCCAGCTCCCAGTCAGAACCTGGTTCCAGGCCTCAGCCAGTAACTGGTTCCAGCTCCTAGCCTGCACCTGCCCTCAACTTCCAGCCTTTACACAATTCCCACTTATGCCAGAACTATGATGTTCTCAAGAAGTCAAGTCCTACCAGTCCCCGGAACCCAAGTTCTCAACCTGTAGGGGAGGGAGCTAGATGGGCAGAAGACCAGCTCCATTTTGGCCCTGTAGTCCTGTCCTGCTTCTGCTTCTGCAGATCCAGGCCCAATTCCAGGGCCTGGCTTGGAGGCTGGGTCCCGATGCCTGGGCCTCGACCTAAGCCAGAACCCAGACCCAGGTCCAATGCGCTACTTGGCCTGGAGACCGGATCCAGACACAGGCCTGATGCCGGGACCCAACATTGAGGCTAAGTGCCAACACCTGGGTATCAATCTAGACCAGGTCCTGATGCCGAGGCCTTGACCTGGATTCAGGCCTGATGCCAGGTCCCAGCTAAGGGACTGAGTCCCTATGCCTGGGCCTTGGGTGGACCCAGACCCAATGCTATAGCTTGGCCCAAATGCAGGGTCCCGATGGCAGGGTCTCAAAGGCTGGGTCCTGACCAGGGGCGGATTGGCATATTGGGCTTCGGGCATGCCTCGGTGGGCCAGCCCACCCAATCATGTGGTTGGTGTTGGCTGCATCGGCCTCTTGCCTGTTGAGCCACAGCAACCAACATTAGGCTCCCAGTGCTTCTCGCATAATAAGAGCCTCCTGCTATCTATATTTATATTTACTCCATGCTGCTGCATTCCTAGTAGGTGCCGTGGCATCCCGTAGTTGGTAAGAAACCTGACAGCCAGAAATGTGATTATAGCGGCATTTAATCCCCTTCCACTATCTGTGTATTTTTCGCGAGTTCCCTATCCTCTTGTGGCTCTCCTAGATCCTCTCCCCTACCTTCAGCCACCTCTCCTCCCCGGTTCTACCTCTCAGTGGGAGGCGGTCAGGAGGCAGAGCCAGGGGAGAATGTCCAAGGGAGCTGCGAGAGGATATGGAACTGCGCCTCAAGTCTCCTCTGCCATTTCAACCTCTGCCACGGACCCTGGCAAAACAAAAAAACAAACAACTAAATAGTGTACTGAGGCTTACAGCCTGTGATTCCCACGGCAAGAGACACAATTTCCCATAGCAACAGGCAGCCCACAGAGACACTGTTATCTCAGGGCTTTTCCTGATCCCCCTAACCACCAATAAGTGAGTATAAAGTTTTTTTTATTATTCTCAACAGTTGCTGCAGCTTTTAATCTCAAGAGAATGCGTGTATATGACACCATCAACAATTTCAAGATATTTGGAATCAAAGGTTCCTTAGGGAGAGCAGGGGATTTTTTTATCCTTATTGTTTTTAATTAGTGGGTGTTTGATGTTTCTGCTGTTTTGAAATATTTTATTCTGATTTGGGAAATTTAAAAAAAAAAGTTTCTTTTTACTTATTGGATATTTTATGTAGTTGTACTGAAATATGTTTTCTTTTTATTAATATGATTTTACAATTATGATTGATATATATTTCTTGATTTTATTGTTTGATGTTGAATGAGGAATGGTGGCTATTCTATTTTTCTACTGTTGCATTGCATACAGAGTAAGGCTTGTTGTGATTTCCAGTTCAGTTTAGGTCTGTACATTTCTATTTATACTATAAAGTCTCTTTATTCTATGTTTGGTGAGGGTCTTTCTGTATTCTGCACATGTGAACGATATGAGATATTGTGCTAGCATGTAGTTTCTGTGTAGATTGCTAAATATCCCTATCTTCTGTTTTCTTAATAGGAGATGTACTGGTGTTTTAGGGCCTGCTGTAATAGTTGCAGTGTTGCCTTTTCATAGATAGGGTTGTTACTATTTTGAGTGCTGGCAGTTAGTGCTATTTTGGTATGGAAGGATTGCTATATTGTAAGTGTAATTCAGTTTACTCAAGGTTTTCTGAGTGCCAAGCCCACAACCAACATGCATAACAATAGGCCTAATACCACATGGGCTCCAAGTGTCTTTTTTTTTTCTTCAGGGTTTTCTGGTTAGTAGTACTGCAGTGCATGTAAATAGATTATACATGTTGCTATAAATGATAGGCTTTTTTTACCTTAGAAGACTCTACTTTGAATATCTTGTTCCTGTAGAATCTGCTAAACATAATCTATAATTGTGTGTGGGGAGGGTGCTGGGCTATAAGGTACATCTAGGGTGTCTTATGCACTGACCCTGGCTGCACTGGCGTCATGTGGAAAAGCAGGATTCCATCTCAAACTGTGCTGCTATGGGTCAGTGAATGTCCCCAGTCTTAGCTGTAACTGTGATATTGCAGTCTCAGCCATACCCAAATTTTCTTTTTTTAACCCCAGAAGAAGCCAGCAGAATGGATTACTTCTAGTCCTCCCTCCCCTAAAGTAGGTAGAAAGAACAGAGCCTGGAGAATCAAAACTGTAAAAGCAGCAGATTCTGTAGCACATGGTCAATGGGAATGCACTGTTGAGGGGACCAGAGAAGTGGAAGCACACTACAGTCACAGAAAGTGAAGGAGTGAGTGAGGAGGAAATGCCTTGCATTGTTAGTGAGAATTCTGTTTGAGGTGCATGGATGAGTTCTAAGCTGGCTGTGGAACCAGTGAGTCTCCTAGAAAGACAGGTGTTGCACCCTGTTGCACAGGAGGTGGACCCTTGAGCTGAGGAGGTGCTGATGCTACCCGCAGAGCAAGCCCTGCGGGTCCCCACCATTGGTAGGTAGAGCTGGGTAACTGACGGAGGCTGGCTGGAGCTTCGCCAATACCAGCCCTCGCTCCCCGCAGGTTGAGCCCTTGGATACCGGGGCCAGCTGGAGTTAAGTGGGCCTCCGTCCAAGGTCTTCTGATGGACGAGGAGGAGGTCAGCCAGGGACCAGCAGTGGTATGAGTAGGACCGTCATAGTTGGTGATTCGATTATTAGGAATGTAGATAGCTGGGTGGCTGGTGGGCGTGAGGATCGCCTGGTAACATGCCTACCTGGTGCGAAGGTGGCGGACCTCACGCGTCACCTAGATAGGATTTTAGACAGTGCTGGGGAGGAGCCGGCTGTCGTGGGACATGTGGGCACCAACGACATAGGAAAATGTGGGAGGGAGGTTCTGGAAGCCAAATTTAGGCTCAGGTAGAAAGCTTAAATCCAGAACCTCCAGGGTAGCATTCTCTGAAATGCTCCCTGTTCCACGCGCAGGTCACCAGAGGCAGACAGAGCTCCAGAGTCTCAATGCGTGGATGAGACGATGGTGCAAGGAAGAGGAATTCAGTTTTGTTAGGAACTGGGGAACCTTTTGGGGAAGGGGGAGTCTCTTCCGAAGGGATGGGCTCCACCTTAACCAGGGTGGAACCAGACTGCTGGTGCCAACCTTTAAAAAGGAGATAGAGCAGCTTTTAAACTAGAACAAAGGGGAAAGCCGACAGTCGCTCAGCAGCTCATGGTTCGGAGAGAGGTATCTTTAAAGGATACTAATGATGCATTAGAATTAGGGCATCCCGACAGTGAGGTTCCAATAATTAGAAAAGTAGTCCAAGTGCCTGTAACTAAAAACTCACCTGAGCTAAAAAATTCTAACTTATCCCTATCAATTAAAAAGCAGAATGAAAATACAAACAAAAAACAAACTTTGAAATGTTTGTATGCTAATGCCAGAAGTCTAAGAAGTAAGATGGGAGAATTAGAATGTATAGCAGTAAATGATACCAAATACCATGTAGTTTATATAATCATTTGCCCTTGCCCTCGTGTGTACGTGGGCGGAACTACTCGTAAAATCAGAGTGAGACTTAATGAGCACAAGTCAAAATTGAATACAGCTACATTGACAGCACCTATAGTGACACATTGTGTACAGCAAGGTCATTTGTTTGGCGCATTAAAATGGACTGTTATTGATCAGGTGCCAATGGCACTGAGAGGCGGCGATCGGGAAGGATTACTCAATAAACGAGAAGCTTTTTGGATTTTCACGCTAAGAACTCAAGCCCCTTTGGGGTTGAATGAAGCGTTGGACTGGGTTTCATTGATTTAAATTATAGGTCAATACGTGGGATTACGGCCTTCTAGCTGAGGTTTGAATGCAGTGTCTGATAAAGCTTTTTCTAAACAGACGTCATTACATCACAGCAATGAGTGTTGTGATTGGTGGTTGCACCATCTGTGTGCACAGGTTAAAAGCAGTGGTGGTTAGAATGTAGCGTTTCAACAACGCATTGAGCGCATTCGGCGTCTTTGGAGAAGTTTTTCAACATTACGGAAGGCTCTGGTACACCGACTGATTTTTAAATAGGATAACATCCCCTGAGGAAAGGTCCGGTTGCGGACCAGAAACGTGGCTACGTCGGGTTGTCAACTTTCATCAGATAAGTCGGGACTTTTAAATCATTCCAGGAAGTTATCCGTTTATGATATTTGAAAGAAGAAGAATGATACATTCAGATCTAAAAATGATTTAAAAAAAAAAAACCGACACAGGGGTTTAAGCTTGTTGCACACAATTTAAAAAAATACATAAAAAACATGGGATGGAGGAGGTTTGGTTCATGATTATACACATGAATTGAGTTCACCCTGGTGGGGGCTTCAAACTCAGATATATGAAACCTTTCCTCCATTCCTTAAAAAAATTTTTCCTTTCTATTTAGATGGGAGGCTGGTTCGGGTCATCATACAGGCTCGTCTGTCTCTCAGTGAATCATTGTGAGTTGAATTGAGATGACTCACGATTTGTGAGCACTAAAGAATTTATAGATTTAATGCAAAAAGAATTTACAAAGGGGGAATTGGATGTGAATCGATAGCAGTAAATGATGACATAGACTTAATTGGCATCTCAGAGACATGGTGGAAAGAGGATAACCAATGGGACAGTGCTATACCGGGATACAAATTATATCGCAATGACAGAGAGGAGCACTCGGGAGGAGGTGTGGCACTTTATGTCCGGGATGGCATAGAGTCCAACAGGATAAACATCCTGCATGAGACTAAATACAAAATTGAATCTTTATAGGTAGAAATCCCTTGTGTGTCGTAGAAATCCTTGTGCGTCTCACCATCTTGACCGTCCACCTGGTCAAGATGGTGAGACGGACAGTGAAATGCTAAGAGAAATTAGGGAAGCTAACTAAATTGGTAGTGCAGTAATAATGGGAGACTTCAATTAACCCAATATAGACTGGGTAAATGTATCATCGGGTCACGCTAGAGAGATAACGTTCCTGGATGGAATAAATGATAGCTTTATGGAGCAATTGGTTCAGGAACCAACGAGAGAGGGAGCAATTTTAGATCTAATTCTCAGTGGAGCACAGGACTTGGTGAGAGAGGTAACAGTGGTGGGGCCACTTGGCAATAGTGATCATAATATGATCAAATTTGATTTAATGACTGGAAAAGGAACAGTGTGCAAATCCAAGGCTCTCGTGCTAAACTTTCAAAAGGGAAACTTTGATAAAATGAGAAAAATTGTTAGAAAAAAACTGAAAGGAGCAGCTACAAAAGTAAAAAATGTCCAAGAGGTGTGGTCTTTGTTAAAAAATACCATTCTAGAAGCACAGTCCAGATGTATTCCACACATTAAGAAAGGTGGAAAGAAGGCAAAACGATTACCGACATGGTTAAAAGGGGAGGTGAAAGAAGTTATTTTAGCCAAAAGATCTTCATTCAAAAATTGGAAGAAGGATCCAACAGAAGACAATAGGATAAAGCATAAACATTGGCAAGTTAAATGTAAGACATTGATAAGACAGGCTAAGAGAGAATTTGAAAAGAAGTTGGCTGTAGAGACAAAAACTCACAGTAAAAACTTTTTTAAATATATCCGAAGCAGAAAGTGAGGGAGTCAGTTGGACCGTTAGATGATCGAGGGGTTAAAGGGGCACTTAGAGAAGATAAGGCCATCGCGGAAAGATTAAATGATTTCTTTGCTTCGGTGTTTACTGAAGAGGATGTTGGGGAGGTACCCGTAATGGAGAAGGTTTTCATGGTTAATGATCCAGATGGACTGAATCAAATCACGGTGAACTTAGAAGATGTGGTAGGCCTGATTGACAAACTGAAGAGTAGTAAATCACCTGGGCCGTATGGTATACACCCCAGAGTTCTGAAGGAACTAAAAAATGAAATTTCAGACCTATTAGTAAAAATTTGTAACTTATCATTAAAATCATCCATTGTACCTGAAGGCTGGAGGATAGCAAATGCAACCCCAATATTTAAAAAGGGCTCCAGGGGCGATCCGGGAAACTACAGACCGGTTAGCCTGACTTCAGTGCCAGGAAAAATAGTGGAAAGTGTTCTAAATATCAAAATCATAGAACATATAGAAAGACATGGTTTAATGGAACAAAGTCAGCACGGCTTTACCCAGGGCAAGTCTTGCCTCACAAATCTGCTTCACTTTTTTGAAGGAGTTAATAAACATGTGGATAAAGGTGAACCGGTAGATATAGTATACTTGGATTTTCAGAAGCCGTTTGACAAAGTTCCTCATGAGAAGCTTCTAGGAAAAGTAAAAAGTCATGGGATAGGTGGCAATGTCCTTTCATGGATTGCAAACTGGCTAAAAGACAGGAAACAGAGAGTAGGATTAAATGGGCAATTTTCTCAGTGGAAGGGAGTGGACAGTGGAGTGCCTCAGGGATCTGTATTGGGACCCTTACTTTTCAATATATTTATAAATGATCTGGAAAGAAATACGACGAGTGAGATAATCAAATTTGCAGATGACACAAAATTGTTCAGAGTAGTTAAATCACAAGCAGATTGTGATAAATTGCAGGAAGACCTTGTGAGACTGGAAAATTGCGCATCCAAATGGCAGATGAAATTTAATGTGGATAAGTGCAAGGTGATGCCTATAGGGAAAAATAACCCATGCTATAAATACACAATGGTGGGTTCCATATTAGGTGCTACAACCCAAGAAAGAGATCTAGGTGTCATAGTGGATAACACATTGAAATCGTCGGTACAGTGTGCTGCGGCAGTCAAAAAAGCAAACAGAATGTTGGGAATTATTAGAAAGGGAATGGTGAATAAAACGGAAAATGTCATAATGCCTCTGTATCGCTTCATGGTGAGACCGAACCTTGAATACTGTGTACAATTCTGGTCGCCGCATCTCAAAAAAGATATAATTGCGATGGAGAAGGTACAGAGAAGGCCTACCAAAATGATAAGGGGAATGGAACAGCTCCCCTATGAGGAAAGACTAAAGAGGTTAGGACTTTTCAGCTTGGAGAAGAGACGACTGAGGGGGGATATGACAGAGGTGTTTAAAATCATGAGAGGTCTAGAACGGGTAGATGTGAATCGGTTATTTACTCTTTCGGATAGTAGAAAGACTAGGGGACACTCCATGAAGTTAGCATGGGGCACATTTAAAACTAATCGGAGAAAGTTCTTTTTTACTCAACGCACAATTAAACTCTGGAATTTGTTGCCAGAGGATGTGGTTAGTGCAGTTAGTATAGCTGTGTTTAAAAAAGGATTGGATACGTTCTTGGAGGAGAAGTCCATTACCTGCTATTAAGTTCACTTAGAGAATAGCCACTGCCATTAGCAATGGTAACATGGAATAGACTTAGTTTTTGGGTACTTGCCAGGTTCTTATGGCCTGGATTGGCCACTGTTGGAAACAGGATGCTGGGCTTGATGGACCCTTGGTCTGACCCAGTATGGCATTTTCTTATGTTCTTATGTTCTCCTGCAGGGAAGGGTTTACCTGGGATCAGTTCCTGAAATAGAGGCTATGAGTGAGTACATTAAGGAGAATCTGGCAAGGAACTTTATTCAGCCATCTTCTTACCTCACTAGAGTGGGTTTTTTCTTTGTGGGCATGAAGGATGAGACTCTCAGACCCTGTATCGATTACAAGGGCCACAATGCAATCACAAAGAAGAAACAGTCCCCACTACCTCTCATCTCTGAGTTTTTTGACCACCTGCAAAGGGATAAGGTCTTCACCAAGTTGGATCTATGGGGACCATAGAACCTCATTCGCATCAGGGAGAGAGCCGAGTAGAAAACCATATTCAGTACTTGAGACGAGCCTTATGAATACTTTGTCATCCCATTTGGATTCTGCAATGCCCCAGCAGTATTTCAAAATATGGTAAATTAAATTTTCTGAGATCTCTTGTACTTCTACTTTGTGGTTTATCATGATGACATCCTCATCTATTCTCAGTCATTGACTCTGCACCAAGAACATGTTAAGCAAATGTCTCTTTGAACAAGAGCAGCTCCCCTTCCTGGGTTACATCATTTCTCAGACCAGCTTTCTTATGGATCCTGCAAAACAGAAAGCAATCCTGGACTGGTCCCAATTGGTCAGCCTTTGGATACTACAGCATTTTTTAGGATTCACTAACTACTACTGGCAACTCATTCCTGGTATTCTACCCTTGCAGCTCCACTCACCATCTTGAACAGAAAAGGTGCAGATACTTGGAATTGGTGCACCAAAGCCATCAATGCCTTTCAGGCTCTCAAGCAAGCCTTCTCTCAAGGACTTTGACTATGACTCTCAGATCCCAATCGCACTGGAGTAGATGCCTCTACCTTTGCAGAAGGGGCTGTCTTCATTCAACACAGTGACCAAGGGAGCCTCCTGCCATGTTCCTTTTTCTCCAGAAAATTCTCTCTGGCAGAGAGGAATTACACAATTGGGGATCGTGAACTCCTTGTGGTGAAATTGGTACTGGAAAATTGGTGGCATCTCCTAGAGGAGGCCAAACATTGGATCATTATCTACACTGACCACAAGAATCTGGAGTACCTTCAGCAAGCTCAACAACTTAATCCCAGATAGGCTCGGTGGTCCCTCTTCTTCAACCGGTTAGATTTTGTGCTCTGCTACTGTCCAGCAACCAAGAATCTGAGAGCGGATGCTCTCTCTCCCACTCCTTCCCAATGGAAGACACACCAGAGACTCCTCAACACATCATCGACCCTGCAAAATTCATTGTCGCTGCTGCAATACTAGTTCCTCCTGGGAAGATGGTAGTACCCAAACATCTTAGGGAAATAGTGTTAAAATAGGCTCACCACTCTTGCCTGGCAGGGCATCCTAAAGTAGTCCATACCCTTGAACTCCTCCAGTGCCACTACTAGTGACCTCAGGTCAAGAAGGACGTAAAGGCCTACATGGAGTCTTACCCTGTCTGTGAGCAGCATTAAGCTACTCATGCCCAACCCTGGTGGGTTGTTACTGCCGTTGCCAGCCCCAGCAGAACCCTGGACCCAACTGTGCACTGATTTTATCATGGATCTCCTTCTCTCACCTGGTTCCACCACAATATGGGTCATGATGGATAGAGTCTCCAAGATGGCACATTTCTTTCCTCTCCCAGGCTTGCCTTCTGCTCCCAAGTTAGCCCGCCTCTTCGTCCAGCATATCTTCAAGTTACATGGACTACCTTCACATTTCCTGTTCGATAGAGGCATTCAGTTCATGGCCCGATATTGGAGGGGTCTCTGTAAAATATTTGGCATCACCCTGGACTTTACCGCTGTCTACCATCCACAAGATAATGGTCAAACAGAGAGAATTAACCAGGTTTTCAAGACTTTCCTCTGCCTATATGTCAAAAAAGACAAGATGACTGGGCAATTCTTCTACTCTGTGCTGTGTTTTTGCACAACAATCACATTAATAGTGCCATCACCTCTTCCCTGTTCCATATTGTTTACAGAAAGCACTCACGGGTTCCTCTGTTGCTTCCTCTCTCGATGACTTGCCTGGCAGCCCAACTCACAGCCCAAGACCTCCAGGATCTATGGCTACAAACCAATCACTTGATCTCCAAGACAGCAGCCCAGGTGAAGAAATACACAAAAATGATGCATAGGCAGGCTCCACAACTCCAAGCCAGTGACTTAGTATGGTTGAGCGCACAGAACCTACACATCCTAGTTCCCTCCTTGTGGTTGGAATCCAGATTTATTAGGCTGTTTCTGGTCTTGCGACTAATGGGACCAGTGACCTATCAGCACAAGCCCCCGACCACTTTAAGGATACATCTCTTTGCTGAAATCCTTGGTCATCTCCTGGTCCTCTTGACAGGTCCCCAAACCTGCAAAGATAATTACAGAAGAAGACACACATTACAAGGTACAAGAGTTCTTTAGCTCTTGTAGATGATGCAGTAAGCTGGAATACCATATTGCTTGGAAAAATTACGGATGAGATGAAAACTCCTGGGAACCAGAAGCCAACCTTCAAACTCTCTTATTAGTTAAAGAATTTCATCATCACTTTCCCCAGAAACCCAAGCCCAGGACCTTAGAAGGAGGCTTAAGAGGGGGGAACTATTATATTTGGTGGTTTGCAGGATGCCCCTGCAAGATGCCACACTTATCCCAAAGCCACTGGCCATATGGGGCCCTCTCCTGCGGTGAGCATCGCTGATCTCTATCCGTGCAGGATTATGCCGCCAAAGCCACCACCTCCAGTGCTCACTCTTAGGCAAATGCATCCATCAACAGAATTAAAGGGCCTGTGGTGGGAATAGACCGCAGCACCCTCTGATGACCTCTACTTCACCTCAGCAACAGGTCACCTACATAACCTGTGTAGTATGTATTGCTGTTTTTTTGTTCCTGTGTTGCCAGTCCTTGCCTCATCTCTCCAGCCCAGCTTTGCCTTTTCTTTTCAGCTCCGCTTACCTTGCTCTTTGTCTCCACTTGGACTGATTTCTGGATGTAACCTTTGCCCAGTTACTGGCCATTCTTGTTTTCCACCTGCCTCTGACCCTTGCCTGGTCCTGAATGGATGCCTATGTCACTATCATAGAGACTCTCCCCCTGGGATGAACCCAAGGGCTCAACCCAAAGAAAAAGGGGTTGATATAAGTGAAGCTTCTAGTCAGTCTCTCTCCTATGTTCCTCCATCAGTTGTTGGTGAGGGCCTACGGGGCCTACTCTATAGGCTGCGCCAATCTCACCACAACAGCAAGAGTGCACAGATCTTACACCAGTCATAAGAATTTACTATCTTTGTATAAATTATCGGTGGATAATGCAAAAAAAAAGCTCACTTTGGGTCCTTAATTCATAATGCAGTTAGAAATTCAAGAAAATTGTTCAGGGTGGTAAAGAACTTGGTCAGGCCTCCAGATCACCATTCAAGTAACTATCATGGCAATCATAGTTTTCCTAGGGTGATGGAAGGGAAATTCCATCCACTGACACCTTCTTCCCCAGGTGGAAGCATCAGGCACCAAATACCCAAGGACTGACGGAGATTGCAAGTATCTGAGCATGGGGGCAATACAAGTCCATAACCTAAATACCAGCTCACCCAGAATGTGGTTTCTTTTCATGCAAGTTTAATTACTTCATAGGAATCAGAATAAGACTGGGAGCTCAGTTCCAAGTAGACATAAGCAGAGTTAGTTCACAGTACTCACATGCAAGTCCAGTCCAAAGTCAAAATATCTTGTCTCTCACAACAGTTCACTTATATCATTTCCTTATTTCCAGGTACTCTAAACAATTCATTTGCTTTGTTCCACTAAGCACATATATATCTCACTTCAACATCAAATTTCATGGATCCCCATTTCCAGGGTCTGCATCATGGCTCATGAGCCCTCAAGTTGCTGGAAGCAATGTCCTTGTCCCCAGCAATGCCTTTTCAAGGCCTGGGGACCAAGCTGGTTCCTCAGGGTTTTTTGAGGCTAAGTTTACCAGAAACCAACCTGTTATTCCGAGTAGAGAACTGGTCACCCATCCAAACAAGCTCCTGACTCAAAGCTCTCCAGAGTCTTGCCATTACAGAGTCCTCCCATGAGGACTGTTGAGGTTCCACTTATTTGTTTAAGAACATTTATAATAGAGATGTGAATCGTGTGATCGATCGTCTTAATGATCGATTTTGGCTGGGGGGGGAGGGAATCGGATCGTCGCGGTTTTGTTTTTTTAAATATTGTGTAAATCGTAAATAGGGGGAGGGCGGGAAAACTGGCACACTAAAACATCCCTAAAACCCACCCCGACCCTTTAAAATAAATCCCCCACCCTCCCGAATGCCCCCAAAATGCCTTAAATTACCTGGGGTCCAGAGGGGGGGTCCTGGTGTGATCTTTTACTCTCGGGCCTCCGGTGCGTTGTAGAAATGGCGCCGGCGCAACTTTTGCCCTGTCATATGACAGGGCAAAGGTAGCGCCGGCGCCATTTTGTTTTTTGTCCCCCGACGTCAGGAGCGTAGGAGATCGCTCCCGGACCCCCGCTGGACTCCCAGGGACTTTTGGCCAGCTTGGGGGGCCTCCTGACCCCCACAAGACTTGCCAAAAGTCCAGCGGGGGTCCAGGAGCGACCTCCTGCACTCGAATCGTTTTGCCGTACAAAATGGCGCCGGCCATACGGTGTATGGCCGGCGCCATTTTGTACGGCAAAACGACGTCAGGAGCATAGGAGATCGCTCCTGGACCCTCGCTGGACCTCCAGGGACTTTTGGCCAGCTTGGGGGTGCCTCCTGACCCCCACAAGACTTGCCAAAAGTCCAGCGGGGGTCCGGGAACGACCTCCTGCACTCGACTCAAAATGGCGCCGGCGCCGGCGCCATTTTGTACGGCAAAACGATTCAAGTGCAGGAGGTCATTCCCGGACCCCCGCTGGACTTTTGGCAAGTCTTGTGGGGGTCAGGAGGCACCCCCAAGCTGGCCAAAAGTCCCTGGAGGTCCAGCGGGGGTCCGGGAGCGATCTCCTATGCTCCTGATGTCGGAGGACAAAAAGCAAAATGGCGCCAGCGCTAACTTTGCCCTGTCATATGACAGGGCAAAGGTAGCGCTGGCGCCATTTCTACAACGCACTGGAGGCCCGAGAGTAAAAGAGCACACCGGGACCCCCCCACTGGACCCCAGGTAATTTAAGGCATTTTGGGGGGGGTTCAGGAGGGTGGGGGATTTATTTTAAAGGGTCGGGGTGGGTTTTAGGGTTGTTTTAGTGTGCCGGTTTTCCCGCCCTCCCCCTTCCCCTCCCCCTTCCCCCGATTTACGATTTTTTACAATAAATCGGGGGAATTCCTATTAAATATCGCCTCTAACGATTTTTGACGATTTAAAATATATCGGACGATATTTTAAATCGTCAAAAAACGATTCACATCCCTAATTTATAATCTACTGATCCAAAAATTAGTACATTCAAAGTACAGTCAGCATACTAAAATAAAATCAACAATGAACCAAATAAAACACAACTCCATCCTTCAAGACACACTACAGATTCAATGTACATCTATACCAGCAGGAAATTGATCAAACGAAACACTTGCACAGCTCCACAGGATCAGTAAGGTTGTGCGTTATGTTTTGAAAAGTCACAGACAGTCTACCTGGATAGAAATTACCAAACCGTGTTCCCAAGCCCACAGCTGAGGATGTAAGGTAAGCAATTGTTTTCAGCAGGCTACCATAGATTTAGCAAGATCCACAACAAGCATCAGCTTATTGCCTTTGCCAGGTAATCAGTGACTTAGTTTTTGCTCCATTAAGGTTTGTGGGTATCTCAAAACCTTAAAGAAGAAAGGCCTGCGGGAACTCCTAGCGCTGGACAAATGAGACAAGGCTAAGCAGCACAGGGGAACCAGGCAGAAACTGGGGACTAGCACAGTTGGCAAGACCTGTAACTGGCAACAGGGACTGGCACTGGAGGCAGGCAGTTGCTGAAGAAAAGGGCTGGAACAAGAGGCAAGGCTTGGGATTGGAAGCACAGCTGGTACTGAAGGCCCACAGGGAGCAAGGACCACAGGGACGACTGAGCAGGAAAAGACAAGGACCAGGCAGGACGTTTAGAGAGGAGGTCTTCTTGATGGGGTAGAAGTTTTATTTATTTATTTATTTATTTATTTATTTATTTATTTATTTAAAGTCTTTTATATACCGAAGTATAGCAATCTGCCTTCTCTGCGGTTTACAGTATAACAACTTGATACAGACAACGAACAATATAAACGGGAATCATGTTAACTAGACGTAACGGAAACGGAAGTTGAGGAAGGGGGTGGAGGTAGAAAGAGAGGATCAGCTGGATTGTGGAAGTGAAGTAGTTATAGGAGGGGGATTGCACCTCTCTTACTTTGCTTTGCTTATCCTCTGAATTCATGTCAATTTTCAAGTGCCAAAATGGGGTCACATTGGCTGAAAGGTTGGGAAGCCCTCTCCTAAACAAAACACATAAAAGCAAACAGCATGACTTTTCCATCATACACAGGCTCTCTGGCTCGGATTTGTTTGCTTTTTTTTTTAATATATTTATAGGATTTGTTTTATTTGCTGAATTCAGCAAATCTCTTTATATCTTTCTACCAAAAATGTTCTTATTTCACAAATTTGGGCAAATTGAATTCCAAGCATTAAACTGGGACAGCACAGTTGTTCATCACAGAATGGAGATCAATACAGCATGGCACTTTGCCCTTTTCACTGCAAAACCAAGCCAATTTTATTTCTTGAAGGAACAACATCCTGCTAGTTGTGTCTAAAACTGCATTTTAAAATTTATCTTTTTTTGTATGTTTTTCAAAAAAATATGAAAGCTATATTACCGTAGGGGGAATTTTTAACAGTAGGTCAAGATGACATGAAGGCTTCCCTAAGAATAGCCTCTGTACAGGTTTCAGGACAGGATTATAGTTATGGCAGAAATTATGCCTTTCAGCAAGACCCTCATGATTTGCAGCTTTTCAAAGCCATCCCCCTCTTCAAACATAGTCCGTTTTTCAAACTGTTAAAAACATCAGCACTGAGGCACAAAAACTACCAAGGTTTCTTTTTTTTTTTTTTTTAGATGCTAGTCATAAACAGGTGGTGATTTTATCTAAAACTCAGGAAACCAAGTGTGCATTCTGACTGAGCTCACTAAAGCACAGCTCGGGATTCATATTTCACAAAGGCAGCCTACGCCACAGAGACCTCCGTGGCCTTGCCACATGGAAAACCCCCAGGGGCCGTGCCACACAAGGAGCTCGGTGACCCCTTCCTTTGGTGCCACTAGAGGCCGGACTTATCTAAGGTCAGGCACCAAGTGTGCATAACATGACTAAGGAAGGGATTTGGGGGGGGGGGGGGGCGAGTGTTTTTAAGAGTATTCAAAAGCTCATCACGCACAGAGGTAAGCTTATCCAATACAATAGTATCTCTTACAACCTGTTTGTAGACCCTTATTTCTACTAAACTAATGAAGAAAAAAAATGTGTGTTTTTAAATGAAAACCACAAAATGAAACCTACAATAAAATGATGGGGATTAATGAGATACCAAGTTTGAAATGATATAAGTGAAATAAGGAAATGATATTATGCCACAGAGGCATTCACGGAGCGGGATGCCAGTGGCCAGTGGTTGGTGTTCCACCTTCACGGAGCGGAAGGATGGAGGCCTGCCATCTCCCAATTAAAAAAAGAAAAAAAAACAAACAAAAAAACAAAACAAAACAGGGATGGGTTTATGGGCTATAGGTATTACCAATTATTAGGCTTATTCAATTACCAATTATTAGGCTTTTCAATATTTGAAGATAGTTAATGTGACTTTCAAGGCATACTTCACATTCATTGCATATCCAACATAGCTCCCTGCTTCAACGGCAGGGAAGAAGAAAAACTAATACTTCACACATATCCAGCATTGCTCTCTGCTTCAACGGCAGAGAGCTATGCTGCCGCTTACCCAACTAATCAAACTTAATATTTCACTTGGAAGAAGCTCCATCACTGCTCTGTACATTAATAGTGGGGGTGAGAGGGAAATAGAACCTAAGGTTACTAAGAGCCAAGAGAAATAGATAAGTATGAGAAAAAAGAAGTGTGAAGCTTGCTGGGCAGACTGGATGGACCGATTGGTCTTCTGCTGCCGTCATTTCTATGTTTCTATCTATGAAAAAGTCAGCAACAATCCTGTAATCAAGACACAGAATAAAATGGGTGCTGTGGCCTGGAATAT
The DNA here is from genome assembly GCF_901001135.1 of Rhinatrema bivittatum. NCBI lineage: Eukaryota > Metazoa > Chordata > Amphibia > Gymnophiona > Rhinatrematidae > Rhinatrema > Rhinatrema bivittatum. The sequence continues at coordinate 606,005,814 of NC_042616.1, read as the reverse complement.
ATATCACCACTCGAACTTTAAGCCAAAAAAAAAAAAAAAAACGAAACAAAATCCAGGAAGACTTTCAACATGACAAGAGGGGCATGGTTGTTCAGTACTGAGGTGCTCTTCCACAGATTGTCTCTGACTCAGATTTGTTTGTTTGCTTGTTTTTTAAATATAGGATTTGTTCTATGCTGACCAAGAATTCTAAAACTGACTTTGTAAACCGTTGCGATCTGCTTTTGGAACGACGATATACAAAACACCTAAATAAATAAATTAAATAAATAATAAATACATCTGCTGAACTCAGCAAAGCTCTTTATATCTTTCTGCCAGAAATGTTCCTGTTTAACAGATTTGGGCATTTCAAACTCCAAGCATGAGAATGTGAGGCAGTCATTTGGATGGCACAGTTGTTCATCATAGAATGGAGATCAACACAGCCTGGCACATTGCCCTTTTTGCTGCCACTTCTGGGTCGGCTGGTCCTGCTTTCAGAGACACTTTCCTTTCCTTTATAACATGAGTCTTCATTTTTACATGTCATTATTTAGGCTACATGGTAGAGATGTGCTTCAGGTAAAAAGTTTGTGCCGGGCTTCGTTTCGGGGCCCTCCCGCAGGAATTTCTTTTTTCCCCCGTGGTTCGGGGGTTGGTTTTTTTTAGGGGGCCCCGATTTTTCGGGTTAGTGCGCACTAACTCCCGATAGTGCGCACTAACCTGGCAGAGTTAGTGCACGCTAACTCAAAAATGAATTTTTTCCGAAATTTTGGAAAAAATTAAATCGTTTTTCGGTTCTTCCGAACCATTCCGAAAAACAGCTGTGAGATGTTATTGCTCATGCTCATAGTCACTGCAGACCATGATCTGATTGACCATAGTTTTAAACAATAAGAATAGTCCCGGGGCTTATTTAAAATTATTTACTTACTAATAAGTGTGGGATCTTCTATTTTCTCTGTGTTTTAGTTTAGTAAAGAAAACTAAAATATGAAAAAAAAATGTCTGCCAAAATTGCCTGCTTCTATTAAGAGTTTTATTGAGCATATTTGCCCTTAAAGCCTAGCCCTTTTTTTTTTTTTTAAAAGAAATGTCAGCACTGCCTCCTCTGAAGTAATGGACTGTGAAGTACTCAAATAGATATCATTCCAGAAAGAATACTGCATGAAAATGACACTAATAGGAGCTGACCTTTGAGTTTCTGACCAATATCACTTTCTAATTAAAGTAAAACAGTCTGTTTTTAATAAACTTGCATGATACAGAGAACAGCCCTACAGATTTGTTATATGTTCAAGAAACATATTTTTTTTTTCTTTTATATGTGTGGGAGGGAAGGGGAGAAAAGAGGAAAATTAAAATTACACTAGGGTGTATCAAAACAATGGATGATTGCATAGAAGAAAAAGTGACCTTTGATATCCACTGACACAAAACACAACTGGAGGGTTTCTTGGACTTGCTTGTGTGGATTTTGTTTTCTTTTAATTTTGGTTTTCACAAAAAAAAAATGTGGTGAAAAGCCTTCAATCTTTCTGCAATTCTGCATGGTTGAACATTTGAAATGAGTTTGTGTATCACCCCCAGGCACTGATTCAGATTTGATTGGGGCAAAGCAGACTCCTTATGCTTATTTTTATACACGTCATTTGGGAAGTTATATAGCCAAGGGAACAGAAAATATGTTGTGCCATTGCCAAATTATCACAGATCCTTTGATCAAACAGGAGGTGATCCTTATCAACAAGTTGTATGACCTTAGCACAATGACAATGTCAGGTCAACTAGAGAGAGAGAGGAGATGGATCTAACTACAAATAAAAAGAAACAGCCAACAATCCTTATAATTACCATCATCTGCTGCTTTTCCCTCTTCTGGCAAAGAAACACTCCATCCATTTGCAGAAATTGCCCGCGGAAACGTTACATCAAAACTAATCACTACGATTAAAATCAGCTTTTCAGTGCAAGAGAAGAGTAATAAGCAAGTTGGAGGCTGGAATGAGCCTGTTTTCCCCATACATACAAAAATCAGAAACAATATATATCTACATACTGATATTCAAAACGTTTTGAAAGAGATCAAGCTTTTAGCAGGGCAACCAGCTAATTTAATTTAACTTTTATTTTGCACATTGATTTAGACTAGCGGTGGAGGCATGAGCTAATTGTATCCTGATCCTTGCCTTGAGGGGTTTCAAAGCCCTGGAGCAACTATTCTCTGTATTTTGTTCTGTCTACCTTAGCCAAGCTATTGCATTTCTCTCTGCTGTGGCGAGGGGAGCAGATCGTGACGAGAAAATCAGAGGGAAAAGGAGAGAGGGAAAAAGGAAAAAGAGAGGGGGAAGTTGGCAAAAAAGAGAGACTTTTGTTCTGCAATGTTTCAGGTAAGGTCTAAGGGTTTCTGTTTGTTATTCTTGCTAATGATGGTCTGTCTGGGGACTCTTGGGTGCAACTTGCTTTTACGCATGTGCCAGCAATAGGAGTGCACAACAGTTCCTGGCAAATCTCGCTCTTGTTCTCTTCTGTTATTTACATTTCTAGATCACCTTCCTTGTACCAACGTGCGACCCAAAGTGGTTTACAAAGAAAAAATAGCGCGGTAAACATTCATCAATACATCATTAATCTAATACATCAACATGTCCCGGAAAAAAAGGGAGCAGAAAAGCAGGAGCAGGAAGCAGGCCATTGTGGTGGAGGGAGGACTGTGTTTATCACTGGAGAGGGTGCAGTGGAGGGGAGAGGTTTGCTCTGGATGAGTGCAGGGCAGGCTCGGGTGGGCAAATGGGCATGCAGGCTCCTAACTCTTTGGTGTGCGTGTTTGAGCATGTATTTAACCTTCTTCTGCTCCCAAGCTGTCTGCCTGCTTTGGACCAACCCCCAATAAAATATTTTGGCCAGATTCCTTACTGAAAGGGATCTTAGGGTTTGGAGGAATAGGGGCAAAAACTCGGCAGGCTGCAATCTTGCTTTCCCTTTTCACCCCTTCCTTTTTCTTCCCACTGTGGAAAGACCTTCCCCTCCAGTGTGTTTTTCTCTTTTAGAGTTCTTGTCTTTTTTGTTTGCCTTGGTTTCCTCCCCCCCTCCCCCCCTCCCCGCAATCTCCTCCCAGGCTTCTTGAGTGCTTTTGATTAGGGTCTTTTGGCCTTTTTCTCTGTGTGGATTCTAGAGGTGGAGGATTTCTTGGTGCAGCTCTCTCGCTGTCTATTTTTGGGCTATGCAGTCTTCTTTTTCTTTTTTTTTTTTTGCCTTCTGGCTTTTGTGGTGTTTTTTCTGTAAAGGTTTTGCATCTTAGCACATAAGAACATAAAAAAATGTCATGCTAGGTCAAACCGAAGTCCATCAAGCTCACACCCTATCTCTGACAGTGGCCAAGCCAGGTTGCAAGTATCTAGCAGATCCCATAAAGTAGATCTAATTCTGGTTACTCATTTCCAGGGATAGGAATAGTTTTTCTTGGCCTACCTAACAATGTATATGGACTTTTCCTCCAGGGACTTATTCAAAACTCTTTTAAACCCCACTCTGCTAATTGCCTTGACCATTTCCTCTTTCAACAGATTCCAAAGTTTGATTGTGCACTGAGTGAAAAGTATTTTCTAATATTTGTTCTAAATCTGCTGGTTGCTAGCTTCATGGAGTGTCCCCATGTTTATGTATTTTTTTGAAAAGGTAGATAGCTATCCTTTATTTACCCATTCCAGAACACTCATGATTTTATAAACTTCTACCATGTCTCCTCTCAGCCGACTCTTTTCCAAGTTGAAGAGCCCTAGCCAGTCATCTGAGGAGAACCATTTCATACCCTTTATCATTTTTGTCACCCTCCTCTGCATCTTCTCTAATTTCACTATGTCTTTTTGAAATGGGGCAACCAAAACCTCACACAATACTCAAGGTGCATTCACACCATCAGTCAATAGAGAGGCAATAAGATATTTTCCATTTTATTCTCCATTCCTTTTCAAATCATTCCTAACATTCTATTTGGTATTTTGACCGCTACCTCACACTGCACCAAAGATTTCAACATTTTATCCACTCCAAGAATTTTCTTCTCAGATTTTCTGGGTGGTGACTCCCAATACAGAATAGGGATGTGCATTCATTTAAAATGAAAGTGCAAACCGTGAATTAAATGAATCTTATTCATTCATTTTGTTTTAAACTAATGTATCAGGCCTAGACCTAGGCCTGATGTCGAGGCCTCACCTAGAGCACAGGCCCAGGCCCACAGCAGGAGCCACGGCCTATGCCCAAGCACAATGGCAGCACCTTGGCCTAGACCCAAAACCAAGGCCTCGCCTAGAGCCTAGGCCAAGGCCCATAGCAGATGCCATGGCTTAGGCCCAAGCATGATGCTGGGGTCTCGGCGGAGGCACAGGCCAACGCTGAGATCCCTGAAAGTTTAAAAAAAAAACTTACCTGATCCATCGGGTATCCAACGAAGGCCAGGTCCTGATGCCAGGGCCTTGTCTTAAACCGGAGGCTGGGTCCCAATGCCTGGATTTTGACCTAGGCCGGAGCCCAAGCCCAGGCTTGATGCCATGATCTGACCCGGAGGCTGGTTCCAAATGCCTGGGTCTCAGCCTAGGCCAGAGCCTGAGTCCAGGCCCAACACCATGATGACCCAGAGGCCAGGTCTTGGCACTTGGGGCTCAGCCCAGGGTCAGGCCCAGGCCTCAGAGCCCAGACCTGGGAATGCCTCTTCAGATCCTCTTCTTTCTTCGGTTCTTTAACACCATATGACGGCATCTGGCCTGGGTCCAGGCCCAGCATCCGCCAAGGCCCCAGCTTTGGGACCCAGCCAGGGGAGAATCCTTGTCCCGGCATTTTTCTGGGAGGGTGGGAGTGAGGCTTCAGTTTTGGTTTCTGCCCATTTTTAGGTTGTTTTTTAAAATTATTTCTTGATTCATTTTTTTTCACACGAATGAAACGAATCAAGCAATCTATGAACCGAAATTCGTGGGAAAAAAAACCTCCTGAAAACAAACTGAATAATGAAAACAAAATTTTTCCCCTGTACATCCCTATTACAGAACCCAGCATTGTGTACCTATAGTAGAGATTATTTTCCCTATGTGCATCACTTTGCACTTTTTCACATTAAATTTAATCTGCCATTCAATTATCCAGCTTCATGGGGTCCCTCGCAATCTGCTGCTGTTTTAACAACTATGAATATATTTCTGTCATATGTAAATTTGATTATCTCATTCATCATTCCCTTTTCCAGATCATTTATGAATATGTTAAACAACAAAGGTCTCAGTACCAATCCCTATGGTACTCCACTGATGCCCTTTCTTCATTTAAAAAACTCACCATTTAGTTCTACCCTGTTTCCTATCTTTTAATCAGTTACCAATCCACAATAGGACATTGCCTCCTATCCCATTTAATTTCATGAAGAGTCTCTCATGGGGGACTTTGTCAAATGCCTTCTTGAATTCCAAATACTCTATAATCACCTGACTCGCCTTTATCTACATGTCTTTTTGTTTTTACACCTTCAAAAAAATCTAAAATATTGGTAAGATTTCCCTTTGCTAAAACTATGTTGACGGTTCCACATTAAGCCATCTCTATCTATCTGGCTAGAGATTTTGTTTTTTAGAATGGCTTCTAACATTTTGCCCAGCACTGATGTCGGGCTCGGTGGTCTATAGTTCCTTCGATCACCCCAGAACCTTTTTCAAAATCAGTGTCACAAGGCCACCTCCACCTTCAGGTATTGTGGCTATTTTAAGTAATAAGTTAGATTGCTAGTAGCAGGTTAGCAATTTCATGTTTCAGTTCTTTTAGAAATCTTCCAGAACTCTCTTCCAGAGTCAATAAGTCAGATAATAGAAAGAAAGAGTTTCAAACGTGTGCTGAAAACATGGCTCTTTAGAAATGCTTACAATGTAACGTAAAATACCATTATGCGGATACCTGCCACATCAGTACCAAAGATAATGTTAGTGGAGTGAGCAATAAGGATCTGAAGTATATTATTAGTAGAATTGGAACTTGAATTTACTGTTAGTTAGGTTGACCAAAAAATAAAAAAGTATGAATATGAACTAGATTATATAGTAGATAGAGTGATGTGATACAGAATATTTATGATTATGAACTAGAATATGTATATGTTGTGGTGTTGAACTAGAAAGTGATCGTTGATCATGAATATGAATGTGGATGCTGTAAACCGTTATGATCTTCTTTTGGAACGACAGTATATAAAACACCTAAATAAATAAATCGGGGGTGAATCCATCCTGTCCTGGTGATTTGTTAGTCTTTAGTTTATCAGTATCATATATTGTCACAGACATTTGTTTCAGTTGTTCAGAATCTCCATCAGTAAAGTGTGTTCCCAAAGTCTTCCTAAGTAAAGACCTTGTCCTCCCGAGTAGTCCTTTCACCCCTCGGTCATCTAGGAGCCCAACTGACTCCTTCATAAGCTTCAAATGCACTTGAAAACAATTTTATTATTGGTTCTTGCTTCACTGGCAAGTTGTTTTTTTTTAATTTTCTCTTGGTCTGTCTCACTACTGTTTTACATCTAATTTGGCAGTGCTTATGCTCTGCTTATGCTCGTTCATCATTTGGGTATTCTTTTGTTAGAGAAGCTTTTTCAGATTAACTGAGCTTCTTTTTTCTTTTTACCTTATTAGGAAGAAAGAGAGAGAGAAAGAGAGTGTGAGTAGGCCTTTGACTGCACCCTTTCTTGCTCTACATTAGGCAGTCTAGTTTCTCCTTCCCTCCTCCCTTCGTCCATCTGAAGTAACTGCTAGTGGGAGCACTGAGAGGAGAGGATCACCTTGCTGGTGGCTGAAAGGAATCAGTAAGTTTTGATTGGAAAACAATTTTTTTTAAGTATTTGGGCGAAATAAACTATTGGGGTATATTATTTAGTTTGTTTGTGTGTTTGTGATTTTAATATTTTATTTATTTAGAACTTTTTTATACCGACTTTCCAGTAACAGAATTACTGATCAATTCGGTTTACATTTTGAACAATAACAGTGACAAGAAAATGTCTTACAAAGAACAGGTATAAATAACTTGGAAATAAATATATGGGGTTAATAACAAAGAGATATAATATACATTGCCTAAGTAGGCAGAGTTTTGGACTGCCAAGGAGTTGAAGTTGAATTGCATAATTCTTAAGAGAATTCTTTGTGTTGTTCTTAGGGTATTCATAGAGGGTTAAAAGAATTTTTTAGAGTTGTACTTGTCTGGTTCTTGTGTAGTTCTCTTGTAGGTTATTGAAAATAACTGAGGATCTTAAATAGATCTCTTTATAAATAGTTCTCTTTATAATTCGATTGGAAATGACCTAAAGGGGACCTTGGCAGAGATAATTCAGCAGACTGATGTTATGGAAAAGCTTGGTGGAAGAGCCAAGTCTTAAGTCTTTTTTTGAAGATAATGTGGCATTGCACTGATTTGAGTTCCGGCGGGAGCATATTCCAGAGTTTGGGACCAGCTGTGGAGAATGCTCTTTTGCTTAACGTTGATTTCATTGGTGGTATCTGGAGATTGTTTCTGTAGGCTTGTCTCACTGGTCTAGTAGAGGTGTGGAGTTGGAGAGGGATTTTGAGCTTCAGTGGGGCCAGGTTGTGTATTGCTTTGTGTATTGATGAAAGCACTTTGAAGAGTATTCTGAAATTGACGGGAAGCCAGTGTAGGCTTTTTAAGATGGGTGAGATGTGGTCTCTTTTTTTTGTCTTGGTTAGGATCCTTGCCGAGGCGTTTTGCAACATTTGTAATGGTTTTAATGCGTTTGCGGGGAGGCCTACTAGAAGAGAGTTGCAGTAATCTATTTTCGTGAGTATGATTGCTTGTAGAACCAATCGGAAATCCTGAAAATGGAGGAGTGGTCTAAGTCTTTTTAAGACTTGTAATTTGAAGAATCCGTCTTTTACTATATTATTGATGAGAGCTCTGTAATTCATTTGGTTGTCAAGTATAACTCCTAGATTTCTGACTTGTGGTGACAGTGTTAGTTGAGTGGTGAGGTTGGTGCCGGGAAGTGAGTGAGTTCCATCTGGAGAAATGAGTAGGTATTCTGTTTTGTTTTGATTAAGAATAAGATTTAGACTTGTGAGTAAGTTGTTGATGGCTTGTTGGCATGTATTCCAGAAATCTAGAGTTTTTTGGAGAGATTCAGTGATAGGGATTAGAATCTGTACATCGTCTGCGTATAGGTAGTGGATGAGATTTAGGTTGAGCAAGAGTTGGCAAAGAGGGAGGAGGTAAATATTGAATAAGGTTGGTGAGAGGGACGATCCCTGTGGGACTCCCAGGTCGCAGGTGATTGGTTGAGATTCTTCCTTGTTGACCTTGACTTTATATTGTCTGTTTTTGAGGAACGATAATAGTCAGACTTTATATTGCCTGTTTTTTGAGGAACGATAATAGTCAGTAAGGCAGCGAATACACAGAAGTTAGAGTGTTTTTATTTCCCAACACCCCACCCCTAGCTCATCCTTTAATTTATAGTCAAGTGCCACTTTCACACTAAAAAAACAAACAAACAAGAAAAACAAATCAGCCTTTTAACTTCACTTCAAGAATTACCCACACCTTATTGAGAGTTTGATCATTCCCTTGTAGGCCACTACCAGACATATAGTGAATTCACTAATACATTTAAAGGATGCTAATTAGACACATTCCTACTCCTACAGCAACCTAAAACTTAACTAGGAACTGAACAAATTTGAGATGAAGGCAGCAGTCCAGCAGCAAGAGGAGGGCTTCCCAGTCTTTTGCATCGAGTGTCACAATTATGATTTTTTACCCGCCGGTGAGAAATTGTATATGTGCATGTGTTGCAAAGAGCTTCTGTCTCTCAGAGAACAAGTCCGATCTCTGGAGGCTAGAGTGGCAGACCTGGAAAAGCTGAGGCTGACAGAGAGGTATATAGATGAAACCTTCAGGGACATAGTAGCCAAGTCCCAACTTCAGACTGGCAGCCCTGGTGCTGCCTTGGAAGAAGAAGGTCTCATGATCGGAGAGCATCAACTTGGTGCAGCAGGAAAGGATCCTGCAGCAAGGACCTGCTCTCCACAGGGTGCATTGTCCTTTCACACCAAGGAAGTGTCTCCAAGGGATACTGCCCAGGAGGGAAGGGTTAGATCAGCAGTCATAGTTGGTGATTCGATTATTAGGAATGTAGGCAGTCGGGTTGCTGGTGGGCGTGAGGATCGCCTGATAAAATGCCTGCCTGGTGCGAAGGTGACAGACCTCACGTGTCACCAGATAGGATTTTAGACAGTGTTGGGAAGGAGGCGGCTGTCGTGGTACATGAGGGCACCAACGACATAGGAAAATGTGGGAGGGAGGTTCTGGAAGCCAAATTTAAGCTCTTAGGTAAAAATCTTAAATCCAGAACCTCCAGGGTAGCATTCTCTGAAATGCTCTCTGTTCCACGCGCAGGTCCCCAGAGGCAGGCAGAGCTCCGGAGTCTCAATGCGTGGATGAGACGATGGTTCAAGGAAGAGGGATTCAGTTTTGTAAGGAAATGGGGAATCTTTGTTATCGGTTAGACTGCGGAGTAGCAATCTGTTGTAGGAGCTGCTAGGAATTAGCAGTCTGTTAGGGTTTGCTCCTCCCAAGAGGAGGAGTTAGCAATCCTGTTGAGCTCTGCTCCCCCAGAGGAGAGGAGCTATCAATCTGTTAACGACTCTGCTAGGGTTAGCAGTCTGTTGGCAAACTGTTATAGAGTTGCTCCCCAGAGTGGAGAAGTCAGCAACCATATAAGATCTGTTCTTCCAGAGGGGAGGAATTAGTATTTGTTATGGATCTCCGCACAGAGTGGCAATCTAATATACGAGAGTTCCCTTGAAGGTAGGTGTTGGCCATCTGTATGGTTCCTGCTAGGAAGTAGCAATTGGAAATGATACAGTTCCTGAAGAAGGAGATGTTAGCAACAGTTGAGGGTTAGACTGCAAGGTAGCAGTTTGTTGTACTCAGCTCTGAGTGTGAGAGATGAGTACTCTAATGTAGAATGGTGAATCCTTGGGCCGATGGCAGATGACAGCGCCCTCAGGAGGATATCATGAGAGGGACCACCGACAAGGCTGGAGTATGGAGACAGACACAGATAGTTCTTTATTAGACAGGTAGAAGAACCACAAGAGGTGGCAGCAGTGAGCTGATGTGCCTGGCAAGGCTGAAGTCCCTCAGATCCTGGAACTGCTATCTCCGGGTTTGCTGAGCTGTAGAGAGAGACTCATAGATAGTGAGTAGACAGGGTATGCTGGATACATAATCAGAAGCAGATGATATACTCACATAGATTAATAAGAAGGCTCAGTAGCTGGAGAGAGTTAGGCCCTCAAGGATCGAGTTCCTGGTACCAGGGACAGCTCTGAGAGAGCAATGGTATCTCACAGTTATCTATCTCTGAAATGGTTTCTAGGCAATAGAGAATAGTTAGTATATTCAGGAACAGGAGCCTCTAGGCGACTACTGGTTCCTATATGCAAAATGAAATAAGAACTCACAATATCTGTATATGAAATAGCTTCTGAAATAGAAGAGAGTCTTCGGAGGGTTTTAGGAACATGGGCCCTCGAGGAGCGAGTACCGGTTCCAATCTGCAATCTGTAATTATAACTCACGATCTCCGTACCTGTGATAGCGTCTTAGACAGAAGAGAATCTTCAGAGTTCTAGGAACATGGGCCCTCGAGGAGCGAGTACCGGTTCCTATATGCAACTGGAATAGAAACTCACAATGTTCACGTCTACGACCACTTCCAGGCAATAGGGAGTCTTCTCAGCGTTCAGGGACATAAGCCCTCGAGGAGCGAGTACCGGATCCCGTTTAGCAATCTGAAAACAAGAAGAGAGAGCTGGGCCCCCGAGGAGCGGGTACCCCTGGTAAGTTCGAGGAGGCAGAGCAGCGGAGAATGAAGCGGGTCGAGATGATCCCCACAATCAATCCCTTGCAAGCTCGATTCGGAAGCTAAAGCAAAGATCTTTTATGTTGGAAGCGGATGACGTCACTATAGGGGGATGCCCCCGAGGTTCGCACCCTTGCTGGTACAAACTTCGGAGCGCACGCACTCGCGCATGCCCTACATCATCAGGAACATGGCGGATCCACAGCATCAGGCCAGCCTGGGGACTCCGGGAAAAAACGGCGAGGAGAAGCTGCGACAGCAACTGTCCATCAGACCCGAAGGGAGTCGCCTCAGAGGTAGAGAGGTTGGAGCGACGGCAAGAGCAGGCAATAACGCAACAACCTTTTGGGGAAGGGGGAGTCTCTTCCAAAGGGATGGACTCCACTTAAACAGGGTGGAACCAGACTGCTGGCACTAAACTTTAAAAAGGAGATAGAGCATCTTTTAAACTAGAACAAAGGGGAAAGCCGACAGTCGCTCAGCAGCACATGGTTCAGGGGAGGTATCTTCAACGGATACTAATGATACATTAGAATTAGGGCATCCCGACAGTGAGATTCCAATAATAAGAAAAGTAGTCCAAGTGCCTGTAACTAAAAACTCACCTGAGCTAAAAAATTCTAACTTATCCCTATCAATTAAAAAGCAGAATGAAAATACAAACAAAAAACACACTTTGAAATCTTTGTATGCTAATGCCAGAAGTCTAAGAAATAAGATGGGCGAAATAGAATGTATAGCAGTGAATGATGACATAGACTTAATTGACATCTCAGACACATGATGGAAAGAGGATAACCAATGGGACAGTGCTATACCGGAGTGCAAATTATATCACAATGACAGAGAGGAGCACCCAGAAGGCGGTGTAGCACTTTATGTCCGGGATGGCATAGAGCAACAGGATAAGACTAAATGCACAATCGAATCTTTATGGGTAGAAATAATCCCTTGTGTGTTGGGGAAGAGGATAGTGATAGGAGTATACTATCATCCACTTGGCCAAGATGGTGAGACAGACAGTGAAATGCTAAGAGAAATTAAGGAAGCTAACCAAATTGGTAGTTCAGTAATAATGGGAGATTTCAATTACCCCAATATTGACTGGGTAAATGTATCATCGGGACATGCTAGAGAGATAAAGTTCCTAGATGGAATAAATGACAGTTTTATGGAGCAATTGGTTCAGGAACAGACAAGAGAGGGAGCAATTTTAGATCTAATTCTCAGTGGAGTACAGGATTTGGTGAGAGAGGTAACGGTAGTGGGGCCGCTTGGCAATAGTGATCATAAAGGGGTAGATTTTCAATCTATGCGAATAGGCCTACTTTTGCTGGCGCATCAGGTGCAAGCAAAAGTACGCTGGATTTTAGTAGATACGCGCGGAGCCGCGCGTATCCACTAAAATCCTGGATCAGCGCGAGCAAGGCTATCAATTCTGTATAGCCGGTGCGCGCCGAGCCGCGCAGCCTACCCCCATTCCCTCCGAGGCGGAGCGGCCTCGGAGGGAACTTCCTTTTGCCCTCCCCTCACCTTCCCCTCCCTTCCCCTACCTAACCCACCCACCTGGCCCTGTCTAAGCCCCCCCATTACCTTTGTCGGGGGATTTACGCCTCCCAGAGGGAGGCGTAAATCCCCGCGCGCCGGGACGCGACCTGGGGGTAGGTCCGGAGGGCGCGGCCACGCCCCCGGGCCGCCCCGGGCCGTAACCACGCCTCCGGGTCCGCCCCCGAAACGCTCCCGGCACGCCCCCTAAACGCCGCGCGGTTCGGGCCCGCCCCCGACACGCCCCTGACACGCCCCCCTCGGAGAACCCCGGGACTTACGCGAGTCCCGGTGTCTGCGCGCGCCGGTGAGCCTATGTAAAATAGGCTCACCGGCGCGCAGGGCCCTGCTCGCCTAAATCCGCCCGGATTTGGGCGGATTTAGGCGAGCAGGGCTCTTAAAATCCGCCCCAATATGATCAAATTTGAATTAATGACTGGAAGGGGGACAGCAAGCAGATCCACAGCTCTAGCGCTAAACTTTCAAAAGGGAAACTTTGATAAAACGCGAAAAATATTTGGAAAAAAATTGAAAGGTGTAGCTACAAAAGTAAAAAGTGTTCAAGAGGTGTAGACATTGTTAAAAAATACCATCCTAGAAGCACAGTCAAGATGTATTCCACACATTAAGAAAAGTGAAAGGAAGGCAAAATGAATAGCTGCATGGTTAAAAGGTGAGGTGAACAAGGCTATTTTAGCCAAAAGATCTTCATTCAAAAATTGGAAGAAGGATCCAACAGAAGAAAATAGGATAAAGCATAAGCATTGGCAAGTTAAATGTAAGACATTGATAAGATAGGCTAAGAGAAAATTTGAAAAGAAATTGTCCGTAGAGGAAAAAACTCACAGTAAAATCTTTTTAAATATATTCGAAGCAGAAAACCTGTGAGGGAGTCAGTTGGACCGTTAGATGACTGAGGGGTTAAAGGAGCACTAAGAGAAGATAAGGCCATCGCGGAAAGATTAAACAATTTCTTTGCTTTGGTGTTTACTGAAGAGGATGTTGGGGAGATACCCGTTCCAGAGAAAGTTTTCATGGGTAATGATTCACATGGACTGAACCAAATCACGGTGAACCTAGAAGATGTGGTAGGCCTGATTGACAAACTGAAGAGTAGTAAATCACCTGGACCAACTGGTATACACCCCAGGGTTCTAAAGGAACTCAAAAAAAAATTTCAGATCTATTAGTTAAAATTTGTAACCTATCATTAAAATCATCCATTGTACCTGAAGACTGGAGGGTGACTAATGTAACCCCAATATATAAAAAGGGCTCTAGGAGGCGATCTGCAAAACCTCAGACCAGTTAGCCTGACTTCAGTGCCAGGAAAAAGAACATATAGAAAGACATGGTTTAATGGAACTAAGTCAGCATGGCTTTACCCAAGGCAAGTCTTGACTCACAAAGCTGGTTCACTTTTTTGAAGGAGTTAAACATGTAGATAAAGGGGAAACAGTAGATGTAGTGGAGGAGTACCCTTAGCCTAGTGGTTAGAGCAGTGGGCTATGAACCAGGTGTCACTTTACCCTCTATTACCTGAATGTAATCGCTTTGAAGTGCTGCAAAAAGCGGAATATAAATCTAAAATTAAATGGATTTTCAGAAGGCATTTGACAAAAGTTCCTCACATGAGGCTTCTAGGAAAAGTAAAAAGTCATGGGATAGGTGGCAATGTCCTTTTGTGGATTACAAACTGGCTAAAAGACAGGAAACAGAGAGTAAGATTAAATGGCCAATTTTCTCAATGGAGGGGAATGGGCAGTGGCGTGCCTCAGGGATCTGTATTGGGACCTGTGCTTTTTAATATCTAACTAGATAAATGAAGCTTGACCGACGTGCCCGCAAATGCGCAGTAGAGAGCAGCTCTACTGCGCATGTGCGGGCGAGCACGTCAGTCTTAGGCAGCGTCAAAAAAAACCAAAAAACATGGCGGCAGCGGTGGTAGCAGCGGCAGCGGTAGCGGCGGCGGTAGCGGGCGGCGGTAGCGGGCGGCAGTGGCGGCGGCGGCGGCGGCAGCGGTGGTGGGCGGTGGCGGTAGCGGTAGTGGGCGGTAGCGGTAGCGGGCGGCGGCGGCGGTAGCGGGCGGCAGCGGAGGCGGTAGCGGCGGGCGGCAGTGGCGGCGGTAGCGGGCGGCGGCGGCGGTAGCGGCAGCGGGCAGCGGCGGCGGTAGCGGCAGCGGGCAGCGGCAGCGGCCAGTAGCGAGGGAGGGAGGAGAGAGAGAGAGGGAGGGAGGGACGGACTAAGTGGGAGGGACGAAGAGAGAGAGTGGGAGGGAGTGACTGAGTGAGAGGGAGGGATTGAGTGAGGGGGAGGGACTGAGTGAGGGGGAGGGACTGAGTGAGGGGGAGTGAGCGGGACTGAGGGAGAGGGAGGGAGTGAGTGGGACTGAGGGAGAGTGAGTGGGACTGAGTGTGAGTGAGAGGGAGAGAGGGGGAGGGAGTGAGTGAGACTGAGTGGGAGGGAGGGACTGAGTGAGAGGAGAGGGAGCCTGGGGAGGAGTGGGTGGGAGGGAGGTAGGGGAGAGAGAATGAGGGAGGTAGGGGAGAGAGAATGAGGGGGAGGTGAGAGACAGAGGGATGTAGCCCGTTTTAACGGGCTTAACGGCTTGTATATATATAAATGATCTGGAAAGGAATACAATGAGTGAGGTAATCAAATTTGCAGAAGATACAAAATTATTCAGAGTAGTTAAATCACAAGCAGATTGTGATAAATTGCAGGAAGACCTTGTAAGACTGGAAAATTGGGCATTCAAATGGCAGATGAAATTTAATGTGGATAAGTGCATAAGAACATAAGAACATAAGAAAATGCCATACTGAGTCAGACCAAGGGTCCATCAAGCCCAGCATCCTGTTTCCAACAGTGGCCAATCCAGGCCATAAGAACCTGGCAAGTACCCAAAAACTAAGTCTATTCCATGTAACCATTGCTAATGGCAGTGGCTATTCTCTAAGTGAACTTAATAGCAGGTAATGGACTTCTCCTCCAAGAACTTATCCAATCCTTTTTTAAACACAGCTATACTAACTGCACGAACCACATTCTCTGGCAACAAATTCCAGAGTTTAATTGTGCGTGGAGTTAAAAAGAACTTTCTCCGATTAGTTTTAAATGTGCCCCATGCTAACTTCATGGAGTGCCCCCTAGTCTTTCTACTATCCGAAAGAGTAAATAACTGATTCACATCTACCCGTTCTAGACCTCTCATGATTTTAAACACCTCTATCATATCCCCCCTCATATAGGGAAAAATAGCCCATGCTACAGATACACAATGTTAGGTTTCATATTAGGAGGAGCTACCAACCAAGAACAAGATCTAGGCGTCATAGTGGATAACACATTGAAATCGTCAGTTCAGTGTGCTGTGGCAGTCCAAAATGCAAACAGAATGTTGGGAATTATTAGAAAGGCAATGGTAAATAAAACAGAAAATGTCATAATGCCTCTGTATCACTCCATGGTGAGACCGCATCTTAAATACTGTGTACAATTCTGGTCGCCGCATCTCAAAAAAGATATAGTTGCGATGGAGAAGATACAGAGAAGCGACCAGAATGATAAAGGGGATGGAACAACTTCCCTATGAGGAAAGACTAAAGAGTTTAGGATTGTTCAGCTTGGAGAAGATATGGCTGAGGGGGGATATGATAGAGGTGTTTAAAATCATGAGAGGTCTAGAACGGGTAAATATGAATCGGTTATTTACTCTTTCGGATAATAGAAGGACTAGGAGGCACTCAATGAAGTTAGTATGTGGCACATTTAAAACTAATCAGATAAAGTTCTTTTTCACTCAACGCACAATTAAACTCCGGAATTTGTTGCCAGGGAATGTGGTTAGTGCAGTTAGTGTAGCTGGGTTTAAAAAAGGATTGGATAAGTTCTTGGAGGAGAAGTCCATTACCTGCTATTAATTAAGTTGACTTAGAAAATAGCCACTGCTATTACTGGCATCAGTAGCATGGGATAGACTTAGTTTTTGGGTTCTTGGGTTTTTATGGCCTGGATTGGCCACTGTTGGAGACAAAATGCTGGGCTTGATGGACCCTTGGTCTGACCCAGTATGGCATGTTCTTATGTTCTTAAAGCCAGCAAGGTCCATCTTCCTTTTGCCTCCCTCTTCTTGCCCTCTTCACCCCACCCCACTCAACTATCCCCAAATTCAGATTATCATCTCAAACTAGTGTTTAGAGGTCCTTCTTTGGATGTTTTACCCCCTACTTTAAACCTACCTGGTAGATTACCTGCTACCTGAAGTGAAAATTTGCAGGAAAGAATTTCCTTTCAAGAAGTGTTGGTGGACTGACTGATTAAGAGACCAGTAGGTCCCTTTTCTTTTTCAACACTCCCGCCCCCAACATACCTTGGCAGCCCTACATAAGAACATAAGAAAATGCCATACTGGGTCAGACCAAGGGTCCATCAAGCCCAGCATCCTGTTTCCAACAGTGGCCAATCCAGGCCATAAGAACCTGGCAAGTACCCAAAAACTAAGTCTATCCATGTTACCATTGCTAATGGCAGTGGCTATTCTCTAAGGGCCAGATTTTAAAAAGCATTTACATGCGTAAATCTGGGTTTTACGCATGTAAATGCACTTTACTCGAGTAAGTGGGCTTTTGAAAATTGCTACAATATAAGCCATTGAATCGTCCATAGGATTTATTCGCATAAGTGCACTTTACGTGAGTAAATGGCTTTTGAAAATTGCTACAATAGTAGTTACATTTATGCGCGTAACTCCTTTGAAAATTACCCCCTAAGTGAACTTAATAGCAGGTAATGGACTTCTCCTCCAAGAAAATCAGCGCCTGAAGTACTGTTCTGAAATCAGTTGGTGTTAGTAGTGGTTTTAGTTTTCTGAGGATCATGAGTTTTGCATAGCCTTCTTTTACTTTTAGAGATATGTGTTGTTTTAGATTGATTTCTGGGTCCATTATTATTCCAAGGTTCCGTACTTTTTCAGCTAAGTCAATTTTCTGGTTGTTTTTGAGTATTATTGGGGTTTGAATGATTTTGATATTTTTTCGATCTAAGTGTAGAAATTCTGTTCTTTCGATGTTACTTACAAGTTCCATTTGGTTTAGTAATTGTTTTATTATGTCTAGATACATGTTAGCTAGGTTTAACGTTTTCTCTATTGTGTTCTCGATTGGTAGAATTAGTTGAATATCGTCTGTGTAGTAGATGGCATAAGGGCAACATGTATATATTAAAGAGGATTGCGGACAGGGCTGATCCCTGCGGTACTCCTGTTTTGAGATTGATTTTTTCTGATAATATAATATACTCTAATTATTTGTTGTTTTGTGAACCGTTTTGGTCAATATGCATTGTGAAAGACGGTATAGAAATGTTTTTAAATAAAATAAATAAATAAGATACTAATTGTTCCATGGCCGAGACAACCCTGGTATGCCTATCTAGTACAACTTTCCAATCTGACTTCAATAACCTTAGGGGACGGGGCAGATCTACTAACTCAAGAGAGGGGACTCTACTCCATCCATTGTATGCTTCCCTCCACCCAACAGCATAGATGTTGAGTTGAAGATACTAGAACAATTAAATTTGCCTCATGATATTCAGGACATTATAGTGTCTGCAAGAAAGCTTTCAACATGCAAGAACTATGCCTTCAAGTGGCGAATATACTCTGTGTGCTGTGCGACCAACAATATTGATCCATTCACATGTACTCCTGAAGAGCTATTAGTATATCTTGCTTAGGTCTAGCAACATCATCCATAAGAGAACATTAGAACATGCCATACTGGGTCAGACCAAGGGTCCATCAAGCCCAGCATCCTGTTTCCAACAGTGGCCAATCCAGGCCATAAGAACCTGGCAAGTACCCAAAAACTAAGTCTATTCCATGTTACCGTTGCTAGTAATAGTGGTGGTTATTATCTAAGTCAACTTACTAGCAGGTAATGGACTTCTCCTCCAAGAACTTATCCAATCCTTTTTTAAAAACAGCTATACTAACTGCACTAACCACATCCTCTAGCAAGAAATTCCAGAGTTTAATTGTGCAGAACTCCTGCTGGCTGAGGTGCTGGAAGTTCAACCTATCATACTAGGTCAGATGCTGCACTTTTGGGTCCAAGTCAAAGGATGCACGGTGGTGAACTATATCAATGGTTACGAATACTGAGCATGTGAGGGGGATATTTTTCTATCAGATATTGGTCCATTTTCATGCCTTTCACATCAAGGAGCTAGTCCTCAGAGGGGTTTTTAGCTGCACTTCCAACCCTTGAGACCATAATAGGTATGAGTGGGAACCCCCCCCCCCCCCCCCCGCCTCCCTCAATGCGGTCGAATGCCTTTTGGAAATCCAAATATACCACATATTTACTCACCCCTCCAAAAAAATGTAGGAGATTTGTGATGCAAGACTTCCCTTAGGTAAATCCATGTTGGCTGTGTCCCATCAAACAACGTCTATCTAAATGTTTTGTGAATTTATTCTTTATAACAGTTTCCAGGATTTTTCCTGGCACTGAAGTCAGGCTCATTGGTCTACAGTTTCCTGGATCACCCCTGAATCCCTTTTTAAATATAGGGGTTACATTGGCTATCTTCTAATCTCAGGTACATGGGATGATTTTAATGATAGGTTACAAATTTTTACTAATTGTTCTGAAATTTCATTTTTTAGTTCTTTCAGAACTAAACCAGAACTATCCAGTCCAGGCGATTTACTACTCTTCAATTTATCAATCAGGCCTACCACATCTTCCAGATCCTGTGCTTGTTACACAGTAGGCGCCCTGGTCTAGTGTTGCAGGAGCCCAGCTTGCATGTCACCCTGTCAGCCTAGCTCAATATGCTCCTCATAGGTCCAGGGGAAGCTACTGAACTTCTTCCAGACCACACATAAGCATTAGGCTTCTGCAGAAGTTCTCAGCCTCCCATTGGGAGAGGGTGAACAAGAGCTTGTGTGTCTGATAAATCAGGTAGAGATCCCTGCAGAGATCCCTAGTCACAGGACCTCCTCTGCAATGGCACACACTGGAGGCTTTTTTCTTCCATCAAATGTATGGTCTGTATTATAGCTCTTGAAGCTGCTGATGTTCTACCAAGAGATTTTTAAAGCCTGGAGCATAGATTATTCATCCAAGTTGTTACTCACCCCCATGAGAGTGGACTCCCTTCTTCACAACCCTACTCTGGATGTAGAGAAGGTAGAATCCCCTATGGTGGGCGACTGGCTCAGTTCAGTCGGAATCACTACAATCAGCGATCTTGTGGTGGCTGGCAGGGGGGTCAGTGGATGAATCCGGAAGCACTAGACTTACATATTGGCATGGAATGCTTTTCTGTCCCTGGCATACTCTTTTGAGAGATCAAGGGCAGATATTTGCTGCCCCCCCCCCCCCCCACACACACACATACACACACACCTGTCCTACCTGTCAGAGGGGGTTCTGCAGGCCAGAGGACCCCACTTGAGAAGCCCCATAACTCTGGACCTGCACACTGGCCCTAAGCCATGAATGCCTTGCCACACATTCAGCTTCCCTGCTCCTGCAGCCTAAGCAGGTTCAAGAGTAGGCCCCAGCATGTTTCATCACTGTGCTGAGGAAGGCCCTGAACAAATTAATGGTCCACAGTATGCACTTTGTGTCCCTCGCGTCTTACCCCGATACACACTGGAGGGTATTTTTCATAGATGAGAGTTACCCCTGGTCAGATGCCATATACCCTGAGCTGATCCCCAAACCCACCAGAGAGTTGGATGAAACATCCTACACAGTACAATGGCCACAATGAAGTATTTTGCCAGATTCACTAACAGCTCCCTCTGATGTTTGTATTGTGAAGTAGAGGAAGATTTGGCATATATATATATTCTTACAGTGCCCCTGCATCAACCACAGGGGCGGATTGGCCTATCGGGGGATCGGGCATCCCCCGGTGGGCCGGTTGCTCCAGTCACGTGGTCTGCCGTGCACGGCCGTGACAGAGCCGCATTCGGCAGACCACGTGATGTGTCCTGGGCCGGCCTGGGCAGCGAATACCCGGGCCGGTCGTCCTCGGGAATCCGCCGTTGATCAACCAGTTCTATTCCCTATTAAAAGTTTACTTTTAAAATGTTGTTTATATTTTACCATCTCCCCACTCCCCAGGCCTTTTTGTTCAGCCAGTGGGCAGAGAGGCATTACTACCCTGGTACCTTGAACTTTTGGGTTGCACCTTGGGCAAGTGAGAGCAACACCTAATCCCCCCCTTGCCAGGGTAACATCCCCCGCCCTTCCTGGACTCAGAGAAAGGAAACCTCGGGCAACCATTTTTCTCTCTATCTTGGTTGAGAATGAGAAAGTCACGGCTAAGTTCAGCCTTTCTGACTATAATGCTTTTTCCCCAATGGTTGAAGAATCAACCAATAGTTTATTTTATCAGAATTTTATGTGGGTCCTTTTGGTAGTTATTTCGGTGGCGGGGGAGGGGGGGCTGCAATCCACTCATAATAAAACAGATTTGAGGAAGGTGCTCTTACTGCTCCCTTCTTTGGACCAATCCGCAAAGTAACCATTTTTTCCCTCACTCCTTTCAGGAAGGGACCTTGGGGTTTGAAAGAGATGGGGCAGGAACACTGCCCTTTTTCTCCCTTTTCACCCCATCAGTTTTCTTTCCAGTGCAGAAGGGACTTTTCCCTTCATGCGCACTTTTTCTCTTCTGCTGTTTTTTTAATTCTTCGCCTCTTGTTTGTGGTTCCCCCCCAGGCCTCATGAATGCTTTTGGTTAGGATCTTTTGGCCTTTTTGTCTGTGTGCATTCTGGAGGAGGAAAGATTTCTGGTTGCTCCTCAGCTTGGCTGGAGGCTTTTTTCCCTGGGATTTTTTTTTTTTTTTTTTTTTTGTGCAGCTCTCTCTCTGTTTGTTTTTGGGCTATGCAGTCTTCTTTTTCTCCTTTTTGCCTTCCAATGTTTGTGGGGTTCTTTTTATAAACGTTTCAGGTCTTCTTTTCTTAAAAGAAGCTTTTTCGGATTAACTCTTTTTCCCCCATTAGTGTCTCTGGTGTGAGTGAGACTGCACCCTTCCCTGCCCTAAATCAGTCTGGTTTCACCTTCCCCCACCTGAAGTAACCGCAAGCTGGAAAAGCCAGCAGGGCCCATCCTCCTTTTCTTTTTTTTCCCTTCCTCCTCCCTCACTTCCAAATTCAGGATATTATCTCAAGCTAGCAATGTCTAGTGGCCCTTTTTTTGGTGGTCTATCCCTTGCCCCCTCCCTCCCCTTATTCCTACATGGTATATTACCTGCTAGCTGAAGTGTCAACTAGCAGGAAGGAATTTTCTTTTCAGAAGTGTTTGAAGGCTGGCTGATTAAGCCACCAGCAGCTTCCTTTTCTTTTTCAACACCCCCATAGGGGACTCAAGCATGCTCGCACCCAGGAATGGGTTGAAAAGCAGAGGCTTCTCTGGTCATGGAGACCAAGTTCCGGGCTTTAATCAGATCTTGATTGAAGACTGGCAGCCTTGAGAGGTTTCTGCCATAACCTCTCAGACGAGTACAAAAAAGCTACCAGTCATATTGTAGGTTGCACAATTGGCGAAGATAGTAACAGGCCAGAATATGCCACTGCGGAGGTGGGTCTGCGTAAAGGAGCCTCTGCAGGGCCTGGAAGCAGAAAGTTCGGACCTGGCTTTGGATACATACCAGATTTTGCCCACCCTCTCCCAGTAGGAGGCTCAGAACACCAGCAGAGACCAAGTGCCTCACAGCCCAGAAAAAATCTAGCAACCTCCTCTGGGTCCGGGCCAAGAATTCAGGAGTCAGACTCAGGGCAATCAATCGGTGCCAGATCATGCTTGCCACTAGCTGGCTGATCATCAAGGTCCTTCCCCTGAGGGATAGCGTGAGCAGACCCATCCACGATCTCAGGTGAGTGCTTACTTTGTCTTCCAGCTTGCGCCAGTTGACAGGGGCCGTGGTCTCCGCAGTTGACAGGTGGACACCTAGGTACTGCAACGTCTCCCCACTCCAAGTTAGATGACAAAAAGCTTTGGGGAACATATCCACCTGTCTTCCTACTAAAAGTACGGACATTTGGCCCAGTTGATCCTCGCTGAAGACGCAGCAGAGTACACCTGCTGACATTTCTGTGTCCTCACTAGATCAACCAGGTCTTGGGAAATGAGGAGTATGTTGTTGGCATATGGCAAAAGACTCACCTGCATCTCAGGTTCCTGCAGCACCAGCCTGCTGAGCCTCCTGCATAGGAGGTGCAGGAAAGGCTTGATGGCTAGGGAATATAGTTGCCCCGACAAGGAGCACCCTTTTCGGACTCTTTGCCTGAATGCCAGAGATGCCATTGGGGACCAATTGACCTTCATGAGGCACTCTGCAGAGCTATACAGGAGTTGAAGATGACTCATGAAGTGTGGGCCAAAACCAAATACTTGCAGGGTTTCCATGAGGTATCCATGATCTACCCTGTCAAATGCCTTCTCTTGGACTAGAGCGAGAAAGGCAATCGGCAGACCAGTCCTGCGAGTGAGATGGATCAGATCCCGGACCAAACAGATGTTATCAAATATGGTCTGGCCCGGGATCATGTAGGACTGCTCAGGGTGAATCACGTTGGCTAGCACAGATATAAGCTGCAGAGAGTTAGCTTTGACTATGATTTTATAGTCTGTGCTGAGCAGCGAGACTGGGTGCCAGTTCTCCATGTCGCGCAGGTCCCCCTTCTTAGGCATGACAGCGGTAACCGCCCAGTCTCGAGGGCTTCATCTAGGACCCTCAGGAGGTCAGGCCCTAGTTCACTCCAGAAGTGACAATAGAACTTCACGGTCAGCCCGTCGATGCCCTGAGACTTATTGTAGGGCATCAGACCTAGGGCTTCAGAGAGCTTGGCGAGATCAAGAGGTGCGTCCAGTCGCTCCCTATCACCCTGATTGTGGGAAACCCCTCCCATAAAACCCTGCAGGCGTCTGGGTCAGTGGGATTTGGAGAGAAGAGCACTGAGTAGAATTCTCTAGCTCTGGATCGAATACTCTCCAGATCATTAAGGAGAAACCCGTCCGCAGACAGCAGGCATACTATCTGCTTCCTAGTCCCCCTTCTCTTCTCCAACCCATAGAAGAAGTGTGAGCAACAATCCATCTCTCAAAGGATTTGGATGCATGACCTGATGTAAGCCCCTCAGTTCCAATGCTCGAATAGGTCCCAGAGGGTGCGCTTCTTATCAATGTAGAGGCTTCTCAGACCTTAGTCCCCAAGAACAGGTAGGTAAGAACATAAGAACATGCCATACTGGGTCAGACCAAGAGTCCATCAAGCCCATTATCCTGTTTCCAACAGTGGCCAATCCAGGCCATAAGAACCTGGCAAGTACCCTAAAACTAAGTCTATTCCATGTTACTGTTGCTAGTAATAGCAGTGGCTATTTTCTAAGTCAACTTAATTAATAGCTGTTCCATTCCCCTTTGTAAACTGTACATTTTGTAAATTGTATATGCTGTAAACCGAGATGATGGTACCCGAACCGAATTTCGGTATATAAAAACCACATAAATAAATAAATAATGGACTTCTCCTCCAAGAACTTATCCAATCCTTTTTTAAACACAGCTATACTAACTGCACTAACCACATTCTCTGTCAATAAATTCCAGAGTTTAATTGTGCGTTGAGTGAAAAAGAACTTTCTCCAATTAGTTTTAAATGTGCCACATGCTAACTTCATGGAGTGCCCCCTAGTCTTTCTATTATCTGAAAGAGTAAATAACCGATTCACATTTACCCGTTCTAGACCTCTCATGATTTTAAACACCTCTCTCATATCCCCCCTTAGCCGTCTCTTCTCCAAGCTGAAAAATCCTAACCTCTTTAGTCTTTCCTCATAGGGAAGCATTTCCATTCCCCTTATCATTTTGATCGCCCTTCTCTGTACCTTCTCCATCACAGTTATATATTTTTTGAGATGCGGCGACCAGAATTGTACACAGTATTCAAGGTGTGGTCTCACCATGGAGCGATACAGAGGCATTATGACATTTTCCGTTTTATTCACTATTCCCTTTCTAATAATTCCCAACATTCTGTTTGCTTTTTTGACTGCCGCAGCACACTGAACCGACGATTTCAATGTGTTATCCACTATGACACCTAGATCTCTTTCTTGGGTGGTAGCACCTAATATTGTGTAACTATAGCATGGGTTATTTTTCCCTATATGCATCACCTTGCACTTATCCACATTAAATTTCATCTGCCATTTGCATGCCCAATTTTCCATCTCATAAGGTCTTCCTGTACTTTATCACAATCTGCTTGTGATTAACTACTCTGAACAATTTTGTATCATCTGCAAATTTGTATCATCTGCAATTTTGTATCATCTGCTTTTCAAGATCGAGCAACTCCCCCTCTAGATACTCGATCCCATCATCACGCCTCCTTTTGGCGCATCTGGCATACTCCTGACAGAGGATCTTGAGACGAACCTTTCTCATGTCCCACCACCAACTCAATGAGGAGAAGTCCACCTCATAGCTATGCCAGTCATCCCAAAATTCCCGAACCAATGTCAAAAACCCAGGTCCTCCAGTAAGGAATTGTGTAAAACTGCCAATAGGATGCTCAGGGCTCTGCTGACTCCAACCCTACCATCACAGTCATTACATTGTGATCCGTGAATGGCACCAGTCTAATAGCACTTGATCAGACTCATGACATCAGGTGGCTAGATATATAAAACCTGTCGATTTGGGATTGGGACACCGCCCCTTCTCTCACCCTGAGAAAGGTGAAGGTTGTTACGTGTCCCGGCCGTGCTAAGCCCACACCCAGGCCTACTCCCCCCAGGAATCCAGCTGCCAGCTCCAGTTCACCTTCTCTCGCGGTGGTGGGCAGCTGCCTTCATCCCCTAGTGCCTGCAGCCACATCTACCACTTGTGACTCCTGCGCGGTTCCTCCTTGTGCCTGGCGGGTCTCCCTGCGTGGGCCATGGAGTGATGCCGCCGTCCTGCTTCCTCTGGGCCCTGGCTTAGGTGTGCACGCGACTCGCGCAATCTTAAAGGGGTCGCAGCGGGAAAGTAGCCCGCGGCTCCGGATGATGACATCACTGGGCCTCTGTATAAAAGGCAGGGTCCAGCCACTTATTCCCTGCCTTGGCAACAGGACTCCACGATTGCTTGTGTGCTCGTTGCGCGTTCCTGTTCCTGTCATTGTTCCTGGTTCCTATGCCTGTTTTTTCCTTCGTCTGCTCCTCATACGCTTGGACTGATTCTCTGGTATTGGCCCCTGCTTCATCTGGACTGCGCTTGGACTGATTCTCTGGTATTGACCCCTGCTTCGTCTGGACTACACTTGGACTGATTCTCTTGTATTGACCCCTGCGTCTGGACTACACTTGGACTGATTCTCTGGTACTGACCTCTGCTTTGTCTGGACTATGCTTGATCTGATCTCCTGACTCTGACCTCAGCTCTGCTTCTGGTACTGTGCCTTCCTGCCGCCTGCTCTGACTCCACCATCAGCGCAACAAAGAGTTCAGAGGACTCGGGGTGGTCTCACCAGACGTCAGTCAGGGAGAAGAGGCAGACTAACTCCCTCAGGACAACCAATGAGCCCTGGTGTGGTTCCTGGCTGTTCCTGTCCAGGGCCTTGAGAGTACAGTTAAAATCACCCCCAAGCACCATAGCTTTATCGACAACCAAGCTAGCAAGATAGGTTAATATCTAGCTGGAAAACTGCTTCCTACTGGGCCCTGTGCTCGGAGTGTACATGTTAAGGAAATTAACGATTCTGCACTGGAGCCAGACCCTGACGTGCAGCAGTCTTTCTGTCATGGCAGCCTTCACATAAAGCACCTCAGGCTGAAAGGTCTCTACAAACAGTATCATCACTCCATAAGATGTAGCAGTGAGGTAGTTAAAAAAGACACTGCCATGCCACTCCAGTAGTCATTTGGCCTCATCTGCCAGAGTGGTGTGGGTCACTTGGAGGAAGCTCACAGCATACTTCTCCCCTTGCAGGAAGATGAGTACCTGGAGTTTCTGAAACCCCACCCTATAGCTGTTGACATTGAGTGTACCTACGTTAAAAGTCATCCTCTGTCAATCTTATTCTCAAGTCCTTACTTAAGGAGCTTGAGGCTGTTACAGAACTTATGGAGATGAGCATGTTCAGCCATCCCATACAGTTTGGCCAGATGGTTGGCTCAGAGAATGACCCAGACTGATCATGGAGCAACTCTGCTTCTGGCCACTTCTCCAATGCCAAGCACTCCTTCTTTCTGAGATGCAGGGTTCCCTCCAGAAATTGAAGGATCTCCTGTTTCAGGGTGATAGGAGCCTCAGAATCTGCAGGCTCTGGACTACCTACAGACTCGTCATCTGACTTCTCATCATCCCTTGCCTCCCCACTGCTGAGGATTTCAAAGCTCTCCCCATGATCAGGGAGAGACTTCCTCCTCAACTTGATCTTAATTGGTTCCTTACTGTCCTGAGATGGATCTCTGATTGTGAGGAATCTGTGAACTCCCCAGCGGTAGAAACTAGAGACGCTTGGTATGGTGCCTCCAGAACTGAGGAGCTCCTTCGGAGGGGTTATGGTCACCATTACTAGATCTTCAGGAGAATGGCTAGTGAGGGGAGAAGCAACCTCTAAGGGGGCTATAGGTGTTGCTTTCTTTCTCTCCGGTGTTTCAGCAGAGCCGGTATCCATGGGCAAGTCCGGGGTCACTGAGAGTCTAGAAACTCCTTCCTCCTCAGCCACTGTCTCCAGCTTCACCTCTCCTGAGGCCAAATCTATCCCACTGATTGTCTTGACCTCTGTCTGTGGCTGGGGTCAGATCTGGCTCCCCATCCTGGCCAGGTGGTAACGCCAAGAGAGCTCTCCCTCTCCTCTTCAGCAGTCCGGGATTCAGAGGTCTTCAGGTTGGCTGGTGGTGGTTGGAAAGAGGAGAGAGGGATTTCCTCTGCGGTTCTGCCAGGAGGAGGATTTTCTGCCCCCCTGAGCCATGATGGTGGAGGGGGGATCTCACCAAAAGAGATCTGCTCAGGGACTCGCTCTGACCATGAGAGATGATGTTTTGGGGATCGGGCCTCTGATGGTGTAACTGCTTTGGCGATCTGATGTTTCAAGATCTCTGCTCCAGGTCCTTGCTGGTAATTGGGCCTGGATTCTCAGAGTCTGATTCTGAGTCCCTTTCCCATAAGGAACCAACATCCTCCTCCTGATTTTGGGAGCAGGATTTTCCTCCCCTGTGCATTTACCCCACACACAGTCCAATCCTGGCTCCTCCCTTTCCTTCTTTCCAATCTTTATTTCTTCTTCAGCAGAGGTGTTGTTAAGGGGAGAGATGACATGAAAAGGGTCGGGAAGGTTTGTTGCTTCCTCTATGGGGGTGGACAGATGTGAATATTGACAGGGAAGGCATTTGTTCTCCTTCTTTAAGCCGCTCCATTATCCTTTTGGCAGTGGATGAATCTCCAGAGGCTGTCCCCATTCCCCCTGCTGAAACTTTTTTTTGGGAGGCGGTTAAGTCCTCTGCTAATAGTGGTAGCATTGGGGTGGCATCCACATTCTCATTAGATGCGGTCCCCTTCACAATGGAATTCGCAGGGGTGGCTGCCATCTTCCCATCAGTCCCCTGCAAGTTAAATTTTGCAGAGGTAGTTGCCAGTTTCTCATCTGAGACAGTTCTCTGCAAGTTAGAATTTGTAGGGGTGACTGCCACGTACTCATAGGGGGCAGTCCCCTTTGAGGTGGATTCTGTAGGGGTGGCTGCCTCATTATCATCCAATGTGTGAGGTATTTGCAGGGTTGTACTGGGGTGAGGATTGGCCTCTTTGGGATGGTGAGTGGAGAGACTGCATTTTCCCTGTCACTCTGGCATGCCCTGCTAGTTTTCTGTGTAGCTTTTTTTGGCATGGTAGAGGAAGTTATCACCTTATTGCCATACTTGGCAGTAGGGGTTCTGGCTGTGATGTTCCTGGGGATCTCTGAGATGGTTTTAGAGGGTCCCCTATCAAGGCCTGCTGTTCCTCACCACTGGCAGTTATGTTGGGGTGATGGGCATCTGTAATTTTGGCGGTGAAGGGGGAGACCAGAGTCATGTCAATTGGGCGGATCCTACCAGAGTTGGTAGGGATGCTAGGACCTTGGTCCCCAGAGGTACAGGTGGAATTTGGGGTGGATGGTTTTGCAGCTGCCAAGTGTTAGAAGCAGCTACAGATGAGGGGGCAGCAGAGCAGGACAGCTTGGGGGTGGCAGACTTATTGAATTTCTTTGCCTTGGGACATACTTTGCAAGTATGCCCCACCTCCCTGCACAAGAAGCACCTCACCTCCTCTGTGCTGTAGTAGATAGTGTGTGGGGTCCCCTCATGTGGGATAATAAAAAAGCCCTCCCTTCCTTCCCTGAGGCAGCTCCATGGTCACCTGCAGTCTATAGGACAGTGATGGGAGAGTGAACCTCCCCCAGGGTGCATAGGTGAGCCATCATTACTTCCTCAGGAATATAGGGTGGCACATTTGATAATACCACCTTGGTTCCAGGGAACTCCAGAGGCTCAACTGGTACAGACCCCCCTCCACCACTATGCCCTTTACAATTGCCGTATGTGTGGTTGCCAGCGTACGGAGGAAAAATACTATTTTTCCATACATCCTGCCAGCTGCCACAATGACTGCAGGACCCACCACTTTGACCAGTGCCATGATATGGTCCTCAATAGTTGCCCCTCCCATTGCTGCACACCTTACCTCATGCCTCCAGGTTAGCCCATGGAACGGGTAGGTGACATATTGTATTGGGTATGGAGCTCTACTGCCTGATCCTGGTCTTCTGCCGACGACCGCACCGAGGGCTGGCCTGTGCAATTGGCGCCGCAGACCCACCAGGGTAAGGCCTTAAATTTCTCACTTACCCTCGGAGGGTCCACCGCCGACCGCGAGGCTTCCTGCACCATCTCACCGCCGGCAGAGCCCGCCTCCAGCCAGTCCCTCCTGGGACCAGCCAATCAGCGCGGTTGCACCCGGCACCCGACAACCAATAGAGCCAGGCCCTAGAGGCCTTTAAATTCAATCTCCTCCGGCGCTTCTTTCTCTTCTGCCGACGACCGCACCGAGGGCTGGCCTGCACAACCGGCGCCGCAGACCCACCGGGGTAAGGCTTTAAATTTCTCACTTACCCTTGGAGGGTCCACCGCCAACCGCGAGGCTTCCTGCGCCATCTCACCGCCGGCAGAGCCCGCCTCCAGCCAGTCCCTCCTGGGACCAGCCAATCAGCGCGGCTGCACCCGGCACCCAACAACCAACAGAGCCAGGCCCTAGAGGCCTTTAAATTCAATCTCCTCCTGCACCACGCGCCGAGCGTCACGCACCGAAGGAGCGCGACAAAGGGGCCTGCCCCTTTGTGCGCCTCTTCGTGCAGCCCCGCCGAGGAGCCCCTACTCCTGAAATTTGAAGTTACTTCTATTCAAGCTCGGCGACATCCCTAATCAAAATTCAAAGAACGCCAGCCTCCGGCCTCCCGCTAACAGGGAGATGCCTTCACCTGCCGCAGGCTTATTAGAAACTTTTCTCCTCTCCCCTTACTGATGATCCACCGGTGAAAGAAGAACCTGCCTGGGCCTGTGCACTCGGCGCTAAAGCCCGTTGGGGTAAGGCCTTCACTTCTACTCTCCCCCCAATGGACACCTTCCAACAACGAGGCGCTATCAACCCTCCTCCACCGCCTGCTGCCTTGCCTCAACCTCCAGCTTTCCCACCATCTCCCATACTTAACTGCCCACACACCTACAAATCCCTCATCCCCATCATGATTTCCCCCACTACCCAATTTTTAGGACTCGCTCTTTTCACCATCATATTATTCAACGCCCAATCGCTCACTAAGAAAACGCTGATCCTCAACGACCTTCTTCTGGACACAAATCCAGACTTCTGCGCCATAACTGAAACATGGCTCAAAACCTCGGACATCGCTCTTATAAACCAGCTACCAACACAGACCTACGATTTGTTCTCCATCCCAAGACGGAAAAAAAGGGGTGGGGGTATTTTCCTAGCAGTCAAAAGTCCCTGAGATTCGCACAATATCCAATTAACTCATCTGCTAAACTAGAAACAAGCCTCGTCAAATCAGAACATCTTCAAATCCTCCTGGTCTATGCCCCCCCCCCCCCCCCCGACCTGCTAGATTCTGATGCCTCTCCCATTCTTGAAATAATAGCATCACACCTAAATCTGGACTCCCCAGCCATAATCCTGGGAGATTTTAACTTACATGTAGACAAATCCCCTCACTCAACTAATTGCGAAGCTTTCCTAACTGCCATGTCAGCCATGGGATTCAAGCAGCTAATCAACAAACCTACCCACAAAGCGGGTCAAACGCTGGATCTCATCTTCATAAACTCAGGTATTTCACATACAGCGCAACCAGTGTGCAAACAAGTCCCTTGTTCAGACCACACCTTAATCTCCACCACCTTCTCACTGATACAACTGAGCAACAAACACTGCCCCCTACCATCATTTCTCTACAGGAAAACCTGCTCCTCGGAGCACCTCACCAAACACCTAGGCCCAGAACTCTCTCATTGACGTCTCCACCCCCAACTCGGCCCTCCACTCCTGGTCCAAAATAACTGAATCAGTATCAAATATACTTTGTCCCTTGACAACAAAAAAATTCAAACACAATGCGACCAAAAGACAACCTTGGTTCAACGATGAACTTCGAAAACTCAAACATCTCCTTCGTCAGAAAGAAAGAAAATGGCGTAAAGCCACATCACCGACCACCCTCTCTGATTACAAAAGCACCCTCCACTTATACAAGAGTTTCACTTTGAAAACAAAAAGGGACTTTTATGCTCACAAGATCCATAACCTCATCTTTGACTCCAAAGCTCTGTTCGCCTATGTTTCCAATCTTACAAAAACCAATACTCCAGACATTCCATTCGACCAAGCTCAACCAAAAGCAGATGAGTTGGCCCTTTACTTCAGCAAAAAAATCACCAACCTTCTTACACAGCTGACACCTAATACGTACTCACCATCTAGCACATATCTCCACCCAACAAAGACATTTCCTTCAATTACTTCGAACCCATTACTATTTCAGAGATACAATCTGTTCTGAAGAAAATGAAACCGTCTTCACACCCTTTTGATCAAATCCCGTCCAAACTGCTTCTGCTAATCCCGGATACAATCTCTAAAGCACTGGCTGACATTATAAATTGTTCCTTATCCCAGGGTATCTACCCAGACGAACTTAAAATGGCCTCCATTAAACCACTCCTAAAAAAACCGAACCTAAACACCAATGATCCCAACAGTTTCCGTCCAATCTCCAACCTCCCTTTCATAGCTAAAGTTATGGAAAAATTAGTTAACACACAATTATCGAATTACATTGATGATCACCAAATTCTGTTTCCTAATCAATATGGATTTCGCAAAGCATTAAGTACCGAATCACTACTCCTTTCCCTCACAGACTACCTCCTCACCGGCCTTGATAAAGGTCACGCCTACTTATTAATCCTTCTGGACCTCTTGGCTGCATTCGATACAGTCAACCACACTCCATCCTCCTAAATCAGCTGGCAAACATCAGCGTTACAGGCACAGCACTGGCTTGGTTCAAAACTTTCCTGGGGAACAGAGGATACAAGGTCAAAATTCACAATAAAGAATCTCACTATTATTCATCCTCTCTAGGGGTTCCTCAGGGCTCCTCCCTCTCACCCACGCTCTTTAATGTTTACCTTCTCCCACTCTGCCAACTGCTAACTAAATTGAACCTGAACCATTTCCTATACGCAGACGATGTACAGATCGTGATCCCCGTAAAAGAATCCATTAATAAAACATTACAATTTTGGGAAAACTGCCTGCTAGAGATCAAACACCTCCTCACCAGTCTAAACTTAATTCTCAATGCTTCAAAAAGTGAATTCCTTCTTATATCCCCGGAAAACAACATCACCACTAACCCACCAGCCAACCTTCAAATCTCTCACGTAAGAGACTTAGGAGCTATCATTGACAACCGTCTTAACCTAAAAGCATTCATCAACCAAACTATCAAGGATTGCTTTCACAAATTACATGTCCTCAAAAGAATTAAGCCACTCTTCCACTTTCAGGACTTCAGAACAATTTTACAAGCAATAATCTTCTCTAAAATAGATTATTGTAACTCTGTCTTATTAGGTCTCCCTGCATCTCATACCAAACCTCTACAGATGGTGCAGAATACAGCAGCTAGAATTCTGACCAACTCTAGGAGAATTGACCACATCTCCCCAATCCTCAAAGACCTACATTGGTTGCCAATTTACTACAGAATCATTTACAAGTCCATCTCTACTATTTACAAAGTCATCCATCACCACGCTCCGCTCAACTTACAAATTCCTTTCAAAAAACATACCTCCTCCAGACCCATCAGAGAGTCTTATAGAGAATCACTTCATGTTCCACACGCCAAAACCTTTCAAACCAAATCCCTCAAAGACAGAGCCTTCTCAACAGCAGGACCATCATTATGGAACTCCATCCCATCCGACCTGCGACAGGAACCGTGCCTACCGACATTTAGGAAAAGGCTGAAAACATGGCTTTTTAAGAAAGCCTTTCCAGACCTCAACTGATCCTTACCTTACCGGCCATTCACTATCAGATCTCACCAACTCACTGTTAACAATCTCCATCACTACATTAATTCTACAACATTGTAAATAATTTGCTCTCGGTTAAACTCCTTCTGCTACTTTCTCTTCTGCTCCCAGTTGTGCACTTCCCTGTTTTATTGTAACTGCAATATTTCTAACCATGCACATGTTAAAGTTTTTTGTATTTCTCTGTGTTTCTCACCCCTTGTTAAATGTAAACCGGCATGATGTGATACCTGTCATGAATGCCAGTATAATAAAAACACTAAATAAATAAATAAATAAATGTTATGCCCATCCTACATCCCTCCCAGCAGAGCCACCAGCTGCTGAGCCTGATACCACCACTGCATAGGATCGTTTGCGGTGGTTTGACTGCAGCAGAAGTGGATGCAATGACCGGGGAGGAACTTGGTCTCTGATCTTTATCTTTACTGTGCCCTGCTGCTGCTTGAGGTATTTTAGTAATTTCCGCAGCATCAGGGACACCGCGATGCAGCCACTTCTGAGGTGGAAGGAAGGGTAGTGCTGGCCAGAAGGCTACCTCAGTGGTGGAAGGAGCTGAGGCAGGCAAGGTGTTTTCTGTGGCTGGCATAGGGTCCACTAAAATAAGGGTCTGCCCCAGCAGATAACAGTGCTGGGAGATAGGAGTATTGTGCCCAGCAACAGCACAGATGTCCTTATTAGCTGTTGCTGGGTTAGATGCTGCATTTTGAGGGGGTGCAGTGATAGGAGATCCTGGGGGTGCAGCTGCAGCTGATGTTGTTGCTGCAGCTTTTGGGGTACCAGCCGGAAAGTCACAGATGTTCTTCTTTAAGGAATAGGCCACGGGGACTGGGACTGAAGCAGCCTCTACTGAAATTAAAAGGGAGGTGAGAAAGGTTGCTTAAAGCGTGACTTTTTCTTTTCTAAAATATTTTTTATATAAATTAAATGTGTACAAATAAGTGAAATGACCGTGAAGTTTTAACTGAACAAGTGAACCTATGCTCCATAATTAAAAAGAGAGTGCACAAGGGAGTGAGAAGTGCAAAAAAACTGGAAATAAAACATACTTAGAAAAGAAGGCTCCTTGGCTGCTCCGGGAAGGCTTATAGCAGGGGTCTGATTAGAGCTCAGCTGGGCGCTTCGGAGCTTGTGGCTCTGCTGAGCCCTCCCCCTCCCCAGAGCTGCAGGAGCCCCAGTGGTTAAATAAAGAAAATAAAAAGGAAAGAGCTTGCTGGTCTTTTAAGTTATAAAACTAAACTAAAATTTAAAAAGGCAATTGTTGGGGAAGGGTTGAAATTAAATAACTAAATCAAGCAAAACAACTGAAATAAAGCTCTCCCTTCAGTTCCAATGGGAGGCTGAAGGAAAGAGCAGAACAGAACAAAACTGTAAAGCAAATAAGAAAGGACATGTGTTTTGAAATTAACCCTGCCTAAAACAAAACTCACCCTAAAACTAAAGCCCTCAAAAACTGTCACTGCCTACCTAAAACTTCACCCTAAAACAAAGAGTAAAATATGTCAAAATTATAAAGCTAAGTAAACAAGATACATGAAAATAAAGGTTTCTTAATCTCTGCTGCAGGAGCACAGTGTGCACACAGCCTCTTGTCAAAGAGGGAAGGCCAGGACTGCATGCACCGGTCCTGAAAATCTGGAGCTAGTTGGCAACCCTATGCATAACCACCAAGGAAGGACTTTAGTTTCAAGCTCTCACCACCACCCCCTTTTTTATCACATCAATTGTCATTCACTGGCCTGGTCCAGCAGCCCTAGCTGATGAACACCACACCAAAAGCTCCTCGACTGGGGCAGGCCAAAGGCACTGGGCAAGATGCCCAGCAGAAAAAGTAAAAGATAAAAAGGCGACTGCATGTGGACATCGTCTCTTTCCCTCCGGGAAATGATGAATGACGGTGGAAAATTCTGCCCCCCCATCTGGTGCAGTCCTCCAAGGGAACCAAAAGCACCCTGCTGGATTTCCATGAGGAGCTGCTCTCTATGGGGCCAATGCAATACAGTGCGCTCAGCCGAGCGCACTGTATAACCCGCAGTCGGACGCGGGATAAGTAGGCGCTAATCCACCCCCTAATGCAATAGGGGGATTAGCGCCTATTTAACACCCGTCCGACACGGAGTGAATGAGATGGCGCTCATCACATGCAAATGCATGTGAATGAGGCTATTACTCATTCACTCCGAATGCAAAAAGATAAATGTGCGTCTCAGACGCACATTTATCGCTCAGCTATTAACGCCTGCCTGGAGCAGGCGTTAATAGCTGAGCACATTGAAAAGAAGTACAGAAAAGCAGAAAAAACTGCTTTTCTGTACTTCTTTATTTAAAGTAAAAAAAAATAAATAAATAAAATAACTCGGCAGACCGCCAAGTTATGGAGACCGACGCTGGTAAACTCGGCATCGGTTTTCATAACCGGCCGTCTGCCAGTAATGAAAATGGCTGCCGATAAACCCGGCGGCTGTTTTATTACTGGCAGACAGATTATGAAAACCGAGGCCAAAGCTGACGGGCGTCGGTCTTCATAACCAGCAGCCGCGACCCCCTAATTTGAATATTTCATGGCGACCCCCCTTGCGGACCCCATGCGTGCGTTAAAAAAGCGGACGCTGAAAAGTCAGCGCCCGCTTTCAGCGCACATAATTGCATCGGCCCCTATGAGATGTTTAGCAGCAGTTCTGTGGCACCAAGCGCCAGACAACAATGTCTTCTTGCCTGGGATGGGAAACACAACCGGATTTGACTTGTTCCCTCGTGCAGTGACCCATTCCCAACACACACACACACACACACTCCCTTCAGTGGTCACAGTGCTTGCCATGAGCCCACACAGGTCCAGTGGCAGTATCCAGTTGCTGCCCCCCTCCCCCTGATGACCCAAAAGGGAAATCCCTTTTCTGTAGGTAAAGCCCCGAGCTAGGAGCCCCTCTGAAAAAAGAAAGGAGGGCAGACAAAGGAAAAGGGGAGGAAAGAAAGGGAGGCAGGAGACTTTGTCAGGAAACTGAGTCGAAGTCACTTATGCTTTCTTCACCACCCTGCAAAACCTGTGTGGGCTGCCAGAGGAGTCTCTCCTCCTGAGAATGGACTTAGCGGTGGACAGAGATGTGGCCGGAGGTGAAGAAGACCCAGGTGCTGGCGGAGATCCTGCCACAAGAGAGGGATGCACCAGACAGGCCCCTGGGTGGGTAACTCTTCAGGAAGAAGCCCCTGGGTGGGCAACTCTTCAGGAAGAAGCCCCTGGGTGGGCAAACTGAAAAGGAGAGGGTGGGAGGCCTGGGTGGGAGACTCATGGCGGAAAAAGCCCCCGAGTGGGAAGCTCATCATGAAGAAGCATCCCGGAAGGAAGACCAAAAAGCGGGGGAGCTCCCCTTGCATCACACAGGCCTCGGGTGAAAAAAGAAGAAATTAAGAAGGGGGTAGAGCTATCCCTCTTGAGAAAGCCCTAGGAACAAAGTCTGGAGCGGCGAAGCCCCTTGGTGGAGAAACTGTCCAGAGGGGTGGTGCCTCTCCCCCTCCCCGAGAAAACCAGGCTCTGAGCAGGTACACCTCCCTCAGTAGAAGGGAGGGAGGAAATCAGGCCAAAACTCCTGAATGGGAAGCTTTCTCCATAGCAGCCCCAGACATGCTAGCTGCATAAGGACAGCTTGGCCAAAAGACTAGCTCAAATGGCAACCTCTTTTTGCCCCTGACCACTGGCACTGTCCAAGCAGCAACCGAGGTCAGGAAGCCTGGAGGGGGTAAAGCCTGGGAAACCAGATGACAAAGGAAGGCCAAAAACATTCAGCATGGGGCTGATGACAGTCAGCAAAACGGCAGCCCAAATCCTCGCTCAGGCTTAGGGATGAGGGCCCTGTTTGTAGTAAGCCATCTGATACAGTAGTCGGAGTCGCAACCATCAGGCATGGTCCCTCAATTCACCCCCATATATCGCAGAACACAGCCCTCTGCAGATGCCATGTGCTTTAGAAAATAGATGCACTCTATCCATTTGCAGGAATCACGGATGGAAGCATTAAATCAGGGGTAGGCAATCCCGGACCTAGAGCGTCAAAAACAGGTCTGGTTTTCAGGATACCCACAATGAATATGCATGACATATATTTGCATACATTGGAGACAGTAGATGCAAACATACCTCGTACATATTCATTGTGGATATCTAGAAAACCAGACCCGTTTGTGGCACTCCAGAACTGGAATTGCTTACCTGCCTTGGATCAAAACTAACCACAATGATTAAACATCAGTTTTTCTGTGCAAGAAAGAAGTAATAACCAAGTTCGTGGATAGAACGAGCTTGTTTTCCCTATACATACAAAAAAACAGAAACAATAAATATCTACATACTGATATTTTTGAAAGAGATCAAGTCTATAACAGAGCGACCAGTTAATTTAATTTAACTTTTATTTTGGAGATTGATTTAGACTAGCGGTGGAGGCATGAGCTAATTGTATCCTGATCCTTGCCTTGAGGGGTTTCAAAGCCCTGGAGCAACTATTCTCTGTATTTTGTTCTGTCTACCTTAGCCAAGCTATTGCATTTCTCTCTGCTGTGGCGAGGAGAGCAGATCGTGACGAGAAAATCAGAGGGAAAAGGAGAGAGGGAAAAAGGAAAAAGAGAGGGGGGAAGTTGGCAAAAAAGAGAGACTTTTGTTCTTCAATGTTTCAGGTAAGGTCTGACGGTTTCGGTTTGTTATTCTTGCTAAGGATGGTACGGCTGGGGACTTTCGGGTGCAACTCGCTTTTACGCATGTGCCAGCAATAGGAGCGCACTACAGTTCCTGGCAAATCTCTCTCTCTCTCTCGTTCTCTTTCCCTCTCTGCGTTTTCATCATCACGTCCTGGAAAAGAAGAAAAGGGGCAGAAAAAAAAAACAAACCAGGGGCGGGAAGCGGGCCATCGCGGTGGAGGCAGGATTGTGTGCATGGCTGGGGAGGGCGGGACAGCTTTGCTCCGGACGGGCGCCTGGGCTCCCGAGCTCCACTGAGTGTGTGTGTGAGCGCGCGCTCGGGCTCTGCTGCTGCTGCAGCCCGGACTCCAGGCACCGTGCAGCCCGCAGCTCCGCGCCTTCCACAGCTGCTTCCCCCACTAAAAAGACAAGGGGAAAAAAAATGAGATAGCTAAACCTTGGTCCCGTCCTGTTGGGATTTTTTTTTTTTAATTAAATTTGTGTTTTGTTTTTCCTCCCTCATGCTAAAACACTTACGATTTTTTTTTTTTTTGTCATGAAAGACGCCATTGTGGTGCTGTAGATTTTGCCCGAGGGGGAATTTTTTTTATTTTTAAAGAGCTTTTTTTTTTTTTTTTTTTTTTTTATTTTAATGCCTTTCTTCCTCTATATGCGCGTCATTACCGAGCCAGTGAATCGCCCCCTTTGTACTCGCCCGTTCATTTGTAATGAAACCTTTTCGGTTCAAGTAAAGAAAAGGGGGGAAAGGGTTGCTGCTTGTAAAGGCAGCGTGCTATTGAGAACAGACGTCTGGAGGAGGAGGCGGTGCCTGGGATGTTAGCAGCAGACAGAGCAGCGTAACGGCTTTGCCCGCACTGCCGCGGGTCTGGTCGGAGGCCACGTGCTGCGCACCTCGGAGGCTCTTAAAGGGAAAGAGCAGGCCTGTCACCTTTGCACTTGGCTTGCTGCCAGCGTTTTGGCAATTCAGTCATGCGGA
Source organism: Rhinatrema bivittatum (assembly GCF_901001135.1). Classification (NCBI taxonomy): domain Eukaryota; kingdom Metazoa; phylum Chordata; class Amphibia; order Gymnophiona; family Rhinatrematidae; genus Rhinatrema; species Rhinatrema bivittatum. The sequence goes on along the minus strand of NC_042616.1, from coordinate 605,967,041 downwards.
GGGGGAAAGGGGTTTGGGGGGACCTTTACCTCAGAGGTTTAGTGAATAGGAACTTTTATTACAAATGTAAATAATAATAATTTTGCTGTATCATTAGCCAACCAACGTTCATATCAAAACTTTCCTTTGCGTCCTTTAATTTTCCGAATGTTGGTATATTTAATTCCACATTGCATATAACTTCAGCCTGTCTGACACACACATAAATATATATACACCCTCACTGTTTTTAAAAGACTAGCGTCACAGGTCAACCCCCACGATCAGAAATGTGGTTTGCGTCTAAGACAGCCCCATAGACAAACCACTCGGTATCCAGATAGCTGTGGGTTATGTGCATCTTTGGAGCACAAAACGCTTAGTAAAAGTCAATTAGTACAAATAAGTGAACTGATGGTATTTCATTGTTGGTTTTAGCTGGTTGCAGGGGGAAGTTAATTTCAAGGAAATCTCTGAAATTTGTCTGCTGAAAACAAAATAGTGCAGAATGCTTTTTCTTTAAGAAATATCCCCTTCTGTTTTCAATCAGCTAAGCTGGCAGCCAGAGATACAAGTTTATTTGAGAATACCCTCTGGGTACCAAACATGCTTGGATTGTTTTAGCAAATTAAAAATGAACACAAAGCTTTTACCTTCTCAGCAGTAGACTCCTTAAAAGACCTATTTTAAACAAGAAAAGCATTTTCAAATTCTGCCTTGAATGTATTTTTAAAAGTTCGGGAGTAGGAAAATAATGACCTATTTTTATTTTTTTTTTAGCTGAAGTAATTTTCAGAAAATAGATGTAAAAATGTTATGTTAAATGGATCTTAAGAACAAGATAATTGCAAGCATTTTGTATCCTTGTGTTTTATGCTGATATAATTGTAACAATTTTTAAGGTGATGTTTAATTTTTGTAAGCAAAATTGTATTTATTTAAAGTAATGGTGGGGATTGATTCTATAGATGGCTTTAGTTTTGAATCCTGTAAAAATGATGGTGCATTATTCCAGTTAATTAGTATTCACTCATTTCCAATGATTGTACTTTTTGATTTTGCTCACTAGCTTGTCATGTCACCAGACAGGCTTTTGAGAAGTTTTAGAAGGAGTGAAGTTGATGCCTGAATTCATCAACAGAAAACTCTTTTTAATTGATGCTAATTAGTAATTAGGTTAATACACAGGCTCATGGAGGTTCTTTAACAAGAATTCACCATGGGATACACTTGCTTAAATTTAATACCATAGCGTTCAAAATTACTGCAGTGATTTTGGCGTATTAATTACGCCTGAAGCACAGGACAACATGTTCTCGTACACACTGGAGGTCTCTCTAACAGCAGTAGGATTACAGTGTATTAGTGTGTGTAATAATTTAAGATTATTTCTTAACTACATTTTAAAAGGGCATCAATATAAACTTGTAAATATCTGCAATAATTTATTGTTCAGTTTTAAGAATAAAAGTGCTGCAGTTGTACAGCTGACACATTTCTCCTGATTCAGTCCATTCCACCTATAAATAATTGTTGGTACAATAATACAGAGATGTAATATGGTTGGTTAATATGAGTAAGATTAATTCTAAATATTTTGCATTTAACATACCTACAGACACTAATAAACATACAGTTTATAAGAAAACAATGACTGGATCTCTAAAAACAGAAAAGGCATTTACTAGGGTAGACTGGAATCGTCTGCTCTTTCTGCTTTTGTCCCTTAATTTAGGGAGCAATTTCCTTCAAATGCCCTCCACAGCAAACCCAAAACACAAATTCAGATGATAAATGAATGCATGTCAGAAAGTTTAATAGAAGCCAAGCAACAGGGCCTCCTGTCCCCACTCCTGTTCACATTTGCTACTGAACTGTTTACTTGTAAAGGGCGCCTAAAGAAAGCAGTAAGACTAGTAACAGAAGACAGCACAAAATATCACTGCACGCAGATGATGCAGTGCTATACATACATAACCCAGAGGGTTCAGTACCCCATCTGCTGAATGAAATTAGACATTTCTCAGAAATATCAGGCTTCAAGATAAATGTCCATAAAACAGAAACTCCAGCCATAGGATACAATCCAGATCATATCCATTTGAAAAGTCTCTAACAGAACTATGTAATCTGAATTAGAAGACAGTAGTACAAAAAAATTAAACCTGATTTTGGAAGTTGAGAACCAATGTTGGTGATACGAGTAGGACCACATAGCATTCACCTGCATGAATGTACTGGTCAGCCTATATCTATAAAACTGCTTTCTAACTTCACTAAATAAAGAGTACTTAGCTCATGTATATGGTGAGGTAAAAATTTGAGGATAAAATGGGACATATTGCAGCTACCAGTAGTAAAGGGTGGTCTAATCTGCTGTAACCTTAAACTATACCACAAGCCAGCAATAATAAAAGCTACAGCATATTGTTATAACACCCAATTGTCTGCATATGCGACCCAAATGGAGAGCTATTTTCAGAAATTAGACTCTCTTGGTAGTTCTTGTGAACTTTGAGAAAAACGGACACTAAATATAAAGGTAACTCCTTCCTCAACAGTAAAAAGAAAAAAAAAAACACTTTGATCAATTCTCTGCTTTATAGTATGCAGGCTGGTCTACACTAGAGAGACATACCTGTTGAATGCAGAGGGCTCACTCATGTCCATGAGCCAGATTACAGAAAATATGTATATGACAAACCCCTTCCACCACTTTTTCCAACTCTATTTATACAGAATAGCTCACCCAGGTTAAGTCACAAGACTATCTAATGCAGTCAAAAGATTGCTACAATGACAACTAATATCCAAACTACACAATCCTAGTGGAACAATAAAACATCACTCCCCAGTAGATATGTGTGGAATGACTGGTTCTAGTGAAGGACCTGTTCAATAGATATTTGGAGGTGGAAGTAGATCTGTGGAATTGGAGAAGAGCAGACAGGGTCCCTCTCAATAAAAGTAACAAAGAGAAGGTTGAAAACTACAGGCCAGTTGGGCTTAGCTTGGTGATGGAGAAATTAATGGAAGTTCTGCTGAAGGTAAGGATAGTGATCATACCTGGGAACTTTTGAGTTGTGGTCACCCTGAGATTGCTGTTGACTAGCTGAGGGGCTGAGAAGGTAAGAGGAAGGAATAATGCATATACAAATGTGACGGCCTATCTAGTCTGTCCATCTACACCAACAGCTCAGCTTTACAATGCCTACCATTCCCATAGAGATCATCTGCTTTTACCATGCTTTCTTGAATTCAGATACTGTCCTTGTCTAGACCTCCTCCACGGGGAGACAGACTGTTCCATGCATCTACCACCCTCTCTGTAAAGAAATATTTACTAAGTTTACTCCTGGGTCTACACCTTTCACCCTCATCCCATCAACTTTCTCTGTTTCCTCCCACCTTTTTCCCTGCTAATCTACACTATCTTTTTGCCACCACTACCACTGTTTATCCCCTCCAGGGATGACCCCAGCATTCTTTCCCTTCTTCCCTCCCTGAGCCCAGCACTCTTTACTCCCATCCCCGTATAAGTCACAACTCACAAACTGATGCTCCCTTAATCTAGCCTCAGCTGAGACTCAAGTCCTGGAATCATGGTTGCAGTTTCTCCCCACATGCTGCCTGCAGTGTGTGCACTCCAGGCTTACCCTCAAACCCCCCCCCCCCCCCCCCTTGCAGGTTTCCAGAAGGGGAGTGACGAGCAGTAAATAGAGAAGCCCCAAAGCTTTTTAATGTTTCCCTTGAGACCTAGCAATCCGGAGAGTTCCAGGTACAATCCACTGGGTTGCAGGATGCTAGGGAGCATGGTTTTACCAGACGCAGATCATGTCAAATAAGTCTGATTGATTTTTCAATTCAGTGACTAGAGAATTGGATCAAGAGTGTGTGTTGAATATCCTTTACTTGGATTTCAGCAAAGCTTTTTGTACTGTCCCGCATAGGAGACTCATTAATAAACTGAGCTGTCTGAGGTGGGTTCCAAGGTGGTGCACTGAATTAGAAATTGGTTGAGTGATAGATAATGGAGAGTAGTGGTAAATGGAATTCATTTTGCGGATAGAAAGGTGATTAGTGGGATGCCTCAGGGATCTGAACTCGTGCTGCTTCTGTTCAATACCTTTGTGAGCAACATTGTGGAGGGACCAGAAAGAAAGGTTTGCCTTTTTGCAGATGACATCTATATTGGCAGCAGACTGGACACCCTTGAGGGAGGAAACAGAATGAGAAGTGATCTAAGAAAGCTTAAGTAGTGTTTACATTTTTTACGATAAAGTGCAGCATGCCGGGATGCACAAATCTGTGGAAAGTTAAGTGATTGGGAGAGAGAAGCTGATGTGCATTGACTAGGAGAGAAACCTCAGAGTGATAGTGTCTGAGCTCAAGGTAGCAAGGCAGGCAGTGGTGACCAGAACCAGAGGGAATGTTAAAGCATATAGGGAGAAAAAAAGTGCTAATGCATCTGTACAGATCATTGGTAAGGCTTCACCTAGAATACTGTGTTCAGTTCTGGAGGTCATATCTCACAAAAGATAAAGATAGTCTAGAGGAGGTCCAGAGAAAGGCACCCAAAATAATGTGATGTGTGTACCTAAATATATGAACTCCTTTAGAAGATGACGACCCCATGAGGAGACAAGATGGCCACGCATACACGCTGAGAGAACGCTGCTCTGAATTTTCTGAGAAATTTCCTTGAAATATGCCACCGAAAAGAAAGGGGAAAGTTTGGGTCTACCCCTCCAAACCAGCCCCAATTACAGGACAGCGTCTGATAACATCATATGTACCGGCGTTGGTAACTAATTTGGAGGAGAATGCCCCCGCTTCGGCGTTGGAGGAAGGAGCTCCCTCGCCGCAGGGGGAAGTGACTCTGACTCCTCCTAATCCCCGGCGCCTAATAATGATGTCACCCACCGGCTCCCCCTTGTTTGTCGGAGAGCAGTCTGCCGAAGGGGCAGCTGTGGTGTCGGCAGGAGTGGAACCCGGAGAAGAGCTTCCCAGCCTACCTGAATCCCCCGAAGGCACTGCAGTGAGTGGAGTTGGAGGTTCTGAGGCGGTGGTTCTAACATCGACTTCTGAGCAAGGAGAGGGAGAGAGAAGGGGAAGGCTGATTTCGGTGGAGAAAAGTACGGCTGAGAATGGGGGTGAGTTAACCCACTTTCTAATACCAGCAAAGCCAGCAATTGTGACCCTTGACTCACTATGGGACTTAGTGGCTGGTTTGAGCAAGGCTCTGTTTGAGACTAATGCAAAAGTTGGAACTCTCAACATTAAGGTGGGAAAAATTGAAGAAAAAATGGCAAAAAGTGAATCTAGAATAGATTCAGTGGAAGCTATACTGGAAAAAAATACTAACATTACAACCAAGTTAATTAAAGATGTTACTTCAGCTTCCCATAGAATTGAGAACCTTGAGAATTACTCCAAACATCTCAACCTTAGATTCACAAATTTTCCTAGGATTGTGGGGCAAACAATGGATGTGACTCTTAAGAAATATTTCCTCGAGAATTTGAAGCTTAATGAACAGGGTTTACCCTGTATAGTTAAGCACATTTTTCTTATGACACCACAGGTGGCCAGACCACGTTCTGAAAATCAGGCTGAGATTATGGAGAATTTGACCAGATACCTAGAATATTCTTCAACATAACTGTGTGATAGAGCTACTCTTCTAGTTACCTTTGCAACTGTGCTTGATATGGGAATTGTGATGAAAAATTTCTTTACAAATATTTCAACTCCATTTTATGGAGCAATGGTGAGAATGTTCCCGGACCTTGCTCGTGTTACACAGCAAAGGAGAAGGGAATTCTTGATTTATAGGTCACAAGTTAAAAGTTTGGGAATATTCCTATGTTCTGAGATATCCAAGTAGATGCATTATAAAACGAAAAGATGAGTGTTTTGTTTTCTACTATCCTGAGCAACTCAAATCATTTGTAAATGCTAGGGTGATTTCTGTAATTTCTCCTAGCGAGCACTAAGTGGGATCTAGAATAATTTGCATTACCAATAATGCTAAGTCGTTCCTTAATGTAACATGAAAATGTTGGATTTCCTGGGTATACTCCTAAAATCCATCTCCTCAGTATTTCTTTGTAGAGGATTCTGGCCAATTGTATTTGATTTCCTGATATATATGTCTGTATAATTTTAATTACCAATCGATATGGCTGTATCCTATTTTCTTTTGTAAGGTTTATCTTACTTTAATTGTTTGAAAATCACAATAAAGATTAAATTATAAAAAAAAAAAAAGAAGATGACGACCCCATGCTAAGGTGGCCACCATCGTGCGTTTTTGTCCTTTCCCCATGATATTTTTCTCACAGAATTTTTTTGCGAGAACAAATATTGCAGGGAAGGGAACCCATTGCAATATTTTCTCGTGAGAGAAACAAAATATCATTGGAACAGCCTCCCTCCCACCCCCGCATGATATTTCACCCCTCCCACAGTAAAATATCACGACTTGATAAAGGACCCCTTAGTATCAACACTTTTTTTGTATATTTATATTTCTGCACGTAGAATTCATTTAGCTGAAAATCAGTCGACCAGGAGGACTCTATCATAAACTGACACAAACCATGTTTCGAAAACCATCTGCAATTAGGGGAAAGGTCCACTGCCAAACTTCACATCAAGGTGGTTGTGCAGACAGCAGGCATCCATCTTGCACCTATTTCCACAGGACCATGCTGAAAGAAAAAGTGTATTTAACTTAGTTCCCACCTATAACAGCTCCTCAAAATATGCAAATCAGAATTATAAAATATAATGCCAATCAAAATCCTCATTCAGTCCTGCGCATTGTTCAGAACTCTATTTAAAAATTCAAGATTGTTCACCCTCACGCCAATTGGAAATGGTCTAAAATGATCTTATAAATGCAAAAAATCATGACTTTGTAATATACAGTGTGGCACTAAAGGAGCCAAAATCTTACTAGTAGAAATGCAACTATGATGTTCAATCAGCCTAGCTTTGACAGATCATTTAGTTTGTCCAGCATAAATAAGATTACAGGGACAAATAACTGCATACACAACCCAAGCAGATACACAATTAGTGTAACTCCTCTTTTTATAATCCACACCCATAACTAGATATATCCAAACCGGTCCTTCAATTGTTTGCACACATAAAGAACCTTGCCCACAGGCATAGTGACCCACTGATAACAACTGTTCAAAGATGATATCAGGTGGCAATCCTGAATGTACTACAATGTCACAAATGTTTCTCCCCCTGGAATAAGCATTACATGTTGGAACAGTGAACATGTCTTATTTATTTATTTATTACTTTTATATACCGAAGTTCATATGGACATCACATCGGTTTACATAGAACGGATAGAGAGGAGGAAATGGAAAAAGATCAGAGTAGAAGAATTACATTATAACAAATAATTGGATGAAATAAAATGGCAACGAGTAGAGAAAGGATAGAGGAGGAAGGGTAGGGCAAGGAAGTGGTGAAACAGTAGTAACAATGTAACTGAAGTAAAATTATAGATTAAGAGAGGGATTATGTACAAAGTAACTGGAGTAAAATAATAGAATTAACTCAGAGAGGGATTATGTACAGGGGAATTGTGTCGCGTGTTGGCAAGAGGGAGAGGCTAGGTGTTAAGTGAAGGCCTGTTTAAAGAGCCAGGTCTTTAATTTCTTTTTGAATGTCAGAGTGCAGGGCTCAAGTCGTATGTCAGGGGGCACTGAGTTCCAGTGAGAGGGGCCAGCAATGGATAATGCTCTGTGTTTGGTGGAGAGGAGGTGTGTGAGTTTAGCGGGGGGAATGAATAGGGTGCCAGTGTAAGCTGATCTGGTGGGGGTATGGAAGTATAGAGAGTTGTTTAGCCAATGCATGTTGTGGAGGGTTTTGTGAATTATCGTGAGGGTCTTATATAGAATTCTGAAGGAAATGGGGAGCCAATGGAGATCTTGTAGGATGGGAGTGATGTGATTGAATTTTCGGGAGTTAGTAAGAATACGGGCTGTGGCATTTTGAAGCATCTGAAGGGGTTTGAGTGAAGCAGCAGGGAGGCCAAGTAGGAGGGAGTTGCAGTAATCGAGTTTGGAGAAGATTACTGCTTGGAGGACAGTGTGGAAATCGTTAAGGTGAAGGAGAGGTTGGAGTTTTTTGAGTACATGTAGTTTGTAATAACAATTTTTCATGGTGTTGCTGATACATTTTTGAAGATAAGACTGCAGTCAAGGGTAACGCTGAGGTTTCTTACCTGATGTAATATATGGGGGGAAGGGGATGGGAACAGTGGGAGGACTGGAGGGTTGGTTGTGAGAGATGAGGAGGAATTCAGTTTTTGAGGTGTTCAGTGCAAGATTTAAATTTGATAAGAGCTGATTAATAGAGGAGAGGCAGTTTTGCCAGGATTGGAGTTGGTGATGGGAATGAGAATGAGAATTTGGACGTCGCCCGCATAAATGAAGTGGGTGAGCCCAACGTCAGATAGGAGACAACAGAGGGGCAACATGTATATATTGAAGAGGGTAGATGACAAGGAGGAGCCTTGGAGGACAGGACACCACGGGTCAGTTTGATGGGGAGGGATTCATTGTTTCCGATTTTAACTTTGTAGGATCTGGTCTATAGTTTCCCAGATCGCCCCTGGTGGCTTTTTTAAATATTGGGGTTACATTGGCTACCCTCCAGTCTTCAGGTACAATGGATGATTTTAATGATTAGGTTACAAATTTTAACTAATAGATCAGAAATTTCATTTTTGAGTTCGTTCAGTACCCTAGGATGCATACCATCCGGTCCAGATGATTTACCAATCTTTAGTTTGTCAATCTGGCCTACTACATCTTCCAGGTTCACAGTGATTTCATTCAGTTCGTCTGACTCATCACCCCTGAAAACCATCTCCGGAACTGCTATCTCCCCAACATCCTCATTAGTAAACACGGAAGCAAAGAATTCATTTAGTCTTTCTGCAATGGGCTTATCTTCCCTAAGAGCCCCGTTAACCCCTCGGTCATAGAAACATAGAAACATAGAAACATAGAAATGACGGCAGAAGAAGACCAAACGGCCCATCCAGTCTGCCCAGCAAGCTTCACATTTTTTTCTCATACTTATCTGTTTCTCTTAGCTCTTTGGTTCTATTTCCCTTCCACCCCCACCATTAATGTAGAGAGCAGTGATGGAGCTGCAACCAAGTGAAATATCAAGCTTGATTAGTTATGGGTAGTAGGGGAAGTAACCGCCGCAATAAGCAAGCTACACCCATGCTTATTTGTTTTACCCAGACTGTGTTATTCAGCCCTTATTGGTTGTTTTTCTTCTCCCCTGCTGTTGAAGCAGGGAGCTATGCTGGATATGCTTGTAGTATCAGTTTTTCTTCTCCCCTGCCGTTGAAGCAGGATATGCATTGAAAGTGAAGTATCAGGCTTATTTGGTTTGGGGTAGTAACCGCCGTAACAAGCCAGCTACTCCCCGCTTTGTGAGTGCGAATCCTTTTTTCTTCTCCCCTGCTGTTGAAGCAGAGAGCTATGCTGGATATGCGTGAAGTATCAGTTTTTCTTCTCCCCTGCCGTTGAAGCAGAGAGCTATGCTGGATATGCGTGAAGTATCAGTTTTTCTTCTCCCCTGCCGTTGAAGCAGAGAGCTATGCTGGATATGCGTGAAGTATCAGTTTTTCTTCTCCCCTGCTGTTGAAGCAGGGAGCTATGCTGGATATGCGTGAAGTATCAGGTTTTCTTCTCCCTGCCGTTGAAGCAGAGAGCTATGCTGGATATGCATTGAAAGTGAAGTATCAGGCTTATTTGGTTTGGGGTAGTAACCGCCGTAACAAGCCAGCTACTCCCCACTTTGTGAGTGCAAATCCTTTTTTCCACATTTCCTCTTGCTGTTGTAGCTTAGAGCGATGTTGGAGTCACAGTAACCATGTGTATGTTTATTGAATAAGGGTATTGTCTCCAGGCAGTAGCCGTCATTCTGGCTAGCCACCCACTCTTTATTGACGGCCTCTTGATTTTATGGATCCACAGTGTTTATCCCACGCCCCTTTGAAGTCCTTCACAGTTCTGGTCTTCACCACTTCCTCTGGAAGGGCATTCCAGGCATCCACCACCCTCTCCGTGAAGAAATACTTCCTGACATTGGTTCTGAATCTTCCTCCCTGGAGCTTCAAATCGTGACCCCTGGTTCTGCTGATTTTTTTCCTATGGAAAAGGTTTGTCGTTGTCTTTGGATCATTAAAACCTTTCAAGTATCTGAAAGTCTGTATCATATCACCTCTGCTCCTCCTTTCCTCCAGGGTGTACATATTTAGATTCTTCAATCTCTCCTCATAAGTCATTTGATGAAGACCTTCCACCTTTTTGGTCACCCTTCTCTGGACCGCCTCCATCTTGTCATCTAATGGTCCAACAGACTCCCTCACAGGTTTCTTGCTTTGGATATATTTTAAAAAGTTTTTATTATGAGATTTTGCCTCTTTGGCCAACTTCATTTCAAATTCTCTCTTCGCCTGTTTTATCAACGTTTTACACTTAACTTGGCAATTCTTATGTTTTATCCTATTTTCTTCAGATGGATCCTTCTTCCAATTTTTGAAGGATGTTTTTTTGACTAAAATAGCCTCCTTCTGTTGTGAACCCCGATCGCGTTTGCACGCGATCGGGCTCCCCTACCTCCTCCAGCCAGGTCGGCTCGGGTCCCCCTCCCGGCGGTCCGAAGCGCACGGGCCGCGGCAGCAAGATGGCCTCCCTCCGAGGAGCAGCATCGTCAGGCCTGCGGTTAGCCCCACCTCTTAAAGGGGCCGGGACATGAAGTAGGGGCCGGCCCCGGAAGAAGACGTCAGCAAGGAGGGATATTTAAATCCCCTGCAGTGAAGGACTGATTGCCTTCACAACAGGTCTAGTGGTTGTTTTGTTCCTGGTGCTGCGGTTTCCTGTTTGACTCCTGCTTGCCTTGACCCTGCTTTGCCTGCTGCCTGCCCGGACCTCGGATTGGACTTGACCCTGCTTTGCCTGCTGCCTGCCCGGACCTCGGATTGGACTTGACCCTGCTTTGCATGCTGTCTGCCCGGACCTCGGATTGGACTTGACCCTGCTTTTCCTGCTGCCTGCCCGGACCTCGGATTGGACTTGACCCTGCTTTGCCTGCTGCCTGCCCGGACCTCGGATTGGACACTGACCCCTGCCTGGAACCTGGACGCTGTCTGGTTGTACTTGGCCTGTACCCTGTTCTCGCTGAAGCCCAGCTTAGGGTACTGAGGGGTTACGTTACTGGGACTTCCACCTTCCAGAGATGAAAGGCACCTTGATTCCTCAGGTGGGTGACTTTTACTCTGGGTCAAGGGTCCACAAACATAACAGATTGTGAAGGCCATGGACCCGGTGGACCTGTCCGGTCTTCAGGCAATTCCAGGCCTTGCCCAGCAGCTGATGCAGCAGCGTCAGCAGCAACAACAGCAACAATTGAGCCTGGAGGCACTAACAGCCACGGTGGACCGGTTAGCTCGGCGCCTGGAAACACCCCATGGAGCACCACCTCCACCTAATATTTCTGCTTCAGTATCTCACCTACCTGCTCCCCCTCAGTTCTCCGGAGAAGCCAAGTTGTGTCGAGGTTTCCTTAACCAATGTTTTATCAGGTTTTTGTTACAAGGACCACAGTTCCCCAATGATCAGACGAAGACCTCCTTTATCATCTCTTTGCTCGACGGGAAGGCCATGGCCTGGGCGTCTCCCCTCTGGGAGAGAACAGACCCCATATTGAAGGACTTATCGCGATTTGTTACTATATTTCGCCAGGTGTTCGATGAACCAGGAAGACTGGCTACCGCTTCATCGGAACTACTTAATCTACGCCAAAGTTCCCATACGTTGGCTGATTTTGCCATTGAATTTCGGACACTGGCCTCCGAGGTAGGATGGCAATCGGACTGCCTGAGCGGCATTTTTCTTGAAGGCTTATCTCCCCGCATCAAGGACGAACTTGCGGGTAGAGATCTTCCTGAGGATCTAGATTCATTGATCGACCTGGCAGGCCGTATTGATCGATGAATCCAACAGAGGGCCAAAGAAACAAGATCCTCTCGTCGAATGTTTTCCTTGGCTCCCAATTTCTCCCGTCCTTTGGTGACTCCCGGCACGGCTGAAGTTCCAACAGAGACAAAGGAAGAACCCATGCAGTTGGGAAGGAGTCGGTTAACGGTTGAGGAGAAACAACGTCGAAGAAGGCTGGGGTTGTGCCTATACTGCGGCAACCGAGGACACCTTCTTGCACAGTGTCCCGAGTGCCCGGGAAACTACCGATCCTAGGTGTCTCGGAGGGGCAGACCCTAGGGAGTAATCTTGCTCCTCAATTTGTGGTACCTGTGACCCTTCAATGTGACATGGGGCCTTTTACCACCCAGGCCCTGGTTGATTCCGGAGCCGGAGGAAACTTCATTCTGGCAGAACTGGTCCATCAATTACAGATTCCGACTTGTCCTTGTAAGACACCACTATTTATTTCTTCCATCCGTGGCGAGAACCTGCCTGGCCGGATTACCTCCTGCACTACACCTTTACTCCTTCTCACCGGAGTGTTGCACCAAGAGAAAATTTCTTTTTTTGTCCTGGAAAAGGCCATTCACCCAGTGGTACTGGGTCTGCCCTGGTTACAACGACATTCCCCTACCATTGATTGGGGAACTCTCCAAATTGCTGCATGGGGTCCAGTCTGCCACAGGACTTGTATTCAATGGACACTTCAACCTGCAATCCCAGTCACCACCACTAAGATAACTATACCACCCCAATACTCCGAGTTTGGGGACGTTTTTTCTAAAGAAAAGGCAGAGATTCTACCCTCTCATCGAAGGTTCGATTGTGCGATCGACTTACTTCCTGATGCCATTCCTCCTAGGGGGCGGATTTATCCACTCTCGGGTCCTGAGTCTCAGGCCATGGCAGATTACATCAAGGAGAATCTCGCACGAGGATTCATTCGTCCTTCCACATCCCCGGCAGGAGCGGGGTTTTTCTTCGTACCCAAGAAAGACGGGTCATTAAGACCATGTATAGACTACAGGGGTTTTAACGCCATCACTCGTAAGGATCGTTACCCCCTTCCTCTGATACCTGAATTACTTGACCAATTGCACGATGCCAAAATCTTCTCAAAACTGGACTTGCGTGGAGCATATAACTTGGTTCGAATCAAACCAGGGGATGAGTGGAAGACCGCTTTTAATACTCGTAATGGCCACTATGAATACCTCGTCATGCCTTTTGGATTATGTAGCGCACCTGCGGTTTTTCAGAACCTTATGAATGAAGTTTTTCGGGACATGCTATATAAACAAGTGATTGTTTACCTTGATGATATCCTCGTCTACTCTAAAGATCTGAACACACATCGCAAAGATGTTAAATTAGTCCTACAACGTTTAAGGGAGAACCAGCTGTTTGTGAAACTTGAGAAGTGACTCTTCGAGAAACAATCTATACCTTTCTTAGGATTTATTATATCCACCACTGGTTTTCAGATGGACCCGGAGAAGGTGGCCAGTATTCGAGACTGGCCACAACCCAGGGGACTTCGAGCCATACAGCGGTTTCTTGGATTTTCCAATTTTTACCGGAACTTTATTCCAAATTATTCACATATTATAGTCCCGATTACCGCTTTGACCAGGAAGGGGGCAGATACTAAGAACTGGTCTCAGGAGGCTATACAAGCATTTAAGGATATCAAGATGGCCTTTTTACAAGAACCATGCCTCCGTCATCCGAATCCCAGACGTCCGTTTATCGTTGAGGTGGATGCATCCAAGGTAGCTGTTGGTGCTGTCCTCAGTCAGTATTCAGACCGAGGGGCATTAATTCCTTGTTCTTTTTTTTCTCGTAAATTTTCTCCCGCAGAGAAGAACTATGGAATCGGTGACAAGGAATTGCTGGCTGTCAAAATGGCTTTAGAAGAATGGAGACAGTGGCTAGAGGGGGCACAACACACCATCACAATTTTCACCGACCACAAGAATTTGGAATATCTTAACAGAGCTCAGCATCTCAACCCTCGCCAAGCCCACTGGTCATTATTCTTCTCGCGTTTTGACTTCATCCTCCGGTATCGTCCAGCGGCTAAGAATGGTCGGGCGGATGCCCTTTCCAGAACCCTCGAGGTCGAAGATTCACCAGAGACTCTTAACCACATTATTGATCCCACCAAAATTTTGCTAGCGGTCACTGAGACAGTACCTCCCGGGAAAACTGTAGTACCTCTCAGACTACGCGCCAAAGTACTTTCATGGGCACATGACTCGCTGTCTGCAGGACATCCCGGGAGAGCACGAACCTGGGAATTACTTGCCCGCTACTACTGGTGGCCCCAGATGAAGGGGGATGTACGAGCTTATGTTTCCTCTTGTCTTAAGTGTGCTCAGCAGAAGCCATTACCTGGTTGACCCTGGGGCCTCCTCCAACCCTTTCCACCCCCTCAAGAGCCATGGACCACATTTCCACGGACTTCATAGTCGATTTGCCTACTTCTGGGGGGAATCAGGTAATCTGGGTTGTTGTCGACCGTTTCTCTAAGATGGTCCACTTTACGCCCTTACCCAAATTGCCCTCTGCTCCTGAATTGGCGGACCTTTTCGCCTTGCATATTTTTCGACTCCATGGACTTCCTCTTCACATCACTTCTGACAGAGGACCTCAGTTCACAGCTAAATTCTGGAACACGCTTTGTAAGAAGTTCGGCATCCAATTGGACTTTACCACTGCTTTCCATCCGCAGGGGAATGGTCAGGCAGAAGGGGTCAATAGAGGGTTAAAATTATTCTTACGCCTTTTTGTGAACCATCGTCAGGATGATTGGGCCAGTCTTCTACCCTGGGCCGAATTCTCACATAACTCTCATGTACATTCTGCCACTGGGCAATCTCCTTTCCAAATTGTTTTTGGTAAACAACCTCGACCTCCACTACCTCTATCACTTATGGTAGCTTCACCAGCAGCTCAACTCTCAGCGCAGCGACTCCATGAACTTTGGGAAGCCACCAATGCTCGTCTTCGCAGGGCAGCCGAGGCCGCGAAACGGATGTCTGACAAGCATCGCCATCCCGCTCTGCAATTTCTTACGGGAGATCGGGTTTGGCTTTCCACCCGTCATCTGCGCCTCCGGATTCCGTCCATGCGACTGGCTCCCAGATACATCGGACCCTTCCTTATCAGTAGACGTCTGGGTCCGGTAACTTATCAACTACGTCTTCCTACTTGTCTTCGGATCCACAATTCTTTTCACGTTTCTCTACTTAAGCCCCTGACTTCCTCTCCTTTCCATAAGACTCCGTTACAAAGCCCTGCCGTCGAGTCAGCTGAGGAGGCCATCTATAAAGTATGGGAGATTCTGGACATTCGGCGCCACCATAGACAATGGGAGTACTTGATCGCTTGGGAGAGCTTTGGTCCTGAGGAAAACTCATGGGAACCAGCAGCAAATATATTGGATAAATCCTTGCTTCATCATTTTCACCTTACGCATCCTGAGAAACCAGGCCCATCCAGGAGGGGGCGTAAGAGGGAGGGTACTGTTGTGAACCCCGATCGCGTTTGCACGCGATCGGGCTCCCTTACCTCCTCCAGCCAGGTCGGCTCGGGTCCCCCTCCCAGCGGTCCGAAGCGCATGGGCCGCGGCAGCAAGATGGCCTCCCTCCGAGGAGCAGCATCGTCAGGCCCGCGGTTAGCCCCGCCTCTTAAAGGGGCCGGGACACGAAGTAGGGGCCGGCCCCGGAAGAAGACGTCAACAAGGAGGGATATTTAAATCCCCTGCAGTGAAGGACTGATTGCCTTCACAACAGGTCTAGTGGTTGTTTTGTTCCTGGTGCTGCGGTTTCCTGTTTGACTCCTGCTTGCCTTGACCCTGCTTTGCCTGTTGCCTGCCCGGACCTCGGATTGGACTTGACCCTGCTTTGCCTGCTGCCTGCCCGGACCTCGGATTGGACTTGACCCTGCTTTGCCTGCTGCCTGCCCGGACCTCGGATTGGACTTGACCCTGCTTTGGCTGCTGCCTGCCCGGACCTCGGATTGGACTTGACCTTGCCTTGCCAGCTGCCTGCCTGGACCTCGGATTGGACACTGACCCCTGCCTGGAACCAGGATGCTGTCTGGTTGTACTTGGCCTGTACCCTGTTCTCGCTGAAGCCCAGCTTAGGGTACTGAGGGGTTACGTTACTGGGACTTCCACCTTCCAGAGACGAAAGGCACCTCAATTCCTCAGGTGGGTGACTTTTACTCTGGGTCAAGGGTCCACAAACATAACATCTTCACCTCACCTTTTAACCATGACTGTAATCGTTTTGCCTTTGCATGATTCTTTACTTTTAATTCCTTTATTTTTCATTTTATTTTCATTTTATTAAGGATTTTATATTGTAATTTATTATTTTAGGTTTATCATTGTTACCGTGTACACTGTTAAGATTGTATCCACAGATTGACGGTATATAAAAGCAATAAATAAATAATAAATGTACCACAAGTTCTTGCCCAGGCTCCCAACATGTTTGCACAAGATTCAATTATTGTTTTATTTACAAACGTTAAAAGATACAGTAATAGTTTATATTTTTGGTACAGCAAATGCATACAAATGCATACAAATGCATACAAAGCCCTTTGCCGCGGTTCCCCTGCCTCGCTGCTGGCCTTCTCGGCCCTGTCTGTGCCGCCCCATCTGGGACCCAGCCCCGCCAACCACCGATCGCAGCCCCAGCCGCCCTGCGCTCCAAACCTGCGGCTCACCTGCTTCTCTGCCGGCCTTCTCGGCACCCGTCCGGGATCCAAGCCCCGCCGACCACCGATCGAAGCCCCAGCTAACCTGCGCTCCAAACCCGCAGGCCATGTGGGACCTGCAAGCAGGCCGACCTCCCGCTGCCACCAATCAGAAGCCAGGAGTCAGGATTCTGCCCGAGAACAAGAACTGACGTCACAACCGACCGGCAACAAGGCCCGCCTCCTTCCACCTACCTCCAGCCAATCGGGAAGGGCCCAGAGGGACTTTAAAATCCCTGCAGCTCCGGCGCCATGCGTCGCGCGCCTAAGGAGCGCGACAAAGGGGCCCGCCCCTTTGTGCGCCCCTTCGTGCGCCTCCTTCAAGCCTCCCATCTACCTCCCTTCACCTACCTGATTACGCCCTCCCCTAATCCTGCCTGTTTTCCAAGGTCCACACAGATCCACGCCGCTAGCATTTTCCCTTCAAGGTCAGGAGCCGCCGCACCCGTCACTCCTGAGACAAGAATCCGTCCTAAGAAGACCATGCTCTCAAAAGGCAGACCATAGACCGCCCGCAAATCCCTGCCCTCCTCCAGATAAATCCTCCAACACACTGTTCTATCACATCAAGTGTATCATACGTAAGTGTGTCTGTTTCACATGACTTTCTCTGTTAAATTGCATTACAGTGTCTGCATCTCCTGACTTACTCTGATCAATTACATTACTCTGTTCAATTGCATTACGGTGTCTGCATCTCATAACTTATTCTGTTAATCTGCATTTACTGTGACTGCATCTCATAAATTATCTGTCCTTCTCCCCAATATACCTCTACTAGTTCTCCACCCAACAATGCCTCCACACGCTTACCTCTGTCCCCCCAATTATCTATTCAAACACCCCTCAAAACTATCCCTCCCCCCTTACAGCCCCCACAACGCTCAAAAAAGGCGTCTGACCCCCATCCCCATATCTCCCACCTCACAAGCCCTCACCCTCTTCCTCATTTCCCATCTACTCATTAACGCCCAATCCCTGAAACAAAAAACACACCTTCTCCATGATATCTTAACTGACTCCAAACCAGAAATCTTTGCAGTAACTGAAACCTGGTTTAAACCCTGTGACACCCCTCTCATTAACCAACTGCCTTCTGAAACCTATGACATTTTCTCTATCCCCCGCAAAAAGAAAAGAGGAGGAGGCCTATTCCTCATAGCTAAGAAAGAATTCAAGCTCACCTCACAATCCTGCAATATTCCCAATCAATACAAAGTAGGCCTTTTCAAATCACAATCCCTACAAATATGCCTTATCTATACCCCTCCTGGTCTACTAGAAAAAGACCCCTCCCCCTTTATCGAATTCCTCACCATCTCCCTCTCTCCCGACATCCCTACGATACTCCTTGGCGATTTTAACCTTCATGTCGATTCCACACCACAATCCCCGCCATGCGAAGCCTTCATCTCATCCTTAGACGCAATGGGTTTCACACAACTTATTCATTCCCCAACCCACAAAGCCGGTCATACCCTTGACCTTATTTTCACTAACTCACTCATCAACGTCATCTACTCCCCCACATGCCTCCCTGTTCCCTGGTCTGACCATTCCATCATCAATACAACCCTCTCTCTACAAACCCCATCCCCCTCCTTTCCTTCTCAGCCTAAATCCTACCAATTTCGTAAAACTTGCCCCCTAGACACCCTTGCAACGGCTTGCTCCAACATCCCAAACCACATTGACCTGGAGACAGCAGATAGTGCTATATCCTCCTGGACAGAAACTACCCGCAAAATTGCTAACAACCTATGTCCAATCATTCAAAAAACAATTACACAAACCAAATCATCCAAAAAACCCTGGTACACCCATCCACTCAAAACCCAAAAAATCCAGCTTAGAGCAGCTGAAAGACACTGGTGCAAACACCCCACTCCTGCCACAAAAACCATCTATTACCAACTCATGCATGCATATAGAAACGCCACTCAAACAACAAAAAAAGAATACTATGCCAAGAAAATTCACCACCTCCAATTCAACCCAAAGGCACTATTTACCTTAGTCTCAAATCTTACCAAATCCAACGTGTCTTCACCCCAAGTCCCCTCCACACAGACCCGATGCAACGAAATTGCCATTTTCTTTAAGAACAAAATATCCAACATCACTGCCAAGTTTACCCCTAATACCAAAAATTCCCCAAATACCAACAGCATAAACCCCCCCACCCCACATACACCCACCATCCTCTCTTCTTTTGAACCCTCCTCAACTCTAGAAATAGAGAACATCTTTAAAAAGATGAGACCTTCCTCCCATCCCTCGGAAACTATCCCTACTAAACTCCTACTCGCTATCCCTAAAACTATAGCCACTTCACTCTCCAAAATTGTGAACTGTTCTCCTGAACACGGCTTGGTCCCTAACTCCCTGAAACAAGCTGTGGTCAAGCCCATTCTAAAAAAACCCTCCCTTAATCCATCCAATCTATCTAACCTCTGACCCATCTCCAATCTCCCTTTCCTCTCCAAAGTCATTGAGAAACTAGTAAACTCCCGCCTCTCTGACCACCTAGAACAATCCAACATACTCCCACCAACACAATATGGCTTCCGAAAACACCTCAGTACGGAATCCCTACTCCTCTCCCTTACAGATACCATCATCAAAGGATTGGATGCTGGTAACTCCTATCTCATTGCCATGCTAGATATTTCTGCCGCATTCGATACCATAAATCATAACATCCTCATCAACACTCTCATCAGTATAGGAATCTCAGGTACTGCTCTATCTTGGATAAAGTCCTTCCTCCAAAACCGTACTTACACAGTCCTCACCGACAATTTTACATCCCCCCCTGTTAATCTTGACTGTGGCGTTCCCCAAGGATCCTCCCTCTCTTCCACCCTATTTAACATTTATATGCTCCCCCTTACAAACCTCCTCTCCAACCTTGGTATTACACACTTCATCTATGCGGATGATGTGCAAATCCTCATCCCCTTCACTAACTCCGTGCTCACCGCACTCCAAAACTGGAACACTATTCTCGCCTCCATAAACCAGCTACTCACTGACATGCACCTAGCCCTCAATCCTCAAAAAACTGAACTCCTCCTCATCTCCTCTAGACATGCGTCAATACCCATTCCCTCCACCCTCCATTCCTCCAACTTTCTCTCTGACACAAGAAACCTGGGTGTTATACTTGATAACCAACTAACCTTCAAACCATATATCAAATCTATCCTTAGCAGCTGCTATTTCAAATTACAAACCCTCAAAAAACTCAAGCCCCTTCTCTATTTCTCTGACTTCCGTACAGTACTCCAATCTATAATTTTTTCAAAAATTGATTACTGTAACGCTCTCCTACTTGGACTCCCTGCTACCCACATCAAACCTTTACAACTCCTTCAAAACGCTACTGCACGCATCCTCACTAATGTTAATAAGAAAGACCACATCACCCCCACCCTCATTGATCTCCATTGGCTCCCCATTCACTCACGAATTATCTACAAGACCCTTACCCTCATCCACAAAAGTATAACCAACGAACATTACAACTGGCTAAACCCACCTTTCCTCCCTCGTACCTCCACAAGACCCACCCGTTCCGCCCTCCGTGGAACTCTTATTCCTCCTTCCATAAAATCCACGAGACTCATCTCCACCTCTAATAGAGCCCTTTCCCTCGCAGGCCCCTCCCTTTGGAACTCTATGCCTCTTGACCTACGCACCGAAACCTCCACACCCACTTAAAAAAAAAAACTCAAAACCTGGCTCTTCCTCCAAGCATACCCCCAATCACCATCATCACCTAATAACACTCCAACCCTAACATCATCTCTTACCAACACCCCCCAATCAGGACCTACACTCAACACCTACCCCCTCGAACCCCACTAAGGAATTACAAATGTCTCACTTAACCTTTTGCATATGAAGAATGTTACTTTGTACAACCTTACATCTACCCTCACTTCAATGACTGTTGTTTTCGCGCTTATACAATTTTGTATATAACCAGTGTACATATCAATTGTTCCTCTAATCCCTGTACATATCTTATCCTTATATGTCTCTGTCTCACCCTCCCCCTGCCCCCTCCCTTGTCTCGACTACCTACTATCCCTCCCTCCCCAAGTTATTTAGTTACTTGCACTGTTACTACGTTTTTGTTGCAAACTGTTTTTTTTGTAAAGGCATTGCCTATATATCTATTGGTTGTAAGTTACATGTAAACCGACACGATGTGCAAACGGTTGTCGGTATATAAAATCACCTAAATAAATAAATAAATAAATAAATAAAGAAGGTAATTACTAGGCAGGTCAATGCAAATATTTTATTGCAGTCGACTGAGAAGATGGTCAGCTGCAATAATATAAGAACACCTCCCTGGTAAGTGTTAGATGGGCTTCAGGAGGCCTGAGATCCTAACACGGGTCCCAAGGTTCCTGCCACACATTTAAAACGCTAGGGAAAAAAAGAAAAAAAACCCCACAATCAGAACAGGAAGGTTGAATGGGCGTCAGTTTCAATCTAGGGCTGCCAGTTCGGGCAGCCCAGATTCCCCCAAAATAAAAAAAACGTTTAAAGTATGCATGAGGTAGTGGCAGCTTCCCTGACAGCCAAAGCCCCCCCCCCCCCCCCCACACCCGGCCCCCGAAGGAGCAGCCCTCCTGCTCCCCGACAGTCAAAGTACCCCTCCCCTGATCCCAGCCCCCTTGAAGAAACAGACCCACCCCCCTCCCCCTTCTAGAGTTCCCTTTACCTTATCAATTATGCGTCAGGGATGGGTGCATCCTTGCACCCATCCTGATCAGTACCATTTTCCAAAATGGCGCCAAATTCACCTTGCCTCAGCCATGTGTCTGGGGTAAAGTCCGGGGATCATAAGAAGATAAGAAATTGCCATGCTGGGTCAGATAAAGGGTCCATCAAGCCCAGAATCCTGTTTCCAACAGTGGCCAAACCAGGCAACAAGAACCTGGCAAGTACGCAAGCACACAGGGTACATTTTAAAAAACAGCGCGCGCGCGTACTTTTGTTCACGCACCAGGCGCAAACAAAAGTACGCCAGATTTTATAAGATACGCGCGTATCATAAAATCCGGGGTCGGCGCACACAAGGGGGTGCATATTTGTGCAACTTGCGCGTGCCGAGCCCTGCGCGTGCTGCCCGTTCCCTCCACCCCCCCGTACATTCCCCTCCCTTCCCCTACCTAACCCACCCCCCCAGCCCTATCTAAACCCCCCCCTACCTTTATCGCACAAGTTACGCCTGCACCTGTGGCCCACTGCTGTGCCATCACCCGACCCAGGGGCTGGTCTGGAGGCCTCGGTCACGCCCCCCGGAAAGCCCCCAGGTCGGCACCAAGCCCCCAGAACACCCCCGGAATGCCCCGAACGTCACGCCGCCTCCCGACATGCCCCCGACACGACCCCCTAGCAAAGCCCCAGGACTTACGCGCGTCCCAGGGCTTGCGCGCGCCACCGAGCCTATGCAAAATAGGCTCGGCACGCACAGGGGTTTTTTTTAAGGGTTACGCGCTTAACTTAAGCGCGTAACCCTTTTAAAATCCGGCCCTAAGAAGATCTGATGCCAGTAGTAGCAGAGGCCATTCCCTAGATCAACTTGATTAATACAGCAGTTAATGGACTTCTCGTCCATGAACTTATCCAAACCTTTTTTGAACCCAGCTACTCTAACTGCACTAACCACATCCTCTGGCAACAAATTCCAGAGCTTAATTGAGCGTTGAGTGAAAAAGAATTTTTTCCAATTAGTCTTACATGTGTTAACTTAACTTCATGGAATGCCCCCTGTTCCTTCCATTATCCGAAAGTGTAAATAACCGATTCACAT
This sequence comes from Rhinatrema bivittatum, assembly GCF_901001135.1. Lineage (NCBI taxonomy): Eukaryota > Metazoa > Chordata > Amphibia > Gymnophiona > Rhinatrematidae > Rhinatrema > Rhinatrema bivittatum. The sequence goes on along the minus strand of NC_042616.1, from coordinate 605,944,424 downwards.
CTACCCGTTCTAGACCTCTCATGATTTTAAAGAACTCTATCATGTCCCCCCTCAGCGGTCTCTTCTCCAAGCTGTACAGCCCTAACCTCTTTAGCCTTTCCTCATAAGGGAGCTGTTCTATCCCCTTTATCATTTTGGTCGCCCTTCTCTGGACCTTCTCCAGTGCAACTATATCTTTTTTGAGATGCGGTGACCAGAACTGTACACAGTATTCAAGGTATGGTCTCAACATGGAGCAATATAGAGGCATTATGACATTTTCCCATTTTATTCTCCAGTCCCTTCCTAATAATTCCTAACATTATATTTGCTTTTTGACTGCTACAGCACATTGAGTTGACGATTTCAATGTATTATCCACTATGATGCCTAGATCTTTTTCCTGGGTGGTAACATCTAATATGGAACCTAACATTGTGTAACTATAGCATGGGTTATTTTTCCCTATATGCAACACTTTACACTTGTCCACATTAAATTTCAACTGCCATTTGGTTGCCCAACCTTCCAGTCTCGCAAGGTCCTCCTGCAATTTATCACAATCCACTTGTGATTTAACTACTCTGAATAATTTTGTATCATCTGCAAATTTGATAACCTCACTCGTCGTACTCCTTTCCAGATCATTTATAAATATATTGAAAGCACCACTCCAAGTACAGATCTCTCGAGGCACTCCACTATTTACCCTTTTCCACTGAGAAAATTGACCATTTAATCCTACTCTCTGTTTCCTGCCTTTTAACCAGTTTGTAATCCACAAAATGACATTGTCTCCATGACTTTTTACTTTTCTTAGACGCCTCTCATGAGGGATTTTGTCCAATGCCTTCTGAAAATCCAAACACATTACATCTACTGGTTCCCCTTTACCCACATGTTTATTAACCCCTTCAAAAAAATGAAGCAGATGTGTGAGGCAAGACTTCCCTTGGGTAAATCATTGTTGACTGTGTTCCATTAAACCATGTTTTTCTAAATGATCTGTGATTTTGATCTTTAGAATAGTTTCCAATATTTTTCCCGGTACTGAAGTCAGGCTCATTGGTTGATAATTTCCCGAATCGCCTCTGGAGCCCTTTTTAAATATTGGGGTTACAATGGCCACGCTCCAGTTTTCAGGTACAATGGATGATTTTAATGATAGGTTAAAAATTTTAACTAATAGATCTTAAATTTCATTTTTTAGTTCCTTCAGAACTACCATCCGGTCTAGGTGATTTGTTACTCTTTAGTTTGTAAATCTGGCCTCCTACATTTTCCAGGTTCACAGTGATTTGGTTCAGTTCATCTGACTCTTCACCCTTGAAAACCATCTCTGGAACTGGTATCTCCCCAATATCCTCATTAGTAAAGTTTCTACCAAACCTTTTTGTATATTTGAATTCCCAGCCTGTGAGTAAAGCCTGGTTTGTTCAGGTACCTGCACCAAAGAGCAAGGGTAAAACACATACACAGGTTTTCAGTGCCTGGACCATGAAATTTAGCCTTCACCCCAACAGAAAGGACCCACCCCTTGGGATCAGAAGAGGTGGGGTAAAAAGCAGAACAGCTAGCCACATTGTGTACATTTTTTTATGTGCCCTGGGAAATAGAGACATTTCCTGGAAAAAGGGTTACACATAATTAAAGTTGGATGCTGTTATTAGCTCTGTGAGGTTTCCTTCCTGTCCTAGTGAGTGTCTGAATGAAAAGGTTTGAAATTAAAACCAAATTGAAAGCTGTCCAGTGAAGGGGATTGTATGAGCCTTTGAATTACTTGCACAGCTGTTCTTTACCTTAATTGTTAAGGAAGAAAGGCTGATACCCAGCCAGAAAATTCCTATAATTGTAAAGTGTGGTTTAGCACCTGTAAGGAGTTAGTGTTGGTGCTAACAAAGAACTGGTATCCCTACAAGAAGGAACTTAGCCTAATGGAAAATAAGAACAGCTGCCTTATCATTATGAATACAGAAATCACTATCTAATTAGATGAAAAGTGTTTACCTGTTGCTGCTAGTGTGATTAAGCTAAAAAGAATCAGGCTTAGGGAGTCTTAAATGTTGGTATTGGTTCCTGCTGCTGTGTTATATTACAAGAAAAGTGCAGCCTCTGTATCACTTCATGATGAGACCGCACCTTGAGTGCTGTGTACAATACTGGTCGCCACATCTCAAAAAAGATATAGTTGCGATGGAGAAGGTACTGAGAAGGGCGATAAAAATGATAAAGGGGATGGAACAACTCCCCTATGAGGAAAGGATAAAGAAGTTAGGGCTGTTCAGCTTGGAGAAGAGACAGCTGAGGGGGGATATGGTAGAGGTCTTTAAAATTATGAGAGGTCTAGAACAGGTAAATGTGAATCAGTTATTTACTCTTTCGGATAATAGAAGGGCTAGGGGACACTCCATTTGTTGCCAGAGCTTAATTGTGGTTTTTACAGTAAGTGTAGCTGGGTTTAAAAAAGGTTTGGATAAGTTCATGGAAGAGAAGTCCATTAACTGTTGTTAATCAAATTGTCTTAGAGAATAGTCACTGCTATTAGTGTTTGGGTACTTGCCAGTTACTTGTAGCCTGGATTGGCCACCATTGGAAACAGGATGCTGGGCTTAATGGACTCTTGCTCTGACCCAGTATGGCAATTTCTTATGTTCTTATTTATTTATTTTATTTATTCATTTTATATACCGTCAATCTGTAGACAATCTAGACAGTGTACAATTAAGAAAAATACAAAAAACTTAGTAAAGGAAAAACAATAAAATTAAAATAAACAAGTACGAATTAAAAAAAATTCATTTAAAAATAGTAAAATACAAGAGACAAAAATAAAAATTATCTAAAATAAAATATCTAAAAAATGTTTGTCATAAAAAGATAAAAAGACACTTCTGACCATTATTTACTAGAGATGTGCTTCGGGATCAAATTTCATGTCGGGCTTCATTTTGGGGCCTCCTCATGGGAATTTCATGTTCCCCATGGTTCGGGATTTTTTTTTTCGGGGACCCCGATTTTTGCTTCAGTGCCCACTAACAGGATTTAGTGCACGCTAACTCGCGATAGTGCGCACTATTGGGGGAGTTAGCGCGCACTAACTCCCGTTAGTGGGCACTAAAGCGAAAATGAATTGTTTCCAAAATTTCAGAAAAAATTTAATCGTTTTTCGGTTTTCCCGAACCATTCCAAATTAGGCAATTTCGTTGAAATTGCCTAATTTGGGAAAAACAATTGCACATCCCTATTATTTACTGCTAAAACCTTTGCATTAAAGTATCACAAGCTGCTTAACTACTATATTCGTATGGGTCTAATTGGGACTAGCTGGATAAGTGCTGTGATATATTTTTGCTTTAGAGTAAAGCCTTCAGTGGAAGATTGGTTAAAAGCTGGAGAAAGGTTCTGTGCCCCTCTTGTTTTGTTTACTGCATAAAGAATTAGATGATTAAAGTGTTAAGACGCTGTATGGTTGTGAGTCTCATGTTTCAAGCCAAATAAATGGGAAGCCTGTTAACTGCCAGGACCCAAGTTGTTAGAGAGTGAGTCACTTTTAGAAAACCCACTAAGAATTCAGGAGGGGGAAGGTAACCCAACTCATGACTGACCAATTTTCCCTGGCCATTGGCCAAACCTTGTGCCATACTAGTCACACAAAACCAAAGCAGATTGCAGTGGCCCCTGGTAGAGCAAAATCCAGTAGTCTTTTCAGCTACTTTTATCAACAAACTACTCATTCTAAGAAACACCAACTGCCATGCAGAGGCCCTTGCCAAAGGTAACATGATCAGCTTTCAAAAAAACATGGAGGATCTGGGGTTTACTCAGTTAATCAAATTTCCCACCCACCAGGATGGCCACTCTTTAGACCTGATATTCCACGCTCCCAGTATCTATGTAGATGCTAATTCAGTAATGGTTGATCCTATATCCTAGTCAATCACTACCCACCACAGACAATACCCTTCATATTCTTGAACCCAAACCTCCCACAAGGAATATGTCCCTTGTTATTAGTGACAGCATCAACAAGCTCCCTAACCTACCAAATATAGCAACCCCTTCAGAGCCAGTGGAACCCCTCATCCAACAATGGAATGAAAAATTCACCACAGCTATCCCCTCAAACCCAATCCAACCAGATCTCCCAGGAACTCACCTTGGTTCACAATGGTCTATGACTCCTCAAGCAACAATCTCGCAATATGCGGAAAAGGCATAAACAAACGTGTGATGGGTATATTTTAAAATTCCTGCATATATGTGCTCGTACCCACCAGTGGCGTACCTAAAATATTTGGCCCCAGGCTGGATAATTCCTTTGGCACCCCCCCCCCCCCCGATTCACTTCTGTCCCTCCTTTCCCCTCACTTCTCCTTTCCCTCCCCCCCCCCCCCCCCCCCGGATCTCTGGTTCCCCTCTCCCTAACACAGACTCCCTTTCTCTCTTGCACACACTTTCACACACCCCAACACTCAGGCTCCCTCCATTTCTCTCTCTCACATATACACCCCTGCACACAGCTCCCTCTCTCACACATAAATCTGTACTCTCATTCCCACACAGACATGCTCTAACACACAGACTCTCCTCGACACAAACTCACACAGACATGCTCTCACACACACAGACACAAACACTCTCTCACTTCTTACCCCGCTCCCCATCAGAAGCACAGCAGCAGCTTCTTCCTTCAGCCCCTGCAACAGACAGGGTGTCTTCATTTTTCTTGGGGCAGCCACACACATGGGCTGGTGCAGCTATATTTCCTGCATCTGTGGTGGGGGGAGACAACACTATTGCTCTTCCTCCTGTTTCGGGCCACAACTGCATAGCCTTTCCTTCTTCCCACCCGCGAGAACTCACCACTTCCTCTTCCGGGCAGCGGGCGCTGGGAAGAAGAAAAGGCTATACACTAGTTGCCGGCTCCAGACCCGTGGCACTCTAGGTGGCTGCCCAGTGCTTCAACCGCTCACAGCCCGGAGGCCTCCTTCTACCGCGAGCAGGATGGGCGCTCGCAGCCGCCGACCTCCCGGCTGGCGGCCTCCTGGCTATCACCCAGGGCAGACCACACCCCACACCCCCCCCCCCCCTTAGTATGCCACTGCTACACACATACACATGTAATGGGCGCCTACATGCTCATTTTAAAGTTACTTCAGAATTATGGACTTAAATGTTACTCCCGATCAAACAAAGAGATGTGCGCACAAAAATTGTGTATGTAAAACTGTGTGACCTGCTTAGTGCCCTCGCTTGGAAATCTCATGCAAATGAAAGTATTAGGTATTACACCCCTCTCCCAATGCAGAGAGGTGTGCTGGCTTAATTTGGGTTTTCTTAGTGCTAGAAATTTTACTTCTGGTCAGAGGTGGAGTAAAGTTGCCAGCGCTACTGTGAGTCTATGGGTAGAAGCTGGAGTTTTGGCACTGGGATCTACAATTGGCATTTATGCACAGAAAATATGCTTTACACACACAAAGCATGTTTTCTGTGCATTAATATGCTTTTAGAGATGTGCTTCAGGTAAAAAATTCATGTTGGGCTTCGTTTCGGGGCCCCCCGCGGGAATTTCGTTTTTCCTGTGGTTCGGGTTGTTTTTTCGCACTAACTCAAAAATGAATTTTTTCCGAAATTTCGGAAAAAATTCAATCGTTTTTCAGTTCTCCCAAACCATTCTGAATTAGGCAATTCTGATGACATAGTCAAATTCTCGAAAAACGATTGCACATCCCTATGCTTAGGTAGTAATTTTCAAAAGGTTTTATGCCCGTAAATGGGCTTTTGAAAATTGTTACGATATATGCTTTGAAATTTCACTCCTTTATGCACACAAAAAATACTTTCTGTGCTGAAAATATTTTTGTTCACACAAATCATGTTTTGTGAGCATAGAGATTTGCGCACATACATCACATCTGAGAGATTCCCCTGTTCCCTTGAGTTAAACTGTGCTGAGTGCACATTTTCTAGTCGGCGCACTTTTTAAATTCCCGGTACATTAGCATACTGTTAGCTTACTGCATCAGGAGTAAAATATTTGTTTAAGCTGCACGTTAAGAAACTGTGTGTTGAGTTTCAGTGCACATCCCACATCTTTTGACATGGAGCTCTAACTTAGCTTAACTCCATGTCTTTATGGGATGTAAGTCAAGTCTTTGTTCGCTATTTGATATCACAATGCAATCCAGTCCTTTTTTTTTGTGCAGAATGTGTTTGGATGGTTGTTGATTTAACAGGTTGTCAAATTCTGCCCCTTGTAAGCAGTTTTGCACTTTATATGCATGCATCAGTGGCTTCAATTGGTCTGAATGCCAAACAGTGTGTTTCAGAGGTCTCAAGTTAGACCCTTCCCCTGTGTATAAAATCCCTGCACCTATGCAATGCAGGTGAGTAAGGAAAGAGGATTCCAAGACCTGGAATTCTGCCAGGGTGCCATCTCTCCACAGAGTGGTGCTAGTGGGCCTAACCCTCCACAGGCAAGGTTCGGGGAGAAAGAGGAAAAGGAGAAGCATTCCTGCTCAATGAATGTGGCTGGGACCTTGGGAAAGGTTAGCCAGGTCTTACTAAAAGAAGCAAATCAAGGAGAGAGAAGTCCTGGAAGACTAGAGAGAGCTGAAGAAGATCTTGAGACAAGAAGAGAATTTGAGGAGATCCAAGGGAGACGGGGATACTTCAGAGGATTGGATGAGCGTACTAGGGAGTTGTCAGAGGAGAGATAATTAGTATGGGAAAATCCACAGAACTCCTGCTGACTAAGGGCCAATACAGTAAGGACGTGTAAGAAACAGTGCAGCAGTGCCGGGCGCCCGCTCATTTGCCGTGCACATATTTTGGTTCACATACCGCTCGATTCGGTATTGAAATTAGACGCAAATCCAAGCAGCAGGCCAAAGTGCGTCAATGAAGGGGTAGGCGTTCGCAATCCATTTTACTGTATAGAGCGGTATGCAGCGCCTATACAGTATCCAGGGTGTGCTGGTACCTATCATTTCAAATGTCATTTGAACTGTCATTCCACCAGGTAAGTGGATGGTTCTTTTCTACAGACCCCGCTGCCTTGAGTGCCCGGCCGGACATCCAAGCCGCGACCTTAGACATCCGGCCAGGCGCTCAAGGCAGCGGTGCCTCCGATCATGGACGCCCGGATACAGGCGGGAAGGTCCATGAACGGACGCTGCGACCTTGGACGTCCGAGGTCATGGCTTCCATTCATGGACCTTCCCGCCTGTAGGCCCCGCTGCCTTAAGCGCCCGGCCGGACGTCCAAGTTTCCCAGTACATACATGGATATGCCACACTGTGGATTCTCTGATGTACAGTTTGACTGGCAGCACATAAAAATTATTTAACAGTACATAAATGGATCTGCAACACTGTGTATTCTCAAGTTTGTATTCTCAACTCAGCTATGCGTTCTTATTTCAGCGTCTACTACAGCCTTATTCTAGACGCAGGAGGAAGGCTCCGTATAGGCGTCCGTAGAGACGTCCGTAGAGGCGTCTGTATAGGTGTCCGTAGAGGCGTCCATGTCTCCGCTGGACCCCAGAGCCTCAGGTCGCCTAGCGGATGCCTAGCGGATGCCCATCTCTCCGGTGTCCGTAGAGGCGACCATGTCCGGAGCCTCAGAGACGTACAGTTTAACCCTAGCCTGGCGCGGCTCCCATCTAATGCCAGGGACAGGGTAGGCGGTAAATATTCAGGTTAAAGACACGGTAAATAAGCTGGTTAAAAGGGCGATAATTTGGGCGCACGTTACTGTATCGGAGGGAATAGCTAATCTGATCATTAAAATATCATATACATGTGGCAGGCGGAAACGGATACGCGTCCTTTTCGGCAAGCAGTAAGGAAGCGTAAAAGCCGATACTGAATAGCGGGTATGCCTTACGCGTCCAAAAAGTGCGTCCAAAGCGGGTTAAAAACCGGGTAACCATGGCCGCGCTTTACTGTATCGGCCCTTAAGTAAATCAACAAGAAGCTTTGCTAAAAGTGAGAGGCAAAGAACAGAAATAAGATCTGCAATACCCAAATGATTGCTCTCCCAGGGGTAGATTTTCAGAGATGCGTATGCTACCCGGCGTGCAAATGTTATAAAATCGGGGGTCGGCGCACACAAGGGGATGCACACTTGTGCATCCTGCATGCACCGACACCTGCAGCCTTCCTCAGTTCCCTCCCAATATGCTCCAATTTATTTTTGCATCTAATTCAATTTTACTAGTAACTGTACCCGTTCTACGACTGGGCGATGAGCCTTTTTATTGGCACATCTGCTCTTGCTTTGAGCCAAATTTCCCTAGAAATTCACTATAAGATTGTCCCTTCTACATACACACACCCTCATACAGCCTCCCTCACTCTCTGGCACACACACACATATCCCCTCATATAGGCTCCCGGTCTCTGAAACCCACACTCAAACATCCCCCCACCCACCCTCTCTTACCTCCCATGCTCTCACTCACACCCTCCCCACCCACCTCTCACCAACCATGCTCTCTGTCACCCCCCTCTCTCACATATACACTCCCTCTCACTGGCATCCCCCCCCCCATGCTCTCTCTCACATCCTCCTGCTCTCTCTCACCCTCCCCGACATACGTTCTCTGTCACATGCATGGCGCGGATCCACCCACCCTCTCTTACCTCCCATGCTCTCTCTCACACCCTCCACACCCCCCTCTTACCAACCATGCTCTCTGTCACCCTCCCCCCCCCTCACACACACATTGTCTCTCACCGGCATCCCCCCCATGCTCTCTCTCACACCCTCCTGCTGTCTCTCACCCTCCCCGACACACATTCTCTCTCACCGGCATCCCCCTCCTCTCATATAGGCTCCCTGTCTCTGAAACCCACACTCAAGCATCCCCTCACCCACCCTCTCTTACCTCCCATGCTCTCTCTCACACCCTCCCCACCCACCTCTCCCCAACCATGCTCTCTGTCACCCCCCTCTCTCACATACACATTCTCTCTCACTGGCATCCCCCACCATGCTCTCTCTCACAGCCTCCCCACCCATGCTCACCAACCATGCTCTCTGTCACCCCCCTCTCTCACACACATTGTCTCTCAACAGCATCCCCCCCCCCCCATGCTCTGTTTCACACCCTCCTGCTCTCTCTCACCCTCCCCGACAAACATTATCTCTCACCAGCAAGTCGCGGGACCCGCGCTGTTCACGGCAAAGATGAAGGCCCGGGTGCGCCGATCATGGCACATGGAGGCCTTCCCTTTTCGCCGTGAACGGCACACCGGGCCTTCCTCCTCACTGCGAATGGAGCGTGTGCCGCGGGATGTGCTCCGTTCGCTGCATGCCAGGGTCTCCTCTGCTATATTCTGCCTCTCCCGCGATGGCCGCTGTCCTTCTACCTGTGCCGTGTTTGAGCCACCTGCGCCATCTATCAGCAGACTGGGAAACTCAATGCCACTCGAAATTAGACTGCAGAGAAGTTTTAAACTTTTCAAAGTCTAAAAACCTGGCTTTTTAAACAGGCTTTTTATAAGGAGAACGAAGAAAACAAATATGCGCATAAGTAAGCACCAAGCAATCAGTTTTTAAAATTTTCTTTCCTATCTCCTAGTACATATTAGAGTGTTACATTTATATAGGAACCGTAAAGAAGTTTTTTCAACCAACTTATAAGCAAAATCAACACATGGCTTTTTATATTATAAAAAACATGTTACCATTAATTAATGGCTCATCTATAATATGTAATCTATACCAATCAACTTTTAATACTATTTGTGCCTTTTTGTAAACCACTGTGATGGTGAATTAACTTAACGATGGTATAGAAAAGATTTTAAATAAATAAAAATAAATATTATAGGCTGTGGAACATCTGCGATCACAGACGGACACACTCTAAGCCCGATATATTAGGGATTTGCATGAAAATAAAAAATGAAAAATATTTAAAGAGACTGACACCGTCAAGGACCTATGATTGCAACTGGGGCATTAAAAATAATGCTGAGTTAAAAGCATGTAGCCCATTGGTATGAAGTCTGTTATTTTAATTTATTTTATTTTATTTATTTATTGAAATTATTCTAGTTCGCTTATAATGGCACATGCTAAGTGGATTACAAGCATAATAAAAACTTAATATATTAAAAAAACAAACATAAAGTTATGACATTATTACATTCTCTTAAAATTATTATGCTTACAAATTACATATTCAAATTTAATTCATACCAAACAATAAAATAAAACATTAAAAATAATAATGTCATTGCATTATAACAGAAAGGGCTTCCCCAAAGAGAACAGATTTTAATTTTTTCCAAAAGGCCTTTATATCTTTTATGGACCTGATTTCATACAGGAGAGTATTCCATAATTTTGGACCAATTATGGATTTAGCACGATTATGGACTTCTTCTAAATGATCCTCCTTCACACTGGGTAATGTGAGAAGAGATTGAGAAGCCGAACGTAAACAGTGGGCTGGGGCATATTTCCTAAATAAAGTAGATAGTCAGGGGCATTATTTGAAAAGATTTCATTATTAGTATAATGACTTTGAATTTTAGCCACTGACAAACTGGCAACCAATGCAAATTTTGTATGATTGGGGTTATATGTTCAAATTTTTTTGTTTTGATAATTAATCTGGTGGATGAATTTTGAAGATATTGCAATACCCAGATCTGTGTTTTAGGTAATCCTACGTAAAGGATTAATCAGTCATGGTTAAAATAAAAGCTTGTACGACGGTTCTAAAATCAATCATAAGAACATAAGAGATTGCCATACTGGGTCAGACCAAGGGTCCATCAAACCCAGCATCCTGTTTCCAAAGAGGCCAAACCAGGCTACAAGACCCTGGCAAGTAAACAAACACTAAGAAGATCCCATGCTACTGATGCCAGTAGTAGCAGAGGCCATTCCCTAAGTCAACTTGATTAATAGCAGTTAATGGACTTCTCCTCCAAGAACTTATCCAAACCTTTTTTAAATCTAGCTACACTAGCTACACTAACCACATCCTTTGGCAACAAATTCCAGAGCTTAATTGTGCGTTGAGTGAAAAAGAATTTTCTCCGATTAGTTTTAAATTTGCTACTTGCTAACTTCATGGAGTGCTCTAGGAAAGATCTCAAGTGACATAATTGTTTTAGCTTAAAATACCCTTTAGCTAAAAGTGCTTTAATTTGTGAAATATAATTCAGTTCCTAAACAAAGAGAAAACCTAGGCTACGGACGTGAGTGGTAAACTTTACATTGACTCCCAAAATAGACAATTCAGAGATGTTTATTGGCTTGTTTTTTTGGATATCCACATTATTTCAATTTTGGCTAAATTAACAGCTAATGCACTGTTAGACATCCAACTGTCACTTGCCTCCATGCATCTGGCTATCTGCTGTTCAGTTTTCAAAAAATTGTCATCTACTAAAAAATAAAGCTATTATGGGCCTTATTTTCCAATATCGCATTGGTAACGCATTAGGGGGCGTTACCAATGCAAATGAGGCTTCTTTCGTGCAGTGGGGAAACATCGTGTGCGGCGATGTTTTCGCCATTCGCGAAAACATTAGCGCCGCACGCGATGTTTTCCCACTGCACGATGATTCTTTCAGGGTTTTATCGCGGGGAGAGAGAGAGAGAGAGAGAGAGAGAGAGAGAGAGAGAGAGAGAGAGAGAGAGAGAGAGAGAGAGAGAGAGAGAGAGAGAGAGAGAGAGAGAGAGAGAGAGACTTACTATAGTGCCTATGCCCTACATAGGTATTTGAATCCCTATGGGAGGGCTACCTACTAACTCGGGGTGGGGATTAGGTATGAGTGTCGGGGGTTGGGGGCCACTTTTGCATTCCACATGAGACCTACTGACAGAACAGTGGTCTCTAGTGCAGATTTGCTGGCCGTCAGAGTGAGGACGCTCACTCCAAGCGGAGATTTGGCCAACATTTTCTCCACCTAGCATGTTGTTGCCCAGGTAGAGTGTCCATCAAGCTAGGTGGAGAGAACGTTGCCCAAACCACTTCTTGGTGTGAGCGTCCTCACTCCGACGGCCAGCAAATCTGCACTAGAGACCACTGTTCTGTCAGTAGGTCTCATGTGGAATGCAAAAGTGGCCCCCAACCCCCGACACTCATACCTAATCCCCACCCCGAGTTAGTAGGTAGCCCTCCCATAGGGATTCAAATACCTATGTAGGGCATAGGCACTATAGTAAGGCGCTCTCTCTCTCTCTCTCTCTCTCTCTCTCTCTCTCTCTCTCTCTCTCTCTCTCTCTCTCTCTCTCTCTCTCTCGGCTAATTTGCATTCGCGAATCGCGTTAACAGCTGTTAACGCGATTCGCGAATTTATCGCACGCGGTAAAGTGCTTTGAAAATGAGGCCCTATGCTTGTAATCCGCTTAGCATGTGCCATTATAAGCGAACTAGAATAATTTCAATCAATCAATAAATAAATACAATAAAAATAATAGACTGAGAATAACCTATTATAGTCAAAGGGACTTCATACCAATGGGCTACATGCTTTTAACTCAGCATTATTGTTAATGCTCCAGTTCCAATCATAGGTCCTTGATGGTGTCAGTCTCTTTAAATATTTTCATTGGTACACAAAAGATCACATTTTTAGAAATGTTTTGAAAATAATCTGAAAAAGCATCAGTTTCCAAGATCTTTTTTGCAAGTTAACAAAAATATGCAGTCTGATGTAGTCATTAATAGTACAAGCAGATTTTCTCAGGTTTCTCAGACAAGCATTAATTTTTGTTTTTACACTTTTTACAGATCTTGTTGGTCCTCAGCAACATATTAGATCAGATACTGCAGTGGGACACATACTAATAATTAGTAGGCTCCTTATTTGTCTGTGGATTTCTCTTTCCTGGATATAGGATGAAATTTCCTGGTTCAGTTTCGAGGGTCAGAGTATCATCGTCCAAGATGCCGGGACAACATGTCAGCAACTAACAAATCTTTCCCAGGCATGTATTCTCTCACTGGGTAGAACTTAATCGGTTAGATAAGGAATTTTTTACATCATAAGGGTGTTTTTTTTCCAGGTCTTTCCTTTTGATGAGGCTAACTAGTGGCTTGTGGTTAGTTGCTAGTCTCTAGGATTCCAAGCCACAAAAATACTGATAGAATCTTTCAGAAGCTCAGATACTTGCCAAGCATATGTATTCCATTTGGGCTTATTGCCACTCTACCTCATTAAGAGTGTAAGAACAGAATACTACTAGCTTGACATTTTTCTTTTGTTTTTGCAGTAGGACTCCTCCTATGTCATAGCTGCCTGCATCAGCACTCACCATCAATTGCAGGTTAGGGTTGAAAAAGAACAATATGGGAGCTTCTTGCTAAGGCTGTTTCCATAATCAGCCATTTCCATGTTTCAGGCTTGAATTTAAGGATTGAGCAGTTAAGAAATCTGTGGTAGGCACTGTGGTAGTTCTCAATTCCAAGGAAATGTTTGAGGTCCATAGAATTCTGAGGAGGTACCATGTTTGTAATTGCATCCACCCTTTTAGGGTTTGAGGTCAATCCTTCCTTTCCAATGAGTTGTCATAAGAATTCCAGTTGAGACTGTCTCAACCGGTATTTTGTTTGTTTAATTTCATGTTGAGGCCATAGTTCTCCAACACAGTAGGTTTAGTTACTTTTCAATCAAGCCAGCCATTTCCTTGCATTTCAGCTGTCTTGACCTTTGATAGTATGGTACTAGAATACAATGAGAGCTTGCTATGCTCTAAAATTCTGTTCCTTGTTTTAAGACAATTTTAACTAGCTTCCCCTTTAAGAGTCGACTCGGTGAATAAATTCTATTGCTACCCTTGCTCCTCTACTCAGTAGATTTTCACCTGCAGAATCTGCCACCATTAATTGGACGGAATCTTTCCTTGTCCTATCAAGGTGTCAGGATGAGCACTTGCTATGAATTGATCTGTTGTGGATACCACACTCCATGTCTTCATCAGAGTCACGTTAACTTGATTCAGACAGCAACCAACAAGAACATTGGATTTTATGGTCTGGGAAAACAAATAACCAATAAGTCTGATACTTTGGATGCAACTCTCTGCTTCAAGGACAAGAGGTAACAGGGAATTGAACTCAGACAGCAACCAACAAGGGCCCTGACTGATGGTTTGGGAAACTAAGTAAGGGGTGACCTGTATGGCACAGTAAATGCTACTATAAGCTTGCTGGGCAGACAGGAGGCCAGTGTAACCCAAATATTTAAAAAGGGCTTCAGGGGCAATCTGGGAAACTATGGACTGGTGAGCCTGACTTCAGTAATAGGAAAAATCATAGAAACTATTATAAAGAATAAAATCACAGAACATTTAGATAGATATGGTTTAATGGAATACAGCCAAGTCTTGCCTCACAAATCTCCTACATTTTTTGAAGAAGTGAATAAACATGTGGACAAAGATGAAGCGGTAGATGTGGTGTGTTTGGATTTTCAGAAGGTGTTCGATAGTCCCTCATGAGAGACTTCTAAGAAAAACTAAAAAGTAATGAGATAAGAGGTGATGTCCTTTTGTGGATTACAAATTGGTTAAAAGACAGGAAACAGAAAGTAAGATTAAATGGTCTGTTTTCACAGTGGAAAAAGGTAAACAGTGGAGTGACTCAGGGATCTGTACTTGGGCTGATGCTTTTTAATATATTTATAAATGATCTGGAAAGGGGTATGATAAGTGAGGTGATCAAATTTGTGGATGACACAAAATTATGCAGAGTAGTTAAAGCTCAAGCAGATTGTGATAAACTTCAGAAGGACCTTGTGAGGCTGGAAGACTGGTTGTCCAGATGAGAGATGAAATTTAATGTGGACAAGTGCAGGGTCATGCATATAGGGAAAATAACCCTTGCTATAATTACACAATGTTAGGTTTCATATTAGGAGTTACCACCCAGGAAAGAGATCTAGGTGTCCTAATGGATAATACATTGAAATCGTCGGCTCAGAGTGCTGAGGCAATCAAAAAAGCAAACAGAATTTTAGGAATTCTGGTGGATGTCATCATGCTTCTGTATCGCTCCATGGTGAGACTGTACCTTGAATACTGTGTGCAATTCTGGTCGCTGCATCTCAAAAAATATATAGTTGCACTGGACAAAGTACAGAAAAGTATGACCAAAATGATAAAGGTGATGGAACGGCTCCCCTATGAGGAAAGGCTAAAGAGGTTAGGTCTATTCAGCTTGGAGAAGAGATGCCTGAGGGGGCATATGATAGAGGTCTACAAAATCATGAAAGGACTTGAACAGATAAATGTAAATAGGTTATTTATTCTTTCGGATAATAGAAGGACTGGGGGCACTCCATGAAGTTAGCAAGTAGCTCATTTAAAACAAATCGGAGAAAATTCTTTTTCACTCAACATATAATTAAGCTCTGGACTTCATGGTTAAGAAAGTTAGTGTAACTGGGTTTTAAAAATTTTTGGATAAGTTCCTAGAGGAGAAGTCCACAAACTGCTATTAATCAATAAGGAATAGGAGCTTGGGATGTATTTAATGTTTGAGTACTTGCCAGGTACTTGTGACTTGGATTGGCGACTGTTGGAAACAGAATACTGGGCTTGATGGACCCTTGGTCTGACCCAGTGTGACATGTCTTATGTTCTTAATCAAGGTAAACCAGCAGATGTAAGATTTAAAAGCAGCCTCAAAAAGGTGGATTTTTAGATTGGATTTAAACAAGGTGAGAGCAACAGCATGTCACACCAGCTCAGGAAGTCTATTCCAAGCCAGGTAGAAAGTACAGAGTTGGGAATTGGCAGTAGAGGAGAAGGGCATGGATAGGAGTGACTTGTCTGATGAGCGGAGTGCACAGGGAGGGGTATAGAGAGGAGACGTAGTGAGAAGCTGCAGCTTGTAAGTGAGTAAGCGGAGCTTGAACTGTATGAAAGAACAGATAGGGAGCCAATACATTGACTTCAGAAGAGAGCTTACGTGAGTGTAGTGACTTTGGCAAAAGATAAATGGTGCAGCTGAATTTAGGATGGATAGTATTGGAGAGAGATGGCTCACTGAGAGACCTGTGAGGAGCAGGTTGCAATAGTCTAAGCGGGAGGAGATGAGAGTACATAAGAGTTCTGGTAGTGTGTTCAGAAAGAAAGGGGCAGATTTTGGAGATGTCATAGAGAAAGAAACGGCACATTTTATTTATTTCGGATTTTTATATACCGACATTCTCAATACAAGTATCGAATCAGGTCGGTTGGATATGTATAGAGAAGGAGATGAGGTGTCAAAGATGACTCCTAGTTTACGGGCTGAACAGAGTGGCATGATGACCATATTATTCACAGAAATAGACAAAGGAGGAAGAGGGGAGGTAGGCTTGGGGAGAAAGATAAGGAGCTCAGTCTTAGTCATATTGAGGTTAAGATGATGGTAGGATACCTGGTCAGCAATGTCAGATAAGCAGGCTGAGATCTGGGACTAGATGTCTGATGAAATGTCTGGTGTCGAGAAGTGAGTCTGAGAATCATCAGCATAAAAATGGTATTGAAAACCATGAGAGGAAATCAGAGTTCCAAGAGAATTAGTATACAAGGAGAAGACAAAGGGTCTAAGGACAGAACCCTGAGGCCCACCAATTGATAGTAGGATGGCAGAAGAGGAGGATCCACCAGAGGAAACACTAAAAGTGCAATGGTAGAGGTAAGAAGAGAACCAAGACAGAACAAAATCCTTGAGGACAGAGTATCAAGATGGTTATCAACAGTGTCAAAAGCTGCAGCTAGGTCAAGAAGGATAAGGACTGAGTAGAGACTTTTGGCTTTAGCCATAAACAGGTCATTTTATACTTTGGCAAGGGCTGTTTCAGTTGAACATAGAGGGTGAAAAACAGACTAGAGTGGATCAAGTATGGCTTGAGATGCAAGAAAGTCAAGATAGCACATTCAAGTAGAATGGGGGAAAAGGGAGAAGGGAGATAAGATGATAGTTGGCAGGACAGGTAGGATACAGAGAGGTTTTTTAAGGAGAGGTATGATCACACATGTTTGAAATCAGCAGGAACAGTAGCAATGGAGAGTGATAGGTTGAAGATGTTACAGATGGAAGGGCTGAATGCAGTAAAGACAGAGCTGAGGAACTGGGAGGGAATAGAGTCAGAGGAACAAGCAGAGTTTGGATCTTCATGAATTTGTTTGCATAGTTCACTGCTGCAAAGTGGACAACGTCATGATACTTATTGCATTTTCTGCCTAATGCTAGGAATGTATTGATGGAGAGATGATATCTGTCACATAGTCTAAATATTTTCATTTTTCTCTGGGTGCTTGCTTGCAGGTCCAAATTTAGGCATAGGCAACATAAGCAACAGTCTATGGTTTAAAGATGCTAGAGGGTTGCTGATGCTGCCTCGCCAGTATCCAGGCCTGCTGCTGCAGCACCAGCCCCATAGCACAGAGAAATTCAGCTCAGGGCCTGAAAGGCTCTGCAGCACCCTGCCCCTTGCATGGGTTTACATAGGAACAGGAAGCCCATACAGGAGGAAGTGGTGGGGCACTGCAGGCCTGTAAGGGTTGGCACTGAGTTGAGGATGGAGGTGCATGTGCCCTAAGAGAAATGTGATCAAGGATAGGGATAGAGTCTGCCACACCCCCACCAGGGAGGAACGACCATCCCTCATTGCCTATGGGTGCCCCCAACTTAAATCTGGTGCTTCTTGCTTGGAACTGCAGCTTGCTCTTCTTTCCTTCCTGCTTTGAAGCTTATGTTTACCACGCAAACGGCTTCTCTGTGCTCTTTGTGCTTGGAGCCTGGTTCTGTGCTTTAACTAGTTCAGAGTACCTAGTTAATTCTATAGCTGCGGACAACGTCAGGTCTTTCTGCATTTTCAGCTTCATTGACATAACATTTGTCTTGAATTCCAGTCACCAGCCTGACCCAGATCTGGTTGCATCTAGTGGCTCCAAAATCACAGTGCTTAGCTAGCTCATACAGCTGCCTGATGAAAGCTTCCACCAATTTTCCCTCAAGCTGAGATCACTGGTGGAACCTTGCCCTCTCATAAATTACATTGTGCTTGGGGATAAAGTACTTCTCATACTTTTCCAGGAATTTCTCATACCTGTTCAAGTCTCCCTCAGCCTGGAAGACAAATGACTTCAAGATGTGCTCAGTGTCAGGCCTCAGAGTGTAAATGTGTGTGCACACTTGTATCATCTTGTCCTCTGCATGTTGCTTCATTGCCATCCTGTACCTGACAAACTGCTGGTGCCAATCAGGCCAGGATGTGGGATCAGCAAATTTGTGGCCTGCATGAGGGTTGAGCTTTGTTATCTTGATGGACTGAGGGGACTCACTGCAGGCTGGAAACTCATTCTGAGGTTTAAACACATGTCACATTATAGATAGTTATGTACAGCTGATTTAGGTATAGCTAGGCCCATCCTAAAGAAACTCTACCATACAATCTGAAAAGATATAATGAATTTCTGTTTTATCTTCCCAGAGCACCCTCTGATGCCTTATGACTTTTTCTAACAACTTTATTAACACAGACTTTAAGTGAACATTACAATCCACATCAAACCTCTCACCTCCAGTTGTTGCTTTTTCAGACACTGCTGCCTCCATTCATCACTCATCTACCCTCTTTTAGCTATAGCTGCTACTGCAACTATTCCTCAGACATTTTTTAATTTCCTCTCCCCATCATATCCTTGGATCTGTCCTCCCCTCTCCCCTTCATGCCTCTGCCCTTTTTTCTTAGATCCTGCCCCATCACCTCTTACTGCTACTCCTCTGCCTTTGCACCATCCCAAGTTTCCTCCTATCTCTAGCTGCTTTTATCACCAATCTCTTCTGGTCCTTCCTTCACCCCCTGCCACTACAACATCATTCAAATATTGTGCACTTAAGCCTTCCTTAGCTACTGTTGAACCATACCCTAAGCTGCTCCCTGTTTGCCCCATGGGCACTCTTATTCCTGGCAGCAGTCCCTGCTGGCACTCGCTGCTTGTCTCCTACTGACTTTTGTCCTCTCTTACTGCAAAATGCTTCCCTGATAGAGCCAAAGCAGAACACACACATTCATGAACTTCCCACACAGTACTGTTGCACTTTTGCCCAACCATCTCTGCAACTGGAGACAGAAAGAAACAAAGAAGGTGATTCATAGAGGAATTGGGAAATGATTCCAAAAGCACCCTTGTTGAAGAGAGAATTATTAGAGATTTGTGGCACAATAGAGTTAGTTCAGATAAGAGAATGCCTTCTAAAAGAAAAACAAAAGAGCCAAGGGGTTTTCTTCTTTGCTTGAACAGCAAAACAGCACTGTTTTTGCTAGCAAGGTAAACAGTGCTTGTAAGCAACCAGAACCAGGAAGCAAGTAACACCCATATAGAGCAATATGTAAACTAGTAGCTCAAAACTGTTCAGTACTAGGCAACTCAATACAGTCCAGCACAATGACATAAAATGCCTTTTCAACAATAAAAGCAAATATAAAAAAGCAAGATAAAAGCATATTCCAGGAAAGCCAAAACCAAGTTATTTGAATTTTGAAAAGTTTTTATGGATACTCCTCTGCCCCATTACTCTCCCTCCTTCACCCCATAAATGCTTCCATCAGTTGTATAGAAAAAGAGTAGTAGAATTTATCATTTTATAGTATAACATTTTGCACCCTCAGGATGAGAAAACAACTTTTAACCAAAGGATTTATATTTAGTTCGGGCCAACATGCATGCCAAGAATTGTTGGTTCTTTTTCCAATGTTGCTCAAACCCTTTCCAACAGGGATGGCTCCAGGAAATCTGCTGCCTGAGGCAAATTATGAAAGGGTGCTTCCCCTACCCAGGCATGGCACACAAGTCAAATGAGATGCTCAAGGAGGAGATATCCTGTGAGTCTGGCCCTTCAGTGATTTGAAATGCTGCAGAAAAGGGGAGAGCAGGGGTCAGAGTTCCCAGAGGAGTAGTAGATAAAGTATCAGTGATAATATTTCTAGGAAGCTGGCAACCCTGCCATACTCTCAGGAACCCTACCACTTGCCTCCCATGTTTCCCCAGCATTTGCCCCCTGGAGAAATTGGTGAATGGTGGGGTTGTTTATATGGCATTCTTTCTCCATGTCAGTGCAAGGGTTTTAGGCACACTACCCGAACTTTACAACCTTGCACCCCCATCTTCCCAGCCCTCACCACACACAATTAAAAACTGTGCATGTATAATAACAGATTTTGCATGAGAACATTCATAATCTTCTGAGGTAAAAGTATCACAACAACATGTGTGTTACTTTTGCATGCACTACTATGGTGCCAACCAGAAGACCATGAAAAAAAAGACACTGGGAACCCACATGGTATTAGGCCTATTGTAAAGTAAGAGTAGGGCTTGGACCTCAGAAAGTCGTGAGTAAACAATTATATTTACAATATAGTAAACTTCCCATACCAAGACAGCACTAAATGCTAGCATTCAAACAGTAACAACCCTACCTATGAAAAGGCAACACTACAAATATTACACCAGGCCCTAATACACCAATATACCTCCTATTAGAAATCAGCCAGGCTGCTATAGATCTCTATACAGAAACTAAATGCCAGCAGAATACCTCACTTCAATCACACATGCAGAAGATAGAAAGAGTGGAAACACATACAGAAAAAAGAATAAACAGAAATGTGCAAACAAAAATTGAACTGGATGAAGCCATATTCTGTATGCAAAGCAACAATAGAAAACAGAAATACCATCATTCCTCATAAAATAATAAAATTAATAAATACAATATATCAATCAAAATAGTAAAACTATACTAATAGAAAGAATAAGTATTTCAAAAGAGCTGATGAACAGAACTTAAGAACAAGCCATACTGGGTCAGACCAAGGGT
The DNA here is from genome assembly GCF_901001135.1 of Rhinatrema bivittatum. Lineage (NCBI taxonomy): Eukaryota > Metazoa > Chordata > Amphibia > Gymnophiona > Rhinatrematidae > Rhinatrema > Rhinatrema bivittatum. The sequence goes on along the minus strand of NC_042616.1, from coordinate 605,923,597 downwards.
CCATCAAGCCCAGCATCCTGTTTCCAACAGTTGCCAATCCAGGCTATAAGTACCTGGCAAGTACCCAAAAATTAAGTATATCCCATGCTACTGATGCTAGTAATAGCACTGGTTATTTTCTAAGACAACTTGATTAATAGTTTGATTAATAGCAGGTAATGGACTTCTCCTCCAAAAACTTATCCAAACCTTTTTTAAACCCAGCTACACTAACTGCACTAACCACATCCCCTGGCAACAAATTCCAGAGTTTAATTGTGAGTTGAGTGAAAAAGAACTTTCTCCTATTAGTTTTGAATGTGCTACTTGCTAACTTCATGGAGTGCCCCCTAGTTCTTCTGTTATCCGAAAGAGTAAATAACCGATTTACATTTACCCGTTTATTTATTTATTTATTTACAATTATTTCTATGCCGTCTAACAATAAAATATTGATCAAAACGGTATACAATGTTCATAAGCAAACAAAAATGAAAAAAATAGAAAAAATACAATCATGAATTATAATAAAGATTAAAAGTTATAAAACAAAATTTTAAAATAATAATTAACTTTAAACTTTACAAACAAGAGATAAAAAAGATCAGTTCCGCATGACTTTGGAGTACAAAATTAAAAATTATGGACATGTTAAGGTTATAATAGATCTGTATCAGGGACGGCAAATGCTTTTCAGAAAAGATAGGTTTTTAATGATTTCTTGAATTCTTTTGGGTTTGAAATTTGACGAAGCAGTGTAGGTAATGAGTTCCATATTTGTGGGCCAGCTACTGAGAATGCTCTGTTTCTTATAATATTTAAATGTGCTAGGTGTACTGATGGAATATCTAATAGGTTTTTGTTCAGAGACCTTTAATGTCTGGTTGGTTTGTAAATTTGAAGAATAGTGCAAAGCCAGATTGAGGATGGATTATGTAATAGTGAATGTACAATGGTCAGGTTTTTATACTGTATTCGAAATTTAATAGGCAGCCAATGTAAAGTGTATAATGTGGGAGAAATGTGGTTTTTGACAGGTGAACCAGTTAGGATACAGACAGCTGAGTTTTGTATTGGTTGTAACGGCTTGATTGCCGAGTCCGGTCATCCCAAGTAAAGGCCATTACAGTAGTCAAGTCCTGAAAAGATTAAAGATTGAAGGATAGAGCGGAAATCCTGATAGAATAGACGTGGACGTAGGCATTTTAAGAGATGTAATTTGTAAAAAGAATTTCTAACTGTTAAGTAAATGTACTGAGACAATGACAAGTTGGAGTTTAGTAAAATTCCTAAATTACGGGCTTTTATAAGGATCGGTATAGACCTCTCATGATTTTAAATACCTCTATCATATCCCCCCCTCAGCCATTTCTTCTCCAAGCTGAACAGTCCTAACCTCTTTAGTCTTTCCTCATAGGGGAGCTGTTCCATCCCCTTTATCATTTTGGTCACCCTTCTCTGTATCTTCCCCATCGCAACTTTATCTTTTTTGAGATGTGGTGACCAGAATTGTAAACAGTATTCAAGGTGTGGTCTCACCATGGAGCGATACTGAGGCTGCACATTTCATGTAACTTTTGAAACCACATCAGCTCTTGAGATCGAAAATATTCTCAAGAAAATGAAACCATCCTCTCATCCCTTAGACACAATTCCAAACAACCTCCTCATTGCTATAAGGAATACCATTTCAAAGCCAATTGCCGATATCATTAATTGCTCTCTTTCCCAAGGTCTAGTTCCTGACCAACTTAAACTAGCAATTCTTAAACCTCTTCTTAAAAAACCAAATCTTCCGGCCACAGATCCAGCTAACTTCCGCCCAATAGCCAATTTGCCAATGATCGCCAAAATTATGGAAAAGATAGTCAATAGACAACTATCAGAGTACCTGGAAGAAAACTACATTCTTGCTCCTTCCCAGTACGGTTTTCGTAAATTGTTAAGCACTGAATCCCTACTTATCTCTCTCACTGACAATATTCTAACTAATATGGATAAAAAACTACCTCACCTCCTTATTCTTTTAGATCTCTCTGCGGCTTTTGACACTGTCAACCATTCATCTTTATTACAAGGTCTGATAGACATAGGCATTAAGGGAACAGTACTCAGCTGGTTCAAGTCCTTCCTGGTTAATAGACAATTCAAGGTAAAGATAAACAACAAAGAATCACACCCGGTCCCAGCAAATCAAGGAGTCCCTCAAGGTTCCTCCCTCTCTCCAACCCTTTTCAACATTTACCTTCTCCCTCTCTGTCGACTTCTTAATAATCTAAACCTAACACACTACATTTACGCGGATGACATCCAAATACTCATCCCAATCTCAGAATCCCTACACAAAACCTTGATTCACTGGAATAATTGCTTGCAACTAATCAATCATCTTCTATCCAGTCTCAGCCTTATTCTCAACAACAACAAAACCGAGATCTTAATTATCAATCATGACGTTAATAACAATCTAATATACCCAGCTGTCCCACTCATTTCTACCACTCCTATAATTAATCACTCACCATATGTACGTGATCTAGGCGTCATGATAGAAAATCAGCTTAACTTCAAAAAATGTATAAGCACCACCACTAAAGACTGCTTCTATAAACTTCTTGTCCTGAGAAAATTGAAACCACTTCTCCACTTCAATGATTTTCGGATGGTTCTACAAGCCATTATTCTAACAAAAATCGATTATTGCAACTCACTCCTTTTTGGCCTCCCTACCTCATCCATCAAACCCCTCCAGATGATTCAAAACTCTGCAGCTAGAATCCTTACCAATACAAATAAAAGAGACCATATAACCCCCATACTAAAACTCCTCCACTGGCTGCCTATTAAGCAAAGGATTCTCTATAAAGTATACACAGCAATTCATAAATCTATTTACAACATATCCCCACTCCACTTAAGTACCCAACTTCGTTTTCACTCTTCATCTAGACCTATCAGAGGAGCTTATAAAGGCACACTCTATGTTCCTTCAACAATATCCTTACATCAGAAACGTACCATCTCTTTAGCAGGACCCGTCCAATGGAACATGCTCCCGCCAGACATCCGCCTTGAGATCTGCTTCGCTTCCTTCAAAAAGAAAATTAAAACCTGGCTCTTTAGCCAAGCTTTTCCAGAACTTTGATTATTTTTTACCTCCAGCTATCAAGATTTTCTCACCATCGCAATCCCTTCTGCAGATCACATTTATCTTAGACAATTACGCCTTATTTTATGATTTGGTTTCTCAAAGAGACTATACAATTTTCTCAATGTTATTTTTCGAACCTGTTTTCCAAGTTCTATAACCTTGTTATATGTACCGCCTCTTGGCGTAATTTTTATGTTTCAATGTAAACCGATGTGATCTGTATTTTAATACAGGAACACCGGTATATAAAAATCTAAAAATAAATAAATAAATAAATATAAAACAGTGGCAGGAACCAATACCAACATTTAAGACTCCCTAAACCTGATTCTTTTTAGCTTAATCACACGAGTAGCAACAGGTAAACACATCTTATCTAACTAGATACTGTTTTCTGTATTCACAATGATAAGGCAGCTGATCTTTAATTTTCATTAGGTTAAGTTCCTTCTTGGTTGGTTAATAACATGCGGGCCAATACAGTACAGTGCACTCCGGTGGAGTGCGCTGTTAGCCCAGGTTTGGCTGTGCGTTTTCGACGTGCTAGCTTTAACCCTTTTACAGTAAGGGGTAATAGCACGTTGAAAACGAGCAGCCAACCCCCCCTCCCCCCAAACTAATAGCGCTCGCAACATGCAGATGCATGTTGATGGACCTATTAGTTATTCCTGCGAGATCCAGAAAGCAAAATGTGCAGCAAAGCCGCACATTTTACTTTCAAAAATTAACGCCTGCCCAAAGACTGGCGTTAATTTCTGCCGGCACCGGGGAAGTGTACAGAAAAGCAGAAAAAACTACTTTTCTGTACATCCTCCAACTTAATATCATAGCGATATTAAGTCAGAGGCCCCAAAAATTAAAAAAATTTAAAATTTAAAAAAAAAAAAATTTAAATCGGCCCGCGGCCCGCGAATCGGAAGCTGGATGCTCAATTATGCCGGTGTCCGTTTTCCGAACCCATGGCTGTCAGCGGGTTTGAGAACCGACGCCAGCAAAATTGAGCGTCGGCTGTCAAACCCGCTGACAGCCGCTGCTCCTGTCAAAAAGGAGGCGATAGGGACGCGCTCGCCTGCTCTCCCACACGTTTTTCTGTATCGGCCTGCTTGTTGGTTGATAACATGTGAATTATGATACTCTTTGATAGTCTTTATTTATGTTATTTTGTCTGCAGTTTCAGTTTGTGATCTTTTGAAAAAATATCTTTTGTATAACCATATATTTTTTTATGTTGGTGTGATGTTTTGGATAATTATCTTTTCTATGTAATTTGTAAAAAACTTTTAGGGCTTTGTTAAAAATAAAAATAAATATCAAAGTTTTACTACCGTATTTTGGATATAAAATGGTTCATTGGTGTTCTTTTTTTATTATTTGGTAATTTATATATATATGTATAATGTGCACGCATATGTGCGCACACGTTATAAAATGACCACGTATCTGGGCGCACTCCGACTCACATGTACCACAGGGCACCCGGGTGCCAGTTTAAAAGTTTCCATCATTAAATAGAATAGGTGATAATGGGGACCACGAGGAACTCTCCTTTTTAATGTCCAAGGTTCAGATACCTGAGTTGTCATTACCATTTTTTTGTAGCCTCCCTATTAGGAATGCTGTATCCTCAATATCTGAATCACTTAATCTTTCCCCTATTAACAGCTCCTCTTCTTTGCATACTATCCTTTGGATAGATTCTATCATATCCTATATCTACCTCTTTCCCTTGTGACAGCAGCCTATAAGAGTATACCTACATAAATATTAAATATATTCTAACGGTTTCTTCAAAACAACCAACTGCTCCTTGCTCACTTTGGGCCGGATTTTATAAATTAGGGCGAGCACGTACTTTTGTTCGCGCGTATCCATTAAAATCCGGGGTTGGCGCGCGCAAGGCTGGCCAAAATCGGCAGCCTGCGCGCACCGAGCCGCGCAGCCTGCCTCCGTTCCCTCCCACACCCCCCCCCCCGCACCTTCCCTTCCCTTCCCCTACCTAACCCACCCCCCCCGGCCCTATCTAAACCTCCCCCCCCTACCTTTGTCGGCAAAGTTACGCCTGCTTCCAGCAGGCGTAACTTTGCGAGCGCCGGCCGGCTGCCCCGCTCCATGTTCTGGTCCCGGGGGCTGGTCCGGAGGCCACGGCCACGCCCCCGGGCCGAAACCACGCCCGCAGCGCCGTCCCCCTAAATGTCGCGTCATGCGCGACACGCCCCTAAAACGTCGCATCACTCCGGGCACGCCCCCCCCGACACGCCCCTCCATGCAAGCCCCGGGACTTACGCGCGTCCCGGGACTTGTGCGCACCGCCGAGCCTATGCAAAATAGGCTCGGTGCGCGCAGGGGGGGTTTGGGGTAGGTTTTCGGGGGGTACGCGCGTATCCCTTTGAAAATCTGCCCGTTTGTGTTTCAATGGTTTTTATTTTGCCCCTAGCGTATAAAACTGCATCTCCCCCTTTTTTAGCTGCTCTGTTTCTGAAGAGTATATCTTGTATACTTTTCCTAGTCCTGATTCAATGACTGTAACTACATCAGTATCCTCTCTTCCACAATGACGGTCTTTTATTTTGTTAAACTATGAGCATTTGCGCACACAACTTTCTAAGTTGTTTCTCTGCCTCCCCTCTCTTATTTGTTCCTTTCTAGAATTTGCACGGGTCCCCCACCAAAACCTGACCAGCTCCCTTGCTCTCCCTGTTCCACAGTCTTTATTTCCATCTAGTATTTTAAGTGACCTCAAATTCACTATTCAGTGTATCCACGTGCTAATACAGGACTCTGTTCGCCTCCCCATTCCCACAGCTTCAATCTGGTTCCTATGGGGTTGATATTCAAAAGAGCTTATTAGCTGGAAAAATCTGGGGGGGGGGGGGGGGGAGGTAAATATCCCCTCTCCCACCCTTCCCAGCTAAAACTTTCCCAAATATTAAAAAAGTAGTACTGAGTGTTCCAGGTGTGGGGCTTCAACTTAGCCGGGTAGAAGTGATATTCAGCACTTTCCTGGCTAAGTATGGTCGTGGTGCAGAGTAAGTCTAAAGATATCTGGGTAAATTTACACTTCTTTGCACCTGAATATAACAGCAAAAGCAGGATAAATTGAAAAAAAAAATAAAATAAAAGCTTGGGCTGTAGTAGTCTTTCCCCCCTCCCCCCTCCCAAGTAAAAAAAAAAAAAAATTGCTGCCGTGGTGGCCTGAACTTCCATTCCTCTTTTTTGTGTTGACATCCATGTTAATACCTTAGCCATGATATTTAGGACTTTTGCCATACTCTCAGTAAATATTTTTGCTTGTTAAGGCCTTTTTTAATGTACACTTAAAACTTTTTACGGATTACATGGTAAAACTGTTTTAACATAAGATGTATTGCCTAGGCCCCCCCTATACCTGCCTTATGTATGCTCATACTGAGGTTAGGGCTGTAACCATGGCCGGTCTATGCAAGTTTCTCCAGCCTTCTTTGAAGCCTGATGTTTTTTAAGTTTGTGAGAATGGTCACTCCATGCAGGTTTCCCCAGCATGTTTGGATACCTGAAGCAGTTGAGCAGTCTGTGTCCACTGGTATACATTTTCTTTTCATTGGCCCTCTAAAGTTTCGTATGACTGAGCAAACACTCAAGGCCCCTCCTTCATTTCTTCTGTTACCCCACCTCTCTTTACTACTGCTCTGTGTGTCTGTCCCAAGCTTTTTTAAAGCCTATCACTGTATGGGTTCCACTACTTCTGCCGGTAAGCTGTTCCATCACCTACCACCTTCTCCGTAAAGAAGTATTTTCTCATGTTTCCTTTGAATCCTTCTCCCTACAACTTCACATCATGATCTCTTGTCTTGAATTTCTTTTTCTTTGCAAACTGGCATCTTCCTTTTACTTTCTGTAGCCGGAGGCTGGCCTTTCGTTGAAATGCTTGTTTTTCTTTTCTTAGAAAAGGAGGGGCACTGTCCCTTTAAGGAGGCCATGGGATTCAGGAGCAGCATCAGATCCTGAACTGGGGTCAGGCTGGGATCATCTTCTGCCATTTAGGCTCTGCAGACGTTGGGAGCATTCTAGAGTTAATCCACACTGGTAGCACAAATGATATGTTGCATTTTAACAGCAGTGGAGGAGAACATGACAAATCTGGAAGTAACCCAAAGCTGCGGAAGTGAATATTGGGTTTGTACTGCATGAAGAGATAATTTTATTGAAGTAGTACTGGGGCGGTGGAAATTGGGTCATACCACAGCAAACCTGAAAGTAGCCTATCTGTGTGGCTGGGGCCCCTTTATTAGCCAGCAGTTTCGGGGGTTGTTTTGGCTGATGCAGGCTGCTTAAGCAGGGCATCCTACTCTACATGGTAAGAAAATGGCAGCTTGGGGTGTTGCTGGGGAAAAGAGGATTCTAAGGCAAAAGGAACATGAATAGCTTGCTAGGGTGTTGGGAGGAAGCACAGTCCTCAGAGTGAAAAAGCAATAGAAAGGACCTCACTGATGATATCACCCATGTTTCTCACAGTTACTGTGCCATGCAAACACAACCATATTCATCATCAGTCACTAGGACTACAAAATCACAAAACCTACTCTGATATTGGCTGTGAATTTCCAACTTGCATCAATAACGTATTTGTTAAGGTCATCAAGAGCTCTTTCCTGTGATCTACAATTTATATATTTGTGGTTTAGATTCCAGAGAAGTGCACTCGCTCTGATGTTTTCCCCAAAGACATCCAGGATAAAGAGATTTGGAGCTATTTCTCTTTAGGGAGTTGTCTATAGGGAAGGCTATTTTGTTTGCCCAAGCATATTCTTAATGAATATCATAATAGATGCTATTAGAGAAGTTGTTCATGGATTTTGTATGTTATCCATGTTGATGGATTGGAAATTGCAGAATATAAGAATTATTAAATAAATAAAATAAAATAAATAAATATGTTGTGTTTCTTTTAATACTAGTCGAGGTTATGGGACTTTGGAGCATTGACTGAAGTATTTTATATAAAATATTTCTGTGAAATTATAAAGTTATATGAAGAGGTTGCTGAGGCTCAATTAGGTCTAATACGGTGAAGGAAATTTATTTGCCAGTTGAACTTAAATATGTTTTGAGGAGAAAATTATCTAAATTGGTTGCAGAATAGGAGACTTATAAATCCTAATCTGGTCTGAAGTCTGCCTTTCAGAAAAAGCAAAATTCAGTAAACCAATCCATGTTCCTCATACATTTTAACATTTTTGGAGCCCTAGGTATAACTGTGTTAGCTCAGAAAAAGTGTTTGAAGACTAAGCAGGATTTTGGAAGTTCTGCCATTGTGGTAGGTTTCAGATAATACAGAGGTCAATTTTCAAAGAATTTAAGAACTTGCCATACTGGGTCAGACCAAGGGTCCATCAAGCCCAGCATCCTGTTTCCAACAGAGGCCAAACCAGGCCACAAGAACCTGGCAATTACCCAAACACTAAGAAGATCACATGCTACTGATGCAATTAATAGCAGTGGCTATTCCCTAAGTCAACTTGATTAATAGCAGTTAATGGACTTCTCCTAACCTGGGTACCCGCTCCTCGAGGGTCCTTATGCTTCTTTCAGGTACCTATCTGGAATACCAGGTACTCGCTCTTCGAGGGCCTGCTCTCCCTACCTTGGTGCCTACAGTTCAACTACTTTTGCCTGCCAGGATCTTCATCAATACAGCTATCTACTTCAGTGAGTAACTAACCTTGTCAGTCTGTCTCACCTCCAGCTTCAGCACTGCGAATCTGCATCTGGGACTTCTCTACTACCTTGTGCAGCCTCCCAACTACCTGAGCGTGGGACTGGTCTCCTCTGCTGGGAACCCCTGTACTACTTCTACTGGGTTACTTCACTGCTGCCACCCCTGGGCAGTACCACCAAGCTGTATAATAAATAAAAATTTTCTGTGTCTGCGTGTGTAGAGTCTAGCCTAGTACTGTGTTCCTCATGGGGCTCATTCCCATGGGAGTGGCCATCACCGTAGTACCCAAGAATCCACTCCAATACCTCAAAACCATAACAGATTGCTAACTCCATGGATTCGGCTCAACTCACTGCCTTGCAGGCCATTCTGGTCCTGGCCCAGCGAATCTCCGAACAACAGAATTTGTTGGATAATCTGACTGTTGCCTTTAACCAGTTACACGCACAGATAAATACACCAACTACCGCAGGTAAAGAAGTTACACCGCCAGAAGTGACAGTCAAGACTACAGTGTCTCTATCTGCTCCAACATGCTTCTCGGGTGAAGTTTGGAAATGTAGTGGATTTATCAATCAATGTTGCATGCACTTTTCCCTGCAACCTAACCATTTTCCCACAACGTATGCCAAGACCACCTATATCCTTTCGTATCTGGACGGAAGAGCGCTGGCTTGGGCCTCACCGCTGTGGGAGCTCAATGACCCTATCCTGAATGATCTTGCTGGGTTTCTTGAACTGTTCAAATCAGTATTCGATGACCCTGCCCGGTACTCGACAGCAGGATCAACTTTGGTTCATCTAAAACAAGGTAATAAACCTTTACCAGACTTCACCATTGAATTCAAGACGTTGGCTTCTGAATTACATTGGGACCCTAGATGCCTGAAGACCCTCTTCTTTGAAGGCCTGAACTCCTGGTTGAAAGATGAGCTGGCAGCTCGAAAGATGCCTGAAACCTTAGCAGAACTGATGAAGTTGGCAACAAGGATTGATCGCCAACTTCGCAACAAGGTTCAAGAGGTCAAGAGCCCCAGAAGACCACCTCCGGGAGAGACTCGAGTCAAGTCTGTACCCAGGCCTATACCTCCAGGTCCTGTTGCGGGCGAAGAAGAACCAGTGCAATTGGGCCGCAGTCATTTGACTTCTAAAGAGAGATGAACTCGGAAGAGTTGGGACTATGCATGTATTGTGGACAAGCTGGTCATGCTGTTCAAACATGCTCTATATGTCTGGGAAACTGGCAGACCTAAGTCCTGTGGAAGGACTCTTCTTAGATCTAACTGCACCCTCTCCTCCACTCTCTCTTCCAGTATCCTTAATCTGCGGACCTCTAGAATACCAGTCCCTTGCCTTGGTGGATTCTGGGGCAGGGGGAAATTGCATTTTGAAACATCTAGTGGAACATTTGTGGATCCCCACCACTACCATGACGACTCCTCTAACTTTGTCCTCTATTCATGGAGAGCCCTTACCGGGTGAAGTAACCCTGCTTACAGAACCAGTGAGCTTACGTACTGGTGCTCTTCATACAGAGACTATTTCCTTCTTTGTGCTAGAGAAGGCCATGCACCCTTTGGTACTTGGGCTACCGTGGCTGCAGAAACATATGCCACAATTCAACTGGGCCACTTTGGAACTTTCACGTTGAGGACCAGATTGCCATGGCAAATGCTTGATGGAAGTCTCTCCAATACCATGCATGCCAACTACCCCGTTGTTGCTTGGGTTGCCGCCTCAATATGCATCTTTCTAAGATGTGTTTTCAAAAGAAGCCGCTGACATATTACCTCCACACAGATCATACGACTGCGCCATCAATTTGAAGCCTAATACGGAACCACCCAAAGGAAGGGTTTACCTTCTCTCTGTTGTAGAGAATAAAGTGATGTCAGAGTACATCCAGGAGAATATCCAGAAAGACTTCATAAGACCCTCCAAGTCTCCCGCCGGCGCAGGCTTCTTCTTCGTGGGGAAGAAGGACGGAACATTACGTCCATGTATTGATTACAGAGGTCTGAATAAGATCACCATAAAGGATCACTATCCCTTACCACTCATCTCGGAGCTTTCGACAGGTTACAGGGAGCCAAGATATTCTCCAAGCTCAACCTCAAAGGAGCATATAACTTAGTTCGCATCCGCTCTGGCGATGAATGGAACACAGCTTTTAATACCCGGGATGGGCACTTTGAATTCCCGGTGATGCCTTTTGGCTTGTGCAATGCCCCGGCTGTCTTCCAAGACATGATGAACAATATTCTGCGTGACCTACTCTACCAACGTGTCATTGTCTACTTAGACGACATCTTGATATTTTCTCAGGAGCTGCAATCCCATCAGGAAGATGTCAAAAGAGTTCTGCAGAGACTTCGCGAGAACCGCTTATACGCCAAGTTGACTAAATGTGAATTCCACAAGGAGTTTGTGCCCTTCTTAGGGTACATTGTCTCAAACAAAGATTTCCAGATGGACCCTAAGAAGCTTGAGAGTATTCAAAAATGGACACAACCCACTGGCCTAAAAGCTCTAAGACAATTTTTGGGATTTACCAACTACTACAGGACCTTCATCAAAGATTACTCTTCATTGACTATTCCATTAACAGCGATGACTAAGAAGGGAGCCAATGTTGCCTCTTGGTCTACGAAAGCTGTGACAGCATTTCAGAAGTTAAAAGACGCCTTCTCAAGTAAACCATTTATCCGCCATCTGGACCCTACACGACCCTTCATTGTGGAAGTCGATGCCTCTGACGTAGGTGTAGGAGCCGTGCTAAGCCAGACCAGTGACTCTAAGATCTTGCACCCCTGCTCATTCTTTTCCCGATGCATCTCGCCAGTGGAGAAGAACTACGGCATTGTGGATAAAGAATTGCTGGCAATAAAAATGGCATTTGAAGAATGGCACCCCTGGCTTGAAGGTGCACAACATCAGATCACTGTTTACACTGATCAGAAAAATCTGGAGCACCTCCGTCACGCTCAATGCCTTAACCATAGACAGGTGAGGTGGTCCCTGTTCTTCAACAGATTTGACTTTGTGCTGAAATATCGCCCTGGTGATGTCAGAGCAGACGCATTATCTCGCTCATTTCTCTCTGAATATGTACCTGATGAACCCCAGCATATCATCGACCTGAAGAGAGTTATTCTGACAGCTACACATCTGGTGCTCCCGGCAAGACCATTGTACCCTGCAATCTAAGAAAGAAATTGCTAGCATGGGCTCACGATTTGAAACTGGCCAGACACCCTGGTCAACGGCGAACACTGGCTAAGCTACAGAAGTATTATTGGTGGCCCACCATGAAGGAAGACACTCTTGCCCATGTAGCTTCTTGTTCCAATTGTGCCAGACAGAAACCTCCACACAGACGTCCTTGGGGCCTGCTTCAACCCTTTCCAGTACCAGATGAGTCCTGGACCCACATTGCAACAGATTTTGTGGTGGACTTGCCACTTTCTGGAGGTAAGAATACCATCTGGGTTACAGTGGATCGATTTTCGAAGATGGCTCACTTCGTGGCTCTCCCTGGCTTGCCTTCAGCCATGGAACTTGCTAAACTATTCATCAGTCACATCTTTCGCCTACACGGCATGCCTAAACACATTGTTTCTGACAGAGGAGCTCAATTTACAGCAAAGTTCTGGAAAGCCTTGTATAAGAAATTCGACATCACACTTGCCTTTACCTCTGCGTACCATCCTCAATCGAATGGCCAAACTGAGAGAATGAATAGGACTCTCAAACAGTTCCTCCGCGTCTATGTTGGTTCACGACAGAATGACTGGGCTGAACTGTTGTCCTAGGCTGAATTCGCCATCAATTTGCATCCAGCATCATCTACTGGATCTATTCCTTTTGAACTGGTCTACGGATGACAACCCTTACCACCTTTGCCACTTCCACCTTCTGTGTCATCCCCGGCAGCTCAATCTACTGCCAAATATATACAGCAGCTCTGGAGAAAGACTAAAGAGATGCTCCAAAAAGCAGGACTAAGAGCAAAGAAAGGCTATGACGCTCACCGTAGCAAGGCTCCTGAATTCCAGCCTGGTGACAAAGTCTGGCTGTCTACCAAATATCTAAGACTCGAGCTTCCATCTGCTCGATTTGCTTCACGCTTTGTCGGACCCTTTCCTATTCTTCGACAATTGGGCTCACTCACATATAGTCTGAAACTTCCTCCAGCTATTAAGATTCATAATGCATTCCATGTTTCGCTGCTGAAACCGCTTGTTCTTAGCGAGTTTTCCACCAAGACACCTGAACCTTCTCCTGTTGATGCAGAAGAAGACATTGAGTACAAAGTTGATGCCATCCTTGATGTAAGAAAGAGAGGCAGAGTTTGGGAATACATCCTGTCATGGGAGGGATACGGACCAGAAGAAAACTCTTGGGAACCTTTGGCTAATATCATGGACAAAGAGATGCTTCATCAATTTCATCGATCGCATCCTCAAAAACCAAGTCCAGGTAGGGGGTCTGGAGGGGGCCCTTTGAAGGGGGGTACTGTTGCATCCGTCAGTCTCAGACGGCTTCGACCTCTGTGCCTCACCTTTCTTCCTTCTCTCTCCTCAAGCCTTGGGAAGATGGCTGCTGCCACGTCTTCATGCTGCTCTCTCTGGCATCCCAGAACGGGAACGACGACGGTGTTTGCCATGGATTTCCTGAGGGCTTCCTAGGGTGCATGCACGCACGCCACCCACATCTTTATCCACGTCATGGTGGGAACCTCAGGGGTGTCCCCTCCGAGTGACATCACGACATCCGGGTATTTAGCCTGCCCTTCATTTGCTAACAAACTGAGTTAGCAAGGATTGGATTCGCTCCGCTCTTAGCTGCTCTGCCACTTCCCAGCAGCCGCTGGAAGCTCTCTCTCTCTGCCCTTCAGGGTCATTCATCTCTAACCTGGGTACCCGCTCCTCGAGGGCCCTTATACTTTTCAGGTACCTGTCTGGGATACCGGGTACTCGCTACTCGAGGACCTGCTCTCCCTACCTTGGTGCCTACAGTTCAACTACTTCTGCCTGCCAGGATCTTCATCAATACAGCTATCTACTTCAGTGAGTAACTAACCTTTTCAGTCTGTCTCACCTCCAGCTTCAGCGCTGCGAGTCTGCATCTGGGACTTCTCTACTACCTTGTGCAGCCTACCAACTACCTGAGCATGAGACTGGTCTCTTCTGCTGGGAACTCCTGGACTACTTCTACTGGGTTACCTTACTGCTGCTGCCCCTGGGCAGTACCACCAAGCTGTATAATAAATATGTGTCTGTGTGTATAGTGTCTAGCCTAGTACTGCGGTTCCTCATGGGGCTCCTCCCCGTGGGAGTGGCCATCACCGCAGTACCCAAGAATCCACTCCCAACACCTCAAAACCATAACACAAGGAGTGCCTCCTAATCTTTCTATTATTTGAAAGTGTAAATAACTGATTCACATTAACCTGTTCTAGACCTCTCATGATTTTAAACACTTATATCATATCCTCCCTCAGCCGTCTCTTCTCCAAGCTGAAAAGCCTAACGTTGGGAGTTAGAATCCTAAATTGACTCCTTTGAGAACTGACTAGGGCTAAATCCCTAAATTTAAATCCTAAAAACTAAAAATCCTATGAGGGCGGAGTTAGGACAGAGGAAAAAGAAGTTTAATATTGATTTTCAGCACTAGGTACCTAATTTAGGCCTGGATTTATCAAAATGCACTAAATATCGCCTGCGATAGAAAAAGGGGTTTGTTTTATGGTAATATGCAGTTTATCGCAATTTGCACTAATACCTATGGGGTAGATTTTAAAAGCCCTGCGTGCGTAAATCCTGCCAGATTTATGTGCGCAGGGCACTCTCGCACCGGCACACCTATTTTGCATAGGCCGCCGGCTAGCGCAAAGCCCTGGGACGCGCATAAGTCCCGAGGCTTGCTAAAATGGGTGGTCAGGGGGTGTGTCTGGGGGCGTGTCTGTGGTCCGGTGCGGTCCGGAGGTGTGGCCGAGTGCCCCAACACAGCGGCCTGTGTTGGGGCCTGGCCAGCCAGTGCGCGTAACTCCATCGAACAAGGTAGGGGGGATTTAGGTATGGCCGGGGGGGTGGGTTAGTTAGGGGAAGTGAGGGAAAGGTGGGGGGGGGGGGGGGACAAAAAAAATGGAGGCAGGCTGCGCGGCGTGCGCAGGCTGCCGATTTTGTGCAGCCTTGCGCGCGCCGACCCTGGATTTTAAAAGATCTGCTGGTTGTGCGAACAAAGTTATGTGTATTTTTTTTTAATCTGCCCCTATGTGAACAGCTACATACCACCACAGGGGGGACTATGTTTACTATATGAGAGAGAGAGAGAGAGAGAGAGAACACAGCTAGCCATAATGCCCTCACACTAGATAGGTATTTATATCCCTATGGGAGTCCCACCTAGTAACTCTAGGTGAGGTTTAGGTATTAGTGTAGGGGTTAGGGGCCACTTTGACATTTAAAGTGAGACGTACGAACAGAACAGTGCTTTCTAGTGAAGATTTGATGACCCTCGGAGTGAGGAAACTCACCCAAAGATGAGATTTGTGCAATGTTCTCTCAATCTAGCTTGATACATCTCAAGCTAGGTTGAGAGAACATTGCACAAATCTCATCTTTGGGTGAGTTTCCTCACTCCGAGGGTCATCAAATCTTCAATAGAGAGCACTGTTCTGTTCGTACATCTCACTTTGAATGTCAAAGTGGCCCCTAACCCCTACACTAATACCTAAACCTCACCTCAAATTACTAGGTGGGACTCCCATAGGGATATAAATACCTATCTAGTGTGAGAGCATTACAGCTAGGTGTTCTCTCTTTCTCTCTCATCTGAGGTCCCTAATAGCTAGGTTGGCACTCTGGGAGCTTCAAAATACCTATTGCACAGCTTAACACTACTGAAAAAGGTATAGCTCTTTTTCAGATTTGCATCCCACCATACAATGTGCTATCGCATGCCTTATCGGTGCTTTTCGCATGCGATAAGCCCTTAACACATGCGAAAACACCTTATAGCATTTTGATAAATGAGGGGGTTAGTAGCCTAAGTCTAGGTGAATTTTCAGCAGAAAATAGGTATTTAACTTAGGTCTCTAAATTTAGGAGCTCAGCTTTTTCTTTGCTTCATAATGGGTAACATAGTGAAACATAAAGCCATTCAAGGAGAATGTAATTATAAAGGGAGCTAAGATTTATAATTTGGGAATTAAGCCCCTCAGATACACAGTTATATATCTGGAAATACTGGAAATATTTAAATATAGTATTTTATTTCTTTTAGTTTAACAATATCAGTAGTGCACACCAAAGTTAGATAAAAGATGTGTTGTTTCTCAAAGGTGGTCAGTGATCATGAGTGTAGTACAGAGCTGAGTTGTGTTAGGTAAGAATATCCTCTGGTTGTCAAGACCTGAGATCTCAGCGAGGGACAAATCAAGTATCAGACAGCAAAATCTTCAGAATATCTCAGACTAGAGCCTTCAGGAGCTTCAAAGACTCTATCCTAACCCCACCACCACCTTCCTTATGTAAGCCCACACCCACAGAGTACATAAAATGATGAGAAGTTATGTCCCTTTATAATAAAGATCAGTCTCTCATATTTATTTAGTGAGTTCAGAAATTGGGCCATGCAGAAGGTGACGTGGACCCTGTTAGGAGCAGCCTGGTAGCCCACTTTCCCTTGACTGATCAAGGAGGGTTTTCAGGCAATTCTTCCCTCCATGAACCTGGTCCCTATATTTCTTTATCAGTGCTGGCATAAATAAAGTATCATCCCACTCCCAAGTATAACCTATACTCATAACTTCAAAGCACTTGGGGGTAACACAATGTATCCTTGAGTGTTACCATAATCAGACTGTAAAGAAGGGATGGGCTATCTTTTCCTAGGGAACTTTCACAAGATCTTTTGCCTGAGCCCTATGGGGCAGATTTTCAAAGGGTTACGCTCGTAACTCCCAAAAAGCTGCCCCTGCCTGCCCCTGCGCACGCCGAGCCTATCTTGCATAGGCGTGTATGTCCCGGGGCTTCGAAAAAGGGGCAGGTCTGGGGGTGTGGCAGCGGTCCGGGGGCAGGTCCGGGGGGGGGGGGGGGGCGGTCCCGAGTCCTCCGGCACAGCGGCCTGTGCGGGGGGCTGGAGAGCTGGCATGCGCAAGTTATGCCTGCCCAGAGACAGGCGTAACTTCTACAATAAAGGTTAGGAGGGGGTTTTAAATAGGGCTGGAGGGCGGGTTAGATAGGGGAAGGGAGGGGAAAGTGCGGGGGGGGGGGGTGGAATGAAAGTTCCCTCCAAGGCTGCTCCGATTTTGGAGCGGCCTCGGAGGGAACGGAGGAAGGCTGCGCAGCTCGGCGCACGCAAGTTGCACAATTGTGCAACCCCTTGCACGCGCCGACCCTGGATTTTATAATATGTGTGCGGCAGCGCACGCATTTTATAAAATCAGGCGTAGATTTGTTCGCACCGGGTTACGCGAACAAATCTACGCCCGCACGCAGGTTTAAAGATCTGCCCCTATGTGTTGCAATTCCCAGTTCCATAAATGAGGGCATGGTCCCTTCTCTATCATGGCACAGCATAACTGCTCACAGCAAACAAATCCAGAAAGAAAAAAAGAAAAAAGCAAAAGCAACCCTGGTTCTGCTGAGCTCTAACTGAAAAATCCTTCCCTGAAATGCAGGCATCTAAAAAAAAAAAAAAAAAAGGAAACAAATTCAGCGCTGCGAGTCTCTCAAAAAGAAGTGGGCTGGCACAAACAGTCAGAGAAAAGAAAAAACAGGACAGCTCAATAGGATTATTTAATGCCGGAAACCAAGGCAAACACAGATACTTCCTGATTTATAGTTGCAGGAGGGACAACTACCAAAGTAGTCAAAGGCACAGTTTCCCTTACCCAGTAACAGAAAGAGAGAGCCCTAGACCAGCTAATAATCCTTCTGGTGCTACTTTGCTCACAGCAAATATTCAGGAGACATTGGGCCATCAAAAGCACTTCCTTGCTGGCTACTATTCAAGCACAGCTTGTGTAACAGGGATGGGTTTACTGAAAGCCAATGGTAGTCTGACTAGGCCTAGCCCTACCCATAATACTTGGGATACTACTAAACCAGGAGTGCTCAAATCAATCCTACGGCCCCCCCCCCCCCCCCAGACACTCGAGTTTTCAGGATATCCATAATGAATATATTGCATGCAAATACATCTCATGCATATTCATTATGGATATCCTGAAAACCTGACTAACCGGGGGGGGGGGGGGGGGCTATAGGATCACTTTGAGCACCCCTATACTAAACCATCACTTTCCTAATTCCTCATGAGCCAACATAATTCTCCAGCAAGGCTCCAGACCCATACCAACAAGGCCTCGAGTTCAAAACCCTGCATTTCCTTACATAACAGCCTGAACCACATCCTCCAGCAATGAATTCCAGAGCTTAATTGTGCATTGAGTGAAAGAATTTTTTATGATTTGGTTTGAATGTGCTACTTACTGACTTCATTGAGTGCCCCCCAGTCTTTGTAGTTTTTTTTGAAAGAGTAAATAACTGATTTACATTTACCTGTTCTATTCCACTCATGATTTTATAGAACTCTATCATATCCCCCCTCAGCCGTCTCTTCTCCAAGCTGAACAGCCCTAACTTCTTTAGCCTTTCCTTTTAGGGGAGCCATTCAATCCCCTTTATCATTTTGGTTGCCCTTCTCTCTACCTTTTCCAATGCTACTACATCTTTTTTGAGATGCAGCAACTAGAACTGCACACAGTACTCCAGGTGCAGCCTCACCATGGAGCAATGCAGAAACATCATCACATTCTCAATTTTATTCACCATTCCTTTCCTAATAATTCCTAACATTCTGTTTGATTTTTTGACTGCTGTTGCACACTGAACCAAGGATTTCAAAGTATTGTCCACTATGATGCCCAGTTCCTTTTCCTCGGTGGTAACTCCTATTATGGAACCTAATATTGTGTAATTATAGTGTGGGCTTCTTTTCCCCATGTGCATCATTTTGTACTTGTCCATATTAAATTTCATCTGCCATTTGGATGCCCAGTCTTCCAGTCTTGCAAGGTCCTCCTGCAATTTTTCACAGTCCACTTGTGATTTAACAACTCGGAATAATTTTGTGTCATCTGCAAATGTGATCACCTCACTTGTTGTTCCCCTTTTCATATCCTTTCTAAATATATTAAAAAGAACCAGTCCCAGTACAGATCCCTGAGGCACTCCACTGTTTACACTTCCCTACTGATAAAACTGACCATTTAACTCTACTCTGTTTCCTATCTTTTAACCAATTTGCAATCCACAACAGGACATTGCCTCCTATTAGGAAATGTAGGAAAGGGTCAAAAGCTTTCCTGAAATCCAAATATACCACATCTAGGATGGAAAATACTTCTCTATCTTTTCCTTTAGTTATGACTATATTTTACCCACCATTAAGGTCATACTAACTGGCCTGTAGTTACTAACTTTCTCTCTATTACCACTTTAATGAAGAGGGATGACATTTGCCCTTCTCCTGTCTTCTGAAACCACTCTATCTCAGAAGAGTGATTAAACAGAACTATCAGTGGAGTTGCCAGAACCTCTCTGAGCTCTCTTAACATACTTGGCTGTATACTAGCCAGCTCCATTGCCTTATCCACTTTTTGTTCTTGCTAGTTTTATGCAAATCTGGTCTTCCATAAATGGAGTGACATCTACGCCATTGCCATATGTACTCCTGATAGCAATGGTCCTTCTCCAATTTCTTAGTGGATGAACATGGAACAAACATTTGTCTGTGTTTCTGCATTCTCCTTGTCTTCCACACATTCCTCCTTTTCACATATGTCTTACTAACCCATCTCTGCATTTATTTCTTTCGTTGATATACCTGATATACACCATGCGTTACTGCCTTAGAACTTTTTTATTTTGCTCATGCCTTTGCTATCCTAACCACCTTCCCTGCTATCCTCAGGTTTTCCAGATATTCTTCCCTGTTCTCTTTCTGAGGTGTTTTGAATCTTTCTGAGTGCTAATGTCTTTACCTTTTCAGCCATCTCTTTTGAAAATCTTATTGGTCTCTTTTTCCTCTTGCTTTTATTTACTTTCCTAGCAAAAGATTTATTAGCTTTACAATGATTTTATTTGGTTTAGCCCCTATTACAAGTGCATTCCTAAAGGTACTCTTTCATCTCTCAACAAAGCTGGCACTTTTGAATTCCAGGACACTGACCTTTAACAGGTAAATCTTGAGCAAGCCACTTATCAGTGACATATGCAGGTACTTGATACAAGCATAATTTTAGGTGGAATTTCAAATTACTTTAGTAGGACCTGTTTAAAAATCCATCTAAATGTTATAGGGGTACAAAGTACCCAACTATATTTACACCTACTATTTCATCACAAAAACTTATGCAGGAGAAAGCATTCGGATATATTGCATGTAGATTTCTTCTATGACCCTAACACACCCCCAGGCATGTCTGTTTTGCAAAAAGTATGCAGATAGTGAAATTTGGGCACATTTGTTAGTTGCTACATGGGGTAAATTATGCAAAGGTCAGGTCTAGCCAGCTAACTTCTGACATTATCTGATTATCACTGGAGCTCAGGTGACCACCTAATTAGAAACACTTTCCTATTTCCTTATTTTGTAAGTGCTTGGTCTACTGTTGCCCCCCTTGAAAACAGTCCAGATTCTCTCTACTATTGTTGGGATGTTCCAATCAACATCTGGTAAGTTAATTTCTTTATGCCATAAGGGGAGGCATTCTTGGGGCCAAGGTTTGGAATTATACAATTCTTTTGTAAATTCAAACATCTGCGTGTATTGGTAATTGGGGAAAATTACCTGCACAAATTAGCAGGTGTGTGAGTAATTTTCCTTAGGCAAGTTTTAAAGCAAAAGCACACACATAATTCCACTTGCATTAATTTTCTAAGTTAAAAGTTCCCACAGCCTTTGCAGATATGCGGATAGTTTGAAAATTATCCCCATAATGTTAAGTTATTAGATCCCAGCCAATTAGCAATAGTTGCTAGACAAAGATTCCATTTTGGTTCTCAGTGGGAGCCTAAAGGGATAACTTGCTGCAAATTATCTACATACAAATAAAATTAGATTTCAAATTTCCTAACCTGCTCTGCAAGAGGTTGAATATATATATTAAAAAACAGTGGCAAGAATAGAGAGCCTTGAGGAGCTCCATTTCATAAACACCGTCCAAAAGCAAAGCAAGTCAGCATTGCCGGACTTTTCTGGAAGGCTCCTCACTCAGTAAAAATGTTGCTAGCAGTAATTTTTTATGGGTTTGACAGTTGCTTGCTTTTTGATTGTAAATATTTCTACCCTTATCATAAGAATTTGGGGGGGGGGGGGGGGGGGGGGGGGACGACAATTGCACTGACTACCCTTAAGAGAAACCTGGGGTGACCTACATGGCGTGGTAGATATTACCATGAGAAGCTTGCTGGGCAGATTGGATGGACTTCTGCCATCATTACTATGTTATGTTTCTATGTTATGTTAACATATTGCAGACAAGCAGGGCTGAATTAGCCATGAAATATGGGTGACATTATCTGAAGGCGCTGAGGAGACCCATCTCTCTAGCTTAGTAGAATTCTTACTACTGAGTAGGTGTGGCAGTTCCCATGCATGCACTGCCTCACGAGCTCCTCAGTCATTTTTGTTAGAGCTTTCACATGTTTGGTTACCCTCTCTGTCTCTCTCTATGTCTTTTAGTCTTTTTTTTTCAGTTTCTGAAGTACCTTATTTCAACTAACTCATTTTTAGAGTTGTCTTGCTGCCTCAGCAGTGCTATTCAAAAAAGAAAAGCTATAATCCTTGATTTCATAATGTCCAGCCTCAAGCAGACCACGTCCAGGGGCTTCAAGGATAGTGCCTGCGGTTACAAGATGTCCATCACTGACAACCACAATATCTGCTACAGATACATCAACCCCAACAATGATTCAGCCAACTGCAATGACTATGGTCATATGTCATTGAAATCCCAAAGGAACAAGGCCTGGAAGATGGAGGAACTTTGTAGATCAGTAAAAAGTTGGAGCCATTCCTTGTCCCAGAGTGTGGCCTCTGCAGACTCTCTCTGTGCCAAGTTGAGCAGGAGCTCCTAAGAAAAAGCTCCCCCAACTGCAGCGCTAGGATCAGAATCCACCATGGTTCAGAGTTCAAGCAAGATGTGGAATTGTTGAGTGCAGGAGCCCGCAAGCTACTCAGCACATCCAGGTAATTCCCCGTCTTCTTGGGCCTTATCAGTACAGAAGAAGCACTCCTTCTCAGAGTTGGTGGTGCAGTCGGCACCGCTGAAGAAGTCAACACTGAAAGCAGGCATCGTTGTTGCAGCACCAGGTCTCAGTGCCTTAGATGCATCTGCCTTGGTGCCTTCAATGTACCACTCACCTGGCCTTGGTGCCATCTATGCATCATCCCTCAACACCATCGATACATCGGGCCTTGGCATCAGTGATGTTTCAGACTTAGAAGCCTTAGATGCAAGTGTAGTATCGGTCCCCTGCGCCATTGATGCATGGAAGGGCCTTCCTCCATGGTGGTACCCTTGTCTCCTTGGTCCAGACCCCAGGCCTCCTGGAGTTGTTGCCCTTCCATCCTCTTGTGGACTTTGCCAGGAGACTGTGGATCCAGTATGCTCCATTGTGCCTCTGGTCTCGATTCGATCACCAGCTAGAGTTTCACAAGAAGATGTCTCTTCCTGAACTCCAGGCCAAAGAACACAGAAGTCCATAGAACAAATGGATGAATTGGTAAAGACTTTCTTTACCTCATTAGTGGCCAAAGACAAGGAGGACACCATTCAATTTCTCCTTTCCAGAATGTTGGATTTGTTCCCACAAGAGAGAGACCCTCCATGCCTTGGGAGCTCCCCTCAGAGGTCCCAGTGATAGGTTCTAGCCCTTGTCAGGCATCCCTCTCTGTGGAGGAATCAAGTCAGTCTAAGGATGGAATTTGAGATGCCACCATTTGGAATAGGCCTTAGGATTGTTCCCCTCCGAGATGACTAAGATCCCTGACCAAATTGCCATTGTCTTCATTGGGATCTTGGGTTAGTATCCCCCACCTCCAGATTTGGAGATAAGATCTGTAGGGATCCCCTCAGAAGCCTTATTTAACCTGTCAGAGCATTCATCTCATAGAAAAACCTCTCATTCTCTAAATTCCTGTATAAATTAGGTAAGGTAATCAGAGTCAATTCCACAGTGGAAAAGATCCTTTAAAGAGGTCTTTGAGCTATCTGACTTAGCTGTTTAAGTAGCACTTTTAAGACTTATCCAGATAAGTAGCACCTTTGCCACTACTTATCTGGATAAGTCTGAACTTATCTGGATAAGTGCCAGTTTCAAGATTTATCTGGAGAAGTGGCAACAAAACCTGTACCTAGCCATATAAACTGGAATTTATCCAAATAAGTAGAACACAACTGCTATACTTGCATATTTTTAAGCCTAACTTTAAAAATATATGCATGGAGATTTTACATACAGAATTTATATGCATTTACCCATCCCCTCATAGGTCAGGTTTTACTCATGTAAGTTGGGAGATTTTCTAACATGTGAGTGGCAATGAGATTTTAAAATTTAACCAATTCACCTAGTCTATCTGCTCTTCAGCTTCAACGCCCCACATTTCACCCAGAACCCTAATCAGTCACTATCTCATTTTTAAGACATTTATTATTACTTACTCCAGATACAGAGCAGGTGTAAATTACTAAATATTAGAGATGTGAATCGTGTCCTCGATCGTCTTAACGATCGATTTCGGCTGGGAGGGGGAGGGAATCGTATTGTTGCCGTTTGGGGGGGTAAAATATCGTGAAAAATCGTGAAAAATCGTGAAAAATCGAAAAAACGTAAAATCGCAAACCGGCACATTAAAACCCCTAAAACCCACCCCGACCCTTTAAATTAAATCCCCCCCCAAATGACTTAAATACCTTCGGGTCCAGCAGCGGTCCGGAACGGCAGCGGTCCGGAACGGGCTCCTGCTACTGAATCTTGTTGTCTTCAGCCGGCGCCATTTTCCAAAATGGCACTGAAAAATGGCGGCGGCCATAGACGAACACGATTGGACGGCAGGAGGTCCTTCCGGACCCCCGCTGGACTTTTGGCAAGTCTTGTGGGGGTCAGGAGGCCCCACCCAAGCTGGCCAAAAGTTCCTGGAGGTCCAGCGGGGGTCAGGGAGCGATTTCCCGCCGCGAATCGTTTTCGTACGGAAAATGGCGCCGGCAGGAGATCGACTGCAGGAGGTCGTTCAGCGAGGCGCCGGAACCCTCGCTGAACGACCTCCTGCAGTCGATCTCCTGCCGGCGCCATTTTCCGTACGAAAACGATTCGCGGCGGGAAATCGCTCCCTGACCCCCGCTGGACCTCCAGGAAATTTTGGTCAGCTTGGGGGGGGGCCTCCTGACCCCCACAAGACTTGCCAAAAGTCCAGCGGGGGTCCGGAAGGACCTCCTGCCGTCCAATCGTGTTCGTCTATGGCCGCCGCCATTTTTCGGCGCCATTTTGGAAAATGGCGCCGGCTGAAGACAACAAGATTCAGTAGCAGGAGCCCGTTCCGGACCGCTGCCGTTCCGGACCGCCGCTGGACCCACAGGTTATTTAAGTCATTTGGGGGGGGGTTCGGGAGGGTGGGGGATTTAATTTTAAAGGGTCGGGGGTGGGTTTTAGGGGGTTTTAGTGTGCCGGCTCACGATTCTAACGATTTATAACGATAAATCGTTAGAATCTCTATTGTATTGTGTTCCATAACGGTTTAAGACGATATTAAAATTATCGGACGATAATTTTAATCGTCCTAAAACGATTCACATCCCTAGTAAATATTCACTAGTAAGCTGCCAAATCTACATGCTTAAATTGCTTATAAAATAGCAACTTACATTCATAAATGTGAGCCCTACCCCAGAATGCCCCTGGCCCACCCCTTTTTTACATGCATAATTTACTCACAAACTCTTATTTACGTGTATGTGTTTGAGGTTTATAAAATAGCATATTCGCAAGTATATGCTATTTAAATGTATATATACTGATTTTTACACATGCAACTTTTGAAAATGCAACTTTAAGCTTTTAGGAATACAACCAGCATCTCAACTGAAATATATTGAACTTACTGTCTTTCGGTACATTCAGATTCTGAAACTCTTCCCATAATTCCATTGGGGAGTTTAAATGCTGAACATAATCCTGCTATTTATGACCTATCCTTTGACGGACCTTTGCAAGTACTTTCCTTGTCTTGATACAAGCTTATGAGGTTTTTCCATTTTATTTTCAGGTATCACCTCGTCCAGCCAGACAGTTGTCCATAAGTCACTTTCCATCATCATGAGTTTCATCTGATAGTTCCACATTGTGTACTTTAGGCCAATCAGTTTGATGGCTCTAGATTTCATTTCATTTTTAATCTCCTGACATCATGATCTCACAGTATTCATAACAACCTCACTTGCTGCCCAGTATAATTGCATGGCCTGGACCAATAATCATGGAAGGTTAATAATGCAATGTAGATGCAAGTGAGTTGAGTGACAAACTGATTACAAAAGAGGCATATGACATGCTCAGTCGTGACTAGTTTATTGCACACCATTTCATTTTGGATTTCTATTCTGCCTTTCATGGTTAGTCAGCCACCTCAAAGTGCATTGCAATAAGAAGGAGAGGTTTTACATGCTTGGTCACAAACAATAGTATTGAAAAGAAGCTTTACATGTTAATTCATTCCAACAGTTAAAATAAAAACAAAAAAGGTGGTGACTTGGCAAATTGCTTTGCTAAAAGGTTGCTTAATATCATGGTAAAGGCTGGAGTTCTGCGTTCAGTGTCCATAGAGTGTGGAGCCTTAATTGTCTGAAGTCTGCAGGCCTACTACTATGATCTCTATAGATAGGAACAGGATATATGATTTATTATTTTCTTTACCCGTAACAGGACATGACATGGTGTTGTTAGGCAATCTTATGACACAATGCTTGTAACCATTTCACCATGTGCCCTCCTCAGGAGAATAGCAGAAACACAACAAGGAAAAACAATTGCTAATGTATTACTGAATTTGTTAAACTATCCTTCTAAAGAGCTCTAAGGTATGCCAAATTCTACCATCTATTATCTCAGAGTTTATTGGGTAATATTTTCATTCTTTAAAGCCTAAGGTTGCACATATTTTTTTTAAATATTATGGTAAACTGTTTTAATATCCTAGCTGCTTTTCTTAGATTACATTCTGTACATTAGATGGTACTGAAATTTTACCTGGTAAAAGTAAACCACTCGGACTCTACTAGTTACAAGTTATTTCTATGACTGAACCCCCATGAGAACATGATCTGAGCTTTGATCTTTCATATTGCTGAATTCTTGTCCATCCTTACATTGTAAATTGAGCTGTATACAAGTATCTCTTTGGAATGTTTATTTTTATACCATGGTATGTGGTATTGGAAGAACAAAACAGAAAATACTTAGGACACAAATTTATAGCAATCAGATCTGTTTGTGACGCAATTTCATTTGTCCCGTGAAGAACTACTGTGTTGGCTAAAATACAAAAAGGATGAACATTTCCTTACCACAGTAAACTGTAGGACTCACAACTGCATGCAAACTGGCTTTATTGTCAATTCAACAACAATTAGAGAGGGGAACTAGTCTGCCAGCCAGATGCTAAACCCAAATCGATAACACGCTGGAGACTGCCATGATATGCAAAAGCTTTCCCACCCCAAAAAATCCACTTATGGTACAGATGATTATACATAATGTGTATCCCAATTTATAAAGATACAGCATCTGTTTGCTCTCACAGGATTCACAGACATAATCTTCAGTCTCCTGTTCTGCTATTGCAGATTTGTGTAATACTGGGAAAAAAATGAGGGATTTAATAAACATATGCTATCATACCTCCCCTGAGTCTAGGAAATCTACCAGCTGCAATTCAGAGCCCTGGAAACAAACCGCCTATTCCTCCCCAGAACTCTTGCTTTAACTGCGAAGGGGTATGAGCACAAACTAGCTAGCAGTCAGTTTGAATAATTTGATGTACATGGATTTGCAAATACCCTTGATATCCAGTCTTTTGCATGTTCATCCACAAATATTGAATTTTAAGGCTTTGGAAGGCCAATATTCAGTTGGCCGTTTAGTGGACATACTACATCCCACTGAATATTCCCAATTAAATTTATCAGAATAATCATAGGCAGATAACTTTATGCATAACCAGATATTCTTTTGAATATTTCTGGTTATGTATAAAATTATTTGGCTATGTTTAGCCAGATAACTTTACACTTAAATGGCTATATTCAAAGGAACAAAGCCGGTTAAGTTAGGTTCCTTTTTAAAAAAACCAAAAAAACACATTGTGGGCCTACAGGCCCAAACCTGTCCCCGCCTCCCTCCCACCCAAGTTCCAAAGGCTCTTCGGGGCTGAACTTGCCACCCTCTCCCCAAAATGACTCCTTTCAACTACATCTACAGGCACCCTCCACACCCCCCACCCCTCAAAACAGCCCGCCTCTCCACCACCAGAGAAAGAGCCTTCACCATTGCAGGCCCCGCCCTCTGGAACTCCCTCCCCACACACCTCCGTCTTGAACCCTCACTACCCAACTTCAAAAAAGGCATTAAGACCTGGCTCTTCAGACAGGCCTACCCCGAACCCAACCCCTCGTAGCCCAACCCCCCCCTTATCCCCCCTAGTCACAGTACCGCCCACCACCCACCCACCCTATACCCCCCACCTTACACTTTTACCGCACCCCATCTACCTTACAACCTGTACAATCTGCATGTTAAAAGTTAAAACTAATTGTCTTTCTTCTCCTGCCATAACTGTTGTAAATAAGCATATATATATGTTTCCTCATAACTTGCCATAACTACCGTAAATAAGCCTCCATATATATACTCCATACAATCCATATTTCCTTTCATTATCCGCTGTAACTTTGTAACAATGTTTATCCCTCATTTATTGCCTCTCATGTAAATAATGTTACGTTCCTTTTAATTTCTCAGCTGCTATCTTCTTCCTCCTTTACTTTCCCCCCTCTCCCCCCCACCCTTTCTCTCAAACCTGCTCCATCCCCCACTCCCTGTTTTTTGTAATTTCCTCCTTTCGCAAGTTTATTGTAAACCGGCGTGATGTGCTCGCACGAACACCGGTATATTAAAAGCTGTTAAATAAATAAATAAATAAATAAATTAAAAAAATCCTTTGGGCCGGGAGCCCCCATCCCTCACTCCCTCACTCCCTGCTTCCACGTTCCCTTTTATTGTAAGCACATATCTTGCTGACTCCAGCCCCCCAACCCTTTCCCTTCTATGCCCCCTTCCCCACCTGCCCCCATACTTTTATTTGTAGTAACTGTCTTCCGGATCCGGGCCCAGCGCTTCCATTGTAGTAATAGAACGCTTCTGCTGTTGCTAGGCTACTACGGTATGCTTCCATCGTAATAGCCTAGCAACAGCAGAAGCGTACTACTACCAGGATGCAAGCGCTGGGCCCGGATCCGGGAGACAGCTGCTAAAAGTAAAGGTACAGGGGACGGTGGGGAGGGGGTGTAGAAGGGAAAGGGTTGGGGGGTGGGTTGGAGGTAGCAAGATATGCACTTACAATAAAAAGGGAAACAGGAGCAGGGGGTTGGGGGGGGGGGACTCCTTGCCCAAATATATATATATTTTTTAATAGTGAAAGGGGCATTTTGAGGAGAGGGAGGCAAGTTCAGCCCCGTAGGGCCTTTGGGAGGGAGGCGAGGGATAGGTTTGGGCCTGTAGGGTCACCAGGTGTGTTTTGTTTTTTAAAAAGAAACCTAACTTAGCAGGGTATATTCCTTTGAATATAGCTGGTTAGGTGTAAAGTTATCCAGCCACACAAGGCTGAACAACTATACACCTGCTCTGCAGCAGGTCTAAATTTATCCAGACGATAAATTTATCAGACGAACTGAACGAAATCACTGTGAACCTGGACGATGTAGTAGGCCAGATTGACAAACTAAAGAGTAGCAAATCACCTGGACCAGATGGTATGCATCCTAGGGTTCTGAGGGAACTCAAAAATGAAATTTCTGATCTATTAGTTAAAATTTGTAACCTATCATTGAAGTCATTTATTTATTTATTTATTTATTTATTTAAGGATTTATATACCGGAGGTTCCTGTATAATATACATATCACCCCGGTTTACAATGAACAGTAACTATCGCTTCAAGTTAGCGGTTTACAATGAACATAGTTAATCCAAGAAACAGAATAAAATATATATATATAACAATGCTAACAATTAATAAATAACAATTAATAAATGAAAATAAATGCAATAACAATTAATAAATAATTAATAAATAAACAATAAATATCAATGAAAAAATGGCAATAAAAAATGACAATAAATAAAATACAATACATTGTATTTTATTTATTGTCATCCATTGTACCTGAAGACTGGAGGGTGGCCAATGTAACCCCAATATTTAAAAAAGGCTCCAGGGGCGATCCAGGTAACTATAGACCAGTGAGCCTGACTTCAGTGCCGGGAAAAA
The DNA here is from genome assembly GCF_901001135.1 of Rhinatrema bivittatum. Classification (NCBI taxonomy): domain Eukaryota; kingdom Metazoa; phylum Chordata; class Amphibia; order Gymnophiona; family Rhinatrematidae; genus Rhinatrema; species Rhinatrema bivittatum. Next base: position 605,894,153 of record NC_042616.1, on the reverse strand, counting down.
TAGTGGAAACAATTCTCAAGAACAAAATTGTAAAGCATATAGAAAGACATGATTTAATGGAACACAGTCAACATGGATTTACCCAAGGGAAGTCTTGCCTAACAAATCTGCTTCATTTTTTTGAAGGGGTTAATAAACATGTGGATAAAGGTGAACCGGTAAATGTAGTGTATTTGGATTTTCAGAAGGCGTTTGACAAAGTCCCTCATGAGAGGCTTCTACGTAAACTAAAAAGTCATGGGATAGGAGGTGATGTCCTTTCGTGGATTACAAGCTGGTTAAAAGACAGGAAACAGAGAGTAGGATTAAATGGTCAATTTTCTCAGTGGAAAAGGGTAAACAGTGGAGTGCCTCAGGGATCTGTACTTGGACCGGTGCTTTTCAATATATATATAAATGATCTGGAAAGGAATACGACGAGTGAGGTCATCAAATTTGCAGATGATTTATTTATTTATTTATTTTTAGAAACTTTTATATACCGGCATTAGTGGGTACATCATACCGGTTCACATAATAACTGAAAGTTTGGAAAATACATTTCAACAGGGAGATAGTAACTGGGCAGGGGATAAAATAAATAGGCAGTAGGAAAGATAGTTAAAAAACAAGATGATACAAAAAACAAGATGATACAAAATTATTTAGAGTAGTTAAATCACAAGCAGACTGTGATACATTGCAGGAGAACCTTGCAAGACTTGAAGATTGGGCTTCCAAATGGCAGATGAAATTTAATGTGGACAAGTGCAAGGTGTTGCATATAGGGAAAAATAACCGTTGCTGTAGTTACACGATGTTAGGTTCCATATTAGGAGCTACCACCCAGGAAAAAGATCTAGGCATCATAGTGGATAATACTTTAAAATCGTCAGCTCAGTGTGCTGCAGCAGTCAAATAAGCAAATAGAATGTTAGGAATTATTAGGAAGGGAATGGTTAATAGAACGGAAAATGTCATAATGCCTCTATATCGCTCCATGGTGAGACCACACCTTGAATACTGTGTACAATTCTGGTCGCCGCATCTCAAAAAAAGATATAGTTGCGATGGAGAAGGTACAGAGAAGAGCAACCAAAATGATAAAGGGGATGGAACAGCTTCCCTATGAGGATAGGCTGAAGAGATTAGGGCTGTTCAGCTTGGAGAAGAGACGGCTGAGGGGGGATATGATAGAGGTCTTTAAGATCATGAGAGGTCTTGAACGAGTAGATGTGACTCGGTTATTTTCACTGTCGAATAATAGAAGGACTAGGGGGCATTCCATGAAGTTAGCAAGTAGCACATTTAAGACTAATCGGAGAAAATTATTTTTCACTCAATGCACAATAAAGCTCTGGAATTTGTTGCCAGAGGATGTGGTTAGTGCAGTTAGTGTAGCTAGGTTCAAAAAAGGTTTGGATAAGTTCTTGGAGGAGAAGTCCATTAATGGCTATTAATCAATTTTACTTAGGGAATAGCCACTGCTATTAATTGCATCAGTAGCATGGGATCTTCTTAGTGTTTGGGTAATTGCCAGGTTCTTGTGGCCTGGTTTTGGCCTCTGTTGGAAACAGGATGCTGGGCTTGATGGACCTGTGGTCTGACCCAGCATGGCAATTTCTTATGTTCTTATGTTCAGCTACCTTAGCTAGATATTGCAATATTCAGCTAAGTTAGCTGGATACCTCAACCCGTCCCCAGAACACCCCTTTATTATCTGGCTAAATTATAACTGCATAACTACTTATCCAGCTACAATTTAGCCGGATAAGTGACTGCATATGCCTATTGTGCCATTTAGATGAATAACGTTTGAGTTATCCGTCTAAATAGCTTTTGAATATTGACCTCTGGATTTATATTCTTTAAAACCAATACTATAAAACGTGAAACCCAAAATGTATACTGTTTTACCAATATTAAAGGTACAAATGAAATGTCTGCTATGGTTTTTTCTCAGTTATGCTGCTTGGAGATACCATCTTCTATTTGAAAGTAACTTGATTATTTGAAGCATGAATGTTGATTATGAATCCTCTTAATCAGTATTATAACATGGAATGGATGTACGTGTCTTTAACAGACCTCTGATTGGGCCATGCACAATCTGCTAACAGTTTTCTGGAACACAATGCTCAGAGCCAGCTACTTTCAATCAAAATAGTTTTTCTTCCAGACATAAATGTTCACTTCATACTTGTAGCTTTCAGTTCATTTCCTGAGACAGCAGAATCACCCCAGCAAGATACATTGGTGGTCAGCTATAGGCCTGCCCTATTTCCCAGGAGCATATTTCCCAACTGTGCATTTTGCAGATTCAAAAGCACTAACCAAAGGCTATAGTCATTTCTGGTTCTAGGTGCAGGTAAGCCCTTTCCTTCTAGACTCCTTTTTTGTTTCTGACCCCCTCTGAAAGGCCCTCTGACTTAAGAAGGATGCTGATTCTGTAATTAGCCTCAGCTAGATCTCCCAATTAGTAACACACCTTTCTCTGGCTGCTGCCAAGGTTCTCGAAGCTATATTTCCCAGCAGCCCTATACTTCCTGTTACTTCTGGTTTTATAATCCCCTAGCCAACTCCTGTTTACTTTCCCCCTTGAAGCAGTGCTCTCCCTGGCTGCTGCTGCCTGTGTGAAGCTCCTGTGTCATCATAGTGACTGGACATTGTGGGTATGTATATACATGGTATCTGCAGGGACCTTTGTTTTCAGTTATTCCCAGGAAAAATAAAATGAAAACTGATAACGAAGGTCCCTAGGTATCTGATATGAATATGGGAATCTGGGCATGGACCACACTTGTATGTGTTCCTGCCAGTGCAAGTCCCATTGTAACTGGTGCCTACCTTCTCCCTTCTCCCTTCCTCCTTGCCGACAAGATATTTATATACCTTAAAGTCCATACCACAGCTGTGTTGTATTTCAGAAACACCTTGAAAATACTAATCGCCTAATATTTTAGTATAAGAGGATATAATTATCTTAGGGTCAATATTCAAAATCCTGCTGAGCTGGTAAGAGAACTGGGTATAGAAATGAACAGCAAATGCTGTGTAAAATTTTTGTTACATAAATCAAAATCACAAGTGATTACAGGATACACACTACACATAGTTATAAAGAGGGCCAATTTTCTGCCACTGTCCTGCTGAGCAAGTTAGTGGCATAAACTTATTCAGTTATCTTAGCCAGAAAATTCAGTAGCAAGAATATACTCTGCTTTCTTATGGTTAGCCTGCCCTAGAATTATCTAGCTAGCTATTCCGGATAAGGCTGAAAATCGGCACTTTTGCAGATAATAAGTGGATTCACTAAGCCGCGATATGGCAAGTTAAACAGCATGTAACCTGCGATATCGCAGCACCATCTCACGATAGTGAGCGATATAACAATAGATTTCCTCCCCCTATGGAAATAAAGCTGCGCTGCATGCATAAAATTGCCTAATGCATACAAAGCAGCTTATACCTAGGCAGGGGAGTAGGGTGAACTGCTGAAGTTGGTAGTGCATCAGAAAATTTGCTGCTGCCATGTGATCAACTTTCTGAGCTGCCTTCCCAACCTGAGATCATCAGTAAAGGCCAGGCTCAAAATGTCTCCTTTGACATGCTAACATGTGCAACATTGAGCCAGCCTTTGATGATGCTGATGTCAGTCTGTGGCAGGCAGTTCAGACTGTTGGCAGCCCAGAGCAGGAGCAAAGCTTTAATTTATTGGTAACTGATGCAGTAGTTAGGAGCAGCTCATGGAAATCTATTGCTTGAGGTGAGGGACCGGACAGGAAGAGATGCCTCCACCCCTCTGCTGCCACCCCTGCTAAGGTACCCAAAAGGGATTCACTCTCCAAGAGACAGCCCACACCAACTCACCGTACAAAAAAAAATTCAAATTCTGATATCATCTCATAAACAGCCACACAAACAGCTTTCACTGCCAGAAACCTTTTGAAGTAACACCTGGGAACGTTTGATTTTCAGTCACCCTGAGATTGTTGTGGATTAGTGGAGAAGAGATGGAGGGGAGTAGGGAGCACACAAACTTTCTCCACTCTTAGAAAACCCTTCTACTCTCTCTTCTTCTTATTCCACTTTCTCACTCACCCCTTCCCACTGTCAGTCACCCCTCCCTCCCACTCAACCCTTCCCTTCCCTCTCAGTCCTTCCCTCTGTCTCAGGTATACACACATGCTGGCTCCTTCCCTTCCCTCCCACTCACTGCATTCCTTCCCTCTCAACACTTACCCCTCCCTGCCATTCACCCCATACCTTCCCTCTCAGTTGCTCAACCCTTCCCTTCCACTCACTACCTCGTAGGCTCTCTTCTCACTGAGGAAGGATGGGAACCTCTCCAGTGCATCACCACAGAGTGCTGCTGCGCAGGGCCAGTGCTAGCTTTTTTGCTGCCCTGTGCGAACAATTATCATGCTGGCCCTTCCTCATCCTGTTTTTTTGTTTTGTAACATTTAATTTGTATTCTTTTTCTATTAGGGCCAGTGCAAGGGTATTAGGCATCTTAAGTAAATCTTACAGCTTTGTAACCAGGCCTCCCTCCCACTCATCCCTCTCCACACACAATTTAAAATTATTCATTTATAATACAAGATTTTACATGAAAAAGGACACTCAAAGTACAGTCTTTTGAAGTAAAAATATCACAACAACATGTATACTTACTGCTGTGGTGTCAACCAGAAAACCCTGCATAAAAGCCCAAAACACACTTGAAACATATAGTATTAGGACTAATGTAATGCATATTGGGTGTTGGCTTGGTCTTCAGAAAGCCATAAGCAAGCTAAAATACAATTATTTATTTTATTTATTTTAAATTTTTATATACCGGAATTCCTGTATGCAATACAAATCAGTCCAGTTTACAAGTAACGAAAGAGGTTGCCCTGGTCTGGGAAGTTAGACCTGGGTTTTTTTACATAGAACATGGAACAATAACAATAAACCATTGAACATTACAATATAATAAACCTCCCATTCCAAAACACTAACCACCAGCATTCAAACAGTAACAACCCTACCTATGAAAAGGCAACACTAAAAATATTACACCAGGCCTTAAAACACAAATATACCACTTATCAAGAAAAGAGAACAAACAAGCTGCTATAGATCCCTACACAGAAACTACACGCTAGCAGAAAACCTCACCTCATTCACTCATGCAGAACCCAGACATACCCTCACTAAATACAGAATAAAAAAAACATAAATAGAAGCATGCAGATAAAAACTAAGCTAGAAATCACAAGTACATACAAAGGGGCCGAGCACACTGTATAACCCGAACTCCGACGCGGATTAAATAGGTGGTAATCCACTCCCTAATGCAATAGGGGGATTAGCGCCTATTTAACCCGCGTCGGACATGGAGCAAATGTAATAGCGCTCATCACATGCAAATGCTCAGCATCCATTTTCATTACTGGCAGATGGCCGGTAATAAAAATGACGCTGAGCTTACCGGCGTCGGTCTTCATAACCAGCAGCCGCGGCGGGGTCGCGTTAGCAAGGAGACGCTAAGGTTGCGCAAGTGACCCTAGCACCTCCTTGTAGCGCGATCCCCTAATTTGAGTATTGCATGGCACCCCCCCTTGCAGGCGCCATACGCGCATTAGGAAAGTGGGCGCTGACTTTTTAGCGCCCACTTTCCGCCTTTTATATTGCATCGGCCCCAAAGTGCACCAATGAAAAAACAGAAACACCACCATTCCTCAGAAAACGTCAAACAATAAAATCAAGAAATCTAAAGCATCAATTAAAATGGTAAAACCATACTAATAAAAATAATTATTTCAAGACAGCTGATGAAGAGAACAACATCCAATAATTAAAAACGCATATATTCTTTTTTTTTTTACATTTCCCAAATACCAGTAAAATATTTCATAACATCATACAGATCAAATAACACCCAATTAATTAAAATCAATAAGAATTTTAAAAAATGACTCATTCTCCATACCTTTGACTTCTGGTCGCCCTGAGATTGTCATAGATTAGTGGGAGGGGAAGGGAGGTGCACAAATTTTCTCCTCTCTCATATTCCCACATGTTCATTCTCATGCTCACACAGACATACACAAACACTCTTTCAAAACTCATATAGGCTCACTGACACACTCATACATGCTGGCTCCCTCCCTTTCTCTCAGGCGCACATACATGCTGGCTCCATCTCTTTGAGACATACCCACATACACGTGCATACATACACTGGATCCCTCTCTCTCTGGTATGCACATGTTATGGACCTGAAGGTGAACGCCTGTTCCGAGGTAGAGTCTGTGCTACCTGAAAGGGAAGTAATCCCCCTAGGTCTCTACCGTCGGAGGGCGAGGCTGTTGGCTGTAGTTGTTAAACAAAGACTTCACCCTGGAAGCTCAAAATCCCCCCAGGAGAAGCCCGTAGGGATCCGGCCACTGGGACTTAGGAGACTCCTTTGAAGACTGAAGAAAGGTCTGGATGCAGGCGCCTCCAGCAGGTCGTAGTAGTCAGAGGACGGAGTCGTAGAATAGTCCAAGGCCGGTCCAGAGGTTTGGTACACAGGAAGAGTCAAAGTCCAGTCCAAGATCAAAACAGGAGAAGGGTCCGCAGCCGTACCAGGAACAATCCAGGAGAAGGGTCCGAAGCCGTACCAGGAACAAGCCAAGAGAAATCACACACGCCGGTCCAGAGATCAGAAGCCAAGAATCAATCCTCGGAGCAGGGAAGCAGAGCGGGACAAAGAACCAGGATCAGAGAACACAGGAACAACTCAGGCAGGAACCTCAATACCAAGGCAAGGTCTGAGACCCAGACCTTGCCTTAAAAACAGGATGTTGGAGGTGGAGTCTCAGGGGAAGCCATGACAGTTTCCTGTCATGGCTCCTTTAAGAACCATCTTCAGCCACGTGCACGGCCCTAGAGGAAGTGAGGGGCGGAGTTGAATCCCACGGAGCCAACCAGCTGGACCAGAAGCGGCCACGATCACAGGAAGGAAGCAGAAGGGCAGCCTGCCCCGCAGGAGCCCCAGACGATGCCCGAAGCCACGGGTAATTATATCCTCTACACCCGCCGGCCTGGCCTCGTTCGCAGTCCACCACGGCCGGCGGCCATGACGCCCGGCCCCAGTCGTGGCTTGCCGCGGCCGGCGGTACTAACAGTACCCCCTCCTTTAGGCCTCCCCCTAGAAGGTTTGGGTTTACCAGGGTGTTTGGAGTGAAAGTCCTTGAGCAGAGATTAATGGCTTCAGAGGAGACACATGGAATGAGTTGTAAATTCTCAATGTGGCAGGTAGTTGAAGTTGATAGATCACCGGACCTAATTGTCGCAGTACCTGGAATGGTCCAATGTAATGAGGGGCCAGTTTCATGGAAAGAACTCTCAATTGGATGTGCCGAGTGCTGAGCCACACCTTCTCCCTGGGATGGAACTGAGGAGCCTGTCGTCGAATGTGCTCAGCAAATTTCTTAGCAGAGTGAGCAGCTTTATGTAGCATTTGTTGAGTATGAACCGAAAGCTGTTTCAGCTGTGTAGCTGTTAGCTGAGCTGCCAGTGATGGAACAGGCAGTGGTACTGGCAAGGGTGGCCTGGGCTGCCGACCAAAGATAATCTGAAAAGGGGATGCCCCCGTAGAGGTACCAGCATGCGAATTGTGAGAGAATTCCGCCCAGGACAGAAGGGATGCCCAATCATCTTGTCGTGAATTGACGTAAAGCCGCAGAAACTGTTTCAACGTGCGGTTAGTGCATTCCGTCTGACCATTAGCCTGAGGATGGAACGCCGTGATAAAGTCCAGAGAAATCTGGAATTTTTTGCAGAGGTTGAGCCAGTATCAAGCCGTGAACTGAGGACCCCAGTCAGAGGTGATGTGTTGAGGCAGTCCATGGAGGCGGAAAATGTGAAGCATGAATAATTGAGCCAGCCATGGAGCAGACGGGAGGGAGGGGAGTGGAATGAAGTGGGCCATTTTTGAAAAGCGATCTACCACTACCCATATCACAGTGTTGCCTTCAGATGGTGGAAGTTCCACTATAAAATCTGTGGAGATATGTGTCCAAGGTTTAGTGGGAATGGGTAATGGTTGTAGCAGGCCCCAAGTCTTCCCTGTGGGAACTTTATGTTGCGCGCAGATAGGGCATGAGTCCACATAAGCTCGTATATCCTTGCGCATTTTGGGCCACCAATAGTATTGTTGAAGGAGTGTTTGAGTTCGTACTCGTCCGGGATGACCAGCAAACTTGGAATCATGACCCCAAGCTAGTACTTTATTACGGAGTCTTTTAGGCACCACTGTTTTCCCCGGTGGTACCATGAAAGTAGCAGAAAGAATAATGCGGGCCTGGTCAATGATATGCTGTACCGGTTCCTCAGTATCGTCTGTGGAGAATGATCAGGATAAGGCGTCAGCCTTAATGTTCTTATTGGCTGGTCGATAACGAAGTTCAAAATCAAAACGCGTGAAAAAGAGAGCCCAACGAGTTTGTCAGGGGTTCAGATGTTGAGCTTGTTGCAGATACGTCAGATTTTTATGGTCAGTGAAGATGGTTATACGGTGTTGCGCTCCCTCCAACCACTGCCACCACTCCTCCAGTGCCAACTTAATGGCAAGAAGCTCCTTATCCCCGATGGAGTAATTGCGTTCTGTCGAAGAAAATTTCTTGGAGAAGTACGAGCAAGGATGAGAAGTTCCCGATGTATTGGTCTGACTAAGGAAGGCTCCAACCCCCTCAGCCGATGCTTCCACTTCGACAATAAATGGAAGTCTGGGGTCAGGATGTCGAAGACATGGTTGTTGTAGGAAAGAGTTCTTAAGTGCCTGGAAAGCTTCTTCATCCTCAACGGGCCAAGCTTTGATGTTCGCTCCTTTACGAGTCAGAGCAGTGAGAGGAACTGCTAATTTAGAAAAGTTCTGAATAAAACTGCGATAATAATTCGCAAATCCAAGAAAGCGTTGAAGCGTGCGTAATCCATTAGGCTGGGGCCATTCTTTAATGCATTTCAGCTTGGCGGGATCCATTTGAAACCCTTGTTTTGAGATAATGTACCCCAGGAAGGGTAATGATTCTTTTTCAAAAATGCATTTCTCAATCTTGGCATACAGTCTGTTTTCTCTTAGGCGTTGTAAAACTTGAATGACATGTTGCCGGTGTGACTGTAGACTGGGAGAAAAAATAAGAATGTCGTCCAAGTAGACCACTACACAGACATAAAGTAGATCTCGAAATATTTCATTAATGAGGTGTTGAAAAACTGCAGGGGCATTGGTCAATCCGAATGGCATAACGAGATATTCATAATGGCCATCTCTAGTATTAAAGGCCGTTTTCCATTCGTCACCTTCACGAATCCTGATTAATTTATAGGCTCCTCTGAGATCTAATTTAGAAAATATCCGGGCTCCTTGTAAACGATCAAAGAGTTCAGCAATTAAGGGCAGTGGGTAACAGTCTTTTATGGTGATGGCATTGAGTCCACAGAAATCAATACATGGACGCAAAGTCCCATCTTTTTTCCCCACAAAGAAGAAACCGGCTCCAGCTGGGGACGTAGATCACCGAATGAACCCCTTCTGTAAATTCTCTTGAATATATTTAGTCATGGCTTGGGTCTCCGAGGTGGATAATGGGTAGACCCTACCTCGGGGGGGCAATGCCCCTGGAACCAAATTAATGGCACAGTCAAACTCCCGATGTGGAGGCAAGGTATCAGCAGCTGTTTTGGAAAAGACGTCCTTGAATTGACCATATTGAGCTGGTAAGCCTTCAAGAAGAGTAGTACAGATGTAACTGTCAGCTGGAGTGGTTCCTTTTAGGCAGGTTTCTTGTCAAGCGGAACCCCATTGAAGAAGTTTTAAAGATGTCCAGTCAAACTGAGGGTTATGATGTTGTAACCAGGGGATACCCAAAACCACGGGATGTATGGCTCTTTGAATGATGTAAAATGAAATCTGTTCCGAATGCTTGGGAGCGATGTGACAAAGCAGAGGGACAGTTTGATGAGTTAACCTCCCAGGCAGGGGGTCTCTGTGGATTGAAGATATGATCAATGGCCTGGGGCAAAATCGAAGTGGAATATGAAGCTGTTCCACTATATCTTGGAGGATGAAACTCTCTCCTGTCCCTGAATCTACTAAAGCCAAGGTAGAAAATCAAAAATCTCCAAGACCCAAGGAGACCTGTAGAGTGAGTGGGGGAGTCGGAGAAGTAATGCCTAGGGTTACTCCCCCACAGGAGCCTAGGCTTGGGAGTTTCCCGGACGCATTAGGCAATGGGCTATGAGGTGACCTGCTCCTCCACAATACATACAGAGACCCGCTTGGCAGCGTCTTTGCCGTTCCTCTGGAGAGAGAGGTCCACGTCCCAATTGCATAGGTTCTTCAACCGACCCTTCAGGAGTGAGCATTGTTCGTGGAGCGGAAGCAACCGGACGAGGGGTATTAACCATCATGAACCTTTTCGAGTTAGCTCCTTCTCGAGCTCTTTCTTGCAGTCGGTGATCTATCCGAGTTACCAAGTCCACAATAGCATCCAAATAGCGTGGTAGTTCTCGGGCCGCCATCTCGTCCTTTATTCTGGATGATAGACCATCTAAATATATGGATCGTAGACAGTTCTCCTCCCAGTGAAGTTCGGATGCCAGCGTTCTAAATTCGATAGTGTAATCCACCAGAGGTTGGTTGCCTTGCCGAAGTTGCAGAAGCTTGGAGCCAGCGACTACCTGTTTCCCTGGGTCGTCAAATACGGCTTGGAATAATTCCAAAAAGTTTTGAAGATCTTGTAGGACTGGATCTGATCGTCGCCAAAAGGGAGAAGCCCAAGCCAGGGCTTTACCTTCTAACAGAGACAGTAAGGTCATCTGGGAACAAAGAGGCTTGAAGCTGAAAGTGCATGCTGCACTGGTCAAGAAATCCCTGGCACAGGTGAGGATCACCTGCGTAGCATGGAGGGATAGGTAGCGGAATGGTAGGCTGGATATTGCTCGGCATCACCATTGGCACAGGTGGAGAAACGGCCTGAGCAGCTGCTATCGAATCCAAACGTGCGTTAAGTTGTGCCAATGAAGATGCCATGGATTCCAGTATACGTTGTTGTTCCATGACCTTCTGGGCTAGTCCTGGAATGGCTTGTCGAGCTGAGGCCTCTGCCGGGTCCATGGCCTTGGTATTCTGTTATGGACCTGAAGGTGAACCCCTGTTCCGAGGTAGAGTCTGTGCTACCTGAAAGGGACGTAATCCCCCTAAGTCTCTACCATCAGAGGGCGAGGCCGTTGGCTGTAGTTGTTGAATGAAGACTTCACCCTGGAAGCTCAAGATCCCCCCAGGAGAAGCCCGTAGGGATCCGGCCGCTGGGACTTAGGAGACTCCTTTGAAGACTGAAGAAAGGTCTGGATGCAGGCGCCTCCTGCAGGTCGTGGGTTCCAGATGGCTGGAGCCTCCAGCAGGTCGTAGTAGTCAGAGGACGGAGTCGTAGAATAGTCCAAGGCCGGTCCGGAGGTTCGGTACACAGGAAGGGTCGAAATCCGGTCCAAGATCAAAACAGGAGAAGGGTCCGCAGCCGTACCAGGAACAATCCAGGAGAAGGGTCCGAAGCCGTACCAGAAACAAGCCAGGAGAAATCACGCACGCCGGTCCAGAGGTCAGAAGCCAAGAATCAATCCTCGGAGCAGGGAAGCAGAGCGGGACAAAGAACCAGGATCAGAGAACACAGGAACGACTCAGGCAGGAACCTCAATACCAAGGCAAGGGCTGAGACCCAGACCTTGCTTTAAATACAGGATGTTGGAGGCGGAGTCTCAGGGGAAGCCATGACAGGAAACTGTCATGGCTCCTTTAAGAACCATCTTCAGCCGCGTGCGTGGCCCTAGAGGAAGTGAGGGGCGGAGTCGAATCCCGCGGAGCCAACCAGCCGGACCAAAAGCGGCCACGACCGCAGGAAGGAAGCAGAAGGGCAGCCTGCCCCGCAGGAGCCCCGGACGACGCCCGAAGCCACGGGTAATTATATCCTCTACACCCGCCGGCCTGGCCTCGTTCGCAGTCCGCCACTGCCGGTGGCCATGACGCCCGGCCCCGGTCTTGGCTTGCCGCAGCCGGCGGTACTAACAGCAAACATACACATACATGCTGGCTCCCTCTCTTTTAGGCACACAGACACACACACACACAGAATGGCTTCCTCTTTCTTAGGCGCACACACACACACACGTTCCCTATCTCTCAAGCACACACACACACACTCGCACGTGTACACACAGAATGGCTCCCTCTTTCTTAAGTACACACACATACCCACACTGGCTCCCTATCTCTCAGACAGACACACATACACACATACACTGCCTCCTTGCTCTTTCTCTCTCATGTATGCACATGCACACTCCCGCTCCTCCAGTTGGGACAAGATCCCCAGGGCTTCTTCCACTTCAACTGCTGAGCCTGATGCGATCCTTTGGCAACCGCTGGGCTACTTTCACTTTGGCCGCTGGGCGGGTTGGGATCTTCCGGCGGCTGCGTGAGCCTCCTGCAGTTTGGCCGCCAGGCAGAATGGGATCTCCTGGCAGCTATGGGTGTCTAAAATTAGTGGTGCATGGCACACACCTTTCTGAATGATATGCTCCTGTACCTAGGCTATCCAATGAATAATAAAATAACATGGCTGACTTTTAAAAAAAGTCAGTCCAACTGTTTTATCATGTTTCAGAGACGTGTAGTTATTTTCCAGAGGAAACATCAGGCTGTTAACGCAGGTCCCCAGTGCTCCCGCGGGAATATTAAAAGGCCAAGGTGTCCAATACACACATCCCTCCAAAAGCAAAAGAAATCATCCCAGAGGTCAATGTCAACCCATACCCCCCCCACCACCACCACCACCACCACCACCACCACTTAAAGAGGTCGCAATGGCCCCCCTCAAATTGAAAAAAAATACATTTGACACATGCATGGCCCTTTCCCTTTCCTTCTTCAAAGCTAAAAAGCCCCATTGACAAAGGATTGTTATGTGATAGGAGTAACGTCAGGTCTGTGCCATTTTGAAAAATGATACTGACTAGACTCAGGGATAAGGGATGCCCCAGGCTCCCAGCTAGCTATCGATATCTATTTGTGATACAGGGGGATAGGGGTGGGGGTCCACCTGCCCAGATCCTCCGGGAACTAGTTTTAGGGGTTGAGGGAGAGGAACACTAGGGTAAAATAGGAGGGTAAAATAGTGCAGGTACTTTTGGAAATACCATGGATGTGCATTGTTTTTGTCCTCTGACCTAAACAAACTCCACTTTTTCCCCATCCCCTCCTCCCAGGGAAACACCAATTGTTTTAAACCCTGCTAAAAATGCACATGCCATGGAAGCATTTGCATACTTTTAGCTGTGCAGAGGAGAGCAATTTTCAAGAAGCTTTGAAAATTGCCCTCCGTATACAATGTGACAGAAGTGAGATGAGACTTGCTAAAATCCATAGACCCAAACAAAGGAGTAATTTGAATGAATTACTGCTGTGGTGTGTAATGTGGATATATGGACGTGACACCTAGTACCCTATAGGAATTAATTTGGCTTTAGATAAATAATCAATATCTCATCTCCCCACCCTGCCAGTGCCTCTCTAAGATACAGCTCCATCTTTGTAAAGTTGGCATTCTTTTAAGTTAGCCTTTAGAGCGTTTTAGTATTGTTAAATAAGCTTTGCTTAGTCTAAGAGAACATTTATTTATTTATTTATTTATGTAAGATTTTTATATACCGGCATTCATGATACAATCACATCATGCTGGTTTACATTTAAATAGGAGTGCAATATATACAGCAAACTAACCTGGTAGTGTAGAAGGAGGCAGTTACAAATAACAAGGAGGATAAAACTGGGAGAAGAGAAATAACAGCAGTTACAAACAAACATATATGATAACACTTGTTTATGAAGGGCTTGCTGGATATTTTTTTTTTTTTGAAAAGGGTACAGAAATTAAAGAGCAATTTATGAGGTAATGAGTCATCTGGGATTGAGGACAGGATCAATTTCAACTAATTTTCCAGAAAACCTTACATAAGAACATAAGATTTGCCATACTGGGTCAGACTATAGGTCCATCAAGCCCCAGTATCCTGTTTCCAATGGTGCCCAATCCAGGTCACAAGTACCTGGCAGGATCCCAAAAGGTTGACAGATTCCATGCTGCTTATCCCCAAGATAATCAATGGATTTCCCCAAGTCCACCTTAAGAATGGTTTATGGACTTTTTTTCTAGGAGCTTGCCTAAACCTTTCTGAAACCCATCTACACTAACTAACAGTTTTTACCTATTTGCCTTAAATCTATTATCTAGTAACTTCATGGTGTGTCCCTTAAACTTTGTACTTTTTGAAAGAGTAAACAATCCATTTGTGTTTACCCATTCTGCTCCACTTACTATTTTATAAACCTCTGTCATATCTCCCCTCAACCATCTCTTCTCCAAGATGAAGAGCTCTTTAGCATTTCCTCCTAGGGAAATCATCCCTTGGAGGTAATGATATTTAAGGTAAGCATTAGCTTTAATTTGAATCCCTGTCCATTTTGGTTAATTAAAAATGGAGTTGACATGTTTGCAAGATACTTGATTCAAACAGTTCTTTAATTAATAGTGAAGTTCCATGATTTTTTAAAAAAGCTATTATAAGACCTGTACAAAAGGATTTGACAATCTCTTCTGATTTATTGTCAAATTACCATCCTATTTCCAATCTATGTTCAATCACAAAATTTTTACAGAAGTGGGTTTCAGCTTAATGATTTTATAGAGGAACATAACATTAAATAAGAGGCTGGTTTCAAAAAATGTATAGCACTGAGACATTGTTAATATCTCTAATGCATGAGATTTATTGTAGCCTTGAAAGTAGGAAGTCAGGAAAAACATGTCCAGCTTGATACATTGTCAGTCTTTGGCACTATTTGTTATAATAAATTGATTGATAGACTGTGTTATATTGGAATTTGAGGAGTAGTATTGTAATGGTTTATTTCATATTTGCAGGGTAGAATGCAGCAAGTATGCTTAGAAGGAGATAGTTCTGATTGGTACCTGAATTTGACAGGGGTACCTCAGCATTGTCCGCAGTACTTTATAATGTATTGGGTCAGATTTTGTCATCTCTGTATTTGATATATAAAATCTATGTGGATGACATTCAATTTATATTCCTAGTGAAAATAATGGAGTGTTTCCAGCTGAGTCATTTGTAAAATATTTTGAGATTATAAAAAAAATTGGTTTGACGATAATGGTTTAGTGTTAAACTGTAGTAAAACTTCTATACTTTGGAAGGGTAAACAATCACTTCCTAAGGTCCCTCTGTCTATAACTGTTGGAATCACTCCCTTAAATCTTTGAGATGAAACTTGAAATTTAGGAGTAGTTTTTCATTTTAAACTTATTTTAAAAGTGGAAGTGAAAAAAGTTGCAAGGATTTCATTTTTTAAATTACAATTGATTAGGCCTTTAAGGCACTTTGAAGAACATATTCAGTCACTGTCTGCATTAGCTGGATAAATTTACCCAGCTAATTTTAGAGGTATATTCAACAGTATAGCCAGTATATTCAACAGTATAGCCAGCTTTCTTAGGAAAGCTTTTGGTGCAACCAGACTTAGTTGGATAAACTATCCAGCTATCTCTGTGTTATGCTTGCCGGCTGTTGAGTCCCACGGCCAGTCTCACTCACCCAACACCGCACCATTGCGGCTGGGCCATCCTCAGGCTTCCATTCAGCGGCGGAGAGCTGCCACGACACAGCCACTCTTCTTCGCGGCTCTGAGCCGCCAGCCTAATTTCACAGACTCCTGCTTCTTCATGGCCTGGTTGCCACCGATGCCCTCAGCCATGTAAGTTAGCCAGATAAGTCTTTTTCAGCTAATTTACATAGATGGTTAGATTTAAATATTGGCCTCTTATGTTTAAGATCTTTTAGAAAGCATGAGGTCCATATTCAGAGGTTTTTAGCTGGATTACTCACTAGTTCTCCAGCTAAGGGAATATTTGGGCACTTATCCAACTAAATTTTAACCAGATATGATATTATCTGGCTAAAATCTAGCTAGATAATGTAGGGGCATTCCAGGGGCATTTCGAGGAGCAGTTATGTTAGCTGGATAAGTTATCTGGCTAATTCTGATATTCAGAGTGTTATTCTGCTGGACCCTTGGCCCGAGGGGGAGGTGACACTAGCTGTGGGGAGGAGCCCCACAGGTCCCCACCATCAGTAGGCGAGGCTGGTGGACAGTAGAGGCACAGCTGGAACTTCACCATTACCAGCCCACGTTCCCCTTAGGTTGAGCCCTCAGGTGCTGGGGCCGGCTGGACTTATGTGGGGCCTCTGCGGTGAAGGATTCCAGGTGTAGAGAAGTAGCCGGTGCTCAGACCGAGGTCCGGAACAGGCAGCGAAGCTTGAGGTCAAGGGTCAGGCAATGGTTGAGGCAAGTGGTGAAGCTCATGGTCAAGGTTCAGTCCAAAGTCAAAGCCAAGATTAGTCCGAGGAATGAAGGAAGAAGACGAGGAATACGGAAAGCAAGAAGGAACTCAGTTAGGCAATCCACGCTCAGAAGAGAGAAGACCTATTGCCAAGACAAAGGCTGGAAGCAGGATCCAGCCTTAAATAGGTCTAGGTCGATGAAGTCATCCGTAAGGGCTGCGGGGCTTTTCCCACCGTGGGCCCTTTAAATGTAGAAGAGAGGCACGTGCACGCCTATGAAGACACCAGGTGAAGGAGGAAGTCGGCGGCATCCCAGCCCCGAAGATCTGGAAGCGTTGGCAGCAGCCTGGCCATGAAGAGGGATGAGATGGCAATACCACTGAATATACACAGTTAAATATAAAAGTTATCCGGATAAGCTTATCCAGTTAACTTTAGACCTCCTATGGGGCAGATAAGTCTGAATATCACTACTAATCCAACTAATTGGGTCATTTATCATTTTGCACAATAAAAATGCAATGCAAAATGTGTATGCAAATTAAACATTAAGTATTTCAGTGGGAGGAGTTTGAGCAGAGTAAATGGCAATGAGGTTCTGCTAGCATGGAGTGAGATAGAGTAATGCACACTATCATGGGATTTAATGCCAGAAATAACTACACCTTTTTTTTTTTTTTTGCAGTACAGTGAAAAAAACTATTTATTGTGCTCCCACAGCCGATATTACGGATTGAGTGTATTATCACAGCGATTATCGCCGCAATAAAGAGAGGAATTATAACAGACACACCTATCAGGCTTTCCTGCCCCAATAAAACCACCTGTTCTTACCTGGTCTAGCTTCCTAAAGTCATAATGTTTGTGGCAAGTTTAATTGTTGGGGGATACTGGGTGCTTCAGGAGGCTTGCCGCAGACATCAACAAGAAAAACAACAGCAACCACAAGATCAGGCAAGGCCAGTTCCAAACCTCCTAGGGAAATCCCTGCATCAGAGGCAGAGCCGCGGGCTCCACAGGGTTGGGGTCCAGGGCAGCGCCTGGCATGCAGGTGGCCACAGCAGAGAAGATAAAGGGAGCACATCTTTCCTCCACGAACAAACTTGCTGGGCATACCAGAGGACTATGTGGTTTGCAGGCATCACCTCAGCTCTCGGGCTATCCTGGAATTATATGAAGAAATCTGAGGGGATTTGAATCTGGTCATTAAAAAGTCCCATGCTGTGCCTGGCCTCACTAAACTGTTGGCCACCCTGCATTTCATGGCAACTGGCTCCTTCCAAATGACAATAGAGGTCATGGGGGGAATGTCCCAAACCACTTTTTCCTGCTGTCTGGACCAGGTCATAACAGCAGTCTCTGACTGCATTAATGGCTACATAGCATTTCCTCGGGACAGGCAGGACTTGATAGACATGAAGAGAGGCTTTTATGTCTTTGCAAACTTTCCCAGTGTTCCGGGAGCTATCGACTGCACTCATGTGGCCATCATTCCACCCCGTGACAGGGAGGAGATGTACTGCAACAGAAAGCTCTTCCACTCCATCAACGTGCAAGTGATGTGTGATACTCAAATGCGCATCCTAGACATGGTGGCCAGGTACTTGGGAGCTGCACACGATTCCTTTATACTTAGGCAATGGGGCCTGTGTGAAACTTTTGAGGACGGCCTGTACTGTGACGGTTGGCTCATAGCTAAGAGAGACTCTTCTTTCTATATTTCATCTCTGGCTATGTGTTTGTGGCAAATGGCACAGACATGGGGTGTGGCTAGAGGGGAAGGTAACAGCGTCGCTGCCATGACAAGTAACTTGTACAGTTACGTCTGCAGGCCATTGCCCATGGCCTGGCTTTTTGTTCCCATGCTGCAGAGGCCTGCTAATCTTGTGATGGCAAACAATGCACCAGCCCTAAAGCTTGTTGTGTGAGCAGGCATGATACACTTTCTACGTTTTAAATTTCAAAATGGCCCTGCTCCTATCATCCCATTGGGAGCTATTTAAATCTCACTGGTTAATGACAAGCTTGAAGTGTCCACACTGCTAGTACTGCACGATCACGTGTGGCCAGTTAGTGAAGTGTCATCCACATTGTCAGACATACTTTCTCTTCAGCCCTACGCAGCTCAACCAGAAGCAGTGACTGTGCATGTCAGTGGCCTGGCATATTCCCTGTGTCGGGCCTCACAAATTGGATTATATGGAGGACATACTGTGGAGCCGGTAGGGACATTCGCAGTCACACCATGAGACATGGTTTTTCAGCTAACACAGATGTGGCAGCTCCTATGTATTGCTTCAAGGTTGGAAGCATGTTGCACACCAGTAGCCTTAGCTCAGTTGCGAGGGCCTGGCACGCAATTGTTGGAACATCCAGATGCAATTTAGTAGTCTGGAAGAGCAGAACTTCTTTTGGTTACTGCTGTCCTGCACATACTACCCCAGAACAATGTGACATGCACTTAGGCTAGGCAAATCGGCCTTTAAGGCTCAGGGAACGGTACATGCTACCTTATACAGTCTTATAGGATGCTGTGGTTTGCAAGCCAGATCTGCAAGTGACAATGCTATGAATGATGGCTGTCTTTGCTGCAGGAGATTCTGGGTACGGTGTAGGATCTGGCTTCCGACCCCCATTGCCATTCCTAACACCAGCAGAAAAGAGGTACAATATAGCCTTATGTGCTACCCATTGTGTCATCTAACATACCTTCGGAGTTCTCAAAAGTCACTTTCGCTGTTTGGACAAGATGGGTAGAGCTTTAATGTATGCTCCACCCAAAGTTGGAGATATAGTGCTACTCTGCTTTGTCTTCCATAATATCGCTGTACGCTATGGACTACGAATGGATATAATTCCTAATCTCCCCCTGGATCCCCCATGTGTCCCCGCACGAGCCGAGAACACCACACTGAGTAGCAGCCAGCTTCGCCAAAACAGTATACAATGCTACTTTGCCTGATAGGCCTCACCTACCACATCCCCTTCCAGGGAAGGGAGGCCAGTAGGCTGTTAGCTGCTGCTCTCCTAAATATCATCTTTCTTTCTCTCACTGCTTCTCTGTCTGGGTCACTGTGTAACAGAAAATACGTATGCCTACTCAGGATTCTTCTTGACATTGGAGCCATACAGTGTACTGGAAAAACAGTCGTGAAAGTAAAGATGTCATAAAATATATGTGGCTGCCATAATGTGGCTTGCCTCATGCTGACACAAAAAGAGGCATGTGTGGCTGTGAGTTTGTGAATGACTGCCAACACAGAGTTCATAGTTTGGCCTAGCTAGTGCTATGTGGCTTGCCGGGCCTCTCCTGCAGACCCCATCCTAGCACACACATGTGGATGACATAGTACCACAAGTGTGATGCCACCCCAGATGGTCCTTGAGCATGGAGAGCAACAGCTCTAGAAATGCTGAAAATATCAAATAGCTCTGATGCTTAAAGGCATAGCCTAAAGGAACAGGTAGACAGTTAAAGGTTTCAATGACAAAGTTCCCATTTTACTGCCTCATTCCATAGCTGACAAAAGTGTGCATGTGAAGTTATACATCTGTACTGGGTTGACTTACTGACATATGGGCATGGCAAAATACAGCTGACACCACAGCGTTACCAGTTTTAGATCCACTGCTGACTCAGTTTTCCAACTTCATCCAGATTTCCAGGATATGTGGATCCATTCCTGGTCTTACTCCCATGTATGCAGGTATTGATAGTGTTGTTTTGGCTTGGAAAAGCTATAGGGAAATCTGATAAAATCCATGCATGTAATGTGTTCCAAACCATAAGAACATAAGAAAATGCCATACTGGGTCAGACCAAGGGACCATCAAGCCCAGCATCCTGTTTCCAACAGTGGCCAATTCAGGCCACAAGAACCTGGCAAGTACTCAAAAACTAAGTCTATTTCATGCTACTGTTGCTAGTAATAGCAGTGGCTATTTTATAAGTCAACTTAATAAATATCTGGTAATGGACTTCTCCTCCAAGAACTTATCCAATCCTTTTTTAAACACAGCTATACTAACTGCACTAACCACATCCTCTGGCAACAAATTCCAGAGTTTAATTGTGCGTTGAGTAAAAAAGAACTTTCTCCGATTAGTTTTAAATGTGCCCCATGCTAACTTCATGGAGTGCCCCCTAGTCTTTCTATTATCCGAAAGAGTAAATAACTGATTCACATCTACCCATTCTAGACCTCTCATAATTTTAAACACCTCTATCATATCCCCCCTCAGCCGTCTCTTCT
Source organism: Rhinatrema bivittatum (assembly GCF_901001135.1). NCBI lineage: Eukaryota > Metazoa > Chordata > Amphibia > Gymnophiona > Rhinatrematidae > Rhinatrema > Rhinatrema bivittatum. Next base: position 605,873,478 of record NC_042616.1, on the reverse strand, counting down.
CCAAGCTGAAAAGTCCTAACCTCTTTAGTCTTTCCTCATAGGGGAGTTGTTCCATTCCCCTTATCATTTTGGTAGCCCTTCTCTGTACCTTCTCCATTGCAATTATATCTTTTTTGAGATGCAGCGACCAGAATTGTACACAGTATTCAAGGTGCGGTCTCACCATGGAGCGATACAGAGGCATTATGACATTTTCCATTTTATTCACCATTCCCCTTTCTAATAATTCCCAACATTCTGTTTGCTTTTTTGACTGCCGCAGCACTCTGAACCGATGATTTCAATGTGTTATCCACTATGACGCCTAGATCTCTTTCTTGGGTTGTAGCACCTAATAATGAACCCAACATTGTGTAATTATAGCATGGGTTATTTTTTCCCTATATGCATCACCTTGCACTTGGCCACATTAAATTTCATCTGCCATTTGGATGCCCAATTTTCCAGTCTCACAAGGTCTTCCTGCAATTTATCACAACCTGCTTGTGATTTAACTACTCTGAACAATTTTGTATCATCTGCAAATTTGATTATTTCACTTGTCGTATTTCTTTCCAGATCATTTATAAATATATTGAAAAGTAAGGGTCCCAATACAGATCCCTGAGGCACTCCACTGCCCACTCCCTTCCACTGAGAAAATTGTCCATTTAATCCTACTCTCTGTTTCCTGTCTTTTAGCCAGTTTGCAATCCACGAAAGGACATCGCCACCTATCCCATGACTTTTTACATTTCCTAGAAGCCTCTCATGAGGAACTTTATCAAACGCCTTCTGAAAATCCAAGTATACTATATCTACCGGTTCACCTTTATCCACATGTTTATTAACTCCTTCAAAAAAGTGAAGCAGATTTGTGAGGCAAGACTTGCCTTGGGTAAAGCCATGCTTTGTCCTGAAAATTTGAGCCAGTTGGCAAACCGTTTGCTGACATCAGAATGATCTATTAGCACACCTTCCCTTACAGTCTTGGGTAAAGTGCCTGTGCTACCTAGTGCCATTCCCACAATGTGACCAGGTCTTTCTAAGGTATCATACCTCTTGGTGGTTGCATGTATCCCAACACACATGTACCATACTACACCTACCTATGCAATTTGTAAATGATAATGTGCAGAAGGTGAGGGCCATTGCCGTTGTGATGTCATGTAGTTTTGGGTAGCTTCTCAGCGAGCCTACATCAGGATGCACATCTGGCTCTGTGAAGGCAGGATTGGGAATCTGATGGTATCCTGCCTGCACTTGTATTTTCTTATGAGCTCAGAAATATCACTGTCACCATATAGTTTGTAATTACTTTTAGAGCACCCGCATCTCTCCTGAGCAAATGTTGACATCAAAGAAGCCACCGGTTAGGTGTGTTTGAACCTCTGTGTTCACATTACCTGTCCCAGCTAGCCTTACAGAGATATTGAGATGTCAGGGGGCTGCAAGGCCCTTGACTACTATGGCTCACTGATAGTTATGTGGTGCAGCTGTATGTATGAATGTATGTACCCAGAAAATATGCAGAGTATTTTGCTGTGAGCAATAGCTAGTCTCTCTTCAGGTCCTAGTGCAATCTTTTACCACCCTTAAAGCACATAGGCTGAGCACTCCTGTGCCAAACAGCTTGCAGATAGTTCAGTTTGCAACGACAGTAAACACATTTCCATGGTTTAATGGTTCCAGGCCCTTGCTCATCCACATGCCTGTCACGACTTATGGGGAATCAGGAAGAGCTGCTGTCCTCTACACTGTGCCTCATGCAGTGTAATTCATTTTTACAGTTAGTGGTGAGCAGGGCGGATGTGCTCCTACACTCAATGATCTGCTCTGGACCACCAGGGGCTTTTGGCAAGTCTTGGGGGACCCTCCTGGCCCCCACAAGACTTGCCAAAAGTCCAGCAGGGGTCCGGGAGTGACCTCCTGCACTCAGACCATCGGCTGCCAGTATTTAAAATGGCGCCGATAGCCTTTGGCCTCACTATGTCACAGGGGCTACCGGTGCAATTGGTCAGCCCTCTCACATGGTAGGAGCACAAGATGTCGCCAGCCATCCATTGCTCCTACCATGTGACAGGGGCTGACCAATGACATCAGTAGCCCCTGTGACATAGTAGGTTAAAGGCTATCGGTGCCATTTTGAAACCGGCAGCCGAGGGTGTGAGTGCAGGAGATGGCTCCCGGACCCCCCGCTGGACCACCATGGAGTTTTGGTAAGACTTGGGCAGGTCAGGAGGGTGGGGGGGGGGGGTTAGTTAATTTAATTTTAGCCGGGATGAATAAGAATTAACATCTATTTGGACTATTAGTCTACCCAGAGCTTAAGCTGTCACTGAGGCTTGCCATTTTAGGGAGGGAGGAAGTGAAGTGGGTGTTAAGAAGCTGTCCACTGAATGTGGGTATGCTGGGATGGCAGGAACATGGAATGGCAAGGACTACCTAATAGCATTAATGTTGGCCTGATTCAGATGAATGTTTTGGATGATGGTTTAGTGGCAGCATGTAGTGAGCTACCCGGTGCAGGGACTTATGTGTGAGTGTGGGGTTGGTTTGCTTGGCAGGTGCCTGAGCCCTGGTGGAAGTCCTAATTGAGAGTCTCTTTTTCCAGTCACTGGTCTCCTTAGTCTCGGCTCTGTTGATCATATCATGTACAGTAGACATAGAAGCTGCCAACCCAAGCCACTTCATTGGACACTCACTCTGTCCTCTGTATACTTTGGTAGGGTAGGGCTAACTTCTTTCTGTCATTTATAGGTCTATAACTTTCCTGTGCTTACATAGATGTGGTACAGCCATAGCATTTATGGTGCTTCACTTGTACACTTACCAACCTTTCCCTTCAACATCCCTGTGTACTTGTTGCCTGTTGGAACAGAGTGTCAGCAGCTGTGTGACAATTACTGCACAATTGACCTTACTGCACAATTGACCTTACTGCACAATTGAGAGACACTTCTGCACAATGTAAATAATTTCCATTAAGGGACATTACGGCACAATGTAAATAAGCTACCTCTGTAAAGATTATATAATTCTTGTCTTTCCCTGTCTCTTTCCTTCCCAGTTTCAACAACCTTGTTATATTGTAACTTTTTACTTCCTCGACACTGGTTAAAAGAAAGTTATTGCACCCCTTGTTATATGTAAACCGGCATGATATGATTGTATCATGAATGCCGGTATAGAAAAGCTTTAAATAAATAAAAATAAATAAATTAGGGAGCAGGAGTGAGGGAGTAGTGTCTTCTCCAAAATGTCCACAGGCAAAGAAAAGAGGGCCTAGAGAGCTGCTGCTGCTGTTTGGGACCAGATGGATTTCCACAGACTGATTGCCATCCCTGTAGTGGGCTGTCTTCAGGATCTAGATACTACCTGTAAAGTCATCCTTACCTTACACGTATCATAAAGATCCCTATGCCATGACAGTACAGGGGTGCCAACCAGGTTGTGGAAGTGTGCCTGATCCCAAGCAGCAGCAGCTTTCTAGGCCTCTGTTGGCCTGTGGACATTTTCGACACAACAGTACTCCCTCACTCCTTCTTCCTAGTTGTCACACAATTATCAGCAAATAGACATCATATTTGGTTTACTGTGAAAGTTACAAATGGTTGGGTACCCATAGCCTTTGAGTCTTGTCACAAGTGATAGGGCTGAACATCAAGTCTTGTGTTATGATAACTTTAAGTTCCCTTTAACACCACACAAGCTATGTATTGTCATGTTTCACCTATTCATTCGACTGTGTATGTTTATATTGTACCCTGCTCTGGACATAGGGGAAGGGTGAGTAATAAATGTCTTTAAATAAATAAATAAATAAATAACAGCATTTATACAATATACTATGTTGGGCAGCTAGCTACTGTTCAGCTCACATTCAGGCCCATGTAAGTAGGAGTTAGCTAAGAGTATGCATTGTGAAGAAGGCTACAAGAGACAATACTGAAGGTCCCCAGTAAGAAACTTCTTCTTTACCTCTTGTTGTCTTCCTTAGGAGCATACACTGAGCATTCAGTTGTATGGCCTAACCCATATGGTCTTGCCTGCTAGATAAGTGGCTACTTGGAATGTGTAAGGTCATGTGGAAGGCAAACCTTGTACCTAGTGAACCCTTTACACAAAATACACACAGTGAAAGAAGCCAACCAGGAAGTGTTTTTTTTTCAAACCAGTGACTTCTTTATTAGGGAAGACATGTAGGGCACTGTTTGAATTCAAGTAAAAGTTTTAGGTAATCACAATCTGCAAGGACAAGATAGCAAATAGCACAAAACATTGTAAATTTATATGTACAGCACATTCTATGTAGATCTGTACATACATTGTTTGAAATGGCATCATTACATATATAGGCTTGGCATCTTATCCTTTTGGCAGAATCATGATTACAACAAAGACCAAAGAAAGCAGAAGTGGCATCCCCAATACAGCTCTAATGTTGAAGCTGATAGCAGCTTTGCTATGTGATGGCTAGGAAAAGGCCCCAGCAGTCCATGTTGAAAGAGTGCAGTCAAGGAGACAGACTAAGGACTAAGGCAGCAGAGTTCAAGTGAAGGTCCCAGTCCATTTTGAAAGAGTGTGCTCAAGGGGACAGCCTAAGGGCCAAGGCAGCAGAGTTCAAGTGAAGGCAGCAGGACCAGAACCAAAGAGCGTAACATGGAGGCAGGACACAGCAGCATGGAGACAGGAGGCCCAGGAGAAGACACAGCAGCATCAAGGCAGCATGAGCTGAGATGAGATGAGACACCAGCATCCGGAGCAGGAGATGCGACATGATGAGAAGAGGCAGCAGCTGGACTGTGACTGGAGACCACATCAAGGAGGATGGAATGCAGGCAGAGCATTGAGGAGGGCCTTAGAGTTAAGCTGCTGGACCACAGTGGCTGACAGTAGACCATCCCTTCTGTGTGCTGGCACAGGAACTCTGTAATCAGGACAGGCCCAGCAGGCTTCTTCCATCTAGCTAGCACAGGAACTTTGCAATGAGGACAGGCCCAGCAGGCTTCTTCCATCTAGCTGGCACAGGAACTCTGTAGCCAGTATGGACCCAACAGGCTTCTTTCATCTAGCCGGCACAGGAGCTCTGTAAAGGGGCCCGCCCAGGATTATTGGTACAACTCTTCTTATTTGGGATTCAAAGCTACAACCTTTGGCCCTATATGGCCCCTTGCCACGACATGGCTTGCCTCTTGAGATGGGGCATGTCTTTGGGGGGCCTACCCCTTAGGCATCTGTCAACCCAGGGACTGCTGCAGGGTGTGGACTCCATTGATGATGGGGAAGACTCTGATGGCAGCTTGAGCATCCTTTGCAGGATCTGCGTCAGCACTTTCATCATGCTATTGACTGCTGCAGCCAGCATCATTACATTCTGTGTGTTTGCAGCTGTCTGATCTCGCAGGATCTAGTTCTGCCAGTTAACAACCCTCTTGAGGCGCCCTAGTTCTGCCTGTATGTGTCAGAGGTGTACACTATGCCTCTCTTCCAGCTGGTCCTGCTGCTTGTGCATAGACCTCTCTATTGGTGGCGGGGATATTTTTGGTACTGGTGCCAGTGCTGTGATGGTGGTGTGGAGTGCAGGAATTTGAGCCTCCAAATGTGGCATGATGGGGCTTCTGGGTGGCACCTGCCAAGGGCATGGTGCTTCATGCTGGCACCATGGTGTGCTGGCTCTAGGTTGTGATGATTCTATAGGCTCCCACTCAAGGCTCTGTTCTTTCATGAAGCCAGAGAAGTTGAGGGACACATTGAGTGGGCTGGGTGAAACCAGGGGTTGCAGCATTTGCAATGGCTCCTGAGCCTGTGTCTGCTGCTGCTGCTCTTCTTCCTCCTCCTCACTCACCTGGGTCTGGGCATCCATCAGAAAGAGCCTGTGCAAAAGGGGTGCTGCGCTGCTGGTCCCTGGGGCTTGCTAGCTGGTGCCTGGGGCTTCCTGGATGATCTCTGGGGCTTCCTGACTGGGACTGGCTGCTTCGTGGGTGAGAGCTGTGGAAACAAAACATAAGACATAAGTACCAATGGCGGCAAGTATACTTTTTTCATTTGGCATTAGAGGTGCACTTTGCTTCTTAGCATTGTGAACATCTTATACCAAATGATGTGTTCACCCGTTACTGCCTTCCCATTTACAGGTGAGGTGCGAGTGCAGTTTGCGTCCAGCCACTCCATGCCCTCAAAGACATCCAGTTCCGGTCTTTGCATGAGGTGCTCCTCTATGGGGGTGAGGATGATGGGACAAGGGGCTCCTCCTCCAGTCTGCCTTATATATTTATTTCTGGCCGCCACCTTGGCTTTCAACAGTGCCTTGATGTCCTGTTACCTATGGGCCACCTGCTTCCTGCTTCATTGGACTCAGCTCTGCCTGGAGATGCCCTGGACAATGTTTCACCAGATCTGGCCCTTGGCTGCCTTTGAAGTCTTGGCCTCCCAATTGCCAAACAGCATGGCATAACGCTCCAGGACTCCTCCAATGACCATCTCATTATCCTGTATGCTGAACTTCATAGCCCTGAGATGAAGGCATCCTGCTGCCTTGCTGCCAGAAGGGGGTGCCACTTCCACTTCCAGAAAGGTGTCCTCCCTTTCCTCACTCTCCTTCCCACTCCCATCCCTTCCACTCTCCCCTTTGCCTAACCCTAGCCTGACGTCCTCCTCCCTCTGTCCTCATCTGCCTATCCCCTTCACCCTCCTGCCTTCTCCTATCCCTTCCCTCCTTCCTATCTCTACTCCTTCCCCTAGCATTCCTGCCCTCGTCCTCCCTCCTCCCCTCCTCTCACCTCTCTTCTCCTCTCTTCCCAAACCTCTCACGCTCCATCCTCCTCACCACAAACACCATTCCTCCACCAACACTCCTCTACTCCTCCTCACTCCTCTACCACCACTCCTCTACACCAAAAGATAGACAAACTGCATTAACAAACAAAAACTTTCACTCCAAAAAAGAAGACAAAAGACCAAGGTAAATGAAAACAGATGGAAACAGAAAACAAGACAACTCACTCACAGGATGATACAGTAAAGCGCGGCCGCAGTTACCCTGCTTCTAACCTGCTTCTAACTCACAATTTGGCCGCGTAAGTCCAATCCGCGATTCACTATCCCTTTTAACTCATCCTTACCAGTTCTTTAAATCAACCGGTAACCCTTTCCGCCTGCAGCGGATGTAAACGCTCCGATTAGCTATTCCCTTCCATTTAGCAATGTGCGCCCCGATTATCTCCTTTTTAACCTGTAGTTTTGCCGCACGTTTAACCTGCTAACTTACCGCCTACCCTTACCCCTGCATTAGTGTGGAGCGTCAGGTCAGAGAGACGAAATTTCATGGGCAAACGACCCCCTCACCCCCCGGGACTCTTACCCTGGCGTTAGTGTGGTGTGACAGCAATAGGCAGGCTCCGGTCAAAATCACCCCCCTCCCGAAGCAAGGCGCAGGGCGAAAATCGGCTCAACATGTCATTAAAACAAAAGTAAATAAAGTGTAATAAAAGTAAACTTACTGCATGTGAATTTTCTTTGAACAGTCCTCTCTCCCCTCCTCCCGAGGCGTGCACTGCGGCTCCCCTGCCTCCCGGGGGCAGCCGGCGGCGAAAGTGGCTTCCAGCAGCCCCCGCCGGCGAAGGTGGATGAATGGACGCCCGTACGCCTGGATGAATGCACGCCCGCCGGCGAAGGTGAGTGAATGAATGCACGCCGTACACGCCGGCAGGCGTGCATTCATCCAGGCAGGAGCCAGTGGGCGTGCATTCATTCACTCACCTTCGCCGGCAGGCGTGCATTCATCCAGGCAGAGAGAGTCGGCGGGCGTGCATTCATCCAGGCGGAGGGAGCCTGCGGCGAAAGCGGCTTCCAGCAGCCCCCGCCGGCTGTGAATGAATGCACGCCTGTGTACGCCTGTGCGTGCTATTTTGGCGCTCAAGCGTGACGTCACGACATTTGACGTCATGGCGTGTGACGTCGGCATTCGCTAATGCACTGTCTTGAGCACCCAAATTGCACACACAGGCGTGCATTCATTCACCTTCACCGGCGGGGGCAGGGGAGCCAAAGCGGCTTCCAGCAGCCCCCGCCAGCAAAGGTGAATGAATGCAATTTGGGCGCTCAAGGCAGTGCATTAGCGAACGCAGACATCACACGCCGTGACGTCACGCCTTGAGCGCCAAAATTGCACGCACAGGCGCACATTCATTCACCTTCGCCGGCAGGGCTGCTGGAAGCCGCTTTTTGCGCCGGCTCCCCCCAGGAGGCAGGGGAGCCGCAGTATGCGCCTCGGGAGGAGGAGAGAGAGAGAGGACTGTTCAAAGAAAATTCACATGCAGTAAGTTTACTTTTATTATACTTTATTCACTTTTGTTTTAATTTTCGCACTGCGCCTTGCTTCGGGAGGGGGGAGAGTGGACTCGCAATCCCCCCTGGTACCTGTCATTTCAAACGTCATTTGAAATGACAGGTACCAGCGCACCCAGGATACTGTATAGGCACTGTATAGCGCTCTATACAGTAAAATGGATTGCGCGGGCCTAACGCTTCACGGACGCTTCTTGGACGCGGCTTGCATTTGCATGCTACTAAAATACAGTATCGAGCGGTAGGTGATCCGAACTGTGCGTGCAGGCAAACGCGGGTGCGCCGGGGCCCTAATGCACCTCTTCCTATCGCTCCTTACTGTATCGGCCTGTCAGTAATCACTATAAAGAACCTCCAACTAGCCACTAACAACACCTACCTACCTCTCTAAACTTGTGACATACACTCAAAGAAAGAAATAAGCAAATCTCACTTCAACTATGTAGATGTGTGAAAAAAAATGTAACATCTATTTAAGAAGAATGACCATCATATAACACTATTGAGAGCATATCATACAGGTCTAAAAAGATGCCCGTTCTAGTGCATATATTTTAATCATCAGTCATTCAGAAAACTGAATGTACATGCGCCACTCTACCAAGTATATAATCAAGCATTCCCCTTTTTTTGGAAAAATATTTTGTATGCAAATAAAATATGAGTTCTCATATGTAGTCTATAATAAATGAGAAAACACTTATCTTATAGGTAATCCTCATAAAGACAATAGGGATGCTGTGTTGTATCAGTTTCAAAGCACTGTGTGTTCAATGCCTGTCATTGCAATTTTTGGAAGATAATGTTTCTTCTTTCTTCAGGGGGGTAACTGCAGAATTGCCATAGTTTGTACCAGCAGAATCCAAACATTGTCATGAAAGTAGCAATGCGGTTCAGTAGGGCAGCCGATTAATTTTCAAAAGATGAAAAGTGCCGTGCAAATAAAATGCTTCTTTTGATCTCCGAGGATGCTGAAAAACCAGTGTTGCAACAAAAATGATAATGGGGATGGAACATCTCTTCTGTGGCCACAGAGGCTAGAGCTCTTCAGCTTGGAAAAGAGACTGCTGAGAAGGGATATGATAGATGTTTATAAAATCATGAATGGGATGGAATAGATAAATAAAGGATGATTATTTATCTTTTCAAATAATTTCTAAAACAAGGGGACACTCCATGAATAACAACCAGCTGATTCAAAATATATCGTAGAAAGTACTTTATCATTCCATGCACTACCAAGCTGTGGAATCTGTTGCCAGAAGATGTAATCAAGGCAACCAGCATAGTGGTGTTTAAAGAGATTTTCACAAGTTCCTGGAGGAAAAGTCCATAACATATTATTAGCCAAGTAGACTAAACAAAAGCTATTGCTAACCCTACATATGACTAAATCTGATAGCCAGATAAGTAGAGGTGTTAGAATTATTCAGCTATCTAACTTATCAGGCTAAGTAGTGATTTTTCTTTTACTTATCTGCTTAACTTACATACCTGGATAAGTCATAAAATTGCTACAAAGATGGACAAGTAGAGCTTTTCAGACTTATTTGGCTAAGTAGTGCCTGCTGTTACTTAGCCAAATAAATTGGAATATAGCCAGTAGGGATGTGAATCGTTTTAGGACGATTAAAATTATCGTCCGATAATTTTAATATCGTCTTAAACCGTTATGGAACACAATACAATACAGATTCTAACGATTTATAACGATAAATCGTTAGAATCGTGAGCCGGCACACTAAAACCCCCTAAAACCCACCCCCGACCCTTTAAATTAAATCCCCCACCCTCCCGAACCCCCCCCCCAAATAACTTAAATAACCTGCGGGTCCAGCGGCGGTCCGAAACGGCAGCGGTCCGGAACGGGCTCCTGCTCCTGAATCTTGTCGTCTTCAGCCGGCGCCATTTTCCAAAATGGCGCCGAAAAATGGCGGCGGCCATAGACGAAAAAGATTGGACGGCAGGAGGTCCTTCCGGACCCCCGCTGGACTTTTGGCAAGTCTCGTGGGGGTCAGGAGGCCCCCCACAAGCTGGCCAAAAGTTCCTGGAGGTCCAGCGGGGGTCAGGGAGCGATTTCCCGCCGCGAATCGTTTTCGTACGGAAAATGGCGCCGGCAGGAGATCGACTGCAGGAGGTCGTTCAGCGAGGGTTCCGGCGCCTCGCTGAACGACCTCCTGCAGTCGATCTCCTGCCGGCGCCATTTTCCGTACGAAAACGATTCGCGGCGGGAAATCGCTCCCTGACCCCCGCTGGACCTCCAGGAACTTTTGGCCAGCTTGTGGGGGGCCTCCTGACCCCCACGAGACTTGCCAAAAGTCCAGCGGGGGTCCGGAAGGACCTCCTGCCGTCCAATCTTTTTCGTCTATGGCCGCCGCCATTTTTCGGCGCCATTTTGGAAAATGGCGCCGGCTGAAGACGACAAGATTGAGGAGCAGGAGCCCGTTCCGGACCGCCGCTGGACCCGCAGGTTATTTAAGTTATTTGGGGGGGGGTTCGGGAGGGTGGGGGATTTAATTTAAAGGGTCGGGGGTGGGTTTTAGGGGGTTTTAGTGTGCCGGTTTTTCGATTTTTCGATTTTTAACGATGTTCCGGCGAGGGATGGGGTTCGGGAGGGTGGGGGATTTAATTTAAAGGGTCGGGGGTGGGTTTTAGGGGGTTTTAATGTGCCGGTTTTTCGATTTTTCGATTTTTCGATTTTTAACGATTTTTAACGATTTTTAACGATATTTTACCCCCCCAAACGGCAACAATACGATTCCCTCCCCCTCCCAGCCGAAATCGATCGTTAAGACGATCGAGGACACGATTCACATCCCTAGCCAGATAAGTTCAAATTTGTCCAAGGAGTGGCAAAGGTGCTACATAGCCGGATAAGACAGAATTTAGCTGGATAAGTGTATGCAAATGATAGACCCGAATATTTGCATGTCAAATTTTAAAGGGATATGTGAGTAGATTTTCCTTGCGTTACTTAGATGCATTTACCCCTCATAAGTCAGCTTTTACACTTGTATATCAGGGGATTTTCTAAAATACGCATGGCAATGACAATCAGTTTTACCAATTAGTCTATTCGCCCAGACCGTCTGCAGCTCATGTAACCCTCCTGGCTCTTCAGCCTGAAGTCTTCCTATTTCACCCAGACCTCCACCCAGACATTTTTTCACTTTTATCATGTTTATAAGCACATATGCCAAATAAGGACCAAGTGTAAATATAAGCAAGTGAAAGACCTACACTCATCACTATGGCAGGTTGTAAAACAGCAACTTACTTGCTGTTTTACAAATGTTGGCCCCCACCTCTTTTTAAAACACATTTTCTCGTGGACCCTGATTTATATGTGTGTATATAGCCATTTTTAAAATAGAATATATGTGAGTATATGCTATTTTACATGCACAAGTGATATTTTTTACAAGTGCAAACTTTTGAAAATTCACCTTTTATTGTTTGAAAATAAAGTTTCTTAGTATACTTCTTACTTCTTCATAGTTGTTGCATTCTTCATCACAGTGTGGCTCTCTGTTCCACCAGTTAGTGAATATCGATTGAGTACAACAAGGTCAAAAGCTTTTTCAGCAACGAATCCAAATCTGTGGCTTATTATGCCTTTAGAGGTTCACAGTCAATTATCTACAATTTCAAAAGATGCTTACAACTGTTTCATTTGCTCAGGCTTTTAATATATAGTGATCTGTTTTATTTTATTTTTTATTTATTTAAAGAAGTAGATAGAGGTAATTTTTAAAGGAGTTACATTCATAAATAGAGCATACTATTGTAGCAATTTTCAAAAGCCCATTTATGTGCAGGGAGTGTAACTTTAAAACAAGTGAGTGGGTGCATGATAAGACATACGCTGGAATTTTAAATCATGCTCACAATTGCATGCATATGATTTAAAATACGCCTACCACATGTAACTGTGCTCCTAATTTTAAGCAATTATTCAAGCAAACGTACTTTGTATATCTTCCTTAGGCTTTGTCGGCTTTAATGCGCATAGGTAAGTGGATTTTAAACCTGCTCGCATGAAGGACATTCCCAGTTTTACCATTTAATCCACCAGTTTACCCAGCCTATCTTGATATCATCCAGACTTCTCAGGTTCTTTATCCTGTACTCCCCCTAGTTGAACCGGTCCTTTCCCCGTTATGTTAGGCTTAAAAAGTGATTTCTGCAGACTTACTCCTCATCAGGAGCAGCAGTATATATATATATACGCGACTAACAAGCCACTGCGCACCGTGGCCGCCAATTTTTTAAATACGGTTTTAACGTGCATAACTGTTGGCCCCGCCTGGAACGCCCAAGCCCAGTCTCTTTCTCGTCCCTTTATATTTTGCGCTAGCATGCGCATATATGCCCACAATTAGCAGCTTTTAAAATAGCCGTTGCTCATGCATGGCCCACATACGCAACGCTTTTAAAATTTGCCCTTTAAAGTGCACATATGCACATACAACTTATTAGCAATTAAGTAACATATTGTAGCAATTTTCAAATGCCCATTTACATGTATAAAGTGTATTTACATGTGTAAAACTCAGTTTTAAGTGTATAAATCCTTTTGAAAATTACCTCTTATAAGTTTAATGTTTAATTATAGTGTTGTATTATGTGATTATATTGTTTTATTATGTTACTGTATATGTGAATTGGAATCCACAAAAGATATGCTTAGAACTGAGGAATATAAGATAAGATAAAATAAAAAGTTAAAGACCCTCACTTTTGCTCTGATCTTAAATCACATGCTCTTGTATTTCTTTTGCACATACAATCTGTATACCCAGATCTTCAAGATACAATCTGTAGTGTATACCCATATCTTCAAAGGGTTCTCTATAGATTCTGAATTTGTAGTTTTCAAACTATAAAAAAAACCCTTCTACTGTAACCTCAGTTATTGATGGTTAGATGTAAAACATTAATAAGGTAGGCCAAGAGAGAATTTGAGGAGAAACTTTCCAAAGAGGCAAAAACTAGTAAAGAATCTTTTTCAAGTACATCAGAAATAAGAAACCTGCAAGTGAGTCAGTTGGGCCATTAGATGACCAGAAGGCAAAAGGAGAACTCAGGGAGAGATAAGGTCATAGCAGAAAAACTAAATTCATTCTTACCTGTTCATAGCAAAGGGGAGGGGGGGGGGGGGGGGGGGGGGGGGAGGCCAAGTCATAGAGCCAACTTTAATGCATGGCTCAAAACCTGGTATATGGAAGGTTTTGGATATATTGGGGGTTGGGGCCATGTATGGAACAGTAAAAGGTTATAAGGTAAGACTGGCTTACATCTGTCCGTGGCAGAAAAATGATCCTGAGAAATTCAAATCATAAGGCATTTAAACTAGAGAACAGGAGTGGCAGAGGGAAGTTAGAATGTCACCCCCAACAAATATAGGAAGTGGGTGGCATGGGTGCCAGCTCTATGGATGCTGTGGGTGCTTGAGCACCCTCACTTTTGTCTCCTATACTCTTGTGGATCAGAAACTGAAAGTTCCTTGCTGCAGGGATGTGGGGGAAGGTGGTAAGAAAATGATTGTGTCCTCTGGCTATTGCTGTGGCCCTGGAGCTGGGGAGAGATTAATTGCTGAGCTGCTAGGGTTAAGGACATGCAAGTAGTGGAGTGTATTATGTGGACTCTGCAGGTATGGGATTGGCTCTGGACTGGAATCTGTGATTGCCGGGAAGAGGTGGAGATAGTTCCAGAAAAAAATAGTGTCTGAGCTCAGGAAATGCAGAGCAGGGACGTGATCTAAGCTTGTAGAGGAGGGGAATCACAAATTGAAAGGTAAGCGGAAGCCTATCATGCTGCTGAGGGGTGGGGATCAATGAAGGATAAGGTTAACCAAGCCTACAGAGGGGTGAAAAGGAATATGCTGGGGCATGCAGGGATGGAAAGAGGAACTGGGAGGGGAACAGAGAAGGACAGGTCAGTGGGAAATGGGGAGCAGAGCATTCTAAAGGGAGTAGGGAGTGAAACTGGATGAGGGGAACTAAACCCTCTCCCCACAAATATTAAATTCAGACTATGCCCATGCAGAAGAGTGAGAATTAATAGAGTAATGGGCAAATGGAGGGGAGGAGGAAGAGGAAGAGGATTTTAGGAGAATGAGAGAAAAGAAAGGTTGAGAAAGTGTGGTGGTGGCAGGAGAGGGTAGAGGAAAAGACAGTGATGTGGATGGGTTGTTGGTGGGGGAGGGAGATGAGCAGGTGGGAGGAGACTGGTGAGGATGAGCTGGGACTGGAGAGAATAATGAATTGTGGGACTTTGAATGCTTCCCTGGCTTTTGTTTTGGCTACCTGAGTCTACCCTTATAACCGTATGTCCTTCTGAGGATGGAAGATCAACAATGAAATCAGTAGAGATGTGAGACCATGGTTTAGTAGGCACCGGAAGAGGTTGTAACAGTCCCCAAGTCTTCCCCATAGGATTCTTATGTTGAGCGCACACGGGACAAGAATCTACATAAGCGCGAATGTCCTTGTGTATCCCAGGCCACCAATAGTGTCGTTGCAGAAGGGCTAGTGTTCGTCTCTGTCCTGGATGCCCAGCTACTTGGGAATCATGTCCCCATTTCAAAACCTTGTTGCGAAGCCTCCGAGGTACCACTGTTTTACCAACGGGGACCGTGAAAGTTGCCGAAAGAATGATACGGGCTGGGTCAATGATGTTCTGTATGGGCTCTATCACGTCTTCGTTAACAAAAGATCGTGATAACGCATCAGCCTTGATATTCTTGTTGGCGGGTCGATATCTGATTTCAAAATCAAAACGGGTAAAAAAAAGTGCCCACCGGGCCTGGCGTGGATTTAGGCGTTGAGCTTGCTGTAAGTAAACTAAATTCTTACGGTCCATAAAAACTGTGATACGATGCTGAGCCCCCTCCAACCACTGCCGCAATTCCTCGAAGGCGAGTTTAATGGCTAGCAACTCTCTGTCGCCAATGGAATAGTTGCGCTCCGCCGGAGAGAATTTTCTAGGAAAATAGGAGCATGGATGAGACGTACCAGTAACGGTATTTTGGCTCAGCACCGCTCCGACTCCTTCAGTGGAAGCATCAACCTCAACAGTAAAGGGACATCTGGGGTCAGGATGATGAAGGCAAGGTTGTTGTAAGAAGGAGTTCTTAAGAGCTTGGAATGCTTCTGTAGCTTCTACTGGCCAGTTCTTGGCATTAGCTCCTTTACATGTGAGCGCGGTCAGTGGTGCAGCTAGCTTAGAGAAATTTTTGATAAAGCTACGATAATAATTGGCAAATCCGAGAAACCGCTGAAGTGCACGTAGACCGGTAGGCTGAGGCCAGTCCTGAATACTTTTCAATTTTGCGGGATCCATCTGGAAACCTTGCTTGGAGATAATATATCCCAAAAAAGGTAAGGATTCGGTCTCGAAAACACATTTCTCTAGCTTGGCATATAATCGATGATCTCGTAAACGTTGCAGAATCTGTATAACGTGTTGTAAGTCCTTAGAAAAAATCAATATATCATCTAGATAAACCACCACACAGATATAGAGTAAGTCTCTGAAGATTTCATTAATGAAGTGCTGGAAGACAGCTGGAGCGTTAGTTAAGCCGAACGGCATAACTAGCTATTCATAATGTCCATCCCTGGTGTTAAAAGCCGTCTTCCATTCATCACCTTCACGAATCCGGACTAGATTATATGCTCCACGTAAGTCAAGTTTAGAGAAAATTCGAGCTCCTTGTAGTCGATCAAATAATTCCGCAATAAGGGGTAACGGATATCTGTCTTTGATGGTTATAGCGTTGAGTCCCCTAAAGTCGATACAAGGTCGTAATGTCCCATCCTTTTTCTCAACAAAAAAAAATCCAGCTCCTGCCGGGGAGGTAGATCTTCGGATGAAGCCCTTCTGTAGATTGTCCTGGATATATTCGGACATAGCCCGAGTCTCTGAAGCAGATAATGGATATGTTCTCCCACGAGGTGGCGTGGATCTCGGAATCAAATTAATAGCACAATCAAACTCCCGGTGTGGAGGCAATGTGTCGGCGGCCTTCTTGGAGAATACATCCGCAAATTGTTCGTATTGAGAGGGTAACTTCCCTAGGCCAGAGGTACAGATGAAACTCTCTGTGTGAGTCGCTTCTCTTAAACAAGCTCCATGGCAATTGGACCCCCAACGAGTAAGTTTTAAAGAAGTCCAATCAAACTGGGGGTTGTGACATAGCAAAACAGATGACCACGTACTTTGCAGCCTTATATAAACAATTGCCAGACATAAGTTTAAGGGAAGTCCAATTTAAAATATTGCATGGTATTTACTGTGATGATCTTCATCGGTTTCAGATGAAACTTGCCCAATCTCCGTTCTGTCTTAAATGTGGCAAAAAAGGAGGGCACCCTTTTCCATCACTTATTTGATTGCGAGCTGCTGCAGGCCTTTTGGATGTCAGTTCAGGATACTATTAAGAAATGTATGGACACTCGTATACCGTGTACCGGACGGGTGCTACTGGCGACCTCACAGCCCCACTCCCTTCCAGGGAGTTACTCGAAGGCAAAATTTGAACGAATGGCTGTGTTGCTAGCCTGCCGCACCATATTGGCGGACTGGATGGTCCCGAACACGATGCCTACACCTGCAGCCTGGTTTGGAAGAATGGCTTCACTCGTGCAGTTGGAAAGAATGGACTTCCTCACTGGTAAATGAAAACTGGATAAATTATATATTACCTGCTGGAATAAATGCTTTGCTCTGTTCTCCCAGGAGTTACAAAATGGACTCATAAGAACTGGCTACACATCTGAGTGGTCTTCAGGGAAAGCTCGGGTGGGGGGGGGGAGTAGGGTACGCCTGGGAGTTGTATGTGGTATGCTTTGGTGCAAATGGGTTGCTGGGGTGTTAGATACTGGTGTGAGTAGCTAAGTGGGGGAGGTAGTTGGAAGGCTGGCGAGGCATCTTTCCTATAACATAAAATACAGGAGAGTGACCGCTTCCATAGATGTCTGCAGTCATTTGTTTCCTGGCTGTTAAGGATTGTTCTCTGCTATTCTTCTGTTTGATGTCTACATGGAATATGTTATTTGTAGAGGCTGTTTCCTCTGTTATTAATACAAATTATTCTGCAAAAAACCTCCAACAAAACAAAAAAACTGGATCTACGTGGAGCATATAACCTGGTAAGAATCTATCCTATCGACATTTGGAAAACTGCCTTTAACACCCGGGATGGGCACTACGAATACCTGGTGATGCCCTTTGGCCTCTGTAACGCGTCCGCAGTATTCCAACAAATGATGAACGAAATCTTCAGAGATCTACTGTACACTAAAGTCAAGGCTTACCTGGACGATATCCTTGTCTTTTCCAAAGACCTTGGTACCCATCATGCTGACGTCCGAACTGTTCTTCAGCACCTTCATAAGAACCATCTGTTTGCAAAATTGGACAAATACTTGTTCAGGAAATCCAGTCTACCCTACCTGGGTTATATCATCTCCTGGCAAGGGTTCTCCATGGATCCAGCTAAACTAAAGGAATCCGGGATTGGCCACAGCCGGTGGCCTTAAGGCGCTCAGCACTTTTTGGCATTCCTCAACTACTATCATCATTTCATCCCACATTATTCTACCCTGGCTGCTCCATTGATGGCCTTGACTCGTAAAGGTCAAGACACATGAAATTGGCCTCCTGAGGCCGTTACAGCCCTCCATCGTCTGAAGGAAGCCTTCCAGAAAGGGTCCTGTCTGTACCATCCCGACCCAAAACGTCCTTTCCTTGTGGAAGTTGACGCCTCCGCCATTGGGGCTGGGGCAGTTCTGAGTCAACACACCACTTCTGGTACCATAGTTCCCTGTTCTTTTTATTCCCGTAAAGTTTCATCTGCAGAGCAAAATTACAGCTTCAGGGATCGTGAGCTGCTTGCCATAAAACTGAATCTCAAAGAATGGCACCTGTGGCTAGAGGGCGCACAACACAAATTCACTGTGTTCACTGATCATAAGAATCTGGAACATTTGAGTCAAGCACGTCTCAAAGCCCGTCAAGCTCAATGGGCCTTATTTTTCTCCAGATTCGATTTTGAACTTCGCTATCGCCCAGCTGACAAAAATCTCCGTGCAGATGCCCTATCACAATCTTTCATGCCTGAAGATACTCCAGAAGAACCTACTCATATAATAGACCCGGCCTGTATTTGTTTATCTGCCACTCATCCAGTTCCTTCTGGAAAGACGGTCGTGCCCCGACGACTCTGAGAAAGAGTTCTTCACTGGGCACATGATTCCAAATTCGCTGGTGACCCAGGATGAGCACGAACATTGGCACTCCTCCAGCAGTTCTTCTGGTGGCCCACCATGGTCTCCGACGTGAAAGCATACGTCAAATGCTGTAACATCTGTGCACAGCAAAAACCCCCAGTCAGTCGAACTTGGGGTCTTCTACAACCACTTCCAGCACCCAAAGAACCATGGACTCACTTGACTACGGATTTCATCGTGGATTTGCCGCCTTCAAAGGGTCACACCATAATATGGGTAACCATAGACTGATTTTCAAAAATGGCCCATTTTGTCCTCCTACCGGGCCTACCATCTGCTCCAGAACTTGCAAGTTTATTCTTCCACCCTATCTTTAGACTGCATGGCCTACCTAAGGACATTGTTTTAGACAGAGATCCTCAATTTTTTGCCAGGTACTGGCGCGCCCTCGGCCAAAAATTTGGCATTCACATCAGTTTAATGACCTCCTATCATCCCCAAGCCAATGGGCAAACTGAGTGAGTGAATCACTCCTTGAAGGCCTTCCTGCGCGCTTACATCAATGACCGACAAGACAATTGGTCTGACCTCCTATCCTGGGCAGAGTTTTCTCACAACTCTCACATCACCACTGCTACTGGAACATTGCATCAGGCTGCTTCCCAGGCCAAGAGAACTGCTGACAGTCAACGTAGCTCAGCTCTTGAATTCCTCCCTGGCCAGAAAGTCTGGTAAAGTACTCAGTATATCCGACTTCGAATACCATCCCAGAGATTCGCCCCTAGATATATCGGTCCTTTCTCTGTTACCAGACGCATTGGACCCGTTACATACCAGCTTCAGCTGCCTCTTTCGCTGGGAATACATAATACATTTCATGTATCACTCTTAAAACCTTGATTCTATCTTGGCCTGCCCGGAAAGCCCCTGAGCCACCTCCATTGGTGGCGGAAACTGATACGACATACAAGGTTCATGGAGTCCTAGATGTTCGCTGTAGGGGCTGCCGGTGGGAATACCTCCTTTCCTGGGAGGGTTACGGACCCAAAGAGAATTCGTGGGAACCAGCTCAGAATATCCTGGACAAAACTCTCTTCCTGAATTACCATCGTGCCCATCTAGGCAAACCCCGACCTCCAAGAGGGGGGATACTGTTACGTGTGCCATCCGTGGCAGACCCATGGCACGGCCCCCTCACCTTCTCACACAGACTCCAGCTCCTGGTTCTTCCTTGCTAGTGGCGGTGGGCCGCCTGTGTCTGGAAACAACTCAGTTCTCAAGCTCGAGCTTATAATTGCCTCACGGTCCAGCAAGTATTTCAACCCAAAGACCGTTCCTTGTACTCGTTCCATCATCAGAAAGCAAAGTTTTGGTAAGGACATTATGAAGTCCTGTAGAAAACAGGGCCCATTA
Source organism: Rhinatrema bivittatum (assembly GCF_901001135.1). NCBI lineage: Eukaryota > Metazoa > Chordata > Amphibia > Gymnophiona > Rhinatrematidae > Rhinatrema > Rhinatrema bivittatum. The sequence goes on along the minus strand of NC_042616.1, from coordinate 605,853,502 downwards.
GCTCAGCCAGATAAAAACATAAGAACATAAGAAATTGCCATACTGGGTCAGACCAAGGGTCTTTCAAGCCCAGCATCCTGTTTCCAATAGTGGTCAATCCAGGCTACAAGTACCTGGCAAGTACCTAAACACTAAGTAGATCCCATGCTATTGATGCCAGTAATAGCAGTGGCTATTCTCTAAGACAACTTAATTAATAGCAATTAATGGACTTCTCCTTCATGAACTTATCCAAACCGTTTTTAAACCCAGCTACACTAACTGCACTAACCACATCCTCTGGTAACAAATTCAAGAACTTAATTGTGAGTTAAGTGAAAAAGAATTTATGATTAGTTTTAAAGGTGCTACTTGCTAACTTCATGGTGTGCCCCCTAGTCCGTCTATTATCCAAGAGTAAATAACCGATTCACATCTACTCGTTCAAGACCTCTCATGATTTTAAAGACCTCTATCATATCCCCCCTCAGCCGTCTCTTCTCCAAGCTGAAAAGCCCTAACCTCTTTAGCCTTTTCTCATAGGGGAACTGTTCCATCCCCTTTATCATTTTGGTCATCCTTCTCGTACCTTCTCCAGTGCAACTATATCTTTTTTGAGATGCGGCGACCAGAATTGTACACAGTACTTAAGGTGCAGTCTCACCGTGGAGCAAAAAAGAGGCATTATGACATTTTCCATTTTATTCACCATTCCCTTCCTAATAATTCCTACATTCTGTTTGTATTTTGAGATGACAATTATTCATGTATTATTCATGTATTATTCATGTACTATGTCACCTAGATCTTTTTCCTGGGTGGTAGCTCCTAGTATGGAATCTAACATCGTGATACTACAGTATGGATTATTTTTCCATATATGCATCACCTTGCACTTATCCACATTAAATTTCATCTTCATTGGGATGCCCAATCTTCCAGTTCACATACGTCATCTACATAGGTGCTGGCTCTTTCACCACTCATTTGATGCTATGCAAGCCATTGCATCTTAAATTTCTTTTTAAAAAGTTTGTGTTTCACAGGATGGGTATGAGGCTGAGTATGGAGAAATGTAACTGGTAGTTCTGCAGTAATAGTTCTGGACTGCAGCAGGCCTTCCATGTTCCATAAAGATTCCATAATAGGCAACAGCAAGCTTTGTGTCCCCATGAAACAGCCACTTGATGCTTGGCAGTATGAGAACTGATCTTCAGTGGTATTGACTACTGCAATGCTTTATTGCTGGGACTTCCATACTCCACAATAAGACCATTGCAGATTTTGCAGAACTCAGCTGCACGGATATTGACTGGGACACAGAAATTCGACCATATAACACCAATACTAATTGATTTACTCTAGTTACCAATTGAACAAATAATACAGTACAAAACATTAACAATCTTACATAAGGAGGAGAAGTCCATTGCCTGCTATTAATTAAGTTGACTTAGAAAATAGCCACTGCTATTACTAGGTATGGTAACATGGAATAGATTTCGTTTTTGGGTACTTGCAGGTTCTTATGGCCTGGATTGGCCACTGTTGGAAACAGGACACTGGGCTTGATGAACCCTTGGTCTGATCCAGTATGGCATATTCTTATGTTCTTAAGCAATACATGGCGATCATGTAGAATGGTTAAATGCCTCCATAAGACTACATACACCACAGCACAACTTAAGGTCAGCCAATAAAGGATTACTGGCAATACCATCCTTAACTTCAGCTAGACTAACATCAGTCAGAGAAAGGGCACTATCTCTCGCAGCACCCAGAATTTGGTACACCCTTCCTGTTGAACTAAAACTAGAGACAAGATTGACAGACTTTAAGAAACTATTGAAAACATGGCTATTTAAACAGGCCTTTAATGAGAATAACAGCTAAGCAAGATATGAATCATGCTTAGGCAATGCACAAAAAAAGAAGCAGGTGTAAATTGGCTGTTTAGGGGTTTTTGAAATGTTTTTTATGTATAACAAAATGTATTTTGGGTTTTTTTTATTGTTGTTTTTATGATGTATGCATATTTTATTTTGGTTTTACTGTCATGAGATTATAAACCAATGTGAAGTTTAAGTCCATACACTGGTATAGAAAACTGTGATAAATAAATAAATAAATAACCGCTTCAGTACACATTTCCATTCAAGCATGTCTCCACATTCTGTATATCGAATCTAGGTACCAATATGAAAATTCCAATATAATGAAATTCCAATAACAAGTTATTGTGTAATAAGGGATTGCTATAGTGGGTGCTATAGATTGTGTAAATAAGTATGTGGATAAAGGCAAGCCAGTTGAGATAGTGATAGCTGCTTAAAAGGATAGGAAGCAAAAAGAGCTAAATAGTTTTACCAATGCAGAGAGGTGGAGTACCCCAAAGATGTATATTGGAATTAGTATTTAACATTTATTAATGATCTGGAAAAGAGAGGAATGAGCAAAGTGATCAAACTTGCAGGTGACACAATTATTCAATGTAGTTGAAACACAAGCAAACTATAAGGAAATGGAGGAGGACCTTGCAAAACTGGGGAACTGGGCATTTATAGATTAAATTTAATGTGGATAAATGCAAAGTGTTATATATAAGGAAAAATAATCCTAACTATGTACTATGAGGGGTAGATTTTAAAAGGTGCACGCGGGAGTAGATTTGTTCGCGCAACCCGGCGCGAACAAATCTACTCCCGATTTTATAACATTGATTTTCTGGTTCTCGCTTCATATTGGCCTTTAATTATTGACCTTTCCTTCCGAATGGTTGCATGAAAAGCCAGGTTTTTAAAGCTTTTTTTTTTTTTTTTTTAAATGATTTAGGATTTGCCAGGCACTTCCAAATGAACCAGACTGGTCACTGTCCAAGACAGCATGTCACTGTCCAAGACAGCATGCAGGGTTTAGTAGACCGATGATCTAATCCAGAATGACACTTCCTGAGTTTTTATGGTCACTATTTTGATTTCCATGAATAAAGCTATCCCAACCACTCCATAAAAATAACAAGTGTATTAAGAATGAAAAAAATGTCAATGTTTTGGGTCTGATAGTCAGATCTATCTTTATTTAATACTTTTTCACATAGTTTCTCCTGAATAAATATTAAAGTGTAGGGAACCACTGGTTCCCTAATAGGGAGCCTATAGAATGTCTCACAAGGAGGACATATTGGCAATTGGCAAGGGTAGATATTGGGAGGATTCCATTTTCTAGGCATCACACATAGAGGGGCGGATTTTAAGAGCCCTGCTCGCCTAAATCCACCCAAAACCAGGCGGATTTAGGCGAGCAGGGCCCTGCGCGCCGGGAAGCCTATTTTACATAGGCCTACCGGCGCGCGCAGAGCCCCGGGACTCGCGCCTCCCTCCGGGAGGCGTAAATCCCCCAACAAAGGTAAGGGGGGGGTGTAGACAGGGCCGGGTGGGTGGGTTAGGTAGAGGAAGGGAGGGGAAGGTGAGGGGAGGGCGTTAGAGGATTCCCTCCGAGGCCGCTCCGATTTCGGAGCGGCCTTGGAGGGAACGGGGGTAGGCTGCGCGGCTCGGCGCGCACCGGCTATACAAAATCCATAGCCTTGCGCGCGCCGATCCAGGTTTTTAGCAGATACGCGCGGCTCCGCGCGTATCTACTAAAATCCTGCGTACTTTTGTTTGCGCCTGGAGCGCAAACAAAAGTAGGCTATTCGCGCTCCTTTTAAAATCCGCCCCAGAGTGTGCTCTAATTGTGCATTTCAGGGGTTTGGATACTGATCTACAGAATTCTAAGGCATTGGAAGCAGAGAGCTAAGAGAAGTGCACATAGATAGCAATGTGTTGTTATGTGTTGATGGGTTTGGTAGCCTCTAGTCCTATTTTTGAAGAAAAAGGAGTTGGGAAGTAGGCTGAGATTTTCAGTTTCTGTTTTCCTATATTTTTGTGTTTTGGGGAACTGGTGTGTTTGCCAGATCAGGGTCTGGAAACCACACAGAGCCCAGCTTAAGAGCAAACCAATTTAATTCCTGTATTTTGTGACACAATTATCTTGTGAAGATTGAAGGAGATAGTACCAACCAAGTACTTTCATTAAGGAGAATCCAGAAAAGGAGACAAAGCTTCATCTTTGGATCACCTGGGATTTTCCCAGAGGAGGACCCTAAGACCGTTTACCAGGAAGTAGTTTCCATTAATCCTGGCAGCGACTTTGCTGATGCTTAAGATAATTGTTACATTGTAACTAAGAATAGGATTTATGTCCCAATATTGTACCTTGTATTACACTGTCATAACGACAACCATTTTGCTTAAGAAAACTGATTCTTTTGTTGAAATACCAGTCACGGTAAGTGATTTTTCAGAACATCTATCAAATCACAAGCTTTAGGGCCTAGGAGAGTTCTCTCCCCTTATTTGGAGTGAACCCAGAACCTCATTAGTGTGTATTGGTTCCCAGGAGCTCTGTAGTGACCCCATCATCAGTGCAGGGACAGAAGGGGGGATTACATGTGTACTAACAGAAAGCCATTTTCGGTTACCAGTAAGCCCTAGGTAACTCCTGTTTTCAAGTCAGCAGTGAAAGTCAGTAAGGGAGAAGATACCATTCAAATGCAGGTCCTCCCCTTTGAAGGGTCTGGAAGGGTCGTCCCCCTGAGAGGTATTTTTAAGCAGCTCCCCGGAAGGAATCTGTGGGGCTGTCCATTATGGTTTGCTAAGAGTTAGGAAGAAGTGAGGAGCTTAGCCTTTGTTGTTGTTTTTCAGGTCCAGTCAGGGGAAGCAGGGGTGTTACATTTTCTTGGTAGGACACAGGAATTGGGGAATCCTGTTTTTGGGGATGCCCAGATTAGGGAAGACCTGCCCCTCTACACCTTGATGAGGAAAGAGGAGGGGTGACATTATGCCAGGACCTACTGGTATTAAATTGTTTTACAGGGAAGAGACTTTGTTTTGAGGCTCAGGAGGAAGTGGATTCCTCCCATAAGAGAGCCAAGCACTAAGAGAGTCTAAGGGAACTATGAACTGTGAGTAACAAATTAGTTGAGAACCCTGAGGACACCACACAGAAAGGGGAAAAAGAAATGGGGAGAAAGAAAGGATTTGCAGCTCTCTGTGCCAAGACTGTTTTTGCCTGTTTTCACCTAGGGGTACTTGCTCTACCCAAAGCCTTCACTCTTCCACTTCCTGGCAGGTGGAGATAACTGGGGTCCCTGTGAGGAAATATCTCGCACAGATTAAGAGAAGGAACTGTAATCAAGTTAACCTTATCGGTGGAGCTTATACAGAGTGAACTTGTGCCACTACACTATTATTATCTGCAAGTAAACTTTGATTTTGAATACCACCTCAGTGCCTGGAATGGTTCTTACACAATGTGCCCACAGTGTGAACTTTCTTATGAGATACTCCTTTTCCAGGAGTACACAGACATATAAAAGACAACCTTAGCACTCGGGCCCTTGAAAGGTAACTTTTCCCCCATCCAACAAAGGACCCACACCTTGGGGAGAAAAGAAAAACAGTGTCTACTAGGGATGTGAATCGTTTTTCAACGATTAAAATTATCGTCCGATAATGTTTATATCGTCTTAAATCGTTATAGAACACGATACAATAGAAATTCTAACGATTTATCGTTAAAAATCGTTAAATCGTGTTAGTGCGCACTAACTCGAGTTAGTGCGCACTAACTCCCCGTTAGTGCGCACTAACTCGATTTAGTGCGCACTAACTGAAAATGATACAAATAAACACTTTCCAGGTCACTGAAGGTCAGTTAGGAATGAATATGTGTTCCTATTGGCTGGCTGCCCTCTTATCTATTGATGTTACCAAGGTTACCACTGAGGTGATGGTTGGGGGGATGGGAAATGGAACTGGAAACTAACGAACACCAACAGAAAATGAAACAAAGTGTTCACACTTCCCAGGTCAGTAAAGGTCACTTAGGAATGAATATGTATGTATATATTCCTATTGGCTGGCTGTGCTCTTATCTATTGATGTTACCAATATGGTTGGGGGGATGCGAAATGGAAACAGTTGGAAGCTTGACAAAAAAAGTAATGTAATGATCAGCACTCATGTGACTAGAACTTGTTTGTTTATTATTTTTGTTAGCAGGCACCTGAAATGCTAGTGCATGTTGAATTTGCCAATCACTGTGCATTTTAGAAAGGTGGTCCTGGCTGGAACTGTACACAGTTCAAATATATGTAATTGATTGTTGGTAAGTGTATTTTTTAAGTAGCCACACTGGCACCAGTATGTTTACTTTTCCTCCTACTTAACTCACTAGCTCAGCTTTGTAAGAAGGGCTTCTCTGCTTGTGTGTTGTTTTTGTTTGGTGTGAGGAGAGCAGAAACATCAGATCTTTATTCAATCTACTACAGTCATCTCTTACAGTGCCCTATCCCTATTAATACCAGGAGTGTTGTGATCTTCCTGCACACAGTGCCCTAACCCTGATACCAGTCTGAGACAGCTCCCTCCCTGCATTACTAGTGAGAGGCTGGCTTCACAGACAGGGGGGAGCTGCCTGACCCTCACTCCTGACTTCCCCCATGTCCCAGCTAGTGAATGGTGTGTGGGTGAGGGGGGGGGGGAGGATGGTGAAGTCTGAGACAGCTCCCTCCCTGCATTACTAGTGAGCGGCTGGCTTCACAGACAGGGGGGAGCTGCCTGACCCTCACTCCTGACTTCCCCCATGTCCCAGCTAGTGAATGGTGTGTGGGTGAGGGGGGGGGGGGGAGGATGGTGAAGTCTGAGACAGCTCCCTCCCTGCATTACTAGTGAGAGGCTGGCTTCACAGACAGGGGGGGAGCTGCCTGACCCTCACTCCTGACTTCCCCCATGTCCCAGCTAGTGAATGGTGTGTGGGTGAGAGGGGGGAGGATGGTGAAGTCTGAGACAGCTCCCTCCCTGCATTACTAGTGAGAGGCTGGCTTCACAGACAGGGGGGAGCTGCCTGACCCTCACTCCTGACTTCCCCCATGTCCCAGCTAGTGAATGGTGTGTGGGTGAGGGGGGGGGGGGTGGATGGTGAAGTCTGAGACAGCTCCCTCCCTGCATTACTAGTGAGAGGCTGGCTTCACAGACAGGGGGGAGCTGCCTGACCCTCACTCCTGACTTCCCCCATGTCCCAGCTAGTGAATGGTGTGTGGGTGAGGGGGGGGGGGGAGGATGGTGAAGTCTGAGACAGCTCCCTCCCTGCATTACTAGTGAGAGGCTGGCTTCACAGACAGGGGGAGCTGCCTGACCCTCACTCCTGACTTCCCCCATGTCCCAGCTAGTGAATGGTGTGTGGGTGAGGGGGGGGGGGGGAGGATGGTGAAGTCTGAGACAGCTCCCTCCCTGCATTACTAGTGAGAGGCTGGCTTCACAGACAGGGGGGAGCTGCCTGACCCTCACTCCTGACTTCCCCCATGTCCCAGCTAGTGAATGGTGTGTGGGTGAGGGGGGGGGGGGGGGAGGATGGTGAAGTCTGAGACAGCTCCCTCCCTGCATTACTAGTGAGAGGCTGGCTTCGCAGACAGGGGGGAGCTGCCTGACCCTCACTCCTGACTTCCCCCATGTCCCAGCTAGTGAATGGTGTGTGGGTAAGGGGGGGGGGGGGGGGATGGTGAAGTCTGAGACAGCTCCCTCCCTGCATTACTAGTGAGAGGCTGGCTTCACAGACAGGGGGGAGCTGCCTGACCCTCACTCCTCCGGGGTATTGTGATCTTCCTGCACACAGTGCCCTATCCCTGATACCAGGGGTGTTGTGATCTTCCTGCATGCAGTGCCCTATCCCTATTAATACCAGGAGTGTTGTGATCTTCCTGCATGCAGTGCCCTATCCCTATTAATACCAGGAGTGTTGTGATCTTCCTGCATGCAGTGCCCTATCCCTGATATCGGGATGTGTGCAAGAAGATCACAACACCCCCGGTATCAGGAATAGGGCACTGTGTGCAGGAAGATCACAACACCCCCAGTATCAGGAATAGGGCACTGTGTGCAGGAAGATCACAACACCCCTGGTATTAGGGATAGGGCACTGTGTGCAGGAAGATCACAACACTCCTGGTATTAATAGGGATAGGGCACTGTGTGCAGGAAGATCACAATACCCCTGGTATCAGGGTTAGGGCACAAGTTCTAGTCACATTGACTGATCACATTACTTGTTTTGTCAAGCTACCAACTGTTTCCATTTCCCATCCCCCATATACTGTCAGTAGGAAACTTGGTAACATGAATAAATAAGAGGGCAGCCAATAGGAATACATATTCATTCCTAAACTGACCTTAACTGACCTGAAAAGTGTCAAATTGTATCATTTTCAGTTAGTGCGCACTAACTCCCAGTTAGTGCGCACTAATCGGAAAAAACGATTTTTAACGATTTTTTAACTAAAAAATCGTGCCTAAGACGATTTTCTTGCCCTGCCACACGATTTCTATCGTTAAGACGATATGGAAAACGATTCACATCCCTAGTGTCTACTGCTAGCCAGGGTCCCTGCCCCAAAAGAGACTATAAATTCTTTTATGGACCCACTTGTGCAAGATAGGCACACCAGGGCAAGGTTACACATGAGTGATTACTACTTATTTCTGCACAGTGTTGGTGCTTGCTGACTGTGCATCCAAATAATTGCCCTCAGGATATACTTTAGATCTCAGAGCTGGTTGACTGGCAAAGATCTTGCATTTTCTAAATTGCAAACCAAACTAAATGTTTCTATAGGCTACAAGAGTTATTTAACATTTTCAAATTCATCTGTAATCAGCAGTGCTACATGTTTAATTAGATTTTCGGCAGAACAGATCTGTTTCTTTTCTAGGACAAAATTAATCTTGGTCTGTAGCAACATCCTGGATCAGTTTCAATGTGGTTTTCATTTAGACACAGAACCAAAACTACCCTCATTTCTGTCAACTATTTTCTGTCCACTAGAGGAAAGCATCTCCTCCTCTTTATTCAAGCTGTTCTGCGCCAGTCTAGCTTTAAATCTACATTCAATCGCACCAACATTGTCACAGTCGTCTGCTTTTACTTGCTGACATGTTTGTCTCCTCCTACTTCAATCATTATAAAATTGTAATCAATTTCTATCTCTACAGATCATTTGTTTAAAAAAAATAATAATTTTTCATTAAAATAAATGTGACAACATCTCGCCTGTCCTAAGAAAGCAGATTTTGAATCTCTCTCATATTCAGGATACAGTTAAAAATTATTCTAGTATTCTTCAAAAAAACAAAAATAAAAATCTGTCATGGTCTTCCACATCTGCCCTGATCGTCTTACCATTCGGCCTCTCCCCCTTTCCCCCTTCCCTTTGCTCCTTCTTTTGACTTCATGTTCTGACTTGTCAGAAGAGTATTGCCCTTCTCTGCACGGGCAGCTTCTTTCCTCCTTGCAGTTTCTTCCTGTCCTTTAGAAAACTCTTGTGTTTTGTGCCTTCAACTCCTACCCTCAATTCTTAATAATACTGATGTTAATTTCACCACTGTTATTTTAATCCATAAATGATTGTACTATTGGGCTGGCTTTTTTGTTGTTGTTGTTGTTGTTATTGTCTTATTGAAGATGAAACAAAACTGATATGCAGAGTTTATTGTGCTAGTGAAGTAGTGATTTTTTTTCCTTAATGAAATATGCAATAAAATAAACTGGTAATGTATTCTGTAAACAGCGTTTACCCTGGGCAGAACATTTTTAAATAGGATCAGATTCAAAACAGGACTGATCATACCCTTCAGTCGCATGTTAATAACACATTTGCCAAAGGCAAATATATGCATCTGGTCTGGCTTTATTTTTTTCAGATCCCTTTTGGCTATACTGAGACAGATAAATAGGCATGAATATCATAAGGGCTAGTCTCTGAAGGGAAAACTTAGTCTCGTTTTACTTTTAAGCATTTACAATATTTATAAATCAACAAAACTTGAAGAAAAAAAAACTTACAGAAAAGTAAGACTAGAAAACAAGCAAATCAAGAAAACACACCAAAGTTCACTTCTTATTTAGCCCACCAAGTAACAAGAAGGATCAAGCTCAGACATTAAATGGAAACTAGACAGACATAAACATCCCGCCAAAAATATATAGGGGGTAGATTTTATAAATTTGCGCGAGCGCGAACTTTATAAAATATGCGCGTAGCCGCGCGTATCGTATAAAATCCAGGGTCGGCACGTGCAAGGGGGTGCACATTTGTGCAACTTGCGCGCGCCGAGCCCAGAGCGCGCTGCCTGTTCCCTCCGAGGCCACTCTGAAATCGGAGCGGCCTCAGAGGGAACTTTCTTTCCACCCCACCCCCCCCCCCACACACCTTTCCCTTCCCTTTCCCTACCTAATCCACCCCCCCCCCAGCCTATCTAAACCCCCCCTACCTTTGTTGCCAGATTTACGCCTGCCGAAAGCAGGTGTAAATCTGCGCCCGCCAGCGGGCTGCTGGTGCGCCATCACCCAACCTGGGGGCTGGTCTGGAGGCCTCGAGTGTGGCCCCAGGCCGGCGCCACGCCCCTGGTCCCGCCCCGAACCGCCCCAGGACACGCCCCAGGACACGCCCCCTCCCCACCCCTTTTCTGAAGCCCCGGGACTTACGCGCGTCCCGGGGCTCTGCGCACGCCGGCGGCCTATGCAAAATAGGTGCGCCAGCGCACGAGTGCCTTGCGCGCGTAAATCCGGCTGGATTTACGAGTGCCTTGCGCGCGTAAATCCGGCTGGATTTACGCGCGCAGGGCTTTTAAAATCCAGCCCATATTTTACTCAAGAAAACAAAAAAAAAAAGTAACTAACAGTATGCTTAATATTTACATCAAATTTCAGTGATTCTCTTACATAGATTCAAACTTGCCAGCCATTGTATTAGAAAACTCATTAACTCATGGGGCAATAGCACACTGCCACAACCAAGGAGGAAGTTTTAGAATTTAGGAAAATACTTAATTGTACAATGTCATAGAAAATAAACTTACCAAAAGAACATAAGAAATGCCATGCTGGATCAAAACAAGGTCTTCAAGGCCAGGATCCTGTCTCTGACAGTGGCCATTCCAGGTCACAAATACCCAGCAGGTTCTAAAAAGTAGATCTATTTCTTGTTACTCATTCCCAGCGATAGCAATGACTTTCTTTAGTCTACCTGGCTGATAACTCTTATGAACTTTTCCTCCAGGAACTTGTCCAAACCTCTTTTAAATCCCATTATGCTAGTTGCTTTAATCACATCCTCTTGCAATCGATTCCACAGCTTGATTGTGCATTAAGTGAAAGTACTTTCTATGATTTGTTTTAAATCTGCTGGTTAAGAATTTCATGGAGAGCCTCCTTGTTCACCATATTTTCCCAAACACTTACATAAAGGGACAGTAACTTCCAAATTGGCACGTGGGCACACATACACACACATTCATCAGCCTGTGCCCAGGGACACTTCTATTTTATAACTTGCACACATACTATAAAATAGGCTGGTCGCGAGCACATATGCCCCAGATTTTAAGTAGGCACGTGCAAGTGCATGCAAATGCCGCTTCTACTGCATAAATCAGGGGATTTTAAAAGGGGTGCATGCCGAGGCCATTTTCAGTTTTGCCAGTTCGTCCTCAGTTCACCCCGTTAAGAGAGAGGTCTTCCAACCCCCCTGGTTTAATATCCTTCACTTCCCCCAGTTATTCTTGACCCTTACAACCCCGCCTAGCTGCTTATGTATCTTTACTTTATAACTTTCAATGCATCCATAGAAGTAAAGTTACATGATGGGGGGCACTGGCGTGCACCAGAGTGCATAAATATTTACGCGCATATTCAGCTTCATGCCCCAAAACACCTGTGCCCCACCCAGACCGTGCCCATCCCCTTTTTGAAAACTTCCGAGATATGTGTGCTGCAGCATTTACACATGTATCCGGGAGGGTTTTAAAATCTGCTTGGCGTGAGTGAGCCCAACAAATTTGCACATCCCCTAATTGATGTGTGTGCCTGGCTTTTAAAATTCACCTTTAAATGTACAATCTAGGTCAATAATCTCCTAAGTCATCTATAAAACTGCCTCCGTGTTTCTGTGTCATCTTGAATAAATCAGAAATATCCAAATTATTAAGGATGTGCATTTGTTGCTTCATTTGTTTCATTCATTTAGGATGTATGCACATATCTCATGAATGGACAGTAAGCGCGCAAAACAGATAGTATATGCATATGTAATTGGCCGACTATGAACATAAGGCTTGCCATAATGGGTCAGTCCAAGGATCCATCAAGTCCAGTATCCTGTTTCCAACAGTGGCCAAGCTAGGTCACAAGTACCTGGTAGGATCCCAAGGGGTAGATAGATTCCAAGCTGCTTATTCCAAGAATAAGCAGTGGATTTCTGCAACTCTCTCTTAATAATTGTTAATGGACTTTTCCTCCAGGAACTTGCCCAAACCTTTTTTAAATGCAGCTATGCTAATAACTTTCACCACATCCTCAGGCAATTAATTCTAGAGCTTAATTATGTGTTGAGTAAAAAAAATATTTTCTCTTTATTAGTTTTAAATGTATTACCCAGTAACTTCATTGTGTGTTCCCTGGTCTTTGTACTTTTCTAAAAAGTAAACAACTGATTAATGTTTACTCATTCTATTCCACTCATTATTTTATAGACCTCTATCAAATAATGAATGGAATGGAATGGAATGAGTCAACTTGGAGTATACAGTTATTTATTTATTTATTTATTAAATTTCTATACCGATATTAGTGGGGACATCATATCGGTTTACATCAAAACAATGAACGTAAGGAAAGAAATTACATTAAACAAGGAGATGGGATGGGATAGAGGAACTGTGAAGAAGCAGAAAGAAGGTACATAGGAACAGGTTATTCTGTATCAGAATAGCCAAATAAGTTAACATTGTCTCTCAATTTAGTATACTCAAATGAGAATTATATACAACGAGGACTATATCCAACGGGAGTAAGGAGGGTTTGCATGGGAGATTCATATGTGATTACATGATTCAAGTATGTTTGCAAGGGGAGAGAAAGCTGTTATTGTTTATAGGCTTGTTTGAATAGCCAAGTTTTCAAATTGGCTCTGAATTTTGCAGTGCAGTTCACAGCATATTGTCAGGTTGGAAGCCCCTGCAATACAATGATATGTCAATACTGGTTTATTAATAGACAAGGCAATAACATAGACATTCCCTGACTTACTGTATGATGCACTGCAGAAACAAATCAATAGGTAATATCAATCAAGGTTGCAAACACAGTTTTTTTTTATTTCTTTATTTTAATTTATATAAAATATTTCTTACCTGTTCCTTCCAAAGTTCATGGTGGGATACAAATCAACATACATACACACATATATATATATATATATATATATATATATATATATATATATATAAAACAAATGTAGACATATATACATAACAAATGTAGACAAACTTAGCTGCAAAAAGATGGTCAGTATTTCTATCAACTTAGCTGAATTATAGACTATCTGTAAGGCCCAGAGAGTAGAGATAGGCAGGCCTTCAAAAAGAGAAATGTAATAATCTAATGATGGAAAGTTCAAAGCTTATAGGGTCATCCAAAAGGCATTAAGATCTAGAAGGGTTTTAACTTGCGCAGAAAATGCAATTTAAAGAAGGCATATAACAGCCTTGATATGATCACACATGGATAAAGATGCATCTAAAATAACCCCCAGATTTTGCACTTGTGATTTTAATAGTTGTTGATGACTGTCAAAACTAAAAATCGATGGATTATTTAAGAATAAAATTGGAAAGGTGTACTCCATGGAGTACACAAAATATTCAAATCCTTCTTACATGGTGTCTCCCCATCACCACACAATCTCTCTCACACACACATTCTTCCCTCACTTTCATACACATACACACACACACACACTCATATGCCCCAGCCAATCCTCTCTCATCCCAGTTCTTCGTAACCACCCACCCCTGATATTCCCACTCTCATCCCCCAAACCTTCCTCATCCCCAGCCAATCCTCCTTATACAATCTCCCGTAAATCCTCCATCTCCCACTAGTCTCTTCTGACATCCCCAGCCTCTCCTAACCCTACCCCCATCAATTCTCTTCTCATATTCCCAGTCTCTCCTCACTCCATTCCCCTAGCCCATATCGCTCTCCATCACTGATCCAAGCCAACAGGAGGAGGAATAATGTGGCAGTGCCTCAGACCACATACTCCTACTTTGTGCCCAAAATCTTTGAACTGTGCAAGATACCAAATTGTCACATATTTCAAAGTGCCAGTCAGGTCCCAAAGCAATAGAAAATGAGAATGTGGTCTGAGGCACCACAGCTCTCATCCTATTCCTGTTGGCCCAGATCATCTGGTGGGGGAAGGGTCTATTAGTGGTGGATCCACAGACCCACCTAAGTTGTGTGCTCAAGCTTCAGCCTGGTGGGATGGGTTCTGCAAGGCTGCATCAATCTGCCTCCTCCTCCCAGGCTCCAGTTGTGAGGAACTGTATCTGAATTCACATTCAGCTTGCAAGTATTGCTATGAGCTATTTGGCTGTCTAGTCAGTCCTCCCAGCTCTGTGTCCTTCACTTCTCCCAGTAACCATCTTATTTCCTGCTTAGTCATGTATTTATACTCAGGCTTTTTGTCAGTCAGTTGCCTGAGTTTGAACCTACTTCCCATTCCTCATACTCTGTCTCCATTCTTGTTCCTGAATCCAGAAGACTTCTTCATATTGCCTTCAGTGTTCCTACATGACCTCTTTTTTGTTCCTGGTATATGCCAGCCTCCTGCTCTGTTCCAGGCTTCTAGTTCCTATCTTGAATTGGGGCCTACCTCTGTTACTCCTGCCTTGCTGGTCACAAGCAGTTGAGGACTCAATCTGAGGGGAAGGTGATTGACATAAGAGTAAGACACCCAGCTTTTCCAATTTCACCATTATCTGCCTGGATTTACCTCTCCAGATGTCTGGCCGCTCATTCTTGGGGCAAGCCACATATCAGCCTCCACATGATCTCCTGCATGCCTCACTCACCTTCAAACCTCACATTACAATTTTCCTTATATAAGAAGTGGTAAAGACTAAAACTGTGAAGGATTTCAAAGGGGCATGGGATAAACACTGTGGATCCCTAAAGACTAGAGGATGGGAATGAATAAAAAAGCTTGGGAATAACCTGCACGGAGCAGCAGTTACTACCTTGGGAAGCTTGCTGGGCAGACTGGATGGACCATTTTTGTCTTTTTCTGCCATCACTACTATGTTACTATATATGAATTTATTTGGATCATTCATGTTGTGCAGGGTATCTTGTCAACATTTCATTGATCCGAGCTGGGGAATACACTTTTTCTGGAAATTTATCTAAGTCTTGAATGGGAAGTGAATCGACCAATTTAGTTAAAACGTTCCCCAAATACTTTTGAAATCTAGCAGTATGTGATGAACTGTGGCGACTAGAGATGTGAATCGTGTCCTCGATCGTCTTAACGATCGATTTCGGCTGGGAGGGGGAGGGAATCGTATTGTTGCCGTTTGGGTGTGTAAAGTATCGTGAAAATCGTTAAAATCGTGAGCCGGCACACTAAAACACCCTAAAACCCACCCCCGACCCTTTAAATTAAATCCCCCACCCTCCCGAACCCCCCCCCCCCCCAAATGCCTTAAATTACCTGGGGGTCCAGCGGCACACTAAAACACAGCACACTAAAACACGGCACACTAAAACCCCCTAAAACCCACCCCGACCCTTTAAATTAAATCCCCCCCCCTCCCGAACCCCCCCCCCCCCAAATGCCTTAAATTACCTGGGGGTCCGTAGCCTTAAATTACCTCCGTAGCGGTGGTCTGTAGCTAAATCGGGGGAAGGGGAGAGCAGGAAAAGCGGCACACTAAATCGTGTAGTCTTCAGCCGGCGCCATTTTGCAAAATGGCCGCCGCAAAATGGCGGCGGCCATAGACCAAAACGATTCGACGCAGGAGGTCGTTCTGGACCCCCGCTGGACTTTTGGCAAGTCTTGGGGGGGTCAGGAGGCCCCCCCAAGCTGGCCAAAAGTTCCTGGGGGTCCAGCGGGGGTCCGGGAGCGATTTCCTGCCGCGAATCGTTTTCCGTACGGAAAATGGTGCCGGCAGGAGATCGACTGCAGGAGGTCATTCAGCGAGGGTTCCGGACCCCCGCTGAACGACCTCCTGCAGTCGATCTCCTGCCGGCGCCATTTTCCGTACGGAAAACGATTTGCGGCAGGAAATCGCTCCCGGACCCCCGCTGGACCCCCAGGAACTTTTGGCCAGCTTGGGGGGCCTCCTGACCCCCACAAGACTTGCCAAAAGTCCAGCGGGGGTCCGGAACGACCTCCTGCGTCGAATCGTTTTGGTCTATGGCCGCCGCCATTTTGCGGTGGCCATTTTGCAAAATGGCGCCGGCTGAAGACTACACGATTTAGTGTGCCACTTTTCCTGCTCTCCCCCTTCCCCTGATTTAGCTACGGACCGCCGCTACGGAGGTAATTTAAGGCTACGGACCCCCAGGTAATTTAAGGCATTTGGGGGGGGGTTCGGGAGGGTGGGGGATTTAATTTAAAGGGTCGGGGTGGGTTTTAGGGGGTTTTAGTGTGCCGTGTTTTAGTGTGCCGCTGGACCCCCAGGTAATTTAAGGCATTTGGGGGGGTTCGGGAGGGTGGGGGATTTAATTTAAAGGGTCGGGGGTGGGTTTTAGGGTGTTTTAGTGTGCCAGTTTTCCTGCCCTCCCCCTTCCCCCGATTTACGATTTTTTGACGGTAAATCGGGGGAATTGGTATTGTATCGTGGCCCTAACGATTTTTGACGATTTAAAATATATCGGACGATATTTTAAATCGTCAAAAAACGATTCACATCCCTAGTGGCGACTGCTGTCACTAAGAATATCTCTCTACAGCAAGCTGAGTTCACAGAGGGAAACTGATGCAGAATTAAATTGTAGACTTATTTTAATCTAACATTACTTAATTGGCAAAGGGATAATCTTTTAGTTTAGATTTATTTTATTTTATGAGGGAAGGTAGGGACAGCAACAGAGAAAGGATCCCTGAGGTGCGAGAGGGCTACTGAACATTCTGAGCTGTATGGATACAGCACAGTGGTATGGTTCAGATCCTTCAGCAGCTCATTACATCACAAGGGATTTCAAGTTTACAGTAACATCACATTTAGATGTTATGAAGCACATGAATTAAGCTAATTAGAACTTGACAATTTTTATTTAAAGTATTTTTATCCAAAGCACTTTTACAAGACAGGTGCAAGAGAGAGGGTAACTCAAGATCAAAGTTGGGCATTCCAAGGGGGATAGTTATGTTCAAACATGGTCAGCAGCAAAGGGAAGCTGTTAGACTGTGGGGTGGGTGAGCATTTCGGCCAACACACCAGATAAATCTCACTGAACCTATATACAAACCACAGAAAAACAAAACAGCAGACACATAATCCTATCTTCTGATCCTCAGCAGACATGCTTCTCAGGTCCATAAGGGAAATGGGATAGAACATATAAGCTTTGCTTCAGCAGTTACAGGTAGATTTTAAAAGAGTTGCTCGCGCAAAAACAGCCCCATATATGTGTGTATGGGTCACATGCAAATTTTAAAAAGCCGGGAAGTATGCACGTACATATCTGTGCGCGTGTTAATAAGGAAGCAGAAAAGGGGTGGGGTATGGGTGTTCCGGGGTGGGACCAAGACTTACACGCGTAACCCCCGAATTTTGCAATGCTGACCATGGTAATGCACACCAAGTGACCTGTGTAACTTTTAACATAAAGATGTTATTGAGTTTTCAATAACAAAAACAATTCAGTGGGAACCCATGAACCCACATAGAAAGAAAAGCGAACACTCCATAAACAAAACACATGTGTACCATAATCGCCCCCATAAAGAACTATGAACGCCCATCCCTCCCACCCCTCCCCACCCAATACAAACTAGGAAACAACAGCAAAATTGTGGATCTGGAGCTTGAAACAGCAGGTCAGAAAGAAAAAAGAAAAGAATAAAAGAAAAGAAACACATAAAATGAAGACCTGGACAAATAATGCTATTCAGAAGACACGCAGTACTTGTGATAAAACTGTAATTTGCTACTTGAGACCCATATACACATATATGGGTCTCAAGGAGGCCTACTTGACAGGTGGAGTCATATCACGAGTGACAACAGCCTTAACATCCAAGGGTAAAGTTAAAATAAATGGCGACCAGATAGCTTTGAATCACCGCAAATAGGAAAAAGGTTTCAGTTTGATGGACTTGGATTCCAAACATAACAAAGTAATCAAATGTTTGTATCAAAGGTCTCTAGTGGGAAGGGCTGATACCAACCACCTAAGAAGGATACATTGCTTCCCTACCAAACAGCATTTATAAAGAAAAACGTTACCTGCTGAGCGCAAGCCCCCAACCTCGGAAGACATTCCCAAAAGACATATCTCCGCCGAATGGCAGATAGATGTTTCCACCAGTTTCCCACCAAATGAAAGATAGTGGTCCAAAATGTCTGAATAAGAGAACATTCCCAAAATCCATGACTCTGCGATACCGCCATATGACCACATGTAAGGCACTTGTTATGATCAGCGATTCCAGCCTTAATAGCATGGTCAGAAGAATATATCAGTCTGTTCAACGATTTAAACTTAAGTTCCCTGAATACTACTCCTTTGGAGAATCGATAGAGAGAATGAACACAGATAAACATATCGTCTTCATTTATATTAATACGAGCTCTGTGTTCCAAGCTGTGGCTAAAGAAACCAATAATTCATATGATTGGATAAAATGTATAAATTTATACAGTCCTGACAAGGTATGTTTTTTATTAATGCATAGTAAGAAAAAAATGCTGGAAAGCCCCTGTAGTATACTGATCAGTTTGTAAATGAAAATGGGACATAGTATAATTTCGGATTTGCAAATACTGGAGAAAATGATGAGATGCAAACCCCAGATATGAGATACAATAAGAAAATGCATACACCTTCCTGGTACCCAAATTGACAAAGGGTAGCACCAATGCTCTATGAGCTATATCAAGGTCTCTGTAAAAGACCTCTCCATCCCCAGGAGGGAACCCAGGGGTACCCCTAAGTGGCATTAAAAAATATCACTCCCATGGTAATTTCAAAGAGACTCATAAAAATTTCCAAGCAGCCTGCACCACTTTAATCCACAAGAAAATAAGCAAATATGCAGGTAAGGACTTCCTTGAAGCATGAAGGACATACATTAAAGAAAAAGGAGCAGTCAATGCCTTTTCCAATTCCAAATTGGAATACAATCCCACATTAACTATCCAGTCCCCTACATGGCACAGAATACAAGCAAGATTATAGAAATGAATGTTGAGGAACCCCTCACCCCCCATTCCCTTCCAGACAAACTTCAACCAGATTCAGGAAATCAACAAAATGCCTCTATGGGAAAGTATGACTGAAAGCATTTATAATATAAACAACAATTATGGGAGAAGCATCATTTTTATTAGTGCAATACAACCCATAAAGGAAATAAGGACATGCTTCTATTGGCCACAAGTCTTCTGAAACCCTAATATGATAGGCGGAACATTCAAAGAATACCACATAGTCAGGTCACTGTAAATATAAAGTCCCAAATATTTAAGAGTACCCAGGGCCCACTTTAAAGGAAAATCTTGCCACAGAGGTTGCAGAGTGCCTGCAAGATCAAGCACCTCCAATTTGTCCAAGTTGAGACGTAAACTAGAGAAACTGCCAAAAGTGGCAAAGAACTCCAATGTGTGGGGCAGGTATTCCTGAACCCTTGGTAAAAAAAAAAAAAAAAAAAAAAAGCAAGATATCATCTTCAAATAATAAAATTTTTAGAAAAGAAAATTTAGATAAGGATTCTTCTGCTACCAACATATTAGTAAGCGTCAATACTAAAGGTTCCAGAGTCAAAATAAATAATAAGGGAGACAGTGGGCACCCCAGTCTAGTACCTCTTGATAAAGGAAAAAATGAAGAAAAGGAATTATTCACCACACTCTAGGTGTGGGATTAGAATATAAAACTTGAATTGCTTCCAGCATTATGCTTCCTTCATTATGGAACACACCCCCTGCACAACTCAGATTGGAGACCTCCACCCAGTCTTTCAAAAAAAAATCTAAAAACCTGGTTATTCCAAAAAGCCTACCAGCCCACAGGCCTACCCCCCACCCCCCAATCTCATGATAAAATGAAAATGTCACAATCCTACCATAATAAGCCCTACTATGTCTCCTATGTACTTATTTTTCCAATGTAATAATTCTTGAGATGCCTACCTCCTAATGTAACTATAGTTATTGTCTTGTTGAATTATTGAGTTAATTCTTTACAATGTTCTCCTCTGTTAAAATGTAATTATATTAACTGTTGATTTGCCTCCGTTACCATGTAAAAATAATAAGACAAGTTAAGTCTTACTATTCTCCACGTTAACATGTAAACCTATGTGATATATTTATTTATTTATTTATTTATTAGTTTTTCTATACCGATATTCGAGTGGATATCATATCGGTTTACATAAAACTGAAGAGAAATACAATAAAACAGGGAGGGGGAGAGGGGGCAGCGAGGAAAAATATGCTCTGAGAAAGAGTGGTGAAGAGTAAAAGGACATGGAAGAAACTAACAAATGAACAAAACACTGTGGTGGACGAACGAATGTCCATGGGCTAACAATAAGCACTATATACAATTTTGCAAAAGGTAATAAACACTATATACAAATTAGCACTGTGTACAATATTGCAAAAAATGCACTAATTGAAAGGTGAGGGGTCTAGAGGGGGAGAAAGGGTGGAAAAGGGAAGGCGTACTAATTGCAGTATTTAAAGAAATTACAAGCAGAGGCATGTCTATATATCCCAATGAATGTCGGTGTATATAAAAGCAAATAAATAAATGAAACCTTGGAACCCATACATAGGTAGAACATGTTGTAGGAAGGCCCACGAGACCCTGTCAAATGCTTTTTCTGTGTCAAAACTGCTCTTGCCCTTGCTCCACCCTCTCTACCTCTGAGGCGACTACCTTTGGGTCTGATGGACAGTTGCTGCCGCGGCTTCTCCTCGCCGTTTCTTTCTGGAGTCCCCGGGCTGGCCTGACACTGCAGATCCGCCATGTTCCTGATGACGTAGGGCACGCGCAAGAGCTCCGAAGTTTGTACTAGCAAGGGTGGGAACCTCGGGGGCGTCCCCCCGTAGTGACGTCATCCGCTTCCAACATAAAAGGTCTTTGCTTACACTTACGAATCAAGTTAGCAAGGGATTGATTGCGGGGATCATCTCGACCCGCTTCATTCTCCGCTGCTCTGCCTCCTCGAACTTACCAGGAGTACTCGCTCCTCGGGGGCCCCACTCTCTCCTCTTGTTTTCAGATTGCTAAGACAGGATCCGGTACTCGCTCCTCGAGGGCCTACGTCCCTGAACGCTCAGAAGACTCCCTATTGCCTGGAAGCAATCGCAGACGTGAACATTGTGAGTTTCTATTCCAGTTGCATATAGGAACCTGTACTCGCTCCTCAAGGGCCCAGGTTCCTAGAACTCTGAAGATTCTCTTCTGTCTAAGACGCTATCGCAGGTACGGAGATCGTGAGTTATTACAGATTGCAGATAGGAACCGGTACTCGCTTCTCGAGGGCCAATGTTCCTAAAACCCTCCAAAGACTCTCTTCTATTTCAGAAGTTATTTCATATACAGATATTGTGAGTTCTTATTTCAGTTTGCAAATAGGAACCAGTACTCGCCTAGAGGCTCCTGTTCCTGAATATACTAACTATTCTCTATTGCCTAGAAACTATTACAGAGATAGATAATTGTGAGTTACCATCACTCTCTCAGAGCTGTCCCTGGAACCAGGTACTCGCTCCTCGAGGGCCTACTCTCTCCAGCTACTGAGCCTTCTTATTAATCTATGTGAGTGTATCATCTACTTCTGGTTATGTATCCAGCATACCCTGTCTACTCACTATCTATGAGTCTCTCTCTACAGCTCAGCAAACCCAGAGATAGCAGTTCCAGGATCTGAGGGACTTCAGCCCTGCCGGGCACATCAGCTCACTACTGCCACCTCTGGTGGTTCTACTACCTGTCTAATAAAGAACTATCTGTGTCTGTCTCCATACTCCAGCCTAGCCGGTGGTCCCTCTCATGATATCCTCCTGAGGGCGCTGTCATCTGCCATCGGCCCAAGGATTCACCATTCTACATTAGAGTGCTCATCTCTCACACTTCAAGAGCTGAGTACAACAAACTGCTACCTTGCAGTCTACCCTCATCTGTTGCTAACATCTCCTTCCTCAGGAACTGTATCATAACCAAATGCTACTTCTTAGCAGGAACCATACAGATGGCCAACACTTCCCTTCAGGGGAATTCTCATATATCAGGTT
This sequence comes from Rhinatrema bivittatum, assembly GCF_901001135.1. Taxonomy (NCBI): domain Eukaryota; kingdom Metazoa; phylum Chordata; class Amphibia; order Gymnophiona; family Rhinatrematidae; genus Rhinatrema; species Rhinatrema bivittatum. The sequence goes on along the minus strand of NC_042616.1, from coordinate 605,831,114 downwards.
GCCACTCTCTGCAGAGATCCATAACAGATACTAACTCCTCCTCTCTGGAAGAACAGATCTTATATGGTTGCTGACCTCTCCCCTCTGGGGAGCAACTCCATAACAGCTCTTACAACAGATTGCTACTCTGCAGTCCTAACCTATAACAGATTGCTAACCCTAGCAGAGTCGCTAACAGATTGCTAGCGCCTCCTCTCTGGGGGAGCAAAGCTCAACGGGATTGCCAACTCCTTCCCTTGGGAGGAACATACCTTAACAGACTGCCAACTCCTAGCAGAAACTCTAACAGATTGCTAACTCCGCCCTCCTGGCGGGGTGATCGACAACAGATTGCTAACTCCTCCCTTCTTGAGGAGTAAAGCACTAACAGATTGCTAACTCCGCCCTCCTGGCGGGGTGATCGCTAACAGGTTGCTAACTCCGCCCTCTCTGGCGAGGTAAAGCGCAACAATTAGAACAGGGTCTATGACCCCCACTCTTTTCCAATTTTCCAATAACGTAAGGACCCACCAAACATTTAAAATTGTCCTTCTGCCATATACAAAACCCACTTACCCCTTATTAATTAAAGTAGGTAAAATCAACGTAAGCCTATTAGCAAGTAGTTTAGCATAAATCTTAATATCAAAATTCAAAAGAGAGATGGGATGGTAAGACATCACCAAGGAGGGATCCTTACCCGGCTTCGGCTGAACTATAATGTTAGCACTCTTAAGGGAGTCCAGCCTCCAATGTATTTGAACCGTTGTGTCGAATAACCTTTTAAGTGCCATAGATGCTTTCCCTTTAAGAATTTTATAAAATTGGGCCGTCCATCCATCAGGTCCCGGGGATTTTAACAGGGGAAGCTCTGCTGTCACTTGCTGAATTTCCTGAATACGTATGGGTTTGTTCAAAGTGTCCACTGTACTGGGGACAACTGAGGCAGATTTATAGTCCTAAAAAGGACTCCATAGCCTCAGTGTCATAGGCCTCAGCTGAATACAGATGCTGGTAATATTCCCCAAATGCTTTGATAATCTCTTGAGAGGAAGTAACGGATCTAGGGTCTCTAATATTAGTGACAAATGAGAAAGAATATTTGGCTTGCACCAAATTTGCTAACATCCTTCCCGGTTTATTTCCATTTAGGAAACATTTATGACGAAGGCTAGAAAGAAGAGAGGTGGCCCTTTGATGCAATTTATCATTTAAAAGTTTGGAGGTTGCCCAGAAAGCCCATTTAGTCTGTTTGGATCCTGCATTCCCTGCATTCCCTGTACTTACCCAGATCAGTCCAGACTCCTGGGTTTTGCCTCCCCTCCAGCAGATGGAGACAGAGAACGTTTTACTGACACTGCTACTTAACACAAGGTGCCTCCTGCAGTCCCTTAGTATTTCTCTGTCTCCAGCAGATGGGGAAGTGCAAAGCCTGCAATCTATCTGAAAAAGAAAAAATGGAAGATAGAAGTTTTCCTTCTGAAGATTCTGTCCTGTGTGCCTCCCAGGGGCATGTTACGTCCTGGTGGGGCCATCCTCCCTGGTTCATGAGGTGGACAACCAGGGGGACAGGGACCTTTCCTTGCTCGGTCCTTTGGTGCCAGGAAGGGCTGACAGCTGGGGGTCTCGGTTCCCTCGCCCTGTAGAGTGGTTGAAGCCTGGAGCCATTCTTCACTGAGGGAAGTAATACTTTTCTTTAGTTTAAAGTTTAAAAAAAAGAGAGAGAGAGAAGTTTCCATCCGGCAGCTCGACTTTTCTCCATTCCCCGGTGACTTCTCCTCACCCCCTTTCTCCTGGCTGTTTATTATGCCGCGTGGTGCAACTTGTGCTGCTTGCGGAGACATGCGCACAAGCATCTATCACACGAAGGAAAATGCACCCAGTGCCTCTCTGGAGGAAAGAGCACCTTGGGGAGCATGCCTACATCTTTTCTGGCCGGTCGATAGGAGCCTGGGCGTCTCTCTCCACTGCGGCAAACCCACTAATGACCCCTTCCCGCTGGACACAGGAAAGACAGCCATTTTGTCGAGTTTCAACTCTGCCATGCGAGCCATGGTGGGGGAGGGGGAATTCCCTTCTCAGCTGTCTGTGATGCAGGTGGCTTCTGGGGAAGTTCCAGAGACCACGGATCCCTGCTCTGAAAGTGAGGAGTGCTCCCAGGGGGATTCAGATGATTCCACTATTTTTTCTTTGGACTTTGTCCTCATGCACAAGGCATACAGGGCCAGAAAGTCTGCATGCCATAGGGCTCTTCAGGGGACCTCAGGGGAGGCCAGCAAAGAGGCCCAGCTCTCGGGGGCCATGGGGGCAAGAAGAGTTAGATGGGTTTCAGGGGGACCGGGCACCCCCTTCGTCCCCCCTTCATCTATGGGGAGCTCCTCCGAGGCTTCGGAGGTGGAGGATCCTCGGTGTCAGGACCCCTCCAGGACAGATTCGGTGTCAGTGGATCAGGACCCCGGACAAGCTTTGACTAAGGTGTCAGCGGTCGACGGGGATGAACCCAGGGTATTCCGATTGTTCTGCAAGGAGGAACTGGCTCCTCTCATACCCGCTGTTCTGGAAGAGCTGGGTATAGAGATCCCGCAGGAGGAGTCAAAACTGGGAGCAGTGGACCTGGTCATGGTTGGCCTCCAGGGTCCAGCGAGGTCCTTTCTATTTCATGTGTCAGTGAGCACTTTTCTATTCAGGGAATGGGATACTCCTGAGACAGGCCTCAAGGTCAGCAGAGCCATGGACATATTGTACTCCTTGCTAGAGGAGGCCCTGGACCTCCTGAAGGTCCTGAAGGTGGATAAAGCTGTTTCAGCTGTTACGAAGAAGACAACTATTCCAGTGGCTGGTGTTACAGCACTCAAGGACATTCCAGGATAGAAAACTGGAGGTGCACCTCAAGAATATTTTTGAGGTGTCTGCCCTCAGGGTTCGGGCTGCTATGTGTAGCAGTTTTATGTTGCGGGCCAGCCTATGCTGAATTCAGCAGTTACAGGCTGATAATGCCTTGTCGGAGTCTGAGGCGCGGCAAGATGAGCAGGTAGAGGCTGTGTATTATCTCATCAGAACCTCCTCCAGGACTTTGATATTGGTGGTTTCGGCCTGGAGGCTTCTCTGGTTGAGGAACTGGTCGGCCAATATTTCATCCAAGACTCAGTTGGGAGCGTTACCCTTTAAAGTGAAATTGCTCTTTGGCAACGACTTGGAGGCAATGATCAAGCTTCTCGATGAGAATAAGGTCCATAAGTTGCCTGAAGATAAGCCAAAAGGGGAAAAGCCCCTTTTCTTCTAAAGCTCGCTTTAGAGAAAGTCAGCGTTTTCAACCGTTCAAGACATCGGAGATACTCAGCGGCAGACCTCTAGCAGGCAGCCATCTTGGGGCAGGCAAGCAGGCAAGTCCAAGGGCAATCTGGGTCAAAGACAGGCGGCAAGCAGGCAGCCAAGTCCAAGGGCAATCCAGGTCAAAGACAGGCGGCAGGCAAGAAGGCATGTTCAGTGGCAATCCGGGTCAAAGACAGGTGGCAGGCAGGCAGGCAAGTCCAAGGGCAATCCGGGTCAAAGACAGGCAGCAGGCAGGCAGGCAAGCCCAATAACAATCCAGGTCAGAGACAGAGACAGGAAGGCACCAAGGCATCTAAGCACGAAGAAGACCTGTTGCAAGGCAAAGCCGGCAGGCAGGGCCAAGACTCTTAAGGAGGCTGCCTCAGACATCACTTCCTCGGGCTGGTGCCACTTCCTGGTCCCAGGCCCCTTTAAGAGGCGGGGTGAGCACCTGGAGGCCCACTCGCGCCCGCATCCCTCAACGTCAGAGATCAAGTCAGGGGAGGTGTCCCGGATTCCCCGCCGAGGAGATGCGGCCGAAGACCCGGCTATTCCGGTAAGTAGAGTCAGTCGCACGGCCGCGCAACAATAGTGAAGGATGGAAGCTCCTCTGTCTGATTCAAGTGGAAAAATCCTGCAGACAAAAATCAGAGGTACTCGGCAAATTTATATGCCACTCATTTTTTTATTATACAAAATTTAAACTGTAACTTTATCACTCATTTGAATTAGTACATAGACCACATTGTACATTTATCTATTATATTACCTATAATCTTCCCCAATGTTATGCATGGATGAATGTATAATATGATGATAGTGTATTCGTGAATGACTGTGTAATATGAAGATATATGAATTAGTCACAACAATACTATGAAATATGAGAAGTGTATATGTAACACACTAATTGTTTGGATATTTCGCATCTAAAGATTTGAACATTATTGAGTATAAGATTAACATTTTAATACGTGTATTGTGTGAGATTATAATAGTATGAGTGGTATGATTGGTGTGAATGAAGGTTAATGAATGCAGGACATTGGGGACGTTTTTAGGTAATATAAAGGTTTTTACTGTAAGTTTTTGCCTCTGCGGCCATTGTGGTCATTGTTAAAAAATACCATCCTAGCAGAACAGTCCAGATGTATTCCACACATTAAGAAAGGTAGAAAGAAGGCAAAACGATTACTGGCATGGTTAAAAGGGGAGGTGAAAGAAGCTATTTTAGCCAAAAGATCTTCATTCAAAAATTGGAAGAAGAATCCAACAGAAGAAAACAGAATAATGCATAAACATTGGCAAGTTAAATGTAAGACATTGATAAGATAGGCTAAGAGAGAATTTGAAAAGAAGTTGGCCGTAGAGGCAAAAACTCACAGTAAAAACTTTTTAAAATATATCCGAAGCAGAAAGCCTGTGAGGGAGTCAGTTGGATTGTTAGATGATCGAGGGGTTAAAGGGGCACTTAGAGAAGATAAGACCATCGCACAAAGAATGAATGATTTCTTTGCTTCGGTGTTTACTGAAGAAGATGTTGGGGAGGTACCCGTACTGGAGAAGGTTTTCATGGGTAATGATTCAGATGGACTGAATCAAATCACGGTGAACCTAGAAGATGTGGTAGACCTGATTGACAAACTGAAGAGTAGTACATCACCTGGATCGGATGATATACAACCCAGAGTTCTGAAGGAACTAAAAAATGAAATTTCAGACCTATTAATAAAAATTTGTAACCTATCATTAAAATCATCCATTGTACCTGAAGACTGGAGGATAGCTAATGAAACCTCCATATATAAAAAGGGCTCCAGGGGCGATCCGCGAAACTACAGACCGGTTAGCCTGACTTTAGTGCCAGGAAAAATAGTGGAAAGTGTTCTAAACATCAAAATCACAAAACATATAGAAAGACATGGTTTAATGGAACAAAGTCAGCATGGCTTTACCCAAGGCAAGTCTTGCCTCACAAATCTGCTTCACTTTTTTGAAAGAGTTAATAAACATGTGGATAAAGGTGAACCGGTAGATATAGTATACGTGGATTTTCAGAAGGCGTTTGACAAAGTTCCTCATGAGAGGCTTCTAGGAAAAGTAAAAAGTCATGGGATAGGTGGCGATGTCCTTTCGTGGATTGCAAACTGGCTAAAAGACAGAAAACAGAGGGTAGGATTAAATGGACAATTTTCTCAGTGGAAGGGAGTGGGCAGTGGAGTGCCTCAGGGATCTGTATTGGGACCCTTACTTTTCAATATATTTATAAATGATTTGGAAAGAAATACGACGAGTGAGATAATCAAATTTGCAGATGATACAAAATTGTTCAGATTGTATCACAAGCAGATTGTGATAAATTGCAGGAAGACCTTGTGAGACTGGAAAATTGGTCATCAAAATGACAGATGAAATTTAATGTGGATAAGTGCAAGGCGATGCATATAGGGAAAAATAACCCATGCTATAGTTACACAATGTTAGGAGGAATAGCCTAGTGGTTAGAGCAGTGGACTATGAACCAAGAGACCAGGGTTTGAGTCCTGCTGTTGCTCCTTGTCACCTTGGGCAAGTCACTTTACCCTCCATTGCCTCAGGTACAAAAACTTAGATTGTAAGCCCTCTGGGGATAGAGAAATACCTACAGTACCTGAATATAAACCGATGTGATATCTCAATTGAGATCAAAATGTCAGTATATAAAAATAATAAATAAATAAAATATTAGGTGCTACAACCCAAGAAAGAGATCTAGGCGTCATAGTAGATAACACATTGAAATTGTCGGTTCAGTGTGCTGGGGCAGTCAAAAAAGCAAACAGAATGTTGGGAATTATTAGAAAGAGAATGGTGAATAAAACGAAAAATGTCATAATGCCTCTGTATTGCTCCATGGTGAGACCGCACCTTGATTACTGTGTACAATTCTGGTCGCCGCATCTCAAGAAAGATATAATTGCGATGGAGAAGGTACAGAGATAGAGAAGGGGACTGGAACAGCTCCCCTATGAGGAAAGACTAAAGACGTTAGGACTTTTCAGCTTGGAGAAGAGACAGCTGAGGGGGGATATGATAGAGGTGTTTAAAATCACGAGAGGTGTAGAACGGGTAGATGTGAATCAGTTATTTACTCTTTCAGATAATAGAAAGACTAGGGGACACTCCATGAAGTTAGCATGTGGGACATTTAAAACTAATCAGAGAAAGTTCTTTTTTACTCAACGCACAATTAAACTCTGGAATTTGTTGCCAGAGGATGTGATTAGTGCAGTTAGTATAGCTGTGTTTAAAAAAGGAATGGATAAGTTCTTAGAGGAGAAGTCCATTACCTGCTATTAATTAAGTTGACTTAGAAAATAGCCACTGCTATTATTAGCAACGGTAACATGTAATAGACTTAGGGGTAGATTTTCAAAGGGGTGCACGCGTAAGATACGCACGTACCCCCCGAAAACCTACCCCAAACCCCCCCTGCGTGCGCCGAGTCCCGGGGCTTGCAAAAAGGGGTGGTTGGGGGTGTGGCCAGGGGGCGCAGTTAGGGATCGGGGCGTGGCCGAGTGCCCTGACTCAGCGGCCTGCGCCGGCGCGCGTAAGTTACTACTGCCTGGAGGCAGTAGTAACTCCTCTGATAAAGTTAGGGGGGGGGGGTCTAGATAGGGCCGGGGTGGTGGGTTAGGTAGGGAAAGGGAAGGAAAGGTGCCCACCCGATGAGCTTGAAAACTAATTTGCCAGTGAGTCAATTCATTAGAGCCCGACGTCTATGCACTACAGTTGCAGACTTTGAATACCAATCTTCGATTCTAAAAGATCGTTTCCTGGCTCGTGGTTATCCACGTAAGTGCATCCGAAGAGCTTACCATAGGGCTAAATATTGCCATCGTGAGTGGCTTTTCCTTCCGCGATCTGCTGAGACTGAGTCACGTCATACGTGTGTCCTCCCCTTTTCCACATTCGCCCTGGAAATCCGTCGTTCGATTTTAAGAAATTGGCATGTACTACAGCTGCATGATATTTTTCAAACACCTCCCCGCATCACTTTTTCTAGAGCTACCAACTTGAAACATGCTTTAATAAGATCTGACACTTCGATTGATCCCTCTTCATCTATGCCATTAACAGGTTCACATCAACCTTGCCAAAATTGTTCTGTTTGTGGTTCTTCTATGGACATCCAAGGCAGTCTGATCACTGCATCAGGATATAAGATTTTCTTAAAACACATTACAACATGCAATTCTGTGATGGTGGTATATCTGATACAATGCCCGTGTCAACTTCTCTATATCGGTAAGACCAAAAGGGTTTTAAAGACAAGAATGATAGAACATCGCTCTAACATCAAAAATAAAAGGGAAGATGAACCTCTCGTGACACACTGTATGGAATTAAATCACACATTTTCGGATTTGCTTTTTTGTGGAATTGATCATATTCCCCCGCACTGGCGTGGTGGTGATCGGGAACGTCTTCTGTTACAATCAGAACAACGATGGATCTTCCGATTGAACACTGTTGCCCCTAGAGGATTAAATGCTGAATTGGATCTACATTCTTTTCTGGGATGTTGACTACCTACCCTGATGGATGTCGTCAAAGGATACGTCATACATATCTGGCGTGGTTAATGACATCATGAAATCTCGTTTGTTTAAAAAGACGTGAGGTTTGGCTTCTTCCTTCCTCCCTCCATTTTCCCGGTTTTGAGACGAGTTGTCCGGATGAATTGGTACCTGGCTTATTTTTAAGATAAGTATAAGTTTCATTAACCTTCATGAAGATAAAGGATTTAATTATTGTTCTACTATTATTATAGGATACAGACTCTTGTATTGATAGCGTTTATACGCCCCTGAGGAAGCTTTCGGGTGAAACACGGGCCGTGTAGGGCCGTATTGAAATTAAATACATCCGCTTTAAAGAGTCTATGACTAACGGAGGATATTTTAAGAAAAAGAAAAAATTTTTGAACAAAAAGTTGTTGAAAGTTAATAAATCTAAAAGAAGGCGAATGATTGAAAAGACCAGTTGGTGTCTCTATGTGAACATACAACGTCAGGCTTGCTGACGCCTTCTTTAGCCTTTACTTCTAAGCTTCATTTTTTTCCACTTTTGGTGTTGGTAATTGAAATCTCCCATTATTACTGCACTACCAATTTGTTTAGCTTCCCTAATTTCTCTTAGCATTTCACTGTCTGTCTCACCATCTTGGCCAGGTGGATGATAGTATACTCCTATCACTCACGCCGTCCACAAGAAACCTAGGCGTAACAATTGACAGCCAACTCAACTTTAAACGACACATCTCCAATACAATCAAAGATGGATTCTTCAAACTTCAGGCACTAAAAAACTCAAACCCCTTCTCCAAGAGCACGATTTCCGAACAGTCCTCCAATCAATTATCTTTTCAAAACTCGACTACTGCAACTCCCTCCTCCTCGGCCTACCAGAAATCCACATCAAACCCCTCCAAGTTCTACAGAACGCTGCCGCCAGAATAATCTCTAACAACAAAAATCCTCTCACATCACACCCACTCTCAAAGAACTCCACTGGCTACCCATTACACAAAGAATCCAATATAAAACCCTCACCCTCATGCACAAAAAATAAACAACAACAAAATGGACTGGCTAAACAACGGAATACAACCTTTCCCCACTCAAAGAACTCTCAGATCCACCAACACTGGCCTCCTAGCCGTCCCCAATCTCAAAGCTGCACACCTCAACGTCACCCGCAAACGAGCCATAACAATAGCGGGCCCCACCTTATGGAACACCCTCCCCACCTGTCTCAGAAACGAACCTTCACTGCAAGTCTTCAAAAAACACCTCAAAACATGGCTATTTTTAAAAGCTTTCCCACCTGACACATAACCTGCCCAAATGCACCACACCATGCCCCCTACACAAGCATCTCGCCCCACATCTTTCCCTCCCTACACAAGCGCATCCCCCCACCCTTTCCCTCCCTATCACTACCTTCCTCCCACCCATCCCTTTCTCTCCCCTCCCTGCTATCCTTACCATAATTTATCCTCATCAACAAGCCATTTATGTACATATGTTATATACTATAGTCTAATGTTCCATGTATTCCTGTTAGTTCTGTTACAACTTGTTATATTTATTACCATGTTATAATGTAAAATATTCTTATATCTATTTATTACCATGTTATAATGTAAAATAGGGCTGTTACCACCCTATTCCTTTAGTTATCTGGAAACCGATGTGATATCTCGATCGAATGTCGGTATATAAAAGAAATAAATAAATAAATAAATAAAATAAATAAATATTACAGCAATTGTTCCCATAGCAAATCATATTCTGCATTTTACTCCAAAGACTAAGAGTGATTTTTTTTCAAGGGTTGCAATTTCCCCTACTACTCCTTTCCACAGAAAGAATCACTTTCCAGTGATACAGATTTGTAATTTTAGCAGCATACAAAAGATGGGAGACTAAACATTTGTAATTCTTGCCAATATCTATAGGGTCCCACTGGCCCAACAAGCATGGCAAAGCAGATACCCTCAACTGGATACCCAGTATACTTGTATGTGTCTATGTATTAAATTCCAAAATTCCTTGACCACCTCACACCTCCCATCAAACATGTATATATGAACCCTTATCCCCACACCAACAGAGAGGGCTAGTGTCATAGGACATAGGACTCTTTCTGAGATAAGTGTATTACTATTAATGGGAGAAGGTTTATATATACATATATATTTTTGGCACAATTGCACTAGCTTTCACAAACTTTCATTTGCAGATATGGTATATGATTATAAATGAATAATGCCTTTTTATGAAGCCGAACATTTTTTGGCTTAAATTTGGGCTGATTTCAAGAGGTTCATGACATCAAATATATGATATCCTTGAGTCACAGAGCCCGGCTAGCATATAAGTATCTTTCTCGGTAAGGGGTTTAACCCTATCTTGCATTGCTGCTACTAGGTGTCCACAAAAAGCAGCAACTCTAGTACCAGTCCCTGTTCCTGCCGGAAACCCTCTAACTTCTCCTCCAGAAGGTTCACTATGGGGATGACCTCATCCATGCACTCTTGTGGAACTGAGATTTCCGTCACATCCTTAAAAGGCTTCAGAACTCATATCATTTGCATCATGCATAGCAAAAAATGATGCCCCAGGGAACAATCCACATCTATGCTGCTTTCCAGGGATAAGTCATGAAGGGCTTTCCATTGCTCCACTAACTTCTGGAGCATTAAAAAGATAGAATTCCACCTGGTGTCTAGACATCCTAGATGAGCTGGTTCAGAGGTGCCCTCACTGCTTCCTGCTTCTCACAGGGCTGCTGCCAATCCTTCATGCTCCAGTGAAAATGCCCTGTTATTTTTCTGCACCTCTCTATTAGTTCCTTCAAGATTAAGCTGCAGAAAGTGTGCAAAGCAATAGATCTCCTCATAGCCCCTATCTTCCACTGTCATTTTCATGTTAGTGCCATTGTCTACAACAAAATAAAACAGGAACAACACTCATGTCTTTCTGTTCTGGTTGTCAACTGTCTACCATCTTCCTTATTGCTCCTAAGATATTGACTGAGGTATGACTGATTATCCATCACCTGGATGTGCAGCAGAGCACACCTGTACCTGCTGATTCACTCTCGCTACCGCCCCTCTTTCAACCAGCTCCTACTAGTGTGCCATCAGAGAAAACTAGGCATGCAAAACATTCTAAGCTGGATGTCACTGGTGAAATGAATGCTACTCCTTTCCACTTTTGCCAGCTGTGCCTGCACGTGAGCATGGCACTGAATGTCCAAAGCAGGGATAACCTGTTTAATGAATGTTGTCCTGGTGGGTACATTGTAATTAGGGACTAAAAGGTGCAGCTGCTTCTTAAATTTCATATTTGTTGTGATCTGCAGGGGCTGGTCATTTTCCCAGTGCACCATATCATCACCCTTGATGCTGCCTGCCTCTTATTATAGGACAGAAATGTGGTAAAACACCCCATCTGCTCCATGGTGGCTTGCTGCTGACATGGGGCTGGAGACTGCATGCTTTGTACTTCCTCACTTTTAAAAGCTTTTCTTTTCAAGGAGACCTATCCTGCAAGGCCCCCATCACAAGCTTCTTGGCCCATAAGCCCATTACTCTGGGTGCATTCAGTAGGTTTTCATAATCTTTACTTGCCTTATGCTGGGTCTGTTCCTGTATCCTGGGGCCACCTCTACCGTCTGCTCCACCAGTGCAGTCAATACCACCATTGGTTCTTCGCCAGGCCTCTCAGTAGCACATTCTCTGCTTCCAGGGGTCCTAAGCCCTTCTCTGGTTTCATTATTTACTGCCTCTTCCCTTTCTCAGTGGTGTTCAGTTGCTTCTATAACTGTGATAATTGTAGTTCTTGCAGCAGGAATTGCTGGAGCACCCTCTGGCTCTGCATCAATAATTGATACTGATGTTGCCCTTTTCTTATGGTCTGGTTCAGCTTTTGTCTCTGCTGCTGAAAGGCTTGCTGCTGGGCCTTAAAGATATGTTCCAGTTCCTGCTGCCACTCCATGAAGTTTTTGCACCTAGCTTCCATGTCCTTAATGGCTCCTGGCAGAGATTTTCTTGGCAGCCCTATCTTTATTCACAGTCACAACTTTTCTCTCTTCTTTCAGAGAAACACAAGTAAATTTTAAAAGGAACGCACGTGCACCCATAAATGCACATATTGGGCATGTGAGCAAAAATACGCTCAATTCTATATCGTTTTGGCAAGTACATGCATATCATTTAAAATATCCCTACCACACATATGTGTGGAACCTTTACAAGAGCGAGAGAGAGAAGAGAGAGAGAGAGAGACTCTTTTAAAGAGACAATCTGATACTCTATATATCTCCCACTGTAAGTGGGAGACTTTCAATTCAAGGTGGGTTTTCGGGGGGCAGTGTTACAAGAGTCTATAGATCCTAGCACCCTAGGCAGACCAATGTAATGCTGCCCCCCCCCCAAAAAAAAAACCCACCCTGAGTTGAAAGTACCCCTCTTACAGTGGGAGATATATAGAGTGTCAGACCCTCTCTCTCTCCCTCTTTCCCTTGCCCGGTGTTCAGCATCCCTCTGGCCCAAAATCTCCAGACTTGCGCTCATCAGGACCAGTAGTAAAGTTATATAGGTATCATGGCATGCGTTGTCATGTTCAGCCTTGCAAAATTTGGGGGTGTGCACATAAGGCTTGGCCCCACCCCAGAACACCCATTTGCTGCCTTATTCTTGTTGCACACAGTTCCCAGATTCTTTAAATTCACATTGCTTGCGCGTGGCCCACATATGCGTGTCTGGGGCCGTTTTTGTGTGAGCAACACTTTTAAAATCTACCTAATAGGCAGCAAACTTTTCTTTCAAGGGCCATGCCCAGTTTAAACTCACACACAAAATTTTCCTTCTTTTTTTTTCTTGTATAAAGAAACAAATCCCTACTTATCCAGCTCTCACTCACTTTAGTTTTTCCTCTCTCAGGAGCTATTCTCCTTGGCCTGTTACCTTTTAAACTTTTAAAGTGCTCCTGTAACCATTTAACTTTAAACTCAGGGAAAATGTCTTTGTCTGTTTTCTCGCTCTGTGTGCTTCCCTTGCACAAGCCAGTTTCTAAATCCTCTTTAGTAACACAAGTTCCCAAACAATGGGAGAACATTTTATTTAACTTCTTCTTTATTTCGCTCTTCTCTCTTGGAGGCTTGAGCACTGTTCTTTTGCTATATAGTACAGAATCTCCTGTAACCCAGTCTCTGCTCTGTACAATGTTTAGAGCAAGCAGGTTTCCAAACAAACTTCCTCACTTTTTTCCTCAGAGGCATGGATCACTGGCTGTACCTTGTTTAGTGCAGAAATCCCCCAGCTGATGCCATATATGGCACAGCACATGAGTGGTCAAGGCTTTTCTCAGCGCTTTTTATTTACAGTGCTTCAGTATTCACATGGCATTCACCATCACCAACACAAACATTTAACAATCTTATTTCCCAGGGGCTGCCTTCCTTATCTACTCACCTTTACTGTCTTCCTTTCAGGTTCCTAGGTCTCTCTCTTGCTCCCCTCTGAATCTATATTATATCCTGCTCTAGGAGGCACCTGTACCCATAATGCTGTCTTCAGGTGGATGAGGACCAGACAGCTGGGACCGGTGCTTTACAAAGTTCTGAGGACTTTTTATGTATGCGCCTTCACAGTGGGATATTAGGTGCTGAAGGAGGGAGAAGAGGAGGATGGGTGAGAGATCTAGAGTGCTGAAGAGGGAGATGGGGAAAGAGCAAGAAAGAGTGGGGATAGGAAGAGAGGTGGGATGCTTAATAAGGAGGATGGGGTTAGACGGGGGATGCTGAAAAGAAAAAGGAGGGGTATGAAAGGGGCCAGGAAGAAAGGTTTGTCGCCAAGTAAAGCAATAAAGACTCTGCAACACCAACATAATATGGGACTATGTTAGGCCTATCGAGACTTTGATGTTTTTCTTGTGGAGGGTATGGAAGGGGTACGGATAGGGGTGGTGGTAGAAGGGAGGAGCAAGAGGAGGGGTGGGAGCAGGGGAAAGGAGGAGGGGACAGAAGGGAGAGGAGGAAGTGGTAAAGGGAGCCTCCCCAACAAAATCAATGACTAGGCCTCTCTTCCCAGCCCTCTCCCCACCCCCTCCAGCATCCCACCTCTCTCCCTGCCCTTCTCCTTCAGTCCTCCTCTCCCTATCCCGACTCTGTTTGCTCTCATCCACTGCCCCATCCTCTCCCCAACCTTGCTATCTCCCCCTGCCCCACCTACCTTTCTTTAATCCCCTCACCCTCATTCATACCCTTACACAATCCCCTCATTCCTTCACTCTGACCCCCTCACTACATTCACTACCGCCTCCCCAAAACCCCTCACTTTTACTCCCTGTTATAATCTCCTCAGTCACCTTTTCCACTCCCTTCCCCCACAATCCATTCCCCCACTTCCTTCAGTCCTCAGTGCTGCTGCGATGCAGTCACTCACCCACCTCCTAACCATGGCCTTGCAAGACAGTGGGTCTCTTCCTGCTCTGCGGTTGTCAGAACAGGTGCAGTCATGGAGCAGGAAGAGGGGACCACGGCACTGCAAGGCCAGGATTCTGTGGCCTTTAGGAGTAGTGGGTGAGTGATTGGATCAGGGATCAGGGCAGAGATAGCAATAGCAATAATGACTGCTACCACTGGGGCAGGGGGTTTGCTCCAGGTCAGAGACCTCACTTTTTGCTGTGCCTGTTGTTACATAGAAACAAACATAAAAATGATGGCAGAAAAGGACAAAATGGTCTATCCAGTCTGCCCAGTAAGCTTATGGTAGTTTGTGCTGTACAGGTTAAACTATGCTTATTTGTTGCCCAGACCATAAAAGGCAGGGCCCTCGTGAGTTACTGTTTGAATCCAGTTCCTCATTAACCCCATGCTTATTAGTTTCCTACACTAGCCCTTGTTGATTGCTGTTGAAACCAATTCCCTGTTTATGCCTTGCCTTGAAGCAGAGAGCAATGTTTGAGTTGCATCAAAGTTATCAGTCTTATTGGTTAAGAGTAGTAACCACCGTATCAGCAAGTTACCCCCATACTTGTTTCCCCAGACTAAAAGTCGGGGCCCTCATTTGCTGAATGAATCCAATTCCTCTTTTCCCCCTGCCGTTGAAGCAGAGAGCAATGATGAAGTTGCATCAACATTATCAAGGCTTATTGGTTAAGTTAATAACCACCACACCATCAAGTTCCTTCATGTACTCTTTTCTTCATTTCGATCCTTTAACCTTAGGATTCTAAAGTATTTATCCCATGCCCTTTTGAATTCTATCACGGTTTTGGTTTTGGTTACCATGGCCTCTACGGCTCCCCTGTTTCAGACACCTATGCCAAATGAAATTAGGGTGAAAATCAGTTTAAACCGATTTCCACCCTTGTAAAAATCTGGAAATTTATTGGTGAAAGTCTGCTTAAACTGAAAATGAAAGTCCCTTATAATACAACACAGCAATAACTCTGTAACTCTGAACAGACCGAAAATATACAGACAGTGTGTGACATGAGAAAACATATCCCACCATACTTTTAAGTTCTCCTTCCTTTCTTTTCTAAATCTTTTTCTACTTTTCTTTGCCTCAGCGGAAAATTTTATAGCTTTTGTTCTGAGAGAAAAGACTTGAAATAAAGAACTATAGTTCTAATATTTATTAGGCAGATTCCAATGAACAGCACATGAGAAATGATATATTGCTGGGAAAAAAAAACCACTTTAAAATGTGTGAGACTTGATAGATTTGTGCCTGTAGTTCATACATGACCTCTGTATATGAAGGGAGAAACTTTACACATCTTTTCAAAGACAAATTACCCATCTAGTTTCTCTTTGAAAATTAACAAGTACAAAACATTGTGCTAAATGCATCTGTTTACTTTGCACCTGCTATTTATGCAGGCAGCAGAAGGGAAACAAAACAGTGAATACACATTTGAAAATTCAATGTACACATGCTGTTTTTCTCCTCCTAGCTAAACTTTCCTACAGGAGCACCTCTTTTTCCCCATATCTGCTTTCAGTGGCATTTGAGATAGGGAATTTTCAGTCAGATCATTCAGTCAGAGTAAAATGTCTTTGAAAATTGCCCTCAATATTTATAATTAGCTGAATTACCAATTCATTGCCCAGTTGTATTGGTGTGGGTGTTGTGTGTTTGTGTCTCCTGGGGGGTGGAGAGAAAGACTCCACAAGGAGTGTATGACCATTGTTAAAAGACTGGTATCTCAGTGACCAGTCAGCATTAATGGCCATCTACAGATTGGTCAGAAAGACTTTGACAACACAAATCCTCCAGCCAGGAACCCTGATAGCCACCCAGCCAGCCAAGCAAAACCCTCTACTATTTTTATATATATAAGAACATAAGAACATGCCATACTGGGTCAGACCAAGGGTCCATCAAGTCCAGCATCCTGTTTCCAAAAGTGGCCAATCCAGGCCATAAGAACCTGGCAAGTACCCAAAAACTAAGTCTATTCCATGTTACCATTGCTAGTAATAGCAGTGGCTATTTTCTAACAGGCCGATACAGTACAGTGCGCTCCGACAGAGCGCACTGTTAGCCTGCTATTGGACGCACGTTTTCCCTTACCCCTTATTCACTAAGGGGGGGAAAACGTGCGTCCAACCCACGACACCTAATAGCGCCCTCAACAAGCAAATGCATGTTGATGGCCCTATTAGGTATGCGCGCGGGATACAGAAAGTAAAATGTGCAGCCAAGCCACACATTTTACTTTCAGAAATTAGCGCCAACCTTAATTTCTTCCGGCACCGGGAAAATGCACAGAAAAGCAGAAAAAACTGCTTTTCTGTGCACTCTCTGACTTAATATCATAGCGATATTAAGTCGGAGGTCCCAAAGAGTAAAAAAAGTTAAAAAAAAAAAAATTTGAATTCGGCCCGCGGCTGTCAGGCTGAAAACCGGACGCTCAATTTTGCCGGCGTCCGGTTTCCGAGCCCATGGCTGTCAGCGGGCTCGAGAACCGACGCCAGCAAAATCGAGCGTCGGCAGTCAAACCCACTGATGGCCGCCGCTCCTGTCAAAAAGGAGGCACTAGGGACGCACTAGTGTCCCTAGCTCCTCCTTTTACCCGGATCTACTGCAGGACCTAATTTAAATACTGAATCGCGCGCACCGGTGAGTGGCCGGTGCGCGCGCCAGGAGAGCGGGCATTCGCCCGCTCTCCTGGCCCGCTCTCCCACAGACTTTACTGTATTGGCCCGTAAGTCAACTTAATTAATAGCAGGTAATGGACTTCTCCTCCAAGAACTTATCCAATCCTTTTCTAAACACAGCTATACTAACTGCACTAACCACATCCTCTGGCAATAAATTCCAGAGTTTAATTCTGCGTTGAGTAAAAAGAACTTTCTCCGATTAGTTTTAAATGTGCCACATGCTAACTTCATGGAGTGCCCCCTAGTCTTTCTATTATCCGAAAGAGTAAATAACTGATTCACATCTACCTGTTCTAGACCTCTCATGATTTTAAACACCTCTATCATATCCCCCCCTTAGCCGTCTCTTCTCCAAGCTGAAAAGTCCTAACCTCTTTAGTCTTTCCTCATAGGGGAGCTGTTCCATTCCCCTTATCATTTTGGTAGCCCTTCTCTGTACCTTCTCCATCGCAATTATATCTTTTTGAGATGTGGCAACCAGAATTGTACACAGTATTCAAGGTGCGGTCTCACCATAGAGTGATACAGAGGCATTATGACATTTTCCGTTTTATTCATCATTCCCTTTCTAAAAATTCCCAACATTCTGTTTGCTTTTTTGACTGCCGCAGCACAATGAACCGACGATTTCAATGTGTTATCCACTATGACGCCTAGATCTCTTTCTTGGGTTGTAGCACCTAATATGGAACCTAACAACATTGTGTAACTATAGCATGGGTTATTTTTCCCTATATGCATCACCTTGGACTTATCCACATTAAATTTCATCTGCCATTTTGATGCCCAATTTTCCAGTCTCACAAGGTCTTCCTGCAATTTATCACAATCTGCTTGTGATTGAACAATTTTGTGTCATCTGCAAATTTGATTATCTCACTCGTCATATTTCTTTCCAGATCATTTATAAATATATTGAAAAGAAAGGGTCCCAATACAGATCCCTGAGGCACTCCACTGTCCAGTCCCTTCCACTGAGAAAATTGTCAATTTAATCCTACTCTCTGTTTCCTGTCTTTTAGCCAGTTTGCAATCCACAAAAGGACATCGCCACCTGTCCCATGACTTTTTACTTTTCCTAGAAGCCTCTCATGAGGAACTTTGTCAAACGCCTTCTGAAAATCCAAGTATACTACATCTACCGGTTAACCTTTATCTACATGTTTATTAACTCCTTCAAAAAAGTGAAGCAGATTTGTGAGGCAAGACTTGCCTTGGGTAAAGCCATGCTGACTTTGTTCCATTAAACCATGTCTTTCTATATGTTCTGTGATTTTGATGTTTAGAACAATTTCCACTATTTTTCCTGGCACTGAGGTCAGGCTAAATGGTCTGTAGTTTCCCGGATGGCCCCTGGAGCCCTTTTTAAAAATTGGGGTTACATTAGCTATCCTCCAGTCTTCAGGTACAATGGATGATTTTAATGATAGGTTACAAATTTTTACTAATAGGTCTGAAATTTCATTTTTTAGTTCATTCAGAACTCTGGGGTGTATACCTTCCGGTCCAGGTGATTTATTACTCTTCAGTTTGTCAACCAGGTCTACCACATCTTCTAGGTTCTCCGTGATTTGATTCAGTGATTTGATTCAGCACAAATCTGCTTCACTTAATAATCCCAGAACAAATACAATCTCCTCCTGCCTAAGATTGACTACGTGTTACATGACCGATCCGAATCGCTAATATGTTAGATTCCAGTATGTTAGATTTCAGTAATTTAAAATGTTATTTCTCATAATGTTCTATGCGATTTATTTTAATTTATTTAATTAATTTTCTCCCAGTTCTTCATTGCCTTGTTCTATGTAAGACATTCGTGTTTTGTCATCCCAAAGTTATATGTAAACCGAAGTGATTGGTAACATTGTTACCAGAGCCTTGGTATATAAAAAAATGTTAAATAAATAAATAAATAAATAAAATCTGAATCATTACCCATGAAAACCTTCTCCAGTACAGGTACCTCCTCAGCATCCTCCTCAGTAAACACCGAAGCAAAGAAATCATTTAATCTTTCCACGATGGCCTTATCTTCTTTAAGTGCCCCTTTAACCCCTCAATCATCTAACAGTCCAACTGACTCCCTCAAAGGCTTTCTGCTTCGGATATATTTTAAAAAGTTTTTACTGTTAGTTTTTGCCTCTACGGCCAACTTCTTTTCAAATTCTCTCTTAGCCTGTCTTATCAATGTCTTACATTTAACTTGCCAACGTTTATGCATTATCCTATTTTCTTCTGTGGATCCTTCTTTCAATTTTTGAATGAAGATCTTTTGGCTAAAATAGCTTCTTTCACCTCCCCTTTTAACCATGCCGATAATCGTTTTGCATTCTTTCCACCTTTCTTAATGTGTGGAATACATCTGGACTGTGCTTCTAAAATGGTATTCTTTTTAACAATGACCACGCCTCTTGCACACATTTTACTTTTGTAGCTGCTCCTTTCAGTTTTTTTCTAACAATTTGTCTCATTTTATCAAAGTTTCCCTTTTGAAAGTTTAGCAGGAGATCCGTGGATTTGCATACTATTCCTCTTCCAGTCATTAATTCAAATTTGATCATATTATGATCACTATTGCCAAGCGGTCCCACCACCGTTACCTCTCTCACCAAATCCTGTGTTCCACTGAGAATTAGATCTAAAATTGCTCCCTCTCTCATTGGTTCCTGAACCAATTGCTCCATAAAGCTATCATTTATTCCATCCAGGAACGTTATTTCTCTAGCGTGTCCCGATGATACATTTACCCAGTCAATACTGGGGTAATTGAAGTCTCCCATTATTACTGCACTACCAATTTGATTAGCTTCCCTAATTTCTCTTAGCATTTTACTGTCTGTCTCACCATCTTGACCAGGTGGATGGTAGTATATTCCTATCACTATAGTCTTCCCCGACATACAAGGGATTTCTACCCATAAAGATTCAATTTTGCATTTAGTCTCATGCAGGATGTTTATCCTGTTGGACTCTATGCCACCCCGGACATAAAGCGCCACACCACCTCCCGGGTTCTCCTCTCTGTCATTGCGATATAATTTGTACCCTGGTATAGCACTGTCCCATTGGTTGTCCTCCTTCCACCATGTCTCTGAAATGCCAATTAAGTCTATGTCATCATTCACTGCTACACATTCTAATTCTCCCATCTTACTAGTACCCACTTTCAACTTCCCTCTCTGTTTCCCAAAGCTGGATTCAAACTCACAGCCTTAGATACTCCAAACACTTCTCCTGCCAGACTAGGCCACAGGCACAGGCACAATAAATGTCTATCAAAACATATCAAAAATCATAAAAAACTTAGCAGGGAGAGGAGTTAAGATGGCAGCATAGAGTTTCACTGCAATGTTTGCTCTTTGTTTTCTCTCAATTATGCCTCCTAAATGAAAAGGAAGACTGAGAAATTACCCCTAAAGCTCAGCCTCCCAAATACATGGTCAGCAGACACTTGATTTTTCCTTGATCCAGCGGTCTGAAACATCTTTAAGGAGAAAAGATCCTACTGGAGTCTTGGGTGGAAGAAACTCACCCAAGGAAGCAAAGTCACCCTTTCTCTTCCAGAACATCAGCCTCCAAAGCAGTGTGCAGCATGGGGATTTTCGGTGGTGGAGACATTGCACAATTACGACGCATTAGAGACCTGTGAAGAGGAGAGCAAAACCTGGATGGAGACACTGCAGAAAGCAGCTGGTTTGGTGATGGTGCAGACAGCGGGAGCAATTCTTGTACAAGACTATTTGCCATTAATGGAGTCTTGTTTCCTCCGTTAGCTGGGTGAATATTCAACTCTTAAGTAAATCACTGCCACCTTTGAGTTAGCCTTCGGAGGTTACTTTAGACAGCATTTGGTCTGCACTTTCAAGAGTTGATTCTGCTATTTCCAATTGTGCTTCTAACATTGCCCAGTTCCAAGGCACTTGACCAAAAGGGCTATTGTCATATGCAGCAAATTTCTAATATGAATCAGAAGGATGGAAAGGTTATCTACAGATGTTCAGGAGATTCAGCATTTGAATTTGTCTTTAATTCAAGATAAAAATTTGGTTCATTGATTTGAGAATTTTTCATGACATCTGAATTTAATATTTCTTAACTTTCCAAAGTCTCCTGTTTTTCCTTTTTGTGATATGCTCAAGAAATATTTTGTGGATATTTTGGGTATTGGTGAGATTAATGTATCTCCTTTAAATTCAGTTTTCTTCATACCTGAGAGCAGAAAACATATGGGGCTGGATTTTAAGGTACGTGCATAACCCTTTTAAAACGCCCCTGCGCGCGCTGAGCCTATTTTGCATAGGCTCGGCGGTGCGTGCAAGCCCCGGGACGAGCGTAAGTCCCGGGGCTTGCAAAAAGGGGCGGTCAGGGCGTGACTAGGGGGCGTGGTGTCAGCTCAGGGGCGTGTTCAGGGGGCGTGTGGGTGGTCCAGGGGCGTGGCCGAGTGCCCCAACACAGCGGCCTGTGTCGGGGCCTGCCACGCCAGCAGACAGCCGGCGCGTGTAAATTACTACTGCCCGGAGGCAGAAGTAAGTTTTCGAATAAAGGTGGGGGGGGGTTAGATAGGGCCGGGGGGGCGGGTTAGGGAGGGGAAGGTGCGGGGGCCTGGATTTTAAGGTACGCGCGTAACCCTTTTAAAACGCCCCTGCGCGCGTCGAGCCTATTTTGCATAGGCACGGCGGCGCGCGCAAGCCCCGGGACGAGCGTATGTCCCGGGCTCGCAAAAAGGGGCGGAAAGGGTGTGACTAGGGGGCGTGGTTTCGGCTCAGGGGCGTGTGGGCGGTCCAGGGGTGTGGCCTATTTTGCATAGCCTATTTTGCATAGGCTGGTGCGCGAACAAAAGTACACGCGCATGTAGCTTTATAAAATCTACCCCATGGAGTCTCTGAGTTCTCCTGTTTCCAATAATGTCCAGTCGGAAGCCTTAGATGTTCTGTTACTGGAATTGAGGATAGGGGCACTCTTATAGTTAAATTTATTATATATTTGTTTATGCATTTTATATACTGTCGTTCCAAAAGAAGATCACAACGGTTTACATACGCGACATTCATATTATTGGATAACACACTAAAACTTGTTAACTAAAGGATTAGGAAAGTCGTTTGTGAGACATAATTTCTAAATCAATAGACTTCATATATTAGTCATAGAGTTGTCATAATGCACTTTACATCACTCAGTACTTTTTGTTCATTCTTATAATATTTACAAATATATATATTTTTTTTCTGTTGAGCGGTCTTTTCTGAAACTGAATTGGTTTGGGTATAGAATATCATCTTCTAGTTAGTTTTCCAATTGGGATAACACTGCTTTATTCTAGAACTTTGTATTTGTATTTGAACAAAATCTTAATATGACTCTCAAATTGTATTTTCATAAGTTTCATGTTTTGTTCTTTTGGAAGAAAATTTGGATTTTTCCAGATGTATCCAAATCCATGCAGGATAGGAATAAAATGTTTCTTGCTATGCACCAAGAGGTTGTTGCACTAGGTGTATCTTTTCTTCTTAGGTACCCTTGCAAATGTATTGTAAATATGCAGGAGTTAGGTATCTTTTTTTTCCTCTGAGCAATTATGATTTTTTTCTAGATCCGAAACAGTTTCTTGTGAGTACACCTGCTGTAACTTGATTCATGCTCTTATCTGCTTATATTTCTGACCAGCTATATTAAGCCTTTGAGGCAGATTTTATAAATCTGCGCACATGCGCACTTTTGTTCGCGCACCAGGCGCGAACAAGAGTAAGCGGGATTTCAATAGATACACGCGTAGCTGCGTGTATCCATTAAAATCCGGGGTCGGCGAGCAGCCTGCCTCCGTTCCCTCTGAGGCCGCTCCGAAATCGGAGCGGCCTCTGAGGGAACTTTCCTTCGCCCTCCCTTCCCCTACCTAACCCACCCCCCCAGCCCTATCTAAACCTCCCCCTACCTCTATCCCGAAAGTTACGCCTGCTGGAAGCAGGCGTAACTTTGCGCGCGCCTGACCGGCTGCCGCGCTCCATGATCCAGTCCGGGGGCTGGTCCAGGGGCCGCTGTCACGCCCCCGGGCCAGAACCACATCCCCGGACATGCCCCCAAAACGCTGCGTCACTCCCGGTACGCCCCCCCCATGCAAGCCCCGGGACTTACGCGCATCCCGGGGCTTGCGCGCGCAGGGGGGGTTTGCGGTAGGTTTTCGGGGGGTACGCACTTATCTTACACACGTACCCCTTTGAACATCTACCCCTTTGCCTTTTTCTTGACTAGTCATTGTCCTCATTTTTTTCTTGGTAATCTTCTCCCCTCAATTTGGGGACCAATGTTTATATATATATTTTTTTTCTTCTATTTGTATTTACCTTTGTAATTTTTTTTTTATGTTTCTTGACAAGTATATTCTTGTTTATATGTAAATTGAAATGGTTAAAAAAAGCCTCATAACAAACTTGTTAAATTGGTTGCTTCAGCAAGATGTGGAGACTGTAATTATAATCTATAAAAATGCAAACTATGATTACCTTTGGTGCTTAAATTCCAAAAATACAGACAAAACAGGATTTACTCTTTCATTCCTAGGGCAATATATAGCACATACAAATCTAGATGCTACTTTGCCAACTAACTATATGGCATTTATACCTCCAATGTCATAACAATTCAGTTTTATTTTACAAATCTCTTGCCTTAATGATGCAGGAGTAGACACCATTATGTTTAAAAATAGTCAACATTCCAGTCAAGTACACAAAAATAGATTTTACTTGTAATAAATAGTTCTTTCAACTCTCTACTGATTACATTTATGCAGGACCTATACAGCCTTTCGGTTTATCATTTCAAGCCTTGCGGAAAACAAACTAGAAATAAATCATGAAAATAACATTTTTCATTGTTCGTAAAATAAATAAATCTTTAATAAAAATCTCTATATAATTTTGTTTTTCATGTGATAAGAATTAAAATTTAAGATGGTTAGGACTTTTTTTTTTTTTTACATTTTTAAAGCTTTCTTTGGTCTGCCTAGCAAAATCATTTTACAAATTAAACAGTGTACCTACAAATCACTTTCACTGGAGAAAAAATGTTTACAGTGGTGAAATAATTATATAGCTTGAATGTCATGCTTCTGTAATTATACTTCCAACAGAGTATTCTAGGAAAAAAGTCCCAACAAAATTCAAATAACTTGTTGCCTATTTGGAGAACAATATAAAGAAGTAACCAGGAACAACTCAAAACAGCAATCTGGTAAGTTCCCTTCATATTGAAGACCTGCCACTGTTTATGCTCCAAAGTTTGTTTTTCCATATTCAAATACAAAATCAGAGATAATTCTTTTGAACAACTCCCTTCATTTTAATGGAAGTGGCATGGACCACGAATTACAATGAATAAAACAGTGAAGTAATTTATTAGACATGTACAGTATAAAAAGAAAATAAAATGGAGGAGAATCCTTTCCTAAACTAGATCATCCAGTTTGTGCTATAAAAGTGAATAACTGCTAAGCATCTTAAAGAACACTCAAGTAGTGGCAACAGTTTGGGATGGGGGTTATTTATTTTCATTTTCTTAATATTTAGTTTTTGATCCAACTACTTCCACCTTCACTGCCACATCATGGCAGTCTCCATAGACCTCTGGTTGAATAGAATAGTGGTTACAGCATACAGCTTTATAGGTTTCTATTCTATTCCATTATTCAAGCAAAACTTACTCCATGAGCTATAAGAGGAAGCTACAATGTAAAGCATGTGAATGATCTATAATGAGTACTGGTATTACATTTGGCTGGCCGCAGGCAGGCACTGCGACCAGCTGCACTCACCCTGCTGCTGCCAAGAGCTGTTCATGGCTGGAACACTACAGATCAACGCAAAGAGTGGTGCAGAACGCCATCTTGCTGCATCTTTCCCAACTTCCCATAGGTGTGTGCCCCTGACGTCCTAATCTTTAAAGCGCCTGTGGTAGGAAAAGTCACTTGGCGCCTCCTGATGACCTCACTGGCTTCTTTCTACATAAGGCTCCCTCAGACGACTAGCCGGCACCTCAACGCATGTTGCTCCAGCTTTTCCTTGCCTCATCCAGCTATTCCTTGTCCAGCCTTGTCTTGTCCAGCTTTGCCTTGCCTCGTCCAACCTTGCCTCATCTGTGCTCCATACCCTTCCAGCCCTTCTGACTGCTCACCTGTATCTGAGTTCTACTACAGACATTAACTACTCCCTTGCCTGTTGCCTGGACCTAACCTTGCCACGAAACCTGACTACACCCTACCTATTGCCTGCCCTGACTTTTGGCCCATCTCTGGACTCTTAGACTGCCCTCAGGAGCTACTTAAGTCCTGCCAGCCAAGGGCTCAAACTGAGAGGAACAGGGCTGATTAAGGGAAGCTTCAGCTTGTCCCAGACCAGGGAATGTTCACCAGCTGTCATAAGGGGCCTACTAGATTTGCCTACGAGGTTGCATAAGCTCCACGCTGAGACATATAGAAATGAGTAGGGAATTTGTATTGTGTTTCCCGCAATGACATGCTTTTTGAAATTATATTGACTTGTTTAAAACCCTGTTCAAAACTGTTTTAAAGAAATTGTGAATTGTAAGTCCTGTTTCCACTCATTCAAGAAAGATTGATAATCAAATTTATCATCAGACTTAGTCAAAACCTTGTGGAGAAAGGAAAGAGAAAAATGTGATGGATACTGGACATCAAAATAGTCCATTATAGGAGACCACCTAGTATCAGTCAGCTTAATGATGTCCAAGCTATGAATGTAGTGTCTCAATTGCACGTATCCAAAAACATCTGTCTGCAGTAGTTGGAATCCCTCTTGAAGCTTAGGAAGGATGAAAGTTGATCCATCAGAATCTAGCGTCTGGGACAGCTCAAACACCATTTCAAAACACCATTTGAAACATACCTGGAGGAAAGTTGACTTGTTAGGCTTACGTCTCAATCTAGACAAATCTGAAGCAATGCCCCATTGGACTTTTACGTCAAACCAATGGGAAGGTGAATTTCTATTAAAATAGGCCATTAACTCCTTTAAATGTTTAGGAGTTATGATTTACTGAAACCCTTCCTTAATAGCTGGAAAAGATGTTTCCTCTCTTTTAAATGCCACAGGAAAAAAAAAAAAAGTACGGTCCTGGACTTCTTTCTCTCTTGTAGGCAAAATTAAATTGTTTAAAATAATTCTGCTTCCTCGGTGGATCTCTCTCTTTTCTATGTTACCTGTTTATTTTAACCGTAAAATTGAGAAATAGATGTTTATTCCCTGATGTCCAAGCTACCTTCATAGCTTGGACATCATTAAGCTGACCGATACTAGGTAGTCTCCTATCATGAACTATTCTGATGTCCAGGATCCATCACATTTTTCTCTTTCCTTTCTCCAAAGGTTTTTGACCAAGTCGGAAGACTAATTTGATTATCAATCTTTATTGAATGAGTGGGAACACGACTTACAATTCACACTTTCTTTAAAACAGTTTGTACAGGGTTTTAAACAAGTCAATCTACTTTCAAAAAGCATGTCATTGCGGGAAATACAATACAAATTCTTTACTCATTTCTATATGTCTCAGCGTGGAGCTTACCTTCCCGGGAAAGCGGTTACAGATTCTTGCATGAAATGCTCCTTGGCTCTTGGAACTCTGGGGCACCACTTTTGGTCTTCTTCCATCATTCAGATCTTTTGACGGAAGGTGGTATCCTATGGGGCAGATTTTAAAAGCCGGCGCGCCTATTTTCCATAGGCCTGCCGGCGCGCGCAGAGCCCCGGGACTCGCGTAAGTCCCGGGGTTTTTTGTCGGGGGCATGTCGGGGGCGGGGCCGATCGACGTGGCGTTTTGGGGGGTGGGCCCGGGGGCGTGGTTTCGGCCCGGGGCGGTCCAGGGGCGTGGCCACGCCCTCCGGAACCGCCCCCGGGTTGCGTCTTGGCGCGCCAGCGGCCCGCTGGTGCGCGTGGATTTACTTCTCCCTCCGGGAGGCGTAAATCCGTGGACAAAGGTAGGGGGGGGTTTATATAGGGCCGGGGGGGGGGTGGATTAGGTTGAGGAAGGGAGGGGAAGGTGAGGGGAGGGCGAAAGAGAGTTCCCTCCGAGGCCGCTCCGATTTTGGAGCGGCCTCGGAGGGAACGGAGGCAGGCTGCGCGGCTTGGCGCGTGCCGGCTGCCCAAAATCGGCAGCCTTGCGCGCGCGCCGATCCTGGATTTTAGAAGATACGCGCGTATCTACTAAAATCCAGCGTACTTTTGTTTGCGACTGGTGCGCCAACAAAAGTACGCGAACGCACATTTTTTAAAAATCTACCCCCAAGTGTACAGAATTACGGGTATTGGCATTCCCTGTGATCCAGCATTAGTATTATTTGATGATTTTTCTTCTTTTTCACCTGGAAATAAAAATGTTAAACTTTGATTACCAATAGGATTTTTAATGGGGAAAAAGATCATCCGTTACTTTTGGAAGGATACAAACTCTCTCCGTTTTACTTTTTGGAGAAATATAGTTCACAACTTGGCAGTTTTTGAGAAGACTGAGGCTAAATCGGCCTTTCTCCCAGATGAAAGGCTGAATACTTGCATATTTAGTCTGCATTTATAGACTTAGCCTCACAGATTGAGGAGCCAACTTTTAAATGACTTATAAAAAAAATAACAAAGATCATCTTGGTCTTATGGATTGTACTTTATTTAGAGTAAGGTACAACATGTGTTTTTCATGCTGACAAGATTTGCCTCTGGTAATACCATGCTGCTTGAATCTTGGAATCCAATGGATTCCAAAAATTTCATTATCCTCTGTTTTAGCAGCGATTCCATTAGTTAGTTCACCACAGAGGTCAGACTAACTAGTCTGTAGTTCTCAGCCTCCTCCTTACTTCCACTTTTATGAATAGGAACCACATCTGCTCTTTTCCAGTCCTCTGAGGCTACTCCAGACTCAAAAGAAGCATTAAAAATGTCAGCCAGCAGAGCTGCCAGAATATCTCTATGTTCCCTCAATACCCTCGGATGTATCCCATCTGGCCCCATTGCCTTATCTACATTAAGTTTAGTTAGCTCCTCAGTAACACACTGTTCCAAAAATTGATTACGGTTTACCACATTTCCAATCTCATTTGTGTTTGTTTTATGTGGTCCTGCACCAGGCACTTCCACAGTAAACACTAAACAGAAATATTTGTTAAGCAATTTTGCTTTTTCCTCATCAGCCACAATGCCACTTTTGCCCTTCCTTCTATCACTAACATATCTAAAGTCTTGTCTCCCCATTTTACCGAATTTACTATTTTTTTCTTCTATTTGAATTTTTGCATTCCTGAATACTTTCATTGCTTCTCTTAATTTTTCCAGATATTGTCATCTGTCTTCCTCTTTCTGTGATCTCTTGTATTTTACGAATGCTAACCTTTACTCCCTTACCTTTGCAGCTACTTTTTAAAAACCAACAGCCTCTTTTTCCTCTTCCTTTATTTTTATTTATTTAAAAAATTCTTATAACCGGCACTTTCCAATTGGAAGTTCACTGTGGTTGCTCTTATATCTCCTTTTAGTTTTGCCCACTGCCCTTCTATTTCTCCTACATTTTCCTATTCAGCTAACGACTCCTTGAGGTACTCCATTTTAAGAAAGTTAGTCTTCCTGAAGTTTAGGACCCTTGCCTTAGAATGAGCAGTCATCTCTTGCATCCTAATACCAAGCACACCATCTAGTGGTCACTGGATCCCAGATGAGCATCCACTACAATATCAGAAATACTGTCCCCATTGGTAGGTCCAGTATTGCCCCCTCCCATGTGGGTTCTGTTACCAGCTGACAGAACAGTTCTTCTTGTACAGAATCCAGGATCTCCCTACTTGTCGAAAATACTGCAGCTGGGATGTCTCAATCAACATCTGGCAGATTGAAATCCCCTAGCAATAGCAACTCCTGTGAATATCTTCCCTTAAATCTCTATTCATCTCCTCTGTGATGGAGGTCTGTTTATTACCCCAATATAAATAGATCAATTCCCTCTTTCCAGAGTAACCCACAGTGCCTCCTCCTTAATTCATAAACCCAGCAATTCTGTTGCTTTAATATTGTTCTTTATATATAATGCCATGCCTACTCCCTTCCTTCCTACCTAGTCCCTCCTAAATAGATTGTAGCCCGGTATAACTATATCCTAGTCACGTTTTTCCGTGACAGCTACTATATCTAGATCAGCTTCTTCCATAGCTGCCTCTAGATTTGGGACCTTATTCCCCATACTATGAGCATTAGTGTACATAGCTTTCCAAACATTGTCCTTTCTTTTCCATATTTCCCATTTCTATATGAGTATTTAATGTTTTACTTCATGGTTTTGTTCACCCATACCCGATGATTCTAGTTTTAAGCTCTCCTCAATTGGTTTGCCATTATATGTTGAAATATCCTCATCCTTTCTTCGATAAGTGGATCCTATCTCTGCTCAGTAATCCTTGAAACATCATCCCATGATCCAGAAAGCCAAAACGCTCTTATCGACACCATCTATTCGGTCATTTATTTATCTCCAGAATGTGAGCTTCCCTGCCTGGGCCTTTATCCTTAACTGGGAGGACTGAAAAGAATACTACCTGTGCATCTATCTTCTTGACCCTTATTCCCAGAGCCATGAAGTCACTTTGATATGATCTGTGTGGTACCTAGTAGAATCATTCATGCCAACATGGCTAAGCAGCATCGGATAGTGGTCAATAGACTTGAGGATTCTCGGTAATCTCTCCGTAAATATCTTGGATTTTGGCACCCCACAGACAGCACACTTCCCAGAACAACATTTCTGGTCAGCAGATGGATGCCTTTGAAACCCCCCTCAGAAGCGAGTCACCAACAATCACTACCCTCCGCCTCCAAGGTACAAGTGGTTGCTATGCCTGTAGCTTTAGGGCTTGCATGTGTTGGTTCCTCCTCCTCTTGGGATGATAGCTCCTCCTCCACCTTCAGTGTTGCATACCAGTTCTTCAATTCAAGGGAAATTGGAGCCATGGTGTAGGATCTAGTAGCCATAATCTGGGTCCAGCTGTTATTTCATTGACCATTTTCACCTTCCACTCTACTTGATAAGCATTTCATTTATGTAATTCTGTGTCTCGTCACATCCTCTTTGAGTTCTGCCATCTCTTTCCTGAGGGAATTGATCTGTAAACATCTTTCACACTGAACCGGTTCCTTGCTGTGGATCAGGATATCCATATGGACAGCAGCAGAACTGGTAACAGTGCTCTGGGAATATGATATTTCCTGGCCATCCTTCAGTTGCTGGTAGCTTCTGGTACCTGTTGAAAGAAATGCGAAAGACCTGCAAAAGTCCCTACCTTTTCCTCAGCTGACCTGGAAGTAAAATTAGTTAGCCTATGGAATTTAACTTACACCTCTACATTCAGAGTCCCTTCTTGCAGTCCTATTCGAATGCTCACTTGATAATTGGAAGTATTAACTGTCTTATCTTATTCTTTAAGACTGCAAATATATTTATAAATCTATGAGGTATGTAGTTTTGGGTTGCTTCAGCAACATCTGTTGCTGAAAGCAAAAATTAAACTAGAGCAACTACAAGTTATTATTACCATAAGATCTAATATGATGCTACCCATCAGCTCCCAAGAAATGTACTTAATTTCTTCATAAGAACATAAGAAGCTGCCATACTGGGCCAGACCGAGGGTCCATCAATCCCAGTACCCTGCTTGCAACAGTGGCCAATCCAGGTTACAAGTACTTGGCAAGTACCTGAACATTAAATAGATCCCATGCTGTTAATGACAGAAATAGGAGTGACTATTTCCTAAGTCAGCTTGATTAATAGCAGTTTATGGACTTCTCCAGGAACTTAGCCAAACCTTTTTAAAACCCAGCTGCACTAACTGCCCTAAACACATCCTTCGGCAACAAATTCCAAAGCTTAAATTGTGCATTGAGTGGAAAAGAATTTTCCCCAATTTATTTTAAACGTGCTATTGGCTAACTTCATGGAGTGTCCCCTAGTCCTTTTATTAATCAATTCACTTTTTTAATTTAAATATTTTTATTGCGTGCAATAGTAACAAATCAAAGAAAAAATTAAACAAAAATCATAAGTACAATGAAGAAAAAGCAACATAAAGAAAAAAATATCACAAGAGAGTGGTGTAAACAATCACAGCAATATAGACAGAATTAAGTGCTGCTGGCAGGTGACAAAAAAGTCACAAAATAGCCATCCAGAGGTTTCCACACCACCGACCATGAAGACAACTGGTGAAATGTAATAGCAACTGCCTTTTCATATTTATAATACATGCAGACTGTATTTCACCAATAATGTTCATTAAGTAAGTCACTATTCTTCCAAAATGATAAAATCAGTTGAACAGTAACTGCCAAAAAGAAATCTAAGAGCTTCCTGTGTGGATTGGCAGGATAAGAAGGAAAGGCTGCCACTCTGAATATAACTATGTGATAAGTAAGCTGGCAATTCAAATTTAATATTTGGGAAATGGTACACCAAATTCTACTCCAAAATTGTTGAATTATTGGACAAAAAACCCCATATGAGATAAAAATTACTTTAAAAAAAGACCAATAACAGTGAGTGTAGCAAATAAGCCAGCTCGAAATAAATTCCATGTGGTCCACATTGCTCTATATATAATACAAAAGGAAGATTAAGAAAACTGGAAGATAGAGAGATATGCAATGAAGAATTCAAAAAATATGGCCAGTCTACATCGTCATCAGTAAAATCAACATCTGTAAGCCATGCATTCTGTAGGCTCATTAGAACTGAAAATGTTATCATTTTTCTAGTTTTGTAAATTTTAGAAGCTAGTGACCCAAGGAACCATAATCACAGTACCAAAAATCTAGGACTATACAAATCATACTTAAAAGAAAGATCAGAGCCAAGAAAGTCCTGAATTTGCAACCAGGAATAAAACTGGGATTTATATAAAGAGAAGTGATCTATTAAATTGTCAAAAGGTAATAATTTATGATCTTTCAGTATTTTATTTATTTATTTATTTATTTGCTTTTATATACCGACATTCGTTGGCGTACATCACATCGGTTCACATATCAACATTTGGAATAGTATGACGGGGTCGTACTATTTTACATTTAACAAGAACTGTTTGGAACTAACAAAAAAAAAAAAAACCTACCAAAAACCAAAATTACACTGGCTTGCAATACCATTCAATTCAAACTTTTACCAAGAGGAGGCCAATTTAGAAAATTTCTATTTGGGAGAACATGAAATCTGCAATTGATCAAATTCGGAATATGCTCTCTGGTGGATTTTAAAAGCACTATATGTGCCAAAGCTGAGAGAATCACACGTGTCTCAGGATGGCGTGCGCTGTGCAAATTTTAAGAAGCGCCTGTGTGTACCCGCATATCTTCTGATATGTGCACAAATTAAAAAGTTCAAAAAAAGGGGTGGCGAGTGGGCAGGGACTGTGCAGGCCATGGATGTGCCAGTGGGAAAACCAAGAGATGTGCACGTAAATACGTGCACAAGCGTGCGCCAGGGGTACCCACCGCTTAACTTTACTTCTGCTATTGCTGGCGTGGAAGTCAAGAAATAGAAAAATCAGGGCTAACCAGCAGGGTTTTAAGGGTTGGTTCTACCAGGGGAGAAGGGAGCCTTTAAAACTAGGGGTGAGGGGGGGGGGGGTAGGAAGTCCTATCCCTACACTGGGCAAACTGGGAACAAATTGGGGAAAAGGGTAAATGACCTCCATGCGCACCCCTTATACAGCAAAGTTGCTTACCTGTAGCAGGTGTTCTCCTAGGACAGCAGGATGTTAGTCCTCACATGTGGATGACATCACCAGATGGAGACTGGCACGGAAAACATTTATCAAAGTTTCTAGAAATTTTGACTAGCACACTAAGCATGCCCAGCATGCCACTATCCGTGCATCCACACAGGGTCCCCCCTTCAGTCTCGTAACAAAGAATTCATGAGTGAAAAAATAAAAACAAAACACAGGAGAACCCAACTTCACGGGGTGGAGGGCGGGTTTCCTGAGAATTAATATCCTGCAGCCCTAGGAGAACACTTATTACAAGTAAGCAACTCTGCTTTCTCCTAGGATAAGCAGGATGGTAGTCCTCACATATGGGTGAATTCCAAGCTACAGGCTGCTCCTGGATACAACAATGACCAACAGCCCCTAACTGGGTGCCAATGGGCACAAGAAACTTCAGTGCTGTTGGTAACAGAGGGAGGTAGCCTGAACCCTAACAATGGGCCCTAGTAGGGAGAGTTGAGTTTAAGGCAGGAAGAGATTGTGAAGGACAGATTGGCCGAAGTTACTGTCATGCCGACCATCCTTGTCCAAGTAGTAGTCTGCAGCGAGTGTGTGTAAGGAACTCCATGTCACAGCCCTGCAGATTTTGATGATGGGAGCCGCTAGCAAGTGGGCTGACGCCGCCGTAGCTCCCAGAGAATGAGCCTTGACATGGCCTCCAAGCTGAAGGCCCGCTGTGCATAGCAGAAGGAGATACAATCCACCAGCCAGTTGGACAGAGTTTGCTTGCCCACCGTAGCTCCTAATCTATTCTTATCGAAAGATATGAAAAGTTGTGTGGACTACCTGTGGGCTGCTGTGCTTTCTAGGTAGAAAGCTAAGGCCCTCTTGCAATCCAAACTGTGCAGAGCCTGTTCGCCCTGGTATGAATGAGGCCTCGGAAAGAAGGTGGGCAGAATGATTGGCTGATTGAGATGAAAATGAGTCACCACTTTAGGCAGGAACTTGGGATGCGTATGCAGAACCACCCTATGATGAAATAATTTTGTACAGGGCAGATTTGTAACCAAAGCCTGAAGCTCACTGACCCTGTGTGCCAAAGTTGATCTCCACCAGGAAGAGAACCTTCCAGGTGAGGAACTTCAAATCGCAGGAGCATGGAGGCTTGAAAGGATCTCGCATGAGCCACGCCAATACCATGTTGAGGTCCCAGGAGACAATGGGAGGCCAGAGGGGAGGCTTCAGCTGAAGCAGACCCTGCATAAATCGCCCTACTAAGAACTGCACAGAGATGGACATACCAGCAACACCCTGATGGTAAGCACTGATGGTACTCAGGTGTATCCTGACTGAAATGATTTTCAACCCAGCCTCCGAGAGGTGCCACAAATAGTCCAGTAGCTTCGGAGTAGGACAGGCGAATGGATCCAAGCCATGACCCTCGCACCAGATGGAGAACCTCTTCCACTTCAGTCTGTCAAACTTCCTGGTGGAAGGCTTCCTAGAAGCAACCAGTACCTGAGACATGTCATCAGAAAGGTCAAAAGACCGCAGGACTAGCCTCTCAACATCCAGGCCATCAAAGCTAATGACCTTAGGTTCAAGTGGCACAACCTGCCCTTATCCTGCGAAATCAGATTGGGGGAGGTCCCCAGACTGATCAGATCTCTGATCAATAGGTCCCACAGGAGCAGGAACCAGATCTGTCTTGGCCAATAGGGAGCCACCAGGATTATAGTCCCCTTGTCCTGCTAGAGCTTCAAGAGAGTCTTCATTACCAGTGGAAGCGGAGGGTACACATACAGAAGACCCTTGCCCCAATGGAGGGCGAAGGCATGAGAGGCTGGTAGTCCATCTACCATGAAAAGGGAGCAGAAGTGGCTCACTTTGCTGTTGCAAGGGGAAGCAAAGAGGTCCATGTCTGGGGTTCCCCACAGGTGGAAGGAACCCACTATTTGATCCAGTGCCCACTTGTGCAGTCTGAATGCTTGACTCAGGCGGTCCGCAACCACATTCTCTGTCCCTGCTAGGTACACTGCTCGTAGGCTCATATCTGCACTGCCTCCTGACAGTGCTCCCCTGTTTGTTTATATACCACATCGCCACCAGATTATCTGTCTGGATCACGATTGCTTTGTGGGAAAAGCATTCCGAAACACCCAAAGAGTGTAGTGGATTGCCCAGGAAGTTGTTCTGGCATTGAGATTCTCTTTTTTTTTTTTTTTTTTAATTTACTCTATTCTTTTTCACAATTAACAAAGTAAACATACCTTGTAAAAGAAATAACAAATAGCCATGTTAAACAGAAATTCAATTCCTAAGTATAACAATTCTCATATAAAGAAAAAAGAAAAATGAAAAACATTTTCAATATAATTGTTTAACACATCCATACATCATGGAGGTAAACTGGTGGGGGCAGAAATCAGAAAATAAAGATTTTAATTTCCATACACAATTATTCAATTTCTAATATGTTATGGCTGATGTGAAGGTTTCCCACTCTTAACTAAATCCCCCGCTTACATTAATGATTGAGACTTGGTTCCTAGTCCCCAGGAAATCTCTTAATTGGGTTACATAGAAAAATATATGTGGTTCCTTGAAATTTTAGCACACACTTACATGGGTACTTTAATAGGAAATTTGCACCCAAAACTATTACTTCGGGTTTTAACTCGAGAAATGCCTTCCGGCGTATCTGAGTTATTCTGGCGAAGTCAGGAAAGATCCTCACCAGTCTCCCATGAAAAGGAGTACTCATGTTTATAAAATAGAAATGCATCATATTATTCATATCTTGTTCAGTTTGAAATGTCACCAATAATGTAATTCTCTCCATAATTTCCACTTGAGATTCTTCCAGGTATTGAGTCAAATTTATGAAATCTATGGAATTCCCAGGAGGATTAATTCTTAAAGGGCTTTGCTTCAATGGTAAATGTATCAACTTTTTAATTAGAGGAATTTTTCCTGGGGGAATTTTCAATATTTCCCCCAGATACTTTTTTAAGGTAACCAGCATTTGCTCATCTTTTACTTTGGGGAAATTCAATATCCGCATATTAAGATGTCGGATTGAATTCTCTAGGAATTCCATTCTTCTAACGGTAGCCAGTCTCTCACGGGTAATCAAGGCAGTCGTAGTTTTCAAATTTTTAACTTCTTCCTCCAAAGAATGAATTGCTGTGCATTGCTCTAATAAGACACGTTGATGGTCCTGTGTCACAGTATCTAGTTTCTTGGACACACTTTGCAAACTTAAAGACTGTTCCTGAAAACTATTGGCAAGTCCCACCATTAGATACCATAGGGACTCTAAAGTTACAGTTGCTGGTTTTATTATCCCAACCGGGTTCAGACTCACCCCTCCGGCACCAGGTTTGCACACTCCTCCACTTGACACCAATTTCAAGCCTTTGCCGGTACAACCCACTTCTCCTCGGGGTAGAATCAAACTCTGGGGTTGAAGTCCTGGCCTTCTCTTGATCATCACCACTGGCTCCGTCCGTCTGGGGATATATAGTAGGTGTACCTCCATCTCCCCCAGTGTCTGTAGTCAATCTCAGAGAGGAACCTATGAGCAACTGTTGAGGTTCAGGGGGGCTCAAAATTATTTCCCCGGGTGAGAGCGAAGTTCCTCCCGCCGCTCCACCAATGGGGGTTACCATCCCCTGTATCACTGCAGGAATCGTGAACTCTGGGATCAGACGTTGTTGTAATGGAGGGCAGGGCTCGGCCGGAAACACCCTCACCTTCGCTTTTCTTTTATGTGGCATTATAGTTTAAATTTAAAGTTGAAATTTACAAGAACAGCGCCTCTCGACCGGAACAGCTTTCCTTTCAGATCGCCATCTTGGATCTGCCCCCAGACCCTGGCATTGAGATTCTTGAGCTGAACAACGACCTTGGGTACAGAGGCTGTCCACATTCAATGGTGGAACTTGAAATGGGACCACTTGCCCCAGATTGGACAGGTCCTCCCACGAGGACAGGGAGACCTGGAGAGGTGGCGTAATGCAGATTCGCGCATCAAGGTCCTGGGTCACCTGTGTCCACTGTGAGCACAACGTCCACTGTTCTCTGGATATGCACAGACGTGCGAAGGGATTAACATGGACAGATGCTGCCATATGACCCAGAAAATGCAGCAGAAGGAGAGCTGAAACCTGTCAGTGTCAGCAGACCAAACTGGCAAGGGATGATAGGGCAAGTGCTCGATCGTGGGGCAGAAACACCCTGGCTTGCCCTGTGTCCAATCTGGCCCCGAAGAATCCCAGGCGTGGCATTGGGATGAGATGGGGGTAATTGATAACAAACCCCAGAGACTGCAGCACTGCAATGGTCAGATTGAGAGCGCGTAGCGCACCCTGAGTGGCACTCTTGACCAGCCAGTCATCAAGGTAGGGGGAACACATGTACCCCCTGACAGCAGAGGTGCGCCTCCCACAGCTGCCAGGCATTTTGTGAAAACACGAGGGACTGATGCAAGGCCGAATGGCAAAACTCTGTACTGGAAGTGTTCACTGCCCATAACAAATTGGAGATATTTCCTGTGACTGGGGAAGATCTTTATGTGTGAGTAGGCATCTTAAGTTGAGGAAGCACAGCCAGTCTCCTTTTTGCAGGAGTAGGATCAGGGTGCTCAAAGAGACCATCTTGAATTATTCTCGTTGAAGAAATTTGTTCAAGGCTCTGAAGTCAAGAATAGGGCAGAGGTCCCCTGTTCTCTTTGGTAATAGGGAATACCAAGAGTAAAACCCCCGACCCCACTGATGCAGAGGAACAGGCTCTATGGCTCCAGCCGTTAGAAGGGTGGAGATCTGTGACAAAAGTATTTCCTGAGGAGTGGATGAGGCCCACGATGAATATGGGGGAGAGTCTGCGGGGACATCCCTGACTTTTAGCCTGTACCCTTGGCGAACGATGGAGAGAACCCACTGGTCCGAGGTAACGTGGGGCCAGGGTTCCACAAAAAGACATGGCCTGCCCCCAACTGGAGGGCAGGGTGCCAAAGGTATGGCAATCTGGCTCATGCTTTCCTGCTCCCAGTCAAAATCCCGTAGCTGGCTCTGCTGGGGAGCTGGCTGAGTCCTGAGGGTCCTCTGATGCCTGGAGTGACCCCGGGAAGCCACACGTGGCATGTGCGCCCTCGAGGCAGGAGGGTAATATTTCCTCTGGTGATAGAAAGACTTCCTACAGCCCTGTCGCATGGATTTTCTGACTGAGGACAGCGGGTCAGAGGTACTGACAGAAAGGTGCTTAAGGGTCTCATGGTGGTCCTTCAGCTGGGCCAACACATCCCTGACCTTATCCCTGAAGAGATTCT
Organism: Rhinatrema bivittatum; assembly: GCF_901001135.1. Lineage (NCBI taxonomy): Eukaryota > Metazoa > Chordata > Amphibia > Gymnophiona > Rhinatrematidae > Rhinatrema > Rhinatrema bivittatum. The sequence continues at coordinate 605,793,015 of NC_042616.1, read as the reverse complement.
CCCCCATGCAGGGCAGATCTGCCAGCTTCTCCTGAACCTCTGGTTGAAGGTCCAAGGCATGGAGCCAAGCCATCCTTCAGACACCAATACCCGCCACGGCCACCCTGGCCTCCGTCTCAAAAACATTTTGGTAGATCTCACCTTGTGTTTACCTGCCTCTGACCCTGCTGTACGACCACTGAGAAGGCATCCTGCTGCTGAGGCCAGCATTGCAACAGTTCCTGGACTTGCTTCCACAAGTTCCAGTTGTATTGAGTCATATACAGTTGGTAGGAGGCAAATCAAGTGATGAGCATAGCGCCCTAGTAGACCTTCCTACCCACCCGATGTTCTCGACCTGGAGAAAGAGAGGCGTGGGTATGGGAGCGCTTGGCTTTCTTGAGGGCGGAGTCCACTACTACAGATTGATGCGGGAGATGTTGCTTCTCAAATCCCAACCCATGTTGTCGTAAATAAATTGCATCTGCCTTCCAAATGACCAGAGGAACGGTCACGGGTGTTCCCAGATCCTGAGGAGTAGAAAATGTCATGGACTGGAACCGCCACTATTTCCTTTGGGGCATCCACAAACTGGAGGACTTCCACCAAAGAACGTTCCTTCTCTACAGCAGGACCAGTCCTCTGGAACAAACTACCGACTGATCTAAGACTGGAACCTTGCCTCCACACCTTCCGAAGGAAACTTAAGACGTGGCTTTTCCTCCAAGCCTTCCCCTAACTCAAATTAACTCATCATACCCAGATCAAGGAACTGAATGTCTACTAATTTCATTCCATATTATATGATAATTACCTAGTTAATTTCTATCGCTCTTACTCCAACTTCACTTATTCCTAGCTACTCTAGCTCCCAAGTTCAACACCCCTGTTTTATTGTAACTTTGATAGTTTCGACCTTTCTTATTTATGTTACATTGGTTTTTCCCTTGTTCCATGTAAACCGGCCTGATATGAATCCCATTCATGAAGGCCGGTATAGAAATATTTTAAATAAATAAATAATGTTGTGCCGGGCATGATCCTCAGTGAAGAGCTGAAATAGGATGGCCTCCCCCATTGCCCGGACAAAGCCCGCAAAGGAAAGGTCTTCTGGGAAGGGGGGGGGGGGGGGGGACGACGACAGACCTAAGCCTCTCATCTGGCAGAGACAGTTCCGAGAGAAGGTCAGCTGAGTCATCTGAAGAGGACTCTGAGCTATCATCCCTCCATGAATCAAATGGCAGCTCCTCCTTGTTAAGGTCCCCTGGGAGCCGACGTGGAGGGTCCCTGCCCAAACCTCTCAGTTTAGGCACTGACGGCATCGACAGCCCTACAACCCCCAATAGCCCAGGGCCAGAAACCAGGAATCGCGCCCACGGGTGTCATTGGCCACAATGATTCTTCCTTCTCGGAGGACCCAATGATGGGAATCGCTCCGGAGGAGGGTATTGGTGACTGCTGGGCCACCGATGGTATCCTTGGCACTGGTTGCATCGGAGGTACACCCAAAAGGATGACTAGGTGCTTGAGCAGGGGTGCCAAGACAGACGGTGCAGGCACCGGCATGGGAACTGGTGCTGATGGCGGCTCGATACCCCATAGGGCTCGTAGTACCGCTAGCTGAACCCTGTGATCCAACTCCTCTTGAAAGTCCGCTGAAGAAAGAATGGACTGAGAAGGAGGAGGAAGAGGAGGAAGAGGAGGCATCACCAGAGCCGACACTGGTGGGAAATGCCTTGGTTTCCCGGGTCTGGTAGAGGCTGAGACCTCCTATCCACGGAGTCGCTTCAGTGCCGGCACACCAGATACTGGTACCACACCTGACCCGGTGCCATGAAAGGACGGTGACCAGTGATGATGTTTGAGAGACTTCCCTCGGTGCTCGGCCTGGTCTTTCCCTGATGCTGAGGAAGGCAAAGACCCAAAGTCTTGGAATGCGAGAACACTGGAGATGACCTATCTTCAGCCACTCTCTCTCGAGAGGGTCCTGATGGAGGAGTAGAGAGGGACGGCATATCTAGCGGCTCCCCTTGGGCCCCGGTGTCAACACCCCCGATGCTGGAGTAGATGGAAAAGCTTTTTGGGCTCAAAAAGACAGACCCATCTTATCCAGCTGGGCGCGACGACCTTTGGAGATCATTTGATCGCAGACAGCTCACCCCTAGACATTGTGCGACACTCCCAGGCAGAGGATACAAACCTCATATGGACTAGTGAGACATGGTCTGCAGGCACTGGGGGCATCATCGAAAACAAGATGCCATGAAAAACAACTGGCGAGCGGTCAATGGCCAGCAGTCACCGGAAAGCGACACACTGGGAATCAACTGCAACAAAGGGAAAATTCAACCTACCGCACTGCAGGAAGGACACCGACCAGCGGAAGAGGGACCTGGTGCACAGACCGCTGAAAAACAGAAAAATTTTGGGAAAAAACGAATGAAAGAGCAGAGCTCCACTACCACAAAGCAAACACATGGCAGAAAAAAAAAAAAGAGAGAGAATGAAGGGGAACCCCACGTGGACCCGCGGATAGTGGCACGCTGGGCATACTCAGTTTTCTGTGCTGGGCTCCATCTGATGTCACCCACATGCGAGGACTACCATCTTGCTTGTCCTATAAGAAAATTCCTTTCACTTACGCAGTAGATGCGGCATTTGCGCGCATCTATATAAAATTGAGCACACATGTATGCATGTACAGCTGATTTTGTAACATACGTCACTGACGGAGCCCTAAAGCGGGAAAGCTTTCTGTCAAAATTTCTAGAAACTTTTGACTGGCCCTGTGAGGGCACTGAGCATGCCCAGCATGCTATGATATTCTCTGCCACAGGTGTCTCTCTTCAGTCTCGTATGTAGTAAATGCATTTTCAAAAATAAAATAATAAAAGGTATGAGGCCCAACTCCGTGGGGAGGCGGGTGGGTTCTGTGAGGACTACATCCTGCTGTTCTGGGATAACACCTATTACAAGGTAAGCAATTTTGCTTTATCCCAGGACAAGCAGTATGCTAGTCCTCACATATGGGTGATTAGCAAGCTAGAGGCCAAGTCATTTCGTATTGAGGCAACAGTGAAGTATTGTTGTTGAAATGAGTTAGCCGAAGATCATAGTAGGTTGGTTGTAGAAGGAGTTGGGATTAGACTGGGAACAAGTTCTTTAGGACAGATTGTCCATAGGATGAATCTTGTCTTCCTTGCTTGTCCAAACAGTAATGAGCTGCAAAGATATGAAGAGAAGTCCATGTTGCTGCTTTACATATGTCAAGTATTGGCACTGAACGATAGTGTGCTACTGAAGTTGACATTGCTCTTACTGAGTGTGCTTTTACTCGCCCTTGGAGAGGAAGGCCTGCTTGTTCATAACAAAATTGTATGCAATCTGCTAGCCAGTTGGATAGAGTATGTTTTCCCACTGGTTTACCTGGTTTGTTTGGGTCGTAGGAAACAAAGAGTTGATTGGATTTCCTGTGGGCTGCAGTGCGGTTTAGATAAAAGGATAAAGCACGCTTACAGTCCAAGGTATGCAAGGCCCTTTCTCCTTGATGAGAGTGAGGCCTTGGAAAGAATGTGGGTAAAACTATAGATTGGTTTAAGTGGAATTCGGTGACTATCTTGGGGAGGAATTTAGGATGAGTACGGAGAACCACTCTGTCATGTAAGAACTTAGTGTAAGGTTCATATGTGACAAGTGCTTGTAACTCACTAACCCTTCTAGCTGATGTAATGGCTATGAGGAAAATAGTTTTCCATGTAAGAAATTTTAGCTCACTGGAATGTATGGGTTCAAAAGGAGAACGCATAAGTCTTGATAAAACCAAATTGAGATCCCATTGTGTGGCTGGATGTCTAATTGGTGGTTTGAGGTGAGTTAAACCTCTCATAAATCTGCTGACAAGAGGTTGTGTAGAGATAGGTGCATCTGCTACCTGATTATGGTAAGCGGAGATTGCACTTAAATGTACTCTTACAGATGAAGTCTGGAGACCAGATTCTGAAAGATGGTACAAGTAGTCTAGTAAAGAATTTGTAGGGCAAGTGAAAGGATTGATGTTGTTTTGCTTGCACCACAAAGTGAACCTTTTCCATTTGGAAGCATAGTTCTTCCGTGTGGAAGGTTTACGTGAGGCTATAAGCACTTGAGATATATTGGATGAAAGATTGAGTGGTTGTAAGATCAAGCTTTCAACATCCATGCTGTCAGGGATAGGGATTGGAGGTTGGGATGGCGCAACCGACCCTGATCTTTAGTTATGAGAGTGGGAGCTACTCCCAGATGAATTGGATCCCTGACTGAGAGGTCTAGGAGTGTGGGAAACCATACTTGTCGAGGCCAATATGGGGCTATGAGTATCATGGTCCCCTTGTCCTGTTGCGGCTTCACTAGAGTTTTGGTTATGAGCGGTATTGGAGGATACGCGTAGAGTAGGCCTGAGTTCCAAGGGCGAGCAAATGCGTCCTTGGCTAGCCTGTTGTTCAAATTGTATAGGAAACAGTAATTGTCCACTTTGTGATTCAGATGTGATGCAAAGAGGTCTACTGTTGGCTGTCCCCAATGTTGGCTGTCCCCAATGTTGAAATATCCTGGTCACTACTGAGGGATCCAGAGACCATTCGTGTCGATGGAATTGACGACTGAGTCTGTCCGCCACTACATTGTGAATGCCTGCCAGATAAGTGGCCTTGAGAAACATGGAGTTGTTCACGGCCCAACCCCATATCTGAGCTGCCTCTTGACAAAGGAGGTACGAGCCTGTCCCTCCTTGTTTATTTATGTACCACATGGCTACTGTGTTGTCCGTTTGGATCAGAACAGTCTTGTGTGTAAGGCAGTCCTTGAAGGCATGTAGAGCATAGCGTATAGCTCGAAGCTCCAGGAAATTGATTTGAAAAGTTGCTTTGAGCTTTTGTCCAAGTTCCTTGTGTTTGGAGATTGTCTATATGAGCTCCCCAACCCAAGGTGGATGCATCTGTAGTTACAGTTACTTGTGGAACTGGTTGTTGAAAAGGTAGGCCCTTGCGCAAATTGTCCTTGTTCATCCACCATAGTAGAGAAGAACGTAGTTGGTGGGTTACTTGAATTTGAGTATGCAGTGGTTGAATGGCTTGGATCCATTGTGATCTTAAAGTCCATTTTATTATTCTCATGGCTAGACATGCCATGGGTGTGACGTGAACTGTAGAGGCCATGTGGCCTAGTAAAGTTAGAAACTGGTGAGCTGTTGCTTGTGTTTGTGAGCTGAGCCACGTTGCTAGCAGTGAGATTGTTTCTGCATGATCTTCTGGTAGAAAAGCTCTTGCAAGGTTGGTGTTCAATTCTGCTCCTATGAATTGAAGCAGTTGTAATGGTGTGAGATGGGATTTTTGATAATTGATCAGGAATCCCACTGAATGTAGTGTTGCAATTGTTTGATTGAGAGAATGGAGAGCTCCTTGTAGAGACTGACTTCTGATGAGCCAGTCGTCTAGGTATGGGAATACATGAGCACCTTGTTTGCGTAGATGTGCTGCTATGACTGCTAGACATTTTGTGAACACTCTGGGTGCAGAGGCGAGTCCGAAAGGGAGTACTCTGTATTGGAAGTGTTGATGACCCACTATGAAGCGCAGGTATATTGGGATGTGAGTATAAGCATCATGAAGATCCAGAGAACAAAGCCAATCTCCTTTTTGAAGAAGAGGAAGCATGGTGCCTAGGGAAACCATCCTGAATTTTTCTTTCTTTAGAAATTTGTTGAGATTTCTTAGGTCTAGGATGGGGCGTAGGCCTCCTGTTTTCTTTGGAATGAGGAAGTAACGGGAGTAGAATCCTCTTCCCTTCTGAGATTGGGGCACTAACTGTATTGCCCTGATTTTCAGAAGGGTGGATAATTCTGCTTGTAGAGGAATTAGTTGAGACTCTTGTTGTGGGAAGGCTCTCGGTGGAAATTCTGGTGGAACTGACAGGAAATTTAGTTTGTAACCTTGAGCAACTATAGAGAGCACCCATTGGTCTGTTGTTATTGTTTGCCAGTGTGTGTAAAAATGGGATACTCTTCCACCCACTGGAAGTTGTGTGTGAGGGTTTAAAGGAGTGGCTTGTTCTCTGGGCAGTATCTCAAAACCCAGACGCAGGGCCTGTCTGAGGTGGAGGTTGAGTACGAGGTGCCCTGGGTTGTCTAGTTTGGGCATGTTGCTGTTGAGGCCTAGTGGATCTACCCCTAGATGTTTGGGAGTAATATCTGCGTGGCCTGTAGTAAGGCCTCCTTGTTTCTCTGCGGGGAAGTCGTCGAGGAGGCTGTGTGGAAGGATCCTGAGGTATTTGGGACAGTTGACGTAATGTCTCTGTGTGATCCTTCAGTTGTTGTACTGCCTCTTGTACTTTTTCTCCAAATAGGTTGTCTCCCAGGCATGGAAGATCAACAAGTTTTTCCTGAACCTCAGGCCTGAGGTCGGATGCCTTGAGCCATGCATATCTGTGAGCAGCAATGCCTGCAGCTGCAGTCCTGGAGGCAGTGTCGAAACTGTCGTAGGCCGCTCTTACTTCATGTTTACCTGCTTCCAGGCCTTTATGTATTATGGCTTGTGCAGGTTCTTGAAGCTGTTCACACAAAGAGTTTGTAATTTCCTCTATCTGCTTCCATAAATTTCTCTGATACTGTGTCATGTACAGCTGGTATGCAGAGATTCTTGAATTTAGCATTGAAGAGTGATATATTTTTCTTCCCAAGGAATTGAGGAAGCGATGATCCTTGCCAGGTGGAGTGGAGGAGTGAGGGCGGATTCTTTTTTATTTTTTCTGGGCAGATTCAACTACCACAGATTGATGTGGTAGTTGTGCCTTTTGGTACCCTGGTGCTAATTGTACCAAGTAAGATGAATCTACCCTTTTGTTTACAGATGAAACTGTGGATGGATGCTCCCAGATACGGTGTTGCAGGTCTAAGAGCACCTCATGAATTGGGATTGCCAAAACTTGTTTGGGTGGATCCACAAATTGCAGGACCTCTAAAGTATGTTGTCTTGAGTCCTGTTCTGCTTCCAATTTAAAAGGAATGGTGTCTGCCATATCCTGTATGAAATTTGAGAAAGACAGGTCTTCAGGTGGGGACTTCTTTCTGGGTTCTGGAGGTGAGGGATCCGACATGAAGTCCTCAGAAGAGGAGTCCGTATCTTGACTAGCCCAAGAATCCTCTTCTTCCTGTCTATAAGGTGGTTTTGAAGTGGATCTCGGCGGAAGATGTAGTCCTGATGGACCTGGTAATGGGTCGTGGGAGTAGATGGAAACACATGCTCCCCAGGCTTTTTAGGTAAGGTATCTATGACATCCTGATACCTTTGAAGCAGACGTTGGAAGGATGGTAGGTCATAAACATCAGTGTCATCCATCGGTGTTGGCCTCGATGGAACTGAAGTTGGTCTCGACGTCGACAGCGGCCTTTTTCCTGATGTAGGCGGCAACAAAGGCATCGATACGGGAGTAGTCGATGGCAATTGCGCATATATCGACGTCGATGTGGTTATTATTCTTGGTGTTGACGTCGACTCCTCTAGTGTTCTCGGTGTCACTGTGGACACCGGCATCGGTGGTCCCACCAGCATCTGCAAAGTTGCCGGCATCGATGCTTGGAGCATCGGCATCGATGAGCCCGTCGGAATTAGCTGTTCCCTCAAAGCCTGTGATATCGCTTGTCTGATGATATCAGACAATTCCGGCGTTACAACTGATGGTACCAGAGCAGTTGTAAGCGGTGGCGAAGGCTGAGGCATTGGATCCCCTGCAGGGCCCTGCGGGGGATCAGAAGTCGAGATCGGGGGATGAGGCCCAGACACCGAGGTTTCCTCCGAACATGGCCGCTTTGCCGTCGACGGATCCTGGGACGTGGATTCAGTCATCGATGACCGTCGATGTCTATGCCTATGTTTTGGCTTTTGCGGGTCAACGGATTTCGTCGATGTGGATGAAGACGATGAATGATCTCCAGTAGCAAGCGCTTTGTCGCTCCGGCCGGAGACGATCTTGATGATGTCGAAGGCGATGGTATTAACTGGAGATGGAATAAATGTTCCATTTTTTCCAGTCAAGACTTTCTGGTTTTCGGCGTCATTTCGGCACATTGCGGACAATTTTTCATGTTGTGATTTTCTCCAAGACATATTACGCACTCGAGATGCGGATCAGTAAGCGACATCTTACGGGCGCATACCGGACATTTTTTAAAACCGGTAGCCATATTGCTATCGACGGCTGTCGAGGCAAACAGCGAATTTGTGAGAAAAAAAATTTTCTCCTGAGGAGAATAAAATTGAGACCGAGGTACTCACCAGCCGGTGAAGAAAGGCCCCTTGAGAGAATTGTGAGAGAGAATATCTGAAATAATATGACTTTTTAGTCACAAAAGTATTGAGAAGTTCTCAATGGCTCCTACCCCGCGATGCTTACTGCAGCGAGGAAAGACGAAGACTGAAGAGAGACACCTGTGGCAGAGAATATCATAGCATGCTGGGCATGCTCAGTGCCCTCACAGGGCCAGTCAAAAGTTTCTAGAAACTTTGACAGAAAGCTTTCCCGCTTTAGGGCTCCGTCAGTGACGTCACCCATATGTGAGGACTAGCATCCTGCTTGTCCTGGGATAACATGGGAAAGTCTGTCTGGGCATTTCTCAGCTTGCAATATTAAAATATCCTGGGTGTGATAAATGTAACATGTGATGCTGTAAAATACCTATGAGATGTAGTAAAATAGCACACAATATGGTATCTCAAAAATTACCCTAACCATGCCCCTTTTTTTGATCGCAGGCGCTATTCATATGAAATTTTTAGCAAAATGATAAATCTAGGTAATTGGATTTTTTTTTTGACCGTCACAGTACACTAAGCCGATTGCAATGTATTATCCACTATGATGCCTAGATCCTTTTTCTGAGTGGTAACATCATGAAATTACAGCATGGATAATTTTTCCCTATATACATCACTTTGCATTTGTCCAGATTAAATTTCATCTGCCATTTGGATGCTCAATCTTCTAGTTTTGCAAGGTCCTCCTGCAATTTAATCACAATCCATATATGATTTAACTACTCTGAATAATTTTGTGTCATCTGTAAATTTGATCACCTCACTCGTTATAGCCCTTTCCAAATCATTTATAAATATATTGAAAAGTACTGGTCCAAGTAAAAATCTCTGAGGCACTCCATTGTTTCCCTTTTCCCACTATGAAAACTGGTTAAAACACAGGAGACAAAGAGTAGGATTAAATGGTCATTTTGTAATCCAAAAAAGGACACCACCTCCTATCCCAAGACTTTTTAAGTTTAATAGAAGACTGTCATGAGGGACTTTGTCAAATACCTTCTGAAAATCCAAATACACTACATCTACCAGAAAATCTTTATCCATATGTTTATTAACCCCTTTAAAAAATGTAGATTTGTGAAGCAAGATCTATGCTGGCTATGTCCCATTAAACCTCTATCTATATGTTTATAATTTTATTCCTTAGAATACTTTCCCCTATTTTTTCTGGCACTGAAGTCAGGCTCACCAGTCTATAATTTCTTGGATTACCTCTGGCACCCTTTTTAAATATCGTGGTTACATTGGCCACCCTCCAGTCTTCAGGTACAATGGGCAATTTTAATGATAGATTGCAAATTTTTACAAATAGGTCTAAAATTTCATTTCGGAGTTATTTCAGAACCCTAGGGTGTATACCATCTAGTCCAGATGATTTACTACTCTTCAGATTGTCAATCTGGCCTACTATATTTTCCAAGTTCACTATGATTTTAGGAAACACAAAATGAGCTAATTCACTTATTCTCACTCTTCTTTCTGGTACCAAGCAGTGCTTTTCTCTTTTATCCTGAAAATTAATTACCTGAAGTATCTACTATGGTAAAAAAAAAAAAAAAAGAATTCCCACATTTATTTGTTCTAGAGGGAAAGGAACTGAACTGAACCCTGACTTCCCTGGTTCAGGGCCCACTGCTCTAACCATTAGGCTACTACTCTGAGTAAGGTGTTTCCCACATCTTGATGAGGATAACATCTACTAATGCATTTGTTGGTAAGGTAGAAGGTTCTGCTGGTGTCCAAGATATTTAATATTTCCATGACTTAAATTCTTGGATCTGAGTCCTTGAGCACTGCTATGTTGAGTGCTTTTTCCATCTTCTCCACAAAGCTGGAGTATGTCAAGTACTCTGATGGAGATGTGTGATCCAGCAGCTCCAGAGGTGGGTCAGAAATGATACCTGTGGAGCTGCTGGAGGACTCCCTTGGAGAGTGAATACTAGACCAAGCAGATTGTTTAGAGTGAAGAGGACTGAATCCCGCTGAGGCAGATGGGTCATTCACTAGATGCAGACTTCCTACATCTTGAAGAGGAAGATATTGGTAATGGACGAACACCCAGAATTACTTTTTGAGGTGAGAAAGGAAGGATTCGGTAGGCTGATGGGAGTGTCACTTGTTTTGGTATGAAGGAGGCAAAAAAACTTTGTACTATGACTTATTTGCTCCAAAGCCTGGTGAGACCTCTGAGCTGGCCTCTTCAGACACTAGAACAGATTCCCATTCATTTGCTGGTGGAGGATGGAAGTCAATGGGAGAATATTGTATATAGAATCCAGAGAATGTAGGCAGAGATCTTGGGTCAGTAGTTGGGAGACTACTGACCCAAGTCTCTAGTGATGGGAAGTGGGAGCTGTAGCCTGACCTCTGCTAGTGAAGCACCATAAGCCACATACAGTTGCCTAGGTAGAATGACTTTTAAGATCTCCTTAGCACAGCATTCACCAGGAAGGACTGGTAGAACTGGAAAGTATTGATCTCTGTCTTTGGATCTCTTAGAGGCTGTAGAGCAAGGTGATATAGGGGAGAGGACTAGAACATCATCTGAACTTATATGGAATGTCTCCCCTTCTGTATGCATTAACTTCATTATTTTGGCAGCAATTTGCATTGATGCTTACATCAAGATTGACAGCCGATGTGTCGAGTGTTCAGCTTTTGTTTGCTTTGAGGTCTTTGAAGTCACAGACGTACTGTAATGTATTATGCATCAATGGCTTTGATGCAATGTGTCGAGAGTTGCTTTGTTTGCTTCAGTGTATCTCTTTGAATCTTTGATGCCCCATGTGTTGAGCACATCAATGCACCGTGCATCTAGTGATCTGATATAGTCTGCTTTGTTTGAAGTAGCACCCTGTTTCAAGGACTTTGACACATGGTGCACTGATTGCTTCGAAGGTCTTAATGCATCTTTTTTTAGTTAATTTTTCTTGATGCTACATCAATGATTTTCTCTTTTTTTTGACAGTACTGGAGTTGACTGCCCACATGCATTGAGCAGACTCGGTGCTTTGCCTTACTAGGCACTCTGACCGACTCCATGGATTATGACCACTTTGGGTTTGATGCATTTCAGGCTGTCCAATCTGGGTCATTCCAGTGGGAGGAAGTAGCACCAGAGGTTCTGTTTTGGATACTTTTCAATGATGGTGAAAAATAGTGGTTTCTGGAACTGGATCTCCTCTTACTCCTGTCTCTTAAAACTGGCTATCCTGGCCACTCTTGACCTTTGAGATCTCTGGGACATATCACCACACGCAGGACAGTTTGGTTGGTTGTGGTCCGGTCCCAGGCAGAGGTAGCAACATTCATTACCTGGCCACAAATGCAGGCCTTAAAGCCATTAGTAGTTTTCTTTGCAGACATTTGGAAACCTCAATGAGGTTTTCACAACCTTCACTTTTTTTTGACGAAAGCTGAAAGGAGCACTGAAAAGTGCTATTGTGGGTCACTAGGAGCTAGCAAGTAAGAAAAAATTCTGACTAAAAAGAAAAATGGAGAGACCGAAAAATCCATTTGTTCAAAGAGCAGACAAAAATAGATGGAGGAGACTCTGAAGCAACTCCCGCAGATGCTCAGTAGAGCTCAAAGCTCTACTAACTTGGAGATGTAGTTCCTTTCAGTGCCACCTGATGATGTCACCCACAGATCATGGCCAATTCATCTCTGCTTATAGATGGAAGAAGTAAAACAACAATTAACAGATGATAACCTTCTCACAAGATAAATAAAATATCAATAAGCCCCCAACCCTCATGTTAAAAATAAAAATATACATGGTTTTAAACATTCAATTTCCCACTGCTCCTTCATCAAATCCTATTGTAAACACCTGAATGAATAAACATGCTTTCAATGTCTTTTGGAAATATAGATAGTTCAGCTCATCCCTAATTAAAATTGTGATTGCTTAATTAATAATTGCTATTCCTTGGTTCTATGCCCAGGCTTATGGTCTGAATCACTGGCTGACAGATACATAATTACAAATAAATGTTACCTATTTCTCTATAACCTTTGTTCCCATATACATCCTTTTTTGAGCCTACTCCCAATATGTTAAAAAGTTCCAGCTAAGATTTGGCCTTGGTTCATAAAGCTTTCTATCTCTCTCGACCTGGGAGTTCTGAGGTTAAAGAAGCTGGAAGGGCTTCTTTAAATCAGGATGTAACCAGTCTGGACATTTTTGCTATACTTTTAGAATTGTTTGCTTCATGTGATGATCGGGATTCAACTTTATGTTTGTATTTTGGTTCTAAACATATTTCCTTCATGGGTTGTAAAATTCAAATTTTTCTAGATTTTTGTAGTGCTGCACAGATGCAAAGAAAGGAATTTCTTGATATGTGTCAGGAAGTATTAGCTTTGGGGTCTTGTTTTTTCCTACATTCCCCCTGTAAAAGTATGATTATTTTGTATCTTTATTAATTCTTGATGAAAATTCTAAAAAGAGGAGTTGATTTGTACACTGTAGTCTCTGCTAGCTGCATTATACAAATCAATTCCTTTTCAATCACAAAAGGTCAAAAATTCTTTAATGATGTCAATTTTACAATGGATACCTCTGAATGCGTCTAACACCCCCTAACTCCAACCCACCTCCTGAAAACTCACCCTGAATCAAAGTGCCCCCCTTATAATGGTCCATATATAGGAGTATCAGACTGAGCCCTATAAAGACAGACGCACGCACGCACGCTCTCTCTCCTTCCCCCTCATTGAACTAAAGTGGTGCGTGTAACATATGCGCGCCGGCCAAGGAAAATTGGCAGTTACACACTTCAGTGCTGCATGGCCACTTATGCACATATGTTGGCATTTTTTTGCGCACAAGGGGCCATATTTTAGTACCTACGTCTGATTTTATAACATACGCGCGCAGCCGAACACGTTATAAAATCCGGGGTTGGCGTGCGCAAGGGGATGCACACTTGTGCACCAGGTGCGCCAAGCCCTAGGGGAGCCCCGATGACTTTCCCTGTACCCTCTGAGGCCGCTCCGAAATCGGAGCGGCCTCAGAGGGAACTTTCCTTCTGACTCCCCCACCTTCCGCTCCCTAACCCGCACCCCAGCCCTACCTAAAAAAAACCTCTAACCTTTGTTTGGCAAATTGCACCTGCCTTTGGGCAGGCGTAGGTTGCGCGCGCCGGCCAAGTGCCGGCATGCGATCCCCTGGCCTAGAGGCCCTACGGAGGCCTCTGGCCACGCCCCCACCCGCCCCTTTTTTCAAGCCCCAGGGCTTGCTCGTGTTGCTGGGCCTATGCAAAATAGGCTTGGTGCACATAGGGTTTTTAAAATCTGCCCCAAGGCTTTTAAAATCTACCTTTATGTCTTTAGAAGAAGATTTGGTCTTCGTGGGATAGATTTCCTTGATTTTTCCCTTTGTTCTCTTCCAGTTTCTGGTCTTTCTCTAATAATTTGTGGTACTCTTATTAGCTCTTATGTTTTTTTCTTGTAGTGTTACTTATAATTCTTTTTTTTTTCTTGTCAATTGCTACTTCTGTTGCAAGTTAATTCTTGCAATTTATTTTATAAAATAAGAAAGAGAGACTTTAAAAAAAAAAGTTCCAATTGCATACGTTTCACAGAGTTGTAATATCTTTAATTCTAAAGAGGTCTCAACTTTTGGGGGATGAACCCTCCAGGTATATCAATTTTGATTCTTCCATCACTGGGTAAAATATTCGAGACAATGGTATTGGCCAATTAGTTGATTATTTAACTGATAATAAGATCTTCATAGACTACCAATGTGGGTTGCAGGTAGGCCATAGCACCAAGACATTGCTAGTTTCAGCAATCGATTTTATTTTACATAAATTGGATCAGAAGCATGATGTTATATTTTAGATGTTTCAGCAGCCTTTGATTCAGGTTACATCTATTGGTGCTGCAGCATCTGAATGAGATCGGGGAGTCGATATTAAGATGGTTTAGTTAATTTCTGGAAGGGCAATTTTAAAAAATTTGCACTGGATAACATTCTTCTTCCTGGATCCCTATTAACTTGGGTTTGCCACAAAGATCTTCTTTATTGGTAACACTTAACATTTTATTTATGGTCCCTGTATTGTAAATTACAGGATTTAAAAAACCTGTTTTTACATTTTATGCTGATATTCAATTTTTATTCCATATGGTTAGTTCTATACCAGACAGTTTTACAAATTGATAGTACTCTGGGTTCTGTATAACAGTTGATGAAAGAAAATGCTTTATATAGGAAAGACCAATTTTTTGCTGATGTCACGGTCTCCAACTCTAGACTTTTCCTCCCTTGATGTTGGAAGGGGGCTGTAGTTCCCTTTCTGGATTCTTTTGGAAACAGATAGTTTAGACCTGGGAATACAAACTGATTCTGCTTTTAAGTTTTTCCCCCATTTGAAGGAAGGGGCTAGAAATGTTTAAGGTATAGACATTACAGTCTTAAATATGCTATAGATAGGAGTGATTTTAGATCTGTTATTCAAGCCTTTGTATTAATGACATTAGACTAGTGGAATGCTCTGTACATTGGTTTATCTATAGGTCATCTCAGGGCATGACAGTTGTTGAATGCTGCAGCTCATTTGGTGTCTGAGTGTTCTTTGAGAGATCATAACACTCCAGTTTTGCAATCCCTGTGGAGCAGAGGATTAAACCAGTTTAACTGAAAAATGTGCTTAACTGGCACTGTATTTCCTGGATATTATGCTCAGGAAGTTCTCAGTTATTGGCAGTGCCTAGTATAAAGCTGTACAATTGCAGGAAACTTTTAACCAAGGTTTTTCAAGAGTGGCCCCAATATTGTGGAATAGCCTTCTGTTGTCTATGCGGCAGGTTTAGGATTATAAAGTTTTTAGAAAGTCCTAAAATTTCTATTTAATTCAGGAAGCTTTTAGTTCAAGTTAATGAACTGTATGCTGATGGGTTTTAATTATGATTTGATCTGTTTATTTTGTTTAATTGTGTTTGTGTAATTTTTGAGGATTATGTATTGTGTGTTATTTTTTTTTAATCTGCCTAGAACAGTTGTTCTGGCAATAAGCGTATTGTAAATGAGTAATTTATATTTCTACCTGCCAATTTACCTTTGTTTCCCACTTGTTTGCTGCTGGTGGGATTATTGGGGTTATCTTCGTCTTGGAGCTTCACCAGCATCTTTGCAAGTCTTCTGCTGCATTTATCATCTGCAGAGCTTGTTTGATGTGAGCCATTGCTGTCCAGACCCACGAATCAGCAAGGCTGAAATAAGAAGCTTTCATAGCATGTCCAGGAAATTATTGGTATTTTGCCTGACATTCCATAGTCTATATTCAATTTCTGGGTGTTTGCAAGGGTGATACTTCCATGATCCTGATCATGTCCCTAAAGATTTAAACTGGAGGATCACTGCATATGGCTGGTGCTCAAAGGAGATGCATAAGGTCTGTGACCCCAATCTAGCTTTAAGGTGTTATTCTACAGTCTATTTTTAAGAAATGTGGAACCCAGGAGAAAGAAAGATTCACTGGATCTGATCCTTTATAATTTTCTTTTTCATGAAGACTGATTATGATTGTTCCTTCAGTATCTATAATTCATTTTAGAGCTCACAAAAAAAGAATTTTTCTTCAGTTTGCCAAGTTTTTGCATGGCTATGTAACAGTAGAGAGTCCTCTATT
Organism: Rhinatrema bivittatum; assembly: GCF_901001135.1. NCBI lineage: Eukaryota > Metazoa > Chordata > Amphibia > Gymnophiona > Rhinatrematidae > Rhinatrema > Rhinatrema bivittatum. The sequence goes on along the minus strand of NC_042616.1, from coordinate 605,777,048 downwards.
TTTCCCCAATGTGTTCCTTCCTTTCAGCATGATGCCTCAGGTTTGACTGGACAGTAGGCCCTAACTGAGCTCGTTTACTCTTCTATGACCTCCAGCTTGGAATCCAGGCTGCTAGACATTTTCTTTGGTAATTTGTCCATTATGGTTTTTTTTTTTTTATAGTTTCCAGTGCTTAGACTGCTGCAGGAACCTTAGGCCCACTCTATTGGGGCAGATTCCTTGCCAGTTCATTCAAATGTAACAGATTGATCTGCTCAGACAGTTGGGATGTAACACATACTTGCCTCCATACATATAGTTGAGGGAGTTCTAATGCACAAATATAGCATAAAAAGATGAATTAAGGACTCAGTAGAATATTAGCAAAATTGTGGCCAACCCAGTCATCTTACCTTTTACCCTCCTTTTAATCAGGGTCAGATTTAAATTTATGGTGCCCATAGGGAGAGGACTACAGGTAGAAGGATTTCCTCCTGGAAATTAAGGTTTGGGGGGGGGGAAGTCCCATTTTAAGCACTTTCAGAATTTGGGGCCTGTTGCTTTTCCTAACTCCCTCCCTGCTTTCAAAAATTTTTTTTTTGTTTTGCTCTTCCCAGATTCTAGCACTTGACAAAATCCTACATTGTTTTATTTCACAGTTCTGGAAAGTTTGAAAAATGTAAAATGTTTGAACTGTAGATACACAATGATTCGTTAGAAAGGGAAAAAAAAGAGAACGGCAACTCTACCTTCTGAATGTTTGATATTGTGGCACGGTGACTATGATCCATAATGGATGCCTAACTCCATCACCTGTGCCCTCTGAAACAGAACACCCAGAGTTGATTACTCAGTATTAATTCCTTCTTTCCCAAACTGGATCAGTGATCATAGAGATACTGCCATCTTGTAAAGATCAAAACCTGAACATCATAAAATTGGGTTGCTTCCTATCAGTAAAAGCCCTCCTAACTGGGGATCATTATTAAATTAGTTATGTGGAATAAGAGACACATACTAGATTGTTCTGACTGACTAGAGCACTCTGCTGCCAAGTATATGAAATAGTGCTGTTAATACAAACATCACTATGGCAACCTGTCTTCAGTTGAAATAAACTTATGGGGTTTTTTCTAATTGGTTTGTAATAGCAATGTCCTATAGTCTGGCATTTCCTTTTTAATGTCCAGTTGCCTAAGGCAGATCATTAACTGCAAGGAAATTGCCTGTCAGTCAATATTGCTTAATTCCTGCCTAGATATGCACAGTTGTGCATTATATTACCTAAAGGGCAAAGGGAAAGAAAAAAAAATCCAGTAAAGGGTCAGCTAGTAGTGGTGCAGTAGGCTATGTTTAGAAAGGCTGAAACAAACGAAAACCAAACAAAAAACCCCCTCTCCTTGCCTTAAACCTAAAGTAACTAATTGAGGTGTGACTCTACTCCCAAAAGCTAGTCAAGACATGTATTAAATTAGTGCAATATTTCTCAACTTTTTCATGCCCCAGGCACACCTACATTAACAAAAATGCATGGCACACCAACCTTTGCGGAGCAGGCAGTGCAGAACTCATAGAGCCGAAATAAAATGCTGAAAATATCACTACTATCACTTCCAAAATTTAACACAAAGGGAGGGAGTGGGAAAAGACACACATGAATCCGTCACAATGGACAAATTCCCACTCTATACAAGTGCAGGCGAATGGAGAAGTCAGTGTAGAGCAGGCAGCCAGCTCACAGGCTGATGCAGAAAGCTAAGCATTCAATCTGTGCGCTGAAATTCAACACACAGTTTCCCAACACACAAGCTACTTTATATATTTTTTTTAATTCCTAATACAGAAAACGAATGCATCGGGAGTAAAAACGTATGCAGACAAAAAAAAACGCCTTAAAATGTGCACGCAGCACAGGCCGAACGCACATTTTTTAAGTCGAGGAGGGAGGCTGTACAGCCAGCCATTGTACACACAGGCACATTCAACCAGCACAAACTTACACAGCGACTGCCTGACAGCTGACTGCAGATCAGAAACACACACACTGGTCGGAAAGAAAAAGCAAAACCACATGAGCACAGTACAAAAAAAGGAAGGATGGTGTACTTTTGCAAGCCAGCAAAAAATTCCCCAAAATACGCCCACAAATAATATCCAGGAGAGCTACAAACTTGAAATCCATCACCAAGTTTGGCAATCAATCCTGAAGTGTAAAGCAATATTACAAACATAATCGCAGTAAAGTTCAGCCAGAAAGACAGCATCAGATGCATGAAATCACTACACTGCACAGGAGAAACTGAATCCGAGCAGTTTTCACCTCTCTTCAAGGCTATCAAGACTCCAAATTATTTCTATAAGTGCCAGCATAGCAGCACTGGAAACTTTCTCGAACAAGAAAAAAAAATTTCCAATGCTAGTAACTAGGGAGTTATGCCAGTGCACCTGTGTACTAGGAGCAAATAACTAATGTCCTCATTAGCATGTAATATCCATGCAAAAGCGATAACTCAAATGTACAATTTTACATGCACATTTTATGCACATAAAATTCCATGCTGCATTGGCAGTAATAAGTACAAGTACAAAATGCATGCACAACTACGTGTAAAGCTGCACCTTCTGCTGAACGCACCTTATTGCTTTGGCCTGTCAGTTAGTTACTTTGGTTGCTGCATGTTGCTGCCAGAGATCCTTTACTCCTGCTGCCACTGTTTTCAACACTCAGAGTGAGTCACATCTAGTGCTTGGTGCATGCTCTGCCCCATCTTACTCAGGATGGGGATAAGACAGAGATTGGAAGGCCTCAAAAGACCGGGAAGGTTGGGGATGCTGTGTGTAATGTATTTGCTAAACAATGCTATCATTGCCCAGCATGCCGCCTATTAAATTACCACACTCTGGGGCTCACATGATTACACATGTTCTCAGAAAGAAGTTCCTACATGTTTAAGAACCACCACTAGTGTCTCTTGTTTCTGTGAGGTGCTGTAAGCAGAGTCAAGGTGCTAGTTTGGATCTGAGCATCAGGCAAATGGTGATTTTTCCAGATCTGTAGGCACACAAGATGCTCTTTAGTGGTGAAGGTTAGAGGTTTCAAAGTTTAGGTATGGGAAAAGTACATGTGGTAAAACAAGGTGCTCAATTGCATGATACTGGATGCAGCCCATTGCAGGCAAGAGCCTGTAGATTACATTTGAGTGAGCACATTTGAATCTGATACTATTTTTCCTTTAAATTGTATTTGTTTTGGTCCCTGGTGTTCTCTTTGATTTGTTGGCACATAAGTATGCCATGGCCCACTGATTAGGAAACACTAAGTTAGTCCAATAAAAAGGTATCACCTATTTTTTTTGTTTGACCTTTATTTCAACGTTTTCAAGAGGATTAACATAGCTTCTACTCTACTTTAATATTTAATCTCCTTTGTAAGATGAATGCATATACATTTCCTCATAGATGAGGTGAAAGCAACTTACCAATGAAACGGGCCGATACAGACCAGCGCGCTCCAGTGGAGCGCACTGTTAGCCCGCGTTTGGACAAGGGTTTTCGACACGCTATTACCCCTTACTGTATAAGGGGTAAATCTAGCACGTCGAAAACGCACATCCAAACCCCCCCCCCCCCCCCGGAAAGTAATAGCGCCCGCAACATGCAAATGTATGTTGATGGCCCTATTCGTTATTCCCGCACAATCCAGAAAGCAAAATGTGCAGCGAAGCCACACATTTTACTTCAGAAATTAACGCCTGCCAAAGGCTGGCTTTAATTTCTGCCGGCGCCGGGGAAGTGTATAGAAAAGCAGAAAAAAAACGCTTTTCTGTACACCATCCGACTTAATATCATAGCGATATTAAGTCGGAGGCCCCAAAAATAAAAAAAATAATTAAAAATAATTTTAAATCCGCCCAATGGCCCGGAAGACAGGCACTCAATTATGCCAGCGGCCATTTTCCGAACCCGTGGCTGTCAGCGGGTTTGAGAACAGACGCCGGCAAAATTGAGCGTCGGCTGTCAAACTCACTGACAGCCGCCGCTCCTGTCAAAAAAAAAGAGGTGCTAGGGACGTGCTAGTGTCCCTAGTGCCTCTTTTTACCGCGGGCCTTAACTTGCCTAGGCCACCCTCTGAATCTCGTGCCCAGGAGAGTGGCCTGTGCACTCGCCGGCTCTCCCGCATGTTTTTCTGTATTGGCCTGAAAAGGCATAATAAACTGACGTTGTCTCAGACCTTACTAGGACTGGGGTTGCATCTAGTGTTTCTTTCTCTAGAAAGGAAACTGAGCACTATGTAAAAGGAAATTAATATAGGTCACCCCGTGGTTGATTTAACAAAATTAAGCACAGCAGATGTCAGAACAACATTATGTTTGGGAGAAAAAAAAAAACCTTGGGATTTTTTTGAAACAAGTACTAAATAAATTTTTATGATACAGCCTACAGTAGTTAGTCTAAGAAAAAAAAGTCACTACAAAATAATGTTTTCTGTTTATTTGGAAAAAGATAAATCGTTTTGGCATGCTCGATGATCTTTTCGAGTTCGTTTTGTTTTGTTTTCGCGAGTAGGCTTCCTGTGCCACTTTGTTACTAATATTTAACAAGACAGAAAAAAAAAAAAAAAAACCAGCTGCTTGCAAAGCTAAAATTATGCGGGCAAGGAATCAAGGTCGCGATCTGTGAGCAATTTACAAGCAAAAGGCAATCCAGGACAGCGGCGATTTTGTAGCCTACCCCCTCCTCCTGGACCACTCTGGCCTTGTTCGATGCGGTTTTGAAAGCAGCTCTGGAATTTGGAGAACCAAAGATGAGCTGTATTATACAGACAGATATATTATTTTAAGAAACGGAAATAAATCTTTAACGTGATGAAAGATTAATGTTGCTAGCAGTGCGCGTCTTCTCTTCTCCCCTCCCCCCCCTTCAGTTGAAGTTATGACCATAAACTTGGTCTGGGCTCGCGGGAGCTCTCTCTTCATGGTGGGTGGGTGAGGAGGAGGGAGGGGAGCCCAGGATTCCTCTTCTCTTGCCTGCTGCCATGCAGTGAGCAGATCGCTGCTGCTATCCCTGCCTCTCGGGCCCTCCTCCCCCGTACCTGCCTCCTTCCTGCTGCACGGCGGGCGCCGCCAGCACCAGCTCGTTCGCCGTCCGGCTCACTCTGCGGGGGGTGGGGGGAGAGGCAGAGCGGCGAGCCCATAGCCGGCCAGAAACCGGAATCGGAACCAACAAAGCAGCCCCCTCCCCTCCAGCGCGGCGGGGATGATGAAGGTGGCGCCGGAGGTGTGCGGCTCAGGCATCACTTAGGAAGGGAGATCGGAGCGAGCCACCAGCCTGGCGCTGCCCGGGGACCGCAGGCCCATGTGCTGCCTCAAGAACGGGGTAAGTGCGCACGTGCCAGCCCGGGGTCGGGCATTAAATGTTTGTTCATTTGTTTTCGCTTCATCTTTTCCTCGGTTCTCCCCCCCCTCCTATCTTCCACCTCGTTGTCTGGGTTTTCCCCTCCCCCCTCCGCCTTCTTCCACACACTCGCTCTTTCCTTGCTTCCACATGTAGCTCCACGAGCGGCCCCTTTAAGAGGCAGCTTTGCCTCCCGGTAGCTGAAGGTCATTAAACACAAAAGCTCTCAGCGCTGCGGTCCAATATAGCGCATGCGCCCTGCCCGAGGACTGGCAGAGACGGCAATATGGCGAGAATGCCTGGCAGCGGGGACTGTAACGCGGCCACCGGCGGCGCCGGCACGGGAGGGGAGGCCGGTGAGCGGAGCCGGCGAGGCGGCCGCCTGCAGCCCGGCAGCGCTGGCGAGGAGGAGGATGAGGACGATGAGATCCAGGAGGTGCAGATAACGGGGGACGAGGAGGAGGAGGAGGACGACCTGGACGAGGCGCTGCTGCTAGAGGAGGAGGACGACTACGACGAGGGGGAGGCGGGCGGCGGACGGGTCGTGGGGCTGGAGGAGGAGGACGACGACGAAGAAGAAGATGAGATGGGGCTGGACTGGGACTCGGAGGAGATCCTGGACACCGCCGCCGGCGCCCCAGTGGCCTCTGAAGACGGGCTGGGACCGGAGCCAGTCCATATGCTACGCCTGGACCAGGGAGGCGGGGGCGCCGCCGAGCTAGACCCGCTGCTGCTGCACGCCGGGCGGCTGGCGGCGGCGGCCGCCGCCGGGGGAGGCGTTGTAGGGGGCGGCGGTGGTGACGCGCAGCGGCCGGAGCGGGCCCGGCTGAGCGAGAACACCCGGCTGGCCACGCGCTACGCCGTGCGCATCTTCCGCGAGTACCTGAGCGAGAAGGCGCAGAGTCCAGACTTCGAGACCATGGACAAGGAGGCGCTGTGCCGCGTGCTGCGCTCCTTCTACGCCGAGGCGCGCTCCAAGAGCGGCCAGCTGTACAGCAAGTCGTCGCTCATCAGCATCCGCAGCTCCCTCAACCGCTACCTCAACGAGCCGCCCTACTGCCGCACGCTGGACCTCACCAAGGACCCCGAGCTGCGCAGCGCCAACCTGACGCTGGCCGCCGTCATCCGCAAGCTGGAGGAGCAGGGCGCCGGGCCGGTGGTGCAGAAGCAGGCCATCACGCGCGCCGACCTGCGCAAGCTCTACACGTCGAGCGTCTTCGGCGGCGCCAGCCCCTTCGGTCTGCTCAACAAGGTCTGGTTCGAGACGTGCATGTACTTCTGCACGCGCGGGCGCGAGAACCAGCGCGAGCTGGAGGAGGACTCCTTCGGCCTGGCCATGGACGAGGACGGGCGCAAGTTCGTCTACTTCAAGGCGCTCGGGCCCTACCACAAGTCGCGCTCGTCGGCCTGGAGCAAGAAGCGCGCCGAGACGAGCGACGAGGAGAACCTGCCGCGCATGTACGAGACGGGCACGGAGTACTGCCCGTACGCCAGCTTCGTCAAGTATCTGGCCAAGCGCAACCCCCTCTGCCGCGCCTTCTTCCAGCGGCCCCGCGACCACTGCAACGAGGCGGACGTCACCTGGTACGAGAACAAGGCCATCGGCAAGAACCTGCTGGGCACGCGCATGCAGATGCTTTCCAAGGCGGCCAAGCTCTCCAAGACCTACACCAACCACTGCATCGGCGCCGTCTCCATCGCCACCCTCAACAGCATCGCCGGCATTAGCTCGCGCCTGGGGCCCCCCGGCTACGCCGAGCCGCTCAACGGTGCCCGCCACCGGCACCTGGGCAACGCCTTCATCCTCCCCAAGCCCGGCCCGCCGGCCGAGGCCAAGCCCGAGGCGGTGGCGGCGGCGCCCAAGCGGCCCTTGTACGAGCCGCTCTACGCGGGCGAACAACTGCGCGGTCCGCCTTCGCCCAAGAGACTCTGCCTGCGGCCCTCCGAGCCCGTGGACTGCGTGCTGGTGGTGTCCGTCAAGAACGACGCCCTGCCCCTGGGCCCGGAGGCCAATGGACACGTCCTCGCCGGCTCCCCTGCCCTAGTTTCACCGACCCAGGTAATGGAAATCTAGGGGGTGGGAAATCTTTTCTCTTCCAAAGCCACTTCATCGTTGCCTGGTTCTCCTGATAGGTTTGCACCCCCCCCAATTCACCTAGAATCGTTCGAACTGTCGCTGCCAGTGGTAGCTTCAAAGGTTGCCTCCAGAGCTGGGCTACTTCAAGACAGCGTAATTAGTACATAAGGGCTTTCCATTTAAGTTATTAACGTGGGCTTGATTGAAGAAGTTAATGGATTGTTCCAGGTTATAAATTCGTTGGATGACCAGGAACACCTTAAACCACTATGATTGTCTTGAGTTTAAAGCCTAATCTTAACTCTGATCACATCTACATCTTTTTTTTTTTTTGTCTGTTCATAATTTCTTGCTTAGTTCTGAAGTGACTTCTCAGCACAGTTCTGTCACTGGAATTTCGCTGTGGATCTTTATATTGACATTGTTGCAAGTTAGTTACATGTAGTATGTTTGGGGTTGGGGGAGGTTAGTCATAGACTGTTTGCTATCTTACCGGCCTCTAGTGAAAACAAATTCTGTAAACTGTTTTGAGGCGTTTTTCTTTGTCATTTGTAGTCTGCCCTGTTGCAGTTCTGACTTACCCAATTTGTTTTGATTTTAAGTTAAATACAAGATCAGCATAACCATAACAGAGGTACACAACCAATGGAGAGATGTTTCAGTACTCAGCACCACACTTGTAAAAACATGGCAAAGGATTTCAGAAACATTTCATACTTTGGGACCAAGCAATTATTATATTTTTGAACTTTGAATAAGAACAGTCATTCATGAGAGTTGTATAACATGCTTGCAGTGTCCAACAATAGTATTACCAGTTTGGGCAGGAAACTGACTGCTTTTTCACTGTATTTGGCAGATGTGCACACTTTATTTGGCATAGTAACTATTTTTTAATTTTAAGCATTTATTTTTCGTGATTTGTAAAACTAGTTTTCAGCATGTTCTTTCTTTTTACATGCACAAAACAAATGTGTGAAGATATACACATGTCTCTATTAAGAACTACCCTCTTGGCTAATATTTACTTTTTTAGTCTTTGTACTTGGTGTTTGTCCTCAGCTTGAGGTCAACATTATTCCAGACTAGCAAAATGCTCAAAACTGAAAGTACAGCATTGATTGGCTGCTCTGGCTAGCACAGCAGAAAGCAAAAGGAATCTCATGTAAGCAGATAACTTGTATGCAGCACAAGCACAAAAAGGGAGAGAAAATGTACAGAAATTACTTCAACTTCCCCCCCCAGCCAACAGTTTTTGGTAATAAGTTATACCAGGAGTATTTTCTGGGAATCTAATAAGGGACTCAGAGAGTTGATTGCCTGGAGCCTCACCTTTCCCAGCTGGACATTAATCCCCCAGAAAATGCCTTGGACCTGGGTTGTTAGAACTTAATTGTACACACAATTCCTGGCCCACAATTGGCCAAGTGTACACATGTGACAAGTCAGGGAGTTTCACTGTTCACCTCATTTGACATCGGAGGTCAATTCCGTAGGAACATAACTGGCTCTGGCTGTTATTCACTTCTGACATCAAATGCCTTCCCTTAGGCACTCTGAGGGCTTGGAGAGATTGAAGCAAATAATGGGGAAACCTCAATATAATAACTGAAGTGTTTCATTACTGATTTTCTCAGTCTGCTTTTAGTTAACATTTACTCAGGATAAGAACTGTTGTTTCACCTTGGGTTTCAAAGGGCTTCTATTCTTTTATATTGCAAACACCACGTGGATATGAATGTGGTTAAATGTTTTGAGGGTATTTTTTTGGTGTCATCATTTTGAAAAGCAGAGCTTTTTAGAATTCATTTTCTTATCGGGGGGGGGGGGGGATTTGCTTGCTGCTTATTGTCGGTTGTGAGCTAGTGTGAAATGTTTAGTATTGGAGCTTTCAAGGTCCTCCTTAAACCAAAACAGGAATTAGCCAAGGCCCCTAGTTTTCTGCAGGAGGCCTGTGATAAGACTTCAGCAAGACAGCATTTTACAATTGTTTGGTATGGACATACAGTGACCGTTGGCCTTTTTAATGGAAAGACCAAAAATGTGCTCCTAAGTAGAAAGTGAGCGGGAGTGGTTTTAATATTTTATTAGTTAAATATTCAGTGCTGTTTGGTATGGGGAGGGGGGGAGATAGAATGAGCTCTTGCACAAATATTCACAGCGGTTTCCTGTTTATTTTCTCACTTTGCATTGTAAGGCTGTTGCATAATGGGAGGTAATGAGTAAACAGTGTAAAGTGGTGTTTTGTATGATTCTTTGTGATGTTCAGCTTTCAGATAAATATCAAGTGCTTGTTAATTACCTGCCTTGATGGTACTTTGAATAGAAAACATAAGCTTCATTTTTATTCATCAGCTTTTTGTGCACCTGCTATTCTCAGACCAGGAGTTCATTCACAGAGGACAAAAGAGCTCTAATTTTGCACCTTCTTAAACAGATTGTGACTGGTTTCCCTAGTCATCTAGTTAATGTTCTGTTCAGTCTGTATGAGGCTTCTTCTGTTACTACTGGTTATGTCCACCAGGCAGAGCCTATACTTTTGAATTGTGCCAAGTTCTTTTTAAATATATAATTGTGGGCTGTTAAAATAAAACCAAAAGAAGTAGTAAACAACCATTTTTGGACATCTTTGTAGGAATTAATTTTAGATACCTTATTTAAAAACTGAGAGGAAGAAATTGTGAAATTAAAAAATAAGAACATAAGATTTTGCCATACTGAGTCAGATTGAGGATTCATCAAGCCCAGCATCCTGTTTCCAACAGTGGCCAATCCAGGTTACAACTACCTGGCAGGATCCTAAAAGCCAAATAGATTTCATTCTGCTTATATCCAGGGATAAGCTGTAGATTTCCCCAAGTCCACCTTAATAATGGTGTATGGACTTTTTCCAGGAACTTATAGCAACTTTTTTTTTTTTTTTTAATCCAGCTATACTAACAGTTTCTACCCCTTCCTTTAGCAACAAATTCCAAAGCTTAAATTGTGTTGAGTAAAACATTTTCTCCTATCTGTTTTAAATATACTACTTAGTAACTTCATGACATGTCCCCTAGTCTTGATTGTTTACTCTTTCAAAAAGTACAAATTTGCATTTACCCATTCTATTCTGCTCATTGTTTTATAGACCTGTATCATATCTACCCTCATCTGTCTCTTCTTCTCCAAGCTGAAGAGTCCTAAACTCTTTAGCCTTTCCTCTCTGTTATTGTGGTCATCCTTCTCTGTACCTTTTTTAATTCTGCTATCTCTCTCTCTTCTTTTTTTTTTTTTTAATATATGGTGACCAGAATTTCACACAGTACTCGAGATGCAGTCACACCATTTAGTGATAGAGGCATTTTGATAGTCTCTGTTTTATTCTCCATTCTTTCCCTAATAATTCCTAGCATTCTATTTGTTTTTTTGGCTGCTGCTGTACATTGAGCAGAGGATTTCAATGAATTGTCTACGATGATGTCTAAATCCTTTTCCTGGGTGATGACGCCTAATGTGGAACTTTACGTTTAGGCCGATGCAAAAAAGTGCGTAAAAAAATATGCGCGCATCCACCACTCCTGGGTGCCCGATGCAATATGTAAATGAGCTGTTGCACTAAAATGGACATGCTAGGGATAAATTGTGTGTCCCTCGCATGTCCATGGCATCTGGCAACCAGGAGACCTGGCTGTGCCCAAGTTAGGAAAACAGTCCATTTACAAGCACCCCTTTTTTTCCCGTGGCAGCTATTTTACCGGCAGAATAACGCATGTATAATACACCCGGCCCAGAGCGTGTATTTTGTACGCCCTGAATTTTTTATTTATTTTTTTTTAAACATCAAGACTATTTTTTGCATGGTGTTGCTTTCTGTGGTTTCTCCTACTTAGTATCTTCCTGTTTCTAAGTTGAGCCTTTGACGTGCGGGAAGACTTAAGAACATAAGAATTGCCATACTGGGTCAGACCAAGGGTCCATCAAGCCCAGTATCCTGTTTCCAACAGTGACCAATCCAAGTCACAAGTTTCTGGCAAGTACCAAACATTAAACAAATCTCAAGCTACTATTGCTTATTAATTAATGGACAATGCCTGCTCCAGGGCAGATGTACATTTTTATGGGCTAAAAAGTGCTCCTTGGGCGCACGGGAATTTTTTGCATTGCGGGGTATTAGCTAATAGCCTCACCTACTTGGCATTTACATGTAATGAGCACTATTAGCTGTGCCTTTGTTTGGATGCAAATTTTGGACACACTGGGTCCAAAACATGGGTTATGGATGCACATCCAACTGCTCGTTAAGTTGTATGCTAGGCTGGGTACACTTTATTGCTTTGTCCCTATTGTGTAGCTGTAATTTAGGTTGCTTTTCCCTAAGTGCATCACTTTGCACTTGTCCACATTAAATGTTACCTGCCAGTCTTGCAAGGTTCTCTTGCAATTTCTCACAATCCTCTTGTGATGTAACAACTTTGAATAATTTTGTGACATCAGCAAATTTAATCATCTCGCTCAATGTTCCCATTTCCTGGTCATTTATCAATATGTTAAAAACCAGTGATCCCAGAACAGATCCTTTGAGCACTCCACTATTCACCTTTGTCCATTGAGAAAATTGACCATTTAGCCCTACTCTCTTTCAGTCTTTTAACCAGTTCTCGGTCCCCATAGAACATTGCCTCGTATCCCATGACTTTTTAATTTCTTCAAGAGTCTGTCATGAGGTACTTTGTCAAACTCTTTCTTGAAATCCAGATGCACCTTATCAATTGGTGAACTGGTTCACCTTTAGCCACATGTTTATTTTCACCTTAAAAAAAAAAATGGGGCTGGCGTAGTGGCAGTACCGTGCGAGACTCAAGGCTTGATTTCCAGGTCAGTTGGGAAGCTGCAGTGGCAGCATTTACAGCCCCTAAGGGGAATAGTCTTATCACATGGCAGCAGCACTTAGAAGTTAGATTTAGAGACCTTGATTGCAGAGTTCTGAAAGTAGCCTTAAACTGTCACTGCAGTGGTTGGACTAAAGGAGGGAGTGGAATAGAAAATACAAAAATCCCTGGTGGGTAGAAATAAAAATTCATGGACCCAGATCCCAGCCTCAGTCTGAGCTGGAAGCCCAAAGGAGCAGGAAGAAACTACCAGGCCCAAACAAAGTGGAAAAAAAATACAATTTTAAGCTGAATTTATCCCAGAATTCAAAACCAAATGGCCTGTGGCAAGTCTTCCCGAACCTGTCCCAGTGACCTTGCAGCCAGTCAACTTTACAAGATGTCCCCAGTGAATAGTCACAAGATAACTGCATATAATGGATCTCTGATGCATGCACATTTCTCATGTATTTCCCGAAAACCTGACTGGTTGTGCGATTGCCAGGATAGGTTTGGAAGCCATAACTTAATGGCAACATTCTGGATATCTATTCTCTCTTCCTAGTCTGGACATCTTTTATTAGTTCTAATTATTTAGCTTATAGAGTAATTTTAATAAAGATAAGAATTCAAAGACTTTGCAGACAAGAAGTAGGGAATGCCATGCTGGGTCAGTCCAAAGTCCATCAAGCCTAGAATTCTTTCCCTGATAGTGGCCATTCCTGGTTGCAAGTACCCAGCAGATCCCCAATAGTGGATCTGTTTCTTGTATCATACTCCCAAGGATGAGTGCAGGCTTTCCCAAGTCTACCTCGCTAATAACTTCATGGACTTTTCCTTCAGGAACTTGTTCAATCCTCTTTTGAACTCCCCTTTGTTTAGTTGCTTTGACCACATGCTCTGGCAAAAGATTCCATGTCAAGTGGACCAATTTAGAAAATCATCCACACTCTTTATCTCCTTCAAATTGAATAAAATTTTATGTAGATGTTCACTAGGGCCTCAAACAAAACTATGCAAAATTTTCAGCTGGATCTCTACTGGTTCAAGAGCTAGAGGCAGCTGAATGAAGGTCACTCTTAGAGAACTGTGCTCCGCGCAGTACAAAACAGCCACTTTGTCCGGGCACTGCAGCCAAACAACTCCTGTTGAGGGCCTGAAATTTTGTGGATTATTACAACCTCTGGTGCTAAGTTCTTATGCAAAGTTTGGAACCTAACATGAGTTTGCCACCCTTTTTATGGGCCAGCAAACTATGCGAACAATTTTACAAAATAAATTTAAGACCTACTTTGACTCCTCATTGCTCCTGATGTATACTTCGATTCAGGCCATAACTGGATCAGTAGTCATGGCCCATGACGTACATCTAGGATTTTCACTAGGAGGCTTTGCAGCCAACTGGAAGCAAAGATATAGTTATATATTTTTTATAATTTTTGCCATTTTTTGGGTGCAAATATCTCTGTGTAGTGTTTAGTTTTTTTTCTTTCTAATGTCATTTGAAAGAGCACCTTTTTTGCTACAAAAGTCACCCTGTTTCGTCTTGGACCCAGCCTTGCTTTGGTCAGAATTACAGTCCCAAAGCAAGCATCATTTGCATGTGTGAATGCACAATGTTAAAAAGAGCCATTTTTGGCATCCAACAGTGAAACATGCAAATGAGCTAGAGATGTGAAATTTTACAATACAACTGTTTACTGTGCTTACCACGCTTTTAGCTTTTGATACATATTTGTTTAGACATATTTTCATAAGTTAGTTATCAAAGTCAGTGCAAAACTTTGTATGCTGCTTAGTTGCTTTATATTGGTCAGTGGTGGCTGAGCCACTGCCAATTCAGCAAAATTGACAACCCCATTGCCTAGGGATCATTCCAGACAGCCAGACAAGGTACCAACCACAGGTTTCCAAGCTTTTATTTAAGCACAAAACAAGAAGAGGCAAGACACTACATATGAGAATTGCTTAAACTGCAGATTTCACAAAAAATCACTTAGTGATTGTTCCTGCCTTGCACATATTTTTGAATGTCCCATCAATGTGTGACAAAGTGGCTTGTGAATAAATGTACTGCCTCCCTGTTGAAGTTGTTATGTCTGCATCCAGGGTAGCAATAATATGCTCTTCTGGAACCCAACAGGTGTCTCTATGGGTGGCCAGTAAAATAACCTGGCAGGACCTTGGGGGGGTGCAAGAGATTGACCAAGACATCACGTTCCTCAGTTAAGACTTTGCTTATATGGCCAATCCACCACAATTTATCATAGATGCAAGCTAAATACCGACCAGGTTGGAAGCTGGATACTTGAAAGGCATGAAAATATTCACATTCATGTTCTAGAACACTTGCAATGAATGAGGTGACATCGTTCAAAGTTTTGCTAATGCAGATTTTAGTTGCATCAATGGGCTTGAATTAGTGATTTTCCCTTGTTCCAGCAATTGTATGACCATTGCTAAACCTCTCATCCTGAACAGGTCTGATTGCTTCAATGTCCTGCTTTGGCACAAAGAAAAATTTGATACAAGGGACACAAAAAGCACAATGGTGTCACAGGCCAGGGCACATTCCCAAAATCTCTGCCACAACACACTGCTAACATGACATTTACCATAGTTCCTTGTGAAGGTGATACTTTTGCATGTTCAGGCTTGCATGCAGTAAATAACACAGCACAATAAAATGTCCATTTTGAGGGATCATTTATAAAAATATGTCAAAGTAAGATGTCATAAGTTACAAGCATGGTAAGCACAACAAGCTTCGCTGTATTGTAAAATTTCACATCTTGAGCTCGTTTGTATGTTACACAGCAGGGTGCCAAAGATGCCTCTTTTTAACATAGTGTGTCTATGCATGCAAATGATGCATATTGTTGGCGGTCTTAATTCTGACCAAAGCAAGATCGGGTCCACAATGAAATGGTGATATTTGTAGAAAAAAAAGATGCTCTTTCAAATGACATAAAAAAGAAAAGCATTAAAAACTACACAGTAGAGATTTGCACCTGAAAATTGGCAAAAATTTGCTTTAAAAATGACAGTTTCTTTTTGCAATTATATCTTTGCTTCCAGTTGCCTGTAAAGTTTCGTAGTGCAAATCTTATACATATATGCCATGGGCCAAGACTACTGGTCCAATCAGGGTCTGAATCAAATTATAGGTCAGGAGCAATGAGGAATCAAAGTAGGCCTTATATTTCTTTTGTAACATTTTTCACATCTTTGCTGGCCCATAAAAAGGGAGGCAAGCTCACGTTATGTTCCAAACTTTACACTGGGACTTAGCACCAGGGGTTGTACTAATCCACTAAATTTCAGGCCCCTGAGAGGTGGTGTTGGGCTACAGCATCTGGCAAAATGGTCATTGTAGGTTGTGCGGAGCATGGTTCTCGGAGGTGACCTCCAACTGCCTCTAGCTCTCCAACCAATGGAGATCCAGGTGAAAAATTTTAGTATGGTTTTGTTTGAGACCCTAGAGAACATCCTGTAGTCGTAGTGGGTAGGAAAATTGGTGATTATTTTGTCATAGATTACACAACACTCTTATTTATAAGTGTAGAAGCTTATTTATAAGTCAGAGATTAAGCAATAAAAGCATATAAGATTAGAGTTTGCATTAAAGAAGATATACCAATGTGATATATCCTTGGAAATCCAGGACCACAACGCACTGGGAAACCAGCAACAGCTCATCAGGCACTTCATTAACCACTGGTAATGTCCAAAGGCTTTTCTTCTGAGCTGTTCTTTCTCTGATTTCAAACAGCTTATCTCATGTTGCTCTTTTTAAGTTAATTTTTCTGACTTTTGCTATAGTTTCTTCTCTGGGCTACTCCCATATATTCTTGAGGCCCCAACTGTCTGCTCCAGTCGCATTAGCAAGCAGTTAGGTGTGGCTAAGAAGCTGTTTTCCTCTGATATCTGTATTGTTAACCTCCTAAGAAACTGCTCTTTAATATATCTGATCTCATGACTTGTTTGTGTTGCAAGCAAGCTAAGAAAAGTGGCATATTTATTCTCAGAACTTATAGGCCTTGTATCAAATAATTACACTAATAATATCAGTGATTTCTCTGCTTCATTACTTTCTGTTGCAGTACAATATTCTTCACATAAGCTAGCTAACTGCTTAAAATAATTTCCCATATCTCCGAGCAAAATTTTGTTCGATTTGGAGGAGGTTGAGCATGGATTCCTGGTCCATTTGATATGGAATGACCCCATAGCTTCATTGTGCACTGAATGAAAAAATACATCCTATGATTTGTTTTAAATCTGCTGGGTGCTAGTGTCAAGGAGTGTCCCCTAGTCCTAGTATGGTTTGAAAGGGTTAATAACCATTCCCTATTTATCCATTCCACAACATTTATGATTTTATAAACTTGAATCATATCCCCTGTCTCTTTTGCAAACTAAAGATCCCTAATCTGTTTAGCCTTTCTCCATAAGGGAGCTTTTCCATCCCCTTTAGCATTTTTGTCTCCTTTCTCTGCACCTTTTCTATGTCTACTATTTTTTTTTGAGATGGGGCGACGAGAACACACAGTACTCAAGGTGCGATTGTCCCATGGATCTGTACAAAGGTATTAAGATATTCTGTTTTATTTTCAATTCCTAATATTCTATTTGCCTTTTTGACTGCCCTGCACACTGAGCTGAAGATGTCAAGGTATTGTCCACCAGGACTCCAAGGTCCTTTTCCTGGGTGATGACTCCTAACATGGAACAAGCATTGTTCATGTACTTGTAGTTGGGATTATTTTTCCCTTCGTGTATTACTTTGCATTTTTCCACATTAAATTGCATCTGCCATTTAGAAGCCCGGTTTCCTAGTCTCAGAAGGTCCTTCTGCATTTCTTCACAATTTCTTCTATTTTAATGATTCGAAACAATTTTGTCTTCTGCAGATCTGGTCACCTCACTCATTCCTTTCTCCACATCATTTTATGAATATGCGAAATAGCACAAGTCCCAATACAGACCCATTGAGCACTCCACTAATGACTTTTCTACATTTGGAGAACTGACCATTTAGTTCTACCCTCTGTTTCCTGTTTTATCCAGTTACTACTTTATAATAGGCTACTGGCTCCAATCCCATGACATCCCAATTTTCTGAGCAGCCTTTCATGAGGGATTTTGTCAGATGCCTTCCGAAAATTCAAAAACACTATATCAATTGGTTCACCCTTTGTCCGCATGTTTGTTTTCACCCTCAAAAATCTAGTGAACTGGTAAAGGAAGACTTTTCTTTGAAAAGCCCATGTTGGCTTTCCCTCATTAAACCATGTCTGTTTGTGGTCAGTAATTTTGGCCTGTACCCACCCACAGCCCGTCCCTCTGCCTGCCCAACACCACCACGAAGGCAGAGAGGACCGGCTTCAGCAACACCGGAGCCCTGATGGCAAGAAGAGAAGCTGTGGGAGATAGCTTGCAGGAGCGCCCCCCTCCCCCTGCAGATGAGAGCAGGAAGATGTCAGTGCAGACCGGCCTGCCCACCACCGAAGGCAGAGAGGACCAGCTGCAACGCCGGAGGCACTTGAGTCTGCAGGTGCATGCCCTTGGCGAACGCGCTAAGGAGCACAACCAAGGAGCTTGCCCAGCTGAATACACTACCTGGCTAGCTTGCATCTGAATTAAATAAATCTTAATCTCATCCCCTACCATACATATTTTAAAATGGAACCTGTCCACCCCATTGAAATCATCACAAGATATAGAAAGCATAAAAAGTGCCAAAGAACTCCAAAACACAAGCAAAGACAGAGAAAACCCTGATCTATCGCAAGTTAAATAACTGTTCCTCTGCAACTTCTCCCTGCCTAATGTTTACCCTGCTATTACTTAATGCACACTCGCTATAAAAAAAAATCCTACTAATAAATGATCTACTAGAGGAACTAAATCCCTCTATCCTCTGCATCACTGAAACATGGCTGAAAGATAGTGATAATGTCCTTCTAAACCAAATCGATCACACCAACTATATCTTCCACTTCCCCAGAAAAAAATGAAAATGTGGGGGTCTATTAATAATTTGTTTAAAAAAAAACCTCAAACTTAAACCCTGCAAAGTAGCAATAAACCCTCCCTATGAGGTTGCTATATATAAATCACCACTTCTAAATATTGGATTGATCTATTACTCACCTGGAACACTCCATAAAGACTGCTCACCCCTAATCAGAATCTTCACTAAAGCATTTCCAGCTCCTGAATCTCCTCTAATTGTAGGAAATTTTAATCTACATGTATACAACATGTCTAAATCCACAGCATGTGAGATCTTTCTAGATACGATGGAAGCCATGGGCTGGTCTCAGTTTATAACCAAACCCACTTATAAAGCAGGACACATTCTTGACTTAATCTTTGCCAATCACAATAACTGCATAATCAATTCCTCCCACAAGATATTACCTTTGTCTGATCACCAGCTAATAAAAGCAGAAGTAACTCTTTTAACCACACAACAAACAAACGTGCATAATAATCAACCCTTCACATACAGAAAAAAGATAAAACCGGCAATACTCAAAGAAACAATTAAAGAAAATAAATTAATTCAACCACAATAATGCCTCCTCATCCTTTTGAATCCTGGGATAAAATTATCAATGAAATAGCAGACACTCTTTGCCCAATCCAGAAAATAAATTCCAAAATGAAGGCAACACAACTAAACAAAAGAAACCTCGGTAGAACGAACAGCTAAGACATACCAAACACCCTGAGAAAATCTGAAAAGCAATGGAGGAGAATGCCAATCAACAGTTAAACTAGAAAAATACAAATCCCTATTAACAAAATACCGTGAACAAACCAATAAAGCAAAAAAAGAATACTACGCAAAAAAAATTCATGGAATAATATTTAATTCCAAATTACTCTTTGATACAGTAAAAAAATCCTAATAAAGAACCCATCCTCCACAGTCTCTAAAAACTGAGTTTTCAAAGAACTTCACTTCAATGACTTTCGCTTCGTCCTTCAATCCATTATTTTTTCAAAACTTGATTACTGCAACTCAATCTTACTTGGCCTCCCCTCCAACAGCATCAAACCCCTACAGATGGTACAGAATGCCGCAGCCAGAATCCTAACTAACACTAATAGAAGAGACCATATTACCCCCATCTTGAGCAACCTCCACTGGCTACCCATCAAACAGAGAATCCTATATAAAACCTTAACCATCATTCATAAAGCAATTCATAACGTCGCACCTATATCTCTACAAACCCAACTTCGTCCACACTTATCTTCCAGACCCATCAGAAACGCCTACAAAGGCACATTAGTCGCAGCTCCTGCCAAATCAACACTAAGAAAAAGAGCACTCTCCACTGCGGGACCACACCAATGGAATGCGCTACCACCAGACCTACGACTCGAACCCAATCTACCAGAGTTCAAAAAAAGGTTAAAAACCTGGCTCTTCAGGCAAGCGTTCCAATTCCCAGAGTGTAACTAGGCACCCTCCTGACTTTCAGATCCAACCTATGCAGGGTGTCACTAACACCTTGACACTTAATTTCATACCCGTACTTGCTTATTCGCATGTCTATTTAACAGTCATTATCCACCTTTATTTTACCACTTACTGCAGACCATTTACGCTACTAAAGTTTCTTGTAAAAATGTGAACACACACATACTATTCAATACACGAATAAGGTTATTTTGTTATTTGTTTATATTTGTTAAATATTATTGTTACTTTCAATGTTCCTTGTAATAATATTCAATGGTTGATTAGTTATTGTTCAATGTTCTATGTAAAATTACCCCGGTCTAACCTCCCAGACCAGGGCAACCTTTTCGTTACTTGTGAACCGGATTGATTTGTATTGCATACAGGAATTCCGGTATATAAAAATTAAAAATAAATAAATAAATAAACTCATGCAATGAATATGCCAGATCTCTGCTAAACAAAATCAACAGTCAAACAATTCTCCACCAGCTCATCAAGAGAGCCTGAAAAGAAATCTGGTCAAGCAAAATGGAACTCATTTGATACAGTATCGAAATCTTTGTAATAAACCAAATCATCACTAAAATGAAATCTGTCACCCACCCATTAGACCCTATCCCTGCTAGTACCCTGAAAACAAACAGCATAATAACTCCGTTATTTCCAACAATAATAAATCACTCACTAGCAGAAGGAATGATCCCCATTAAGGCAAAACAAGCTGTAATTAAACCAATACTAAAAAATAAAACTGATAGAATAGATGATTGGGACAATTACTGACTGATATCCAACCTGCCATTCGTCACTAAAGTCCTAGAAAAAGTTGTGCTGATGCAATTAGAAATTCACATTGAAGACAATAATATACGATACCCGAACCAATTCGGATTCAGAAAAAATCCACTCAACAGAAACCCTACTCTTTTTTCCTTAGCTGACCCTGTACTCCAAGGGTTCATTAGGTCATTTATCCTGGTACTAATTGACCTTACAGCAGCATTCAATACCGTTAACCACTCCCTGCTCTGCCACCAACTAAGAGAAATTGGAATAGACGGAAATGTCAACAAATGGTTCTTCTCCTTCCTAAAAGATAGAATATTTCAAGTAAAACTTGACAAATATCCAACACCTTACCAATGGATACAGGTGTCTCCCGAGGTTCAGCTCTCTTGATTACTCTATTCAACATTTATTTGCTGCCATTATGCACACTACTGGCAAATCTAGGAATCAAGTTCTTCCTATACGCAGACTATTCAATTCTAATCCTTTTCAACAAAACTTTTGAAAAAACTGCATTGTCCCTGTCAACATACATGAAGGAAATAGACAACAAAAACTTTCTCAACTGAAACTAACTCTAAATCAAAAAAAATCCTGAAATTGTGTAGTTAAGAGACAACAATAATCAAACTGACAACACTAGACCTAGGAATTATTATTACTCCCTCAGATCAAGTACGAGACAACACTAATATTCTCAACCCTAGACCACTGCAACTCCCTATTACTAGGCCTACCTTCATGCTTACTAAAACTGCTACAGTTACTCCAAAATGCCTCTGCTAGACAATTATTAGGAACAAGGAAATTTGACCAGATCACCCCCTTGCTGATGGCACTGCACTGGCTCCCTGTCAAATCCAGAATTCATTATAAAGTGTTAACCCTAATTTTCAATATCGTCAACAATGGTGACCCATGCTTATTAGGAGTCACACTTCACTTCAATACTGCGCACCACAGAGAACCCTAAGATCACAAAACAAAGGACTTCTAATGGTGCCTTCTACGCAGAACACACATCTAACACAAATAAGGGACTGATTGTTTTCCATAGCAGGCCCCAAGTTGTAGAACTCTCTTCCAGAGTCATTACTGCAAGTAACAGAAAAAAAATAATTTCAAACATGATCTGAAAACATGGCTCATTAGAAAAGCTTACGATTTTAACATAAAATAACACTAAACTGAAAACTTCAATGTCCGTAAAAGAGACAATTGTAGTGAAGTGAGCAGTAAGTAATGATAGATGTAAAGGTTATAGGTAGTTGAATTAGAATTTGCATTTGCTGCAATGCCGACTTTGACAATATACAAATAAGAAGTCTATAAATCTAATATTATATTGACCAAGAATAAGAATGTACATGAATAAGAACATGTATGTGCTTTTGGTTTTGACCTGGATTATGAATATTGACTCAATGTAATTTGTTAAAAAAGATTATGAACAATGATTTTGTAAATGTTTGTGATCTTGTTCTGGAACGATTATATAAAACAACTAAATAAAGTTCATGGAAGAAAAGTCCATAAACCATTATTAAGGTGGATTTAGGGAAATCCCTGGGATAAGCAGCATGGAATCAACCTTTTGGGATCCTGCCAGGTACTTGTGACCTGGATTGGCCACTGTTGGAAACAGGATGCTGGGCTTAATGGATCTTTGGTGTGACCCAGTATGGCAAGCCTTATGTTCTTATGTACAAGAGGTACCTGTTTTTTTGGCTTTCTGCTTATTTGTATTGCAGAAGGTTCTTCCTAAGTGTAAGTGAAGATTGTTTACTTGGAGATGATCTTAGAGTGTTAGCATTTTTTTGTTGAAAACGTCATTTATTATTTTGATGAGTTTCTCAGTCTTTTCGGTTAGAGCAGGGGTCGGGAACCCATGGCTCGCGAGCCAGATATGGCTCTTTTGAGGGCTGCATCTGGCTCGCAGACAGTCGCCACACTTTCCCGCTGACCCAGCTGCTCCCCGGTCCTCCTCCGCCCGGGCTTAAAATGCTGTCAGCCCGGGCGGAACACGGCAGGACAGCTGGAGTCAGCGGCACCAGCGTGCTCTCTTCTTCCCGCCCCCCCCCCCCCCCCCCGCGGCCCGGAAGAGGAAGTGGAGAGTATCGGGTGCCTGCGCGGCAAGAAGAGGCCACGCTGGTGCGCTCGGCATCGGCCCGAAGAAAAGAAGACTGCAGCGCGGCTCGGAGGAAATTGAAGAGGTTCAACCGCGGCCGATGGGACTCCGCCTCCGCGAAGGCTGAAAATGAAGAGGTTAGCGTTGGGAGGAGGCTGCTGCTGCCGCGAGTTCCCGGGGTGGGGGAGAGAAAGAGTGAATGAGCGCGCACCAGCGTGGCCTCTTCTTGCTGCGCAAGCACCCGATACTCTCCACTTCCTCTTCCGGGCCGCGGGGGGGGGGGGGGGGCTGTGTGTGTGTGTGAGAGAGATTGCATGTATGTGAATGATTGAGAGCCTGTACATGTGAAAGAGAGTATGTCTGTGATTGAGAGCCTGCCTGTGAGAGAGAGCATGAATGTAAGTTTACCATTGGGAACCTGTATGTGAAAGTTTGTGATTGAAAACCTGTTTGTGTGAAAGAGTATGTGTGTATGATTGAGATCCTTTGTGTATGAGAGAAATCATGTATATGTATGATTAAGAGCCTGTGTGTATAAGTAAGAGAGAGATCATGTGTGTCTGTGTGTGATTGAGAGCTGGTTTAGGTGATGGAGCATGTGAGTATGTGATTGAGAGCCTGTGTTTAAATGAGAGAGAGAGAGACCATGTGTGTCTGTGTGTGATTGAGAGCTGATTTAGGTGAGGGAGCATGTGAGTATGTGATTGAGAGCCTGTGTGTAAATGAGAGAAAGAGAGGACATGTTTGTAAGCATGTGAATGAAAGTCTGTGTGTTAGAGAAAAAGACAGCATGTATTTATGTGATTGAAAGCCTGTGTGTGTGTGTGTAAGCGTGAAAAGATAGACAGCATGTGTGTAAATGTGTAATTAAGAGCCTATATAAGTGAGAGAAAAAAACATGTGTATATGTGAGTACTGAGAGCATGTGTGTATAGGTGTGTCATTGAGAGCCAGTGTGAGAGAGAGCGCTGGTATGTGACACAGAGAGGAGAAAGTTCCAAGCAAACCACCCCGCCTCCTGCTAATTCAGAACAATCTCAGGACACCTGGATATCAAACGTTCCCAGGTATGCAGAGCAAAAAAATGTTTGTATCCTTATTATTTTTCATTACTGGGTCTTTGTGTCTGCTATTTTGAAATATTTTGTTGGTATCTGGAAATGTTTTATATGAGTTTTTAATTATTGGATATTCCACTCATCAGCTGTTTCGAAATATGTTCTTTTTGTTAGTACAGTTTTACTGCTGATGATTTTATATTTCTTGATTTGTTTTATAAGGATGGGTGATGTTTCTTTTTTCCTTTGTTACACTGCATACAGAGACTCTGGCTTGTTGCAGTTTCCAATTCAGTTTTTTCTGCATGCTTCTTGTTATGCGTTTTGGTCTCTTTATTCTATGTTAGGTGAGGGACAGCATGTGATTCAGGTGAGGTTTTCTGCTGGCGTGTAGTTTCTGTGTAGGACTCTATAGCAGCCTGACTTGGTCCGTTTTCCTAATAGGAGATGTATTGGTGTCTTAAGGCCTGGTGTAATATTTTCAGAGACTTATTGTACTTTAAAAGTGTGATCTTACATAAAATGCACACATTTACTTGTATTTAGTTTTAAACATATTGTATGGCTCTCATTGAATTACATTTTAAAATATGTGGCGTTTATGGCTCTCTCAGCCAAAAAGGTTCCTGACTCCTGGGTTAGAGCATATGCAGTAGTGGTGTATGACTTTTTTGTATGTGAAGAGTTGAAACTGGGCCTCATTTTCTAAAGTATCGCAGGCCTGCGATACTTTAGGGAATGAGGGGCGGGGGGCCGAAACAAGGGGCGGGCCTGCGATCGCTGCCGGTTTCGCACCCAATAGTGCCACCATAGAAGGTGTAGCTATTGAGTGCGAACTCGGACGCGAAAAGGGCCTTACCTTTTCATCGTCCACGGTGTCTTCGCAGAGTCGGCCCCGGTGACGCCCCGACTCCTCCTCTTCTGGGGCCGACTCCGCCCCCATGTTGGTATCACATGCGATAAGGGACATTTTGCGTGCGAAACATCCCTTATCACGTGCGATCCGGGTAGAAAATGAGGCCCTTAGTTTTTTTACTTCGATAATAAATAAAGTTATTCTCTGACTCCAAAAACCTCCTTGATTTGTCCAAGTTCATTCTTTTTTTTTTTTTTAAGGGTTTTAATAAATTAAATTGCTTTATATATTTGTGATTCAAGACATTGTCTCTCATTTCAGAACTGACTTGCAAAAATGACAGGAGTCAGGAGCCACCTTACAGACTTAGTATTATTTTTGTATGCTACACCAGACTAACACAGCTATCCTTCTGTAAATTCTGCACAGATTTGTCAAATTCACAAATATTTTAGGGTAATGCTAAATTATTTAGGATCAACTCTCTAATGTAATTAAGATCAACGTTTGTGTCACCACTCTGGAAAAAGTGATTAAGTGCCAGTAGTCTCTCTTTCTCTCTCTCTCCCCCCCCCCCCCCCCCCCCCTCATTGGCAAAGATTCTTTGTGCTGGATAGTGATATCCAGTCAGCTTCTGTCTTCAGTCACAAGCAGGGATGCAGGCTGGTCACAGAAACACGAGCAAAGATGCAGTCTTTGGGATGAATTTTCAAGTTACACATATAAAAATTAGCATATATCCGTATCAATAGCCTGTACTCACATGATCACAGTTTTATAAAAATTGAAAGTACGTATGTAGGTTTAGTTTTGCCTGCACATATGCACTAACAAAAGGGTGGTCTGGGGCACTGAGGCACAGGCTCAACAGTTATGCACACAAGTTGCTATTTTAAAAGTGATGCACATGCATTTGGCGACGTGTAATTTTACACCTGCTGATTATCTGGTGTAATTGCTGCTTGTTTATTGTGTATTGTCTGCATGAATTGAGGGAATTCAGACATAAGAATCAGGAGAGTCTCTGATCTGGAGAAGGACTGGGAAAACTGGTAATTTCAATTACACACACACGTTAAAATATATTGAATTCCATGCCCAAATTGGGTTTTACGCAAGTCCTACTTTAATTTTCGCATGTAAAATATGCAGGTGTATATTTTTATAATTGGTTGGAAAAGTGCATGTGTTCAATGCATTGAAATACACACAATGCATTGAGAGAATTCATGCAAAAGCATACATACATGTGCATTTTATAAAATGAGTGTATCAAATGCACAGGTTATAAAATACTATCAGAGTTCTCCTTGCAACCATATACACATGTATATGGGGGCCGCAAGGATTTGTTTGAAAGTCATTTTCTCTGTGTAGAGATCTTCTTTATTGGTGCTGCTCCTCAGTTGTTGACAGCAGCTCTGGTGATGATAGCTCTTTTTTCCTGGATTTTACTTTATAATAAGGGAATAGGCATACTGTATGCCTATGCATTAGGACCAAGCACTGCTTTTGATTGGATGATTCTACTTTTTTTTTTTTTTTTTTGTGAGGTGAAGAGTTTAGCTTTGCCTAGATGACTGCATAGGTTTTAGGAATACTGAAAAAGAAGCAATGTACAATAAAGGTTAGTTTTTTATTTTTGGTTTAAGGCAACTCCAGAAATAAATGGTTTTGGGGCCTTCTCAGTTTATAACCTTTTGTTTTTCTGTAAGGTCTCTATTTTCTAAGTCTTCCAAGGTGTAGTTGGAAACTCCAAAGTCCTTGTTCTTCCATTTCACCCCATCATTCATCAAAAAAAGTTAACGGATTGATAATGCATGTGTTATCAAAAAGGGGCGAGTTTATGGAAATTTGTAAGTTACTGCACCACGCAGTAACTTACCGCTTTGCGTAAGTGGTAAACATATTACGCACCACAGTAATCCCTATTTTCACATCCTGTGCTAAGGGGAGAGAGCGAGAAACTACCTATCTACAAGGCCCTCATAGCAGTAAAGTGTTTATAACTCTATAGGAGGGCCACCTGATAGGTTGGAGAGAGGTGTTAGTGGTGGTTTCGGGTTTAGAGGCCAGTTTCAAATGTAGACAGACGTACACACAGTACACCTTGGTGAAGATTTGACATCATTTGGAGTGAGGAAAGTCTACAAAAGATGAAATTTCTACTATGTTCTCTTGCCCTAGCTTATAGTACAAAATTGTACCATTGGTCAGACTGTGAATCTTAAGGAAAGCTGTGAAAATGAAGACCATTCTAAGAAAATTAAAAAAAAAGTTATAGACATGCTCTAGATAGGAAAAGGCTACAAAATAATATCCCAGTGCTTAGCTATCCCAGTGAGCACTGCTGATCAGCTGTGAGGAAATGGAAGATGCATCAAACCACCCAGACACTGCCTAGACAAGGCTATCCCTCAAAACTCCTCATCAGAGCAAGGAGACTTCTGAGAGAAGCCACAGAGAGGCTAGCAGTCACTTCAAAGGAGCCACAGAGTCCAGTGATTGAGACTGGAGTGGAGGTAAACCCATCAACCATATAAAGAACTCTGCATACTGGCCTGTATGGGAGGGTGGCTAGAAAGAAGCCATTATTAAATAACAACCATATCAAAGCACATCTGTAATCAGCCAGAAAGCATCAGAGTGATCCAGCTAAAATGTGGGATAACGTTTCGTGGTCAGATAAGACAGAAATGGAGCTTTTTGGCCAAAATTTGAAACGCCGTGTGTGGTACAAATCTAACACTACCCATTTCACAGCAAACGCCATCCTAATAGTAAAGTATGGGTGGCAGCATCATGTTGTGGGGATGCTTTTCTTTGGAGGGGACTAGACATCTTGTTAAAATTGAAGGACATGGATGGTGCAATATACAGGGAGATAACTGCAAGACAACCTGCTTTAGTCTGCTAAAAAAAACCCTAAAACTTAGGGAGAGAGTTCACCTTTCAGTAGGTCAGTGATCCCAAGCACAAGGCTAAAGCAACACAGGAGTGTTTGAGAACAAAAAGGTGATTGTTCTACAATGGCACGTCAAAGTCCAGATCTCAATCCAATCGAGAATCTGTGGCACTATTTGAAAGTTGCAATCCATAAGCATTGTCCATTCAACGTAAACAACCAGGAGCAAATCTTCCAGGAAGAATGAACAAAAATCACTTCCAAGCAGCATGCAAAGGTGGTAGAAACTTACCCCAACAACTTAAAGCTGTTGCAGCAAAAGGTGGTTCTACCAAGTATTGGTCTGAAGGGTTTGAATACTTAAGCAAGCAACATTTTTAAGTTTTTAATTTTATTTTGCAAAAAATGCAGAGAAATAATGAATTCCGACTTTGAAAATTTTCTTTAAGAGCATACAGGTTTGCAGTAAATCATGCTGTCTGGAACAATCTGTGTGTCATTTGTAATCCACACAATTCTGCTGACTTTTTAGGGGTTGAATAGATTTGCAAGCCACTGTATAGGCATTACCCTTTCTAGTGCTGGATATAAAGAGAGAGGTTTAATTTCTTACTTAATTAGACAATATTATAGTGCATTTTTATTTTCTGTATCTTTCATTGGAAACTATCCCAGATTGCTTTATAATAGCAATGATGAGTTATAGGTATGCTACTTTTCATAATAAAGAATACGGTGGAACAGCAGAGATTAGTAAATGGGAGCTAAGCACTGTAAACTATTGGATCCTGCAAATGAGAGGAATCTAGAGAAGCATGGATAAAGATTTTGGACAGTTGAGTAAATATGGATTTTGAGACCAGGCTGAAAAAATGTGAGCTCAGATTTTGTCTGTTTTAAAACTTTTGGAGCCAAAAAGATTTTCTTACATTAGCAATAAGAAAAAGTGGCTAGGCCATACCCTGTTTCATATATGCTTCTAAGTACCCTCTGCATGCTGTAGTCTGAGACAAGATTATGAACTGGATGCATCTTTGTTCTGACCCAATTACAGTTGTGAATTTAAGTAGGGAATGGAAGCAATGAGTCATGTAAGATCAAATTACGGTACTTTGTGAACTAGTAACAGCATTTCATGTTGTGTAAGGTTTGGCATGGAGGCCCAGGGGATTTCATAGATTCTGCAGGGGTAGACCAGAGGAAGGGATTATAGAACTGGACTGTGTGGTCTTTATCTACCATCTTTCTTTATGTTTCTGTCTAAAGGGGCTTAGAAAGGACTTTTTTTCCTTTCTATGCCTATTGAAAAATCTTTACTGAAAAAGCCCCAAGGGCAAGAATAAATATTTGAATTAAATGCTAGTCATAGTAACAGAATTTACTCTTTGCATTTCCTCTGTAGATTTGACAAATACTTAGCAAGTAAAGTGTCCCTACTCACAGCCCGATCCAGTAAAATCCGTGGGAGAGCGGACTAACGCCCGCTCTCCCGGCGCGCGCACCGGCCCCTTGCCGGTGCGAGCGATCCAGTATTTAAATTAGGCGACACGGTGCAAACGAGGAAAAGGAGGCGCTAGGGACACTAGCGCGTCCCTAGCGCCTCCTTTTGGCCTGGAGCGGCGGCTGTCAGCGGGTTTGACAGCCGACGCTCAATTTTGCCGGCGTCGGTTCTCGAGCCCGCTGACAGCCACGGGCTCGGAAACCGGACGCCGGCAAAATTGAGCGTCCGGTTTTCGGACCGACAGCCGCGGGCCGAATTCAAAATTTTTTTTTTTTTTTTTACTTTTGGGGACCTCCGACTTAATATCGCTATGATATTAAGTCGGAGGGTGCACAGAAAAGCAGTTTTTACTGCTCTTCTGTGCACTTCCCTGGCGCCGGAAGAAATTAGCGCCAACCTTTGGGCGGCGCTAATTTCTTAGAGTAAAATGTGCGGCTTGGCTGCACATTTTACTTACTGGATCGCTCGGGAATACCTAATAGGGCCATCAACATGCATTTGCATGTTGAGGGCGCTATTAGGTGCTGCGGGTGGGCCGCGTGTTTTCCTCCCCTTACTGAATAAGGGGTAAGGGAAAACACGCGTCCAGAGCAGGGTGACAGTGCGCTCCGACGGAGCACACTTTACTGGATCGACCTGTCAGTTGGGAATATTTACAATTCTGAGCCTTAACAGTTTGAGCTAATTCAGCTCTTATATTTAGCTTAGTAATGGAATGACCTAGCAAAACACCAGTTCACATTAGAAACTGGAATGACTGGTTACCTGAGTCTAAGGAACAGTAGGTCTTGGCATTGGCAAATGCTCTCTCTTTATGGGATATAGTGTCTTGCAATTTAAAATCCTATATAGAGCCTTTCTGACTCTGGAAATACTCTTCTGCTTAAAGGTCAGAAACTACATTATGCTGGAGGAATTGTGTACTCTGGCACTTTCTCCCACATGTGGTGGATGTACCTGGGAATCTCACTGCTGGTTAAGGGTGGAAAAATGGACTCATGTATTGAACCTTGGACTTCCATTCCTCTTTAGGACTCAGTAATTGAGATGATAATTTTTAAAGACCAGAAGCTGCTAGTATAAAAACTGCTGCTAGCAGCCAGAATAGTAATTGCAATCCCATTGGAGTCCAGTTGGATAACTGAGATCTGGGATATATATGGATATGAAAAACTGATCTTTTTAAGAGACCAAGTGGAATATTTGATGATATGGAATAAGTTGGTAGATGCTATGATTCTGGAAAGAGACCAAATATACTTGCTGTTCAGACAATATTATGGGTGTCGTCTTCCATTTTTTCTATTTATTTATCTTTCCTTCTTATCTCCCCCTTTATATGCAATAGACTGAATTGGAAATAAGAAATCCGACCATACATACATTGCATGGTAGTTTGTATTCACCTTATTAAAATTTTACAAAATAAATGCATTAAGTTAGTCCAATAACAAAGTATAACCTACAAATTTTTGTTTTACTTGCTGAAGTGTGGTAACAAGCCTATAAACCAGCATAAATGGGTGGCATTTAGGGTTGCTGAGATGCATGGAGAGGGAAATTTCCCAGCAGCAATGGTCAAACTCTGCATACCAATATATTTTTGTCTGCATCAGGTGAATACATTTTTTGCCTGAAAATATTCTGAGTCCAAGTGGGGGTGAATCAGCTAGTGCCTTCCTCCTAAATGACTGATTGAAACACATTGCATTTTGAGAGAAATTTAAGGAACACCAGTTTATGCTTGCAAACTTAAAACTTTGGTTAGCTTTGCATGTGATATCTGCTGTTCTGTGGGAAATGTGAGCAGCAGTGTGTCAACTCTATGCAGCAACAAGGCTAGACTGTTGGTTTTTCTCATCATTTTAAATTCACTGATTGTGTGAAATTTAATTTCTATCATCTCACTCTGTGGCAGGCTACAGTAATTAGAAGGAACACTCTATCCCAGTTTTGAATTTTGATGACAGATTCTATATTGTCTTATTGAAAGTTGTTTTTTTTTTTTTTTTTTAATTGAGTGGAAGTAATATTTTTCATTCTGAGGACACGCAGGATGGTAGTCCTTAAACATGGGTGACATAATGAGATGGAGCCCCGATGCGGAAAACTTATGTCAAAGTTTCTAGAACTTTGACTCTGCATACTGAGCATGCCCAACATGCCCTATACTATGTGTCCATGTGGGGTCCTCTAGTCTTTTTCCGCAGATCTGTAAGCCTCGCAGTCTGAATGAACCCACTTCGGCTATTTTTTGCCTTGTGGAAAACTTCATTTTTTTCACGGGTTTTTTCTCATTGTTCCATCACCAGATCCCTCTCGGTGCCCTCCTGTATTGTCTCCTAGTCAGGGTTTTTGGCGATTCGGGTAAGCTTCCTTTTGTGGTTGATTCCCCTGTGGCGGTGGTGCATCAGTGCCCACCGGCCATCAACACCCATTAGTGCCTCTTGATTCGTCCATCATGGCCATGTCCAGTTTTCGGCGATGACCCGGTGCCTGGGGACGATGCCCATTACAGATCGCATGAGATGTGTTCTCTGCCTAGGGGCATTGCATGACATCCGGGGTTGCCAATTATGTGCCCAGCAGCTCTTTGGGTATAAGTCTGAGTCATTGACATCTGCAGGACTGTCTGTTACATCGGTGTCACCAATGGACAGGGGCACCGGAGACCAAAGATAGTCGATCTCCTCCAGGCCAAGAATGTCTGGTTTCTAGTCATTGGCCTCTGCACTGGGAAAGGACCAGGTTGAGCATAGAGGGGATGCAGATGAAGCATCGGCACTGGTCCCCGTTGTTGCCCTGGCTTTTTCCACGAAGCATCTGAAGCAACTCCGTTGCGAGGAGTGCCAGTCTTCCATCTATGCCGGGGGTCCATGATGGTCTCCACTATCTGATGCCAGTCATCGATCCTCCTCGAGTGTCTAAAGAAGATATGGCTACTCCTTCCTCCCAGTCGGTCTTTACATCAGCAATGTTCGAGGAGGAACTGGAGGGAGGAATGCAGCTAGCGGTGGGCCAGACACTGCAGGATTTTGGTCCTGTGGCACTGTTGGCACCGGAACCGGTACTGCCCATACTCGTACCGCTTCTGGAGAAGCTTAGCGTGCTCATGGGTGTGTTAGCATCCTAGCTGGCTTCAGTTCCTGTGACTGCATCGGTGCCTGGCAGGGCATTGGGCTCTGAGCATGTGTAAATGTGCCAAGGGAGTAACATGAACGGTTGCGGCCATAGCTCAACATGTGTTAGGCTGATACCTGCTGGCTCTGTTGAATCTTTACTACAATGGCTGCCAAGACGATGACCCTCTGGCAAGACAGAAGGACTTTGGCCTGAGCCATGTCTAGCAGGGCTCCTATGAAGTCCAATTGAAGTGATGGGCTGAGATGGGACTTCAGGTAGTTGAACAAACCCTAGTGACTCCAACACCCAAATGGTTAAGTGCATGGACCTGATGGCCCCCGCCTGAGATGTGCACTTGACCAGCCAGTCGTCCAGATATGGTGAAACATGCACTCCCAGGTTGCGGAGGTGCACCATCACCACAGCCAAGGCATTTTGTGAAGACCCGTGAGGAGGATGTGAGCCCAAAGACAACATCTAATACTGGAAGTGCTGATTTCCCACCACAAATCAGATATTTCCTGTGATCGGCGAAGATCTTGATATGAGTGTACACGTCCTTGGTCAGGGGAGCATAGCCAATCCCCTTTTTATAAAAAAAAGGATCAAGGTGCCCAGGGAAATTATCTTGAACTTTTTCTTTTCTTAGAAACTTGTTCAAGGCCCTTAGGTCTATGATGGGACTGAGTCCTCCTGTTTTCTTTGGCATCAGGAATTACCTGCAGTAGAATCATTGCCCTCTTTTTTTTTTTTTTTCCTCTGGCGGTACGGTGATATATGCATACTGTCAAAGTAGCCAAGCAAACATGTTTGGGCAAATTTATATTTATTGTAGTTTTTTTTGTTTTTTTTTTCTTGTAGCAAACACAGAGAATTGCACATAACTTGAGACAATTATATAACTGGTTAAAAAGAGAAAAAAAAATCCTTCATGATCAGAAGCCTAAGACTCCAAGCAAATCTCTACATGTGTTTCTGTTCAAAGTGATAAGAACTAATGTGAATCCCCAATAATAGCATGAACTGACAGGAATACATCCAAATTTTAAAAACTGTTGACTAAGAAAGCCTTGGCAAGTTTAGTAAACAGAGTATTCTGTAAGATAACTATCTCAGGTATGCAGAACCTTTTCATGCTTCTGGGCACTTTTTTTTTTTCTTTTTCCTTGTTGAAGACTCTTCTTTTTTTTGTTTTTTTTGGGGGGGGGGGGAGACAGGGAATGGATAAATTTTGTGTTCAGTTGCTGCATGTTCTTTGGTTCAGACTTCCATATCAGAATCTTTAGTAAAATTGGAATAAATTATGTATAAATTACATTTTGCATAGTTCTGGTAAAAATTTCTTAACTAGTTTCCAAAATTTATGTAGCTCACCATCTTCAGATTATTCTTATTTTGATTCAATTAGAGGTATAGCAAACTACAAAGAATCCAGTCATATTTTACAAATGTGCTGGGTCATTTCTCATTTCGAATTAGGGCCTTAATGCTAATGTTAAATAGCGCAATGCGTGCTAATATGCAAATGTCACATTAGTTATACAAGTGGAGGAGTTTAGTTAGAGTTAATGGTAATGGGCAGCTCCTAACATCAAATACAATAGAATAACGCACAGAAATGCGGATTTTTACGCCGAAAATAACTACACCTTTTTTTCTGTGCGTTGTGCCTGAGTTAGCAACTAGAAAGGTTTTTATCGCAAATGCTGGTTTGGGGGAGGGGGGAGAAAGATAAGAGGAGTTGATTTGTACAATGTTTTCTCTGCCTAGCTTGATTGCAGCTAGGTAGAGAGTACATTGTACAAATTAACTCCTCTCATCTTTCATAGCGCCATATTACAGCAGATCTTCGCTGATGTCAACTTTGCTGTTCATACCTCTGACTGTGTATGTAAAATTGCTCCCCAAAACCTATCCCCCCCAAACCTCATCTCAAGTTAAGTGTCCCCTCTTACAGTGGTATAAATAGTAAACTTACATATTAAATAAATAGTAAACTTACAGCTACTTTCTTGCTCTACTGGACATTTCAGCAGCTTTTGATACCATAAATCACACCCACCTCCTTGCCCGCCTAACCGACATTGGCCTTTCCGGCACAGCCCTTAAGTGGTTCTCATCCTACCTCGACAATAAGAAATTCACCGTGAAAATAGGCAATCCTGAGTCCTCCCACTTCACCCTCGCCCAAGGAGTCCCCCAAGGCTCCTCCCTCTCTTCTACCCTCTTTAACATTTACCTCACCCCCTTGTGCAAACTCTTATCAGAACTTGGCCTCAAATTCTTTCTCTATGCTGATGATGTGCAAATCATCATACCCATTCAAGGCTCCCTCTCTGACACCCTTGAATCCTGGGGAAACCATCTCGCTGCCATCAACTCCTTACTTACCAACCTCCACCTTGCTCTAAACACTGCCAAAAGTGAACTCCTCCTATCCCATCACCCCCCTACCAATCCCGCACTCACAATTGACTCTGCTATCAAGATTCCTCATGCACAGCCCTGCGCAAGGAACCTGGGGGTCCTAATCGACCAACAACTGAACTTCAAAAAACATATCAGTGCCATACTCAGAGGGTTTCTTCAAACTTAAAGTCTTAAAAAACCTGAAACCTCTCCTTCACGCTAGTGACTTCCGCACTGTCTTCCAGGCTACACTGGCATCCAAGATGGATTACTGTAACTCCCTCTTTCTTGGCCTACCCTACTCCTCCTTAAAGCCCCTCCAAATGCTACAGAACACTGTAGCCAGAACCCTCTCCAACGCTCATAAATACAACCATATTTCCCCTATACTGAAGGACCTACACTGGCTCCCTATTCCCTCCCGCATCCTCTTTAAATCACTGACCATTATCCATAAAGCCTTATATTCCCATCACTCCAACTGGCTGGTAGATCCCCTCCAATTTGCCTGCTCGAATCGACCGACAAGGACCACTAACAAAGGGTCCCTCCATGTGCCATCCCTAAAGAAAGCACACCTCACAGCTACAAGGGATTGGGCTCTCTCCATTGCTGGACCTATGCACTGGAACTCACTCCCAACCCACATCAGACTTGGACCTTGCATCACCAAATTCAGAGCCCAGCTCAAAACCTGGCTTTTCAAACAACACCCTTGATGAATATTGAATTGTGATGGATCATGACCTGAATTTGACTATGAACTTGTTCCTATGACATTATAGTTCACTTGTTAATTGTTCCTATGCTTCTCTGCTCTCCTATTGGTTTTTTGTACCCCCTACCCTTCCCCTGTTACTTGTAATTTCCGTTGCTTTTGTTCCATGTAAACCGAGGTGATTTTTCGACTAACATCAGTATAGAAGACTCTTTAAATAAATAAATAAAATATTGGTTTCTCCTGCTCTCCATCTCACCCCTGCGGTGAATTAATCAGCATGTCATGCGATAAATGTATCTTGCATTACGGAAATTAGCTATGCGATGTGGGAGCAGGAAAAACCATGCCCCCATTTTTTTTTTATCGTGAGCACTATTTCCGCTATATTTATAGCATTTTGATGAATCAAAGTCATAGATTACTGCTAACATTCTTGAAAAACTAAAGATTGTTGTAACAAGGACTTATTTTTCCTGAATTATTTCACTTCTTGCTAATTATCTTCCTTTATGTTTGCACCCAGTTCCTGTTTCATAACTACAGTTCAGTATTTTCATGAACATTATTAGGCCAATGGGTCTATAATTGTCTAGTTTGGAATTGGGTTCCATAGTAAGTTGTCGTTTTTTGGAGATTTGATCTTTGTTCACTTTGTCTTACACTGCTATATAAGTCATTCAGGAAGTTGAACAAAATATTCATAAAGAAAATTGATTTGCCTTTCTTTCAAAATGGGTGATGGCCCTTTAAACCAGCTTTACTCAGAACAATGAACTGAGCAGAAAAGAAATCCTTGTCCTTCTCAGGGCTCTCATAAGAACATAACAAACTTCAATTATAGTCCTTTATTCAGTTGGTCCTGATTTAATTTGATACCTGAAACACTAGAAACAGTGTACAAATCAATCTGCTCAAAAATGCAGAAAAGGTAACTAGGAAGATTATCAGACTAAGGGAGAAAAGTTGGAAAGCCATGATCACAAATGCTCGTAGTCTGGGCAGTAAAATCCCAGAGTTGCATGCCTTAATGGTGGATATTGTTGCTGTTATGAAAACATGGTTCACTGAGTTATGACTGGAATACAGCCATACTGGACTATAACTTAAGGAAGGCCAGCAAAGGGGGAGGAATAGCACTTTATGTCAAAATAAGATCTAGCAACTGAAATGCAAGGGACATGGGGTAAGGATGAAACATTATGGGTTGTCCTTAAAAAAAAAAAAAAAAAATAAAAAAAAATGGTGCTTTCATTTATACTAGTGTGGTTTACAGGCCCTAGACTCAAATAGAAGAACTGGACAGAGATCTTACTGAAGACATTAAAAAGTTGGGAAAGAAGGGCAA